>NC_135235.1:55287708-57765208 GCF_051348905.1 Ranitomeya variabilis | reverse complement strand
CGCGTTGCACAGCCAGATCATTAGCTCGGATCCTGCCAATATCGCTTGCTTCACGCCCGGCCAGGCGCAGCGGCCCTTTTTAACCCTCGTCGTTTAAGGATGGCTGTTTCTACTCTATGGGACTTGGTAGGACAGGACGTTGATCTTACGTGCTTAAATATGCCCATTACTCCCTCCTTTGCTGATGTTCCTCAGGATCTAATTTCTGTAGAGTCAGCAGTGAAAAATTGCATCTTCTCAAAGATTATAAAAATGCTAGAAACTTGATTCCAGTTCACCCAGTTGCTCTATGCTCATCCACCTGGGGTTCACATCAAGGAAAATAGAAAAAAAATTGTAGTCCGGCTCAACAGGACTGGATTTTCCTTTTCTTTTTATTTTTCAAAAGACATGGTCGACATGATCCAGTCACTAGGCAGTCTTACTCATTTGAAAAAAAAAAAAAAAAAAAAAGGAAAATCCAGTCCTGTTGAGCCGGACTCCAATTTTTTCTATTGTAAAAATGCCTTTATGTGATATCATAGTTGTACAGGTAATATTTTTCGCAACAATGGTTCAGAATGGGTTAAAGAATAAGCAACACACACTTAAATGATTCCTGGCCACTCCTCTTCTAGTGCTGCCCGGTTCCCCTGTGATTTATACTTTCCTGTCCTGGTCGCACACCAAAATGCTGGAAAATATCAGCTCTGCCATTCATTGACCGCAGTGTGGACCTCCGTCAGCCAGTGACTGGCTTAGCGGCATTTTCTGTGCACTAGGACAGGAACAGGAAGAAGAGTCTGACAAAGGGAACTGGGCAGCATCGAATCGGGAGAGGATGGGAATCTGTAAAGTTATCTTTTCTGTTTGTTTTTGTTTGTACCTTTTTGTTCCCTTTTTATTTGTTTTTTGTTTGTTCCCTGTTTTTGTTTGTTCCCTGTTTTTGTTTGTTCCCTGTTTTTGTTTGTTCCCTGTTTTTGTTTGTTCCCTGTTTTTGTTCCCTCTTGTTTGTTTTTGTTCCTTCTTTTGTTCATTCCCGCCAGGCAATCAATAAACAGTTTATATGAATAAACTCCATGCACAGATGGAAACAGTCAAACTACCTTTTAGATTCCCTGACACGTTTTTTTAAAGGTGAACTTACTTTCCAATTAAAAAAAATAATAATAATAATAATGAAGCACTCTGAGGAGTGAAAGATAATATGTTAGCAGAACATTACCTATTGTTTAAATCAGGATTAAAGGGTTGAATCTGGATTTAAATACATTTTTGGCAGTGTTTTTTTTCCCCTGTGTAACATTTTTTGTTAAAAAAAAAAAAAAAAGTAAGATATCCTGCAATTTCCACACTGGTCACTAGGGATTTCCTAGTCTCTATTTCCTGTTTCAGGAATGTACATGTACATTAATAGCAATAGACTTCAGACCCTATCTTTTGTATTGAAGCATCTAATGAGCATGTGCAAAGATGATGGTGTAGGAAGGAGGAGCAGGGTCTTCTTTGACATCGCATATTGTGATTGGTGGATCCTGTGTCATCCGCTGTGTATAGTGGTGTAACCTGTCACTGTAGTCCTGCCTCTGCTGATAATGAGCCTGCTGAAAACTCTCCCTAAAAGCATAGTATGAGTCTAAAAAAGCCCCAATGACCATTGTGAAAATTGCAATATTACTCATTTTGTTTTTAAATATAGATTTTGATTTGAAAAAAATATATAGATATAAAGAATAGGTCATTTTGATCTAAGGATGGAGCCTAATTCCTGTAAAAGAGAATCCGGAATCTGTAAGGAAATGGGGCATCTATAAAGAAAGTTGAGTGCGTCGCTGGCGGCACAGTGCTCCTTTTCTCATATGGCCTTTATTATAAGGTGTTCCTCATTTTATTACCTCTATGCTCGGTCATTCATTTTTGTGGATTTTTTTTTCTAGGTGGAAGTGAAGCCATACGTGTTGGATGACCAGATGTGTGATGAATGCCAGGGCACACGCTGCGGTGGGAAGTTCGCGCCCTTCTTCTGCGCCAACGTCACCTGCCTGCAGTATTACTGCGAGTACTGCTGGGCCAGCATCCATTCCCGCGCTGGCCGGGAGTTCCACAAACCACTGGTGAAAGAGGGAGGCGATCGGCCTCGTCACGTTCCCTTTCGCTGGAGCTGAGCATTGCACATGTCATACACAGGAGATCGAGGGCCGTGGAAACCATTGATGCCCCTTTTGGATCTATGGAAGAAATTGCTCTTTTTTTTGGGTTTTCTTATAAATGTTATTATTTACAGCCTCCTTACTGAACGTAGTGTCCAGTATAATGCAAACCTGCAGAGTGTAACTGTTCTCAATTTTTTGCACTTTGATTTATATATCTATATACATGGGGGAAAAAAAAAACACAACAAAATCCATCTGTTTGGTACCTTCAGAGACATGTTGTCAGTAGAGACATCTCATTAGTCCGGTACAAGTTCCTCTTCCCTTCCAGGCTGTTGTGGGTGCGGTGAAGAATTTCTCATATAAACTGGAGCATGCACTTACGTATCTGATTCACGAATCATATTCTCACCCATAGAAGACGACTTACCAAAGGTCTCATGAGTTATACGTGGAAAATGTAGCAAAAAAAGAAAAAAAAAAAAATCCTACTCCACATCCAGTGCAATTCAATATAACAAATCATACGAACTTACGTCCTTAGCTTGGTATTTAAGAACCATGTCTTTTGTAATAAGCTTATGTTAGAGAAATGATATCTTCTATACAAGTGAATCGGATTTTCTTTTTTTTTCTTTTATAATTATTTTTAGTATTTTTTTATTGAACAGGATGGGTGTGAAAGGGTAGACCTTTTTAGTGTTATGTAAATGTATGCTGCAATAGCTTTTGCTGCTATTAAAAAATGGTATTGACAATACCAGAATACTCTATTCAGGCTAGGGTATCTGTGATTTAAAACATTAAAAAAAAATAAAAATGACACAAAACCTATATAAATAATGTATAATTGAAGATAAAAGAAAAAGAGCTGCTGGAAAAATGATAAATGAAAAATGATATAAAGAACTTCCGAGGAAGGTCTTCTTTTTTTTTCGATGCATGGTTGATAATTCAGATTATTGCATGCAGTACTATAGCACATCATATACAACCTGACCACAACACGGTAAAAAAAAAAAAAATAATAATAATAATAAAGTGGCATCTACTTACTACAGTAATGCAAAATACATCAGAAGTATCAAAATGATGACTGGAGGAAGGCATGTCTATCTAATAATGCATCCAAATAAATAGGGTCAGCTAATTACAGATTTGATTTTTTTCCTTTTTTCATTAACTACCAATAATGAAAATTAAAAATTTAGATTAGATGTAGAATAATAATAATAAAAAAATCTATATGGTAGTCCTAAAAAAAAAATGCGGTGCTCTGTTCTATCGTGCAATTTATTTTATGTAGTAAAGTGATTTATGTCATGTACTGTGATCAGATGTAACTTAAAGCCTCTGTGTATACCGGACAGCTCGTTAGTTCCAAATCCCTCTTTTTCTTTTAGATTTTTTTAACAATTTTTTTATTATTTTAATTTTTTTTACTTTTTATATTTAATTTTTTCTAGCTGTTATTCCCTGCTTTTACACACTAATTATTCCCAATTTTTCAAACACTACCCCCCGAAAAAAAAAAAAAATAAAATAAAAAAAAAATTATCTGTAGGGCTTACACGCTAGGCACAAGTGATGCTAAAAAAAATGTCCGTCTTGAAAATATAGAAGAAATAAGGGTAATGATTAGGTTTCTTTTTTTTTTAAATTTTCTCAAACAAAACCATTATCCTAGACATATCCTGTGAAGCTTGAAGATTTGAGTCCTGCTAAGGGCATTTTACTTAGCACAAGGCTGGTATGTTCTGCAGATAGTAAAAAAAAAAAAGTATTCACGCCCTCCACCCCCCAGAAGAGTTCACACTCATCTGCAAAAGATGGCATGTCTATGCACAGAGAGCATCATCTTCTATCGTGACCCGGATAGGATTTTCTGCATCTTATAAATCCTTTACGGGTTTAAAATAATTTATTTTTATTTTTTTTTCTCATATTTGTTTATATGTTCAGTTGCGAATGTTAGATAAGGAAAAGAAAAATATTTTTTTATATATCTATATATATTTTTTTTTTTTTGCTTTTTTGATTATTATATTCTAATATGCCGGGCTTGCATAGTAAATGCGCCCCCCTATAATTCATATTTGCGTATCCTTTTAAAGCTAATTGAAGCTATGGTAACTTTGTTGAAAAAAAAAATGCTATTTTGTCTCCTTACCTTTTTTGTCATCTGTAAAATGTATTTTTGTTATGCACTACTCTTTGTATCTGGGCAATTTTTCACAGTCCGCTTCTATTATTTTTAGGAGAATCTTTTGACATGATCTTTTGCAATACCTCAAATTTTGAATATAGGAAAGAAATATTTTCTAAGTAAGTTTATTCAGAAAAAAATATATATATTAATTTAATTTTTTTTAGAAAAATGATTTAATATTGCTATTTTTCATTTTGTTTTCATGCTTATTTGCTTTTTTACGTGTGTCTGAGTTGGAGATTTAGAGCTTTGTAACTTTATATGACAACATTCTGAAACAAAAATCTACCTATTAATAATAATTGTGAAAAATTCAGGCCTCTTTGACATCATAATAAATAGATTGGAAAGGTTGTGTCCACCTTCTTTTTTTTTTTATCTAATGCATCTATAATAAAATATGAAGCAACGTTAAAAAATCTGAATCTTATATTTTGTGTCTCCTTTGAAGACGTGTTATATAGACAAATAACAAAATGCTACCTTTCATCTGTCCCATAATTCTTGGTAAATTACTAAGATGTAGGGGACAAAGTAGAATGACTACAGGATCAGACTGACACCAATTTGTGCAAGAACTGTAGACACAATAGATTTTTAATAAAGGCTAGTTTCAAATTTGCTTCATTTTCTATGTTAAATGCATATGATTGCAAGTGTGAACATACCCTTTAAAGAGGACTTACTTGAAAAAAATTGAGTTAAATAAAATTGTAAAAATCCCTGTGCGCAACTGATTCTGATGCTTTTTTCTGTTTTGCGATGCGTCGCTCCATTGCAAAGTTATTCACATTTGTATCTTCAGGAGAGCACTATGTGAAATCTCTGATTTTCAGTCCCAACTGGGCTTTTTATTTAGTCTTCTCTGGCTGGGGTTGTGAGCTTTCACCTCTCCTTTTCAGATGTTGCCAAGCTGTGATTGGCAGCTTCTGAAATAGCAGGATGAAAGCACATTCCCCCAGAGAAAACTCTGGAGTTGGTCTACAAGCAGAGATTTCACATACTGCACTCCAGAAGAAACAAATGTGAATATCTCTGCAATGGAGCGACGCAGAGCAAAATGGAAATGAGCAGCAGAAGCTGGGGAGCTCGGGGATTTTTATAAGGAATTTAATTTTACATTTTTTTTTTACATAAGTGACAGGTTCTCTTTAAGTACTAAATTCCTGATGCACACAGCTGTGTCTATAACCATATTATATTAATAAATGCTCAAAGCTAGGTTGGAAAATTGAAAAGAAATCTAGTTTTTCTTAATTTGTATGTTTTATAATCAAGTGTTGATTATGCATGACTGACCAGAATTGTGAAAGAAGTCTTCTTTTTTTTTTTACTTTGGTAAATTGTTTTTTCTTTTTTACTTTCACCTTTCTTCCTCAATTTGTAAGTCTATTTGCCCCAGTAGATTTCAATATTTCACATCAATGTATTTGCTGTAAGAGGAATCCGCCTTTAGTTTATTTGCATGACCCTCTTACAACCGAGTGGTTTAGCAGGGTCCTTTAGGCAAATAAAGAAAAATAATATTTTTTAAATGTGTTTTGAATTGCAACTTGACTAAATTGTTGGATGTATCCGTTCGGTTGGTTGCCTTTTCCTCGGTGTTAGACTTGAATTAGTCACTATTTTGAAGGCAGATTTAATCTTATTTGTTGTTATGTGCAATACTGTTTGTACTGTTTATATAAAAAAAAAAGTGTAAAAAAAAATGGAAAAAAAAAGGCATAAATCTTTATTGCAGATTTATTTTCATTGCAAACATTGTGGATTCCGTAAGATCATTTTCTACTGTCAAATATGTACCTTTTTCTTCATGCTAGTATTTTTTCAATAGTAATGTAGCCTTTGTACTGAGACAAATTTTCATTGTTATTTTTAGAAAGATTTTTTGCTAAGAAAACAAAAATTAAAACATATTTTACATATTTTCATTTTTTTATTTTGTATTTCCTTAGAGTGCTTTCTTCAACCATTAATAACTGTTGTTTCTTGGAGGTACTTTCAGATCTGGTCAATGTCATAAATATTATTTTGTATTTTTACTTGGAATAAATTAATTTTATTATGCTAATTCTTTAAAAAAAAAAGTTTTATTTTTTTCATTTCACTTATTTTTGACGCTAAAAAAAACCCCTTTGTAATATTGTTACTAAAGTGACTTTTTTTTTTTTTTTTTTTTAAAAGCAAAGCTTTATGTATTACCTTGCTGATGTGGTTTACAATAGTGTGGCAGTGATGAAAATGGTTGGTTATGTAAAGTGATTGACACAATGTAACGAACAATTGGGCAATAAAAAAAAAAAAAATTGAAGCAGAAAAATATTTTATTGTTGAGCAGAATTTCCTTTTCATTATATGTTTTGAAATAAAGAAATTGTGGGCAGGTGCTTAGATTTTTATTTTCTGTTAATTCCTTACTGGGATTCCAAATGCCCCTTAGTAGCAGTTTATCAGAGAACGAGAGAATGAGATACCAATTAAGAAATTGATTAAACAAAATGTACCAACTTTCTTCTGCTTGCAATAAACCAGTCGAAACAAGAATATAATTAGTTCAACACAACTAATATAACAAGCGAATTATTCCACCTCCTTTATGACAAGCGTCTTCTGTACTTTGTAGAGCCCCTCTGGCTGTTACGACCTGCTGCAAATGTAACACTGGCAGTGTTCTTGAGGAATCCGTTACTTATGGGCGATGGCCTCTGGCTCACTAATATTCGTGGATTGATATGCTAAAAGCCTTCAAAATCCCACCAAAGATTTTCTATGGGGTTCAAGTCAGGCAATTGAGACAGCCATTACAAAATCTTCTTAGACTACTTCTGAATCCAAGCCCTGGTGGACCTTTTTGAGGAACGTATGGGATCCTTGTCTTTTTCGAAGGTCCAATGATGCTCATGCTTTAGCTTCTTCACAGCAGACAAGAAGTTTTCTCCGTCTTGCCCTTTTATTATTGCATGTTCAATGCGAGAAACTCGCGTGAGTCTCTCGCATCAAATCCCGGCACTGCCGCCGGCACTCGGGACCGGAGTGTGCGGCTGCATATATTTCTATACAGCTGAACGCTCCGTTCCCGAGTGCCGGGACTTGATGCGAGAGACTTGTGTGAGTTTCTCGCATTAAACTTGAAAGTGTGATCCCGGCCTTAGAGGAAGTAAAGCAGCCCCATCGTGTCACTGAGCTACTGCCTTGCTTGACTGTAGGTATCACCAAACCACCAAACTGAATCATTGTGGGCAGGGGGTTCTTTTCAGCATATATTTTACTTTTCCTCGTCCAGACATACCGCTGACCATTAGGCCTAAAAAGTTTGTTTTATCACAGAAACCCAAACTTCTGTGACTTATTTTATAGTTCTGAATATATCTGAGCCCACTTTTCTTGTGCATTTGGGTCAGTTGTGGTGTACGTCTTATAATCTAGGCATCTAAACCTTCAGTGTTTAGCCTGCGCTTTGGGGCAGGTACAGATGACCTTGTATTCTCTCATCCGATAATTGACCAGATTCTATGTAAATCACACTCAAAATGGAGAATCGGATCATGGTATGATCACACTCCGATTACAACCCCTGGCAAAAATTATGGAATCACCGGCATTGGAGGATGTTCATTTAGTTGTTTAATTTTGTAGAAAAAAAAACATATCACAGACATGACACAAAACTAAAGTCATTTCAAATGGCAACTTTCTGGCATTAAGAAACACTAAAAGAAATCAAGAACAAAAAATGTTGTAGTCAGTAATGGTTACTTTTTTAGAACAAGCAGAAGGAAAAAATTATGGACTCACTCAATTATGTGGGAAAAAATTATGGAATGACCCTCTAAATTTCAATTCCGAAAACTAACACCTGCATCAAATTAGATCTGCTCGTTTTTCTGCATCTAAGGCCTGTCCCACATGTCCAGATAATTCCGGTACCGGAAAAAATCGGTACCGGAGTTATCCGTGTCCCTGAGCTCACGTAGGCCATCCGTGTGGCACACGTGCGGCAGCCGTGTGCCGCCTGGGTACCACACGGACCGTGCAGGAGAGACAGCGCTACAGTAAGCGCTGTCCCCCCAGCATGGTGCTGAAGCCGCCATTCATCCGTTCTCTCCAGCGCTCGCTGGGGAGAAGGGATGAAAAATCTTTTTTTTGTTTGTTTTTATGTGTTTAAAATAAACTTTAGGGCATCCTCCCCCCTCCCACCCCCTGTGCGCCCGGCCGCTGGCATTAAAATACTCACCCGCCTCCCTCGACGCTTGCTCTCCGCCCAGCAGCTTCTCCTGCACTGAGCGGTCACGTGATGCCGCCCATTACAGTTGATGAATATGCAGCTCCATCTCCCATAGGGGTGGAGCCGCATATTCATCAACTGTAATGGGCGGCACCATGTGACCGCTCAGTGCAGGAGAAGCTGCTGGGCGGAGAGCAAGCGTCGAGGGAGGCGGGTGAGTATTTTAATGCCGGCGGCCGGGCGCACAGGGGGTGGGAGGGGGGAGGATGCCCTAAAGTTTATTTTAAACACATAAAAACAAACAAAAAAAAGATTTTTCATCCCTTCTCCCCAGCGAGCGCTGGAGAGAACGGATGAATGGCGGCTTCAGCACCATGCTGGGGGGACAGCGCTTACTGTAAGCGCTGTCTCCAGCACGGCACACGGAAAACATCCGTGTGCGTTACGTGTTTTACACGGACCCATTGACTTTAATGGGTCCGTGTAATACGTGCGCTCCCACGAACACTGACATGTCTCCGTGTTTGGCACACGGAGACACGGTCCGCAAAAAATCAATGACATCTGCACAGATGCATTGATTTTAATGGGTCTACGTGTGTCAGTGTCTCCGGTACGTGAGGAAACTGTCACCTCACGTACCGGAGCCACTGACGTGTGAAACCGGCCTAAAAAGGGGTGATCACACCTTGGAGAGCTGTTGCACCAAGTGGACTGACATGAATCATGGCTCCAACATGACAGATGTCAATTGAAACAAAGGAGAGGATGATCACTCTTAAAAGAGGGTAAGTCATCATGCAATGTTGCAAAAGACGTTGGTTGTTCACAGTCAGCTGTGTCTAAAATCTGGACCAAATACAAACAACATGGGAAGGTTGTTAAAGGGAACCTGTCACGTCAAATTGGAGGGATATGTAAATACCTTTTTTCCAGTCCGATGGGCGGCATTTCGTCTTCATTTCTCCACCCCATCCGTCCCTGTTGTCCGCAATATGTTCGAGAATTAGAGTACTTGACCTCCATAGTTCGCGCGTGCGCAATGCAATCTTCGCTCGCGCACGCGCAGTATGCTTTGCCCAACTGCGGGCAAAGCTGAAAAGCATTACTGCTCATGCGCCTGCGCACTATGTCCCGGAAGTATTGGTGATTTAAACTTTTTTTTTTTTTTACTTTTGCCATGCTTCAATAGCCTCCATGGGAGGATAGAAGCTGGCATAGCCTGATCGGCTCTGCTACATAGGATCGATCATCAGATCGCTGCTATGTAGCTGAATTACAGGCTTGCTATGAGCGCCGACCATAGGGTGGAGCTCACAGCAAGCCAGCATCAGCAACCATAGAGGTCTCAAGGAGACCTCTGGTTGCTATGCCGACGCATCGCTGACCCCCGATCATGTGACGGGGGTCGGCGATGCGGTCATTTCCGGCCGGAAGCGCCGGTTAAATGCTGCTGCCAGCGTTTGACAGCGGCATTTAACTAGTTAATAGCAGCGGGTGAATCGCGATTTCACCCACCACTATTGCGGGCACATGTCAGCTGTACTAAACGGCTGACATGTCCCGGCTTTGATGCGGGCTCACCGCCGCAGCCCGCATCAAAGCGGGGAGTACCGACCTCCGCAGTAATAGTATGGCAGAGGTCGATAAGGGGTTAACTAGTTAAATGCCGATGCCATCGGGCCGGAAATGCGCGCATCGCCGACCCCTGTCATGTGATCAGGGGTTAGCGATGTGTCGGCATAACAACCAGAGGCCTCCTTGAGACCTCTATGGTTACTGATGTCGGCCTGCTATGTGGTCGGCGCTCATAGCAAACCTGTAATTCAGCTGCATAGGAGCGATCTGATGATCGCTGCTATGTAACTGAGCCGATCAGGCTATGCCAGCTTCTAGCCTCCCATGGAGGCTATTGAAGCATGGCAAAAGTAAAAAAAATGAATAACTTTTAAAAATATGAAAAAAATAAAAAAGGTTTAAATCACCCCCCCGCCTTTCGCCCCATTCAAAATAAAACAAAAGAAAATCAAACATACACATATTTGGTATCGCTGCGTTCAGAATCGCCCTATTAATTGAAAAAAAGCATTAACCTGATCGCTAAACGGCGTAGTGAGAAAAAATTTCAAAAGAATTATGGTTTTTTTTGTCGCCGCGACATTGTATTAAAATGCAATAACGGGCGATCAAAAGAACGTATCTGCACAACAGTGGTATCATTAAAAACGTCAGTTCGGCACGCAAAAAATAAGCCCTCAACCGATTCGAGATCCTGTAAAATGGAGACGGTACGGGTATCGGAAAATGGCGCAATTTTATTTTTTTTTTTAGCAAAGTATGGAATTTTTTTTCACCACTTAGATAAAAAATAACCTAGACATGTTAGGCTACTTTCACACTAGCGTTAACTGCATTCCGTCACAATGCGTCGTTTTGCCGAAAAAACGCATCCTGCAAAAGTGTTTGCAGGATGCGTTTTTTCGCCATTGATCAACATTAAGCGACGCATTGTGACGGATTGCCACACGTCGCACCCGTCGTACGACGGATGTGTCGTGCAGTGGCGGACCGTCGGGAGCAAAAAACGCTACATGTAACATTTTTTGCTCACGACGGTCCGCTGTTTCTGACCGCGCATGCGCGGCCGGAACTCCGCCCCCACCTCCCCGCGCTTCCCCGCACCTCACAATGGGGCAGCGGATGCGCTGGAAAAATGCATCAGCTGCCCCCGTTGTGCGGCGGAGACAACGCTAGCGTCGGGAACGTCGGCCCGACGCTAGTGTGAAAGAAGCCTTAGGTGTCTATGAACTCGTAATGACCTGGAGAATCAAAATGGCAGGTCAGTTTTAGCATTTAGTGAAGCTAGCAAAAAACCCAAACAAAAAACAAGTGTGAAATTGCACTTGTTTTACAATTTCACCACACTTGGTATTTTTTTTTTTTTTGTACCCGTTTTCTAGTACAACACATGGTAAAACCAATGATGTCGTACAACTCGTCCCGCAAAAAAGAAGCCCTCACATGGCCATATTGACCGGAAAAAAAAAAAAAAAAAGTCATAGCTCTGGGAAGGAGGGGATCGAAAAACAAAAAAGGGCTGCGTCTTGAAGGGGTAAAAGCCAGAAAGTTGCCATTTGAAATGACTTTCGCTTTGTGCCATGTGTGTGTGATCTGCTTTTTTTCTACAAAATTAAACAACTGAATGAACATCCTCCAAGGCCGGTAATTCCATAATTTTTGCCAGGGGTCTGTGGAAATCGTACTACACTCAGATGTCATCCTCGAGCAGTCCGGTGTGTTCCATGGACTCGTTGATTTGCACAGCAGAGTGATCTGAATATCGGATTAAAAATAGCATAACATTGGTCCGGGTGCGATCTGATTTTTGGTGGATTGTATGGGACCATTAATATGGTCGCCTGCACCTGCCCTTAGTGTGCAAACTGAAACCTCATTGCCTGTTACCAAATCTTCCTGCAGGTTTTTTTTTTCAGTCATTTGAGGTTTTTTGACCACATGACTAAGGAATCTGTTGGAAATCGATGAGGTTTTTTTTCACGTCCAGGTATTGTAGCCGGTGTTTCTATAGCTTTGCACTCTGCATCCAGCTGTATCTCTAGGATTCTTCCATATCTTTGTACAGTTGTCCTGGTTTGTGCAAGGAAATAAACTCTTAACTTTTTGGACCACTCGCTTAACTTAGCCATATTTTTAACATGCAATCAAACATCCTAGTCAACAACCTCCCTAGCCAGTCCAGGTATTGGATGTGGTTATTTATTTTTCTCATGATGTTGCATTTGGGGTAATCACTCATTTATTAGTTCTGTTGAGCTATTTATATTGTTCTAGTTTAATTTATTTGTAAACAGCCGAAAGTTCTGTTATTCTATTTTGCAATGATGGTTGAACAATTGAGTTCAATGTTAGGAATGCATGAAATTGACTATTTATTTAAAAAGAACAAGGTCTATTAAAATCGGCTAAATAAGATTAAAATAGATAAATCTCCGGGTCTGGATGGCATACACCCACGAGTACTAAGAGAACTAAGTAATGTAATAGATAAACCATTATTTCTTATTTTTAGGGACTCTATAGCGACGGGGTCTGTTCCGCAGGACTGGCGCATAGCAAATGTGGTGCCAATATTCAAAAAGGGCTCTAAAAGTGAACCTGGAAATTATAGGCCAGTAAGTCTAACCTCTACTGTTGGTAAAATATTTGAAGGGTTTCTGAAGGATGTTATTCTGGATTATCTCAATGAGAATAACTGTATAACTCCATATCAGCATGGGTTTATGAGAAATCGCTCATGTCAAACCAATCTAATCAGTTTTTATGAAGAGGTAAGCTATAGGCTAGACCACGGTGAGTCATTGGACGTGGTATATCTCGATTTTTCCAAAGCGTTTGATACCGTGCCGCACAAGAGGTTGGTACACAAAATGAGAATGCTTGGTCTGGGGGAAAATGTGTGTAAATGGGTTAGTAACTGGCTTAGTGATAGAAAGCAGAGGGTGGTTATAAATGGGTATAGTCTCTAACTGGGTCGCTGTGACCAGTGGGGTACTGCAGGGGTCGGTATTGGGACCTGTTCTCTTCAACATATTCATTAATGATCTGGTAGAAGGTTTACACAGTAAAATATTGATATTTGCAGATGATACAAAACTATGTAAAGCAGTTAATACAAGAGAAGATAGTATTCTGCTATAGACGGATCTGGATAAGTTGGAAACTTGGGCTGAAAGGTGGCAGATGAGGTTTAACAATGATAAATGTAAGGTTATACACATGGGAAGAAGGAATCAATATCACCATTACACACTGAACGGGAAACCACTGGGTAAATCTGACAGGGAGAAGGACTTGGGGGATCCTAGTTAATGATAAACTTACCTGGAGCAGCCAGTGCCAGGCAGCAGCTGCCAAGGCAAACAGGATCATGGGGTGCATTAAAAGAGGTCTGGATACACATGATGAGAGCATTATATTGCCTCTGTACAAATCCCTAGTTAGACCGCACATGGAGTACTGTGTCCAGTTTTGGGCACCGGTGCTCAGGAAGGATATAATGGAACTAGAGAGAGTACAAAGGAGGGCAACAAAATTAATAAAGGGGATGGGAGAACTACAATACCCAGATAGATTAGCGAAATTAGGATTATTTAGTCTAGAAAAAAGACGACTGAGGGGCGATCTAATAACCATGTATAAGTATATAAGGGGACAATACAAATATCTCGCTGAGGATCTGTTTATACCAAGGAAGGTGACGGGCACAAGGGGGCATTCTTTGCGTCTGGAGAAGAGAACGTTTTTCCACCAACATAGAAGAGGATTCTTTATTGTTAGGGCAGTGAGAATCTGGAATTGCTTGCCTGAGGAGGTGGTGATGGCGAACACAGTCGAGGGGTTCAAGAGAGGCCTGGATGTCTTCCTGGAGCAGAACAATATTGTATCATACAATTATTAGGTTCTGTAGAAGGATGTAGATCTGGGGATTTATTATGATGGAATATAGGCTGAACTGGATGGACAAATGTCTTTTTTCGGCCTTACTTACTATGTTAAAATCAGATTCGGAAAGTTTCAGTTAAAGGCCACGTTCACACCAATGGTATTGGTAAGCCAAAACCAGGAGAGGAACAATCAGAGGAAAAGTAGAATAGAAACATCTGTACCACTTCTGCATTTATCTCCCACTCCTGGTTTTGGCTTACAAATACTGAGATTAAATACTGACCAAATACTGACCGTGAGCATGTGGCCAGATGGTTATACGGAAGTCATCAGTGGTGGTATCGGCAGATGAGTGTTGCTAATGATGTCATACATGTCCCGACAGGTAACTATTAACATATAATGCAGAGGTCCAGTTTTAATAGTGCACATGTGCTTGATATCTGCAC
Source organism: Ranitomeya variabilis (assembly GCF_051348905.1). Classification (NCBI taxonomy): domain Eukaryota; kingdom Metazoa; phylum Chordata; class Amphibia; order Anura; family Dendrobatidae; genus Ranitomeya; species Ranitomeya variabilis. The sequence goes on along the minus strand of NC_135235.1, from coordinate 57,750,727 downwards.
ACATTCTGCCAGGTAGCAGCATCAAGAAGTGAGCTGTGCCAGAATGATATTTTAATCTTAATGTTGGTCAAACCTGACAATGAATGTGTATGTTGGCCCCCAATGGCAGATGACTGGGAAGAAATAGATTTAGCAGATGAATTTCATCATGCCTGATCCTTTTGTTCCACAGATGAATCATCGCTAGAAGAGTTTGGCAATAGTTGCTCCTTTCTGCCCCCACCGTAGCTTAGAATTGTCAGTGTGTGAGATGTAGGACAGACAGCTCCTCGCCTTTCCTCCTGGAGTCACTGTGGAGGGAGGAGCAGTGCAGCGGAGTTTAGCTGTGTCATTACAAACCCTTCTATCAGATCTCTCATTGCACTGTTGGTGTGTGGGAGGGACAGTACAGCAAGAGATGAAGGAACATAGTGTCACACACTTATATCTGTTGTGCTCAACTCCGCTGTATTGCTGGACTTGTCTAGTTCATTCCTCATTTACTGAGAAATCAGCATTTGAATTAATATGCAACGGACGCTGAAAAACTAAGGGCTGAAGCCTCTGTCACTCCAGCTCTAATCTGCCCCTGCTGGACTGATGACTTATTTGCCTGAAGTTACACAGCACAGGCGCTGTAAGTCAAGGAGAAGTAGTTGGTGCTGGGCAGGGAATAGAGATGGAGTGACGCAGGCTTCAAATCTACTGCTTTATTTGTATATTAATGCAAATGCTGATTTCTCAGTAACAGATCAATAGACTGGCCATGGCACTGGACTTGTCATTGCAAGGGTTTGGGTGTGAAATAAGTCTACTAATTTGTGCTGTTATCATGCATGTACACGTGATTTACAAAAGACCATTGTGTCAGTAATTTTAGTTTTTCTTTATCACTAGAACTGACTGGTACCTTGTATAACAATGTATGGATGAAGGAGACCACTGCAGCTGGACTGTATGAGCCTTCAATATCAGAAATTAAAGCTGCTGCGTATTCCACTAACTTAACTGTATTATGCAAATAGGTGGAAAGTGAATTTTTTTTTTAAAAGTGCATACGTTATTCAGAGTAAGGGTACCGTCACACAGTGCCATTTTCATCGCTACGACCGCACGATTCGTGACGTTGCAGCGTCGTATAATTATCGCTCCAGCGTCGTAGACTGCGGTCACACGTTGCAATACACGGCGCTGGAGCGATAATTTCATGACGTATTTGCGATGTAGAAGCCGTTGGTTACTGTGCGCACATCGTATACAACCTGTGTCACACAATGCGATCATGCCGCCACAGCGGGACACTAGACGACCAAAGAACGTTTCAAACGATCTGCTACGACGTACGATTCTCAGCGGGGATCCGGATCGCAGTAGCGTGTCAGACACAGCGATATCGTAAATGCATCGCTGGAACGTCACGAATCGTGCCGTCGTAGCGATCAAAATTGCACTGTGTGACGGTACCCTAAGAAACAAGGGAAGACTGGGGAAAGCACCCAAATGTTTTTACCGTATTTACGCTGACTTCCTTCTAGTTTTTTCAGGGGAGTGAAGATTCTGCTGACTGTGTGCATACGTATCCCAGCATAAGATGACATTCACTCAAATTGCAGTCAAACCCTTATACATCTACTACGTGGAGATCAACAAACTAAAACGCTAAAGTTCGGGGTTCGTATATTGAGAAATTTTCCAGCTCCAAAGTTCAGGTCCTCAGTGATGAGCGAGTGTACTCGTTGCTCGGGTTTTCCTGAGCACGCTCGGGTGACCTCCAAGTATTGGTTAGTGCTGAGAGATTTAGTTTTCATCACCGCAGCTGAACGATTTGCAGCTACTAGCCACCTTGATTGCATGTGGGGATTCCCTAGCAACCCCCACATGTACTCAGCCTGGGTAGTAGCTGTAAATCATTCGGCTGCCACGATGAAAACTAAATCTCCGACCACTAACAAACACTCGGAGGCCACCCGAGCGTGCTCGAGAAAACCTGAGCAACGAGTATACGCGCTCATCACTAGTCCTCATTGATTTCCATAGGATCAAGTTTGAGTTCAGTTCTGGTACCTAATGATGAGCGAACGTGCACGGACAAGGCGTTATCAGAGCATGCTCGTGTGCAAAGACCATTTTCGAGCACGCCAAAGACGATGTTCAAGTCCCCAGAGCTGCATGTCTCGCTGCCGTTAGGCAATGCCTGTTTGTGTTGCGGCTGTCTAACGGCAGCGAGACATGCTGCCATAGGAACTCTAACATTGGCTTCAGAGTGCTAGCAAACGATCAGTTAGCACACGAGCACGTTAGCTTATCACTACTGGTACCCAAAGTGAACTTTGGGATAGAGTTCGGTCGAAGCCGAATTTCCCCGGTTCCGCTTATTCCTACTACTATGAACGTTTTTTCCTTTATGTAGATGCCTGTCTTTATTATACCATTCTGCATTTTCACATATTACTGGACAGAGATGAGCAATTGTGATTAATATTTTACCCTAGAAATGACATGGAGTACAGTGATGGAGATGTTTGGCAGACAGGCATTCTGCTGCAAGTTCTCCTGAAATGACAGTTAGTGCTCAAATTTCTGTCATTTCAAGACAACTTGCAGCAGAATGTGTCTCATCTCCTGTGCAGAGGAGAAGATAGATGATGGTTTACAATTCTCCCAGTAATGGGAAAGTCTGTACTCACTGAAGACCGAGTATAACAGTCAACTGAGAACGATGGCTTTTTCTTCCTGGAGTGATCAGACTTTTATGATAAATTATTATTAAACATGAAAATAGAATCATAGAATGTTAGAGCTGGAAGGGACACCCGGGGTCATCGTGTCCAACCCTCTGCTCAATGCAGGAGTCACTGAACCATCTCAATAGAATCATAGAACAAACTTATTGCTTATGATTAAAAAGTTACCTTTTGGCTTCTACTTTTTTTTCTTTAGAGACTGCACCCACAATAAATTTGTGAATCAACGACTCCAGAACCAACAAGTGTTAAGGCATTAGTGTACTTTGCACACCAAAGGCTCAAAATACAGTGTTACAAATTATATTTTCTCTGATTTTCCTAAATGGTAGATGCAAATGCATCAGTACAAATAAGCAACCTTTAAGGAGTATAAATCAAATTTTGTTAGGCAAACCTCCTACTAAATTGTTTTGTTTTTTTTTAAGTTTTGACAAAAAAAAATACTAACCTCAAATACACTGTTCCAAATTCCATTTTATAGGTTGTATAGAATGCTGCAAATTCAACAGATGACCATTTTCAGTTAAGAGGTCACATTAAGGCTACGTTCACATTAGCGTCGGGCGCCGCAGCGGCGCCGCATGCGTCATGCGCCCCTATATTTAACATGGGGGCGCATGGACATGCGTCGCACTTGCGTTTTGCGCCGCATGCATTGCTGCGGCGCCCGCGTTCGGGCACAGAGGACGCAGCAAGTTGCATTTTTGCTGCGTCCAAAATCAATTAAAAAAAGGACGCATGCGGCGCAAAACGCAGCGTTGTGCATGCGTTTTGCTGCGTTTTTGTTTGCGTTGTGCGCTGCGGCGCCGACGCTGCGGCGCACAACGCAAATGTGAACGTAGCCTTACAGAAATCAAAAGCATCTTAAAGGGACTCTGTCACCTGAATTTGGAGGGAACAATCTTTAGCCATAGGGGTGGGATTTTCGGGTGTTTGATTCACCCTTTCCTTACCCGCTGGCTGCATGCTGGCTGCAATATTGGATTGAAGTTCATTCTCTGTCCTCCATAGTACATGCCTGCGTAAGGCAAGATTGCCTTGTGCAGGCATGTACTACGGAGGACAGAGAATGAACTTCAATCCAATACTGCATCCAGCGGGTAAGGAAAGGGTGAATCAAACACCCAAAAACCCCGCCCCTATGGCTGAAAATTGTTCACTCCAAATTCAGGTGACAGAGTCTCTTTAACCCCTTAACGACCGCCGATACGCCTTTTAACGGCGGCAGTTAAGGGTACTTAAACCACAGCACCGTTAATTCACGGCGCTGTGGAAGAAGCGAATAGCGCCCCCCAGAGTTGGATTTTCTCTGGGGTCTCGGTTACCGGGGGTAGCCGAGACCCCAGAGAACATGATTCGGGGTGGGATTTTACCAACCCCCGAGTTACGATCGCCGGTAATTAACCGTTTACCGGCGGTCGCAAAAAAACCCCAAAAACGCGATTTCCCATTTAATTTCGCTGTTCTCCGATGTGATCGCACATCAGAGGACAGAGAAATGGGGCCCCCGATCGCCCCCCGATACTCACCTGTCTCCCCCGGTGCTCCTCGTGGCTCCCGATGGGCGCCACCATCTTGTTTCGGCCAAAAAATGGCGGGCACAGTGCGCCCGCCGGCCGGCACCCGGAGGATCTTTGGGGTCTCGGCTGCCGGGGGTAGCCGAGACCCCAAAGAACATGATCGGGGTCGGTTTTTACCGACCCCTGTTTTGCGATCGCCGGTAATTAACTGTTTACCGGCGACCGCAAAAAAAAAAAAAGTGATGTGTAATTCTCTGTCCTCTGATGTGATCGCACATCAGAGGACAGAGAAATAGGGGGATTCGGGGACCCTGTTATACTTACCGGTGTCCCTGGGTCCTCCTGTGTCCTCTCCTGGCCGCTGGCTTCTTCCTCCGGTAAGAAAATGGCGGGCGCATGCACAGTGTGCCCGCCATGATCTGCAGGCTGGCAGCTAGAGGAGTTGGGGCTAAAATTAGGGTTAGGGTTGGGGCTAAATTTAGGGTTAAGGTTAGGGCTAAATTTAGGGTTGGGGCTAAATTTAGGGTTAGGGTTGGGGCTAAAGTTAAGGTTGGGGTTAATGTTAGGACTAGGGTTGCGGCTAAAGTTAGGGTTTGGATTAGGGTTGGCATTAGGGTTATGTTTGGGATTAGGGTTAGGTTTGGGATTAGGGTTAGGGGTGTAATGGGATTAGGGTTAGGTTTGAGGTTAGGGTTGAGATTAGGATTAGGGGTGTGTTGGATTTAGGGTTCTGATTAGGGTTATGGTTGTTTTGTGGTTAGGGTTGTGATTATCGTTAGGGTTGTGATTAGGATTATGGATCAGGTTGGGATTAGGGTTAGGGGTGTGTTGGCGTTAGGGTTGGAGTTAGAATTGGGGGGTTTCCACTGTTTAGGTACATCAGGGGTCTCTAAACGCCACAGCCAATTTTGCACTCAAAAAGTCAAATGGTGCTCCCTCCCTTCTGAGCTCTGCCATGCGCCCAAACAGTGGTTTACCCCCACATATGGGGCATCAGCGTACTCGGGATAAATTGGACAACAACTTTTGGGGTCCAATTTCTCCTGTTACCCTTGTGAAAATAAAAACTTGGGGGCTAAAAAATCTTTTTTGTGGAAAAAAAAAATATTTTTTATTTTCACGACTGTATTATAAACTTCTGTGAAGCACTTGGGCATTCAAAGTTCTCACCACATATCTAGATAAGTTCCTTGGGGGGTCTAGTTTCCAAAATGGGGTCACTTGTGGGGGGTTTCTACTGTTTAGGTACATCAGGGGCTCTGCAAACGCAACATAACGCCCACAGACCATTCTATCAAAGTCTGCATTCCAAAACTATGCTCCTTCCCTTTCCAAGCTCTGCCATGCACCCAAACAGTGGTCCCTCCCACACATGGGGTATCAGTGTACTCAGGACAAATTGGACAACAACTTTGGGGTCCAGTTTCTCTTGTTACCCTTGTGAAAATAAAAATTTGGGGGCTAAAATTCTTTTTTGTGGAAATTTTTTTTTATTTTTACGACTGCATTATAAGCTTCTGTGAAGCACTTGGGCATTCAAAGTTCTCACCACACATCTAGATAAGTTCCTTGGGGGGTCTAGTTTCCAAAATGGGGTCACTTGTGGGGGGTTTCTACTGTTTAGGTACATCAGGGGCTCTGCAAACGCAACATAACGCCCGCAGACCATTCTATCAAAGTCTGCATTCCAAAACGGCGCTCCTTCCCTTCCGAGCTCTGCCATGCGCCCAAACAGTGGTTTACCCCCACATATGGGGTATCAGCCTACTCGGCATAAATTGCACAATAAATTTTGGGGTCCAATTTCTCCTGTTACCCTTGTGAAAGTAAAAATTTGGGGGTGAAAAGATCATTTTTGTGGAAAAAATATGATTTTTATTTTCATGGCTCTACATTAAACTTCTGTGAAGCAGTTGGGGGTTCATAGTGCTCACCACACATCTAGATAAGCTCCTTGGGGAGTCTAGTTTCCAAAATGGGGTCACTTGTGGGGGGTTTCTACTGTTTAGGTACATCAGGAGCTCTGCAAATGCAACATGACGCCCGCAGACCATCCCATCAAAGTCTGCATTCCAAGCGGCGCTCCTTCCCTTCCGAGCCCCGATGGGTGCCCAAACAGTGCCCCCCCCCCCACATATGGCGTATCAGCGTACTCAGGACAAACTGGTCAACAGATTTTGGGGTCCGATGTCTCCTGTTACTCTTGAGAAAATAAAAAATTGCAGGCTAAAAAAAATCATTTTTGAGGAAATTAAAAAGGATTTTTTATTTTCACGGCTCTACGTTATAAATTTCTGTGAAGCACTTGGGGGTTTAAAGTGCTCACCACACATCTAGATAAGTTCCTTAAGTGGTCTAGTTTCCAAAATGGGGTCACTTGTGGGGAGTTTCCACTGTTTAGGCACATCAGGGGCTCTCCAAACGCAACATGGTGTCCGATCTCAATTCCAGCCAATTCTACGTTGAAAAATACGGCACTCCTTCACTTCCAAGCTCTGTGGTGCGCCCAAACATTGGTTTACCCCCACATATGGGGTATCAACGTACTCAGGAGAAATTGCACAACAACTTTTGTGGTCTAATTTCTCCTGTTACCCTTGTGAAAATACGAATTTGTGGGCGAAAAGATCATTTTTGTGTAAACAAATGCGATTTTTTTTATTTTCACGGCTCTTCTTTATAAACTTCTGTGAAGCACTTGGGGGCTCAAAGTGCTCACCACACATCTAGATAAGTTCCTTGTGGGTCTAGTTGCCAAAATGGTGTCTCTTGTGGGGGGTTTGCACTGTTAAGGCACATCAGGGGCTCTCCAAACGCGACATGGCATCCAATCTCAATTCCAGCCAAGTCAAACGGCACTCCTTTACTTCCAAGCTCTGCGGTGCGCCCAAACAGTGGTTTACCTCCACATATGGGGTATCGGCGTATTCAGGAGAAATTGCACAACAACATTTATGGTTAAATTTCTGTTTTTACACTAGAGAAAATAAAAAAAATGGTTCTGAAGTAAAATGTTTGCAAAAAAAAAGTTAAATGTTCATTTTTTCCTTCCACATTGTTTCAGTTCCTGTGAAGCACGTCAAGGGTTAATAAACTTCTTGAATGTGTTTTTTTTTTTTTTTTTAAATTCGTTTATTAATTACAACATCAATCGTACATACATTTGCTTACATTCCCAGCATCCAGAAGGTACATAAAAGTATTACATATAACCATATTTGGGATATTGCAAAGGCTACAAGCAATGCATGTCAATCATTTGGTCATGTCTTATACAAACTTTATCTACCTTGTCTTCTAATAAAACCTTCGAAACTAATACGCTGCCATTGAGAGGAAAGTTCTAAATAAATTCCGCCCTGTAAGCCACCGCTGTTCCGTGCATTCCGACACCCTGTCCTTGCATAATTATTAAGATATGTTGATCTAAACGGTATGGGAAGAAGAGTTCCATCTCCCCCATATCTTCTCAAATTTAGCTGGATTGCCTCTATTTTGGTACAATGCCCGTTCATATGGAACAATAGAATTCACCAAATCAACCCACGTTCTAAGAGTTGGACCAGAGCCCCCCATCCATCGTAGGGCCAACATCTTACGTGCCAAAAACAAAGTCTCCCTCAGAAAAATTCCTACATAACGATCCCAAGTCTCAGCTTCCCATACTCCAAATAAACACACCAGAGGTTCAAGTGGGACAGGAACAGATATCAGTGAAGTCAGTAATGTCGTTACCTCTTTCCAGAATTGGGAAATAATAGGACATTGCCATATCATGTGGATGAAATCTGCGTTACTGGAATGGCATCTTAGGCAGTCTGATGAGTGTAAACGACCCATTTTGAAGAGACGAATTGGGGTCAGATAGGACTGATATATGATATATAATTGTGTCATCCTATTGTTAACTGATGGGGAAACCTTAGTTGGAGATTCCAAAATTTCATCCCATTCCTCCTCCAGTGTGTCCGGGAGGAGCCGTCCCCACTTCCCCTTAATGGAGTCTAGGGTGGATCCCTCATTCATGGATAATAGATAGGTATATAGAGAAGAAATAAGTCCCTGGGGACCCTGTGAATTAAGGATACCTATTAACGGTAAATCTGAAATAGCACGACCCGTATCCATACTCCGCATATGTGATTGGAAGGCTGACCTTAGTTGCAGGTAACGGAAAAACTGAGACTTCGGTATATTGTATATAGTTTGTAACTGCCCGAAGGAGACAAAAATCCCTTGTTGGTGTAAATTACCCACTGTGAGGACACTATATGATATCCAGAATTTAGTGGATGGGTGACCCAGTAATATCGGGAAATAACCATTATTCCACAATGGCATTTCAGTTGCTATATCAGCAAATCCTATTAATTTTTTAATTTGCCTCCATACTGATCGGGCTAGTCGGAGCATAGGGAGTAAATGAGGAACCGCAATTCTCTCCATTTCCAAAAAACCCAGTGGACAATCAACTTTAGCTGAGTACAAAATGTGATGTTCAGAGTTGGGAAGAATCCTCCCGGGCATCCAAGTATTCAACACTCTGGCCTGGCCCGCTAGGTAATATAAGTAGAAATCTGGGAGAGCCGCCCCGCCCCCTTGTTTAGGTCTCTGTAGAGTAGATAATTTAAGCTTAGGTCTAGCCCTTCCCCATATGAAGGATGTAGTAAGGGAATTTAGGGTTGCGAAGAAGGACTTAGGCATAATAGCTGCACTATGTTGAAAACAATAACTCAATTTGGGGAGTAATATCATCTTTATAAGATTGATGCGTCCAGCTACAGATAACGGTAGTTTGTCCCAGGTAGCGAATTTAGATTTAACCACGTCCAGTAACGGGAATATATTAAGATGTAAATCTAGGTGACTACTTTGGGACATATATATTCCTAAATATTTAAACTGGGAGACAATGGGTAGCAATGAGAGGGTTTCAAGGCAGGGCATTGGAGTATGGGAAAGAGGCATCAGAGCAGACTTCCCCCAGTTTATATAGAGGCCAGAAAATTTACTGAATCTATCAATCATCGTTATTACTTTTGGTAGTGTGACTTCCGTTTGATCCATAAACACCACCATGTCATCAGCATACAGACCAATGACCTCCACCCTATCAGCAATATGTATCCCTCTAATGTCCACAGAAGACCTCATTCGTATTGCCAGAGCCTCTATCGCCAAGGCAAATAGAGCTGGGGAAAGAGGGCACCCCTGCCGAGTACCCCTATGCAAAGAGAACGATGCAGACATTAAGCCGTTCACTACTATACGTGCCTTGGGCTTTGCATATAGCGTATCTATCCCTCTCAAAAATTTATTCCCGAATCCATATTTCCGCAAACATGCAACCAAGAAGGGCCATTCGAGGGAGTCAAAAGCCTTGGCTGCGTCCAGTGAAGCCAATGCCCATTTGTTATCTGTTTCCAGAGAACTATATTGTATGACTGACTGTACCCTCCTGATATTTATGGAAGTGTTTTTCCCTGGCATAAAACCGGTTTGATCCGGGTGTATGAGATCTAATATGATCTTGTTCAGTCTAGTGGCTAAAATCTTAGTGAAGATTTTATAATCTACATTTACCAAAGAAATTGGTCTATATGATCCACAATCCAAGGGGTCCTTCCCCTCCTTCTTAAGTACTATAACATTAGCATCGTAAAACGTTTCAGGAATAGATTCCCCCTCCCATATTCCTTTGAGTACCTTTAGCAATATGGGGGCTAGCTTGTCCCGGTATTTCCTATAAAATTCTATGGGAAACCCATCAGGTCCTGGGGCCTTCCCAGTTGCCATGTCAGCCATAGCTTGCTCTACCTCTTCCAGAGTAAATTCAGCTTCCATAAGGGCTTGTTGCGATGAATTTAGTGAGGGGAATGTAACATCTGATAAATAATCTAAGCACTCATCAACATCAGAGTTGTTACTAGATTTATATAACAAAGTATAATAGTCATAGAAACACCGAAGTATTTCATCAGAAGAGGATACTAAAGATCCATCAGACACCCGGATCTGTAAAATTGTATTGGAAGTATTGTGTTGACGTACCAAGAAGGCTAGCAGTGTACTGGCCTGATTTCCTAACTCAAAATAAGATTGGCGAGTGAAAAACAATTTACGTTTCGATTTAACCTCTGTATGTTGGGTATACTTGAATGTGGTTTTGAGTACCTTGAGGGGTGCAGTTTTTAGAATGGTGTCACACTTGGTTATTTTCTATCATATAGACCCCTCAAAATGACTTCAAATGAGATGTGGTCCCTAAAAAAAAAAAATGGTGTTGTAAAAATGAGAAATTGCTGGTCAACTTTTAACCCTTATAACTCTCTAACAAAAAAACATTTTGTTTCCAAAATTGTGCTGATGTAAAGTAGACATGTGAGAAATGTTATTTATTAACTATTTTTTGTGACATATCTCTCTGATTTAAGGGAATAAAAATACAAATTTTGAAAATTGCAAAATTTTAAAAATTTGCGTCATATTTCCGTTTTTTTTCCATAAATAATCGCAAGTAATATCGAAGAAATGTTACCACTAACATGAAGTACAACATGTCATGAAAAAACAATCTCAGAATCAGCAGGATCTGTTAAAGCGTTCCAGAGTTATAACCTCATAAAGTGACAGTGGTCAGAATTGTAAAAATTGGCTGTCACTATGGGGTTAAAACAGGCCAAGTTACATGTTGGAAACATCATGACGATTGGATTTATTGTGTCCATTATTTTTACGATCTGGAATAAGGTTTTTTCAAGATATTTTAATGAAGAATCTACTGGAAAAATTTATCACGCTAGTTACACATAGGACCCCTTTTTCGGTATCCCCTTCACAGTTCTTGCACTCATTGAACTTGTGAGCTTTTTGATAGTTTCTGCTTGAGTTTCTTTGCCGGATGTCAGGATAGCCTCCCAGAGCTGATGTTTTTATGTGAGCTGCCTCCCACACTTATAGAGCTTTTGCTTGAAGATATTCTGGTCCATTCTCACGCACAGAGATCATTTTTCGACAGATGGCACGGTCACTGTTCTTTTTGTACAATGGAAGAAAGGGGTCAGTCAGAACCGCTGTATACTTTGCCGAGGTCATTTTCACACCAGCAGTGACCGACTAGCTCTCTTCCATGATTCCACCATCTCATTGCTGACATCACAGCCTTGTGAGGACATGGTGGCTATCCACTTTTCCATCTGGACCATCCAGGGTTGCACAGCACTCACCAATAAAGAACGTGGCCCACTTCAACAGTTTCCACACTGTTTAGGGGCTAGCCGAATAGTAGGTTTATGCAGAACTGCAAACCCCCGGAAAATCCTACACCTTGTGGTTTGCTGGACTCTAGACCCACCCGCAGCTTCAAATATGTTTGTTGCTTTGTAATGGTATTTTAGCAGCTGCTCTTAACCCCTTCATGACATGCACCGTACTAGTACATGCGCATGTCTTGTCTCCCCCTTTGATGTGGGCTCCGGCGGTGAGCCCACATCAAAGCCGGGACATGTCAGCTGTTTTGTACAGCTGATATGTGCGCGCAATAGCGGCGGGTGAAATCGCGATCCACCCGCTGCTATTAACTAGTTAAATGCCGCTGACAGCGGCATTTAACTACCGATTTCTGCCGTGCTCAGAAATTCTCACATCGCCAACCCATCCCATGATCGGGGGTCAGCGATGCGTCAGCATGACAACCTGAGGTCTCCTTGAGACCTCTATGGTTACTGATGCCGGCCTGCTGTGAGCGCCACCCTGTGGTCGGCCCTCATAACAAGCCTGTAATTCAGCTACATAGCAGCGCTCTGATGATCGCTCCTATGTAGCAGAGCCAATCAGGCTATGGCAGCTTCTAGCCTCCCATGGAGGCTATTGAAGCATGGCAAAAGTAAAAAAAAAAAAGTTTTAAAAAATATGAAAAAAAATTAAAAAAATTTAAATCACCCCCTTTTGCCCCAATCAAAATAAAATAAAACCTACACATACTTGGTATCGCCGCGTTCAGAATCGCCCGATCAATAAAAAAATGGATAAACCTGATCGCTAAACGGCGTAGCGAGAAAAAAAAACAAAAAAACGCCAGAATCAAGTTTTTTTTGGTCGCCGCAACATTGCATTACTATGCAATAAGGGGTGATCAAAAGAACATATCTGCACAAAAGTGGTATCATTAAAAACATCAGCTTGGCACGCAAAAAATAAGCCCTCACCCGACCCCAGATCTAAAAAAAAAAAAAAAAAAAAAATGGAGACGCTACGGGTATCGGAAAATGGCGCAATTTTTTTTTTTTTTTTTTAAGCAAAGTTTTGAATTTTTTTTCACCACTTGTCAATAACACCAAACATGTCTAGGTTGTTTTTTATCTATGAACTCATAATGACCTGGAGAATCATAATGGCAGGTCAGTTTTAGCATTTAGTGAGCCTACCAAAAAATCCAAACAAAAGTGTGGGATTGCACTTTTTTTGCAATTTCACCACACTTGGAATTTTCTTTCCCCGTTTTCTAGTACAAGACATGGTAAAACCAATGGTGTCGGTCAAAAGTACAACTCGTCCCGCAAAAAAGCCCTCACATGGCCATATTGACAGAGAAATATAAAAAGTTATGGCTCTGGGAAGAAGGGGAGCAAAAAACGAACACGGAAAAACGGAAAATCCCAAGGTCATGAAGGGGTTAAAGAAAAAAAAAAGTCCCAGACTGGGGAACACCCAACTCTTTGAGAAATTCACAAATATCTGTGCTCTGCAGAACAGTTTCCTGCCTTCTCCCTCTGGTCATCCCACTGCCTCTTCCTGCCTGTTTTGGTGTTGCCGATATCGCCCCCTGAGAGCGCTGCTGACCTCGCTCTGCGTGCCGGAATCCCAACCTGACCTATCGGCAACGGTCTCATCACCATCTACCTCCTTAAACAAAATTTGCCGTTACCCACCATTTTCTTGTGGCTGCTCTAAGTTTGTGTATCACTTCTTGGAACATGCAGGGTGAAAAGCCACAATCAAGAAATTGTTGTATAGAGCTCCTCAGTGTCCTAGTGTGGATCACTGGTCTCCTGGGACTCGACAAGGTGGTAGGAAGGAGTATCAGGGTGAGGATTAAGTGATCCACGCAGTCCAGTCTCACCCCCAGCCAACAGTCTGGAAGACTTGGGTGGTGCTGGCAGCGTTATCTGCTATCCAACAGACCACCGGTTTACACTGCTCTGGCTTCAGAAGTGGTGTACTGTGCCTCCCTGCAAAGGGGGACAGGAACCTATGAGTTGTGGATGGGCATGTTTCTTGTGCTCCAGCAACAGGCGTAGTTGTACCTGCCCCACATACTCTGCTTCTGTGTTCACCATCATCAACATTTCTACTTCCCCATCCCTTACCACCCACTTTATGCATTTTCTAATTGCTAGGTCTCTGAAAACAGTTTATTAAAAAAAAAAAAAAAAAAAAGTCACCTGCAACAGGCACAGCATTTTTTGGAGTTTAACCACTTTCCGACATCGGGCTCAATAGTACGCCGATGTCGGACACCCTCCCTTTGATGTGGGCTCTGGCAGTAAGCCCACATCTTTCTGGCACATGTCGGCTGTTTTGAACTTGTTTTTTGATTGGTTTTTTACTAGGTTCACTAAATGCCAAAACTGACCTGCCATTATGATTCTCCAGGTCAGTACGAGTTGATAGACACCTAACATGACTAGGTTATTTTTTATCTAAGTGGTGAAAAAAAATTCCAAACTTTGCTAAAAAAAAAAATAATAATTGCGCCATTTTCCGATACCTGTAGCGTCTCCATTTTTCATGATCTGGCGTCGGGTGAGGGCTTATTTTTTGCGTGCTGAGTTTTTCATGATAGCATTTTGGTGCTGATACGTTCTTTTGATCGCATTGCATTTTAATGCAATGTCGCGGCGACCAAAAAAACAATTCTGGCGTTTCAAATTTTTTTCTCGCTACACTGTTTAGCGATCAGGTTAATCCTTTTTTTTTTTTTTTTTTTTATAGATCGGGCGATTCTGAACGCGGCGATACCAAATGTGTAGGTTTGATTTTTTTTTTAATTGATTTATTTTGAATGGGGCGAAAGGGGGGTGATTTAACCTTTTATATATATATTTTTTTTTTTTTGCCATGCTTTAATAGCCTCCATAGGAGGCTAGAAGCTGGCACAACGCGATCGGCTCTGCTACATAGCAGCGATCATTAGATCGCTGCTATGCAGCAGAAATGCAGGTGTGCTATGAGGGCCGACCACAGGGTGGCGCTCACAGCAGGCCTGCATCAGTAATCATAGAGGTCTCAAGGACCTCTATGGTTACTATTCTGACACATCGCTGACCTCCAATCATGTGACGGGGGTTGGCGATGCACTCATTTCCGGCCGCCCGGCCGGAAGCGCCGGTTAAATGCCGCTGTCAGCATTTGACAGCGGCATTTAACTAGTTAATAGCGGCGGGTGAATCGCGATTTCACCCGCCGCTATTGCGGGCACATGTCAGCTGTTCAAAACAGCTGACATGTCCCGGCTTTGATGCGGGCTCACCGCCGGAGCCCTGCATCAAAGAGGGGGATCTGACCTCGGACGTACTATCCCGTCCGAGGTCAGAAAGGGGTTAAAGAGATTGGAGAAAAAAAAAAAGATCATTTACAATCTGTGCAATGCGAAGATCAGCATGAACAGGCACATGTCATCCAAGCACCCAACTCTGTGGGCCAAACATCTGGGCCCACCATTGGTGCCAGCAGGTGACACCACTGCCTCTTCCCCAGAGCTAGGTGCTTCCCAATCCCCTATGACACTGGTGCAGATGCCTCCCGCCTGGCACATTCTGAGGCACCAACAGGCCCTGACAAAATTTATCCAAGCACAGCGTTCAGCTGTCCCTACCCCAGACCTTGGAACGAAAAAGTTCCCAGCCACCCACCAAAAGTCCCAAACGCTAAACAGGCACATTTCCAGGCTGTTTGATGTGGAAATGTTGCAGTTTAGGGTTGTAGACACTGAGAAGTACTGGTTGTTCGCCCTGCTAGACCCACACTACAAGGAGAACCTTGCATCTCTCCTTCAAGGAGGAGAGGTCTACTAAAATGGTGCTATACCAGAACGCCATAGTGGAAAATGTAAAAAAAGAAAAACCGGATTACTCACCGGTAATGCTCTTTTATAGAGCCCATGACAGCACCCACTAGAGAGAGGGGATCCGCCCCTAGGAACAGGAAACCTACAGAGAGATAAAAGGGGCGGCCCCCCCTCGCTCCTCAGTTGTTTTACAGAGAATAGGAGGAACCGCCGCCAGGTTTTAGTTAATAGGTTCAGGTGTATATATATATATATATATATATATATATATATATATATATATATATATATATATATATATATATATATATATATATATACACACATACACATACATACACATTTTTACAACCTTATACAATATCTTTCTAATATTTACACCCTACCACAAAGACACCACGTGCAACTATATAAAGAAAAGGGAGGGATGTGAATGGGTGCTGTCGTGGGCTCTATAAAAGAGCATTACCGGTGAGTAATCCGGTATTTTCTATTCGCCACGACAGCACCCACTAGAGAGATTTACAGAGACTATAGATTGGGTGGGTTAACTGAGTCAAGAACCGAAACCCCAAAGGTTAGATCAGAAGCAGCAGATAGGTCTCATCTATAGTGCCTATAAAAGGTACTAGGCGAAGCCCAAGTTGCGGCCTTACATATAAGGTCTATTGGCACGTTCGCCCTTTCTGCCCAGGAAGTCGACAAGGCCCTTGTAGAATGTGCTCCCACATGCATTGGAGGATCTCTTCCTTTATAAGGCTTCCTGCCTTATATGCCAAGATTATGGCTTCTCTGATCCAGCGAGATAACGTGCCTTTCGTGACTCTGGATCCTTTGGTTTTACCCTGAAAAGACACAAAGAGGGCCCTACTCTTCCTCCAGTCCCTAGTTCTCTCTAAATAGGCCAGAATAGTCCTTTTTACATCTAGGGTATGAAGTCTTACTTCCTCTGGAGTTGAGTGGTCTTTATAAAAAGTAGGCAATAGGATCTCCTGGGATCTATGAAAACTAGTGGCTACCTTAGGCAGGTAACATGGGTCTGTTTTCAAAACTATTCTATCAGGTGTTACCGATAGGAATGGAGGATCTATTGACAAGGCCTGTAGGTCGCTCACTCTTCTAGCCGACACCAATGCTACTAATAATATCACTTTCAACGAGATGTTCTTTAATGAAGCTGTATGAAGAGGCTCAAACAGGCTCTGTGTCAATGCATCCAGGACCAAAGATAGATCCCACTGGGGCACCTGTGGTATATTTATTGGTTTCGACCGTTCACATGCAGATATAAAACGGGATATCCACCTATCACCTGCGACATCATAACTGAAAAGGGCCCCTAAAGCTGAAATCTGAACTTTCAGAGTATTAACAGAGTCCCAACTCCAGTCCTTTTTGCAAGAACTCTAGTATTGAAAATATAGGCACCTCTGAAAAAATTTGCGTTGTATGAAACTCAAGAAATTTTCTCCAGACCCTGACAAATTTTGGTAGTAGAAGGCTTTCTACTCTTCATGAGGGTATCTACTAACCCACTAGAAAACCCCCTGCTACTTAGTAACTGCCTCTCAAATTCCAAACAGTCAAGTTCATGCCCTTTACTTGAGGATGGAAAAACGGTCCCTGAGACAACAGGTCCTTGGTCTGAGGCAGAATCCAAGGGTCCGTAATTGACATTGCCCTGAGCCATGAAAACCATGGCCTTTTGGGCCAAAAAGGGGCTATCAACAGAACTCTTGCCCCTTCCTCCCTTATTTTTCTTATCACTATGGGCAATAGATTCCATGGGGGAAAATGCATATGCCAGGTCGAATGTCCATGGTACCTGAAGGGCATCGAATATGTCTGGATTGTCTAGCCTGCATAGGGAGGCAAACATTCTGACCTGACGGTTGGACCTTGTTGAGAACAAGTCTATCTGAGGCATGCCCCATCGGGCTGTTATCAATCTGAAAATTCTCCTGTTGAGCATCCATTCTCCTTGATGAAGGGTGTGACGGCTGAGGAAATCGGCCTGAAAGTTGTCTATGCCTCTTATGTGTACCACTGACAAGGATAACCGATGACTTTCGGCTAACATCATGATGTCTGATGCCACCTCCATGAGAGTGTCCGACCGTGTACCTCCTTGATGGTTAAGATAGGCAACCGCAGAGGTGTTGTCGGAGAGGACCCTTGTGTGAGAGCCTCGCAGCTGAGGAAGAAAGTGGAGTAGGGAATAATATATAGCTCTTAATTCTTTAACATTAGAAGAATTACACAGGTCAACAAAAAAAAATTTTTTTTCTGGTGTCCAAAATATTTTAATGAATTTGGGGTATTTTTGGGGTGCTGATTCTGAATATGTCATCAGTTTTGCCAGATTGGCTCAAGTTTTTGAGATTTTTGGTATCTTATTTATAGCACTTGTTGGTAAATGCGACGACGCATCATCTCATTAATTTCTTTGGATTAGTACTTGAACTGAGCAGTTCTCAATATAGTTTTGTGTTAATTAGTGTTCTAAAAGTTTGTTCATAGCTTGATTTTTGCACTAACTTTATGTTGTTGTCTGTTTTCCAGTGAAAAGCATGAACTCATCAAGAAGAAGTTGTCTTAACGATCCAGACTCATTCTGTTACATTTGTGGTGAATACACACTGCCAAAACATAGAAGAAACATAACAGACTTCGTAAAAAAAGTGTATTTTGCCTATTTTGGGGTTATGCTTGGGGACCAAGACAAGTTTTGGGCACCACACATAGTGTGCAAAGCATGTATCGAATTATTACGAAAATGGAGCAAAGGACAAAGAAAAAGCTTCAAATTTGGTGTTCCAATGGTGTGGAGAGAGCCAAAAAATCATCATGATGACTGTTATTTCTGTGCAGTGCAAGTGCAAGGATTCAATAAGCATAAGAAACGAAAATGGGAGTAACATGGAATCTGCAAGAAGGCCTGTCCCTCATTGTGAAGATGTGCCTGTACCTGTGTTTACCATAAATAACAGTCATCATGATGATTTTTTGGCTCTCTCCACACCATTGGAACACCAAATTTGAAGCTTTTTCTTTGTCCTTTGCTCCATTTTCGTAATAATTCGATACATGCTTTGCACACTATGTGTGGTGCCCAAAACTTGTCTTGGTCCCCAAGCATAACCCCAAAATAGGCAAAATACACTTTTTTTACGAAGTCTGTTATGTTTCTTCTATGTTTTGGCAGTGTGTATTCACCACAAATGTAACAGAATGAGTCTGGATCGTTAAGACAACTTCTTCTTGATGAGTTCATGCTTTTCACTGGAAAACAGACAACAACATAAAGTTAGTGCAAAAATCAAGCTATGAACAAACTTTTAGAACACTAATTAACACAAAACTATATTGAGAACTGCTCAGTTCAAGTACTAATCCAAAGAAATTAATGAGATGATGCGTCGCATTTACCAACAAGTGCTATAAATAAGATACCAAAAATCTCAAAAACTTGAGCCAATCTGGCAAAACTGATGACATATTCAGAATCAGCACCCCAAAAATACCCTAAATTCGATGAAATATCTTTGGCACCAAAAATGCTGTTGACCAGTGTTATTAGACTCCGATATGGACCAAAGACCCTGAACCACCTGATCCTGAAGATGTGCTCTCCAACCTTCAGGACTAGCATCTGTGGTGACTCTCTCTGAAGGAGTGATTACCCATAGGACTCCTTTTGACAGATTTTCCCAATCCAACCACCATGCAAGGGAGTGTACCACTTCTGACGGTAGAAAAATTGTCTGATCTAAACGTCCCTGATTTTTAACACTCTTGTAATATAAATTTCTGCAGCTGCCTGGTATGAAATTGTGCCCACTCAACTGCAGGAATACAAGAAGTTAAAGAACCTAGCAATGACATGGCACTCCTCAACGACATACTACGTCTATTGATCGCTAAGTTCACTTTATCAATTATGGAGGTTTTTTTATTATCTGGCAGCCAACATACTTGATCAACCGAATCTAAAAGGAGACCAAGGAACTTTTGACATGTAACAGGGCGGAGTCTGGATTTCTCCCAGTTGATAATCCAGCCAAGTGTTTGTAAAGAAAATGCCACCTCCTCTAATCTCCGCTCACACTGTAGGGAGTCTTTTCCCACTATTAGTAAATCATCCAGATACGGAATGACCAGTGTGTCTTTTAAACGCAAAAAGGACATTACCTCCAACAATAATTTAGTGAACACCCTCGGAGCCATTGATAGGCCAAAAGGCATTGCCCTGTACTGTAGATGACAAACCTGGCCATCCATTACAACTGCTACCCGAAGAAACTGCTGGTGTAACCGGTGTATAGGCAGATGGTAGTAAGCATCCTTAAGATCCAGTACCACCATGTAACAGTTGGGAAATAAATTTTTTATGGCTGACCGAATGGACTCCATCTTAAAAGCTTTAGGTCTTATGAAGGTGTTCAACTTCCTCAAATTAAATATAGTCCTAAAGGACCCATCAGGCTTAGTAATTAGAAATAAGGGAGAATAAAATCCCTTTCCTATTTGAGATGATGGAACTTTTATTAGAACTCGTTTGGACAAAAGAAATTTGATTTCAGTTTCCAGTGCCTCTTGCTGTGGCCTGGATTTTAGGGAGGTAAGAAGAAAAGAATCCGGAGGTGTCCGGATGAAGTCTAAGGTGAGGCCTGACGAAATTAAATTTATGGCCCATGCATTAGCCGTTATCTCTTTCCACTGTTCAACAAATTGTAGTAGTCTACCCACCGGTGGAATAGGGTTCTCGGAACTTATCCGCTGGTCTGAAGGGACGCTTATTGAACAAATTTCCCTTCTGCCTGAACTCCGTTACTCCAGCGGTCTTTTAAAGCCTCCTTTCCTTCCAAATGGCGGCTTTCTGAACGCCCTTCTGTAGGAAGGAATAAAGGGATTAGGAAACCCCTTTTTCCTTTCGCCCGCCTTAGTGAGTATGTCATCCAGGACAGCTCCAAAGAGGTACTCACCCTGACAGGGTATGGCACACAACTTAGACCTGGACTGGGCATCCCCCTTCCAGTTCTTTAGCCACAATGCCCGACGAGCCGTGTTAGAGAGGTTAGCTGATCTAGCCGCCAGGCGGAGAGAGTCTATTGAGGCATCAGATATATACGCTGCAGCCCCCTTAATCAATGGAATAGAGGCCCGCAACTTCTCTCTGGAAATGCCACTCCTGATATTTTGATCTAGTTGTTCCAGCCAAACCAACATGGACCTGCTAGTACATGTGGCTGAGATTGCTGGTTTAAATGCAGTAACACAGGCCTCCCATGATTTTTTAAGAAGTGCATCAGATTTTCTATCCATAGGGTCGGACAAAGAACCCGCATCCTCTACCGGCAAAGAGGAACGGCGAGCGGTAGATGCCACAGCTGCATCAACCTTTGGTACTTTAGCCCAGGTGGCCAAGTCCTCATCATCAAAGGGGTAGCGCCTCTTACAGGACACTGGCACAAACCCCTTTTGTCCCTTACTCCACTCCTTCTTGACAAGGTCCTTTATAGCCTGGTTTACCGGAAACACATGGCCCTTCCGTTGAGAGAGACCCGCGAACATCACCTCCTGCTGAGTCTGAGGTTCTCTTGATTCCGAAAACCCCATAGTACTCCTTACTGACTTAACCAGGTTATTTATGCCATCAGTAGGAAAACAAACATAGTCCTCTTCATTTGAGGAGCCCGATAACTGAGAGACGTTTGACTCAACCTCCCCACTTTCTGCCGACATGTCGGCTTTAGGTGATGATGCTCTGCTACCTCTCCTCTCAATATTCACAGATGGACCACGAAGACGTATCTCATTCATTTTAACGGACTCTTCCTGCCGCAAGGTGTTATCTATACAAGCCTGGCAGTTTTTTACTATAAGCATCAGGTAAGGGCTCAGTACATATTGCACACTGCATGTGCTTGGTCTTCCCAGTCCTCTTCGCCTACAAAAACATAAGGAGAGGAGACCAAAATAAGCTTCCATGAAGCTAAATAAACACTCATCCCGAAGTATCTCTGTATACCGGGTCTCGGCTTTTTTGCTCGGCCTGGGGTGTGCCACGGGACGACCTCCTCCCTGACCGGTCAGTGGAGTCGCTCACTTTTGATTGTCCACCACTTCTCTTTCTGGCATTTTCGCTGGGTCCAGCTAACTCCTCCATAGGGCGCTCACAAATCTCTTCATGGGACGACATGTTAACGCACCCCCTGCACAGCTGAGCTGTAATTTATAGCACCGGACCACACACCCCTTCCTGCTGTTTTCTCTCTCTCTTTTTTTTTTTTTTTTCTTACCAGCGCTGCCCAGGCTGAAGGAACCGCTCACAGGATCCAATATGGCGGTGCCCCCGGTAGTGATACTGTGACCTCGGAGTTCAGGGAGCGCCGCCGCACTGCACATGCGCCGGCATCCCTGCAGCTTGCCGGCCGCTCTCCTCGCCGCCCCTGCATCCAGCTATCAGTTAACGGCCCGGGGAAAGCGACGCCGCCTCCGCACAGCAGCGCTACCACAACCGGAGGCCCATTACCTGAGGTACATTCCGTCGGTCACTTTTCACAACAATGTCCCAGCAGGGACATCGTTGTCTTGCAGCAAGCTGCAGCAGATGAGGGGGGAGCCAGCAGGAACCCCCGACTCTGTCTATCCTCCCTGGAGCCCCTGTCGCTCATCAGAGAGGACCAGGTGGCATCCAGGCGGACTTTCCTCTTCTTTTAGTACTCCGTAGAGTCTTCTCTGTGGGTTCCCCTTTAGGAACAGGAAACCAAGTGAGGAGCGAGGGGGGCCGCCCCTTTTATCTCTCTGTAGGTTTCCTGCTCCTAGGGGCGTATCCCTTCTCTCTAGTGGGTGCTGTCGTGGCGAATAGAAAAAATTCCCATCAGACAACGCTAGTGGCAAAGGGCAATCTTCCTTGCTCAATCAAGGAGGAGAGGCAAGGGAGACAGCAGGTACAGCAGAGTGACGGGTACACTGTCAAAGGCCTGGGCCAATTTCATGACACCCTCCCAGCATCTATGTCCTGATGACCGGGTATTTTTGACAAGGAGGGAAATGTTTTTAAAGATGGTTGCGCAATACCTGGCCAACAAATCCAGAGTACTCCCCAATTACTCTGGAACCTTCAACTGTTGGGTCCCAAAAACTAGTCACCTCATGAGCTGCCCTCCTATGCCTTGTAGGTGTGGTGCTGCCCTGCCGCTACACTAATCCTATCTGCATAATTTGGAACGCGGTGTAGACAAGTCAATTACTAGGCTCTTGCCATTTAGTTAATAATCTTAACATTCTATATACTGATGGACATTGCAGATAAGTTATGATGATCTAAATCCACAGACCTGGGAAGTAAAACTAACTTACCACTAGGTGACAATCTTGCCTTATATTTGTACTGCATGCTTACAGAAGTATTACATCAGTTGTAAGCCCAGTACCCCTACAGGAATACCTTAGATTTAAAGAGATCCTGTCTGCAGGATTTAGCTCTAAAAAACTAAACGCATGGCCATAATGGCGCTGTGATGCTGATTAATCTGATACCTGATGTACAGGGATCTTCTCAGTGGCTGCTGAATAATTAACTTGTGAAGTTTTCAGAAAGTGATGTCTTGTGTGCTTCGGGGAGGGAGGTGGGGGAAGGGTCTTCTCATTCTCAGTGACCTGTACAAGAAGCAGAAGAGGCTGGTGGGGGGCAGAGAACCAGAAGACCCTGCTACCACATCCCACAACACAAAACACCATTTTATGAAAACTTCAAGTTGAGTATTCAGCAGCCACTGAGCGGATCCCCGTACATCAGGTATCAGATTGATCAGCATCACAGAGCCATTTTGGCCATGCCTTTAGTTTATAGGGCTAAATCTTGCTGACAGGTTCTCTAACTACCCTAAATGATCCCCAGACTATACCGTACAACATAAGAGCTACACATACACACATACGGTATATGGAATCCTATAGACTGGAATAAAATTGTGAAAGACCAATCCGCTTTAAGAACAGTTTGACAAAAACAATAAATTAAAAAAAGTTACTAATCAAGTCTTTGGGAAAGGAGGCAAAGTAAGGTAATGAAGTTATTACAACGCTTCATAACATTGCAAAGACTATGCTGAAACTGCTGTTTTAACTGCCTAGTTCATGTAACTTTAGAAGCTGTTTTGAGCAGGAATTCTTGGTAGAGCCGCAGTTCAAACACTATTAGGCCGGGGTCACACTGACTAGTGCAATGCAAGAAACTCGTGCATCAATACCCGGCACTGCCAACGGCACTCGGGACCAGAGCGTTCAGCAGCATAGAAATATATGCAGCCGCACGATCTGGTCCCAAATGCCGGCGGCAGTGCCAGGTATTGATGCACGAGTTTCTCGCATTGCACTCACAAGTGTGACCTCAGCCTTAAACTATTTAGTGGAGGAAAAAAAAATAATTTGATCATAAGAGTTATTCTTCCTAGAGCAGCTAAATACTGATATGCCTGGAGCAGCCATCATTATACTGAAGTTATGAAGCGAATAAGGTCGTTAAGTACATGATGAAAGTGAGGTTTTAGCTGCCTAGGTAAACTCCCAATCCCCCTGTGTGAGCTTCGCTCAGATCGGGTTTGTAACTAGTGGTATAGTAGGGATTGTTGCTCACCATCATTGGTGCGAGCGTCCTTGATGCCTTCAGAGTTTGTAATGTGCTCTGTTGTGATGTCCCAAAATAACAGGCATAATAAGATGGAAATTTACACAAGGCATAAAACCCCGCTAGAAGGCACACTTTTAAAAAGGGCGGTATAAAAAAAAAAAGAAAAAAAAAAGGAAACTAAAGATAAAGACAAGTTATTTTTTATTTTCAGTTTACATGGAATGATAATTACGGCACGCCACGGGATAAAAGTTGTGACACGTTTCCATTAGGTTTGCGTTTTCTATATATTACATAAGGGGAGATCATTGCTTTCCCACCAACATGTGAGACGGAGTCATTCTTTTCTCAGCAAACACTCAAGTCCAGTCACTCACGGCATGGACAAATATTAAAGGAGGAGCAATGTCTGATGTATACAACAAACTACATATACAGAGGGTAAGAATCCATTCTGCCTGATGGTACACATAGGAAACCTAGATGTGTAAGGGACAGGTCGTCTATTAAAAACAGGAGAAGCGCATGTGTTGTCCTCTTCCAGATAGAATCCTAGATCAGCAGAACACGTGCATAGCGCAGGACAAACGCTCG
Organism: Ranitomeya variabilis; assembly: GCF_051348905.1. NCBI lineage: Eukaryota > Metazoa > Chordata > Amphibia > Anura > Dendrobatidae > Ranitomeya > Ranitomeya variabilis. Next base: position 57,726,181 of record NC_135235.1, on the reverse strand, counting down.
AAAACCAACGTTCTTATTGAATTTTTGGACAAATAATCCCAAACCAAAAAAAAAAAAAAATAGTAAATCAGAAATTAGTTAAAATGTACAACCTTAAAAAAAAAAAAAAATAGATTTAGAAAGCCACATTCATGCCAGCAGCTGAAGGCATAAAACGCAATGTTTAAAATGTGGCTCATGTTCACTGCCATAGATCTAATGAGTGCAGCATAGCCGTTCTATGAAGAGGGAGGACGATTAATCTACCGACCCAGAGTAACCGGTGAAATAAAAACTTCTCCATACAGGAGAATATTACATGGTCGGAATAACAGCCGGCCGCGCATGAAGTCCACAGCTATAAAGAAAAAGTATAGCGTGGGACCAAGCCTCGGGGGACCCAACTTTTAAGACTGCATAATTCATGTGACACATTTGCTCCCATTTCTAGTCTTATCCAATTCTTTCTTGAAATGAACCAGCTTGGTAAAAACCCCAACACCGTGCCCACTGTACCATCTCAGGCCCTTGCTGAATATCAGCAACACAAGGGAGATGTGGCAGCCGCAGCAGTGGGGGGTCTTACTACAGAGAATGCATGAAATTGTCAAGACTGAACTCGGACTCGTACTGCTCCTGGTTCCACAGTTCTCCTAGGTTGTCCAGGATGGACTTCATGGAATTCTTTTCACCTGTTTCGGAGGTCTTCATTTTCTCACTCTTTCCGTCCTAAGAAACAAAAAGTAATGTATTACAGATATTGTGGTTAAAAAAAAACAACAAAACACCACATTGAGAGCAGCATAATCTAGTGGCAGAAAGCCAGATTCCAGGGATGCGTCACTTTGCCACCAGCTTGCAGGAGTTTTGATAAAACACACTGCATCTGCTGGAGAGCAGTGCAGGACTAGGTTTCAAGTGCCAGGCAGTCCAGCTAGTGTGTGTAACCACGACATGCATATTATGGGCAGTTTGTACCCTGGAAGCTGTCAATCAGTAATGTGGGCACGGCTATACAGCTAAGCATTCTGATAACTGCTAAATCTGCGGCAGAGAAAACGGGGATTAAAGCAAAACTGCATCAAGCAGCCCAGGAAGTGACACATCGCTGTAATCATCATGCTGTTGCCGGCTTACATACAGCAAAACCTGCTGACATTCTCTTAAAAAAAAATATATAATAGCCTGAAGACCTAATGCTAGCCTTCTCTTATGTCATTCTTCTTTTTAGACGGGTAATATACTTTTAGATGGTATATAACCCTAGTTCAAACCTCTATGACCCCCATGGAACAAAGGGGCCTCAACGTTGGTTTATACCTGCATCCCAGTCTAAGTCTCCCCTGCACAGCAGCACTTGAAGCAACCTGACTGCGCAGGGAACTACTCATGCACTCCACAGCTTTCATAACTGGGCAATAGCGGGGGAAACTTCCATTTTATTTATTTTTGCCTCCATGCGTCCCAGAATTCTAAATTATGTTTCTGTTGATATTGTTTTAAAAGTTTATTTATTTTTACCATTTCACAGTACACTGTGCAAATCAAAACTTAAAAATGCGGTGAAAATGAGAAACAACGTAATTCCACCATTGTTTTTTTAGGTGATTATCATGTTCATTTAGGAAACAAAAAAAAAAAAAAAAAAATAAATCACTGTTTACATCAGAACTTCGGCTGCCATGGCAAACCATCAGCACCCCACGATAGTGTTACAAAGGGTTTGATCCCGTGCCCTTTAATTGCTGTAGTCAGATTCATAGCAGCAGTTAAAGGTCTGGGCAGCTACGAGAGCTCAGCACCCCTCGCTGCTGTTCGGCAGATGCTGGCTCTAATATAACCAGCACCTACCAGGTATGATGCAGGATCAGCAAACTATTACCAAGTGGCGGCACATTCTAGCAATACGCCATCACTTCATAAGATAGGAAAATCCCTTTAAATCTAGAAACTAACATCTCAGGATTTAAAAAAGGTCTGAATAATATTTTTATCATTATTAATAATAACATCCCACCCAGAACCATAACTGCATGAGCAGCGTAGCACTGCAGTTCTGCCCAATCCAGGTGAAACGGTCCTCAGTTAGTACAAGATACAACCTCTGACCACAACCTGCATGTATGCAGTGCTGCATTTAGTGATCTGTGCAGTCTTATACTGCAGAATATGGTAATGATCGCGGCTCACCTTGTCAAGTGTGAACAGGTCCAGCAGCTGGTCAGTGCCCATACTCTGTAAGCTGGCATTTTCCTGGCTAATTACAGTATTTGCAATACTCATTTTGAATTTCTGCAGACCCATAATCTTCTCCTCCAGAGTTCCTCTAGTAATAAGCCGATACACATTTACAACACGTTTCTGCAAAAAAAAAAAAAAAAGTGTAAGAAGAAATTACTCTACTGGAACTAATAATTCTGCAGCAATAATACCAGGAATTAACCATATCACAATCTCCTGAAGTCAGCAGAAAATCTTACATTGCTTGCACAGTCAAATGGTTAAGTTCCCAATGCATGGGATACCGCGAGCTGCACACAGCCATGATGGCGTCATGATCTTACCTGACCTATACGGTGCGCCCTGTCCATGGCCTGAAGATCCCTCATTGGATTCCAGTCATGTTCCACAAACACTACAGTGTCCGCACCAGTCAGGTTGAGTCCCAGGCCTCCCACATGGGTGGTCAGCAGCAAGACATCTATAGAGGGGTCATTATTAAACCTGAGGGAAAAGAAAAGATGTAAAAAAGGAAGACAAAGTACTTACTGGTTAAGAATTCATGAAGACATGAAGGCTTAAGTTACCCAAAAGACTAACAACAGAGTATGCACAAAGCAGGTCTATAACTCACCTGGACACTATGGAATGTCTCTGTCCGGCGGGTATACTACCGTCCAGCCGTAAATATGTAACGGAGGGCAGATGAGGCTTCAGGAGGTCGTGTTCCACTATATCCAACATGCTCTTTAGCTGACAGAAGATCAATACTCTGTGCTGGGCTACTACGGCTTCCGTTCCACACTCAGGAGTGCTGGCATTACCCAAACCACAGTCTAATAGCAACTGAAAGAAAGTGAAAATTACAACATTAATATTCATTTTAAACCATAATAAAGTATTTTTTTCCCACTCCTGACAAACTCTTGCACAGCGCTGTCTATACACACTAACAATTAGTGTCCACAGACAACATAGACTACTACATGACCAAATATTTGATCAATTTACTCATTCTATACTTCTGGCAAAAGGGCTCAAATGCAATCGGTAAGACTGAGAATGTCACTGCAAAGAAACACGATAAAATGTGTCCTTCTTGCACGTACTTGTTTTAATGCCGATAGTTTGGGAGCATGCTGAATATCCCGTAGAGTCGAGTTTTGAGTCGCTAGTTGATCAGTGACCTTCTTGTGCTCGGGATGTTGCGGGGTTAAAACCAATGCAGGATGGTTGCATAGTTTTCGCAAGTACTGCAGAGCCTGAAGAGACAAGATCATACGATTGCTTTACATAGGAAGGCAGTCTACAAACCATCCTACACTGTCTCCAATACATGCATGTAATCACCTGAAAGACGTGCCCTGTGGCTTTCAGCTTTGGCTTCTCACCCTCTTCTGTTACTGAAGGTGCAGAGACTGTTTCGTCGACATCAGTTTTTGCACGAGACTTTGCAAAATCTTCATATAACTGAACCTAAGAATCGATAAACCAATTAACAGAGGTACAGGGAACACAAGGGATGTATAGAGGTCTCCATATCTGGAAATAAACAGCTGTTGGTATAGGTAAATTGGATGAAAAAGAAAAAAAAAAAGTTCAACAGGGTCTTTGAGCTGTAAAAATATATCATCGGCTCTCACCTGGATCCAGCAAAGACCAGAGGAAAAGGAGACATCATTCCACCAGCAGCAGGACCGCTGCGGCCTGTGATTGGCTGTTCAAGTCACCTGACGGCTGACGTCAATCACAGGCTGCAGCGGTGCAGCTGCTGGTGAAATGGTGGCATCTCTTCCTGTGTAATAGTCATCCAGGGGGCTGGTAGAGTATCACTTTGTTACTTTTACATCTCCAAGCCTAAGGGGAGCTTTCGTCTTTGTCTAGCAAGAAGAATAACCTTTAACTAGCTCCCATGAAATCATAGGTCAAGACGTCTGCATTGTGGGTTTTTCTGTCCAAAGACATAAGGGTTTGTGAAAGTTTACCTGCAAAGGACTCAATGAGCAGTAGTAATCCTGAATAATCTTAGGAGGAAGATCCTGCAATACATCCTCCTTCATTCGGCGGAGCAGGAATGGCAGAACCTGCCGATGTAACGCTTCCATTGCAAGAACACCTGTACATATGAAGCCGTGATAAATGGACAGAAATAGCTGAAGCTTGTGCAGAACTAAGAGTGCACATTCATTACCTGCTTCCTGCTCACGAGACGAGCTTCTGGCGTCTCTACTTGCTAAAATGGGTTTTCCATATCTTGCCGCAAACTGGCGCTCTGTGCCTAAAAAGCCCGGCATGAGGAAGTCAAACAACGACCAGAGCTCCAACACATTGTTCTAGGAAAACAAGAGACATGGGTTAACATTGGCCATCAGCAGTAAATGGCAGCAGGCGAGTATGGTTGGATTCCGGCAGTATTCCCCCCCCCCTCAGATACAAGGCTGCAACGTATTCCCCAGTACGAGCATAAAGGGGTCAACACCTGTAGTGTACTACTATAAAAAAGAATGACAAAAGCACACTGCATAAGCTGGATACATGGGGGTCTATGGACATATGCAGGTTATGTGGGGGGAAAGCACCTGATTGATGCACATGCCGTACACCTAGTGAACACTACACGCACACCCTCACTTACCTGAATTGGCGTTCCAGACAGGATAATTCTATAATTAGCCGATATTTGCTTAACAGCTTTTGACAATTTGGTCTTCCCGTTCTTAATGACGTGACCCTCGTCTAGAATACAGTAATTAAACTTCATGTTCCTGGAATAGAAATGATCAGATTAAAAAGGAAGTGTTATGGTGTTACTGCAATGTTTACAGAAAGTACAGATGAGGAGACTATACGTGACAATCATTGTATAGAAAAGGTACGAGCCAACTGTGTGTGTATAGGGAGAGAATAACCAAGTATAGCCATATAATGTAAGGTAGGTAGAGAAGGGTCAATTTACAAGAGTCCAAAATCACCCCCAGCTTCTGGAGAACAAGTATGACTAGAAATCTAGTAATGTAGCAGCTGGTAATGTATGACCTGAACCAGTACAGGGGACGTGTCAATATATAAGACATACCTGAAAAAGTCAATATCGTTCCTAACAACATCATATGAAGCTACAATCAGATTGTGTTTCTTCACTTGGTGCTGCAACCTGGAAAATGGGAAAAGTATTATTACTATAATGCATTTCATGCAGTGGACACTAGCAACCAGGACTGTGGAGTCGGTATAAGATGGACTGACTCAAAATATATAATACATTGGGTACAGTGGTACAATGCAGGATGTACTTTTTTTCATAAGAAAATGGGAAAATTATGAAATGTCCTATAAATGTCTGTTCTGTTCCTGAACGAAAGATGTCGGCTTTTAGCGGAGATGAAGCTGTGCTGCACTTTATGTACATGCTCGGTAGTGAGGCAGTGCTGTGGGGTCAGAGTCGTGGAGTTATGGAAATTGAAGAGTCGCACCAACTACACAGCCCTGCATTAGGAACTATTACCATTCCCTCTTCTGATTAATAGGCACGGAACGAAGTTGTGCCACTAACCAGAAGAGGCATCCGGTACTGCCAACAGGTCAGAGGTTTACAGCTCCAGTCCGGCAGGCACTGACATCACCACTGGACCAGGGTCCTCCAAGTCTTTTTTCTTAACATACATTTGAAGCTTTCTAGATAAAAACAGAGCTCCAACAAATGGAATTCGTCTCTGAATTTTGGACCGACGAACAGAGCTATGTTGATTGTAATGACAACTTTTCTCAGGCAGGTATTATAAGTGTACTGTATGACAACTTGCCTGGCTCGCTCGGTCGGAGGACCTGTGTAATGCAATGGGTTGAGATATTCTTTAGAGCAGAACTTTCCAACTTCATCCACCCAGTGCCCAGTTAAGGTGGGAGGACATACGACCAGTGAGGGGAGAGGCAAGCAGTCTGCGGACTTACTCCTGTTATACTCTTGAGATCTGTAGTGTATAGAGCAATCATTAAAATATGTTCATTTTAAAATATAAACACAGAACATAAAAAATGTGTATTTCTACCTAAGACAATGGTCCCCTGCAAGAATACATATAGACTGCAGGGTCTTCCCCAGACCCATATCATCACATAGGATCCCATGGAGCTTGTATTTATTCAGGAAGGCCAGCCAGTTCACACCGTCCTAAAAAACACAAGTCAAGTAACATCCTTAAGATATAATACCGATATTAAACTCACCACGATGTGCTATACAACACTGAGCTATACTCCATACTGTACTTCTGGAGGTGGCAGCCCTGAGCCAAAAAAATAAAAAAATTTAATGAAATACCTGCTGATATTTCCTCAGCTCTGCTTTTATTGGAACAGGAATTGTATAATTTTCCAATTTCTTTCCGTCCAGCAGTTGTTCCAAGAAGTTGCGCTCCCTGGCTTTTAGTTTAATTAACTCTTCTGACATATTGGGAGGATCTGGGATCCCGGCCTAGAAAAAAAAACAAAAAAAAAACAAACAAGGTGATCCAAAGAGTAATGCAACATAAAAGAAAATAAAAACAAAAGTTGGATAACAGACTAGGAGATATAATTTACAAGTGTATGAAGCTGAAGCACTTGCAGGAAAAACTTTACACATTACAACAAATATGACAATAATATCCTGCACTTGTTTCAGTTTTCACCTTCCACGGTCCATACAGATATGAAAAAAAATAAATAAATGTCAAATTGGCATTGACTGGTACAAGAGCAGGACTGGGCAGAGACCTCCACAGATCACTAGAATTTGGCTACAGTTCACGTGTTTTGTAATTCAACTTGCCTCCAAAGGCATGAGCCTGATGAGTGTTGCAAAGCACTGTGTGGCCATGAAGCGCACGCTGTCCGTCTGGTCGCTCATTCTTCCCAGCACTGGCACCACCAGGAGGACGATGTACGGGACGATTCCTACATCCAGCTGCTCCATCACACCTTCAGCGTTTAATGTTAGTTAAGGGGTAAATGGTGAAAGGTCTTTCTGACTACATGTAAAATATACATGTAAAAAAAAGGTTATCCCTAAATGAAAATAATCCAAATTCCAGGTAATCTACAGAAATGCCAAGAAAATACAGAATTGTGCATGGTTACAATTTAAAACCTCCCGTTACATGTAGGTTTGGCCATTCCATCATGACAATGACATTAGGCAGTGCCAAAGAGGCTGCCCATAAAGCACTGTTCTGCAGCACTGGACCTACTGATAGGGGACTCAATGTCCCCATTGGTGCCTACCATCTAATGTCTGTCCAGTGCTACAGAACCAAGCTAGATAACAGAACTGAAAGAGGCACCATGCCGTACACCCAAGCCAAAGACAAAGGATAAGTAAAGAGTGGTGTATGAAGAGGCTCTAGTCGGCCCATCATATGAAAGCCAACCAAAATGTGAATATAAAATAATTTTAACGCAAGTTGTTCACTTTGGTTAATTTAAATTTAAAAAAAATTTCAATATCGGCACCTAGGTGTCAAATGCGGAAACCTCAATCATCTCCCAAAATATTTAAAGGGAAACTGTCAGCACAATTGTGCTCAGTAAACTACAGACAGTGTCAGGTCGGCGCCGTTATACTGATTACAATGATATCTTGCTCACACAGATACAATTGATAGAGTTTTCATGAACCGGGTAGTTTAATGTCACAGCACATTCAGTACAATTCAAGTCTCTTAAGCACAGGCTTCGTAACAGGACAGCTGCTTCTTAGGCCTCTTTCACACTTCCATTTTTTACAATCAGTCACAATCCGTCAAAATGTTGATAAGATGGATCCTGTGCAGATTGTAAAAAACGGGTGCACTGGGTCCGTTTTTTTGATGGATCCGTCGAGGCTATGTGCACACATTATGTATGCGTCTTTGCGTTTTTCCACTGTGAAAACGCATAACACAACCCAGGTTAAAAATAATAATTAAAAAAACCTGTGATATTCTTACCTTCCGGCGTCACCCACGGCCTACCCGATGCTGCCGGCACTCCCGTTCCCAGTAATGCCTTGCGAAATGACCCGATGACGTAGCGGTCTTGCGAGACCGCTACGTCATCACAGGTCATTGCTCACAAGGCATTACTAGGAATGGGAGTGCCAGCAGCATCGGGTAGGCCGTGGGTGACGCCAGAAGGTAAGAATATCACAGGGTTTTTTTTTATTATTTTTAACATTCTCTCTACTATTGATAGAGAGTGAGAGCATTTCCCTGAGGGGAAAATCTTCTGCGCATGCTCAGTTTGAAAAGACGTCATCCGTCGCTGGATTCCTGCGTCCATAGGCTTCCATTATAGCCAACGACGGATGGCGCAGGATCCGTTGCTGAGCGATTTTCCGACGTGTAGAAAAAAGGAGATTTTTGTGTACTCACCGTAAAATCTTTTTCTCCGAGCCAAACATTGGGGGACACAGGACCATGGGTGTTATGCTGCTGCCACTAGGAGGACACCAAGTAGATAAAAAAGATTAACTCCTCCTCTGCAGTATACACCCCTTCACTGGCTACAATTTCAACCAGTTCGGTAGTAAAGCAGTAGGAGCATGAACCAAAGACAAACTGTCAAAAAACCAAGAAGTAACAACAAGCCAAACAGGCTAACAGGGTGGGTGCTGTGTCCCCCAATGATTGGCTCGGAGAAAAAGATTTTACGGTGAGTACACAAAAATCTCCTTTTCTCCTACGCCTCATTGGGGGACACAGGACCATGGGACGTACAAAAGCAGTCCCTGGGTGGGGAGCAATATGCTAATACCCCATGTACCACTGGCTTGCGGCTAAGGAACTGCCGCTTGCAGAATGAAAATTCTATTTTGTATCTGGTGGATACCAGTTCCCTGACCCAATCGTCGGAAACGACTGAGAGCCAGGCCTGGCGGAACAAAAGTAAGCACCCTCCTACCCTGTTGGTGCCCCCCGGAAGGCGCAAGGAGTCATTGCGTGGAGGATCTATGGGATGTGGATCCCTTAGGCCCGGGCGGTCTCGGTCTGGGTTTCCAATTACTGTTAGGTCTGTAAGAGACCTGGGAGCCTCGGCCACCGCGCGGGCCTTGCCCTGATGCGGAGGTAGAGGGAGTGGAAGACCAGTTGGTATTGTTACAAAAAGGCCGAAATCGGGATTGTTGTTGATACCGAAACGGCCGGGTAGGCTTTTGTTGGGGAAGAAATTTGCTTTTTCCCCCGGTGGCATCCAAGATCATTTGGTCTAGCTTTTCTCCAAACAAACGACCAGCCTGGTAGGGCAGAGATGTCAAAGAGCGTTTGGAGGCAGAATCTGCTCGCCAATCCCTGAGCCACAGGGCTCTTCTAATGGAGATTGCATTCGCGGCTGCCTGTGCCGCGCAATTGGCTGCGTCTATTGAGGCACTGACTACGAAGTCCCCCGCCTGGGCTATCTGGTTAGCCAGGTTGACCGCTTCTGGAGGTAAGTCACTAACTTGCATGGTTGCGGAAAGCGACTCGGCCCAAGCGACCATAGCCTTAGCCACCCAGGAGGCAGCGAAGGATGGGAAGAGGGAGGCTCCTGTGGCCTCGAAGACCGAGCGAGCCAGATAATCATTCTGGCGATCAGAGGGGTTCTTAACAGAGGAGCTGTCTGACAGGGATAGGATGGTTTTGGAAGCGAGATGTGACAGCAGGGTCGACTGAGGGGGACTGCAGCCAGTCCTTGATTAGGTCCTGAGAAAAAGGATATTTGGCCTCTATGGGCTTTTGACCCATGAAGCGTTTATCGGGACGATCCCTATGTTTTTGTACAATTTCCTTGAACTCAGGATGAGTGACAAAACTTTGACACGTTTAGTCTTTTTGAATGACACGTGTTCGGGCGTAGATACGGATTCCTCGTTCACCTTCAGGGTCTGGTTAACCGCCTCTATGAGAGAGTCGAGTGTCTCTTGAGAGGGGGAGAACTCCTGAACGTAGGAATCGTCGGACTCATATTCAGAATCGTTCGGGTTGTCTGGAGAAGGGGACCAGGAAGCGGAGGTCGCCGACGCTGAAAAACCAACTGGCCCGTGGTCAGGGGATGGAGCATGGACCCGTTTTCTGGGACCCCGAGAAGGAGGAGATAAAGTACGCCCCTTGCTGGTGGACGGATCCGTACCGTCACCCGGATCAACCGCCCTGACTAGTAAATCCATAGATCGTGTCAGAGAAGCTGCCCACTCAGGGAGACTAGGCTCCACAGGGTCGGCGGCAACGGCATCGGCGGCTGCACTGGGGCCGGGACACAATCCGCACACAAAGGACTAGTGTGAGCTCGGGGCAGGGCCCCATTGCAAGTGGCACATACAGTGAAAAACAGTGTGCTTCTTGTTACCCTTTTTTGTCTCCCTGGATTGAGACATAGTGCCTTTGGAGACAGAGCGGGCAGTATACGCAGGGAAGGGGTCAAGCTTTCTTGAAGCAGCTTACCCACGGTCCTGTGCCTGTGTCCCCGGGGAGAGATTAGCCGTGGCGGTTCTCTGGAGTGCTGTAGACGCGTGGGCTCCGTGCAGGGAGAGGAAACAATATGGCCCCCGAGATCTGCAGGGCGCTTCTCGTCCCAGAGAAGCGCCGCTATAGGGGGCGGAGTTACGGCCGTGGGAGGGATCTGCCCACTGCAGCCTACTCCGGTTGAAGAAGCCAGGGACTAAATTTTGGGGCTGCCGGCGATGTGCGGCGGCAGCCGCGACTGAGCGCTACAGAGCACCGCCGACCCCCGGTCGACGGCACCTCACCCCGGGGACCCGGACCGCATCGCTGCCGCACGTGGGGGAGCAGGGGGGTATGTACTTACCGCCGCAGTGCTCCCCGGTTCCCCGGACCGCATCTGTCACAGATCTGCAGGGCGCTTCTGTGAGGGTGCGCACTCAATCCATGCACCCTGGATGGGGGATGGAGAGGCCCCTGATGCATCCTCGTCTGCTGCAGTGATATACCAAAGGGGTTTGTTGGTGCACCCTGTTGGGGCTGCGGCACATCTTCCCCTGTCATGCCCCGGAGAGGTACATTGCTCTATTGCAGGGAGGAGGGGGAGGGGGGGGGGAATCAGGACCAAGGAGGAACCGTTGCCCCGGCACAAGCTCTTCGTGCCCCACACGTCGCAGGAGAGGGACGGGGAGGTATACTCGCCTGTTGCTGGTTCGGGGGAGAGCGGACCCTATAAAAAGGAACCCGTCGCCCCCTTCACTCCGTTAGATAAAAAATAAAAATTTACATAAAATTAACCCCTTCCCGACATGTGACGGAATAGTACGTCACATGTCGGGACCCCCGCTTTGATGTGCGCTCCGGCGGTGAGCGCACATCAAAGTCGCGACATGTCAGCTGTTTTTTACAGCTGACATGTGCGCGCAATAGCGGCGGGTGAAATCGCGATCACCCGCCGCTATTAACTAGTTAAATGCCGCTGTCAAACGCAGACAGCGGCATTTAACTACCGCATCCGGCCGTGCGGCCGGATATGAGCACATCGCCGACCCCTGTCACATGATCGGGGGTCGGCGATGCTCCTCCATTGTAACCATAGAGGTCCTTGAGACCTCTATGGTTACTGATTGCCGGTGGCTGTGAGCGCCACCCTGTGGTCGGCGCTCACAGCACACCTGCAAATCTGCTGTGTAGCAGCGATCTTATGATCACTGCTGCATAGCAGAGCCGATCGGGCTGTGCCTGCTTCTAGCCTCCCATGGAGGCTATAGAAGCATGGCAAAAGTAAAAAAAAAAAAAAGTTTTTAAAAATGTGAAAAAAATAAAAAAAATATAAAAGTTTAAATCACCCCCCTTTCGCCCCAATCAAAATAAATCAATAAAAAAAAACCCCAACCTACACATATTTGGTATCGCCGCGTTCAGAATCGCCCGATCTATCAATAAAAAAAAAGCATTAACCTGATCGCTAAATGGCGTAATGAGAAAAAAATTCGAAACGCCAGATTTACGTTTTTTTGGTCGCCACGACATTGCATTAAAATGCAATAACGGGCGATCAAAAGAACGTATCTACACCAAAATGCTATCATTAAAAACGCCAGCTCGGCACGCAAAAAATAAGCCCTCACCTGACCCCAGATCACGAAAAATGGAGACGCTACGAGTATCGGAAAATGGCGCAATTTTGTTTTGTTTTGTTTTTTTGCAAAGTTTGGAATTTTTTTTCACCACTTAGGTGAAAAATAACCTAGTCATGTTAGGTGTCTATGAACTCGTAGTGACCTGGAGAATCATAATGGCAGGTCAGTTTTAGCATTTAGTGAACCTAGCAAAATAGGCAAGCAAAAAACAAGTGTGGGATTGCACTTTTTTTGCAATTTCACTGCACTTGGAATTTTTTTCCCGTTTTCTAGTACACGACATGCTAAAACCAATGATGTCGTTCAAAAGTACAACTCGTCCCGCAAAAAATAAGCCCTCACATGGCCAAATTGACGGAAAAATAAAAAAGTTATGGCTCTGGGAAGGAGGGTAGTGAAAAACGAAAACGGAAAAAGCTCCGGGGGTGAAGGGGTTAAAAATTAGAATAAAAATTAAAATAAAAAGTTGGGGTCTGAAAACAGACCCAATTGCCTCCTACAGACACTAAGCAAGAACTGGTTGAAATTGTAGTCAGTGAAGGGGTGTATACTGCAGAGGAGGAGTTAATCTTTATCTACTTAGTGTCCTCCTAGTGGCAGCAGCATAACACCCATGATCCTGTGTCCCCCAATGAGACGTAGGAGAAAAAAAATGTTCCTCTGTACGTTTTATCTGCCCGACGGACAGCAATTTTACGACGGCTCCAGTGCACAACGGATGAAACGTGTGGCCATCCATCACTAATACAAGTCTGAGAAAAAAAAAACAGATCCAGCAGCACCATTTGCTGGATCAGTTTTTTTTTCCCCCCCACACAAAACGGATTGTGACGGAAAAAGAAAGACGAAGTGTGAAAGAGGCCTTAGAGGCACAGTGACTAACAGTCTCTTGACAGCACAGATCAAGACTCTTTACAAAAGCACAGTAGTACACAGCATTCCTTCTAGCACAGTGTAATGGAGGAGGGAGGGGGGTTTGCTGAGGGAGATTATCCCTGTAAGGCTACTTTCACACTAGCGTTTTTGGCTGTACGTCGCAATGCGTCGTTTAGGAGAAAAGACGCATCCTGCAAAGTTGTCTGCAGGATGCGTTTTTTCCACATAGACCAACATTAGCGACGCATCGCCACACTTCGCAACCGTCGTGCGACGGTTGCGTCGTGTTTTGGCGGACCGTCGGCACAAAAAAAAGTTACATGTAACTTTTTTTGCACGTCGTGTCCGCCATTTTCGACCGCGCATGCGCGGCCGAAACTCCACCCCCTCCTCCCCGGACCTTACAATGGGGCAGCGGAAGCGTCGTAAGACTGCTTCCGCGGCCCATGTCGGGCATTTATTTCACAGCATGCGTCGGTACGTCGGCCTGACGCACTGCGATGGGCCCGTACCGACACTAGTATGAAAGCAGCCTAACACAAGTTCTTCCAGTCCTTATCTTCCTGCTCCTGTTAGACTTCCTCAACTAGCAGTACAGGGGTTACTGTACTCCACTCTGTACATGAATCCTGTGTCCCTATGGTTCACTTGTCTGAACATTTGTGAGAGATCACAGAAAGGCACCACTTATCCCTTTGGCTGCTGCCAGAACAGTCCACAAGTTTCCCACAGCTCTGCAAACTACTCCCTGTCTCCCGTGACAGTTAACCTCTCTAGTTGTTGGATGCTTTTGAAGCAACAGCAGTTAACACTATTTCTGCATGTCACACTTATGACAGGGGGCAGGTTAGTGAAGGATCCGTGACCTATTTTACATACTGCATGGAATATCGTAAAATAGGGGGCAGGTCAGTGAGGGATCAGTGACCTGTCATAACCCCATAAACATGTATATGTAAGCAGAGCTGCACAAAGTCCCGCCCACAGGCCTCCCAGAGCCCCGCCCACAGGCCACCCCAGAGCACGAGAATCTCGTTAACTGAAAACTACAAATGCAGAATAAACAAGAACCACAAGACAGATTTCATAAACCCAGGTATCATTTTAATCAGTATAACGGCGCAGATCTGTCACTGTCTGTAGGTTACTATGCACAATCCTGTCGTCAGGTTCACTTTAAAACAGTACAATATATACCTATTTAATTGTGTTTTACACAAGTAACGGCTGACTCCCAAGGGCCCGGAAAACAGACCATTTGTCAGTCCCGGGTTAACTGGGAAAATTATACTGTGCTACATAGAAGTGATTGGACAAACTCCTACTACCGTATATTTAGCTTTCTAGCTTACATAATCCCACCACCCGCTCGTTATATATTTTTCTTTATTAGTGCATTTCTGCCCAACAATTAGAAAATGAAGGATACAAGCCAGCGCTTCAATGGCTCCCTCCTGTTTTGTGTTATCATCAATAGCGCTAAGCCAAGGCAAAACTTTCTCCAAAAATCCATTCATGGTTTCCATGGTAGCGATGCGGCTCATAACTCCTACACAACGGGAAGCCATATGCCTCACTGATGTGTACGGATGCTGCAGACTTGTGAATAGATGAGGAAGATGTTGAAGCAGCTGGGGAAATTAACAAAAATAAAAAACAAACAAAATCACTTAAAATGTAAGAGCGAGTTTTACACAAGTACGCCACCATCTTATTATGGGCCAAATTACAGGCGTCAGATACTGTAAGAAGTGCAACAATTCGGTTCTCATAGGAATCTGTTCAATACTTCTAATGACGGACATTTCTCCATTATCCCACTGCCGATTCTGAACCCTTCACGAACAATTTTTTATTTTTTCCGTCAATATGGCCATGTATGGGCTTGTTTTTTGGGGGACGAGTTATACTTTTGGACACCACCATTGCTTTTACCATATAGTGTATCAGGAAAATGTTATTCTGGCGTTTTAAGTTTCTCGTTACACTGTTTACAGATTGGATTAATTCTTTATATTTTGATAGATCGGTTGTTTCTGAAAGCAGCAATATCAAATGTGTATTTATGGTTTGATTACGAATGGGGCAAAAAAGGGGGCAATTTCAACTATTGGATTTTTTATTTTTTTTTCCCCCACTTGCTTTAATAGTCCCTTAGGAGACTTGAAGCTTTGATCTTCTGATCACCTGTGCTACAGACAGCAGCGCATCAGACCTGCTATGTGTAGCAGAATTGATCATCTGCTATGAACGCCAGCCACTGGGTGGCGCTTATAGCATATCAGCAATGACAATCACAGGGGTCTCCTGCAGACCTTGGGTTGTCACGCCAACCCATCTGCGCCCTGTGATCATGTGACGGAACACTGGTGGGCGGAGCTAGACATGCATCCGGTGTGCAAGAGTTAAATGCCGCTATCAGAGATTGACAGCGGCATTTAACATGTTACGGCCACAAGTGGATCACAAGCCAGCATCACATGCCGGGACCGGCCCTAACGTACCTATACGTCAGGAGGTTAATTCTAATGAACAACCACCTCTGCCATCATGTTTCACTTGGTACCACTTACCACAGGGTGAAGACTGGGATCCATCGAAGGGGCCGTGACCTCAAACACTTGGAGGCTGCTAACTAGTTCCTGGGCGTGATCATCTCCTTTTTCCAAAAGAAGCTTGGCATCTACATCATTAATACATTGTTATACCACAGTAAGCAAAAGAAAATGGCGAGAACTTCCGTTACTGACAGTAAAGCAAAAAATGAAAAATCTACACTTCAAATCCTTTCAACAAGTTTTCTGATGTTGAGCTGTACACATGATGCAATAGTGGCTTCGGTGCGGAATAAAAAAGTGTCTATATTTCACCTCAAAGTATTTGGCACTTAAGTAGTTAAAAAAAATAAATGATTTAAAGGCCAAGTTACCAGAGAGATTTCACTGGGGGCGTGTACTTGCTCTCACCCTGACCAAACAAACAGGCAGCAACACAGTGGGAAAGAGGACTTGCCCCCCACAACAGCTCAGAACAGGCTCAGTGAGACAAATACACTTTAACATATACCAAAAGCAAGGGTAGTGCCGCCAACTCTGGTGTACTGCCCCTCCCCCCACACCAACTGCTGGAGGTGAAAGCTGACAGATAATCACACGCTAGTCTGCTGTGCTCCAGCACACATCACTGCAATGAAAAGAGCAGATGGCCATTACATGTCTCGCACTCAGCCCGTTCTAAGCTGCTGTGGGGTTGGGTTCAGTGTATTGATACCGGCTTATGATTTTGTCAACATTGGTAAAGAGCGAGTGTGCTCGGATAAGGTTTGTTAGACAGCCACAACACCAGCAGGGATTGTTTAACAGCCGTGAGATATGCAGCAGTGGGGACTCGCACATATTTTGAGCACGTCAAAGTCACTCGGTCAGCACCTGAGCATGCTCAGATAACACTTTACCAGAGCACACTCACTCATCACTAGTCAGCATCAGAGGAAGATGTACACGCCCAGTGAAATCTCTGAAAGGAGGTCATTGCTGCACTAGGACTATGTTCACATCACTTTTCAAACAAAATGTTTCCTTGGATACATAACCATATATTTATTTATTTTTAAAATCCGATACATTTTTATTAACAAAAAACAAAGCATCAGACAGTCGATTTGTCAAAAGTGAACGAGTACAGATATTACAAAATATCTCCCAACCCCACCACCCTATTAATGTACACAAACAGCATTGTAACCCCTTCATGACCCCAGCTTTTTTCGGTTTTGCGTTTTTTTTTCTCGCTCCCATCCTTCCCAGAGCCATAACTTTCATTTTTCCGTCAATATGGCCATGGGAGGGCTTGTTTCTTGCAGGACAAGTTGTACTTTTGAGTGAATGGTTTTTGCATGTCATGTACTAGAAAACGGGGGGAAAAAAATTCCAAGTGCGGTGAAATTGCAAAAAAAACCCAAACAAAAAAAAACAAAAAAAAACGTACAATCCCACACTTGCTTTTTTGTTTGGCTTTTTTGCTAGGTTCACTAAATGCTAAAACTGACCTGACATTATGATTCTCCAGGTCAGTACGAGTTCATAGACACCAAATATGTCTATGTTATTTTTTATCTAAGTGTGCAATTGTTTTTTTTTTTTTTCTTACCAATTTTCCGATACCCGTAGTGCCTCCATTTTTCATGATCTGGGGTTGGGTGAGGGCTTATTTTTTGCGTGCCAAGCCGACGTTTTAAATTATACCATTTTGGTGCAGATATGTTCTTTTGATCGCCCGTTATTGCATTTTAATGCAATGTCACGGCGACCAAAAAAACACGTAATTCTGGCATTTGGAATTTTTTTTCTCACTAGGCCGTTTAGCGATCAGGTAAATCCTTGTTTTTTTATTGATAGATCTGGCGATTCTGAACACGGCAAAACCAAATATGTGTATATTTGATTTTTTTGTTTTATTTTGAATGGGGCGAAAGGGGGGTGATTCGAATGTTTATATTTTTTTTATTCTCATTTTTTAATTTTTTTTTTTTTTTTTTTACTTTTGCCAAGCTGGCATAGCCTGATCGGCTCTGCTACATAGGAGCAATGCTCAGATCGCTCCCATGTAGCAGAATTACAGCACTGCTACGTGCGCCGACCACAGGTTGGCGCTCACAGCAATCCGGCATCAACAACTATAGAGGTCTTCAATAGACCTCTGGTTGTCATGCCAACGCATCGCTGACCCCCCGATCACGTGATGGCGGTCAGCGATACGCTCATTTCGGGCCCGACCTACTATCCCGTCTGAGGTCAGAAAGGGGTTAACAGTAATATACATTAATATAACAGACTTTCTGGGTTCATCATCTCTCCACCCAGGGTTTCCACAATATTTCAAAAGTATTCCCTTATTCCTTTTGGAACTAACCAGAATTACTTATAAGATCATATAAGTAAAATGAAAAACGTACCAAAATCATCAACATTGATGTTGTTTCTTAAAGGTCCAACAGTTGCTTCCCAAAGATGTGGTAGGCCTGTAGCTAAATTACATGCAAAATGTTTCGCTATAGTAGCAAGAGTATATTCAGCACCTCTTCTCTGGACTATGTGCTGCTTAGGATTCTGGAGTGGGAAAAAAAAAATGATATGTTTTACTGTACATTTCCATAGTGCTCCAGAACAGATATAGACCCCTGCTGTCAAGGACTGTAGCAGGAGGTTAGATCCTCTAAGCCCAATTCTCCTCTGCAAATGGAAGGGTCGGGGATGAAACAGACAATCTTCCAGTTTCATAAATTTATACATACATATAGTATTTTAGAAATAAAGGGTGCACTCCGGTTGAAAAAAATCATTAGAGGGGTGCAGAGCCAAGTCCATACCTATACGAAACCAAAACCACAGAAAAAAGACTGGACTAGATAAGTCTGCACAACCACATAAGTAAAAATACAAAACCCTTTATCATCACCTCAAGGAACATGTAAAAACAATTAAAAACATGCAATATACAAAAACGGCACCCCCACTCCTAATACATGTGCCATATCAACTTACTGTATATGTATTTCAAAAGGAAACATCACCATATATAACACTAGAAAGTGGTATAAATCACAACAGCACTTACCTCCCCTTGTATGTGCATAACCAGCCTATATAGGACAATTTAAATAAACCTTGTATAATAAGTAGTTTGGGATCCCATGAAATTAGTACCATATAAATATACAACCTGATAGTCGATTCCAAGGTGATACACTATAGTCCTAAGTCGTCAAGGTGGCTAAATAAGTCCACCCCTCTTTCCCCCTCATTGAAGGTTACGAGAAAACAGGATTTTTGGTTGCTTACTGTAAAAACTGTTTCTCGGAGCCTTCATTGGGGGACACAGGAAACCATGGTGTATGCTGCTGCCACTAGGAGGCTGACATTATGCAAATAAAAAAAAAGTTAGCTGCTCCTCTGCAGTGTACACCCCACCAACAGAAAGTAGGATATTCAGTTAGTGAGAAAGCAGTAGGAGAAGCAACATGTAAGAGAGAAAGAATATTATAATAATCTTTATTTATATAGCGCCAACAAATTCCGCAGCGCTTTACAGTTTAACAGTTTCAAACACTCAAAGTGTTCAAAGGACTCAAACGTTAACAGTATAACACAATAAACAGCTGTTCAACTTGGGAGGGTGCTGTGTCCCCCAATGAAGGCTCCAAGAAACAGATTTTACGGTAAGCAACCAAAAATCCTGTTTTCTCTATCGCCTCATTGGGGGACACAGGAAACCATGGGACGTCCCAAAGCAGTCCCTGGGGCGGGAACATCAGTCCACTCCAATCTAGGTCAGAGGAACTCACCACCGTCGCCTGCAAGGTCTTCCTACCTAAGGCGGCATATGCCGAAGCTAGGCATGGAAGTTCCGCGAACATGTGGAGGACCGATCATCGGTCTGTAGAGGTGCAAGGCAGAAGCCCTATATGTGCACCGCCGGGAGGCGCCCACTGCCCGGGTAGAGTGCGCCTTAAACCTGAAAGGAGGACCTCTGCTCTGACCTGGTAAATCTAAACATTGTTGCCTGGATATTGCAGGCATACGTTAATTTGGAGGCCGAAGGGCCTCTACGCCGCGCCCGTATACTGAAAAGGGGGCCTTAGCTGGATAGATGCACCTCGCCCTGACCCGGTAGCGTGATGAGCGAAAGGTACGAAGGATGAGTCCGAGCAGGATGAAGGGAAGGGAATCAAGAACGATGGACAGAGCCATGGAGAACATTGGCAAGGTAAGGGCAGAGCACTGACTCTGGAAGTGGTTGAGAGCCTGAAAGGAAGGTATAAAACGATAAAGGACCTGCTCCTCGCAAAAATGCAGGAATGTCCAATGTCTGGAAGAAAAGGAGGGCCTGGAAAAAGGCTTTCATAAGATAAAAGAAAGCACACACGGTCCCAGGAGAACAACGAGGTTGAAGAAGAGGACTTGTTCCTCCGATGACGACCTTAATAATTGGTTCAAGTTGGAGCCAAACTGACGGAAACCCTCGGAAGGCAAGCTGGTGATGGACCTCCTAGAGGATAAGTCCTGCCATGCCTTAATCAAAAAGGGTCCTTCGGATGGGCACCAGATTGCTGGATGTCCAAGCAGCACCTGCAGCGGCATCCGCGAGGGCGGATACCATGTACTTCCTTGCAAGAGTAAATTAGTCCGCAAGGGAGACAAAGGCAGGGCACAATGTAGCGGCGGACACTTCAATGAACGACTTCACCGTGGACTATTAGTCCACCGTTGGTATCCTTGAGGGATGCTCTCTCTGGGAGAGGAGGACCATCGGTGGAAAATCTGGAAACCGGAGGGTCCAGAGACGGAGAAGAGGTCAGTTCGCAGTAAGTTCAGAAGAGAGGAAATATAGGAAACCGAGACGCTTCCCTCTTTGGAACGGCTGGACTAAGGATTCCAAGAGAAACCGCAGAAAAGACCATTAAATTGACATGACAAGAAAGGACTTGAGAGTAGGGTACTGAGGACCTGCTAGAGAGCAAAACGCTGAAGACGTACTGAAGGGGACCTCGGGTGAAACCTTGGATCTCAACCCAGCAATGTAGGCTCTGCTACATCAGCAAAACGGCTCAGAAAGGGAGAACCGTTTGAAGAGACAACCTCTTGCCCGTCTAAGTAGATAGAACCGAGACTACCGGAAGATTCCGCAGACCAGATCCATCAGGAAGCTAAACTTAAGCGCACGGGGATGAAGGTGGTTAACAGGGACTATGGAAAATGTAGACAAGATGGGCATTGATAGGCACAATCGGATTTGAGCAGTCAAAGGAGGAGAGTCCATGGAAAACCTGAAGAATGTCAATTCCATGGGAAGTTGGCCCTAGGAAGAAGGACGTAGGCCTCAGAAAAAAAACTTGACTGCCAAAAGGAAGATCCTTACCTATGACAACATGAGTGACCCTATCCGACCCGGACCCTCTGGAACGGGAAGAGCGTTCTAGCGTGTGGATCTACTTACCTAGGTATAAGACACCACACAAACGAGAACAACAGTGAAAAGGATCTGAATCCTGCTGAAGGGAGGAACGTATTATCACCAAAACCCCATAATCGGATCCAGGCATGGAACAGCCTTCTACACTGGACGATGCTTGCACAGAGCAAGATCCAATTCCTATCAGAGGTGGGAGAACCTGTTCCTGCCACGGTCGGAAATAAAAACCCGGAGCTGCTCGAGGTTTAATCCAGTGTCTGTAAGAAAGAAAAGGTAAGTGCTGACACATAAAAGGGAAGCTCTGTATTGAGGCAGTTCAAAGAACCCTGGAATAGTGCAGTGAGCAATAATGAGTCAAGGTATTATATGAGCTCTGACTCCGTAAGAGACAGCCTGAACTTATACTACTGTAAATCATATATGATGGAGTAACGCACTGGATAGTGCAGATAGACCTAGGACAGCACTGTAAATTGACCTACTGGACAGGTAGTGGTAGGCCCGAATAACCAGATGGAGAGGAAGGCCCCTGGGAAGCAACACGTAATTAACCCTCCGTCAGGGGCAATATGTTTCATAACGAGTTTAGGGGCATTGCGCCTGTCCGGCACAGGCTAGAAAATTGGCTATATTTTCCTTTTTTAAAAATGTCAATGCTCTAAAAGTGATCAGTTACCTTAATAGGAATGTAATAAATGAGAATACATATAATCAGGTGTAAAAAAAAAAATGTTTAATAACCAGAAAAGTAATATGTTTCTATGTCTTGAGTATCCTCCTCACTCTCTCCACCTGTATCAGACACATCTGGACATTCTTCCACATCATCTTCTGAAGCAATGTCACTTTCTTCCCCTAAATCTTCTAGCTGTAAGGGGTCTGTCTCATCATCAATCAGTATATTTTGCACTTGCTCAACATGAAGGGCATTGGACAAGTCAAATATTCTCCTCGCCATTTCAGAAGAAAAGCTGAAGCAAGAGAGAGAATATGTGTTAGGGCGCAATGTGCCTGAGAAGCACAATCTTATTTCTAACAAAACCTTTTATGACAAATCCACAAATTTAGCACTAGCTATTCATAAAACAAGCTAAAAAAACAATTGGGATGAATAAAAACAGCAAATTCTAATCGTCAAATGTGTGACGCGTTCAGGGGCAATGAGCCTGAGAAGCCAAAGCACTGATATCTGATCTCCTGCAGCTCTGCAGCACAAGAGGCTTCTCAGGTTTCACACAGCCTTTAAAGTTAGGAAGGTACTGGGAGGATGGTGTTTCCCAGACAAACCACTGAAAATAGAGAAATGAAACTAAGTGAGCTGCGCCTGTCAGATCAGTTGCCCCTGACGGAGGGTTAAGGCCCAGTGCGTGGCTGAAGAAAAACTGCGACCAGTCGGTACCTGACACCAGCGTGTCCGACCTACCTGAAAGTGGACAGGCCACTTATGCTGGCACTGAGGTCCACCTTGTGGTACGTGGTAGATCTTCTGTTTAACTGTTAATAGACCACAGATGTTATTGACCCTGAAACACACGGTAAAAGTTGCGCCTCTGACTCACCTGAAAGCGGACACTAACCGCTGCGGCAGCCAGCCAGAAGTGATGGATACCGGGCACCTCTCTCCGAGTGGTGACTAGAGTGGAGCCTAGGCAGATTCTGCAAAGGACCCATAAGAGCGTGATAGAGGGTGTTTCTGACTCACCTGACTCTGGAGCAAAAGAGCAGGACCAATGCAGTACTCGATCTCGGGCAAGTCTAAACCACTGGAGAGACGGCTGGTATTGACTAAATGTGTCTGGAAGATGACATTAAAACCTGGCAAGCGGGCAGAGTACTGCTGCAATCAAACGGGAGGAATAGGAGAGTACGTCTGACTTACCTGAATACAGTACAGAATGCCAGTACCACTGCAGTGGTCAATCCAAGACACGTCTTATCCGTTTAAGAATCAACAGTGTAAAATAACGTACTGTACCTGGAAAGTGGTTTGTGAAGATCAAGGCACAGATCTGATACCGTACAGAATACCAGTACCACTGCAGCAGTCAACCCAAGGCCAGTGTAATCCACCGAAACTATGACAGTTTCAAAGTACCCTACTGTACCTGGTAGGTGGTTCGTCAACAACCTGGATAACGGAAAGAGTACTGCTGTGATCGTCTCAGTATCCTGCGACTGCTTTAGCGTGGAGAGAACCCTGGAGAAGGGTATCAGAGCCAATTCTGTGTTGCGGTCTAGGTCTGTATACCTGACGGCATTAGGCAGAATAATCGTTTCAAGTGTAGAAGGCCGCACCATGAAGTCTGTCCTGAAGCATATACTGTACACTCAGTTCTCCAGAAGGCCGAGCTGTAGGCTTGGAATCAGAGGGAGACTAAACTCTCTGTTGTGCACCTGGGTTAAAACCCTTGGGCCTGCGATTTGTGGCCAGCTTCTTTATCCACTGAGCCACGGCAGACATGCTGGAGAATACAGACCTTTAGACAGCTGGAAGTTGATCCCCCAACACTGCAATCGTGAAGGGGTAGAAGCAGCTCATCTCTCTGCTTGTAGAGTAACACTAGCATCACTGATGAGAGGGCTGCGTTGAGATGCAGCAAGGGGGCCTGTTGCCATGCTCCGCTGAACTCATGTAATAGCAGAATTCACAACAGCAGTGTGACGTAGCAGAACTGAGAGGAGACTGCAAGAGAAAATTCTACAGAGCAAACAGCATATGGCAAGACTTATAAAGGCCCCTCTCACTGTGGAGGGTGCAGAGCTTGGGGAGAAACTGCAATACCCGTTGCTGTTGACTGCCCCGGTTCTAGAGCACTCATATGAGCTACTGCATTGCTCCAGAGCATTTAATACACCAGTCACTGCACTGCTCTATAGTACCTATTACCCCAGTGACTGCCTGGCTGTAGAGCACTCATTATATGAGCGACTGCACTACTCCATAGCATTTAATACATTACACTAGTGACTGTACGGCTCCATAGTACTTATTACCCCAGTGATTGCCTGGCTGCAGAGCACTCATTATTTGAGCGACTGCACTACTCCGGAGTATTCCTTGCACTAGTGACTCCTGAGCACTTATTTCACCAGCCCCAATAGGAATGATGGTGACTCAGTAATAACTGAGCCTGCAGATAGAGTTGCCCATACAAACTGTATCCTGCAGTGTCTGGCTTATACTTTGTACCCAGTCTGTTACCTGGATCAAGTGCTGCCTTCTGAGTCCAGGTGCCAGGAGATGTTCTGCTGCCAGGCTGTAGGGCTATTAGCGCTGAAGATGTAGGTCCCGCAGGAAGAAGGCCATCGTCCGGATCCACAAGCCGGAAAAAGGGGCAACCCCAAGAAGACTGAGACCGAGAGGGTAAATGTGTGCCCTGCAGAGATGTACGCTGAAAGAGCCCGCTCTGAAGCCGGAGGGGGGCGGAACCAAGCTCAGGCTCCTTGCAGAGAAATGGAGCAGAGAGGGGAGGCGGGTCCGAAAGGAAGAAACAAGCGACGGGCGTAAGAGAAGCCCGCCTGAAATGCAGGGAAGGGGAGGGTGGAGCCAAGCGCCAGGTGCGGGTAGGGGAAACATGGTGCCGGCTTCAATGAAGCTGAGGGGGCGGTTCCGGAAGGAAACAAGCGGCGGGCAGGAGAAAAGCCTGCCCGAAGTGCAGGGAAGAAGGGGGGGGGGGGGGGGGGGGCGGAGCCAACGCCGCAACTAGGCCCGAGTGAAGCTGGGACCTAGATTATGGCTGGTAACCGCCGGAGCATGGGGGAGCGGCGTGGTGCGCCGTAAAAAACTGTGGAAAAAGGTTTAGTGCCCCAAATACCCCCGCATTTAAGGAAAGAACCCCCAATGGCCCATGCTGCTTCTAGGCCAGAGAAAAGCCGGGACCTAAAGTACAAATGGTGATCGCCGGAACACAGGGAGCGGAGTGGATGGCCCTAAAAGCGCAGCAAGGGTACAAGTGAATTAAAGGGGATAGACACCTAATGCCCTCTATTAAAATAAGCAATTTTTTCTTTTTTTTTCTTTTAAACTTCTTATCTTCTTGAGAGAAAAAAAAAAAACCTTCTTATCCAGGATAGATCGGATGTCCGAAAGTCCTGTGGGACATCCGCGTCTCCTCCAACTGACAGGCTCTGGTGGGCGAGTGGGTGGGAGACTTTGGCAGGACCGACGATCGAATCACCTGAACACGCTTCTGTGTTAGGGGCTGGGGTCCTGCCGAGTAGACGTATGAGGATACGGGGTGGCAGTACACGCCGTACTCATAGTCTCTTTGTGGGAGTACAGGTGTGACCGTTCACCCTGTATCCCTCCGAAAACCTGAAACGACGCGCATTGAGGTAGATATGGGTCTAATGAAAGACCCGTGTCCACCTCCTACTGACACTAAGCTAAACTGGATATCCTACTTCCTGTCGGTGGGGTGTACACTGCAGAGGAGCTAACTTTTTTATTTGCATAGTGTCAGCCTCCTAGTGGCAGCAGCATACACCATGGTTTCCTGTGTCCCCCAATGAGGCGATAGAGAAAAGGATTTTATGGCAAGTACCAAGAATACTTTTCTGTGTCAAAATTACAAAATTCATATTTAGCTATTTAATAAAGTCCAGGAACAAATTCAGTGTTCATTAACAAAATGTAAAAAAAAACAAAAAAAAAACCCCTAACATTGTAGTACTAGCAGACATGTGGATTTTTTTTTCCCCCCATCAAGGGAACAGTATTTTGTAAAGCTTTATTACAGCTTTTCAGTGCAGATTGTGTCAAAATAAGTCCAAAGACAAAGTAAAATACGTAGCACAAATTATGGAATGTACGGTACTTAAAATTGTATTATCTACAGAGGGATGCAAAACATACAAGTTCACGATGGCTCGCTTTTTTACATATGTAGGATCATATCACCCTTTTGAATTCTGAGGAGTGTAGTGAGAAGTACATGGATTGCACGATTCTGAATTACAAACTTCATATGTGAAGGGGAAAAAACAAAACATCTAATATACAATTATCTGCCATTACTCTGTGCCTGAAGTTTCAGGTGGATTAGGGAAAACCAAAAAACTTTTAACCCAATTTCTCTTTTAAAGCTGATTTGGTTGAAAAAAAAAAAAAAAGCGACATGCAAAGCAGGTTTCTAATATAAACATTTAGTGGCTATCAACATAAAAACCCTTTCTCACTGGCCAATAGAGCAGTCACAATAGTGAGACTTCCTGTTTTGTGTCTTTCAATTGTCTTTCAATTGTCACCTTTGCTGTATATACCGAGACCATATAAGCAGAGTGATCTCATTGAAGTACATCTCCATTGTACTGCTCGAAGCTTAAGGCCCCGTCTCACATAGCGAGATCGCTAGCGAGATCGCTGCTGAGTCACAAGTTTTGTGACGCAACAGCGACCTCCATAGCGATCTCGCTATGTGTGACACGTACCAGCGATCAGGCCCCTGCTGCGAGATCGCTGGTCGTGTCGGAATGGCCTGGACTTTTTTTGGTCGTTGAGGCCCCGCTGACATTGCTGAATCGGTGTGTGTGACACCGATCCAGCGATGTCTTCACTGGTAACCAGGGTAAACATCGGGTTACTAAGCGCAGCGCCGCGCTTAGTAACCCGATGTTTACCCTGGTTACCAAAAAAACAAACAGTACATACTCGCCTTTCGGTGTCCAGGTCCCTTGCCGTGTGCTTCCTGCTCTGACTGAGATCCGGCCGTACAGCGAGAGCACAGCACAGCAGTGACGTCACCGCTGCGCTCTCGCTGTACGGCGGCTCAGTGAGAGCAGGAAGCAGACGGCAAGGGACCTGGACACCGAAAGGCGAGTATGTACTGTTTGTTTTTTTGGTAACCAGGGTAAACATCGGGTTACTAAGCGCGGCCCTGCGCTTAGTAACCCGATGTTTACCCTGGTTACCCGGGTGCTGCAGGGGGACTTCGGCATCGTTGAAGACAGTTTCAACGATGCCGAAGTCGTTCCCCTGATCGTTGGTCGCTGGAGAGAGCGGTCTGTGTGACAGCTCCCCAGCGACCACACAACGACTTACCAACGATCACGGCCAGGTCGTATCGCTGGTCGTGATCGCTGGTAAATCGCTTAGTGAGACGGGGCCTTTAGAGAAAGCAGGATAGCAAGATAATAAATGGTACAGACACGTCTCCGTATGCAGCTCTCTTGTCATGGGGTGATGTACATAGTCATTGCAGCGAGGTATAGCGCACCTCATTTTAACAGGTTTTATCTTGGGACAGCCTTGGAGAACCTTCTATAAAGCTGATCACATGCCTTGCATAGCTATTCCTGTAAACCACCCTGCCTCGTACATGAGTGGCCAAGTGCCCAGTTATCCTCTGTAGGGAGAGGAAGGGGATATACTACTGGAAAACAGCAACAGCAGCTTATGGCCAATGAGAACAAAAAGATTGAAATCCAACATGCTCAAGGTGGTTAAGCCTTATGCTGGGAAGGGTTTAGAAGGAACTCTATTCATGTTACCCACAACAGACAGAATGAATCTGAGCCAAATTGCAAGATTAAAGCCTGCCATTTTTTTCCCTCTGAAATGGTCAGGCATGTTCGGCCATAGATAACACTAGTTTGGCTCCACGTCCTGCTGCTTTCCCCAGCACTGCTGCAGGTGATTGACAGGTCTCTCTTGCTCTATGGGAGAAACTTGGCAGATGTGCAGGGAGAATCCAACCCGAGACATTGCTAGATTTGAGTTTGCTCCCCCAGAGCATTTCAGGGAAAGATATACCTGGTTACAATCATGCAACTCAGCTCCAGATCATGCAGCCTGAAGTGTGGGCAGCATGTATCAGGTTCCCTTTAAATGTAGTTCTTCACTAATGATCATTCACTATTCCTTAGCACACCACCTGCTCTTGGATTGAATTGTATGGATCTTTACCCCCTCGAGTTAGATTGTGAGATAATATAGAGTTAAGTCCTCTTTTTCTCAGAAGAGGCAATTTGCAGAGATAATACAAAGGATTACAGATACCTCTTCACACTCTGCAGGAGGGCTGACTCCGCATCCTGTGGGCAAGTCTGCCACCTGGGACTTCGCAGCTTTAGGAACAGGGCCTCGTCTGCTGGTGACTGCAAAAGCAGCTTGCTGATGTCGGTAGAGGGTAACTATTCCTCTGTGTTTCGTGACCGTGAGGCAGGCGCCATCTTTGTCAGAATTTGATCCTTCATTAAAAAATAAAGTGTCAGAACCTGGAGCAAACAATTTACATGACCAAGAGTATTCATCTTGAGTACGCACATTTCCAAGCTTTCATCATTTCAAGATCACTGCTTCCAATCAGTAGCTAGAAAAAGTCTTAAAGGTACCGTCACATTGAGCGACGCTGCAGCGATATCGACAACGATGCCGATTGCTGCAGCGTCGCTGTGTGGTCGCTGGGGAGCTGTCACACAGACAGCTCTCCAGCGACCAACGATGCCGAGGTACCCGGGTAACCAGGGTAAACATCGGGTTACTAAGCGCAGGGCCGCGCTTAGTAACCCGATGTTTACCCTGGTTACCATTGTAAATGTAAAAAAAAACAAAAAAACAGTGCATACTCACCTTCTGATGTCCGTCAGGTCCCTGGCCGTCTGCTTCCCGCACTGACTGAGCGCCGGCCGGCCGTAAAGTAAAAGCAGAGCACAGCGGTGACATCACCACTGTGCTGTGCTTTACGGCCGGCCGGCGCTCACAGTCAGTGCGGGAAGCAGACGGCCAAGGACCTGACGGACATCAGAAGGTGAGTATGTACTGTTTTGTTTTTACATTTACAATGGTAACCAGGGTAAATATCGGTTTACTAAGCGCGGCCCTGCGCTTAGTAACCCGATATTTACCCTGGTTACCATTGCAAAACATTGCTGGCATCGTTGCTTTTGCTGTCAAACACAACGATACACGCCGATCTGACGACCAAATAAAGTTCTGGACTTTCAGCAACGACCAGCGATATCACAGCAGGATCCAGATCGCTGCTGCGTGTCAAACACAACGATATCGCTATCCAGGACGCTGCAACGTCACGGATCGCTATCGTTGCAAAGTCGTTTAGTGTGAAGGTACCTTTAAAGGGAATCTGTCACCCCAAAATTGGCCTATAAACTAAGCCCACCGGCATCAGGGGCTTATCTACAGCATTCTGTAATGATGTAGATAAGCCCTCCATGTAACCTGAAAGATAAGAAAAACAGGTTAGATTATACTCACCCAGGGGCGGTCCCGGTTCTGGTCGGGTCCGATGGGTGTTGCAGGTCCGGTCCGGGACCTCCCATCTTCATATGAAGATGTCCTCTTCTTCCTGCTGCGGCTCTGGCGCAGGCATACTTTGCCCTGTTGAGGGCAGAGCAAAGTACTGCAGTGCGCAGGCGCTGGGCCTCTCTGACCTTTCCTGCGCCTGCACACTGCAGTACTTTGCTCTGCCCTCAACAGGACAGATAAAGTACACCTGCGCAGGAGCCACAGCGTGAAGACAAGAAGAGGACGTCATCGTATGAGTATAATCTACCTGTTTTTCAATTTTGGGGTGACAGATTCCCTTTAACTACACCAGAGTGGTGGAAACCTCTTATCTGCCATGTCTGACATCGTAGAAAGCCCTGATAAACTGTATGGTACCAGTCAATTAGACACAATCAGGACAGATTTTAAGTTGGGGTAAACAATGGCACTATAACAATAAATAATAAGCATCTGTTTTCGTTTTTTGTTTTTTTTTTTCAAGGGATAAGCAGAGATCTTTGAAAGCTTGTATGGATTGCAGAAAAAGGTCTAACTCTTTATACAAACGATCATATCTTCACTTTAACATTTGTGAAGCAAACGTGTCCATGGCGAGATGGACGGATGTCATAGAAATTAGGGCCTTTATCAAAGTTGTCCAGGTAGGAGTGACAAATTAATGTTTGTTTCTTTGCTTTTACACAATATTTTTGCAATCGTGTTTCTATTTTGCACTGTATGTTAGGCTGCAGAAGGAGAGCTGAGAATCCATGAGCTTATTCTGATTGGGGGAGTTTAGTACCCTCATCTTTCTTTTTGAGCCATCATCTGATTTATGACCACATGAAAGTGAAAATGGACTTTGTGGTCAGTCATAAATCAGCTGTGGAGCAGAGAGAAAGGACGATAAGCGCTATAAACTGCCAGGAGAGTTCCCTAACAGATTCTCAGATGACCCTTACTACAGCCAGCAATATGTAGTGCAATACACAAGCAGTAGAAGGCAAACAATACCACATTTCTAATGAAATCCAATAGCAAATGTGACTCAGTAAAAATGTAGTTTTGTGAAACGAGTGTTCTTGAAAACACTCGTTTTACAAATAAGTTGGAGAGTAAACCGGCTGCTGATCAGTCGAAGAATCGTTCATCAGGTGAAAATCCTTTATGCATGGCTAAAGATTGCTCAGAGCACACAGGCTCTTGTAGAACAATCTGTTAAGGTGCCGTCACACTCAGCAACTTTGCAAAGAGAACGACAACAATCCGTGACGTTGCAGCGTCCTGGATAGCGATCTCGTTGTTTGACACGCAGCAGCGATCTGGATCCTGCTGTGCCATCGCTGGTCGGAGCTAGAAGTCCAGAACTTTATTTAGTCGCCAGGTCGGCGTGTATCGTCATGTTTGACATCAAAAGCAATGACGCCAGCAACGAGCATAGGGGGCGTCGCAGCGTCTCCTTCTAGCCAGTCGGTACACTCCGGCTGTTTGACATGGAGCTAACAACCAGCGAGAACGAGAAGTGAGTCGCCGTTACGTCACTGGATCGCTCCTGCATCGTTCTGGAGTTGCTGTGTTTGACGTCTCTACAGTGACCTAAACCGCGACGCTCCAGCGATCTAGTTTAGGTCGGCTCGTTGTCTATATCGCCGCAGCGTCTGAGTGTGACGGTACCTTTACTGTGTGATTTACTTTGGTCTGCCTGTGGAAAGAGGACATTAAACTACCGCTGATGAGTAAAGATTTACTGACGGTCTCATGGTGCCGCCAGGTCAGACATTGTAAACGAACCTATAGACCAAACTGTATGTGATTCCCAGAGGCTTTACATCTATTGTGATAGCCTTTTGGTGCCCTGCTCAACATCTAGTTATGATTATGGCACTGAATCCTCCCTACACCAAAAAGCCTTAGGTTTCATTTATCCCATTCAGAGTGAATCTTTAACAAAAAGGATGGCAGGGGAAGCAGATAAAGTGCAGAGAAGGGAGATGCAGACCTGGGTCTTTGTATACTGTCTGCTGTCAGAGTGACCCTCCAACTGTAGTTCGATAGGCATTGGGAAGAGAACTGCACTGGAAATTAGGGATTAAAAAAATAAAAATGGTGGTGTATTTAAAGAGGGTTGGGGGATGTCTCACTATTAGGTTTGACACAGAAGTAGACTAGCTAATGGTGTAATTCTGCAATTGGCGGACTCCCATATTTATTACGCCCATTATACACATCTGTATTAAAGCATCTGCTCACTTATTAATTGCTAGTATTGTCTGTCACTCCTAGGGTTATACCAGCATACAACAGTTAAGTCACTGTACCTCTCAGATGGTCCACGTTGTTGAAGGCTGGGGCAGGACAGGTCACAGATGGGGTGATACTGGAATCCACGCACACTGAACTACACAGATTTTTAACAATTTTGGAGTTTGGACTGGGAGTCCTTGAGGTACATTGCTGAAGCAGTTTGGCAATACAAGAAGCTGCGTAGTTCTGCACCACTGTGTTCTCTTCCTTTTTCACGGACTCCATTAACGGCTTGATTATTGGATTAAGTTTCTCCGGTAGCTGCATGAGATTGACTATTGCACAGGCAGCACACGTGTGCACTCTCAGCTGCAGGACTTGCCATTCCTGGTTGGTTTCCATTACAGTCATCTGTACTTGTTGCCTTTTTCCATCTAGTTGCTGGTAAACTTTAGTATTGGCCCGAAGAGGAGCGGTTGCTTCACTGAACACTGCAGTCACCTAGGAATGCAGCAAACACATGGGTTTATGGGCCAGGTCTGTACACAATGCGCAAGCTATAAATTAGAAGTTGCGCTGAAGAATTGGAGATTGAATAGATTAAGGACTTCATCCCATTTTGTCAACCCCCCCAAAAAAAAAACTCACCAGGTCATTAGCTTGGTCTATTGTGAACACACTGCAGTTTACTTTGCTCCGAATGTCTACATTTGCATCTGTAAGGGAGGAAATCAGCTGCTTGCACTCATTCTGCATCCGCGTGAAAGGAATCGCTATTTCATCATAATATAAGTGTTCGGATAAGACCGCAAGCAGACGTGGCTGCACCGCAAGGGACACGGTTTTACATTCCTATTAAAAAAATAAATAAATAACTAAAATGGGAGGAATTAGTTACCTTAAAAAAATGCATGCATACATACATATTCACAGTCTGGCATGTAGATTTTGCAACACTGGGGGCACTAATTTTAACAAAAATAAACCAGCTCATTACCTTCTGCAAGGCAGCCCACTCGCAGATAACAAGGGCCACGCTGATCCTTTGTAAGGCAGACTTGGAGTTCAGATGAAAAAGGAGCAACTGAGCTAATGATTCAGCGGGCTTTATTTCCTGAGTGGCGGTATTGACACAGAGATCACAAATACAGCAGCATAATGATCCCAGCAACCTGAAAGGGGGAAGATTGAAAAAGCGGCTTATTGACATGAACAGCTGAAATACAGTATTCATACCATGGAGAATCAATGCTTTGTTAATCAATTTGGATGAGAACATTCTTAATAGTTTGCCAGGTAAAATCATACAAGTTTTAAAGTGTCAGGTTAGACCATGTACTTTACCACATTAATATGGAGCTGGATGGATTTGTGTGTTTGTTTTAACCCCCCCAAAAAACAGGATTTTTGGTTACTCATCGTAAAATCAGTTTATCGGAGCCTTCACTTGGGGGGGGGGGGGGGGGTGGACACAGAAAACCATGCATGTATGCTGCTGCCACTAGGAGGCTGACACTATGCACAATAAAATTAGCTCCTATGCAGTATACATCCCACCGACTGGCACTAGGTTAATCAGTTAGTAGGAGAAGCAACAAGTAAAAGAAACAACTCAAACGGTAACGAGAACACAGTAAACAGATCTAATAAACATGGGAGGGTGTCGTGTCCCCCAATGAAGACTCCGAGAAACATTTTACGGTGAGTAACAAAAAAATCCTGTTTTCTCTATCGCTTCATTGGAGGACACAAGAAACCATGGGACGTCCCAAAGCAGTCCCTGGGGAGGGAACACCAGAAACTATTCAGGTAGGAGAACTCACTGCTGCCACCTGCAAGATCCTTGTACGTAGGCTGGCGTCCACCGAAGTATAGGTACAGACCCTGTAAAATTTGGTGAACGTGTGGATGGTGGCCACTGCCCAGGTAGAGAATGTGCCTTAATCCCAGGAGGTAACAGAGCAGATTTGGAGGGCACCGCAAATGAATAAATACCTAAGAGGGAGGGTTCACTGTGGGCTTGGAACCAAACATGAAAAACCAGGAAACAAAGATCATGCCCACATAAATAGGAACACCTCTAATCCCAGGATGCCTCCAAGATTGCCGTCTGGATCCAGCGAGCAATCATAGCCTTGGAGGCCGGCAGGCCTCTACACGCACCCTCAGGAATGACAAAGTCCATCTTCCTAAAGGGGGCAGTCCTAGCCAGATAGACCTGCACTGTCCTAACCCGGTCCAACCTGTTCAGTGAACGCTCCAGAGGATGAGTCGGAGCCAGGCAAAAGGAAAGGAGGACAATATCCTCATTTAGGTGAAAGGCAGACATCACCTTGGGAAGGAAAGAAGGTAGAGGCCGCAAAACCACCTTGTCCTGGTGGAGAACCAGGAAAGGGGGACGAAAGGAAACAGACACCAATTCCGAGATGCGCCTAATGGAGGTGATGGCCACAATAAACACCACCTTCCAAGACAGAAAGGACAGAGACCTCAGAGAGACTCAAAGGGAGAACTCCTAAGGGCCTCCAGGGCTAGATTGAGGTCCCAGGGGTCCACAGGTAACCGGTATGAGGGCACAGCATGTAATACCCCTTGGAGAAAAGCTCTGAACTGAGAACGGGTGGATACCTGTCCCTTTAGCAAACTAAGAGCCAGACTAGCGTCAAGTTCCGCCTAGAGAAAACAGAATGGAAGGGACAGCAAAGGACATGGGCAGTATGTGATTAGACTCACACCAGCTCCATGTCTGATAATAGACCCGGGACAACGACTGCTTTCTAGCCTGGATCATGGTCCGAATCACCAGATCTGAAAACCAGGATGCCTTCAGAACCGCAGTTTCAACAGCCACGCCGTTAAATCGAACGACCAAGAATTCTGGTGGCAGATCGGTCCTTGGGACAGAAGATCCGGTCTGTCTGGAAGCCTCCAGGGGGCGTCTGCGAGAAGATTGACAATCTCTGCGAACCAAGACCTTCTTAGCCAAATCTGATGCAATCAGAATGACCGGCACCCCTTCCGCCTTGATCTTCTTTAACAGCCTTGGAAAAAGGGGGAGGGGAAGAAACAGATTGGGAAGAACAAACTGACCAGGGTATTGCCAGAGCGTCGGCGCCCACCGCGAGAGGGTCGCGGGACCTGGAAACGAACAGTGGAACCTTCCTGTTCAGCCGGGATGCCATGAGATCCACATCCGGAGTACCCCATCGAAGGCAAATCTGATGGAAGACTTTGTGATGTAGAGACCACCCTCCCGTCACGAGACCCTCGCGGCCGAGGAAGTCGGTGGCCCAATTGTCTGCACCGGATATGTACTGCAGACATCACTGAAACAGTCGCCTCTGCCCAGAAGAGAATCTTGGATACTTCGGCCATCGTCACAGGACTCCATTCCTCCCTGGTGATGGACATATGCCACCGCTGTGGTATTGTCCAACTGAACTCGGATTGGCAGGCCCGAGAAGCCTTTCCCAGTGTTGAAGGGACAGAAAAGTGGCCCTTATCTCGAGGATGTTGATCAGCAGAGAAGATTCCACTGCATACCAACGACCCTGGACAGTCAGGTGGCGAAAGACCGCACCCCAGCCGAGAAGGCTTGCATCAGTCATCACCACCTGCTAGTGAACAGGAAGGAAGGACCGACCCTGGAAGATGAGAGGAGATGACAGCCACCAAGTGAGAGATTGTTCAACTCTGGAGGAGAGCCGAACCGGACGATCCAGAAAGAACAGACTTGTTCCACTGAGATAGGATGGCCTGCTGAAGCGTTCTTGAATGGAATTGCGCAAAAGGAATCGCTTTTGACGCTGCCACTATCCTTCCCAGAACCGCCATGCAAGAGCAGAGGGAGAGAGTGTAGACTGAAAAAGCCCGCTCACTGAGGCCAGAAAGCAGGCCGGAGCTAACAGCCAGAACAAAGAGGCAGATGAAAACCGTGTGATGAAGGCGGGAGCAGAGCTAGCCGCCGAAGCTAGGAAGAGGAGGTGTGACAACAAGGGGCAGGAGTAAAAAAGCCCGCCCGAAGATCCTGAGAAGGGGGCAGGGCCAAACGCCAGAGCTAGACAGAGGAGAAGCTGGGGCCTACATTAAGAACAGTGACCGAAAAGGCATGGGAGGCAGGTTGGAGGCCCCCCCCAAAAAAATATAATATAATATAATATAATATAATATAATATAATATAATATAATATATATATTTTTTTTTTCTTCCAGCGGGAAATAGCGAAAACAAGGAAATAAAATAGCCCGCTGTTAATATGAGGATTGCTGAAGCCTTTAGTGAGGGAATCAGAGGACCCTGATGTGCTGTCTGTTCCTGTCAAATCCCATCATCTTTGTTATCTGAATCTTTCCCCGAGTCTTCTCCTCGTCACCGCTGGAGACCTGATTGAGAGAAGAAAGAAGATGTACCTCTCCATGCATGAGACCTTTCATCCTTGGGATGTGGGATGTCAATGACTCCAGACACAAACAGGCTCTGGTTGGCGAGTGGGCAGGATACGGGGCCAGGACCGATGTTCGGATCACCTAAACACTCTACATGTGTTAGGGGCTAAGGTCCAGCCGAGTAGACATATGCGGATACGGGGTGGCAGTACACACCGTACTCAGTCTCTACGTGGCAGTACAGTTGTGACTGTTCACACTGCAGTCCTCCAGAGGCAAGAAGATCCATCAGAAAAACACTTTACTGGAAAAAGACGAAAACCGAGGTAGATATGTGTCTAGTAAAAGACCTGTGTCCACCTCCTACTGAGACTAATCTAAAACTGATTATCCTAGTGCCAGTCAGTGGGGTGTACACTGCAGAGGAGGAGCTAACTTTTTTGTGCATAGTGTCAGCAGCATACACCCATGTTTTCCTGTGTCCCCCAAAGAAGCAAGAGAGAAACTTGTTTGCTTAGAACAATAAAAATGCCATAAAGATATAATGGAGTTAAAAATTAGCCCACCCCTAAACTGTAGTAGGACTAAATGTTTCCCCCACAATGATAAAACCGCAAAGTGCTATACTTGTTGAGGAGAGCCATAAGATCAAATACTTAATTAACCTCAACACATAAGGTAATTGAGGGAAGCAACCTATAACATGTATTGTTTAACCTTACATAAGTTTTCCTCAGACAAAGTAAGACACTTAAGATGGCTGCCATCTCCTCTACCAGAGCCGTGTGCTCTGGTATCCAAGATGAACAATGAAGACACTGAAGATGGCCGCCATTTCCTGTATCAGCAGACCGTGTGGTCTGGTATCCAAGATGACGCCCACTCTGATGACCTCATGGATCCACCCACAGCGACGCCCACTGATGACCTCACGGACCAACCCACCCTGATGACCTCATGGATCCGCCCATGGACTTGCTCATGCCCAACCCACTAACCAATGGAATACATCCGATCACTCCCATTTTAGAGCTAACCGAGCCCCCTTACAGGAGATATATAACATTGTGTTTTCACTAATAAATTCCCTTCTTGGAGCTGAGCCACACATTGCTCAAGGAGAGTTACAGCTGACTGTCTGGTGTATTTCTTTAGTGCACATGATCAATATCCATTAGGCCAGGAGTAGGCAACTAGAGAATTGAACATTTATATTAATTGTTCAACCCTAATATACTGACTTTGCAGCAGCCATACGAGCGCGGGTCACCAAGTAATCTCTGGTGGCAGAATCTTCAGTCATGCTGTCCGAGCCGGCAATATATTCCTGTGCAATCTCTTTTGTTTGGCATTGGCCTTGACGGAGTTTTCCAGCAGCTTTTTCCTAGATTAAAGCAAAATTAAAGTTAGTAACCAGCTTTCCTCAAGGCATAAAAAAAACAAACAAACCTATAAAACACAATAATGGGTTGTGTGGAGAAAAATAAAGGCAGCGATATCTGGATATTGCCATTTAGAAGTATATGTGGACCCGCAATCTTCTCTTTCTTGGTCACTTCAGTGGGGGACACCGGAAACAACGGGTGTACGCTGATGCCACCAAGCCGCCACTCAAACTTTCTGCACTTCGGCAGTTGCCCACCCCTTCCTCTGTCCCTGGACTCCGCCATCTTTGCTGTGTCCGCTGCCGCTTGGAATATGCAGCTCCTGTGTGCCACTGAATTTGGTACGGTCAGACCACTCAGACCAGCCACCTTCTGCATTAGATAGCCAGTCTGCCTCAGAAGACAGATACGTCCTTACCACTGCAGCGGTCCCCTGCTCATGGCATTGCTTTCTCTCCCCCGTCTCATTCCCTCTCTGACTCCTGTCATGTCCGCTCCAAAGGAGGACCTTGCACAACAAGCCACCCAGTCTCCACTGGACATCCATTTTGCCCATACTACTTTCTCACCAAGTAGCTTTATGCCAGTAGGCAGGTGTACACCCCATGATTTCCTGTGTCTCCCACAATGAGGGCTACGAGGATTTTTGGTACTCATAGTAAAATCTTTCATAAAATGAAAAGTAAAAAAAAAAAAAAAAAAAAAAAAAGC
Source organism: Ranitomeya variabilis (assembly GCF_051348905.1). Classification (NCBI taxonomy): domain Eukaryota; kingdom Metazoa; phylum Chordata; class Amphibia; order Anura; family Dendrobatidae; genus Ranitomeya; species Ranitomeya variabilis. Next base: position 57,688,110 of record NC_135235.1, on the reverse strand, counting down.
AATAAAGCTAACCCAGGAAGACGCAGCACAATCATCACTACTGATCTATTAATGGGTGGTGTGCATTTTCACTGAGGCACTATAAATTATGATCCACACCCTCTTCTGGCCTACAGGGGGTTGTAGCAGGTGGAACAGTGATTTAGCACATAACAGTTTGACTAACTCCTAGATACTGAGTAAGCCGAAGATTAAAAAGCAAATGTGCAAACAATATTTACTTGCATAGATAATACCTTACTTAAACATGGAATAATTTTTTTTTTTTTTTTAATTTTTTTTTTAAATCAATAAGTTATTGCTCACCTTTGATTTAGGCTTCACCTCTATCAGCATGTTTAAATCAATAGGTAGATGAGCGGGCTGCATCATCAGACAGAGCCAGGCTCCCATCCAGGGACAAGCCGCGGCCACAACATACTGCACCGAAGCCTTGTGTATTAGCTCCTGCCACACCTGGGGAACAGAAAAGCAAAATTCAGTATAAAACAGATCTAAATGGAGAAAAAAAAAAAAAAATAACCATATGGCAGGAACATTAAAGCAGATCCCACCTTGTGGATAAGGTCAAGAATTTCCTGGGTACTCTCTAAAATACAGATCTGGAATATATGCCGCAGCATGTCCTGTAGGATAGGGGTCAGCCAACCTGAACAGTTCTGGAAAAGAAGAAATCTTTATTTTTTTATTACGCATAAAATAGTGAGCTCAAGTAGTTACTCCAGGCCTTACGGCTCCCAACAGGTCATGTTTTTGGGATTTCCCTAGTGTTGCAGAGGTGATAATTGCATCCCCTGGGCAGAGGTTGCCTGGAAGATAACTCCATTTCCAGAGAGCTAACGCTCCTTTCTCCTTCATTTTCAGGATGCCGATTACAGTTGAAAAGTGCAATGCCGGGCGGGAGTCAACCGACATCTTGGATCAAATATACTCACCCTGCAAGCCAGATTTGGCATGTGCTGTAGACAGTAGTTATCCATCTGACTTTCTATATTAGAGTCTCACCTAATCTGTAAGAACCCTCCCATTAGTGGTCTTGCACTTTCGAACAGTCGGTACAAAGCTTCATTATCAGTTACCATCCAACCAAAGAGAGTTAAGAAACAGAAATCCCTTAACCTTCCATACCCAAAATAAAAAATAAAATAGATGAAGCAGTTAAAACCAACCTGATCCTGTGTGGATAACAAAGTGCATAAGGTTTCCAGAGCGGCCTTTCGAACAGATGAAATGGTATGACGCAGGAAAGGCCACACCCGCGGCACCAATGTCGTGAGCGATTGCTGAATACTGTGAAGGCAGATTTTAGGTTTTAAGAATAGCTTTAAAAAGGTTGTGCTAATGATATGAAAACTTATTCTCAATGTATATAAAATAAACCAACCATGCAATCGATGAAGATATTCTACAACTTTTCCTTCACAGCTTCTATGCAGAGCTATGCATCTCCACGGCAAGACAGCAACCAAATTCTGTATACGCAGCTCCTGCAGTCTTTTCTACCCATCCTCTTCTAGAAAAACTACCATATATACTCGAGTATAAGCCGACCCGAGTATCTCCCTCTATCTGAAACTGAACCTGTCAAAAACTGAACTCCTCGTGTTCTCTCCCTCTACAAACCTACCTTTGCCCGACATTGCCATCTCTGTGTGCGGTTCCACCATTACTCCAAAGCAACATGCCCGCTGCCTTGGAGTCATCCTTGATTCCGAGCTTTCATTCACCCCCCACATCCGATCACTGGCTCGCTCTTCTTATCTGCATCTCAAAAACATTTCCAGAATTCGCCCTTTTCTTACTTTCGACTCTGCAAAAACTCTTACTGTCTCACTTATTCATTCTCGTCTGGACTATTGTAACTCTCTACTAATTGGCCTACCTTTTACCAGACTCTCCCCGCTCCAATCTGTCCTGAATGCTGCTGCCAGGATCATATTCCTCGCCAACCGTTACACCGATGCCTCTACCTTGTGCCAGTCATTACACTGGCTACCCATCCAATCCAGAATCCAGTACAAAACTACTACCCTCATCCACAAAGCACTCCATGGCTCAGCACCACCCTACATCTCCTCTCTGGTCTCAGTCTACCAACCTACCCGTGCCCTCCGCTCTGCTAATGACCTCAGGTTAGCATCCTCAATAATCAGAACCTCCCACTCCCGTCTCCAAGACTTTACACTTGCGGCGCCGATTCTTTGGAATGCACTACCTAGGTTAATACAATTAATCCCCAATCCCCACAGTTTTAAGCGTGCCCTAAAAACTCATTTGTTCAGATTGGCCTACCGCCTCAACGCATTAACCTAATTATCCCTGTGTGGCCTATTAATAAAAAAACAACAACATAATCACGTTCCTCCATCATGTTCTCATACACTTTATGCAGTTAATAGCCTCTGTGTCTGTACTGTTACATACTTAGGTAGTTAACTGGTTCATGCAGCTTTACATGAACACCCGAGCCTTACACTATGGCTGGTCCAAATAACTAAAGCAATTGTTACCATCCACCTCTCGTGTCTCCCCTTTTCCTCATAGATTGTAAGCTTGCGAGCAGGGCCCTCATTCCTACTGGTATCTGTTTTGAACTGTGATTTCTGTTATGCTGTAATGTCTATTGTCTGTATAAGTCCCCTCTATAAGTTGTAAAGCGCTGCGGAATATGTTGGCGCTATATAAATAAAATTATTATTATTATTATTATTAAGCCGACCCCCCTAATTTTGCCACAAAAAACTGGGAAAACTTATTGACTCGAGTATAAGCCTAGGGTGGAAGATGCAGCAGCTACCGGTGAATTTCAAAAATAAAAATAGATGCTCCATACCGTTCATTATGGCCCCTTAGATGCTCCATATAAAGCTGTGCCATATATAATGCTCTGCACCGTTCATTATGGCCCCATAGATGCTCCATATAAAGCTGTGCCATATATAATGCTCTGCACCGTTCAGTATGGCCCCATAGATGCTCCACATAAAGCTGTGCCATATATAATGCTCTGCACCATTACTGCCCCATAGATGTTCCATATAAATCTGTGCAATATATAATGCTGCTGCTGCAATAAAAAAAAAAAAAGAAAAAAGACATACTCACCTCTCTTGCTGCCCGCAGCGTCCTGTCTCAGCGTCTCTCCGCACTGACTGTTCAGGCAGAGGGCGGCGCGCAGATTAGTACGTCATCGCACCCTCTGACATGAACAGTCACTGCAAGAGGACGCGAAGATAGAGCGGCGCCCTAAGTGTGGAACGCGGACAGGTAACTATGACATACTTACCTGCTCCCGGCGTCCCTGGCTCCTTATCCCAGACAGCTGGTCTCCGGGTGCCGCAGCCTCTTCCTCTGTCAGCTGTCACCGTTACCACTCATTAGAGAAATGAATATGCGGCTCCACCCCTATGGGAGTGGAGTCCAGATTCATAACTTTAATGAGCGGTCCCACGTGACCGCTGAACAGGGGACGAGCTGCGGCACTGAAGACCGTGGGACGGGCAGGGGGAGCGCCAGGAGCGCCGGGACTAGGTGAGTATGCGACAGTCCTCTCTCCCCCCTCACCCGCCGACCCCACCGCCGATCATGACTCGATTATAAGCCAAGAGGGGCACTTTCAGTCCAAAAATTTGGGCTGAAAATCTCGGCTTATACTCGAGTATATACGGTAAATAGATAAACGGAATATCCTTGGAGACTGCAGAGACAGAAGTTGCTTTCTGTTACATTGGAGACACTGTTTGAATAGGAGCTGTAGAGATAAAGGTGGTAGCGTTTTTATTTTGTTTCTTTAATTAAAGCATAACAGTTTTAATTTTTACATCAATAGGGCACGTAAAAAAAATGGGCAACCTGGCAATATATCTTATCAGTGAAATCTGCTTCTTTCTCCTCCTGGACTGATCTTTCACTATCGCTTCATGGGCAGAATCTGGATTCAGTGAGGACAATTTCCTATTAGAAAAGACAGATGATAGTTGGCACCCTTCTCTAAATCACTTCTTTAGGGGGTGTTTGCAACTGCCACTAGGTGTCACGGGTATGTCAGAAGCTGCAGACAGTCGCACTGCATCTAGCTGCAGATGGTCTCTGCTTTTGGCTTTGCAGACACCTTAACTATTATGACATTGACCAAGTGGCACCCTCTCTCTCTCTCTCTCTCTAATTGACCGGGGTGTTTATAGACTCCCAGCCTGCTGCTCGGACTTGCCAGTGATGTTTTCCATTTCCCCCTGTTGAGGCTTGGAGCCAGTTATCTTCCTCTTTGGTGTTGGAGGATGTCTGTTACATCTGAGTTTTCTTTAGATAAGTGCTCGTTTATCTACCCCAGCTGTCTTTAGTGGAAGTCAGGTTTGACTACTGGCGTCATGGCCTTCCCTATGCAGGGATTATCGTCAGGGTAAGGCAGGGATTAGGTTCCTGCTCGGAGTTACGTTTAGAGCAGACAGGACGACATTATATCTGCCTAGGGGGACTCCTTTCCCCACTTCCCTAGTGTTGGGGTCCCTTCCCCCTTCATGTTGCACTTTAGTCTTTCCTACACTGTGCGTGACACTAGGAGGCTGACACTATGCAAATAAAAAAAAGTTAGCTCCTCCCCAGCAGTATATAACCTTCAACTGGCACACAGCTAGTCAGTTTTTAGTGTGTCAGTAGGAGGCAGACAGCTGCACTTTAGCCCCATTTCTACCTTAGGGTTTTTTTTTTTGTTTGCTTGGTTTTTTTAACGACTTATTTTGCAGGTTCAACTTTTGACTACTGCAGACCAAGTGAAGTTGTGTCACTCTGTTCTCCCCTTCAGTGACAGAGCACATTGTGGGATTGCTTCACTACTGTTGTCTCCCTTGTCCATCTGGCAGGACCCTATCCCCCTAATACATAAAGTGTATTCAGAGTTTGGTTTCAGTCTTAGAATGACTGTCCAAACTGCCTATGCCATGGGACCCCCAATCACTCCCCTCTGCGCTCCAGACCAAGCAGCCCCTCAATCCCAGGTTACACCACGCAAGTGTTCCAGAGGTTCTAAAAAGAGTGTCCAAACTAGCTCATCATCCTCTAGGATCCCATCTCTCACTCGGATACCCCAGCTGAACAGGAGTCAGACCTCCAGTACTTCACTCCCTCAGAGGCCTAAACTCCCACCTCAACGTTGCACAGTGCAGTTTGGTTCCTTTTGGAGGAGATTCCCAGTCCAGACTAGTAACTGACAGGACTAATCTCCAGCCCGGCAAGATGGGAAGATTCCCTCCTTCAAACCAGCCCCCCATCTGGAAAGCCTCTCGGGGTGGGCAGACATCTTCATACCTGGAACGAGTGTCTTAGTGATTGACGACGCCTTGGTCCTAGACGTTGCTTCTTATGGTTACCAGAGAATTTTCTAAATCATTTTTTGTTTTTGCGAGTCCAAGAAAGAACCCTTCCCTCATTCCGAGGATTTTCAAGGCCATCGGCAAAACGCTTTTCAGTTTTCTATTCAAACCTTTTCGTGGTTCCAAAGAAGGATGGCTGCATTCTGGATCTCAAGCTATTGAACAATTATGTTAAGCTACGCCACTGCAGAACGGAGTACCTTCGGTCGGTGATGGCTTTCATAGAACCAGAGGAATTCCTATGATCAATGGACATTCAAGATGACTACCTACACATTCCCATTTTTCCTCTTCACCAGCGATTTCTTCAGTTCACAGTACAGCAATCCCACTTTCAATTCACGGCACTGCGTTTCGTCCTATCCACAGAACCCAGCATCTTCATGAAAATAATGGAGACTTACGGCCATTCTTTGGAGCAGAGGCACTCGTCACTGCTTTAGAGGACCTTCTCAAGGCTGCGTCTTCCTCAGCACATCACAAGAGTCTACAGATCACTCTGGACACCCTTCTAGGCAGGATCACCAACATCCCGAAGTAGTCTCTGATCCTGGTCCAAAGTATTGTGTTTTTCAAGGAATGCTGTTCCGACACCCAGCAATCAAGAGTTTTTTCACACAGGATCCACTCCCTCAGAGGCACATCTCATTCGCTCTGCTTCTGTATGAGCATCCAAGACAGGATGGTTGATTCAATGGAAGCAGCTCAATTCGCTCACCTTCACACACATCTTCAATTTTTTCTTCTCTCAGGATGGGACAGGTCAACTCGCTCCCTGGATCAACTGCTCACACATCCCTCCTGGATAAAGAAGTCCCTAGAATAGTGGATCTCTCCTCCATCGCAGAAGATCTCTTCTACCACCATGTTGGAAGATCACGACAATGGATGTCAATATACTTTGTTGCGGAGCAGTTTTCAAAACTTAGTCTAGGGCTGATTGACTGCCCAGTGATCATCTGTTCCCATCAACATTCTAGAACTCAAGGCAATCTTTCTTGATCTACTTCACTGACAGAATCTTCTCCTTAACCATCCAGTTCGAGTCCAAACCAACAATACCACGGTGGTGGAATAAAAAAAAAAAAAAAAAAAATAAAAAAAAAAAATCGAGGAGGAAACCAAGTAGAGCAGTATTGTAAAAAAAAGTGACGCAGATTCTGTTATGGGCCTAGCAGAATGTAGCAATGATCTCAGCAGTACACATTTCAGGAGTGGACAAACTGGGCTGCCGATCTCAGCCGAGAATGTCTCGCCACCGGCAAGTGGTCCCTGAAAAAGCCAGTCTTCCACAATCTGTCTGATGGGGAATTCCTGACAATGACCTGATTGGGTCCAGATTGAACCACAAGGTTCCTCAGGTAGTCTCCAGATCACATGACCCGCTAGCAATTGGCATTGCCCTGGTAATACATTGGTCCCAGTTCTCCCTCCCTTGCTACTGATCCCCAAAGGTGGTCAAAAAGATCAAGACAAAAGGGAGTGCCAGTCGTTCTCTGTACTGGCCCAGAAGACCCTGTCACGCAGTAGTAATCAACCTGCTTGCAGACACTCCGTGGAAACTCTTGAACCTTTTAGACCCCCTTTCGTAGGGTCCTCTCTTCCACCAGAAATCTCAGTCACTCAATTTAATGGCTTCTCTAATCAGACCACGATCAGGGATAGTTAGTAAATTTCTTCCTCTCACATTTACCACTGTACAGCAAAAGCCTTTTTTCCGCCTTTCTTTCAAAAGAATCTAGCATCTTGCCTACAGATAAAGACCATCCTGCAAGGAATCACGAACTCAATTCCCCCATACAGGCCTATGGTAGACCCTTGGGAAGCCAATCTTGTACTCCAAGATCTTCAAGAGTCACCATTCAAACCTCTGAGAATTTTTCTTTCCCTGGAAAGATTATTTCCTGGTCGTCATCACTTCTATCAGACAAGTTTCCAAATTCGTTGCCCTCTCGTCTTTCCACCAGGCATGGTAGTGGTTCTGTCCAGTCCTATGCTTTCTTCCTCAGGTGGTTTCTCAATTTTACCTCAATGACGACATTGTTCTTTTTGTCAGTCCCCTTCTCATCCTCGAGAGGAGTTACTAAACAAGCTGGACCGGGTAAAGGCCCTCTGTCTCTACCTTTCCAGGACAGCACCCATCAGACATGCAGACTCACGGCTCATAATTCCCAAAGGTCCTAGAAAAGGCTTGGCGGCTTCCAAGTCTCCATTCCATTCCATTGCCCGCTGGGTTCGTTCTGTCATTCTGGAAGCCTACCGACTAAGGGACAGAACGCGTCCACTTAGGGTCACTGCGCACTCCATTTGTGCCGGGGGGGGGCCTCCTGTCCATCCGCCACCAGGCATCAGCCTCACAGATTGAAAGGTTGCTACATAGTCTTCCATTAATACCTTTGCCAAGTTCTACAGGCTTCACAGCTGCACTTCGTCTGATGTGAACCTTGGTAGAGAGGTTATGCAAGCTGCAGTGGACCAAGCTCTGACTTGAGGGTACTGCACCGTTACCCACCCTTGGGACTGCTTATGAGCATCACATGGTTTCCTGTGTGCACGCAATGAAGCACAAGAGAAATTCTGATTTTGGGTACCTACTGTAAAATATTTCTGGGAGCCTTCATTGGGGACACAGCCACCCACCCTCGTTTATTGTTGGTTCGGTTATTATTGTTGTATTCTTGCTGCTTCTCCTACTGCTTTCTCACTAACTGATTAGCTTTGTACCAGCCAGTTAGTGGTATATACAGCTGGGGAGGAGATAACTTTTTGCATAGTGTCAGCCTCTCAGTGGCAGCAGCATTCAGCCATTGTTTCCTGTATCCCCCAATGAAGGCTCCAAGAAAGATTTTAGGGTAGGTACCTAAAATCTTCCTTTCACAATTCTCTGAAGATGGGAGGAGCTAGGGGCAGACAGACATTCTGCTGCAAGTTCTCCTGAAAGCAGTTAGATCTCCATAGAACTTTATAAGAACCAACTGTCATCTCTCTCATTAACTGGGAAATCAGTGTATGCCAAACAGATTTTTACCAGAGATTAGAATTAAGAATTTTTAAAGTTAATGGTTAGTCCAAAAAAAAAAAAAAAAAAGGCAAATTTCTCTAATCGATATATTACAAAGTCTTATATTCATGTGTAAATAATTTCTTGAAAAAATAAATAAAATGGTTGCTCTTTAAGACTTATTGGAAAGTGATTTACATTTTTTCATTTTAGATGCATTTGGACAAACTTACTTGCACTGCTGAACCTGAGGATATGTTAAGAGTGAGGAAAGGAGAGTCATAATACTGTTGGTAGAAGCTGTTAAGTCATCTAACTCCAGAAGAGCATCCCATAAAGTGCTAAGAATGAAGGGAACCTAAAACATAGAAGTTCACATTACCCATTTTACGTATACATCAGCATGCATGTAACAAGATAAGAAACGTAGATATTGCCTGCAGGATTTCAGGGAAATATCACATTTTCAACCATGAACAACAATGAAGAAGCGAAACCATCAAAACGAACCTGCTTGAACTGTATCTTCACTAGACTGTCCACAACAGGCACTAAAGATGCTGCTGCTACAGCTCTCACATCATCATCAAGGTCTTGAAGACCCTCAATTATTGCTGGTAGTGCTTTAGGTAATAAAGTCTTAATTAAATCCTGTAAAGCAACCACAATGAAATTCCAGGTCATTTAAAGGTAAATGTAATGGAGAGAGTGAAAACACTGAGGCACACTGATAATTTGTAAGACAGGACTAAAGGTACCTTCACACTCAGCAACTTTGCAACGAGAAAGACAACGATCCGTGACGTTGCAGCGTCCTGGATAGCGATCTCGTTGTGTTTGACAGGCAGCAGCGATCTGGATCCCGCTGTGCCATCGCTGGTCGGAGCTAGAAGTCCAGAACTTTATTTCGTCGTCAGGTCGGCGTGTATCGTCATGTTTGACAGCAAAAGCAACTACACCAGCAATGTTTGACATGGAGCCAACAACCAGCGAGAACGATAAGTGAGTCACCGTTGCGTCACTGGATCGCTCCTGCATCGTTCTGGAGCTGCTGTGTTTGACGTCTCTACAGCGACCTAAACAGCGACCCTCCAGTGATCGGCTCGTTGTCTATCGCTGCAGCGTCGCTGAGTGTGACGGTACCTTAATTCATGCAACAAACAAAGATCAAAATCTAGTAATAGCTGGACATTACCTGACGAATAGCTAGGGCATACTTTATTCCCAGCAGGCCCCCGTGTCTAACTTCCCACTGTTCTTGAGTCAGTAAGCGCAGAAGGATTTTGACAGTATTGTGAACTCCACTTTCATTCATGTGTTTTAGGACTACTCCCAGCGTCTGAGCACACGTTTCCCGAACTGGTGCAACTACCTAAGCATTAAAAGAAAAGAAAAAAAAAAAAAAAGGGATGAGGTTTTAGGAAGGTGGAAAGAGCAATGAATGAGCGCATAATGCTTGTTTGGTATTACAAGGCTTTAAATGCAGTAGAAATCTGTGCGCAGCCCACATCTGAAAGTCGTACACAAAACTGATAAACTGAGGGCTTTTCACAGTGGAAAATCCACACCGAAATAAAGTAGCTTCTGTTAAAGATTTCAGTGTAGAAATAGTGGGTTTGCAGCCACATCCAGGGTGAAAAAGCACAGTATAAATTGACATGTTCTGGATCGAAAATCCAGGCTGTGGGTCAATATATGAGGCATGTGGAGGGGATTTTGATGGAAGCTCATCGACAATGCTGGTTCAGAATTATGTTGCAGAAAATCTGTGGGAACAAACCCATGAAGAGCAAAATCGAAGAACAACTTTTAGGTGTACCGGTATTTCTTAAACTACTATGTAATAATCTACAAGTAAAAAATAATTTTCTTTGGGAGTCTCCGCAAGAGAAATTTCAGCCATACAATGTATTGGACGCAGTGAATCCACACGGTTCAGTGAACACATGCAGATTCACCTGCGTTCAACATACGGCAGCGCTTTGGACACAGCAGACATGCACTGCCAATTCCTGATCATCTGCACATACCCTTATACTGTAATCCCGGATAACACACCTTTGACTCTTGCGGCTTTACTGCTGCAGAGGTGGTCAGTCAGTAAATCAACACTCATAATATTGATGAAGCTTTTATTAGTATACAAAAATGCAAAAAAAGGAGATTTTTGTGTACTCACCGTAAAATCTTTCTTTATCGCTTAATTGGGGGACAGAGATAACCGTGGGGTGTATGCTGCTGCTAGGAGGCTGACACTATGCAAAAAAGGAAAAAACGAACAATAGCCCCTCCCCGGCAGTATACACCCACCGACCGGCACTGAGCACCTCAGTTTGTGCTTAGTGTCTGTAGGAGGCGGACCTGGATCTCCCAGATCCGCAGCTAATCATTTGCTTTCGCAGGTTTGTTGTGTTTTACTAATTATTTATTTTGTCTTTCAGATTCAACTTCTAGGGAATCAGGGTGTTCATTCACTCTGCCTTCCCATTATTAGTGGCTGAGCGAGCAGTGTGGTGTCACCCACATCGCAACACTCAGGCCTGCTGGCAGGACATTTATCCCCTGCGCCTTCATTGGTGCCTCAGGGCGAGTTTGGTGGCCGGTCCTTGCCGAATTTCCTCCTCACCCCTCTCCCCGGACAGGGCTGAGGGGGAGACGGTAGTCACCAGCGGTGACCTCCCCCCCTTTATTTCCTAAGGGGGTTGATGCAGTCTCCTGGAAGAGGGTTCTTCTCTCCAGCGTTCCTGCCTTCTCTTGGGCCCCTGGACGACCCTCATACAGCGCTGAAGATCAAGGTAATGAAGATATATCGGGGGGGGGGGGGAAGGGGATTGTTGTTTGTATTACACGCTCGCTCCCTCCTTCCCTCCCCTGGTCCTGTCAGCGCTGCCCTGCCGTCTATTCCATGCGTTGTCCATTCAGCACCGCGGCTCCCTTTTTTACTTTCACTTTACCTCAGTTCGGGCCAGTCGGCCACGCCTCCTAATCGCCTGCTTTCTTAGCGCCCAGTGATATTTTAAACAGCTCACATGCCCCCTTCTGCCGCTGGACCTATCAGGGGCTTCCTCTCTTCCCGGTCATTTGCTGTACGCTTAACCACTCCCCCTCCTTCCCCACGAGGCTCTATTCCTCCTCCATCTTGGATTCTGCTTCCTATCCGGACGCTATTCCACACGGGGGGCACAGATACCGGCTCAGTTGCAGCTCTTTCCTTCCTGTACGGTAGGCTTTCATCCCTACCCTAGCAACCCTCCCCTGCAGTATATCATACTCCGGAGGCACCGCTGCAGTAGTTTAGACTTACACAGGCAGAGCTTTCCAACCCTTTTTTTTTTTTTTTTACTATAAGCTCCCAGCCTACATATGTCCAACTCAATTGGGACTTCTGTTTCCAAACCCACCATCATTCATTACGCTTGCTCACGCTGCAAGAAAAAGTGGTCAGCAGGTCAGTCACCCTTTTGCTAGTCCTGCAGTCCACCTACCATGTCTGCTCCGCAGGAAGCTTCAGAGTCTCGGGATGAGTGCACTCCCCCTCTCCCAGAGTGGGCAGTTGCTATGTCTCAGTCAGTCTCTGACTTGACTAAAGTATCCCAATCTCTGGTCCAGGTGCTACAGCCACCAGTGCTCCGACCGTCTCTCATGGAGAGTCGCATGCACCTGTAATCGACCCTCAGAAGAACGCTCCGGCCGGTTGTTCTAGAAAGAGGTCCCTGTCTGGCTCCTCTTCCAGCTCGCCGGGTCCCTCGGCAGTTCCCAAGCTGCTCACCTCTTCCAAATTCCCCTCTTCGGAGGCGGACCTTGGGTCGGACAGATTCCCAGTCCGGGTCTGACTGAAAGACCAGACGCCTGGCATACAGGCTATTGTGGATAGTCTCATCTTGGCTATCTCCCAAACTCTTTAGCTTAAACAGGACGAGGTTCCCTCACAGGATCCTTCTGTCTCCTTCAAACAGGTCAAGCGTCCTTCTCGCTCCTTTCCCAAATCACGAGAAATTTGAGTCTACCCTGTCTAAGCACTGGGAACATCCTGAGAAGCGCTTCCCAGGTAGAAAGCACCTGGACGTATTATACCCATTTAGTGCTGACCTCCTTGCCAAATGGGCAGAATCTCCAAAGGTGGACCCGCCGGTTTCCAGTCTTTCATCCAAGACGGTCCTATCCTTACTTGACGGTGCGTCGCTTAAGGACGCTACGGACAGACAGATTGAGACTCTAGCCAAATCAGCTTTCGAGGCATCAGGAGCTTCCCTCTGCCCCAGTTTCGCCTCCGCCTGGGTGGCAAAGGCCATTTCCACCTGGGCCAAGATTCTTCGACAAGGCATTTTGGCTTCCCCACAGGAACTGGCTGATTTGGCGGACCAGATCGGCCACGTGGGCAAATACGTTTTGGCTGCCTCCTTGGATGCAGATGCCTGTTCCGCAAGGGCAAGTAGCAAGATCATTGCTATACGCCGCATTCTTTGGCTCAAAGCATGGAGTGCAGATACAACTTCTAAGAATATAACCAAAACAAAGAAACACTGACAGAAGCATGGTCACGATATTAAAAATTGGTTAGAGGCCCTAGGGGCCTCTAGGACTACACGTGCAGGTTACGTATAGAATTTATTACTTATACCGGTACTATGAGCTGTATATTGGGCATGGTGTGATCACCAGCCGTCTATGCAAAATGCTATTATGATTGCAGACAGCTCATTGGTAACAATACGGATAAGCTTACTTAGCACTGGGCACTTTATTTTATATATATGATTTCCCTATTTCTTGGTATTTATCCAGGTATACTGTAATAAGGGGTGGAACCCCTATTAAGAAGTAACATAACTAGAAACTGGGGCTTACCTCTCTACAGGAACTATATATGTTAATCTCTCTATCACTTAAAGTGCTTCTTTGGCTTATATATGTGGCTCTATATGTGACCTTTCACCTGTGGTCTCAGTTTGTATGTTCCCCAGAGGATGATATCATATTACTACTTTTATAATGCATGTATTTAAAGTTTTTGTTCTAGTGGACCTCTAATAAAGTTTACCAATTTTTAATATCGTGACCATGCTTCTGTCAGTGTTTCTTTGTTTTGGTTATATAATTAAGGAAGCGTCACTCTAAGAGGCCGTACTCATTGGTTTGACAACTTCTAAGAAGTCTCTCACCAACCTAGCCTTTCAGGGTTCCAGACTCTTTAGCTCTCGCTTAGACCATATCATTTCTGATGCCACAGGAGGAAAAAGTACTTCCCTCCCTCAGTCTAGACCAAAACGTTTCTTCAATAAAAAGGGCCCTAGGCCTTTTAGGCACTTTCGTCAATTTCAGACCTCTGACTCCTCTTCCCAGCAGGAGCAACCTTCCGCTTCAGGAGAGCGGAGGAGACCCTCTTACAAGCCTGCCCCCAGATGGAGAACTAAGAGCCAACCTTCCAGATCCCCTGGCTCCCGTTCCGATAGATTTTGTTCCAAGTGACGGGTCGCCCCCACCGGGAATGACTTCCAGGGTGGGAGGCAGACTTCTTTCCTTCCGGGACGCCTGGCTCTCTGTAGTCAGCAACGCCTGGGTCAGAGAGGTAGTTACCTCCGGTTACAAGATCGAATTTTCTTCCCTTCCGGAAAATCGTTTCTTCCCCTCTCTCGGCCACCAAGGCAACAGTCTCAACTACCCGGGTTTCTTCAGGCCGTCTCTTCCCTGGTCACAGCTGGCGTAGTCGTTCCTGTCCCTCCAAACGAGCGTTTTTCGGAGTTCTACTCGAACCGCTTTGTAGTCCCCAAGAAGGACGGTTCCCTTCGCCCAATTCTGGATCTCAAGTTTTCGAACCGCCATGTTCGAGACTCCGCCACTTCAGGATGGAGTCCTTGCGGTCTGTGATTGCCGCCATGGAGCCCGGGGAGTTCCTATGTTCGGTGGACATTCAGGATGCTTACCTCCATGTTCCAATCTGTGTACGGCACCAGAGGTACCTTCGGTTTGCTATCCAGGAAGAGCACCACCAATTCACGGCTCTCCCGTTCGGCCTGGCGTCGGCTCCCTGGGTCTTCACTAAGATCATGGCGGCAGTAATGGCCATCCTTCGTTCCAGGGGGATACTCATCATCCCCTACCTGGACGATCTTTTGATCAGGGGTTCTTCTCATCGAGACTGTGCGCGAAGCCTTCAGATCTCTCTGGACACTGACTCGCCTCGGGTGGATCAACCGGGACAAGTCCTCTCTGATTCCCTGCCAGCGTCTGTCCTTCCTGGTCATGGAATTGGCTCGGGTCTTCCTCCCACTGGACAAGTTCTCCGGTCTCCGCAAGGCAGCCCAATCTCTCAAACACCCAGCTCCTCGCTCGCTTCGGTTCTGCATGGCAGTCCTGGGTAAGATGGTTGCCTCCATGGAGGCCGTTCCCTTTGCCCAATTCCACACACGTCCCCTCCAACTGTTTCTTCTCTCCACTTGGAACAGATCCACGACCTCACTGGATTGCCCCGTTTGCCTGCCTCGGCAGGTTCAGCAGTCACTGACCTGGTGGACCCTGTCTTCATCGCTCCTCAGAGGGAGGTCTTTCCTTCCGCTTCAGTGGCAGGTCATCACCACAGATGCCAGCCTGCTCGGTTGGGGAGCGGTCTTCCGACATCTCACAGCGCAGGGTCGCTGGACCCACCAGGAGGCTCTTCTTCCTATCAACTTACTGAGATCAGAGCAATCTTCCTTGCCCTACTCCACTGGCAATTACTCCTGGCCGGTCGTCCCGTCCGCATCCAGTCAGACAACGCCACGGCGTACTTAAACCACCAGGGCAGGACGCGCAGCAGTCAGGTAATGGCGGAGGCAGCAAGGATACTTCATTGGGCGGAACGTCACGTTCTGGTCATTTCAGCTGTCCACATTCCAGGTGTCGAAAATTGGGCAGCCGACTTCCTCAGCCCCCAGGGGCCTGGCGGCAGGCGAGTGGTCTCTCCATCCCCAAGTATTCAACCAGATTTGCCTTCGTTGGGGCACCCCAGACGTCGGCCTCATGGCATCCCAGATGAACCACAAGGTTCCTTAGTTTGTCGCCAGTTCCCGGGACCCTCTGGCCATCAGCCACGACGCCCTGGTAATCCCATGGTCGCAGTTTCAGTTTCCTTACCTGTCTCCCCCACTTCCCTTGATCCCAAGGGTAGTAAAAAAGATAAAGTTAGAATGGATTCCGGTCATACTCATAGCTCCAGACTGGCCAAAGTGCCCCTGGTACGCGGAGCTGGTCAACATGCTCGCGGATACCCCTTGGAGACTCCCAGACCGCTCAGATGTTCTCTCACAGGGCCCACTCTTCCACCAGAGTTCAGTCCCTGCATTTAACGGCATGGCTGTTGAGGCCGCGGTTCTGAGGGAGTCTGGTTTTTCTCATCAGGTCATACAGACCATGATCAGAGCCAGGAAGCCGGCTTCTTCTCGCATTTACCACAGATACTGGAAGGCTTTCTTCTGGTGGTGCAAGACACACAACGTCTTTCCGATGACTTTCCCTTCCAGACTTTCTGGGCTTCCTGCAGTCGAGTCTCAACTCGGGTGTGTCCCTCAGTACCCTAAAGGGTCAAGTTTCCGCCTTGTCCATTCTTTTCAAAAGGGACTTGGCTTCCGTCTCTCAAGTGAAGACTTTTCTGAAAGGAGTTGCTCATCTTGCTCCTCCTTTTCGTCCTCCGCTGGAACCTTGGGACCTCAATTTGGTTCTCAGTGCCCTTCAGACCGTTCCTTTTGAACCGCTTCAAGATGTCAATGAGGATATCATTCTTCCTTTTTGCCATTCTCCTGTTCACCCCTTGGAGAAGTCTTCACAAGCTTGACGTTGTCAGGGCTGTTCGGATCTTTCTAGAACTGCCCATTTTCGCAAATCCGACTGTTTGTCATTGCTGAGGGTCGCCGGAAAGGCCTTCAAGCGTCCAAATCCACTATTTCTCGCTGGATTCGTTCTGCTATAACGGAATCCTACCATGCTCGAGAGACACAGCCCTCTCCTGGGGTACGGGCCCACTCCAGAGCTGTTCGTCACCAGGCCTCCGCTTTGCAAGTTTGCAAGGCTGCCACCTGGTCGTCTTTACATACGTTCGAGGTTCTACAGGGTTCATACCCAGACCTCGCCAGATGCAGGTTTTGGTAGGAAGGTACTGCAGGCAGCGGTCGCACACCGGCCGACCTGAGCCCTTTTCTCGCTTCCTTTCTACCCACCCTTCTCCGGGACTGCTTTTGGACGTCCCACGGTTATCTGTGTCCCCCAATGAAGCGATAAAGAAAGGGATTTTTGGTACTCACCGTAAAATCTTTCTTGGAACCTTCATTAGGGGACACAGCACCCTCCCTGGTTATTTGTTCTTGGTACCGTATTTGGGCCTACAAGTCCTGATTGAGTTGGTACTCATGTGTTCTCTGTTATGGTTGTTTCTCCTACTGCTTTTTTCACTAACTGAGGTGCTCAGTGCCTGTCGGTGGGTGTATACTGCCGGGGAGGGGCTATTGTTTTTCCTTTTTTGCATAGTGTCAGCCTCCTAGCAGCAGCATACACCCCACGGTTATCTCTGTCCCCCAATGAAGGCTCCAAGAAAGATTTTACGGTGAGTACCAAAAATCCCTCTCTTAGCCTCTAATTGGGGGACACAGGACCATGGGTGTTATGCTGCTGTCCACTAGGAGGCGACACTATGCATAATCTGAAAAAGATTAACCATGGCTCCTCCTCTGCAGTATACACCCCTGGACGGAGTCAGCCTTCTCCAGTTTTGTGCAAAAGCAGTAGGAGGAATGTAACATGAATAACAGACATGCCTATAAGAAGGCAACTATGTACAAGCTCAGAGAACAATATGAGAACTCGACAGTAACAACGGCCCGTAAAGGGCAACAGGGTGGGAGCTGTGTCCCCCAATTAGAGGCTAAGAGAAAGATTTTACAGTGAGTACACAAAAATCTCCTTTGTCGCCTCATTGGGGGACACAGGACCATGGGATGTCCCAAAGCAGTCCCTGGGTGGGAAGCAATGGACGAATATTGTGCAGACAGGCCTATACTTGGGGCACCGCCGCCTGCAGAACATCTACCCAGGCTCGCTTCCGCTGAGGACCGGGTATGAACCCTGTAGTGTTTAGTAAACGAGTGTGGGCTAGACCAAGTGGCCACCTTACACACTTGTTGTGCCGAAGCCTGGAGCCGCATGGCCCAGGAGGCCCCTACCGCCCGTGTAAGGTGTGCCGTAATACCGGCTGGAAGAGAATTCTTAAGGTGGTCAGCCTCTTGTATGGTGGATGTGATCTTCCTGGCAAGGGTAGCTTTGGAAGCTGGCAGACCCTTGCGGCCGCCTTCCGGAAGAAGGAAAAGGGATCAGAAATAATATAAATATAAAATACACACACAATGCCCTGACAAGGTCATGCGCATGTAGAGCCTTCAACACTATGAACCGGGACCGGACAAAGGGAAGGCAGAGAAATTTCCTCATTGAGGTGGAAGTTGGACACAACCTTTGGAAGGAAGGATGGGACCGTACGAAGAACTACCTTGTCCTGGTGAAAAGCCAGGAAGGGCTATCTGCAGGAGAGTGCTGACAGTTCAGACACCCTGCGTAGCGAGGTGATAGCCACCAGAAAGACCACCTTCTGGGAGAGAAGGCAGAGCGGGACCTCCTTAAGGGGTTCAAAGGGTGGTTCCTGCAATGCTGTCAGGACCAGGTTGAGGTCCCACATTTCTAGTGGTCATCTGTAGGGGGGAACCAATGGGGAAACCCCCTGAAGAAAAGTCCTTACTCACGGCTTGGTAGCAATGTGCCTTTGAAAAAAAAGCACTGAGAGGGCTGACACCTGGCTCTTAGGCGAGCCCAGGGACAGCCTGGCCTCCAGACCCGATTGGAGAAAAACCAGGTAGTTTGGGGAGGGAATAAGGGAATGGGGTCTGGCCGCGATATTCGCACCAGGTAAAGAGAACTTTCCAGGTACAGTCATAGATCTTGGCAGAGGCTGGCTTCCGTGCCCTGATCATGGTCCTAATGACGTCCGTCGAGAGCCCTTCCTGGGTTAGAACCCAGGTTTCAAGGGCCACGCTGTCAAATTGAGAGCCCCCGAGTTCTGGTGGTAGAACGGGCCTTGTGATAGAAGTTCCGGGCGGTCAGGGAGGCGCCACAGGGCATCTGCTGAAAGTTGTACGACGTCGGCGTACCATGTACGTCTGGGCCAGACCGGTGCGATTAAGATGGTTGGAACTCCCTCTTGCTTGATCTTCCTCACCACTCTGAATATCAGGGGGAGAGGTGGAAAATGTACAGAAGCTGGGACTGGGTCCAATCCTGAACCAGAGCGTCTGCTCCGAGCGACCGTGGATCGTGTGTTCTGGCCATGAAGTTGGAGACCTTGGCATTGAAGTGGGATGCCATTAGGTCCACATCTGGGGTCCCCCAGCGATAGCAGATCTGGCGAAAAGTTTCAGCATGGAGAGACTACTCTCCCGAATCTATTCCTTGTCGTCTGAGGAAGTCTGCTTCCAAGTTGTCCACACCCGGAATGTGGACCGCCGAGAGAACCGAGCCTGTGTCCTCCACCCAGCGGAGGATGTGTGACACTTCTCGCATCGCCTGGGTACTGCGGGTCCCCCCTTGGTGATTCAAATATGCCACAGTCGTGGCATTGTTCGACTGTATTCTGATGTGAGAGGCTGCCAGTAAGTGAAGGAAGGCCCTCAATGCCAGGAGGATGGCACGAGTTTCCAGAATGTTGATGGGCATGGTCGCTTCCACTGGGGACCACTTGCCCTGTGGTGTAGGTGCACTGCACCCCAACACATCAGGCTCACATCGGTGGTCAGAACCTTCCATTGACATGGGAGAAAGGAGTTCCCCTCCTGGTTGACGACATTAGCTGGTATTCCCTGTCGAGAGGAAAAAGGATTCCTGTCCCAGGACTTGAGAATGGCTAGTTGGAGAGGTCTGCGGTGAAACTGGGCAAATGGGGCAGCTTCTATTGCTGCCCCCATCTTGCCGAGGACTCTCATGGCAAACCGGAGAGATCGATGGGGTTTGCGGAGGAGGATGCGAACTCCTAGATGGAGAGACAGTGCCTTGTCCCTGGGAAAGAGCACTAGACCTCTGGAGGTGTTGTATAGCATTCCCAGGAAGGTCAGAGACTGATTCAGGGTTGGGGATGACCTTTGTAGGTTGACTAACCAGCCCATGCGACTCAGTGTTGGTTGTGATTGAGACGCTGAGCTCGCAGTCCTTGAAGGTAGGAGCCTTGATGAGTAGATCGTCCAGGTATGGAAAGACTACTATGCCTCTGGAGTGCAAGATGTCCATGGTGGCCGCCATGACCTTGGTAAACACTCTGGGAGCCGTGGCGAGTCCGAACGGGAGAGCCACGAACTGGTAGTGGTCCTGGTCAATTGCGAACTTGAGAAAAAAAAACTCTGATGAGCAGGTGCAATCTGTAAATGCAGGTATGCGTCTTGTATATCTATGAAGGCGAGGTATTCTCCCTTCTCCATGGACGCAATGATGGACTGCAGGGACTCCAGCGGAAGTGACAAACCCGTACATATTTGTTGAGTTTTAGGTCCAGTATGGGCCGTACTCTGCCTCCTTTCTTGGGGACTATGAATAGATTGGAGTAGAACCCTCGGAAGCACCCGGCCGCGGGAACCGGTACTATGACTTCTGCTTGAAGAAGCGAGGAAACCGCTTGGTGGAAGGCACGAGCCTTGGCTGGCGGTTTTGGGGGAACAGAGGAAGAATCGGTTCGGTGGGTTGGAGGTTGAACACTATCTTGTATCAAGAAGATACTAGTTCCCTGACCCACCTGTCTTCTGTAGTAGGCATCCAGACTTGCTGAAAAGAGCAAAGTCGCCTACGGGTGGGATGTCTTCTAGGGTCCGTGAGTCATGAGGAGGAAAAAAGTCTGAGGTTTTCCTCCTTTGGGCTTTGACTGGCCTGCTATTAACTGCCAGGTCTTGTCCAACCTTTGCATCGACCGTGAGTTGTCCCTGTGTGGGGAGCGGTTACGCGCTGGACGCAAGACGGACCAGCCCGAGGAATTCCGAAAGGATCGGAAATCGGGTTTGTTACACTTCTTTTAAGTTAGTATAGGTTTCAGTTGAGGGAGAGAGGTACTCTTACCCCCGGTGACGGATATCATTGTGTCCAACTCTTCACCGAAAAAGTCACCCATTGAGATACGGGAGGTGCGTGAGGGACTTAGAGGCTGCATCCGCTTTCCATTCCGCTGCCAGAGGATATGCCGAATCGTGATGGCGTTTGATGCTATCCCCGCTACGCCCCTTGCTGAATCCAGAGCTGCATGAAGCATGTAATCTGCTACAACTGCTATTTGAACCGCTTGGTCTGACAGCTCAGGAGCAGATGCTTGGAGGCCAGCTTGTAAATTTTATTTTTGGCCCAAGCCAGGATGGCCTTGGCAGCCCAAACTGAAGCGAACGCGGGAGCCAGGGAGGCCCCTGCCGCCTCAAAAAATTGAACAAGCCATGCGTTCTACCTGCCGGTCTGCTGCGTCCCTGAGGGTTGAGCTATCTGGCAGTGAAAAGAGGGTCTGTGCTGCTAGTCTAGAGACTGGGGGGTCCACTTCGGGTGGATGTCCATTCCTTGGTGTCCTTCTGTGGGAAAAGGTACTTTGCCTCCAGATACTTGCGATTAGCGGATTTTTTCTCAGGCTGTGAGAGCTGCTTTTTAAGGATCGCTTTAAACTCTGGGTGGTTAGAGAAAACCTTAGGCGGCTTCAGAGGTCCTTCAAAGAAATCTTGTTCTGGGGCCTCTGGTGGCAGATTAGAAATGTCCAGCACCCGATGGAAGAGATTATGTCCTCGACTAGCGCTGTATTGCTAGGGGGGATTGGGATCAGGGACTCCTCCATTTCCCTGTCTGAGTCGGAGTCACAGATGCCTTCCGAATCCTGTGTATCACTGTGGCGTCCCCTGCTGGGTGAGCTGGGAAGGAGGCCTTCTCTGGTCGGGGATTGCGGAGATCTGCATTGTCTGCCCCTGGAAGGGGACGGTCTAGATGACCTGGAACTACGGTGTATCTCCCTAGAAGGGGATGACCGTGTGCTATGGGATGACGCAGATGGACTTGACCTATGGGTCCGCTTGCGTCCTGACCTAGACGTGGATGTGACAGGTCGTTCTGTTCCTGAGTCAAGTTCTCCCTTTGCTGGGTAATGGTCATAGCTGAGGCATGACTCTGCAGAGCCTGAAGCAATGTGGAGGTTTGTTATCTATAGACTGCGTCATAGATTGCGACCTCTGAGTGACCCATTCTGGCGTGGCATTAGACACCGAGGCATTGGCAGGGGCTTCTTGGGGCTCTGACGCAGTAGTCTGGATGCAGTCCTGGCAGTGCGTACGTGCTGCCACTGGAGAGAGCGGTCCTGCAGGCTGTGCAGAATGCATAATTAGCAGTTCTGCCTGGTTCTCTTGGACCTTGAGCCCAGCATAGTGCACAGAGTGCAGAAGGGCCTGCAGAGGACCTTACAGGGGTAGCTATGCAGAGGACCCTATAGGGAATATGGATTCACAGCAGAGTAAAGCAACCCAGCTGTGATCTTACCCCACCAGTGTGCCCCTAGGTCCAGCGCCGAAGATCCACAGTCCTGTGCCCCCCGGAGACTGGCTGGCCTGGTCCTGCTGACCGGGAGATGCAGGGTTAATCCTTGCTGCAGTAGAAATGGCCACCGAGGAGAAGAGGCAGGGGGAGAAGGGGTGGAGAGCTTAGAAAAAAGGCAGCAAAGCTGTGTAAAAACACGCCCCGTCTCGTTCCACCCCTCTATGACACTGTAGAGTGTCATATTTGTCATCCGGGGGGTGGGCCAGGGGGCGGAGAGGAGGCGGCGGCTTCAGCTAGGCCGAAGCCAGGGCCTAAATTAGATGCCTGATGCCCAGAAAGGCTCCAGGCCGGCGTGGAAGTCCGGGCGGGGGGGGGGGTTTTTGGGTCGAATCTGAACCGGACCCCCCCGGATTTAAAGGCAGGATAGTGGTGGGGCTATAAGCGGAAGGGGGTCCCCCTGAGGCAGTATAGAGCTGGTGCTGCCGCAGAGACAGGGGCGCAGGGAGCCCTGTGTCTGTATGTGCCATGCCTGCCTGCACTCCCCCGGGCCCCGACAGGAGCCCGCAGCAGGGCTGGGGTCCCTGGATGCAGGCGCAGTGTGCTGGCCCATTGCTGGGAGCTGCAGAGTGCTGCCTGTACAGGCCCTACCTGAGGCGCCTCAACCTAATGCCCCCAGAGGGGGAATAGGGAGGGTGCTGTTGTCACCTTCAGGGGCCTTTATCCTCGCCCTCAACCCAGAAACCAAGAGGAATTGGGGAAGGAGGGGGAGTGTCGACTTCGAACCTGCACCCGAGGGACTGGGGAAGGAGCGACATGGGTAATTGCCGTCTCTACTTCAACCGGGCACCCCATAATAGGGGGCCGGGGAAGGAGCCATGCCGGGAGTCTCCCAGGAGACACACTTTTCTTCATCTGTAATCCGTCGGAAAAAAAAAACGGAGTAAAAAAAAATGTGTGCCTCCTATGCGACACTAAGCAAAAACTGGAGAAGGCTGACGCCGTCCAGGGGTGTATACTGCAGAGGAGGAGCCACGGTTAATCTTTTTCAGATTATGCATAGTGTCGCCTCCTAGTGGACAGCAGCATAACACCCATGGTCCTGTGTCCCCCAATGAGGCGACAGTAAAAAAATATATATATAAAAACTTTTAAAATGTAGGATTTCATCAATTTTGGACAAAACACAGCCCCTTAAACAAGACTTATCTGTAATCAGCTTACTTCATCGGAGACAAAATCCCCAAAGCGGTCTAGAGCGAAGACGCACAGAAGACGGATAGCAACATCTTCAAGCCATTCTTGATGTTGCTGTTCCATCTATAAGAAACACACAAAAAAAAAAATGAAATCCTATCAGCTTCATTTACTTCTAAGAAATAAATTAAATATCAGCCCTAGCGCTTTACCTCTTCACATGTACTGTGGGCAATCTTGCCACCACTTTTGCCATGGGCTTTGAGTATTTCCCTGAGACCAGTGCCGGCACCATGACGGATCTGAAGATACAATTTATAAGTGTAGAATTAAGGGGGGGCGGAATAAAAATACAACATTGCTCAAAATCCCTGACAACTAATTTTTCACATTTCTACAAGAACTACAACTCACCTCCCAAGATGGATTAAACAGCTCATTACAAAGCTCATCACAGAAGCTCTCCAGAGGCCACTCACTTGACTAAGAAAGATCAAAAAAGACTTAATGTTACATTTGTCACCATTTCTCAAATACATGCAGATATCTGCTGCAAAGATCACTCTTTTAGAGAAATGGGGTGAGAATAAAAACATCTAATCTAGTAATAACATCTGCAGGAAATGCAGTTATAGAAGCCACATTAAATCAACCATACATTAAAAATGCAAGAAACATCTCAATATGCTTTGCTCTGCAAAAGTCAAAAGATGCCAAGAAATTTGCTAGAAAATTATACGAAGGTCCAAAAGAGGTTTCAATTCATGCTTACTATGAAAAAAAACAAACAAAAAAAAACACATCAAGTCAGTTTTACTGGAGAAAAATTAGAATAAAATTTATATTGTAAACAAAAATGGAAACTTACCGTAAATAAAAAAAAAAGTTTATTTTATTATAAATGATTTTTCAAACTTGAGTTTGTTTTTTTAATTAACCATTCCAGTGTATTTTAAAAGTGTAGCCTTGATGCAAACAGCCCCTTAAACTGTTAAGCTGTCTGTCTTTCTATAGACCTGTGCACAATTTATGTACACAGCCGATTCTCGCGATTCCATTTTAGCAAAAAGATGAAGATAGAGAAACACAAACCTCGTCAAATAAAGAAGAAGAGTTGTCGGGTATATTATCAATCAACACCTTGGTCTCTGTAGCAGGCTGGGGAATAACAACATTGGTCACTTTCCTTCTCTTTTCTTCCGGCTCCCCATCTGTACTGTCACTGCTAAAAGAGTGAAAATTAGAAAAGACATTTACGGTAAATGAAATGGTAAAACCCATTTACCTGTATGAAAAAAAAAAAAAGTCTTTGGAATATTTTAAAAGGATGGTAGACCAATTAATTGATCAGATAAAACCCAAAGTGGGAAGACAAAAAAAAAAAAAGTCACCTCTTTTCATTGGTGTCCGCCACGTCCCGAGATCTCTGCTTAGCAATCAGCTTTGCCATTCGCTTTGCTTTATTTTTCTGCCTGTTACTCATACCCGGGAGAAACTCTGCGTCGATAAATTCTGCTGCTTGAAGGGTCTGTACAATAAAAACACAAACATTTTGAGAGGCTCAGTAATCACGTCCATATGTAGAAATTATTTCCCATGAGCCACAAAACTTTTACCTACATGTTTATTTACAACCGCGTTGGTGGGTAAATAATCTAAATCTTCATCATTAAATAGCTCTTCAGTATTCATGCCTATGGCAGCGCCCATGTCAAGTCCCAGCTTTCTCTGTAACAGTTTCCTTTGGCGCGCTATCCTTTCTTTTGGGTCCACATCACCTGGAGGAGAAAATGAATATTGCATTAATCTATTAGAATGGCAAAAACAACCTACCAACAGAATACAAAACCTGCTGCAGTAAACATTGGGTCGATATCTTAAATTAGGATTCTTGTTAAGACTAATCAGAAAAGACAAGGGGGGGGGGGGAGGGAAGTGTTTAAACTGCCCCCTAATCCATTGTCCTCCTTCCAGAACCCTGCCACCTCTTGGGCTTTCTTAACATATGTTACAGGGACTAGTAAATTCAAGGAGCCCAGGATACCACCGACAGAAGTAAGGAACGCCCTAGAGCGGATGGAGAACAGTTTGCCGGAACAAGGGCAGAGAGAAGGTTTCTGCTCAACTTTAGTTTTAAAGAAGACCTTGCGATAAAATGGTTCATGTTAAACTGGACACAGGATGCACTGGTGGCAGAGTGGAATTTTTTTTAATCATTTTTCTCTTCTCCTTAGTAGAGATTTTATAAATCAAAAAAGCTAAAGTTTATGGAACTTTGTGAGTCAAGCCGAAATCAGATCACTTTCAATGGTGGTGTGTACTTCTCCCTGTATGATGTTGATCAATCAAACAGGGAGCAACACTTAGGCCCCGTCTCACTAAGCGATTTACCAACGATCACGACCAGCGATATGACCTGGCCGTGATCGTTGGTAAGTCGCTGTGTGGTCGCTGGGGAGCTGTCACACAGACAGATCTCTCCAGCGACCAACGATCAGGGGAACGACTTCGGCATCATTGAAACTGTCTTCAACGATGCCGAAGTCCCCCTGCAGCACCCGGGTAACCAGGGTAAACATCGGGTTACTAAGCGCAGGGCCGCGCTTAGTAACCCGATGTTTACCCTGGTTACCAGCGTAAATGTAAAAAAAAACAAACAGTACATACTCGCCTTTCGGTGTCCAGGTCCCTTGCCGTCTGCTTCCTGCTCTGACTGAGATCCGGCCGTACAGTGAGAGCAGAGCGCAGCGGTGACGTCACTGCTGTGCTCTCACTTCTCACTGTACGGCCGGGAGTCAGTGAGAGCAGGAAGCAGACGGCAAGGGACCTGACAGACATCAGAAGGCGAGTATGTACTGTTTGTTTTTTTTTACAT
The DNA here is from genome assembly GCF_051348905.1 of Ranitomeya variabilis. Classification (NCBI taxonomy): domain Eukaryota; kingdom Metazoa; phylum Chordata; class Amphibia; order Anura; family Dendrobatidae; genus Ranitomeya; species Ranitomeya variabilis. The sequence continues at coordinate 57,662,117 of NC_135235.1, read as the reverse complement.
TTACGCTGGTAACCAGGGTAAACATCGGGTTACTAAGCGCGGCCCTGCGCTTAGTAACCCGATGTTTACCCTGGTTACCAGTGAAGACATCGCTGGATTGGTGTCACACACACCGATTCAGCAATGTCAGCGGGGCCTCAACGACCAAAAAAAGGTCCAGGCCATTCCGACACGACCAGCGATCTCGCAGCAGGGGCCTGATCGCTGGTACGTGTCACACATAGCGAGATCGCTATGGAGGTCGCTGTTGCGTCACAAAACTTGTGACTCAGCAACGATCTCGCTAGCGATCTCGCTATGTGAGACGGGGCCTTTAGGTGAAAGAAGAACAAACCCTCACCATAGCTTGGAGCAGGTTACTCAGTGTGTGAGATGAAATGATACAGCTCTGATCTCCTGATCTAAAGTTCTGCCAGATGACTCACCTTTCAGATAAGGTCATCAGTCACTGTGGGGGAAGGGAACGTGCTTTGCAGAGCTAAGCTCGGTCACATTACAAACCCATCAGCATTACTCCGCTCCTAGCACACTTAGCTCTGCTGTACTGACGATTCCCCACATTGAGCTCTCACCTCCAGACAGGCAAAATATCTATCACAGTTGCATCTGTTGTGCTCAACTTGTAATTGCTTTGCAATGATATCACGGATGTCATCACATCTCAATACAGGAGTGGGCTAGAACTGGCAGGTTACTCCTGTGTGAGACATGATTGCCCTGATCTCACTAGAGAGCAAGTACAAGTTTCTTGAGCAAAGCAAACATAAAAAAGTGTAATATTAACACACTGCAATAAAAAAAATAAGCTGATAGAAAAGCTTGTAATGTGACACAGCTAAACTCAGCTGCAATGCACCCTCCCCCATACTAACTTATGCAGGAGGTTAGACCAGGAGATTAGAGCTCTATCATTACAACTCACTCTAAACTATGGTGGTGGTGTGTCCTTTCCTTAGGCTGCTTTCACACATCAGTTTTTTGCCAGTCACAATCCGTCGAATGTTAAAAATAACGGATCCGTTGCAGATTGTGAATAATAACTGATGTGACGGATCTGTTTTTTCGCCGGATCCGACTAGCTGATCCAGCTAATTGAATCCTTAAAAAATAAATTTAAAAAAAAAAAAAAAAAAAAAAAAGAGGAATCAGTCGCCGGTTTCTGTCATTTGACGGTTCCAGCGCCACAGGCTTCCATTCTAGCAAACGATGGACCTGTCGCGGTCTGTTTTTTCGACGAACACAAAAAATGTTACGCCAGTTTTCTACGGCCACTGGATCAACAATTTGACAGATCCGGCGAATGACGGATGAAGCGTGAGGCCATCCGTCCCTAATACAAGTCTATGAGAAAAAGAAAAAAACGGATCCTGTGGCAACATTCACCGGATTTATTTGTTTTAAAAATTCGCCGGATTGAGACTGATTGCAAAAGACTGATGTGTGAAACGGGCCTTAGAATGTTGCTGCCTGCTTATGACTCGTCATCATACAGGGAGAAGTACAAGCCCCAATGAAAACAGTCTGATAACCACTTTTTTTAGTTAATATTTGAGTTTACTCAATAGGTGCCAAATACTTTGAAAACAAATATCTTGGAGATAGATATATAGATATATAGATATATAGATATATAGATATATAGATATATAGATATATAGATATATAGATATATAGATATTATCCCATGGAGGTCTGGATTTGGAATGAAACTCAAAATCAAAGTGGAAAACCAAATTCCAGGCTGATCCCACTTCAGTGGAAATGCCTCAAGATAAGGAAATTATGTTCTGTTGTGTGTGGCCTCCACGTGCCTGTATGACCTCCATACAACACCTGGGCATGCTCCTGATGAGGCGGCGGGTGGTCTCCTGAGGGATCTTTTCCCAGACCTGGACTAAAGCATCCGTCAACTCCTGGACAGTGTGGTGCAACGTGACGGTGGATGGAGTGAGGCATGATGTCCCAGATGTGTTCAATCGGATTCAGGTCTGGGGAACAGGCGGGCCAGTCCATAGCTTCAATGCCTTCATCTTGAAGGAACTGCTGACACTCCAGCAACATGAGGTCTGGCATTGTCCTGCATTAGGAGGAGCCCAGGGCTAACCGCACCAGCATATGGTCTCACAAGGGGTCTGAGGATCTCATATTGGTATCTAATGGCAGTCAGGCTACCTCTGGCAACCACATGGAGGGCTGTGCGGCCCTCCAAAGAAATGCCACCCCACACCATTACTGACCCACTGCCAAACCAGTCATGCTGAAGGATGTTGCAAGCAGCAGGTCGCTCTCCACGGCATCTCCAGACTATCACGTCTGTCACATGTGCTCAGTGTGAACCTGCTTTCATCTGTGAAGAGCACAGGGCGCCAGTGGCAAATTTACCAGTCCTGGTGTTCTGTGGCAAATGCCAATCGTCCTGCACGGTGTTGGGCTGTGAGCACAAGCCCCATCTGTGGACGTCGGGCACTCAGACCATCCTCATGGAGTCGGTTTTTAACAGTTTGTGCAGACACGCACATTTTTGGCCTGCTGGAGGTCATTTTGAAGGGCTCTGGCAGTGCTCCTCCTTGCACAAAGGCTGAGGTAGCGGTCCTGCTGCTGGGCAGTTGCCCTCCTTCGGCCACCTCCACGTATCCTGGTAGCACTTCCAGCCTCTGGACACTATGGTGACAGACAGCAAACCTTCTTGCCACAGCTCGCATTTATGTGCCATCCTGGATGAGCTGCACTACCTGAGCCACTTGTGTGGGTTGTAGAGTCCGTCTCATGCTACCATGAGTGTGAAAGCACAACCAACATTCAAAGGTGACCAAAACATCAGCCAGAAAGCATTGGTACTGAGATGTGGTCTGTGGTCTCCACCTGCAGAACCACTCCTTTGAGGGTGTCTTGATAATTGCCAATAAATTCCATCTGTTGTCTATTCCATTTGCACAACAGCATGTGAAACTGATTGTCAATCAGTGTTGCTTCCTAAGTGGACAGTTTGATTTCACAGAAGTTTGATTTACTTGGAGTTATATTCTGTTTAAGTGTTCCCTGTGTTTTTTGAGCAGTGCATATATTACGCTCTGCAGCCTTACATCATGTGTTCAGTTCAACAAGAAAAATATGATGCACGGTCCCCTTTAATAAGACAACTTCTGGATGCCAACTGGGAAAGGTAACAAATTGCTTGAACACTTAGAAGGTTTTTTTTTTATACAACATAGCACTGGGTACTTAGACTGCCATCACTGGCTATGGTAAAGACAATGGATTAAATGACAAAGCTCTCCACAGTGCGACACCCCCTTACATCTCCTTCATTTCTGTCTATCGGCCTAACCGACCACTGCGCTCTGCAAACAACTTTCGACTAACCTCTGCACTAATCTGTACCTACCACTCCTGACTCCAAGACTTCTCCTGTGCTGCGCCAATCCTCTGGAGTGCTCTACCCCAAGATATTAGGACCATCCACAATTTGCATAGTTTTAGGCGCTCCCTCAAAACATTTGTTCAGAAGAGCCCATCACGTTCCCTAATAAAAGTCATTTTAGGTTTGTGTGTAACCCATTCACTATCTCCACCTATCCCGCACCCCCTGAAGATGGCTGGAGCCTCATTATAAATACACCTGTACTTTGTAAGCTCTCACAAGCAGGGTCGTCTTATTTTGCTTTAATTACTGTATTGTTAACGTTTTTACTTATGACTTGTGTTTGAGAAGCTGTTGTGTTTTTGTTAAGCTGTAAAGAGCTGCGGAATATGTTGGCGCTATATAAAAAGATTATTATTATTTTTTATTATTATTCATCCCTTTATAAAAGTAATACATTTTTAAAGATGTATAATATAGCCCAAATGATATACCATAATTGCATGAGAGCCCCTGAAAAGGGATCCCCACCGGACAAAAAAAAAACAAAAAAAACCAGGGATGCAGTGGCACTGCAACATTGCAATAAAATGATATAACAGACGATTAAAACATCACATCCATTCCAAAATCGTATCAATGAAAACGTCAGCTCAGGGCGCAGAAAAGCCCTCACCCAACCCCAGACCCTGAAAAATGACGACTCTCTCGCCCATCCCCCTTACAAATATCGGAATTATTTTTCACCACCAAATGAAAAAAAAAAAAAAAAAAAAGGATATTTTTGTGTACTCACCGTAAAATCTTTTTCTCCGAGCCAATCATTGGGGGACACAGGACCATGGGTGTTATGCTGCTGCCACTAGGAGGACACTAAGTAAACAAAGATTAACTGCTCCTCTGCAGTATACACCCCTTCACTGACCAGGATTCAACCAGTTCGGTAGTAAAGCAGTAGGAGCATTAAACAAAAGACAATAAACTATGTCAAAACCAAAGAAGTAACAACAAGCCAACAGGCTAACAGGGTGGGTGCTGTGTCCCCCAATGATTGGCTCGGAGAAAAAAATATTACGGTGAGTACACAAAAATCTGCTTTTCTCCTACGCCTCATTGGGGGACACAGGACCATGGGACGTCCTAAAGCAGTCCCTGGGTGGGGAGCAACATAGCTGCTAATACCCCATGTACCACTGGCTTACGGCTAAGGTACCGCCGATTGCAGAATGCGCCTGCCAAGGGCGGCGTCTGCAGAAGATAGAGAATGAATGTGGTAATGTTTCGTAAAAGTGTGCAAGCTGGACCATGTCGCAGCCTTGCAGACCTGTTGTGCTGACGCCTGGTGCCGAATGGCCCAAGAGGCGCCCACCGACCGAGTAGAATGGGCCTTGATCCCTGCTGGGATAGGAACACCTTTGACACGATAGGATTCCTGAATAGCCGATCAAATCCATTTGGCTAGAGTAGCTTTGGAAGCGGGAGAACCCTTCCTTGGTCCCTCTGGAAGTACGAATAGGACATCCGACTTGCAGAAGGGAGCGTCCGAGAGACGTACCGTCGAAGGGCCCTCACCACATCAAGAGTGTGCAGAGCTTTTTCAATGCGATGGACTGGTGCCGGACAGAACGAAGGCAGAATAATTTCCTCGTTGAGGTGAAAAGAGGAAACGACCTTGGGCAGAAAAACAGGAGAAGTCCTCAAGAGAGTGCCTTGTCCGAGTGAAAAATCTAAAATGGAGGTCGGCAGGAGAGTGCCGCCAACTCCGAAACACGCCTGATGGATGTAATAGCCACTAGGAAAAATACCTCCCAGGAAAGGAAGGTCACAGAAACGTCCTGCAGCGGTTCGAAGGGGGTCTCCTGAAGAGCTCCAAGGACTAAATTAAGATCCCACGGATCCAAAGGCATTTTGTAGGGAGGCGCCACACGGGAAACTCCCTGAAAAACCGTCTTCACCGGCAATCTATTGGCAATCTTTAGTTGGAACAGGACTGACAATGCTGAGACCTGACCTTTGAGAGAGCTAAGTGCAAGGCCCGAATCTAGTCCTGATTGGAGAAATTCCAATATGGCAGGAATGGAAAATACCAGAGGAGATCGTCCTTGTGCGTCGCACCATGTGAAGATTCGCCAGGTACGGTGATAACTGCGCATGGATACTGGTTTCCTAGGCCTGATCATGGTGGAGGACACCTTGGGAGTGAAACCAGCTTGGCCTAGAATCAAGGATTCAACGGCCAGGCCGTCAAAGACAGGGCCCCTGAGATCTGGTGGTAAAATCGGGCCCTGTGAGAGAAGATCCATGCGATCTGGAAGACGCCAGGGGACGTCGGTGACCAGCTGAACCAATTCCGCGTACCATGCTCGGCGCGGCCAGTCCGGCGCCACGAGGATCACTGGTACCCCCTCTGCCCTGATCTTCTTGATGACCCTCGGTAGCAGGGAAAGAGGGGGAAATATGTACGGGAGGCGGAATTGACGCCACGGCAGGACCAGGGCATCTACTCCGACGGCCCGTGGGTCGAGAGATCGTGCAATGAACTGCGGGACTTTGTTTTTTAACCTGGAGGCCCTGAGGTCCACATCCGGGGTTCCCCAGCGATGACAAATCTGCTGGAAAACTTCCGGGTGGAGGGACCACTCGCCCGAGGCGAGACCCTGGCGGCTGAGGAAGTCCGCCGCCCAATTCTCCACACCTGGTATGTGGATCGCCGAGATGGGCGAATGATTGGACTCGGCCCAATGAAGAATGTGGGACACCTCGAGCACAGCAGTCTTGCTGCGGGTTCCCCCTTGACGGTTGATGTATGCCACAGCTGTGGCGTTGTCGGACTGGATTCTGACGGGGTGACCCGCCAAAAGATGGTGAAACCTGAACAACGCTAGCCTGATAGCTCGTATTTCCAGGATATTGATGGAGTCGAGACTCTCGAGTGGACCACCGCCCTTGTGCTGTGTGGTGGTTGAAAACCGCCCCCCAGCCCATGAGGCTGGCATCGGTGGTCACAACCAGCCACCGCACTGGGAGAAAGGACCTTCCCTGGTTTAGGGAGGACTTCAGCGTCCACCACCTGAGGGTCCTTCTGACCTGTGGGGACAGAGTGAAACGGCGGTCGAGGGAAGACGGGTTCCCGTTCCACGCCAACAGCAGCGCATGTTGTAGGGGACGGAGGTGAAATTGCGCGAATGGAACCGCTTCCATGGCTGCTACCATCTGCTCGAGAATGCGCATGCTGAAACGAATGGAGTGGGAGACTGGACAGGAAAGACTCAGAGCTCCCTGCTGCAAGGCCAAGGCCTTGTCTTGAGGGAGAATGATCAGACCGAGAATGATCAGACCGCGGGAAGTGTCCAGTGTCATTCCAAGAAAGGAGATCCGTTGAGCCGGGATCGGAGAGGATTTTTCGAAGTTTATCTTCCAACCCAGGCGAGAAAGAGTATCCACCGTGAGATCGACGGACTCTTCGCAGGCTGGTTAAGATGGGCCTTTTATCAGTAGGTCATCCAGGTACGGAAGTACCACCACTCTCCTGGAATGAAGAATGGCCATGGCAGCCGCCATGACCTTCGTGAAAACTCTGGGAGCGGTGGCGAGGCCAAAAGGTAAGGCCACAAACTGGAAGTGTTCCCCGCGAAATGCGAAGCGAAGGAACTGCTGATGAGGAAAAATTCGGATGTGGAGTTAAGCATCTTTGATGTCTATAGATGCCAGGAACTCTCCTTTTTCCATGGACGCAACAGAGCGGAGGGATTCCATTCTGAAGCGCCGAATTTTGACAAATTTGTTCAGAAGTTTTAGGTCTAGAATTGGACGCAACGACCCGTCCTTTTTTGGGACCACGAATAGGTTCGAGTAGACCCCTTTGAACCTTTGGTCTTGGGGAACTGGAATGATGACTCCATCCCTTTGTAGTGCCCGTATGGCCTGAAGAAAAGCTGTTGTCTTTGGTTTGGGAGGACACGACTGGAAGAAACGTGTGGGGGAGGGGAAATTCTATTTTGTATCCGGAGGACACCAGTTCCCTGACCCACTCGGAGACGACCGAGAGCCAGGCTTGACAGGACGAAAGTAGATTAGCTCCTACTTTGTTGGTGCCCTCCGGATGTTGCAAAGAGTCATTGAGTGGAGGATCTAAGGGATCTGGATCCCTTAGACCCAGATGGTCTCGGTCTGGGTTTCCAGTTACGGTTAGGTCTGTAAGAGACCTGGGGGCCTCGGTCACCGCGCGAACCTCGTCCTGATGCCGAGGAGAAGGATGTAGATGACCAGTTGGGATTGTTGCGAAAGGCCGGAATCGAGATTGTTGTTGATACCGAAAAGGCCGGGTAGGCTTTTGTTGGGGGAGAAATTTACTTTTCCCCCCGGTAGCATCCGAGATTATTTGGTCTAACTTTTCTCCAAATAAACGACCAGCCTGGTAGGGCAGAGATGTCAAAGAACGCTTGGAGGCCGAATCTGTTCGCCAATCTCTGAGCCACAGGGCTCTTCTGATGGAGATTGCATTTGAGGCTGCCTGTGCAGCGCAATTGGCCGCGTCTATTTAGGCGTTGACTACGACGTCCCCAGCCTGGGCTATCTGGTTAGCAAGGTTTATCGCCTCTGGAGGGAGATTACTGTCTTGGATGGTCGTGGTAAGCACCTCAGCCACCCAAGAGGCGGCGAAGGAAGGGAAGAGAGAGGCTCCTGTGGCCTCGAAGACGGAGCTAGCCAGGTAATCAATTTGACGGTCAGAGGGGTTCTTGACTGAGGAACCGTCTGACAGGGATAGGATAGTTTTGGAAGCGAGATGTGATACAGCAGGGTCCACTGAGGGGGACTGCAGCCAGTCCTTGATTAGTTCCTGAGCAAAAGGGTGTTTGGCCTCGATGGGCTTTTGACCCATGAAGCGTTTGTCAGGATGGTCCCTGTGTTTTTGTACGATCTCTTTAAACTCAGGATGAGTGACAAATACCTTTTGGACACGTTTAGTCTTTTTAAACGACACCACGTGTTCTGGAGTAGATACGGATTCCTCGTCCACCTTCAGGGTCTTGTTGACTGCTTCAATGAGAGAATCGAGTGTCTCTTGGGAAGTGGAGGAATCCTGGACGTAAGAATCGTCGGACTCATATTCAGAGTCATTTAGGTTCTCTGGAGAAGGGGACCGGGAGACTGAACTCGCAGACGCTGAAAAACCAACTCGTCTGTGGTCAGGGGATGGAACATGGGTACGTTTTCTGGAGCCCCGAGTCTTTAGTGACAGAGTACGCCCCCTGCTGGTGGACGGATCCATACCGTCGCCCGAGTCCACCGCGGTCTGACTTAAAGGGGGACCCCGGAGGGAATCAATTGCCTTGGCTAGGGAAGCCATAGATCGTGACAGGGAAGTGGCCCACTCAGGGGGACTAGGCTCTGCAGGGTCGGCGGCTGCACAGAGGCCGGGTCACAATCCGCACATAACGGGGTATTGTGAGCTCGGGGCAGGGCCGTATTGCAAGTGGCACATGAAGTGAAACACTCTGTGCTTCTTGTTACCCCTTTTTGGTCTCCTTAGATTGAGACATAGTATCTTTAGAGACAGTGCAGTATGTGCAGGGAAGGGGTTAAGCCTTCTTGAAGCAGCTTACCCACGGTCCTGTGCCTGTGTCCCCGGGGAGGAATGTAGCCGTGGCGGTTCCAGTCAGCGTTAGCCACCTTGCAGGAAGATGAGTGGCAATATGGCCCCCGAGATCTGCAGGGCGCCTCTCGTCCCAAAAGAGAAGCGCCGATATAGGGGGCGGGGTTACGGCTCACTGCAGCCTAGTCCTGCCGGCGATGCGCGGCGGCGGCCATGACAGACCACCGCTGACCCCCGACCGACAGCGCCTCTCCCCAGGGACCCGGACCGCACCTCTGCCACAAAGAATGAGCGCGGAGAGGGTATGTACTCACAGTTATGCAGGTACTCCTGTCACAGAGTGCGCGCTCAATCCATGCACCCTGGGCGGGGGATGGAGCGGCCTCTGATATTCTTCTTCCGTCCCCCCAAGGGGGGGCTTTGTCTTGGTTGTGCAACGCCATCAGCTGTGGGCCTTGTCTGTCGGGCCCCGGAGAGGGACATTAGAGCCAGGCTCTATGTCATCGCCGTCTTGCAGGGGGGGAGGAGGAGGAGGAGGAGGAGGAGGAGGAGATCGGGACCAAGGAGGAAACAGTCGCCCCAGTAAAATTTGGCGTGCTCCAGACATCGCATGAGGGGGACGGGGAGGTATACTCGCCGTGCTCGTCTGTTGCTGGAGTTCGGGGGAGAGCGGACCCTATAAAAAAGGAATCTGTCGCCCCCTTCACTCCGTTAGATAAAAAATAAAAATTTACAGAAAAATAAAAATTAAAATAAAATTTAAAATAAGAAAGTTGGGGTCTGAGAAAAAAAAAAAAAAAAAAAAAAAACAGACCCAAGTGCCTCCTACAGACACTAAGCAAGAACTGGTTGAATCCTGGCCAGTGAATGGGGTGTATACTCCAGAGGAGGAGTTAATCTTTCTGTGTTAACTTAGTGTCCTCCTAGTGGCAGCAGCATAACACCCATGGTCCTGTGTCCCCCAATGAGGCATAGGAGAAAAGAACCTATACATGTTTGGTATCTGCATACTCATACTGACATGGGGGAATCATACTGCCAAGTTAGTTTTAGCATTTGTGAACATGGTAAATAACCCCCCCCCCCCCCCTTCCCACCCCCCCACCCCAAAAAAAAAACCTCTGGAATTGCACTTTTTTGCCATTTTACCGCACTTGGAATTTTTTTTTTCCTAATTTTCCAGTACGCTACATGATAAAAATCAATGGTGTCATTCAAAGTACAACACATTCGAATAAACTAACCCTCACATGGCTATATAAATGGAAATTTTAAAAAAGTTATAGCTCTGGGAAGAAAGGGAGCAAAGAACAAAAGCGAAAATGGGAAAGAAAAAAAAAAAAAAATCGCAAGGTAGTGTATGGCAGACTGGAGAATATATGAGGTGCTTTATCAGCAGTCTTATGCAGTAGGAAAATCTTGTTGCCATTCTAAGGAATGCAAAGAAGCAGATGACACACAAGGAGAACGGATAGGGATCAATGTCAAAACATTAGCAGCTTTTTCAAGTTATGTCAAAAGACTAGAGCGAGATCAATGTAAGAGACAGCTGCTCACTGCATCTCCCAGAAGGATTGGGATATTACATGTTTATATACTTCTCACCACGACAAATAAGCACCTCATGACTAGCTGTCATCTTACTGCATTAATGTCTCCTGCCAGATCCTGCCCAAACCCAGAATTAATCCGGGGCTTATAGATTTTTTTTTGTTTTTTTTAGGATTTTCTCTTAATTCAATACGAAACGTACCTGTCTTGTCATCTTGCACTTCAAACTCAACCCCTGCAGAGCCAAGGAGGGAAGCTCCATGTTTTAATAACTTCGATATATCAAATCTTTCAAAGCTCAGCCTGTCTGATGCAGACGACTCTTCATTCGAACACTCTGACCCGGCCTCTAACAACAAAACAAACAAAAAAAAAAAATGAAAAAAAAAAAATGAAAATATATTTAGCAAAAATAAATTAAAAAACACCCGTAATTCTATTAATACAGACTTTAAACTGGGACTATGATTTAGAAATATATATGTAATATATTTATCACAGGGGCTGCTAATCAGTGGGGTCTGGGTCACAGAGTGTATAACGGACCCTTACACTTATTTTTCTGCCCACACAATGCTGTGCACAGCTCAGGCGGGAGCTGCACACTTCGAAGTGGTATTCCGTGTGATCAGTGGGTGTCCTGACCCCCACAGTTCAGCAGAACACGAAAGTGGGTTGCTTTATTTTTGGCAATTTCTTTCACTCTTTAAATTATTCATATTCATGAGGGGCAAGAGATCAAAACAAATCTGTTTGATCTGTGATCTTTTTGCAAGAAAGCTGTAGGAGGATTGTCTTACAGAAAAGCAATTTCCTAAAATATGATAACTCCATGGCAACTAAGAGCATCCGAGAAACTTGAACAATATTAACTGTACCTAGTTAGACTAGTGAAAAGAAAAAATTAATGAATTTAGCTTTCAAACAACCATTTACAAAAAGGTGACCATACACCAGATATCAGTCGGTAAAACACTCTTCTCCCCCCTATACATAGGCATGTATTTCTAACAGCGAGGGTGTAATAAAATGCTACACCTCCAGCAGTACCTTATATTTTGTGACCAAGGATCAGGCATATTGATATTCAACATGCCTTATCCTTCTTTCTCCTGACATCTGAGATATCACATCAGATGGTCGGCTGATTGAGTAGAAATTAATGGCTTCTGGATGGCGTTATCAAACCAAGTTTACCTTTTTTTATTCTAGCGGTTGGGCTCCAGTCTGGCACATTTTTGACGATGGCTTCGACGGCTTGACCAGCAGCTATACGTGTATCCCAGTTTGGACTACGCAGATATATCAGGACCTGAAAAATGAAGGAAAGTGGATATTAGATCGGAAAATTACTGGATAACCATAAAAAACCCCAAAGAAATAAAAGAAAAATATTACATATATTTATGGGAAAGGGTGTCACCTTATTCAATAGGTTGTTGAGCTCATGTGGATGCAGTTTGACCACTTCTCCGAGCTGCTGGGCAGCCGCTTTTCTCGTTACTGGGGTCGTCCCGGTGTCCAGTAATATAAAAAGACGGTCTAATCTGAAAAGGGAAATGCAGGGTGCGTCATTGTCACTGAACCGTAGTGAAAGCTACTGTCAAGATGGACAAGGACAGATTGCTTCAGAAGGGGCAGGGGTGTCCATACAGCAGGCCTGGTGATAACCCCCATTCCTCCTTAAGGCCCCGTCTCACTAAGCGATTTACCAACGATCACGACCAGCGATATGACCTGGCCGTGATCGTTGGTAAGTCGCTGTGTGGTCGCTGGGGAGCTGTCACACAGACCGCTCTCCCCAGCGACCAACGATCAGGGGAACGACTTCGGCATCGTTGAAACTGTCTTCAACGATGCCGAAGTCCCCCTGCAGCACCCGGGTAACCAGGGTAAACATCGGGTTACTAAGCGCAGGGCCGCGCTTAGTAACCCGATGTTTACCCTGGTTACCAAAAAAAACAAACACTACATACTCGCCTTTCGGTGTCCAGGTCCCTTGTCGTCTGCTTCCTGCTCTGACTGAGCCGCCGTACAGTGAGTGCAGAGCGCAGCGGTGACGTCACTGCTGTGCTCTCACTTCTCACTGTACGGCCGGCAGTCAGTGAGAGCAGGAAGCAGACGGCAAGGGACCTGACGGACATCAGAAGGCGAGTATGTACTGTTTGTTTTTTTTTACATTTACGCTGGTAACCAGGGTAAACATCGGGTTACTAAGCGCGGCCCTGCGCTTAGTAACCCGATGTTTACCCTGGTTACCAGTGAAGACATCGCTGGATCGGTGTCACACACACCGATTCAGCAATGTCAGCGGGGCCTCAACGACCAAAAAAAGGTCCAGGCCATTCCGACACGACCAGCGATCTCACAGCAGGGGCCTGATCGCTGGTACGTGTCACACATAGCGAGATCGCTACTGAGGTCGCTGTTGCGTCACAAAACTTGTGACTCAGCAGCGATCTCGCTAGCGATCTCGCTATGTGAGACGGGGCCTTTAGACTCATGTGCGCGTAGCTACAGTCAGTTTTAGCCATAATACTTGTTAAATGCCAAAATAGACCCAACTACATGAAAAAGGGTTTTGTTTTTTTAACTGAAGGGCTTCCTCATTTCCTCTAATAGATAAGCTAAGGTTTAATTACAGGGAAGAGACTGAAAAGATCTCTCTGAGTATAACTCAGGTGTAGTCGTCACTCGGCCAACCTCCTGGATTATGGGAATTTCATTTTTCCATCTATTGCATCTGTTTTGGTTTTGTGGCAATTAGGATGATTTTTTCCCGTTGCATGTACACAATACAAGAGTTGTAATGTGTAGATATCAGGAATGAGAGAACAGACTGCAGCCGACTGCCAGGTGTCCGGTTATGGGTGACGTCAGCACTCATTCCATGGAAAAATGTACTTTAAGAAACAATAAAAAGGGAGCTCATGATGAGCATAACGATTGCTTCATGCAGCACAGTACACACTGCCACATGAGGTTCCAAGCCATAAAGAAAAAAAAAAAAAAAAAAAATGACGCTACAAGATGCAAGAGGGGTAAAAAAAATAAAAATAAATAAGCAGCATTTAATAAAGGAGTAGTCGCGTCTTAATTGGTAAAGTTGTAGAGTACTTGTCAAAACAAGCAACTTTGCAATTTACCTCGGCAGTCACAATTTATTTAACCCCTTCATGACCTTGCCGTTTTTTGCAATTCTGACCAGTGTCCCTTTATGAGGTAATAACTCAGGAACGCTTCAACGGATCCTAGCGATTCTGAGATTGTTTTTTCGTGACATATTGGGCTTCATGTTAGTGGTAAATTTAGGTCGATAATTTCTGAGTTTATTTGTGAAAAAAACGGAAATTTGGCAAAAATTTTGAAAATTTCGCAATTTTCACATTTTGAATTTTTATTCTGTTAAACCAGAGAGTTATGTGACACAAAATAGTTAATAAATAACATTTCCCACATGTCTACTTTACATCAGCACAATTTTGGAAACAAATTTTTTTTTTGCTAGGAAGTTATAAGGGTTAAAATTTGACCAGTGATTTCTCATTTTTACAACAAAATTTACAAAACCATTTTTTTTAGGGATCACCTCACATTTGAAGTCAGTTTGAGGGTTCTATATGGCTGAAAATACCCAAAAGTGACACCATTCTAAAAACTGCACCCCTCAAGGTGCTCAAAACCACATTCAAGAAGTTTATTAACCCTTCAGGTGTTTCACAGCAGCAGAAGCAACATGGAAGTAAAAAATGAACATTTAACTTTTTAGTCACAAAAATGATATTTTAGCAAAAAAATTTTTATTTTCCCAAGGGTAAAAGGAGAAACTGGACCACGGACGCTGTTGTCCAATTTGTCCTGAGTACGCTGATACCTCATATGTGGGGGTAAACCACTGTTTGGGCGCACGGCAGGGCTCGGAAGGGAAGGAGCGCCATTTGACTTTTTCAATGAAAAATTGGCTCCAATCTTTAGCGGACACCATGTCGCGTTTGGAGAGCCCCCGTGTGCCTAAACATTGGAGCTCCCCCACAAGTGACCCCATTTTGGAAACTAGACCCCCCAAGGAACTTATCTAGAAGCATAGTGAGCACTTTAAACCCCCAGGTGCTTCACAAATTGATCCGTAAAAATGAAAAAGTACTTTTTTTTCACGAAAAAATTATTTTAGCCTCAATTTTTTCATTTTCACATGGGCAACAGGATAAAATGGATACTAAATTTTGTTGGGCAATTTCTCCTGAGTACAACAATACCTCACATGTGGGGGTAAACCACTGTTTGGGCACATGGTAAGGCTCGGAAGGGAAGGAGCGCCATTTGACTTTTTGAATGAAAAATTATCTCCATCGTTAGCGGACACCATGTCGCGTTTGGAAAGCCCCTGTGTGCCTAAACATTGGAGCTCCTCCACAAGTGACCCCATTTTGGAAAGTAGACCCCCCAAGGAACTCATCTAGAAGCATAGTGAGCACTTTAAACCCCCAGGTGCTTCACAAATTGATCCGCAAAAATGAAAAAGTACTTTTTTTTCACACAAAATTTCTTTTAGCCTCAATTCTTTCATTTTCACATGGGCAACAGGATAAAATGGATCCTAAAATTTGTTGGGCAATTTCTCCTGAGTATGCCGATACCTCATATGTGGGGGTAAACCACTGTTTGGGTGCACGGCAAGGCTCGGAAGGGGAGGCGTGCCATTTGACTTTTTGAATGGAAAATTAGCTCCAATCGTTAGCGGACACCATGTCGCGTTTGGAGAGCCCCTGTGTGCCTAAACATTGGAGCTCCCCTACAAGTGACCCCATTTTGGAAACTAGACCCCCCAAGGAACTTATCTAGATGCATAGTAAACACTTATAACCCCCAGGTGCTTCACAGAAGTTTATAACGCAGAGCCGTGAAAATAAAAAAATAATTTTTCTTTCCTCAAAAATGATTTTTAGCCCAGAATTTTTTATTTTCCCAAGGGTAATAGGAGAAATTGGACCCCAAATGTTGTTGTCCAGTTTGTCCTGAGTACGATGATACCCCATATGTGGGGGTAAACCACTGTTTGGGCGCACGGCAGGGCTCGGAAGGGAAGGCACGCCATTTGGCTTTTTGAATGGAAAATTAGCTCCAATCATTAGCGGACACCATGTCGCGTTTGGAGAGCCCCTGTGTGCCTAAACATTGGAGCTCCCGCACAAGTGGCCCCATTTTGGAAACTAGACCTCCCAAGGAACTAATCTAGATGTGTGGTGAGCACTTTGAACCCCCAAGTGCTTCACAGAAGTTTATAACGCAGAGCCATGAAAATAAAAAATAATTTTTCTTTTCTCAAAAATGATTTTTTAGCCCACAATTTTTTATTTTCCCAAGGGTAATAGGAGAAATTGGACCCCAAAAGTTGTTTTCCAGTTTCTCCTGAGTACGCTGATACCCCATATGTGGGGGTAAACCACTGTTTTGGCACACGTCGGGGTTCGGAAGGGAAGTAGTGACGTTTTGAAATGCAGACTTTGATGGAATGCTCTGCGGGCATCAGGTTGCGTTTGCAGAGTCCCTGATGTGCCTAAACAGTAGGAACTCCCCACAAGTGACTCCATTTTGGAAACTAGACCCCCAAGGGAACTTATCTAGATGTGTGGTGAGCACTTTGAACCCCCAAGTGCTTCACAGAAGTTTATAACGCAGAGCCGTGAAAATAATAAATGTGTTTCCTTTCCTCAAAAATATTTTTTTAGCCCAGAATTTTTTATTTTTGCAAGAGTAACAGGAGAAATTGGACCCCAAAAGTTGTTGTCCAGTTTCTCCTGAGTACGCTGATACCCCATATGTGGGGGTAAACCACTGTTTGGGTACATGCCGGGGCTCGGAAGGGAAGTAGTGACGTTTTGGAATGCAGACTTTGATGGAATGGTCTGCGGGCATCATGTTACGTTTGCAGAGCCCCTGATATGCCTAAACAGTAGAAACCCCCCACAAGTGACCCCATTTTGGAAACTAGACCCCCGAAGGAACTTATCTAGATGTGTGGTGAGCACGTTCAACCCCCAAGTGCTTCACAGAAGTTTACAACGCAGAGCCGTGAAAATAAAAAATCATTTTTCTTTCCTCAAAAAAGATGTTTTAGCAAGCAATTTTTTATTTTCACAAGGGTAACAGGAGAATTTGGACCCCAATATTTGTTGCCCAGTTTGTTGTGAGTACGCTGATACCCCATATGTGGGGGTAAACCACTGTTTGGGCACACGTCAGGGCTCGGAAGGGAAGTAGTGACATTTGAAATGCAGACTTTGATGGAATGGTCTGCGGGCGTCACATTGCATTTGCAGAGCCCCTGATGTGCCTAAACAGTAGAAACACCCCACAAGTGACCCCATTTTGGAAACTAGACCCCCGAAGGAACTTATCTAGATGTGTGGTGAGCACTTTCAACCCCCAAGTGCTTCACAGTTTATAACGCAGAGCCGTGAAAATAAAAAATAATTGTTCTTTCCTCAAAAATTATGTTTTAGCAAGTAATTTTTTATTTTTGCAAGGGTAACAGGAGAAATTGGACCCCAACAGTTGTTGCCCAGTTTGTCCTGAGTACGCTGGTACCCGAAATGTGGGGGTAAACCACTGTTTGGGCGCACGTCGGGGCTTGGAAGGGCGGGAGCACCATTTGACTTTTTGAACGCAAGATTGGCTGGAATCAATGGTGGCGCCATGTTGCGTTTGGAGACCCCTGATGTGCCTAAAACAGTGGAAACCCCTCAATTCTAACTTCAACACTTACCCCAACACACCCCTAATCCTAATCCCAACTGTAGCCATAACCCTAATCACAACCCTAACCCCAACACACCCCTAACCACAACCCTAACCGCAACACAACCGTAACCCTAATTCCAACCCTAATCCTAACCCTAATCCCAACCGTAACCCTAATCCCAACCCTAACCACAACTGTAACCCCAACACACCCCTAACCCTATCCGTAACCCTAACCACAAGCCTATTCTTAACCCTATTTCCAACCCTAGCCCTAATTCCAACCCTAACCCTAAGGGTATGTGCCCACGTTGCGGATTCGTGTGAGATTTTTCCGCACGATTTTTGAAAAATCTGCAGGTAAAAGGCACTGCGTTTTGCCTGCGGATTTACAGCAGATTTCCAGTGTTTTTTTGTGCGGATTTCACCTGCGGATTCCTATTGAGGAACAGGTGTATACCGCTGCGGAATCCGCACAAAGAATTGACATGCTGCGGAAAATACAATGCAGCGTTTCTGCACAGAATTTTCCGCACCATGGGCACAGCAGATTTGGTTTTCCTTAGGTGTACATGGTACTGTAAACCTGATGGAAAACTGCTTCGAATTCGCAGCGGCCAATCCGCTGCGGATCCGCGGCCAATCCGCTGCCAATCCGCTGCGGATCCGCAGCCAATCCGCTGCCGATCCGCGGCCAATCCGCTGCCGATCCGCGGCCAATCCGCTGCCGATCCGCTGCGGATCCGCGGCCAATCCGCTGCAGATCCGCGGCCAATCCGCGGCCGATCCGCGGCCGATCCGCGGCCGATCCGCGGCCAATCCGCTGCAGATCCGCGGCCAATCCGCTGCAGATCCGCGGCCAATCCGCTGCAGATCCGCGGCCAATCCGCTGCAGATCCGCGGCCAATCCGCTGCAGATCCGCGGCCAATCCGCTGCAGATCCGCGGCCGATCCGCTGCGGATCCTGCGGCCAATCCGCGGCCAATCCGCTGCAGGTCCGCTGCGGATCCGCGGCCGATCCGCTGCGGATCCGCGGCCGATCCGCGGCAGATCCGCTGCAGATCCGCGGCCGATCCGCTGCGGATCCGCGGCCGATCCGCTGCAGATCCGCGGCCGATCCGCTGCGGATCCGCGGCAGATCCGCGGCCGATCCGCGGCCGATCCGCTGCGGATCCGCAGCCGATCCGCTGCGGATCCGCGGCCGATCCGCTCTGTGTGCACATGCCATAACCCTACCCCTAACCCTACCCGTAACCCTAACCCTACCCCTAACCCTAACCCTACCCCTAGTGGTAAAAGAAAAAAAAATATTTTCTTTATTTTATTATTGTCCCTACCTATGGGGGTGATAAAGGGGGGGGTTTATTTATTATTTTTTTATTTTGATCGCTGTGGTAGAACCTACCACAGCGATCAAAATGTACCTGTAACGAATCTGCCAGCCTGCAGATTCGGCGGGCGTACTGAGCATGCGCCCGCCATTTTCCAAGATGGCGGCGCCCAGCGAGGAGACGGCCGGACACCGGGAGGATCGGTAAGTATGAGGGGGTGGTGGGGGGGTGGATCGGAGCACAGGGGGGGGGGATCGGAGGACGGGGGGAGCGGACAGGAGCACGGGGGAGCGAACAGGGGGACGGAGGGGGGTACCTGACAGAACGGACGACTGGGGAGGAGATCGGGGGCGGTGGGGGGGGCCAGTACATGATTTCCAGCCATGGCAGATGCTATTGCAGCATCGGCCATGGCTGGATTGCAATATTTCACCATTTTCATAGGTGAAATATTGCAAATTGCTCTGATTGGCTGTTGCACTTTCAACAGCCAATCAGAGCGATCGTAGCCACGTGGGGGCAAAGCCACCCCCCCTAGGCTGAAGTACAACTCCCCCTCTCCCTGCAGATCGGGTAAAATAGGAATTAACCCTTTCACCCGATCTGCAGGGATGCGATCATTCCATGACGCCGCATAGGCGTCATGGGTCGGGAAGGGGTTAATAACGTTAACAGCCCACTGCCATGGTTACCTGCCACCTCAGAAGGTGGCCAGTTTCCTGGGGAAGAGGCACACACTTGCATGTGTTGCTCTGGACCCTGGGATGCGGTCAGCTTCAGTGCTCTTGTGCCTGTTAGTAGCATCGGAGCGCACAGTTCAGGCCGGTGACAGCCATGTCGCCCAACCAAGCTGTCAATCAGGAGCGCACCACCGCCCCATCACGCACCAAGCCGCGAGGAAGAAGAGTGCTGCATGCCTGATGTTTGAAATAACCCACCTAAAAAGGGAAACTGTCAGCAGGTTTTTACTGCTCCATCTTAAGACCGTACAACATATTAGAATAGGAGTGGATCTGCAGTAACCAAATGGTGATTGTGGCAGGTACAGCCATGGTTCATTGATATAAAGGACTATAAAAAGGTGTATGTATGTATGTATGTATGTATGTATGTATGTATGTATGTATGTATGTATGTATGTATGTATGTATGTATGTATGTATGTATGTATGTACGTACACACACATCTCTCCAGTGCTAGAATCAGGTACTCTGCCCCTGCTGTATCCCACTAAGATGGGGCAAATAAAAAAATAATAAATTAAAAGTGAGCTCAGCGAGTCTGCCGGCCTTCAGCCTACACAGAGCCACTGAGTGCAATTATTGGGTACTAAGTCGGCGACATCACAGCTACTCTGCAGGCACTGATACAGAAGCCGTGATGGAAGTCAAAGCACTGGAGCCAGGGATGGCGACCAAGACTGTTCACACGTTGTGTTTTTGCTGCCTTTTTAGGAAAACCAAAAAGATTATTTTTTTTATAGTAGCAACAAAAGCTGTAATATTTCATAAATCTCATGCACACTTTCTTTGTGACAAATGAAAAACTGCAGGATGCAAATTCTCTCAGTATTTCTGCAGTTCTCACCATAAAAAGCAATGAGAAAGTGGGAAGTAGAAACAAAAAAAAAACAAACTTGATTAAATATGTACTTTTAAACAAAGCTTGGAAAGTTAGTGAAAATCCAACATTTTATTTCCACTGAATAAAAAACATGTGTGCCTGGGTATAGGTGTATTAAGAAAGAAGAAAAAAAAAAAAAAAAACCCACATGGTAACCTGTGTCCCCCAATGAGGCAAAAAAGAAAAAAAGATTTTATAAAGCTTGAAACATGTTCTCTTAAAGTGATGCCGTATTTCCATAATGTGCGGTCCATATTTCTGGGAGGATGAGAGGGGGGGGGGGTCAAACGTCTGGGAATGACTGGACCAGAGCGCAGATTTGGCGCCGTGACCCCTTCTGAGTTTTCCCTTCTCAGTGGTGCTCTGATCACATCACCAAGCAAGGAGCCGCCCATGCAGGAAACGAGGAGCAGCAGCTTTACCAATGTGGCCCCTTCACTTAGGATCAGTGACCCCCCCCCCCCAGAGATTTGTATAGGAACATTACAGAAGAACATTATCTATATACCGCAGTTGGGAAATTAAAACCAATTTAAAAAACGGAAATATCACAGAGTAATATTTCTCACACACAAGCCAAGTATGAACCATAGCAGATCACAGGTAATGGCTCATCATCAAGCTACCGAATAACATCAGCACAAACACTTAGCTCCACTAGAAAGCTATTACCCGGCGATAAAGCCTTTGAGCTCATCACTCCACCCTTCCTGCCTTTGTTCCAAGCTAAGTATATAATCTTTAGACCAAATACATAAAGCCTTATACTACTGGATCAGCACCTGAAAGCAAAGGAAGCTGCAGTACAAGACAACCAACTGGGAGGCGCCATGTCAGACCCTCAGTGTGCAGATCTGATCCTGGGAACACACTTACAAACTTATCCTTAAAGGGAACCCGTCACCCCCAAAATCGAAGGTGAGCCAAGGTCACAGGCATCAGGGGCTTATCTACAGCATTCTGTAATGCTGTAGATAAGCCCCCGATGTATCCTGAAAGATGAGAAAAAGATTAGATTATACTCACCCGGGGGCAGTCCAGGTCCAATGGGCATCGCATCTTCTTATGATGACATCCTCTTCTTGTAGTCATACTGCGGCTCCAGCGCAGGCATACTTTGTCTGCCCTTTTGAGGGCAGAGCAAAGTATTGCAGTGCGCAGGTGCCGGGCCTCTCTGACCTTTCCCAGCGCCTGCGCACTGCAGTACTTTGCTCTGCCCTCAACAGGGCAGACAAAGTATGCCTGCGCTGGAGCCGCAGGACGTCATCGTAAGAAGATGGGAGGCCCCAGACTGGACCGCGACACCCATCGGACTGGACTGCAGCGGGACCGCCCCTGGGTGAGTATAATCTAACCTCTCATCTTTCAGGATACATCGGGGGCTTATCTACAGCATTACTGAATGCTGTAGATAAGCCCCTGATGCTGGTGGGCTTAGCTCACCTTCGATTTTGGGGGTGACAGGTTCCCTTTAAATTGACTCTGTCACCTGAATTTGGCGGGCTATGTAAATGCCCTGTTTTCGGTCAGATGGGCGGTGTTTCTTTTTTCCTCCACCCCATCCTTCCCCGCTGTCCGCAATATTTTCTGGAATTGGAGCAGTGTCCTCCATAGTTCGCACGTGCGCAATGCAATCGTGTCTCACGCACGCGCAGTATGCTTTGCCCATCTGCGGGCAAAGCCAAAAAGCATTACAGCGCATGTGCCGGCGCACTATGTTCCAGAAGTATTTCTCTGTTCCGGGACATAGTGCGCCGGCGCATGCGCAGTAATGCTTTTCGGCTTTGCCAGCAGATGGGCATGAGACACGATTGCATTCGCGGAAAAAACACATCATGTGCACAAAAATTGCAGAATGCATATGTATGCGTTTATGCTTTTTTTATAGCGAAAAAACGCGAAAAAAACGCAACGCGTACACACAGCCTTAAGGTTGGGACAAAAGTTACAAACTGATGAGTAGACAGACCCAATGAACCCAGCTTATGGAAAGCAACTTGGTCATTTTGCCATGTACGTTGTATAGACATTACTTCAAAACCAGAACTTGCATGGTTAAAGAGAACCAACAGGGACAGTTCCCAGTCCCATGAACAGGGTGTGCTGTTTCAGCTAACAATCAGGCTTGTTGTACAGAGAAGTAACAGATATACCAAGCTTGCCCTCCAGCCCTGTGTCAGAAAAGGAAAGGCACCATGTTCCCAGAACTGCAGACATCACACACTATTTGTCTCCCTTTGCATTTTCATATTCTTCCTACTACATCCCTTCAAATTTCTGCAGAAAATGACTTTGCATAAAACCAGGGTTGTGGAATCAGTATAAAATGCACCGATTCTGTCTCCTAAAATATATAATTGAGTACCGTAGTACAATGCAGGATGTGCTGTAAATGTTTTCATAAAGGATTTGGGAACATTATGAAGTGTCCTATACAAGTCTGTGCTGTTCCTGAGCTAAGGATCTGGGCTGTTAGTTGAGATGAAGCTGTGCTGCACTTTATGTACACGCTGAACAGTGACTGATACATAATGTATCAAAAACAGTCAGACAGGAACAGAAGAGTCACTTCTACAGAAAACTGCAGACCGCAGCAAGAGAATTGGCAGGAACATGCATTCTCGTAAGTGTTTAGCCCATTATAATTAGACGCATGGCATTATTGGCAGCTCCTAAGTGCCTAGATAAAAAAAAAAAAATAATAATAATAATAATAATAAATAATAATAATAATAAATTTCCAACAGAAAGTATCAGAAGAGGCGAGAGAAATACCCAAAGCATAGTAATAAGGGGTTTACCATAAAAGATATCCCCAGAACATGAAAATTGCTATCCTGATGGGTTGATTCCCCTTTGAAAATGCCAATATTAGTGCACACATCAAAGCACTTACGCCAAGAGAACAATTGTCTTAAAGGGTAGGTAAAGGCATAGGACATCAAACGTGCAGAGCTGGGTAGGGCAACTAGCATACATCGGGAGGTCAATGTCCATTACATTCAAAGACCACATCAATGTGTTTTCACCAGAATTCTGACCTAAAAAGTTATTTTTTTTTTTTTTATTTTAAATACAGCACACGTTCCAGCCAGTTCCACCAAAGCCCCTGGCTGGAGTCAGTTCTAACGGAAGCGCATGGCATATGTAAGATGCGCCAAGGTCATTTTGAGGCAGCACACACCCCTAACTGAATTTGACACATCTCAATCCTGCATTTCCTACATTACCCACTACTCAGACAAAACCTTCCCAATTACCAAATTCTCCAGCATAGGAGGGAGAAAAAAAAAAAGCAAAACTCACCAATGGTGCCGTTCCAGCGAGCCCTGCAGCCAATCAGCGGCTGCTTCACTCTCTGGAACAGCACCAGGAGAGTACAGGCAGTTTTCACTTGATATGGGGGAATATAGCAACTTAGAAGAAGGGGTTGTCCAAGTAGTGGACAACCCCTTTAAGACAGTATAAAATGCCAGTCCTAATTTTATTAAACGCCCAAGAGCTGAAAGCATGATGCAAGCCTATGATTAATATATCATTATTCTTCTGAATTGGGCAAATATTCATATTACGGATTATGACTAACGGCAAAAAACTGACGTGTGAAAGCAGCCTAAGGCTACTTTCACACTAGCGTCGTACGTCGCAATGCGACGTGACGACGCATACTGTGCCAAAAAACAACGGGGGCAGCGGATGCAGTTTTTCAACGCATCCGCTGCCCCACTGTAATGTCCGGGGAGGCGGGGGCGGACACGACGCACCAAAAAACGTTACATGTAACTTTTTTTGTGCCGACGGTCTGACGCAACACGACGCATCCGTCGCACGACGGATGCAACGTGTGGCAATCCGTCGCAATGCGTCGTTAATGCAAGTCTATGGAGAAAAACCGCATCCTGCAAGCAATTTTGCAGGATGCTTTTTTTTCCCCCAAAACGACGCTAGTGTGAAAGCAGCCTAAGAGATTCCCACCCAATAGCAACAATGTTGCCATGTCTCCAACTAAAAGTGTCCTTGGTTTCCAACGCATCAAAGGCATGGAGAAAGAAGAGATCTAGTAGCTTGTAAGTGTTGGTCACCAGTGATTTAGCCACCAGTGATTCAGCCACCAGCACTATGGCAGATTCTAACCACACATCTCTCCCAACCAAACTTCGCATGCTCCAACCCGGGAACAGGCCACCACCAAACACCTTAGCTGCAGTTAGTAATAGGGATCACACATGCTGGAATTCAATATTCCTGATTTATTTTGACTGACATCTGTCAAGGAGGAGGGAACAGTCAGGACACCTTAAAAGGGTAATCTTTCACCAGGTTATTGCCACGCAAACTGGGAGGAGCAACATGGTATTGGGGCAGAGACCCCAATTCCAACTACATGTGCTGCAGTTTTAATAAAATAGCTATCTGCAGTAGATCTAGCAGTGCTCCGAATGCTGAGCTCTGTATAACCCTGACCACACCACCGATTGGCTGCTTCTGCCTATGCGCTGTGTACATAGGAAGCAGCCTATCAGTGGTGTGGGTGGGATTATACAAAGTTCATAATAACTAGAACTGGCAGATCCGCTGCAGATAAAACAGGGATTTTACCAAAATTGCAGCAAGCACCCCAGCAAGTGACATTGCTGGAACCAATGTCTGTCTGTACATTATGCTGCTCTCTGATTAGGTGGTAGAAACCTAGTGCCAGGTTCCCTTTAATACTCAGATGTTCAGCCGGTCCACACCTCCCTTTATGACACACAGCTAAGCTAAAGCAGCTTTACTGGTTGGACACTAACGAATAGCTCCTCAAAGCTCAACTTCCTGAAAGGAAGCAGTGAGATATGTAGGCCTGGCGATAAGACACGATAGCCTAGCCTTCTGTTAATGACAGATTGGTTTATACCTGCATCACCCTGTCATTTTCCAGAGGTGTCTTGCAGATGCTTATCCGCTCCCTTAAATATAACATGTCCATTTGACTTTGTTGAATGAAAGAATTCGACAATCTCCAAAATGCCAGGAGTGAAAGTCTGATGTGTAACTAGACACGAACCAGGTGTCAGTATCTGTAGTAAACTGTTGATTGCACAGATTTATTATGTAATACTGTATATGAACTACGTGTGAAAAATATGCATGTGTGAATATGCCCTAAAGGGATCAAAACTGTTCGCTCGGTGATCAGAACGTTTATATGGTAATTGAACAATCACTCATTGGGTGGTCAGATCGTTCAAACAAACAAAAAAAAAATGCCATCACCATAATTCACGGAATGTGCTTCCTACTAACTGTATGGATACAGCACAGTCGTATTGTCACTAGCTCTGTCCCCAGTGGTTATCGGCCTGTGCCATCCAGTAAGCGAATTGCTATAGTCTCCACGTTGCAGGGCAAAGCGCTGCTGAATGGTTGACAGTTTGGTCCAGCAGAATTGCTGTCCTGAACTTCACGCTCTCCATTGCTGCACGCACAGGGGGCAGCTCTGAATCTACAGCATTGGAGCAGCCCGTTTGGGAAGTAACAGCAATTCCACCCAACTTCAGAATAGCTCACACCTTGTATGGAAAAGTCCTTGTAAAAACTGCACATAATCAGCTACCACAGTGGTGGCTGGTAACCTAGGCAACAAGCTGGACACAACTAAACAATACAGTTAAAAATGCCTCTGTTCTTGAGATAGGAGGATTCTTAACTAGTTGAAGAATTGCTTGTTTCTACAAGAACTTTGCAACTTTAACAAGTATTGAACATGAGAATAACTCCTGAAGCTGCAGCGACAGTCAAAATAGTCACGTTTAAAGGTAAATTGTCACCAGGTTTTTGCCATCTAATCTGAGGGCAGCATAATGTGGACAGACACCCCGATTCCTGCATTGTGTCACTTACTGGGTTGCTTGCTGTAATTTTGACAAAATCATATCTTATCAGTAGGAGATCAGTAGAGGACTAATCCTTAATTTTCATGAGCTCTGTATAACCCCGAACCTACAATTGATTGGCAGCTTTCTGTTGACTCTACATAGGCAGAAAGCTGTCAATCAATGGTGTGGGGTTATACAGGCCTCAGCAGAAAAAAAAAGTGGTTTTATCCAAACTGTAGCAAGCACCACCAGTAACTGACATCACTGGAATCAGAGTCTCTGCCTCTATATCATGTTGTTCTCAATTGGGGGAGCAAAACCCTGATCGAGTCACATGGTGCTTTTAAAGGAAATCTGGGTTTTGCTTCCCTATTTGAGAGCAGCATGATGTAGGGGCAGATAACCCAATTCCAGTTATGTCACTTACTGTGTTGCTTACGGCAATTTTGATAAAACCACTTATCTGCCCTCAAGTGAGCTGTGTACAACCCTACCCACACCACTGATTGGCCACTTTCTGCCTATATACAGAAAGCTACCAATCAGTGGTGGGGCAGGCTTATAAAGAGCTCATAAATATCTAAGATTACATGACATCAGGATTACTAGTCATCTTAATCTCCTGCTGATAACATGTTTTATCAAAACAAGCAGCCCAGTAAGTCACATCACTGGAATCAAGTTATCTGCCCCTACATCATGCTGCTCTCAATTGAGGTAAAAACCTGATGGATTCCCTTTAAATGCACCATATGACTCAAGCAGTGGTGGAGGTGGCACCCCGGGCCATGGGTATGGGATCAGCAGAGCAGCTCAGAGCGATGTAAGCAGCTGAGGGCAGAGACAAGCAGCAGCAGCATGCTCCACCGATGCAAAGGGGCGAGGCGGGGGTTACATGGGACCCCCATTCTCTGGATCTGGGAGGGTCCTAGCGCACTTCTCATGTGTTGAGGCTGAAAAATAATCATTAAAAAGGAGCCAATGTCAACTCTCCAGTAAGTCCTTGACTAATGCTCCTTAATGACAAACATTTACTACAAGGTGGGAGAGGGAAGCCCCCAATAATCGGGGTCACCCAGCTTGTCCCAGAGCATAACACTAATCTGTAGAAATGGAGCCGAGAGGACGAGGTCAGGGCTGTGATGGAGGGGAAATCGCCAGATAAGGGGTCACCCCGGCCAGGAGACCCCCACAGACCACATGGGGGGCGCAGGCTTTGTGTGACCCCATCCGGCCTGCCCCCTCTGCGGCGGCCGGGAGATACCAACCTGGACACGGCCATGACGGCACTGGAGAGACGCGGAAACCCCCGCTCCGCAGCGCTGCAGGCACGCGAGGCCGTCCGGGGCCGGGACACAGCCGGGGCCTAAATTCTCGGCTGAGCCTCGCCTCAGCCTCCGTGACGGCAGCTGCGTCTAGTGCATGGCCGCCCGCCTCTCCAACTGCCACACCCAGCCGGCTCTAATATCCTCAGTCCCCGTCACTAAGGGACGCTAATCACTCCTCGGGGCCGCAGCGGAAGCGGCTTTGCCGGTTAAACCGAATTAAAGACGTTATTTTATCGTGGCAGCGGAGAAGCCAGATGCCTGGCTTTATATGAGGAGCCATCTTGTATTTATTCCTTCCACCATGGTAGCCGCGGCCTGATTGGCTACATGGCCAGCGGGCGGCCAATCGGAGACGGCGTTACAGGAGGGCTCTCGGTGCGGATTGACAGGGATTCCACGATTAGGCTGGCGGCGTGAGAGGGGGCGGGGCCGGATAGGGGTGTGGTCACCAGAAAACGTGTGGGCGTGGCGTGTGAGGAAGGAGTCGGGGCTGAGGCAGAGGAGTGATTACATGGAGGAGGCGGGAGGGTGGCCGGAGAGGAGGCGGGAGGGAGGCCGGCCCAGATAGGATGAACAGCACAATGTGCTCACAATCCCGGGAGAAGCTGCCAGCAAGTAGTTATTACAGAGATGCCGCGGAGGGACAGATTCGGTTACATCCTGTCGTTGCCCTTTTACCTCCACAACCTACTGTAAAATATTAGACCAAGCAAGTCTCCGTCCTGGAAAAAAAAAAAAAAAAACAATTTACAGTGAACAGAGGGATTAGCATCTGTTATTGGGCATGTAGGACGTTTGATTACTTTTTATTTCAATTTTTTGAGGAAGGTGCAACAACAATCAGAAGTTCAGGTGTTTTGATTTTTTTTCTCTTTACCGTGTGAGTTAATTTAATATTTTCATGGATTGGACCAGGTGGGGGGTGTGAGAGTGGATTTTATTTTTTTAATATTTATTAATTTATTTTGATTATTACTGTTATTTTTTAGTCCACCTAGATTTCGCTTTAAGGCTATGTGCACACGTAGGAAAAGAGGTGCAGAATTTTCTGCACAAAATCCGCATCTCCTGGCAGAATCCGCAGCCGCGGATTTGCCGTGGTTTTTATGCGGATTTGATGCGGTTTTTATGCGGATTTGCCGTGGTTTTTATGCGGATTTGCCGTGGTTTTTATGCGGATTTGCCGTGGTTTTTGCCACTGCGGAATTTTAACATGGAGGGGTGCAGAAACGTTGCAGATCCGCACAAAAGAAGTGACATGCACTTCTTTGAAATCCGCAGCAATTCCGCACTGATTTTTGCGCACAGCTTTTTTTTTTATCCCATTGAATAACATTGTACTGTACATCACAGTGCGGATCTGCACGGAAAAATCCGCTGCGGATCTGCAGCAAATCCGCATCGTGTGCACATAGCCTAAGACAGATTTGGTAGTCAGGCCCAGTATACCTTCCTTGCCAATTCATTGATGTTTCTCTTCCAGTGCTGCCCGGAGTAACAGGACGGTCTCGCTGTTCCTTCTGGCGGATGGGTATGTGAGCATTAATGGCTGCAGCGTTGTCCAATGAGTCACCGCTGTATCCACTGATTGGCTGCAGCGGTCACATGTCTGTACAACAGGAGCAGGATGTACAGAACCCTTCTCTGTAGATCCTGTTCTGGCCATACAAACATAGGCTGCAGCCAATCACTGGTCGCAGCGTTCAGGAAGTCCCCGTACACCTACGCAGATGATCATTCATTTTACAGTATTGAACAAGCAATCACGGTCCCCTAAAAGGACTCTTAGAATATGTGAAAAATAAAATAGTCCAATCTTTTACTATTAAAATATATAAAAAAAATATATAAAAATAAACAAAATGACAGTTTATATCACAACTCTTTACCTAGAATGTAAATGGAGGGGTGCAGGTACTGGGTGTTTTTTGAAATATATATATATATATATATATATATATATATATATATATATATATTTTTATTAGTTTATTTTCCGCTGCATTTTATAGTACCAGCAAAGCCTATGAGGCTTCAGAAATCTCATGCACACCCATTGAATTTGGGGGAGAAAAAAAAAAAAATTGTGCTTTGCATGTTTTTTTTAGACAGATCATGTCATTTTCAGTATTTTTTCACCCATTGACTTGAATGGGTGGTGAAAAATAAACACTAGAATAATTTTTTTGCAGCAAAGCCTCATTCTTTGGAATAGTTTTTGGTTCCCCCCCCCCCCCCCCCCTTCAATACTAAACTTTTATCAGCGTGCACAAAAGTCGAATCGAGCATGCCAAAACCGCTGTACAAAAATAAAAACACAAGAAAGAATGCTTTTTTCTTATGTTTAATCTGGTTTTTATTGAAAAGAAATTCAGAACAATCAAGCGACAAAGGATTCAGCGACATAAGAAGTACTGAGTACAAAAAGAAATCTCATTTACAACTCTATATCAAGGCCTGTAGCCAACAAGTCCAGAAATAATAGAACTTTCAGGTTAAAAATCATTTTCAATCAAGTCCAACAAAATCTGAAAAGAAAAAAAAAAAAAAATCCATGGCGGATGTAGGTATCCCCTATCCAGGGAGACCTTTGGCAATACATATGAAGTATCCGCTAAAAGAGCAACCCAAACAAGAGGAGCTCGGTCACTCCAAGTAATATGGTATAGACACAAAAGGAATAATGAGACGAGGAATGAGTGGGGGGGAGCAAGAGAAAGAAAAGAGGGGGAGGGACCGTGGAGTCTGATATAAGAGGGGGCAACTTGCACCCCTATAATGACGTCCATCTAACTCGTATTGTTCAATCTATCTTCCTTATGGCTTAGAAAAGAGGGATTGAAAATCTCGAGAGTCCAAGTACAAAATCCAAGGACTTCAAACCTGCAGATATTTCTCCACTGAACCATTAACCTCAGCGGACAATTCCTCCATACCTTGAAGGCTGGTCATCTCCTTAACCCATTTAGACATATTCGGAGATTGGGAGGGCTTCCAATGTCTCTGGATCGCAGTGCATGCAGCAGTTAAGCAGAATCTTAGGAGCCCCTTTTTCTGGAAGCAAAACGAGTCAGGGAGGATAGATAAAGCCACCTGGAGGGGGGGTTATAGGGGGGGGGGGGGGGGGGGAGTTGGTCATCAAATGACCGCTAATGGCTTGATAAGCGGAAAAGACAGAATCCCAAGATTGCTTAATATGCTTACATCCCCACCAGAGGCGTAGCTAGGGTTTTGGTTTCGGGGGGGGGGGGGGGGGGGGGGGGGTGCTTGTGAGTGGGCCCCTAGCCAGGTAACCTTGATTACAACTGGGTGACGCACCCTAATAGTGGAAGAGAACCTCAGCAGATGACCGCACTGTTATTGAAGATATTCTCTATGTAAAGACCAACATGGATATTACCTCCATATGGTCAGTGGTAGATACCAGCCCTACAGAACATATAAAAGATCACAGCACAGTTACAGATTATGACTTATTGCTGACATCCTTCCTGATGGAGTCATCACTTTTCACGTCTTTTCCATCTGGCCCAGACCGACATGACAACTTCTTCCAGACACGACTCAGCTGCAGAGAAAACAACAAAGACACGTTTCACATCTCACATTCCAGGAATCACCATCTATTCCCATCCTGCACAAACTCCTCATCCTGCTGATACCCCAATACTGAGCCGCTGCTGCCGTATGTGACCCTATTACTGCACCTGATACCCCAATACTGAGCCGCTGCTGCCGCATGTGTCCCTATTACTGCACCTGATACCCCAATACTGAGCCGCTGCTGCCGTATGTGTCCCTATTACTGCCCCTGATACCCCAATACTGAGCCGCTGCTGCCGTATGTGACCCTATTACTGCACCTGATACCTCAATACTGAGCCGCTGCTACCGTATGTGACCCTATTACTGCACCTGATACCCCAATACTGAGCCGCTGCTGCCATATGTGTCCCTATTACTGCACCTGATACCCCAATACTGAGCCGCTGCTGCCATATGTGACCCTATTACTGCACCTGATACCCCAATACTGAGCCGCTGCTGCCATATGTGTCCCTATTACTGCCCCTGATACCCCAATACTGAGCCGCTGCTGATGTATGTGTCCCTATTACTGCACCTGATACCCCAATACTGAGCCGCTGCTGCCGCATGTGTCCCTATTACTGCACCTGATACCCCAATACTGAGCCGCTGCTGCCATATGTGACCCTATTACTGCACCTGCTGTGTGGTTTTCTGTACCCTCTAAATTCTAAAGCATATAGTAATGCCGGGTGCAAGTGCCCTAGAAAACAGTGCCCATATTTTGCCCGCTAGAAAGTAATATCGCCTTGTGCCCCTTTGATAGTCACAGTAACCCGAGTTCCCCTATAACAATAAGTGCCCACTTTACATTGAATAATGTCCCGAGTCTCCCCCTGTACAGCTCCCCTATACACAGTATGATGCCCCCTCACTGTATAGTACCACCCACACAGTATACTGGCCCCTTAGTAGCCCCCAAACAGTTTGATGGCTCCAACACTCTAAGATGACCCCCTCACTGTATGATGGCCCCCTAGATAACCTCCATATAGTATAATGCACCAGATAGTCCTCAATATAGTATAATGCACTCCCCATAGGACTCCATATAGTATAATGCACTCCCCATAGGACTCCATATAGTATAATGCACTCCCCATAGGCAGACTCTATAGCATAAGGCAGCCCCCATAAAGAAAAACAAATAAATACCTCTCTTCTTCCTGGTTCCTGCGCTGCTCCCTGATCCAACTTACCTCCGGACCGTGGGCACCAGGCAGTGACATCATCGCACCCGCTGTCAGTGTCGGAAACGTCAGACGCTGACAGGGGGATGATTGGAGAAGGAATGTAGCGCTCCTTCCCTCATCAATGCAGTCAGCTGTATCAGCTAAATGCCAATACAGCTGACCCTGCAATGACAGGTGGGGGCCCCACTTCTGGCACCGGTCCCCCCCACCTGCTCAGGGGCCCACAGTGGCCGGGCAGCATAGCAGGGAGATCAATTCTCCCTGCTCTGCCGCAGAATGTAACTATCGGCGCTCTGCGCACACCGATTCAGTAGCATAGCTCCAGGTGGGCCCCCGCTGAGCACCGGGCCGATGGCCCCCTCTGCCCCCCAGGAGCTACACTACTGATCCCCACCAAATGTGTAGCATGGTACCTCTCTCTACTCCACAAAGCATACTTTTTTTATACAGCTTCTTCCCTGCCAAGAGATTAAGTTTTGCTGCAGAAAAAAAAAAACACCTACTGTGAACTTACCCTTTCCGTCACATAATATCAGCGCTCAGGATTTTTCAATCAAAGCTCATATTTCTGCTGAGCAAAATATACCATAAAAATCAATAGTCCGGGAAATTTGGGAATGGTGTAAAGCTACGAGTGTTCTCTCCAGCAGCTCTCAGTGTTCACCTGACACAATGAACTGAACCAATCCAACAAATGTTTCCCATGTGCCCTTAAACACACAATGTTCCATTACCCAGAATCACAGTCTTAAAGGCATATACACTTAGATTCACATGATACAAAATTTACATTTTAAATATTATTAATAATAATAAACCAGTGCTATCTCCTGCTAAAGTACAATGGAGCTGTCAATATTTACACAAATAAAAAAAACAAAAACTAAATCATAGAAAAGAAATAAACAAAAAAAATAAACAGATAAATGTGGTTTTGCTGCAGCTCGGCCTCACCTGGCATTATTCAGGGGCAGATGATATAAACCCTTCACGTTCTGCATTCAGGTTTAGGCTGCCGTCACACTAGCAGTATTTGGTCAGTATTTTACATCAGTATTTGTAGCCAAAACCAGGAGTGGAACAATCAGAGGAAAAGTATAATAGAAACACGTCACCACTTCTGTATTTTTTGGCTTACAAATACTGATGTAAAATACTGAAGGTGTGAACATGGCCTTAGAACGGACAAAGCTGCAATCCATTGACAAAATAGTTGTGCAGACATAACTTTTTTTTCGTCTGGCTAAAATAATTGATTCCAACTGAAACTGGGTTTTTTTTGTTTGTTTTTTAACATTAAAGTCTATGGAAAACGTTTCCGATAACTAGCGATCAGTTTGTCTCCCATTTGAAAAGGATCTGTTTGAAATGAATGATTACTATAATGTTTAGATATCCATCAGTATATGTTAAAAATACTGTTCCATCTCCACTAAGCAAAAAAAAAAATCCTTTTCAAATAGAAGAAAAATGGATGGCTATTTACTGGATTCGTTTTCCATAGACTTCAATGTTAAAAATAAAAATGGATCCAGTTGAAATCTTTTTTTTTTTCTAGACTGACAAAAATATTGTCTGTACAACTTTTGTCAACACATTGCGGCTGAATCTGTTCTACCTGATTACAGCGCATGTGACCATAGCCTTCCTTGTTCCATAGGGCTAGTAACACTTTTTTTAACCCCTTAGTGACCAAGCAAATTTTGACCTTAATGTCCGGGCCAAATTTTTTAATCTGACCAGTGTCACCTTAGGCTACGTTCACACGATCCTTTTTTTGGTCCTTTTTTTTTCAGGTCCTGTTTTGGAAAATCCGCAGTGCAAAACTGCACTGCTGATTTTCCGACTGTTTCTTCTGCGGATTCCTCTGCGGGTTTTCAACAGCACTTTCCTATTGGTGCATGTTGAAAACAGGAGCGGAATCTGCAGCAAGAATTGACATGGTACTTCTTTTTTTCCGCAGAAAATCCGCGCGGATTTTCCAGCGGAAAAAAGGATAGTGGGCACAGCAGTTGGAGTTTTCCATAGGGTTACATTGTACTGTACCCTGCATGGAAAACGGCTGTGGATCCGCAGTGCAAAATCCGCTGCGGATCCGCAGCAAAAAAAGGATCGTGTGAACGTAGCCTTATGTGGTCATAACTCTAGAACGCTTGAACGGACCCAACTGTTCCTGAGAATGTTTTTTTTCGTGGCGTATTGTACTTCATAACAGTGGTAAATATTGTTCGCTATGACTTGTGTTTTTTTGTGAAAATATCGGAAGTTTGCCAAAAAAATTGTAAATTTTGCAATTTTCAAACTTTTAATTCATATGTCTACATCTGCATCATTTTTGAAGCATGATAAAAAAAAAATTAAGAAGTTAGAAGGGTTAAAAGTTGATCCGCAATTTCTCATTTTTCCAACAAAATTTACAAAACTATTTTTTGTGAGACAACATCCCATTTGAAGTGACTCTGAGGGGCCTATATGACAAAAATAGCCAAAAGTGACACCATTTTAAAAACCGCACCATTCAAAGTACTTAAAACTACATTCAAGAAGTATATTAACCCATACGGTGCTTCACAGTAACTAAACCAATGTGGAAGGAAAAAAAGTAAATTTCCGTGGGTAGAATGGGATTTTTTTATTTTCACAGATCTACATTATAAACTTCTGTGAAGCACCTGTGGGTTCAAGGTGCTCACCACACATCTAGATATATTACTTAAGAGGTCTTGTTTCCAAAATGAGGTCACTTGTCAGGGATTTCCACTGTTTTAGGCCGGCATCACACTCAGTGTATGAAAATACGGTCCGTTTTTTACGGCCGTAATACGCAGAAATGTTCCCAAAATAGTGATCCGTAGTCAGGGTGTGGCAGCGTATTTTGCGCATGTCATCCTCCGTATGTAACACGTATGGCATCCGTACTGCGAGATTTTCTTGCAGGCTTGCAAAACCGACATCTAATGGCTTTATGTGCTCAAATGTTCGTTAAAACAGATATACAGTATCTATATATATATATAAGTATAAGTATAAGCCGAGATTTTCAGCCCACTTTTTTGGGCTGAAATTGCCCCTCTCGGCTTATACTCGAGTCATACCCGGGGATCGGCAGGGGAGGGGGAGCGGGGGCTGTCTAAAAATACTCACCTAGTCCAGGCGCGGTACTTGCAGGTCCCTGTCTTCCCCCGGCGCCGGCAGCAGCAGCTTCAGCTTCTTCCTGTACTGAGCGGTCATATGGTCCCGCTGATTACAGTAAATGAATATGCGGCTCCACCTCCCATAGGGGTGGAGCCGCATATTCATTACTGTAATCAGCGGTACCATGTGACCGCTGAGTACAGGATGAAGCGCTGCGGCGTCGGGGAAGCAGGATCTACACAGCGGCAGGACCAGGTGAGTATACGGGGAGGGGAGCGCAGCGCTGCGCGATAGTCACCTGCTCCTCGTTCCGGGCGCCGATCTGTCTCCAGCAGTGACGCTGAGGTCAGAGGGCGCGGTGACGTGGTCAGTGCGCGCCCTCTGCTGAACGTCCGTGCTGGAGACAGATCGGCGCCCGGAACGAGGAGTAGGTGACTATTGAAAGTGCGGGGGCCTGAGCGACGGAGAGGTGAGTATGTGATTTTTTTTTTTTTATCGCAGCAAATGGGGCAAGTGTCTGTATGGAGCATCTATGGGGCCATAACATTCCTGCAGCACTATATGGGGCCATAACATTCCTGCAGCACTATATGGGGCCATAACATTCCTGCAGCACTATATGGGGCCATAACATTCCTGCAGCACTATATGAGGCCATAACATTCCTGCGGCACTATATGGGGCCATAACATTCCTGCGGCACTATATGGGGCCATAACATTCCTGCAGCACTATATGGGGCCATAACGTTCCTGCAGCACTATATGGGGCCATAACATTCCTGCGACACTATATGGGGCCATAACATTCCTGCAGCACTGTATGGGGACATAACATTCCTGCAGCACTATATGGGGCCATAACGTTTCTGCAGCACTATATGAGGCCATAACATTCCTGCGGCACTATATGGGGCCATAACATTCCTGCAGCACTATATGGGGCCATAACGTTTCTGCAGCACTATATGGGGCCATAACGTTTCTGCAGCACTATATGGGGCCATAACGTTTCTGCAGCACTATATGGGGCCATAACATTCCTGCAGCACTATATAGGGGCATAATGTTTGTGCAGCACTATATGGGGCAAGTGTCTGTATGGGGCTATAAATAACGTTTGTAGGGCACTACGGCTTTATGGAGCAAGTGTCTGTATGGAGCATCTTATAGGGCCATAACATTTGTGCAGCACTATAAGGGGCAAATATCTTTATAGAGCATCTTATGGGGCCATAATCAGCATTTGTGCAGCATTATATTGGGCAAATATGTCTATGGAGCATCTTATGGGGCCTTTATTAACCTTTATGCAGGATTATATGGGGCATATTTTAATATGGAGCATCTTATGGGGCCATAATGAACGGTATGGAGCATTATATGGGGCTCCTGATTCAATATGGATATTCAAAGACACTTAACCTACTGATGTCTCAATTAATTTTACTTTTATTGGTATCTATTATTACTTTTGACATTTACCGGTAGCTGCTGCATTTTTCCCCCTAGGCTTATACTCGATTCAATAAGTTTTCCCAGTTTTTTGTGGCAAAATTAGGGGAGTCGGCTTATACTCGGGTCGGCTTATACTCGAGTATATACGGTATATATATATATAATCAGCACCGACATACCATAAGGAAGAAACGTATGGACTTGCCGGTATCAAAGCACTTTGTGGAAAAATCACATACAGAGAAACAATTAAAATTTCGCATCATTGACATGATCCCCGTTCAAAGAAGAGGTGGTGATCGAGTCAAATTACTTAAAAAGAGGGAATTAGAGTGGATTATGAAACTCAACACATTGAAACCGTATGGATTAAATGTGGACTTTAAAACTAGTCAGGTCTTGTAGGATGTATCAATTTGTTCCTCTAAATATATATATGTTTAAATGGATGTTTTTAATTTATCTTCCAGATTTCCAATCTATGAAAATAGAGACGTATTCTACGCAAAGATTTTTTGGAATATTTTTTGAAAAAAATATATTTTTTTGGGCAAAAGTGGACTATATATAAAAAGAAAATGTTATTATAATAAAAGAAAAATATGATTGGCACTCATTTGCTTCTCTGGAGTATTATTTGGCGAAAAAGACATGGTCTTGATTATACAGGTGACGAGAGTGAGCTGAGGGGGATTATCCACCCCCTGTTCTCTCTGTGTCCTTGTTGGAATACAGGAGGTCCCACTTAATTGGGGAGGGCTGTCCTGTGTTTTTTTGGACTTATGTCCTAGACTGTCTATGCCATTAAGATATAATTAAGGTACTCTAAGATGCTAAGAAATAGTGAGTGCCCTTATATAAACATATATAGCGTTCCTATCAGCCATGTAGATATATGTAAAAAGAGAGAAATATTCTTTGATATAACATTTTTTAAGTCATGGCATTATGAGCTGATGGGTAAGATAGCGCTATGAAAGAACTACAAAAAAATCAAACATATTTTCTTTATTTTGCTCTCGTTCTTTTTCTTTTGGGAATCAGGTCCTCTTTCCCTTTTCCAAAATGGCGCCGACGTTCTTAGAATGCTAGTGCGCAGGCGCCTACCATAATCCTTTGCTTGCTTGTTTTGACGCCACAGACATGCGCAGTAATTCTAGGGGGACGCTGAGAATGAAAAACATGTGGTGTTGTGTTGTAAGTACGTCTCCAGCGTAATTTTTAAATAGATTGGGACATCTGGGGGATTTTAATTGATCATTTATAGATTTAGTTCACAATCACATTGCACTTTATTTGTAAAATATCATGGTTTGATGTTTATCTATTTTAAATGGAATATGTACGAATGCACTTTATTGTAATATGATAATGGATGGATATTGAAGATATATTTGCAAACAATGTTTTAGTAATTAATTAATGAGCAACATGTGTAATACCTATATATACTCATTTCATTTGTATGTTCACTGCTTGAAAAAGGATTGGAAAATCCGAAACGTCGCCACGCCGTCCAGGCATTAAAGACCCACTTTTTTTGTTACTTTGTTTGTGCTGTTTTCCTTTTTTCTTTTATATATATATATATATATATATATATATATATATATATATATATATATATATATATATACAGGTCCTTCTCAAAAAATTAGCATATAGTGTAAAATTTCATTATTTACCACAATGTAATGATTACAATTAAACTTTCATATATTATAGATTCATTATCCACCAACTGAAATTTGTCAGGTCTTTTATTGTTTTAATACTGATGATTTTGGCATACAACTCCTGATAACCCAAAAAACCTGTCTCAATAAATTAGCATATCAAGAAAAGGTTCTCTAAACGACCTATTACCCTAATCTTCTGAATCAACTAATTAACTCTAAACACATGCAAAAGATACCTGAGGCTTTTATAAACTCCCTGCCTGGTTCATTACTCAAAACCCCCATCATGGGTAAGACTAGCGACCTGACAGATGTCAAGAAGGCCATCATTGACACCCTCAAGCAAATTTCTCAAAAAATAGGCTGTTCCCAGAGTGCTGTATCAAGGCACCTCAATGGTAAGTCTGTTGGAAGGAAACAATGTGGCAGAAAACACTGTACAACGAGAAGAGGTGACCGGACCCTGAGGAAGATTGCTGAGGAAGCAGTGGACTGAGTCTGGTGTGGAAACATCCAGAGCCACCGTGCACAGGCGTGTGCAGGAAATGGGCTACAGGTGCCGCATTCCCCAGGTAAAGCCACTTTTGAACCATAAACAGCGGCAGAAGCGCCTGACCTGGGCTACAGAGAAGCAGCACTGGACTGTTGCTAAGTGGTCCCAAGTACTTTTTTCTGATGAAAGCAAATTTTGCATGTCATTCGGAAATCAAGGTGCCAGAGTCTGGAGGAAGACTGGGGAGAAGGAAATGCCAAAATGCCTGAAGTCCAGTGTCAAGTACCCACAGTCAGTGATGGTGTGGGGTGCCATGTCAGCTGCTGGTGTTGGTCCACTGTGTTTCATCAAGGGCAGGGTCAATGCAGCTAGCTATCAGGAGATTTTGGAGCACTTCATGCTTCCATCGGCTGAAATGCTTTCTGGAGATGAAGATTTCATTTTTCAGCACGACCTGGCACCTGCTCACAGTGCCAAAACCACTGGTAAATGGTTTACTGACCATGGTATTACTGTGCTCAATTGGCCTGCCAACTCTCCTGACCTGAACCCCATAGAGAATCTGTGGGATATTGTGAAGAGAAAGTTGAGAGACGCAAGACCCAACACTCTGGATGAGCTTAAGGCCGCTATTGAAGCATCCTGGGCCTCCATAACATCTCAGCAGTGTCACAGGCTGATTGCCTCCATGCCACGCCGCATTGAAGCAGTCATTTCTGCCAAAGGATTCCCGACCAAGTATTGAGTGCATAACTGAACATTATTATTTGATGGTTTTTTTGTTTGTTATTAGAAAACACTTTTATTTGATTGGTCGGGTGAAATATGCTAATTTATTGAGACAGGTTTTTTGGGTTATCAGGAGTTGTATGCCAAAATCATCAGTATTAAAACAATAAAAGACCTGACAAATTTCAGTTGGTGGATAATGAATCTATAATATATGAAAGTTTAATTGTAATCATTACATTATGGTAAATAATGAAATTTTACACTATATGCTAATTTTTTGAGAAGGACCTGTATATATATATATATATATATATATATATATATATATATATATATATATATAATTCAGCGCTAGATAGCAAAAAAGCCGGTAATTCAATTGCTGGCTTTTGCTATCTCCTTCCCAAACCCGACAGGATATGAGACATGGTTTACATACAATAAACCATCTCATATCCCTTTTTTTTTTGCATATTCCACATTACTAATGTTAGTAGTGTGTATGTGCAAAATTTGGGCCCTCTAGCTATTAAAATAAAGGGTTAAATTGCGGAAAAAATTGGCGTGGGCTCCCGTGCAATTTTCTCCACCAGAGTGGTAAAGCCAGTGACTGAGGGCAGATATTAAGAGCCTAGAGAGGGTCCATGATTATTGGCCCCCCCTGGCTAAAAACATCTGCCCCCAGCCACCCCAGAAAAGGCACATCTGGAAGATGCGCCTATTCTGGCACTTGGCCACTCTCTTCAACCGGGAACAGGAGGAAGGCGAGAGGATAATGATAGCTCTCCCAGAGGAAAAGAAAAAAATACTTATTCTCTTGGGAAGACACAGATACTCTGCTAACAGCTGTGAAGAATACTATGGGGGTAGGAGATACCCACCAACCTCCTTCCTCAATACAGGACGAAATGTTCGGGGGATTGAGGAGGCACATGAATAAAGTGTTCCTGGTCAATATCCATATTAGAGCCATGATTCTAGAAGAGTGGGAATAGGTGGAAAAAAGACTCACAATCCCAAGAAGTTTTAGGATACGTCTACCCTTTGAGACTTAGGATATTAAGTTATGGGAAGAAATCCCCAAGGTAGATGTCCCCATAGCAAGGGTTGCAAAGAAAACGGTTATCCCCTCTGAGGACTCTTCATGCCTCAAGGATCCTATGGATAGAAAGGCTGACGGACTCCTCAAAAAGACGTGGGAAACCTCGGCTGCGGTAATGAAAACAAATATCGCTTCTACCTCAGTAGCCAGGTCTATGAACATATGGTTAGATGATTTGGAGACCCACTTAAGGAATAAAACACCCCGAGAGGATATCTTGGAGTCTATTCCGCTGCTCAAAATGGCAACAATATTTATGGCTGATGCCTCAGCAGAATCCATTAGATTCGCTGCAAGAAACGAGGCTCTTGCAAACACGGCAAGAAGAGCAATATGGTTAAAGACTTGGTCAGGGGAGAGTAACTCTAAGAATAAATTGCGTTCCATCCCCTTCTCTGGCCTTCAAATGTTTGGCCCAGTATTGGACGATATGTTGGAAAAGGCATAAGATGACAAAAAAGGATTCCCGGAAGAGAAGCCTAAAAAAGTTTTGCCCTTTCGGAAGCCCTATATCCATCAGAAACCAGAATACAAAGGGGGGAAACTGGTAGATGGAGTTACTCAAAGGGTGGTGAGAGAAAAAGTTCCTTTTTCGGTCTGACAAGCAGTTCTAGGAAACAATGACGCAGAGAAGTAGGAGGAAGACTTTAATATTTTCTTCTAGCATGGGCAAAGGTATCCAAAAATCCATTGATACTGCAGACGATAGCAGATGGCTACAAGATTCAATTCTTACAATTACCCCAGGGAAGATTCCACCTGACATCTGTTCAATCCCCCCAGGTCACAAAAAGACTTCAAACAGACATAATAAATCTAGTACGCTCAGGAGCAATGATCCCAGTTCCAGAGGCAGAAAAAGGTCTCAGCTACTATTCAGGCCTATTCTCGATCAAGAAGCCAGTGGGAGATTATTGCACTATAATAAATCTGAGAGCAGTGAACAAATGGGTGTCGTACAAAAAATTCAAGATGGAGTCTATAAGATCCATAACTCCACTAATCAAGGAAAACATGGTGATGTGCTCATTAGACTTAAAAGAAGCATACTTTCACGTGCCTATTCACCTCCACAGCGAGCGATATCTCAGGTTCACGGTGATGGAGGGAAAGGAAATTCATCACTACCAATTCAGATGCCTCCCGTTTTGTCTTTCCTCGGCACCACGCATATTTTCCAAACTAATGGCAGAAGTAATGGCCTATCTCAGAGAACAGGAAATATTGATTGTCCAGTATCTAGATGACTTCCTGTTGATGGCAGAATCCCCCCAGCAGCTGAATGCCAATTTAACGTCAACCGTTCTACTCCTACACATCTTAGGATGGATTATAAATTGGGAAAAGTCACACATAGTACCGGGAAGACAGAAGGTTTTCCTAGGGATTCTCTTGGATTTCGAACAACAAATGTCCTCTCTACCAGAGGAGAAACAGGAAGCACTCAGGGACAAGGTCTTAGCCTTCAAAAGGAAATCTCAGGTGTCCGTCAGAGAGGCTATGAGAATCCTAGAACTGATGACTGCTTAGATTCCAGGAGTACGACGGTGGTGCCAATTCCACTCAAGGCAACTGCAACATCAGGTCTTGTCAACTTGGAACAGGAGGACCGAGGGTCTAGACAAGAAGCTGAGATTGTCAACGCAGACGAAGACGTCCTCAGTCTGGTGGACGCCCAGGAACAACTTGAAAAAGGGGGTTATGTGGAAACAATCCCCGTTCATATTGATCACCACGGACGCAAGCGGCAGAGGCTGGGGGGCTAATGTTCAGGATCAATATATACAGGGTACCTGGCAAAGTTCGGATCCTCCCAGGATATCCAACCTTCGAGAACTTCAAGCGGTTTGGGAAACGTTAAAGCGAACCAGATCAAGTCTAAAAAACAGGCAAATCCGGATACTATCAGACAATATTACTACGGTGGCCTTCCTCAAACATCAAGGGATCCAAGACACCACCTTTTGCAATCAATAGCACAAAAGATCTTCCTTTGAGCGGAAAGGACGGTGCTTTCAGTGACCACAGTTCATCTGAAGGGGTCTCAGAATGTGGTAGCAGATTTTCTAAGTCGAGAGACAATTCAGCAGTCCGAATGGGAACTGCTAAACTGGGAAGTATGCAATCAAATCATACTCCTACAGTTGTCTGCATGGATCCTGAGCGGCAAATTTTGAGATTAAGGGGTCTGTCGGACGCAGTCATAACAACTATGCAGAGTAGCAGAAAACCAGTAACCTCTGCAATATATATGAAAATATGGAAAAAGTTCTGCTCACAATATCCTGAAACAATGGGAGTCAGATCTAAACCGGACATTCCCAGGATATTAGAGTTCCTACAAGCTGGGTTTGATAAAGGCCTAAGACCTAGTACTTTCAAAGTACAGATCTCAGCTCTGAGTGTTTTTATAGACTATTCTTTGGCGTCCCATCCTTGGATTGAACGTTTCATAAAGGCCACAGACAGATTAAGACCTACAGTTAGACCCTGCATTCCACCATGGGACCTGAACATGGTCTTAAAAGTACTATGCAAACAACTATATGAACCGCTTGAAGTCTCAGATATTAAGTCACTCCACTTTAAGGCGGCATTCTTGGTGGCCATAACAACGGCTAGGCGAATGGGGGAAATACAGGCATTCTCCAATAAAAGCCCATACCTTAGGATCCTAGATGACTGCATTGTACTTAGATTAGACCCTGTGTTTTGCCAAAGGTAGTGACCCCTTTCCACATGAGTCAAGAGATAATCCTGCCCTCTTTCTGTCAGAACCACAAAAATAGTCTAGAACGGTCTTTTCCTTTCCTAGATGTTAGGAGAACAGTCCTCCAATACTTAGACACCACAAAAGACTGGCGAATAGATTCCAATCTGTTCATTTAGTTCTGGGGGAAAAATAAAGGGAAAAGGACATCAAAAGCAACTTTGGTGCGATGGGTTAGATCGGTAATCAGCCTGACCTACGCATCGGAGGGAAAATCTACTAAAATTAGAGCCCATTCCACAAGAGCAGTAGCCACATCCTGGGCAGAGCAAGCCGGTTCATCGATACAACAAATCTGCAGGGCCGCAACATGGGCAAATCTCAGTACCTTTTGTAGGCATTATAAACTGAACGTTTTAGCAGGCCAAAAAATGGCTTTCGGGAGGAAGATCCTCCAGGTGCTGTCAGGAGGGACGTCCTGGAAAGTAGGCATTAGACCTACCTTACCGGTAATAGGTTTTCCAGGAGTCCATCATGACAGCACCATTTACATTCCCTCCCTTTAAACAATTCCTATCTGATATGTGACTAACGTATGTAGATGAAATATGGAATAAAATAGAGTTGCATCCATCCTGGTGTGGTACTTGGAAAAATCACAGAGGGGTGGTGGAGGGAGGGGTCCTTTTAACCTCTTGTGTGTTCCGGTCCCTATCAAGGATAACCTCCTGATGGTGCTGTCATGATGGACTCCCGAAAAACCTATTACCGGTAGGTCTAATGCCTCGTAACAGCATAATATGGACCCCAAAATTTGTTGTGCAATTTCTCCTGAGTACGCTGATACCTCATATGTGGAGGAAAACTAATGTTTTGGTGCATGGCAGGGCTCAGAAAGGAAGGAGTGCCGTTTTGGAGCTCAGACTTTGATTGAATGATATGCGGGCGTCATGCGGCGTATGGAGAGCCCCCGATGTCCCTAAACAGTGAAAAAAAAACACAAGTGACCCCATTTTGGAAACTACAACCCTCAAGGATTTTATCCAGGGGTATGGTGAGCATTTTGAACCCACAGATACGATGCAGAATTTGCTAACATTAGGTTGTCATATTGAAAAAGTGCATTTTTTTCACGAATATGTTGTTTTCGCCCGTAACTTGTAATTTTCACAATGGATAATTAAAAGAGAAAAAGGAAGCCAT
Source organism: Ranitomeya variabilis (assembly GCF_051348905.1). Taxonomy (NCBI): domain Eukaryota; kingdom Metazoa; phylum Chordata; class Amphibia; order Anura; family Dendrobatidae; genus Ranitomeya; species Ranitomeya variabilis. Next base: position 57,617,435 of record NC_135235.1, on the reverse strand, counting down.
AATTTGTTGTGCAAATTGTCCTGAGCGCAAATATACCACATATGTAGTCAAAACGTTCTGCTTGGGCACATGACAGAGCTAGGAAAGGAAAGAGCGCTATTTGCCTGGGATAGATTGTGATTGCCATGTCGTATTTGAATAACCGCTGACGTGTGAAAACAGCAGAAACCCCCCCATAAGTGACTCCATTTTGGAAACTAGGCCCCTCTAGGAATTCATATAGGGGGTGTAGTGAGTATTTTGAACCCATAGGTGCCTCAAAGAATTTGAAATATGGAAATATGATAGGGCTGAGAGGGAAGGAGCACTATTTGGCTTTTGGAGTACAGATTTTCCTAGCATAATTTACGGTCGACATTTGCGAAGGTGCCAGAACAGCAGAAAAAAACCCAAACTGACTCCATTGTAGAAAGTACACCTCTCAGTGAATTCATCTACAGCTGCAGTGACTATTTTCAACTGGCTAACCTGATACCAAACCCTTTTTTCTTTTGTAGAGAACACAGGAGCGCTTTGTAGAGCCGAACACTCCTATGCATACAGGGGTCAGGAGAGATAACTGTCGGGTAATTGTATGAACCATCGTTTGGCGGACGTCTATCTATTGTGTATGGGGGGGGGTCTTGCGCCGGGCTGACAGGCATTGTTTTCTGTGAAGCCCTTTATAATATTGGCACACAATCATCTCATTATTTGCTGTGGTTAATTCCTGTTGTCACCAATGCTCCAGTCTGTGTCCTATACTGTATTGTACAACATTTCAATTACTTACACTAATCTGCCAGCACTATTATTAAGAACTCATGGGTAAGATGTCAGTAAATCAGTGAGTCCCGTTTCCCTTTATTTTTGTTCTTATTATAGCATTTGTAACTATAGATGGGAAGCTCCTTTATCTTGGTGTGCAGAACTTACAGGCTGTAGCTTGCATCCACATAACTTCTGCAGATTTCGTACCCCTTATTCCTCTAGTGTATTTTGAGCAATTCTTGCATTGTAACATTACTTTATGATGCCCACTCATAAAATCAGGCCATGTGCCTGCTGAAGTTCTGGAGCAGCAAGGAAGGGGACCTCTAAGGGTACCGTTACACAAAACAATTTACCAACGATCACGACCAGCGATACGACCTTGCCGTGATCGTTCGTAAGTCGTTGTGTGGGAGCTGTCACACAGACAGCTCTCCAGCGACCAACGATGCTGAAGTCCCCGGGTAACCAGGGTAAACATCGGGTTACTAAGCGCAGGGCCGCGCTTAGTAACCCGATGTTTACCCTGGTTACCCGCGTAAACATAAAATAAAAAAAACACATACTCACATTCCGGTGCCCGGCGTCCGCTTCCCTGCACTCCTCCTGCATCCTGTGTAAGCGCCGGCCAAAGCAGAGCGGTGACGTCACCGCTGTGATCTGCTTTCACTTTACGGCCGGCGCTCACAGTCAGTGCAGGGAAGCAGACGGCCAGGGACCTGACGGACACCGGAATGTAAGTATGTACTGTTTGTTTTTTTTACATTTACGATGGTAACCAGGGTAAACATCGGGTTACTAAGCACGGCCCTGTGCTTAGTAACCCGATGTTTACCCTGGTTACCAGTGAAGACATCGCTGCATCGGTGTCACACATGCCGATGCAGCGATGTCAGCGGGTGATCCAGCGACGAAAGAAAGTTTCAAACGATCTGCTACGACGTACGATTCTCAGCAGGGTCCCTGATCGCTGCTGTGTGTCAGACACAGCGATATCGTATGGATATCGAACGTCACGGATCGTACCGTCGTAGCGATCAAAGTGCCAATATGAGACGGTACCCTTAGTGTCACTTTTTGTTCACTGCGTGTACAACTGATTTATCCAATACGTAGCACTCTATGGTCCCAGTAGCTTAGTTACTCTTGGGGTTGGGGGAGGGGGTAAGGAAGGGCAACCCCGAGCTCACTTACATTGTGGGGTTCACAAGGATCCTCTTGGAGGATGTTTAGATACTGTTCTTTGTTCATGGCAGTGTTCTTAAGCAAATTAGTGATTGGGCCCCCTCCATGGATGAAAACCCCCACACATAAATGATCTCAGGATGTTTTACTGTTGACGTGATATTTAAATTTTGGGTCCATGGCCAGGAAACTTCACAGATCTCAATCTCATTGCAAACCTGTGGTCAATCCTCAAAAAGTGGGGCGAACAAACAACACAGAAATTGTGATAAATTTCAATTGCTTATTGGGCAAGAATAATGTCACCATTCTGTTGTCAGATTAACCGGGGCCAGGGGCGCCTTTCCTACTCTTACTGCTAGTGGCGCCCTAGCTATCCCTGCTCCCCAGATTACTTCTGATGATGAAGATGCCGGGGCCATATATCTTGATGAACTCCTGAATCAGCCCTATATCTGTCCCCCTCCCCCACCCAGGGAAGTGGAGAGTAATAGTGTATGTATATACACAAACAAGGCAGGACGTACAGGGATGAATTAATACACCTGCCATACAAATATGCACTCACAGACAACAAAGGGGAACACTGGGTAGAAAAGGCATGGAAACTAGGAAATAGGAGAAGATGAGGGATTGCACACATCTGAAACACCTAGCAACAGTCAAAGATAAACACTCCAAACACCTCTACCAACAACCAACTCCTCCACTCCTCACCAGGCAGTAGAAGACCTAACACTGGCAATCCAGATTGTCAGAGGTGAATATGAGTGAATAGGAGAGGGGAGTGGTCAGTACTGAACAGCTTAAATCATCCAAGCTGGGAGGCTTCAGAGACCCCAAGCTAAACAGATTAACCCCTGCACTGCTAATAGAAACATGCACCATTTAATATGAAGGAGAAGTGCTGATCAGTGCAGGAGTACGAGAAATCAGACGCTGCAGTCTTCTGACCCCTCTCTGTTGCGGTAAACCTATGGCAAATAAGTTGTCATCAGTCAGGATTTGGCCCAGAAGGTGATATCTGGCAAAGGGTGGAAGTCCTGAAAAATTAGAGTCAACACTCTAAGGCTACGTTCACATTTGCGTTGTGCGCCGCAGCGTCGGCGACGCAACGCACAACGCAAACAAAAACGCAGCAAAACGCATGCAAAACGCTGCGTTTTGCGACGCATGCGTCCTTTTTTTGGTTGATTTTGGACGCAGCAAAAATGCAACTTGCTGTGTCCTCTGCGCCCGGACGCGTGCGCCGCAGTGACGCATGCGTCGCGAAACGCAAGTGCAACGCATGTCCATGCGCCCCCATGTTAAATATAGGGGCGCATGACGCATGCGGCGACGCTGCGGCGCAGACCGCAAATGTGAACGTAGACTAAATAATGAGTCTTTGCATAAACTTGTCGTATTTATCAATAATAGTTTAAAAACATCTGAAATGTTTATAATTGTACTTCAGTAACCAGAGAAACATCCGACAAAAAAGATCTAAAAACACTGAATCAGAAAACTGCGTGAAAACCCAAAATTGTGTCACTCTCAAAACGTTTGGCCATGGCTGTAGATATGTCAGCTATAAAAGCTGGATAAATATGGCTACTGAAAAGTTAAAAAAGGATAATTTTTATAGAAAGATTTTTTACAAGAGGGCTGTTGAGTAGAAGAAAGGCTGACAATTTGCAGAGACATTATCTAATTTTCCTGGCATTAGAGTACAGAGTGCTCATTATACGGAGAAGCATGGGAAGCAATTCATCGGGTGCTTACATTGCCATTTTATTTCTCATTAACAGTTTTTCTTGCAGAACTGTCTGGTTTAGAAAACCCATTTTCATATAAAGATATATAATTGTGAGTTAATATTCACTCATCTATTATTTAGAGGAAATAGTGATTGCAGAGGAAGTCTCTGTGGGCAAATCTGGCACATCTGTGCATTACAAAGGCTGCTTATCGACTGTGTAGAAGCATTGTAGTGCCTTGGTTACCCTAGTGGGGGTGCAAGAATCTCATTAACTGAAAACAACAAATACAGATTAAACAGCAACCACAAGACGGATTTCATCACCAGGTATAATTTTAATCAATATAATGGCGCTGACCTGACAGTGTCTGTAGTTTACTGAGCAAAATCCTGCTGACAGGTTCCCTTTAAAGGGAACCTGCTAGCACAAAACGACTTTTTAAACCTAGCAGAGTTGCTCAATGTTTCCTTGACATGCACAAAAAGTTTAGTGCACCTTCCCACCTACTTGACTGCACCTATTTCCACCTCCTATTCCATGATTGACATTTTGAGCTTTACAGGAACCAGAGAATGGCAAAAATTGATGGAAACAAGTAGGTGGGAAGGTGCACCGAGCACCTGTGCATGGTGTGAACAATCGTTTTGTGCTAAAATACTCCCTTTAAAGCAGCCCCTTGGAAATTTCAGTAGCAAGTTACCTTTCCAAAGAAAAAGAAAAATATTGCCTAGTGTGAAAATTGGGTATATTAACTCCTTAACGAATGCCAATACACCTTTTAACTGCGTCAGTTAAGGGGGCGCATTCCTCAGCGCCAAGAAGTGGGGTCCGCCGACCTCTCCCCAAAACCTCTGCCATCCCCGGCTCCTCCTGCTCTAGCCCCCTGGCCCTCTGTGTCATGTTTCTAGAAAGAAATGGCAGGCGCAAGTGGACACGCTGAGATCTGCCGGTCAGTAGCCGGCAATAATATGGAATTTTTCCTATTGGTTCCTTTTAATCACTGTGATAGACCCTATCACAGTGATCTAAAGAAAAAAAAGCATAGTAAATCAAATTCCCCTTTGTCACCCTTTTAGTTAGACAAAAATTATAAAATACTTTTTTTTTTCCATTTTTTGCAGTTAGGGTTGGGGTAGGATTATGTTAGGGTTGTGTTGAGGTTGGAGTTGGAATTGGGTGTTTTCCAAAAGTAAAAAAAAAATGATGATGATATGACCACTAGTGTTGAGCGCAAGTGCTAATCGAGTTTGCATCGGGTGCTCGGGTATGCACAGAGTATTGCGGATCCCTGCATGTATTTTTGAGTGTCTAAAGGTACCTTCACACTAAGCGACTTTACAACGATAACGATAGCGATCCGTGACGTTGCAGCGTCCTGGATAGCGATATCGTTGTGTTTGACACGCAGCAGCGATCAGGATCCCGCTGTGAGATCGCTGGTCGGAGCTAGAAGTCCAGAACTTTATTTCGTCGCTGAATCTCCCACTGACATCGCTGAATGGGTGTGTGTGACACCGATCCAGCGATGTCTTCACTGGTAACCAGGGTAAACATCGGGTTACTGAGCGCAGGGCCGCGCTTAGTAACCCGATGTTTACCCTGGTTTACCATTGTAAAAGTAAAAAAAAAAAAACACATACTCACATTCCGGTGCCCGGCGTCCGCTTCCCTGCACTCCTCCTGCATCCTGTGTCAGCGCGGAATATCTCCGGCATCTCCCACAGAGCAGAGCGGTGACGTCACCGCTCTGCTTTACGGCCGGCACTTACACAGGATGCAGGAGGAGTGCAGGGAAGCGGACGCCGGGCACCGGAATGTGAGTATGTGTTTTTTTTTTTTTACTTTTACAATGGTAAACCAGGGTAAACATAGTAACATAGTAACCCGATGTTTACCCTGGTTACCCGGGGACTTCGGCATCGTTGGTCGCTGGAGAGCCGTCTGTGTAACAGCAATCCAGCGACCACACAACGACTAAACAGCGACGCTGCAGCGATCGGCATCGTTGTCTGTATCGCTGCAGCGTCGCTTAGTGTGAAGGTACCTTAACAGCCACAAAATATGCAGGGCTGAGACTCGAGCATGTCACTCGAGCACCCGCGATATTCTGTGCATACCCGAGCACCCGATGCAAACTGGAGTGCCTAACACTTATGGCGATATATTGTCACGGGGGTACTGGGTAGACTAAGGCTGGTTACCTGGGCCCCTGCGATTTCCCTTAGACTAGGGAAACCCTGTCGGTCCCTTTCCCAGAAGTTACACTAAAGGTGTGCATGTCTGGGCCGCCAGGCCTGACCCTGTCTCCTGTTTCAGCCCTAATCTGAGACCACCACCCGCCAACCAGTGAAGAGACCACACACCAATCCCCACAGAAAGCACAGACAGGGAAAACTAAAAAGCGCACCACGCCGCAGACACACAGGAATACACTATAATGTGCACAGGGCAAAACAAATACAAATATAGGAAGGAGGAATATGACAAAGGATAATACACCACCAGATACGATATTTCTACTCCAAGACCACCACTCCAGACCGGAATCACTAGGCACAAAGCACAAGCTATAATCGGCGACACCCAAAGTCCAGCGCGACTATTTAAAGGCCATGGGTGTGACCCAGCCTCCAACCTGATTACCAGCTAGATTAACCCCGAGCAAGCTGGATAAAATCTAGCCGACGCCACTGAGCGTGCAGTGGACGAAAGTGGAATTACTGCTGTCTGTCGGACGCCCTAGTGTGAACAGCGTCCGACATGACATATATTCAATGTGACAACCTAATGTTATCAAATTCTGTGTAGTAACTGTGGGTTCAAGATACTTACTATAAAATCCTTGAGGGGTGTGGCTTCCAAAATGGTGTCACTTGTGAGGGGTTTCCACTGCTTAGTCACATCAGGGGTTCTCCAAACGCGACATGGCATCCGCTTTCGATTCCAGTCAATTTTGTGTTCAAAAAGTCAAACAGTGCTCCTTCCCTTCTGAGCCCTGCCGTGCACCCAAATAGTGGATTTCCACACATATGAGGTATCAGCGTACTCAGGTGAACTTGCACAACAAATTTTAGGGTCCATTTTCTCCTGTTACCCTTGTGAAAATAAAACAATTTGGAGCTAAAGTAACATTTGAAAAAAAAGTTCAATGTTTATTTTCTCCTTCCATAGTCCATTAATTCCTGTGAAGCACCTGATGGGTTAATAAACTTCATGAATGTGGTTTTGAGCACCTTGAGGGGTGCAGTTTTTAGAATGGTGTCAATTTTGGGTATTTTCTGTCATATAGGCCCCTCAAAGTGACTTCAAATGTCATGTGGTCCCTAAAAAAAATGGTTTTGAAAATTTTGTTGGAAAAACGAGAAACCCTTCTAACTTCCTAACTAAAAAAAAATGTTTCCAAAATTGTGCTGATGTAAAGTAGGCATGTGGAAAATGTGATTTATTTTGTGTGACATAACTAACTGATTTAAGTGCATAAAAATTAAAAGTTTAAAAAGTGCAAAATTTTCTACATTTTTGCCAAATTTACATTGTTTTTATTAATAAATGCAAATCATATCGAAGAAATTTTATCACATCATGAAGTACAATATGTCATGAAAAAACAGTTTCAGAATCAGTGGGATCCGTTGAAGCGTTCCAGAGTTATAATCACATAAAGTGACAGTGGTCAGACTTGTAAAATGTGGCTTGGTCATTAAGGACAAAATTAGAGGTCAATAAGGGGTTAAAGAAAACATGATTATTTTTTAAATACTTTTTATAAGAACCCAATTTAAATAATGTAATTGACCTATGAAATATCCACCTTACAGAAGTTATCCGGAATTAAAAGATTTTGAGGACTAGTTTTTTTTCCCAAATATTGCGCCACACCTGTCCGTGTGCGGTCCCAGGTATTGCAGCTCAGCCAGTGTAGTTGTTTTCTTTAAAAAAGAAAGCCACCATGTTTATAGACAATGAATAAAAACTTTCTATATTTGTTATTGTTTTCTCTTACTGAATATTTTTTTAAATTATTTATTAAGAATGTCCAGGTTATAATAACCAAAAATTCTAGTTATGACTAAAAGAAATATAATGGAATCCACCCATGTAAGGAGGCCACAAGGACAACTCAACGAAATGACTTTACAGAACAGAAAAAAATGAGATATATAACTTGACCATTCAACATTTTATTAAGACTGGCATTCAAAACGCTAGCTTTAAAGGGAATCAGTAGAATGAACCCTCCTAAGCCGTTCATATGGACATGTAGGTCATAGGCACTTGTATAAAATTATACTGTGATATCTGTGATCTGATGAATAGTTACTGTCAAAAGTACATTTTTTTAATATGTAAATGAGCTGTTAAGATCTATTTGCCTGACATAGATCTCCAGAAGAATCTGCCTCCAAAGCGTATTCTAAATGAAAGGACGCTTTACCAGTGTAAGACATGTGGATCAGGAGAGCAGACTGTCAGTCATTACATGTCTCACATTGGTAACATCCCCTTTCATTTGCAATAATCTCTGGAGGCAGATTCTCAGGGAGATCTATGTCCGGCCCATAGATCTTAACAGCTCATTTACATGTAAGAAAAATGTGGCCTCCTCTAGAATAAGACATCAGATCTTAGATATTAAAGTATAATTTTATTCAGCTTCCCATGACCTACATGCTCATATAGATGTCTTACATATTACCTTTAATTAACTCTATTAATAGCCTATCCTCCGGCTATGCCATAAATGTCTGATAGTTGGGGGTCCAACTTCAAAAACAGGATTTTTATTTAATTGTAATTAAAAAGTGGTCTACACTATTTGAAAATACTAAAATTAACTTGTATTATTTCTATATTAAATAGGATTCCTAAATTAGAGGACCCTACCAATTCGGCTAATTATCCTAAACACATTGTTAGAGCTATGCTGTCCTACCGAAAACCATGGCTTCAGTCTATGGATTTTTATAGCACTATCAGGGTAAGTGTGGTTAGTAATATACACAAGAGTCACAAAAGTTAATGAAAAGTAACTCATAGCCTCACCAACAAGCTTTGCCTAGACAGGCTTCCTCAGGGGGTTGGGGCTAAACTCATATTAATTATATTGATCGTAAACATTATATCCCCAAACCCCTGAGGAAGCCTGTCTTTGTTTCCAATGGGTTCTATAGGGTCACTCCCATCTCATTCAGTGACGGAATAGTGTGTATTTTTTTTCTTACTGTAATATCTTCACGAGAAGATGTAAGTTGCAGGTACGTTGATGTAGGGGGCTTACATGCTGTTTTGACCCAGCAGCTTTGTGTCCTAAAACTATATATAGCTGGGCTGCCACCACTTGTACCACGTCTTTTTGAAGTTGTGATAAACGCTTGAACCCTTACAGAATACTCAAGGAATTTATCACACAGCTCTTCATTACATTTTTTTACTTTTATGGTAAGGCATTTCCGTAGAGAGTCCTGCCGGAGCATGTCACATGAGGTGAGCTTCTTTTTGGCATCAGATCTTCTTGTGTTTGGGATTACTGTTGCCTGATCTAGTGTACCCCGTACTCCAGAATGCAGAATAGATCTTAGCTGAAGCTCTAGTCCAGTAAAAAAAATATCCGTCCAACTTGGAATTACACATCTGGTTTGTTCTTGTGAAGATGTAGTTTGCAGCACTTTAATTAAATTGGGTATGACAAACTAAAAGTTCCTCTAAAGTCCTGTGTATTTAAAGCATTGTTATAGAGGTCTTGACTTGCACCCTGAAGCACCCCATACACTTTAGGTAGCTGTTGGTCAAACTATGGTTCAGCCGATCGTTCAGCTAGCAGCTATCTCGCCAGACTCTCCCATACACAAGAACCCTAGCTCAGTCGGCCGCTATTGTGCCTGATTGTCATTGTCCTGCTGTGACAGTCTTCGGTAATGAAGGGGGACCTCAAACAATGCCTGGAACTGGAAACCTAACTATTCCTGTCTGGGTGGTACTCTTGAAGGTAGAGAGGCCTGAGTCTCCGACCTTACTATGCTCCTGTTAAGGTCCTAAGCTCTAGGAGGCCTGGGACGGATTTGTTAGTGTGTAAACACGTAAGACTAACAGGGATAACTAAAAGCAATCTACATACAAAAAACACTCACCAAGGGTACAGAGGAATATAGGGAAGGATAGGAATGTAGAAACCAAATGGGAATAGGATAATGGAGAAAGCATACACCCAAAAACAGGAAACAACAAAACAACAATCTCCAGCAGTAACTACAAACTCCAACTTTAGCACACCAACTCCAGCAAGCCAGGAAGTAAACTTTCACAGGCAGGGATGAGAAGGTCTGATCAGGTATTAATGAGTTAGAAAATGAGCAGGTCAGGAGTAGCTGTGAGATGGAGGTGCATGTCTCTAACCAGCATACAAAGAGTCATGAACCTCTTCAGCAACAAAGGAAACAAAGTTCATTTAATGAGGAACAAAACACACATTCTAAATGTAAGACTTGCAATTCCCAGCACGTAAAGATTGCCTAACCCCAGATCTTCCAGGAGGACGAGACACACTCGTGACACTGACTCTCCCATATACAGGAGCACTCATTTGGCCAGTAGCTATCTCACCTGACTCTCCCATACCCAGTAGAGCTTGTTCCCAGTAGTCGGCAGCTATCTTGCCTGACTCTCCTACAGGAGCACTCATTCAGTCAGCAGGTAGCTGGCTTGACTCTCCTATATACAGAAGCAGTTATTTGTACAGCAGTTATCTCGCCTGACTCTCCTATACACAGGAGTGTTCGTTCAGTCAGCAGCTATCTGGCCTGACTCTGCCATGTACAGGAGCACTCGTTATTCTGGTATCTCGCCTTACTCTCCCATACACAGGAGCACTTATTTAGCCGGCAACTATCTCAACTGACTCTTCCATACACAGGAGCACTCATTTGGCTGGCAGATATCTCCCCTGGCTTTCCTATACATAGGAGGGCTCATTTGGTCAGCAGCTATCTCGGCTGACTTACCCATATACAGGAGCGCTTGTTCGGTTGGCAGCTATCTTGCCTGGCTCTCACACACACAGGAGCACTCCTTCAGTCAGCAGCTATCTCACCTGACTCTCCTGTACACAGGCGCTATTGTTCGGTTGGCAGCTATCCCGCCTGACTCTCCTGTACACAGGAGCACTCATTCAGCGGAGTGCTCCTGTGTTTTCTATGAGAGAGTCTCTTCCAAACTCGTTTGGCTTATGTCTTAGGGGAAAAAAAGGATCAGAAGTACTAAATTAGACATGCCGAACCTTCATCTCCCCCATCACCTGCTGTCGTCATACATATTAGACTGCTGGCTTAACCTGTCAATATTGGCGGGTTCTGCTAACATTAGTCTAATCTGTATGGGAGGGGTATTAAGAAAGCTCTTCGAAAAACATACTACATAACCAGTGGCAGCAGGTACATTTTTGGACATTGGTGTTTCTTACAGCTCTTTGCTAGTACAACTCCAGCACGTGTCTAATGTCTCCAGAGTCTTCCTACCCGCACATCCTACATAAAGCACGTTATGGTGGCTAAGCTGTTCATGACTGAGTATGTGGTTATACTGCAAGTGACACAATTTTTCTTAACTCTATGAGTAGAATTATTATTTCAAAAGAAAATATAATTATTCCTAAACTATAACATGTAATATTATCAGAGGTCCAGAGTCATACAGAAACCTGCACAGGGAACAGAGCAGGGAAGTGATTTCTTTTCAGATATACATGTACAGGATTTCCTGCCTTGGAGCCCCTCCAATAGTTTACATTCAGTAGTATAAAAAAGAGGCAAAATAATCATTTTCTGTGTCATCAGCAAATGACCGATTGTTTAAATCAGGTTTCTTTGTTAAATGTATTAAATAATTTATATCACTATATATAGAAGAAAAATGTAATTTTCCCATTAGACTTATAGGCCTAAACAGGCATTTTGTACACTAGTCTTAAAGAAGGCAGCACTGGAGTAAGATGCTCCAAATTCATTAAGAGGCGTTCACATCTTGTGCTTGGCTACTTTCCGCCTGAGCTCTGCCAACTTTTCAAAAAGTTAGTGGAGCTGGCCTCGGACTTTCATAAAAAAAAAAGTCTCAAAATTTCCGAGACTTTTCAAACAATCTTGACCAGAATTCGGTAAAAAAACAGCTTGATGAATCAGGGTAATCTATTCTGTTATTTTGAGCAGCGACCCAAGCAATAGTCGGCTTCTATAGTTTTTTCTTGGCATGCTTTAATCTGGGCATAGGTCAGTGTTAAGGAAGGGGGAGGAGGTGAGCTGTGACTTCGCCTATTGTGAATGGTGGGTCCTGTGTTATCAACTTTGTGCAAAGTCGTTACCTTTAATTGTAAATTGACCGTCATTGTAGATTTGAAATACATAGGGTGAAATGTGAGGCATAGGGTGCTGTTAGACGGCCATATTACTCGCCTGAGGATTGCGTAGCAATCCTCGGACTGGCTGTCGGCTCTCCTAACCTGAGGGTGACAGCTGCTACACTCAGTTCAGGAGACCTGCCGGCCAGTCCGAGCACTGTGATGTAATCCTCACGTGAGTAGTATGGCCGTCTAACAGCACCCTATGCCTCACATTTCACCCTATGTATTTAAAATCTACAATACGTAAGTCAGAACTCCTTCTGAATTCCTATGTTTTCCCCCAGTAAAATAATAACACTTATACTCACCTCCAGTGCCAGTGCTGTGCCAGCAGTGTTAGCACTGACTCTCCTGGAGCTCCCGTGAGACTATGTCATGTGATCCCTGCGGCTAATCAACACTGGATTCATACTCTTCTTCTACGGACGTAATTGACATCCGAAGGAAGTTAGAGCTGAGACTGCTTTCTTGCTTCCTCCGGATGTCTTGATTTGTCAGAAGTATGAGAGAATGAAACCAGCGGCAATTGACCACAGGGATCGCTTGACATAATAATGTCATGCAATCCCTGGGAGAGCCAGTGCCAAAACCGCTGGAATAGCGCTGACACTGGGCTAAACATAGGAATTCAGAAGGGGTTGACCTTGTCCAAGTAGTGGACAACCCCTTTAACCACAACATTTTCGCTTCACCATCTGCAGAGGAAATGTGCAGTGTGAATCCATCTTACAACCGATGCATCGCAAAAGGGAAGTTCCCAATTTGCTAATTGTCTTTGTTTTTCAATGGGGCTCTGAAAAGAAATGAAAAAGAAAATCTGTAGGATATGAAAAACTAAAAAAAAACTTCACATTGTTATGGGAATAGCAGTCAGATGAATAGATAAAGCACCACACTGTAATAATTAAGCACATGCAGACGAGGCTGGAGGTGACCGCAGCTCTGCAGAAGAAGCATGACGTGCTGTGCAGAATAAATCACTCTGTGCTGATTGTGGTATCTGACCTCTAAGATCCTGGTCATTTGCTATTCATACCAACAAAGACTTGTGAATGTGAAGCAAAAAAACCTAAAAATACACCATTATTCACACTTGTTGGGGGTTGGTTTAGGAGATATTCTGGATTATTGACCAGTTACTGAAACATATGCACTCGCTAGACCTTGTTCACACTCTGTGGATTTTGTCCGGATTTAGGTTTAAATCCAGTCAATGTTATTTAAAGTAATCTCGTAAGTGGCTATCTCTACCCAATCCTGTTTAGTCCAGGAGACTGATCATTTCACAAGTGCTGGATTATTAGAATTCCTGAATGATCAAATATTGGCAAAAGTGGTTTCATAGTTATATATACAATTCTTTTGAATGTTTGGAAATCCAAACCTACAAGGCACTGTGGGAAAAAGTGATTGCCCCCTAAACCTAATAACTGGTCGGTCAACCCTTAGGACAACAACTGCAATCAAGCATTTGCTATAACTGGCAAGGTTTTTTTTTACAGCTCTCTGGAGGAATATTGGTCACTCATCTTTATTTTAACTAGTTTTTATTAACCCCTTCATGACCGTGGGATTTTTCGTTTTTCAGTGTTCGTTTTTCACTCCCCTCCTTCCCAGAGCCATAACTTTTTTATTTTTCCGTTAATTTGGCCATGTGAGGGCTTATTTTTTGCGGGACGAGTTGTACTTTTGAACGACAACATTGGTTTTACCATGTCATGTACTAGAAAACGGGAAAAAAATTCCAAGTGCGGTGAAATTGCAAAAAAAGTGCAATCCCACACTGTTTTTTTGCTTGGCTTTTTTGCTAGGTTCACTAAATGCTAAAACTGACCTACCATTATGATTCTCCAGGTCATTACGAGTTCATAGACACTTAACATGACTAGGTTATTTTTTAACTAAGTGGTGAAAAAAAATTCCAAACTTTGCTAAAAAAAACTTAAAAAAAAATTGCGCCATTTTCCGATACTCGTAGCGTCTCCATTTTTCATGATCTGGAGTCGGTTGAGGGCTTATTTTTTGCGTGCCGAGCTGGCGTTTTTAATGATTCCAATTCGGTGCAGATACGTTCTTTTGATCACCCGTTATTGTATTTTAATGCAATGTCGCGGCGACCAAAAAAACGTAATTCTGGCGTTTCGATTTTCTTTCTCGTTACGCCGTTTAGCGATCAGGTTAATGCTTTTTTTTATTGATAGATTGGGCGATTCTGAACGTGGCGAAACCAAATATGTGTAGATTTGTTTGTTTTTTTATTGATTTATTTTGATTGGGGCGAAAGGGGGGTGATTTAAACTTTTATATTTTTTTTATTTTTTTCACATTTTTTTTAACTTTTTTTTTAACTTTTGCCATGCTTCAATAGCCTCCATGGGTGGCTAGAAGCAGGCACATCACGATCGCCTCTGCTACATAGCAGCAATCTGCTGTTCGCTGCTATGTAGTAGAAAATCAGGTGTGCTGTGAGCGCCGACCACAGGGTGGCGCTCACAGCTACCGGCGATCAGTAACCATAGAGGTCTCAAGGACCTCTATGGTTACAATGGAGAAGCATCACCGACCTCCGATCATGTGACGGGGGTCGGCGATGCCGTCATTTCCGGCCGCCCGGACGGATGCGGTAGTTAAATGCCGCTGTCTGCGTTTGACAGCGGCATTTAACTAGTTAATAGCGGCGGGTGAATCGCGAATCGCAGAGCCCTGCATCAAAGCAGGGGAGCTGACCTCGGACGTACTATCCCGTCCGATGTCAGTAAGGGGTTAAACATATTTCCAACAGAAGTAAATCACAGTAAATAAGCATTTGGATCACAGCAAGTTATTTAAGAAACTTATGTCATTTCTTATCTAATAAGACACATGAAAATAAAAGCAAGGAAAGAAAACTCAAGAATACATGCGTCTTTTGATTTATGAGCGCCATTTTTCCCAGATATTTTGTCACGATCATTAGGTACTGTTAATCGCAGTCTTCCATTTAACCTGTGTGTTTTATTACTCATATTAAATGGACTTTGGTTCCTATGGCACTGAAGAGGTTAACAACTCTTTGTATGCTGGTTAGAGACATGCAGCTCCATCTCACAGCTGTTCCTGATCTGTTCATTTTCTCTCTCCCCAAGGGTATGTGCACAGGTTGCAGATTTGCGGAATTTTCTGTGCAGATTCTTCCCTCTCTTGCCAGAAAATGCTGGTGCGGATTTGCTGCATTTTTTTATGAGATTTTTTCATGCAGATTTGTATGCTTTCTTGAAAGCTAAATAAAGATCTATTATTCAACAAAAAAAGAGTTGTGATGTCACTTCTGGTCCAACCTCCTTGTGATGGTGTGATATGCTATGTGGGTATCATTTTTGTGTATATTTATATTTTACTTATTTTCATGGTGTTCTCTTGTAGGATGAGTTGTTATTTGCCATCTGATATTCTCCCCACAGTTCTGTATTGTTATCTCTCCACAGGGTCAGTGAATAATGTTGTTTGCTAATATGCTAATGACATGTTGACCTAGCTTGGTGAAACAATGAGCCCCTGCGACCCACCCCCCTAACCTGTGAATGAGGAGAGGTGTAATAATTATAGGGGATAACTCAGGAGACTCTTTGCGTGGAACAAGACAACTACAGGACACAGTTTTATAAGTGGTAAAGTCTATATTATCACATGGTGATTCAAACAGGTACAGAGAGAAACTCAAGTCCACAACACTTGGAGTAAATATTAAATGCAGCTAGCAGTCTATAGGAAACTTCAGAGGAAAATGCAATCAAGCAGAAAGTCTATGAAGCACAATTATTCTTGAGGATACTTGACACGAATAAGTCCTTGCTTAGTCCAAAACACAGACAGATATGCTTATAAGGCAGTTCAAAGAATATCTTAGCTCAACCAGGGAGGCCTGGGTAATAGTCTCAGGTTTAAGCAGAGCAGCAACAGCTTACATGTCCAGCAAATGCAGATGGAAGTAAACACGAGCAGCAGATGAAAGAGGATTACTGGAACTGGTGTATGCAGCAGGAACTCAGAGCAGAGTAGCAGGATAACCCCACAGGTTCACAGGAGCAGGTGTATAGCCAGGGAGTAACCAGAGGTCAGGAGCTGGATGCAAGGCAGAATACTCTAGCACAGACTGAAGGCTGGGGTGGAGTTTTATAGCAGGAAGACACAGTGCACATGAGACCAAAGATGCCATCTTGGAAAAGGGCAGTAATGCACAAAAGGTAATAAAAAATGTTCAGAGTCCTGACAAGAGGGACTTGTAAATATCAGGGAGGTGAGACACAGATCAGTCTGGTGTGGAACCATGATGTGAAGAGGATATCAAACATAAAGAAGAGTATATGGACTATGCTATCCTCTGTCTGCTGGATTGTTGGACTTTTATCCTGTTACTGAATTGCATTCGTGTTCTGGACTGTTGTATCCTCAGTGTGGTGGATTATATGGACCTTTCGTGTTTTTGCCTAAATAAAGGTTCTGGAATTGTTCACTATTCTCTTGCTCTGTTGATTGTGTGGTACCGGAGAATAACCCTGTGACACTCTTTAACCCCTTTACCCCCAAGGGTGGTTTGCACATTAATGACCGGGCCAATTTTTACAATTCTGACCACTGTCCCTTTATGAGGTTATAACTCTGGAACGCTTCAACTGATCACAGTGAATCTGACAGTGTTTTCTCCTGACATACTGTGCTTCATGTTAGTGGTAAAATTTCCTTGACATTACTTGAGTTTATTTATGGAAAAAAAAACGGAAATTTGGTGAAAATTTAGCAATTTTCCAATTTTGAATTTTCATGCCCTTAAATCACAGAGATATGTCACACGAAATACTTAATAAGTAACATTTCCAACATGTCTACTTTACATCAGCACAATTTTGTAACAAAATTTTTTTTTGTTAGGGAGTTATAAGGGTTAAAAGTTGACCAGCAATTTCTCATTTTTACAACACCATTGTTTTTTTAGGGACCACATCACATTTGAAGTCACTTTGAGGGGTCTATATGATAGAAAATACCCAAGTGTGACACCATTCTAAAAACTGCACCCTCAAAACCACATTCAAAAAGTTTATTAACCCTTCAGGTGTTTCACAAGAATTTTTGTAATGTTTAAAAAAAAATTAACATTTAACTTTTTTTCGCAAAAAATTTAGTTCTGATCCAATTTGTTTTATTTTACCAAGGGTAACTGTTATGACCCCAATGGCGAGGGTCTCAGAGGAACGTGGAAGTCTGCAGAATACAAAAATCCAGCTCATAGGGCAGTGGTAACTGGGTTGACCATATATCTACTCCTAACGCCAACACTAGCAGTAGCCGGGGATCATTCCTACGTTGATTCTAGATGACACGCGCCAGCCGGAGAATCTAGCTACCCCTGGTAGAGGAAAACAAAGACCTTTCTTGCCTCCAGAGAAGGGGACCCCAAAGCTGGATAGAAGCCCCCCACAAATAATAACGGTGAGGTAAGAGGAAATGACAAACACAGAAATGAACCAGGTTTAGCACAGAGAGGCCCGCTTACTGATAGCAGAATAAAGAAAGGTAACTTATATGGTCAACAAAAACCCTATCAAAATCCACACTGGAAATTCAAGAACCCCCGAACCGTCTAACGGTCCGGGGGGAGAACACCAGCCCCCTAGAGCTTCCAGCAAAGGTCAGGATATAGTTTAGGAACAAGCTGGACAAAAATACAAAACCAAAACAAATAGCAAAAAGCAAAAGGCAGACTTAGCTGATATAACTGGAACCAGGATCAGTAGACAAGAGCACAGCAGACTAGCTCTGATAACTACGTTGCCAGGCATAGAACTGAAGGTCCAGGGAGCTTATATAGCAACACCCCTAACTAACGACCCAGGTGCGGATAAAAGGAATGACAGAAAAACCAGAGTCAAAAAACTAGTAACCACTAGAGGGAGCAAAAAGAAAATTCACAACAGTACCCCCCCCCTTAGTGAGGGGTCACCGAACCCTCACCACGACCACCAGGGCGATCAGGATGAGCGGCATGAAAGGCACGAACTAAATCGGCCGCATGAACATCAGAGGCGACCACCCAGGAATTATCCTCCTGACCATAGCCCTTCCACTTGACCAGGTACTGAAGCCTCCGCCTGGAGAGGCGAGAATCCAAGATCTTCTCCACCACGTACTCCAACTCGCCCTCAACCAACACCGGAGCAGGAGGCTCAGCAGAAGGAACTACAGGCACAATGTACCGCCGCAACAAGGACCTATGAAATACATTGTGAATAGCAAACGACACAGGAAGATCCAGACGAAAAGATACAGGATTAAGGATTTCCAATATCTTGTAAGGCCCAATAAAACGAGGTTTAAATTTGGGAGAGGAGACCTTCATAGGAACAAAGTGGGAAGAAAGCCATACCAAATCCCCAACGCGTAGTCGGGGACCCACACCGCGGCGGCGGTTGGCAAAGCGCTGAGCCCTCTCCTGTGACAACTTCAAGTTGTCCACCACATGATTCCAGATCCGCTGCAACCTATCCACCACAGAATCCACCCCAGGACAGTCAGAAGGCTCCACATGACCCGAAGAAAAGCGAGGATGGAAACCAGAGTTGCAGAAAAAAGGCGAAACCAAGGTGGCGGAACTAGCCCGATTATTAAGGGCAAACTCAGCCAACGGCAAGAATGTCACCCAATCGTCCTGATCAGCAGAGACAAAACACCTCAAATAAGCCTCCAAAGTCTGATTGGTTCGCTCCGTCTGTCCATTAGTCTGAGGATGGAAAGCAGACGAAAACGACAAATCAATGCCCATCCTACTACAAAAGGATCGCCAAAACCTGGAAACGAACTGGGATCCTCTGTCTGACACAATATTCTCAGGGATGCCGTGCAAACGAACCACGTTCTGGAAAAACACAGGAACCAGATCGGAAGAGGAAGGCAGCTTAGGCAAAGGAACCAAATGGACCATCTTGGAGAAGCGATCACATATCACCCAGATAACGGACATGCCCTGAGATAGCGGAAGATCAGAAATGAAATCCATGGAGATATGTGTCCAAGGTCTCTTCGGGACAGGCAAGGGCAAGAGCAAACCGCTGGCACGAGAACAGCAAGGCTTGGCTCGAGCACAAGTCCCACAGGACTGCACAAATGACCGCACATCCCTTGACAAGGAAGGCCACCAAAAGGACCTGGCCACCAGATCTCTGGTGCCAAAAATTCCCGGGTGACCTGCCAACACCGAGGAATGAACCTCGGAAATGACTCTGCTAGTCCACTTATCCGGGACAAACAGTCTGTCAGGTGGACAAGACTCAGGCCTATCAGCCTGAAATCTCTGCAACACACGTCGCAGATCCGGAGAAATAGCTGACAAGATAACTCCATCTTTAAGAATACCAACAGGATCAGCGAGTTCAGGAGCATCAGGCACAAAGCTCCTAGAAAGAGCATCGGCCTTCACATTCTTTGAACCTGGTAAATACGAGACAACAAAATCAAAGCGGGAGAAAAACAATGACCAGCGGGCCTGTCTCGGATTAAGGCGTTTAGCAGACTCGAGATACAGATTTTTGTGATCAGTCAAGACCACCACACGATGCTTAGCACCCTCGAGCCAATGACGCCACTCCTCAAATGCCCATTTCATGGCCAACAACTCCCGATTGCCCACATCATAATTTCGCTCGGCAGGCGAAAACTTCCTAGAGAAAAAGGCACAAGGTTTCATAACAGAGCAACCAGGGCCTCTCTGCGACAAAACGGCCCCTGCTCCAATCTCTGAAGCATCCACCTCAACCTGAAAGGGAAGTGAGACATCGGGCTGGCACAAAACAGGCGCCGAAGTAAACCGGCGTTTCAACTCCTGGAAAGCCTCCACGGCAGCAGGAGCCCAGTAAGCTACATCGGAGCCCTTCTTGGTCATATCCGTCAAAGGTTTCACAATGCTAGAAAAATTAGCGATAAAACGACGGTAGAAGTTAGCGAAACCCAAGAACTTCTGAAGACTCTTAACTGACGAGGGCTGAGTCCAATCAACAATAGCTCGGACCTTGACTGGGTCCATCTCCACAGCAGAAGGGGAAAAAATGAACCCCAAAAAGGGAACCTTCTGTACACCAAAGAGACATTTTGAGCCCTTGACAAATAACGAATTTTCACGCAAAATTTTAAAGACCAACCTGACCTGCTCCACATGCGAATCCCAATTCTCAGAAAAAACCAAAATATCATCCAGATAAACAATCAAAAATTTATCCAGATACTTCCGGAAAATGTCATGCATAAAGGACTGAAAAACTGAAGGCGCATTGGAGAGCCCAAAAGGCATCACCAAGTACTCAAAATGACCTTCGGGCGTATTGAATGCGGTTTTCCATTCATCACCTTGCTTAATGCGCACAAGGTTGTACGCACCACGAAGGTCTATCTTGGTGAACCACTTGGCACCTTTAATCCGGGCAAACAAGTCAGACAACAGCGGTAAAGGATACTGAAATTTGACAGTGATCTTATTTAAAAGCCGATAATCAATACAAGGCCTCAAAGATCCGTCCTTTTTTGCCACAAAAAAGAATCCCGCACCAAGAGGGGAAGAAGACGGACGAATATGTCCTTTCTCCAGAGACTCCTTGATATATGAACGCATAGCGGTATGTTCAGGTACCGACAGATTAAACAGTCTTCCCTTACGAAATTTACTGCCTGGGATCAAATCTATAGCACAGTCACAGTCCCTATGAGGAGGCAGTGCACTGGACTCAGACTCACTGAAGACATCCTGATAATCAGACAAATACTCAGGAACTTCCGAAGGCGTAGAAGAAGCAATAGACACAGGCAGGGAATCCCCATGAATACCACGACAGCCCCAACTTGAGACTGACATAGCCTTCCAGTCCAGGACTGGATTATGGGTCTGTAACCATGGCAGCCCTAAAACAACCAAATCATGCATTTTATGTAAAACCAGGAAACGTATCACCTCGCGGTGTTCAGGAGTCATGCACATGGTAACCTGTGTCCAATACTGCGGTTTATTTGCTGCCAATGGCGTAGCATCAATACCCCTAAGAGGAATAGGATTTACTAATGGTTCAAGAGTAAAACCACAGCGCTTAGCAAATGACAGATCCATAAGACTCAGGGCAGCACCTGAATCTACAAACGCCATGACAGGATAAGACGACAGTGAGCAAATCAAAGTTACAGACAGAATAAATTTAGGTTGCAAATTACCAACGGTGACAGGACTAACAACCTTAGCTATACGTTTAGAGCATGCTGAGATAACATGTGTGGAATCACCACAGTAGTAGCACAAGCCATTCCGGCGTCTATGAATTTTCCGCTCATTTCTAGTCAGGATTCTATCACATTGCATTAAATCAGGTGTCTGTTCAGACAACACCATGAGGGAATTTGCGGTTTTTCTATCACATTGCACCGAATTAGGTGTCTGTTCAGACAACACCATGAGGGAGTTTGCGGTTTTGCGCTCCCGCAACCGCCGGTCAATTTGAATAGCCAGTGCCATAGTATCATTCAGACCTGTGGGAATGGGAAAACCCACCATAACATTCTTAATGGCTTCAGAAAGGCCATTTCTAAAATTAGCGGCCAGTGCACACTCGTTCCAATGTGTCAGCACGGACCATTTCCGAAATTTTTGGCAATACACTTCAGCCTCGTCCTGCCCCTGAGACATAGCCAGCAAGGCCTTTTCTGCCTGAATCTCAAGATTGGGTTCCTCATAAAGTAAACCGAGCGCCAGAAAAAACGCATCAATATCAGCCAATGCCGGATCTCCTGGCGCCAGCGAAAAAGCCCAATCCTGAGGGTCGCCCCGTAAGAACGATATAACAATCTTTACTTGCTGAGCAGAGTCTCCAGATGAACAGGGTCTCAGGGACAAAAACAATTTACAATTATTCATGAAATTCCTAAACTTAAACCTGTCTCCGGAAAACAGTTCAGGAATCGGTATTTTAGGTTCAGACCTAGGATTCCTGATAACATAGTCTTGTATGCCCTGCACACGAGTAGCCAGCTGGTCCACACTTGTAATCAAGGTCTGGACATTCATGTCTGCAGCAAGCATAGCCACTCTGAGGTAAAGGGGAAGAAGAAAAAAAAAAAAACTCAGAATCTTCTTTCTTATAATCCCTCTTCTGCAATGCATTAAACATTTAATACTGGCCTGGCAAACTGTTATGACCCCAATGGCGAGGGTCTCAGAGGAACGTGGAAGTCTGCAGAATACAAAAATCCAGCTCATAGGGCAGTGGTAACTGGGTTGACCATATATCTACTCCTAACGCCAACACTAGCAGTAGCCGGGGATCATTCCTACGTTGATTCTAGATGACACGCGCCAGCCGGAGAATCTAGCTACCCCTGGTAGAGGAAAACAAAGACCTTTCTTGCCTCCAGAGAAGGGGACCCCAAAGCTGGATAGAAGCCCCCCACAAATAATAACGGTGAGGTAAGAGGAAATGACAAACACAGAAATGAACCAGGTTTAGCACAGAGAGGCCCGCTTACTGATAGCAGAATAAAGAAAGGTAACTTATATGGTCAACAAAAACCCTATCAAAATCCACACTGGAAATTCAAGAACCCCCGAACCGTCTAACGGTCCGGGGGGAGAACACCAGCCCCCTAGAGCTTCCAGCAAAGGTCAGGATATAGTTTAGGAACAAGCTGGACAAAAATACAAAACCAAAACAAATAGCAAAAAGCAAAAGGCAGACTTAGCTGATATAACTGGAACCAGGATCAGTAGACAAGAGCACAGCAGACTAGCTCTGATAACTACGTTGCCAGGCATAGAACTGAAGGTCCAGGGAGCTTATATAGCAACACCCCTAACTAACGACCCAGGTGCGGATAAAAGGAATGACAGAAAAACCAGAGTCAAAAAACTAGTAACCACTAGAGGGAGCAAAAAGCAAATTCACAACAGGTAACAGAAATTGGACTCCAAAAGTTGTTGTACAATTTGTCCTGAGTACGCCGATACCCCATATGTGGGAGTAAACCACTGTTTGGGCGCATGGCAGAGCTCAGAAGGGAAGGAGCGCCATTTGACTTTTCAATGCAAAATTGGGTGGAATTGAGATGGGACCTCATGTCTCGTTTGGAGAGCCCCTGATGTGCCTAAACAGTGGAAACCCCCAAATTGATCCCATTTTGCAAAGTAGACCCCCTAAGGAACTTATCTAGATGTATTGTAAGCACTTTGAACCAACAAGTGTTTCACAGAAGTTTATAATGTAGAGCCGTGAAATTAAAAAAATCTTTTTTTTTCCACAAACTACTGTTTGGGCGCATGGCAGACCTCGGAAGGGAAGAAGTGGTGTTTTGGAATGCAGACTTTGATGGAATGGTCTGTGGGTGTTTGCAGAGCCCCTGATGTACCTAAACAGTAGAAACCCCCCACAAGTGACCCCATTTTGGAAACTAGACCTCCCCAAGGAACTTATCCAGATGTGTGGTGAGCACTTTGAACCCCCAAGTGTTTCACTAAAGTTTATAACGCAGAGCCTTGAAAATAAAAATCTTTTTTTTGCACAAAAATGATTTTTAGTCCCCAGTTTTGTATTTTCCCAGGGGTAACAGGAGAAACTGGACCCCAAAAGTTGTTGTCCAATTTGTCCTGAGTATGCTGATACCCCATATGTGGGGGTAAACCACTGTTTGGGTGCATGGCAGAGCTCAGAAGGGAAGGAGCACTGTTTTACTTTTTCAACGCAGAATTGTATGGATTGAGATCGGATGTCATGTTGCGTTTGCAGAGCCCCTGGTGTGCCTAAACAGTGGAAACCTCCCAATTCTAACTCCAACCCTAACCCCAACACACCCCTAAGCCTAATCCCAAGCCTAACCACACCCCTAACCCCAACACACCCCTAACCCTAATCCCAACCCTAACCATACCCCTAACTCTGACACACCCCTAACCCAACCGTAAACGTAATCCAAACCCTAACCCCAACTCTAGCCCCAACCCTAACTTTAGCCCCAACCCTAACCCTAACTTTAGCCCCAGCCCTAACTTTAGCCCCAACCCTAACCCTAACCCTAATGGGAAATTGGAAATAAATACATTTTTTTTATTTTATTATTTTTTCCTAACTAAGGCGGTGATAATGGGGGGTTTGATTTACTATTTATAGTGGGGTTTTATGTTTGGCAGCTTTTAAAAAGACGTTTGTTATTGCAAAAAATATTTTTTGCGTTACCATATTCTGAGAGCCTTAATTTTTCCATGTTTTGGTCCACAGAGTCATGTGAGGTCTTGTTTTTTGCAGGATGAGTTAACATTTTTATTGGTATCATTTTCGGGCACATGACATTTTTTGATCGCT
The DNA here is from genome assembly GCF_051348905.1 of Ranitomeya variabilis. Lineage (NCBI taxonomy): Eukaryota > Metazoa > Chordata > Amphibia > Anura > Dendrobatidae > Ranitomeya > Ranitomeya variabilis. The sequence continues at coordinate 57,593,010 of NC_135235.1, read as the reverse complement.
TTTTATTCTGATTTTTGTTAGGCAGAATGAACAAAAACCAGCAATTTGTGAATTTCTTTGGGGGGGGGGAGCGTTTAAACCGTTCCGCGTTTGGTAAAATTGATAAAGCAGTTTTATTCTTCGGGTAAGTGCGATTACAGCAATACCTCATTTATATATTTTTTTATGTTTTAGCGCTTTTATTCAATAAAAACTATTTTATAGAAAAAATAATTATTTTTGCCTCGCTTTATTCTGAGGGTTATAACTTTTTTATTTTTTCGCTGATGACGTTGTATGGCAGCTCGTTTTCTGCGGGACAAGATGACGTTTTCGGCGGGACAATGTTTATTTATATCCGTCTTTTTGATCGCGTGTTTTTCTACTTTTTGTTTGGCGGTATGATGATAAAGCATTGTTTTTTGCCTAGTTTTTTTTTTTTTTATGGTGTTCACTGAAGAGGTTAACTAGTGGAACAGTTTTATAGGTTGGGTCGTTACGGACGCGGCGATACTAGATATGTGTACTTTTATTGTTTTTTTAAAAATATTTACATAAAGAAATGTATTTATTGGAACAATATATATTTTTTTATTATTTTATTTAGGATTTTTTTTTTACAGATGTAAATATTTTTTTTTTACTTTGTCCCAGTGTGGGACATGATGGTAAAGTGTCAGATCGCTGATCTGACACTTTGCAATGCACTGTGTCAGATCAGCGATCTGACAGGCACTGTAGGAGGCTTGCTGGTGCCTGATCTAAGCAGACACTTGCAAGTCACCTCCCTGCAGGACCCGGAAAGACCCCCGCGGCCATCTTGGATCCGAGGCCTGCAGGGAGGAGGACAGAGGAGACGCTCGGAGTAACGCAATCACATCGCGTTGCTCCGAGGGTCTCAGGGAACCACGCAGGGTTCCGGGGTTAATGTGCCAGGAGCGGTCCGTGACCGCTCCTGGCACATAGTGCCGGATTTCAACTGTGATAGTCAGCTGACACTCGGCTGCGCTCCCCCCGTGAGCGCGGCTGATCGCGTTAGACGTACTATCCCATCGGTGGTCATACGGGCCCATACCACCTTGACGGGATAGTTTGTCTGGTTTCAGAAAGGGGTTAACATTTGTCCAACCCACACTTCATTACATACACAGATAGCTAGATAGATAGAAGGAATGAGATAGAAAGATGGATAGAAGGAATGACATAGCTAGAAGGAATGATAGATAGATAATATCAACAGTACTATATAATTGTCTAAGGGTCACTTCCGTCTTTCTGTCTGTCCTTCTGTCTGTGTCTGTCTTTCTGTCTGTCATGGATATTCATTGGTCACAGCCTCTGTCTGTCATGGAATCCAAGTCGCTGATTGGTCGTGGCAAAACAGCCACGACCAATCAGCGACGGCCACAGTCCGGCGGAAAAATGGCCGCTCCTTCCTCCCCACAGTCAGTGCCCGCTCCGTACTCCCCTCCAGTCAGCGCTCACACAGGGTTAATGGCAGCGGTAATGGACCGCGTTATGCCGCGGTGTAATGCACTCCGTTACCGCTGCTATTAACCCTGTGTGACCAACTTTTTACTATTCATGCAGCCTATGCAGCATGAATAGTAAAACGATCTAATGTTAAAAATAATAAAAAAAATAAAAAATCGTTATATACTCACCGTCCGTCGACCCCTCGGATCCAGAACCGGCCTTTCCCGCTCGCGACGCTCCGGTAACCTGTCCATGCTGCGATCTTGCGAGATGATGACGTAGCGGTCTCGCGAGACCGCTACGTCATCATCTCGCGAGACCGCAATGCACTCTTGGGACCGGAGCGCGCGAGGAGCATCGGTACAGGCATCGCTTGGATCCGGGGGCTCCGAAAGGTGAGTATATAACTATTTTTTATTTTATTTCTTTTTTTTAACAGGGATATGATGCCCACATTGCTATATACTACGTGGGCTGGGCAATATACTACATGGGCTGTGCTATATACTACGTGGCTGGGCAATATACTACATGGGCTGGGCAATATACTACGTGGCTGGGCAATATACTACATGGGCTGTGCTATATAATATGTGGCTGGGTAATATACTACATGGGCTGTGCTATATACTATGTGGCTGGGCAATATACTACGTGACTATACAATGTGGGCTGCGCAATATACAATGTGGGCTGCGCAATATACTATGTGGGCTGCGCAATATACTATGTGGGCTGCGCAATATACTACGTGGACTGCGCAATATACAACGTGGGCTGCGCAATATACAACGTGGGCTGCGCAATATGCAACGTGGGCTGCGCAATATACAACGTGGGCTTTGCAATATACAACGTGGGCTGCACAATTAACAACGTGGGCTGCGCAATATACTACGTGGACTGGGCAATATACTACGTGGGCTGCGCAATATACAACGTGGGCTGCGCAATATACAAAATGGGCTGCGCAATATACAATGTGGGCTGCGCAATATACAATGTGGGCTGCGCAATATACAACATGGGCTGCGCAATATACTACGTGGGCTGCGCAATGTACAACGTGGGCTGCGCAATGTACAAAGTGGGCTGCGCAATGTACAACGTGGGCTGCGCAATGTACAACGTGGGCTGCGCAATGTACAACGTGGGCTGAGCAATATACTACGTGGGCTGCGCAATGTACAACGTGGGCTGCGCAATGTACTACGTGGGCTGCACAATATACAACGTGGGCTGCGCAATGTACTATGTGGGCTGCGCAATGTACTATGTGGGCTGCGCAATGTACTGCGTGGGCTGCGCAATGTACTGCGTGGGCTGCGTAATGTACTGCGTGGGCTGCGCAATGTACTGCGTGGGCTGCGCAATATACTACGTGGGCTGTGCTATACACTATGCATACATATTCTAGAATACCCGATGCTTTAGAATCGGGCCACCATCTAGTATATATATATATATATATATATATATATATATATATATATAAAGGAATGAGATAGATAAAAGGAATGAGATAGATAAACAGATACATATCTATAGCTAGATATAGATAAAAAAAGAACACAGCAGCACATGTACATGAATCAGCCCTGTGAAAACACAGACAAATATACATTTCTCAAAAATATTTTTTCATAAAAATTTTTTCAAAATTTTTTTTTCATAAAACTTACAGTTAAAGATGAAATGGAGATTCTTAGCGCATAAATTGGCCAATTCATGTGTGCCCATCAACCACGGCAAGGTGATCTCCCTCTGATGGGTCCTACTCTACCATAGATGCCACTCTTGGGCCACCAGCCTACAACTCTGGACAAAACATGTCACTCTGGGCTAAACCTACAACTTATGGGCAGGTAGAGTTGATTACCGCCACCTGCAAGGTCAATGGGAGGAGTGCAAGATAAGTCTGGATGCTGCCACATCCATATAAATAGAGGAAAAAAACCAATCAGCACTCCCAATGTGAACACGTGCAAGCTGCAAACTGCATCACATAGATAAAAAAGAACACAGCAACACATGTACATGAATCGGCCATGTGAAAACACAGACAAATATACATTTCTCAAAAATATTTTTTCATAAAAAATTTTTCAAATTTTTTTTTTTCATAAAACTTACAGTTAAAGATGAAATGGAGATTCTTAGCGCATAAATTGGCCAATTCATGTGTGCCCATCAACCACGGCAAGGTGATCTCCCCCTGATGGGTCCTACTCTAGTACTCACGTTGAGAAATGTATATTTGTCTGTGTTTTCACATGGCCGATTCATGTACATGTGCTGCTGTGTTCTTCTGTTCTGTTCTGTGTCTCGCACCTCAATACCCAGCACTGCCGCCAACACTGGGACAGGAGCGTTCAGCTGCATAGAAATTCATGCAGCAGCACACTCAGGTACTAGTGCCGGTGGCAGTGCCAGGTATTGAGGTACGAGACTAGTGAAAGTTTCTCGAAAGTGTGACCCGACCTTAAACGCAATATCTGTTTAATTTAAAAAAATGGAAAAAAAAATTTGCGTGGGCTCCCGTGCAATTTTCAAGTCCAGAGTGGAAAGCCAGCGACTTGGGGCCGATATTTGTAGCCTGGGAAGTGGGTAATACCCATGGATCTTCCCAGGCTGTGAATATCAGCCCACAGCTGTCTGCGTAGCCTTTACTGGCTATTAAAATAGGGGGACCCCCCAAAAAATGACTTGGGGTCCCCCTATATTTTATAGCCTGAAAGACTACGCAGACAACTGTGGGCTGATATTCATAGCCTAGGAAGGGGCCATGGATATTTGCTCCCCCGGCTACAAATACCAGCCCCCTTCCGCTCCAGAAATGGTGAATCTGTAAGATGAGCAAATTCCGGCACTTAGCCTCTCTCTTCCCACTGCCCTGTAGCTGTGACATATGGGGTAATAAGGGGTTAATGTCACCTTTATATTGTAAGGTGACATTAAGCCCGGTTAATAATGGAGAGGCGTCAATAAGACACCTATCCATTATTAATCCTATAGTAGTGAAAGAGTTAAAAAAAAAGACACAGCCAGAAAAAAGTATTTTAATATTCTTAATTTCACCATACTTGATCACAGCAAAAAACAAAAAATAATAAACCAACCATATACTCCCTGTCCAACGCAGTCCAATTAATAACGAGTGTCCCACAATGATCTCCCCTATAGAACAGTTACCCGCTCTATAGGGCCTCCAGTGACACACTGACAGGAGACAATGGCTGCTGCAGTGTATCACTGAAGAGGTTACCTGAGTTCAGGCTCTCTCTTTATGGCAAAGCTGCGTGGGAATTTTCCCACACAGCAGTGCCGCAAATGAGAGTAGGAACTATTTCTCACAGCGGCAGAGGGATACAGTGCGGAAGGATACCTTCTGTCATTGTATCGTCAGAGGCCCTGGAGAGCAGTCGAATCAGTTGATGCGGCAGCTCTCCACGGGAGATCGTTGTGGGACACTCGTATTAATTGAATTTCTGCGGATAAGGGAGTATATTGTTTATTATTTTTAATATTTTTTACAGGTGAGCAATGACTTTTGGGAATCAAGGTGATGGTGAGTATGTACTCTATGTTGTATGTACTGTATGTTCTATGTTCTGTGTGTTGTATGTTGCATGCATTGTATGTTGTATGTACTGTATGTTGTATGTTATGTACTGTATGTTAAGTACTGTATGTTGTATGTTATGTATGTTGTATGTTATGTTACATACTGTATGTTGTATGTACTGTATGTTGTATGTTATGTTCTGTATGTTGTATGTACTGTATGTTATGTTCTGTATGTTGTATGTTCTGTATGTTGTATGTGTGCATTTTTTTTTTTTTTAACACAGTAGCCGGATGAAGGGACTATACTGTCCCATCATCCGGCTACCTGTCACTGTAGCAGGCATAGCCTGCCTACATACAGACCCACACACAGAGCCCCGCACACCGATGGACTGCGCAAGTGCAGGTCAACAATTACATATTGTGCAAGCGCTGCAAAACAATAAACATTGCACAAGCGCGGGATTTACAGTGACATCGGCACAATCCCGGGAACATAATTTAAATTGCATGGGTGGGAACAACCCTGATTGAATGCAATAAAGCACACCCCTATGACTAAACAAGCAGGTAAGATATAACTATATAAAGTACTTTTTATAAGGATTACAGCAGCACTTTTAATGGAAAAAAACAGGGCTCTGTAGGTTTGGATTTCTTCCTTCATTTAAAAACTGCATTTTGTGTTTACTTGTATTATTTTTGTCTAAAATTTACATTTGTTGGCAATCTGAAACAGTTAAGTTTGACAAACATGCAAAAGAATAAGAAATGAGGAAGAGGCAAACACTTTCTCACACACCTGTGTACTGTATATATGTTCCCCTTTCCCTTTTGTGCAGTTTACATGTGGTTTTCATGATAAAACGAAACAAGGAACATTGGTTAATTGATGCCAGTGTATTTGAAAGAGGAAATTAAGTCTGGTTTCTAAAAGTCTGTGCTGGGATTGGAATATCTGATGCCGACTGCAAGGTCTCCTGACCGGGGGGCTAGCTGTCTAATATTAGCCCATGAGACAGCTCGGGTCAGGAGACACAGCACAGACTGTATGAATTCAGCCTAAGGCTTCATTCACACATCAGTTATTTTTCATGTACGCAAAAATCCTGTCTGAATTTTCAGATACAGTTTTTTCTCAGATGATAATAAAAAAAATGAATGAAGGCTCTCACTTATTCTGGGTGCCAGCTTCATCCGAAGGAAATGAGAGCGAACAGCATCAAAGAAGAGAGTGCAAGAGTGGACAACCCCTTTAAAACTTCTGTTGGCCGCCCAGTCTTATCAGTGCTTTCCGTATGAGGTTGCTGTCTACCCAGTGCAGGCTTGAACATGTCAAATCAATTAATTTGTCACTGCGGTCATACAAGGAAGGTCATACAAGTGTCAGCCATAAACAAAGAGTCAGACGATGATGACACCTGAAGTCCATACCTCCCAACCATCCCGGATCCAGCGGGACTGTCCCGATTTTGACAGTCAGCCCCGCGATCCTGGGCGGGACATTAGTTGTCCCGCAGTGGTTGGGAGGTGTGCGTGCAATATCAGCCGGTCAGCCTCATCACTGCACCTGCAGAGCTGCCTGAGCACAGCACACAACATATTGGCTGCTCCCTGCTCACAGGAGAGGAGGACCTGTGATGAGGTCACAGGGGGGAGGACTCAGGGGGTCACATGATCGGGACCTCCGTGGATTGCAGGACTCGGCTTGCTGGTTGCCAACTTGCGATGGTGCTGCTGGATGAGGTAAGCTGCCTTGTGTGGCGTCAGGAGGTGTACAGTGTGGATGTAGCTGAGCCGTGTGTATGAGGTGTATGGAGCGGAGCCGTGTGTGTATGAGGTGTATGGAGCGGAGCTGAATGTGTATGAGGTGTATGGAGCGGAGCCGTGTGTGTACGAGGTGTACAGAGCAGAGCCGTGTGTGCACGAGGTGTAAGGAGCGGAGCCGTGTGTGTATGAAGTGTACGGAGCGAAGCCGTGTGTGTACGAGGTGTATGGAGCGAAGCCGTGTGTGTACGAGGTGTATGGAGCGAAGCCGTGTGTGTACGAGGTGTATGGAGCGAAGCCGTGTGTGTACGAGGTGTATGGAGCGGAGCCGTGTGTGTACGAGGTGTATGGAGCGGAGCCGTGTGTGTACGAGGTGTACAGAGCAGAGCCGTGTGTGTACGAGGTGCAAGGAGCGGAGCCGTGTGTGTATGAAGTGTACGGAGCGAAGCCGTGTGTGTACGAGGTGTATGGAGCGGAGCCGTGTGTGTACGAGGTGTATGGAGCGGAGCCGTGTGTGTACGAGGTGTATGGAGCGGAGCCGTGTGTGTATGAGGTGTACGAAGAGGAGCCATGTGTGTACGAGGTGTACGGAGCGGAGCCGTGTGTGTACGAGGTGTACGGAGCAGAGCCGTGTGTGTATGAGGTGTACGGAGCAGAGCCGTGTGTGTATGAGGTGTATGGAGCGGAGCTGAATGTGTATGAGGTGTAAGGAGCGGAGCCGTGTGTGTACGAGGTGTACGGAGCGGAGCCGTGTGTGTACGAGGTGTCCGGAGCGGAGCCGTGTGTGTACGAGGTGTACGGAGCGGAGCCGTGTGTACGAGGTGTAAGGAGTGGAGCCGTGTGTGTACGAGGTGTACGGAGCGGAGCAGTGTATGTACGAGGTGTATGGAGCGGAGCCATGTGTGTGCGAGGTGTACGAAGCGGAGCCGTGTGTGTACGAGGTGTACGGAGCGGAGCCGTGTGTGTACGAGGTGTAAGGAGCGGAGCCGTGTGTGTACGAGGTGTACGGAGCGGAGCCGTGTGTGTACGAGGTGTACGGAGCGGAGCCGTGTGTACGAGGTGTACGGAGTGGAGCCGTGTGTGTACGAGGTGTAAGGAGCGGAGCTGAATGTGTACGAGGTGTACGGAGCGGAGCCGTGTGTGTACGAGGTGTAAGGAGCGGAGCTGAATGTGTACGAGGTGTTCGGAGCGGAGCTGTGTGTGTACGAGGTGTAAGGAGCGGAGCTGAATGTGTACGAGGTGTACGGAGCGGAGCCGAGTGTGTACGAGGTGTAAGGAGCGGAGCTGAATGTGTACGAGGTGTACGGAGCGGAGCCGTGTGTGTACGAGGTGTACGGAGCGGAGCCGTGAGTGTATGAGGTGTATGGAGCAGAGCTGAATGTGTATGAGGTGTATGGAGCGGAGCCGTGTGTGTACGAGGTGTACGGAGCGGAGCCGTGTGTGTACGAGGTGTACGGAGCGGAGCCACGTGTGTACAAGGTGTATGGAGTGGAGCGCGTGTGTACGGAGTGGAGCCGTGTGTGCAAAGTGTACGGAGAGCAGCCGTGTATGTAGGAGTAGCTATGTGTGGCCATTATGCGGTATGAAGTATCATGTGCGGCCAATATACAGTATGGAGCATCATGTGGGGCCATTATACAGTATGGAGCATCATGTGCGGTCATTATACAGTATGGCGCATCATGTGGGGTCATTATACAGTATGGAGCATCATGTGCGGTCATTATACAGTTTGGAGCATCATGTGCGGTCATTATACAGTACGGAGCATCATGTGCGGTCATTATACAGTATGGAGCATCATGTGGGGCCATTATACAGTATGGAGCATCATGTGCAGCCAATATACAGTATGGAGCATCATGTGCAGCCATTATACAGTATGGAGCATCATGTGCAGTCATTATACAGTATGGAGCATCATGTGGGGCCATTATACAGTATGGAGCATCATGTGGGGCCATTATACAGTATGGAGCATCATGTGGGGTCATTATACAGTATGGAGCATCATGTAGGGCCATTATACAGTATGGAGCATCATGTGCAGCCAATATACAGTATGGAGCATTATGGGCAGCCATTATACAGTATGGAGCATCATGTGCAGCCATTATACAGTATGGAGCATCATGTGCAGCCATTATACAGTATGGAGCATCATGTGCAGTCATGCAGTATGGAGCATCATGTGCGGTCATTATACAGTATGGAGCATCACGTGCGGTCATTATACAGTATGGAGCATCACGTGTGGCCATTATACAGTATGGAGCATCACTTGTGGCCATTATACAGTATGGAGCATCACGTGGGGCCATTATACAGTATGGAGCATCATGTGTGGTCATTATACAGTATGGAGCATCATGTGGGGCCATTATACAGTATGGAGCATCATGTGCGGTCATTATACAGTATGGAGCATCATGTGTGGCCATTATACAGTATGGAGCATCATGTGCAGTCATTATACAGTATGGAGCACTGTGTGGCCATATTTTTTTGTTTATAATTATTGTATATGAAACAGTGTGATCAGCAGTGCTAAATGGGTGTGGTTGGGACGTGGATATGGGTGTGACTAATTATGAATGGGTGTGGTCAGAGGCGTGGCCTAAAATTTGCCACGGCGCGCGTTGCGCACCGCTAACTTTGTCACCGCTAACTTTGTCCCTCTTTACCATCTTCAAAAGTTGGGAGGTATGCCTGAACAGATTCTGTTGGCTAAATGAGCGCCAGGGGATTATCTGGAAAATTAGCCCTACGAGGATGAAGATTCACGTCTGATGAAAAGGTAAAGACAGTGTTGCTTTCATGGCTCACAGCTCAGCCTAAAACAGGTTGTCCACTAACCTAACTAAAGTTACTGGTTTTGCCATAAATGCATAATGGGGTTGTCCACTACTAGGACAGGACAATGGCAATGCAGTTTTTGCAGCAAAAAAAAATTATTTTACCATGTGAAAGGAGGCAAGAAAAAATTATATAAATCCGGTATTGCTGTAATCACACCAACCTGAAGAATAAAGTCATCTAATCACTTATACAGCACCAGAAACAAAGTAAAAAATAATTAACCCTGCTATTCTCCTGGTTACCACTATACACTTGTTATCTTCCTGTCATTTTTGACCGGACCTAATAAAGTCTTGATTTTTAGCTAATTTAAGTGTTTTAATTGAATAATTTTTGCAGTATTATATTGTATGTGAACCTGGTTGTTTATAAACAAATGAAAAATGGAAAGAAAAACTTACTTTTTTTTTTTTTTGTCATAACATTTAACATGGCTTTATTGGAATATTTATGCATATTGCACATTTGCACATACAAAAATAATGATTCATCCAACTGTAAACTATAACTAATAACAATAACTGTATGTGTAAATCTGCATGGACCAAAAGGACCTAAATAAATGATAAATAGTAGTAGATGTAGTATATAGTCCAAAATGAGATTATAGCTCCTTTATTTTACTCATAAAATGGCTGGAGATCACTATAAAAGGCTATCGGTCATTTTTGACCGAAGAGTACAAGTGTATAAAAAATTGTGGAGCAAAAAGTAAACATAAAAAAAATATATATAAAAATACGCATAGTAAGAACCCCTCAAATGAGGAAAAGTCAATCAACCACAAGTTTCAGAACCGCATCTTGAATTTTTTTAAAAATATTAAAGTTCAAAATCGGTCGTTTTTGACTGAAGACAATAGCAGGGTTAAAACCAATTCTTCACCTGCTGTTTATTTGTTCATTCTGCCTCCCAAAGATCACAGTAAGGCTCACATTTACCCTGCGCTCTGCGCTGAGTGCTTGCACTGTGGTTTCCTTGCAAATCTCTGAAATATGTGATTCAGATGGAACCTCCGACTGAAGATTCCCTATAATGAGGCAGATGCAGACTCTGTGGACACCATAGGACCTGTGATCCGATGGTGTACAAATTTTTAGGCGCGCATAAAAGCGTGGTCAGGCACAATTTTGTGCACCTGTGGAAAGAAATACAATGCTGAATAGAGGCCAGGCGGAGTCCAGAGTAACTTTGCAGCCTCAATATAGTCAATAAATCCCTCAGGGGTTTCATCTGAATCATGCCACTCATAGATTTAGATGGAAACCCCGAAATAATAAAATACTCAGCGTAAAGAGCCAGATTAATGTGATTCCAAATGTTATGTAAAAATAGCAAGTCCCCTCCTTTCCTTCTTAGCTTTACACTGTGCCTCAAAAGCAGTTTTCGACCACATATGGCGTATTAGTGTACTCAGGAGAAATTATACAACAAATTGTATGGTTCATTTTGCTCCTGTTATCCTTGTGAAAATGAAAATTTGGGGCGAAACCAACATTTTTGTGGGACAAATTTATTTTTTCATTTTCACAGTTCAACATGATAAACTTCTGTGAAGCATCTGGAGGTTCAAGATGCTCGCCACACGTCTAGATATACTCCTTGAGGGGTGTAGTTTCCAAAACGACATTACTTATGGGGGGTTCCCACTGTTTAGGCACTTCAGGAGCTCTCCAAATGGGACAAGGCGTTCGCTAACTATTCCAGCCAATTTTGCATTAAAAAAATCAAATGGTGCCCCTTGCCAGTAGTTTTCCCCCACATGTGGGGTATCAGCGTATTCAGGATAAATTACACAACAAATTTTATGGTGCACGTTCTCCTGCTACCCATGTGAAAATAAAAAGATTGAAGCTAAAAACATTCTTGTGGGAAAAATGTGATTTTCTATTTTCACAGCTCAACGTTATAAACTTCTGTGAAGAACCTGGGGGTTCAAGGTGTTCACCACACATCTAAATACATTCATTGAGGGCTCTAGTTTCCAAAATGGAGTCACTAGTTTCCACTGTTTAAGCAAACCCAGGGCTCTCTAAATGCGACATGGCATCCGCTCTCAATTCCAGTCATTTTTGCATTCAAATAGTCAAATGGCACTCCTCCACTTTCGAGCCCTATCATAAGTCTATTCAGCATTTTTCCGCCACATATGAGATATTGATGTACTCAATAGAAATTGTACAACACATTTTGGGGTCCAATTTCTCCTGTTACCCTTGTAAAAATAAAAAATTTGGGGCTTAAGTACAATTTTTGTGAAAAAAAAGTTAAATGTTAATTTTTTCCTTCCACATTGCATTAATTCCTGAGAATCATCTGATCTGGTTAATAAACTTCTTGAATGCAGTTTTTAGAATGGTGTCACTCTTGGGTATTTTCTGTCATATAAGCTCCTCAAAAGTCACTTCAAATTTGATGAGGTCCCTAAAAAATGGTACATTTGGTTGGAAAAATGAGAAATTGCTGGACAACTTTTAACCCTTCTAACTTCATAACAAAAAAAAAATTATGCTTCAAAAATTATGCAGATGTAAAGTAGACATGTGGCAAATGTCATTTATTAACTATTTTGTGTGACATAATTCTCTGGTTTAAGGGCATGAGAATTAAAATTTTGAAAATTGCTACAGTGGGAGAAATAAGTATTTGATCCTTTGCTGATTTTGTAAGTTTGCCCACTGACAAAGACATGAATAGTTTATAATTTTAAAGGTAGGTTAATTTTAACACTGAGAAATAAAATATCAAAAATAAAATTCAGAAAATCACATTGTATAAATTATATGAATTTATTTGCAATTTGCAGTGAGAAATAAGTATTTGATCCCTCTGGCAAACAAGATTTAATACTTGGTGGCAAAACCCTTGCTAGCAAGCACAGCAGTCAGACACTTTTTGTAGCTGATGATGAGGTTTGCGCACATGTCAGGAGGAATTTTGGTCTACTCCTCTTTGCAGATCATCTCTAAATCATTAAGATTTTGAGGCTGTCGCTTGGCAACTCGGAGCTTCAACTCCCTCCATAAGTTTTCTATGGGATTAAGGTCTGGAGACTGGCTAGTCCATTCCATGACCTTAATGTGCTTCTTTTTGAGCCACTCCTTTGTTGCCTTGGCTGTATGTTTTGGGTCATTGTCTTGCTGTAAGACCAAGTCACGACCCATTTTTAATGTCCTGGTGGAGGGAAGGGGGTTGTCACTCAGGATTTTACGGTACATGGCTCCATCCACTCTCTCATTGATGCGGTGAAGTAGTCCTGTGCCCTTAGCAGAGAAACAACTCAAAACATAGTTTCCACCTCCATGCTTGACAGTGGGGAAGGTGTTCTTTGAGTCATAGGCAGCATTTCTCTTTCTCTTGAGTTAATGCCAAAGACCTAAATTTTTGTCTCATCTGACCACAGCACCTTCTCCCAATCACTCAGACACCTCCAGGTGTTCATTGGCAAACTTCAGATGGGCCTCTACATGTGCCATCTTGAGTAGGGGGACCTTGCGGGCACCGCAGGATTTTAAATCTTTATGGCATAATGTGTTACCTATGGTTTTCTTGGTGACTGTGGTCCCAGCTGCCTTATCATTATTAACAAGTTCCCCCCGTGTAGTTCTAGGATTGATCTCTCACCTTCCTCATGATCATGGATACCCCACGAGGTGAGATTTTGCATGGCGCCCCAGATCGATGTCGATCGACAGTCATTTTGTATTTTTTCATTTTCTTACTATTGCACCAACAGTTGTCTCCTTCTGACCCAGGGCCTTACTTAGGGTATGTGTCCACTTTCAGGATGGCCGGCGGTTTGGACGGAGCGGCAAACCCGCTCCGCCCTAAGCTCCGCCCCCTTCTGTGACGCGATGATGCCGGATGTGTTCATTGCACACATCCGACATCATCGCACCCCACACATAGGGCCCTGTGATATACCTTGCGGCAGCGCAGCGTCGCCGCAAGGTACATGGACATGCTGCGATCTTAAAAGACGCGCAGCATGTCCGGAATCGCAGGGCCGACGGGTGCGTGTTACCACGCATAGTGGAGACGGGATTTCAAAAAATCCCCTCCACTATGCTGTAACATCTGGACGCTGCGTGTTGGACGCTGCGGCTCTGCGCAGCGTCAAACACGCGTTTCCTGCACGTGGAAACATACCCTTAGGGTATGTGCACACGCTGCGGATTTTGCTGTGGATCCGCAGCTGCGGGTCCGCAGCGGTTTCCCATGCATTTACAGTACCATATAAAGCTATGGGAAATGAAATCCGCAGTGCACATGCTGCGGAAAAAAACGCGCGGAAACGCAGCGGTTTATTTTCCGCAGCATGTCAATTCTTTGTGCGGATTCCGCTGCGGGTTTACACCTGCTCCAATAGAAAACTGCAGGTGTAAACCCGCAGCGGAAACCGCAATAGAAACCGCGATAAATCCGCAGTAAAAACGGCAGCGGTTTTGCACTGCGGATTTATCAAAACTGCTGCGGAAAATTCCGCAATGGAATCCGCAGCGTGTGCACATGGCCTTATAGTTTTGTAGCCAATTCCAGCTTTGTGAGATCTATGAAATTGACCCTGACATTCTTATAAAGCTCTTTGGTCTTGCCCATCTTGTAGAGGTTAGAGTCTGATTGAGTCTGTGGACAGGAGTCTTTTATAAAGGTTACTATGTAAGACAGCTGTCTTTAATGCAGGTAACCAGTTGATTAGGAGGGTCTAACTGGTCTGTAGGAGCCAGAACTCTTAGTGGTTGATAGGGGATCAAATACTTATATCCCACTGCAAAATGCAAATAAATGTCTATAATTTATACAATGTGATTTTCTGGATTTTATTTTTGATATTCTATCTCTCAATGTTGAAATTAACCTTCCGTTAAAATCATAGACTGTTTATGTCTTTGTCAGTGGCAAAACTTACAAAATCAGCAAGGGATCAAATACTTATTTCCCCCACTGTATCTTTCCTTATCACATTCTGCTTCCATCCTTTCGCCTTGGAATATGGCCTTCACTTGGTCTATTATCTCTTTCCAATTTGGGATCGATTCAGATAACCAATGTTTTAACAAGCTTCTTTTGGCTATTAAACAGATTGTATGGAATATTGGGATTAGTTTTTCCTTCTCTTTTTGTTGTACACCTTCCTCACTCTTCCAGTAATGGAAAAGAAATGGTAACGGATATAGGGGAACACTCTGAACACCCGTATTTTCCAATATATATTTTATGTCTTTCCAGAATTATTGTACAACCCATGGAGTAAGTCTGAATCTTTAAGTTTGCATTTTGGACAATGTGGCAGACGATTTCTCATATTTTTTGGATAATTTTTTTTGGTATAATAAAGGTCAAGATTGCTCTATGCATGACCCTAAACTCACTCAAAATGTTCTTCAGTACTACCTTCCACCCTATGAGGATTTTTTCCCCAATTTCCTCTCCCTATATTTGATTATCTCATTACCTAAATACTTGTACTATTTCTAATTTCCCCAGAAATTCTTTGAAACCTCTGCATAGCGTAGATATATACTGTGTGCCTTCTCGGTCTAATAATAGAGTATCCATTGTGTTTCTTCCCTTACATTTATCAGATGTGCCCTAATCATTCCTCTGATTCGTTCGAATTGGAGAAATTGTTGTTTACTTAACTTAACCCCTTCCCGACCTTTGACGCATACGCTGCGTCATGAAAGTCTGTGCCTTCCCGACCTATGACGCAGCGTATGCGTCATGGAGGGATCGCGTCCCTGCAGATCGGGTGAAGGGGTTAACTCCCATTTTACCCGATCTGCAGAGACAGGGGGAGTGGTGCTTCAGCCCAGGGGGGGTGGCTTCACCCCCCCGTGGCTACGATCGCTCTGATTGGCTGTTGAAAGTGAAACTGCCAATCAGAGCGATTTGTAATATTTCACCTAAAAAACTGGTGAAATATTACAATCCAGCCATGGCCGATGCTGCAATATCATCGGCCATGGCTGGAAATACTAAAGTGACCCCCCCCACACCCACCGATCGCCCCCCCAGTCCTCCGTTATGGGGTCCGGTCCCCTCCGTCCGCCTGCCGGCTCCCCCGTCCTCCTGTCCGCTCCCTCCTTGCTCAGATCCCCCCCCCCTGTGCTCCGATCACCCCCCCGTGCTCCGATCCACCCCCCCACCACCCCTTCATACTTACCGATCCTCCCGGTGTCCGGCCGTCTCCTCGCTGGGCGCCGCCATCTTGGAAAATGGCGGGCGCATGCTCAGTGCGCCCGCCGAATCTGCCAGTCGGCAGATTCCTTACAAGTACATTTTGATCGCTGTGGTAGGTTCTATCACAGCGATCAAAATAAAAAAAATAATAAATAACCCCCCCCCCTTTATCACCCCCATAGGGACAATAATAAAATAAAGAATTTTTTTTTTTTTTTTTCCCACTAGGGTTAGGGTTAGAACTAGGGTTAGAACTAGGGGTAGGGTTAGGGGTAGGGTTAGGGTTACGGGTAGGGTTAGGGTTACGGGTAGGGTTAGGGGTAGGGTTATGGCATGTGCACACAGAGCGGATCGGCCGCGGATCCGCAGCGGATCGGCCGCGGATCCGCAGCGGATCGGCAGCGGATCCGCAGCGGATCGGCAGCGGATCCGCAGCGGATGGGCAGCGGATCGGCAGCGGATCCGCAGCGGATCGGCAGCGGATCCGCAGCGGATCGGCAG
Organism: Ranitomeya variabilis; assembly: GCF_051348905.1. NCBI lineage: Eukaryota > Metazoa > Chordata > Amphibia > Anura > Dendrobatidae > Ranitomeya > Ranitomeya variabilis. The sequence continues at coordinate 57,576,678 of NC_135235.1, read as the reverse complement.
CGGATCCGCAGCGGATCGGCCGCGGATCCGCAGCGGATTGGCAGCGGATCCGCAGCGGATTGGCCGCGGATCCGCAACGGATCGGTAGCGGATTGGCCGCGGATCCGCAGCGGATTGGCCGCGTGTCATGATCTCAATGGCAAGAGAACATAGCATAAGCATATATAGGAACTAGCTCTTGGAAGATGGGAACTGAGCTGACCATGAACTAAACCTAACGCACAACTAGCAGTGGCCGGGTAGCATGCCTACGTTGATTCTAGATGCCCAGCCCAGCCGGAGGACTAAATAAAGCTAGCAGAGGAAAATATTAGTCCTAGCTCACCTCTAGAGAAATACCCCGAAAGGAGACAGAGGCCCCCCACATGTATTGGCGGTGAGTTGAGATGAAATAACAAACGTAGTATGAAAATAGGTTTAGCAAATTTGAGGTCCACTTACTACATAGCAGAAGACAGAAAGGACACTTTCATGGTCAGCTGAAAACCCTATCAAAAAACACCATCCAGAAATTACTTTAAAACTCTGGCATTAACTCATAACACCAGAGTGGCAATTCCCGTTCACAAGAGCTTTCCAGACACAGTAACGAAACTACAGCTGTGAACTGGAACAAAATGCAAAAACAAACATGGACAAGAGTCCAACTTATCTAGTAGTTGTCTAGGAGCAGGAACAAGCACAGAGAGGCTTCTGATAACATTGTTGACCGGCAAGCAACTAACAGAGCAGCAAGGTTATATAGCGACTCCCACATCTTGATGGGAACAGGTGAACAGAGAAGATGAAGACACCAGTTCAATTCCACCAGTAGCCACCGGGGGAGCCCAGAATCCAAATTCACAACAGTACCCCCCCCTCAAGGAGGGGGCACCGAACCCTCACCAGAACCACCAGGGCGATCAGGATGGGCCCTATGAAAGGCACGAACCAGATCGGAGGCATGAACATCAGATGCATTCACCCAAGAATTATCCTCCTGGCCGTATCCCTTCCACTTGACCAGATACTGGAGTCTCCGTCTGGAAACACGAGAGTCCAAGATTTTCTCCACAACGTACTCCAACTCACCCTCAACCAACACCGGAGCAGGAGGCTCAACGGAAGGCACAACCGGTACCTCATACCTGCGCAATAATGACCGATGAAAAACGTTATGAATAGAAAAGGATGCAGGGAGGTCCAAACGGAAGGAAACAGGGTTAAGAATCTCCAATATCTTATACGGGCCGATAAACCGAGGCTTAAACTTAGGAGAAGAGACCCTCATAGGGACAAAACGAGAAGACAACCACACCAAATCCCCAACAGAAAGCCGAGGACCAACACGACGGTGGCGGTTGGCAAAAAGCTGAGTCTTCTCCTGGGACAACCTCAAATTGTCCACCACCTGCCCCCAGATCTGATGCAATCTCTCCACCACAGCATCCACTCCAGGACAATCCGAAGATTCCACCTGACCAGAGGAAAATCGAGGATGAAACCCCGAATTACAGAAAAACGGGGACACCAAAGTGGCAGAGCTGGCCCGATTATTGAGAGCGAACTCCGCCAATGGCAAAAAAGCAACCCAATCATCCTGGTCAGCAGACACAAAACACCTCAGATATGTCTCCAGGGTCTGATTAATCCGCTCGGTCTGGCCATTCGTCTGAGGATGGAAAGCGGACGAAAAAGATAAATCTATGCCCATCCTAGCACAGAATGCCCGCCAAAATCTAGACACGAATTGGGTCCCTCTGTCAGAAACGATATTCTCAGGAATACCATGCAAACGAACAACATTTTGAAAAAACAGAGGAACCAACTCGGAAGAAGAAGGTAACTTGGGCAGAGGAACCAAATGGACCATCTTAGAAAAACGGTCACACACCACCCAGATGACAGACATCTTCTGAGAAACAGGCAGATCTGAAATAAAATCCATCGAGATGTGCGTCCAAGGCCTCTTAGGAATAGGCAAGGGCAACAATAATCCACTAGCCCGAGAACAACAAGGCTTGGCCCGAGCACAAACGTCACAAGACTGCACAAAGCCTCGCACATCTCGTGACAGGGAAGGCCACCAGAAGGACCTTGCCACCAAATCCCTGGTACCAAAAATGCCAGGATGACCTGCCAACGCAGAAGAATGAACCTCAGAGATGACTCTACTGGTCCAATCATCAGGAACAAACAGTTTATCAGGTGGGCAACGATCAGGTCTCTCCGCCTGAAACTCCTGCAAGGCCCGCCGCAGGTCTGGAGAAACGGCTGACAATACCACTCCATCCTTAAGGATACCTGTGGGCTCAGAGTTACCAGGCGAGTCAGGCTCAAAACTCCTAGAAAGGGCATCCGCCTTAACATTCTTAGAACCCGGTAGGTATGACACCACAAAATTAAACCGAGAGAAAAATAATGACCAGCGCGCCTGTCTAGGATTCAGGCGCCTGGCGGTCTCAAGATAAATCAAATTTTTGTGGTCAGTCAATACCACCACCTGATGTCTGGCCCCCTCAAGCCAATGGCGCCACTCCTCAAAAGCCCACTTCATGGCCAAAAGCTCCCGATTCCCAACATCATAATTCCGCTCAGCGGGCGAAAATTTACGGGAAAAGAAGGCACAAGGCCTCATCACGGAGCAGTCAGAACTTTTCTGCGACAACACTGCCCCAGCTCCGATCTCAGAAGCGTCGACCTCAACCTGAAAAGGTAGAGCAACATCAGGCTGACGCAACACAGGGGCAGAGGAAAAACGGCGCTTAAGCTCCCGAAAGGCCTCCACAGCATCAGGGGACCAATCAGCAACATCAGCACCCTTCTTAGTCAAATCGGTCAATGGCTTAGCAATATCCGAAAAACCAGCAATAAATCGACGATAAAAGTTAGCAAAGCCCAAAAATTTCTGAAGACTCTTAAGAGAAGAGGGCTGCGTCCAATCACAAATAGCTTGAACCTTGACAGGATCCATTTCAATGGAAGAGGGGGAAAAAATATATCCCAAAAAGGAAATCCTCTGTACCCCAAAAACACACTTAGAACCCTTCACACACAAAGAATTAGACCGCAAAACCTGAAAAACCCTCCTGACTTGCTGGACATGAGAGTCCCAGTCATCCGAAAAAATCAGAATATCATCCAGATACACAATCATAAATTTATCCAAATAATCGCGAAAAATATCATGCATAAAGGACTGGAAAACTGACGGAGCATTAGAAAGACCAAAAGGCATCACTAAATACTCAAAGTGGCCCTCGGGCGTATTAAATGCGGTTTTCCACTCATCCCCCTGCCTGATTCGCACCAAATTATACGCCCCACGAAGGTCAATCTTAGAGAACCACTTGGCCCCCTTTATGCGAGCAAACAAATCAGTCAGCAACGGCAATGGGTATTGATATTTAACAGTGATTTTATTCAAAAGCCGATAATCAATACATGGTCTCAAAGAGCCGTCTTTTTTTGACACAAAGAAAAAACCGGCTCCTAAGGGAGATGACGATGGACGAATATGTCCCTTTTCCAAGGACTCCTTTATATATTCTCGCATAGCAGCATGTTCAGGCACAGACAGATTAAATAAACGACCCTTTGGGTATTTACTACCCGGGATTAAATCTATGGCACAATCGCACTCTCGGTGCGGAGGTAACGAACCAAGCTTGGATTCTTCAAAGACGTCACGATAGTCAGACAGGAACTCAGGAATTTCAGAGGGAATGGATGATGAAATGGAAACCACAGGTACATCCCCATGAGCCCCCTTACATCCCCAGCTCAACACAGACATAGCTCTCCAGTCGAGGACTGGGTTGTGAGATTGCAGCCAAGGCAATCCTAGCACCAAATCATCATGTAGATTATACAGCACCAGAAAGCGAATAATCTCCTGGTGATCTGGATTAATACGCATAGTTACTTGTGTCCAGTATTGTGGTTTATTATTAGCCAATGGGGTGGAGTCAATCCCCTTCAGAGGAATAGGAGTCTCCAAAGGCTCTAAATCATACCCACAGCGTTTGGCAAAGGACCAATCCATAAGACTCAAAGCGGCGCCAGAGTCGACATAGGCGTCCGTGGTAATAGATGACAAAGAGCAAATCAGGGTCACAGATAGAATAAATTTAGACGGTAAGGTGCAAATGGAAACAGATTTACCAAGCTTTTTAGTGCGCTTAGAGCATGCTGATATAACATGAGTAGAATCACCACAATAGAAACACAACCCATTTTTCCGTCTAAAATTCTGCCGCTCGCTTCGGGACAGAATTCTATCACACTGCATACTCTCTGTCGACTTCTCAGTGGACACCGCCAGATGGTGCACTGGTTTGCGCTCCCGCAAACGCCTATCGATCTGAATAGCCATTGTCATGGACTCATTCAGACCCGCAGGCACAGGGAACCCCACCATAACATCCTTAATGGCATCAGAGAGACCCTCTCTGAAAGTCGCCGCCAGGGCGCACTCATTCCACTGAGTAAGCACAGACCATTTACGGAATCTTTGGCAGTAAATTTCCGCTTCATCTTGCCCCTGAGATAGGGACATCAAAGTTTTTTCTGCCTGAAGCTCCAAATGAGGTTCGTCATAAAGCAACCCCAAGGCCAGAAAAAACGCATCCACATTGAGCAACGCAGGATCTCCTGGTGTCAATGAAAAAGCCCAGTCTTGAGGGTCGCCCCGGAGCAAGGAAATCACAATCCTGACCTGCTGTGCAGGGTCTCCGGCAGAGCGAGATTTCAGAGACAAAAATAATTTGCAATTATTTCGAAAATTCTGAAACCCGGATCTATTCCCCGAGAAAAATTCCGGCAAAGGAATTCTCGGCTCAGATACAGGTGCATGACAAACAAAATCTTGCAAATTTTGTACCTTCGTGGCGAGATTATTCAAACCTGCAGTTACACTCTGAAGATCCATTACAAACAGGTGGACACAGAGCCATTCAAGGGTTAAGAGGAGGTAAGAAGCAGCTAGACAGCAATTAAGGGCTAGGCAGCAAAACTCTGAGGGGGAAGAAAAAAAAAAATAAAAAAAATTTCCCTTCAACACTTCTTTTTCTCCTGCTTCAGCCCAAACAATTAACACTTTGTTGGCCGGTCAAACTGTCATGATCTCAATGGCAAGAGAACATAGCATAAGCATATATAGGAACTAGCTCTTGGAAGATGGGAACTGAGCTGACCATGAACTAAACCTAACGCACAACTAGCAGTGGCCGGGTAGCATGCCTACGTTGATTCTAGATGCCCAGCCCAGCCGGAGGACTAAATAAAGCTAGCAGAGGAAAATATTAGTCCTAGCTCACCTCTAGAGAAATACCCCGAAAGGAGACAGAGGCCCCCCACATGTATTGGCGGTGAGTTGAGATGAAATAACAAACGTAGTATGAAAATAGGTTTAGCAAATTTGAGGTCCACTTACTACATAGCAGAAGACAGAAAGGACACTTTCATGGTCAGCTGAAAACCCTATCAAAAAACACCATCCAGAAATTACTTTAAAACTCTGGCATTAACTCATAACACCAGAGTGGCAATTCCCGTTCACAAGAGCTTTCCAGACACAGTAACGAAACTACAGCTGTGAACTGGAACAAAATGCAAAAACAAACATGGACAAGAGTCCAACTTATCTAGTAGTTGTCTAGGAGCAGGAACAAGCACAGAGAGGCTTCTGATAACATTGTTGACCGGCAAGCAACTAACAGAGCAGCAAGGTTATATAGCGACTCCCACATCTTGATGGGAACAGGTGAACAGAGAAGATGAAGACACCAGTTCAATTCCACCAGTAGCCACCGGGGGAGCCCAGAATCCAAATTCACAACAGCCGCGGATCCGCAGCGGATGGGCAGCGGATCGGCAGCGGATCGGCAGCGGATCCGCAGCGGATCGGCCGCGGATCCGCAGCGGATCGGCCGCGGATCCGCAGCGGATCGGCCGCGGATCCGCAGCGGATCCGCAGCGGATTGGCCGCGGATCCGCAGCGGATCGGTAGCGGATTGGCCGCGGATCCGCAGCGGATTGGCCGCGGATCCGCAACGGATCGGTAGCGGATTGGCCGCGGATCCGCAGCGGATTGGCCGCGGATCCGCAACGGATCGGCCGCGGATCGGCCGCGGATCCGCAGCGGATTGGCCGCGGATCCGCAGCGGATGGGCAGCGGATGGGCAGCGGATCCGCAGCGGATCGGCAGCGGATCCGCAGCGGATTGGCCGCGGATCCGCAGCGGATTGGCAGCGGATCCGCAGCGGATCGGCCGCGGATCCGCAGCGGATCGGTAGCGGATTGGCCGCGGATCCGCAGCGGATTGGCCGCAGATCCGCAGCGGATTGGCCGCTGCGAATTCGAAGCAGTTTTCCATCAGGTTTACAGTACCATGTACACCTAAGGAAAACCAAATCCGCTGTGCCCATGGTGCGGAAAATTCCGTGCAGAAACGCTGCGTTGTATTTTCCGCAGCATGTCAATTCTTTGTGCGGATTCCGCAGCGTTTTACACCTGTTCCTCAATAGGAATCCGCAGGTGAAATCCGCACAAAAAAACACTGGAAATCTGCTGTAAATCCGCAGGTAAAACGCAGTGCCTTTTACCTGCAGATTTTTCAAAAATCGTGCGGAAAAATCTCACACGAATCCGCAACGTGGGCACATAGCCTTAGGGTTAGGGTTGGAATTAGGGCTAGGGTTTGAAATAGGGTTAAGATTAGGCTTGTGGTTAGGGTTACGGATAGGGTTAGGGGTGTGTTGGGGTTACAGTTGTGGTTAGGGTTGGGATTAGGGTTACGGTTGGGATTAGGGTTAGGATTAGGGTTGGAATTAGGGTTACGGGTGTGTTGCGGTTAGGGTTGTGGTTAGGGGTGTGTTGGGGTTAGGGTTGTGATTAGGGTTATGGCTACAGTTGGGATTAGGATTAGGGGTGTGTTGGGGTTAGTGTTGAAGTTAGAATTGAGGGGTTTCCACTGTTTAGGCACATCAGGGGTCTCCAAACGCAACATGGCGCCACCATTGATTCCAGCCAATCTTGCGTTCAAAAAGTCAAATGGTGCTCCCGCCCTTCCAAGCCCCGACGTGCGCCCAAACAGTGGTTACCCCCACATTTGGGGTACCAGCGTACTCAGGACAAACTGGGCAACAACTGTTGGGGGTCCAATTTCTCCTGTTACCCTTGCAAAAATAAAAAATTACTTGCTAAAACATAATTTTTGAGGAAAGAACAATTATTTTTTATTTTCACGGCTCTGCGTTATAAACTTCTGTGAAGCACTTGGGGGTTGAAAGTGCTCACCACACATCTAGATAAGTTCCTTCGGGGGTCTAGTTTCCAAAATGGGGTCACTTGTGGGGTGTTTCTACTGTTTAGGCACATCAGGGGCTCTGCAAATGCAATGTGACGCCCGCAGACCATTCCATCAAAGTCTGCATTTCAAATGTCACTACTTCCCTTCCGAGCCCTGACGTGCGCCCAAACAGTGGTTTACCCCCACATATGGGGTATCAGCGTACTCACAACAAACTGGGCAACAAATATTGGGGTCCAAATTCTCCTGTTACCCTTGTGAAAATAAAAAATTGCTTGCTAAAACATCTTTTTTGAGGAAAGAAAAATGATTTTTTATTTTCACGGCTCTGCGTTGTAAACTTCTGTGAAGCACTTGGGGGTTGAACGTGCTCACCACACATCTAGATAAGTTCCTTGGGGGGTCTAGTTTCCAAAATAGGGTCACTTGTGGGGGGTTTCTACTGTTTAGGCATATCAGGGGCTCTGCAAACGTAACATGATGCCCGCAGACCATTCCATCAAAGTCTGCATTCCAAAATGTCACTACTTCCCTTCCGAGCCCCGGCATGTGCCCAAACAGTGGTTTACCCCCACATATGGGGTATCAGCGTACTCAGGAGAACCTGGACAACAACTTTTGGGGTCCAATTTCTCCTGTTACTCTTGCAAAAATAAAAAAATTCTGGGCTAAAAAAATATTTTTGAGGAAAGGAAACATTTTTTATTTTCACGGCTCTGCGTTATAAACTTCTGTGAAGCACTTGGGGGTTCAAAGTGCTCACCACACATCTAGATTAGTTCCTTGGGAGGTCTAGTTTCCAAAATGGGGTCACTTGTGCGGGAGCTCCAATGTTTAGGCACACAGGGGCTCTCCAAACGCGACATGGTGTCCGCTAATGATTGGAGCTAATTTTCCATTCAAAAAGCCAAATGGCGTGCCTTCCCTTCCGAGCCCTGCCGTGCGCCCAAACAGTGGTTTACCCCCACATATGGGGTATCATCGTACTCAGGACAAACTGGACAACAACATTTGGGATCCAATTTCTCCTATTACCCTTGGTAAAATAAAAAATTCTGGGCTAAAAATCATTTTTGAGGAAAGAAAAATTATTTTTTTATTTTCACGGCTCTGCGTTATAAACTTCTGTGAAGCACCTGGGGGTTATAAGTGCTCACTATGCATCTAGATAAGTTCCTTGGGGGGTCTAGTTTCCAAAATGGGGTCACTTGTAGGGGAGCTCCAATGTTTAGGCACACAGGGGCTCTCCAAACGCGACATGGTGTCCGCTAACGATTGGAGCTAATTTTCCATTCAAAAAGTCAAATGGCACGCCTCCCCTTCCGAGCCTTGCCGTGCACCCAAACAGTGGTTTACCCCCACATATGAGGTATCGGCATACTCAGGAGAAATTGCCCAACAAATTTTAGGATCCATTTTATCCTGTTGCCCATGTGAAAATGAAAGAATTGAGGCTAAAAGAAATTTTGTGTGAAAAAAAGTACTTTTTCATTTTTGCGGATCAATTTGTGAAGCACCTGGGGGTTTAAAGTGCTCACTATGCCTCTAGATGAGTTCCTTGGGGGACTAGTTTCCAAAATGGGGTCACTTGTGGAGGAGCTCCAATGTTTAGGCACACAGGGGCTTTCCAAACGCGACATGGTGTCCGCTAACGATGGAGATAATTTTTCATTCAAAAAGTCAAATGGCGCTCCTTCCCTTCCGAGCCTTACCATGTGCCCAAACAGTGGTTTACCCCCACATGTGAGGTATTGGTGTACTCAGGAGAAATTGCCCAACAAAATTTAGGATCCATTTTATCCTGTTGCCCATGTGAAAATGAAAAAATTGAGGCTAAAATAATTTTTTTGTGAAAAAAAAGTACTTTTTCATTTTTATGGATCAATTTGTGAAGCACCTGGGGGTTTAAAGTGCTCACTATGCTTCTAGATAAGTTCCTTGGGGGGTCTAGTTTCCAAAATGGGGTCACTTGTGGGGGAGCTCCAATGTTTAGGCACACGGGGGCTCTCCAAACGTGACATGGTGTCCGCTAAAGATTGGAGCCAATTTTTCATTCAAAAAGTCAAATGGCGCTCCTTCCCTTCCGAGCCCTGCCGTGCGCCCAAACAGTGGTTTACCCCCACATATGAGGTATCAGCGTACTCAGGACAAATTGGACAACAACGTCCGTGGTCCAGTTTCTCCTTTTACCGCTGGGAAAATAAAAAAATTGTTGCTAAAAGATCATTTTTGTGACTAAAAAGTTAAATGTTCATTTTTTACTTCCATGTTGCTTCTGCTGCTGTGAAACACCTGAAGGGTTAATAAACTTCTTGAATGTGGTTTTGAGCACCTTGAGGGGTGCAGTTTTTAGAATGGTGTCACTTTTGGGTATTTTCAGCCATATAGAACCCTCAAAATGACTTCAAATGTGAGGTGGTCCCTAAAAAAAATGGTTTTGTAAATTTTGTTGTAAAAATGAGAAATCACTGGTCAAATTTTAACCCTTATAACTTCCTAGCAAAAAAAAAAATTGTTTCCAAAATTGTGCTGATGTAAAGTAGACATGTGGGAAACGTTATTTATTAACTATTTTGTGTCACATAACTCTCTGGTTTAACAGAATAAAAATTCAAAATGTGAAAATTGTGAAATTTTCAAATTTTTTGCCAAATTTCCGTTTTTTTTCACAAATAAACTCAGAAATTATCGACCTAAATTTACCACTAACATGAAGCCCAATATGTCACGAAAAAACAATCTCAGAATCGCTAGGATCCGTTGAAGCGTTCCTGAGTTATTACCTCATAAAGGGACACTGGTCAGAATTTCAAAAAACGGCAAGGTCATTAAGGCCAAAATAGGCTGGGTCATGAAGGGGTTAAAATTTTGACACAATCTCTTTTGTCGTCAACCACCTACTCTCTTCTTTGTGCAATAAATTTGCTATTTTGAGTATCCTCTTCAGCTTCCATTCCTGGAATCATCTGTTCTCCCCTAATTGCCGTTAACGCTGGATTCCCCCGACAAGGGCAAATCTCTTGAATTTCTCCACGATACCTTTAGTCTTTTTTTTATTTCTTTCCATGTTGCTATCGTGTTTTTAATTTTGCTAGGCATTAGATTTTGTGGTGTGTGCAATACTGCAACTAGATTCCATGGATCTGCATAGGATTTTTCCAGGACCGTGTCAAAGAATATTAGTATCTTTCAACCACTCTATTAAGTGCCGGGTAATACACGCCAGGTTCTATCTCCTTATGTCTGGTAGATTTGCTCCCCCTTCTTACTTTGTTTATAAATTTTATATGGGGCTTTCGACCCTTTCACATGAATTTCCCGATAGCTGAAAACCCTCACAATGACATACAAAGCCATCCACAACCTGTCTCCGACATACATCTGTGACATGGTCTCTCGGTACTTACCTACACGCAACCTCCGATCCTCTCAAGATCTCCTCCTCTACTCCCCTCTCATCTCTTCATCCCACAACCGCATCCAAGACTTCTCCCGTGCTTCCCCCATACTCTGGAACTTTCTACCACAACACATCAGACTCTCGCCTACCACAGAAACCTTCAAAAAGAACCTGAAGACTCACTTTTCCGACAAGCCTACAGTGATCCTCAACCTACTGCACAGCTGCCAACCAGCTCTACCTTCTCCTAGTGTATCCTCACCTATCCCCTGCAGACTGTGAGCCCTCGCGGGCAGGGTCCTCCCTCCTTATGTACCTGTATGCCTTGTTTTTTGCTCATGTTTAATTGTATTTGTCAATATTTGCCTACTTTTTCACATGTAAAGCACCATGGAATAAATGGCGCTATAAAAATGTATAATAGTAATAATTTATCCTCTCCACATCTACATGTGTTAGGTAACCGGTACTATCTGTAGTGGATACACGCGTTTTGAAATACTATTTTTACAAGGTGTATCCTGAATTTTGAAATACTCACCATTTTTTAAAAGATGTATCCTTCCCAATAAGGAAGATTTTACCAACTTTCCAGTTCCTGTTGTATTTTAGATAGAACTGGGGGAAATGTAAAATTATAGATCGAGTCCGTTATTTTTCCTAACTTTATACCCAAATATATGATATGTGTTCCAGCTACAGGAAAACCACATATTTATTTTTTCCCTGTATCATTTCTATCTTTTTCTGACAATTGTAGAATTTCACATTTACTTTTATTTAAGGTGAAGCCTGAAAATGTACCAAAAATTTCTGAGAGATCTAATACTTCTGGAAAATCTCTCTCCACATCTGCCATATAAAGTATTATGTATTCCGCGAAATATGAGGCTTTGATCCATATGCCCTCTACTCTTAGCCCTTCAAATACCTCATGTTGGTCCAAGTAGCATCCCAACGGTTCAGGTGCTAAATCAAATATAAGCAATGACAAAGGACACCCCTGGTGCGTCCTTTTAGCGAGCGTAAAGCTTAAAGGGAACCTGTCATCCCCAAAATCGAGGGTGAGCTAAGGCCACCGGCATCAGGGGCTTACCTACAGCATTCTGTAATGCTGTAGATAAGCCCCCGATGTATCCTGAAAGATGAGAAAAAGAGGTTAGATTATACTCACCCAGGGGCGTTTCCGCTGCGGTCCGATGGATGTCCTATTCTCTACACTTTTTATTGCGTCTAAGGCTGATAATGTCCGTCTAACATTTGTAACCGCACTTCAACCCTTGCCAAAGCCAACCGGAGCTGATGACACTAGAGCTGGGAGTATGTCTGCCAATCTGTTTGGAAATTATTTTGAAATCCTGGTTTATAATAATAATAATAATAATAATGGTTTATCAGAGAGATAGGTTTCTAGGATGCTGGATCCACCGTGTTATTCCCCATCTTTGGTTATCAAGCTTATCTTACATGAGCCATATTAGTGCCCCCCAACAAGTCTCAACCTCGTAGTATCTCATTATACCATTTAATTAGAATCGGAGCCATTTGTTAGGTCATGACTTTGAAGAAATCATCCATGAACCCATCAGGACCAGGAGCTTCTCCAGCAGGGAGACCACCAATAGTGTGCTCTTCACTTCTTCCTCATTTAGCATAGTCAAATGTGTTTCTGTGACATTAGGTATAGTAAGCTTACTCAAGAAATCTCCACCTCTGACCTCCCCCTGTGACTCTTCTAAGTTTGCATAAAAATCCCTCAGGATTGAGTTTATTTCTTCAGAATTATCCACTACTAGACCCTCTTTATGCTTAATATATATATTTTTTCCCTTTCTACCTTTTGCCCAATTTGCTAGTAGCCTCCCCACTTTATCACCAAACCTCCTCAGCTCAATGTCCATCTGTGTCTTCCTAAACATTTCACTTTTCTGTGCCCATTTGTTAGTTTGTTTGGGCCTCGTTCCAGTTTTCTTTGGCTTTTTCATTTTTTTGTTGTTGTTGGAAAACTACATATTTTTCCCTTAGTTTTTTTTGGAGGGCTTTTAAAAACTCCTCCCTCAAAAACAATATTGGCAGGATCACCGCAGTCAGTACCTATAGATTTGATGCCAATACTTGAATCACACACAAAAAACACACTAAAAAGACATAGTAAACACAACACCGGCACACAGTTTAATATCTGATAACATATTACAGCAAAAAATGCATCGAATTAGCAAATTCTGGAATACGGCTGCAATCTGATCTGAAGCAAAAAGTCCTAGCGAGCATATGATACAATAATACGGAGGGTTCGGATGGCACCAAACTACTGGTAAACTATTAACTAGTACTGTGATGCCCTTAACACACCAAAGTACAAAAGTAACAAACAAAATGTGTCTTTTGTATGTTGGTTGCAGATCAGAGGCATCGTGGGGCCACATTGGAGTATTGGGTAACTGACAATAAAATGATTTTATAATTGTAGCATCTTAGCAGATTTTTACAGCGAGTGAAAATCAGCCGAAAATTCTTTAGTTATAATATAAGAATACCTGGTATCGGAATATTAAAAAAGAACAAACAAACAAAAATAAAAGAAAAATTGGTAAGAAAACTAAAGAGGATCATATTTACTACTAGGTCTATGACATTAGAACATTTTACAAATAGAAGTACAAGAAATCTTTACAACTACCAACTCCCAAAATTAAAAAACAAGATTCTAGTTAAATCGGCTTCTTCGTGGGAAAGGTTTGGGATCCTGGGATGGAGGCAACATCTCATGGGGGTCTCTGTTGTCAAGTCTCGGCGGTCCTGTAGGTTGTCCTAGTTTCATCAGGGCAGGATATGGAGCGAATCTGTTAGTTGCTCTGAATACATCTTCAGATGGATTCATCTTTCTTCCTTCAAAGGGTCTTGGGAGGTAAAAAAAATATTAAAAAAGCGTATTTATTCATCATACAGTCATAACGTCATACAGGTATCGCAGAGGGGCAGCTCCACCATTAGCCACAACAGAGCCATAAAATGAGCAGCTCCCACCCCGGCAGACTTCACACGATCGCCTGTAATACTACTTTGGTCATCCAAAGCTTTCCCTGGAGACAGTGGACAATTAGGGGATCCATGGTCATCAGATGTACATTCAGGTGGATTCTTTTTGAGAGTTTTTCTAGTATTTTGAAACGGATAGTCTAGCCTTTTAGTGTACCCGTCGTGTGTGTGTATATATATATATATATATATATATATATATATATATATATATATATATATATATATATATATATATATATGAGTAACACTATTTCTGGCCATTATATGACGTATATTCTGCATCTTCACCTTGTGTCCCTCTGCAGGCTCTATTTCTATTTCCCAGTCCTCTCTGATCTAGTGGGTGCAAACTACCTGCTATGATGTCCCCGATGCACAGCACACACAGACATGAGGGATTTCTGCTCTCCTTTCTCTTTGTAGCACATGTCCAGAAGCTGCAGCTCATGGAGGACGTTATACACCAGTACTGAGATGTGTGGCTGTGAATCCAGCACAGTAAGGATGTATAACAGTTGCCTGATGCTGCACTGTGCTGACTGCTCCAGACTTCTCCTCCCCAGAGTATGATAGCAGTGGTAACCCGACAGTTTTTCAGAGTGGACAATGCATTCAAGGGGTGGAGGGGGAAGTTGAAGTGGACATAAGTGGAGAAAGAAGATATATTTAATACATATTCCAAAGATTCTTATGTTCAGCTGTTGATTTATTTAATGTTTTTTGGCCATTTAAGATAGACCATCAATATTAAATTGACAATGGTTCAACTCTGGGATCCTGCCCGGACCAGTTGATTCCAGTAGATTCTCCCTCCCCTTCATGGTTTATACATAGTGTCCTCTAAATGGGTCTGAGCAGCAGTAAGCACAGGTCTCGTATAGAGCAACGAAGGGGGCGACCCATCACCAGATCGGTAAACCTGCACCCATGTCTAGACACATACTAGTTAAAAAAAAAAAAAAAAAAGGGATCTGGGCAAAGGCAGTCTTTTAAAAGGAGCATGTCACCACTACTTCCATATGTGAAAATGTGCTATGTCTATGTATAGTAGCCATATGCAAATCAGGATGGAAGTGCACTGAGGGTGTGTCAGTGCACTTAGCTTCTTCCTAGTGCATCTACACACCCACAGTGCTCTTCCTGCCTGATATGCATATGGGATCTCTACAAATGGCTTCACCAATATTTCTGTATGTAAATAGATTCTGAGAAGTACAAATGAGAGAAACCGCCATCCGTGTGTGTAGGGGGATGGATCCTGTGCAATATTCGTTCTCCTAAAGTGCACTGCTATGTGATGGATACCACAGATTTCCATTATACATATACATCGGGGGATGCACACGACACATGCATTTCACGAAAGGAAAACATTGCAAAGTAAGAGGAGCTGAAATGTATAATGATTAATGCCGTTTACCTTGTGACATTCATTAAGCCTCTTTGCTTGTTTATTGGGTATTCTTCATTCTGTGGATACATGCTCTCAGTCATAGGGCGCTCCACAGTGTGAGTATTTTGTGGGTGCATCTGTTCATTCATGGGACGCTGCATCATGGTGGGTGCATCCCGCTGGTACATTCGCTCATTCATGGGCCCCTCCATAGGTCGGGTGTCTCTTAGGGGCATACGTTCATTTGCTTCTCTTGAATACATTTGATTATTCATGGTCCCCTCCATTATTGCTCGGTCAGTCCTTGGATGCATTCTTGTAGTCAGGGGTCCCTCCATGGGTCTTGAATCTCTTGGGGTCATTATTGTACCCATTCCTCTAGTCAATGGTCTTGGTGGTATTCTGTTATTCATAGAATTTTCCATAGCCTGTCCATCCCTAGGGTTCAACCTTTGATTCATAGGAATGTCCATAAGTCTTGTAACTCTCGTCTGGGTCGGATTATTTCCCGAAGCCTCAGTTTGTCGTGGATCCCCGGAATACATCCTATTATTCATTGGGCCTTCCATGAACTGTGCATCTCTGGACTGCATCCTTTCAGTCATCGGTCCATTCATTAACCTTCCATCCTGTAGGTGCATCCTCTGATCTGCAGGATTTCTAAAACCTTGGGCTTCTCTTTGGGGAAATCTTTCGTTTACAGGACCCTCGATAAACCTTGGATTTCTTGGGTGAATTCTTTCAGGTACAGGGTCTTCCACGTCCCATCTATCCATTAAGGGTCTTGGTTCATTCAGCGACTCATTGTGAAGCTGTGCACTCCTGGCATTCATTCTATCATTCATAGGACCTTCTTGTGTCCTTACATTTTGTGGTTGCATCCTCTCATTATAAGGACCGCCGCTCATCATTTCATGATCTCTTGGGTCAAACCCGTCATTTTCATTTTCCTCGCTTGGAAATTCCTGGCGACGCAATCTGTCTAGATAATCTAATTCGTTGATTAATGAACGCCCCCGACGTGCTGCCTCTTGGACATCATATTCAGCAATGTTCATTCTTCCCGGTGGAAATGGCGGCACACGATTGGAAGGAGGAGCGTCATATTCATCAAAGCCTTGCCCTGGGCCCGGCCGGACTCTCATTCTTTCATTATACCCGCCCTGTTCGTGTTGTATCCCATGTGGCCCGTCTCGAAGATCCATAAGAGGCCTTGGTTCGGATCCATACAAGTCTCGTCTGTTTTCTGGTCCGGACTGAAATCTGCCATCTGGATTAAAATCAGCTGGTCTTCGAAGCCTTTCAGGGGCCTTCAGAAGTTCTGCCATACCGGGCGGAATACCTCGACGTTCCGATGGCATGCGAAGATCAATATCGTCATCCATGTCGCCAAATGGTGGCCTTCTGTTCATAAATTCAGGTCTTGGGTTGAATAAGTGTCTGCTGTCATCCTGATATTCGTCTGACCTAGCTCTCATAAGTGGTAATGGCCTTGGATCTCTGGCATCAAAATCTGCATATTCATTTCTGGGAATAAGCTCAAGTAGCGATCTCATGGAATATTGTTGTGATCGTCGATCCCTGCAAGACGGGTAACATTAAAACATATCTATAAGCGTACGTCTCATTAATCCAAAGACGGAGTTAAAAAAGAAAATTGGCGCTTTTAGTGGCAAATGCATCTATGACCTGGACATACCATGTAATGAAGATCCCTCAAAGTAAAGCATTTATCACATGTCCAACATTCTCAGTCCAAGTTCAGACCAGACAAGGGTCTCCTGACCTGAAATCAACACCTTCACAGGCATATATGAGGCTGTCGGGGTCAGGAGACCTGCTGCTGGTCAGGACATCACAGTCCAGCCTTGGGACAGGGAATGTTGGACTTGTGAAACCGGCCCTAGGGGAATTCTACCATACCCATTCAAATAAAAGGGCTGAGCTCAGGAGAGTGTGTCTATCATGGATTTGTGAGTAATCGCTGTCATTAACCAGCTGATGAGCTAAAGCCTTTGGTTTTCTCCTTGCTCTCCATTGAAAACACATACACGTATGGCTGAGCCCGATAAGCATGGCGGAGTCAGGAGAGTTAAGCTGTCAGCAGAAGCCGCATTCTCCTGACATATCTAAGGCCATGTTCCTAAGTGCAAAAAAGCTGCATTTTTTTTCAGCAGGTGTCCGCAACAAATTACGCCCTAGCAACCTGCTCTCATTATTGTTTTTTTGCTGCATTTTTGGTGCACACTTGAAGCAGGAAGCCTACATAAAAAAAAGGGCACCGAAAAACACAGTGGGCAGGAGTTATCATGAAATCACATCCCATCCACTTTGCTTGAACTGTTAAAGGAAATCTGTCAGCAGGTTTTTGACATTTAATCTGATAGTAGCATGATGTAGGGGCAGAGAGCCTGACTTCAGGAATGTGTAGCTTGCTGTAGTTTCAATACAATCAGTGTTTTACCAGCAGGAGATTATCACTGCAGGACTAGCGGTCACGTGCCATGCAGTCCAGCTAATCTGAATAACTCCGCCCACAACATTGATTGGCAGCTTGCTCACAGGGAAGAGCCAATGAGGGGCGGAGCTATACACAGCTCAGTATACACAGCTCAGTGTTCACAGCACTGCTACAACTCCCGAGAAAACAGGGATTTTATCAAAACTGCAGTTAGCAGCCCACTAAGTGACGCATTGCTAGAATCAGACTCTCGACACAGCAAAAACCTGCTGACAGATTACCATTAAACAAAACGGGAAAAAAAAAATTGCATTTACCCAAAGTAGGAACATAACCTGAAGGACATGTGTACACCTTAGTTAGCTAAAATGACAAATTTATGTGCAAACAAAATACTGAATTTTACTTTATTTTTTAAAATCAATTCTTAGATACTAAGGTATTCCAGTGTGTACACCTACAAAAGGAAATGTACTCTCCACAAAAAAATTATTATACTATATTTACTGTGAGACACAAAGTCATTTGACAGGTTTTGGGTCATGTTTTCAATACGAGCATTTATGTACTATATATGCTTTTTTTACTCCATAATTAAAGGGAAGCATTTAACTTTAAAGTCATGATCAGACTATACAAACTACAAAAATAACATCCAAATATACTCTTTTTTTTAGTGGTAACAAAAACTGCAAAGAAAAAACACACGTTCATTATCCACCCTTGTCTGGGAAAATTTTCACCATTGCATAGAAATCTAATGAGTGGTTCCTGGTTTCAGGCCTCAGTTCACACAATTCATACAGGTATCAAAAATCCTTCTAATTGGTTACTTGATTCCATATTAAATGTAGGACACTGTATGGCAAAAAAGTTCCTCTGGGTCATTGTAGTAGAAACTACTGCTACTAGTTACCAATACCGCGCCTTTACAGCACAAACACTTACCTGTGCATATCGTCACTGTCATTATCCATTTCTCTTGGTTCGTCAATGGCAGGAGGCAAATCTATGCCAATATTACTATAAAAAAAACAAAACACAAAATAAACATAAAAAACCCAAACACTCAAAAAGCTGTAAAATCCTGCAAAGCAAATGCTAAAGTTAAATATGAAATAATCTTTAAAGGGGCGGTGAAGTGGGCAGATTTCAACACAGATTTTCTTACAAGGAGTAGTAACACCTACTAATATATTGTTGATGTCAAAGCTGCTACAATTCCTCAATATGACCAGTTGTCATGTGGCACAATAATAGCGCCCATACACTGTCGAATAGCCGCGAGACATGTAGCCGCGGGGACCCGAACATATTTTTCGAGCATGCCGAAATCACTCGGTTAGCACCCGAGCATGCTCAGATAACACCTTATCTTGGCACCTTCGCTCATCACTACTCTTGACCCATCAGCCAATATTGGATTTTTTGGGGCGCATGTTGCAACCAGCTCTTATAGGTCAGAAAAAAAATCCAACGAGCCCAATGGATGTTTTGTAAGACAAAGAACTATTGTTTTGCCTAACCAGTCGATGATCAGACTTCATGGTCCAAATCAAGCACTTGAATAGAATTTTATCTAACAGGTATGGGCTCCCCGAGATTTGTAGTTTCTTCCCGTCACGTGATGGAGGGCTACCAGCTCCTCCGATATGACTGATCAAGTGTTTGAAAATGGTGCAGATGTGAACAGAGACTAAACTGACATCTGCCATGACACATCCTATTAACACCTTGTTAATTCTACATTAGTCCTCCACACAAGTCTGTTTTGCAGGTTTACTTCAGCTCCCACTGCCAGATATGCGAAGTACGGACCCCCTAAAATGTTTTTTTTGCCTTTCTGACATATGAATACTTTCCACATCTCACATCAAAAATCCTGCAGCTTTTATATAAATGGCAGCAACAGATCCTGTGATTTTATCTTCAGCCCAATTGTAACAATTAGGAAAATGCACCACGTCAGAGCATAGCCCCAATCAGTGGTTCCATACCTTCGAGGAGGTCCTTTCACAATGTCCTCAATGTAGACTGTTCCTTCGATTGGGTGGCCTCGAGCCTGACCAAATGCTTTAGAAGAATTGTGGAACAAGTAAGTTATTTTCTTGGGGTTTCTAAGTAAATACATAAACCTATACGGATATATCTGTAGACTCACCAGATAGCGCAGTCAGTGGCACCCATTCATCAACATCAATCAGGTACCTAGTTGCAAAAAGAGTGCATGAGATAGGGTAAGTGTGACTCTACACTGGCCGATTATAGGGAACGAGCGTTCCTAGGAGCCCTTGATTCCTGATAATCATCCGTGTAATCAGGCTGACAATCAGCAAGCAACACGCTCGTTCGTCGGGTGAAATTATTTATTGGCTTGAATCAGAATCATTATTCTAGACAGGTGCTGCAGAGAACAATGACATTCTATGCATACAAAATGATTACATTCACGACCTTTCTGTGCTCAAACTGCGCTCGACCAGGCTAATAAATGACTGCTAACTGAGGGTCATTTATCATTGGCAAGTCATACAGGGCAAATTCACCTTCAAAGGGGCTGTCCCCTTTCAGACGAGTTCTTCTTGTAAAATTTGTAGTAAAAACAAAACTGGTTTACGTCCCCTTCCCAGGTCCAGCACCAAGTCTCCGCTGCTGCTTCCAATGTGTCTGTTGTCTGCAGTGCTGATGTCACTGGGAGCAGCGGCGGAGACTCGACACGGGACCTGGGGAGGGGAATTAGGCCCAGTTTTATTTTTACCACTAATTGAGCTTATAGAAAAAACGTTTCTGAAAGTGGACAACTCTTAAAACAGAAAGCTCCAGACATGTGCTGAGAGCAGGGCATGTACCTTACCTGCATATAAGATATCCGGTCCTGTTGATTCCAGTTGTACAGTGAACACCGATGAGTTTATCTAGTAAGACAAAAAACAAACAAAAACATCTTCATTTCTTTACTTGCTTCTGGAGAAGTGGTAACTACACTTTATAATATTTCCTGACATCTCAGTACAGAGCAGCTACAGAACAATTGTTCTGAAAAGGAGATGACAATAAACAAGGAAACTTTGCAGCCATACAATTCTTACCATTATCGGAATTAGCGGCCAAAAATTTCCATACGACCCTCTTGAACTGGTGGATGGTGGCGTCATCTGGGATTTTAAGTCCTACGGTGTGGAGTTTCACATACTGCACGCTTTTTGGCAAATCCTTTATAAGAAAGAACATTCATTAATGACGCCAAACAATTCTTCACACAGGTTCCCAGCAATGGGCATTTATTAGCCATTCGTAGAACAGGTGATAAATGTCAGACGGATTTGGGCCCTAAGGAGTGACTAGAACAGGAGTAAGGAGGAAATCCAACCCCCATCCTAATGAGCGGGGTAGACCCCTGTGATCATACAAGGACTACCCATCTCATGGATATAATATAAAAGATCATAAATGGAAACCCTCCTTTGTGCTACCCAGTAATGTGGAGCCCCATATATTTCCACTGACAGGTGACACACCTGAGAGAGGACTTGAATTTTTTGTGGATTGATTTTAAGATTTTGTTTAGAACATTTTACATGATGTTTGGGATCACATTTATCCGGCGCTCTACGCTGAGCACTTACTTTGGGGTTTCCATCTAAATCTCTGAGTGATGTGATTCAGATGAAACCCCCGAGGGATCCATTCACTATGAGGCAGTGGAGTTACTTTGGACTCCGTCAGGAATCTGTTCAGCGGTGTCCTTTTCAGAAGTGCACAAAACTATGGTCAGCTGCGCTTTGTGCACGCCTAAAAGAGAGGTACTGCTAAAACACAGACCAGACAGCATCCACAGTGCCTCCGTCTGTCTTATTTGGAATCTTCAACCTAGGATTCCACCTGCATCACATATTTCAGAGAATTACATGGAAACCCAGGTGTAAGCGCTCAGCGTAGAGCGCAGGATAAATAGGAGTTGCGCCTTACTGCGATCTTTGGGAGGCAGAATTAACAAATCAACAACAGGTGAACAATTGGATTTATTATTTACGCCGTTCCTTGTGCAGTATAAGCAATTAGACGACTATTCTTCTGGTCGGTGCGATTACAGCAATACCAGATTTATATGGGGGTTTTCTGTTTGGCTGCTGTCACACTAAACAATGCTTTTTTTTTTTTTTCCAAAACTAGTTTTTGCATCACCATATTTTGAAAGCTATAATTTTTCCATATTTCGTCTGACGAAGTTATGTGGGGGCTTGTTTTTTTGCGGGATGAGTTGACATTTTTATTGGTACCATTTTTGGGCACAAAACATTTTTTGATCGTTTTCTATTCCGACTTTTGAGAGGCAGAATGAACAAAAAAAAATAGCAATTCACTGTAGTAAAATTGATAAGGCAGCTTTAATCTTAGGTTCTGTACGAGTACAGCAATACCAAATGTATACCTTTTTAAAAAAAAAAAAATTGGCACTTTCACAATTTGCTAGTTTTACTTTTGCAATTATTTTTGCATTGCTTTATTCTGAGAACTAAGTTTTTTTTAGGTTTCTGCTGATGGAGCTGTATGGCGCTTATGTTCTGCGGGACAAGATGGCGTTTTCAGCAATACCATTTTTATTTCCATTCAACTTTTGACTGCGTTTTATTCCACTTTTTGTACGACAAAAAAGTAAGATGTAAAAGCATAGTTTTCTTTCACCTCGTTTTTAATTTTTTTGTTTTGACAGTGTTCACTGTAGGGATTAACTATTGGGACAGTTTTGTAGGTCGGGTTTTTCCGGAAGCGGCGACACCAAATGTGTACTTTTGTCTATTCTTTTTTTTTTTTTTTTTTTTTTTACATAAATATACATATATTTCTGGGTAAAATATTTTCATTTATTATTTGTGATACATACAATTCTTTTTTTATACTTTTGTACTTAGTCCCTCTATGGGACCTTAACTTGTATCAGTCTGTTTACTGGTATAATGCAATGCGTTATAGTCGGCAGTGCTGCACTGACAAAAGCCTCTTAGACCATGGGCCCCTGGCATGGTCTAACAGATTTGCTGTAGCTCGCTGACCTAGAGGTAGTCATGATGACCTCAGGTTGCCATGGCAATGATCGGGCCCTCGTGATGACGCCTATCGGGCGGGAAAGGGAGCCCCCTCACGCTCTTAGCCTCCCAAATGCTACGATCTATATTAATATCAGCATATAGGGGGTTAAACAGCTGGGGGAAGTGCGGCACTTGCTCCTGGCATTGGGTCTCGGCTGTCACGTAAGCCGAGCTCCCGGAAACGGTCACAGCTTCTGTGCCTGCACAATCGCCAAGACTCATCCACACGTCTAAGGTTGGGAATCCCTATCCGACCATGATGTTTAGGTACATCGAAGGTCGCCGATACAGAAATCGTTCCTCTTACCTTAGTGGTGTAGTAACGTTCAGTGTTCGTTAAGTCTATGATCAGCCCCAGCTCTTCATTTTGTGAACGGATTGAGGTAAGTAAATCTTTAGGTGTAAACTTCTGGGTCTGTGTTACACGCTGATTATTGATCTGCAAGGAAGACACATGACGTGTATAGAAGAAACTCCTCACAGGCTGGAGAAATCCAATATGTAGGAAAAATACATGATGGGTAAAAGTATAAAGACTGCAGAAAATATCCTATGGAGGGGAAGGGTCGAGGGGTACCATGCATATAAGGATAGCCATGAGCTGTCAAAGGGAGATGGAAAGGAGCTCTGCCAAGGACAGTGACGGCGGCCAGACAGTGAAGAAGCAAGTCACCCCAATGGCAAATAGTGGGGTCTGTCACATGCACTCTATATAATTGTCCAATCCAGAAAATCATTGGCCAGTCCAGTTACCTTTTACCTGCTCTGGGGTGCACATTCTTTTCTCGTGTAAGAGTGACGTTGTCAGATTGGAGCAATCCCAGAGAACACAAGCTTAGGGTTATGCGCTCACGTCCTTTAGACGCCGGCGGATCAGCAACGTTTTTGAAGCAGCAGACAGTTCAGGACACCGCCGGCGGTATTCTACTTTGGCGTCTTTGTGGTCGCTGAGAATATTTGCCTTTAATTGTATAAACTAGCGAGCGGCTGAAGAGCGGACCGATCACTTTCAGCCGCTTCACCGCTTTCTAAGCCTGAAGCCATTAAAAGAAGCTCAAAATGACTGAAGGTGTGAACAGCGAGTCATTTGCACCTTCCAGTACAGGTCTTAACTCTTTAGCATTTTAAGCACTTTTTCCATGCAGATTTCAGGTGGAATCAGCTTGAAAAAGACATTGTGTACACAACACCCTTAAATGTTGCTTCCCAGGCGCACAGATTCTTAATGCATTCATGTATTGGAGAAATTTCAGAGTTTACTTGCTGTTAAATTTCTGCTCTGTTTGTGAGCGGCCACATGTGGGGATGTGACCTCCGCTCCTCACATCCTGCTACAGTCCGTACAGAGCACAGAGGCTTCCTACATAGAACGTGAAGTACAGCACCGAATGCAGTGGCGGGTCTCTGAGCATTCTGTAATGCTGTAGATAAGCCCCAATGTATCCTGAAAGATGAGAAAAAGAGGTTAGATTATACTCACCTGGGGCGGTCCGATCCGATGGGCGTTGCGGTCCGGGGCCTCCCATCTTCATCAGATGACATCCTCTTCTTGTCTTCACGCTACGGCTCCGACGCAGGCGTACTTTGTCTGCCCTGTTGAGGGAAGAGCAAAGTACTGCAGTGCGCAGGTGACGGGAAAGGTCAGAGAGGCCCGGCGCCTGCGCACTGCAGTACTTTGCGCTACCCTCAACAGGGCAGACAAACTACGCCTGCGTCGGAGCCGTAGCGTGAAGACAAGAAGAGGATGTCATCTGATGAAGATGGGAGGCCCCGGACCGCGACGCCCATCGGATCGGACCGCCCCAGGTGAGTATAATCTAACCTCTTTTTCTCATCTTTCAGGATACATCGGGGGCTTATCTACAGCATTACAGAATGCTGTAGATAAGCCCCTGATGCAGGTGGGCTTAGCTCACCTTCGATTTTGGGGGTGACAGCTTCCCTTTAATTGCTGCAGCACCAGGACCCTAGTATTGCACTATTGCTGTGGGATACACGGTATAGCATACATTCACTGGCACTCCTCCTTACCCCTTTCAATGGTACTTTGAAGGCAATAAATCGAGACCCTGGCACCCGCTGTCCAATTGCTTTCAAAGAGCGCCATCTGTCGAAGAAAAACACTGAATTTAGCATTTCAGCCATATATTTATTCTACTTTTTCAGGTGAAAATACTTAAAATTTCCCCCTTTTTTTATTTTTAAATCAATTACATAGAACATGATATATTTTCTCAATGTCATTTCTGTCCCTAATTTATTAACAATGTAAAAGGGTTGTGCCCACTCTGCAAGTTGCATCATCATGTGCTGTGTGATCCATTAGCCACAAGGTTTGGGCTTATCTGCCAGTGCCGACCAACCCATTACAGAGATCTGCAGCTCGGCCGATCCAGAAGCAATGAGACCCCCAAAAGGAGCGAGCTGCAGAACTGATTCCCATAGAGTCAAATGGAATAAATCCAGCGTGTCGAACAAATAGACCGCTACCGTGAAATGTGCCCAATTTAGTAAAAAGTGTCTTTTGTTCGGAGTATACAAAAAAAATAAAAATCTAATCTATGTCATCTGAGAGTGTATATTATAGCATGATCGTTGGATTGGACGTAGTCCGGACTCCTGACCGCTTCCACCCAGATCTGCCTACTGTTTAGAGAAGTGCCGCAAGTGACGGAAAGAAAAATAAGGTAGAAATTATGGCTCGAATATGGTATTTGCCATAATTTTTGATAATGACAAAGGGTGAAATGTATTAATTACAGACCCCCGCCACAAACTGGTCTGGTGTATAAAATCCATTAGGTTCTGTTCACATACAGGGTTTTTGCAGCGTTTGTGCAAATAAGTACCAGCAAAAGTTTCAGAAATCTTATGCACTTTTCTTCCTCACTGAGTGGGAACTGCAGCGTTTTTTTTTTTTTTTAAATATGCAGGATGTCGATTCCCCCTTTTTTTTTTTTTTATCCCCCATAGAAAGCATGGTTCAAAAAAAAAAAATAAAAAAAATTTGCAATGTTTTTTGTAGCATTTCTGCTGAATAAAACTAACTTTATTAAGCATGTACTTTAGACAAATCACACATGTATTCTACCCCAAAAAACGTGGTGAAAAATGAGACAAAAACACACATTTCGAACACAGCAGGGTTTTTTTTTTATTGCCAAGAGAGCAGTGTGAACATAGGCTTAGACATGCAGCTCAGCACAAAGCAAGGATGGATCAGGTATTGAAGTGCTCTGCTTTCGTCCTGCTGGATCCACTGCTGGCTTGGTTTCAAAAAGCACCATCAAAATCTCCATGTGTATTTCTACATCCGCACAACTCATACACTGGGACAAACCCAACAATTGCCGAGTAGCGTCCTCTATATCTCGGATTTACTGCTCAAACTGATGCCCCAGGGAATCAGTTACTAACATTCCCTTGTGACCTGACGGAAGTTCCTCCAATTTAGGCAAAACCTCTACATTTCTCGACAAAATGTATAGAATGTAAAATCAAGCGTCTTTTGGCCTAAGAATTGAAGTGGGAACAACACGAGTCTTCAACATTTTCAATCTTAAGGCTGGTTACTGGAATGTACATGATTTTTGGACTTTTCATCCAACTTGCTGCTGATCGTCCCCTTTTTCTTTCCCCTTTTTCTACTTGTCTTCTCCCAAACAGGTGGGATGTTTCTGACAATTTGGGCAGAGAATCCTGCTGAACGTCACTTTGTAAGACTCCTCGGGCGCACAGCTTCTCTTACAATTCAGCCTATTAGGAGTCGTGGGAAGGAAAGTGGTCGCACATTATCAGATAAGTGCAAATGAGCCGTCACATGCAGACTGCTAGGAGTGAGAACGAGCAAAGTCTTAGGGCCCCTTCACACTGGTCGATTCTGCTACGATTACGACGCATTTGCGTCATATTCGACATCGCAGTACGAGCTCGTAGCCAGCGGTCACACTCTACGATGTTAACGCTTTTTCTGACGTAGTTGCGATGTGAACGTCACGCGTCGCAATCGTACGCTACCCTTCACACCGCCATAGTCCTACGACTCCGAGCGTGACGTATTACCAGCATGGGCGTGCTAAAACGTCACGCCCAATCAGGAGACAGGTATGCGGAAGCCCAACCCACGTAGTCGCATTACGAGCTCGTATGACCGCCGTCACATACTACGATTTCGACCGCCACAGCGAGACATTTACGACGAAAGAAAGTTCTGCTCTTTCTTTCACATCGTACGATGCTGGGCTGCGTCGCAAATCGTAACGCCATGTCACACTTTGCAACCTCGGAACGAGGACGGATAAACGTCACAAATCGAACGCTCGTTCAGACTTTGATTGCACAGTGTGAAGGGGCCCTTAAACAGTGCATCATACATTGGTGGGATTCAGCACGTTGGACTCCTGCCCTAGTTTTATACATAGCCCCCAAAACACCTTTAAATTAAAAATGATTTTTTATTTGCCTCCTGAATCCATTAAAATACAGTGTGTCCGTAAAGTCATGGTGCACTTTTATAGTTTACATTTTGGTGCCCTTTCTCTGGCCCAATCATATCAGACCTGTTCATGAGGAGAGATAAGAACCAATCAAACAACACAAACTCATTTAAGCTGTTGATGAACTCCCAGTCAGATTAACCCTTGATAAACTGAACTCTGATTAATACACTGCCAGGTCTGTGACATCATGCAACCACAAGCTTATGCTATCGTTTAGATGTGTGTAGGGCAACAAATGGAGCCCACATCGAACTGCACTGAATATGTATGAAACTGGGAGAGTTTTTCTTTTATTTGGAGCAGATTTCACATTTCTATCGTTTTTTTTGGTGCTTTCCAGTGACTGGTCAAAAGTGCACCATGACTTTACAGACACACTGTATATACAGAATCAGAGAGTCAATTAGTTGTTAAAGGATCCCTCCTATGTAAGCTTCCTCTCCAGCTCTGCCCGGGGAGGCGACAAACAGGTTAAAAAGCGCCAAGGGCTTTCTCTGCACATACAAAGACAGTGTGAAAAGGCCCTAAAAACGTCTCCGTCTCCCAAGATGAGTGAGGGTATGTTTCCACGTTCAGGAAACGCTGCTTGTTTGACGCTGCGCAGTGCTGCAGCGTCAAACAAGCAGCGTCCAGATGTTCCAGCATAGTGGAGGGGATTTGATGAAATCCCGTCTCCACTATGCGTGGAAACCCGCACGCGGCGGCCCTGCGACTACGGACATGCTGCGCGTCTTTTCAGATCGCAGCATGCCCGTACACCTTGCGGGGACGCAGCGTCCCCGCAAGGCATATCACAGGGCCCTATGGGACAGAGCGATCATCCCGGATGTGAAGAGTTAACACATCCGGCATGATCGCGTCCCATTAAGGGGGCGGGGCTAAGCGCTGAGCGGCTTCGCCGCTGCGGCGATACCGCCGGCCATCCTGATCGTGGAGTCATACCCTTAGGGTATGTGTCCACGTTCAGGAAACACTGCGTTTTTGACGCAGCATTGAGCAGCATGCATAAAAAACGCAGCGTCCAGATGTTACAGCATAGTGGAGGGGATTTCATGAAATCCTGTCTCCACTATGCAGTAAAAGACGCATGCGGCACACCCGAGAAAACTCACATGCGGCGCGTCTTTTAAGAACGCAGCATGTCCTTACATTGCAGAAAAAACTCAAGGACAACGCAGGTGACCTGCCAGTGACCTCAGGTGCAGATTTGGTCAGGATTTTTGCCTGCATAAAATCCTGACCAAATCCTGAAGCAATCCTGAACGTGGAAACATACCCTTATTGTTTATTTGTACTTTTGACTATGATTGTCACTAAATAATGACTAAAAAAAAAAAAAAATCATTAGAGTTTCAACCAGAAAATTTGTACTATTTTTTTCTTACTTGTCTAACATGTACAGTACATATGCAATCTGTGTTTTTACAACAGCCGTTTTTAATAATTTACAAAACCATTTACAGATTTCTATGTTAAAGAATTGCAATGTTTCCATAACAAAAACAGATGCTATATGTTTAGCATCCTATTTTTTTGGTCAACCACAGACTTGAATTGGCGATTCTCATCTGACACAGGGAGGAAACTAGTACATGCTGCAAATTTTTATTATTACACTCACATTTGGTCTGTGAAAAAGATCCCTGATCTGCACTTCCCCATTGATTACATTGGTCCTTGTGCTGTCTGGTTTTTCACTGAAAATATGTTCATCTGATCCTACCCAAAGACTGATGAAACTTGGACCTTTTTTGTGTGCGAGAAAAATCACTGACATCTGAATCGACCCATAGGGTATGTTTCCACGTTCAGGAAACGCTGCGTTTTTGACGCTGCGTTTTTCCGCAGCGTCAAAAACGCAGCGTCCAGATGTTACAGCATAGTGGAGGGGATTTCATGAAATCCAGACTCCACGATGCGTTAAAAAACGCATGCGTTTTTGCCGCGAAAACGCATGCGTGGTGCGTTTTTTCGAAACGCAGCATGTTGCTACTATGAGCAAAACACGCAGGTACACCGCAGGTGACCTGCCAGTGACCTCAGGTGCAGTTTTGGTCAGGATTTTACCTGCATAAAATCCTGACCAAAGCCTGAAGCAAAACTGAACGTGGAAACATACCCTTACAGTACGCTTAAAAGGGGTTGTCCAGTATTTGAAATAAACCTTATTAAAAGCCGTACTCCTTACTGTAAAATTTCAAATAAAAACCACAGATGCTCACCTCCCGTACCTGCAATGTCAGCGCTGGGCTCACGGCCACGTGAGAGCTGCAACCAATCAGCGGCTGCAGTTCTCACAAATCCCAAGTTTTGCCTGAGGGATGTGTGAGTGCAGCAGCCTATTAGTGGCTGCTGATTGGCTGCAGTTCTCACGTGGCCCAGCGCCACGCAAGTGCCGTGACATTCGGCGCTGACATCACTGGGATGGCACTGGTGTGGGAGTTATCCATTACTTTTATTTTACACTGGGAATTACAATATTGAAGGTGTGGTCCGAATAGTACACAAACCCCTCTAATATGAATTTCTCATCATTTTGCCTATAAGTTTTTAAAGGGAAGGTGCCCCCAGTTTTCTTATAGCTTTTTTTTGTGAAATTAAGCTTAAAATAGTCATTAAAATGTATTAACGCAATGTTTGCAAACAATTCTATATGAAAAATATTATATATTTTCCTACGTATATATATATATATATATATATATATATATATATATATATATATATATATATATATATATATATATATATATATATATATAATTTCCACTAGGGGGAGCATTTTCCATTTTAGACCTCAAGCAGCAATAGTAAGACTTAGCAGCTTTACGGTTAGCTGGAAAATTTGGGCATTAACTGCTGACAGCACCTACCCTTTTGGGTAGTCTAGTATTCCTGGGGCAGAATGAAGAGTAGCATCACAGGGCAGCACCATTTTGGGTGTGACTGCCCTGTAACCTACTATCACCAGCAGTTACTGTCTCTCTTTCCCTCATCAGTCTCTCTCACCCAGAGTACATGATTCTCTCATCCCCCTCCACAATGTCTGGCCATTCACTGCAGACCTGCAGCTCCTTATCTTATCTTAGGAAGAGATAAATAACAGCTCCAGCTGACAGCTCCTGTTCCAATAATGCCAATGGTACACTGTTCCTCTTGATGTCTCTGCTATTCTGCCCCTTCTTTTCTCCTGCATTTTACTCCTCTCAGCATTCAATCTAGGATCTGTTTTGCTGGAAGCAGTACTGCTTATGTTAGAAGCAGATCCGAGGGCTCCATGAATATGGCAGAACACTCCCACTACTGTGAATTGTGCAGCCCACGGAGGCGTGCCCAGTTCACAGCAGTGAGGGTTCTATTACAATAGATAGTGTCTAAAGGTACCGTCACACTCAGCAACTTTGCAAAGAGAACGACAACAATCCGTGACGATGCAGCGTCCTGGATAGCGATCTCGTTGTGTTTGACACGCAGCAGCGATCTGGATCCTGCTGTGATATCGCTGGTCGGAGCTAGAAGTCCAGAACTTTATTTTGTTGTCAGGTCGGAGTGTATCGTCATGTTTGACATCAAAAGTAACGACGCCAGCAATGTTTTACATGGAGCTAACAACCAGCGAGAACGATAAGTGAATTGCCGTTATGTCACTGGATCGCTCCTGCATCGTTCTGGAGCTGCTGTGTTTGACGTCTCTACAGCGACGCTCCAGCGATCGGCTCGTTGTCTATATTGCTGCAGCGTCGCTGAGTGTGACGGTACCTTAAGTCCATCTGTTATCTCCTATGACCATGGGGTGCCGTATTATGACACAAAGTGTCGTGCTGCTACTGTAAAAGCAAGATGTCAGCCTCCAGTGCCTTCTTTAAACTCATAACACACAAAATGTTTCAAATGCAATCAAAACTTGGCTATAACTGCATGTTATGCTACAATACATTGATTTATTAAATTATCTACATACGCAGTACCTTCCCTTTAAGTACAAAACGACTACAGGCAGATGTTACATACAACACTACATGCATAACATTTCAGTTAAGGTCAGTGGCTTTTATCCTCCCCCAAACACTGCACTAAGTAAGGCATGAGACTTAGGGTACCGTCACACAGTGCCATTTTCATCGCTACGACGGCACGATTCGTGACGTTCTAGCGATATCGTTACGATATCGCTGTGTCTGACACGCTACTGCGATCAGACATCACGCTGAGAATCGTACGTCGTAGCAGATCGTTTGGAACTTTCTTTCGTCGCTTGATCATCCGCTGACATCGCTGGATCGTTGTGTGTGACACCGATCCAGCGATGTGTTCGCTTGTAACCAGGGTAAACATCGGGTAACTAAGCGCAGGGCCGCGCTTAGTAACCCGATGCTTACCCTGGTTACCAGCGTAAACGTAAAAAAAACAAACAGTACATACTTACATTCCGGTGTCTGTCCTCCGGCGTCTCAGCTTCTCTGCACTGTGAGCGCCTGCCGGCCGGAAAGCGAGCACAGCGGTGACGTCACCGCTCTGCTCTCCGGCCGCTGTGCTTACACAGTGCAGAGAAGCAGAACGCCGGAGGACAGACACCGGAATGTGAGTATGTAGTGTTTGTTTTTTTTACGTTTACGCTGGTAACCAGGGTAAACATCGGGTTACTAAGCGCGGCCCTGCGCTTAGTAACCCGATGTTTACCCTGGTTACCCAGGGACTTCGGCATCGCTCCAGCGCCGTGATTGCACAGTGTGACCGCAGTCTACGACGCTGGAGCGATAATCATACGACGCTGCGACGTAACGGATCGTGCCGTCGTAGCGATGAAAATTGCACTGTGTGACGGTACCCTTAGGCTGCTTTCACACTAGCGGCGTACGACGCACGTCGCAATGCGTCATTTTGGAAAAAAAACGCATCCTGCAAAATTGCTTGCAGGATGCCTTTTTCTCTCCATAGACTTGCATTAACGACGCATTGCCACACGTTGCATCAGTCGTGCGACGGATGCGTCGTGTTGCGTTGGACCGTCGGCACAAAAAAACGTTATATGTAATGTTTTTGGTGCGTCGTGTCCGCCTTTTCCGACCGCGCATGCGCACCGTAACTCCGCCCCCCCGGACATCACAATGGGGCAGTGGATGCGTTGAAAAACTGCATCCGCTGCCCCCGTTGTGTTTTTTTGGCACAGTATGTGTCGGTACGTCGTCGCGTTGCATTGCGACGTGCGTCGTACGACGCTAGTGTGAAAGTAGCTTTAGAAATGTGAAGTCGGCCGTACTTTAATTTAATCAGAGTGAGCACAATAATTTTGAAGAGTCGATTCACAATTTTCGTAATTAATACTATTGAATTATGCAGCATAGATAAAAGGAGGAAGATGCAGCTGTTTCTAAAAGGCTTATTCTGCAAGAGGACAATACTGCTTGTAAAGGCTCAATGTGGAAGAAGATGAATCAGCTGCCTAAAATGTAAGATCCATTTAGGCTACTCTAATGGTTTGACGAGGTCTAATAGCCTTTTCACATAGGCAGATGATGCACACTGAATGATCTCTAATACACAGTTCAGTGCACGTAGGCTGCCTTGTTCTCGGCAGCACTAGTAGCTTACACAATGATTTGCTGCTGAGAATGATGATTGTTTTTTAAGCCTTTTTAAAAATAATTTCTCCAGACAGACGAGTGTCTTGCTTACTCATTTGGGTGTTTGGCAGCTTGTTTTCACTTTAACATTGTGAAACGAGCGTTCCTACGAGCTCATTCCCAATAATCACAGTTTACATGCACTTTTAGGTCTGATTCAGACACGTGTTTCATGTACCTTTTCTAGCTGTATTTTTAAAAATGGATCATATACTATGGGTCTGTTCATATGTCAAGTGTCTGCAAACAATAAAATAAAAATGTAAACTATAATTTTTGCTCTAAGTTTATGGGTCTGTGAAATACTTGGAAAGCACATTGATGCCATCCTATAGTGGTCGGTTTTTCACTGATCGTTCCCTAGAAGAAGCTTGAGAAAACTTTTTTATTTTTTTTGCATATAACAAAAACCAGGGAAACCTGACACTGACTAAACACTGATAAAAATCTGATCTCAAACACTCACGGAAAAAATTCAAGAAAAATCTCCAACATCTGCATAACCCCTTAATCTGAGCCCCTCCTTCATACTGGACAGGCTTGACTTTTAGGATCGCTGCTTCCAATAGGTGGCACTAGAGTTCTAGTCCTCTTCCTTTTCTGAAGGAACAATTTACAAATCCTAGAGGTCTCTTTACTCCGACATGCCAGGCTTGGCTTCTCACTTTCCACTCCGAAAAACGTTACCCCCATTTAGACCCTGCAAACCTCTAGTCTCCCACACACACATATGGATCTCCCAATTTAGAGACCGGAATTCTCACAGCTGTCAACACAATGAAGCCACAGAGACCCTGGCTTCAGGCCCACTTTCTTAAAGGGCCAAAGCTATTACCACTAAACACAATTTTTGGATGCAACACAACTCCAAAGCAGGATTGATCTACCCCTACGATTAATGGTTGACGAGATGTTCTTTTCCTGAAATTCTGTGCCCTTTTTTCTCCACACATATCTTTAATCATTGTGGCCAAAGAGTTCTATTTTAACCTCATCGATCCACAGGACTTATTTCCAAAATGCATCAAGCTTGTTTAGATGTTCTTTTGCATACTTCTAACACTGAAGTTTAAGGTGAGGACGCATGAGGTTTTCTTCTGATGACTCTTCCATGAAGGCCATATTTGTGCAGGTGTCAAGAGTCTGCTAAATCTTTCTTAAGGTCTTTTGTAGTCAAGCAGAGTTTCTGATTTATGTCTTTAGCAATCCTACCAAGAGATCTCATTGAAATTTTGCTTGGTCTTCCAGACCTTATCTTGGCCTCCAGTGTTCCTGTTAACTTTATTACATTTTGAACTGATGAAAAGGCAACTTGAAACCGCTTTGCCATCTTCTTATAGTCTTCTCCTGCTTTGTGGTCTTCCACCATTTTCAGAGTGCTAGGCGACTGCTCAGAAGAACCCATGGCTGATGATTTTTGGCACAAGGTTAGAGGAGGCGGGGTTTTTATAAAGCTAGGAAATTTGCATCACCTGGAATTTCTTGACGATAGTGAAGAAGCCATAACCCTACCAGGCTAATTAATATCTGAAACCTTGGTCAAAGTTATCTGAGAACACAAACCTCCAAGGGTGCCCAAACTATTGCATTGACCAGTTTTACTTTTTGTAACTTTTAAAATGTAAAAGATGGAAATCATTTTTTATATATTTTATTTTTTTGCCCCCTAAAAAAAACAAAAGAAAATGTGTCATCTTTAACTTTAAGCCTTTTAGAGTCATTTCATCTTCAACTTTCATAACTGTTCACAATAACAGTAATTTTCACCAGGGGTGTCCAAACTTTTACATGCAACTATGTCTTTCTCTAAAAAGCTGCGACATGTCAGAGAAAAATATAGCTTGCAAAGATGACCGGGGAGCATAGGAGAACTGACTAGTAGTGATGAGCAAGTATACTCTTTGCTCTGGTTATCCCTAGCACTCTCGGGTGATCTCCGAGTATTTGTTAGTGTTAGGAGATTAAGTTTTCGTCACCTCAGCTGAGTGATTTACGGCTACTAGCCAGGCTGAGTACATGTGGGGGTTGCCTGGTTGCTAGGGAATTCCCACATGTGTTCAGCCTGTCTAGCAGCCGTAAATCATTCAGCTGAGGTGACGAAAACTTAATCTCTGAGAAACTTACAAATACTCGGAGATCACCCAAGTGTGCTTGGGAAAACCAGAGCAAAGAGTATACTCGCTCATCACTACTGAATAGATATCCCCCTGCTCTGCTCCAGGTTACTGCCCAGTGTATACACATAGGAGAATGAAAGAATGAAGAATAAGAAGATGGTTCCTTTCCTTATGGCCATCACCAGATTCTAAAACTTTGCTTAAAATCCCACATCCTAGATATTACTGAATTAAATATTCCAGTTGTAAATCTTTATTCATTACATAGTGGAAAGTGTTGAACAATAAAACCTAAAAATGATCAACGAAAATCACAACAAATAACCCACGGAGGTCTGAAGATGGAATGATGCTCAAGATCAAAGTGGAAAATGAAGTTACAGGCTGATCCAACTTCAGTGAAAATGATTCATGACAAGGAAAAGATGCTCAGTATTGTGTGTGGCCTCCACGTGCCTGTATGATCTCCCTACAATGCCTGGGCATGCTCCTGATGAGGCGGCGGATGGTCTCCTGAGGGATCTCCTCCCAGACCTGGACTAAAGCATCCACCAACTCCTGCACAGTCTGTGGTGCAACGTGACGTTGGTGGATGGTGCGAGACATGATGTCCCAGATGTGTTCAATCGGATTCAAGTCTGGGGAATGGGCGGACCAGTCCATAGCTTCAATGCCTTCATCTTGCAGGAACTGCTGACACACACCTCCAGCCACATGAGGTCTGGCATTGTCCTGCATTAGGAGGAACCCAGGGCCAACTGCACCAGCATATGGTCTCAAGGGGTCTGAGGATCTCACGTCGGTACCTAATGGCAATCAGACTACCTCTGGTGAGCACATGGAGGGCTGTGCGGCCCTCCAAAGAAATGCAACAGCACACTATTACTGACCCACTGCCAAACCTCTCATGCTGAAGGATGTTGCAGGCAGCAGATCTCTCTCCACAGCGTCTCCAGACTCTGTCACGTCTGTCACATGTGCTCAGTGTGAACCTGCTTTCATCTGTGAAGAGCAAAGGGCACCAGTGGCGAATCTGGCAATCCTAGTGTTCTGTGGCAAATGCCAAGCGTCCTGCACGGTGTTGGACTGTGAGCACAACCCCCATCTGTGGACGTCAGGCACTCACACCATCCTCATGGAGTCAGTTTCTAACCGTTTGTGCAGACACATGCACATTTGTGGCCTGCTGGAGGTCATTTTGCAGGGCTCTGGCAGTGCTTCTCATTGCACAAAGGCTGATGTAGCGGTCCTGCTGCTGGGTTGTTGCCCTCCTACGGCCCCCTCCACATCTCCTGGTGTACTGGCCTGTCTCCTGGTAGCGCCTCCAGCCTCAGGACACTACGCTGACAGACAGCAAATCTTTTGCCACAGCTCGCATTGATGTGCCATCCTGGATGAGCTGCACTTGTGTGGGTTGTAGAGTCCATCTCATGCTACCACGAGTGTGAAAGCACAACCAACATTCAAAAGTGACCAAAACATCAGCCAGAAAGCATTGGTACTGAGATGTGGTCTGTGGACCCCACCTGCAGAACCACTAGTTTATTGAGTGTGTCTTGATAATTGCCAATAATTTCCATCTGTTGTCTGTTCCATTTGCACAACAGCATGTGAGATTGATTGTCAATCAGTGTTGCTTCCTAAGTGGAGAGTTTAATTTCACAGAATTTTGATTTACTTGGGAATTATATTGTTTAAATGTTCCCTTTATTTTTTTGAGCAGTGTATATTATTTATTACACCTCACAAAATTAGAATATCAAAAATTTAATTTATTTCAGTTCTTCAATACAAAAAGTGAAACTCATTACAAACAGAGTGGTCTATTTCAAGTGTTTATTTCTGTTAATGTTGATGATTATGGCTTACAGCCAATGAAAACCCAAAAGTCATTATCACAGTAAATTAGAATTAACAAAACACACTTGCAAAGACTTTCTAAGCATTTAACACCTTTCTGACCTCGGACAGGATAGTACGTCCGAGGTCAGAACCCACGATTTGATGCAGGGCTCCGGAAATGAGCCCGCATCAAAGCCGGGACATGTCAGCTGTTTTGAACAGCTCACATGTGCCCGCAATAGGCGCGGGCAGAATCGCGATCCGCCCGCGCCTATTAACTAGTTAAATGCCGCTGTCAAACGCTGACAGTGGCATTTAACCGGCGCTTCCGGACGGAAATGAGCGCATTGCCGACCCCCGTCACATGATCGGGGGTCAGCGATGCTTCTGTATAGTAACCATAGAGGTCCTTGAGACCTCTATGGTTACAGATCCCCGGTATCCCCGGGTGTGAGCGCCACCCTGTGGTCGTAACTCACAGCACACCTGCATTTCAGCTACATAGCAGCGAACATCAGATTGCTGCTATGTAGTAGAGCCGATCGCGTTGTGCCAGCTTCTAGCCTCCTATGGAGGCTATTGAAGCATGGCAAAAGTATTAAAAAAAAAAAAAGTGAAAAAAAAAATAAAAAAAATATAAAAAAGTTTAAAATCACCCCCCTTTCGCCCCATTCAAAATAAATCAATAAAAAAAAAATCAAACCTACACATATTTGGTATCGCCGCATTCAGAATCACCCGATCTATCAATAAAAAAAAGCATTAACCTGATCGCTAAACAGCGTAGCGAGAAAAAAAAATCGAAACGCCAGAATTGTTTTTTTGGTCGCCGTGACATTGCATTAAAATGCAATAACGGGCGATCAAAAGAACGTATCTGCACCGAAGTGGTATCATTAAAAACGCCAGCTCGTCTCGCAAAAAATAAGCCCTCAACCGACCCCAGATCATGAAAAATGGAGACGCTACGGGTATCGGAAAATGGCGCAATTTTTTTTTTTTTTTTTTAGCAAAGTTTGGAATTTTTTTCACCACTTAGATAAAAAATAACCTAGTCATGTTAGGTGTCTATGAACTCGTAATGACCTGGAGAATCATAATTGCAGGTCACTATTAGCATTTAGTGAACCTAGCAAAAAAGCCAAACAAAAAAGAAGTGTGGGACTACACTTTTTTTTGCAATTTCACCGCACTGACAAAAGTACCAATACCTGGTTTAAATACAACAATATCACTGTGCTTGATTGGTTAGAAAACTCGCATGACATAACCCCATAGAGAATCTATGGGGTATCGTCAAGAGGAAGATGAGAGACACCAAACCAAACAATGCAGACGAGCTGAAGACTGCTATCAAAGCAACCTGGGCTTCCATAACATCTCAGCAGTGCCACAGGCTGATCGCCTCCATGGCACGCCGCATTGATGTGGTAATTGATGCAAAAGGAGCCCCAACCAAGTATTGAGTGCATTTACTGAACATACATTTCCGTAGGCCAACATTTCGGATTTTAACCCCTTCATGACCTTGGGATTTTTCGCTTTTCAGTGTTCGTTTTTCGCTCCCCTCCTTCCCAGAGCCATAACTTTTTTATTTTTCCGTCAATTTGGTCATGTGAGGGCTTATTTTTTGTGGGTCGAGTTGTACTTTTGAACGACATCATTGGTTTTAGCACGTCGTGTACTAGAAAACGGGAAAAAAAATTCAAGTGCAGTGAAATTGCAAAAAAAGTGCAGTCCCACACTTGTTTTTTGGTTGGCTTTTTTGCTAGGTTCACTAAATGCTAAAACTGACCTGCTATTATGATTCTCCAGGTCAGTATGAGTTCATAGACACCTAACATGACTAGGTTATTTTTTAACTAAGTGGTAAAAAAAATTCAAAACTTTGCTTAAAAAAAAAAAAAAATTTGTGCCATTTTCCGATACACATAGCGTCTCCATTTTTCATGATCTGGGGTCGGTTGAGGGCTTATTTTTTGCGTGCCGAGCTGGCGTTTTGAATGATAGCATTTTGGTGCAGATACCTTCTTTTGATCGCCCGTTATTGCATTTTAATGCAATGTCGCGGCGACCAAAATAAAGTAATTCTGGATTTTCGATTTTTTTTCTCGCTACGCTGTTTAGCGATCAGGTTAATGCTTTTTTTTTTATTGATAGATCGGGCGATTCTGAACGCGGCGATACCAAATATGTGTAGGTTTGATTTTTTGTTATTGATTTATTTTGATTGGGGCGAAAGGGGGGGTGATTTAAACTTTTATATTTTTTTCACATTTTTTTTAACTTTTTTTTTTTTTTACTTTTGCCATGCTTCAATAGCCTCCATGGGAGGCTAGAAGCAGGCACAGCACGATCGGCTCTGCTACTTAGCAGCGATCTGCTGCTCGCTGCTATGTAGCAGAAAATCAGGTGTGCTGTGAGCGCCGACCACAGGGTGGCGCTCACAGCTGCCGGGGATCTGTAACCATAGAGGTCTCAAGGACCTCTATGGTTACAATACTGAAGCATCGCTGACCCCCGATCATGTGACGGGGTCTGCGATGCCGTCATTTCCGGCCGCCCGGCCGGATGCGGTAGTTAAATGCCGCTGTCTGCGTTTGACAGCGGCATTTAACTAGTTAATAGGCGCGGGCAGATCGCGATTCTGCCCGCGCCTATTGCGGGCACTTGTCAGCTGTTTTGAACAGCTGACATGTCCCGGCATTGATGCGGCCTCACCGCCGGAGCCCGCATCAAAGAGGGGCTTCTGACCTCGGATGTACTATCCCGTCCGAGGTCAGAAAGGGGTTAAAATCATTTTTCAAGCTGGTAATATAAAGTATTCTAATTTACTGAGATAATGACTTTTGGGTTTTCATTGGCTGCAAGCCATAATCATCAACATTAACAGAAGTAAACACTAGTAATGAGTGAGTGTACTCATTGCTTAGGTGACCTCCGAGTATTTGTTAGTGCTCGGAGATTTAGTTTTCATCCCGGCAGCTGAATGATTGACAGCTTTTAGCCAGCTTGATTACATGTGGGGATTCCCTAGCAGCCAGGCAATCCCCACACGTACTCAGCCTGGCTAGTAGCTGTAAATCATTCAGCTGCCGCGATGAAAACAATCTGAGCAGTCATAAATACTCAGAGGTCACCTAAGCGTGCTTGGGAAAACCCGAGCAACGAGTATACTCGCTCATCACTAATAAACACTTGAAATAGATCTCTGTTTGGAATGACTATATAATATATGAGCTTCACTTTTTGTATTGAAGAAATGAAATTGACTTTTGGATATGCTAATTTTGTGAATATATATATATATATATATATATACATATATACACACACAGTGCCTACAAGTAGTATTCAACCCCCTGCAGATTTAGCAGGTTTAATAAGATGCAAATAAGTTAGAGCCTTCAAACTTCAAACAAGAGCAGGATTTATTAACAGATGCATAAATCTTACAAACCAAAAAGTTTTGTTGCTCAGTTAAATTTTTATAAATTTTAAACATAAAAGTTTGGGTAAATTATTCTTCAACCCCTAGGTTTAATATTTTGTGGAATAACCTTTGTTTGCAATTACAGCTAATAATCGTCTTTTATAAGACCTGATCAGGCCAGCACAGGTCTCTGGAGTTATCTTGGCCCACTCCTCCATGCAGATCTTCTCCAAGTTATCTAGGTTCTTTGGGTGTCTCATGTGGACTTTAATCTTGAGCTCCTTCCACAAGTTTTCAAATGGGTTAAGGTCAGGAGACTGACTAGGCCACTGCAACACCTTGATTTTTTGCCTCTTGAACCAGGCATTGGTTTTCTTGGCTGTGTGCTTTGGGTCGTTGTCTTGTTGGAAGATGAAATGACGACCCATCTTAAGATCCTTGATGGAGGAGCAGAGGTTCTTGGCCAAAATCTCCAGGTAGGCCGTGCTATCCATCTTCCCATGGATGCGGACCAGATGGCCAGGCCCCTTGGCTGAGAAACAGCCCCACAGCATGATGCTGCCACCACCATGCTTGACTGTAGGGATGGTATTCTTGGGGTCGTATGCAGTGCCATCCAGTCTCCAAACGTCACGTGTGTGGTTGGCACCAAAGATCTCGATCTTGGTCTCATCAGACCAGAGAACCTTGAACCAGTCAGTCTCAGAGTCCTCCAAGTGATCATGAGCAAACTGTAGATGAGCCTTGACATGACGCTTTGAAAGTAAAGGTACCTTACGGGCTCGTCTGGAACGGAGACCATTGCGGTGGAGTACGTTACTTATGGTATTGACTGAAACCAATGTCCCCACTGCCATGAGATCTTCCCGGAGCTCCTTCCTTGTTGTCCTTGGGTTAGCCTTGACTCTTCGGACAAGCCTGGCCTCGGCACGGGAGGAAACTTTCAAAGGCTGTCCAGGCCGTGGAAGGCTAACAGTAGTTCCATAAGCCTTCCACTTCCGGATGATGCTCCCAACAGTGGAGACAGGTAGGCCCAACTCCTTGGAAAGGGTTTTGTACCCCTTGCCAGCCTTGTGACCCTCCACGATCTTGTCTCTGATGGCCTTGGAATGCTCCTTTGTCTTTCCCATGTTGACCATGTATGAGTGCTGTTCACAAGTTTGGAGAGGGTCTTAAATAGTCAGAAAAGGCTGGAAAAAGAGATAATTAATCCATACATGTGAAGCTCATTGTTCTTTGTGCCTGAACTACTTCTTAATACTTTAGGGGAACCAAACAGAATTCTGGTGGGTTAAGGGGTTGAATAATAAATGACCCTCTGAAACAACTTTTCACAATTTAAAAAAAAAAAATAAACAAAGAAATAACATTCTTTTTTGCTGCAGTGCATTTCACACTTCCAGGCTGATCTACAGTCCAAATGTCACAATGCCAAGTTAATTCCAAATGTGTAAACCTGCTAAATCTGCAGGGGGTTGAATACTACTTGTAGGTACTGTATATATATATATATATATATATATATATATATATATATATATATATATATATATATATATATATATATATATATATATATATATATATACACATACACACACACATACATACATACACTGCAAATAAACAGAAAATAAATGGGGCATCTTGCCCCCCCCCCCCCACAAATAAAAAAAAAAGCACGATTGGGGGAAAAGAAAAAAAAAAAAAACAGCGCACGCAAGAAATTTCAGAAGTCTCATTTATTATGCTAGTACTGTAAAACTCTACATTTTACTCATCCAAACCGGCATATAATACGCAGAAAAACCGACATGTGAACACACCCTATAGGTGACACGCATACAAAAAAATCCCCCAAAAAACATAGATGGGAGAAAGTTCCACAAAGTCAACTATCACTGCAGCCCTCCAGTCGGGCCTGTGCTAAAAACACATGAAGGCCTTCCAGACTATGAGAAATACGATTCTCTGGTCTGATGAGACGAAGATAGATCTTTTTGGTGATAATTCTAAGTGGACTGTGTGGAGAAAACCAGGCACTGCTCATCACCTGCCCAATTCAATCCCAACAGTGAAACATGGTGGTGGCAGCATCATGCTATGGGGGGTGTTTTTCAGCTGCAGGGACAGGACGACTGGTTGAAGGAAACAAATGCGGCCAAGTACAGAGATATCCTCTGGATGAAGACCTCTTCCAGGTACTCTGGACCTCAGACTTCGCTGAAGGTTCCCCTTCCGACAAGACAATGATCCTAAGCACACAGCTAAAATAACAAAGGAATGTCTTCAGAACAACTCTGTGACCATTCTTGACTGGCCCAGCCACAGCCCTGACCTAAACACAATTGATCATCTCTGGAGAGACCTGAAAATGGCGTCCACCAACGTTCATCATCCAATCTAATGGAACTGGAGAGGATCTGCAAGGAACAATGGCAGAGGATCCCCAAATCCAGGTGTGAAAAACTTGTTGCATCATTCCCAAGAAGACTTATGGCTGTACTAGCTCAAAAGGGGCTTCTACTCAATACTGACCAAAGGGTATGAATACTTATGACCATGTGATATTTCATTTTTTTTTCTTTTTTAATAAATTTGCAAAAAAATTCTACATTTCTGATTTTCTCCGTCAACATGGGGTGCAGAGTGTACATTAGAGAAAAAAAAAGTTAACTTTTGTGAATTTACCAAAATGGCTGCAATGAAACAAAGTGAAAAATTTAAAGGGTCTGAATACTTTCCGTACCCACTGTATACACATAATAGGAGATTAATGTCTGATCGATAAGTATTTAACCACCAGGATCCCTTCCAAATATGAGAGCGGGGGGGCAATGTGCAAATTTAGCAATAGTATATGCCAATACTGCTCCATTACCGCTCTATATGACCTGTACACAGCTAAAGGGGCTGTCCGAGAGATTAACATTGATGGCCTGTCCTTACGCAATTTTCAGTAATTGCTCAGTATTTTACATCAGTATTTGTAAGCCAACACCAGGAGTGGAACAACCAGAGGAAAAGTAGAATAGAAACACGTCACCACTTCTGGATTTATCACCCACTCCTGGTTTTGGCTTACACATACTGATGTAAAATACTGAACGTGGCCTTAGGATATATCATCAATGTCTGATGGGTGGCAGTGCGACACCCAGTATCCCTACCATTCAGCTGTTCACAGTGGCTGCAACTGCTCAGTTATGGAGATGCACAGCACAGATCCGTTAACTGTATAGTGGGCGCAGCCGGGTACTGCACATCCGCATCTACAGGGAGTGGTACCCAAGTTGCGGCCACTATTCCATTGATGGAACTGTGCAGCTTTGTAACTGAGCAGTCGAGGCAGAAGCTGGCACAAGGAATAGATGATCGGCGGGGGCACTGATAGGCCATCAATAGTAAAGTCCTAGATGAGCACTTTACTTGAGTTAGTGAGCATGTGCGACCACTGCTCTTTCACAGTATGGACTTATAGCTTTCAGAATCAGTGGGGGTCTCAAGACCTCTAAATATTTAATTAGTAAGTTATTGAACTTACTAACAGGTTTATTAAGTTAGGATCCTCACTCTTAACTGGGTTTCGGTCAGCTCGCTTTCAGTCCTGTGCTCATAGGACAGCCTCTACGGTGCTGATATTTCAATAGCTAAAGCTAACCCTCTTCACAAATATCAATTATTGACTCAAACAGGATTAGTTATAGAAAGTGCTCATCAGAAAAAACTAATACCAGTAAAAAATTATTCTTTATTAGAATTAGTTGAAAAAAAAAAAAAAAAAAAAACACGACATGAAAAAACAAAAACCGGGCAGCTATTTCTAACTGACCTGCAAAGCACCATATATCCATATATTGGCTAGTAGCCCCTGCCAGAGCCCTTCCTGTCAGCGGAGGTTGGCACCCTATCTCAGACGCAAATGGCACCCCCGCTCTGCGGCGGCTCCCCCTAATATCCCTGGAAATCCCTACTCTAACACACACCAATTAGGTCACAGGCTATATAAAACACCAATTGGGCTACATTAGCCCGGATGGTCCAAGCGCCTACTGATAGTAACAAAGGTTATTGTGTCAGCTGAGCAGTCCCAGGAATAAGGATAGGGTGGGACAGGACTGACAGGCAGGGCTCTGGCAGGGGCTACTAGGCCTACCCAATATATGGTGCTTTGCAGGTCAGTTAGAAATAGCTGCCTGGTTTTTGTTTTTTCACGTTTTGTTTTTTTTAATGAATTC
The DNA here is from genome assembly GCF_051348905.1 of Ranitomeya variabilis. Classification (NCBI taxonomy): domain Eukaryota; kingdom Metazoa; phylum Chordata; class Amphibia; order Anura; family Dendrobatidae; genus Ranitomeya; species Ranitomeya variabilis. The sequence continues at coordinate 57,532,245 of NC_135235.1, read as the reverse complement.
TAATAAAGAATAATTTTTTTTTGTGGTATTAGTTTTTTTTCTGATGAGCACCCTCTTCGGAAATAGTAGAGAAGGGGACTGGCTTAGCTACTGAAATAAGCAATCAGCAGGCTTCACACACTCCTTTAGCCATAACTGTCAGTGGGACACCTAGCCGTGAAGCAGGAACCGTGCCCAATAGAACTGATAAGTAGTAGTAAGCCATTTTACTTGCTATATAGGTTTGTTCAGTTGGAAACAGCCCTTAAGGGCGCAGTCAGAAGGAAGTATTTATTGAACCAAAATCTGAACTCAATGCTCGGACTGGCCGGCGGCTCTCCTGACCTGAGTGTGAAATACAAAAAAACTGGGAAAGAGAAAGCACAATAGGGTCTTATCCAATGACAATGGGATGTCAGGAAAAAGGGGAGATCAGGTTTGTCCTGATGAAGAGGTCCTGTGTGACCTCGAAACGCGTAGACTTTTAACCTGTTCCAATAAATGTTTTTATACTAAGGATATTCCATCTCTTAGCAGAGCATAAGTGATACGTCCGTTCGTGTTTCTCTGACCTGAGGGTGACAGCAGGATAGAAATACACAAAGCTGTCACACATGGGTCAGGAGAGCTGCCGGCCAGTCCGAGCACGGTTTTCGGTTTTATACGGCCTTCCGACTGCGCCCCAAGACAGATTTACAGGTCCCATACAAGAACAAAAACACACACAAGTGAAGTTTATAAGTATTTTATTAACAAAACTATGTAGATTTTTGTAACATGGTTTGTAAGATCACTGATAAGACAGAAATGTACTCGAGAAATTGTGGGAAATGAGGTGGGTCGAGGGCTGAGCACATCCTACGCACGCCATGTCCATCTGTTAACATCCCTATCTGATAACCGTAGGACATACCCTTCCTAACTAGAGAGCCAAGAGTTCTTGATTTGCAGACCAAATGGAGAGGTGAACATGCATTTATAACTATATGTGGAAATCTGTCTCCTTAAGGGCTAGAAATATTTACGGGAAAAAAAAAAAAAAAATATGGAAGAAAGATGCAGGGCTGGCTGTAGAACAGGTTTGTCACCGTAAATGTACATATAGGGTGATGCTGCAAGGAACAGTAGAAAAGGGGAAGGAAAAACTCCACCGTAAGGCTATGTTCACACGTTGAGTTTTTGCTGCTTTTTTTTATGCAAAGTTTAAGCTGCTTACAAAAAGCAGGTTTTGCTTAATTTTTGTTGGTACATTTGCCTCTTGTGCATGCTGATGTTTGTGCATAAAAAAAAAAAAAAAATATGATGTGATATTGGTCATCAGGTTTGGTACCAAAAACGCAGCAAACCCCGATACCTGCATTTTTGCACGACCCATTGCTTTCAATGAAAAACAAATTAAACTGCAAAAACGCTGAACAGTGACATGCTGCATTTTGCAAAAACACAGCTTTCTGACAATACAGGAAATAAAAAGCTGCGTGCATTAGGTTTCTGAAATCTCAGACTTTGCTGGTACTGTGAAACGCAGCTGAAATTTTGCATAAAAAACCCCTGCAAAAATGCAACATGAGAACATAGCCTAATTTTACAGAAAACTACAGATTATAAAACAACTAGGGGCCAAAGAAAAATACAAAGAGGACAGAATAAAAAAATAATAAAAAATATGGACACTTGCACAAAACCAAACAGCAAAAATGACAAACCATCAAAGCCAGTAAAATACACTGTCCCAAGGCCTATACTGAGCTCAGATGAACTAGTTGGGGTACCAAAAACAGCAGCCAAGTAGGCAAGAGAGCCAGGGATGGGTCATTTAAGCCAAATTTACACAATGATTCCGCCTTATGTAGGGAACATAGGTCAAGATCTCCTAACATCTGCACCCAATATAAATCCAAGTAGAAAGAAAAAAAATATATACAGTGTGGTTTACTTTTCTTTATGAAATGCTTAACTGAAAACCAGAAAAAAAGAGGTAGGGCAGTGCAGATTCCTCCTCCCAAAGACATGGGGGTCACAGCTCGGCAGCATTCCACAGCTCACCGAACAAAAATTCATAGTGCAATGTGAATGAGATCTAGGGGCCATTTTATCAAGGAAGTCTTGAAGAAAAATGCAAGTCTCCTAATAACACTTATTGAGTGGCAGTAGATTTCTGATATAACTGCACCACCTTCTCGCGTCATAGTGATCCTGTTGGCTGTCACCCTTAAGGCCGGGTGCACACTATGCTGCAACATCTGGACGCTGTGAGTTTGACGCTGCACAAGGATGCAGTGTCCAACCCACAGCAAGTCCGGATTGTGTGCATGTACCCCAACTTGTGAAGAAGGAGCAAAAAGTTGCAAACTTTTTTTTTTTTTTTTCCCAGCCAGAAAAGGTGAGGAATTTGCTCCCATAACATAGAAATCTTGCACATAACTTTCAGAAAGGAAAGGTCACATGTACTGGGGGGTGGGGGGAGGGGCTGTGATTTGACCTAAAGTACAAAACGGCAATTAAATTCCTTTGAATGTAATAGACAAGTATTTTCTGGTGGTTCTTTTCCTTTTTTGATTACTGGTTACATACGTTTCCATAACCATCCAATAGCCCAGATTATATGAGAATCTAGCACTTCTTCCACCTATGCAAAGTTATCTGAAGCTGCAGAGCGCTCCTGTGTATGGGGGGGTCGGGGGAGATGGCTGTAGGAACAAGTGACCATTGAGCAGCCATCTAATGTGTATGAGAGCCTTAAAAGAATTTTACACAGCTGAAGCAGACATACACGTTTTTGGACATAACCACAGTAATGAGAAGAACAATAATTCCTATGGTTCAAGATACTGATTGCCGTCTATGGGTTTACTATAAAGTAACTTAAAGGGACTGTCAGCCTCCAGAATATATATGGCCTATTAATATGGGCATAGAGGTAATAGAAATGTTACACTGGTCCTCCCTCTATGCCTCATATTAATGGTCTTGATTCTGAGAAGTGTTACATTCTTTCCTTATACTAATGATTTCTTCCAGGCTCCGGTGTGTGCGGTGCCTGGAAGAAATCCCTGCCCTGTCTTCATTGTAATACTTACCCTCATCCCATGTATGTCAGCTATGGCCCCGGAATCCTGCGCCCTGCAATCCCTCAGATATACAGACCTCATCCTTCTTTCCGTGGGCTCTGCATTCATGGATCTTCTGCAAAGACACCGGTGAGTCACTGTGACCTCCGGTGTGCGCACCGATAATATGCCCTCCCTTGTTCCTCCCTGCACAGTCATCGATAGGAACCATGTGTACATGGCGATGACTATGCAGGGAGGAAGTGGGACGAGCACCTTATCAGTGCTGTGACGCAGTGGCCGGTGTTATATGTAGGGGTCGCTGTATGTCCCCCCCCCAGGATGAGCACGAAGGCGTATTGAGGCCATGGGAGTGCATTGCAGTCACAGGCGTAGCTGTGATTGCAATGCAGAATAAAAGTATGAGTCTTGGACAAGCTATTTGTCCAAGGTAGATTTTGGGAAAACCTGCTCTGCTTGTGTGTTTTGAAAAAGACTACAGGATGGTAGTGGTGCAGTCAGTTTCATTCCCAGCCAGGGTTTTCCATGTGGCTGAAGGCCACAGATTCCAGTTAAAACCCTGCAGTATAGGGTTTGGGTGTGTCAGGTTCATTGTCAGTCTGGTGTTTGCTGGAGTGCAGAGCAGGAGGCTATGCAGAGCTCCACCTGTGTAAGGCAACACAGGCAAGCGGAGCCAAACAGCCAAGGGAGCTGAGAGTCCTGGCACCCACAGCGTACACAGCAGTGCAGTTGCCCACAGTAACTGGTCTCAGAGGTGGACTAGAGTGGTTTTTTTGGCTGCAATCTGGAGGATATTGTGTACTGCGTAGTGCTGTGAGTTGAACATTAAAGGGACGTTTTGCTTTGAACTTTCCTGGGTCACTGCCTCATCACTGCATAGGGTGCTACCGCTGCACTACAGTGCGCACACCGGAATGGAAGTCGCCGATGCCTGCGCAGAAGATCCCTGAATGCAGAGCCCATAAAACGGAGGATGAGGTATGGATTTCTGATGGAGTGCAGGGCGCAGGATTCCGGGGCCGTAACTGATGCCGATGGGAGGGGGTAAGTATTACAATGAAGACAGGAGGCAGGGATTTCTTCCCGGCACCACACGCTCCAGAGCCTGGAAGAAATCATTAATATAAAGACAGAATATAACATTTCTCAGCAACATGACCATTAATATGAGTCATACAGGTAGGACCAGTAACATTTCTATTACCTGTATGCCCATATTAATAGGTCATATACGTCCCGGGGGGGGTGACAGATTCCCTTTAAGAGTGAAGCCCTCCTCCGTACAGATCAGATGGAAGGTGAACGATGTGTATGGTGAAGAAATGAGTGAAGTCAGGTCAGTATTCGAAGATCTCTAGACAAGAAATTTGCAATCCGCCTCTTATCTGCTGGAACCTCCGAATCCTCGATTAGACGACCTGTCGAAACGTCATCGTTGCATCATGACGCACACGTCGTCCTGCCAGACCAGCTAATCAAAAGGAAAGATGGAGATTCCAACAGGCGGGAAGCAGTTTGCAGGGCTCCTGTCTAGAGGCCACAGAATATCAACCTGCTAGCTGCAAATTTATCACTCGTCTCTTGCATGGACATCATCTGTTAGGGGACAGAAGGATCAGAATGTTTGAATTGAGGCGCCTGAACCTTTAGTTTTCCCGCTAGATAAGCCATATTCTCAGCCAAGCCGAGCATCGATGAGTCGTACGGTGGAGTCGGGTGATGTAGCTGTCGGCTGACCACTAATTTGCCTAACAGCTATCTCAAGTTCATTGGATCCTTAAAAAGTGGAGTCTGCCTCTCCCCTCCACGATCGGCTGTTACTGACGTGGTGTTACGTGGCATTCATTCCCAAAAAAATGGCCAGCTATCCAACGAATGTACGCGGTAGGTTCAATGGAGCAGCTCTCTTGTTTCGGCACATAGAGATGAGGTCCTCTCCAAGGTGATCGCTTGACTCCATCACTTCAAATATCCAGATAGCAATGTCTAGTATTCCAGGGCACCAGACAGCCCATTACAAAGAAAGGCTTGAAGTTACAATTGACGGCGCTATTGTTCAATAGATGCAATGAACGCGAGATGTTAAAGAATATTCATTAAGAAGGCCGCAAGATTAAAAGCTCATCAAGGCAACGAGTACACTAAATCATCCTACACTACACTATTTATAAGCCGACAATCATGACAATATCTCAATCCAAACTTGCCAACCGGGTTTGGCCTTCACTGCGACAATGCAGTGATTTATTCTTAGAGGACAAATGGTAACAAAAAGGTTCTAAAAATGTAATGTAACAGTAAGCCAACTGGCCAACAGTAACATAAGAAGCAGAAGTAGTGGACTAAGAGTGATAGTATACACCATGTGTGGAAAAGAACCCCCCCCCCCCCCCCAAAAAAAAAAAAAAAAAAAGATAAAGGGGTTGTAAACTAATGATGAACAAGGTCATCAACAGAGATTAGTGATGATCTGACGCTCAACAACACCCCCTAGGATCAGTAGACAAATGCTCCAGCATAAGACGTATGTAAGCACCGCACCGAGCAGACCGCAGCAGCCCCGTACGTTGCCATCTAACTGGAAGCGGCCACTATACAGTTTACCGGGCTGCTGTGTACTGCTCCGTAGTTTGCTTACATCTGGCCATGCTGGAGCAGATTTCAGCTGATCGGTGGAGGTGTCTCAGAGCAAATCCCTCACCAAACTCAAATTGTGACCTATCCTATAAATACATGATCAAAGTTTAGTCCAGAGCCACCCCTTAACTGTGGAAATATACCTAGAGGCCATAGATGATGCCTGCCATGTTTGTTAGGACAACGAAAGCCATTGGCTTTAAACATGAGCCCTACAAAATATATAAACTTACCTAAAACCCATTTCCACGCATGATTTACATACCTTCACGAGACTTGTCAACATTCAGTAAGTAATATACAGTTGGTATCCGCTTCCTCCCCGATAGGTATCGCTATACTGCAAGTGTCTGCAATGATCAGACACTTACCCATAGCTCAACTTATGGGGATATCACTGGCTTAAAATCCATAAAATGTGACACAGTCTACATGGTTACACATGGATCTGCAGAGCATCAAGTAATCAAAAGCTGGGGAATAGGGTTTCAGTCCATACTAACCTGTACGGCAAGCTTGCCAGAGATGCTGCGATGATTTGGTCAATATGGCCGATAACTAATAGCTGTTCTGATAATCTGTGGTCGCGGTGATCAGAGAACTCGGAACTTAAGAGAAACTATGACGATTCAAGCTGCTCAAACCAAGGGCGACATGTCTCAGAGCCTGGCACGACTGCAGGAAATAGATCCATCCGGGGACCATAGACTAGACCGGCGCCACTTCTTCCCAGCGCTGCTACAGATGATCGATACGTCTTTTCAATAGAGAGACCCATCAATCGCCTCTAGCTACCCGGGGACGGTGCTGGACTGGTCAAGTCTACGGTTCACAGATGGATCTTCTGGCTATAGTCATACCTGTACAGCCAGGCTCTAATTCACATTATCCACTGTTTGGGCATCAAGAATCAGGGCAAAGTGTCGGGTGCCTTCTCCACCACCATAGGCTAATGGCTCTTTTCCTCAGGCTCATGCAGGTCATTAACTGGCCGCCAACAGACTATAACAAGCTGATCAGCGATTTACTGGACTGTTTAGATCGAACGTTCCCTGCCCATAGAATATCATTTAATTAACCGTACTAACGAGCATTATTCTCATTCACTGGGCTGTTTGATCATGCGAGAATGCTTGTTTGCCAATCTAAATGGGCTTCATGACAAATGTGCTTTAGGCCGGCTTCACGCGAGTGTCTTATGTGTAAGGTCCAGAGTGAACGAAGGTCTCCTAAACCCGAACTTACAGCCTCCTGTGTAATGTTGGATTTCATCATGCCAAATCTCTGGTTTCTATAAGAGTTAAGCAGCTGTCCGAGATGAGAGTCAGCTGAACCCACTAATGTATATGGGGGGAGATCTCATCAGGTATGAGAAATATCGGACAGTTGGAATTCCAGTGTCGCATATATTTGTCGCCGGACGACGTTTGCTGGTAGTACACAGGAGCACTTGGCCATACGAGCACTTCTGTGTAAGGGAGAGTCACCTGAGATGGCCGTCACTGAACGATTAGCGAAGCATCGCTCTTCAGACAACCATCTAATGTGTATGGCCGGCTATACAATTTTTTTTCCCCTCATTGAAAACAAATGAAAGCTCAGTGAAGATCTCATGGGAAATCGGAAGACAGCTAAAAGCCAAACAGTCAGCCGAGAGTTATCCCGTGTGCATGACCTGCTGAAAAAGTTTTTGTACTTTCTGGTGATTTTGCTTCAATTTAAGGGGAAAGCCTGCTCTTCTATAGTAAAAGGGATTCAATCTAGACTTGTAATGCATGATGCCTTACATTTCTTCATTATGGTCAGAACAAAAATTTTTTTTTTTTTTTTTTTTTAAATAAAAGGGATATTTCCACTATTAAAAGTTATCAATCCAAAGAATAGGTGACAACTTCCGGATCAGTAGAGGTCTGGCCTTTGAGACCACCACTGATCCTTTATATAGGGATAATTTAGGCTAAATTCACATGGGAAGTAATCATCTGTTTCAAACAAATCCTGTAGAAATAAGTTATTTCAGCAGGACAAAAAAAGAATAGATTGAAACTGGATCTTTTATTTTTGTTTTAAAACATTGAAGTCTATGGAAAGCGCTATTTTTTTTTGCTTACTGGATCTGTTTCAAGTGGATGATTAAGGGACGCGTGAACCGGTCATTAAAGCGGATACGGATAGGTATAAGCACGTTGTCGAGATTTCAGTGTTACAGATGTGAGTGAACGGTCACATCACCCCATACTTGTGGTCATGTGACAATTAGGGTCTCTTCCACTTTGCCTCAACTGAGAGAAGCCAAATGGGATGGTAAAAGCACAAGCCATGCGTGGACAGACCCTTTAATGCCAGAAATATCCCTTTAAGCACCTCCATAACATGAGAGGTAGCAGAGGGGAGCCCTGGATGAGGTTAGATGCCACTGATCACCGGGGCGCACAGACCGTCAGCCGAGCGCTCGTCCTCCATACTGACCACATCGCCGTCACGTGTGCACGTGGCCATACTTACCTCCACACACAGATACCTACCTTATAGGTGGGGGCCTATGTCATGGCTCTGCCCTTTAGCAGGTAGAGCGCATGCTGAGACCTGTAGTTCTACAGGCTCCTAGATCGGCCACTTAATGTAAGTTATAGCCAGCAACCCAGCAGATCAATGTGTAACGTCATGGCGGACCGGCCATACTCACCTATCCGGGATGCTGTTCTTCTTCACCATGGTAACAAAAGATCGCGACTCAACCTCTCTCCCGATTTATATCGGATGCGACGATGGACGATAGTTACGTCCTGCCAAGGCGCATAAACCAGCGCCGATACTGTGCAGTGCTCCCTAACGACACACACAGGACTCCTCGGGCTCTGCTATAAAGGAGAGGTAATTGTCCTCCTGCTGTCAGTCATACAGGGAAAAAACGGTGCGGGATAAAAATAATACAGGCGACCGACAGCTGCGAGAGCGAACTGACCGGCCACAACCTGCCGCTGCACGGGGGGAAAGAGAACTAGGCCTTCCGGTGACGTCAAGCGCTACATCTACGCATGCGCACATACGTGCTTATCGTAAGGGAACCACTGCGCAGGGATAGTGCGAGTATAGACTACGCATGCGTATATAAATATAGTACGTGTTTAGCGTAAGTAAACAACTGCACTCCGTACGAGTATAAACTGCGCATGCGTACATAAATATTGTACGTGTTTCTCGTCAGCAAACCACTGCGCTGAGGTAGTACGAGTATCAACTGCGCATGCGTACGTAAATATTGTACGTGTTTAGCTTAAAGGGAACCTGTCACCCCGTTTTTTCAGTATGAGATAAAAATACCGTTAAATAGGGCCTGAGCTGTGCTTTATAATAGTGTATTTTTTGTCCCCTGATTCCCCACCTATGCTGCCGAAATACCTTACAAAAGTCGCCGTTTTCGCCTGTTTTAGCCCTTTTGACCAGACCAGCGTGATTGACAGGCGAAAACGGCGACTTTGGTAAGGTATTTCGGCAGCATAGGTGGGGAATCGGGACAAAAAATACACTATTGTAATGCACAGCTCAGGCCCTATTTAACGGTATTTTTATCTCATACTGAAAAAACGGGGTGACAGGTTCCCTTTAAGCAATCCACTGCGCTGTTTTACTGTTGATAGGAATATCAACTGCGCATGCGTAAGTGAACAAGCTCCTCTGGTTTTTTCCCACTGCATAGTGTTTTTTGCAAAAAAAAACTCAGCAGAGGAGATTTATCAATGCAATTGTACTGTTCTGTGCTGTTCTAGAAAAAAAAAAAGACCTTTTACTGATTTTTATGATGGTATTAGTGTTCAACCACATAATGTGAATATCAAAGGTGTGGAGTTCATGAGCGACTGTCAAGAAAAAGCGACGCCACAAATAATAATGTTGAGCATTGCATAATTCACGTGCTCTGTTAACCCCGTCAGGATCAGACCATTTTTCCATTTATGCTCATTCGATTTGTTTTCCCACCTCTTTTTCCAGGGCACATGATAACTTTTTATTTTTCCATCCTCCACAGCAGTATAACGACTTGTTTTTTTCTTTCTTTACAGGACGAGTTGTAGTTTTGACATTACCTACATTTTACCGTATAGTGCGCTGAAAAACAGGAAAAAAAATCCAAGTGCAGTAAAATGGTGAAACCCCCACTCCCCCCGTAACGCTGACATTGTATTGGGGGGATTTTATGTTTACGACGTCCATTGGGTGGTAACAAATGAGCGGGCAAAATGATTCTCCAGGTCAGTATGACTATGAGAACATAGATCACAGATCAGAAGGTGAAAAATTAGACATTTTTCCATTTCATTTGAACAAAATGATGGGCAGTAACGTATGTCCCAAAAGTTGGGAACAGGGTTAAGAAATGGCTGGAAAAGTAATGAAAAACATCTGTAGTCAGGCTCAGACTGGCCCATAGGGTAACAGGGGAATCCCCCGGTGGGCCCCTGTGCAGATCTGGGCCCACAACCCCACTGTACGGGCAGTACCTGGCATAATTCAATTGATTCTGTATAGAAAAAAGCAACATCTTATCGTTCATTAATGAAACTACCCAATGTATTATTATATAGAGATATAGATACATTTGTGAACGAGGGTAGTGTAATATTTGTATGCAGGTGGGCCTCCAAAGTCAGTGTTAGGGCTGTCCCACACGTCCAGATAATTCCGGTACCGGAAAAAATCGGTACCGGAGTTATCCGTGTCTGTGTGCCCGTGAGCTCACGTAGGCCATACGTGCGGCACACGTGTGCCGCCCGTGTGCCGAGTGGGTACCACACGGAGCGTGCAGGAGACAGCGCTAAAGTTTAGCGCTGTCCCCTGCATCGTGCTGAAGCCGCCATTCATATCTTCTGTGCAGCAGCGTTTGCTGCATAGAAGATATGAAGAATAGTGTTTAAAAGAAAGATCTATCTGTCCGCCACCCTCCCACCCCCTGTGCGCCCCCCCGCTGTTCTGAAAATACTCACCCGCTTCCCTTGTTGGCTGTCGCTGCTTCCTGTCCTGGCCGCGCCTTCTACTGTATGCGGTCACGTGGGGCCGCTCATTTACAGTCATGAATAGTCGGCTCCACCCCTATGGGAGGTGGAGCCACATATTCATGACTGTAATCGGCGGCCCCACGTGACCGCATACAGGAGAAGCTGAAGCCAGGACAGGACACTGCGAGGGAGGCGGGTGAGTATTTTCTGAACAGCGGGGGGCGCGGGGGGGCGCACAGGGGGTGGGAGGGCGGCGGACAGATAGATCTTTCTTTTAAACACTATTATTCATATCTTCTATGCAGCAAACGCTGCTGCACAGAAGATATGAATCGCGGCTTCAGCACCATGTGGGGGGGGACAGCGCCTACTGTAGCGCTGTCTCCTGCACGCCACAGGGACTGCACACGGAGACCGTCCGTGTGCGGTCCGTGTTTTACACGGACCCATTGACTTTGATGGGTCTGTGTAATACGTGCGCTCCCACGAACACTGACATGTCTCCGTGTTTGGCACACGGAGACATGGTCCGCAAAAAATCAATGACATCTGCACAGATGCATTGATTTTAATGGGTCTACGTGTGTCAGTGTCTCCGGTACGTGAGGAAACTGTCACCTCACGTACCGGAGCCACTGACGTGTGAAACTGGCCTTACTGGTGGGCCCTTGACATCCCAGTCCGACACTGGCTGTAGGGTCCATATTCATCTAAGATATGACTGTGCATAAAAAGAGCTTGTAGGGAGGCAGAGTCTCTCCGAAGAAAAGATGGTCAGAGCGTTCTTCACGCTTTACACAGCGTCCCAACATTTTTTGGAATTGGGGTTTGTAGTTTGGGTGACTGAATTTCGCTCTGCGAGGCATATGCATTATATGAAGAGTGTGATTTCAAGAGGTGGTTTGTGGGATTATTGTGGGAGGTGGGTAGGGAAGAGATGAATAATAAGAAATCATACATTATATTCCTGTTACTTGTTCACTCATTTTTGTAATTTATTGGAAAATTGAGAGTTAATTACAAGCAGCCTCCTGTTCAGGCTCCCCCTTCCTTTATCAGCGTGAATAATGGCTATAAAGAGCGTCTATGGCCCTGGAGGAGCTGTCCTGTCCTGTGTCACACAGGCTACCCACTGACTAGATTGAGCTATGCATAAAGCTTAATATCCCTGGGGGGGGGGGGGTGGCGCTGCAGGGACACTCAACATTTACCACCATTTTCATTTTACAGCTGGGGGTCCCAGGGATACTTCGTTATCAGCTTATAGTCAACAGTCCCCCACTCAAAACTGTCCTTGATTAGTGTAGAGACGATTTAATTAGCATTTCACTTCTATTGCTAAATATGACTCCCAGTAATGTGATTTCTAACCTCTGCAGCGCGGTCTGCCAGACACAGAGCTCCCGCACCTCAACTACTACTAGACCCTAATGCAGCACAGCTGTGCACTCCCTGCTCTGCGGACCCTGCTCACTCCCTGCTCTGAGGACCCTGCACCCTCCCTGCTCTGCAGATACTGTGCACTCCCTGCTCTGTGGACCCTGCGCACACTCTGCTCTGCGGACTCTGCACACACCCTGCTCTGTGGACCCTGCGCACACCCTGCTCTGCGGACTCTGCGCACTCCCTGCTCTGCAGACCCTGCGCACTCTCTGCTCTGCAGATCCTGCGCACTCCCTTCTCTGCAGATACTGTGCACTCCCTGCTCTGCGGACTCTATGCACACCCTGCTCTGCAGCTCCTGCGCACTCCCTGCTCTGCGGACCCTGCTCACTCCCTGCTCTGCGGTACCTGCGCACTCCCTGCTCTGCAGATCCTGCGCACACCCTGCTCTGTAGATCCTGCATACACCTTGCTCAGCATATACTGCGCATTCCCTGCTCTGCGGACCCTGCGCACACCCTGCTCTGCAGATCCTGCACACTCCCTGCTCTGCAGACCCTGCGCACTCTCTGCTCTGCAGATCCTGCGCACTCCCTTCTCTGCAGATCCTGCGCACTCCCTGCTCTGCGGACTCTATGCACACCCTGCTCTGCAGCTCCTGCGCACTCCCTGCTCTGCGGACCCTGCTCACTCCCTGCTCTGCGGTGCCTGCGCACTCCCTGCTCTGCAGATCCTGCGCACTCCCTGCTCTGCAGACCCTGCGCACACCCTGCTCTGTAGATCCTGCATACACCTTGCTCAGCAGATACTGCGCACTCCCTGCTCTGCGGACCCTGCGCACACCCTGCTCTGCAGATCCTGCGCACTCCCTGCTCTGCAGATCCTGCGCACTCCCTGCTCTGCAGATCCTGCGCACTCCCTGTTCTGCAGACTCTATGCACTCCCTGCTCTGCGGTGCCTGTGCACTCCCTGCTCTGCAGATCCTGCGCACTCCCTGCTCTGCGGACCCTGCGCACACCCTGCTCTGCGGACCCTGCGCACTCCCTGCTCTGCAGACCCTGCACACTCCCTGCTCTGCTGACCCTGCGCACACCCTGCTCTGCAGCTCCTGCGCACTCCCTGCTCTGCGGACCCTGCGCACTCCCTGCTCTGCAGTGCCTGCGCACACCCTGCTCTGTAGATCCTGCATACACCTTGCTCAGCAGATACTGCACACTCCCTGCTCTGCTGACCCTGCGCACACCCTGCTCTGCAGATCCTGCGCACTCCCTGCTCTGCAGATCCTGCGCACTCCCTGCTCTGCAGATCCTGCGCACTCCTTGCTCTGCGGACCCTGCGCACTCCCTGCTCTGCGGATTCTGCGCACTCCCTGCTCTGCGGACCCTGCGCACTCCCTGCTCTGCGGACCCTGCGCACTCCCTGCTCTGCGGACCCTGCGCACTCCCTGCTCTGCGCACCCTGGGCACTCCCTGCTCTGCGGACTCTGCTCACTCCCTGCTCTGCAGACCCTGCGCACTCCCTGCTCTGCAGATCCTGCGCACTCCCTGCTCTGCGGACCCTGCGCACTCCCTGCTCTGCGGACCCTGGGCACGCCCTGCTCTGCGGACTCTGCGCACTCCCTGCTCTGCGGACTCTGCTCACTCCCTGCTCTGCGGACCCTGCGCACTCCCAGCTCTGCAGACCCTGGGCACTCCCTGCTCTGCGGACTCTGCGCACTCCCTGCTCTGCGGACCCTGGGCACTCCCTGCTCTGCGGACTCTGCGCACTCCCTGCTCTGCGGACTCTGCTCACTCCCTGCTCTGCGGACCCTGCGCACTCCCTGCTCTGCGGACCCTGGGCACTCCCTGCTCTGCGGACTCTGCGCACTCCCTGCTCTGCGGACCCTGCACACTCCCTGCTCTGCGGACCCTGCACACTCCCTTCTCTGCGGAGCCTGCGGATGAAATAATAAAGTTGGAGGGTTGTATCCACTGTAACTTATCTAGGTGAGCCTGCCATCTGCTGGACAAACAGTTTATTACATTTAATTTATTATATTGGGACTAAAGTATCTGGACATTCAAACAGCGTATACAAAATGTAAAAGGGAAATCTCTCTTCTGTCTATATCCTCTATCTATCTATCTATCTAGCTATCTAGCTATCTAGCTATCATATCACAAATATGTTTGGAGGGTAAGTGCAGCCTTATAATAATAATTTGTATTTCTATAACACCAACATATTCCACAGCACTTTACATTTTAGAGGGGAATTGTACAGACAATAAAATACATTACAGAATAGCAGCGACCTCAGGATCTGGAATCCCAAGAATGGGGCTCTGCAGACACATGTTGAATGGAGCCGGAGATAATGGAGCGCTGTTATTGGCTATCTCCTTTAATCCCATAGGCTTTAAGTGGAGCAGCACCGTGATCGCTTGACCACATCATTGTGGTCTGCAGTGAAGAGAAAGCTTAAAATTATACAGATAAGTGGGGGTCCCCACGGTGGTGCCCACAGAATTTGGATAATTCTCTTCCTGTGGATATGTAAGGTGTCCAGGGGGCTATGTCTGGCCTCCCGCTTCCACCCTGGACAATTACCACATATGCTATTTCATATATATTTGGTAACAATATTTATTCCTTTGTATGTCCCTGCATTTATAAATTATTGTAGATGTTACACCCCACTGGGAGCCGCTGAGCTCACCAATTGGCTGCCGATGTAATGTCACAGACAGCAGGAGCAGCGGCGAGACTCGATAGTGGACCTGGGGAAGGTGAGTACAATGTGGTTTGTTTCTTTATAGTAATTTGCAACCAGGGATTAACTTTTAATGAAAGGGAACAACCCCTTTAAAGTCAATCTGCTGTCTATATGGGCATGTACACAAAAACACAAAATTAGAATATCTTCAAAAAGTTAGTTTATTTCAGTTCTTCAATACAAAAAGTGAATTTCCTATATTCTATAGAGTCACTACAAACAGAGTGATCTATTTCAAGTGTTTATTTCTGTTAATGTTGATGATTATGGCTTACAGCCAATGAAAACTCAAAAGTAATTATCTCAGTAAATTAGAATACTTTATAATACCAACTTGAAAAATTATTTTAAAATCCGAATTGTTGGCCTACTGAAATGTATGTTCAGTTAAAATGTATGTTTTTGGAGATTGAAATTTCCTTCTCCAGCAGGACTCGGCACCTGTCCAAACTGCCAAAAGTACAAATACCTGGTTAAAAAACCACAGCATCATTGTGCTTGATTGGCAGCAAACTCACCTGACCTTAACCCCATTGAGAATCTATGGGGTATTGTCAAGAGGAAGATGAGAGACACCAGACCCAACAATGCAGACGAGCTGAAGGCAGCTATCAAAGCAACCTGGGCTTCCATAACCCCTCAGCAGTGCCACAGGCTGATCGCCTCCATGGCACGCCGCACTGATGCAGTAATTGATGAAAAGGAGCCACGACCAAGTACTGAGTGCATTTACTAAACATACATTTCAGTAGGCCAGTAGGGATTTTAAAATCATTTTTAAAGTTGGTGTTATACAGCATTCTAATATACTGAGATAATGACTTTTGGGTTTTCAATGGCTTTAAGCCAAAATCATCAACATTAACAGAAATAAACACATGAAATAGATCACTCTGTTTGTAATGACTCTATATAATATAGGAATTTCACTTTTTGTATTAAAGAACTGAAACAAATTAACTTTTTGATGATATTCTAACGTTGTGAGAAGCACCTGTAGGACATAGGAAAAACAATGACACCTTTTTATCTGCAATCAGATGACTTATTCCAGAGAAATCTATGTTTTTTCTTAATATGTAAATGAGCTGTTAAGATCTATGGGCCGGACATAGGTCTCCGTAAAAATCTGCATCCAGAGCTTATGGTAAATAAAGGAGGAGATACCAGTGTGACACATGTAGCTCAGGAGAGCAGACTGTCAGTCATTACATGTCTCACACTGGTAACAGATACTCTTCAAGGAGAATGCTGTGAATATGGACATTGTACAGTTGTTGGCCAAACGTTTTGAGATTGACACAAATTTTTACTTTTTTACTTTCACAAAGTTTGTGGTTTCAGTCTTTTTAGATCTTTTAGTCTGATGTTTATATAGTTCCTGAGCTACAATTCTCAACATTTCATATGTTTTTAAAACTTTATTGAAAAATACATCAAGTTTATGCAAGGACTCAATATTTACAGTGTTGACCCTTATGTTTCAGGACTTCAGCAATTCCTTCTTGCAGCAAGATATCAACTTTTCTCCTGACTGATTCCAACACGTTCTCATCTAACCTGTGCTCGGAGTTAATCAGCATTTCCGTGTTTTTGTTTGTCCACCGGCTTTTGAGGACTGACCACAGGTTCTCAATGGTATGAGATCTGGGGAGTTTCCTGGCCATGGACCCAACATGAAACATTTTTGTTCACTGAGCTACTTAGTTATCACTTTTGCCTTCTGACATGGTCTCCATCATACTGGAAAAGCCATTGTGCATCTCCAAATTGCTCCTGAATGATTTGGAGACGTTCCTCTTGAAGGATGATTAGATAACATTTTTTATTCATGGCAGTGATCTTATTTTTCTCAAAAACATATGTTGCCCCATATAATCCTAATTCTTCTGAAATATGCACTACTAATAATGGTAAACTCCTATGACATGTATACCGAAAAGAGAAAAACGGAGTGCTATACAAACAATTTTATTAAAAAAATTAAACTTTAATATACAAAATACATCACGAGTTAAATCACAAAATTGATAAATTTAAAAAGGACAACCGAAATTCATCCGGTACTATGCAAAAATTAAATGTAGATAGTCACAATGGACAATAAATGGTAAGCATCCATTATTTGTGAAACACCATGACCGATCATCTCAATGGAACCCAAGGTATATCAATATAGTAGGTATTATACATAAGATCAATCAATTAATTTTTTTTTTTAAATTAGTTTAGTAGTGTCAGAAAGTAACATTGGTTCCGCTGTAGAGACGCCGCCGGGTCCTGTGCAGTATACACTGCTCAATATGGGTAAGCATTGTAACTAAACTCATTATCACCTTTTTTGAAGTTGGAACACTATAGGCTAATTGGGTTAGGAGCTGTAATTTTGATATGAAGTGACATATCCTTTAACCCTTCCTCTCTATATATGAATCCTGTTCCTCCATGTGATTATTTGTGGTATGCACCATACCTTGTTGTCACGAGTGTGTCACATCCTCCTGGGAGATCTGGGGTTAGAAAATCACTACGTATTGTGAATTGCAGATGCAGCACCCCAGAGTCCTGGTCGTTGCAGTAATGTCGCTCTTCCACCAGGGGGAGTGATATTCCGTCTGATGGTACTAAAGGAGTTCACCTTGCCAGGTATCACAGTCACACACTACACTTCACACTCCAGTCCACCAGGGGGAGCAAAGGTACTATCTACTAGGCCACTCCTCACACATGGGTAAAACTGGTGGGTTGGATAGGAAGTCAGTCAGAAGCTGCCTGGGTTAGACCCAGAGAGGACCTGTCAGGCAGACAGGGGGAGAAGGAGGAACATCTGAGCTGCAGACAGAGGGTCCCTGTCGGGTGGGATCCTGACAGAGACATAGCAAGAGATAGAACGTTAGGGAGCTGCGCCTGCACCTCATTGCAGCAGCATCCTAAGAAAGGACACGAAGCGAAGTATATTGTGGAGAGTGAGAAACGAAGTCACAGCACAAGGAGATATTACCGGGAGGAGTTCTGCCCCAAGATCGGCAGCCTCCTTCTGAGGCGCGTAGCCGGTGGCCGGAACACCGAGGGAGTAATAGGCTCTACGCATTACTTCAGAGACCGGCAGGACAGTTGATTCCAAGTTGGCTGCCCGACCTTAATACCTATGAAGACATGGAGGCAAATTGTGGGAGAGGGGCGTCTCTAGGGTCCCTATAAAATAGCTCCAGGCCTACCGCGTCATACGGGTTGTCATATCCATATCATCTGGGGGACAGAGAGAGAGAGAACATCAGAAACATCCACGAAAGTTGTGAGGACTCTCCCGTGGTGCTCAGCAGGGAGGTACTACAACACACTGGCGCTAGTAGGAAGGCTACTGATTTCCACCTGGATAAGGGAACTCTGGATGTGCCTTCGGACCGGCCGGACTCTGCCTGCCCTGTGAACGGTGCTCTGGACTGTGGACTCTGAAGTCTTCAGTAAATGGTAAAGAGACTGCAACCTTTGTGTCCTCGTTATTCATTGCGCCTTACGACGTCCACCATCACCATCTATACAACTGGGAAGCCCTGGGGACATACTTCACCTGTGGGAAGGTATACCATCTAGCTGCCATTCCATCACCCCAGCGGACCCCCTAGCAGCGTCGGTCATCCTGACCGAATACCACAGGTGGCGTCACGAACACCGTACAAACAACTACACCCTTTTAGTGGACGCCCCTCAGAAGGGCCACGGACCGGGTCGGGCCACCGTGACATCCCCAGAACCGAGAGAGATAGACCCGGTACTGAGTAACCCATTGCCCTTACATGTGGGGGCGATCCACAGATCTTCCGTTTAGCCTGTGTTTTTCTGTTCCATATTAAAAGGATTTCATTTCCTTTGGTGCTGAAGAGGTTAACAACCCTTTCTATGCTGGTTAGAAACTTGCAGAGCTCCATCTCACAGCTGTTCCTGACCTGGTCATTTCCTCTATATAATTGTCACGATCCATGTTTGGATCTGTGGCAGATCTGGTTTCTCTTCATCTTGTGGCAAACGTATGCATGGAAATAAACGTTCAGGTCTGGACCTGTGTGTGAATGAGTACGTATGGGTGTCCACCAAAAACATCAGGTGCAAGTGTGCAACTGGGACCCTGAGTTTCTGGGTGATTGGGCCATATCGGGTGTCGGCCATTCTCAGCCCGGGGACTTTTCAGTTGGAGTTAACCCCAGTTATGCATGTACACAACTCATTCCCCAGGTCGGCGCTATGGAGATTTGTGGTGCCTCCGGAGCCTATGTTGTTGGCATTTTCATCAGGCATTGTTTGCCATAAACCTGAGAGTCAGGCGACTGCCGAGGTGAACTTTGGTGGATCGAGGTGTCCTCACCGTAGGTTGTTATCTGGTGAGGTCTGGTGTCGAGTGTCCAGAGGCCCCTCATTGAAAGGGGGGTACTGTCCCGATTCATGTTTGGATCTGTGGCAGATCTGGTTTCTCTCAGATTAAAACCTTTTTTCCTTTCAGGTCATCGGGGGTTAATGCAGTTTCCCCCCTGTGGCTGCTGGTGTAATTACATTGCTCCCTAGTCTGCTGATGCGGGTGGTGACCACTCCCACCATCCTTTAAAAGGTCTCCTGATGCATCAGCTGACTGTTGGTGATACAGATCCTTTTGGAGACCAACTTGGCTGCAGAAGGAGCTTGCTGTGTGCTGTGGTTCTTCAGCTGAATTCATATCTGGTGCCTTACTCTGCTGTGCAGTGCATTGCAACATAGAAAGCTAAATGTGGTGTTATAGTTTCTTTGTCCCTTTTTTGTCTGTATCTTCCCCTGTCTTGTATTAGTGCAGCGGTGGGACCAGTGCTCTCACCTGCCAGTTCCCTACTTAGGGATAGGAGCAGGGCAAGTGAGGGCTTAGGTATCCTGCTCGGCGACAGGTTGAAAAAACCTGTATAGGGATATCAGGGAGATCAGGGCACAACCTTAGGAGAGTGCAGGAGGTGTCCATTTCCCCCTTTCCTATCACAGGGCCCACTGTTGTAATTTTGTCCCCGGTGTACCCTTGTGTGTTTTGCCGTTTGGTGACCGTCCATTTATCGGGTCATGTCACGCTAGGACAGTCACTTCGTGACAATAATCTGGCCAGCCCTTTTCTTTCTCGCCAGTGAAAGTTTTTAATTCCTAGCTCCTTGGAGTCGCTGTGCTGAGTTGGAGATTGTTGTTTCTCCTGGAGATTGTTGCATGCTGTTTTTGGGTGTGTGCTTTCCCATTTGGTTTGTACATCCCTATCCTCCCTTTCATACCTCTCTACCAGTGGTGAGTGTTCTGTATGTTAGTTACTTTTTGTTATCTCTCTTTTTCTTACTTGTCTTGTCTATACACTAACATTTCTGTCCCATGCCTCCTGGGGAAGGGGAGGGGACAGCTTAGGGTATAACAGGAGAACAGTAAGGTTGGTGACCCAAACCTCCTCACCTTTAGTGGCACCTTTGGGAGCAGGCATAGTTAGGGTCCCAGCCCTACAGACAGAGCAGGGCCCTTTTCCCTATTTACGTATTTGAATTTCGGTTGTCGTTTTTTAACTTATCAATTTGGTGATTTATCTTGTGATGTATTTTTTAAATTAAAATTTAATTTTTTAATAAATCTGTTTGTATAGCACTCCGTTTTTCTCTTTTTGGTATACTAATATGGTCTCAGGGTCTTTACTGTTGGCATGACAATTATTCTTCCAATTGTCTCAAACAGTGTAAAGGGGCTTCATCAGTGAAAATAACTTTGCCCCCATCATCTGCAGTCCAATTGCTGTACTTCCTGCAGAAAGTCAATTTGTCTTTGATGTTTTTCGTGGAGTGAAGTGGATTCTTGACACCAGGCCTTTTTATTGAAATAATAAAATTAAAAAAACATACTCTAAATAAAAGAGCAGAGTAACACAATGGTGGACCACATGTATAAAAGTCAATAAAATATGTAATGGCTAATATACGCACGTTTCACTCTAGCTTCGTAGGAGTGCCAGGACCACATGTTACAACAGTCTTTCCCATTATAACATTTAAGTGCGTTACCTCTTGTAAGGAGGCTAATGGCCGCGTAATCGATGGGAGGTATGTTTCACAGAGATGTCTGCTCTCTGTGATGTAATCCGGAGTATTTTCTTTAGTGCACGTAAGCATTAAGAGGCTCGTTACTCTGTGTTACTCTGCTCTTTTACTGTATTTATAGTATGTTTTTTAATTTTATCATTTCAATAAAAGTTATGATTTAATGAGACTTTAGTACACCATATGTTTTGTTTTTGGTAAATACTTGATTTTCTGTTGCACTCTGGGGTCACTTGTCTAATTTCCATCCAAGATCAGATGTCTCCAATAAAGTGGCCATTCATTGTATAACTGGCATTACAACAAAAAAACGAAGTTGTGAAAATGAAGTAACTGGCCTAGTGCATCAGTCCATAGTGACTACCTAAGCAGCACCCTAATTTCCCAGATAATTGTAACTGAAGTATCCTGCATGGGGTCTCTTACATCCTAATAAATAATTAACTGTTGGTGTGCCGAATCCCATTGTGATGTGACTAATAGGCGGTATCGCTTACACCCTATACTTAGACAATTTTCCCTGCATCTTGCCGCCATTGTGACAGTCACTGTGACTGACAGATGCCATCATGCCCATCACCTACAATCATGTCCGAAAGTGTTGGACCCTTAAAATTGTTCCAGAAAATTAAGTATTTCCCCCAGAAAATTATTGCAGTTATACATGTTTTGTTATACACATGTTTATTTACTTTTTGTGTATTGGAGCAACTAAAAAAAACAAAGAAAAAAAGACAAAGTGGACAAAATTTCACACAAAACCTCAACAATGGGCTAGACAAAATTGTTGGTATACAACTTTGTTTCAAGCACATGATGCTCATTCAGACTCACCTGTGGCAAGTAACAGGTGTGGGCAATATGAAAATCACACCTGAAACCAGCTAAAAACGGGAGAAGTTGACTCAATCTTTGCATTGTGTGTCTGTGTGTGCCACACTAAGCACTGAGAACAGAAAGAGGAGAAAAGAATTGTCTGAGAGCCATAATTGTTGAAAAATATCAACAATCTCAAGATTACAAGTCCATCTCCAGAGATCTTGATGTTCCTTTGTCCACAGTGCACAAAATAATCAAGAAGTTTACAACCTATGGCACTGTAACCAATCTCCCTGGACGTGGACGGCAGAGAAAAATTAATGGAAGGTTGCAAAGCAGGATAGTCCGGATGGTGGATAAGCAGCCCCAATCAAGTTCCAAAGAAATTCAAGCTGTACTGCAGGTTCAGGGTGCATCAGTGTCAGTGCAAACTACCCATCCACATTTGAATGAAATTAAACACTATAGCAGGAGACCCAGGAGGACCCCACTGCTGACACAGACATAAAAAAGCTGGACTGCAGTTTGACAAAATGTATGTGAGCAAGCCAAACTCCTTCTGGGAAAGCGTCTTATGCACAGATGAGACCAAGATTGAGCTTTTTAGTAAAGCACATCATTCTACTGTTTATCAAAAATGGAATGAGGCCTACAAAGAAAAGAAAACAATACCTACAGTCAAATATGGTGGAGGTTCCAAGACGTTTTGGGATTGTTTTGATGCCTCTGGCCTTGGTGCCTTAAATGTGTACAATGCATAATGTAATCTGCAGATTACCAAAAGATTTTAGGTCACAATGTAGTGCCCAGTGTCAGAAAGCTTACTTCCAGCAGGACAATGACCCCAAACATGCTTCAAGAAGCACCCAGAAAGGATGGAAACAAAGCGCTGGAGAGTCCTGAAGTGGCCAGCAATGAGTCCATCTCTAAATCCCATTGAACAGCTGTGGAGAGATCTTAAAATTGCTGTTGGGAGAAGGCGCCTTCAAATATGAGAGACCTGGAGCATTTTGCAAGAGAAAAGTGGACCAAAATTTCCAAGTGAGAGGTGTAAGAAGGTGGCTGATGGTTATAGGAAGCAATTGAATTCAGTTATTTATCCCAAAGGGCGTGCAACTAAATATTAAATTGTCCAACAATTTTGTCCTGCCTCTGTTTGGAGCTTTGTGTGAAATTATGCCCCATTTGCCTTTTTTTCTGTTTTATTTTGAATTTTTCCAATACACACAAAAGAAATAAACATGTGTATAACAAAATATTTGTAATTGCAATTATTTTCCAGGAGAAATACTTCATTTTCTGGAACAATTTCAATGGTGCTAATGTTGAGGGAGGATCTAAAGTGATCCTTCACGGTTAACCCAGTGATTTCCAAATTAATACAGTTAGGTCCATATATATTTGGACAGAGACAACATTATTCTAATTTTGGTTCTAGACATTACCACAATAAATTTTAAACAAAACAATTCAGATGCAGTTGAAGTTCAGACTTTCAGCTTTCATTTGAGGGTATCCACATTAAAATTGGATGAAGGGTTTAGGAGTTTCAGCTCCTTAATATGTGCCACCCTGTTTTTAAAGGGACCAAAAGTAATTGGACAGATTCAATAATTAAAAATAAAATGTTCATTTCTAGTACTTGGTTGAAAATCCTTTGTTGGCAATGACTGCCTGAAGTCTTGAACTCATGGACATCACCAGACGCTGTGTTTCCTCCTTTTTGATGCTCTGCCAGGCCTTCACTGCGGTGGTTTTCAGTTGCTGTTTGTTTATGGGCCTTTCTGTCTGAAGTTTAGTCTATAACAATTGAAATGCATGCTCAATTGGGTTGAGATCAGGTGACTGACTTGGCCATTCAAGAATATTCCACTTCTTTGCTTTAATAAACTCCTGAGTTGCTTTGGCTTTATGTTTTGGGTCATTGTCCATCTGTAGTATGAAACGACAACCAACCAGTTTGGCTGCATTTGGCTGGATCTGAGCACACAGTATGGCTCTGAATACCTCAGAATTCATTCGGCTGCTTCTGTCCTGTGTCACATCATCAATAAACACTAGTGACCCAGTGCCACTCGCAGCCATGCATGCCCAAGCCATCACACTGCCTCCGCCGTGTTTTACAGATGATGTGGTATGCTTTGGATCATGAGCTGTACCACGCCTTCGCCATACTTTTCTCTTTCCATCATTCTGGTAGAGGTTGATCTTGGTTTCATCTGTCCAAAGAATGTTCTTCCAGAACTGTGCTGGCTTTTTTAGATGTTTTTTAGCAAAGTCCAGTCTAGCCTTTTAATTCTTGACACTTATGAGTGGCTTGCACCGTGCAGTGAACCCTCTGTAGTTACTTTCATGCAGTCTTCTCTTTATGGTAGATTTGGATATTGATGCGCCTACCTCCTGGAGAGTGTTGGTCACTTGGTTGGCTGTTGTGAAGAGGTTTCTCTTCACCATGGAGATTATTCTGCGATCATCCACCGTTGTTGTCTTCCGTGGGCACCCAGGTCTTTTTGCATTGATGAGTTCACCAGTGCTTTCTTTCTTTCTCAGGATGTACCAAACTGTAGATTTTGCCACTCCTAATATTGTAGCAATTTTTCAGATGGTTTTTTTTCTGTTTTCGCAGCTTAAGGATGGCTTGTTTCACCTGCATGGAGAGCTCCTTTGACCGCATGTTTACTTCACAGCAAAACCTTCCAAATGCAAGCACCACACCTCAAATCAACTCCAGGCCTTTTATCTGCTTAATTCAGAATGACATAATGAAGGGATTGCCCACAACTGTCCATGAAATAGCCTTGGAGTCAATTGTCCAATTACTTTTGGTCCCTGTAAAAACAGGGTGGCACATGTTAAGGAGCGGAAGCTCCTAAACCCTTCATCCAATTTTAATGTGGATACCCTTAAATGAAAGCTGAAAGTCTGAACTTCAACTGCATCTGAATTGTTTTGTTTAAAATTCATTGTGGTAATGTCTATAACCAAAATTAGAAAAAGGTTGTCTCTGTCCAAATATATATGGACCTAACTGTATATAAGGTGTTGCCGGCAACTGAAAATGACCAGACGGAGACGTATGTCTCTGTTTGGGGGGATCAAGCTGATCTCTCTGGCCCCCGTTTATTCTGTATGACTTATCATTGTCATAGAAATTATACTTCAACCAATCAGCATAAGAACATGCTCACAGTTCTTAGCCTATAAGAATGCAGGAACAATCTGTGCGTCAAAGCTTCATAGAACAATACACCCTCAGTCTCATATTCTGTTTAGATTGCAACAATCAAGGTCTCATCAAGGTCTCATAACAGCTGTAAACTTTAGCCTACTAACAAAATTTATATAAAAACAACAAAATGGAGTCGAAAAGCACAAAATGGAGAACCTTTCTTAATTTCTTCCTTCACACTAACACTTTCGACTAATTGTACATGTATATTCTAACAATATCTAGAATTGCTAGTAAACTCTGAAGCACAAGGATCTTCTGCATGGTTTAGACATCAGTCTACAGTGTTGAGTCCTTCTCCGTCCCTGGCTTCCTGGATTGAGGGATCCAAGTAAATGACACGCAGCACAAAGGTTGTGTGGTCATAAACAGGGTTAGCCCTGGAGCACGCCTGCCTCACTGGGCGCTGCCCCTTCTTTATATAGTAAAAAGTTAGACATTTTACAGACATGCGCACAAGCGCTCATATTTCACAATCACTTACAAAGCAAATCTATTCTAGTGAAAAGTTACAATATCTGGTATGTGGATGAAAGGCTACAATTTCAAGGAGAAATGCGCGCGTGATTACTTTCCATTAAAAGAAAATGTCAAGTTTGCTCAAATTTCTTGTTGTAAACCAGATTTCTCAGGAGGAAGACAAGATGGATTCTTTGGTTCAGTCTGATCTCCACAATTCCCCCCTTTGACATATTCTTTTATAATCTATCACAAATTCTTGCATAAAGTCTATGCATTTTCTTCTTTATACAGCAGTATACTAAAATATAAAAACAAAAATTAGTTCGGCAATAATTAGAATCACTAAAAGATAACATAAAAACTTTATACTCTTGCATCTATTACACAAAATTTATCGGTGCATACTGAGATACCCTTGAGCACAATCTTGAATAATACATATATGATTACAATAATCATAACTATATGTATTATGCTCTGCATAATCCCAGCAACCCACCCACCGATCCCTCTGAACCAGTTGGCTGGGTTGAGAAAAGAAAAGGTATCTGACCACCAGCTATCCTTATTCTGGTCATTGTCTTTGTCATACTGATCTCTGAGTCGTTGTACGTCCTTTAATTTAAATGTCATACTCATAGTACTATTCGGGTCTATATAATGACAGCAGGTGGGTCCAATGATTTGACACATACCCCCTTGTGAGGCAGTTAGGTAATCCAATACCAGGGTATGTTGGTTGACGACTATTATAAGCTGATTCTGTACAGCTATACTAGTGTTTAGTATATCCAATATATCCCAGATCTGATCATCTAGATAATCTGTGGCTCTAACTAATTTATCCCACATTTGTGTTAACATAGGATAAATAAAAATGGTACTAACAATTTTGTTGGGAATTCCCATTTGTACTATATGTGGCCTCCCCGAGGGGCGTGGTGAGTTATCTGCAGCTCTTTTATACAGTGTGTGCTTGGGCACGGCTTGCATATTTACTTGTTTATTTGAAATTATGAAAGTAGCCGGGGTTAGGCGTCCTAATGTACAAGTACCCTTTATACCTACGGGAAGCCATTTATATGCTCCTTCTCCGCATATCCAAAATGTACCCTCAGGCAGATCCCATAGAGCTGAGTGCTGCAATACCAATCTGTGAACCAAATCCACAAAACTAGATACATTCTGAAGCATACACCAAGAGGGTTTTTGTCCCAAGGGGCTACAGTACCCGGCTGCGGGATTCCCACACACATGCATTCCGTTGAGGTTAACATTATTAACATCAATATCATGAGTTTTATACTGCTCTTTTGCAATGGCTTGCATGTATCCATGATGCCTTTCCTTCAAGCTTGACTGATGTAGGTGTTGTCAACAGGACTTGGAAGGGTCCGTCAAATCTTGGTTCAAGAGCCTTTCTGGTGTGTCTTTTTACATAGACTTGATCACCTGGTTCCAACTTGTGACTTCCTACAGTGTTGTCAGGATCTGGAAGGGAAGCAAAAACTTGTGCATGCACCTTAGTTAATTGTTTCTGAAGATTTTGCACATAAGAAGTCAATGATTCTACATTTAACACAAGTTGTTGTGGAAAATAACATCCTAAATTGGCAGTCCTGCCAAACAAAATTTCATATGGAGACAGTTTAGTCTTACCCCTTGGGGTATTGCGTATTGAGTAAAGGGCCAGTGGAAGGCATTCTGTCCAAGGCTTTCCTGTTTCAGCCATGGCTTTCTGTATTTTTAATTTTAAAGTTCCATTCATGCGTTCCACCTTACCAGAACTTTGAGGATGATACGGAGTGTGTAACTGACTTTCAACACCCAACATTTTCAGTACATTTTGAAATATTTCTCCAGTGAAATGAGTACCCCTATCTGACTCGATCACTTCAGGGAGACCGTAACGGGGCACCAGTTCGGCAACTAGCTTTACAGCAGTGTTTTTAGCTGAAGCCTTCCGAACTGGATAGGCCTCTGGCCACCCCGAGAACATGTCCACACACACCAACACATACTCATACCCATTACTTTTTGGCAGCTGGATAAAGTCTATCTGTAATCGCTGAAACGGGTAGAGAGGTCGGACGTGGTGCTTCATAGGGGTCTTTGTTGTCTGTCCGGGATTATGTGCCAGGCATATAGCGCATGCAGCACAATAGTCTCTTGCATAGTTGCCAAAACCTGGAGCCAACCAGACTTGCTTTGCCAGTAGTGTCATTGCTTTTGCAGACACATGAGTAGGGTGGTGCAATCCACCAACTACAATCGGGTACCAGGCTCTAGGTAGACATATTAGTCCATCTTTCTTCCAAATTCCTGCTTGTTCTTCTGCCCCTTCCTTTTTCCACCTGTCCCTCTCCTCTTCTCCTGCATCTTCCTGTGCTTGTCTCAGTCTATCTTCAGTATTTTCTGTGGGGTTTACAGTATGAACCTGTTGTAAGGGTTTGACTGCTGCTGCTTTGGCTGCTTTATCAGCCCTATCATTTCCCCTAGATTCCCTAGTGTCGAGTCTCACATGTGCAGCTACCTTGATTACTGCTACTTCTTTTGTTTCTTGTACAGCCTCTAAAATCTGTTTGATCAGAGAAGCATGTTTTACAGGTTGTCCTGACGCTGTCATGTAACCTCTAGCTCTCCAGATTACTCCAAAATCAAACACAATACCATGTGCATACCTAGAATCAGTGTATATATTAACTGTCTGATTCTCAGCTATTTTTAGCGCTTCAATCAATGCTGTTAGTTCTGCTTCTTGTGCAGACTGTTTCGGTGGAAGTGGTTCTGCTTTGAGAGTTTCAGATTCTGACACAACTGCATACCCTGTATGAAAGTTACCTGTGTCATCTGCAAACCTACTACCATCTATAAACAGCTCTAAATCTGGATTTTGAAGTGGTGTTTCGGATACATTGGGTAAGCCTACTGTTTCTTGTAAAATGAGCTCTGTACAGTCATGTGTGTCTGTAGGGAAAAAATTTGCGTGTGGATCAGTGTCCTTATTCCCCCCTTCAGACTCGAGAGGTAGCAGTGTAGCTAAATTGAGAGTCTGAAGCCTTGTAAATGTGATAGTAGAGGGGAGCAGCAAAGAACACTGCAGCCGCAAATGTCTGGCCATGGAAATGTGTTTTGGTTGGACTTGGTTTAATATCCCATAAACATCATGTGTAGTTTGAACTGTGAGTGGATGCTCTAGGACAATTTCTGATGCTTTGTCCAACAATAGTGAGACAGCAACAACTACACGTACACAGGTTGGCGCTGCTCTAGCTACGGGATCTAACCTTGCTGAAAGATATGCAATTGGTCTTTGTTTCCCTGCATGCTTCTGGGTAAGAACTCCTGTAGCATGGGAATCAACTTCTGCAGCCATAAGCTGAAATGGTTTAGTGTAGTCTGGTAGCCCTAACGCTGGAGCTGAAACAAGGGCATCTTTTAATTGTTGGAACGAAATCTGACCTTCTTTTGTCAACAGGTAAGGTTCACTTTTTACACAGTCATACAGTGGTTGCATTAGTTGACTGGCATGTATAATCCATTGTCTACAATGAGACACTATTCCTAAAAATGCTCGTAGCTGTTTATGATTTCTAGGCTCATTCATCTGTCTTATTGCTTCAGTTCTTTGAGGTGTAAGATGCTTTTTACCTTGAGAAATGCAATGACCTAGAAAGACCACTTTGGTCTGACAAACTTGTAACTTTTGTCTATTCACTTTACACCCTTCTTTTTCTAGAAAACATAGTAAACTTACAGTGGACCTTTCTGCAGTTTCTAGGTCTGGGCAGCAAAGTAGTATGTCGTCCACATACTGAAAAATTACTACCTGTGGTTCGGGTTCAAACCTCTGAAGGACTGTTTGTAGGGCATTTGAATAAAGAGTAGGGGAGTGTATCATTCCCTGTGGAAGGCGTGTCCACGCCAACTGTTTGCCCTTAAATGTAAATGCAAACAAATGCCAACTATCTTGGTGTAAAGGAACCGAGAAAAATGCATTTGAAAGATCTATTACAGTAAACACTTGAGAACTGGCTGGTATCTGTGATAGTAACGTATGAGGATTGGGTACAACTGGGGTGATTGGATCTAGAACTTTGTTTATTTCTCTTAGATCATGTACCATACGATATTTGGGCATAGAACTCTTATCAAGAGTTCTCTTCTTGACTGGATACAGAGGAGTGTTAGCAGGTGATTGTATCTCTACCAAAACTCCTTTCTCTCTATATCCCTCTATCTGTTTTGTAATCGCTAATTCCTGCTGGGCACTCACAGGGTATTGTCTGAGCTGTGGGAGAACAGTTCCTGGTTGCACAGATAGTTTTACAGGAGCTATATGCAATAGTCCTACATCAGTATCTCCCTGTGCCCACAGTGTTTCTGGGACCATTGAGAGGTCTAGATCTGTGGTGTACTCTTTTTCTTCAGTATAATCCTCAAAAGCCTGAATTCTGACATATTGTTCTAATGTTTCTGCATCATCAGGGATAGTCAGCATAACTGTGCCATCTTCCCTAAAATTGATATTAGCTTCTAATTTCTTTAGGACATCAGTTCCTAACAAACATGTTGGGGCACCTCTGGCATACAAAAATCTGGATGCAAAACATTTAGGTCCTAATGAGACCTCTAGGGGCACAGTATATGGCAGTGTTCGAATTACCCCATCATAACCCTCAGCAAAAGTTGTTTGTTGTGAAATATCTTCCGGATTCGGAAGAAAATCTTGATTCAAAATTGAGGAAGTTGCACCTGTATCTATCAAAAATGGAATCTCTCTCCCCCCTACATTCACCTGTATCATAGGTCTTCTAGCTGGTAGGGAGGTTTGTAACACATTGAGTCAATCTGAATCTGGTATGGGACCATCCACTATGGATGTCTGTTGGATGTCTGAGGGCTTATTCTTTGGTACAAATTTTCCTGATTTTATGTCTGCCTGCTTCTTTCTACATTATCTCTGGAAATGTCCTGGTTTCTTGCAGTAATGACAAGGAAAATTATGTCTTGCTCTCCCTCCTGTTGTGTTTGCTTGCGCTATTCTGACAGGCTTATGATTTTCTCTTAAATCCAACTCTATCCCTACAGCTTTTTGCCTAGCCAAGTGTGGGTCTTCCAAGGTTCTCCAATCAGGAGTTGCGGCCTTAAGTTTCTCCTTCACTTTTGGAGACAATCCATCTATGAAGGTTTTTGTAATTAACCTCATCATTCCTGGAGTGGTCAGATCTATTCCTTCATCTCTAAAGCTATTTTCTACCCCTAGATAATACTCATCTACTGATTGACCAGGTTTCTGAGCCACCACTCCCGTTGTTCCTCTCTGCCTCTGTTTCTGCCTCATGAAAATTATTAAGTGGTCTACGAACTGATTGCCTGATTCTACCGTTTGTAGGGCACCTTCTCCTGCTTGTCCTTCTTGTCCTGCCTGTGGCCTATGTCCCTGTAGATATGCCAGTAATTCCTGGAAGAGACCAGGAGTCATTTTCATTCTACATAATTCCTCTCCATCCGCCCAGACTCCTGCGTGAGTCTGCATAATTTGCTGTATATATTGTGCAAATCTGACTGGAAACTGGGTGGGGTCTGGCGCGTTATGCAAGAGAGACATACCTTCAGCAGGGGACCAAGGGAAATATTGCCGAGTTTGATGATACCTAGTTCCCATTACCCCGTCAGCATTTGTTTCCCTAAAAGGTCTTGGTACTACCCTAACAGGAGCAAGTACAGTGCCATGTCTAGGCGCACCACAGGCTAGGCAATCATTCCTCCAATCTGGATTTTGTTGTCCACAGTGTGAACATACCCATCCTCCTACCCCACCAAAATTGGGATACAAGGCTGGAAATTGTTTTCCTCCTTCTGCTCCTCCAGATGGTACAAATGATTGGGCATTTGGATCTAGGTAAGGGGGTGGGATACCACAACACTGTCCCTTACCCATAGTCCATTTTGAAGTATCTGGGTCATACTTCCAATTTTCTTCTCTCGCTGTTTTTGAGACTTGTATCATGCAGTGCATGATGTCTTCCCATCCATTATCTTTAATTATTCCTCCTCTCTCTCTCTCTTTGCTCTTTCCCATTCAGTGCTAAACACTAGAGCTTCTGAAATTCCCAATTTTTCTCTTACCCTTCTAATCTGCCTTCTGACTGTCTTTCCACATCTTTCCTGTATGATATCTGCTGCTTCCACTTGTCCTAAGACGGTTTTTGTCTGTTTATTTCCCATTTTTCTTTTCAATATTAGCTATGACTACCCTAGGTGACGTTTGGACAACCACTTCCTCTGTTGGTGGCGTCTCGTTGCCTTCTCTCCTAAGGAGCTAAAATATTGAAGGGCTTGTCTGCTCCGTTTTTTCTAACGTGTAAAACGTACTTAAGTGCTATTGCACATGCAAACAGACCTAGCAACACCATACAGATCACAAAACTCTCAGTCTCAGATATCATACTTGTCCCAGGCTCATGGGTCCGCGTCCTGGGCTCATTCTATCAAACCTTATCCAGAAATAAAGGGTTTCAAGCACTTAGAGAGAGTCAAGCATGGGCGGAGGTCTCCCCAAAAGGACGCAACCACATGACCCAGTTAGGCTGACTTTCGTGTATAAGGCTTGTGTCCCAAATATTTTGGCTTATTGTTCTACGTACTTTTGCTCTTCTTTCACAACATGCCACAACCTTCACACTGTTCACACACTGCCAGGGACAAGACTCATAAATCTATACAATATGGTAACCCGAGTTTTATAGGTATCTACTCACTACTAGACTAACCCAGCGTGACACGGCTCGTAGAGATCTTCCGGATAATACAGGGCAGATAAAAGAGAACTAATAATGTCTCTTACCTGGCCAGGTTTTTCAGTTCATTTGCCGTCCATTATCCCAGATCTCCGTTGTCCGTATCCGCAGGTGAATCTCGAGCAGATACTCTCGCCTCGGGTCCCTGTTCGGGCGGCCAAGAAATGTTGAGTCCTCTTCCGTCCCTGGCTTCCTGGATGTAGGGATCCAAGTAAATGACACGCAGCACAAAGGTTGTGTGGTCATAAACAGGGTTAGCCCTGGAGCACGCCTGCCTCACTGGGCGCTGCCCCTTCTTTATATAGTAAAAAGTTAGACATTTTACAGACATGCGCACAAGCGCTCATATTTCACAATCACTTACAAAGCAAATCTATTCTAGTGAAAAGTTACAATATCTGGTATGTGGATGAAAGGCTACAATTTCAAGGAGAAATGCGCGCGTGATTACTTTCCATTAAAGAAAATGTCAAGTTTGCTCAAATTTCTTGTTGTAAACCAGATTTCTCAGGAGGAAGACAAGATGGATTCTTTGGTTCAGTCTGATCTCCACAACAGTATATAAGAGCAGTAATAGGGTCCAGCATGTAAGAGTGTGAAAGCTACACACTAAGCACCGCGGCTCTGCCCGAGTAGCCATTACGCTCTGCTCAGAGCTGCTGGGCTCCTGATTTTCTGCCGCGTTGTTGATGTGATATCAGCAACATAGCCATTATCATCTACTGGAAGCAGTGGCGGAGACTTTAGTGCTGGACTTCGGGAGGGTTAATAAAGCACAACTTACTTTGTTTTTTTATTAAAAGAAATGCAAGGAGACAGAGATTTTCTGAAAGTGGACAACCCCATTAAATGTTCCATATGAATTTGATGAAATTTGTCCAAAACTGTCGATTTTGGTGGGACCAGCTATCTGTTGTGTATTGGGGCCTCCCGCCTCTCCACCAACAGATAATGTCAGGGGAGAAGAGAATCAAGCAGTTAGAATTTCAATGATTGATCCTTTTTATTTTCAGGGCAGATAAGCAGCTGCTAGAGAAATCTGGTAGTGGCTTTCTCCTCTGTCCATGTTGAAGACATGAATAGGGATGAGTGGACCTGTTCAATAAAGCTGCAGTCAAAAGTTCAGTTTGGGACTGAACTTGACCCTGAATCCAAACCTAATAGAAATGAATGGGGACCTGAACTTCAGTGCATAAAAATGGCTGGAAAATGGTCATAGTAAGGGCTAGGGGGCTGCAAAAGGAAGCTAAATAGGAGTAAGAGCAGGGCTATTGCCCTGCAAACAAATGTGTACAGGAAAATTACTTAAAATAACATAGAATAAAAAAAGGAAAAAATTATCAACTTGAAAGAGGAGGCGGAGATCCAAGAGGAGAAAGAGGTTGAGGAGGAGGTGTAGATGGCGGTGTAGGTGAAAGAGCCGGAGGAGGTAGCCAACACTGCTTTTTTTATTGATTATTTTGGGGGGTACTCTGAAATCAGTATAATAATCTGCTGGCCACTCTCTGTATAGAGGTCATCTAATGCTCTGAAATTTTTTTGGGTTGAAAACAATGAGGAGAGCATAGTGGATGGGGTGATTGGACGTGATTTAGTTGCTGCAGGGATAGAGAGGCCGTGGACGATCTGAGTCTGCTACGCGCCCAAATGAAACACCTTCCTCTGCTGCAGGCAGGTGACAGGATGTTCTGTGTAATGTCACGCTCACGCCCTGACTGGTAGGCGTGAGCTCGGGGGGTTTGTGGCCCCACTGTGCCACAAACCAGACTACCCTGGAAGGGGCGTGACTATGACAGCTGCCTGGGTTTTCACTGGAGCCCCTGATGGTGAGGTCAGGCTTGTGCAGCAGGCAGCTGCCAGGTGCTACTCCAGGGCGGTGTTTGGCTGTGGCTGCTGATCCCACTTGGGAGACAGGAACACCAGGATTGGTGCAGGCATCAGGCAGGACTGGCAGAAACACGGCAGAGAACACAGGGCTGACAGAGACACAGCAGAGAACACAGGGCTGGCAGGAACACAGGACTGGCAGGGACGGCAGGAAACACAGGACTGGCTAGGACGGCAGGAAACAGGACTGGAAGGCACGGCAGGAACGGTAGGACTGGCAGGAACACGGGATTGGCAGGAACACTGGATTGGCAGGCACGGCAGAGAACACAGGACTGGTTGATGTGGTGTAAGAAGGAACAGGTAGGGACCTGTTCACACTAGAGGTGCAGGTACGGATATGTAGTGAGGAGGAACAGGTAGGACCTGTTCACTGTTGTGAATTTGGATTCTGGGCTCCCCCGGTGGCTACTGGTGGAATTGAACTTGTGACATCATCTTCGCTGTTCACCTGTTCTGATTAGATCTGGGTGTCGCTATATAACCTGGCTTCTCTGTTAGATGCTTGCCGGTCAACAATGTTATCAGAAGCCTCTCTGTGCTTGTTC
Organism: Ranitomeya variabilis; assembly: GCF_051348905.1. Lineage (NCBI taxonomy): Eukaryota > Metazoa > Chordata > Amphibia > Anura > Dendrobatidae > Ranitomeya > Ranitomeya variabilis. Next base: position 57,497,596 of record NC_135235.1, on the reverse strand, counting down.
CTGCTCCCAGACATCTACTAGATAAGTTGGACATTCGTCCATGTTTTGTTTTTGTATTTTGGTTCCAGTTCACAGCTGCAGTTTCGTTACTGTGTCTGGAAAGCTCTTGTTGATCAGGAATTGCCACTCTGGTATTATGAGTTAATGCCAGAGTCCTAAAGTAATTTCTGGATGTGTTTTGTTAGGGTTTTCTACTGACCATGAAAGTATGCTTTCTGTCTTCTGCTATCTAGAAAGCGGACCTCAAATTTGCTAAAACTATTTTCCTGCTGCGTTTGTTGTTTCATCTCATATCACCGCCAATATATGTGGGGGGCTTCTGTCTCCTTTTTGGGCATTTCTCTAGAGGTGAGTCAGGTCTTATATTTCCCTCTGCTAGCATTATTTAGTTCTCCGGCCGGCGCTGGGCATATAGGGATAAAAAGTAGGACATGCTACCTGGCTACTTCTAGATGATGCGGTAGGTTTAGTTCATGGTCAGTACAGTTACATCTTCCAAGAGCTTGTTCCTATTGAGGCTTATGCTAGTTCTCTGGCCATGGAGATCATGACAGTTTGACCGGCCCACTAAAGGGTTAAAATCCTTGGCTGAGAAAGGAGAGAAATAAGAAGTCTGCTGAAAATTTTTTTTTTTTTTTTTTTTTTTTTCTCTAGTAGTTAGTGTGCTCTTAATTGGATCACTTGCCAGTCTGTCTATGCTGCAGTCTTTCTTTTTTTTCTCTCTCCTTCTAATCTTTGAATGGCTCTATGTTCACCTGTCTATAATGGATCTACAGAGTGTAACTGCAGGTTTGAATAATCTCGCCACGAAAGTACAAAGTTTGCAAGATTTTGTTGTTCATGCTCCGGTATCAGAGCCGAGAATTCCTTTGCCGGAATTCTTCTCAGGGAATAGATCTAGCTTTCAGAATTTTAGAAATAATTGTAAGTTATTTTTGTCCCTGAAATCTCGTTCTGCTGGAGACCCTGCACAGCAGGTTGGGATTGTGATTTCCTTGCTCCGCGGCGACCCTCAAGATTGGGCTTTTGCATTGGCACCAGGGGATCCTGCGTTGCGCAATGTGGATGCGTTTTTTCTGGCCTTGGGCTTGCTTTATGAGGAACCTCATTTGGAACTTCAGGCAGAAAAAACTTTGATGTCCCTATCGCAGGGGCAAGATGAAGCTGAAATTTACTGCCAAAGATTCCGTAAATGGTCTGTGCTTACTCAGTGGAATGAGTGTGCCTTGGCGGCTACTTTCAGAGAGGGTCTTTCTGATGCCATTAAGGATGTTATGGTGGGGTTCCCTGTGCCTGCAAGTCTGAATGAGTCCATGACAATGGCCATTCAGATCGATAGGCGTCTGCGGGAGCGCAAACCAGTGCACCATCTGGCGGTGTCCACTGAGAAGACGCCAGAAAACATGCAGTGTGATAGAATTCTGTCCAGAAGCGAGCGGCAGAATTTTAGACGGAAAAATGGGTTGTGTTTCTATTGTGGGGATTCTACTCATGTTATATCAGCATGCTCTAAGCGTACTAAAAAGCTTGATAAATCCGTTCCCATTGGCACTTTACAGTCTAAATTTATTTTGTCTGTGACCCTGATTTGCTCTTTGTCATCTATTACTACGGACGCCTATATCGACTCTGGCGCCGCTTTGAGTCTTATGGATTGGTCCTTTGCCAATCGTTGTGGGTATGATTTAGAGCCTTTGGAGACTCTTATTCCTCTGAAGGGGATTGACTCCACCCCATTGGCTAGTGATAAACCACAATACTGGACACAAGTGACTATGTGTATTAATCCGGATCACCAGGAGACTATTCGTTTTCTGGTGCTGTATAATCTACATGATGATTTGGTGCTAGGATTGCCATGGCTGCAGTCTCACAACCCAGTCCTTGACTGGAGAGCTATGTCTGTGTTGAGCTGGGGATGTAAGGGGACTCATGGGGACGTACCTTTGGTGTCCATTTCATCATCTATTCCCTCTGAAATCCCTGAGTTCCTGTCTGATTATCGTGACGTCTTTGAAGAACCCAAGCTGGGTTCGCTACCTCCGCACCGTGAGTGCGATTGTGCTATAGATTTAATTCCGGGTAGTAAATACCCAAAGGGTCGTTTATTTAATCTGTCTGTGCCTGAACATACTGCTATGCGAGAATATATAAAGGAGTCCTTGGAAAAGGGACATATTCGTCCATCGTCATCTCCCTTAGGAGCCGGTTTTTTCTTTGTGTCAAAAAAAGACGGCTCTTTGAGACCATGTATTGATTATCGGCTTTTGAATAAAATCACGGTTAAATATCAATACCCATTGCCGTTGCTGACTGATTTGTTTGCTCGCATAAAGGGGGCCAAGTGGTTCTCTAAGATTGATCTCCGTGGGGCGTATAATTTGGTGCGGATCAGGCAGGGGGATGAGTGGAAAACCGCATTTAATACGCCCGAGGGCCACTTTGAGTATTTGGTGATGCCTTTTGGTCTTTCTAATGCCCCTTCAGTCTTCCAGTCCTTTATGCATGATATTTTCCGCGATTTTTTGGATAAATTTATGATAGTGTATCTGGATGATATTCTGATTTTTTCGGATGATTGGGACTCTCATGTCCGGCAAGTTAAGAGGGTTTTTCAGGTTTTGCGGTCTAATTCTCTGTGTGTCAAGGGTTCTAAGTGCGTTTTTGGGGTTCAGAGAATTTCCTTTTTGGGATATATTTTTTCTCCCTCTTCCATTGAGATGGATCCTGTCAAGGTTCAAGCTATTTGTGATTGGACGCAGCCCTCTTCTCTTAAAAGTCTTCAGAAATTTTTGGGCTTTGCCAACTTTTATCGTCGATTTATTTCTGGTTTTTCGGATGTCGTTAAGCCATTGACCGATTTGACTAGACAGGGTGCTGATGTTGCTAATTGGTCCCCTGATGCTGTGGAGGCCTTTCAGGAGCTTAAGCGCCGTTTTTCTTCTGCCCCTGTGTTGCGTCAGCCTGATGTGACTCTTCCTTTTCAGGTTGAGGTCGACGCTTCTGAGATCGGGGCTGGGGCAGTGTTGTCGCAGAAAAGTTCTGACTGCGCCGTGATGAGGCCTTGTGCCTTCTTTTCCCGTAAATTTTCGCCCGCTGAGCGGAATTATGATGTTGGGAATCGGGAGCTTTTGGCCATGAAGTGGGCGTTTGAGGAGTGGCGCCATTGGCTCGAGGGGGCCAGACATCAGGTGGTGGTATTGACTGACCACAAAAATTTGATCTATCTTGAGACCGCCAGGCGCCTGAATCCTAGACAGGCGCGCTGGTCATTATTTTTCTCTCGGTTTAATTTTGTGGTATCGTACCTACCGGGTTCTAAGAATGTTAAGGCGGATGCCCTTTCTAGGAGTTTTGAGCCTGATTCACCCGGCAACTCTGACCCCACAGGTATTCTTAAGGAGGGAGTTATCTTGTCAGCCGTTTCTCCAGACCTGCGGCGGGCCTTGCAGGAGTTTCAGGCGGATAGACCGGATCGTTGTCCGCCTGATAGGTTGTTTGTTCCTGATGATTGGACCAGTAGAGTCATCTCTGAGGTACATTCTTCTGCATTGGCAGGTCATCCTGGAATTTTTGGTACCAGGGATTTGGTGGCAAGATCCTTCTGGTGGCCTTCCCTGTCACGAGATGTGCGAGGCTTTGTGCAGTCTTGTGACGTTTGTGCTCGGGCCAAGCCTTGTTGTTCTCGGGCTAGTGGATTATTGTTGCCCTTGCCTATTCCTAAGAGGCCTTGGACACACATCTCGATGGATTTTATTTCAGATCTGCCTGTTTCTCAGAAGATGTCTGTCATCTGGGTGGTGTGTGACCGTTTTTCTAAGATGGTCCATTTGGTTCCCCTGCCCAAATTGCCTTCTTCTTCCGAGTTGGTGCCCCTGTTTTTTCAAAATGTTGTTCGTTTGCATGGTATTCCTGAGAATATCGTTTCTGACAGAGGAACCCAATTTGTGTCTAGATTTTGGCGGGCATTCTGTGCTAGGATGGGCATAGATTTGTCTTTTTCGTCTGCTTTTCACCCTCAGACTAATGGCCAGACCGAGCGGACTAATCAGACCCTGGAGACATATCTGAGGTGTTTTGTGTCTGCTGACCAGGATGATTGGGTTGCTTTTTTGCCATTGGCGGAGTTCGCCCTCAATAATCGGGCCAGCTCTGCCACTTTGGTGTCCCCGTTTTTCTGTAATTCGGGGTTCCACCCTCGATTTTCCTCCGGTCAGATGGAATCCTCGGATTGTCCTGGAGTGGATGCGGTGGTGGAGAGATTGCATCATATCTGGGGGCAGGTGATGGACAATTTAAAGTTGTCCCAGGAGAAGACTCAGCTTTTTGCCAACCGTCACCGTCGTGTTGGTCCTCGGCTTTGTGTTGGAGATTTGGTGTGGTTGTCTTCTCGTTTTGTCCCTATGAGGGTCTCATCTCCTAAGTTTAAGCCTCGGTTCATCGGTCCGTATAAAATATTGGAGATTCTTAACCCTGTTTCCTTCCGTTTGGACCTCCCTGCATCCTTTTCTATTCATAACGTTTTTCATCGGTCGTTATTGCGCAGGTATGAGGCACCGGTTGTGCCTTCCGTTGAGCCTCCTGCTCCGGTGTTGGTTGAGGGTGAGTTGGAGTACGTTGTGGAAAAAATCCTAGACTCCCGTGTTTCCAGACGGAGACTCCAGTATCTGGTCAAGTGGAAGGGATACGGCCAGGAGGATAATTCTTGGGTCACTGCATCTGATGTTCATGCCTCTGATCTGGTTCGTGCCTTTCATAGGGCCCATCCTGATCGCCCTGGTGGTTCTGGTGAGGGTTCGGTGCCCCCTCCTTGAGGGGGGGGTACTGTTGTGAATTTGGATTCTGGGCTCCCCCGGTGGCTACTGGTGGAATTGAACTTGTGACATCATCTTCGCTGTTCACCTGTTCTGATTAGATCTGGGTGTCGCTATATAACCTGGCTTCTCTGTTAGATGCTTGCCGGTCAACAATGTTATCAGAAGCCTCTCTGTGCTTGTTCCTGCTCCCAGACATCTACTAGATAAGTTGGACATTCGTCCATGTTTTGTTTTTGTATTTTGGTTCCAGTTCACAGCTGCAGTTTCGTTACTGTGTCTGGAAAGCTCTTGTTGATCAGGAATTGCCACTCTGGTATTATGAGTTAATGCCAGAGTCCTAAAGTAATTTCTGGATGTGTTTTGTTAGGGTTTTCTACTGACCATGAAAGTATGCTTTCTGTCTTCTGCTATCTAGAAAGCGGACCTCAAATTTGCTAAAACTATTTTCCTGCTGCGTTTGTTGTTTCATCTCATATCACCGCCAATATATGTGGGGGGCTTCTGTCTCCTTTTTGGGCATTTCTCTAGAGGTGAGTCAGGTCTTATATTTCCCTCTGCTAGCATTATTTAGTTCTCCGGCCGGCGCTGGGCATATAGGGATAAAAAGTAGGACATGCTACCTGGCTACTTCTAGATGATGCGGTAGGTTTAGTTCATGGTCAGTACAGTTACATCTTCCAAGAGCTTGTTCCTATTGAGGCTTATGCTAGTTCTCTGGCCATGGAGATCATGACAGTTCACACAGGAGATATAGGTATGGAAATAAACCAGAAGGAAGGGAGAATGAAGGAACAGGTTGAGACCTGTTCACACAGGAAGAGAACCGCAAGGTTGCGGATAGGAAAGGTAGAGCAGCAAGAGATAGCGCAGCAATAAAAGCAAAGCAGAGCCACAAGGAATGTGGAGAAGAGCTGCAGCAAGAGATTCTTACGGAAACGGGAGCGGAGCAGAGATGAACGGAGCAGAACCGCAAGGAATGCGGAGAGGAGCTGCAGAAAGAGATTCTTACAGCAACGGGAGTGGAGCAGAGATGAACGGAGCAGAACCACAAGGAATGCGGAGAGGAGCTGCAGAAAGAGATTCTTACAGCAACGGGAGCGGAGCAGAGATGAATGGAGCAGAACCGCAAGGAATGAGGAGAGGAGCTGCAGAAAGAGATTCTTACAGCAACGGGAGCGGAGCAGAGAAGAACGGAGCAGAACCGCAGGAGTGCGGATCAGAGGTAAAAGCCACAAAGGTACAGAGCAGGCAGAGCTGCAAGAGTGCAGAGTGTAAGCAGACTGAGAACACAAGGAAAAACACAGCAGGGAAGGAAGCCACAGACAAGGAGACAGAGATAAGACTAAGTACAGACAAGGCAATGGAACAAGACACAAGGACAAAGACACAGAGACCAGGATATTCTGCCTCCTGGAGGGCGGACAACAAGACCAAGGCAAAACTACAGAGAAAAGCCTCCAGAGAGGGAGTAACTCACAGCAAGGCCTGGCAAACTCAGAAGCTAAACACTAACTGAGCTAACACATTGCACAGGCCCAGAACACTGGGTGGAGCTGCACTATATACTGGAGGCCTCTTGGTAATTGGTCAGGAACAGATTAGACAGATGCACCTGATTGCTATAAGAACCAGAGAGTTCAGGCGCCGCCCCCCTATACACAAAGCCATGAAGCATGCAGAGAGCAGAGACACAGAACATGGAGCTGGCATAAAACAGAAACCACAACATGACCTGGAGTAGTGGGTAAGATAGTGTGAGAGATGAGAGGCCATGCCGTGATGCCAGCAGAGTTGTTACATGTAATTTCGTAGGCCCAAGTACCGCTGGATGAATGGTGAGGATAGAACAAGTAGAAGTGGTTTTAGATTGGATGGCTGACAGTGCCTTCAGTCCCTTTGCTTCCACCTAGTCCCCTGCTGAAATCGTATGTTTTGCACCTGTGGTCTATGGCATCTATCTTCCACCTCGCCTCCTTGCAAATCAGGCAAGCAGTCTGAGCTGCAAGTCATGCAGGAGTAACTTCTGCTTTTTGATGACTCTGCTGGCTGTGGTTTAATGGCCCATCCACTCGTCCCTGCCCCAGAAGTGGAAGAGATTGAATGCACTGATGTCCAACCACTTGTTATGTTGGAGGATGAGTACAGGAGGGATAGTGCAAACGGTCGGCGGACCGCCGCAGCACAGAGATGATGATGCTGATGATGAAACACACGTGCCAACTACTACTTCCTGCTGTGTGTACCCTGGCAAGGAGGGCAGAGGTGAGAACTGGATGGAACATCTTGCTGGGGATTATTATTTATTTTTAGAGCACCATTGATTCCATGGTGCTGTACATGAGGAGGGATTGCATACAAAACACAAATAGAAATTACAATGAACAAACTAATAGTGACAGACCGGTACAGAGGGGAGAGGACCCTACCCTTGTGGCCTTACATTCTACAGGATAATGGGGAAGGAGACAGTAGGCTCCGGGGTTGCAGCAGTTCTGGTGTTGAAGAGGCAGTGGGGTCATTGCAGCCTGTAAGCTGTTCTGAAGACATGGTTTTCAAGTTCCGCTCGAAAATGCTGAATGAAGGGGATAATCCGACGTGTTGGGCCACAGAATTCTACTGCATGGGGGATACTCGGGAGAAGTCTTGCAGGCGATTTGATGAGAAACGTACGATTGTGGAGGAGAGAAGGAGGTCTTGGGAGGACCAGAGATTAAGGTGGAAGATATCGAAAGATTAGTTCAGAGACATATGGGGGAGACAGATTATGGACAGCTTTGTAGGTCAGTGTTAGTAGCTTGAAGTGGATATGTTGTTGAATTGGGAAACAATGAAGGGATTTGTAGAGGGGAGGAACGGAGGAGTACAGAGGACAGAAGTGGATTAGTAGGGCAGCAGAGTTACGGACAGACTTCAGAGGTGTGATGATGCAATGGGGGTTGATTAGATCCTAGATCCCACATGGAATCAAGGCCATCCGAGTGACTTAGGCAGTTCGGAGGAAGATGAGGTGGTCATGCTGCCCCAGCTGCACAGCAAAAGAGGGAGCTGGGTGTAAAACCAATGAGGTCGGACCCTAGCCATTAAGTTGGCTGCTACTATGCACTGTGGACCGCCACTAGCCATTTCCCTGTCCATGTTAATTTTATTTCTATAGACTATCATATTTCACAGCACGTTACGATTCAGGGGGAACATATACAGGCAATAAAAATACAAAATAAGACAGTATAAACAGTTACATGAGAAGTGAGGGCCCTGCTCTCAGGTTTACAGTGTACAATCTACATGTTTCCTACTCCGCTTCCTCCACCGTCTCTGTGGCGCCCCAGGGTCCTGGTTGTCACAGTGGTATTGCTTTCCTCCAGGGGAGAGTGATGCTACGTTCGGAAGCAAAGAAGGATAACTGCATCCAGGTACCACAAACATGCAACACATTCATACTCCAGGCCACCAGGGGGAGCTTTTGATCCTATTTACTAGGTGACTCCCCATATATATATAACTGGTAGTCTGTAGGGAAAGTCAGTCAGTCCTTCAGGGAAGCTGTCCCTGGCAGGAGCGAATTCCTGTCAGAGGACAGAGGAGAGGGTCCACGGAGCTGTACATGCCCTAAGAGCTGCAGCTCCCAGAAAGAGACATTTTGAACGCAGAATTGTATTGCAGCGAGCGTGAAGGAAGGCAAAGCAAAGGAGAGGATACCAGAAGGGGATCAGCCCCGAACAGGTTGCCTCCTTCTGAGGCGCAGAACATCGGTAGCCGGAACACCGAGGTAGTAAGGACCTCTATGCCTTACTTCAGAGACCGGCAGGACAGCTAATTGCACATTACCTGTCCGCACCTACACCCAGGAGGCACAGTGGCACCCCTCAGAGGCCGGGGCATGCTAGAGTCCCTATAAACAGCCTCAAGCCAGCAGTCATACGGGTTTTGTCATCCGACTATGGGGGACAGAGAGAGAGACACTACATCTGTGAGGACCTTATTTGAAGCTTATGCAGTAAGGGACTACACCACTACAGCGCAAGGGAAGGCTATTGATTTCCACCAGGACAATGGGACTCTGGACTTGCCTACGAACCGGCTGGACTCTGTCTGCCCTGTGATCTGGTGAGCTGGACTGTGGATGCTGAAGTCTTCAGTAAAGGTAAAGAGACTGCAACCTTGTGTCCTCGTTCTTCACTGCGCCATTCACCATTCACCATCTACACACTGGGAAGCCCTGGGAATATACTTCACCTGTGGGAAGGTATACCATCTAGCTGCCATAACATCACGCCAGCGGACCCCTTAAAGCAGCGTCGGTCACCCTTACCGAATACCACAGGTGGCGTAACATAAACTTCATCCCCTTTAAAGACCTTTCCCTTTTATACGGACGTCCCAGGGCCACGTACAGGGTCAGCCATCGTGACATCCCCCTGTGAACCACTGGACCCGTTACCGAGTAACCCCTTTGCCCTGACGGGGCGCTCTATCTCCTCATCCGGTCACACAGTGCGGGCATTGTGTGTGCGCATTCAGCATTCTCACCCTGCTGCTCACCTTTCTGAGGTGCAGTGTCACTTCTGACTTCCTTCTTCCCACCTCATATGCGACATACCCACAAGGTGGAACTCCTCCATGCATATGCCGGAGAGATTGTGTGAGCAGAAGCAGGCAATAGTGGAGTTTCAGCTTCAGCACGCATGAGTGAGTCTCTCTGCAGAACACCACTTCACTAACAATGAGTCGGCCTCCATATGGAACTCGTGTGCTGTGTTGCGCTGCTGGGAATAGTCCACCAATATGGCCAGAGCTAGTGATGCCATCATAAATGTTAACATCCCATTTCTATGCCTCCTAGGAAAGCAAAGCTTCAGTTGATGATGAATGGGGTGGTGGCACAGGAGGAGGAGGTGGAGGAGGAACAGGGACCATTCACACCATTATCATGCCATGTGTCCACCACACGTCTTGCAGGATGGATTCCTGTACCCAGGTACACAACTTTCCAGCCAGGGAACAGTTTTGTATGCCGAGGAGGAGTAGGAGTATGAGGAGGAGGATGAGGAACAGCGGGCATCAATGGAGCGTGGCTGGGGGGATACACACAATACAGAGGACCCAGACGATACACCTCCCACCAAGGACAGATTGTTGTTGCCTCTGAGCAGCCTGGCCCAGGTGAGGCAATACATGCTGTTGTGCCTGCGCAACAACTTCTGCGTTTCCCGGATTGCTAGAAATGCTGATTACTGGGTGGCCACTTTACTGGATCCATGCTACAAGCGCAACATGCCATACTTACTTCCGCCACTAGAGCTAGATTGGAAAATGCGAGAATGCAAGCGCACGCTGATAGATGCACTACAGATAGAGTCCTCACCTGACAGTGGGAGCTCAGTGGAAGCACAAGGCAGAGGAGAAAGAAGTCGCCAAAGCAACTGGGGCACTGGCATTATCTTGGAAGGGATGGTTATGGAACGCCCGCCAGGGCCATGGGGTACTCGGTACTGGGCCCGTTACTTAAAGGGATGTGTCACGGCGGCGGCGACCCTGTCTGTGGCTCTAGGAGCCCAAGTAAAAGGGAAGGTCTTTAAAGGGGTTTTTGAAATTAGGAAAGTTCGTAACGCCACCTGTGGTATTCGGTTAGTGGGGACCAATGCTGCTTAAAGGGGTACTCTGGGGTGATGTTATGGCAGTCGGATAGTATAACTTCCCACAGGTGAAGTAGGTCTTCAGGGCTCCCGATGAATAGATGCAGGATGGTGAGTGGTGCTGTAAAGAATGAAGGACACAGTTGTGCAGTCTTTTTACCTGGTTTACTGATGGTAGCAGGTAGCCACAGTCCAGGGCACCAGATCACAGGTACAGGCAGGGTCCAGCCGGCTTGGAAGCGAGTTCAGAGTCCAGCTTTATCAGGTGGAGTTAAAAGCCTTCCTTCTAGCGCTGTGTTGTTATCGTCCCTTACTGCCTATGGCTTTGTAGCAAGGTCCTCTCAGTTATCTCTGTCCTTTGTTGAACTGGGACACAAACCCGTATGACAGGTGACTCGAGCCTTTTTACAGGGTCTCTATCACGACCCAGGCTCTATGTGTCACTGTGTCGCCTGGGTGTTAGGGCGAACAGGTGATGTATAATCCAGCTGTCCTGCCGATTTCTGTTATGTGTCTTAGAGTCCCACAAAAGCCTCGGTCTTCTGGCTGCCAGTGTCTGCGCTCAATCAGGGATCTAACCCAGTCCCAGCTATTCTCCCCTGTTGTCACTCTTCTGTACTTCGCTCTCCGGCATGTTAGCTAAAAACTGTTCTTCCTTCTGTATCTCGCCATCTAGGAGCTACAGCACCTCAGGCTGTACGGCCCCTTCCCTCGTCCTTCTGCCTCAGACTGCCCCAGTCTGCTGTCCGGCACCAACTGACAAACTCTTCCTAACTGCCTAGCAACTGCCCAGCAACTAACTCCTCCTCCCGACCAAAGAGAGCAGCTCCCCTGAAGTTGGGTGTAGAGCTCCCCCTTCTGGCCTGAAGTCAGAATGGTGTTGTATGTACTAATTACCTGTTAAAAGGAATCCTCCATCGCTTCCAAGCATGACAACACTCTCCCCGTGAGCAAAGCAATGCCACTGTGACAACCAGGACCCTGGGGCGTCACAGTTATCATGTCAGAAATGTGGAAAACTTTACTCAGTATGTCGTAAAATCCAGCTTCACCATCTGATACGATCCTTATTTTGGTAGAGTGCAAACAGAGCCTTTTTGGTACAGTACTTCCAGAGGTTTTTTGGTAAAGTAGAAATAGAGCATTTATGATGAAAGGGGCACAGGGCTGGTTTGCGGTGGGCCAGGTGGTTGCCCTGAAACCCCTCTTCTGAACAGGAGTCAGTCATGAGTGTTTGGTGTGCTGGACTTGTTTTTTCACTCACTGTTCCTTCAGGAGTACCAGCCACCTCACCGTCCATGGGAACGGGTCCAGCTGTAGCTTCAAACAAGACAGAAGATCTTGGTTCCGGGTTGACAGGTTCAGCTTTACCATGCAATTTGGTTTCACACGGCTGCAGCATACAGAATAAGACAGTCACATTTTAGTAGTTTCCCTTGCTTCCTGGCCTTTCAGTCTTCGTCTAATTTCTGCTCGACTTGTCCCTAGCTCAACTGTCCTAGTTGGCCCTAGGGACTCTTCCTGGCATAACAGCTTCCCTGAGGAACACCATCCTTTCTTTTCTCTGCGACCTGGCTGACATCTTCCTCATGGGAAACAGGGGTATGGCTCTCGATACCCCTTCCGGACCTCAAGTTCAAGACTGTTCCGGCGTCCAGACGAAACTTAGAATGTGTCCTCATGCTGTGGGGAAACCTGGAGCGGCAGCACCTGTTTAGCTCTGCTACATCTGCCTCCTCTTGCACCTGCTAACACTGTCTTGTCCAGCTTTACTCTCCCCTCCACTCTCCTTCACTGACTAGACTCCACACTGAACTTGAACTTATACTTGTCTGAGCCCTGGACTCTAACTCTCTCTTTAACGCAGAAAAACTTTTCTATAAAAACCTGGTCTAACCCCTCCCAAACTATATGCTAATCCCAACTCTATTAACTATCTAAACCCTAGTGTAGTGTAAGCTATATTCCTGTAGTTAGTGTGGTCCCCCTATTGGACAGACTTCCCACATTCCCAGGGACGGTCTTAGGCATAGCCTATAGGAGAACCGAACACACAACACCAGCCAAAGGGATAAAACATGACATTCACTTTTATATAAAAGTAACACACTAACACATCAAAAATAATAAAATAACCCTTCTGTTGCCACAGTGTCTTCATCTTCCTCCACCCCTTACAATGGCACAGTAGAAACAGATACTTTTTTGACCCACAAATGGGAAAGAGACAGCTGCAGAGTAGAAATTTTATTTAGAGACTCACAAAAAGACAGTTGGAGAATATTAACATTTTTTACACACACTACTAGCAAAAAATAGCTGCAGAGTACAATCATTTCTTACACACACTACTGGCGATACACACGCGAGATTGCAGAGTATACACAGTTGCTTTTGGCACAGTACTCTGTAGCATAGCGACTGGTCATGTGAATGATGGATGGTATGTATCGCAGAGGTGGGTGGCCCTGTGATGGAAGCCTGGGTATGTTTTGCTCAAGCAGATCTACTGCTGAGGGGTTTGTTTACATTGGGAAGGCTTCCAGGTGATTGGAGAGATGGGTGGGTTCAGTCACCTACAAACCCAGCCAAAGAGGCGTGTCTAAACACGTAAGATGGTTTTGTGTGTAAGGACCTGTGGTGATGTCACGCTCACCTGACTAGCCATGTGACAGGTACCTGGGTGTGGTTACACCTATGTAAAGGAGGTGTTTGTAGCACATAGTAAGAGAGATTGAGTGAGTGTGTGGGTGTGTGTCAGGGTGGACACACTTCCATGTGTCCTGGCTGGACACTGCAGAGTGGCCTGTGTGTTGGACGGTTCCAAGGGGGGACAGACGTCCTGAACAGCACACAGGGACCATTTCAGGCTGGAGAGCCTGCGTGCTGGACATAGCACCGCCTGTGTGCCTACAGGTCTGAGAGAGAGCGGAGCTCTACTATGGACATTGAGGATTAATCTGTCTGACGTAAGACTGTTTACCTGTTGTTCCTGTTGCAATGTGGTTTATGGAGCAATAAACCTGTGAACTTTTAAGTAAACGTGTCTCCTGAGTGTCACCCGTCGCACCTAAGCGAGTGTCCCCAAGACCCGTAGCGGGTGAAATGCTACAACTCCCACAGTTATGAGTTGCAGAGTACACACAGCTGTTTTTGGCACAGTATTCCTGAAGTTATGGGTTGCAAAGTACACACAGCAGCTTTTAGCGCAGCACTCCCACAGTTATGGGTTGCAGAGTACACACAGCAGATTTTGGCACACTACTGCAGATATGGGTTGCAGAGTACACACAGCAGCTTTTAGCACAGTGCTCCCACAGTTATGGGTTTCAGAGTACACACAGCAGCTTTTGGCACAGTACTCCCACAGTTATGGGTTGCAGAGCACACACAGCAGCTTTTCGCACAGTACTCCCACAGTTATGGGTTGCAGAGTACACGCAGCGACTTTTGGCACAGTACTCCTGCATTTATGGGCTGCAGAGTACACGCAGCAACTTTTGGCACAGTACTGCATTTATGGGCTGCAGAGTACACGCAGCAGCTTTTGGCACAGTACTCCCACAGTTATGGGTTGCAGAGTACACAAGGCAGCTTTTGGCACAGTACTCCAACAGTTATGGGTTGCCGAGCACACACAGTGGCTTTTGGCACAGTACTCCTGCAGTTATGGGTTGCTAAGCACATACAGCGACTTTTGACACAGTACTCCTGCAGTTATGGGTTGCAGAGTACACACAGCAGCTTTTGGCACAGTACTCCCACAGATATGGGTTGCAAAGTACACACAGCAGCTTTTGGCACAGTTCTCTTGCTGTTATGGGTTGCAGAGTACACACAGCAGCTTTTGGCACAGTACTCCCACAGGGAGATTTCAGAGTACACACAGACACGCAGTCAGATTCTGTCGCTCACACCAGCTGCTGTCCCTACACTAATAAAAGTAGAATGGTGGCGGCACTCATGATTCGACCTTCATACAGGCCAGGTTAGGTGAGTTTTAGTAAAGCCCCATGGCATAGTTAAAGCTAAAATACAGTGGGGCATACTTATACAGCTAAAATTCTGCCATGATTTGAACTAAAAAAAACTGTCTTTTATGACTTGAACCAAATTTATTATAAGTTAGACACTTTTTATAACATTCAATTAGGGGTGTGATCTTTCTTAAAGGAAAAAGGGCATGGCCTCACAGGCAACATTATGTACCAAAATTTTGGCTCACATTTCTGGCAAAAAATAAGGCAACTACATAGTAACCTTAGGGCACAACTCATTATTGTATTTGTGCTTTTTTTTTCTAGTTTTTGGTGTTTTTAGCTTGTTGTAGCTTTGCACCAAATTCGTCTTTTCATTTGCACATTTTGTAAAGTCAATTTTATACTTTTATATTCATCATTGTGGGTGGGGTTTGGATTTTCCAGATGTTTGCGATTGATTCATCAATTCAAACTTTTTAAAAAAATGTGCAAAATGTATGGGCAAATGTACTCCAGTCTCCCCATTTCTCATTCACACAGTTATTTTATACATGCTTGAAAATTGTGCATAATTTTTATGATATTTTCATGGGATATGCAACTTTTTGCTCTAAAAGTATTAAAAAGGATAAAGTTAAAAAACAGAGCTTTTTCAATTGTGCTAAAAACTCATGAATTACGTGTACCATTTTGAAGAGTTACCAAATTATCCAATAAAACAAGAAAAGTGACTTCCGAAACCTTTAAATGATTCATCAATCTCCTAGACAAGATAATCTTTAAATTAGATTTATCAAACAGATTGAACCACTTTGATAAATTTGGAGTATTTTAAGACTGTCTAGTCTAACTTTCCAGACAGAATTTGAGAAATATACCCCATTGTGTGATATTTCGGACCTCTGAACTGTGTATATTCTATAAATGCAAGCCGTGCTTTCATGTCCATTGACTTGTCTGATGCCGCTATCCCACATGTCAAGCCTGTAACTTTTATCAGTGAATAACATTTCGTATTATCACCAAATGTTCAAGGGCAAATTTTAATTGTATAGTATACGGCCACAAAAGTTCTCATGTTCTGTAATTTAGCATAAAACAAATAGAGGTCAAAACTTATAGGCACTTATGGGAGGTGTATATTTCTCAAGAAGTTCATCATATATATATCCTCAAGAATTCAGCTGCTGGCAACAAAAAACTAATTGGAAAGTTCAGCATAATTACTCTTCCATGTCAGCCAGATACTTATAATAATGATATCAAGAGAAGAAGATTGACTTCATTGCTAATGGCCCCAAGGAGACCAGTAAACTTTCCCCATAAAAGCTTATGCGCCTCTCGCTTGTACCCTGCTGGGACCCAAGGGTCATTATTTAACGTGCTGATTGCAGTCAGGAAGCTAGCGATTGCAATCTGCTGTCTGTTTTGTGTGCTGTATGTAAGGGACAAGGAACAAGCCGTATCCAAAAATCTTTTTAGACTGCAGCAGCTCCAAGAAGAATTTGACTTTGATACTTATGAAAAACTTTAAATGATTCCAGCTGCTCATGATAGGAAACACATATTAATGGCAAGTTATAGAGCGAACCTTCCAGCGAAAAGAAGATACAGATTAAAGTGGTTGTTCTCATAGAGGGTGTTTTAGCCACGATCTTTAGCTACAAGCTCCAGTCCCGATTTTTAGGCAGGCTCTCTGTCAGTTTGTTTAATTGCATAACCATGTTAGGCAATTTTAACCCTTTCCCGCCCCGGCGATCGGGTGCCAGCTCTATGTTAGATACCCTGCAGCAACATCCACGATCGGTGCTAGCACCAATCATGAGCGTTTAACCCCTCTGATGCTGCTGTCTATAGTGACAGTGACATAGAGGAGCATCGCACAGGGAGTGGGCTCCCTGTCTGCTCCCATCAACACAACACAATGCCATCGCGTTGTGCTGATGGTCTCAATGGTGACTCCCGACCGCAAGATGGCCGTGGTGTCCTTCAGGGAAGGTGGCTTGTTATTGCCTGTTATGAGCAGGTGCTAACACTCATCTTCCCCTGCCTGTCAGATGCTGATCTGATGCTGTGCAGTGGTGAAGCATTGCAGAGTATCAGATCAGCGATTTGTTACTATACAGTGATGTCTCATCCTGGGACAATGTAAAGTTTTTAAAAAAAGTTATTACAAAGTGTAAAAATATTTAAAAAAAATCCTCAAATAAAGACCAAAAACAAGAAAAATGTTATTCTAATATATACTTTTATTTATGTAAAAAAGAGTACACATATTTGATTTAGTATCGTGGCTTCCGGAATGACCCGACCTATAAAAACTGTCCCATTAGTTAACCCCCTCAGGGAACACCGTAAAAAAACCCCAAAAATAAAACAGACCAAAAACAATGCTTTATCATCGTACCGCCGAACAAAAAGTGCAAAAAAAGCGATCAGAAAGCCGAATGTAAATAAAAATGGTATAGATGAAAACCTCATCTTGTTCAGCAAAAAAAAGCCTCCATAAAGCTCCATCAGCGGAAAAATAAAAAAATAGTTGCCCTTGGAATAAAGCGATGCAAAAATAATTATTTTTTCTATAAAATAGTTTTTATTGTGTAAACGCTCAAAATTATATACAAGTAAATGAGTTATCGCTGTAATCGTACTGACCCGAAGAATCAGGCTGCTTTATAAATTTTACCACAGTCAGAGCAGTATAATAAAACAACAAAATAAATTCCTGAATTGCCTGTTTTTGTTCATTCTACCTCCCAAAAATGGGAATAGAAAGCGATCAAAAAATGTCATGTGCCCGAAAATGGCAGCAATAAAAATGTCAAATCGTCCCTCAAAATACAAGCCCTCACATGACTCTGTCGGCAGAAATATGGAAAAATTATAGCTGTCTAAATATGGTGATGCAAAAGCTAGTTTTTGCAATAAAAAATGTCTTTGAGTGTGACAGCAGCCAAATATAAAAAAAACTATATAAATCTGGTATCGCTGTAATCGCAACAACCCAAAGAATAAAGTCACATCATAAAATCATAAACAATAAAAACAATTTTTCACCTGCTGTTGATTTGTTCATTCATTTGCAGTGAGGTTAGGCTCACATTTATCCTGCGCTCTACGCTGATTACTTACACCGGGGTTTCTGTGTAAATCTTTGAAGTATGTGATTCAGACAGAACCCCTGACGGAAGATTCCCTATAATGAGGCAGATGCAGGAACTGTAAATGTCATAGGACCTGTGACCCGGCGGTGTCCGTCTTTTCAAGTGATCGTAAAAGTGCAGTCGGCCACATTTTTGTGCACTTCTAAAAAGGACAACGCTGAACAGAGGCCAGACAGATTCCAGAGTAACTCTGCTGCCTCATTACAGTAAATGAATCCCTCAGGGGTTTCATCTGTCACATCATTCGGAGATTTAAATGGAAACCCCAAAGTAAGTGCTCAGCGTAGAGCGCCGGATAACTGTGATCCTACTGTAAATGTTATTTAAAATGTTCCCAATAAAAACTTCAACTCAATCCACAAAAAAAAGCAAGTCCCCACTCAGGTCTGTTAACTGCTAACGGAAATATAGGGGTTTTCCACTTTACTCGTAGCACAAAGGCTCTGCTAAAGCGCTATGGCTACTCGCCCTCTCAAAAGTAGTTCAGCAAATTCTGTGCTCCCAAACCAAAATGCCCCCTTCCTTCTGAGCCACACAGTGTGCCTAATCCACATTTAGCACCCACATGTTTGGCATTTCTGTAGTGAGGAGGGCCCACCTAATTTATGGGTGCGTGTCTCCAGAAGTATGAGCTGGGCATAATGTGCTGGTCACTGCTACGCATGGTCACTACAGCGCACTGGTCATTACAACGGCAGTTTCAATTTTCACTCAGTAACATCTACTGCTGCTTGTTTCTGGAAAACACTCATGGAGTCGAAATCATCACTACACCTGTAGATAAATTTTCAAAGGGGAATAATTTACAAAATGGGGTCACTTGAGGAAGAATTCTGCTTTTCTAGCACTTAGGGGCTCTGTATATGGAGTCTGCAAACTATTCTAGGAAAATCTACACTCCAGGAGGCAAATATTGCTCCGTTCCTCTCGAGTCTCGCTGTGTGGCTAAGTAGTACTGTACAGCCACATATGGGGTATTTCTACATTCAGCAGAAATTGTGGGACAAATTTTGGTACCATTTTTACCCATTTCCCAGAATGAAATGTAAAGTTTGGAGCTAACACACAATCTTGGTGGTAAAAATGCTAATTATTTTTTCTTCACTGACCAATGGTATAAAATTCTGTGAGATACATGTTGTGTCAATATGATCACTGCCCCGCTAGATGAATTCATTGAGAGGTGTGGTTTGTAAAATGGGGTCACTTATGGGAGGTTCTGCTGTTTGGGAACGTCAGGGGCTCTGCCAATGTGGAAAAAAGGAGAAGATCCAGCTCAACGATGTAGTGAAAAGT
This sequence comes from Ranitomeya variabilis, assembly GCF_051348905.1. Classification (NCBI taxonomy): domain Eukaryota; kingdom Metazoa; phylum Chordata; class Amphibia; order Anura; family Dendrobatidae; genus Ranitomeya; species Ranitomeya variabilis. Next base: position 57,478,703 of record NC_135235.1, on the reverse strand, counting down.
CCATAGTTTTATTTCACCTTGAAAATAGCATGGTGTAAGGACAAAACATCAGCATACAAAAGGGTTAAAAACCAGGATCAAACCCTTTTGTATGCTGATGTTTTGTCCTTACACCATGCTATTTTCAAGGTGAAATAAAACTATGGACTTTTCACTACATCGTTGAGCTGGATCTTCTCCTTTTTTCCTGTTTGTTCACGCCCTGACACAGCGGTTCCGTGCTCCGAGACCTGGGGAATGTCGGTATGGTGAGCTGGACTTTGTTCCTTTGCTCTGCCAATGTGACATGTCACCCTCAAACCAGAGCAGCAAAATATGCAATTTAATATGGCGCTCCTTCCCTTCATTTACACTGTGCATCAAAAATAGTTTTCACCCACATATGGGGTATTGGTGAACTCAGGAGAAATTGCGCAACAAATTTTGGGTTCCATTTTTTTCCTTTTTTACCCTTGTAAAAATACAAAATTTGGAGCTAAAAAATTTTTTTTGTGGGAAAAATGTGTTTTGTTTTTTTTAATTTTAAGGCTCAAATTTGCCCTGACCTAAACCCAATTGAGCATCTCTAGAGAGACCTGAAAATGGCTGCCCACCAGTGTTCACCATCCAACCTGACGGAACTGGAGAGGATCTGCAAGGAAGAATGGCAGAGGATCCCCAAATTCAGGTGTCAAAAACTTGTTGCATCATTCCCAAGAAGACTCATGGCTGTACTAGCTCAAAAGGGGCTTCTACTCAATACTGAGCAAAGGGGCTGAATACTTATGACCGTGTGATATTTCAGTTTTTCTTAAATATGCAAAAATTTCGACATTTGTTTTTTTTTTTCAGTCAAGATGGGGTGTGGAGTGTACATTAATGAGAAAATAATGAACTTTTTTGAATTTACCAAATGGCTGCAATTAAAAAAAGAGTGAAAAATGTAAAGGGGTCTGAATACTTTCCATACCCACTGTATATGGGGGATCAGGAGGCATTATTACCATATGTGCACATCTCTGGGACAACAATTTTACTATACAAGGGGATACTTCATAGACGATATTACTATATATAGGGGGAATCAGAGGGCATTATAAGTATATCTGGGGGGCGGATTCAGAGAACCGTAATGTAAGATACTGTCCGAATGTCATATACAATGTTTGCATACATCTTAGCGCTTACAGACGCTGCTGTATTCTTTTGTTTGTGCATATTATGCAGTCATAGCTGATTGTTCCTGTATTTTGTGCTATGAATTAGTGATATAACTTCCCTTTGATTTGGACACTAACGTGTGAACGTGACCTACAAGTTCAGATTTTTTTGTTTTAATAATTTCATTGTGCCCGTCGTCCCATGTTTCTCCCCAGTAATCCCACATAATCTGGTTTTGCCGATTAGAGCTAAACAACAGGTCAGAATAAGTAGCTTGAAGGGGTAAAGAAATGCTATCTGCAGGTTATCCTGCAGCAATAAGTGTAAATGCCACTCTCAAAAATAATCAATAGTGATGTCCTACTACTGCAATGATAGGGCATTTTACATTGGCTTCAGTGATAAATGCGTCCACAGAACATTAGGCCCACTGCTATGGAAACCTTTTTTTAAACAATGAGTTCTGCATATTTATCAAGACCACCCACATTACAATGCAGGATCTAAATGTCACTCCTATGCTAAATACAACATATTGGTTTAATCGGAGGAAACCCATAAATGAGCCACAAAACCATCCTTCCCTGGGTTCTATATGTTAGTGTCTGTCAGTGTCAGTGTGTGTTGTTTTTTAGGACATTTCTTATCCTAATTATCTTCTTTGCCCAAATGTAGGACTTGCAAGACTACGTTGCCACGATTAACTTTTGGTAAGTTTTTCATGTTGCAAATTTTCTGCAGTATTTCTGAACCTATTAAATAACTTAGGCTACTTGCGTTTTTTCATGTGTTTTTATCGCATGTTTGACGTTGCATTTTTTATCCTTTTTGGTGTGTCGTGTTTTAAATAAAATTGCTTTGTTTTTGATTCTTCCTTGTATTTGGCTTTGACAAACTTTATGCGCTGATTGAGTTTTTAGTGTAGAAAATGTTTCAGGAAACTTTTTTTTTTTCTTTTCTGAAGGGTCTTTTGCGTTTTTCTAGTTTCCTGAGCATTTTCCTGAAGGTTTTGGCCACCAGCGTTTTTTTTTTTTTTTTTAGAGAATTTTCTCTTGTTTTTTTTGTGACATCATTTTTACTGTCATTTTCTTCATTTCCTTGAATAATGAAGAACCCTCTTTCAGTTTTTTAAGATAAAACTAAATACTCCAAAACACATCCAGTCGTCTTCATGGAATCTCTTGAGCTTTCCCACTGACTTGTATAGAGTGTCTTTCCTAGCTAGCGGAAAATGCCTGAAGAATGGCCAGGTCACTTCTATTAAACCTTTGTCATTTTTAGAAGCCTGAAGCAGTTAAAAAAGTTCAAAAGCCTGAACGTGTGCACAGAAAGAAGTTTTTTACATAGCAATGATCTTGTTCATTAGTTTGAGCATCTTTTAACCTCTTCAGGTTTCTAAAAACACCATGCCATTAAAAGTGACCTAACCGTTCTTCAGGCATTTTCCTACTTCAAAAAGTTGTTGAATGCACAAACCCTTAGGGTATGTTCACAATTAGTTTTTGAGCAGTTTTTGTAACAGAAACGCAACAAATTTTCAAAATTCAAAACTCCTCAAAATTAGCAGTTTTGAGTTTTTAAGGAGGTCTTAGGCCACGTTCACACGTTCAGTATTTGGTCAGTATTTTACATCAATATTTTGAAGCCAAAATCAGGAGCAGAACAATCAGAAGAAAAGTATAATAGAAACACTTCTATGTTTTTTACTCACTTGTAAAGTACTGACCAAATACTCAACATGTGAACGTGGCCTTAGAGAGTTTTTGCTCTGTTTTGGCCTCAAAAACCACTCAAAAACTCAGTGTTTTGTATGTGCGCATGGTTATAGAAACTCTTACTCGCTGAGTTTTGCCACGTGAAAATGCTGGTGGTGTTTTTCCTGAAGTGTCTTCTCTGGCTACGTCTTGGCCGCTTTCTCACTGGCTTTGCCACCCGCAGAAGCAAACAGAAATAGCCTCAAGAATGGTCAGGTCACTTTTTTTTAACTGATTACGTCTTTTTTAGCCTAAAGGGGTTAAAATAAGCTCAAAAAGACTAAACATGGGCACAGCGAGTCATTTTGATATTGCTTTGCATATGGTAATTCTATTTGACATTCTTTTAAGTGCTTTTTCAGGTGGATTTCAGGCGCTGTGTGCACATACCCCTACACTCGGGTAGGAACATCGACACGATAGCCCACCTGTGCCCTATACTCTACAAATAGCAGCAAGGCAAAGTGTATTTTTGAGGTAAAAAATAAAATTCGACTGTTGTACCCTAAGGCCACGTGCGCACACTAAGTATTTGGTCAGTATTTTACCTCAGAATTTGTAACTCAAAACCAGGAGTGGAACAATCAGAAGAAAAGTAGAATAGAAACACGTTATCACTTCTGGATTTATCACCCACTCCTGATTTTGGCTTACAGAAACTGAGGTAAAAAAATGACCAAATACTGAACGTGTGAATGTGACCAGCATCTTTATGAATAAACGTCTGCGGTGCTTAACTATAATAGGTTTATTGTTTGCATTTTTAGGATTTTTTATCAATATTGTTTTAATTAATCTAAATTATTAATTGGTACAAATGAAAATTTTCTCTGCTTGAATTCAGTAAATGATCTTGCTATCGTACATCATGGCATCAGTGAATTGTTAGAAAACATTCAGTAAGTGGGAGTGAGGTTGGCAGAATTCCCAGACGGTTACTATAGCAACAATGGCTCAGGGTCGAAATGTAAACACCCGATGGCCTAAGAAAAAAAAATCAATGGCAAGCAAATGTGAGAGTCACATAACCTGGGTAACAGCTGGCCTCTTCTGAGGAGGCACCATGTAAGCCCCCGTCGGATCTACGCCTTTCCTTCTGGGACATCATTGCCCTGTGTGACAGAGGGCTGACGCTATTCACCAACAGAATGAATAATTAAGAAGATGGGTTTGGCTAAATATTGCCTAATTTTTTAACAGCAGCAAAATAATGTAATAATAATAATAATTAATAATGTTATTATTATTAACAGTAATATGAAATAATGTTTTTCTCCTTGCAGACTAAAAGTTATGTACATGGAAAAAGTAATAATAATAATAATAATAATAATAATATTAATAATAGGTAAAGCATAAATATTAGTTAAAATATTTTGGGTCTAGATATTTTATTTACTTTTAAACTTAATCTTGTGAACATTTTGTTACAGAAGTGCATTCAATTAGATTCTAAACCATTTATGTCCATGTCTAAGTTTATAAATATATATAAATGATATATCAATATTAATAACAGTATTAATTGCAAATATAATTTTTTTTGTGTGGATCCAAAATGGCCACCTTCAAAATGGCCGCCATGGTCACCACCCATCTTGAAAAGTTTTCCCTCTCCCATATACTAATGTGCCACAAGCAGGAAGTTGATATCACCAACCATTCCCATTTTATTTAGGTGTATCCATGTAAATGGTCCACCCTGTATATATATATATATATATATATATATATATATAGCAAAAATGGAGGCAACACACCCAATATATATGTATAAAAATATATATACAGGTGCTTCTCACAAAATTAGAATATCATTCAAAAGTTAATTTATTTCAGTTCTTCAATACAAAAAGTGGAACTCATATATTATATAGAGTCATTACAAACAGAGTGATCTATTCCACGTGTTTATTTCTGTTAATGTTGATGATTATGGCTTACAGCCAATGAAAACCCAAAAGTCATTATCTCAGTAAATTAGAATATTTTATAACACCAGCTTTAAAAATAATTTTAAAATCTGAAATGTTGGCCTACTGAAATGTATGTTCAGTAAATGCACTCAATACTTGGTCAGGGCTCCTTTGGCATCAATTACTGCATCAATGCTGCGTTGCATGGAGGCGATCAGCCTGTAGCACTGCTGAGGTGTTATGGAAGCCCAGGTTGCTTTGATAGCAGCCTCCAGCTCGTCTGCATTGTTGGGTCTGGTGTCTCTCATCTTCCTCTTGACAATATCCATAGATTCTCTATGAGGTTAAGGTCAGGCGTGTTTGCTGGACAATCAACCACAGTGATCAGGTATTGGTACTTTTGGCAGTGTGGACAGGTGCCAAGTCCTACTGGATAATGAAATTTCCATCTCTAAAAAGCTTGTCGGCAGAGGGAAGCATGAAGTGCTCTAAAATTTCCTGGTAGACGGCTGCGCTGACTTTGGTCTTGATAAAACACAGTGGACCTACACCAGCAGATGACATGGCTCCCCAAACCATCACTGATTGTGGAAACTTCACACTAGACCTCAAGCAGCTTGGATTGTGGCCTCTCCACTCTTCCTCCAGACTCTGGGACCTTGATTTCCAAATGAAATGCAAAATTTACTTTCCTTGTGGAGTGTGTCAATGACTGACTTTTGGACATCTGTCAAGTCAGCAGTTTTCCGATGATTTGTGATTGTGGAGCCTACAGAAACAGACTTAAGGGACCTTTTAAAACGCTTAGGAAGCCTTTGCAGGTGTTTTTTGTTTGTTTTTTGTTAAATATTCTAATTTACTGAGAAAATGACTTCTGGGTTTTCATTGGCTGTAAGCCATAATCATCAACATTAACAGAAATAAACACTTGAAATAGATCACTTTGTTTGTAAAGACTTTATGCAATATATGAGTTTCACTTTTTGTATAGAAGAACTGATTTGAATTAACTTTTTGATGATATTCTAATTTTGTGAGAAGCGCCTGTATATATACCTGTAAATATATAAATATATTTCTACATACATATATATATATATATATATATATATTAGGCAACACTAATGTTCTAATAGAAAATTGTAAGGTAATTATGTAATGATGTTTTTTAATATATGTCATATAATCTATTTGCTTTTTACAATAATAAATATACCATGTATTGCGTAGTATCAATATAAATATATAATAAATTATTATATATTATTATATATGTTCTAATAAATCAAACAGCTCAGAATCTCTGAAATCCAACCAGGAAGCCCTGCAGACTATAACATGATGTGATATATATAAGCTGCTTTGAGTTGACCTTGTAATGTGACCTTCTTCTGTTCAGCAATAAATAATAAACTGATGCCCATTGCTCAGGGTACTTCCTTACCCAGCATTTCTCTGCTTCTTTCTCCTTCTTCATCTTTCCTTTTGCATTCCTGCCTTTTTTCTTCCCTCTCCCTTTTTTTCCCCCTATGCTTAACTTTCCCTCCGCTTTACTTTTCCTCTTAACATGATATATCCATTCAATCGTCAGACTGTGTACACTATGCATTGAAGCATAATTTCTTATAGTCTGGTTGCTGTTGTTTGTGCTCCCCAATTTTTTCAACTTCGCCAGGTTTGAGCTGTAGCCAGGTAATTCCTAGCTGAGGCATAATTTCTCTTTTTGGTTTTCAGTTACTCTATACCTGCAGATCTCTGGTGGCTTATTGTGTACCTTTTAAATTTAGTTTTCTTCTCAAAATTTTTGTTTCTCCTGTTCAAGTGTTAACTGTTCTGTTAAAATTCAATAACATCAGATTGAACATACAGGCTATGTGCAACTTTGCAAACATTTTTTCATCTAAAATGTAATTAAAAAAGAGCAAATTTGCAAATAACATTGATTACAAATCTGCTACTGTTTTATGATTATGCCTCCCGTTCAGTGGCGTAATTTGAAATTCATGGACCCCGATGCGAAAGCTCCAACAGGGCCCCCAAATATTTTAAATCTTTAATAGCAATAGTCTTTTTTTAAAGGCCAAAGGGACTTTTACCCCCTAGGCTCCAGTGCAACCCCTGCACCTGTTGTAGTTTCGCCCCTGCTCCCTTCATTATGATTACACACTAGTACTTGGATTATTTGGAGTTCAAGGGTGAAGAATGTATTGTTTATTATGCTTTCCTATTTAGCACCATTAATTCCATAGTTCATTACAGACATTATCAGCACTATCCCCATTGGGGCCCACAATGTAAATTCCCTATCAGTATTTCTTTGGAGTGTGAAAGGAAACCTGGCAGAAACCCAGCAAACACATGGAGAACATAGAAACTCCCACCAGCGTCAAGGCGTACCCAAATTGGGAGGTTCCTAACCTCTAGTATTAAAACCTTGCCATGTGTCAAAGATTACCTCAATGCGAATAAGGGCCGAGCAGGACTAAGGCCTAACTGTGGACACCCAGCAATAGGAAGCTATATACCTGTAATGCCCAGCTCAAAAAAAAGGAAGGCCTTACTTACCCTTAGTGCAAAAAAACTATTTTATGCTTTGCCTAGCAGCTGGGATACGGAACAGCTGCAGTTACAGTGGGGAAAACATTGTCATGTGCCACAATCTGTAAGAAGAGTAATCGCATAAATTAGTCAGGAGGGATATGCATCTCATACATTAGTGTTAATGGGTAGTTCTACAGATGTGTTGGTAGAAAGTAATATGGTAACCAGTAGAGGGCATATTCCTACAAAATAGCTGGTTGTTAAATCAAACAGATGACAGGTGTCACGTATTGTCTAGGGACTGTGGGCGCCTACACAATCCCTCGAATTAGGAGTGCCATAGTTTATCCCTGTCCCCCAGATTACTCCTTAAGGTGGAGATGCCGGGGTCACGTGCCTTGCTATGCTGCTATATAAACATTTATCTGTTCCTTTCCCCACAAAGGGAGGTGTGAGGCCAAGCTGTATAGGATAACACTAACCAGACAAACAAGAATCTTTATTATAATAATCATTATTTTTATATAGCGCTAACATATTCCGCAGCGCTTTACAGTTTTTTTTGCACACATTATCATTGCTGTTCCCAATGGGACTTCCAATCTAAATTACCTATCAGTTTGTCTTTGGAATGTGGGAGGAAACCGGACTACTGGGAGAAAACCCATGCAAACACAGGGAGAAAATACAAACTCCTTGCAGATGTCCTTGGTGGGATTTGAAACCCGGACTCCAGCGCTGCAAGGCTGCAGAGCTATCCACTGAGCCACTGTGCTGCCCACAAGAGAAAGCGAACAGGGATAAATGAAAACTACAATCACACAAAATACACGTACCAAACAAATTGGAACACAGGGGAGGTATAAGAAGGTGAAAACAAATGGGAGAGGATGAGGATGAACACTGTTATGATCCGGTGACCTTGGAGCCGCATGAAACTTTCTCTGGAGTCGGTGGAACCTGTACTGACCGCAAATCCTGAACTGACACCGCAACTAGAAGTAGCCGTGGGGTGTGCCTAACATACCCTAGACACCTCGACACAGCCGGAGGACTAAATACCCCTATAGATGGAAATAGGAATGCTATCTTGCCTCAGAGCAGACCCCCAAAGGATAGGCAGCCCCCCACGAATATTGACTGTGAGTAGGAGAAGAATAGACACACGCAGGTAGAAAACAGGATTTAGCAAAAGAAGCCACTCTAGCTAGATAGGAAAGGATAGGACAGATTACTAGGCGGTCAGTATTAAAATCCTTCCAAAAATATCCACAGCAGAAAATACAAAAAGTTCCACAATCTAACTAAAGACATGGAATGTATATCTGCCACTCCAGAGAATCCAGCAAGACTGAGAAAATACTGACACAATCTAAGCTGGACAAGAAAACACAAAGAATAGCACTGAATTGTGAAACACACAGCATGTGTGTCACAGGAAAAAAAACCAGACACTTATCTTTGCTGATTTGGCAGAAAGGCAGGAGGAACCTGGCAGAGGACAAACACCTCCCAACAACAATTGATCACTGGCAAGGACTAATGAATCCTGCACACCTAAATACCCCAGTCAGAACTGCAATCAGCAGATACACCTGACCAGGACTGCAACTCAGAGGCAACTGCATTACCACCTACAACCACCGGAGGGAGCCCAAAAGCAGAATTCATAACAGTACCCCCCCCCTTGAGGAGGGGTCACCGAACCCTCACCAGCGCCCCCAGGCCGATCAGGACGAGCCAGATGAAAGGCACGGACCAAATCAGCAGCATGGACATCAGAAGCAAAAACCCAAGAATTATCCTCCTTGCCATAACCCTTCCATTTGACAAGGTACTGAAGCCTCCGCCTCGAAAAACGAGAATCCAAAATCTTCTCAACCACATACTCCAACTCCCCATCAACCAAAACAGGGGCCGGAGGATCAACAGAGGGAACAACGGGCACCACATATTTCCGCAATAAAGATCTATGGAAGACATTATGGATAGCAAAAGAGGCCGGAAGCGCCAATCGAAAAGACACCGGATTAATAATCTCAGAAATCCTATAAGGACCAATAAACCGAGGCTTAAACTTAGGGGAAGAGACCTTCATACGAACATGACGGGAAGACAACCAAACCAAATCCCCAACCCGAAGCCGGGAACCAACACACGGACGACGGTTAGCAAAACGTTGAGCCTCCTCCTGAGACAACACCAAATTGTCCACCACATGAGCCCAAATCTGCTGCAACCTGTCAACCACAGAATCCACACCAGGACAGTCAGAAGGCTCAAAAAACGAGGATGAAAACCAAAATTGCAAAAAAAAGGTGAAACCAAAGTAGCCGAACTAGCCCGATTATTAAGAGCAAACTCGGCCAATGGCAAAAAGGCCACCCAATCATCCTGATCGGCAGACACAAAGCATCTCAAATAAGTCTCCAAAGTCTGATTAGTTCGCTCGGTCTGGCCATTTGTCTGAGGATGAAATGCAGAAGAAAAAGACAAATCAATGCCCAGCTTAGCACAAAAGGCCCGCCAAAACCTAGAAACAAACTGGGAACCTCTGTCGGACACAATATTCTCCGGAATACCATGCAAACGAACCACATGCTGAAAAAACAACGGAACCAACTCTGAAGAGGAAGGCAATTTAGGCAAAGGTACCAAATGAACCATCTTAGAAAACCGGTCACAAACAACCCAGATAACCGACATCCTCTGGAAAACCGGAAGATCAGAAATAAAATCCATAGAAATATGTGTCCAGGGCCTCTCAGGGACCGGCAATGGCAAAAGTAACCCACTAGCACGGGAACAACAAGGCTTGGCCCGCGCACAAGTCCCACAGGACTGCACAAAAGAACGCACATCATGTGACAACGAAGGCCACCAAAAGGACCTACCAACCAAATCTCTGGTACCAAAAATACCAGGATGACCAGCCAACACAGAACAGTGAACCTCAGAAATCACTCTACTAGTCCATCTGTCAGGAACAAACAATTTCCCCACAGGACAGCGGTCAGATCTATCAGCCTGAAATTCCTGAAGAACCCGCCATAAATCAGGGGAAATGGCAGAAAGGACCACCCCTTCTTTCAGAATGCCGACCGGTTCAAGGACCTCAGGAGAATCAGGCAAAAAACTCCTAGAAAGGGCATCAGCCTTAATATTCTTAGAACCCGGAAGATACGAAACCACGAAATCAAAACGGGAAAAAAACAAGGACCATCGAGCCTGTCTAGGACTCAGCCATTTGGCAGACTCGAGGTAAATCAAATTCTTATGATCGGTCAGGACCACAATACTGTGCTTAGCTCCCTCAAGCCAATGTCGCCACTCCTCAAACGCCCACTTCATAGCCAACAACTCCCGATTGCCGACATCATAATTGCGTTCAGCAGATGAAAACTTGCAGGAGAAGAAGGCACACGGTTTCATCAAAGAACCAACAGAATCCCTCTGAGACAAAACAGCCCCTGCCCCAATCTCAGAAGCATCAACCTCAACCTGAAACGGAAGAGAAACATCTGGTTGGCGCAACACCGGAGCAGAAGTAAATTGGCGTTTAAGCTCCTGAAAGGCAGAGACAGCCGCAGAGGACCAATTCGCCACATCAGCGCCTTTTTTCGTCAAATCATTCAAGGGTTTAACCACGCTGGAGAAGTTAGCAATGAAACGGCGATAAAAATTTGCAAAACCCAAAAATTTCTGAAGGCTCTTCACGGATGTGGGTTGAATCCAATCATGAATGGCCTGAACCTTAACCGGATCCATCTCCATAGATGAGGGAGAAAAAATAAAGGCTAAAAAAGAAACCTTCTGCACCCCAAAGAGACACTTAGACCCCTTCACAAACAAAGCATTGTCACGAAGGATCTGAAATACCATCCTGACCTGTTTCACATGAGACTCCCAATCATCGGAAAAAATCAAAATATCGTCCAAATATACAATCAAGAATTTATCAATATAAGTCCAGAAGATATCATGCATGAAGGATTGAAAAACAGATGGAGCGTTAGTGAGCCCGAATGGCATCACAAGGTATTCAAAATGGCCTTCGGGCGTATTAAACGCAGTTTTCCATTCATCACCCTGCTTAATACGAACAAGATTATATGCCCCCCGAAGGTCAATCTTCGTAAACCAACTAGCCCCCTTAATCCTAGCAAACAAATCGGAAAGTAAAGGTAAAGGGTATTGAAACTTGACCGTGATCTTATTCAAGAGGCGATAATCAATACAAGGTCTCAAAGAGCCATCCTTCTTAGCAACAAAAAAAAACCCTGCTCCCAACGGTGAAGAAGATGGCCGAATATGCCCTTTCTCCAAAGACTCCTTAACATAACTCCGCATGGCGGTATGTTCAGGCACAGACAGGTTGAAAAGTCGGCCCTTAGGAAATTTACTGCCTGGAATCAAGTCAATAGCACAATCACAGTCCCTGTGCGGTGGAAGGGAACTGGACTTGGGCTCATCGAATACATCCTGAAAATCAGACAAAAACTCTGGAATTTCAGAAGAGGAAGAAGAGGAGATTGACATCAAAGGAACATCATTATGAACCCCCTGACAACCCCAACTAGTCACAGACATAGATTTCCAATCCAACACAGGATTATGTACCTGCAACCACGGGAAACCCAGCACGATAACATCATGCAAATTATGCAACACCAGAAATCGACAATCTTCCTGATGGGCTGGCGCCATGTGCATGGTCACCTGTGTCCAAAACTGGGGCTTATTTTTAGCCAAAGGTGTAGCATCAATCCCCCTTAAAGAAATAGGGTTCTATAAAGGCTGCAAGGGAAAACCACAACGCCTGGCAATCTCAAAATCCATTAAGTTCAAGGCGGCGCCTGAATCCACAAATGCCATGACATAAAATGATGACAATGAGCAGATCAAGGACACTGATAACAGAAATTTAGGTTGTACAGTACTGATAGTAATTGAACTAGCGATCCTTTTTGTCCGCTTAGGGCAGACTGAAATGACATGAGAAGCGTCGCCACAATAATAACACAACCTATTCTGATGTCTGAATCCTTGTCGTTCCAAGGCCGGATTCCCAGATTCCAGGGAAAATGCCCAATCCTGAGGATCGCCACGCAGCAGGGAGATGACAATTTTAACCTGCTGAATGGAATCACGGGAGGATCGCGGTCTCAGAGCAAAAAACAGTTTACAATTGTTTTTAAAACCCAAAAATTTGGACCTATCACCAAAAAACAAATCAGGAGTAGGAATCTTCGGCTCTAAAGCAGGAGTCTGAACAATATAATCAAAAATGCCCTGTACTCTAGCAGCAAGCTGGTCTACACGAGAAGCTAATTCCTGAACATCCATGCTGGCACAAGTCTCCTCAGCCACCCATAGATAAAGAGGGAAGAAAAGACAAAACAGACTGCAGAAAAAAAATGGCTCAACACCTTTCTTCCCTTCTTCTGAGATGCATTTAACTCATTATTGGCCAGTTGTACTGTTATGATCCGGTGACCTTGGAGCCGCATGAAACTTTCTCTGGAGTCGGTGGAACCTGTACTGACCGCAAATCCTGAACTGACACCGCAACTAGAAGTAGCCGTGGGGTGTGCCTAACATACCCTAGACACCTCGACACAGCCGGAGGACTAAATACCCCAATAGATGGAAATAGGAATGCTATCTTGCCTCAGAGCAGACCCCCAAAGGATAGGCAGCCCCCCACGAATATTGACTGTGAGTAGGAGAAGAATAGACACACGCAGGTAGAAAACAGGATTTAGCAAAAGAAGCCACTCTAGCTAGATAGGAAAGGATAGGACAGATTACTAGGCGGTCAGTATTAAAACCCTTCCAAAAATATCCACAGCAGAAAATACAAAAAGTTCCACAATCTAACTAAAGACATGGAATGTATATCTGCCACTCCAGAGAATCCAGCAAGACTGAGAAAATACTGACACAATCTAAGCTGGACAAGAAAACACAAAGAATAGCACTGAATTGTGAAACACACAGCATGTGTGTCACAGGAAAAAAAACCAGACACTTATCTTTGCTGATTTGGCAGAAAGGCAGGAGGAACCTGGCAGAGGACAAACACCTCCCAACAACAATTGATCACTGGCAAGGACTAATGAATCCTGCACACCTAAATACCCCAGTCAGAACTGCAATCAGCAGATACACCTGACCAGGACTGCAACTCAGAGGCAACTGCATTACCACCTACAACCACCGGAGGGAGCCCAAAAGCAGAATTCACAACAGAACACACAAACTCCATTCAACAATATTCTGAATAACTCTCCAAACGCCTACTCCAAACACGAACTTCACCTCCAACTTCTAACCAGGCAGTAAGAACTATCACTGGCAATTCCGAAGTGCCAGTGGTGAGCATATATAGCAAAGGGGAGTGGCCAACACTGAATAGCTGAGACAATCCAGGGTGGAGAGCTCCAGGAGATCAACTGAACTTGTTAACCCTTGCACTTCCAGCAAGGAAAAAACTGCATTGTCTAATAAGATGGTGAAGCAGTTCTAATCAGTGCAGGAGTTTGTTAAAACAGAAGCCGCGGTCTTCTGGCCCCTCTCTGTCATGATTTCCCCTTGACAACAGGTTTGAGAAATATTTGATATTAGCAATGTGAAGAATGTCCTGGCTGCATGTGTCTGTAGCAGATGTAACTGCAAATCAAAGGTGTGAGCAGGCAACATATATGAGATGTCACCACTTTTATCCATGATGAACACAATCTTGATGGAAGTGAAACTTGGGCTCTGCTTTCATTTAATGTTTTCTTGCAAGTTTGGTTTTCATTACAAGAGAGGATTAAAAAACATGTTTCTATCTCTTACTGTATGGAATATTGACTGGATATGCCATAAAGGTATAGTAGATATTGGGGCACCGTGATGGGATCTCCATCTATCTTGAGAACAGAGCCCCACTGTATGCTTCTTTCAGTTTAGAGGTGGTCGGCATATAAACAGGTGACTGGATGCAACGGCGCAGAACATGAAGGCACGGTGCTAATTTGAACCAAAATTATTTATTTGCTTGGCACTAAAGAGGTTGGGTAACTAGGGTCCAATATTAAAGGGTTAGCAGAGGGATCGGATTACAATAAATATTTACAGTATGGGCAGATCAACTCTGAGAAATGTTAAACGTTAATTCACTCTTTAACCAAGCACAATACACAATCCCATAGTCCCTCATGTCTAAAAAACTGGTGGCAGCTTCTAGGGCTAACCTTACGGGCAAGCAATCGCTACAGACAAGCTCGGACTGGCCCACCGGAGAACAGGAGAAACCTCCGGTGGGCCCCTGTGCAGAACTGCTAATAAGTAGTGTTATTACACTTGATTCACAAAAAAGGTATCTAATCATTCATTAAACAAGCTAGCAAAATTAATATTTTATAGAAACAAAATAAATTTGTGTACTAGGGTCAGGTTATTTATTTTTGCATGTAGGTGAACAGTGGGCCCCAAAAGTCGATGTTCCTGTGGGCCTTTACGAAGCCAGTCTGACACTGGCTACAGAAGTGGAGGGTGGATCACTAATTGCTATTAGACCTCAGTCCAGAGCCTCTCACCTAGCCAAATCAGTTCTCATGCTTCGCACTGATGAGGGCCAACAGCCTGAAACACTGTGTCTGCGAATTGAGATACTGATTTGGCTCTTATCCTAAAGGTACCTTCACACTAAGCAACTTTGCAGCGAGAACAACGACGATCCGTGACGTTGCAGCGTCCTGGCTAGCGATATCGTTGTGTTTGACACGCAGCAGCGATCTGGATCCCGCTGTGATATCGCTGGTCGGAGCTAGAAGTCCAGAACTTTATTTCGTCGCTGATCACCCGCTGTCCATCGCTGGATCGGCGTGTGTGACGCCGATCCAGCGATGTGTTCACTTGTAACCAGGGTAAATATCGGGTTACTAAGCGCAGGGCCACGCTTAGTAACCCGATATTTACCCTGGTTACCATTGTAAAAGTTAAAAAAAAAACAGTACATACTCACATTCTGATGTCTGTCACGTCCCCCGGCGTCCACAGGGTTACGCGCTGCTGCTCAGAGCTTCCTGCACTGACTGTGTCAGCGCCGGCAGTAAAGCAGAGCACATATCGGGTTACTAAGCGCGGCCCTGCGCTTAGTAACCCGATGTTTACCCTGGTTACCCGGGTGCTGCAGGGGGACTTCGGCATCGTTGAAGACCGTTTCAACGATGCCGAAGTTGTTCCCCTGATCGTTGGTCGCTGGAGAGAGCTGTCTGTGTGACAGCTCCCCAGCGACCACACACCGACTTACCAATGATCACGGCCAGGTCGTATCGCTGGTCGTGATCGTTGGTAAGTCGTTTAGTGTAACGGTACCTTAAGTCATATTGCACAACTCGTTAAAGGGTTGATTGTGACTTGTAGGATCGCTACTTCCAACAGGTGGCGCTATAGAGTTCAAGTCTTCTTTTTGTCTGAAGAGGCAATTTGCATAATTGCTATTAAAGAAGTCACCATTCCCCCTGCTGGCCTGGACACCCAGAGTTTGTAACCCTACTCTCATACTAAGTTCTTGATCCTATGGAAATGTAACAGAACAGGATACAAAATATTGATTAGGCAGTACTATCCAGGCAAATGTCTGGCAGAGTTATTTACAGCAATTCTATGGTTTGCACAATGGTTTTCTGTATTATTTTGGCCCAGTTGGCCGATGTCAGGAAAGGATTAAAAGGTTACTCCCATCACTAAGGATAGGTGCTAACTTGTGATAATTAGATTTTTTCTAGCTGTCCCATAGAAAATGAATGGCGGAATTGGGAAAACACCACTGATACCAATCAATGAGGCAGGGGGAGGAGCGGCCAGATTGACTGAGGGATAGTGCTCCGGACCACCCGCTGTTTCCTGAGTACCTAATTAGCATATTAATTCAAAGATTGTTTTCTTGAAAAATAGCTCACTGGATTTTGGAATTTGTTCTCAGGAAAAGCTGCACCACATGGAGATTTGCTTACTTCTTAACATAATTTGCCTACACAGCCTCACTTTAAATTGGATGGTGCCCTTCTTATAGTACCCCACTTCTTTTGGGGTCCTATCATATAGTGTACAAATACCCATATTTCAATGTGCCTACAAGATGTCATCTGAATACGAGAGACACGTATACATAGTATAATACTGCAATACAGCCATCTACATACTATTATTATTATTATTTATAGTGTACCATAGTGTAGCCAAAACCATATACTGGTGCATTAAAGGTTTAGTCCACTACTTGACAACCACTTTTGAACACCCAGAGTATATTTTGCCTGGCACTGCTCCAAGCGATCTCATGGTATTGTATATGTCACATGAGTGCTGCAACCTATGAGCGGCGGCTGCAGCCTTCACAGATCTTACCATATGGAACAGTTCCTTTAAATGCTGCAGCCAATCAGCGTTCACTGATAGGCTGCAGGGCTCACGTAACATAAACAGTGTCAGAAAATCGCCACAGGACACAGGCCTCGGAGCGGAAATGCTGGACTGGTAGCTATGTTAGAAGTATACTTTTTTCTTATAAGCACACTGCGTTCAAAATATACAGAATTGTAATAAATATCGTCATTATGTGATAAACAATTCTTTATTAGGGTAAGCTCACACGAGATGTTTTTCAGAGTTTTTTTTCTGCAGCAAAACCTGATCTCTTGGTAGGAAAGAAGCTGCAGAGAAAAGCAGATTTTGCTTGATTTTTTTTTTGTTTTTTTTCTTCCTTTTTTTGTGCGTTTTTAGCTGTGTTTTTGGCATGCTAGATTTGTCTCTTGTGCATGCTGATAAAGTTTAGTGACAAAAAAAAGTCATATTCTACAGAATCAAGTTTTGACAAAAGAAACGCAGCAAACCTGAATTATAACCCCAAAACTTTTTCTCCACTCATGGTTAGTGGTTGGGTGAAGCCATTTATTGTCAAACTACTGTGTTTTCTCTTTTTAAATCATAATGACAACCCAAAACATCCAAGTGACCCTGATCAAAAATTCACATACCCTGGTGATTTTGGCCTGATAACATGCACAAAACTTGACACAAATGGGTTTTAATGGCTACTAAATGTAACATCCTCACCGGTTTGCCTGTGACCTGTTTGCTTGTAATCAGTGTGTGTGCATAAAAGCTGAGTGAGTTTCTGGGATCCAGACAGACTCTTGCATCTTTCATCCAGCCACTGAAGTTTCTGGATTGTCATTGGGAAAGCAAAAGAATTGTCAACGGATCTACAGGAAAAGGTAGTTGAACTGTATAAAACAGGAAAGGGATACAAAAAGATATCCAAGGAATTGATCATTCCAGTCAGCAGCGTTCAAACTGTGATTAACAAATGGAAAATCAGGGGCTCTGTAAAAACAAAACCACGGTAAGGTAGACCAACAAAAATGTCGTCCACAACTGCAAAGAAAATTGTTCAGGATGCAAAGAAAAACCCACAAATAACATCAGATGAAATACTGGACTCTCTAAAAACTGTGGCTGTTTCAAGACGCACAATAAGGAGGCACTTAAAGAAAATTAGGCTGCAAGGTCGAGTCGCCAGAAGAAAACCATTACTGCGCAAGCGCACACAAAGTATCTTGCCTACAATACGCAAAACAGCGCAGAGACAAGCCTCAAAACTTCTGGAACAAGGTAATTTGGAGTGATGAGACCAAAATTGAACTTTTTTTCCACAACCATAAACGTTACATTTGGAGAGAGGTCAACAAGGCCTATGATGGAAGGAACACCATTCCTACTGTAAAGCACGTAGGTGGATTGCTGATGTTTTGGGGATGTGTGATCTACAAAGGCACAGGAAACTTGGTCAAAGTTGAAGGAAAGATGAATGCAGCATGTTATCAGCAAATACTGGAGGCAAATTTGCACTCATCAGCCCAGAAGCTGCACATGGGACGTACATGGACGTTCCAACATTACAACGATCCAAAACACGAGGCCAAGTTGACCAATCATTGGCTACAGCAGAACAAAGTGAAGGTTCTAGAGTGGCCATCTCAGTCTCCTGGCCTCAATATCATTGAGCCACTCTGGGGAGATCTCAAGCGTGAAGTTCATGGTAGACAGCCCAGGAATTTACAGGAACTGGAGGCTTTTTGCCAAGAAGAGTGGGCAGCTTTACCACCTGAGAAAATAAAGAACCTCATCCACAACTACCACAAAAGACTTCAAGCTGCCATTGATGTTAGAGGGGGCAATACACGCTATTAAGAAATGGGGTATGTGAACTTTTGATCAGGGTCATTTGGATGTTTTGGGTTGTCATTATGATTTAAAAAGAGAAAACACAGTAGTATGACAATGAATAGCTTCACCCAACCACTAACAATGAGTGGAGAAAAAGTTTTGGTGTTATCATTCATATTCTCTAAAAAAAAGGCCAAGAAAGCAAAAATTCTCCCGGGGTATGTAAACTTTTGAGCACAACTGTATCTGGTACTGTAAAATGCAGCTGAAAATTTGCTTATGACAAATGCTGAAAAACGCCTAGTGTGAACTTACCCTTAACTATTATTTGTGTTCTTTTATGAACTGCCTAGACATCTTTGATTCATTGGTTGTAGACGACAAAGAGCTGCAAATGTTTTTTTATTTGTCCAATTTCTAATCTCCTTGCGGTGAATATAATGGCGTTCAGCACAGAAATCTTTCACAATTTCCTCTATGTCGATCTACTTTGCAGAACCTCCTGTGGTGCAGACATTTTTTAAATTTATTTTTTAAGTTCATTTCCTGGCCTTGTATATAACGTGGTATTAGGATGTACAACGCACATTACATGCATCATGTAACTGTATCACAAAGAGGAAGTGAAATCCTTTGTGCAATGTACTATACCAGAATATACTAAATATTATTAGTCGCTTCCGTTACATCATATTCTTCTTAAATTATTTTCACCACGGTAACTGGTTTACAACTCTCTGTTATAAGCAATAA
The DNA here is from genome assembly GCF_051348905.1 of Ranitomeya variabilis. NCBI lineage: Eukaryota > Metazoa > Chordata > Amphibia > Anura > Dendrobatidae > Ranitomeya > Ranitomeya variabilis. The sequence goes on along the minus strand of NC_135235.1, from coordinate 57,459,376 downwards.
AAGTATTTAATAATGAGGGAAGATGATATTGCCCATGGTTGTTGGCTTGTTCGGCAGACAGCTATTTCCCCCTCTCTATAAACATGCGCTCTCAGCTCAACAGAGCATGCATGTACTCACGGTAGGAGGAGGGGAAAAAATCTAAATCCTAAATGTCCAATATTGATGTATCATCAGAAAAAAAACATTATTTAAATAAGACTTTAGTGTTATTTTTTCGTAAATTTATCTTTTACATATCACAGTCTTTATTAAAAAATAGAAATCTTGCATTTTTCCTATTGGCCACTGGATACATTTTAGTCTAATTTCCTTTTTCAGGTAATTCACATGAACATTAATAGCAATGAACACCAAAAAGCTGGCACCATAAATAAAGTATCAACTAGTAATAATAGATAGTATATCAATAAGTATATATTAAACAGTATAATATGATACTAGATCTAAAGGACCAAAGTAATCGGGTAACAATGAACAGACTCTGACCTTATCTTTTGTATTGAAGCATCTCATGAGCATGTGCAAAGGTTATTGTATGCTTGTAATACACAAACCCAATTTAAACACAAGATAATTTTCTGACATATTCCATTTAATTGTTTTTTTCTTCTATATTTTTCATTTGACGTATGGCATAGTTGGATACATTTATCAAGGCACGACTGAGTATTACAAGTCCAGTCCCCTGGGCAAAGTTTTATTTTGCCCTGAACAAACTCTTTAAAGTCAATGTCCACCACTGAAAGCAAATTGTTTCATTGTTCAAAGATACCTAAAAGGAAAAATTAAGCAATTTTGCAGTTAGCCTCAATAAACCAAAAAATCACTTACCCTATTATGTATCTTTTGTTATTTTATACAGATACATGCATTGTCTCTTTAGAGAGGAAGATGACTTGAACTCTAACCCAACCACCCTTTGGAAGTAGCGATCCTACAAGTAAATATCGACCCTTTAACGAGCCTTGCAATATGACTTAGGATAAAAGCCAGATCGGAATCCCAATTAGCAGACACGGTGTTTCGGGGTGTTGCCCCTCATCAGTGCAAAGTGTGAGATCTAATTTGGCTAAGTGAGAGGCTAAGACTGTAAATACACAGTCACCTGGGCAAAGTTTTATTTTTCCCAGACAACCCCTTTAACAATTTAGCTTAAATTAACATGGCAAAAAAGATCAATTTGAGCTTATCACTTTAGGTCATTTGCATGCAGTTATTATTGACAGATGTAATCAGAATTAATTAGATCACATGACAATTCATGGCTTCCTACTCCATTTGAAAGGCCAGACATATATAATGGTTATACTTAAAGGGGTCGCCTCACTTTTAATCTTCAATAGAGCAAAGCTCCTCTGCCTCCTGGCATCCTGCTTGCTGGGAGGGCAGTGGTCACTGATGATTGATGGTTTGGGCCAGCGGCATGGCTGAGACCCCAGCCTGAACTCTTCACTCTCCAATGTTGCAGCATGGGAGAAGTGCGGGGGGGGGGGGGGGGATGTGTTCTGGGGGCTTCAGAAGCTGACCCCCGTGCTAGATCAGTGCTGTACAGTAAAGGTACCGTCACACTAAGCGACGCTGCAGCGATACAGACAACGATGCCGATCGCTGCAGCGTCGCTGTTTGGTCGCTGGAGAGCTGTCACACAGACCGCTCTCCAGCGACCAACGATGCCGAGGTCCCCGGGTAACCAGGGTAAACATCGGGTTACTAAGCGCAGGGCCGCGCTTAGTAACCCGATGTTTACCCTGGTTACCAGTGTAAAATGTAAAAAAAAAAACACTACATACTTACATTCGCGTCCCCCGGCGTCCGCTTCCTGCACTGACTGAGTGCCGGCCCTAACAGCAGAGCGTGTTATGATTTTCCCAATTGCAGGGAAATCAAAATAACAACGGACTAGCTCTCGGGTGATGGGAACTAAAGTGACCATGACCTGAACCTGACACGACACTGGAAGTAGCCGGGGAGTGTTTCCTACGATGCCCTAGACACCACGCGCCAGCCGGAGATCTAACTACCCCTATCAGAGGAATATACAGGCCTGCCTTACCTCCAGAGATGAACCCCAAAAGGAGATAGCAGCCCCCCACAGATATTGACGGTGAGTCAAGAGGAAAAGACATATGTAGGATGAACAGCAGATTTAGCACAGTGAGGTCCGCTTACTAGATAGCAGAAGTACAGGAAAGAGTTACTTCACGGTCAACTTCAAAACACTACTCAAAAACACCATCCTGAAATTACTTTAAAACTCCAGTGACAACTCATGCCACTGGAGTGGCAATTTCAGTCCACGAGAGCTTCCAGCTACAGAGAGTCACATTGCAAATAGCTGGACAAAAATAGCATAAACTAGAAACAAAATTCAACTTAGCTGAACAGGATCTTGAGGCAGGAGAATGCAACAGAATGCTACTGATACATTGTTGGCCGGCATCAGACCAGCAGCCAAGCAGCCTTAAATAGGAAACTCCCCTAATGGGTGTCAACAGGTGATCAAGGATAGAAGAAGGCAAATAAGTGGCACTACCATAAAACACCACCGGGGGAGCCCACAAACAGAATTCACAACAGTACCCCCCCCTTAAGGAGGGGGCACCGAACCCTCACCAGAACCACCAGGGCGATCTGGATGAGCACTATGAAATGCACGAACCAAATCAGGAGCATGAACATCAGATGCTGTCACCCAAGAATTATCCTCCTGACCATAGCCTTTCCACTTAACCAGATACTGAAGTTTCCGTCTGGAAACACGGGAGTCCAAGATCTTTTCCACCACATACTCCAACTCACCCTCAACCAGCACAGGAGCAGGAGGATCAGCAGACGGAACAACCGGCACCTCATACCTCCGCAACAATGACCGATGAAAAACATTATGAATAGTAAAAGATGCTGGGAGGTCCAAACGAAAGGACACAGGATTGAGAACCTCCAGAATCCTATAAGGGCCGATAAACCGAGGCTTAAACTTAGGAGACGAGACCTTCATAGGAACAAATCGAGAAGACAACCAAACCAGGTCCCCAACACAAAGACGAGGACCGACACGCCGATGACGATTAGTGAACTGTTGAGTCTTCTCCTGGGACAACTTCAGATTGTCCACAACCTGTCCCCAAATCTGATGCATTCTATCAACCACAGCATCTACTCCAGGACAATCCGAAGACTCCAATTGACCGGACGAAAAGCGAGGGTGAAACCCTAAATTACAAAAAAATGGAGAAACCAAAGTGGCAGAACTGGCCCGATTGTTAAGGGCAAACTCTGCCAATGGCAAAAAATCAAGCCAATCGTCCTGATCAGCGGACACAAAACACCTCAAGTAAGTCTCCAAGGTCTGATTAGTACGCTCAGTCTGGCCATTAGTCTGAGGATGGAATGCAGATGAAAAAGACAAGTCGATGCCCATCCTGGCACAGAACGCCCGCCAAAATCTAGACACAAACTGAGTACCCCTGTCAGACACTATATTCTCAGGAATACCATGCAAACGCACAACATTCTGAAAAAATAGAGGGACCAGCTCAGAGGAGGAGGGCAATTTGGGCAAAGGTACCAAGTGAACCATCTTGGAAAAACGGTCACACACCACCCAGATGACGGACATCCTACGAGAAACAGGAAGGTCAGAAATAAAGTCCATAGAGATGTGCGTCCAAGGCCTCTTAGGAATAGGCAAGGGCAACAACAACCCGCTGGCCCGGGAACAGCAGGGCTTAGCCCGAGCACAAACATCACAAGACTGCACAAAAATACGTACATCTCGAGACAAGGAAGGCCACCAGAAGGACCTAGACACCAGATCCCTGGTGCCAAAAATTCCAGGATGACCTGCCAACGCGGAAGAGTGAACCTCCGAAATAACTCTACTGGTCCAGTCATCAGGGACAAACAGTCTACCAGGCGGACAGCGATCAGGCCTATCCACCTGAAACTCCTGCAAAGAGCGCCGCAGGTCTGGGGAGACAGCTGACAATATCACCCCATCCTTTAGGATGCCAGTAGGTTCGGAATCACCAGGCGAGTCAGGCTCAAAACTCCTAGAGAGGGCATCCGCCCTCACATTCTTAGACCCAGGCAGATATGAAACCACAAAGTTAAATCGAGAGAAAAACAACGACCAGCGCGCCTGTCTAGGATTCAGACGCCTGGCTGACTCAAGATAAATTAGATTTTTGTGGTCAGTCAAGACCACCACCTGGTGTCTAGCACCCTCAAGCCAATGACGCCACTCCTCAAATGCCCACTTCATGGCCAAGAGCTCCCGATTTCCAACATCATAATTTCGCTCAGCGGGCAAAAACTTTCGAGAGAAAAACGCACATGGTCTCATCACTGAGCAGTCAGGACCTTTCTGCGACAAAACTGCACCTGCTCCGATCTCGGAAGCATCTACTTCAACCTGGAACGGGAGCGAAACATCAGGCTGGCGCAACACAGGAGCAGAAGAAAAGCGGCGCTTAAGCTCCCGAAAGGCCTCCACAGCCGCAGAGGACCAATTAGCAACATCAGCACCCTTCTTGGTCAAATCAGTCAAAGGTTTAGCAATGGCAGAAAAACCCGCTATGAATCGGCGATAGAAATTAGCAAATCCCAAGAATTTCTGAAGACTCTTTAGAGAAGTAGGTTGTACCCAATCACAAATAGCCTGAACCTTAACAGGGTCCATCTCCATAGATGAAGGGGAAAAAATATATCCCAAAAAGGAAATTCTCTGAACCCCAAAAATACACTTTGAGCCCTTCACAAATAGAGAATTAGCTCGTAAAACCTGAAAAACTCTCCTGACCTGTTGAACATGAGATTCCCAGTCCTCCGAAAAAATCAAAATATCATCCAAATACACAATCATAAATTTATCCAGATATTCACGGAAAATATCGTGCATAAAGGACTGAAAAACGGAAGGGGCATTCGCGAGACTGAAAGGCATTACCAAATACTCAAAATGGCCTTCAGGCGTATTAAATGCGGTCTTCCACTCATCCCCCTGCTTAATCCGCACCAAATTATACGCACCACGTAGATCGATCTTAGTGAACCACTTCGCCCCCTTTATGCGAGCAAAAAGATCAGTCAGTAAAGGTAACGGGTACTGGTATTTAACTGTAATCTTATTCAGAAGTCGATAGTCGATACAAGGTCTCAATGAACCATCCTTTTTACCCACAAAGAAAAACCCTGCCCCCAGTGGAGACAAAGAGGGGCGAATATGACCCTTTTCCAAAGATTCTCTGATATACTCCCGCATAGCAGTATGTTCAGGTACCGACAAATTAAACAAGCGACCCTTAGGAAATTTACTACCGGGAATCAACTCAATAGCGCAGTCACACTCTGTGAGGGGGGAGAGAATCAGTTTTAGGCTCCTGAAAGACATCATAAAAATCTGACAGAAATGCTGGGATCTCAGAGGGAGTAGATGAAGAAATGGGAACCAAAGGTGCATCCCCATGAATCCCCTGACATCCCCAGCTCAGCACAGACATTGATCTCCAGTCCAAGACTGGATTATGAATTTGTAACCATGGTAATCCAAGTACTAATACGTCATGTAGATTATATAACACAAGGAAACGAATAATCTCTTGATGGTCTGGGGAAAGATGCATAGTCACTTGTGTCCAGTATTGTGGTTTATTGCTAGCCAAAGGTGTAGAATCAATACCCTTTAAGGGAATAGAAACCTCCAGAGGCTCTAAATCAAACCCACAACGCTTGGCAAAGGACCAATCCATGAGACTCAGAGCGGCGCCAGAATCCACATAAGCATCCACAGTAACAGATGATAAAGTACAAATCAATGTCACGGACAAAAGAAACTTAGACTGCAAGGTACCCATAGAAAAAGATTTATCAACCTTTTTATCAACCTTCTTTATGCGTTTAGAGCATGCTGATATAATATGAGCTGGATCTCCACAATAGAAGCACAACCCATTTTTGCGCCTGTAATTCTGTCGTTCGCCTCTAGACAATACACTATCGCATTGCATATGCTCTGGTGCCTCTTCAGAGGTCACCGCCAAATGATGCACAGGTCTTTGCTCAGAAGATACCGCCATATGGTGCACAGGTTTTTGCTCAGAAGATACCGCCATATGGTGCACAGGTTTTTGCTCAAAAGATACCGCCATATGGTGCACAGATTTTTGCTCAGAAGATACCGCCATATGGTGCACAGATTTGCGCTCCCGTAAACGCCGATCAATCTGGATAGCCAATTTCATGGCATCATTCAGACCTGTAGGCACAGGGAACCCCACCATGACATCCTTCACGGCATCAGAGAGACCTTCTCTGAAATTAGCTGCTAGAGCGCACTCATTCCATTTAGTAAGTACCGACCATTTACGAAACTTCTGGCAGTATATCTCAGCTTCATCTTGCCTTTGGGAAAGAGCTATCAAGGCTTTCTCAGCCAAAATCTCTAAATTAGGTTCTTCATAAAGCAACCCCAAAGCCAGAAAAAACGCATCTACATTTAATAACGCAGGATCCCCTGGCGACAATGCAAATGCCCAACTTTGTGGGTCACCCCGCAATAGAGAAATAACAATTTTAACCTGTTGCGCAGGATCACCAGCAGAGTGAGATTTCAGAGACAAAAACAATTTACAATTCTCTCTGAAATTCAAAAAACGGGATCTGTCTCCGGTAAAAAATTCAGGCATAGGGATCTTAGGTTCAGACATTGGAGCACGTATAACAAAATCTTGTAAGTTCTGGACCTTTGTAGCCAGGTTATTCAGACCTGCAACCAAACTCTGTGGATCCATGATTCAAACAGGTGTAACCAAAGCCATTCAGAGATTAAGAGGAGAGGAGAAAAAAAAAAAAAAAAAGGCTGAAGACTGCAGTTTAAGCAAGGAGTACAAATAAGCACTAAGGTGCACTTTCCAAACACAGAAGGAAAAAAAACCTTTTCATATCCTTTCCTGCTTTAGTGCATAGTTTTAACACATGTGGGCCGGCCAAACTGTTATGATTTTCCCAATGGCAGGGAAATCAAAATAACAACGGACTAGCTCTCGGGTGATGGGAACTAAAGTGACCGTGACCTGAACCTGACACGACACTGGAAGTAGCCGGGGAGTGTTTACTACGATGCCCTAGACACCACGCGCCAGCCGGAGATCTAACTACCCCTATCAGAGGAATATACAGGCCTGCCTTACCTCCAGAGATGAACCCCAAAAGGAGATAGCAGCCCCCCACAGATATTGACGGTGAGTCAAGAGGAAAAGACATACGTAGGATGAACAGCAGATTTAGCACAGTGAGGTCCGCTTACTAGATAGCAGAAGTACAGGAAAGAGTTACTTCACGGTCAACTTCAAAACACTACTCAAAAACACCATCCTGAAATTACTTTAAAACTCCAGTGACAACTCATGCCACTGGAGTGGCAATTTCAGTCCACGAGAGCTTCCAGCTACAGAGAGTCACATTGCAAATAGCTGGACAAAAATAGCATAAACTAGAAACAAAATTCAACTTAGCTGAACAGGATCTTGAGGCAGGAGAATGCAACAGAATGCTACTGATACATTGTTGGCCGGCATCAGACCAGCAGCCAAGCAGCCTTAAATAGGAAACTCCCCTAATGGGTGTCAACAGGTGATCAAGGATAGAAGAAGGCAAATAAGTGGCACTACCATAAAACACCACCGGGGGAGCCCACAAACAGAATTCACAACAAGAGCGGTTACGTCACTGCTGTGCTGTGCTTTCACTTTACGGCCGGCGCTCAGTCAGTGCAGGGAGCGGACGGCGGGGGACGCGAAGGTGAGTATGTACTGTTTGTTTTTTTACATTTTACACTGGGTAACCAGGGTAAACATCGGGTTACTAAGCGAGGCCCTGCACTTAGTAACCCGATATTTACCCTGGTTACCATTGTAAAACATCGCTGGTATCGTTGCTTTTGCTGTCAAACACGATACACGGCGATCTGATGACCAAATAAAGTTCTGAACTTTAATCAACGACCAGCGATATCACAGCAGGATCCTGATCGCTGCTGCGTGTCAAACACAACGATATCGCTAGCCAGGACGCTGCAACGTCACGGATCGCTAGCGATATCGTTTAGCGTGACTGTACCTTAAGCAGCATGCAAGAGCACATCCTTGCCTAAAGGTACCTTCACACTAAACGATATCGCTAGCGATCCGTGACGTTGCAGCGTCCTGGCTAGCGATATCGTTGAGTTTGACAGGCAGCAGCGATCAGGATCCTGCTGTGATATCGCTGGTCGTTGGTTAAAGTTCAGAACTTTATTTGGTCGTCAGATCGGCGTGTATCATTGTGTTTGACAGCAAAAGCAACGATACCAGCGATGTTTTACAATGGTAACCAGGGTAAATATCGGGTTACTAAGTGCAGGGCCGCGCTTAGTAACCCGATGTTTACCCTGGTTACCATCATAAAAAAAAAAACAGTACATACTCACCCTCTGATGTCTGTCACACGTCCCTCGCTGTCCGCTTCCTGCACTGACTGAGCACCGGCCATAAAGTGAAAGCACAGCACAGCGGTGACGTCACCGCTCTGCTGTTAGGGCCGGCGCTCAGTCAGTGCAGGAAGCGGACGCCGGGGGACGCGAAGGTGAGTATGTACTGTTTGTTATTTTACATTTTACACTGGTAACCAGGGTAAACATCGGGTTACTAAGCGCGGCCCTGCGCTTAGCAACCCGATGTTTACCCTGGTTACCCGGGGACCTCGGCATCGTTGGTCGCTGGAGAGCTGTCTGTGTGACAGCTCTCCAGCGACCAAACAGCGACGCTGCAGCGATCGGCATCGTTGTCTGTATCGCTGCAGCGTCGCTTAGTGTGAAGGTACCTTAAGAGCTCGGCCATCTTCAAGGTGACCAGTTATTTTGCCAACAACTGTAAACTGTAGAATTATAAATCCCTCCGTTCTCCGTAACTCCAACTAAACAACATCCACTGGATGATCTAATAATTGTGACCTTACACATTACAGAGTCAAACAAGCTTCTTCACCTATTTCTCAGAGGGTTCCCATACACATGTATGCTCTGTTTGGCTGAGCGTGCATATGTGCATTATGCTTATGCATAAGACATTGCCAGAGGAGTCTGGCAGTGACTCTTTCATAGAGAACACAATCTGTCTTCTCAACCTCAACATCCTTAACATGTCACTCTCCGCAGGGAGAAACCATACTCCTTGGATCCCATCCCGGTCAGACACCTCTCAATCAGCCAAACCAGATCTCCACTTTGCACTGACGAGGGGCAGTATCCCGAAACACAGTGTCTGCAAGTTGAGATTCTGGTTTGGGTTATATCCTAAGTCATGTGACAAGGCTCGTTAAAGGGTCGACATTGACTGTTAGGATTGCTACTTCCAATAGGTGGCACTAGAGTTCTAGTCCTCTTCCTCTCTGAAGAGACAATTTGCATATTTCCCAGAGGAGCATTGCGGCTTTAAGTCTCCTCACCACGACATGCTTAACATGTCACTCTCCGCAAGGAGAAACGATACTTCTTGGATCCCGGTCAGACGCCTCTTACACAGCTAAACCAGATATTCACTTTGCACTGACGAGGGGCAGTACCCCGAAACACAGTGTCTGCAAATTGAGATCTGGTTTGGCTCTTCTCCTAAGTCATGTGACAAGGCTCGTTAAAGGGCCGACATTGACTGTTAGGATTGCTACTTCCAATAGGTGGCATTAGAGTTCTAGTCCTCTTCCTCTCTGAAGAGACAATTTGCATAGAGTACACAGAAATGCTTGGCCGAGCACTCCTGTATATGGGGGAGTCAAGAATTATAGGTGCCAGCCAAACAATCTGAGATCAAAAGGATTAGGAGTTGAAATTTACCATACCTAATAGAGGCAAAAAATGCAGTTAATGGGTCCTAATGCAAACTCTCCAACAGGGCCCACAACTATCACGGGTCTTTAATAGCATTAGGGGCCCCATACACAATAAATAGCTGACAGCCGATGACTCTTCTGGCTGTCCCATGTACATGAACCCATGCTATGCTGAGTGCTGCTTTGTCCTCTACGAGAGAGACGCTGTCAGACTCCTCTAGAGGCAGACCCTCTGACCCCAGACACATTAGACTGTTGGCCAAGCCTGCCAATATCTACAGGTTTGGCCAACATTAGTCTTCTCATATGGACCAACGGGCCCACCTGGGCTTCAGGGCCAGGCTGTGACTGCGACCTTTGCAGCTAATATAATTATGCTCCTGTTGTTCTTTCTTGCTCTGATATCATCACTTTTCGAGAGTCATTAGAGAGTCGAACAATGCTGCCGTACTTGGCGGGTTTGGTCAATGTTTCTCTATCGTACATGGAGCCTTAACTACATTATCTGTGCAGTGAATCCTTTCTGCAGGATCCACTATAATCTATATATTCTGAACATACATTACCATTTCTTAAGCCTCAGCTATTTTGGAGTGGGTGGTGGCTGGTGACGTTAGCTATGATGACAGCGAGATCTCTTAAAGTTGGGTGTTTTTCTACAAGAAAAGCTTTACTTTATCGATTCACACAGGACTCATTGTCTGGCCTGTCTGCTAATGTAAATGCGTCTCCCAGTCATTCCCAGTTTTTTCTTATTTGCATGAAAATGTCAAAATCAGCATTAACTGAGATACAGTTTCCTCATTGCAGAATGAGTTAATGGAAGATGAAAGCCACCTTGATAGACGCCTCCTCTTCCTTGTCTCTTATCTGATCCCTCTGGCATAGCTGTGACTACCTATTCATTAACATGCTGACCCTACACCCCCAAGTCTTTTGTTCCACTGCCATTGTCCACTTGTCCCCCCTGTTACCCTACAGAACAAACATTAACTCCAATCAGTCAACAGAAAAGTCACTCAAGTCTGATGCATGGGCCTGGTCGCATATTGCCGACACTTGTGCTGAGAAATGGGGACAACAGCCAAAATTATTTTGCTGTAGGGGAACAACATCTGCTTCATCTGTATACACAGAACACATGGTCGTTTTCCAGTGAAAAGCACGAAGAGCATGATTGTATTACGTTTCTGCTGTAGCTTACACAATCACCGTAAATAATAGATAAGGTATTCATCTCAACGTGTAAGACAGTCTGACAGGGACAGACACAGAAAACGGAGGAGCCCTATGCAAGAACAGAATATGGACCCTTGAGCAACACATTGTCATCACTCCATTAAAGTCAAATCGTAGGAATTGATGCCACTAACCGTAAAGCCCCATCAGAAGCCTCTCACCCAGCAAAATCAGATCTCCTGCTTTGCACTGATGAGGGGCAAACATCCTGAAATACAAGTCTGCAAAGTGGAGATTCTGGCTTGGTTTCTTATCCAAAGTCAAAAGGCAAAGCCCTTTAAAGGGTCTATGTTGACTTTTAGGATTGCTACTTCTAATAGCTGGCACTAGAGTTCCTGTGCTCTTCCTCTCTGAAGACGCTATTTGGATATAGCAATTTTGATTGATGATTTTGAACAGCTCAGTTCATTACATAAAATCTAAAGTACAATAGCTAGTTGTTTTTAACATGGCAGGGGACTCCCTCATCTATTGGGTCTTGATGGGAAAGCCCAGATTGTGCATACAAAATGTCGCCATGTAGTCTGACAATGACATGTACATGGTCAAATAAAGGGTGCAAATGGGCAAACTGAAGGTATTTTTTAACAAGCCATACAATCGAAAAATGTTCTCACTGAGACAACCCAAAATTGAATGAAAGAAATCTTCATCTACAGTAGGATGGTCTTCTAAAAAAAGATGGCGGGTATGCAAATTATATGATGAAACTAAAAATCTGTCTTATGAAATCTGGTCTGAAACCCCCTCGAAAAAAAAAACAGATGGTCTTCTTAAAGAGGTTTTCTTTTGAAATGGTTTTACTGTGTATATACTACTTGCCAACTCAAGGGAATGTCTGAGAAGGTCCTGATACTTTAAGGAGACCTCTCAAACTACTGGAGAAGGTGGCAAATCTCATCTGTGTGCATAATGCCTGAAAAATCTCCTGGAAAAAAGTGTCTAGAGGTAAATTTAAGTGGCGGGAATGAGGAAGGTATGGGACATGGTCTGCTGATAAGGGTTCATGTAAATGGTATATTCCCCTGGAAATATTGCCAAGTATGACAGATACAGAGCTGCTGTCAGGTGGGATGCCCTATGTGTAAATCTGAACCCAGGCATATGCACAAAAGACAGTTTACAAATCCATGTGGTATGAATCTGTAATATGGTGTCTATAGCTTGCACTCAGTGTATATGGACACTCTGTGCGTATCTGATGATATACACTCACCGGCCACTTTATTAGGTACACCATGCTAGTAACGGGTTGGACCCCTTTTGCCTTCAGAACTGCCTCAATTCTTCGTGGCATAGATTCAACAAGGTGCTGGAAGCATTCCTCAGAGATTTTGGTCCATATTGACATGATGGCATCACACAGTTGCCGCAGATTTGTCGGCTGCACATCCCAAAGATGCTCCATACAAGGCAGGATGGATCCATGCTTTCATGTTGTTTACGCCAAATTCTGACTCTACCATCCGAATGTCGCAGCAGAAATCGAGACTCATTAGACCAAGCAACGTTTTTCCAATCTTCTACTGTCCAATTTCGATGAGCTTGTACAAATTGTAGCCTCAGTTTCCTGTTCTTAGCTGAAAGGAGTGGTACCCGGTGTGGTCTTCTGCTGCTGTAGCCCATCTGCCTCAAAGTTCGACGCACTGTGCGTTCAGAGATGCTCTTAGGCCTACCTTGGTTGTAACGGGTGGCGATTTGAGTCACTGGTGCCTTTCTATCAGCTCGAACCAGTCTGCCCATTCTCCTCTGACCTCTGGCATCAACAAGGCATTTCCGCCCACAGAACTGCCGCTCACTGGATTTTTTTTCTTTTTCGGACCATTCTCTGTAAACCCTAGAGATGGTTGTGCGTGAAAATCCCAGTAGATCAGCAGTTTCTGAAATACTCAGACCAGCCCTTCTGGCACCAACAACCATGCCACGTTCAAAGGCACTCAAATCACCTTTCTTCCCCATACTGATGCTCGGTTTGAACTGCAGGAGATTGTCTTGACCATGTCTACATGCCTAAATGCACTGAGTTGCCGCCATGTAATTGGCTGATTAGAAATTAAGTGTTAACAAGAAGTTGGACAGGTGTACCTAATAAAGTGGCCGGTGAGTGTAGAGTGTCATCTGGAAATATTCTGTACAATTCCGAGGTAACAAATACTGGCAATGCCTATTACATGGAGCAACTGGAGAATGGAGGCACCATATGACAAATTACACTGTGCCAATGTTAAAAGTACAGATCAATAAATCACTTCTAAATAGTATTTGTTTTATTCCTGAAAATTATTTAAGATGAAAATTTTAACCTACCAAATTTCCATTCCCCATCATTGGAAACATCATGGCTATAAAAAAACAAAAACAAAAAACCATTGCAAATTTGATTGGATCATAGCCAAATGTTCCCATTTATGACCGGCCGGCCGTATGTCTGTGCTGTGTCACTGAATACAATGGATTGTTCTCTTTTATCTGCTATTCAGACTAGAAAGACTCTGAAGTTATTGACAGGAAGTCTTAAAAAAATCCTTGCCTCCAGGAGCACCACTTTATCGGACATATGTTGCATCCTGTGAAAATTCTGAGACATTTACTTACAAGTGAATGGTATTAGCTGCTCTTTTTATATGTTTTACATAATTTGATTGACAAGCGAACAAATATGGGTGGTCCAACTGGTACCTAAATGTAACACAATGTTTGGTAGAGGAGTTGCAGCTATGGGGGGAAGGGACTGGCTATTTTTAAGGAGACCAGCTACATATGGAGTCATGTTGGGCATTTTTCTTAGCAGAATTATGCAAGTTAGTTCCCTCACAAATGCAGTTTCTACTTTTCTTTTTTAAGATTTTTACTGTTTGCCATTTTTTTTTCCAATGTTCAGGTGTTACTAATGATGGAGGACATGCTTAGCCTGGCTGCCACACACTGTCTCATCTTGCTCTGTGACCAAAGGGAAGCTAATGCATAAGGATGGTTTCTGTAGCACTTGAAGCAGGAGGTTAGACATCTGTTTTAGGCTTCGATCACATCTGTGCTACTTTATTCCATAATTCTGTTATATTATTGCAGTGCTGGAACCCTACACATGATGGAAAATGATGGTACCCATTAAACCCCATTGGCCATAATAGGGTCTGTCATGGTGGCTGTGAGGTTCTTGGGCAAAATAACGCAATATGCTGTCCTATTTTTAACATTTTGTGCAATGTATGTGACTGTAACGTGGCGCGGGGCGGTAGCCGTGGGCGAAGTACTTGTCTCTTGCGCCCTTGAAGGTTACATGAAGGTAGGGGTCCTGGCTGGGTGTGTGGACTTGTGCTCTGAGGGTGCTACGCCATGCAAGCTGGATGTAACCGATGTTGCTGGTTGGCCAGGACCAGATGTTTGACAGTTCAAAGAGGGAGACCACCAGTCAAAAATAAACTTTTTACTGAACATTAACTTGGGGAGGGTTATATACAGTAGATAGTGTGCACATATCTTCCCAAATGTTTCCTTGATAATGCGCAACATTTTCCACATACAAAATCAATCTCTTTCTCTCTTTACTTGTTTTCTGTCTTCACTGTTCCTCACTACTTCACCACAACCCAGCTGGACACTGAAGTTTAGTTAGCAAGAGGTTTTTACTTAACCTGCGATTCTGCGTCCTCTTTCCCCTATGAGGAACTATGATGCCAGTGTGGCCGGTACTTATCTTGATAAGCCGGTATTGATGATCTGGGACTCCTGCCCGAGGCACTCTCTTTGTCTCACGCACTCCATCCTGTCTACAGTAGGCCCGTTACCTTTAGGAGTTATGAACTCTGGGCCATACTGCTAGGCGTCCTCTCCCAGGACCCGTCTCAGGTATATCACTCTGTCTCTCAGTCACTCTTCCTTGTTTCTGCTCTGGATCGTGCTAGCTCTTTCTACCGGTCTCCTCTCACTACTAGAGGCACACAAGAAATGTGGCACTGCTGACACCAGACCTTAAGTCTCTTCTCTATGCACTCCGGACTCTCTCTGATATCTCAACAGGAAACTGTCCCTTTTCCTTAAGCTTAGCCCCTCCCACTTTGGGTTAGTCCCAACCATTAACTCTTTTTCAAACAAACTTTATTAACATTTTTAAATGTTTCTATCCTTACTGGCAAGCAATTCACAATCCTAACAGCTTTAACACAAATCATAATTCACATTGCACAACATAACATTATATTTGTTCTTTAGGGGAGAACGTGGGCTATATGTCCATCTCTTTACATGAACACAGCCTTATCTGCTGAAATGGGAAACATATCATCAAATGAATTACAGTGAATTCTCTTCGAGAAGATCAAACAAAGCTGCAAAGAAAAGTGGTGATCTACAAGAGTGTTCTTCTCAAAGAAGATGGCCAGTAGAACTGAAAATCTGGTCTTGATACGAGGGATCTTTTGGAGAGGTTTTACTTTCTTATATGCATTTTTTTGCTGGTGCCTCACACACAATTCATTTACTGTAAACCCTGTCTGTGCAAACACCTTCAACCACAGAACTTCAAGGGAGAACGGGATATTGCGTCCGTAGGATGTACGGTAAAATGCTCCTGTGTTACTGCAGTCTGAAAACTGCCATAGACTTTAGCCAGTTATCAGCGTTAATGCTACCAATACTTTAGCAGGACATGCTTAATATTTCAATTCAGGGGGCAGATGAGTGGCTCAGTGGTTAGCACTGCTGCTTTGCGGCAATGGGCTCAAATTCCTCGTCAGCAGACCAGGCGATCGGGCCGTGTATTGCGGTCAAAGCACGGTCCATGTTTCAAGGTCTTCTGAATTCTACCTAAAGAGACATGACTGCATCACTTTCGATCTTTCCACATTCCTTTAAATCAAATGGATGATTATACAGTAAAAGGAAGAAAAGGCTGGTGACGGACTGTATATCCTATAGGATTTCCTGTGCTGTGATCTCAGCTGCAAACAATCCAGAGACATAACTGTGACACCGAGAGTCTGTGGACACATGAATAAAGATGTTGTTCCAGGTGGCAGGATTTCCTATACAGTTTACAATCAATATCCATACATTGAACCAGGCACTCAATATATAGAGTGACCGAAAATATGTCCATGTGATTTAGTCCATTGATGACAGTCGTCAAAGCATTGGTCCAACGCCCCCATCCCTATATCTTATTAGGACATTTGGATGTCATAGATTAGAGGAGACTTGGGCTCAGGTCTACAGCTGATCCTCAACATTACAGAAGGTGCTGCATGAAGATTACTTGTCCTAATTGGATACCTTTATATACAATTTTATCATTCATTTGATCATTTAATTAATTTATCATTAATTATCTAAAATAAAAACAAATAGAAAAACTACAACTTTGCAAAAAAAAAAAAAAAAAAAAAAAAGAATCCTACTGTTTAGTGTCTACAATAGCTATTCAGATTTATATATCTTCGTGGCAACAGACAAAAAGTAGCCTGGTCCTGCAGTCATATTTCTCTCTTTCTTATTCTCTACCTTTAGATACAGGATCAGACTACATAGGTTTAGTTGTAGTCTGTAACCATGGAGATGCCCATTTCTGCACTGGAGCTGTAGACACTGTAAGAATATGTAAGACTACTCTTACTGAGTGTATTGGGGGACACTCGCTTTGCCGCGACATTCAGCACATGGGCACGGGTTTTTAAAACACAACAGTCTATCTGGTTTATTAGGGTATCATAAACCACATCGTGAACAGTCCATTTACACACTGTACCAGGACATCACATCACGTTTCATATCCTCAGTCTGTAGCAACTAAACATGCTGGTCCTCTCCTGACCAGTTGCAGTGGGTTACCACACAGTTCATAGAACATAACAAGCACCATCAGACAATGATACCTTATGGGAGCTCCTGCTCCATCTGCTGACTCCTTGTCAGTCCGTTCTCCTGGGGAAACTGCCTAACGGGGTTCACCAACTTGCCTGGCCGGCACACCACAGTCAGTCCAGAGCCACCGAAGGCCGGTAGCTTCCCCAACGCCGATCATCCAGGTCCACAGTCTCTCAAGTGCTCCAAGAAGACTCCACTCGCAGGAGCTTCTAACACAGACTGTGCCGGACCATGATCACACTGTGTTCTTCAGAACGTCCATCCCACCTGGGACCGTTCAACACAGAGGCCGTGGCCTGTCTGGGTGCTATTCAGGACTTAGTCCAACACCCAGGCCACCAGGTCCAAACCATGTGCATACACAGGAAGCCTCCTCCCAGGGCTTCCAACACGGGAGCACACAGCTCATGCACAGGCTTCCAGGACCTTGCACTTGGACCAATCAGGTCCAAACACTGCTCCACACAGGAACCACACAGAAGACCATGTGACCCACACCCTGGTCAGGTTATGTACCTGTAACCACACCCACAGTAATGGATCACCTGGGCTGGTCACGTGATCCTGACATCACTGCAGGTCGATTCTCACAGCCTCAATACGACTCCTTGCACATACCGGGGAGACCATGCAGCGCCCCCTACCTGTTACAGGGGTCACTATATCACAACACAAAACAATACGTTTTTGTAAAGTTGCTTTGTTAGATGAATTTTGACAGTACAATATTAGGTTGCATAGGCTACCATCTAATGTGTATTGCCAGCTTACATATGGCAGGCTTCATCCAATCTATAGCTCGAATTCCCAAAAAAGTAAATGTAAAGAAAACAAGAATGTGACGATTAGTGATGAAAAGCATGGATTTCCCAAAGATGTTTTTTTTTAATAATTTGACTATATTTGGTGGCTTAAAGTTAACGACTGACTCCCAGTTCCATCATCTACTGACTATACTATGCTGGGGATGAGGCCGTTGTCATTATACTGCCAACAAACAGGCTCTCCATGCATGTGTTGTGACTGTCACACAGCCGCGACACATGCAACTGCGGCACCGATCAGCTGGAGCGATCCAGGAAGCCGTGTTCCCTCTGCAGCTTACTTGGTGAGTGCTATATCTTGCCGAATAAGCAGGGACCCAATCAAATTCACTCATCTCTACCCATGATAACAACCCTAAGGAACATCCTGCTGTTTTGACCATAGTAATTCAATCTTAAATCTGAGGACACTCATGTAGGAAAAGTATTACAAAGACCTTTTTAAAGATATGGATTCCTTCAGAGACAATTGTATTTTTCCTTAAATGGGTTTTCACACAAACAAAGTACATTTTAATCAATAGATCTTGGAATAATAATTTCCACAATTGGATGTGATAAAATAAAATGTTCCTGTGCCGAGATAATCTTATACATGTGCCCCTGCTGTGTACTGTGTAATGGCTGTGTCTGACCATACAGGAACATGGTCTGATCATACAACAGCTCCTGGGCAGGGGAGGAAGCAAAAGAGAGTATACAGAGAGAACGGGATCACAAATTATTCTTTCTTTGAGGTAAAATATTGTTTCAAACAGGCAGGGAATTTTTTTACCTCACTGTGATCCCGTGCTGTAATGTCTGTATACTTTTGTGCTTCCTCCCTTACCCAGGAGATGTGGTATGATCAGACCACATTCCTACAAGGTCAGACACAGCCATTACAGGAAATTACATAAACAGGCAAAAATGCATTAATGAATTGGGCCTCATTTGTCAAGCCCAAGACCAGTCCTTGGCAACGTCTCCTTGCCTTGCCTTCCATGACAGGTCTTCCTTATGTGTCCATATAAGAAGAGACCTGTCAAACTAGCAGAGCAGGTGGGGAGAACTCTTGGACTAGTCATGATCAGGTTCCTTCTGAGTCCTTCTGCCTGGTGGTGCAGTTGGTCATCTTCTGGAGTGGTCTACACCTTTGTCTTCTGTGATGTTTCCTCCATATTCATCAATAATAGATTCTATTACAATTTCCATGCAATGGTTGTAACCATGTACTCGATTAGGACCCTTTAAATTGATCATAAGTTCATCCTATAAAGTTTCCTAGTCCCAACTTTTCTCACAAAACTTCACAAATGGACACACACAGAAACAGGCACCAAAGACCAGAAAACGACACAGGCAGCCTCAGTTTATGCAACATTTGTCCACAACCCCCATAGTGTGGGGAAGTCAATCCTGACAAGTGAAGGCGTTGGAAAATCTCCAGTTGCGATATTGAGCTCATTGGACAAAGTCACAATTTGATTTGGCTACGTACGCCAAATTTTAAGATGCAGACACTATTATAGCAAATATTATAACTGAAGGGCCTCCTATCTATATTGAAGTTTGAGTAGATCGTCTAGGTGAGGTAATGGCCCTTTCACAAGCCTTAACATATCCTTCTAGAACTTGCGCCAAGTTTCCATTGCGCTTGTCGTCACTGTCTGTTAGATGCACTGAGGAAGATCTATATTAAACAAAGAGGTGTCTTTTTTTTTAATAAAAGTTTTTAAATATGCATATTTCTTAAAAATTCACCTTTTTTTCAATATGCACCATGTTCCAGACAAGTCATATTGGTATTATTTTTAGCCTATAGAAGTCAATGGGTTGAATTTTAAAAACTGCATTTTCCTTGTCTGCAGAGTTCGCTTTAGTTTTTGATCATTGTGTTTACGCAACATTACAACAGCAGCGTAAAAAAATCCTAACATTAAAATGGAACAAGGAAAAACTTATGCAATGCACAAAAAAAAGTACTATATTTTGTATCTATACTTGATCCATCTGTTTATTTGCAAGTATGAATAAGCCCTTGACATAAAGCCGGGTATACATGCTAGTGATATCAGAAGGCCATTTTTTAAATGACTTATTATTCATGATCAGTGAATTTTTAAAGAGAGTCTGTCAGCAGGTTGTTGCTATGTAATCTGAAGGCAGCAAGAGGTAGAGGCCGAGACACAGAATTCAGGGATGTGTCACTTGTCACAGTGCGTGCTGCAGTTTACTAGCTGTGAAGGATTTATCAGTAAGAGATTAACATTGCCAGACTAGTCTATGGACTTTGTATACAGAGATCCTGGTGTGGGTGGGGTCAGCTGTGGTGTGGGCGGTGCCAGCTGTGATGTGGGCAGGGCTAGCTTTCTCAGCTCTGCTGTTTTTTTTTTTAAATTCGTTTATTAAACAACAACAAAAACCAATGGACATACATAGTTTACATATATCCAGTTCAAATACACTCATCATAATAGTCATACTAAACACAGTAAGAATATATAAAGAGTTTGCATTAATGTATGTCTCAATACATAGACCAGATCATATAGGTTCAGGAAATTACAGTATGCCTACAGTACTTAAAACCTTAACCCCTTTCTGACATCGGACGTCGAGGTGGGGTGGGCCCGTATGACCACCGACGGGATAGTACGTCCAGCGCGATTGGCCGCGTTCACGGGGGGAGCGCGGCCGATTGCGGCCGGGTGTCAGCTGACTATCGCAGCTGACATCCGGCACTATGTGCCAGGAGCGGTCACGGACCGCCCCAGCACATTAACCCCCGGCACACTGCGATCAAACATGATCGCAGTGTTCCGGCGGTATAGGGAAGCATCGCGCAGGGAGGGGGCTCCCTGCGGGCTTCCCTGAGACCCCCGGAGCAACACGATGTAATCGCGTTGCTCCGAGGGTCTCTTACCTCCTCCTCCCTGCAGCAGGCCCGGATCCAAGATGGCAGCGGCATCAGGGTCCTGCAGGGAGGTGGCTTCACTGCGCCTGCTTAGAGCAGGCGCCGGGAAGCCTCCAGGAGCTGAGCACGTCAGATCGCCGATCTGACACAGTGCACAGCAAAGTGTCAGATCGGCGATCTTACACTATAACATCATGCCCCCCCTGGGGCAATGTTATAGTGTAAAAAAAAATTTTTTCACATGTGTAAAAGAAAAAAAAAAAAATTCCCCCAAAATATGCAAAAAAAAATAAATATATTGTTCCTATAAATACATTTCATTATCTAAATAATACAAAAAAAACAATAAAAGTACACATATTTAGTATCGTCGCGTCCGTAGCGACCCAACCTATAAAACTGTCCCACTAGTTATCCCCTTCAGTGAACACCGTAAAAAAAAAAAAAAAGGCAAAAAACAACTCTTTATTATCATACCACCAAATAAAAAGTGGAATAACACGCGATCATAAAGACGGATATAAATAACCATGGTATCGCTGAAAACATCATCTTGTCCCGCAAAAAAAGAGCCACCATACAGCATCATCAAAGAAAAAATAAAAAAAGTTATAGTCCTCAGAATAAAGCGATGCAAAAATAATTATTTTTTCTATAAAATAGTTTTTATCGTATAAAAGCACCAAAACATAAAAAAATGATATAAATGAGGTATCGCTGTAATTGTACTGACCCGAAGAATAAAACTGCTTTATCCAATTTACCAAACGCGGAACGGTATAAACGCCTCCCCCAAAAGAAATTCATGAATAGCTGGTTTTTGGTAATTCTGCCTCACAAAAATCAGAATAAAAAGCGATCAAAAAATGTCACGTGCCCAAAAATGTTAGAAATAAAAACATCAACTCGTCCTGCAAAAAACAAGACCTCACATGACTCTGTGGACCAAAATATGAAAAATTATAGCTCTCAAAATGTGGTAACGCAAAAAATATTTTTGCAATAAAAAGCGTCTTTCAGTGTGTGACGGCTGCCAATCATAAAAATCCGCTAAAAAACCCACTATAAAAGTAAATCAAACCCCCCTTCATCACCCCCTTAGTTAGCGAAAAATTAAAAAAATGTATATATTTGCATTTTCCCATTAGGGTTAGGGTTAGGGCTAGGGTTAGGGCTAGGGTTAGGGCTAGGGTTAGGGCTAGGGTAAGGGTTAGGGCTAGGGTTAGGGCTAGGGTTAGAGTTAGGGCTAGGGTTAGGGCTAGGGTTAGGGCTAGGTTTAGGGTTAGGGCTAGGGTTAGGTCTATGGTTAAGGCTACAGTTAGGGTTGGGGCTAAAGTTAGGGTTAGGGTTTGGATTACATTTACGGTTGGGATTAGGGTTGGGATTAGAGTTAGGGGTGTGTCAGGATTAGGGGTGTGGTTAGGGTTACCTTTGAGATTAGGGTTAGGGATGTGTTTGGATTAGGGTTTCAGTTATAATTGGGGTTTTTTCACTGTTTAGGCACATCAGGGGCTCTCCAAACGCGACATGGCGTCCGATCTCAATTCCAGCCAATTCTGCGTTGAAAAAGTAAAACAGTGCTCCTTCCCTTCCGAGCTCTCCCGTGTGCCCAAACAGGGGTTTACCCCAACATGTGGGGTATTAGCGTACTCAGGACACATTGGATAACAACTTTTCGGGTCCAATTTCTCCTGTTACCATTGGGAAAATACAAATCTGGGGGCTAAAAAATAATTTTTGTGGAAAAAAAAAGATTTTTTATTTTCACGGCTCTGCGTTATAAACTGTAGTGAAACACTTGGGGGTTCAAAGTTCTCACAACACATCTAGATAAGTTCCTTGGGAGGTCTAGTTTCCAATATGGGGTCACTTCTGGGGGGTTTCTACTGTTTAGGTACATTAGGGGCTCTGCAAATGCAATGTGACGCCTGCAGACCAATCCATCTAAGTCTGCATTCCAAATGACGCTCCTTCCCTTCCGAACTCTGCCATGCGCTCAAACGGTGGTTCCCCCCCACATATGGGGTATCAGCGTACTCAGGACAAATTGGAAAACAACTTTTGGGGTCTAATTTCAACTGTTACCCTTGGAAAAATACAAAACTGGGGGCTAAAAAATAATTTTTGTGGAAAAAAAAGGATTTTTTATTTTCACGGCTCTGCGTTATAAACTGTAGTGAAATACTTGGGGGTTCAAAGTTCTCACAACACATCTAGATAAGTTCTTTGGGGGGTCTAGTTTCCAAAATGGTGTCACTTTTGGGGAGTTTCAATGTTTAGGCACATCAGGGGCTCTCCAAACGCAACATGGCGTCCCATCTCAATTCCTGTCAATTTTGCATTGAAAAGTCAAACGGCGCTCCTTCGCTTCCGATCTCTACCATGCGCCCAAACAGTGGTTTACCCCCACATATGGGGTATCAGCGTACTCAGGACAAATTGTACAACAACTTTTGGGGTCCAATTTCTTCTCTTACCCTTGGGAAAATAAGAAATTGGGGGCGAAAATATCATTTTTGTGAAAAAATATGATTTTTTATTTTTACGGCTCTGCATTATAAACTTCTGTGAATCACTTAATGGGTCAAAGTGCTCACCACACATCTAGATAAGTTCCTTAGGAGGTCTACTTTCCAAAATGGTGTCACTTGTGGGTGGTTTCAATGTTTAGGCACATCAGGGGCTCTCCAAACGCAACATGGCGTCCCATCTCAATTCCAGTAAATTTTGCATTGAAAAGTCAAATGGCGCTCCTTCGCTTCCGAGCTCTGCCATGCGCCCAAACAGTGGTTTACTGCCACATATGGGGTATCGGCGTACTCAGGACAAACTGTACAACAACTTTTGTGGTCCATTTTATCCTGTTACCCTTGGTAAAATAAAACAAATTGGAGCTGAAGTAAAATTTTTGTGAACAAAAGTTAAATGTTCATTTTTATTTAAACATTCCAAAAATTCCTGTGAAACACCTGAAAAGTTAATAAACTTCTTGAATGTGGTTTTGAGCACCTTGAGGGGTGCCGTTTTTAGAATGGTGTCACACTTGATTATTTTCTATCATATAGACCCCTCAAAATGACTTCAAATGACATGTGGTCCCTAAAAAAAATGGTGTTGTAAAATTGAGAAATTGCTGGTCAACTTTTAACCCTTATAACTCCCTAACAAAAAAAATGTTGGTTCCAAAATTGTGCTGATGTAAAGTAGACATGTGGGAAATGTTACTTATTAAGTATTTTGTGTGACATATCTCTGTGATTTTATTGCATAAAAATTCAAAGTTGTAAAATTGCGAAATTTTCAAAATTTTCGCCAAATTTCCATTTTTTTCACAAATAAACGCAGGTAATATCAAAGAAATTGTATCACTATCATGAAGTACAATATGTCATGAGAAAACATTGTCAGAATCACCGGGATCCGTTGAAGCGTTCCAGAGTTATAACCTCATAAAGGGACAGTGGTCAGAATCGTAAAAATTGGCCCGGTCATTAACGTGCAAACCACCCTTGGGGGTAAAGGGGTTAAAACTATTTTACTACCAAAACAATCTCCATCTCCTCTATAAAATAATACTGAAGCACAGCGTGAACTATGCATATTTTACCTTGAGTTCTATTACATTGGAACCAGACCATCAACCATGTGATGACATAGTAAGGTACGACGAGTTCCATACATCCCAGATTTTATAACATTTCTCTAAACAGCCCCTATTTTGGTATAAGGTACGCTCGTATGGTATGATTGAATTTACCAGCTCAATCCATGCCCTGAGGGATGGATACATATTGCCCATCCAGCGCAAGGCTATTAGATTCCTTGCCAAGAAAAGTGTCTCTCTCAAGAAAATTTGAACATGGTGTCCCCACGTCTCTTCCTCTAGTACCCCAAATAGACAGACTAATCGGTTCAGAGGAATAGGAATATGTACAAGAGAGGTCAGCAATGAAGTTACCTCATTCCAAAAAGATAGGATAACTGGACATCCCCATATCATGTGTATAAAGTCCGCCTCTCCTGTGTGGCATCTAAGGCATTCTGAAGATTGAGACCAACCAATTTTGAATAGTCGTAATGGTGTTAAATATGATGATGATGATACATTTGTATCATTTTATCATTAGCCGAAGGGGATACTTTAGTTGGGGACTCAAGAACCATCTCCCAGTCTTCATCGTGAAGATCAGGTACCAGGAGTTTCCACTTTTCTCTAACTGGTAGTAGAACTGAGTCAGTGCCCATGGATAGCAGATATGTGTATAGTGCAGAGATAAGACCATGGGGTCCCTGTGATTTAAGGATTCCTATCAGTTGGAAGGATGATATTATTTGCGTCGTATTTATGTTACGCATATGTGATTGAATCACTGATCTAAGTTGTAAGTAGCGAAAGAACTGAGGCCGTGGGATATCATATTTAAGTTGCAATTGTTCAAAAGCCATTAGGGTACCCTGTTCGTATAGATCATTTACCGAGAAAACACCATATGATGTCCAGAATTGAGCAGATGGGTGGTTCAGTAGCACCGGGAAGTATTCATTATTCCACTTTATTCCATAAAGGCATTTCGGCTACAATGCAATCTAAGTGAATTACTTTTTTTACCTGCCTCCAAATCAACCTCGCCAGCCGGAGTAATGGTAATAATCTAGGGGTGTTAGGTTTATTTACTTCCAAAAAACCCAACGGGCAATCAATCCTTGCGGCATGAACCAGATGACTCTCTGAATTTGGCAAACAGCCCCCAGGCATACATTTCCCCAAAGCTCTAAGTTGTCCGGCCAAATAATATAAAAAAAACTCTGGCAACGCCGCTCCTCCCATTTGTTTAGACCTATGCAAGGTAGACAATTTAAGTTTAGGCCTAGCCTTCCCCCATATAAAGGACGAGCTAGCGAGTTTAAGCTTGAAAAAAAAGATCTAGGAACCGAAACTGCACTATGTTGAAGGGAGTAATTAAGCTTCGGAAGTAATATCATTTTAATCAAGTTTATGCGACCCCGAAACAGACAGTGGTAATTTACTCCATATTGCATGTTTATGTTTAACTAAGTCCAGCGACGGAAGAATATTAAATTGTAGATCAAGTCTACTACATTTTGGTATAATTATTCCTAGGTATTTAAAATTAGACACGACCGGTAGTAGGGATAACGTTTCAAGGGGGTCTATTAAAACATGGGAAAGAGGCATTAAGGCGGATTTATCTCAGTTAATGTGTAGTCCTGAGTGCTTACCAAATCCCTGTATAATGGTGATCACATGTGGTAGGGTCTCTTCTATTTCATCCATAAATATTACCATGTCATCCGCATATAAACCAATAATATCCGTGCGGTCTGCTATACTAATATCTCTGATAGCTGGAGTGGATCTCATACGTATTGCTAGTGCTTCAATCGCAAGAGCAAAGAGGGCCGGAGAGAGAGGACATCCCTGACGAGTTCCCCTTTCCAAAGAGAATGCCTCAGATATAGAGTTATTAATAATTATCCGGGCTTTTGGTTTCATATATATTTCAATCCATTTTTGAAATTTAGGACCAAATCGATATCTTTGTAAACATTCAGATAGGAAAGGCCATTCGAGAGAGTCAAATGAATTGGCCGCGTCCAGCGAGGCCATGGCCCACCTATTCTCCAATACCAACGTACTATATTGAACTATTGACTGAACTCTCCTTACATTAATAGATGTGCTTTTACCCGGCATAAATCCAGTCTGGTCTGGGTGTATTATTTCCAATATTACTGTATTTAACCTAGTGGCCAAAATTTTAGCAAAAATTTTATAATCTACGTTTGCTAATGAGATAGGACAAAAAGATTCACATTGTAAGGGGTCCTTCCCTTCTTTTTTTCAAATTATAATGTTTGCTTCATAGTAGGAGTCTGGCAAAGAACCCCCCTCCCAAATCCCCAAAAATACTTTCAAAAGAATTGGCGCCAAAATGTCTCGATATTTCCTATACATCTCTATGGGGAATCCGTCTGGGCCGGGTGCCTTTCCAGAAGCCATATCTGCTATAGCTATATTTATCTCATCAAGAGTAAAATCTGCATCTAAGAAAGCTTGTTGTGCGGGACTCAGTGTAGGGAACTCTATGTCTGATAAATAATTTAGGCATTCCAGAGTGTCAGAATCCCCCTTGGAGCTATACAATTCTTTATAGTAGTCATGAAAGCATTGAAGTATGTCGTCCGTCAAATTTACTATTGAACCGTCTGGTTTTCGGATTTTAAGTATAGTATTGGATGTATTATATTGGCGTACCATATATGCTAAAAGCTTACTAGACTGGATTCCCAGTTCAAAATATGCCTGTTTAGTAAAAAACAGCTTACATTTAGATTTGGTATCAGCATATTAACTATATAATCTGGAAGAGTGTAACCACTCAGCTCTATTTTCACTTGTCTGATTAGCTATGTTAAGCCCCCGTCTCACGAAGCGAGATCGCTAGCGAGATCGCTGCTGAGTCACAAGTTTTGTGACGCAACAGCGACCTCAGTAGCGATCTCGCTATGTGTGACATGTAGCAGCGACCAGGCCCCTGCTGTGAGATCGCTGGTCGTGTCGGAATGGCCTTGACCTTTTTTTGATCGTTGAGGTCCCGCTGGGTAGCACACATCGCTGTGTTTGACACCTTACTTGGTGTTAACTTGATACTAAATTATCGTTGCACAAGTCGCTACAGGTCGCCGCATCGCTGCTGCGTCGTTGGGAAGATCTCACTGTTTGACATCTCACCAGCGACCACAAAGCGACGCAGCAACGATCCCTGACAGGTGGTATCGTTGTCTGGATCGCTTTAGCGTCGCTACGTGAGACGGGGCCTTTAGCCGCCTCCGAGTCCTTCAGACGCTCTCCATGTCATCGTCTTCCTGTGTAATCAAACGTTTGATATAGGATATTGTAGAGGACAAACATCCTCTCAGATATGCTTTAAGAGCATCCCAGAAAACATTAATATTTTGCGGCTCTGGATGGAACGCAATGAAACAATCCAGTTGATCTACAGTCCTGTCGTTGGGGTCTATTAGCTTCAGCCAAAATGGATTTAATTTCCAAGTTATATTGTTTCTTATTTGACCGAACCTAAGTTTAAGAATTACCGGGCTATGATTGGAAACGCCCCTATTCCCATGCCTCACCTCCCCCACCCGTACCGCTAAGTTACTAGATCCAAATATATAATCTAACCGAGTCTAACGGACGAATGACAAGTAAATTCTCTTACATCAGGATGGTGCATTCTCCATAATCTAACCAGTCAGTACCTTCCATAAATGTTGACAATCGAGATGGAGGAGGGTTCACCCCCGAATCTCCACCATCCAGTCTGAGCCTATCCAGACAATCATCCATGGTCAAATTAAAATCTCCCATGCACATAACATGTGCATCTGGATAGTTTAAGGCAAAGCTCACCACTTTTTTAATGATTGACATATTGGCTGGGGGGGATTATATAAACATATTATAACATAGTCTTTCAAGTTCACCATCGCATGTACTAACACAAAAGGTCCCTCTGGATCTCTCCAACCTCCCATCTGATATCTTTGTGTATTAATAAAGAAACTCCTCTGGAGTAACTAGTCTGAAATGCATGTACAGACCATTGCACCCAAGGCTTTTGCACATGACGAGCCGAGTCCCTAGTCAGGTGCGTTTCAACCAAAGCTATAATATGAGGATGATAGCATCGTATCTGTGAAAATACTTTAACTCTCTTTCGAGGTGATCCTAGGACTCTCACATTCCAAGTCATACATGTAATATCAGATGCCATACCCTCTCATCCAAATATGATATGCATTGTCACGCCGATCACATTTCCTGTATATAATGGAAAAAATCATGGCAGCAATTTCTATATAAACAACAACTAACAGCACAAACAATAAAGAGCAAAAAATGCTTCAAAAGGGAGCAAAGTTTCATGCTCCCAACCCAGTCCAAAAAACAGGGTACCATCTCTGAACACAGAGTCCGGTATGGTTGTTATCTCGGACGTTGGCGATAAGAGCTCCTCCTTGAAAAGGGGAAAGAGAAAAAGGAAAAGCAGAAAAAAAAGGAACCCCTGCAGTGAGGAAGTTCTGATTCCTATATACCCATATTCAAAGACGACAAACAGTTTAGGATTTTTTCCCCCCCATCCGCTCCCACGCGGGACCGCATCCATTCCTCGGCTTCCGCTGGGGACGCAAAAAAGGAAGAAGTGCCCTCGTAAAGAACTCGAAGTCTGGCAGGGTAGACCATGGAATAGAGAATGTTCTTTTCTCTGAGCCGTTTCTTTATCTCCATGAATTGAGCCCGTTGCTTTTGGAGTTCCATAGAAAAATCTGGGAATATTGAAATAGTAGCATTATCAAATGTAATGGGGCTCTTTTGTCTTGCCATGCGAAGTATAGCATCCCTGTCTCTGCAGTTTAGAATGCGTGCCAAAAAGGGTCTCGGTGGTGCGCCTGGAGGAAGAGGCCTTGTAGGTACCCTGTGGGCCCTCTCCACAGAGAATGTTGAGGAGAATCCATCCCCTAGAGTATCCTTGAGCCAGTTCTCCAAGAATTGTTCAGGTCGTTGGCCTTCTGAGCGTTCTGGTAGCCCAATGATACGCATATTATTCCGACGTAGTCTGTTCTCTAGGTCATCTGCCTTTTGCTTCCAGGCATTTATGGAACCAGATACTTTTGTCAGTTTAGCTACCATAGGTACAGAGTTATCTTCCAAGCGAGACACCTGTGATTCAACTTCCGTAATCCGACCACTCATGGATTGCATATCCTGTCGAAGGCACCCCACCTCAGAGTGTACTTCCTCTATTTCCCAGTTAGGGATGTCCTAGTTAAAGATATCTCCTGCATCAACTGTTCAGATGCCTGTTTTAAAGTTAGATCCTCACTTCCTCACTATCTGAGGCGTGATTTTTCTGCTGACCTGCAGTTTTAACCCCAGATGGGTCATCTTTATGCGATTGTGGGTCATCATGGGGGTCAGGTCGCGTATATTTTTTTAACCTTTCAGTTGCACTCGAAGTTCTTGAACGGTGCATAGTTAATGTTTCAGATTTATAACAGATATCGCTTCAGTAAAATGTAGACGTTACTTGTCTGACACCCCTAAGTGCAGCAGTGTAAGCAGATTCGTGTTGAGTAGCTATATAGCTTGCAAGCTTCTTGCAAAAGAGAAGTCAGTATATTGCAGCCTCAGTGATTTGATGCAACACTTTTAGTTATGGCCTCAGGGGATTGGGGAAGGGTCAGAGAAGCAAGATTAAGAGCCAAAAGACCTCAGCATAGAATGCAACGTGCACAATTCTGTATTCAGCTCTCATTCACTGCAGCCTCTTCCTCTGAACAGTGTAATAAAGAGTTACAGCAGTCCCAGCTTGATGAACATTAAGCTGGATCCCAAGTTAATGCAGCCCCAGTCCACACTGTGGGAGCGGAGGGAGAAGCACCCACCCTGGTGCAAATGTTAGGGCCAGCTGGCATTTTATATATTTAATGAAGGGGGAGCATGGGGCCCATCTTACAGGGCTCACACCATGCAGTCCTCCCTTTGTACCTCCTGGAGTTCTCCGTACTGCCCAGCCGACTCTTCCTGCCTTGCTCCACGTCCTCTGCCGTCAGGGCGAGCGGTGAGGAAAATGGCCGCCGTCTCCTGCAGACGCCATCCTCCGCCCGGGATTCCCCGGACCTCACCCGACCGGAGCCGCACTTCGCGCCCCCCTCAGAAGCCGGACGCCTCCAGGTGCCCAGGGGAGCCCAGCGACACCCGTGGAGAGCCGTATGGGTATGTTAAATGCGGGGTTTCAATCAGGATTCTCGGAGCTCCGGCCATCCACGTCCGTCTTGCTCCACTACATAGCCACACCCCTTCTGCTGGTTTGCTATTTAAAAGCTAAGATTGTGTCTGAACCGCTGCACCCAGAAAACTAAGTGATACATTGTTGGATTTTACCATTTGCCCACATCATACTGTCAAAAGAGGTAGCAAACGCCTACTGACAGATTCCCTTTAAGGCGCCCATACCCATTATATGAAAATTATTATTATTATACATTTTTATAGCGCCATTTATTCCATGGCGCTTTACATGTGAAATACGGGGCAAATATAGACAAATACATTAAACATGAGCAAAAAACAAGGCACACGGGTACATAAGGAGGGAGGACCCTGCCCGCGAAGGCTCACAGTCTGCAGGGGATGGGTGAGGATACACTAGGAGAGGGTAGAGCTGGTTGTGCGGCTGTTCAGTAGGTTCAGGATCACTGCAGGCTTGTTGGAAGAGGCGAGTCTTCAGATTATTTTTGAAGGTTTCTATGGTAGCCGAGAGTCTGATGTGCTGGGGTAGAGAGTTCCAGAGTATGGGGGAAGCACGGGAGAAGTCTTGGATGCGGTTGTGGGAAGAAGAGATGAGAGGGGAGTAGAGAAGGAGGTCTTGAGAGGATCGGAGGTTGCGTGGTGGTAGGTACCGGGAGATCAGGTCACAGATGTATGGAGGAGATAGGTTGTGGATGGCTTTGTAGGTCATTGTGAGGTTTTTGAACTGGAGTCTCTGGGCGATAGGAAGCCAGTGAAGGGCTTGGCATAGGGGAGAGACTTGGGAATAGCGGGGAGACAGGTAGATGAGTCGGGCAGCAGAGTGTAGGATGGATTGGAGTGGTGCCATGTGCTAGAGGGGAGTCCAGAAAGTAGGAGGTTGCAGTAGTCGAGGCGGGAGATGATAAGGGCATGTACTAGTGTTTTTGCGGTGTTGCGGTCAAGGAATGCGCGGATCCGGGAAATGTTTTTGAGTTTGAGGCGGCAGGAGGAGGCAAGAGCTTGGATACGTGGCTTGAAAGAGAGGGCAGAGTCGAGGATCACCCCAAGGCACCGGGAGTGTGGGACTGGGGAAAGTGAGCAGCCATTGACATTGATGGATAGGTCTGGTGGAGGGGTAGAGTGAGATGGGGGAAAGATGATGAATTCTGTTTTGTCCATGTTCAGTTGTAGAAAGCGAGCAGAAAAGAAGGCTGAAATAGCAGACAGTGCGGGATTTTGGTAAGTAAGGAGGTGAGGTCAGGTCCGGATAGGTAGATCTGCGTGTCGTCGGCATAGAGATGGTACTGCATACCGTGGGATTCTATGAGCTGTCCCAGACCGAAGGTGTAGATGGAGAAGAGTAGGGGTCCTAGAACAGAGCTTTGAGGAACAAATCAGCCAAACCCGCCGACTAGCTGACGTGTATGGGGCCTCTAGGCTCTCCACCAACAGATGTCAGGGGGAAAGAATTGGAATTTCATCAGCTGATCCTTTTGTTCAACAGGGACAGAAGCCACTATCATAGGAGTCTAGCAGCGGCTATTGCATAGAGAACATAGTAATACTTAGTCAAGCCAAGCGCTCCTGTGTATGGTGGTGGTGAAGGGTGTCAGGAGTGTCTGCCCTAATACACAGTATATAAAAGTTGTCCAAACTTGCAGATTTTGGTGGAACCGGCCAACCATCTGATGTATATGAGGAACCTGCTGATGGAATTTCAACAGCTGATCAGTTTTTAAAATAAATACCAAAAAAACAGGGGAGGAGATCAGCTGCTGCAAGGAGTCTCGTAGCGGCTTTTTCCTCTCTCCCCATTGAGGTCTGAACAATGCAATCGAGTGTATGGAGGTGGGGGGGGGGGGGGTGTCAGGATAGCTTTCTGAATGAATGCTTGACTAATAGCCATCTCCTTGTACAGGCAGCTTAACAACGCCAAAAGTTTAAAAAAAAAAAAAAAAAAGACACCCCCTCCACCCAAATCATGGGCAATTGATTTCTGCCTTGATCTGTAGCCATTGCTTGGCTGTTATTGATGGCATCTGTTTGGCATGAATGTTTTTCCAAGTATTGCAAATAACAAAGGCATCAGACATGGGAAAAACCAACAAGACATGCAAAAGCAGAAGCATAATAGAGCTAAAGGGGAAAGAAAAAAAGTCAATTCTGCAGAGGATGTTATTCAATCGGGATGTTTGTTGATTATTAGCAAGATGAAATGAAAGGAGTTGGCAATCTTGATTTGATCTCAATGCTGATGATTACACAGACACATTACTGTACACAGTTAACGACGTCATTTTAAATGAAACCCAACAAACGTTTAGGCAAAAGAAAAGGTTTATTAAAAAATCCAAAGTGCATAGCACTCACCCAGAATTCTTTGTTGTGGTTTAATACTCCAACAATTTCTACATTTCCCACAAAAAAAAAAAAATCTAATAAAAAAAACAAAAAACAAAAACCCACAACAATTTGGCTTCTGCATTCAAACATGTAACATGTGGTCAAGTCCCTTCTCATTGAACAGCTCTTTGTGAGCATAGCTTTGGCTGTCTTTTTGCACAACAAACCTATTTTACCACATAATAAATAAAAGAAAAAAAAAAAAGGTAGTGATATTTTTATTATTATTTTTTTAATCAAAACTTGCTGCTCTCTAAAATAAAAAGTCAAAATGAACTATGTACAAAAGGATTTCAATTCAATTCTATTTTTTTTTTTTTTTCAAAAAAATTGTTCCCTTTCTTACCAAAAAGAACAGCTCCAGTGTTAGTAATTATCTAGTACATTCTATAGTAGTTGAGGGTGAAAAAAAATCTAAAATAAAAAAAAAACAATTTAAATTTCCTAAAAGTCGGGCTCACAAGTTAGCTGTTATTCAAGTTAGGGCAGAGCTTTGTAAGAATGAGGTAGTTAAATAAAGACACTTTTGAAGTCCTCAAGCTGGAATGCTATATTCATAAAATGAGGATTTCTTAGTATTTGGGCACTTCTTGATTAAACACAATTATGGGCCTAATGTAAAGAGCCAGGATGAAAACTGGTCCAGAAGCTACTATAGACTAATCTGGTTAACCCATTCATTTTCCAACCTGCAAAACAAAAAAACAAAAACCATTTGGCTTTTATGGAAAAAGCCTTTTTTTCCCTTAAATCTCCAGTGCTTTCTCTACACGTGGCCCACGTTTTCTGAAACAAATGCTACGTAACTAGGATTAAAGACGTTGAATGGGATTTTCTACCTACACTAAGAAAAATATAACAGTAATAAAATAGAAGTATCACATAACTCTACAATATTTGGACAAACTGACAGCAAAAAGTTTCAAAATATCGCTCGAGGCGGTAATGTCCAAAACCTTACTTGTAACATGGTTAGATTTTTGCCTAATTTTCCCGAGGCTCAATGGCAGTATTTCACTATGTCTAGCAACAAAGTTACTTTTCGATCGGATGTCAGACAAGTCAAGATGAATGCTTGAGATCCATCAGAAACATCCGTGAAGCTCCAGAAAAATGGAGCGAGCTCCTAGACTCTCAAAAACATTGATTCTTTTACGTGACACCAAGTAGCTCCATCATCAAGACTGAACCGCAGTGTCCAAATTAACATTCAGGAGTATGGTCACAAAAAAAAAAAAAGTGTTGCTTGCCAAAAATCAGCAGCCTCCTGAACATTGATTCCAGAAAGTGTGGTCATTAGAGCCACATGGGCTTTTTGGTTGTATGTCAATTCAAGTCACATGTTTTAGGGTCCAGAAATTGGGAGCACTATTGAAGTCTTGACTAAATGAGCCCTGGATCGGTTTACAGTAAAGTAATGACTATTCATGTATGGTCACTTTTCGAGGTCAATTGGGCTTATTCAAACCTCTACTGGGGTACGACTATTATGACAGATTTATCTCATTTTGGGATAAAATTCTCCTTTTAACTTAAAGGTACTGTAATGGGCACCAGTTTTGGTCATCATTTGGCTTGTAAAAGACATCACACACAAAAAAATATATCTAATCCTATCTACGGTGTCAAATCCTTATCTAAAAGTAACAAGAGGTTTTACTACTAAGCTCCACATTTGTTCTTGTAACAGCACACAGTATATAGGTGGGTACACATTACACTACACTGCTTCCGGAAGGGGATTCGGTCCAAGACAAATCCCATAGGAGCTGAAGAGCAGCTTCATCAGGACACAAGGTCTAACCCTATGTTACTAAAACACCAGCAGCATGAAGAATAGTAAGTTCTAGGTATTATTTCCCTGAGTTAGTGTGAAAGATTGCCTTCAAAATTAAAATTGAGGTATAGTAGAAATATTAGAGCAACGCATCAAGGTTTACCAGCAGGGTAACCATTCATAAGATAAACTAGCACCAGTCTTCAGAGGGCATAATGCCGGCGACACGTGAAGGCGTTTGCCGCATCTTCACGTAGAGGCAATATTTCTACAAATTAATACTGTACATCTCCTTCATAACATATTAGTAATGCCATCGAGAGAAAAACAAAAGAAAAAAAGTTAAGGTAGATTCCCTGAAGATAGTGCTGGGTGTCCGAGGCAGTCAGTCAGTTCATTAGCACCGTTGAGTGGTTTGGCCAAGGAGTCTCACATTGAAATTAACTTCAGACTTTCTCACGTAACAGACATTTCCTCTAGTCTTACATCTCTCGGGGAGGAGGCAGGACCCCCCAAAAACTAAAGTATGCACTGCAGATTTCACAGTATGTAATGCTCCAGTAGGGCAGGAAGGTTATAAAAGCCTTTAATCACCTGTCAAAGCATTGAGTGATACAAGAGTAGTGTCCATTCACTGGAAAGTTTCTGTTATAAGTTACCCCTAAGCAGGGTTTCACCTCTATGGGTACAGCGGCTATAGAGACGCTGGCAGCAGTCTGTATGTGTGCCCGGGGCTGGACGCTGGCGGTCAGGCCAGAGGAGCAGGTCTGAAGAGGAAAGGTCGACGTATGGGCAGTATTCACGACCTGCTGACAGCTGGGCTGCTGAGGAGTAGGCGGATGATGAAACTGCAGTTGGTGTTGGGAATGAAGAAAGTGGGGCACGTGCGACTGGACGTGGGCTTGAGGCGGGGTCGGTGACCGCGGAAATAGACATGGAGTCGATGCGTGGCTCAGCTGAGATTTGTGCTTGTTGGCTTCTTTCACGTCGCTGTCGTGCGCACTAGAAGGACGGAAAATGCAAAGTTTAGAAACTGCAGACACATCGTAGACAAAATTGTATAATCATATGGGCCCCCGATTCAGTAAGACTGGCGTTTTTCATGCCAGTCTTACTGAAGGGCGAGCTGGAGTAAGATGTGCCCAATTGATCAAGAAGCGCCTTTTTAATGCATATTTTAAGGGCCGTGCGTCACCTCCAACCATGGATTGGCGTACATCATAATTTGTGGTGTAAATGATGATGAATTTGTCGTCAGGTGCACTGAGCCTTGACCCATCGTAGGATAGCATGATATGCTGACGTCATCGTGCCATCCAGAGTCCACTGCTGTACAGGGAGCCGGGATTAGGCTAGTATAAACCTTTTTTTAATATTTTGCCAATGAATGAGGGACATATATAGGGAGGCCATGGAAGCCATCACAAGAGGGGTTATGGGGGACATAATTATATATCCGAGACTGTGGGGTACATTATACTGGGAGCAGTGGGGAACATCATTATATCTGACACTAGGGAACATTATACGTGGGCTGTGGGGACACCATAGTATATAGAACATGTGGGGGACATCATATGGTATTATTGGGGGGCAGTGGGGAGAGATCATACTGTATATTGGGGGGGGGATGTTGTGGACATCATACTGTATGGACGACTGTGATGTCCATCATACTGTGTAGAACTGTTGGGAGGCAATACAAGTTTGAGATGACAACGTGGTGGGCAGTATGAGGGCAGAGAGAAAAAGCGCAAAGCATTGGTATGAAGAGGGGGCAGCGTGAAATGTGGGCACAGTATGAAAAAAAGGTTAGCATGGTGGA
This sequence comes from Ranitomeya variabilis, assembly GCF_051348905.1. Lineage (NCBI taxonomy): Eukaryota > Metazoa > Chordata > Amphibia > Anura > Dendrobatidae > Ranitomeya > Ranitomeya variabilis. The sequence continues at coordinate 57,422,866 of NC_135235.1, read as the reverse complement.
GGGACAGTGTGGAGACTGAGTGTAAGGGAAAACTAGAAAACCATGGTATAGACCGGGGTTCATAAGTGCGGACTGTGTAGTGGTTATATCCAATAGATCATTAAGGCAGACAATGTGGAGGTCACGTACCATAGGAGGCTTATTTAAATCATAATATGGACAGATCCTTGTTCCGGCCCTGCAACTATCTAATGTGAATTGAATTTTTGGCCATGATTTGTTAGGGGGAAAAAATAAATAAATAAAAATAATGGAGGATTGGGCATGTGGGAGTTCAACATGCTTAATCCTTTTGCTTTCAAGAGGAATAAGCATCTACCAGATTTGTTACTATTCAGAATCGGCTGTGAATCGATATTGCCATATTCATATCTCTCCTGCTCCGTTAAGCGTCCGTTCTCGATCAGGCTACTTACATCAGTAATCTCTCAATGCAAGGCACAAGGATCTCCCAGGAGTACACAGTGAGACGGTGAAGCCTTGTAGGCCAGGAGGGTGTAAGACGTAAGATAATGCGTGAGGCTGCAACACACGCCGCCGCCACGAGCGATGGAATGTAGTTTAAAAACACGTGATCTGGAATAAAAAAATAAATAAAAAAAAGAAGTAAGAATTGTAACGTTAAGACTCGCTTCCAAGATTTAATGTTACCATTGGTCCAAATGACAAGAAAAGGAATAACCCAGTCTCACCTTGTAGAGACACTTCTAAGAAGTAGTCTGCATATTTAGCCATGTAGATTTTGGTCTTCTCTAGGCAGACCATGGGCCAGCCGTCATGGAGGTCAGTGTCGTGGACAGCAATGGACAAGTAGTATTCTATAAAATGGGCAGGAGTTGGGAGGCACAAGTTCCACTCAAAGGTTTCCAGCAGCAGAAGCTCCATGTGCAGCAGGTTCTGTTTGGTTAGTACCAGGCTCATGTTGGTCATGCATCCTAGGCTATTCAGCTGGTCCAGCTTCGGCACTCGGTCCTCCTTATCTTCAAATTTACCTTAAAAAGTGGAATAAACAAATTTGCTAAAAAGTTTTATAGGACAGTTTCTCATACGCCAAAAAAAAAACAACACGAGACTATGTACAACTTCTTATAGGAGAATTGGTGCTGATATATGCCACTCCCAAATTGCTCATTGACACGTTAAAAGAAGACGACTTCCTCCTTCCGTCAAAGTTTTTATCCTCTTAAAATATCACATTCATCACACGGGCGAATATCAGGGTCATATACGGAACGCTTAGCCTTATACTGACCGCAATTCTCCAGATACATGAGAGGAGGCTGCAAGTTTGGGTTAGGAGTAGTGTTGAGCATTCCGATACCGCAAGTAAATTACCGCAAGGAATTCCGATACCGAGATCCGATACTTTTGTGGTATCGGGTATCGGTATCGAAACAACATTAATGTAAAAATGTGTAAAAGAGAGAATTAAAATAAAAAATATTGCTATACTCACCTCTCCGACACAGCCTGCACCTTACCGAGGGAAGCGGCAGCGTTCTTTGTTTAAAATTCGCGCTTTTCTTTCCTTACGTGAAGTCCCGGCTTTGTGATTGGTTGCGTCGCAGTCACATGGGCGACGCAACCAATCACAGCAAGCCGTGACGTAATTTCAGGTCCTTAAGGATTTTTAAATTACGTCCCGGCTTTGTGATTGGTTGCGTCGCAGTCACATGGGCGACGCAACCAATCACAAGCCGTGACGTCACGGGAGGCTGGACACGCGCGCATTTTAAAATGCGCGCGTGTCCAGCCTCCCGTGACGTCACGGCTTGTGATTGGTTGCGTCGCGATCAACCAATCACAAGCCGGGAGGCTGGACACGCGCGTGTCCAGCCTCCCGTGACGTCACGGCTTGTGATTGGTTGACCGCGACGCAACCAATCACAAAGCCGGGACGTAATTTTAAAATCCTGAAGGACCTGAAATTACGTCACGGCTTGCTGTGATTGGTTGCGTCCCGGCCACATGGGCGGCACGCGACCAATCACAAGCCGGGACTTCACGTAAAGGAAAGAAAAGCGCGAATTTTAAACAAAGAACGCTGCCGCTTCCCTCGGTAAGGTCCAGGCTGCGTCGGAGAGGTGAGTATAGCAATATTTTTTATTTTAATTCTTTCTTTTACACATTAATATGGTTCCCAGGGCCTGAAGGAGAGTTTCCTCTTGTATTGGTATCGGGTATCGGTATCGGATTGGATCCGATACTTTGCCGGTATCGGCCGATACTTTCAAGTATTCAAGTATCGGACGGTATCGCTCAACACTAGTTAGGAGACCTGCAGTCAGTCCGGGCATTGCGGTCTGTATAGGGACTGTAAAATGGGCCACTTCCTCCAGAACTCTAAAGGCTGCCCCCAATTATACAGGAAAGTGATAGTGGAGCGCAGAAGACCCATCGCTGAATATTCCTCCTTCAAGAAAGCCTTAATTTAGGATTTGACTATAAGGCCAGTTTCACAAAAATGTGTATTTGGACCTGTATTATGGTACCAGGCAGTAACTGGTCAAGTGATGAGAAATAACAGCATCATATGATTAGATCGGCCTATCAGACCGATGACGTGTGGCTGAAAACGAGCAAACATTCACGTGACAATTGGTGGCCTTTTAAGCAAATCTCACATTTTTCTAGTGTATATGTGCAATATTCCATATGGAAATCTTAAAGAGGTTGTCCACTACTTTAACACTGAAGGCCAAGACTTAGGTCATCAATGTCTTATCAGTGGAGGTGCAACATCCGGCACGCCATGCCGATCAGCCATTCTTGACATTGGCGTCAGCGGGAACTGATGAGTTATGGAAATGCACAGCTCCATCTACTGTATAGTGGCCACGGTCGGGTACTGCACATTCACCCCCTATTGATTTGATTGGCCGTGGCCAAGATTCTGTTGATGGAGCTGTGCAGTTCCGGCAGGCACCGAGAACAGCTGATTGGCGGGGGTGCCAGGTGTCGGAACCCCACCAGACACTGATGACTAAGGATAGGCCATCAACGGTACAAGTCATGGACAACCTCTAAGCGCTGGGATCCCATCTGAATGGATCAGTCAAACCTGGATATAGCAAAGTACAGCACACGGCATGGCTGCAGGTCCAGGCTTCTGCACACTTCTGGTTCATTTCTAGCCCCGGGCATTCCTTCATTCATTGCTATGATGGAGCACAGGCACTGACGGCAGACTAGAATTAATGAATGCCTGAAATGCCACTGCGACAAAGTGACCCATTAAAAACACAAGACTAAATGAGAGTCAATGAGGCCGAATTCCTGAGACAGCACTCCATCAATGATACAGATCGGAGGGTCTTACAATGCATCCACTTTATACATAAAATCACATTATCCAGCCGCAACATGGAAACCATTTACAGACAGAGCACACATCCTCCTCCATTCTGCGCACACAGTGACCCCACTGTCACCAAAGCAATGTAAAAATGGGTGCAAGATGTGCTCCGATGCCATTATCTGTGGCCATAGCGCAGAAGACGATGGAGAAAACAACCAACAGAAAGGAGAAGATTTATACAAAAAAAAAAAATAAAAAAATACGAAGACGAAAATAGGTGGTTATCCCCCGACAACTGATCAGATGTCCACGCCGCCTGGAGAATGAATCACAGGTGTAAGTATTCACAGTAGTCAATGGTCATGTGAAAGGTTGGCCATCTACCGAGAGTCCCCAGTTGCTTTGTAATGTCTCGAGTTACACTTGTTGCCCTTATGCTGATGATGGGTAAAAAGGGGCGAACATGGGAGAATCAGCTCGTCATTACTAGAGCACAGCAGGAACTAAATAGGGAGTTTTTAATAATTAAATGTATAGTTATTCACTTCCTGATCAGCAGTAACACCAACTTCATTCCAACAAGGCGATTTCCAGACAGATCAATCTAAGGCAAAAAACTAACTTGTATAATTTTTCTTTTTCTCCAAATTGGTGAACAAAAAAAAAAAAAAAAAAAAAACAAATTAGAAAATGAACCTATATATATTTTTTTGTCCCAGGAGTTGTGCGAGTATTTTTCATAGTGAGCTGACATGTCTATTCTGAGCATAAACGACATTCTGATCATTTTTTTTTATTGAGGCGTGATCCTGACGATTGATTAGAACCAGCTACAACAGAGGAGCGCAGGGACATGAAAACTGGCCACATTGTGCCCTCCGTCCCACTTTAGATCTATTCTTTACTGGAAAGAGCCAGTAAGCGTCCACTGCACATGCTCGGCCACCACTGCTAATCTGCATTGGTGGCATGTCACCTAGACAATGAGCGCAAAACCAAAATCCTTCCTATTTTGTGAATGGAGCGTATTTTTAATAGCGTTAAAATTGCAACATTTTTACAAACACCATGAAGACCAAGGAGATCTCCAAACAAGTCAGGGACAAAGTTGTTGAGAAGTACAAGTCAGGGTTGGGTTAAAAAATAAATAGAAATATTTTAATCTCTGATGCCCCGAAGCACCATCAAACCATTATCATCAAATGGAAATAACATGGTATCACAGCAAACCGGCCAAGAGAGGGCCGCTCACCAAAACGCTCAGCCCGGGCAAGGAGGGCAATAATCAGAGAGGCAGCACAGAGGCCAAAGGTAACCCTGAAGGAGCTGCAGAAACCCCAAGCAGAGATTGGAGTATCTGTCCATACGACCACAATAAGCCGTACACTCTATAGAGGTGGTCTTTATGGAAGAGTGGGCAGAAAACAGCCTATAATTACACACAAAAATTGTAAGACATGGTGGGAGACTCCCCAAATGTATGGAGGAAGGTGGTGTGGTCATATGGAGGAAGGTGGTGTGGTCATATGAGACCAAAATTAAACTTTTTGGCCACCAAGGTAAAAGCTATGTCTGGCACCAAACCAACACAGCTTATCACTCCAACAACACCATCCCCACAGTGAAACATGTTGGTGGCAGCATCATGGTGTGAGCATGTTTTTTTTTCGGCAGCAGGAACAGGGAAAACTTGATGGTGCGAAATACAGGGATATGAATGAACAAAACCTGCTTCAGTTTATCATTGATTTGAGACTGGGACGGTTCACCTTCCAACAAGACAATGACCCAAAGCACACTGCTAAAGCAACACTTGAGTGGTTTAAGGGGAAGCGTGTCACTGCTTCACAGGATGTTTCTGGCCTCCCTAAGCTCACCTGCATTACGGTTTGACAGGTGTACCACCCCAGTCAAAAGCCCAGACCTTAATGAGATTGAGAATCTGTGGTCAGACTTGAAGATTGCTCTTCACCAGAGGAAACCATCTAACTTCACAAAGCCGAAGCAGTTTTACCTTGAGGAATGGACAAAAATCCCAGTGGACAGCTCATAGCAACTTAACCAAAAGTGACTTGGAGCTGTAATTGCTGTAAAAGGAGGCTCTACAAAGTACTGACTTTAAGGTGTGAATAGTTATGCACACTGAAGTTTTCAGTTACACTGACCTATTTACTGTTTGCTTCATAATAAAAAGAAACCTAAAATGTTCACAGTTGGAAGCATGTTCTTTAAACGAACTGATGTAAACCATTAAAAAAAAAAAAAAAAAAGGGATGACATTCCAAGTCGTGGGGTAGCAAGACATGAAAGATGCAAAGTGTGTAAATACTTTTGCAAGCCACAGTATATTACTGAGTTCCTATGGACTGGAGCTGCGTTCACATACAGTTTATCTATGGTAGATGTCTGAGCAGAGACGGACAAAGAAATAAATAAATGGCAGCACAGATAAGAATCTGGAGAAATAAATGGTTCACTTACTTGCTAACAGCAGACAGGACAGTGCCACGATGTGCAGCTGCTGGATAGAGATATCATATCGGTCCATGAAGAGGTCCAGCAGGTAGACGGCGAGATGGCGGGCAGTAGGACACAGTTTGAATCGATTACTGACGATAGCTATCAGATCTGCAAAGTATCGTCTTAGGTTCAGCTGGGGGGACTGGCCTTTGTAGGACAGGAGCTTTAATTCCTAAGTAAACAGACGGCAGAGGGTTAAATGAAGCCTGCAGACAAATGCACGGATATCACATCCCGGGCACAGAAAGTACACTACGTGGAAAGCAAGGATCTCCAAATTAACATTGCAAAATTTACTGTAAAACTTTCATGGGCGGACATACCGCATGTGCAGCCGCACCAAGGCCCGGTGCAATGAGGGCAATCTGGCCTGTTGATCCGGCCCTGAGGCTCCAGGGGGCCCCTGGCCAGATTGCCCTCATGTGCGGCGGGCAGGGAGAGATCCCCGCAGCTCCGCTGCCTGCAAGAGAAAAAGGCAGCAGAGCGGAGCTGCAGGGATCTGTCCTGCTTCCTGCCCTTCTCATACAGACAGCAGCACCGCTGGATGATGTCATCATTCAGTGGCCGGTTATGCCAGAGACAGGAAGCTGCTGGCGATGGGAGAGTGTGTGGAGAGGTGAGGACTGGTGAGAGTGTGTGTGTGGGGGTGTGTGTGTGTGGGTGTGTGGGGGTGTGTGTGTGTGGGGGGTGTGTGGGGGGGCAGAGGAAATGATGGAAGTGGTGGAATGGGCAATGATGAGGATGGTGGGGAGGAGGAAATGATGGAGGTGGTGGAGTGGGCAAGGATGGGGATGGTGGAGGAGGAAATGATGGAGGTGGTGGAATGGGCAAGGATGGGGATGGTGAAGGAGGAGGAAATGATGGAGGTGGTGGAATGGGCAAGGATGGGGATGGTGAAGGAGGAGGAGATGATGGACGTGGTGGAATGGGCAAGGATGGGGATGGTGAAGGAGGAGGAAATGATGGAGGTGGTGGAATGGGCAATGATGGGGTAGTGGGGGAAAACGGCAATGATGGAGGTGGTGAAGAGTGAAATGATGGGGTAGGGGAAAGGACAATAATGGGATGCAGGGGAAGGACGTGGGGTGTGGGGGATTGGGATGGGAGGAAGGGGGACTTATAATGGACTGCAGGTGGGGACCACAGACCACATCTCAGTAACAATGCTTTCTGGCTGATGTTTTGGTCACTTGAATGTTGGTTGTGCTTTCACACTCGTGGTAGCATGAGACAGGCTCTACAACCCACACAAGTGGCTCAGGTAGTGCAGCTCATCCAGGATGGCACATCAATGCGAGCTGTGGCAAGAAGGTTTGCTGTGTCTGTCAGGGTAGTGTCCAGAGGCTGGAGGCGCTACCAGGAGACAGGCCAGTACAGCAGGAGAAATGGAGGGGGCCGTAGGAGGGCAACAACCCAGCAGCAGGACTGCTATCCTTTGCGCAAGGAGGAACAGGAGGAGCACTGCCAGAGCACTGCAAAATGACCTCCAGCAGGCCACAAATGTGCATTTGTCTGCAAAAACAGTTAGAAACCGACTCCATGAGGATGGTCTGAGTGCCCGATGAGCGAGTATACTCGTTGCTCAGGTTTTCCCGAGCACTCTCGGGTGACCTCGGAGATATAGTTTTCATCGCTGCAGCTGATGATTTACAGCTACTAGCCAGCTTGATTACATGTGGGGATTCCCTAGCAACCAAGCAACCAACCCCCACATGTACTCAGGCTGGGTAGTAGCTGTAAATCGTTGAGCTGCCACGATGAAAACGAAATCTCCGAGCAGTTGTAAATACTCGGAGGTCACCCGAGCGTGCTCGGGAAAACCCGAGCAATGAGTACACTCGTTCATTACTAGTCTCGATCCATCCACCAACATCACGTTGCACCACAGACTGTCCAGGAGTTGGCGGATGCTTTAGTCCAGGTCTGGGAGGAGATCCCTCAGGAGACCATCCGGTGCCTCATCAGGAGCGAGTTTTACAGTAGGGAGGTCAAACAGGCACGTGGAGGCCACACAATACTGAGCATCTTTTCCTTGTCATGAGGCATTTCCACTGAAGTTGGATCAGCCTGTAATTTGGTTTTCCACTTTGGATTTGGAATGATACTCAAAAAAATCAGGCATCCGTGAGATATTTTTTGATTTACATTGATAATTGTTATGTTTTATTGTTCTGAACACATTCCACTATGCAATGAAAACAAATTTGCAACTGGAATATTTCAGAGATATCCAGGATGTGGTATTTTAGTGTTCCCTTTATTTTTTTTTTAGATATTGAGAAAAAAATAAACCACACTTCGCTACCCGGAAAATCCTGTGTATATATTGCATTATTCTTAAATCTTCATAAATAAACTACATACATATTCTAGAATACCCGATGCGTTAGAATCGCGCCACCATCTAGATATAGATATATATATATATAGATATAGATATATCTATATATATATATATAATTGTCTAAGGGTTTTTCCGTCTGTCTGTCTGTCTTTCTGTCTGTCTGTCTGTCCTGGAAATCCCGCGTCTCTGATTGGTCGAGGCCGCCAGGCCTCGACCAATCAGAGACGGGCACAGCATGGCGACGATGATGTCATAAAGGTTGCCTCGACCAATCAGCGACGGGCACAGTCTGCCGCCAGGCCTCGACCAATCAGCGACGGGCACAGTATCGACGTAGATGTCATAATGGTTGCCATGGCGACGATGATGTCATAAAGGTTGCCTCGACCAATCAGCGACGGGCACAGTCTGCCGCGAATTCTGGAATCATCATTGTCCATATACTACGGGGACATGCATATTCTAGAATACCCGATGCGTTAGAATCGGGCCACAGTCTAATATAAATATATATATATATATATATATATATATATATATGTGTATATATATATATATATATATATATATATATATATATATATATATATATATATATATATATATATATATATATATATATATTTTTTTTTTTACATATGTATTTTACCCCTGAAAGCTGTTCCCATCCTTCAAGGTTTAGGTTCCAAAAATCACACTTTTATATGATGAAAAGCTTTATGCATGAAAGCAACAAGCACTTAAGGGCACAGTCAGGATAGATGATGAGGCATGCAAGGTGCACATTTCTTTGCCGCGGTCCGGCCGTATATGAACGCTCAGTCTGCGGAGCTTTCCTATACAGCGCTATATACCACATGCAGACACATACCCACCAAATAGAGGCCGAACTAAAGTTGGAAAGAGGAGGGGAAAAAAAAACAAAAAAAAAAAAGACACTTAGCTGGATCAGTTTTGGTCCTGTATATGCTGAATCTCCTGCTGGGGTCAGAATCAGGCACTGCAGCCGATCTGCAGCCACAGCAGTGATCGCAGGGCAGAGTATGGAGGATCGGTGCAGGCCCAGGAGGAGATTGTCAATTTTTTTTCCTCACCTTCCTCAGACTATTAATAATGGAGTTGTACCGTAGTGGAAAACCCCTTTAAACACGCTGGTTCCTCTATTCCTGCAAGTGATAAACTGCTGCTAAAGGGTTTGAAAATCTGCATGTTAAAAAGGGGTTTAATGAAGTGCTGCATCTCGTAAGCACAAAAAACCCCACCGCACTTTAATCTCCCTTCTCTGGTCAAGTGAGGAGCCGCTGCGCCCGGAGTCTAGTTGTCTGCAGCGCTCACGTCACGTCAACAGCACTGCAGGCAATCCGTAAAATCAGCGTCTGAGCAGTTGAGCAAAGCTGCTTTGCTCAGTTATTGGCTGTCCATGTGTCGTATATCGAGTTGAGCGAATTTGTTTGGAATCGGTCGCCAAATCTGAATTTGCCATATTGGTGCCAAATTTATGTTTGACGATCGATTCTGAACATATTCGTTTATTTCTACTCCCAATGTCGTTTTTTTTGGCGAATATTGCAAAAACAATGCCGCTGATCGTAATTGGAACAGAATTTTAAAAAATGAGCTCATCTCTAGTCATATACAATAACAGGGAATAGGAGCAGTGGTGCAGACTTGGCGTTGGACCTGGGAAGGGTGAGAAAACTTTTTTTTTTTTTTTTTAATAAGCTGCAGTCAGGAGGAAACAAAAAAGAAAATAAAATCAGGTTTTCCTTAAAACTTAGTTGTAGAAATCATTCCGATGTTTCAGAAGTTGGGATGCTTTTGACGCCACCATAAAGTGTGAATGTGACGTTTAAGGGCAGATGTCTCCCTGACACCAGTAGATAAACATTATTAATGGGCAGCCCAACTCCACAGTCCTGTCCAGACAAACCCCATTTTCCATTGTTAGGATGAGTTCATACCCCGAGTGATTCAATATAGCCCCTTTATAATTAGTTTAGTCAAATTCCTTCCAGGACCCATCTACAGGGGCGCCCAGTAATAAAGAAAAAAAAAAAACAAAACATAAGGACTGCAGGCAAAAAATCTCACACAACACCCTATTGTGTTAGGATTTTTTTTTTATGCTTAAAGACAAAATGGAGTGGTCTAAAATCTGCACATGACCGAGGAGTGTAGCAGAGTAATTCATCAAATTAATTAATGTACGTAACCATGGCAACCTAATCCACTCAACTGAGAAGCAGAAATTTGTTTAAAAAAATACCAAGAACTCCGTCCCCAAAAATAAAAAAAAAGTTATAATCTATGTTACAAGTAAATTAATGAATCAGGACAAGAGTCCAGAGATTGAGAAGTCTCAACAGAGGAGGCGGAGGGACGAGGCGGCCACCACCATGGAGCAGGACCCTTGGAGCAACAAAGGACGGCTCTGCCATTGCTGGCCAGTTTGCTGTTTTCAGGGACAACCCCCAGCATGCTGCCGGATAACAAAAGGGATTAAAACCGTGAAAAATCTACTTGTGGCGGCACCGCAGAGTGGCTCCCAAACTGTCCCTCCACTCAGATGCCCTGAAGGAAACTAATGGCCCCCTGCTACTAACACCGGGGTGTGAAGTGAAGGGACGGGAAGTAACCAGCTGGCCCCAGCCCAGAGGAGGACAATAAACCACCACCATCTTCCCCCCAGCAACAGAAGAGCTACAGGCGGCCATCCCAGACTGCACAGGAAAGCGGACAAGAAGAAGCAGCAGCACCAGGCCCAACTACAATCACAAGGAAGAGATTTTTTTTTTCCTTTTTTTAAGTAGATAAATAAATATATGTGAGAAAAAAGGTAGGGGAACTTCCATTCACAAATTTTTGGACTGCTTCTTTTTCTCCTCCCCAAGGGGGTTGGGAGGAGGAAATAGTGTGTGTGTGCAATAGTTAAAAAAAAAATAAAATTATATATATATATATATATATATATATATATATATATATATATATATATATATATATATACACATACACATACACATATACACTTACACACATCAGAATTATGAACATTTTAGTTTTTTTACAATTGTATTTATGCTTGTGTTTTTAGTTTGTGTTTAGACCCATAGTTCAATATGTAGGGTATAAAGATCTTATTTACTGTACTTTGTTTTACAAGCTGGACTCTAAGGGCTGTACAAGTTAGGAAAAAGGTAAATAAGATCATATATATATATATATATATATATATATATATATATATATATATATATATATATATATATATATATATATATATATATATATATATATATATATATATATATATATATATATACACTGTAATGTTTCCTTCAAACTTTTAGTAACTTATGCAGGAACAACAGTCTTGGTTTAGAGTCCAGACTGCACAAATATTTATAATATTTTTTTTCCCCAGATTATTATTTTTTTTTATTAACGTGCATTTACAATCATCTACGTTAAAAAAAGAAAAGATTGAAAAAAAACAAAACAAAAAAAAAAAAAAACACACAACAAAACTAGAATCTCAAAGAGGCAGAGTATAGTCCACTTACTTTATAGCGGAGAGCCTGATGGATGTCTGCAGCGAGCTGACCCTTCCACCACAATACTTCAAGCTCCATTTCATGGGAAGTCAAGAGAGCAAAAGACAGTATAACCTGGTCTGCAAGACAGAAGAATAATTATAAAAAAACAAACAAAAAAAAAAAACACACACAACTAAAGAAAATTACTTTATTTCCTCCCAACAGTACACTCAAACTTTACATACAAAGAGTTTTTCTTTCTAAAGTGGGAACTGCTGGAGCAGAAAAAAAAAATTTGCACTTAATTAAAGTCCCACCAACAGGGTTTAACCCTTCACACTCTGAAAGATAATTCCAGGTCCCAGGCTGTCCACACCTGCAAATCTAATTAACGTCTCTAACGGCGCCTTATTGATCAGTGACAGACGATTTCTTGATGTAAAAAAAAAAAGAAAAAAAAAAAAAAAAAAAGGAAAATAGAGTGAGAACTATGGAAAAGTTAAGTCATTAAAGTTGATGGTGTCCGCACACTTCAAAATCCAGAAAACAAAAAACACAGTTAGCATATCCTAAAAGTAAATAAATCATTAAAATAAAATGATGTGATAAAACTTAAAAAAAAAAAAAAAAGGCTCAACTTGATCTTTAAAAGTCTACATAGAAATACTAAAAAAAAAAATGTTTTAGCAAATATTTGACATTAAAATGTTATTTAAAAAATAGATAAAATACAGAAACCCAATTTCTATTGTGGAAACTGATGAGTCCGTGCCCCGGAGCAGATCACTGCATTACGGATCCATTCATTTCCAGCACAATATTATATATATATTATTAGACACAAGGTCTCCGGCTGCAGCAGATCCCCCTATCCTGCAGTCCCCCCACACCGCACGCCTCCTGCAGGGACGCTCCCGGCTGAGGACGCCGCGGCCAACAAAGCCCCGTGTCCCCCATCAGACCCCGCACAAGTTCCCCAGAAGTCCGTCCCCGTGCACCGACCTCAGTGATCCGCTCACGCTTCCATCTCCCTGTAACCGACGCTCCCACGTTCAGCTCCCCCGCTCCGGCTGTTGCCTCCTCCGCCGCCGCCAGACCCCGGCGTCCATCAACAATCGGCCAAGCTCTCCTCATCCATTGTTAAAGGGCCGGCCGAGAGCTATGGAGTGTATACAAAGCCCTGGCTCGGACACATGCCGCTGTGGGGGAGCTCCGCCAATAGCAGATAATCTTACAAACTTGACTTACATTTCTGTCCAATCACGGCTCTGATCTCATTTAAAGCTGTGACTCGCGCAGCCGCACCTCGGAAGAATTTTGAGTCTCCTAGGTTCCCGTACGGCCATTGACTTAAAAGACGTCGTAAATGGGGAGAAGCGGGTGATGGGCGTGGCTGGATGCTGAGGGGCGTCGCTATATGCTGAGGGGCGGGGTGTAGTAGTCTCCCAAGACTGGAAATACATTGTAGTGGGCGGGGCTATATTTTTAACGCCACTTGAGGGGAATGCAGAAACCAGCGGGTGGGCGTGGTTGATGACGCACTGAGGGGCGCGGCCTCTAAGATACTTGCGCAGGACAGGTCACTTGGGGACACTAGTACACCCGGGGTGAGCCATGTGTGCCGCGCTCACAGCCAGGGCCTCCTGCTCCTCACATCACTCTCCTTCCAGCTTATTTCCGGAAAATAGAACTCCCGGTATAGATTATTGCGGTGCACAACTGATTATAGGGGTATCACAAAAATCCAGAAGACAAAAAACACAGCATATCCTAAAAGTAAGGGGTATCACAAACATTTACAACATCTGCTATTCAGATTACACTATTCGTCCCTTTAAATAGCAAGGCAAAAAAGGGAGCCCTAACTACAAGTGTCAGCAGCGCCTTAAAGGGGCAGTCCCTTGTTAAAAGGACTGTCCGCACAGAATGACTGTTCAAACCAAGCACAGGCGCTCAGTGCAGGTCACATACAATGTCCTTGTTTTTCTATATAATGGGCCTCATATAATGCTCCATACAGTATATGATCAGCCCCATACAGTATACTGAGTCCCTTATATTGCTCCTTACAGAATGGGCCCCATATAATGCTCCTTAGTCTATGATTGGCCCCATATAATGCTCCAAAAATAATTGGCCCCATAAGATGCTCCATGTATAATGGGCCCCATATAGATTCCATATATAATTAGTCCCATAAGATGCTTCATATATTATTGGCCCCATAAGATTCTCCCTGTAGAATTGGCCCCATATAATGCTCCAAATATTAAAAAAAATGAAATGCTAACCTCTCGTTGCTTGTCGCTGCTCTGGACTCCTCAGTATTGCGTCTTCTTGCTCTCTGTGTTGTGATTGCTCAGGCAGAGGGCGCACACTAGTGACGTCATCGCGCCCTCTGACCTGAACGTCACAGTCAGAGGATGGAAGACGCTGCAGCGCTGGAACAGGGAGAGGTGATGAGTATCGCAAGTGCCGGGGCCGGAGCAAGCGGGAGGGTGTGTCCACTCGCGGGGGCCGGCACCAAGCTCCCATAGCACGCCAGTGTCCCTCACAGCGAGTGGGCCCCATGCCTGCTCAGGGCCCCGGCACTTGCCCGGGTGTGCCAGGTGCTGACGCCGGCCCTGATGCAAATCGCATATTAGGGGGGGGGGTCACATGACTGTCCGCTCCTGGCGCAGCCCCCGAAAAATCGTCACAGTGCGCACGATGTGCAGATTCACGAGTCTGCAGTCACATGGAGTAGGTTAAGGCCAGACAACCCCTTTGGACACGATCTTCACTCACACGTGCTCTCCGAGGCCACCCGTTCCGTACACTTCCAGGATGAGAGCGTACACCGCACATACACCGTGCACACTGTGCCTCCACTTTCACAATAAAACCATTAGGCTATGTGCACACGTCCGGAATTGCTGCGGCGTCCAGATGTTACAGCATAGTGGAGGGATTTTATGACATCTCGTCTCCACTATGCGTGCAGGGCCGCATCCGGCGTCCCTGCGTAACCAGACATGCGGCGTGTCTTTCCAGACCGCAGCATGTCTATCTTGCGGAGACCCTCCGTCTCCGCAAGATAAATAACAGTCTATGAATACGATGCGGTGGTTCCGCCTGTGTTCAATGAACACATCTGGAATCACTGCGTGTACAACAGGGGGCGGCGCTTTGGGCGGAGCGGGGTATCCGCTGCATCCAACGCACTGGGAATCCTTAACGTGGAAACATATCCTAAAACACTGAAAAAACTCCTCATATGAACAACAAATTTCCCATAGAAATGAATGAGAAGAGTTTTTGAGGAGGATTTTGGAAGGAATTTGAGAGACCAAAGCCTTCTCAGCCATCCATAACAGAGCAGAATAACAGCAGCCGAGTGCGGGCCGCAGGCGGTTGAGGTGGGGGTCTGGAAAACGCCACATGCTGCTGCCCATAGTAGTGAGTAGGAGTTATGGTTTCAGATTGAGGCCGGGATCACACATGCGAGAAATATGTCCGAGTCTCGCATGGTAATACCCGGCATTGCCGCCGTCTCTCTGGAGCGGAGCGTGCAGCTGCATGTATTGCTCTGCGGCCGCACTCTCCGCTCCTGAGTGACGGCGGCAATGCCGGGTATTACCATGCGAGACTCGGACATATTTCTTGCATGTGTGATCCCGGCCTTAGTGCTGTAATCCACTGCAGATGAAGTCAACAGCCGTTCTGTCCCACGTGGACATACCCTAAATGTGGAAGGTGTCCGAGCTATGTATCGGAGGTTCTGGATCAGAATGTGCAGCGAGGTCTCCTCCAGTAGCCCCCCCTCCCCCCCACACATACACCCCTGTAACACCCCTTTCTTAGCTACCGGTCACATTTATTTCTAAATGGAAAGTGGGTGCCATAAATCAGTGAACAGGGGTCGTAGAAGCCCAATTCTCCTGATAAGGCCGGTTTCAAACGTCAGTGGCTCCGGTACGTGAGGTGACAGTTTCCTCACGTACCGGAGCCACTGACACACACGTAGACCCATAAAAATCAATGCATCTGTTCAGATGTCATTGATTTTTTGCGGACCGTGTCTCCATGTGCCAAACACGGAGACATGTCAGTGTTCGTGGGAACGCACGTATTACACGGACCCATTAAAGTCAATGGGTCCATGTAAAACACGGACCACACACGGACCTTCTCCGTGTGCAGTCCGTGTGGCGTGCAGGAGACAGCGCTACAGTAAGCGCTGTCCCCCCCACATGGTGCTGAAGCCGCGATTCATATGTTCCCTGCAGCAGCGTTTGCTGCAGAGAAAATATGAATAATAGTGTTTAAAATAAAGATCTATGTGTCCCCCGCCCTCCCACCCCCTGTGCGCCCCCTTGCCCCCTGTGCGCCCCCCCGCTGTTCAGAAAATACTCACCCACTCCCACGTTGGCTGTCACTCCTTCCTCTCTGCCCCGCGCCTCCTACTGTATGCGGTCACGTGGGGCCGATCATTTACAATCATGAATAGTCGGCTCCGCCCCTATGGGAGGTGGAGCCACATATTCATGACTGTAAATGATCGGCCCCACGTGACCGCATACAGGAGAAGATGGGGCAGAGAGGAAGGAGCGACAGCCAACGAGGGAGCGGGTGAGTATTTTCTGAACAGCGGGGGGGCGCACAGGGGGGGGGGCGGCGGACACATAGATCTTTATTTTAAACACTATTCATATTTTCTCTGCAGCAAACGCTGCTGCAGGGAACATATGAATCGCGGCTTCAGCACGATGCAGGGTACCACACGCGTGGGTACCACACACTCCGTGTGGTACCCACTCGCCATACGGGCGGCACACGTGTATGGCCTACGTGAGCTCACGGGCACACGGACACGGATAACTCCGGTACCGATTTATTCCGGTACCGGAATTATCTGGACGTGTGGGACAGCCCTAAGTGAGTCTTTGGAGAGGCCATAGATGCTTGAGATAGGACTCCCCTTTAAGTGGGTGGTAGATTGGAAAACAAATCCTACAAAGCGATGCATTTGTCATCAAGTTTTAAATAACTTGAGATCAGTTGCAGACCCCAAAATATACTGCAAAAAACATCAATGTGAAGCCCGCCTGGTCATACATGCTGGATTCTGTTGTTAGGAGTCTAAGCACATGTTCACATTAGTCTTTTTCGGGTGGATTTGCATAGTTTGACAAGAGGAAGACGCTTCAAGCGACACCGTTTTGTTTTTTTTCTAAAACAACTGGTGTTTTTTTTTCCTGTTGTTTCCAGAGCCCTGTCTCAGGCTGCCGTCACACTATCAGTATTTGGTCAGTATTTTACCTCAGTATTTGTAAGCCAAAACCAGGAGTGGGTGATAAATACAGAAGTGGAGCATATGTTTCTATTATACTTTTCCTCTATTCCACTCCTGGTTTTGGCTTACAAATACTGAGGTAAAATACTGACCAAATACTGATAGTGTGACGGCAGCCTCAATGTTTTTGACCGCCGGTGATGTTTTCCCATCATATTTGTAGTTTTTTTTTTTTTTTTTACTGCAATAGATGTTTTTAAACGCTGTTTAACAAAGAAAGCACTTGTGGTTTTTCTAAGCAAATCACTGTCAAAACTCTCTAAAAGATGCCCAGTACTTGTGAGCAAACTTTCTCGGATAACTGCTGAGTGTCTTCAAAGAATATGTTCGAGTCTCTGCGGTTGCATGTCTGACGACTGTTCGATAGCTGCAACACATGCAGGGATTGTCTGTTTGTTAGGCCGGCGTCACACTGGCAAGTTTTACGGACGTATGAGCGCAGAAAATACACCCGTAAAATACGCATAACACACGGCCCAATGATTCTCTATGGCACAGCTCCTATCAGCCGTATTTTACGGATCCGTATTATACGGTCTTCTACGGCCGTAGAAAATCACAGCATGCTGCGTTTGTCACCGTATTGCGCAAAAAAATAGCCAATGAAAGTCTATGGGGGCGAGAAAAATACGGATTACACACGGACCATCAGTGTGACTTGCGAGAAATACGCAGCGGTGTTAGAGAGAAAAGCCGGTAATTCAATTGCCGGCTTTTAATTTCTCCTTCACAAACCCGACATGATATGAGACATGGTTTACATACAGTAAACCATCTCATATCCCTTTTTTTTTTTTGCATATTCCACACTACTAATGTTAGTAGTGTGTATGTGCAAAATTTGGGCGCTGTAGCTTGTAAAATAAAGAGTTAAATCCCGGAAAAAATTGGCGTGGGCTCCCGCGCAATTTTCTCGCCAGAGTGGTAAAGCCAGTGACTGAGGGCAGATATTAATAGCCTAGAGAGGGTCCATGGTTATTGGCCCCCCCTGGCTACAAACATCTGCCCCCAGCCACCCCAGAAAAGGCACATCTGGAAGATGCGCCTATTCTGGCACTTGGCCTCTCTCTTCCCATTCCCGTGTAGCGGTGGGATATGAACTCGAGCGTGGGAACTTTTACCAGGCTCCAGTTCATGAGGACATCCAGCAGAGGGCGCCTCACCACAACTCAAGGTAACTACAGGTCACCCCGCTTTCCATTCATTCCCGGGGGTTTTACAGCCACGAGCACTGCTTTAGCACAGCTCCTAGCTGTAAAATGATTTAACCCCTTCAGATGGATTTACTTCGTGGGACTTGACCTGAGCGACGGAAGGTATGAGATATTGTTGAGTTTTTATTTTTCCTTTGTTACAGGACGAGGGTCATCAGGTGGATTACCAGTATAATAAAATATTACAACAACCTGTGCCTTTATTTCATTAAAATACTTGTAAATAATGTGTTTTTATTAACCATTTCGTACTATTGGATTAATAATGGATAGGTGTCATAATTGACGCCTCTCCATTATTAATCTGGCTTAATGTCACCTTACAATAGCAAGGTGACATTAACCCTTCATTACCCCATATCCCACTGCTACACGGGAGTGGGAAGAGAGTGGCCAAGTGCCAGAATAGGCGCATCTTCCAGATGTGCCTTTTCTGGGGTGGCTGGGGGCAGATGTTTGTAGCCACAGGGGGGCCAATAACCATGGACCCTCTCCTGGCTATTAATATCTGCCCTCAGTCACTGGCTTTAACACTCTGGCGGAGAAAATTGCACGGGAGCCCACGCCAATTTTTTCCGCCATTTAACCCTTTATTTTACAAGCTAGAGTGCCCACATTTTGCACATACACACTACTAACATTTGTAGTGTTGGAATATGCAAAACAAAAGGGATATGAGGTGGTTTACTGTATGTAATCCATGTCTCATATCCTGTCGGGTTTGGGAAGGAGAAAGAAAAAGCCGGCAATTGAATTACCGGCTTTTCACATATCTCGCGCTGAATTAAATATAAATACAGAATATATATATATATATGTGTCTCAATGACATATATATATACACATACTGTACATATGTTTTAACGAACATTTGAGCCCATAAATCCATTAATGTCGGTTTTGCAAGCCTGCGAGAAAATATTGCAGTACGGATGCCATACGAATTACATACGGAGGATGCCATGCGCAAAATACGCTGCCACACCCTGCCTACGGATGACATACGGATCACTATCTTGGGAACATTTCTGCGTATTACGGCCGTAAAAAAACAGACCGTATTTACATACGCTGAGTGTGACGCCGGCCTTAGGCAATCCCTGCATACGTCGAACAGCCATGGGGACTCGAACATATTATTCGAGCACGCCCAAGACAAGTATTTTTGAGTGGGTCAGGTTTGAAAAATGCCTGAAAAAAAAAAAAAACACTGAGAAAACACTTCAAAGACTCTTCATACTCATTTCTATTATAAAATGACAACACTGTTCAGTCTTTTAAGCTTTTTTTTTTTTTTTTACTGTCTTTGGCTATATGCACAAGTTGCAGATTTGACTGTGTAATTTTCTGTGCAGATTCTGCATTTCGTGGCAGGTCAGAATCTGCGCCTTTTTTTGGTATGTGCACACGTTGCAGATTTTTGTGCGGATTTCTTCCTTTTTTTACCCCTGCAGATTTTTATTATGGAATGGGTGCAGAAACGCAGCAGTTCTGCACAAACGATTGACATGCTCCTTTTTTGAATCTGCTGCGTTTTTTGTGCAGTTTTTTCCACACCGTTAGCACAGCATTTTTTTTTTTTTGCCATTGATTTACATTGTACTGTATGGCTGTGTGCACACTTTGCGGCGTGCTCTGCGGGTTCTCCCGCAGCGGAATTGATAAATCTGCAGGGCAAAACCGCTGCGGTTATCCCTGCAGATTTATCGCGGTTTGTTTTGCGGTTTCCGCTGCGGGATTACTCCTATACTATTGATGCTGCTCCACCCCGTGTAGTAACCGCACATTATCCGCTTACTTCCCGCATCGTGGGCACAGCCCCATGCGGGAAGTAAGCGGATCAATGCATTTCTATGGGTGCAGAATCGCTGCGATCCTGCACAAAGAAGTGACATGCTGCGGGTTGTAAACCGCTGCGTTTCTGCGTGGTTTTTCCCGCAGCATGTGCACTGCGGTTTGCGGTTTCCATAGGGCTTACATGTTAATGTAAACGCAATGGAAACTGCTGCGGACCCGCAGCATCAAAATCGCCGCGGATCCGCGGTAAAAACCGCAAAGTGTGAACATGGCCTTAATCACTTCCATTTCTTCAGCGTTTCTGCGCGGAAAAAAAAGCTGCAGTTCTGCAGGAGATCTGCAACGTGTGCACATACCCTAAGACCTCGTTCACACATTGAGTTTTTGTTGAGTTTTTTACCTCAGCATTTGTAAGCCGAAAACCAGGAGTGGAACAATCTGAGGAAAAGTAGAATAGAAACAAGTCACCACTTCTGGATTTATCACCCACTCCTGATTTTGGCTGACAGATACTGAGGTAAAATACTGACCAAATACTGAACGTGTGAACGTGGCTTTAGGGCTTTTGCACACGCTGCGGATTCCATTGTGGAATTTTCCGCAGCGGATTTGATAAATCCGCAGTGCAAAACCGCTGCGGTTTTTACTGCGGATTTATCGTGGTTTCTAGTGCGGTTTCCTCCGTGGGTTTTCACCTGCAGTTTTCTATTGGAGCAGGTGTAAACCCGCAGCGGAATCCGCACAAAGAATTGACATGCTGTGGAATATAAACCGCTGCGTTTCCGCGTGTTTTTTTCCGCAGCATGTGCACTGCGGATTTTGTTTCCCATAGGTTTACATTGTACTGTAAACTTATGGGAAACCGCTGCGGACCCGCAGCTGCCGAAACGCTGCGGTTCCGCAGCAAAATCCGCAACCACTTTGGCCTGTGTTTTCGGCCAAGAGATGCGGATTCTGTGCGGAAAAATCCACAGACAAATCCGCAACGTGTGCACATACCCTGAGGGTATGTGTCCACGTTCAGGATTGCATCAGGATTTGGTCAGGATTTTTCATCAGTATTTGTAAGCCAAAACCAGGAGTGGAACAATTAGAGGAAAAGTATAATAGAAACATATGCACCACTTAAGCATTTATCACCCACTCCTGGTTTTGGCTTACAAATACTGATGGAAAATCCTGACCAAATCCTGATGCAATCCTGAACGTGGACACATACCCTAAGACAAGGTGTGAACATACTCTGGGGACTTTTTGATTTAACCCCTTTACCCCCAAGGGTGGTTTGCACATTAATGACCGGGCCAATTTTTACAATTCTGACCACTGTCCCTTAATGAGGTTATAACTCTGGAACACTTCAACGGATCCCGGTGATTCTGACACTGTTTTCTTGTGACATATTGTTCTTCATGATAGTGATAACATTTCTTTGATATTACCTGCATTTATTTGTGAAAAAAAAACGGAAATGTGGCAAAAATTTAGAAAATTTTGCAATTTTCCAACTTTGAATTTTTATGCAATAAAATCACAGAGATATGTCACACAAAATACTTAATAAGTAACATTTCCCACATGTCTACTTTACATCAGCACAATTTTGGAACCAAAATTTTTTTTTGTTAGGGAGTTATAAGGGTTAAAAGTTGACCAGCAATTTCTCATTTTTACAACACCATTTTTTTTTAGGGACCACATCTCATTTGAAGTCATTTTGAGGGGTCTATTTGATGGAAAATACCCAAGTGTGACACCATTCTAAAAACTGCACCCCTCAAGGTGCTCAAAACCACATTCAAGAAGTTTATTAACCCTTCAGGTGTTTCACAGGAATTTTTGGAATGTTTAAATATAAATGAACATTTAACTTTTTTCACAAAAAATTTACTTCAGCTCCAATTTGTTTTATTTTACCAAGGGTAACAGGAGAAAATGGACCCCAAAAGTTGTTGTACAGTTTGTCCTGAGTACGCCGATACCCCATATGTGGGGGTAAACCACTGTTTGGGCGCATGGTAGAGCTCGGAAGCGAAGGAGCGCCATTTGACTTTTCAATGCAAAATTGACTGGAATTGAGATGGGACGCTATGTTGCATTTGGAGAGCCCCTGATGTGCCTAAACATTGAAACCCCCCACAAGTGACACTATTTTGGAAAGTAGACCCCCTAAGGAACTCATCTAGATGTGTTGTGAGAGCTTTCAACCCCCAAGTGTTTCACTACTGTTCATAACGCAGAGCCGTGAAAATAATTTTTTTTCCACAAAAATTATTTTTTAGCCCCCAGTTTTGTATTTTTCCAAGGGTAACAGTTGAAATTAGACCCCAAAAGTTGTTGTCCAATTTGTCCTGAGTACGCTGATACCCCATATGTGGCGGGGAACCACCGTTTGAGCGAATGGCAGAGCTCGGAAGGGAAGGAGCGCCATTTGTAATGCAGACTTAGATGGAATGGTCTGCAGGCGTCACATTGCGTTTGCAGAGCCCCTAATGTACCTAAACAGTAGAAACCCCCCACAAGTGACCCCATATTGGAAACTAGACCCCCCAAGGAACTTATCTAGATGTGTTGTGAGAACTTTGAACCCCCAAGTATTTCACTACAGTTTATAACAAAGAGCCGTGAAAATAAAAATTATTTTTTTTTCCACAAAAATTATTTTTTAGCCCCCAGTTTTGTATTTTTCCACGGGTAACAGTTGAAATTAGACCCCAAAAGTTGTCCAATTTGTCCTGAGTACGCTGATACCCCATATGTTGGGGTAAACCCCTGTTTGGGCGCACGGGAGAGCTCGGAAGGGAAGGAGCACTGTTTTACTTTTTCAACGCAGAATTGGCTGGAATTGAGATCGGACGCCATGTCGCGTTTGGAGAGCCCCTGATGTGCCTAAACAGTGGAAACCCCCCAATTATAACTGAAACCCTAACCCAAACACACCCCTAACCCTAATCCCAACGGTAACCCTAATCACACCCCTAACCCTGACACACCCCTAACTCTAATCCCAACTCTAATCCCAACCGTAAATGTAATCCAAACCCTAACTTTAGCCCCAACCCTAACCCTAACTTTAGCCCCAACCCTAACTGTAGCCTTAAGGCCCCGTCTCACTAAGCGATTTACCAACGATCACGACCAGCGATACGACCTGGCCGTGATCGTTGGTAAGTCGCTGTGTGGTCGCTGGGGAGCTGTCACACAGACAGCTCTCTCCAGCGACCAACGATCAGGGGAACGACTTCGGCATCGTTGAAACTGTCTTCAACGATGCCGAAGTCCCCCTGCAGCACCCGGGTAACCAGGGTAAACATCGGGTTACTAAGCGCAGGGCCGCGCTTAGTAACCCGATGTTTACCCTGGTTACCAAAAAAAACAAACAGTACATACTCGCCTTTCGGTGTCCAGGTCCCTTGCCGTCTGCTTCCTGCTCTCTCACTGACTGCCGGCCGTACAGTGAGAAGTGAGAGCACAGCAGTGACGTCACCGCTGCGCTCTGCTCTCAGTGTACGGCGAGACTCAGTCAGAGCAGGAAGCAGACGGCAAGGGACCTGGACACCGAAAGGCGAGTATGTACTGTTTGTTTTTTTTGGTAACCAGGGTAAACATCGGGTTACTAAGCGCGGCCCTGCGCTTAGTAACCCGATGTTTACCCTGGTTACCAGTGAAGACATCGCTGGATCGGTGTCACACACACCGATTCAGCGATGTCAGCGGGGCCTCAACGACCAAAAAAAGGTCCAGGCCATTCCGACACGACCAGCGATCTCGCAGCAGGGGCCTGATCGCTGGTACGTGTCACACATAGCGAGATCGCTATGGAGGTCGCTGTTGCGTCACAAAACTTGTGACTCAGCAGCGATCTCGCTAGCGATCTCGCTATGTGAGACGGGGCCTTTATCCCTAGCCCTAACCCTAACCCTCACCCTAGCCCTAACGGGAAAATGGAAAGAAATACATTTTTTTATTTTTTTTATTTTTCGCTAACTAAGGGGGTGATGAAGGGGGGTTTGATTTACTTTTATTGCGTTTTTTTTAGCGGATTTTTATGATTGGCAGCCGTCACACACTGAAAGACGCTTTTTATTGCAAAAAATATTTTTTGCGTTACCACATTTTGAGAGCTATAATTTTTTCAGATTTTGGTCCACAGAGTCATTTGAGGTCTTGTTTTTTGCGGGACGAGTTGACGTTTTTATTTGTAACATTTTCGGGTTTTTGATCGCTTTTTATTCCGATTTTTGTGAGGCGGAATGACCAAAAACCAGCTATTCATGAATTTGTTTTGGGGGAGGCGTTTATACCGTTCCGCGTTTGTTAAAATGGATAAAACAGTTTTATTCTTCGGGTCAGTACGATTACAGCGATACCTCATTTATATCATTTTTTTATGTTTTGGCGCTTTTATACGATAAAAACTATTTTATAGAAAAAATAATTATTTTTGCATCGCTTTATTCTGAGGACTATAACTTTTTTCTTTTTTCTTTGATGACGCTGTATGGCAGCTGGTTTTTTGCGGGACAATTTGACATTTTCAGCGGTACCATGGTTATTTATATCCGTCTTTTTGATCGTGTGTTATTCCACTTTTTATTTGGCGGTATGATAATAAACCGTTGTTTTTTGCCTCTTTTTTTTTTTTTTTTTACGGTGTTCACTGAAGGGGTTAACTAGTGGTACAGTTTTATAGGTCGGGTCGCTACGGACGCGGCGATACTAAATATGTGTACTTTTATTGTTTTTTTTTTACTTAGATAATGAAATGTATTTATAGGAAGAATATATTTTTTTTTTTGCATTTTTTTTTTTTTTACACATGTGAATTTTATTTTTTTTACACTATAACATTTCCCCGGGGGGGCATGATGTTATAGTGTAAGATCGCCGATCTGACACTTTGCTGTGCACTGTGTCAGATCGGCGATCTGACGTGCACAGCTCCTGGAGGCTTCCCGGCGCCTGCTCTGAGCAGGCGCAGTGAAACCACCTCCCTGCAGGACCCTGATGCCGCGGCCATCTTGGATCCGGGTCTGCTGCAGGGAGGAGGAGGTAAGAGACCCTCGGAGCAACGCGATCACATCGCGTTGCTCCGGGGGTCTCGGGGAAGCCCGCAGGGAGCTCCCTCCCTGCGCGATGCTTCCCTATACCGCCGGAACACTGCGATCATGTTTGATCACAGTGTGCTGGGGGTTAATGTGCCGCGGGCGGTCCGTGACCACTCCTGGATGTCAGCTGCGATAGTCAGCTGACACCCGGCCGCGATCGGCCGCGCTCCCCCCGTGAACCCGGCCGATCGTGCTGGACGTACTATCCCGTCGGTGGTCATACGGGCCCACCCCACCTCGACGGGATAGTACGTCCGATGTCAGAAAGGGGTTAAAGAATTTTCAAACATTCTTTGGAGATTTGTTTCTTTTGATTGGCCAATTCCTAGTTTGGAGCGGATTCCATCAGAAGACACAATAAAAGAGGTGACGTGAGACAGGCGACCTGAGATAGAGGCGGCGTGCACGCTTCTCAAATTCTGAAGCAGAAGAAAAAAAATGCTCAAAAAGACTGAATATATGAACAGCATAGTGGTTTCACAATAGCAATTAACTAGATGTTTCCAGCCAGCTAACGCTCGGCACGCTCATTGCTATCTAATTAACGCTGCTGGTGATTAAACTAAAGTAAATAATGACAACATTCAATAGCGCTTACGCAGATGGTAAATTAACTGAATTTAATAACAATAGTGTGGTGATGTGTTGGGGGCGGGATTATGTGTGGTAATGTGGTGGGGGGTGGGATTGTGTGTGGTGATGTGTTGGGGGCGGGATTATGTGTGATGATGTGGTGGGGGCGGGATTATATGTGATGATGTGGTGGGGGCGGGATTATGTGTGGTAATGTGGTGGGGGGCAGGATTATGTATGGTGGGGGGCGGGATTATCTGTGGTAATGTGGGGGGCGAGATTATGTGTGGTGATGTGTTGGGGGGGCAGGATTGTGTGGTGATGTGTTGAAGGGGTGGGATTATGTGAGGTAATGTGGTGGGGGGCCAGATTATCTGTGGTAATGTGGGGGGCGGGATTATGTGTGGTAATGTGGTGGGGGGCGGGATTATGTGTGGTAATGTGGTGGGGGGCGGGATTTGTGGGGGGCGGGATTATGTGTGGTGATGTGGTGGGGGTGGGATTATGTGTGGTGATGGGATGGGGGGGCGGGATTATGTGTGGTAATGTGGTGGGGGGCGGGATTATGTGTGGCAATGTGGTGGGGGGGCCAGATTATCTGTGGTAATGTGGGGGGCGGGATTATGTGTGGTAATGTGGGGGGCGGGATTATGTGTGGTAATGTGGTGGGGGGCGGGATTTGTGGGGGGCGGGATTATGTGTGGTGATGTGGTGGGGGTGGGATTATGTGTGGTGATGGGATGGGGGGCGGGATTATGTGTGGTGATGTGGTGGGGCGGGATTATCTGTAGTAATGTGGTGGGGGGCAGGATTATGTGTGGTGATGTGGTGGTGGGGGCGGAGCTACTGTGCAGGGGGCGGGATTAGCGAGTAATCACGATGCCTCTTATATATAGATGAGAAGAGGATTTCAGTCATCTTCTTGAGCAGACCGGCTTAAAAAAAACTCCTGAAAATGCGCTCTATACATATACCTCAAGGGTAGGAGTGCACAGTTTTGAGGAGTTGTTTTGGCAGCAGATATACTTCAAAAAATCATTCTAAAATACTTAAAAGATTCTTCCAATTCATTTCCATCACAAAACCACTGCTGGTAATATGTTCAGTCTTTTAAGCGTTTTTTTTTTTCTCCTTTCTTTTTTTTTTTTAAAAATGCCTGGTGGGATAAAAAAGGTACCTCTTGGAAGAGTTGGTGTGCTACGCCCTTCCCATCCCATGATGTCCATGTGCAGTAACAGGACATGTGAAATGCTGATACCTTTTTCACAAACCCCTTTAAATGCAGTGATTATCACTAAACATCACGATAAATGACACAAAATTGTAGATTTAAATCCTCCTTAAATACATTTTCAATTTAAGGATTGGAAATGTCACTCCATTGTGTCAGTGCTCTGTTGACATATATGGGATTTCCCTTATAGGAAAGATTTGTATCCCCAGATCATCCAGAAGTAACAATAGGTCATTAAAAAGTCATTGTCTGATGAGAAATCAGCGAGTGAAATATTAGAAAAAAAAAATTATTAATGAGTAGTAGTCATCTTAAAACAAATTTTCCCAACTAAGGACTCATTCAGAACGTTGTGTGATATCAGTTTTTTTTTTACGGATACAACACGTACCCATTATAATCTATCGTGCTATTCACGGACTGTGTGTGTACCTTGCGGCGACGCTGCGCCGACGCAAGGTATATCACAGGGCCCTATGTTTGGGGCGCGATGATGCCGGATGTGTGCAATGAACACATCCGGCATCATCGCGTCACAGAAGGGGGCGGGGCTTAGGGCAGAGCGGGTTTGCCGCTCCGTCCAAACCGCCGGCCATCCTGAAAGTGGACACATACCCTTACAGACCTAGCCTCCCTTCATGACACAGATGCTGCTGCTGCATTTTATAACACCACAATAACAGCAACACTCGATTCGGCCGCCCCGCTTATGCATAGCAAAACACGTACACTCAACAGGCAGCCCTGGCTGACCAGCCTGATCAAAGAACTGAGACGGGCTCCCAGGATCGCTGAGCGGAGATGGAAGCGATCCCGCTCTGCAGACCACTTCACTGCATACAAGCAGTCCCTCGCCAGCTTCAAGTCCACGCTCACTGCCGCAAAACAAACTTACTTCCCATCTCTCATATCCTCCCTGTCTCACAACCCTAAACAGCTTTTCAACACTTTCAATTCTCTACTCTGTCCCCCCGCACCCCCTCCCTCCCCTCTCATTTCTGCTGAAGACATTGCCTCCTTCTTTAAACAGAACATTGATACGATCAGAGAAAGCTTTGGCCCACAGTGCCCAATGCCCCTCTTAGGCTACTTTCACACTAGTCCGTCGGTACGGGCCATCGCAAACCGTCGGCCCGATGTACCGACGGAAAGTGTGCTAATTAATCACAACGTGGCCAGCAGATGCAGTCTTACTACGCATCCGCTGCCCAGTGTGATGAGCGGGGAGGAGGGGGCGGAGGGGCGAAAATGGTGGACTCGACGCACAAAAAAAGTTACATGGAACGTTTTTTTGTGCCGACGGTCCGCCAAAACACGACGCATCCGTCGCACGATGGATGTGACGTGTGGCCATATGTCGCAATGTGTCGCTAATGTAAGTCTATGGGGAAAAAATGCATCCTGCAGACAACTTTGCAGGATGCGTTTTTTTCTCCTAAACGACGCATTGCGACGTATGCAAAACGACGCTAGTGTGAAAGTAGCCTTAGCTGCTCAACCCTGTTCCTCCAAAACCAGCTTCTCCACCATGGCAGAAGATCAGCTCTCCACCCTCCTGTCAAGATCACACCTCACCACTTGCATACTTGACCCGCTCCTGTCCCACCTCATCCCTAACCTCGCCACGGTCTTCATCCCAACTCTAACACATCTCTTCAACCTATCACTCACAACATGTGTCTTCCCCTCATCCTTCAAACATGCCAAGTTCACACCCATCCACAAAAAGCCCTCCCTCGACCAATCTTCTGTGTCTAGCTATTGCCCGATATCTCTTCTCCCTTATGCCTCAAAATTACTGGAACAACATATCCATCTTGAACTGTCCTCCCACCTCTCCTCCTGCTCCCTCTTTGACCGGTTACAATCTGGCTTCCGACCCCATCACTCAACTGAAATTGCCCTAACTAAAGTCACCAATGACCTACTAACTGCCAAGAGCAAGCGACACTACTCTGTCCTCCTCCTCATGGAGCTGTCTTCTGCCTTTGACATTGTGGACCACTCCCTTCTGCTGCAGATCCTCTCATCTCTTGGCATCACAGACTTGGCCCTATCCTGGATCTCATCATATCTGACAGACCGAACATTCAGTGTCTCCCTCCCCCACACCACCTCCTCACTCCGCCCCTTGTCTGTCGGTGTTCCTCAAGGCTCTGTTCTAGGACCCCCTACTCTTCTCTATCTACACCTTCGGCCTGGGACAGCATAGAATCCCACGGTATGCAGTATCATCTCTACGCCGATGACACGCAGATCTACCTATCCGGACCTGACCTCACTTCCTTACCAAAATCCCACAATGTCTGTCTGCTATCTTGACCTGCTTTTCTGCTCGCTTTCTAAAACTGAACATGGACAAAACAGAATTCATCATCTTTCCCCCATCTCACGCTACCCCTCCACCAGACCTATCTATCAATGTCAATGGCTGCTTACTTTCCCCAGTCCCACACGCCCGCTGCCACGGGTGATCCTCGACTCTGCCCTCTCTTTCAAGCCACGTATCCAAGCCCTTGCCTCCTCCTGCCGTCTCAAACTCAAAAATATCTCCCGGATCCGCTCATTCCTTGACTACGACACCACAAAAACACTAGTGCATCCCCTCATCTCCCACCTTGACTACTGCAACCTCCTACTCTCTGGCCTCCCCTCTAGCACTCGGGCACCTCTTTAATCCATCCTACACTCTGCTGCCCAACTAATCTACCTGTCTCCCTGCTATTCCCCAGCCTCTCCCCTATGCCAAGCCCTTCACTGGCTTCCTATCGCCCAGAGACTCCAGTTCAAAACCCTTACGATGACATACAAAGCCATCTACAACCTGTCTCCTCCATACATCTGTGACATGGTCTCCCAGTATTTACCTACACGCAACCTCCGATCCGCTCAAGATCACCTCCTCTACTCCCCTCTCATCTCTTCTTCCTACAACCGCATCTAAGACTTCTCCCGTGCTTCCCCCATACTCTGGTACTCTCTACCACAACACATCAGACGCCTACCATAGAAACCTTCAAAAAGAACCTGAAGACTCACCTCTTCCGACAAGCCTACAGCCTGCAGTGATCCTCAACCTACTGAACCGCCACACAACCAGCTCTACCCTCTCCTAGTGTATCCTCACCCATCCCCTGCAGACTGAGAGCCCTCGCGGGCAGGGTCCTCCCTTCTAATGTATCTGTGTGCCTTGTTTTGTGCTCATGTTTAATTGTATTTGTCTATATTTGCCCCCTTTTCAAACGTAAAGCGCCATGGAATAAATGGCGTTATAAAATTGTATAATAATAATATACTATTTTGCTGTCTATTTAGAAATGGGTTTTACCCCAACTACCTAAACCCTATACCTTATCGTACACTAAATACTTTGGTTTTGCATCTCCCTAACTGTAACATCTGCAGTCCGTATGGTAGGAGAATACACTTGCCTTGATATCTTATACTATGTACAGTGGCATGCAAAAGTTTGTGCACCCTGGTCAAAATTACCGTTAGGGTATGTGTCCACGTTCAGGAAACGCTGAGTTTTTGACGCAGCGTTGAGCAGCATGCATAAAAAACGCAGCGTCCAGATGTTACAGCATAGTGGAGGGGATTTCATGAAATCCTGTCTCCACTATGCAGTAAAAGACGCATGCGGCACACCCGAGAAAACTCACATGCGGCGCGTCTTTTAAGAACGCAGCATGTCCTTACATTGCAGAAAAAACTCAAGGACAACGCAGGTAACCTGCCAGTGACCTCAGGTGCAGATTTGGTCAGGATTTTACCTGCATAAAATCCTGACCAAATCCTGAAGCAATCCTGAACGTGGACACATACCCTTAGGGTACCGTTACACTTAACAATTTACCAATGATCACGACCAGCGATACGACCTGGCCGTGATCGTTGGTAAGTCGTTGTGTGGTCGCTGGAAAGCTGTCACACAGACAGCTCTCCAGCGACCAACGATGCCGAAGTCCCCGGGTAACCAGGGTAAACATCGGGTTACTAAGTGCAGGGCCGCGCTTAGTAACCCGATGTTTACCCTGGTTACCATTGTAAATGTAAAAAAAAAACACCACTACATACTTACATTCCGGTGTCTGTCACGTCCCTCGCCGTCAGCTTCCCGCACTGACTGTGAGTGCCGGCTGTAAAGCACAGCGGTGACGTCACCGCTGTGCTCTGCTTTTACTTTACGGCCGGGAAGTGCAGGAAGCTGACGGCGAGGGACGTGACAGACACCGGAATGTAAGTATGTAGTGTTTTTGTTTTTTTTTACATTTACAATGGTAACCAGGGTAAACATCGGGTTACTAAGCGCGGCCCTGCACTTAGTAACCCGATGTTTACCCTGGTTACCCGGGGACTTCGGCATCGTTGGTCGCTGGAGAGCTGTCTGTGTGACAGCTTTCCAGCGACCACACAACGACTTACCAACGATCACGGCCAGGTCGTATCGCTGGTCGTGATCATTGGTAAATTGTTAAGTGTAACGGTACCCTAAGGGTATGTGTCCACGTTCAGGATTGCTTCAGGATTTGGTCAGGATTTTATGCAGGTAAAATCCTGACCAAATCTGCACCTGAGGTCACTGGCAGGTCACCTTACCAGTGAAGACATCGCTGCATCGACGTCACACACGCCGATCCAGCGATGACAGCGGGTGATCAGCGACCAAAAAAAGGTCCTGATCATTCGCAGCGACCAACGATCTCCCAGCAGGGGCCTGATCGTTGGTCGCTGTCACGCATAACGATTTCGTTAACGATATCATTGCTACGTCACAAAAAGCAACGATATCGTTAACGAAATCGTTATGTGTGACGGTACCTTTAGTGTGAACAGTTACGCAAGTTGAAGATGAAATGATCTCAAAAAGAGCTAAAGTTAAAGATGACACATTTCCTTTGTATTTTAGGCAAAAAATAAATACACCGTGTTCCAAATTATTATGCAAATTGGATTTAGGTGTCATAAAGATTTAATTGTTTTGTTTTTCAAATAAACTCGTGGATGGTATTGTGTCTCAGGGCTCAATGGATCACTGAAATCAATCTTAAACGTGAAAATTTCTGACTGACAACTTTCTTCCATGGTATAAAAAGCAGAAACGTGCCTTCAGGAGCAAAATCATCTTCATGCTGACAATGCCCCATCTCATGCTGCAAAGAATACCTCTGAGTCATTGGCTGCTATGGGCATAAAAGGAGATAAACTCATGGTGTGGCCACCATCTTCCCCTGACCTCAACCCTATAGAGAACCTTTGGAGTATCATCAAGCAAAAGATTTATCAGGGTGGGAGTCAGTTCACATCAAAACAGCAGCTCTGGGAGGCTATTCTGACTTCATGAAAAGAAATACAAGCAGAAACTCTCCAAAAACTCACAAGTTCAATGGATGCAAGAATTGTGAAGGCTTGTGCACACGCTGCTGCTTCCATTGCGGAATTTTCCGCAGCGGATTTAATAAATCCGCAGGGCAAAACCGCTGCGTTTTTTCCTGCGGATTTATCGTGGTTTCTATTGCGGTTTCCGCTGCGGTTTTACACCTGCAGTTTTCTATTGGAGCAGGTGTAAAAAGGCTGTGGATTCCGCACAAAGAATAGACATGCTGTGGAAAATAAACCGCTGTGGAAAATAAACCGCTGCGTTTCCGCGTTTTTTTCCGCAGCATGTGCACTGCGGATTTCATTTCCCATAGCTTTACATGGTACTGTAAATGCATGGGAAACCGCTGCGGATCCGCAGCTGCGGAAACGCTGCAGATCCGCAGCAAAATCCGCAGCGTGTGCACATACCCTGAAGGTGATATCAAAGAAGGGAAGAAGGGCTCCTATGTTAACATGTAACTTGGCCGGTTAGGCTGTTTTGGAGTTAAATAGCTTTTTTGCTCAGTGAATGTGACCTCCTAATTGTGCAAATTCCACAAATGAGCATTTTCAGTTCTTTAAAACATATCAAATGTTTAGAAATTCTACTGTGCCTAATAATTTGGAACAGTGCGTTTTGAGTTTTTATTAATTTTGGAGATTATACTGTTATCATTGGGAGGTTTCTTCAATAAAATTCAATGTATAATCTAATGGGTGATGATGACTTATTAGACTGACTGTCATTTGCACCGACCATTTAGGAAAATCCGAGAAAAATATCATTTGCATAATAATTTGGAACATAGTGTATATGGTGGGGTAAGATATTTCCAATCACTTCCAAATAGATATATTGTAGGAATTATCTATACATTTATGCACCATTCAAGAGAAGCAATGGACATTAGAGAAACCGGTGCCGAATTTGGGCTTTAAATCCGGTTCTCTGGATTGTCGGCTTTTTTTTTCCATGCAGTAGATGTTGGTTTTCTACAAGATATATAATTGTGCACAAGCTAAAATCATGGAATGCAACTACAAATTCTCCAACTTTACCTCCTCTACCATGTGCTGTGATGAGACGTTCATGGGGTGTAGATTATTACAGCTTCTTCCAAGCTGTGTAACACAATACCCCAATCCTCCAGAGTCCTGAGGCTAAAGACATTGATAATTATCTACAGAGATGAGCCGGCCCTCAATGATAGAACGACATGACAGGCTATTGTGCGCTGCCGGCTATGTCTTGTATGGAATGTGATATATTGCTGTGTCCTATACATACAAGTAATGATAGTAGCAGACTCTACACCGACATGAAACAGGAATCTAGATAGGAAACATTATACCATTATCTAAATAAATTTATGTATATACATAGTGCTGTGAAAAGTATCTGCTCACGTCAGTAAGTAAGTCACCTATTATTGCATATTTCCAACATACAGATTACAAATTCAATCTCTAATTTGGCCAAAAAAGGCAATAAAAATTTCTTTCTAAGGGTTCTTGCAGATGACCTCGATCCGACAAAACATGTGATCGCACCCGGACCAATGTGGCCATGCACATGTGCTTCTTTTGTACTTGGACAGTGTCTGCCGGTGTTAAAAAACTAAAACAAATTTGCAGTACCAAAGTTTGATATTTGGAACAGACTCAGCCATGCAACTCAATGGGTGCATGGAAATCATCGGACTGCACTTGGATGACATCTGAGACAATGGAGAAGACCGATAATTTTTTTTTTCCCCCATCTTCTCCACGGTGTTCTTTGAAACTTTCATCAAAGAGAATTGGATCACACTATGATTAAAGTTTGAACGTTGAATGAATTATGTAAATGAAACCATTTTCTTCAGTGGCAAAAAATAAGCTCATCTGCACCAAGCATATGCCCGCCTGCAGAAGGTGTTTTTTTAGCAGAAACTCTACAAATCTTGCATTATCTGCTTTGAAAACTCAGCTAAAAGACACAGTGTGTACATGGTCTAGGAGTATGTGCACACAAAAGAGCCGCAAAACCGCTAGAAATAATGAACATGGTGCACGGCGGGGTAAAAATTACATTGCTGTGGACATGTTCAGTCTTCTGCTACTTTTTCATGCTTCAGGGTTTAGAAACTGAAGTGGCTAAAATAAGTAGCATGCTCACCGTTTGGAATGAAAAGTGGAAAATATGAAATTCAAGGTGGTTTTTTAAAAGTGTTTAAAAACCTTGAAGTGTGTGTGTGCGTGCGTGCGTGCGTGCGTGTTGTTCATAAAGCCACTTTGTGATTATTTACTAGGGACAATTTTAACGCTTATATTATTACATTACCATCCAGCTCTAGTTGGTTAATTTTTTTGTATTTTTTCAATAAAAATATGATTGTATTTATA
The DNA here is from genome assembly GCF_051348905.1 of Ranitomeya variabilis. Taxonomy (NCBI): domain Eukaryota; kingdom Metazoa; phylum Chordata; class Amphibia; order Anura; family Dendrobatidae; genus Ranitomeya; species Ranitomeya variabilis. The sequence goes on along the minus strand of NC_135235.1, from coordinate 57,388,161 downwards.
ACTAATGTAAACATTTTATATTATACTGTATTTTATATTATATCCATCATTCATATTTAGTCATTTTACAAAGGTTTGTTTTAATCTTTCAACTTCAGCAGCGTGCAGCTCTGCTGCCTCCCAGCTTCCTGACTGCTGAGGAAAGTCATGCACCCAACCTCCATTGCCTGTATGCACACTCACCACGCAAGACTCCATTGCTGAACAAAAAGCATGTTCAAGCGCATTTACAGTTTGGTCAACAACATTTAGACAAGCCTGTGAAATACTGGGAGAATATAGTATAGTCAGATGAGACCAAAATTTAATTTTTTAACATGTTCGAAGGCCAAAAGGCACTGCCCATCACCCCAAATACACCATACCAACAGTGAAGTTTGGAGGTGAGAACATCATGGTGTGGGGTTGATTTTCAGAATACGGCACTGGCAAATGTCATGTCATTGAAGGAAGGGTGAATGGACAAATGTACAGAGACATTCTTGCTAAAAAAAATCTGCCATCTTCCAAGATGATGAAGATGAAACTAGGGTGAACATTTCAGCATGACCATTATCCCAAACACACGGCCAACGAAACTCAATTGGTTTCATAGAAAGAAAATGAAGTTGCTAGAATGGCCCAGTAAAATCACCTGATCTGAATTCAATAGAAAATATATGGAAGAAACAAAAGGTTAGAATTCATAGGAATAGTCCACAGAACCTTCAGAATGTGAAGAGTGTTTGTATGGAAGAATGGGCCAAAAATCACACCCAAGCAATGCCTGCGCCTAGTTTCTCCATATAGGAGGCGTCTTGAAGCTGTCATCACCAACAAAGGCTTTTGTATAATGTACTAATTACATTTCAGTAAGCGTGTTCACTACTTTATCCCTGTGTCAGTTATCATTATTACACATAAATTAAGTTTTGGACATCTATGGTTTCTGTTCAACAAATATTTAATCTGGTGTGTGTGTGTGTGTGTGTGTGTGTGTGTGTGTGTGTGTAATATATAGTGTTATGGTTAAAAGTGTTGGCACCCTTGAAATTGTTCCACAAAATGATGCACAATAACAAATTGTATTGTGGTACCGTGTTAGCCAGAAAAATTGATGTGAATACTTTTCTGCGCATGATGACTGTGCTCTGAAAGCTTGCAAACATATTATTTTCTGTTTAGCCAATAAAGATATCACTCCTAGAATACTTCTGTCATCATTGCGCAGAAAAGTATTCACATCGGTTCCACAAAATGAAGTATTTATCCTAGAAAATTATTGCAATTACATGTTTTGTTATGCACATGTTTATTTCATTGTGTGTATTGGCACGCCACAAAAAAAAAAAAAAAAACAGGAAAAAAGGGCAAATTGGACACAATTTCAAACAAAACTCCAAAAATGGGACAAACAAAATTGTGGACACCCTCAACTTACTATTTGCTTGCACACCTTTTGGTATAACTAACTGCAATTAATCGCTTCCTATAACCATCAACAAGTTTCTTACACCTCTCAACTTTTTTGCGAACTGCTCCAGGTCTCTCATATTTGAAGGGCGCCTTCTCCCAACAACAATTTTAAGATCTCCCAACAGGTGTTCAATGGGATTAGATCCAGACTCATTGCTGACAACTTCAGGACTCTCCAGCGCTTTGTTTCCATCCATTTCCGGGGTGCTTGTTGAAGTATGTTTGGGGTCATTGTCCTGCTGGAAGACCCGTGACACCAACCCAGCTTTCTGACACTGGGCACTACATTGTGATCCAAAATCCATTGGTAATTTTCAGATTTCATGATGCATTGTACACAGTCAAGGTACCCAGTTCCAGAGGCAGCAAAAAATCCCCAAAACGTCTTTAAACCTCCACCATATTTGACTGTAGATACTATGTTCTTTTCTTTGTAGGCCTCATTCCTGGTCTCCTGCCATAGCGTTTAATTTCATTCAAATGTTGATGGATAGATCGCACGGACACTGATGCACCCTGAGGCTGCAGGACACCTTGATTTTCATTGGAACTTGATTGGGGCTTCATATCCACCTTCTGGACTACCCTGCGTTGGAACTTTTCATCAATGTTTCTCTGCCGTCCATGTCCAGGGAGATTAGCTGCAGTGCCATGGGTTGTAAACTTCTTGATTATGTTGTGCACAGTGGACAAAGAAACATTAATGGAGCACCCACCAGGGCATAGGGGTACTCGGTATGGGTCCAGTGGTCATTAAAGGGCTGGTCACAGTGGCAGTGACCCGGTCCGTGGCCCTGGGCATCCAAGTAAAAGGGAAGGTCTTTAAAGGGATTGTTGAATAAAGTTTATAAGGTTTGTTCGTGACACCACCTGTGGTATTCGGTCAGGGATGACCAACGCTGCTAAAAGGGGTCCACTGGGGTGATGTTATGGCAGCAGGGATGGTATGGCTTCCCACAGGTGAAGCTGGGTCCCCAGGGCTCCCGGTGTGGTAGATGAGGATGGTTCAGAAAGAAACAGAGGACACAGGGTTGCAGTCTCTTTACCTCTTTACTGGTGTAAGGCAGCCACAGTCCAGGGTACCAGATCACAGGTACTGGTAGGGTCCGGCCGGCTTGGAAGCGATTCAGGAATCCCCCTAACCAGGTGGGGTTGGAAGCCTTCCACTACGCACTGTGTTGTAGTCTTTTGCTGCCTTAGGCCTCACACAAGGTCCTCACGTTCTCTCTGTCCTCCTTATTGGTAGGACACTATCCGCATGACAGGTAACAAGCCTTTTTACAGGGTCTCTCAGATGTTACTATGCCTTCGGGTGTTAATGGTGGACAGGTGACTTGAAATCCAGCTGTCCACCGGTTTCTGCCGTGGGGCCTGAAGTTACCCCCACAACCTCGGTCTTCTGGCTACCGGTATCTGCGCTTCAGCATGGAGGAAGCTCAGTTGCAGCTTCCCTCTAGCTCTTCACTCTCCTTTGCTTCTCTTCCTCCTTCACTGTCTCTACAACTGTTCTGTTCTTTTCTTTCCTTTCAAGAGCTGCAGCACCTCACATGGCTGCACGGCCCCAGCTTTCCTTTCTCAGACTCCTCTCCCTCCCTCCGACAGACAGACTCACTAACTGCTCCTTCAAGCCAGAATATATATTATCTAGGGAAGCTCCCCTGAAACCGGGTTCAGAGCTCCCCCTTCTGGCCTGGAGTCAGAACATGTTGCATGTATGTGAATACCTTCTAAAGGGATCCTTCCTTGCTTCCAAGCATGACATCACTCTCCCCGTGAGAAAAGCAATGCCACTGTAACAACTGGTTACCTGGGGTGTTACGTCAAGATCTCTGGATATGGACTTTTATCCTTGAGACTGTTGATAATTTTCAACAATCGTGGTTCTCATGTCCTCAGACAGTTCTCTTCTCCTCCTTCTGTTCTCCATGCTTAGTGTGACACACACACAGACGCACAATGCAAAGATTGAGTTAACTTTTCCCCTTTTTATCTGGTTTCATGTGTAATTTTCATATTGCCCACACCTGTTACTTGCCACAGGTGAGTTTGAACAAGCATCACATGCTTCAAACAAACGTGGTTTTTACCTACATTTTTGGAAAGGTGGCAACAAATTTGTCTGGCCTATTTTTGGGGTTTGTGTGAAATTATGTCCCTTTTACAGTTTTCCTTTCTTTTGTGTTGTTTCAATACACACAAAGGAATTAAATGTATATAAATGCACACACACGAAAAAAAATTATATACACACAATTATATATATTTTTTTCTGTGTGTGTATATATAAATAATTTTTTTCCCGATGACAATATTACTATATAAATACACATTGCTGAGAATTTCCGGCATCTACCTTGTTCACTCAGGTTTCCTATTTGTCTACAGTCTGTGTGATTTCCTATCATTCCCATAAGCTTTGTGTCTCCTTTGTTTCCTCTCTCGGCCGAGCCCATTTGCTTTTCTCTTTCCCATTTCGCCCACCGTGGCTATATTTAGCTTTCCTATACCGTTCGGCATGTCATTGGCCATTTTTTTTCTTGACACGCAGTTGCTTCTTCCTAGGAGCAGCCCTGCAGAGATGACTACACCAACCACTACTCTGTAAAATGTCAGCTATATAGAGGGCCTGGTAATTGCAGCTCTTCAGTGTAATCACTATTTAGCACAGGCTCTGAGCCTGTAAACAGCGGCTTCGCTTTATGTGAGTTTAAGTCAGAATGATTTGCAGCAAAGGAGAAGATAATGGCAGATGGTTATAGACCCCCTCTATTGATATTTTACTCCGGCGCGGCCCACCAGCCCCCTTTTGTCCAGAAGAAGGCCATAATTTGCATGTTACTTACAACACAAAACTTGGATGATGCAAATGGCTGTCTTTAGTCTCCACTTGTTATAATGAGATTTGCATGTTTATGAAACAGAAATGGGAACAGATAAATCCATTACTGAGACACATTGTCTGCAGACGATACTAAATAGGCAAGAAGACGGTATTTACAAAAGGTAACAAAAGAGAAAAATAAAATCTGTCTCCAATTAGAAATTTTTTTTTTTTTAGAAAATACCTGTGGAGCGGCCCCCAAACGCAGGACAACGGGGTACTCGGATCCGGGTCTCTCGGTTCTGAGGATGTCACGGTGGCCCGATCCGGTCCGTGGTTCTGCTAAGGGGCGCCCAATAAAAGGTGTAGGTGGTGGTGTAGGTCGCAGCAAATAACGAGGACTCAGGGTTGCAGTCTCTTTACCTTTTACTGAAGGCTTCAGCATCCGCAATCCAGAGCACTGCTAACAGGGCTGGCTGAGACCGGCCGGTCCGAAGGCACATCCAGAGCTCCCTTTGCAGGTGGAAATCAGTAGCCTTCCTACTAGCGCCTGGGTGTTGTAGTACTTCCCTGCTGAGCACCACGGGATAGTCCTCACAACTGTCGTGTATGTTTCTGTTCTTTCTCTCCGTCCCCCAGATGATATGGATAGGGCGCACCCGTATCACGGGGTAGGCCTGGAGTTATTTTATAGGGACCCTAGAGACGCCCCTCTCCCACAATTGCCTCCGTTGTCTTCATTAGGTGATTTAGGTGAGGCAGCCAACCTAAAATTAACTGCCCTGCCGTTGGTTTGAAGTAATGCGTAGAGCCCAATACTTCCTCGGCGTTCCGGCCACCGGCTACGCGCCTCAGTAGGATGTTGCCGATCTCGGGGCACGACTCCTACTGGTTCTGTCGCCTTTCTGCTGTGATCTCGTTTCTCACTTCTCCACAATATACTTCGCTTCGTGTCCTTTCTTAAGATGCCGCCTCAATGAGGGTGCAGGCACGGCTCCGTAACAATCTGTCCTTTCGCTAGGCCTCTGTCAGGATCCCACCCCTGACAGGGACCCCCCTGGATCTTCCCAAGCAACGCTCTTCTCTCACTAGATGTTACCTGTGCAAAACCCAGTCAGCTTCTCCCTAACTTCCTATCCAACTCCCAGTTTTACCAGAGTGTGAGGAGTAGCCTAATACATAGAACCCTTTGCTCCCCCTGGTGGCCGGAGTGTGAAGTATAATGTGTGACTGTGATACCTGGTCAGGTGAACTCCTTTAGTGCCATCAGACATACCATCACTCCCCTTAGTGGCGGAGCGACAGTACTGCACCGACCAGGACTCTGGGGCGCTGCACCTGGAAGCCCAACACTGCCAGGGGGAATAAAGTTCATTTTCTCTTCGCAGCTTTCGGCCAAGTGCGGGCACTTCACAGATTCAGAACGTTATTGACCTGCAGATTAACCCCATATCTGCAGGTCAATAGAGTTTTTTTCTGGAGACAGGTTCCATTTAAAGGGGTTCTCCACTACTTGGACAACCTTTTCTCAATTCCAAATTTCCCCATATAAAACAATAACAATTAGGCCGGGGTCACACTTGTGAGTGCAATGTGAGAAACTTGCGCGAGTCTCTCGCATCAATACCTGGCACTGCTGCCGGCACTCGGGACAGGAGTGTGCGGCTGCATGTATTTCTATGCAGCTGAACGTTCCAGTCCCAAGTGTCGGCAGCAGTGCTGGGTATTGATGCGAGAGACTCGTGAGAGTTTCTCGCATTGCACTCACAAATGTGACCCCGGCCTTATACTCACCTTATTTCAGGCAGTGTTGCACTGGCTCTCCCAGGGCTCACCTGACATTGTCATGTCATGTCATCCCTGGGGTCAATCAGTGACCACTTCACTCTCCCCTCCTCCAGACTTTTGGATGAATTGAGAGCTGCCTCTGCTCTGTCACTTCCTCCTGATGACTTATTTGTCTGAAAAAGGGGAGAGTGAAGAGGCCATTGATCTGTAAAACACAGATATATGAACATACTATATTAACTACATATAGGCTGTAATGGCTACATGTTTTCTCCATGAAAAACTGTGATTGAACACATACTTGAAAAATGGATGTCTGAATGAATCCTTAGGACAGGCCTGCACAATATACGGCCCGCCGAAGGATATTGTGCGGCCTGCGGAGCCAACTCCTTCCTGTGTTCAAATATATTTGTGTCTTTCAGATGTGAATAGAATTGGACACTGTGGCGCCGGGACTATGGAAGAGTGGTGCTACTCAGTCCCAACCCCAGTGTGCAGTGTCCTTAAGACGTCATCACACTGCTACCAGCTCCGCACAAGCAGCGGAACAGACAAGTCGGGCATCAGTAAGCGCTCCATGGAGGAGCTGAAGATTAAATGTACTATTATTTTATATGACCGGGAGGGTTGTGATACTAGGGAGGCACATAATGGGGCAATGGCGACTTTGTGGGGCAATTAAGGGAGATTGTGAAAGAGGGCATAGTACAACAAGGGTCAGTGGGGGGAACATTATGGAGAGGCACAGTATGTGGGAGAATATTATGGAGAAGGGCAGCATGGAGGAGCATTATGCAGAGAAGAAGCAGTGTGGGGGAATAGTATGGAGAGGGGCAGTGTTTGGGGGACAATACAGAGAGGGGCCGAGTGGTGGGGACATTACGGAGAAGGAGCTGAGTTTGAGTAACACATGTGCTAATAGTATTAAATGTCTGCTGGCAAATGCAAGTCTTGCAAACAAAATGAATGAACTGGAGACTTATGCCGGTCACAGAAGACGATGTGGTGGGCATTACGGAAACCTGGCTGGATGAAAGCCATGATTGGGTGACAAACGTAGAGGCTTACACTACATTTAAAAAGGACAGGAAAGACTAAAGAGGTGGAAGGGTGATTTTGTAAAATCCAACTTAAACCCTGTGCTCAATAATGACATTGGGGAGCTATGACTAGAGTCAGTAAATGTACATGGGGATGGCAATAATGGAAAGCTGCTAATTGGAGTTTGCTACAAGCCTCGTAATATAGCTGAACAAATAGAAGATAATATGCAGCAGCAAATTAATAAATAAATTGTTAAAACACAGTGGACCTATACCAGCAGATGACATGGCTCCCCAAACCATCAGTGATTGTGGAAGCTTCACATTAGACCTCCAGCAGCTTGGATTGTGGCCTCTCCACTCTTTCTCCAGACTCTGGGACCTTGATTTCCAAATGAAATGCAAAATTTACTTTCCTTGTGGAGTGTGTCAATGACTGCCTTCTGGACATCTGTAAAGTCAACAGTCTTCCCCATGATTGTGGATCCTACTGAAACAGACTAAGGGTACCTTTACACAGTGCAATTTTGATCGCTACGACGGCACGATTCGTGACGTTGCAGCGTCGTATGATTATCGCTCCAGCGTCGTAGACTGCAGTCACACGTTGCAATACACAGCGCTGGAGCGATAATTTCATGACGTATTTGCGATGTAGAAGCCGTTGGTTACTGTGCGCACATCGTATACAACCTGTGTCACACGATGCAATCATGCCGCCACAGCGGGACACTAGACGACGAAAGAAAGTTTCAAACGATCTGCTACGACGTACGATTCTCAGCGGGGATCCGGATCGCAGTAGCGTGTCAGACACAACGATATCGTAAATGCATCGCTGGAACGTCACAAATCGTGCCGTCGTAGCGATCAAAATTGCACTGTGTAAAGGTACCCTAAGGGACCTTTTTAAACACCTAAGAAGCCTTTGCAGGTGTTTTTTGTTAATTATTGTAATTTAGTGAGATAATGACTTCTGGGTTTTCATTGGCTGTAAGCCATAATCATTAACATTAACAGAAATAAACACGTGAAATAGATCACTCTGTTGGTAATGACTCTATATAATATATGAGTTTCACTTTTTGTATTGAAGAACTGAAATAAATTAACTTTTTGATGATATTCTAATTTTGTGAGAAGCACCTGTAAATGTCGGGGGTCACTGAAGAACATGTCTCACAACTTTGCAGCCTTTACACAGTAATTTTCCTCCTTCTGAAATCCTAAATTCCTCTCTCATTGCCCCCATAAAGTATGATGCCAACGAAAGTGTCCCCCAAACACAGTATGAAACCCCAATGGTGAATTCCCCCACATTAGCCTCCACATGCACAGTTTGATGACCCTACTGCACCCCACCTCAATTCCCAAGGCAAGGTATGGTGACCCCAACACAGTATGATCCCACACCTGTGACCCCCACACAGCCCTCCATGTAGTGTAATGGACCTACATGCAGTATAATGGCCCCACACCTCTCCACACTATATAATGGCCCATACTAGCCCTCCAAACAGTATAATGGCCCGCAGTAGCCCTCCAAACAGTGTAATGGCCCCCACACACAGTATGATGGACCCCCCACACACCTTCATACAGTATAATTGCTTGCATACACTATAATGGCCCCCCACATAGCCCTTTAAATAGTATAATGGAACCACATAGTCTTCCATATAGTATATTGGCCCAATATAGTATAATTTGCCCCAATAATCCTCCATAGAATATAATGCACTCCCCATGGTCCTCCATACAATATAATGGACCCCCATGGTCCTCCATAGAATATAATGGACCCCCATGGTCCTCCATACAATAGAATGGACCCCCCATGGTCCTCCATACAATAGAATGGACCCCCCATGGTCCTCCATACAATAGAATGGACCCCCATGGTCCTCCATCCTCTTATGGCCACCAGTCACTGATTAAAAAAAACAAAACAATACTAACCTCTCCTTGTTCAACCCAGTATTCAACTACTGCCCTCTGCTGCTCACAAAGCCTTGCCGACATGTGTAATGTGGAGTTCCAGCATGTAGTCATATCACACACCAGTCGGTGCAGCACTGCCAGATCAGCGGCATCAGAAACTGCTGAGCCACTAAGTTGAGCATGTGGGCCAGCCATGGGATGTGAACAAGCTTGCCAAGCTTCAGAGCCACCACCGTGTTATGGCCTTTATAACATACGACCATGCCTGGTTGTAGGTTCCGCGGCGAGAGCCACAGATGTGCCTAGTCTGTTATAACCCTAGCCTTTCTACAACTGTGGTGGTGTGCTGTTTGTCACCTAAAAACAAAATTAGTTTCAACAGAGCCTGTTGCTGCTTCACTGAGGCAGTGCTGCAGTGTTTCCAGCTTGCAACCGATTTGGATGATGTGCTCAGAGATAGCAATTCGGAGAAGGAGGACGGGGAGTGGATGCAGGAACTTGTGTAGAAGGTGGAGGAAACCCTGATGGAACTAGGGCCCATGCTCCTTGGCTTCGTTAGCATGTGTATCATTCCAGGGTCCGACTCAGTTCCGGCCTCCACAAGGTTCATGGAGAGTTGTCAGGGAAATTTAGTGTCTCTGGCCACAAATGGTTGTCCATGTGTCATTCAGTGGACCTCCCCAGTTACTGGATTTGTCAAGGCACCGGTGATGTTATGGGCCAACTGGTGTAAGGCAGGGATGGCACACCGGGAAAAATAGTGACAGCTGGGGAGTACCAAGGGAGTTTGCGGAAAGCCTCAGTGTCCATCAACCTAAATAGCAACATTTCCAGGGCAAGCAGTCTAGAAATGTGCCCGTTTAGTGTATAGGCCTGTGGGTGAGTAACTGTGTATTTTTGTTTGTGTTCAAAGACAAAGAATAGGACGTAGTGGCTGATGGGACTTGCGAATGTGCAACGACAGATGCAGGACAGGAAGCATCTTTGCCTGTGTCCTGGACAAGGGATTGGCAAGCATGCAGCACGGGGAAGAGGTAGTGGTGTCACCCACAGACACTGATTGTGGACCCAAGCATTCGGCCCATTGATGACGTGCTTGAGCATGCTGGGAGTGACCAGGCCCCTGCTGACCTTGGTACCGCACAGGTTGCAAATGATAGTTCTTTTATCATCTGCACTTTCTTTAAAAAAGGTGCCAGACTGGAGAACACCTACCCCTTGATATGGAAACTTGCTGTGTGTGGGTGCGCTGGGAAACAGTTGCCCATCTCCTGCCTATTGGTACCCACTGCCTGTTGTGGTGCTGCAGATCACTCCCTTTCTGTGCTGTTGTCCTCCCTTTGCATGGCACCTTCCCAGGAAGGGTCTTTAACTTCATTTACCACTTCCGCACTCTGTTTCTACTAACTTGTTGACTTAACAACATCACTTGTTGGCAACTGTGTCTCATCATCATCATCATCATCTACCTCTTGAGACACTAATTGTTATTCCCCTCCAATGTCTTCTTCTGACCATGGCTGTTCAAATATTTGGGCATCACTACACAGGATCTCCTAATGTCCCTCTTGAAACATGCAGGGTGAGAAGCCAGAATCAATAAATGAAGATGTAAAGAGCTCCTCGGAGTGTGGATCACTTGTCTCCTGGGACGTGCCATGGTGGAATGAAAGATCAGGGTGAAGATTATGTGGTCCAGACTCTTGGCTAGTGAGACTGGACCATGTGGAAGACAAGGTGGTGCTGGGAAACATACTGGAAACATCTACCATCCAACTGACCACATGTTCACACTGTTCTGGCTTCAAGAGTGGTGTCCCGTGTCCGTGTCTAGGTCTCATGTTTGTTGTGCTCCTGCAGAAGGCACAATTTTACCTGGCTCACATCCTCGGCCACTGTGTGCACCATCAGCAGCATGTCCACTTCCCCATCCCTTACCACACGCCTTGCACATTTTAAATTAGGTTTATAATATTTGCCTGCAAACTTTCCGGTATTAATAGGGAAAAGAAAATATGTAGCCCTGAAGAGGACTTTTGTTTTAAGATTGCAGCTGCTGCATGCCTATAGAAGGACTGTAAGGTAATAAACCCTGCTTTATCCCTCTAATCCAAAACCGTCCCTCATCCACCAACTATCGCTACACTGTATGAAGGCAACAGCGGTTTTACTAGACAAAGGACAGTATGTAACCCTGAAAAGGACTTTTGTTTTAACAGTGTAGCAGTAGTATACAAGTACTGCAATAGCAATATTAAACACTGCCTATATGCCTGCTCTAAAATAAGCTTTCCCGCCTATAAAAATTCTCCCAGAACAGCTTCCAGAGGAGAGCGTGCCGAGCATTGCATCATCGGGTTTTATACCAGACCCTATGATGTGATGCGGCCGGCCTATTACAGGTGATGCCAGTAGCCAACATGGCTACCTCATTACGGTTTATGGCAGGCAATCCCCACATGTTTATTGGCTAACAGACGTGAAATATGTGGCGCTCGACCACCTGCGATACTCGATCAAGTAATGAATGTGCCCGAGCACCCCGATACTCTTTCATCACTAATAAAGAAGCATGTTTTTGCTTAAATTTTTAGGTTTGCAGCAATTTTGAAAAATTGTGGGGAAAAAATGCAGTGCATTATATGAACTTACTCAGAGGGTGGTTTCACAGTATTTTTATGAAAATCTACACTCGTTATTATTGAACCTTTTTGAATAAAAGCCGTAAGTAGGTCCAACAATATTTTTTTTTTTTATATTTCCCATTCTTTCTTTTTTAATTCATTCCTGACTTTGGATCAATGTAATTACTCAAAAACCTCAGCGTTGTAAAAATAAAAAAAATAGCCTGAGTATGAAACCACCCCTATGCTTCTTAGGCCAGTCTCACACGTCCAGATAATTCCGGTACCGGAAAAATCGGTACCGGAATTATCCGTGTCTGTGTGCTCACATGGCACATCAGTGTGGCACACGTGCGGCAGCCGTGTGCCGCCCGTGTGCCGACTGAGGACCACACGGACCGTGCAGGAGACAGCGCTAGAGTTAAGCGCTGTCCCCTGCTTTTGGTGCTGAAGCCAGCATTCATTCCTTCTCCCCAGCAGCATTCGTTTTTTTTTTTTCTTGTTTTTAAAATAAATTTCCCGGTCACCTCCCCGCCTCCCACCCCCTGTGCGCCCGTTCGCTGGCATTAAAATACTCACCCAGCTCCTGCGATGCTTCCTCTCAGCGCCGCAGCTTGTCCTGTATAAGCGGTCACGTGGTACCGCTCATTACAGTGATGAATATGCGGCTCCACCCCTATGGGTACGTGAGTCAGTGTCTCCGGTACGCGAGAAAAGTGTCACCACACGTACCGGAGCCACTGACGTGTGAAACCGGCCTAAAAAAAAAAAAAACACAACGTAAACAAGAAGGGCAATATGCACAGCGATGTCAAAACAACTTGCTGTGCACATGTTCAGTCTTTTGGAGCTTCATTTAACCCCTTCATCCCGGGTGAGTTTCTGTTTTTTTCGTTTCAGTTTTTTTCCTCCCCTTCTTCCAAGGGCCAGAAATGTTTTTATTTTTCCATCAATATAGCAGTATGACGCTTGAAAAAAATCCAAGTTGGTTCAAATTGCAAAAAAAGTGCAATTTCACAAATGTTTTTTTTGAGGGGTGGGGGGAGGGCTTTATTTACCCTCTTCACTATACGGTAAAACTGACCTGGCAATATAATTCTGCAGGTCAGTACCAGTACGCAGATCCCAAACTTCTATAGTTTTTTTTTATTTAACTGGTAAAAAAATGAACCAAAACACAAAACAGAAATTGCAAAAAACAAAAACACTACTTATATCTCAATTTTCCAAGACCCGTAACGGTTTCAATATTCGGGATGTGGGGCTGTATGATGGCTTATTTTTTTGGTCCCTGAGCATATGGTTTTATTGGCATCTGTGGGGTTTAGTTATGTTGTTTTGATCGCCACTTATTGCAATGTTATGTCTGCCAGAAAAAAATGTAATTCTGTAGTTTTGATTTTTTTGTATTGTTACACTGTTCACGATCTAACTAATTTTTTTTGCATTTTAATTTACGAATGGAGCAATACCAAATGTGTATTTTTTTAGTGGTTTTATTTTTAAAAACTGGGTAGGGCCCAATAACCATGGACCTTCCCAGCCTGATAATATCAGCTTACAGCTGTCTGCTTTACCTTTGCTGGTTATCAAAATGTGGGGGACCCCATGTAATTTTTTCATTTATTCATTAGGTTAATCAATGTACAGTAAGCTAAACACACAAGACACTAATTATGGATCTCATGGATAGTCTATGGCCTAGTTGACGCATACGTCCAAATCCTGTTTTGAGATGGGGGGGGTTGGACATAAGACCTAATAGGAGCCACGAATGTGGGCAAAAATGGAGCATTATCCCAATTCATCAGAAAGGGGCTGAACGGCAGCACAGACACAACCACATGCACCGATGCATCGCTTTGCTGGAAAAAAACACTCTGTAGATCACAGCGCACACTCAGGTCTTTTGTTCTGCTGATCGGGAGGATCTTGGGTTATGAACCAATAGCACATTTCAGTGTAAAAGGGCCACTGAAATACTGTAGAACAGAAGAACATGTACAATGCAAGTAAGTTTCTACAAAATTTTGCATGGATTTTAGAGAATGCTGCAGAAATAAAAAGATTTTCTCTGCTTTTTTTTCATAAAGTGCCATCGCTATTGTTTGGTGTTGCAAGTGAACACTCTTTAAATAAATGAGCTGCAATACCAGACACAACCTACTGACAAGAGTGGCACTACGCCTGGTAGAAAGCAGCCATGTTCATACACCCGTTTTAGAATCTGGAGCCTGACGATCTACTGTAGATTACGGTACTGACGTAGGTGAAATCTGCAGCTAAATCCATACACAAATTCAGTGTTAAATCATAGCATCTAAATACGAAGCTGCCCAGGACTCTGCGCTTCCACGTGGCTCTGCTGGCCATGACATTCTTCTACATCGTTCCTTAGTCAACTAAGCATAGTTAAAACTAACATCTATAATTATGGAAACAGCGCCGCCTGTTGGTGCAGGGAATGAAGTGCATGTTATAGACTGCTGAATGTGGAATTTGCATTGGTCACTTGCTTGGTTTTCATATAGAAATTAAAAGGGATTGGTAATAAAATAATGTCCTTTGATGTACAGTTATTAGATCTGTCCCTACTTACAGGTTCTGTGTCTTTTGAAATGTTATAATTTGCAGCTAGTAAATGTTTGGGTTTCTCCCCATGCACTTTTATCAATAATCAGCTCGATGCAGGACTATTCCTCTGAATGATATTTAATTAACCACTTATGGACAGTTCATAGATTCTATGCATTCAGGAGGTTCAGGGCTCATTCACACGGCCGTATTTTTGGGTCGAGTGCGGTCCATGGAAAAAACGGACTGCACTCAGACCAATGTTATTCAATGGGGCAGTGCAGGCGAGTGATCTTTTTTTTTTTTTGTTCACTGACCTGAGTCTATGCATGGGTGGGAAAAAATATGTCACAGCATGCACTAGTTTCTTCCATAAATCAGATGAGACTCAACCATTCAAGTCTATGGGTGCGAAAAAAGGGCGGATGCCACACGGAGCTACAGTGTAACAATCGATTGATACAGATACATTGTAATTCTGTAACATAGGAAATAGTAAATGATTAATTGCCGCTGCTGCAAAAAACGGATTGCACGCGGATGACAAGTGAATTAAAAATATCGTCCAAATCTTCTGGATGCAACTCAGACGATTGTTTATATGAATGTGTGAACCTAGCCTTAGACTACATTCCCACAATGAGTTTTTGGTGTTACAGATTTTCTGCACCTTTTAAGTTGCTTGCATTTTCTTTTTACATGCGTTTTTAGGGAGCTTTTTGTTGAGTTTTTAATGTTGCTGTTTTTCTGCACCCATTAAGTAACATCGGTTACTTGCATTTAAAAAAAAAAATAAGCAGAGTAAAAAAAAAAAAACCTCACGTAAACGTCATGGAAACATAGCCTAATTAATAAAGTTTTTTGTCTTTCTCTAGGTCTCTTTCACACGTCAGTGTTTCAGGTACATGTGGCATCTATTTTTTTCATGGATACCACACGTACCCATTATAAATCAGGGTACTGCACGTGTTTAACACAGCAAAGTAAAGGAGGAGCTTTGGAATTTAATTATCTTAAGCCATACTGAAAAAAAAAAACAGATGGCACACTGACCCAAAACACTGATGACATCAGTACCGTTTTTTCCCGGTACCAGTATTATACAGATGTGCGAAGGGGTCTCAGCATTGGTTTACACGTTGGGAAATTTGTATCTGAACTCACACAATGGAGAAGATGGAGAAATTGTGTTCTCCATCTTCTCACCAGTGCTGCAATTCTCTCATGTGTGAGAATCGGATGACACTAAGCTGACACTCGGATCAGAGATTGAGCTGATTGTCATCAGTCAACTGGATTTTCCCGCATGAGAGGATGAATGCTCGAGTGACCTCAGCTTTAAATTCACAGCATGTCCATGTTTAGGCCGGGATCATGCTTGCGAGAAACTCGCATGAGTCTCACATCTCAGCACCCGGCACTGGGAACCGGAGTGTGTGGCTGCATGTATTTCTATGCAGCTGAATTCCCCGGTCTGAGTGCCGGTGGCAGCGCCCGGTATTGAGATGTGAGACTCGTGCGAGTTTCTCGCAAGTGTGATCCCAGCCTCACAGAGGATCTCACCTATTGCAATGCAAAATCGACAATGTTTTTTTTTTCCCCCTCAAGTATAAGCAATTAACGTACATTCACACAAAAACTTTTGGTTTTTTTTCCTCACTTTTCTGGGCATTATTTGGTTCTTTGACTTTTTTTTTTGTGCACAAAAAACAAACAAACCAGTATTACGTGCACTATGGGGATTTTATCCATTGAAATAAATAAGAAGCAGTATAATAGTATTGATCTTACTTTGTGGTCAGCATGAAAATAACCAGTTTGATTTCTTATCCTCAGGAAATGAGCCCGACATGTCTCAGCATGTACAACATTCTCTACTTTTTCTCCTCATGGAGTTTTGTATTCTTGATGACAGTTTCTATTTAGATTCCATAAATTTGCTGAAAACTGTAAAATAATAGTAATAATACTACTACTAAATAATAATAACAACATAATAATCATATTGAACATGAAGGCAACACAAGTTTACTATCATTAAATTAAAAACTAAATATCTGTATATTGTCTGATTTTTGTGAACAATATTAAATAGATTTCCTTAAACGTACAGCGTCTACAATTCTGACATTTCGGGTCAGGTTTGTGTGCAGATGTCATCAGAAGCATGGATGCTTCATTTACAGCTGACTTAGGCATAGGGCGTCCAAAGAAGGGCAAATTGCACCCATATTTAACCTTTAGTCGCGTGGGCTCTATTGGACCCCAAGCAAATTTATTTTGTCATATTTACGCACGTATGGAAGGTAGGTAACGTCGGTGCCGGTAGTTTCCTAGCTCAGTTGTCCCTCCATCCTCAGTACATGGCAAGACACAGCGTTGACTACTTGTACCGCAGTGAGGTGCTTGCGACTAAGGCTACTTTCACACTAGCTTTGTGCACTGCACGTCGCAATGCGTCGATGTGGAGAAAAAACGCATCCTGCAAAGTTGTCTGCAGGATGCGTTTTTTCCCCATAGACTAACATTACCGACGCATTGCGACGCAGTGCTACACGTTGCAACCGCCGTGCGATGGTTGTGTCGTGTTTTGGCGCACCGCCGCCACAAAAAAGTTACATGTAACTTTTTTTGTGCGTCGGGACCGCCATTTTCGACCACGCATGCGCGGCCAAAACTCCGCCCCCTCCTCCCAGTACCTTACAATGAAGCAGCAGAAGCGTCTTAAGACTGCTTCCACTGCCGACGTCGGGTATTTTCTTCACAGTTTGCGTCGGTACGTTGGGCCGACGCTAGTGTGAAAGCAGCCTTAGGCTGCCGTCACACTAGCAGTATTTGGTCAGTATTTTACATCAGTATTTGTAAGCCAAAACCAGGAGGGGAACAATCAGAGGTAAAGTGTAATAGATACATATGCACCACTTCTGTATTTATCACCCACTCCTGGTTTTGGCTTCCAAATACTGATGTACAAGACTGACCAAATACTGATAGTGTGACGGCAGCCTAATAGTTTAAGTATTTTGGTGCGACTAACTGAACGGTTAGGGTATGTTTCCAAGTTCAGTAAACGCTGCGAGTTTGACGCTGCGCAGTGCTGCAGCGTCAAACACGCAGCGTCCAGATGTTCCAGCATAGTGGAGGGGATTTGATGAAATCCCGTCTCCACTATGCGTGGAAACCCGCACGCGGCGGCCCTGTGACTCCGGACATGCTGCACGTCTTTTCAGATCGCAGCATGCCCGTACACCTTGCAGGGACGCAGCGTCCCCGCAAGGCATATCACAGGGCCCTATGGGAGAGAGCGATCATCCCGGATGTGAAGAGTTAACACATCCGGCATGATCGCGTCCCATTAAGGGGGCGGGGCTTGGCGCCGAGCGGCTTCGCCGCTGCGGCGATACCGCCAGCCATCCTGATCGTGGAAACATACCCTAAGGGTCTGCAACACCTGGACCCTTTCTGGTTCTACACAAGCAATTTTAGATCACCATGATCTGTTCCATTCAGTAGCATCATAGGATATCTGGGCATTGTGTGTGTAACACAGAAGAAGTACAATAGTATATACCGTATAGTCTCCGTCACTCCAGATCAGGGTAGCGGCACACAAAGTCTTTTGGCAGAGTTTTCGGAGAGGAAACTGAGCAGAAGCTCCCAAAATCCTCTGCAAAAACGTCGAATTTCAGCTCCAAAAACGGAACATTCCCTCAGGATATTTTCTCATGGGTGGGTACACTTATACATTTTCTATCTGGATTTGAGGGCAGAAGAGTTACACAGTACTGCGGTAGTGGCCTTGTGGATCAGATTTTACTAAATGTCATCCACACAGTGCCGAAAAATAAATCAGCAGCGATAATGGACATGCAGGACAGATTTCACATTTGCAGCCTGTCAAAGTGAGAAATGGACAGATAGAATTGAACGAGTCCATTTGATCCATGACTAGGATAAGAAAAAAAAAAATAATAATTAAAAAAAAACCCAGACGTCTCCATGATTTTTTTGCGGATCACTTGGTCTGCAAAAAAAAAAACAAGGGCGTGTGAACAGCTCTGGAGACTATAATGGGTGCACGGTCCACACGGACAGAACACGTATGTGACTCGTGGACATATGAATAAGGCATAAAGCTGATAAAATTCACTCACAAACATAAAGGTGTGTATGAAAATATGACATTTCCACAATGAGGATAATCATCAGGACACTCCTACAGGAGAAGAGCCGATTTATATTATAGGGAATTGCTACTTGGGCAGTTTTCTAACAACCACAGGCTTCATATTAAGCACCCAAGTAAAAAGCTTGACATATTTCAGACCTTTTGCAGGGCTCGGAAATCACCCACCTGGTCTGTCACAAACAGTCCAACCTCAATACTTCCCGACCGGGTGAATTCTCTACCTGCTAGTTCCTTTTTTTTAAAGAAGATGAACTTTGGGGCTGGGCTGCATTTAGGTGGGGTGTGGGGGTTTTAGGAATTCTAACCAATGGCAGTTTGATTCCTTTTTTTCTGTATTTTTGCTAAATGAGTATTAAAAAAAAATTAGAGCAGGGCAAAAATACCAAAAATCTCCTGGATGTATTTAGTCAGTGATGGTTTCCGTTTTTCTACAATAGAGCTGTAAGGGGCGTATCAAGACCCCAAACTGAGGAACGTTCTGCGTGCCCACCTTGGATTTAGAATTTTCATGTCATTTATAAGTTCTCAACATAATCATCAATATTACACAGCAGCGACTAAAACTGAGGTCCAGTTAAAGGGGTATCCCCATCTCTAAGATCTTATCCTAATATGTAGGTGTGATAATAATATTAGAAAATATCTCGAATTAGAAAATTAGAAATGTAGTATAGTTCTTCTGATAAGCTATGTCGCTTACCCCATGTGCAAGGCATTGCAGCAGCTTAGATATCCATGGTTACGACCACTAAGAGCTGTTTAACTGTCACTATATGAGTGGTTGTAACCATGGATACCTAAGCTACTACATTGCCCTGCACATGGGGTAAGCGACATAGCATTTCCAATAGGAGGTATTTGCTAATATTATTATTATTGCACCTATCACATATTGGGATAGGATCTTGGAGATGGGAAAATCACTAATAGATTATCGCAAATGATAATCTTTTTCAGTATAAACAGGCTACGGAATGCTCATCGTCAGGTAAAGTGATCTTCCGTGCTGCACAAAAGATCATCGTTTTCAGCAGTGCATTGTCCTGTGTAAACAGGACTCGTGTTGGCGAGAATAACTGAACGATCTATTACGGATCATTTAGTGTGCAGCGTTAACTGCGGTTCGTCTGTGTTTTTTTGTTAGGAAATTAAAAGGGTTAAAAGTTGACCATCGATTTCTCCTTTTTCCAACAAAATTAACAAAACCATTTTTTTAGGGATCACCTCATATTTGAAGTGGCTTTGAGGGGTCTATATGATGGAAAATACCCAAATGTGACACCATTCTAAAAATTTCACCCCTCAAGGTGCTTAAAACCACATGCATGAATTTTATTATACCTTCAGGTGCTTCACGGGAATTTTTGGATTGTGGGAAAAAAAAGAACATTTAACTTGTTTACACAAATAATTTTCTTTAGACCCATTTTTTTTTATTTTGATCAGGGTAACAGGAAAAAATGGACCCCAAATATTGTTGTGCAATTTCTGCTGAGCATGACGATACCCCATATGTGGAGGAAAAAATGTTTGGGGGCACGGCAGAGTTCGGAAGGGAAGGAGCGCCGTTTGACTTTTTGAATGCAAAATTTACTGGAACAATCGGCAGACGCCATGTCGTGTTTGCAGAGCCCCTGATGTGCCTAAACAGTGAAAATCCCCCACAAGTGACATCATTTTGGAAACTAGACCCCTCAGGGAACTGATCTAGATGTGTTGTGAGCACACTGAACCCTCAGGTGCTTCACAGAAGTTTATAACATTGAGCTGTGAAAATAAAAATATCACATTTCCTCCACAAAAATGTTATTTTAGCCCCAATTTTTTTATTTTCACAATGGTAACAGAATAAATTGCACAATACAGTTTGTTGTGTAATTTCTGCTGACTATGCCGATACCCCATATGTGGGGGAATACTACTTTTGAGGCACAGTGCAAAGCTCAGAAGGGAAGAGGCGTCATATCAGAGTTCAGATTTTGCTGGAATGGTTTGAGGGTGCCATGTCACATTGGCAGAGCCCCTGAGGTGCCACAACAACAGAACTCCCCATATGTGAACTCATCTTACAAACTACACTCCCAATGAGTTCATCTAGGGGTATCTTTCCTATATCAAAATGGAGGATACCAGAATGTACCGCATCTTTATGGAATCTTTTCAGTTAGGCTACGTTCACATTTGCGTTGTGCGCCGCAGCATCGGCGACGCAACGCACAACGCAAATGTGAACGCATGCACAACACAGCGTTTTGTGACGCATACGTCCACTTTTGCATGGTTTTGGGCGCAGAAAAAACTGCAACTTGCTGCGTCCTCTGCGCCCTGACGCATGCACCACAGTGACGCATGCGTCACAAAATGCAAATGCAACGCATGTCCATGCGCCCCCATGTTAAATATAGAGGCGCATGACGCATGCGCCGACGCTGCAGCCCCCGACGCTGCGGCGCAGAATGCAAATGTGAACGTAGCCTTAGCCATTAAAAGGTATCAACCATTGAGGACTCTCAATTCTAAATATTTTTCTAGGGGTGCAGTGATCATATTGACACCACATGTGCCTCACAGAATTTTATCCCATTGAGCGGTGAAGAAAGAATAAATTACATTTTTACCACTAAAATGTTGTTTTAGCCCCAAGGTTTTAATTTTTCTAAGGACTAATAGGATTTTTTTTTTTTACAGCAAACTGAGGTCCATTTTTTCCTGAGTGCGCCAGTGCCATACATGTAATATATGCAGATTTTACTGTTATGGTTTGCTAGTGCCATGACCCACTGGGAGAGCTCCTGAGTTGCCAGAACCGCAGAACCCCCCATTAGTGACCCCATTTTACAAACTACACCTCTCAACAAATTCATCTAGGGGTGCAGTGATCATATTGACAACACAGGTGTGTCACAAAATTTTATACCATTGAGCAATGAAGAAAAAATAACTAAATTTTTACCACCAAACTTTAGTTTTAGCCCCAGATTTTACATTGTCACATAAGAAGTAGGTAAAAATGGCACAATAATTTGTCCCATAATTTCAACTGAACGTGGCAATACCCCATATGTGGCAGTACAGTACTGCTTAGCCATACGGCAAGACTCGGGATGGACGGAGCGCTATTTGCCTCCTGGAGTACAGATTTTCCTAGAATAGATTGCAGACTCGATATACAGAGCCCCTAATTGCTAGAAGAGCAGAATCCCCCCTCAAGTGACCCCATTTTGAAAATTATACTCCTTTGGAAATTTATCTACAGGTGTAGTGACGATTTAGACTTCACGGGTGTTTTCCAGAAAGAAGCAGCAATGATTGTTGCTGAGTGAAAATTGCAAACTGTCATTGTAGTGACCAGTACGTTGCAGTCACCAGTACATTATGTCCAGCTCATGCTTCTGGAGACATGTACCCTGTTGTGAATTTGGATTCTGGGCTCCCCCGGTGGCTACTGGTGGAATTGAACTTGTGACATCATCTTCCCTGTTCACCTGTTCTGATTAGATCTGGGTGTCGCTATATAACCTGGCTTCTCTGTTAGATGCTTGCCGGTCAACAATGTTATCAGAAGCCTCTCTGTGCTTGTTCCTGCTCCCAGACATCTACTAGATAAGTTGGACATTCGTCCATGTTTTGTTTTTGTATTTTGGTTCCAGTTCACAGCTGCAGTTTCGTTACTGTGTCTGGAAAGCTCTTGTTGATCAGGAATTGCCACTCTGGTATTATGAGTTAATGCCAGAGTCCTAAAGTAATTTCTGGATGTGTTTTGTTAGGGTTTTCTACTGACCATGAAAGTATGCTTTCTGTCTTCTGCTATCTAGAAAGCGGACCTCAAATTTGCTAAAACTATTTTCCTGCTGCGTTTGTTGTTTCATCTCATATCACCGCCAATATATGTGGGGGGCTTCTGTCTCCTTTTTGGGCATTTCTCTAGAGGTGAGTCAGGTCTTATATTTCCCTCTGCTAGCATTATTTAGTTCTCCGGCCGGCGCTGGGCATATAGGGATAAAAAGTAGGACATGCTACCTGGCTACTTCTAGATGATGCGGTAGGTTTAGTTCATGGTCAGTACAGTTACATCTTCCAAGAGCTTGTTCCTATTGAGGCTTATGCTAGTTCTCTGGCCATGGAGATCATGACAGTTTGACCGGCCCACTAAAGGGTTAAAATCCTTGGCTGAGAAAGGAGAGAAATAAGAAGTCTGCTGAAAATTTTTTTTTTTTTTTTTTTCTCTAGTAGTTAGTGTGCTCTTAATTGGATCACTTGCCAGTCTGTCTATGCTGCAGTCTTTCTTTTTTTTCTCTCTCCTTCTAATCTTTGAATGGCTCTATGTTCACCTGTCTATAATGGATCTACAGAGTGTAACTGCAGGTTTGAATAATCTCGCCACGAAAGTACAAAGTTTGCAAGATTTTGTTGTTCATGCTCCGGTATCAGAGCCGAGAATTCCTTTGCCGGAATTCTTCTCAGGGAATAGATCTAGCTTTCAGAATTTTAGAAATAATTGTAAGTTATTTTTGTCCCTGAAATCTCGTTCTGCTGGAGACCCTGCACAGCAGGTTGGGATTGTGATTTCCTTGCTCCGCGGCGACCCTCAAGATTGGGCTTTTGCATTGGCACCAGGGGATCCTGCGTTGCGCAATGTGGATGCGTTTTTTCTGGCCTTGGGCTTGCTTTATGAGGAACCTCATTTGGAACTTCAGGCAGAAAAAACTTTGATGTCCCTATCGCAGGGGCAAGATGAAGCTGAAATTTACTGCCAAAGATTCCGTAAATGGTCTGTGCTTACTCAGTGGAATGAGTGTGCCTTGGCGGCTACTTTCAGAGAGGGTCTTTCTGATGCCATTAAGGATGTTATGGTGGGGTTCCCTGTGCCTGCAAGTCTGAATGAGTCCATGACAATGGCCATTCAGATCGATAGGCGTCTGCGGGAGCGCAAACCAGTGCACCATCTGGCGGTGTCCACTGAGAAGACGCCAGAAAACATGCAGTGTGATAGAATTCTGTCCAGAAGCGAGCGGCAGAATTTTAGACGGAAAAATGGGTTGTGTTTCTATTGTGGGGATTCTACTCATGTTATATCAGCATGCTCTAAGCGTACTAAAAAGCTTGATAAATCCGTTCCCATTGGCACTTTACAGTCTAAATTTATTTTGTCTGTGACCCTGATTTGCTCTTTGTCATCTATTACTACGGACGCCTATATCGACTCTGGCGCCGCTTTGAGTCTTATGGATTGGTCCTTTGCCAATCGTTGTGGGTATGATTTAGAGCCTTTGGAGACTCTTATTCCTCTGAAGGGGATTGACTCCACCCCATTGGCTAATAATAAACCACAATACTGGACACAAGTGACTATGTGTATTAATCCGGATCACCAGGAGACTATTCGTTTTCTGGTGCTGTATAATCTACATGATGATTTGGTGCTAGGATTGCCATGGCTGCAGTCTCACAACCCAGTCCTTGACTGGAGAGCTATGTCTGTGTTGAGCTGGGGATGTAAGGGGACTCATGGGGACGTACCTTTGGTGTCCATTTCATCATCTATTCCCTCTGAAATCCCTGAGTTCCTGTCTGATTATCGTGACGTCTTTGAAGAACCCAAGCTGGGTTCGCTACCTCCGCACCGTGAGTGCGATTGTGCTATAGATTTAATTCCGGGTAGTAAATACCCAAAGGGTCGTTTATTTAATCTGTCTGTGCCTGAACATACTGCTATGCGAGAATATATAAAGGAGTCCTTGGAAAAGGGACATATTCGTCCATCGTCATCTCCCTTAGGAGCCGGTTTTTTCTTTGTGTCAAAAAAAGACGGCTCTTTGAGACCATGTATTGATTATCGGCTTTTGAATAAAATCACGGTTAAATATCAATACCCATTGCCGTTGCTGACTGATTTGTTTGCTCGCATAAAGGGGGCCAAGTGGTTCTCTAAGATTGATCTCCGTGGGGCGTATAATTTGGTGCGGATCAGGCAGGGGGATGAGTGGAAAACCGCATTTAATACGCCCGAGGGCCACTTTGAGTATTTGGTGATGCCTTTTGGTCTTTCTAATGCCCCTTCAGTCTTCCAGTCCTTTATGCATGATATTTTCCGCGATTTTTTGGATAAATTTATGATAGTGTATCTGGATGATATTCTGATTTTTTCGGATGATTGGGACTCTCATGTCCGGCAAGTTAAGAGGGTTTTTCAGGTTTTGCGGTCTAATTCTCTGTGTGTCAAGGGTTCTAAGTGCGTTTTTGGGGTTCAGAGAATTTCCTTTTTGGGATATATTTTTTCTCCCTCTTCCATTGAGATGGATCCTGTCAAGGTTCAAGCTATTTGTGATTGGACGCAGCCCTCTTCTCTTAAAAGTCTTCAGAAATTTTTGGGCTTTGCCAACTTTTATCGTCGATTTATTTCTGGTTTTTCGGATGTCGTTAAGCCATTGACCGATTTGACTAGACAGGGTGCTGATGTTGCTAATTGGTCCCCTGATGCTGTGGAGGCTTTTCAGGAGCTTAAGCGCCGTTTTTCTTCTGCCCCTGTGTTGCGTCAGCCTGATGTGACTCTTCCTTTTCAGGTTGAGGTCGACGCTTCTGAGATCGGGGCTGGGGCAGTGTTGTCGCAGAAAAGTTCTGACTGCGCCGTGATGAGGCCCTGTGCCTTCTTTTCCCGTAAATTTTCGCCCGCTGAGCGGAATTATGATGTTGGGAATCGGGAGCTTTTGGCCATGAAGTGGGCGTTTGAGGAGTGGCGCCATTGGCTCGAGGGGGCCAGACATCAGGTGGTGGTATTGACTGACCACAAAAATTTGATCTATCTTGAGACCGCCAGGCGCCTGAATCCTAGACAGGCGCGCTGGTCATTATTTTTCTCTCGGTTTAATTTTGTGGTATCGTACCTACCGGGTTCTAAGAATGTTAAGGCGGATGCCCTTTCTAGGAGTTTTGAGCCTGATTCACCCGGCAACTCTGACCCCACAGGTATTCTTAAGGAGGGAGTTATCTTGTCAGCCGTTTCTCCAGACCTGCGGCGGGCCTTGCAGGAGTTTCAGGCGGATAGACCGGATCGTTGTCCGCCTGATAGGTTGTTTGTTCCTGATGATTGGACCAGTAGAGTCATCTCTGAGGTACATTCTTCTGCATTGGCAGGTCATCCTGGAATTTTTGGTACCAGGGATTTGGTGGCAAGATCCTTCTGGTGGCCTTCCCTGTCACGAGATGTGCGAGGCTTTGTGCAGTCTTGTGACGTTTGTGCTCGGGCCAAGCCTTGTTGTTCTCGGGCTAGTGGATTATTGTTGCCCTTGCCTATTCCTAAGAGGCCTTGGACACACATCTCGATGGATTTTATTTCAGATCTGCCTGTTTCTCAGAAGATGTCTGTCATCTGGGTGGTGTGTGACCGTTTTTCTAAGATGGTCCATTTGGTTCCCCTGCCCAAATTGCCTTCTTCTTCCGAGTTGGTGCCCCTGTTTTTTCAAAATGTTGTTCGTTTGCATGGTATTCCTGAGAATATCGTTTCTGACAGAGGAACCCAATTTGTGTCTAGATTTTGGCGGGCATTCTGTGCTAGGATGGGCATAGATTTGTCTTTTTCGTCTGCTTTTCACCCTCAGACTAATGGCCAGACCGAGCGGACTAATCAGACCCTGGAGACATATCTGAGGTGTTTTGTGTCTGCTGACCAGGATGATTGGGTTGCTTTTTTGCCATTGGCGGAGTTCGCCCTCAATAATCGGGCCAGCTCTGCCACTTTGGTGTCCCCGTTTTTCTGTAATTCGGGGTTCCACCCTCGATTTTCCTCCGGTCAGATGGAATCCTCGGATTGTCCTGGAGTGGATGCGGTGGTGGAGAGATTGCATCATATCTGGGGGCAGGTGATGGACAATTTAAAGTTGTCCCAGGAGAAGACTCAGCTTTTTGCCAACCGTCACCGTCGTGTTGGTCCTCGGCTTTGTGTTGGAGATTTGGTGTGGTTGTCTTCTCGTTTTGTCCCTATGAGGGTCTCATCTCCTAAGTTTAAGCCTCGGTTCATCGGTCCGTATAAAATATTGGAGATTCTTAACCCTGTTTCCTTCCGTTTGGACCTCCCTGCATCCTTTTCTATTCATAACGTTTTTCATCGGTCGTTATTGCGCAGGTATGAGGCACCGGTTGTGCCTTCCGTTGAGCCTCCTGCTCCGGTGTTGGTTGAGGGTGAGTTGGAGTACGTTGTGGAAAAAATCCTAGACTCCCGTGTTTCCAGACGGAGACTCCAGTATCTGGTCAAGTGGAAGGGATACGGCCAGGAGGATAATTCTTGGGTCACTGCATCTGATGTTCATGCCTCTGATCTGGTTCGTGCCTTTCATAGGGCCCATCCTGATCGCCCTGGTGGTTCTGGTGAGGGTTCGGTGCCCCCTCCTTGAGGGGGGGGTACTGTTGTGAATTTGGATTCTGGGCTCCCCCGGTGGCTACTGGTGGAATTGAACTTGTGACATCATCTTCCCTGTTCACCTGTTCTGATTAGATCTGGGTGTCGCTATATAACCTGGCTTCTCTGTTAGATGCTTGCCGGTCAACAATGTTATCAGAAGCCTCTCTGTGCTTGTTCCTGCTCCCAGACATCTACTAGATAAGTTGGACATTCGTCCATGTTTTGTTTTTGTATTTTGGTTCCAGTTCACAGCTGCAGTTTCGTTACTGTGTCTGGAAAGCTCTTGTTGATCAGGAATTGCCACTCTGGTATTATGAGTTAATGCCAGAGTCCTAAAGTAATTTCTGGATGTGTTTTGTTAGGGTTTTCTACTGACCATGAAAGTATGCTTTCTGTCTTCTGCTATCTAGAAAGCGGACCTCAAATTTGCTAAAACTATTTTCCTGCTGCGTTTGTTGTTTCATCTCATATCACCGCCAATATATGTGGGGGGCTTCTGTCTCCTTTTTGGGCATTTCTCTAGAGGTGAGTCAGGTCTTATATTTCCCTCTGCTAGCATTATTTAGTTCTCCGGCCGGCGCTGGGCATATAGGGATAAAAAGTAGGACATGCTACCTGGCTACTTCTAGATGATGCGGTAGGTTTAGTTCATGGTCAGTACAGTTACATCTTCCAAGAGCTTGTTCCTATTGAGGCTTATGCTAGTTCTCTGGCCATGGAGATCATGACAGTACCCATAAGTTAGGCTGGTTCTCATCGCTTCAGAAATGTGGACGCTATATGTGGTTTAGGTACAATGTGAGGTCAGAAGGGAGTGTAGAATTTGCTCAATTTCTTTTTCAGGGGAGAGGAGCCATTTTGCTTTTCCAGAGCCTCTGTACTACCAGTAACGTGGAAACCTCCTATATTTCCGTTAACAGATGACAGACCTGAGTGGGGGCTTGCTTTTTTGTGGATTAAGTTGAAACTTTTATTGGGAACATTTTACATAACGTTTGGGATCACATTTATCCGGTGCTTTATACTGAGCACTTTCTCTGGGGTGTCCATCTAAATCTCCCAGTGACATGATTAAGATGAAACCCCCTAGGGATCCATTCACTATAATGAAGCAGCCAGTTACTCTGGACTCCGTCTGGCCTCTATTCACGCTGTCCTTCTTTTCAGAAGTGCACAAAACTGTGGCCAACAGCAATTTTATGCAATCATAAAAAGACAGACACCACCGTATCACAGGTCAGATGGTGTTCACAGTGCCTCCATCTGCCTCATTATAGTGAATCTTACGCCCGGGGTTCCGTCTGAATCACGTATTTCAAAGATTTACACAGAAACCCCGATGCAAGTGCTCAGCGCAGAGTGCAGGATAAATGTGCGCCAAGCCTTACTGCGATCTTTGGGAGGCAGAATGAAAAAATCAACAGCAGGTGAAGAATTGGTTTTATTTATTTTTTACACCATACTTCGTGTGGTATAAGTGATTAGACGATTTTATTCTTTGAGTAGGTGCAATTGCAGCGATTCCAGATTTATATAGCTTTTTTTATGTTTGGCTGCTGTCACACACTAAAAGAGGCTTTTTATTGAAAAAAATAGTTTTTGCATCACCATTAGTGTTGAGCATTCCGATACTGCAAATATCGAGTATCGGCCGATATTCGCTGAATCGGAATTCCGATACCGAGTTCCGATATTTTTGTGATATCGGAAATCGGAAGTTCCTATAAGTTCCCAGGCGTGTGCGGTGCGTATGGTTCCCAGGGTCTGGAGGAGAGGAGACTCTCCTTCAGGCCCTGGGATCCATATTCATGTAAAAAATAAAGAATAAAAATAAAAAATATGGATATACTCACCCCTCCGACGGACCCTGGACCTAAGCGGTGCAACCGGCAGCCTCCGTTCCTAAGAATGCAGTGAGTGTAGGACCTGTTATGACCCCAGTGGACAGGGTCTCAGAGGAACGTGTAAGTCTGCGAGATTCAAAAATCCAGCTCATAGGGCTGTGGTAACTGGGTTGACCAAATAGCTACTCCTAACGCCAACACTAGAAGTAGCCGGGGATCATGCCTACGGTGATCGCTAGATGACTCGCGCCAGCCGGAAAATCTAACTACCCCTAGGAGAAGAAAACAAAGACCTCTCTTGCCTCCAGAGAAAGGGACCCCAAAGCAAGATACAAGCCCCCCCACAAATAATAACGGTGAGGTAAGAGGAAATGACAAACACAGAAATGAACCAGGTTCAGCAAAGAGAGGCCAGCTTACTAATAGCAGAATATAGCAAGATAACTTATCTGGTCAACAAAAACCCTATAAAAATCCACGCTGGAGATTCAAGAACCCCCGAACCGTCTAACGGTCCGGGGGGAGAACACCAGCCCCCTAGAGCTTCCAGCAAAGGTCAGGATACAGATTGGAACAAGCTGGACAAAAATACCAAACTAAACAAAAGCAAAAAGCAAGGAAGCAGACTTAGCTTGTAATACAGGAACCAGGATCATAGGACAAGAGCACAACAGATTAGCTCTGATTTCAACGATGCCAGGCATTGAACTGAAGGTCCAGGGAGCTTATATAGCAACGCCCCTGAACTAACGGCCCAGGTGAGGATATAGGAAAAGACAGAAGCTCCAGAGTCAAATCACTAATGACCACTAGAGGGAGCAAAAAGCAAAATCACAACAGTACCCCCCCCCTAGTGAGGGGTCACCGAACCCTCACCACGACCACCAGGGCGATCAGGACGAGCGGCGTGAAAGGCACGAACTAAATCGGCCGCATGAACATCAGAGGCGACCACCCAGGAATTATCTTCCTGACCATAGCCCTTCCACTTGACCAGGTACTGAAGCCTCCGCCTGGAGAGACGAGAATCCAAGATCTTCTCCACCACGTACTCCAACTCGCCCTCAACCAACACCGGAGCAGGAGGCTCAGCAGAAGGAACCACAGGCACAACGTATCGCCGCAACAAGGACCTATGAAACACGTTGTGGATAGCAAACGACACAGGAAGATCCAGGCGAAAGGATACAGGATTAAGGATTTCCAATATCTTGTAAGGACCAATAAAACGAGGTTTAAATTTGGGAGAGGAAACCTTCATAGGAACAAAGCGGGAAGAAAGCCACACCAAATCCCCAACACGTAGTCGGGGACCCACACCGCGGCGGCGGTTGGCAAAGCGCTGAGCCCTCTCCTGTGACAACTTCAAGTTGTCCACCACAAGATTCCAGATCCGCTGCAACCTATCCACCACAGAATCCACCCCAGGGCAGTCAGAAGGTTCCACATGACCCGAAGAAAAACGAGGGTGGAAACCAGAGTTGCAGAAAAACGGCGAAACCAAGGTGGCGGAACTAGCCCGATTATTAAGGGCAAACTCAGCCAATGGCAAGAAGGTCACCCAATCGTCCTGATCAGCAGAGACAAAACACCTCAAATAAGCCTCCAAAGTCTGATTAGTTCGCTCCGTCTGTCCATTAGTCTGAGGATGGAAAGCAGACGAAAACGACAAGTCAATGCCCATCCTACTACAAAAGGATCGCCAGAATCTGGAAACGAACTGGGATCCTCTGTCTGACACAATATTCTCAGGGATGCCGTGCAAACGAACCACGTTCTGGAAAAACACAGGAACCAGATCGGAAGAGGAAGGCAGCTTAGGCAAAGGAACCAAATGGACCATCTTGGAGAAGCGATCACATATCACCCAGATAACAGACATGCCTTGAGACACCGGAAGATCAGAAATGAAATCCATGGAGATATGTGTCCAAGGTCTCTTAGGGACAGGCAAGGGCAAGAGCAACCCGCTGGCACGAGAACAGCAAGGCTTAGCTCGAGCACAAGTCCCACAGGACTGTACAAATGACCGCACATCCCTAGACAAGGAAGGCCACCAAAAGGATCTGGCCACCAGATCTCTGGTGCCAAAAATTCCTGGGTGACCTGCTAACACCGAGGAATGAACCTCGGAAATGACTCTGCTGGTCCACTTATCAGGCACAAACAGTCTGTCAGGTGGACAAGAATCAGGCCTATCAGCCTGAAATCTCTGCAACACACGTCGCAGATCTGGAGAAATAGCTGACAAGATAATACCATCCTTAAGAATACCAACAGGTTCAGCGACTCCAGGAGCATCAGGCACAAAGCTCCTGGAAAGAGCATCGGCCTTCACATTTTTTGAACCTGGTAAATACGAGACAACAAAGTCAAAACGGGAGAAAAACAATGACCAGCGGGCCTGTCTAGGATTCAGGCGTTTAGCAGACTCGAGATACATCAGATTTTTGTGATCAGTCAAGACCACCACACGATGCTTAGCACCCTCGAGCCAATGACGCCACTCCTCAAATGCCCATTTCATGGCCAACAACTCCCGATTGCCCACATCATAATTTCGCTCCGCAGGCGAAAACTTCCTAGAGAAAAAGGCGCAAGGTCTCATAACAGAGCAACCAGGGCCTCTCTGCGACAAAACGGCCCCTGCTCCAATCTCTGAAGCATCCACCTCAACCTGAAAGGGAAGCGAGACATCAGGCTGGCACAAAACAGGCGCCGAAGTAAACCGACGTTTCAACTCCTGGAAAGCCTCCACAGCAGCAGGAGCCCAATTAACCACATCGGAGCCCTTCTTGGTCATATCCGTCAAAGGTTTCACAATGCTAGAAAAGTTAGCGATAAAACGACGGTAGAAGTTAGCGAAACCCAAGAACTTCTGAAGACTCTTAACTGACGAGGGCTGAGTCCAATCAAGAATAGCTCGGACCTTGACTGGGTCCATCTCCACAGCAGAAGGGGAAAAAATGAACCCCAAAAAGGGAACCTTCTGTACACCAAAAAGACACTTTGAGCCCTTGACAAACAAAGAATTTTCACGCAAAATTTTAAAGACCATCCTGACCTGCTCCACATGCGAGTCCCAATTATCAGAAAAAAACAGAATATCATCCAGATAAACGATCAAAAATTTATCCAGATAGTTCCGGAAAATGTCATGCATAAAGGACTGAAAAACTGAAGGGGCATTAGAGAGCCCAAAAGGCATCACCAAGTACTCAAAATGACCTTCGGGCGTATTGAATGCGGTTTTCCATTCATCCCCTTGCTTAATGCGCACAAGGTTGTACGCACCACGAAGGTCTATCTTGGTAAACCACTTGGCACCTTTAATCCGGGCAAACAAGTCAGACAACAGCGGCAAAGGATACTGAAATTTGACAGTGATCTTATTTAAAAGCCGATAGTCAATACAAGGCCTCAAAGATCCGTCCTTTTTAGCCACAAAAAAGAATCCCGCACCAAGAGGGGAAGAAGACGGACGGATGTGTCCTTTCTCCAGAGACTCCTTGATATATGAACGCATAGCGGTATGTTCAGGTATCGACAGATTAAACAGTCTTCCCTTAGGAAATTTACTGCCTGGAATCAAATCTATTGCACAGTCACATTCCCTATGAGGAGGCAATGCACTGGACCTGGACTCGCTAAAGACATCCTGATAATCAGACAAATACTCCGGAACTTCCGAAGGCGTAGAAGAAGCAATAGACACAGGCAGGGAATCCTCATGAATACCACGACAGCCCCAACTAGACACTGACATAGCCTTCCAGTCAAGGACTGGATTATGGGTCTGTAACCATGGCAGCCCCAAAACAACCAAATCATGCATTTTATGTAGAACGAGAAAACGTATCACCTCGCGGTGTTCAGGAGTCATGCACATGGTAACCTGTGTCCAATACTGCGGTTTATTTTCTGCTAATGGCGTAGCATCAATACCCCTAAGAGGGATAGGATTTTCTAATGGTTCAAGAATAAAACCACAGCGCTTAGCAAATGAGAGATCCATAAGACTCAGGGCAGCACCTGAATCTACAAACGCCATGACAGGATAAGATGACAGTGAGCAAATCAAAGTTACAGACAGAATAAACTTAGGATGCAAATTACCAACAGTGACAGGACTAAAAACCTTAGATATACGTTTAGAGCATGCTGAGATAACATGTGTAGAATCACCACAGTAGTAGCACAAGCCATTCCGGCGTCTATGAATTTTCCTCTCATTTCTAGTCAGGATTCTATCACATTGCATCAAATCAGGTGTCTGTTCCGACAACAACATGAGGGAATTTGCGGTTTTTCTATCACATTGCATCACATCAGGTGTCTGTTCAGACAACAACATGAGGGAATTTGCGGTTTTGCGCTCCCGCAACCGCCGGTCAATTTGAATAGCCAGGGACATGGTATCATTCAGACCTGTGGGAATGGGAAAACCCACCATAACATTCTTAATGGCCTCAGAAAGGCCATTTCTAAAATTAGCGGCCAGTGCACACTCGTTCCAATGTGTCAGCACGGACCATTTCCGAAATTTTTGGCAATACACCTCAGCCTCGTCCTGGCCCTGAGACATAGCCAACAAGGCTTTCTCTGCCTGAATCTCAAGATTGGGTTCCTCATAAAGTAAACCGAGCGCCAGAAAAAACGCATCAATATCAGCCAATGCCGGATCTCCTGGCGCCAACGAAAAAGCCCAATCTTGAGGGTCACCCCGTAAGAATGAAATAACAATTTTTACTTGTTGAGCAGAGTCTCCAGACGAACAAGGTTTCAGGGACAAAAACAATTTACAATTATTCCTGAAATTCCTAAACTTAAATCGGTCTCCTGAAAACAGTTCAGGAATCGGAATCTTGGGTTCAGACCTAGGATTTCTGGTAACATAATCTTGTATACCCTGCACACGAGCGGCAAGCTGGTCCACACTTGTAATCAAGGTCTGGACATTCATGTCTGCAGCAAGCTTAAGCCACTCTGAGGTAAAGGGGAAAAGAAAAAAAAAAAATGAGAGAGGGAAAAAAAAACCTCAAAATTTTCTTTCTTATAATCCCACTTCTGCAATGCATTAAACATTTAATACTGGCCTGGCATACTGTTATGACCCCAGTGGACAGGGTCTCAGAGGAACGTGTAAGTCTGCGAGATTCAAAAATCCAGCTCATAGGGCTGTGGTAACTGGGTTGACCAAATAGCTACTCCTAACGCCAACACTAGAAGTAGCCGGGGATCATGCATACGGTGATCGCTAGATGACTCGCGCCAGCCGGAGAATCTAACTACCCCTAGGAGAAGAAAACAAAGACCTCTCTTGCCTCCAGAGAAAGGGACCCCAAAGCAAGATACAAGCCCCCCCACAAATAATAACGGTGAGGTAAGAGGAAATGACAAACACAGAAATGAACCAGGTTCAGCAAAGAGAGGCCAGCTTACTAATAGCAGAATATAGCAAGATAACTTATCTGGTCAACAAAAACCCTATAAAAATCCACGCTGGAGATTCAAGAACCCCCGAACCGTCTAACGGTCCGGGGGGAGAACACCAGCCCCCTAGAGCTTCCAGCAAAGGTCAGGATACAGATTGGAACAAGCTGGACAAAAATACCAAACTAAACAAAAGCAAAAAGCAAGGAAGCAGACTTAGCTTGAAATACAGGAACCAGGATCATAGGACAAGAGCACAACAGATTAGCTCTGATTTCAACGATGCCAGGCATTGAACTGAAGGTCCAGGGAGCTTATATAGCAACGCCCCTGAACTAACGGCCCAGGTGAGGATATAGGAAAAGACAGAAGCTCCAGAGTCAAATCACTAATGACCACTAGAGGGAGCAAAAAGCAAAATCACAACAAGGACCTGCGATGACATCGCGGCTTGTGATTGGTCACGTGAGCGGTCACATGAGCGGTCAGGCGACCAATCACAAGCCGCGACGTCATCGAAGGTCCTTCACTCTGCATTCTTAGGAACGGAGGCAGACGCTTGCAGCGGTGACAGCCAGGGCTCATCCGAGGGTGAGTATATCCATATTTTTTATTTTTATTCTTTATTTTTTACATGAATATGGATCCCAGGGCCTGAAGGAGAGTTTCCTCTCCTTCAGACCCTGGGAACCATCCAGGATCACTTCCGATATTTGTGTCCCATTGACTTGTATTGGTATCGGGTATCGGTATCGGCGATATCCGATATTTTTTGGATATCGGCCGATCCAATCCGATACCGATACTTTCAAATATCGGAAGGTATTGCTCAACACTAATCACCATATATCAAGAGCTATAGTGTTTCCATATTTCATCCCACAGAGTCATGTGAGGACTTGTTTCTTGCAGGACAAGTTGACGCTTTTATTGCTACCATTTCCAGACACATGACATTTTTTGATTGCTTTCTATTCTGATGTTTGGGAAGCAGAATAAACAAAAAAACAGCAATTCAGGGTTTGGGAGGGGGTTACTGAATGTCATTCCACGTGTGGTAAAATTGATAAGGCCCATTTCACACGTCAGTGGCTCCAGTACGTGAGGTGACAGTTTCCTCACGTACCGGAGCCACTGACACACGTAGACCCATTAAAATCAATGCATCTGTGCAGATGTCATTGATTTTTTGCGGACCGTGTCTCCGTGTGCCAAACACGGAGACATGTCAGTGTTCGTGGGAGCGCACGTATTACACGGACCCATTAAAGTCAATGGGTCCGTGTAAAACACGGACCACACACGGACCTTCTTCGTGTGCAGTCCGTGTGGCGTGCAGGAGACAGCGCTACAGTAAGCGCTGTCCCCCCCACATGGTGCTGAAGCCGCCATTCATATCTTCTCTGCAGCAGCGTTTGCTGCATAGAAGATATGAATAATAGTGTTTAAAAGAAAGATCTATCTGTCCGCCGCCCTCCCACCCCCTGTGCGCCCCCCCGCTGTTCTGAAAATACCCGCCTCCCTCGCAGTGTTCTGTGCTGGCCGCCCCTTCTACTGTATGCGGTCACGTGGGGCCGCCGATTAGAGTCATGAATAGGTGGCTCCACCTCCCATAGGGGTGGAGCCGCCTGTTCATGACTGTAAATGAGCGGCCCCATGTGACCGCATACAGTAGAAGGCGCGGTCAGACCAGGAAGCATCGACAGCCAACGAGGGAAGCGGGTGAGTATTTTCAGAACAGCGGGGGGGCGCACAGGGGGTGGGAGGGCGGCGGACACATAGATCTTTCTTTTAAACACTATTATTCATATCTTCTATGCAGCAAACGCTGCTGCACAGAAGATATGAATCGCGGCTTCAGCACGATGGAGTGTACCACACGCGTGGGTACCACACGCTCTGTGTGGTACCCACTCGGCACACGGGCGGCACACGTGTGCCGCACGTATGGCCTACGTGAGCTCACGGGCACACGGACACGGATAACTCCGGTACCGATTTTTTCCGGTACCGGAATTATCTGGACGTGTGGGACAGCCCTAAGGCTGTTTTATTTTTTGGGTTAGTATGATTACATTGATACTCTATTTATTATTTTTTTTATGTTTTGGCGCTTTGACACAATGAAAAGTATTTTATAGGAAAAATAATTACCGTATTTTTGCATCGCTTTATTCTGAGAGCTATAACTTATGTATTTTTTCTCTGGCAGAGCTGTATGATGGCTTTTTTTTTGCTGGACAAGATGGTAATTTCAGCGGTACCATGTTTATTTATATTCATATTTTCGATCGCGTTTTATTCCACTTTCTGTTTGTCGGTATGATGATAAAATATTGTTTTTGTTTTATGGTGTTCACTAAAGGGGTTAACAAGGGGGACAGTTTCTTAGGTTGGGTCATTCCAGATGCGTCGATACCAAATAAATGCACTTTTATTGTTAATATTTTTTTTTCATAAAATATTTATTTATAGTTACAATATATTTTGATTTTTTTAATTCTTTTTTTTTTTTTTTTGTATTTGTTTAAATTTTTTAAACTTTTTTTTTAAACTTTCTTTAACTTTTTTACTTTGTCCCACTATAATTTTTTTGCAGGCTGATCGCTTGTATAGCATAGAGATGCAGAAGCATCACTATGCTATGCAAACTGTCAGTGCTGCACTGACAGAAAAAGTTGATGACTAGCTACTTTGCTAGCTCTGGTGACCCGGATGTCGTCATGACGACATCGGGTCTCTATGGCAACAACTGGAATCGATCCAAGAGCAAAGGTGCTGTCTTCCCTCTGCCTGCTCCCGACTTTGATCGCAGCATTTAGGGGGTTAAAGTGCCAAGAGCGATGCGAGACTGCTCCTGGCACTGAGTGCTGGGTGTCAGCTGTCAGAAACAGCTGACACTCAGCGGCGATCGCACACGCACAGCCCGTGTGTGCGCAAAATCGCCGGGGTGTATCCATGCGTCCCAGGTCAATAAGACCCAGGTCACAGTGATGTATGGATACGTCTCAGGTGGGAAAGGGGTTAAGCAACATATTTCTTCATATGCATATGTTACAAAAATAGGTAGGTTGGAGACCTTGGCTGTGATGAGAGAAGATGGCCAGACAAAGATGCTGATGTGGGTGACATGGTTGGATCCATTACCTGGGGGTGAGATGACTCTGCAGGGTAAAGGTAACTTTGTCTCAATGCTTGGTGTTCCTGTGGGACATAGTAAGGGCCAGCATGGCCATCAAAATGCTCCCTCTCAGTAGGGCAATGCCTTGACCAAGGATGGGTCCTTTCTGAGGGATAAAAAGTTGGCATTTGCCCTCCAGCACCAGCCCAATCCCCATGCCTATAGCCACTCATCTGGTCCTAGACAATGGGTTGTTGTCTTGCCGGAGCGGATTGGTGGCGGTCCCACAGTGGCATCCTCCTCGTCTACTGGTCCCAGACAGTTGCGAGGTGACCGGTACCAGTCCTACAGAAAATCAAATACCTCCATAGGATTGTTCAGTCTGGTGCAGGCGTCCACAATAATGTGGATGGTATTGTGGGCAAGGCGCCGCAGAGGTCTCTCAATGTCCTGCATATATCGTGACAGAATACGTGCAAATGCCTCCTCCCCATCATCATTGACCATGCCCAAGATATAGTCTAAAACCACTGGCGCCTGGTGGTGATAGTGGTGAGCTCTCACCTGCACCTATGTCTTCGGGGGATAGAGGCTGCAACTGGTGAATTATCCAGTAGAAGTGTTGGGCTGCTGCGCCGCCATCCTTCCATATGCTCTGTGCCTGTTGCTCGTGCTGTTGATGGTGCTGCTTGTCTGGTGGTTGCTGCTGTGGATGAGGAGGGTGCTGTGCTATTGTGGGTGCTGAATCAGAGAATTGGCCTGCTGCTGCATCCTCTCCAGAACCTCCTATGGGCTCCCAGAGGGCAGCATTTGATTCTGATGCCATCTCCCTGTTGCGTATGTTGGAATCCGTTCTGCAGGAAACATACGTTATTTAATCTACCTTTTAACAAAATCGGTTTAATTTTTCCAAATATGAAAAAAGGTAACAAATGCTCAAAATTACGGGTGGAGATCCAGAATAAGGGACAGAAAATGAAGAAGATCCATATATATATACAGGGTGGGCCATATATATGGATACACCTATATGGATACACCTAATTAAATTGGGAATGGTTGGTGATATCAACTTCCTGTTTGTGGCACATTAGTATATGGGAGGGGGGAAACTTTTCAGCGTGCCGATCTGGGTCATCCTCGTTGAGATGCTGCAGCAGATGGATTTTGTAAGGGTGCCATTTGTGAGTAGCTAATATTCGCCGAAGGGATGTTCAACTCATGCCAGATCGGCGCGCTGAATTTGCAGAATGGGCAAAACAAAAATTGGAACAGGACCCTCAGTTTACACAGAACATTATGTTCAGTGATAAGGCACACTTTTTTGAGTGGACCATTTATATGGATACACCTAAATACCATGGGAATGGTGACAGTTCTCTTGCGTAGGGTGTCTTGCATTGAAATCTGCTGCAATGACACGGGTACTGCGTTCACCAGACATCAACACAATTTCTATCTGCTCCTCACGTGTTAACATCTGCGACATGTCAATGGCTGCAAACAAAGAGAAACTTGTAAATAACTCATGAAAGAATAAAGTTACATTAAAACCAAGCACACCATTGTTTTTCTTGTGAAATTCTAAATAAGTTTGTTGTGTCACATGACCCTCTTCCCTTCGGAAAAAATAAAGTTGGATCCAAAATGGCCGCCATGGTCACCACCCATCTCGAAAAGTTTCCCCCCTCCCATATACTAATGTGCCACAAACAGGAAGTTGATATCACCAACCATTCCCATTTTATTTAGGTGTATCCATATACATGACCCACCCTGTATATGTCCTCTTTCTAGATGCCGCTGAGCCACTATTTGCCCTCTGTTGCCTCTCACGGAGATATGTATCCGGCAGCTGCTCCACCGGCAGGTGATATCATTCACTGTTTTTAACAAAAGTAAAAAACAAATTCATGTTACTAATTGACATTTTGGTTCACTATGCTACATACAAGCAACAACGTTTAACCTTCCAAGCAGATTGTCTAATTCCTAAAGTCTTTCACAAACCCCCCCAAAATAAAAAAAACTGTGATTTAACAAAATAACACAAATGTGCATGGCTACACATTAAAAAAAACCCATCTCTTATTAATTGCTGATGTACAGGTATACATGAGCATTTCGGATAATTTTTAATCGGATTGCATTCGTACGATTTAATAGGAGCGAGCCATAACTTGGAGTTTCTGCTTCAAAAACTCCTCAAAAAACCTTATGTGCACATATCCGTTGTTTGTTCCTGAAGAGCTTTTGAAAAGTTTTTTTTTATATGTTTTTGTGATATTTGCACATGACATCTTTTTCAAGTGGAGTCCTCCTCTGAAAATGAACATGGTGCACAGCAATGTTAAATCGACACTACTGTGCACATGTTCAGTCTTTTCTTACTTCTTTTAAAAGTGAGGCTGTTAGAAGAAGCAGCATGGTCACTTTTCGGCAGCTACTACCAGGGAAGCCGTTCACCGCTGTAGTGGAAAGTACAGAGAAAAGACTCCGGGAGCAGCCCACAAAAACGATGGCAAGCCGCAAGCAAAGCTGCATCAGGCAAAAGATCGCCATCATCTTCCTGATGCAGATCTGCTTAAAAATAACTTGGCAGCTCTGCCACCAGAAAAAGCTGTCGTGTGCACCTACCATTAAGCCTCATTCACGCATTTGTGTTTAAACACATACTTAAAAAAATGGTACCAGTGTCATCAGTTTGTCACTAGTGTCTCTGTTTTTACCACCATGGTGTCATCAGTGTTTGCTATGGATGAATAAAGAGATAATAAATTACAAAGCTTATCCTATACTTTAGGCCACGTTCACACGTTCAGGATTTGTGAAAATTGCAGAAGGGGTGACGTGTTTCTATTATACTTTTCATCTGATTGTTACACTCCTGGTTTTGGTCTACAAATACTGATAATGACTACTCAAAACAAGTAAATCAACACAAAGATATAGGTATAAAATTGTATAATTTTATTCAGTGACAAAATCTGAAACAAATACGAAATGTTAAAAACACATAGGAGGGAAAAGTCCTATACAATGTACGTTTCGCTTGGTGGCTTTCTCAAGGAGTATGATACTCCTTGAGAAAGCCACCAAGCGAAACGTACATTGGAGTCACTGGGTACTTGCAACTCGTAACTAAGCCTTCCCTTATTTTTTTTCCTTTATGTTCTTTGATATATGATGTTTATGATCTATTCAAGTCACACCTCTTGAGAATCATTATGCTATTTTATGCACTTTATTATTGGCTTGACCACAAGGCTACTTTATGTAAGCGCAAACATTGTATAGACCTTTCTACCCACAACCTATAGAGTTTTTTCTGTATAGGGCTTTTTTCCCCCTGTGTTTTTAACATTTCGAATTTGTTTCATATTTTGTCACTGAATAAAATTATACATTTTTATGCATATATCTTTGTTTTTACATGTGAACAACAGCTTAGATTATAATGGATACATGTTGTATTCCTGGAAAACATGGATACAAAACGAGCGTTAAGTCCAACATGGACGTTTTTGCAGCCTTTTGTTCGGCCAGTGCTTATTTTGACGCGTTTTTCATCAGGAGAGAATTCGAAGAAATGACGTGCACTGTCTTTTTCCCACCAGGCGTTTTTCAAAACCTGAAGTGGAAGAAAATGCTCAAAAGTCTGAACATAAGAACAGCAAAGTGGTTTTACAATAGAATGGAAGAGAAAGATTGTTTGCAAATATATCACCCCTTAATGACCGCCAATACGTCTTTTTACAGACCTCAGATATAAGAGAATAGCCTCCCCTGTACACTATAGCTGACAACTTGCTGTATCAGCCACGATCAGAGTTTGCACCGTCCAAATCTGTTTAACCCCTTAGATGCTGCTGTCAATAGTGACTACATCATATAAATGGTTAACCGAGTGTGGGGGCTTCTTATTAAACCCCATCAGCACCCTTAGATCATGATTGTGTGGTCCTGATGTTTGCCATGGCAATTCACGGCCAAATAGCGGCCTTAGGCCTCTTTCACATGTCCGTTTATTTCCGGTACCGAAGATATCCGTGTCCATTTGCTGCGAATGTAATACTTGTGGCAC
Organism: Ranitomeya variabilis; assembly: GCF_051348905.1. Classification (NCBI taxonomy): domain Eukaryota; kingdom Metazoa; phylum Chordata; class Amphibia; order Anura; family Dendrobatidae; genus Ranitomeya; species Ranitomeya variabilis. The sequence continues at coordinate 57,346,843 of NC_135235.1, read as the reverse complement.
ACGAGGCCGGGCAGAACTGCGGTGTCCTCAGGACTGTGGGAAAAAGCCAGTGATGATGTTACCGCTGGTGAATGATGGTTTTCAGCCGGGACAGTCGCATCTTGGCACCGTCCAGGTTGAAAACTATTTAGCCCCCAACCATGGATTACAGCGTGGGAGAGAACGACGGACAGGTATGGTATATTGTTGTTTTTTTATTTTACTTTTATTACAGGAGATCGAGGGCTTTTTTTTTCTGTCTGCAAATTGAGATTCTGGTTTGGCTTTTAGGCTGTGTGCACATGATGCGGATTTTTCACGTTTTTTTCACGTTTTTCGCTATAAAAACATGAAAAAAACACTTAAAATACGCATGCATACATATGCATCCCATCATTTAGAATGAATTTCGCAATTTTTGTGCACATGTTGCATGTTGAAAAAAAAAACGCATCGCGAAAAGAAATGCAGCATGTTCATTAATTTTGCGGATTTTTTGCGGATTTCCGGCTATATTATTGCATCCCAGAACCTCTGGAAAAAAAACGCAAAAAAACCGCGCAAAAAATGCAAGAAATACGCGAAAAAAATGCAAAAAATCAGCAAATTTCTTGCAGAAAATGTCCGGATTTGTGCAGGAAATTTCTGCAAGAAATCCTGACGTGTGCACATAGCCTTATCCGAAGTCCTGTGACAAGGCTCGTTAAAGGGTCGACATTGACTTTTAGAATTGCTACTTCCAATAGGTGGCACTAGAGTTCTAGTCCTCTTCCTCTCTGAAGAGACAATTTGCATATTTCCCAGAGGAGCATTGCAGCTTTAAGTCTCCTCATCTCGGCATGCTTAGCATGTCAATATGCGCAAAGAGAAACAATACTTCTTGGATAGCTTGAAAAAATGAAAAATTACTGCTACATTTTTAAACCTCCTAAAATGCTAACAAAATAAGAAATGTAAAGCCATACGGATGTCATACGGATACATAGGTGCGAGAAAATCACATCATCGCATTGCAAACGCATTACACACGGATAACAATACAGAGAACATTTGTGCGACTCTCAGCTGAGAAATTTGGACCGGTTTTTCATACGTTAAGTGTGACGCCGACCTTAAAGGGATAATCACTCAAAGTTTGAAAATTGCTAATTTTTTTACATTTTTTGTCAAATTTCTCATATTTTTTATAAATAAACACAAAACATATTGACCTAAATTTACAATTATCATAAATTATAATGTGCCACAAAAAACAATCTCAAAATCACTGGGATACTGGGATATGTTGAAGCATTCCAGAGTTATTATCACAAACAGGAACACTGGTCAGATTTTAAAAATTTGGCCTGGTCACTAAGGGTATGTGCACACGCTGCGGATTTTGCTGCGGATTTTCAGCGGATTTGACGATGCGGATCTGCAGCAGGTTTCCCTGAGTTTCCAGTACCATCCAAGGTGCATATGCTGCGGAAAAAACGTGCGGAAACGCAGCGGTTTACATTCCACAGCATTTAAATTCTTTGTGCGGATGACGGAATGGTTTACACCTGCTCCTCAATAGGAATCCGTAGGTGTAAAACCGCAGGTGGAATCCGGACAAAAACCGCACAAAAACCACGATAATTCCGCGGTAAATCCGCAGTGTGGTTTACCTGTGGATTTACCAAAATCAGTGCTGAAAAATCCCAGCGTGTGCACATAGCCTAAGGGGTTTTTAAAGCCAGCAAACCCTCAGAGTTTTTCAAGAAGAAACTTCTTTTTTAGCACTTTGTTTTATAATTTACTGCAAGTTTAAAAAAAATGTTTTCGGTGTTTTCCCAGCATGTTTGTAGTGTCTTTTTGTTTGTGTTTTACAGGTGGTTTTTGAACTCCATTCGACAATGAGGAGACGGATGGTAGTTTTTGAAGCAAAAATGCCAGCAAAATAGTCAAACAGATGCCCAGGTGTGTTCTGGGCATCTACCTATTGACTTGCATTGTAAAGTATAGTGTGTCTTCAGAGCGAAGGACTCTTGACGAATGGTCAACTCACTTCTTTTAGGGTATGTTTCCACCTTCAGGATGGCCGGCGGTATGGACGGAGCAGCAAACCCGCTCCGCCCTAAGCCCTGCCCCCTTCTGGGATGCGATGATGCCGGATGTGTTCATTGCACACATCTGGCATCATCGCACCCCACACATAGGGCCCTGTGATTTACCTTGCGGTGGCGCGCAGCATGTCCGGAATCGCAGGGCCGCCGGGTGCGTGTTACCACGCATAGTGGAGACGGGATTTGATAAAATCCCCTCCACTATGCTGTAACATCTGGACGCTGCGTGTTTGACGCTGAGGCTCTGCGCAGTGTCAAACACGCAGCGTTTCCTGCACGTGGAAACATACCCTTAAACATCTTTGGAAACTTGAACTGGTCTAAAGACACTCAAAAGACTACACATATGAGCCTCAAGACGTTTTCATACAGGAATGCATATATTTGCTATTTTACGCGTTTCGATAATGCTTTTTCGGGAGGTTTTCAGTGTGGAATCTACCTGACAGACGTTCTGCGTGCATACTCTTTTATTGATTTTTTGATTTTCCAGGCACCTTTAAGAGCAAACCTGCACAAAACAACTCCTGAACAAACTATGTGCACATATCGTCAATGCTCTGCCAATCCAACACAGATACATTGTGCTCCTCTGGTCTATGTTTACAGGCTGTCAGATATGATGCATTAATCAGCAGCCAATGCAATCAAATTAGATTATTACTAGCATTAAGGGCAAGTGCACACGGCATCGATTCTCTCATCAGAGAGAATGTAGTCGATTTTACTAATAACACTGTGATCAAACTCTAAACATAGTGTCATTCTATTCTTTCAGATAAGAAAATCAGAGCACACGATGAGAAGGTTGAGATCAACATTTTTCCATCCTCTCCATTGTGTCAGTGCACCGAAATTGGACTGCACTCAGATGTCACCCAAGTGCAGTCCGATGATTTTTTACACACTCACTGACTTGTACGGCTGATTGCAATCCGTATGTCAGACCAAACTCGGACATGCTGTGAGGACATGTGTGTGGACTGATCGACTAACATTGGTTTTGTCGGAGTCGCAGTCTGACCCTATCCTAACACTTGGTATATTGCTTAGCTGCAGCAGGCAAATGTCATTATGGCAGTCAGTGCTGGCAGCCTGCAAGACTAATGAAGAATCGTCAAAGCACCTGTGCTGGAACAATATTGGTTGACATCCTATAAATGATAGTGAAAAATCTAAAATGGCAATTTTTTTTTCTTTTCCTGTAAAAATTTAAGAATTTAAATAAATAAAAATTACAATAAAAAAAAGCACTTGTGCTGGATCAGCGCCAGTTTGAAGAGGAGAGTCGAGTCTGTTTGTTACTTTTAGGCCGGGATCACACATATGCGAGATACGGTCAAGTCTCGCAGGTGAAATCCCTCCTCTGGCGCCGGCACTCAGGAGCAGAGCGTGCAGCCGCACAGCAATACATGGAGCTGCACGCTCCGCTCCCAAGTGCCGCCACCAGAGGAGGGATTTCACCTGCGAGACTAGGCCGTATCACACGTATGTGTGATTCCGGCCTTAGAAGTGTCATCTTATGTTGTGTAGATAGATAAAGAAACAATTTTGGGTATGTTTAGATGTATTGGATATTCAGTGGATTTTCTGTCCAAATTTTCTGACGGAAAACCTACATCAGAACACAGTACCAGATGAGAATTTTCTAATTTAATCCACACATTGTTTTTATTTTCAGGGCAGAAATTAACCTGCTTAGAAGAGTTTTCAATCTTGAGTATTTATACTTGTTTGTTTTTTTTAAACTTCACCTAAAATGTAAGTGAGATGGCTCAAATCCACAGTAAAAATCCATGGGTACATTGCAAAATCCACAAGTAAAGAATGAATATAAAAAAAAAGGAAATGGTTTGTAGCCTTCGTAGCCATCAGATGCAACAACATCACCAAAAGCATCAAGGGGACAACAGTGGACAGAGATTCTAAGGCTGGAGTCACACTAAACATCTAAAAAATCGGTCCGATTCTCACTGCCGAGAGTCGCACAAGTGTAATGCGAGTGTCATGCGAGTACAATCCGATTTTTCACACCTAGCATTCGATTTACATCCGAATACAGTGCGATTGCAATGCGATTTTAACATGATCTTTTACATAGAGAAATTCTCTGTCATTTACACATGGTTTTCAAAGGAAATATTCTTCAAACACACACATATATATAATAGATAAATAGATAGATATAATAAAAGCCAGCAATTCATCTGCCAGATACAGTAAATTCACAGGACAGGTTAGAATAGATAGAATACATATATACACATAGAATAGATTGAACATAGATGTCAGTGACACACACATTCAGTGGGGAAAAAAAGTATTTAGTCAGCCACCAATTGTGCTCCCACTTAAAAAGATGAGAGAGGCCTGTAATTGACATCATAGGTAGACCACAACTATGAGAGTCAAAATTGAGAAAACAAATCCAGAAAATCACCTTGTCTGATTTGGCAAGATTTTGCAAATTATTGCGGAAAATAAGTATTTGGTCACCTAAATACATGCAAGATTTCTGGCACTCACAGACCTGTAACTTCTTCTTTAAGAGGCTCCTCTGTCCTCCACTTATTACCTGTAGTAATGGCACCTGTTTGAACTTGTTATCAGTATAAAATACACCTGTCCACAACCTCAAACAGTCACACTCCAAACTCCACTATGGTGAAGACTAAAGAGCTGTCGAAGGACACCAGAAACAAAATTGTAGCTCTGCACCAGGCTGGGAAGACTGAATCTGCAATAGGCAAGCAGCTTGGTGTGATGAAATCAACTGTGGGAGCAATAGTAAGAAAATGGAAGACATACAAGACCACTGATAATCTCCCTCGATCTGGGTGGTCTCCATGCAAGATCTCACCTCGTGGGGTCAAAATGATCACAAGAACAGTGAGCAAAAATCCCAGAACCACACGTGGGGACCTAGTGAATGTCCTGCATAGAGCTGGGACCACCGTAACAAAAGCTACCATCAGTAACACACTACACCGCCAGGGACTCAGATCATGCAGTGCCAGACATGTCCCCCTTCCTAAGCCAGTACATGTCCAGGCCTGTCTGAAGTTTGCTAGAGAGCATTTGGATTATTCAGAAGAGTATTGGGTGAATGTCATATGGTCTGATGAAACCAAAGTAGAACTGTTTGGTAGAAACAAAACTTATCGTGTTTGGAGGAGACAGAATGCTGAGTTGCATCCAAAGAACACCATACCCACTGTGAAGCATGGGGGTGGCAACTTCATGCTTTGGGGCTGTTTCTCTGCAAGGGACCAGGATGACTGATCCTAGTACATGAAAGAATGAATGGGGCCATGTATTATGAGATTTTGAGTGAAAAACTCCCTCCATCAGCAAGGGCATTGAAGATGAAACGTGGATGGGTCTTTCAGCATGATAATGATCCAAAGCACACCACCAGGGCAAGGAAGGAGTGGCTTCGTAAGAAGCATATCAAAGTCCTGGAGTTGCCTAGCCAGTCTCCAGATCTCAACCCCATAGAAAACCTTTGAAGGGAGTTGAAAGTCCGTGTTGCCCAGCGACATCATTGCTCTAGAGGAGATCTGCATGGAGGAATGGGCCAACATACCACCAACAGTGTGTGCCAAGCTTGTGAAGACTTACAGAAAACGTTTGACCTCTGTCATTGCCAACAAATGATATATAACAAAATATTGAGATGAACTTTTGTTAATGACCAAATACTTATTTTCCACCATAATTTGCAAAAAATATCTTGCCAAATCAGACAAGGTTATTTTCTGAATTTGTTTTCTCAATTTTGACTCTCATAGTTGTGGTCTACCTATAATGTAAATTACAGGCCTCTCTCATTTTTTTTAAGAGGGAAAACTTGCACAAATACTTTTTTCCCCACTGTATATATGTATATATATATTACATAGATAGAACAAAAGCTAGCAATTCAGCAGCCAGGTACAGAAATCACAGCAGGAGCCGACAGCATTGAATAGATGGATAACATACAGTATATACACATAGAATAGATAGATAGATATACAGATGTCAGTGACGTATACAATTAGTACAGTGTATGTGCAGCTTACTGTGCATGTATTTAATAAAAGATTTTTTTTCTGAAAAAAAATGGCGTGGGCTCCCGCAGAATTTTCTTAACCAGCAAAGGGAAAGCCAATGGATGGGGGCCAATGTTTATAGCCTGGGAAGGAGGTAATACCCATGGAGCTTCCCATTCTATTAATATCAGCTCACAATTGGGGGACCCCCTCAAAATATGACATAGGGTCCTCCTATAATTAATAACCAGCAAAGGTTATGCAGACAGCTGCGGGCTGATATTAGTAGCCTAGGAAGGGGCCATGGATACTACTCCCCCCAGGCTTAAAACATCAGCTTTCAGCCGCCCAAAAGGTGCATCTCTAAGATTTACCAATTCTGGCACTTAGCTTTGCTCTTCCCACTTGCCATGTAGTGGTGGCAAGTGGGGTGATAGTTGGGGGGGTTGATGTCACCTTTGTATTGTGATATGACATCAAGCCCAGAGGTTAGTATTGGAGAGGCATCAATAAGACGCTCCCATTACTAACCCCATAGTCATATTGTATTAAAACACAGAAACACCAAGAAAAAAGTCCTTTAATTGAAAGAATGACACAAACTCCTATAATAAATCTTAAGTAAACCATACTTACGACATCACCCAGTCCACCAACTCCATTGTCTTCTGCAAAAGAGTTAAAATAACAAACAATAAACTTAAGGTCATGGAACAATGGGAGAATGACTTACGAGTTACCCTCACACCTCAAAGATGGTTTAAATGTTATGAAAATATATTAAAAGGAAGTCACCAAATCTCATTAACTGAGACATCTCTTAAACTATTCAATAGAATACACTACGTTCCTAGCTTTCTACATAACATTTATCATACAATCCTTAAAAAATGCTTTAGCGGATGCATGGATGAGGGAGATACACTCCACTTTTGGTGGACGTGTCCAATAGTGAAGTCTCTTTGGAAAGATGTGGTAAAGTTAATCAACACAGTTCTAAAAAAAGAACTGCTTCTTTCACTGACAGTCTTACTCTTGGGAGACAGACCGGTTCATGCTGATAATAGAACTTGTCGTCTAATTGATTTTATTACTATGGCCACCAGAAACCATATCGCAAGTCAATGGAAAAAAAATAGGTTGTCATTTATACAAGTGAGGAGACGGATAGACCTACTAATGCTATATGAGAAAATCGAGGCCACTAAATCTGATACTATTGATACTTTCCAGAGCATCTGGGATCCCTGGATCCAAGCGCACAATGATGACAATTTTTCCAGGACAAGGTCCCTCGCCATTTAACATATAACAGTGCCCTAACGTTTGGATTTCTGCAGTTTATTGATATATCTGACCTAGGTACTCATGTCAGCTTATCTCTTGTCACTAACACTCAAAACCTCTGATCCCCCCCTTTGTTTTTTTTTTTTCTCTCTCCCCCACCCCACTAATCTGAATATGACTAAATTAAGACTGTTGTATATCAGATACTTGCAATTAAGTTTATACTATCAAGGATATTGTAATGTACTTCACTGCTTATGAACCTGTTATATATTTCCCTCTGCGAGGGGATCCTTGATTCTTACGATTTATTAGTCTCATGTTAAAAGATGTTTTCTGAAATAAAAACCATTGAAACTAAAATAACAAACAATACTCCGTCCTCACCTTTCCGCAGAGAAGATGATAATACATTTGTCCCACGACGGGTCTAGCTCTGCTACATCTAGATGGCAGGCTGCATGGTTGCATGATGCGACCAGCCTGTCATGCAGCAGAGACACTGAGCAGCATGTGCTCTTTGTCTCCCTGTGAACTCCTACTACCTGTCTGACAGCACCGCGAGCGTGAGAAAGTTCAGAAAGGTCCTGGGAGTTCACAGCCAATGAACTCACTTCACCTTTCTGATGTCAGCGCAAGTATACAGTTGTGAGCTGATATTAATAGCCTGAGAAGGTCCATGGGTATCACCTCCTACCCAGGCTATAAACAACGGCCCCCAGACATCAGCTTTCCCTCTGCTGGTTAAGAAAATTATGCGGAAGCCCACACCATTTTTATTCAGAAAAATAATCTTTTATTAACTAAGTACATGAACAGTAAGTTGCACACACTGTACAAATTGTATATGTCACTGACATCTGTATATCTATCTATTCTATGTGTATGTACTGTATGTAATCCATCTATTCTATCCTGTTGACTCCTGCTGTAATTTTACAGTACGCAGCTGCTGAATTGCCGGCTTTTCTTCTATCTATCTATGTAATATATATACCTATATATACAGCTCTGGCAAAAGTTAAGAGACCACTGCAAAATGTTCAGTTTCTCTGAATTTTCTCTTTATAAGTATATTTTTGAGTAAAATGTAAATTGCTCTTTTATTCTATAAACTTCTGACAACATGTCTCCGAATTTCAAAGCAATAATTTTTGTATTTTTTTCTGACAAAGAAAAATGGTCAAAATAAAAAAAACTGCTTTCAGACCTCAAATAATGCAAATAAAACAAGTTCATAATCATTTAGAAACAATAATACTAATGTTTTAACTCAGGAAGAGTTCAGAAATCAATATTTTGTGGAATAACCATGATTTTTAGTCACAGCTTTCATGTGTCTTGGCATGCTTTCCACCAGTCTTTCACACTGCTTCTGGCGCAAAAATTTAAGCAGCTCTTCTTTGTTTGATGACTTGTGACTATCCGTCATCCTCTTGATTACATTCCCAAGGTTTTCAATGGGGTTCAGGTCTAGAGATTGGGCTGCCCATGACAGGGTTTTGATGTGGTGGTCTCTTAATTTTTGCCAGAGCTGTATATATATGTACCGTATATACTCGAGTATAAGCCGAGAATTTCAGCCCATTTTTTTAGGCTGAAATTGCCCCTCTCGGCTAATACTCGAGTCATTCCCAGGGGTCGGCAGGGAAAGGGGAGCGGCATCTGTCTAATAATACTCACCTGCTCCTGGCACGGTCCCTGCAGGTCCCTGGTTCTCCGGGTGCTGACAGCTTCTTCCTGTGTTGAGCGGTCACATGGTACCGCTCATTACAGTAATGAATTTGGACCCGACTCCACTCCCATAGGGGTGGAGCCGCATATTTATTACTGTAATGAGCGGTACCATGTGACCGCTCAATACAGGAAGAAGCTGTCAGCGCCCAGAGAACCAGGGACCTGCAGGGACCGCGCCAGGAGCAGGTGAGTATAATGGGAGCATATTCATCTGTCCCACGTTCCACTGTCGGCGCCGCTCCACCTTCCGCATCCTCTGCAGTGACGCTCAGGTCAGAGGGTGCGATGACACGATTAGTGTATGGGCCGCCCTCTGCCTGAACAGTCAGTGCAGAGGACGCGGAAGACACAGCGGCACCGACGGTAGAACGGGGGACAGGTGAATATAGCAAGTGCCGGGGGCCTGAGTGACGAGAGGTGAGTATGTGATTTTTTTTTTTTAATCGCAGCAACAGCATATGGGGCAAATATCTCTATGGATCATCTTATGGGGCCATGTGCAGCGTTGTATGGGGCAAATATTTCTATGGAGCATCTTATTGTCATGTCGGACGCTGTTCAGACCAGGTCGTCCGACAGATAGCGGTAATTCCGCTTTTGACCACTATTTGCTCATTGGCGTCTGCTAGATTTTATCTAGCTGTTCCGGGGTTAATTTACCTAATCCTTGGATTGGAAGCTGGGCCATGCCGACTGCCTTTAAATAGTTCTCCTGATCTTTGGGTGTCGCCGATTACAGCTTCTGTCTTGTGTGTTGTTATCTCGGTCTGGTTAGGAGAGCTGGTGGTTGGAGATTCGTTGCTGGTGGTGTATTTTCCTTTGTCTTATTTACTCCTTCTTATATTTGTATTTATTTTGCCCTGCACATTTATAGTGTATTCCTGAGTGACTGCGGCGTGGTGTATATTTTCCTTTATCCTTGTCTGTGCTAATTGTGGGTATTGGGGAATAACATCTTCACTGGGTGGTGGGCGGAGGTTTCAGCCTAGGGCTTAGCTCAGGACACAGGGTGAGGTTCGAGGCCTGGACATGCACACCTTCAGTGTAAACTCCAGGTAGAGGGTCAGTCAGGATTTCCCTAGTCTGAGGGAAACTGCAGGGGCCCGGGTTATTAGCTCACGCTCACCTAGTCTCTCCCTGACATTATAATCGGCCCAACAACACAAAAAAAAAGGGGTTTCTTTTTTTTGTGTTTTGTCATGGATCCCATGACTTCCATAACCCGCCAGTTGGAGGCGCTGTCCCTACAGGTCACGGAGTTAAGGGGGGCAGTACAGCAACAGGGACTAGCAGTGTCTAATGTGCAAGCTGGAGCGACAGGAAGAGTTGCTGAGCCTAAATTTCCTTTGCCTGAAAAATTTGCTGGGGAACGCAGTAAATTTGTTTCTTTTCGTGAAGCTTGCAAACTATATTTCCGTATGCGCCCGATATCTTCAGGTAATGAGGACCAGCGTGTGGGCCTGGTGTTGTCATTGTTGAGTGGGGATCCCAAAGCATGGGCGTTTTCTTTGCCATCTGATTCTGCTGCATTTGACTCTGTGGAGAGTTTTTTTTCCTGTCTTGGGAAAATCTAAGATGAACCTGACAAAATGGCTCTAGCAGAATCTAAGATACGCTCTATTCGCCAGGGGGAGCGAGTTGCAGAGGATTACTGTTCTGAATTTTGTCGCTGGGCGATCGATACACAATGGAATGATCCAGCATTGCAGCGTCAGTTTATACATGGGATTTCTGGAAGGGTTAAAAAAGCCCTTCTGATGTACGAGACTCCTTCTCTAGATTCCGCCATGAGTCTGGTTGTCCGCATTGATCGCCGTTTGCATCAGGGGGAGCATGTTACACCGCCTATGGGAGAGGGTTTAGGTTCACGTGAGGTTGCTGCAGGTGAGCCCACGGAGCCTATGCAAATCGCAGGGGTGTCACATGTGAAGCGTCCAGTCCCTGAGCTCAGGAAGCAGGGAGCCTGTTTTTACTGTGGTAAAACGGGTCATTTTATTAACATCTGTCCTCTGCTGCCTAAGAAAAAAGCAAAGGCGGAAAACTTCTAAGCTCAGAGGGTGTGGAGGAGACCAGTCTGAGCTTATGTATATCCTCCATGGTGGTTTCTCAGTGCATGCTCCCTGCTAAGGTTTTTGTTGCTGGCAGTGAGCTGCCAATTACTGTTTTTGTGGATAGTGGTTCAGCCACAAATCTCATTGATGAGGAGTTTACGCGCACAGCAGGTTTTAGGATTGAAAAACTGTCTGATCCTATCCGCGTGGTCACCATTAATGCTGCTCCTCTCTCTCAGGGGGAGATTACTGAATTTGTGGCTGAGGTGAAACTCCACATTGGAGTTCTACATTCCGAGCAGGTTACATGTAAGGTGCTCAGGAATCTTCCTGCTCAGGTGGTTTTGGGTTTTCCTTGGTTGTCTATGCACAACCCAGTAATTGACTGGAAAACTCAGGACATAATTCGGTGGAGCGAGTTCTGCCAGGAGAATTGCCTGGCCACATGTGTGGCTGCAGTGACTTCAAGCGTTCCGGAGTCACTTCAGGATTTTGTGGATGTGTTCTCTGAGAAAGGTTGTTCAGAGTTGCCGCCACATCATCCTTATGTTGTGAATTCCGTTCTGGAGCTCCCTCCTGTGGTTGCTAATGGTATTTTTGCGAGTTCTGCCCTTGGGCTCCCTCTGGTGGTTTCGAGTGGAACTGCTGCTCCTTTAGGTAGCTGTAGCAGCTGCCTCCACTGGTCGCCTTGCCTGGGTTTGTTATTTAAACCTGCTCTGGGCTTTAGTTCATGCCAGCTGTCAATGTTCTTGGTTGGATTTGGTTCTCTCCTTGGATTTCTCATATGGCCTGTCCTTGTCAGCAAAAGATAAGTTTTTGCTAGTTCTTGTTTGTCCATTTGTTTGGACTCTATTGCTCTGCAAATATGTCTCTTTTTGTCCAGCTTGTCACTATGTTATATTCAGGCTAGCTGGAAGCTCTGGGGAAGCAGATTTGCCCCTCCACACCGTGAGTCGGTGTGGAGTTCATTTTTGTAAACTCTGCGTGGATTTTGTAGTTTTTAATACTGACCGCACAGTATCCTTTTCTCTCTGTCTATCAAGTTTAGTATTGGCCTCCTTTGCTGAAATCTGATTTCATTTCTGTGTACGTCATTTCCCTCTCCACTCACAGTCAATATTTGTGGGGGGCTGTCTTTCCTTTGGGGGTTTTCTCTGAGGCAAGATAGCTTTCTAGTTCCTACTTTAGGGGTAGTTAGCTCTTAGGCTGTGACGAGGTGTCTAGGGAGAGTCAGGAACATCCCACGGCTATTACTAGTGTTGTTGTTAGGATTAGGAACTGCGGTCAGTAGAGATACCACCTCCTCAGAGCTCGTCCCATGTTGCGTTTTAGCCACCAGGTCATATCAGTGTGGCCTCTTAACCACCAGGTCATAACAGTACAGCTGGCCCACAATGTGTTAAATGCATCTCAAAAGAGGGAAAAGAAAGTTCTGAGTCATTTTTTTTTCCTTTGTAGCTTTTTTCTTTTTTTTCCCCTTAATCTCTGGGTGGTTCAGGATTTTGGTGCTGATATGGAGGTTCAGGGTCTGTCCTTGCGTGTGGATCAACTCGCTGCAAGGGTACAGAGTATCCAAGATTATTTTGTCCAGACTCCGGTATTAGAGCCTAGAATTCCTATTCCTGATTTGTTTTCTGGGGATAGATCTAAATTTTTGAACTTCAAAAATAATTGCAGATTGTTTTTTGCTCTGAGACCCCGTTCCTCTGGTGACCCCATTCAGCAGGTGAAGATTGTTATTTCTTTGCTGCGTGGCGACCTGCAGGACTGGGCATTCTCCCTTGAGCCAGGAAATCCTGCATTGCTCAATATTGACGCATTTTTTCAAGCGCTCGGATTGCTGTATGACGAGCCTAATTCTGTGGATCAGGCAGAAAAGACTTTGCTGGCTCTGTGTCAGGGTCAGGAAGCAGCAGAAGTATACTGCCAGAAATTTAGAAAGTGGTCTGTGCTCACAAAATGGAATGAGTATGCCCTGGCAGCGATTTTCAGAAAGGGTCTTTCTGAAGCCCTTAAAGATGTTATGGTGGGGTTTCCCACGCCTGCTGGTCTGAATGAGTCAATGTCTTTGGCCATTCAGATCGATCGGCGTCTGCGCGAGTGCAAGGTGGTGCACCATATGGCAGTGTCCTCTGAGCAGAGTCCTGAGCCTATGCAATGTGATAGGATTTTGACTAGAGCAGAAAGGCAGAAATTCAGACGTTAGAATGGCCTGTGTTTTTACTGTGGTAATTCTGCTCATGCTATTTCTGATTGCCCTAAGCGTACTAAGAGGGTCCCTAGGTCTGTTACCATTAGTACTGTACAGCCTAAATTTCTCTTGTCTGTTACCCTGATTTGCTCATTGTCGTCCTTTTCTGTTATGGCATTTGTGGATTCTGGCGCTGCCCTGAACTTAATGGACTTAGAATTTGCCAAGCGCTGTGGTTTTTCCTTGGAGCCTTTGCAGAGTCCTATTCCCTTAAGGGGGATTGATGCTACGCCATTGGCCAAGAATAAACCTCAGTACTGGACACAGTTAACCATGTACATGGCTCCAGCACATCAGGAAGATATTCGCTTTTTGGTGTTGCATAATTTGCATGATGTTGTTGTGCTGGGTTTTCCATGGTTACAGGTACCTAATCCAGTGCTGGATTGGAGATCTATGTCTGTAACTGGTTGGGGTTGTCAGGGGATACATAGTGATATTCCTTTGATTTCAATTTCCTCGCCCCCTTCTTTTGAAGTTCCTGAGTTTTTGTCGGATTTCCAGGATATATTTGATGAGCCCAAGTCCAGTTCCCTGCCTCCTCATAGGGACTGCGATTGTGCCATTAATTTGATTCCTGGCTGTAAGTTCCCTAAGGGCCGACATTTCAATCTGTCTGTGCCAGAGCATGCCGCTATGCAGAGTTATGTAAAGGAATCCTTGGAGAAGGGGCATATTCGCCCGTCTTCGTCACCGTTGGGGGCTGGATTCTTCTTTGTTGCCAAGAAGGATGGCTCCTTGAGACCCTGTATAGATTATCACCTTCTCAATAAGATCATGGTCAAATTCCAGTACCCTTTGCCTTTACTTTCTGATTTGTTTGCTCGGATTAAGGGTGCCAGTTGGTTTACTAAAATTGACCTTCGAGGGGCGTATAATCTCGTGCGTATTAAACAAGGTGATGAATGGAAAACAGCATTTAATACGCCCGAAGGCCATTTTGAATATCTTGTGATGCCATTCGGGCTCTCTAATGCTCCATCGGTATTTCAGTCCTTTATGCATGATATCTTCCGGAATTATCTGGATAAATTCATGATTGTGTATTTGGATGATATTTTGGTTTTTTCCGATGATTGGGAGTCTCATGTGAAGCAGGTTAGGATGGTGTTTCAGGTCCTTCATGCTAATGCATTGTTTGTGAAGGGGTCTAAGTGCCTCTTTGGAGTTCAGAAGGTTTCTTTTTTGGGTTTCATTTTTTCTCCCTCGGCTATTGAAATGGACCCTGTTAAAGTCCAGGCCATTCATGATTGGACTCAACCTACATCTGTAAAAAGCCTTCAGAAATTTTTGAGCTTTGCTAATTTTTATCGCCGCTTTATTGCTAATTTTTCTAGTGTGGTGAAGCCTCTGACCGATTTGACGAAGAAAGGCGCTGATGTGATGAATTGGTCCTCTGCGGCTGTTTAGGCCTTTCAGGAGCTTAAACGTCGTTTTAGTTCTGCCCCTGTGTTGCGTCAGTCAGATGTTTTGCTCCCTTTTCAGGTTGAGGTTGATGCTTCTGAGATTGGGGCAGGGGCCGTTTTGTCTGATTCTGATGGCTCTTTGATGAAACCATGTGCTTTCTTCTCCAGAAAGTTTTCGCCTGCTGAGCGTAATTATGATGTCTGCAATCGGGAGTTGTTGGCTATGAAGTGGACATTTGAGGAGTGGCGACATTGGCTTGAGGGAGCCAAGCATCGCGTGGTGGTCTTGACTGATCATAAGAATCTGATTTACCTCGAGTCTGCTAAGCGGTTGAATCCTAGACAAGCTCGGTGGTCTCTGTTTTTCTCCCGTTTTGATTTTGTGGTCTCGTATATTCCAGGATCTAAGAATGTGAAGGCTGATGCCCTTTCTAGGAGTTTTTTGCCTGACTCTCCGGGAATTCTTGAGCCGGCTGGGATCCTCAAGGAGGGGGTGATTCTTTCTGCCATCTCCCCTGATTTGCGGCGGGTACTTCAGGAGTTTCAGGCTGATAAACCTGACCGCTGTCCAGTGGGGAGACTGTTTGTTCCTGATAGATGGACTAGCAGGGTAATTTCTGAGGTTCATTGTTCGGTGTTGGCTGGTCACCCTGGGATTTTCGGTACCAGAGATTTGGTGGCTAGGTCGTTTTGGTGGCCTTCCTTGTCGCGGGATGTGTGTTCGTTTGTGCAGTCCTGTGGGACCTGTGCTCGGGCTAAGCCTTGCTGTTCCCATGCCAGTGGGTTGCTTTTGCCTTTGCCTATTCCTGAGAGACCCTGGACGCATATTTCCATGGATTTTATTTCTGATCTTCCTGTTTCTCAGAAGATGTCTGTCATCTGGATGGTTTGTGACCGTTTTTCTAAGATGGTCCATTTGGTACCGTTGCCTAAGTTGCCTTCCTCCTCTGATTTGGTTCCATTATTTTTTCAGCATGTGGTTCGTTTACATGGTATTCCGGAGAATATTGTGTCTGACAGAGGTTCCCAGTTCGTTTCTAGGCTTTGGCGGTCCTTTTGTGCTAGAATGGGCATTGATTTGTCTTTTTCTTCAGCATTCCATCCTCAGACAAATGGCCAAACGGAGCGAACCAATCAGACCTTGGAAACCTATTTGAGATGCTTCGTGTCTGCTGATCAGGATGATTGGGTGACCTTTTTGCCGTTGGCCGAGTTTGCCCTTAATAATCGGGCTAGTTCGGCTACCTTGGTTTCACCTTTTTTTTGTAACTTTGGTTTTCATCCTCGTTTTTCTTCGGGGCAGCTTGAGTCTTCTGACTGTCCTGGTGTGGATTCTGTGGTGGACAGGTTGCAGCAAATTTGGACTCATGTGGTGGACAATTTGACGTTGTCTCAGGAAAAGGCTCAACGTTTTGCTAACCGTCGTCGGTGTGTTGGTCCCCGCCTTCGTGTTGGGGATTTGGTCTGGTTATCTTCTCGTCATGTTCCTATGAAGGTTTCTTCCCCTAAGTTCAAGCCTCGCTTTATTGGGCCTTATAAGATTTCTGAAATTATCAATCCAGTGTCTTTTCGTTTGGCCCTTCCAGCTTCTTTTTCCATTCCCTGTGTGGCCTAATAAAAAAAAAAATAAATAAATAAATAAAAAAAAAAAATCAGGTTCCTCGCATCATGTTCTCATACACTTTATGCAGTCAATAGCCTCTGTGTCTGTACTGCTACATACTTAGGCAGT
The DNA here is from genome assembly GCF_051348905.1 of Ranitomeya variabilis. Classification (NCBI taxonomy): domain Eukaryota; kingdom Metazoa; phylum Chordata; class Amphibia; order Anura; family Dendrobatidae; genus Ranitomeya; species Ranitomeya variabilis. The sequence continues at coordinate 57,330,276 of NC_135235.1, read as the reverse complement.
TAACTGGTTCATGCAGCTTTACATGAACACCCGAGCCTTACACTATGGCTGGTCCAAATAACTAAAGCAATTGTTACCATCCACCTCTCGTGTCTCCCCTTTTCCTCATAGTTTGTAAGCTTGCGAGCAGGGCCCTCATTCCTCCTGGTATCTGTTTTGAACTGTGATTTCTGTTATGCTGTAATGTCTATTGTCTGTACAAGTCCCTTCTATAAGTTGTAAAGCGCTGCGGAATATGTTGGCGCTATATAAATAAAATTATTATTATTATTATTATTATAATGTGTTCCATAGATCCTTGTTGCGGAGATATGTGGTACCTATGGTTCCCTCCGTTGATCCTCCTGCTCCGGTGTTGGTTGAGGGGGAATTGGAATATGTGGTGGAGAAGATTTTGGATTCTCGTTTTTCGAGGCGGAAGCTCCAATATCTGGTCAAGTGGAAGGGTTATGGCCAGGAGGATAATTCTTGGGTTGTTGCCTCCGATGTTCATGCTGCCGATTTGGTTCGTGCTTTCCATTTGGCTCGTCCTGATCGGCCTGAGAGCTCTGGTGAGGGTTCGGTGACCCCTCCTCAAGGGGAGGGTACTGTTGTGAATTCCGTTCTGGAGCTCCTTCCTGTGGTTGCTAATGGTATTTTTGCGGGTTCTGCCCTTGGGCTCCCTCTGGTGGTTTCGAGTGGAACTGCTGCTTCTTTAGGTAGCTGTAGCTGCTGCCTCCACTGATCGCCTTGCCTGGGTTTGTTATTTAAACCTGCTCTGGGCCTTAGTTCATGCCAGCTGTCAATGTTCTTGGTTGGATTTGGTTCTCTCCTTGGATTTCTCATATGGCCTGTCCTTGTCAGCAAAAGATAAGTTTTTGCTAGTTCTTGTTTGTCCATTTGTTTGGACTCTATTGCTCTGCAAATATGTCTCTTTTTGTCCAGCTTGTCACTATGTCATATTCAGGCTAGCTGGAAGCTCTGGGGAAGCAGATTTGCCCCTCCACACCGTGAGTCAGTGTGGAGTTCATTTTTGTAAACTCTGCGTGGATTTTGTAGTTTTTAATACTGACCGCACAGTATCCTTTTCTCTCTGTCTATCAAGTTTAGTATTGGCCTCCTTTGCTGAAATCTGATTTCATTTCTGTGTACGTCATTTCCCTCTCCACTCACAGTCAATATTTGTGGGGGGCTGTCTTTCCTTTGGGGGTTTTCTCTGAGGCAAGATAGCTTTCTATTTCCTACTTTAGGGGTAGTGTTATGACCCCAATGGCGAGGGTCTCAGAGAAACAAGTAAGTCTGCGACGTACAAAAATCCAGCTCATAGGGCAGTGGTAACTGGGTTGACCATATATCTACTCCTAACGCCAACACTAGAAGTAGCCGGGGAACATGCCTACGTTGGTCGCTAGATGTCTCGCGCCAGCCGGAGGACTAACTACCCCTAGAAGAGGAAAACAAAGACCTCTCTTGCCTCCAGAGAAAAGACCCCAAAAGTAGGATAGTAGCCCCCCACAAATAATAACGGTGAGGTAAGAGGAAATGACAAACACAGAGATGAACTAGATTTTAGCAAAGAGAGGCCCACTTACTAATAGCAGAATGTAGTAAGATAACTTATATGGTCAACAAAAACCCTATCAAAATCCACGCTGGAGATTCAAGAACCCCCGAACCGTCTAACGGCCCGGGGGGAGAACACCAGCCACCCTAGAGCTTCCAGCAAGGTCAGGAAACAGATTATAAACAAGCTGGACAAAAATGCAAACCAAAACAAATAGCAAAAAGCAAGAAAGCAGACTTAGCTTAATCAAGCAGGAACCAGGATCAGTAGACAAGAGCACTACAGATTAGCTCTGATATCAACGTTGCCAGGCATTGAACTGAAGGTCCAGGGAGCTTATATAGCAACACCCCTGACCTAACGACCCAGGTGAGCATACAAGGGATGAATGACATACCCAGAGTCAAATCACTAGTAGCCACTAGAGGGAGCCAAAAGGTAAATTCACAACAGTACCCCCCCCCTTAGTGAGGGGTCACCGAACCCTCACCAAGACCACCAGGGCGATCAGGATGAGCGGCGTGAAAGGCACGAACCAAATCGGCCGCATGCACATCAGAGGCGACCACCCAGGAATTATCCTCCTGACCATAGCCCTTCCACTTGACCAGGTACTGAAGTGTTATGGTTTCCAATGGCAAGGAAACATCAGAAGCATAGAATAAACGGACAAGCTCTCGGGTGATGGAAACTAGAGCTGACCGCGATGCTAAACCTACACACCACACTAGAAGTAGCCAGGGGGCATTCCTGCGTTGTCTCTAGATGCCGCGCGCCAGCCGGAGAACTAACTACCCCTGGTAGAAGAAAACACAGTCCTGGCTTGCCTCCAGAGAATGTCCCCACAGGAGATAGCAGCCCCCCACATATAATAACGGTGAGAGCAGATGAAAAGACACACGTAGTATGAAAGCAGATTTAGCACAGAGAGGCCCGCTAACTAAATAGCAGAAAGATACAACAGAGGACTTCGCGGTCAGCTGCAAAACCCTTCAAAACACCATCCTGAAATTACCTTAACTCATGTGACAACTCATGCCACTGGAGTGGTAATTTCAGCCCAACAAGAGCTTCCAGCTGCAGAGATTCACATAAGTGCAAACTGGACAAAACATACAAAAATAGACTTAAGGACTAAAGTGTCCAACTTAGCTGAGCAGAAAACTGGGAGCAGGAACATGCAACAGAATCACTCTGGATACATTGATGGCCAGCATTAGAATGACTGAGGAGCAAGGTTAAATAGGATACTCCCACATCCTGATAGGAACAGGTGAACTGAGAAGGCAAAGCTTGCAGGACACCAGTACCACAAGAGACCACCGGGGGAGCCCACGAACCGAATCACAACAGTACCCCCCCCTTAAGGAGGGGGTACCGAACCCTCACAAGAACCACCAGGGCGATCTGGATGAGCCCTATGAAAGGCACGGACCAAATCAGAAGCATGAACATCAGAAGCTGTAACCCAAGAATTATCCTCTTGACCGTAGCCCTTCCATTTCACCAGATATTGAAGTCTCCGTCTGGAAACACGGGAGTCCAAGATTTTCTCCACCACGTACTCCAATTCACCCTCAACCAGCACAGGAGCAGGAGGCTCAACAGAAGGCACAAGTGGTACCTCATACCTCCGCAATAATGACCGATGGAAGACATTATGGATAGCAAAGGATGCTGGGAGGTCCAAACGAAAAGACACAGGGTTAAGAATTTCCAAAATCTTATAAGGACCGATGAACCGAGGCTTAAACTTAGGAGAAGAGACCCTCATAGGGACAAAACGGGAGGACAACCACACCAAGTCCCCAACACGAAGACGAGGACCAACACGACGATGGCGATTAGCAAAACGTTGAGTCCTCTCCTGGGACAACTCCAAATTGTCCACCACCTGCCCCCAAATATGATGCAACCTATCCACCATGGTATCCACTCCAGGACAATCCGAAGACTCCACCTGACCAGATGAAAAACGAGGATGGAACCCTGAATTGCAAAAGAAAGGGGAGACCAAAGTGGCAGAACTGGCCCGATTATTAAGGGCAAACTCAGCCAACGGCAAAAAGGAGATCCAGTCATCCTGATCAGCAGACACGAAACACCTCAAATAAGTCTCCAAGGTCTGATTAGTACGTTCCGTCTGGCCATTTGTCTGGGGATGAAATGCAGACGAAAAAGACAAATCAATGCCCATCCTGGCACAAAACGCCCGCCAAAATCTGGACACAAACTGGGATCCCCTGTCGGAAACGATATTCTCCGGAATACCATGCAGCCGAACCACATTCTGAAAAAACAGGGGCACCAACTCAGATGAGGAAGGCAGCTTGGGCAAGGGCACCAAATGAACCATCTTAGAAAAGCGGTCACACACCACCCAAATGACGGACATCTTCTGAGAAACAGGGAGATCAGAAATAAAATCCATAGAGATGTGTGTCCAAGGCCTCTTAGGAACAGGCAAGGGCAACAACAACCCACTAGCCCGAGAACAACAAGGCTTGGCCCGAGCACAAACATCGCAAGACTGCACAAAAGTACGCACGTCCCGAGACAGGGAAGGCCACCAGAAGGACCTAGCCACCAAATCTCTGGTACCAAAAATTCCCGGATGACCTGCCAACGCAGAAGAATGAACCTCCGAGATGACTCTATTGGTCCACTCATCCGGCACAAACAATCTACCAGGCGGACAACGATCAGGCCGATCCGCCTGAAACTCTTGTAAAGCACGTCGCAGGTCTGGGAAGACAGCAGACAATATCACCCCATCCTTAAGTATACCCGTAGGTTTAGAATCACCACGGGAATCAGGTTCAAAACTCCTAGAAAGGGCATCCGCCTTCACATTCTTAGTACCTGGCAGATAAGAAACCACAAAATTAAACCGGGAGAAAAACAACGACCAGCGCGCCTGTCTTGGATTCAGACGTCTGGCCGACTCAAGATAAATCAAATTTTTGTGATCAGTCAAGACCACCACCTGATGTTTAGCACCCTCAAGCCAATGACGCCACTCCTCGAATGCCCACTTCATCGCCAAAAGCTCCCGATTACCGACGTCATAATTTCGCTCGGCGGGCGAAAATTTTCGAGAAAAGAACGCACAAGGTCTCATCACTGAACAATCTGAACTTTTCTGTGACAAAACCGCCCCCGCTCCGATCTCGGAAGCATCAACTTCCACCTGAAAAGGAAGAGAAACATCAGGCTGGCACAACACCGGAGCAGAAGAAAAACGGCGCTTAAGCTCCCGAAAGGCCTCCACAGCAGCAGGAGACCAACCTGCAACATCAGCACCCTTTTTAGTCAAATCAGTCAAAGGCCTGACAACGCTAGAAAAACCAGTTATGAATCGACGATAAAAGTTAGCAAAGCCCAAAAATTTCTGAAGGCCCTTAAGAGAAGTCGGTTGCGTCCAGTCACAAATAGCCCGAACCTTCACAGGATCCATCTCAATAGAAGAGGGGGAAAAAATGTACCCCAAAAAAGAAATCTTCTGAACCCCAAAAACACACTTTGAACCTTTAACAAACAGAGAATTGGTCCGCAAAACCTGAAAAACCCTCCTAACTTGTTGAACATGAGATTCCCAGTCATCCGAAAAAATCAAGATATCGTCCAAATACACAATATGGCCCTCGGGCGTATTAAATGCGGTTTTCCACTCATCCCCCTGCTTAATTCGCACCAAATTATACGCACCGCGAAGATCAATCTTAGAGAACCACTTCGCCCCCTCAATGCGAGCAAATAAATCTGTCAGCAATGGCAAAGGATACTGATACTTGACTGTGATCTTATTCAAGAGTCTATAATCAATACAAGGTCTCAAAGAACCATCGCTTTTAGCTACGAAAAAGAACCCCGCTCCAAGAGGAGACGAAGAAGGACGAATATGTCCCTTTTCCAAGGACTCCCTAATATACTCTCGCATGGCAGCATGTTCAGGTACAGACAGATTGAATAGACGACCCATAGGAAATTTACTGCCAGGGATCAAATCTATGGCGCAATCGCAATCTCTGTGAGGAGGAAGAGAATTAAGAGTAGATTCCTCAAAAACCTCACGATAATCAGACAAAAACTCAGGAATTTCAGAGGGAATAGATGAAGCAATGGAGACCAAAGATGTGTCCCCATGATTTCCCTGACATCCCCAGCTTAGTACAGACATTGTTTTCCAGTCAAGGACTGGGTTATGAGTTTGCAACCATGGCAATCCCAGCACCAACACATCATGTAGATTATACAGTACAAGGAAGCGAATCACCTCTTGATGGTCTGGAGTCATACGCATAGTCACTTGTGTCCAGTATTGTGGTTTATTACTAGCCAATGGTGTAGAATCAATACCCTTTAAAGGTATAGGAACTTCCAGAGGCTCTAGATCAAACCCACAGCGCCTGGCAAAGGACCAATCCATAAGACTCAAAGCGGCGCCAGAATCCACATACACATCCGCAACAATAGAAGATAACGAACAAATTAGAGTTACAGACAAAATAAACTTGGACTGCAAAGTGCCAATAGCAGAGGATTTATCAACTTTCTTTGTTCGTTTAGAGCATGCTGATATAACATGAGTAGAATTTCCACAATAGAAGCACAAATGATTTTTGCGCCTATAAATCTGTCGTTCGCTTCTGGACAGAAAGCTATCACATTGCATACTCTGTGGTGCCTCTTCAGAAGACACCGCCAACTGGTGCACAGGTTTGCGTTCCCGTAAACGCCGATCAATCTGAATTGCCATTGTCATGCACTCATTCAGACCAGTAGGCGCAGGAAACCCCACCATGACGTCTTTTACAGCATCAGAGAGACCTTCTCTGAAAATTGCCGCCAGAGCGCACTCATTCCACTGAGTAAGCACAGACCATTTTCGAAATTTTTGGCAATATATTTCAGCTTCATCTTGCCCCTGAGAGAGGGCTATTAGGGCTTTCTCAGCCTGAATCTCCAAATTTGGTTCCTCATAAAGCAACCCCAAAGCCAGAAAAAACGCATCCACATTGAGCAACGCAGGATCCCCTGGTGCCAATGAAAATGCCCAATTTTGGGGGTCACCCCGCAGTAAAGAAATAACAATTTTTACTTGCTGGGCAGGATCTCCAGCAGAATGAGATCTCAGAGAAAGAAACAATTTACAATTGTATTTAAAATTTAGAAAACAAGATCGATCTCCAGAAAAAAACTCCGGTATCGGAATTTTAGGTTCAGACCGAGGAGCATGTAACAAAAAATCTTGTATATTCTGAACTTTAGAGGCAAGATTATTCAAATTGGTAGCCAGACTCTGGGGATCCATATTTCAACAGATAAAGTCTGAGCCATTCAGGGGTTAAGAGGAGAGGAAAACAGGAGACTGCAATTAGAGCTGGAGTGCAACTTCAGAGGAAGGAAAAAAAAAAAAAAAAAGGTTTCACACAGTTCCTTTTCTCTCCTGCTTCAGCCTATAGATTAAACATTTGGGCTGGCCATACTGTTATGGTTTCCAATGGCAAGGAAACATCAGAAGCATAGAATAAACGGACAAGCTCTCAGGTGATGGAAACTAGAGCTGACCGCGATGCTAAACCTACACACCACACTAGAAGTAGCCAGGGGGCATTCCTGCGTTGTCTCTAGATGCCGCTCGCCAGCCGGAGAACTAACTACCCCTGGTAGAAGAAAACACAGTCCTGGCTTGCCTCCAGAGAATGTCCCCACAGGAGATAGCAGCCCCACACATATAATAACGGTGAGAGCAGATGAAAAGACACACGTAGTATGAAAGCAGATTTAGCACAGAGAGGCCCGCTAACTAAATAGCAGAAAGATACAACAGAGGACTTCGCGGTTAGCTGCAAAACCCTTCAAAACACCATCCTGAAATTACCTTAACTCATGTGACAACTCATGCCACTGGAGTGGTAATTTCAGCCCAACAAGAGCTTCCAGCTGCAGAGATTCACATAAGTGCAAACTGGACAAAACATACAAAAATAGACTTAAGGACTAAAGTGTCCAACTTAGCTGAGCAGAAAACTGGGAGCAGGAACATGCAACAGAATCACTCTGGATACATTGATGGCCAGCATTAGAATGACTGAGGAGCAAGGTTAAATAGGATACTCCCACATCCTGATAGGAACAGGTGAACTGAGAAGGCAAAGCTTGCAGGACACCAGTACCACAAGAGACCACCGGGGGAGCCCACGAACCGAATCACAACACTGAAGCCTCCGCCTGGAGAGACGAGAATCTAAGATCTTCTCCGCCACGTACTCCAACTCACCCTCAACCAACACCGGAGCAGGAGGCTCAGCAGAAGGAACCACAGGCACAACATACCGCCGCAACAAGGACCTATGAAATACGTTGTGGATGGCAAACGACACCGGAAGATCCAGGCGAAAGGATACAGGATTAATGATTTCCAATATCTTGTAAGGACCAATGAAGCGAGGCTTAAATTTGGGAGCGGAGACCTTCACATTCTTAGAACCTGGTAAATACGAGACCACAAAGTCAAAACGGGAGAAAAACAATGACCAGCGGGCCTGTCTAGGATTCAGGCGTTTAGCAGACTCGAGATACATCAGATTTTTGTGATCAGTCAAGACCACCACACGATGCTTAGCACCCTCGAGCCAATGACGCCACTCCTCAAATGCCCACTTCATGGCCAACAACTCCCGATTGCCCACATCATAATTTCGCTCTGCCGGCGAAAACTTCCTAGAGAAAAAGGCACAAGGTCTCATAGTAGAGCAACCAGGGCCTCTCTGCGACAAAACGGCCCCTGCCCCAATCTCCGAAGCATCCACCTCAACCTGAAAGGGAAGTGAGATGTCAGGCTGGCACAAAACAGGCGCCGAAGTAAACCGGCGTTTCAACTCCTGGAAAGCCTCCACGGCAGCAGGAGCCCAGTTAGCCACATCAGAGCCTTTCTTGGTCATATCCGTCAGCGGTTTAACAACGCTAGAGAAATTTGCGATAAAACGACGGTAGAAGTTAGCAAAACCCAAGGACTTCTGAAGACTCTTAACTGACGAGGGTTGAGTCCAATCATGAATAGCTCGGACCTTGACTGGATCCATCTCCACAGCAGAAGGGGAAAAAATGAACCCCAAAAAGGGAACCTTCTGTACACCAAAGAGACACTTTGAGCCTTTTACAAACAAAGAATTTTCACGCAGAATCTCAAAAACTATCCTGACCTGCTCCACATGCGAGTCCCAATCATCAGAAAAAACCAGAATATCATCCAGATAAACAATCAAAAATTTATCCAGATACTTCCGGAAAATGTCATGCATGAAGGACTGAAAAACTGAAGGTGCATTAGAGAGCCCAAATGGCGTCACCAAGTACTCAAAATGACCTTCGGGCGTATTGAATGCGGTTTTCCATTCATCGCCCTGCCTAATGCGCACAAGGTTGTACGCACCACGAAGGTCTATCTTGGTGAACCACTTGGCACCTTTAATCCGGGCAAACAAATCTGACAACAGCGGCAAAGGATACTGAAATTTGACAGTGATCTTATTTAAAAGCCGATAGTCAATACAAGGCCTCAAAGATCCGTCCTTTTTGGCCACAAAAAAGAATCCCGCACCAAGTGGGGAAGAAGAAGGACGGATATGCCCCTTCTCAAGAGACTCCTTGATATATGAACGCATCGCGGTATGTTCAGGTACCGACAGATTAAACAGTCTCCCCTTAGGAAACTTACTGCCAGGAATCAAATCTATTGCACAGTCACATTCCCTATGAGGAGGCAATGCACTGGACTTAGACTCGCTGAAGACATCCTGATAATCAGACAAATACGCCGGAACTTCCGAAGGCGTAGAAGAAGCAATAGACAAGGGCAGGGAATCTCCATGAATTCCATGGCAGCCCCAACTTGACACTGACATAGCCTTCCAGTCCAAGACTGGATTATGGGTCTGTAACCATGGCAAACCCAAAACAACCAAATCATGCATTTTATGCAGAACAAGAAAACGTATTACCTCCCGATGTTCGGGAGTCATGCACATGGTAACCTGTGTTCAAAACTGCGGTTTATTTTTTGCCAATGGCGTAGAATCAATACCCCTAAGAGGGATAGGATTTTCCAATGGCTCAAGAACAAATCCGCAGCGCTTGGCAAATGACAGATCCATAAGGCTCAGGGCAGCACCCGAGTCCACAAACGCCATGACAGGATACGATGACAGTGAGCAAATCAAAGTTACAGATAGAATAAATTTAGGTTGCAAATTACCAATGGCGACCGGACTAACAACCTTAGTAAGACGTTTAGAGCATGCTGAGATAACATGTGTAGAATCACCACAGTAGTAACACAAGCCATTCTGGCGTCTATGAATTTTCCGCTCATTTCTAGTCAGGATTCTATCACATTGCATTAAATCAGGTGTCTGTTCAGACAACACCATGAGGGAATTAGCGGTTTTGCGCTCCCGCAACCGCCGGTCGATTTGAATAGCCAGGGCCATAGAATCATTCAGACCTGTGGGAATGGGAAAACCCACCATCACATTCTTAATGGCTTCAGAAAGGCCATTTCTAAAATTAGCAGCCAATGCACACTCGTTCCACTGGGTCAGCACGGACCATTTCCGAAATTTTTGGCAATACACTTCAGCCTCGTCCTGGCCCTGAGACATAGCCAGCAAGGCCTTTTCTGCCTGAATCTCAAGATTGGGTTCCTCATAAAGCAAACCGAGCGCCAGAAAAAACGCATCAATGTCAGCCAATGCCGGATCTCCTGGCGCCAGCGAGAAGGCCCAATCCTGAGGGTCGCCCCGTAAAAAAGAAATAACAATTTTTGCTTGCTGAGCGGAGTCTCCAGATGAACAGGGTTTCAGGGACAAAAACAATTTACAATTATTCCTGAAATTTCTAAATTTAAATCGGTCTCCGGAAAACGGTTCAGGAATCGGTATCTTAGGTTCTGACATAGGACTTCTGATAACATAATCTTGTATGCCCTGCACACGAGCAGCAAGCTGGTCCACACTTGTAATCAAGGTCTGGACATTCATGTCTGCAGCAAACACAAGCCACTCAGAGGTAAAGGGGAAAAGAAAAAAAAATGAGAGAGAGAAAAAAAAACTCAGAACTTTCTTTCTTATAATCCCGCTTCTGCAATGCATTTAACATTTAATACTGGCCTGGCAAACTGTTATGACCCCAATGGCGAGGGTCTCAGAGAAACAAGTAAGTCTGCGACGTACAAAAATCCAGCTCATAGGGCAGTGGTAACTGGGTTGACCATATATCTACTCCTAACGCCAACACTAGAAGTAGCCGGGGAACATGCCTACGTTGGTCGCTAGATGTCTCGCGCCAGCCGGAGGACTAACTACCCCTAGAAGAGGAAAACAAAGACCTCTCTTGCCTCCAGAGAAAAGACCCCAAAAGTAGGATAGTAGCCCCCCACAAATAATAACGGTGAGGTAAGAGGAAATGACAAACACAGAGATGAACTAGATTTTAGCAAAGAGAGGCCCACTTACTAATAGCAGAATGTAGTAAGATAACTTATATGGTCAACAAAAACCCTATCAAAATCCACGCTGGAGATTCAAGAACCCCCGAACCGTCTAACGGCCCGGGGGGAGAACACCAGCCACCCTAGAGCTTCCAGCAAGGTCAGGAAACAGATTATAAACAAGCTGGACAAAAATGCAAACCAAAACAAATAGCAAAAAGCAAGAAAGCAGACTTAGCTTAATCAAGCAGGAACCAGGATCAGTAGACAAGAGCACTACAGATTAGCTCTGATATCAACGTTGCCAGGCATTGAACTGAAGGTCCAGGGAGCTTATATAGCAACACCCCTGACCTAACGACCCAGGTGAGCATACAAGGGATGAATGACATACCCAGAGTCAAATCACTAGTAGCCACTAGAGGGAGCCAAAAGGTAAATTCACAACAGGGTAGTTAGCTCTTAGGCTGTGACGAGGTGTCTAGGGAGAGTCAGGAACATCCCACGGCTATTACTAGTGTTGTTGTTAGGATTAGGAACTGCGGTCAGTAGAGATACCACCTCCTCAGAGCTCGTCCCATGTTGCGTTTTAGCCACCAGGTCATATCAGTGTGGCCTCTTAACCACCAGGTCATAACAATTGGGGTATCAGTGTACTCAGGACAAACTGCGCAACAACTTTTGGGGTCCAATTTCTACTGTTACTTTTGTGAAAATAAAAAATTGCGGGCTAAAAAATAATTTTTGAGGAAATAAAAATTATTTTTTATTTTCACGGCACTGCGTTATAAACTTCTGTGAAACACTTGGGGGTTTAAAGTGGTCACCGCACATCTATATTAGTTCCATGGGAGGTCTAGTTTCCAAAATGGGGTCACAAGTGTGGAAGCTGCAATGTTTAGGCACACAGGGGCTCTCCAAACGCGACATGGTGTCCGCTAACGATTGGAGCTAATTTTTCATTCAAAAAGTCAAATGGCGCTCCTTCCCTTCCGAGCCCTGCCGTGTGCCCAAACAGTGGTTTACCCCCACATGTGAGCTATCAGTGTACTCAGGAGAAATTGCCCAATAAATTTTAGGATCCATTTTATCCTGTTGCCCATGTGAAAATGAACAAATTGAGGCTAAAATAAATTTTTTGTGAAAAAAAAGTACTTTTTCATTTTTACGGATCAATTTGTGAAGCACCTTGGGGTTCAAAGTGCTCACTATGCATCTAGATAAGTTCCTTGTGGGGTCTAGTTTCCAAAATGGGGTCACTTGTGGGGGAGCTCCAATGCTTAGGCACACAGGGGCTCGCCAAACGCGACATGGTGTCCGCTAACGATTGGAGCTAATTTTTCATTCAAAAGTCAAATGGTGCTCCTTCCTTTCTGAGCCTTGCCGTGTGCACAAACAGTGGTTTGTGACCACATATGAGGCATCAGTGTACTCAGGAGAAATTGCCCAACAAATTTTAGGATCCATTTCATCCTGTTGCCCATGTAAAAATGAAAAAATTGAGGCTAAAAGAAATTTTTTGTGAAAAAAAAGTACTTTTTCTTTTTAAGGATCAATTTGTGAAGCACCTGGGGGTTCAAAGTGCTCACTATGCATCTAGGTAAGCTCCTTGGGGGGTCTAGTTTCCAAAATGGGGTCACTTGTGGGGGAGCTCCAATGTTTAGGCACACAGGGGCTCTCCAAACGCGACATGGTGTCCGCTAAAGATTGGAGCCAATTTTTCATTGAAAAAGTCAAATGGCGCTCCTTCCCTTCCGAGTCCTGTCGTGCGCCCAAACAGTGGTTCCCCCCCACATATGGGGTATCAGCGTACTCAGGACAAATTGTACAATAACTTTTGGGGTCCAGTTTCTCTTTTTACCCTTGGGAAAATAAAAAAATTGTTGCTAAAACATCATTTTTGTGACTAAAAAGTTAAATGTTCATTTTTTCCTTCCATGTTGCTTCTGCTGCTGTGAAGCACATGAAGGGTTAATAAACTTCTTGAATGTGGTTTTGAGCACCTTGAGGGGTGCAGTTTTTAGAATGGTGTCACTTTTGGGTATTTTCAGCCATATAGACCCCTCAAACTGACTTCAAATGTGAGGTGGTCCCTAAAAAAAATGGTTTTAAATTTTGTTGTAAAAATGAGAAATCGCTGGTCAAATTTTAACCCTTATAACTTCCTAGCAAAAAAAAATTTTGTTTCCAAAATTGTGCTGATGTAAAGTAGACATGTGGGAAATGTTATTTATTAACTATTTTGTGTCACATACAGTGGGGCAAAAAAGTATTTAGTCAGTCAGCAATAGTGCAAGTTCCACCACTTAAAAAGATGAGAGGCGTCTGTAATTTACATCATAGGTAGACCTCAACTATGGGAGACAAACTGAGAAAAAAAAATCCAGAAAATCACATTGTCTGTTTTTTTATCATTTTATTTGCATATTATGGTGGAAAATAAGTATTTGGTCAGAAACAAACAATCAAGATTTCTGGCTCTCACAGACCTGTAACTTCTTCTTTAAGAGTCTCCTCTTTCCTCCACTCATTACCTGTAGTAATGGCACCTGTTTAAACTTGTTATCAGTATAAAAAGACACCTGTGCACACCCTCAAACAGTCTGACTCCAAACTCCACTATGGAGAAGACCAAAGAGCTGTCAAAGGACACCAGAAACAAAATTGTAGCCCTGCACCAGGCTGGGAAGACTGAATCTGCAATAGCCAACCAGCTTGGAGTGAAGAAATCAACAGTGGGAGCAATAATTAGAAAATGGAAGACATTCAAGACCACTGATAATCTCCCTCGATCTGGGGCTCCACGCAAAATCCCACCCCGTGGGGTCAGAATGATCACAAGAACGGTGAGCAAAAATCCCAGAACCACGCGGGGGGACCTAGTGAATGAACTGCAGAGAGCTGGGACCAATGTAACAAGGCCTACCATAAGTAACACACTACGCCACCATGGACTCAGATCCTGCAGTGCCAGACGTGTCCCACTGCTTAAGCCAGTACATGTCCGGGCCCGTCTGAAGTTTGCTAGAGAGCATTTGGATGATCCAGAGGAGTTTTGGGAGAATGTCCTATGGTCTGATGAAACCAAACTGGAACTGTTTGGTAGAAACACAACTTGTCGTGTTTGGAGGAAAAAGAATACTGAGTTGCATCCATTAAACACCATACCTACTGTAAAATATGGTGGTGGAAACATCATGCTTTGGGGCTGTTTCTCTGCAAAGGGGCCAGGACGACTGATCCGGGTACATGAAAGAATGAATGGGGCCATGTATCGTGAGATTTTGAGTGCAAACCTCCTTCCATCAGCAAGGGCATTGAAGATGAAACGTGGCTGGGTCTTTCAACATGACAATGATCCAAAGCACACCACCAGGGCAACGAAGGAGTGGCTTCGTAAGAAGCATTTCAAGGTCCTGGAGTGGCCTAGCCAGTCTCTAGATCTCAACCCTATAGAAAACCTTTGGAGGGAGTTGAAAGTCCGTGTTGCCAAGCGAAAAGCCAAAAACATCACTGCTCTAGAGGAGATCTGCATGGAGGAATGGGCCAACATACCAACAACAGTGTGTGGCAACCTTGTGAAGACTTACAGAAAACGTTTGACCTCTGTCATTGCCAACAAAGGATATATTACAAAGTATTGAGATGAAATTTTGTTTCTGACCAAATACTTATTTTCCACCAGAATATGCAAATAAAATGATAAAAAAACAGACAATGTGATTTTCTGGATTTTTTTTTCGCAGTTTGTCTCCCATAGTTGAGGTCTACCTATGATGTAAATTACAGACGCCTCTCATCTTTTTAAGTGGTGGAACTTGCACTATTGCTGACTGACTAAATACTTTTTTGCCCCACTGTATCTCTCTCATTTAACAGAATAAAAATGCAAAATTTGAAAATTGCGAAATTTTCAAAATTTTAGCCAAATTTCCATTTTTTTCACAAATAAACGCAAAAATTATCGACCTAAATTTACCAGTAACGTGAAGCCCAATATGTCACGAAAAAACATTCTCAGAACCGCTAGGATCCGTTGAAGCGTTCCTGAGTTATTACCTCATAAAGGGACACTGGTCAGAATTTCAAAAAACGGCCAGGTCATTAAGGTCAAAATAGGCTGGGTCATGAAGGGGTTAATGTCCTGGCAGAGGGAAGGAGGTTGTCACTCAGGATTTTACAGTACATGGCTCCATCCATTCTCCCATTGATGCCGTGAAGTAGTTCTGTGCCCTTAGCAGAGAAATACCCCCCAAAACATAATGTTTCCACCCCCTTGCTTGACAGTGGGGATGCTGTTCTTTGGATCATAGGCAGCATTTTTCTTCCTCCAAACACGGCGAGTTGAGTTAATGACAAAGACCTCAATTTTTGTCTCATCTGACCACAGCACCTTCTCTCAATCAATCACAGAATCATCCAGATGTTCACTGGCAAATTTCAGACGGGTCTGCACATGTGCCTTCTTGAGCAGGGGGACCTTGCGGGCACTGCAGGATTTTAAACCTTTACGGCGTAATGTGTTAGCAATGGTTTTCTTGGTGACTGTGGTCGCAGCTGCCTTGAGATCATTAACAAGTTTCCCCCCGTGTAGTTATAGGCTGATCTCTCACCTTCCTCATGATCAAGGATACCCCACGAAGGGAGATTTTGCATGGTGCCCCAGATCGATGTTGATTGACAGTCATTTTGTACAGGTTAGTCTGACTGATTAATTGAGTCTGTGGACAGGAGTCTTTTATAAAAGTGACTATATAAGACAGCTGTCATTAATGCAGATAACAAGTTGATTAGGAGCGTCTAACTGGTCTGTAGGAGCCAGAACTCTTAACGGTTGGTAGGGGATCAAATACTTACTAGAGTGGTCGTAAATAGCTGCACATCCAGTTGGAAGAATGTCTCAAGTGGGGTACCACAGGGCTCTGTCCTGGGCCCTGTATTGTTCAACATCTTTATCAATGATTTAGATGAAGGAATTGAGGGTAAACTAATTAAATTTGCTGATGACACAAAGCTAGGAGGGATAGCTAATACTAGAGAAGAGAGAGGATTCAAAAAGATATAAATAAACTAGAGCAGTGGGCAGCAACTAACAGAATGGTTTTTAACAGGGAAAAAAGCAAAGTACTACGTCTGGGCAATAAAAATGAAAAAAAGCATATACACAATGGGGAGAATAAAACTAAGCTGGAGTCCTGGGTTCAAACCCCACTAAGGACATCATCTGCAAAGAGTTTGTATGTTCTCTCTGTGTTTGCGAGGGTTTCCTCTGGGTACTCCGGTTTCCTCCCACATTCCAAAGACATACTGATAGGGAATTTAGATTGTGAGCCCCAACGGGGACAGCGACAGTAATGTGTGCAACCTGTAAAGCACTGCGGAATATGATAGCGCTATATAAAAATAAAGATTATTATTATTATTATTATACTAATAGATCACAGACTGAACATGAGTCAACAGTGTGATGCAGCAGCAAAAAAGGCAAATACAATTCTGGGATGTATTAACAGAAGCATACAGTCTAGATCACGTGAAGTCATTATTGCCATAATTCTTCTTTGGTCAGACCTCATCTGGAATACTGTGTCCAGTTTTGGTCACCACATTTCAAAAAAGACATCAACAAACTGGAGCAAGTTCAGAGAAGAGCGACCAGAATGGTGACTGGTCTGCAAACCATGTCCTATGAGGAACGTTTGCAGGATTTGGGAATGTTTAGCTTGCAAAAAAGAAGACTGAGAGGAGACTTAATAGCTGTTTACAAATATCTCAAGGGCTGTCACAGTGTAGAAGGATCATCTTTATTCTCATTTGCACAAGGAAACACTAGAAGCAATGGGATGAAACTAAATGGGAGGAGACACAGATTAGATATTAGAAAAAACTTTTTGACAGTTAGGGTGATCAATGAGTGGAACAGGCGGCCACAAGAGTTGGTGAGTTCTCCTTCAATGGAAGTCTTCAAACAGAGGATGGACAGACATCTGTCTGGGATGATTTAGTGAATCCTGCTTTGAGCAGGGGGTTGGACCAGGTGACCCAGGAGGTCCTTTCCAACTCTAACATTCTATGATTCTATGATATTTATATATACAGTATATACATACAAAACTTTTCCAAATGTTAAAAAAATAACTTTAACTTACAAAAATATATTTAAATAATAGGTAATTTAAGCTGAAACATTCCTTTTAAGACAACAATTTACTTTAATCTGGTCCTAAATCAATTATTATTTTGTTAAATGAATGCAGAAATGATACCACTTTGTAAATATTTTTAATTTGCGTTTTGTGGTGAAAAAAACTACTAGCCTAATAATTCCCTTTACAATACTATGCTTCTAAGGGCAGAGACAGACTGCCGTATTTCTTGTGCGAGAATTGCATTGCACTGCACACAATGGCCTGGCACCTCTTCTGACCTGAGCAAGACTGTGTGATATATTTGGATCGCCCCCCAGGGCTAGGGGTTACTTGGCACCGGGCCCTTCGGTTCTCGATGGGGATGTCACGGTGGCTGACCCGATCCTTGGCCCGAGGGACGTCCGTATTAAAAGGGATAGTGTTCTGTTGTGGATTCTGTTTGTGGGCTCCCTCTGGTGGTTACTGCTGGTACTGGGTGACTTTGGTGGGTTGCGGCCTTTGGTTTCCACCTGTCCGAATTAAAAGGGATAGTGTTTTTGAAATGCTATAAAACAAATTAATTTAACAGTGCTTCCCTTTATGGGAGGTAAGGACACTTGAACGTTACAAACAATAACATATTTACATTGTGCGTACGACTTTAAATAACAATTATAAATTTAACTAACTATGAACGACCATCACCCATACGAGTATACTATCTATTAAGTGCAAGTACCCTCTGAGGGCATACTATAAAACTTCAAAGTGCAAATCAACATGCTATTCTCACTTCTACATATGCAGGACTATCTGTCTACCCCTACGGGCTCACTGCATCTTCCTTCAGTTTATTCCTACAAAACCTAACATTTACTTTAACTTCAATTTTATTCAAAGTACATCACTAGCATCTTATTCTCAACATTATCAAACATTTTATCACTATCTAACCTTCTAGCTACATACTATCAGCTTTGTAAACATTATTGCTATCCAACTATTTAAGGCAACATTATCACTCTTTAGTAAGGTGCAACAACTAACATTCCCTTTAAGAGGAAATCTAGTCTCTCTATGAGGTAGTGCAAACAATCAATTTGCAAGTCAGTTATTAACGGTAAAGCAGCAAGAACTTTCACGCTGTCATCACAGGATGGGTTTTAGAAGCAAAACAAACAGGAAAAGTTTTTTAAAGAGAACTATTTACATTCCTTCTTCAGGGTTTCGAGGTTTATTAGTGTGATTCAGGGAGCGGTCCCTTTGGGTGTTGACCACCACCTGTTACCACGTACAGTGCGTCTGCACCCCGGATAGGAGTCTGTGTGCTCACAGTTCTCCTTGCCACTGAGGTCTGAGTGCACTTCAAGCACATGGTGACCGCTGCAGGGGTCACCTGTTCGGGTGTAGAGCAGTAGGGCGATGATACAGTGACCTCTGGCTTGTATTTATAAACATGGAGGGCATACCACCCTTTGTCTCCCCAATGGCGTGTATACTGAACACGGTCACCAGGGTACAGATCCCGGCCTGGGTGTCCCTCGATGAGATGCGCCTCCACATCCCGCCAGTTTACAAACACCTCAAGGGCGAGGCCGGGCTCCTTTATAAAGCCCCAACCCCCTTGTAAGCGGAAGGTCACGACTGTGCCATAATGCTGGGGGCACCAATCCTCCAGACCTGTCTGTCTAGCCTGCGCTTTGGCCTGCTGGTCTTTCTCGCGGTCGGCCTGATGTCGGAGCTCTTTCTTTCTGGCCCATTCTTCCTCCTGCCGGCGTAGCTGCTGACGGTAATCCAGCTGGGAGACGACCTCTAAGCTCCATCCTTTTGGCAGGGTCTCCCCAGGGAACCCGATCAAGTCGGTGGTAGCGCGAGTCCACTTGAATGTCACCCACTCTCCCTGGACATTCGCGGTCTGCTTGGTGGGTTGCAGCGGGACATCGGAGGTGTTCAAAGTCTCCCAGGGCCTCTCGCATTCAATGCGGCTACACACCCGGCCAGGTGGTGGTGCTGGGGGCAAGTCTACGGCCACTAATAGGGACTCTTCGGCTACCGGGGCAGGGTCGGTGTCGTTACCTGCCTCCGCAGCGTCTCCGGTGCTGGTCTCCTCCTCTGCAGGCTGGGGTTCTGGTGGCTGGCGGTGTTGCTGTTCCTCGCGGCCGGTGGTTACACGATGGCATAGGCTCCAGAACTGCCAGCACAGCTCCTCCAATTCTGCTCCCAGGATTTCCTGGTTCCTACGACCTGGCAGGGTCTCGCTCGGTTCCCATTGGCTGGGACGGTTGCGGGTTTTCTCCCCCTCTTCCGGGCGACCTCTGCTCGCCATGTTGCCAACCAGGTTCTGCCTAATGGCGTCTAGTCTTTCTTGTTCCTCCCCTTCCGGAGGGCAGTTCCTTCTTCCTCCACCATCCCAGAGCAGGAGGCGAACCTTTCGCGTTGACGGGCATATCTCTCGTACATAGTAGTATCTGTGAGGGGCTGGCTCCACTTTTGCGCCGTTCTTCCAGGCTACGCCCACGATGACACGCCCCACTCCTCCTGCATGCCACATGGTGCTGTAATGGTGGCGGTTTTGGCGGGAATCTTTGTGGTAATGGCGATTCACAGTTCGGAAATGAAACACAGTTCAAATACAACTCTGGCACAGTTCTTAGGCACACATGACCTGATTCTTCAGGCTTAAGTACATCTGATCGTGACGGAAAAAGATGGATCGCCCCCCGGGGCTAGGGGTTACTCGGCACCGGGCCCTTCGGTTCTCGATGGGGATGTCACGGTGGTTGACCCGATCCTTGGCCCGAGGGACGTCCGTATTAAAAGGGATAGTGTTCTGTTGTGGATTCTGTTTGTGGGCTCCCTCTGGTGGTTACTGCTGGTACTGGGTGACTTTGGTGGGTTGCGGCCTTTGGTTTCCACCTGTCCATCAGAGGCTGGGTGTTTCCTATTTTACCTGGCCTTTCTGTCATTCCCTTGCCGGCTATCAATGTATTCAGATGTGCTCTGTTTGGTTCCTGCCTACCTGCTCCCAGATTTTTCAGGATAAGCTAAGTGCTGATTTTCAGTTGTTTGGTTTTTTGTCCAGCTTGCTTATTATGTCTCTATGCTAGCTGGTAGCTCTAGTGGACTGAGGTTCTCCCCATGTGCCATGAGTTGGCACATGGGTTCTTGTAATCTCAGGATGGTTTTTTTGATTAGGGTTTTTTGCTGACCGCTCAGTCCCCTTTTGTATCGTTCTGCTTTCTAGTTTACAGCGGGCCTCAATTTGCTAAAGCTATATATATCATCTCTATGTATGTGCCTTCCTCTCATTTCACCGTCAATACATGTGGGGGGCAACTATATCTTTTGGGGTTCGTTCCTCTGGAGGCAAGTGAGGTCTTATTTTCTCTGCAGTACTAGTTAGCTCTTAGGCTGGTGCGTGGCGTCTAGAACCAACGTAGGCACGCTCCCTGGCTATCTCTAGTTGCGTTTGTCAGGCGTAGGGCAGCGGTCAGCCCAGGTTCCATCACCCTAGAGCTCGTCCGTTATTTATTTGTCCTTTGCTTGTCCTGTACTATCCCTAGCCATTGGGGATTCATGACAGTATAGCCGGCCCACAAAGTGTTAATTGTTTGGGCTGAAGCAGGAGGAAAAGAAGTGTTTAGGGAAATTTTTTTTTTTTTTCCCTTCAGAGTTTTGCTGCCTAGCCCTTAATTGCTGTCTAGCTGCTTCTTACCTCCTCTTAACCCTTGAATGGCTCTGATCTTAGCTGTTTAACATGGATGTCCAGAGTTTGGCTTCCAGCCTGAGTAATCTCGCGGCAAAAGTTCAAAACATACAGGATTTTGTTGTTCACACTCCCATGTCTGAACCTAGAATTCCTATTCCAGAGTTTTTTTCTGGAGATAGATCTACCTTCCTGAATTTCAGGAACAATTGTAAATTGTTTCTTTCTTTAAAATCTCGCTCCTCTGGAGACCCTGCTCAACAGGTCAAGATTGTCATATCTTTCCTACGGGGCGACCCTCAGAATTGGGCATTTGCATTGGCACCAGGGGATCCTGCATTGCTCAGTGTGGATGCGTTTTTTCTGGCATTGGGATTGCTCTATGAGGAACCTAACATAGAGATTCAGGCTGAAAAGGCTTTATTAGCCCTCTCTCAGGGGCATGATGAAGCGGAAATATATTGTCAGAAATTTCGGAAATGGTCGGTGCTTACTCAGTGGAATGAGTGCGCCCTGGCTGCAAACTTCAGAAATGGTCTTTCTGAGGCCATTAAGGATATTATGGTGGGGTTCCCTACGCCTACTGGTCTGAATGAGTCTATGGCTATGGCCATTCAGATTGATCGGTGTTTACGGGAGCGCAAACCCGTGCACCAGTTGGCGGTGTCTTCTGAACAGGCACCTGAGACTATGCAATGTGATAGAATTCAGTCCAGAAGTGAACGGCAAAATTATAGGCGGAAAAATGGATTGTGTTTTTATTGTGGTGATTCAGCTCATGTTATATCAGCATGCTCTAAACGCACAAAAAGGGTTGATAAATCTTTTGCCATTGATACTCTGCAGTCTAAGTTCATTTTGTCTGTGACTCTGATTTTTTCACTGTCTTCCATTTCCGTCGATGCCTATGTGGATTCGGGCGCTGCCCTGAGTCTTATGGATTGGTCATTTGCTAAACGCTGCGGTTTTAGTCTGGAGCCTCTGGAAGTTCCTATTCCTCTGAAGGGAATTGACTCTACACCATTGGCTATGAATAAACCGCAGTATTGGACACAAGTGACCATGCGCATGACTCCCGTTCATCAGGAGGTGATTCGCTTCCTTGTACTGTATAATTTACATGATGTACTAGTGCTTGGTCTGCCATGGTTACAAACTCATAATCCTGTCCTGGACTGGAAAACAATGTCTGTGCTAAGCTGGGGATGTCAGGGGGTACATGATGATGCACCTCCGATTTCAATCGCTTCATCTACTCCTTCTGAGATCCCTGCGTTTTTGTCTGACTATAGGGATGTTTTTGAGGAGCCTAAGCTCAATTCGCTCCCTCCTCATAGAGAGTGTGACTGTGCTATAGAATTGATTCCTGGCAGTAAGTTCCCTAAGGGTCGTTTATTTAATCTGTCACTGCCAGAGCATACTGCTATGCGGAATTATATTAAGGAGTCCTTGGAAAAGGGACATATTCGTCCATCTTCGTCCCCTCTGGGAGCAGGTTTTTTTTTCGTGGCAAAAAAAGATGGTTCCCTGAGGCCTTGTATAGATTATCGCCTTCTGAATAAGATTACAGTCAAATATCAGTATCCATTGCCATTATTTACTGATTTGTTTGCTCGCATTAAGGGGGCTAGGTGGTTCACTAAGATAGATCTTCGCGGTGCGTATAATCTGGTGCGGATAAAACAGGGTGATGAGTGGAAAACCGCATTTAATACGCCTGAGGGCCATTTTGAGTATTTGGTAATGCCGTTTGGACTCTCCAATGCTCCGTCAGTCTTTCAGTCCTTTATGCACAATATTTTCCGTCAATATCTGGATAAGTTTATGATTGTGTATTTGGATGATATTTTGGTGTTTTCTGATGACTGGGAGTCTCATGTTCTACAGGTCAGGAAGGTGTTTCAGGTTCTGCGGGCCAATTCTCTGTTTGTGAAGGGCTCAAAGTGTCTCTTCGGAGTCCAGAAGATTTCTTTTTTGGGGTACATTTTTTCTCCTTCTACTATTGAGATGGATCCCGTTAAGGTTCAGGCTATTTGTGACTGGACACAACCTACATCTGTTAAGAGCCTTCAGAAGTTCTTGGGGTTTGCTAATTTTTATCGTCGGTTCATTGCTAATTTTTCCAGTATTGTTAAACCTTTGACTGATTTGACTAAAAAGGGTGCTGATGTTGCTGATTGGTCGACTGCGGCCGTGGAGGCCTTTCGGGAACTTAAGCGCCGGTTTTCTTCTGCTCCTGTGTTGTGTCAACCAGATGTTTCACTTCCTTTTCAGGTTGAGGTTGATGCTTCCGAGATTGGAGCGGGGGCGGTTTTGTCACAGAGAAGTTCTAATGGCTCGGTGATGAAGCCATGTGCTTTCTTCTCTAGAAAATTCTCGCCCGCCGAGCGCAATTATGATGTGGGTAATCGGGAGCTTTTGGCCATGAAGTGGGCATTTGAGGAGTGGCGTCATTGGCTTGAGGGTGCTAAACATCGTGTGGTGGTCTTGACTGATCACAAGAATCTCATTTACCTTGAGTCTGCCAGGCGTTTGAATCCTAGACAGGCTCGTTGGTCGTTATTTTTTTCTCGTTTCAATTTCGTGGTTTCATACCTGCCAGGTTCAAAGAATGTGAAGGCAGATGCTCTTTCCAGGAGTTTTGTGCCTGACTCTCCTGGAGACACTGGGCCTACTGGTATCCTTAGGGATGGGGTAATATTGTCCGCCGTATCCCCAGACTTGCGACGCGCATTGCAGGAGTTTCAGGTGGATAAACCGGATCGATGTCCACCAGAAAGACTGTTTGTTCCGGATGATTGGACCAGTAGAGTCATCTCCGAGGTCCATTCTTCTGTGTTGGCTGGTCATCCTGGAATATTTGGTACAAGAGACTTGGTGGCCAGGTCTTTTTGGTGGCCTTCCTTGTCTAGGGATGTGCGTACCTTTGTGCAGTCTTGTGAAGTGTGTGCTCGAGCTAAACCTTGCTGTTCACGGGCCAGTGGGTTGTTGTTATCCTTGCCCATCCCGAAGAGGCCTTGGACGCACATTTCCATGGATTTTATTTCTGATCTCCCGGTTTCACAGAAAATGTCCGTTATCTGGGTTGTGTGTGACCGCTTTTCTAAGATGGTTCATTTGGTGCCCTTGCCTAAGTTGCCCTCCTCCTCTGAGTTGGTTCCTTTATTTTTTCAGAACGTGGTTCGTTTGCATGGGATTCCGGAGAATATCGTTTCTGACAGGGGATCCCAGTTTGTGTCTAGATTTTGGCGGACGTTTTGTGCCAAGATGGGCATTGATTTGTCTTTCTCGTCTGCATTCCATCCTCAAACGAATGGCCAGACGGAGCGAACTAATCAGACCTTGGAAACTTATTTGAGGTGTTTTGTTTCTGCTGATCAAGATGACTGGGTTGCTTTTTTGCCACTGGCCGAATTTGCTCTTAATAATCGGGCTAGTTCTGCCACGTTGGTCTCTCCTTTTTTTTGTAATTCGGGGTTTCATCCTCGTTTTTCCTCTGGTCAGGTGGAGTCTTCGGATTGTCCTGGAGTGGACGTGGTGGTGGACAGGCTACATCAGATTTGGAATCAGGTGGTGGACAATTTGAAGTTGTCTCAGGAGAAGACTCAGCAGTTTGCTAATCGTCGTCGCCGCGTGGGTCCCCGACTTCTTGTTGGGGATTTGGTGTGGTTGTCTTCTCGTTTTGTCCCTATGAAGGTCTCTTCTCCTAAGTTCAAGCCTCGGTTCATCGGTCCTTATAGGATCTCGGAGATTCTTAACCCTGTATCTTTTCGTTTGGATCTCCCAGCATCGTTTGCTATTCATAATGTGTTCCATCGGTCGTTGTTGCGGAGGTATGAGGTGCCCGTTGTTCCTTCGGTTGAGCCTCCTGCTCCGGTGCTGGTGGAGGGAGAATTGGAGTATGTTGTTGAAAAGATCTTGGATTCTCGTGTTTCCAGACGCAAACTCCAGTATTTGGTTAAGTGGAAGGGTTATGGTCAGGAGGATAATTCCTGGGTGGTCGCCTCCGATGTTCATGCGATTGATTTGGTCCGCGCCTTCCATAGAGCTCACCCTGATCGCCCTGGGGGTTCTCGTGAGGGTTCGGTGACCCCTCCTCAAGGGGGGGGTACTGTTGTGGATTCTGTTTGTGGGCTCCCTCTGGTGGTTACTGCTGGTACTGGGTGACTTTGGTGGGTTGCGGCCTTTGGTTTCCACCTGTCCATCAGAGGCTGGGTGTTTCCTATTTTACCTGGCCTTTCTGTCATTCCCTTGCCGGCTATCAATGTATTCAGATGTGCTCTGTTTGGTTCCTGCCTACCTGCTCCCAGATCTTTCAGGATAAGCTAAGTGCTGATTTTCAGTTGTTTGGTTTTTTGTCCAGCTTGCTTATTATGTCTCTATGCTAGCTGGTAGCTCTAGTGGACTGAGGTTCTCCCCATGTGCCATGAGTTGGCACATGGGTTCTTGTAATCTCAGGATGGTTTTTTTGATTAGGGTTTTTTGCTGACCGCTCAGTCCCCTTTTGTATCGTTCTGCTTTCTAGTTTACAGCGGGCCTCAATTTGCTAAAGCTATATATATCATCTCTATGTATGTGCCTTCCTCTCATTTCACCGTCAATACATGTGGGGGGCAACTATATCTTTTGGGGTTCTGTCATGATCTCTGCAGGCAGAGATCATAGCAAGCCTATAGAGGGACAAGCTCTCGGAAGATGGAACTATACTGACCATGAACTAAGCCTGCCGCGCAACTAGAAATAGCCAGGTAGCATTTCCTATTTATCGCTAGATGCCCAGCTCTGGCCTAAGACCTAAATAGCTAGCAGAGGGAAATATAAGACCTGGCTCACCTCTAGAGAAATATTCCAAAGAAGACAGTAGCCCCCCACATATAATGACGGTGAGTTCAGATGAAACAACAAACGCAGCAGGAAAATAGTCTTAGCAAATTTGAGGTCCGCTTACTAGATAGCAGAAGACAGATAGTATACTTTCATGGTCAGCAGAAAAATACTAACAAAACACCATCCAGAGATTACCTTAAACTCTGGCATTAACTCATAACGCCAGAGTAGCAATCCCTGATCAACGAGAGCTTTCCAGACACAGTAACAAAACTTCAGCTGCGAACTGGAACAAATAGGCAAAACAAAACATGGACAAAAGTCCAACTTATCAGTAGTTGTCTAGAAGCAGGAACAAGCACTGAGAGGCATCAGATAACATTGTTGACCGGCAAGAAACCACCAGAGAAATGAGCTTAAATAGCGACACCCACTACTGATGGAATCAGGTGAAACAGGAAAGAGGATGACAAGTCCAATTCCACAAGCGGCCACCGGGGGAGCCCAGAATCCAAATTCACAACAGTACCCCCCCCTCAAGGAGGGGGCACCGAACCCTCACCAGATCCACCAGGGCGACCAGGATGAGCCCTATGGAAGGCACGAACAAGATCAGAAGCATGAACATCAGATGCATTGACCCAAGAATTATCCTCCTGGCCGTAACCCTTCCAGTTGACCAGATACTGGAGTTTCCGTCTGGAAACACGAGAGTCCAAAATTTTCTCCACAACGTACTCCAACTCACCCTCAACCAACACCGGAGCAGGAGGCCCAACAGAAGGTACAACAGGTACCTCATACCTGCGCAATAACGACCGATGAAAAACGTTATGAATGGAAAAGGACGCAGGGAGGTCCAAACGGAAAGAAACAGGATTAAGAATCTCCAATATTCTATAAGGGCCGATGAACCGAGGTTTAAACTTAGGAGAAGAGACCCTCATAGGGACAAAACGAGAAGACAACCACACTAAATCTCCAACACAAAGCCGAGAACCAACACGACGATGACGGTTGGCAAAACGCTGAGTCTTCTCCTGGGACAACCTCAAATTGTCCATAACCTGCCCCCAGATGTGATGCAATCTCTCCACCACCGCATCCACTCCAGGACAATCCGAGGATTCCACCTGACCGGAGGAAAATCGAGGGTGAAACCCCGAATTACAGAAAAACGGGGACACCAAGGTGGAAGAACTGGCCCGATTATTGAGGGCGAACTCTGCCAATGGCAAAAAAGCAACCCAATCATCCTGGTCAGCAGAGACAAAACACCTCAGATATGTCTCAAGGGTCTGATTAGTCCGCTCGGTCTGGCCATTAGTCTGAGGGTGAAAAGCAGATGAAAAAGACAAATCTATGCCCATCCTAGCACAGAATGCCCGCCAAAATCTAGACACAAATTGGGTACCTCTGTCAGAAACAATATTCTCAGGAATACCGTGCAATCGGACAACATTCTGAAAAAACAGAGGAACCAACTCAGAAGAAGAAGGCAACTTGGGCAGAGGAACCAAATGGACCATTTTAGAGAAACGGTCACAGACCACCCAGATGACAGACATCTTCTGGGAAACAGGCAGATCTGAAATAAAATCCATCGAGATGTGTGTCCAAGGCCTCTTAGGAATAGGCAAGGGCAACAGCAGTCCGCTAGCCCGAGAACTACAAGACTTGGCCCGAGCACAAACGTCACATGACTGCACAAAGACTCGCACATCTCGTGACAGAGAAGGCCACCAGAAGGATCTTGCCACCAAATCCCTGGTACCAAAAATTCCGGGATGACCTGCCAATGCAGAAGAATGTACCTCAGAGATGACTCTGCTGGTCCAATCATCCGGAACAAACAGTCTATCAGGCGGACAACGATCCGGTCTATCCGCCTGAAACTCTTGCAAGGACCGCCGCAGATCAGGAGAAACGGCCGACAAAATTACTCCCTCCCTAAGGATACCTGTGGGTTCAGAATTACCAGGAGAGTCCGGGTCAAAACTCCTAGAAAGGGCATCTGCCTTAACATTCTTAGAACCCGGTAGGTATGACACCACAAAATTAAAGCGAGAAAAAAATAAAGACCAGCGCGCCTGTCTAGGATTCAGGCGTCTGGCAGTCTCAAGATAAATCAAATTTTTGTGGTCAGTCAATACCACCACCTGATGCCTAGCCCCCTCGAGCCAATGGCGCCACTCCTCAAACGCCCACTTCATGGCCAAAAGCTCCCGATTCCCAACATCATAATTCCGCTCTGCGGGCGAAAATTTGCGAGAAAAGAAGGCACAAGGCCTAATGACGGAGCAGTCGGAACCTTTCTGCGACAACACTGCCCCAGCTCCGATCTCCGAAGCGTCAACCTCAACCTGAAAAGGCAGATTCACATCAGGCTGACGCAACACAGGGGCAGAGGCAAAACGGCGCTTAAGCTCCTGAAAGGCCTCTACAGCATGAGGGGACCAATTAGCAACATCAGCGCCTTGTCTGGTCAAATCAGTCAGTGGTTTAACGACATCCGAAAAACCAGCAATAAATCGGCGGTAAAAGTTGGCAAAGCCCAAAAATCTCTGAAGACCCTTAAGAGAGGAGGGCTGAGTCCAGTCACAAATAGCTTGCACCTTGACGGGATCCATCTCAATGGAAGAGGGAGAAAAAATATACCCCAAAAAGGAAATTTTCTGGACCCCAAAAACGCACTTAGACCCCTTCACACATAAAGAATTAGACCGCAGAACCTGAAAAACTCTCCTGACCTGCTGGACATGAGAGTCCCAGTCATCAGAAAAAATCAGAATATCATCCAGATATATTATCATAAATTTATCCAGAAAATCGCGGAAAATATCATGCATAAAAGACTGGAAAACTGAAGGGGCATTAGAAAGACCAAAAGGCATGACCAAATACTCAAAGTGGCCCTCGGGCGTATTAAATGCGGTCTTCCACTCATCCCCCTGCCTGATCCGCACCAAATTATACGCCCCACGAAGATCAATTTTAGAGAACCACTTAGCACCCTCTATACGAGCAAACAAATCAGTAAGCAATGGCAATGGGTATTGATACTTAACAGTGATCTTATTCAGAAGCCGATAATCAATACATGGTCTCAAAGAGCCGTCTTTTTTTGAGACAAAGAAAAACCCAGCTCCCAAGGGAGAAGAAGATGGACGAATATGTCCCTTTTCCAAAGACTCCTTTATATATTCCCGCATAGCAGCATGTTCCGGCACAGACAAATTAAACAAACGACCCTTTGGATATTTACAACCCGGTATCAAATCTATGGCACAATCGCACTCACGGTGCGGAGGTAACGACCCAAGCTTGGGTTCGTCAAAGACGTCTTGATAATCAGAGAGGAACTCAGGGACTTCAGAGGGAATGGACGACGAAATAGAAACCAAAGGTACGTCCCCATGAATACCCTTACATCCCCAGCTCAACACAGACATAGCTCTCCAGTCCAAGACTGGGTTGTGAGACTGCAACCATGGCAATCCCAGTACCAAATCGTCATGTAAATTATACAGCACCAGGAAACGAATAATCTCCTGGTGATCCGGATTGATACGCATGGTTACTTGTGTCCAGTATTGTGGTTTATTATTAGCCAATGGGGTAGAGTCAATCCCCTTCAGAGGAATAAGAGTCTCCAAAGGCTCTAAATCAAAACCACAACGATTGGCAAAGGACCAATCCATAAGACTCAGAGCGGCGCCAGAGTCAACATAGGCGTCCGTGGCAATGGATGACAAAGAGCAAATCAGGGTTACAGACAAAATAAACTTAGACTGAATGGTGCCAATGGAAACAGACTTATCAAGCTTCTTTGTACGCCTAGAGCATGCCGATATAACATGAGTAGAATCCCCACAATAGAAACACAATCCATTCTTCCGTCTAAAATTCTGTCGCTCGCTCCTGGACAGAATTCTATCACACTGCATACTTTCTGGCGTCTTTTCCATAGACACCGCCAGATGGTGCATCGGTTTGCGCTCCCGCAGACGCCTATCAATCTGAATAGCCATTGTCATGGACTCATTCAGACCTGCAGGCAAAGGGAACCCCACCATAACATCCTTAACGGCATCAGAGAGACCTTCTCTGAAAGTTGCCGCCAAGGCGCACTCATTCCACTGAGTAAGCACAGACCATTTACGGAATTTTTGGCAGAAAACTTCAGCTTCGTCTTGCCCCTGAGATAGTGCCATCAAAGTTTTTTCTGCCTGAAGTTCCAAATGAGGTTCCTCATAAAGCAAGCCCAAGGCCAGAAAAAACGCATCCACATCGCGTAACGCAGGATCCCCTGCTGGCAATGAGAAGGCCCAATCTTGAGGGTCACCCCTAAGCAAGGAAATCACAATCCTAACCTGCTGAGCAGGGTCTCCAGCTGAACGAGACTTCAGGGACAAATAAAGCTTACAATTATTTCGGAAATTCTGGAAGCTAGCTCTATTCCCTGTGAAGAACTCCGGCAAAGGAATTCTCGGCTCAGATACCGGAGCATGTACCACAAAATCTTGTAAATTTTGTACTTTCGTGATGAGATTATTCAAACCCGCAGATACACTCTGGAGATCCATTATTGTCAGGTGCACACAGAGCATACAGAGATTAGGAGGAGAGAGAGAAAAAAGACTGCAGCAAGGCAGACTGGAGGAAAAAAAAAAAAAAAATTCCAGCAGACTTCTTATAACTCTCCTTTCTCAACCTGGGTCTTTAACACTTTATTGGCCGGTCAAACTGTCATGATCTCTGCAGGCAGAGATCATAGCAAGCCTATAGAGGGACAAGCTCTCGGAAGATGGAACTATACTGACCATGAACTAAGCCTGCCGCGCAACTAGAAATAGCCAGGTAGCATTTCCTATTTATCGCTAGATGCCCAGCTCTGGCCTAAGACCTAAATAGCTAGCAGAGGGAAATATAAGACCTGGCTCACCTCTAGAGAAATATTCCAAAGAAGACAGTAGCCCCCCACATATAATGACGGTGAGTTCAGATGAAACAACAAACGCAGCAGGAAAATAGTCTTAGCAAATTTGAGGTCCGCTTACTAGATAGCAGAAGACAGATAGTATACTTTCATGGTCAGCAGAAAAATACTAACAAAACACCATCCAGAGATTACCTTAAACTCTGGCATTAACTCATAACGCCAGAGTAGCAATCCCTGATCAACGAGAGCTTTCCAGACACAGTAACAAAACTTCAGCTGCGAACTGGAACAAATAGGCAAAACAAAACATGGACAAAAGTCCAACTTATCAGTAGTTGTCTAGAAGCAGGAACAAGCACTGAGAGGCATCAGATAACATTGTTGACCGGCAAGAAACCACCAGAGAAATGAGCTTAAATAGCGACACCCACTACTGATGGAATCAGGTGAAACAGGAAAGAGGATGACAAGTCCAATTCCACAAGCGGCCACCGGGGGAGCCCAGAATCCAAATTCACAACAGGGTTCGTTCCTCTGGAGGCAAGTGAGGTCTTATTTTCTCTGCAGTACTAGTTAGCTCTTAGGCTGGTGCGTGGCGTCTAGAACCAACGTAGGCACGCTCCCTGGCTATCTCTAGTTGCGTTTGTCAGGCGTAGGGCAGCGGTCAGCCCAGGTTCCATCACCCTAGAGCTCGTCCGTTATTTATTTGTCCTTTGCTTGTCCTGTACTATCCCTAGCCATTGGGGATTCATGACAGTGTTCATGACTCCACCTGTGGTATTCGGTCAGGGTGACCGACGCTGCTTGGGGGTCCGCTGGGGTGATGTTAAGGCAGCTAGATGGTATACCTTCCCACAGGTGAAGTGTATCCCCAGGGCTTCCCAGAGTGTAGTTGGTGGATGGTGCGAGGCGCAGTAAAGAATGAGGACACAAGGTTGCAGTCTCTTTACCTTTTACTGAAGGCTTCAGTGTCCACAGTCCTGGGCACCGGATCACAGGACAGGCAGAGTCCGGCTGGTCTGAAGGCAAATCCAGAGTCTCCTTATCCAGGTGGAATGCAATAGCCTTCCTATGCGCAGAGCAACACAGTAGGTCCTCACTTTCTTAAGCTATAATGAGGTCCTCTTATGATCCTAGTGGCTTAGGATCACAAATCTAACCAGCTAAGTAGAAGATAATAGGACGAGTTCTGGGGATGTGGTAACTGGACTAACCGCAAACCTGATCCTAACCGCACACACTATAGGCAGCTGTGGAACATTTCCTGAAATCCTAGACGTCTCTTCACGGCCTGAGAAACTGACTACCCCTAAAGAGAATGTAAAGACCTCACTTGCCTCAGAGAAATAACCCCAGAGATATAGAAGCCCCCCACAAATAATAACGGTGAGTTAAGAGGAAAAGACAAACACAGAGATGAAACAGGTTAAGCAAATGAGGCCCGCTAACGCTAGATAGCAGAAAATAGCAAGGGATCTGTGCGGTCAGTAAAAAACCCTATGCAAAAATATCCACGCAGAGAATGCGAGAACCCCCACACCAACTAACGATGTGGGGGGAGCAACTCAGCACCCCAGAGCACCAGCAAGCAGGGAAATCACATATTAGCAAGCTGGACAAAACTAATCATATACTAGGAAACATCTTGAACACAGATGAGCAAAAATAAGCAAACCAAACTTAGCTTCTCTTGGAGAGACTGATAACGGATGTAGACAGGAGCAATCAGAATAGCACTGAATACAACGACAACAGGCAAGGAATGAAGGACCAGGTGGATTAAATAGGAAACCTAACTAGCAGATGACGAGACAGCTGATCCTGCCAGAAACCTGCAAAATAACAAAAAGAGCCACCAGGGGGAGCCCAAAGAGAGAACTCACACAGTACCACTCACGACCACAGGAGGGAGCCCGGAAACAGAGTTCACAACAGTCCTCACTGTTATTACTCTTCTCTCTTTGTTCCCCATGGTCGGATACAACAAAACCTGTATGACTGATGGCCTGAGGCTTGTTTATAGGGACCCTAGAGACGCCCCGACCACCACAATTTGCCACCTGTCTTCTTAGGTATTAAGGTCGGGCAGCCAACTTGGAATTGACTGTCCTGCCAGTCTCTGAAGCAATGGCGTAGAGCACTTTATTCCCTCGGTATTCTGGCTACCGGAACGCGCACCAGAAGGATGCCGCTTCTCTCAGCCACTATCCTTTCTGGTATCCACTTGTTGCTATGCCTTCGTTTCTCACTCACTACAACACGCTTCCTTTCAATGTCTCTCTCTCTTTGGATGTTGCCGCACGTGGGGCAGGCGCAGCTCCGTGGACCCTCGTCTTCCACAGACCACAGTGTGGATCTGGCTGGAGCCACTCCAGCAAGCTTCTGCCAAACTCCGTTGGGATCTGACTGTCTGTGCGAAGCCCAGTCAGCTTCTGTCTCACTTCCTAACCAACCCACCAGTTTTACCTATCTGTGAGGAGTGGCCTAATAGATAGAACCTTTGCTCCCCCTGGTGGACTGTAGTGTGAAGTGTGTGGTGTCGTCATTGTGATACCTGGAGAGGAGATCTCCTTTATTGCCTCCAGACGTAATATCACTCCCCCTGGTGGAGGAACAATACTACTGCAGCAACCAGGACTCTGGGGCGCTGCATATTTCTATGCAGCTGTCAAGGTCAGGTCAGGAAAGCCATCAGCCAGTACGAGGTTTACGATGCGATTCTCGCATGAGAAATACGGCAGTCTGTCTCTGCCTTAAGGGAGAATATGGAGCCACCCAGTTGTGACACTTAGATTGCTTACAGGTTCATAGTTTGTAATGAGTCTGTCCCTATGAGCCCATAGGCCTCTTTTAGATAAACGTGTTATTATACATTTATCATTTGGACTTTAAACAGGTTTTATCGATGTTCATCAGTATTTGCATTCATTAGTTTTATTTTATATTGGGTGGCAATAAAATTACAGTTTTTTTCTAATAGAAATGATTGAAT
The DNA here is from genome assembly GCF_051348905.1 of Ranitomeya variabilis. Taxonomy (NCBI): domain Eukaryota; kingdom Metazoa; phylum Chordata; class Amphibia; order Anura; family Dendrobatidae; genus Ranitomeya; species Ranitomeya variabilis. The sequence goes on along the minus strand of NC_135235.1, from coordinate 57,296,645 downwards.
TTACTGATGAAAAAGTTGATCAAACACTCACAGAAAACTGATGAACTCCCTAATAGAATGCTGATGGATATACATTAGGCTATGCTCACACGTCGCTTATTTTTGCTGCATTGCAGACAAAACCTGATATCTTGGTAGCAAAAAGATGCAGCTAAAAAGCAGGTTTTGCTGCTTTCCTTGCTGCGTTTTTTGGGATCCAAAGTTCAGCTTTGCTTCCACCTCACAAGCATAAACAATACAAGTAGAGATGATCAAACCCGGTGTTCGTACCGGACAGTTAGTGTCCGAGGCTAAACGCCGAACACAGATTTCTCCCGGAAGTCCGTTCCAATGTTCGGAGTTCTCAGGGAAGTCCGGGAGGAGCAAGAGAATATTTTCCAGCTCAAAAGTTCGGGTCCCCATTATTTTCAAAGGGGGTTTGGGTTCTGGTACACGTTCAGGCACAGTTCTAGTACCCAAACCGAACTTTGGAATATAGAACTCGAACTTCCTCGGGTCCGCTTATCGCACATTAGGTGTTAGGCCACCAATGCAAGAGTTATGTGAAAATGGAAAACATTTTGGAAAAAAAAGAGAAATTTGATCAAATTATTTGGGGTAATTTTTTTTTTATGTCTGAAAAAATAGTGACTGTTCAGAACAAAATATCTGGATTAATGTATGAAGCACTGCAATGAAGCAAAGTTCCTGAAAAAAATATACAATTGCAAATGTATAAACAGCAGGGGGAATTGGTCCGAGATAGTTTAATTTAATACATATCACTAATTTAATTAAACTGTACTTGGAGTTAAAGAAACAAAATCAGAAAAAAATTCTGTACCTGCGTTTTTGTTAAAAACGCTGAAAAAACTGATTGCAGTTTTTTTGCTTTCTATGAGTGAAAAAAAACACAAAAATGCTGCAAAAATGCTGCAAGAAGTGACAAGCTGCAGTTTTTAAAAACTCAGTAGTTTTCCAATTCAGTCAGGTTTTATGTGCAGATTTCCCCCCTTTTTCTGCATCAGATGTGAAGAATAGTTACATAGTTATTAAGGTTGAAGGAAGACTTTAAGTCCATCTAGTTCAACCCATAGCCTAACCTAACATGCCCTAACATGTTGATCCAGAGGAAGGCAAAAAAAACCCATGTGGCAAAGAGTAACTCCACCATGGGGAAAAAAATTCCTTCCCGACTCCACATACGGCAATCAGACTAGTTCCCTGGATCAACGCCCTATCAAGGAATCTAGTGTATATACCCTGTAACATTATACTTTTCCAGAAAGGCATCCAGTCCCCTCTTAAATTTAAGTAATGAATCACTCATTACAACATCATACGGCAGAGAGTTCCATAGTCTCACTGCTCTTACAGTAAAGAATCCGCGTCTGTTATTATGCTTAAACCCTCTTTCCTCCAGACGTAGAGGATGCCCCCTTGTCCCTGTCACCGGTCTATGATTAAAAAGATCATCAGAAAGGTCTTTGTACTGTCCCCTCATATATTTATACATTAACATAAGATCACCCCTTAGCCTTCGTTTTTCCAAACTAAATAGCCCCAAGTGTAATAACCTATCTTGGTATTGCAGACCCCCCAGTCCTCTAATAACCTTGGTCACTCTTCTCTGCACCCACTCTAGTTCAGCTATGTCTTTCTTATACACCGGAGACCAGAACTGTGCACAGTATTCTAGGTGTGGTCGAACTAGTGACTTGTATAGAGGTAAAATTATGTTCTCCTCATGAGCATCTTTGCCTCTTTTAATGCATCCCATTATTTTATTTGCCTTTGTAGCAGCTGCCTGACACTGGCCACTGAATATGACTTTGTCATCCACCCATACACCCAGGTCTTTTTCTTTGATGCTTTTGCCCAGAGTTTTAGAATTAAGCACATAGTTATACATCTTATTACTTCTACCCAAGTGCATGACCTTACATTTATCCCCATTAAAGCTCATTTGCCATTTATCAGCCCAAGCTTCTAGTTTACATAAATCATTATGTAATATAAAATTGTCCTCCCCTGTATTGATTACCCTGCAGAGTTTAGTGTCATCTGCAAATATTGAAATTCTACTCTGAATGCCCCCTACAAGGTCATTAATAAATATGTTAAAAAGAAGAGGGCCCAATACTGACCCCTGTGGTACCCCACTGCTAACCGCGACCCAGTCCGAGTGTGCTCCATTAATAACCACCCTTTGTTTCCTATCCCTGAGCCAGCTCTTAACCCACTTACACATATTTTCCCCTATCCCCATTATTCTCATTTTATGTATCAACCTTTTGTGTGGCACCGTATCAAAAGCTTTTGAAAAGTCCATATACACTACATCCACTGGGCTCCCTTGGTCCAGTCCGGAACTTACCTCCTCATAGAAGCTGATCAAATTAGTCTGAAATGAACGGTCCCCAGTAAACCCGTGCTGATACTGGGTCATGAGGTTATTCCTCTTCAGATACTCCAGTATAGCATCCCTTAGAAAGCCCTCCAGGATTTTAACCATAGTAGAGGTTAAGCTTACTGGCCTATAATTACCGATTTCAGTTTTTGTCCCCTTTTTGAATATTGGCACCACATTTGCTATACGCCAGTCCTGTGGTACAGACCCTGTTATTATGGAGTCTTTAAAGATTAAAAATAATGGTCTATCAATGACTGTGCTTAATTCCTGCAGTACTCGGGGGTGTATCCCATCCGGGCCCGGAGATTTGTCAATTTTTGTGATTATTAGACGCCGCCGTACTTCCTGCTGGGTTAAGCAGGTGACATTTAATTGGGAATTTTTATCACTAGTCATTTTGTCTGCCATGGGATTTTCTTTTGTAAATACTGATGAAAAAAAGTCATTTAGCATATTGGCTTTTTCCTCATCCTCATCCACCATTTCACCCAGACTATTTTTAAGGGGGCCAACACTATAATTTTTTAATTTCTTATTATATATGTAGTTAAAGAATATTTTGGGATTATTTTTACTCTCTCTGGCAATGAGTCTCTCTGTCTCAATCTTTGCTGCCTTGATTTGCTTTATACAGAATTTATTTAATTTTTTGTATTTATTTAATGCCTCCTCACTACCTACTTCCTTTAATTCTCTAAATGCTTTCTTTGTGTCACTTATTGCAACCCTTACAGCTCTATTTAGCCATATTGGTTTCCTCCTATTTCTAGTATGTTTATTCCCATACGGTATATACTGTGCACAGGTCCTATCCAGGATGCTAATAAACGTCTCCCATTTTCTTTGTGTACTTTTATGTCTCAGGATATCGTCCCAGTTAATTGCACCAAGATCCTCCCTCATCCGTTGGAAATTTGCCCTCCTGAAGTTTAGTGTCCTTGTCACCCCTCTACTACACATCTTACTGAAGGATACATGAAAACTTATTATTTTGTGATCACTATTCCCCAAGTGACCCCCAACCCTTATATTTGATATGCGGTCTGGCCTGTTGGTTAATATTAGGTCTAGCAGTGCCCCCCTTCTTGTTGTGTCCTGAACCAGTTGTGAAAGGTAATTGTCTCTCATAGTTGTCAAAAACCGATTACCTTCGCTGGAATTGCAGGTTTCTGTTCCCCAATCTATTTCAGGGTAGTTGAAGTCCCCCATAATAATGACTTCTCCTTGAGTCGCAGCTTCATCTATTTGCTTTACGAGGATATTCTCCATTGCTTCCATTATTTTTGGAGATTTATAACAAACCCCTATCAGTAATTTATTATTTTTTCCCCCTCCCCTTATCTCCACCCACAGGGACTCTGCATTTTCATTAAATTCACCTATATTATCACGCAGGATGGGTTTTAAGGACGATTTTACATATAGACACACCCCACCCCCTCGCTTATCTGTACGGTCATTTCTGAACAGGCTATAGCTCTGCAAGTTAACAGCCCAGTCATGGCTCTCATCCAGCCATGTTTCAGATATCCCCACATGTCATAATTATGCTCCAACAACATTAGTTCTAATTCGTCCATTTTGTTGGCGAGGCTTCTGGCATTAGTATACATGCACTTGATGTTCCTCTCTGTACCTCTATTCTTTCTTAAATTATTAACTGTTCTAACCCCACCTTCCATGCCACCGCCACCCCCAACTTCCTTATTTGTGCCCAGGTCTCTATCTGCCCTATCTTCCCCTCCTATAAATTGAATACTCTCCCCCCAATCCCTAGTTTAAACACTCCTCCAACCTTCTAGCCAATTTCTCCCCCAGCACAGCTGCACCTTCCCCATTGAGGTGCAGCCCGTCCCTAGCGTAGAGCCTGTAGCCAACTGAGAAGTCGGCCCAGTTCTGCAGGAACCCAAACCCCTCCTTCCTACACCAATTCTTGAGCCACTTATTAGTTGCCTCTCTGGCGTGGCACGTGGTACAGGCAGTATTTCGGAAAATACCACGTTGGAGGTCCTTGCTTTCAGCTTGCAGCCTAATTCTCTGAAATCATCTTTAAGGACCTTCCACCTACCTCTAACTTTGTCATTTGTGCCAATGTGCACAATGACCGCTGGGTCCTCACCAGCCCCTCCTAGTAATCTGTCCACCCGATCAGCGATGTGTTGGACTCGAGCGCCAGGTAGGCAGCACACCGTTCCACGATCCCTGTCTTTGTGACAGATTGCCCTATCTGTTCCCCTAATAATTGAGTCCCCCACTACCAGTACCTGTCTGGCCTGCCCTGCAGATAAAGTGTACATCCATTAAAGCATTTCTGTGGTGGAAAAGCGTAAAAGACATGTGTATTCTGCACTTGATTCAGTAAAATAAAATTTTGTCAAAGTCAAATACCAGGAAGTATCAAAATTGAAGCAGCTTTGTTTAACCCCTTCACCCAGCAGCCAATTTCCATTTTTGTGTTTCTCGTTTTTCCTCCCCTTCTTCCCAGAGCCTTAACCTTAACTTTTCTGCCCACATAGACATATGAGGGACAAGTTTTACTTTTGAATGACACCATTTATGTTACCTAATACGGCCCCCCAGGAAGGAGAGACAAGCAAAGCGGGCGTCGGGGTTTTTCTCTCCTACAGCAATCTCCATATCACAGGTACTGGCAGCATGAAAAAATTGCTTTTCTATTGTTCTTGCTATGCACTTGCACTTTAGCACAGTCTACCTCTAGTTCTCATAAGATTATTTACTTTTTGACCCTTTACCTGCCACACTGTGATCCTTGAACATTTTCACTTCAACATTCCAGAGCCTGCTGGTACACCTGTTTTCAATACTTTTCAATGCCAGAAAATATTTTGACTCTTTTGAATGTGTACTAATATATATTACCCTATATGTGGCTGTCAATGGACTCTGTAATCATTTTAACTGATTATTTATGGTGCTGGTTGCTTGGAGTTCACTCTGCCTTGTTTTATTTTCCCTTATCGATATTTATGATTCTAATTTGTAATCTAGTTGTCAATAAATTATTCTATTTTACCTTGGGTTTTGTACTTCTCTTTTCTTTGGATAAACTCACGCATTTTGGAATTGTACTGAATTATTTTTATGGTCTTTATTTGGGTTTTTATATTACCACATAGTGTACTCGAAAACGGGAAAAAAATTCTAAGTGCGGTGAAATTATGAAAAAACACAATTCTGACATTGTATTTTGGGAATTGTTTTTATGGTGTACATTTTGTGGTAAAAATGATCATACAATATGATTCTCCTCATCAGTACGATTATGGTGATACCCAACAAGTCCAGTTTTTTTTAAATTATTTTAGTGGTGAAAAAAAATCAGAAGTTTGTGTGTCGCCAATTTCCGAGACCCGTACTATTTTTATTTTTAGTCTGATGGAGATGTGTGAAGCCTTTATTTTGTGGGGAAATTAGTACTATTTTAGGATAGATATGACCTTTTTGATCGCTTGTTACAACATTTTTGGGGGAACTGCATTGACCAAAAAACCTTAATTTTGGTGTTCTAATTGTTCCCGTTTACGGTGTTTACCGATTGGGTTAATTGTTTTTACATTTTGATAGATCAGACTTTTCTGAGCGAGTTGATAACACATACTTGTATGTTGTTAATTTTTTTTATATGTTTATATTCAATGGGGAAAAGGCAGGTGGTTTGAACGTTTAGTCTTTTTTAATTTTATTTATATATACAGTACAGACCAAAAGTTTGGACACACCTTCTCATTTAAAGATTTTTCTGTATTTTCATGACTATGAAAATTGTACATTCACACTGAAGGCATCAAAACTATGAATTAACACATGTGGAAGCTCATCAAGAGAATGCCAAGAGTGAGCAAAGCAGTCATCAAAGCAAAAGGTGGCTACTTTGAAGAACCTAGAATATAAGACATAATTTCAGTTGTTTCACACTTTTTTGTTAAGTATATAATTCCACATGTGTTAATTCATAGTTTTGATGCCTTCAGTGTGAATGTACAATTTTCATAGTCATGAAAATGAAAAAAAATCTTTAAATGAGAAGGTGTGTCCAAACTTTTGGTCTGTAATGTATATCTATGTTTTTTTACTTTATCCTGTTCTTGTTAGCCCCCTTACAGGACTTGAAAATGCAATTGTCCGATCGCTTGTGCTATATGCAGCGATGCCTCAGCATCGCTGCATATAGCAGAAATCACAGTCTCATTGTCAGCCCGCAATCACATCACGGGCGCACCGATAGGCAGAGGTAATGACGCATGGGTGCGTGTTAAATGCTGCTGTCAGACACTTTCAGTGGCATTAAACAAGTTAACAATCATATGTGGAGCACCGCACCACCTACAATTGTTAGCAGCAGGTCCTCGCTGTAATGCTCAGCCATCACTTGCCTAATATGGGGCAGGTTCGTTGTGCGAGTTCGCTCCATACACCTGCTTCAGACATGCGCTGTATATATATATACGGCGGATGTCATAAAGGGGGTTAAAACATGACTTACCAAAAAGAGACAAAAACCACACAACAGTGTCGAAAGTGCAATAGAAACACATGCAAAAAAAAAAAAAAAACGCACACAAAAGCACAATGAAAAACACAACTATTTTACTTAATAGGTGAAGAAATTATGTAGAAAATAGGCAACATTAAAAACTTATTTTGGGAACATAACCTAAAACTGATAAAAGTAGGACATGTTGTGTTTTTATAAAGTGAATTAAAAAACCTGCCATATGAATAGCCCTATTGGTTTACATTCGTATCATATTTTAGTCTTCAAAGAATGGATAAAATACAGAAAGCAAATACACTCATCTGGATGAGACCAAAGTGCTGAAAAGATTGACATCAATTGCGTTGGAAATTTGACAACTTTTTACCCTCTAGGAAAAAAACCCTTTTGAGTCCAGAGGAATATATTAGTGTAAAATACTTTCATGTATCAATAAATATTAAATTGGGCATCACATCACAAAATCCTCTGTAGGGCTGCGTACCAACGATGAGTTTTTGATGCTGCGTATTTTCACTGTTTAGAATTGAAAGTCCTCAGTAGTTGATACCTTTTAATGGCTAACTGAAAAGATGGTAAATTGCAAGCTTTCGAGACTACACAGGTCTCTTCATCAGGAATAGACTAATACAAATTCTGAAGAATCACATATTTATGCACAACATGTTACCATCTTTTCAGTTAGCCATTAAAAGGTATCAACCACTGAGGACTCTCAATTCTAAATATTTTTCTATCTACTGGCTAAGGCTTCTTTCACACTAGCGTCGGCACGGGGTCGTTGCTATGCGTCGGCCCGACGTGCCGCCGCGCATTGTGAAAGTGATGCCCAACATGGGCAGCGGAAGTAGTCTTACGACGCTTCCGCTGCCCCATTGTAAGGTCCAGGGAGGAGGGGGCAGAGTTTCGGCCGCGCATGCGCGGTCGAAAATGGCAGACACGATGCGCAAGAAAAAGTTACATGTAACTTTTTTTGTGACAACGGTCCGCCAAAACACGACGCAACCGTCGCACGATGGTTGCGACGTGTGGCCATACGTCGCAATGCGTCGCTAGTGAAAGTCTATGGGTAAAAAATGCATCCTGCAGACAACTTTGCAGGATGCGTTTTTTCTCATAAATGACGCATTGCGACGTATTACAAACGACGCTAGTGTGAAAGTAGCCTAACACGGTACAAAGATCTATTAAATATTTCCTGTATTTTCACTATGAAAAAGAAGCAACACAGCACCCGTACTAATAATCAGTATAGGTGCTCAAGTAGGGTATCCAGCCCAGGAGGCCTATTGGATATTTTCATTACAGACATTGGAACCCAAAGGACTCATTAGGGACTACGATACCTCGAGTTTTCTGTGAAGAATGTTTTCTTACAGCATATACTAATGGTTTATATTGTCTCCTATGAAGATTGTATATTCAAGGACTGTGTGTCCTAGCTCTGTTTTTGACTACTTAATGGAAGAATAATTTTTCTTTCGAATACGCAATATGTTACGTTGCAGCGTCCTGGATAGCAATCTCATTGTGTTTGACATGCAGCAGCGATCTGGATCCCGCTGTGCCATCGCTGGTCGGAGCTAGAAGTCCAGAACTTTATTTCGTCGCTAGGTCGGCGTGTATCGTCATGTTTGACATCAAAAGCAAAAACGCCAGCAACGAGCAAAGGGGGCGTCGCAGCGTCTCCTTTTAGCCAGTCGGTACACTCCGGCTGTTTGACATGGAGCTAACAACCAGCGAGAACGAGAAGTGAGTCGCCGTTACGTCACTGGATCGCTCCTGTATCGTTCTGGAGTTGCTGTGTTTGACGTCTCTACAGCGACCTAACAGCGACGCTCCAGCGATCTAGTTTAGGTCGGCTCATTGTCTATATCGCCGCAGCGCCTCTGAGTGTGACGGTACCTTTACTTCACTGCTCACCCTGGTATAGTATATTGCTGCATTCTGAATCTAAGACGGGCTATGTTTAACCATTCCTTCCTTCCCTACAGAAATTGTATTTTCCTATATTGGATTATAGTCCAAACTTTCGAGGGCTAAATCTAACTGCAAGGTCCATTATACTATAATTTATATTGCAGCATAACATTTCCCTACCATTGGATTAGGGTCCATACTATCTAGGGGTAGAACTGACCTGGACATTCATTATAATACGGTTCCCATTAAAATATAAATAAAATAATCCCTGCAGCCAAAAGGTCCTATCTCCTTGCTGTGTTCAGCACTATTTTGCACACAATGCTGGCCCGGATCTTCTTTCACGCTGCAATGGTGATACGGAGCAGAACACAGATAAGTCATGTGATCACGTGACATACCCCTAGTCCCTGCCCTTTTATAACCAGCGCTGTTGTTTTTTTTTCTCCAGGTTCATGCAGAGCAATGCAGGTATCCTGACATCTATTTGCCATAATTACTTTGTGCCTTGCCTTCCATATGGACATGGATTGGAGCAACTTAATTGCCCACCACCACTAGTATCTATCCTGTCTATCTCCCAGGCCAGTTGAATAATCCAGTTGGAACCAACACTGACCCCATACATGCTTTACCTACTATACCAGGTCTCTACGGACTACCTTTTTCTATGTTCATTGTATCACCGGTATCCCTTCTCACCATAGCACTCATTGTTTTATCTCTGTCTGTATAATTCTATTTTTATACAATTTTGTCTCTGACGATAATCCAGCTCTAGCCTCCAGCACACTGGGTACTGCTTGTGCGCTTTTTTTGCGACTATTTTCTCTACTCTTCGAATGAGACATACTACGTTTTCTCCTGTGTTTTATATTTAGTTTTTTACTTTATTTTCCATGGACTGATATGTGCATAGTGGTTATGTTATTTTATTTTCCTTTTTTTGTGTGATGATTCACTTATGTATATAGTTTCGATTTTTTTTCATACCAGTAAAATTGTTCTGATGAAGGTCCGGATGTGGAACAAAATGTTCAAACTTATATCTTTGTGGATGCACATTAAAGGATCTTCTTTACACCATTCTTCTTGAGTGCCAAGTTTTTTCTGATTTTGCATTTTCACTATGTCAGAAACGCACAATCTTACAGTTCCAGCAAAGTGGATGGGATTTATAGAAACCTCCTGCCCACTGGGATTTTTTACTCAGTGTAAACTGGCCTGCTGTGCATGTTTCAAATCCGCAACATATCAATTTTTCTTGAATGTAAAGGTACCGTCACACTAAGCAACGTCGCCAGCGATCTGTGACGTTGCAGCGTCCTAGGGAGCGATATCGCTGTATTTGACACGCAGCAGCGATCAGAATCCCGCTGTGAAATTGCTGGTCGCTGCTAGAAGGTCTGCACATTATTTGGTCGCTAGGTCGCCGTGTATCGCCGTGTTTGACAGCAAAAGCAACCATACCAGCGATATTTTACACTGGTAACCAGGGTAAACATCGGGTTACTAAGCGCAGGGCCGCGCTTAGTAACCCGATGTTTACCCTGGTTACCAGCGTAAAAGTTAAAAAAACAAACAGCACATACTCACCAGCGCGTCCCCCAGCCTCTGCTTCCTGACACTGACTGAGCGCCGGCCCTAAACTGAAAGTGAAAGCACAGCGGTGACGTCACCGCTGTGCTGTTAGGGCCGGAGCTCAGTCAGTGTCAGGAAGCAGAGGCTGGGGGACGCGCTGGTGAGTATGTGCTGTTTGTTTTTTTAACTTTTACGCTGGTAACCAGGGTAAACATCGGGTTACTAAGCGCGGCTCTGCGCTTAGCAACCCGATGTTTACCCTGGTTACCCGGGGGCCTCGGCATCGTTGGTCGCTGGAGAGCGGTCTGTGTGACAGCTCTCCAGCGACCAAACAGCGACGCTGCAGCGATCGGCATCGCTGTCGCTATCGCTGCAGCGTCGCTTAATGTGACGGTACCTTTATGTACAAATTTTCTCCGTAGACTTGTACTAGAAGCAGAAAATCTCCAGGTAAAAAATGCACTTACTTTTTAGTGCATTTCCGCTGCGGAAACGCATGTGATCTGCACATGACAATAGAAATAAAGCTTTGTCAAAGCCAAATACCAGGAAGTATCAAAAACAAAACAGCTTTGTTTAAAGCATGACATAGCGAAAAGAGACCCAAAAAAATGCAGCTTCAAAACTGCATGTAAAAAAGCGCACTAAAATATGCAATGAAAAAAACGCAACTAAGGGCTCATTGCCACCTGCAATGAAATCGGACGAATGCAATGGGTGCGAGAAAACACAAATACCATGCAAGTGCTGTCCGATCTTTACACACTGATCTCCTTGGAAAAGCTGGCAATTCATGTGCCGTGTATAGTAAAATCACAGAGTGACAGGTTAGAATAGAATAGTCAGAATAGAGATATACACATAGAATACATAGATGTGTAGATGTCAGTGACACACACATGTATATATATATATATATATATATATATATATATATATATTAATAGAAAAGAAAATCCGGCAATTCATCTGCCATGTACTGTAAAATCACTGCAGGAGCCGGCAGGTTAGAAGAGAAGGATTACATACAGTAAATACACATAGAATAGATAGTTATACAGATGTCTGTGACAAATACAATTTGTACACTGTGTGCAGCTTACTGTACATGTATTTAATAAAAGATTATTTTTCAGAAAAAAATTGCGTGATCAGCAGAGAGAAAGCCAATGGCTGGGGGCTGATGTTTATAGCTTGGGAAGGGGTAATACCCATGGAACTTCCCAGGGTATTAATATCAGCTCACAGCTCTGCTACATCTAGATGGCAGGCTGCATGGTTGCATGATGTGACCATGCAGCCTGTCATCCAGGAGACACTGAGCACCGTGTGCTCAGTGACTCCCTGTGAACTCCAATTCCCTGTCTGAGGGCATCGTGAGCATGAGAAAGTTCTCCTGCTTGCTGTGCCGTCAGACAGGCCCTGCGAGTTCACATCCAATGAACTCACTTCACATTTCTGACATCAAAGAGACCGCTGCGGGAAAATTTCATCTGCCCCCAGCTCTCGGCTTTCCCTCTGCTGGTTCAGAAAATTATGAGGGAACCCACGCCATTTTTTTTTTCAGAAAAATATTTTTTTATTAATTAAATACATGTACAGTAAGCTGCACACACACTGTACCAACTGTATAAGTCACTGACAGCTATATTTCTATCTATTCTAAGTATATTTACTGTATGTAATCCATCTCTTCTAACCTGTCGGCTTCTGCCGTGATTGTACACAACTATATATATATAGATATATATATATATACACTCACTGGCCACTTTATTAGGTACACCTGTCCAACTTCTTGTTAACACTTAATTTCTAATCAGCCAATCACATGGCGGCAACTCAGTGCATTTAGGCATGTAGACATGGTCAAGACAATCTCCTGCAGTTCAAACCGAGCATCAGTATGGGGAAGAAAGGTGATTTGAGTGCCTTTGAACGTGGCATGGTTGTTGGTGCCAGAAGGGCTGGTCTGAGTATTTCAGAAACTGCTGATCTACTGGGATTTTCACGCACAACCATCTCTAGGGTTTACAGAGAATGGCCCGAAAAAGAAAAAAAATCCAGTGAGCGGCAGTTCTGTGGGCGGAAATGCCTTGTTGATGCCAGAGGACAGAGGAGAATGGGCAGACTGGTTCGAGCTGATAGAAAGGCAACAGTGACTCAAATCGCCACCCGTTACAACCAAGGTAGGCCTAAGAGCATCTTTGAACGCACAGTGCGTCGAACTTTGAGGCAGATGGGCTACAGCAGCAGAAGACCACACCGGGTACCACTCCTTTCAGCTAAGAACAGGAAACTGAAGCTACAATTTGTACAAGCTCATCGAAATTGGACAGTAGAAGATTGGAAAAACGTTGCTTGGTCTAGTGAGTCTCGATTTCTGCTGCGACATTCGGCTGGTAGGGTCAGAATTTGGCGTAAACAACATGAAAGCATGGATCCATCCTGCCTTGTATGGAGCATCTTTGGGATGTGCAGCCGACAAATCTGCGGCAACTGTGTGATGCCATCATGTCAATATGGACCAAAATCTCTGAGGAATGCTTCCAGCACCTTGTTGAATCTATGCCACGAAGAATTGAGGCAGTTCTGAAGGCAAAAGGGGGTCCAACCCGTTACTAGCATGGTGTACCTAATAAAGTGGCCGGTGAGTGTATATATGTGTGTGTGTGTTTTGAAGAATATTTCCTTTAAAAACGATGTGTAAATGACATAGAGAATTGCTCTATGTAAAAGCTCAAGTTAAAATCTCATTGCAGTCTGATAGCAATCATACTGCATTCGGATGTAAATCGGATGCTAGGTGTGAAAAATCAGATTGTACTCCCATAAAAAATGCATGACACTCGCTTGACACTTGCATTACACTCGTCCGATTTTGCAGGAACAAAATTGGACCAATTTTACAATTGCTACTGTGACTCCAGCCTAATTTAAATAATCAACAACATCAAAAACTCATCACTAGAAAGTAGCCTAAAGCTGATAATGTCTGTAAAACGCTGTGGAATTAATGGCGCTATATAAGTGAGTAAAATAAATAAATAAAGCCCCTGCTGCATGTATTTAGATGCGTTGTGACAGGAGTACATTACTGCATTAGATGTGAAACATAATATTACAGAACACGCAAAAATATCTACCTAAGTCTGCATCTATTGTTGCACTTCTTGGTGGAGTTTTTTATACATTTTTTAAAGCATTTTCTAATGTCACTGAACCCACTATTCCTTATCTGTCTACTCTATTTAGGATCAACTCCTGTTTTTAGCTGCAACAATGCATCTAAAACTACACCCTTCACTGATATGTGAGCCACGCCTCAGGGCCTTTGCACACCTTGCTCTTCTGGATGAATGGGCAAAAAATCCAAGATACACTCTGTAAAATCTTGTAGAAAGCCTTCAGAGAAGAGTGGAAGCTGTGATGGCTGCAGAGGGAGGATCATCTCCATAATTAGGCCTATGGGCTCAATGGGATGTCACAAATGTTTGAGAGATGAAAAATTAGCATCATGTGCTGTAATAGAGGATGATTCACTGGTTTTTCAAGGCGGTGGTCAAGTAACACTGGTAAAACCGGCTACATATGTGAAATTCATTCCTAATTATCCAAAACTGAAACCTATGAAAGCTTAAAACATAACCCTCACTCTTCCATTACTTCAATATTATTCCATATTGTTAAAAAATACACAGAAGAAAAGGTTATTGATGCCAAAATCGTCACGTTCTTGATGAATAAAAACCCTATAATACTTTTTATATATTTTACTGAACATACATAAATCTTTACAGAATCCACCTGGTAGACACATAGTTTCATCAATGGACTCCATACTATCTGCTCCATCCATCCTACTGTAAAAAGTATGAACTGCTTAAAATGTTTACAAAATCTGCCCCCTTATTTTTATTGGCTACCGCTCAGTTTTAAAAAAAGAAAATCTGAAACATTATTAGCAACATTGAATGTATGCAGTTTATATACGGTACCTCAATTGAACATCTAAAGGGCATAAAACCAATTAAGTAGCTATGAAACAATAGTAATTACATATACTTATAAAAAAATTATTTTAGTTTTTAAAATTGGTGTTAAAAGAGAATTATTTAATGTTTCAGTACACATTTTTCAAACAAAGGTGCGGAACTGCAATGGGCACAAATATCACTCCTCCATACGCAAACACATATGGCTGGATTGTTAAGGAATTTAGATACTGTAATACAATATTTCAAAACCATTGTACTTTTTTGACGCTATTTCATTGACGATATTTTCAGCAAATGGAGGTGCAACCCTGGAGGTTAGGACCCTACAGTACATCAATCCAATCTACTGATTTATTTGTGAAATAAACATATAGGAACAATTTATAAATTTTTTCTAGTAATTATCCACTGCATCTAGAAAGGTCTCTGCCATATTTACAATTTCAAAAAGTTTGCAGAATTGTGACAAACCTGATTAGCTTAAAAAAAAAAAGATTAAATAAAATGAGTACAAAATTTAAAAATCAGGGCTATCCTGGAAAACTCTTAAAACAAAAGAGAAATTAAGAAAGCCAACTGAGAAATATAAAGAGAAAACAAATGTAAATAAATATCACCCATGGTCTTATGTGATACAAAAAAATAATTAAAAACCATTAGAATGTACTGTCACGATCATATCCTAACATTAGCAAATTCCAACTCACACCTTTAATCTGTTATCGCAGATCTGGTCACATTGGCATATGTAAACATGGTGAATGAGTAAGAGTTAGGAGTTAGAATATTAACATGTTAGAATATTAACATGAAAGGTTGGTCTAGAGATCTGGTCTCCAAGCTAAGCCTATAAAGTGGGCCCTCTACAAAGAAAGTTGTTCACAGATTGAAGGGCAGCCAAGCTGAAATGATCCATTTCATTTCCCCGCCCCCTCAGGGAACAGAATACCAGACTGCAAAGTTTAGATATTTCTGTAAGTTTCTCCCTTTTATTTTATAACGGTTTTGCATATTTGTATGTCACTTTTTATTTCCATATTTTTATATCCTTTTATTGTAAGCACTGTACCTTTTCTATTAAAGCTTAAAACTTTAATAAGTTTGGACCTTGCACACTCTAAAAGAATCCATAGCCCTAGAGTGTGTGATCCTAGTGATTGGCAGACAGTAGTAGTAGTAGTTCCGGGACTATACTCCCATGTGTTCAGTGAGTGGTGGCAGCATGTGTGAAGCAGGGTGTGAGTTATGCCTCCATTGCATCATAGGACACAGGTTGAATGCTGGATTGTGTGAGAGGAGATAGATTAACCCTTGCAGGCGCAACCCTTAGTCACGTGCTGAAAACTCCTAACTCTAAGAAATACCTCTAGATGGTGAAAATCTTAGGAAACACTATTAGCAGAATGACAAGAGAGACTTTAATATTTAAAAGGAATTCATTACTTTGAAAATTGATACTTACCTGCAGATGTAGAGATAATCTGCAGGTAAATAGTGTTACCACGATGCTTTACCACTAGTGATGAGCGAATATACTCGTTACTCGAGATTTCTCGAGCATGCTCGGGGGTCCTCTGAGTATTTTTTAGTGCTCGGAGTTTTAGTTTTTAGCGCTGCAGCTGAATGATTTACATCTGCTAGCCAGCATTGGCTCATCGCTATTTACCACCTTACTAAAAGTGTGGCTACTGGAAGAAAATTAACTTGTAAGAGCTGCTGTCTTTCAGTCATAGCCCCATACACAAATAGATTACAGTTACTACTCACTGTATTGTGAGCGCCGGCTGTAAGCATGCCCCAGCACATTGACAGCTCACTCTTGACAGATGCGCTGCACAGCTGGCTGCTATCCCTCATAGTGCCAGGGTACAACTGCCACTATAGTATAGCGAGCTTTGACTGTAATCGCTTTGTGCATGCCCCTATGATTGAATGCTGATGCTCCCATGAGGAATAAAGCTAATTTTCTCTAGGTAGCAGTACTTTCAGTAAGGCGGCTGGACAACATTGTAATGATATTAGCCAGTAGATTAACCCTATATCTGCACGTAAATAGCATTATCCGAGGTGACAGGTTTCCTTTAAAAATAAAAATGTCTACCCTAATCCTTTGTTCTCCAATAAGGAACCTCCTGTATATTAACTAAACTGTCCCCATTCCGAAACACTTCATGTGTACAGTGCTCAAAAGTTTACATACCCTGGTATAAAAATAAAGATTATAAAAATAAAATTATTAGAAATTTTGCTTTCTTGGCCTTTTTTCAGAGAGTTTGAATGATAACACCAAAACTTTTTCTCCACTCAGGGTTAGTGGTTGGGTGAAGCTATTCATTGTCAAACTACTGTGTTTTCTCTTTTTAAATCATAATGACAACCGAAAACATCCAAATGACCCTGATCAAAAGTTCACATACCCCATTTCTTAATACCGTGTATTGCCCCCTCTAACATCAATGACAGCTTGAAGTCTTTTGTGTTAGTTGTGGATGAGGTTCTTTATTTTCTCAGATGGTAAAGCTGACCGATCTTCTTGGCAAAAAGCCTCCAGTTCCTGTAAATTCTTGGGCTGTCTAGTATGAACTGCTCGCTTGAGATCTCCTCAGAGTGGCTCAATGATATTGAGGTCAGGGAGAGGACCCTGTCGTTGCGGACATACATTCTACAGGCATTTATGCAGTAATGGCTTTCTTCTGGCGATGACCATGCAGCCCATTTTTCTTTATGTGCCTCCTTATTGTGCATCTTGAAACAGCCGCACCGCTAGTTTTCAGAGAGTACTTTTTTTTCACCTGATGTTATTTGTGGGTTTTCCTTTGCATCCTGAACAATTTTTCTGGCAGTTGTGTATGACATTTTTGTTGGTCTACTTGACCGTGGTTTTGTTCTTAGAGTCCCTGATATTCCATTTGTTAATCACAGTTTGAACGCTGCTGACTGGCATGATCAATTCCTTGGATATATTTTTGTATCCCTTTCCTGTTTTATACAGTTCAACTACCTTTTCCCATAGATCTGTTGACAATTCTTTTGCTTTCCCCATGACAATTCAGAAACGTCAGTGGCTGGATGAAAGATGCAAGAGTCTGCCTGGATCCCAGCAACTCACTCAGCTTTTATGCACACACTGATTACAAGCAAACAGGTCACAGGTGAGCATGCTACCTTTAGTAGCCATTCAAACCCATTTGTGTCAACATCAGGCCAAAATCACCAGCGTATGTGAACTTTTGATCAGGGTCATTTGGATGTTTTGGTTTGTCATAATGATTTAAAAAGAGAAAAACACAGTAGTTTGATAGTAAATGGCTTCACCCAACCACTAACCATGAGTGGAGGAAAAGTTTTGGTGTTATTCATATTCTGTGAAAAAAGGCCAAAAAAGCAAAATTCATGCAGAGGTATGTAAACTTTTGAGCACAACTGTAACTACTGTATATTTTGGACTGTAAGATTCTCCTGACCATAGAAATCAATGAAAAAAATCTTTCACAATTTTCCTGGTGTTTTTAGAAAGGGGATTGACTAACAATGAAGGTTTATGCAGCCAAATGGAAAGAGTTAAAGTAGCACTTCACTGAAAATGTTCATTCTTTAGTTCCTTTGTGAGGCCGATTGTGTAGAAAACAAATTTACCAATGTCTGCAATATTCTGCTCTAAGCACCACTCCAAGCCTTATCAGCACCACTCCAATATGGCTCCTCTTCCCTTCTGAGCTTTGAACTGTGCCTCAAAAGTAATATTTCCCCACATATGGGGTATCGGCGTACTCAGTAGAAATTGCACAACAAACTGTATGGTGCAATTTCTCCTGTTACCCTTACAAAAATGCTAAATTTAGGGCTAAAATATCAAATCGCAAAGTGTGATTTTATTATTTTCACGGCTCAATGTTATAAACTTCTGTGAAGCACCTTGGGGTTCAAGGTGCTCACCATGCATCAAAATATATTCCATGAGGGGTCTAGTTTCCAAAATGGGGTCACTTGTGGAGGGTTTCCACTGTTTAGGCACATCAAGGGCTCTCCACATCCACTAATAATTCCAGGAAACTTTACATTCAAAAAGTCAAATGACGCTCCTTCCCTTCTGAGCCCTACCGTGCACCCAAACAGTAGTTTGCCTCACATATTGGGTATCGGCGTACTTAGGAGAAATTGCACAACAAATTGTATTGTGAAATTTCTCCTGTTACCCTTATGAAAAAGCAATATTTTGTGCTAAAAACATATTTGTGGGGAAAATTAGATTTTTTTATTTTTACGGCTCAACGTTATAAACTTCTGCTCACCACACATCTAGATCAGTTCCTTGTCGGGTCTAATTTCCAATATGCTGTCACTTGTAGGGGATTTCCACTGTTTAGGCACATCAGGGGCTCTCCAAACGCGACATAGCGTCTGCCAATTGTTCCAACAACTTTTGCATTCAAAAAGTCAAATGGCGCTCCTTCTCTTATGAGCTCTGCCGTGCGCCCAAACAGTGGTTTTCTCCCTCATATGGAGTATCGGCATGCTCAGGAGAAATTACACATTTTTGTGGTCCATTTTTTCCTGTTATCCTTGTCAAAATAAAAAAATTGGATCTGAAGTAATTTTTTTGTGAAAAAAGTTAAATGTTAATTTATTTTTAATTTTTTCAAAAAATTCATGTGAAGACCCTAAGGGGTTAAAAACTTTGAATGTGGTTTAGAGCACCTTGAGGGGTGCAGTTTTTAGAATGGGGTCACTTTTGGGTATCTTCTATCATATAGACCACTCAAAGTCTCCTGGAAAAATGAAAAAATCGCTGGTCAACTTTTAACCCTTCTAACTTACTAATAAAAAAAGTTTGTTCCAAAATTGTGCTGATGTAAAGTAGACATGTGAAAAATGTTATTTATTAACTAATTTTCTGTGACATATCTCTGTGATATAAGGGCATGAAAATACAACGTTGGAAAATTGCAAAATTTTCCAAATTTTCACCAAATTTCCATTTTTTTCACAAATAAACGCAAGTGATACCGAAAGGAATTTTTCCACTATCATGAAGTATAATATGTCACAAAAAACAGTCTCGGAATCACCGGGATCTGTTGAAGGGTTGCAAAGTTATTACCTCATAAAGGGACAGTGGTCAGAATTGTACAAATTGGCCTGGTCATTAACGTGCAAACCACCCTTGGGGGTAAAGGGGCTAAATACGTATTTATTATAGTCTTCTATGTATCCATAAAAAATACTGTCTATCTATGATTTTTTGATAAGCTATCCTGAAAAAAAATAAAAACTAAGTTGGCAACCTTATACCCTACTTGGTAGCAAAAGGGGATTTAGTAAATTTCTTATTTATTTTGTTAACAAACAACACAATTCATTTTATAATAAAGACATAGAAGAACCAGGTGAAAATTCATAGTCTCGATCACAAAGAAAAAAAAAACATTTTCTGTAAACCCCCACATACAAGGTTATTCAGTATCTGTTTCTGATAAATGCAGAGCAAAAGTGAAAGTTTACAATTGTAGAGGATTTTTCTTAGGTATCGTTCACATTTGCGTTGTTGGGCACAGCGTCGTCGACGGATACCGACGCATGCGTCATGCGCCCCTATCTTTAACATGGGGGGCGCATGGACATGCGCCGGTATGCATTGTCAAGCGTTTTGTGACGCATGCGTCATTTGGGCGCAACAGTAAGGCCGCAGCCGACCCTACATGATGCAGTTTTTTGAGCGTCAAATTTCATGTAAACGTCGGACGCATGCGTCACAAAACGCTGCGTTGTGCATGCGTTCTGCGTTGCATCGCCGACGCTGCGCCCAACAACGCAAATGTGAACGTAGCCTTATCTGTAGAAGACTCAAACAAATCATGGCTGGGAGAAGTTCAGCTGTATTCTCAGTAGTATACTTATAAAACTAGCTAAAGATAGCCAGCCATTCAAGGAATGACATTTTTTAAATCCAGTTTTTATGTTAAAGTATTTTTTATTTCCCAAATCACTATTTATAAAAAAAAAAGAAGAAATGTTGAAAATTTCACCCTGTCCACTAAGCACAATACCAGACTCATACTTCCTGTTCTAGGCAGAAGCATTTTCAACAGTCTCAGCTCCTGCAGTTCCCTGCACAATGACTTTGGAAGCATGCTCAGATAAAAACAACTAGGGTCTGAGTTAGGCCGGAGTCACACTACAGCGAGATACGGCCGAGTCTCGCAGGTTTAAAACAAGCTCTGGCACCGGCACTCCGGAGTGGAGCGTGCGGCTCCATGTATTGCTGTGCCGCACGCTCCGCACTGGAGTGCCGGTGCCAGAGCTTGGCTTTAACCTGCGAGACTCGGCCGTATCTCGCTGTGTGTGATCTCGTCCCGGCCTTAGGCTATGTGCACACGTTCAGGATTTCTTGCAGAAAATTCCTGAGAAAAACCTGAAATTTTCTGCAAGAAATCTGCAAGAAAATCTGCATGCGTTTTTGCCATGTTTTTACAGCGTTTTTGGTGAGTTTTTTCCGGACATTTCCCAATGCATTTTATAGTGGGAAATCCGCAAAAAAAACCGCAAAATTAACGAACATGCTGCAATTTTTACCGCGATGCGTTTTTTTCGCGGAAAAAAACGCATCATGTGCACAAAAATTGCGGAATTCATTCTAAATGATGGGATGCATATTGTATGCTTTTTTTTGCGGTTTTATAGCGAAAAAATGTGAAAAAACTGCGAAAAATCAGCAACGTGTGCACACAGCCTTAGTCTGTTGCTGGTAATCTTATATCTGAATGGTCTAATTGAAAGTGGTAAAAATAGCAAGAATTTTTCTTTTATTAAATATAGTGATATGAAAAATAAAAGAAACATCATCAAATTTAAAAATGCATTTAAATTAAAAGCTGATTTAAACAATAGGTTATTTTCTTTTGAAAGAAACATTACATTGGACAATAGCTTGAAATGTGTTTTGCTTAAAACTTTCAGCAAGATCACTCCCGGCTACAACAGGCGAAGTCTCAGTCATTTTCGAATTATTCCTTGGCTCAATGTATTGCTAACTACTTAGAAAGAGATTGTTAGCACTAAATGACTGTTCAAAACAAGGCACAGCATTTTACATACATAGTAACATAGTAACATAGTTAGTAAGGCCGAAAAAAGACATTTGTCCATCCAGTTCAGCCTATATTCCATCATAATAAATCCCCAGATCTACGTCCTTCTACAGAACCTAATAATTGTATGATACAATATTGTTCTGCTCCAGGAAGACATCCAGGCCTCTCTTGAACCCCTCGACTGAGATCGCCATCACCACCTCCTCAGGCAAGGAATTCCAGATTCTCACTGCCCTAACAGTAAAGAATCCTCTTCTATGTTGGTGGAAAAACCTTCTCTCCTCCAGACGCAAAGAATGCCCCCTTGTGCCCGTCACCTTCCTTGGTATAAACAGATTCTCAACGAGATATTTTTATTGTCCCCTTATATACTTATAGATGGTTATTAGATCGCCCCTCAGTCGTCTTTTTTCTATATTAAATAATCCTAATTTCGCTAATCTATCTGGGTATTGTAGTTCTCCCATCCCCTTTATTAATTTTGTTGCCCTCCTTTGTATTCTCTCTAGTTCCATTATATCCTTCCTGAGCACCGGTGCCCAAAACTGGACACAGTACTCCATGTGCGGTCTAACTAGGGATTTGTACAGAGGCAGTATAATGCTCTCATCATGTGTATCCAGACCTCTTTTAATGCACCCCATGATCCTGTTTGCCTTGGCAGCTGCTGCCTGGCACTGGCTGCTCCAGGTAAGTTTATCATTAACTAGGATCCCCAAGTCCTTCTCCCTGTCAGATTTACCCAGTGATTTCCCATTCAGTGTGTAATGGTGATATTGATTCCTTCTTCCCATGTGTATAACCTTACATTTATCATTGTTAACCCCTTAAGCCCCGAGGGTGGTTTGCACGTTAATGACCGGGCCAATTTTTACAATTCTGACCACTGTCCCTTTATGAGGCTATAACTCTGGAACGCTTTGACGGATCTTGGCGATTCTGACATTGTTTTCTCGTGACATATTGTACTTCATGTTAGTGGTAAAATTTATTCGATATAACTTGCGTTTATTTGTGAAAAAAATGGAAATTTGGCGAAAATTTTGAAAATTTCGCAATTTTCCAACTTTGAATTTTTATGCCCTTAAATCACAGACATATGTCACACAAAATACTTAATAAGTAACATTTCCCACATGTATACTTTACATCAGTACAATTTTGGAACCAAAATTTTTTTTTGTGACGGAGTTATAAGGGTTAAAAGTTGACCAGCAATTTCTCATTTTTACAACACCATTTTTTTTTAGGGACCACATCTCATTTGAAGTCATTTTGAGGGGTCTATATGATAGAAAATACCCAAGTGTGACACCATTCTAAAAACTGCACCCCTCAAGGTGCTCAAAACCACATTCAAGAAGTTTATTAACCCTTCAGGTGTTTCACAGGAATTTTTGGAATGTTTAAATAAAAATGAACATTTAACTTTTTTTCACACAAAATTTATTTCAGCTCCAATTTGTTTTATTTTACCAAGGGTAACAGGAGAAAATGGACCCCCAAAGTTGTTGTACAATTTGTCCTGAGTACGCTGATACCCCATATGTGGGGGTAAACCACTGTTTGGGCGCATGGCAGAGCTCGGAAGGAAAGGAGCGCCATTTGACTTTTCAATGCAAAATTGACTGGAATTGAGATGGGACGCCATGTTGCGTTTGGAGAGCCCCTGATGTGCCTAAACACTGAAACCCCCTACAAGTGACACCATTTTGGAAAGTAGACACCCTAAGGAACTTATCTTGATGTGTGGTAAGCACTTTGACCCACCAAGTGCTTCACAGAAGTTTATAATGCAGAGCCGTAAAAAAAAAAAATCATATTTTTTCACAAAAATGATCTTTTCGCCCCCAATTTTTTATTTTCCCAAGGGTAAGAGAAGAAATTGGACCCCAAAAAATGTTGTGCAATTTGTCCTGAGTACGCTGATACTCCATATGTGGGTGTAAACCATTGTTTGGGCGCATGGCAGAGCTTGGAAGGGAAGGAGCGCCATTTGACTTTTCAATGCAAAATTGACTGGAATTGAGATGGGACGCCATGTTGCGTTTGGAGAGCCCCTGATGTGCCTAAACATTGAAACCCCCTACAAGTGACACCATTTTGGAAAGTAGACCCCCTAAGGAACTTATCTAGATGTGTGGTGAGCACTTTGACCCACCAAGTGCTTCACAGAAGTTTATAATGCAGAGCCGTAAAAATAAAAAATCATATTTTTTCACAAAAATGATCTTTTCGCCCCCAATTTTTTATTTTCCCAAGGGTAAGAGAAGAAATTGAACCCCAAAAAATGTTGTGCAATTTGTCCTGAGTACGCTGATACCCCATATGTGGGTGTAAACCATTGTTTGGGCGCATGGCAGAGCTTGGAAGGGAAGGAGCGCCATTTGACTTTAAAATGCAAAATTGACTGGAATTGAGATGGGACGCCATGTTGCGTTTGGAGAGCCCCTGATGTGCCTAAACATTGAAACCCCCCACAAGTGACACCATTTTGGAAAGTAGACCCCCTAAGGAACTTATTTAGATGTGTTTTGAGAGCTTTGAACCCCCAAGTGTTTCACTACAGATTATAACGCAGAGCCGTGAAAATAATTTTTTTTTTTTCTCAAAAATGATTTTTTAGCCCCCAGCTTTGTATTTTTACAAGGGTAACAGAATAAATTGGACCCCAAAATTTGTTTTCCAATTTGTCCTGAGTACGCTGATACCCCATATGTGGGGGGGGACCACTGTTTGGGCGCATGACAGAGCTCGGAAGGGAAGGAGCGCCATTTGGAATGCAGACTTAAATGGATTGGTCAGCAGCCGTCACGTTGCATTTGCAGAGCCCCTGATGTACCCAAACAGTACAAACCCCCCACAAGTGACCCCATATTGGAAACTAGACCTCCCAAGGAACTTATCTAGATGTGTTTTGAGAACTTTGAACCCCCAAGTGTTTCACTAAAGTTTATAGCGCAAAGCCGTGAAAATAAAAATTCTTTTTTTTCACAAAAATGATTTTTTAGCCCCCAGTTTTGTATTTTCACAAGGGTAACAGGATAAATTAGACCCCAAAAGTTGTTGTCCAATTTGTCCTGAGTACGCTGATACCCCATATGTGGGGGGGAACCACTGTTTGGGTGCATGACAGAGCTCGGAAGGGAAGGAGCGCCATTTGGAATGCAGCCTTAAATGGATTGGTCTGCAGGCGTCACGTTGCATTTGCAGAGCCCCTGATGTACCCAAACAGTACAAACCCCCCACAAGTGACCCCATATTGGAAACTAGAGCTCCCAAGGAACTTATCTAGATGTGTTGTGAGAACTTTGAACCCCCAAGTGTTTCACTACAGTTTATAACGCAGAGCCGTGAAAATAAAACATCTTTTTTTTCCCACAAAAATGATTTTTAGCCCCCCAAATTTTTATTTTCCTAAGGATAACAAGAGAACTTGGACCCCAGAAGTTGTTGTTCAATTTGTCCCGAGTACGCTGATAACACATATGTTGGGGTAAACCCCTTTTTGGGCGCACGGGAGAGCTCGGAAGGGAAGGAGCACTGTTTTACTTTTTCAAAGCAGAATTGGCTGGAATTGAGATTGGACGCCATGTCGCGCTTGGAGAGCCCCTGATGTGCCTGGACAGTGGAAACTCCCCAATTCTACCTGAAACCCTAACCCAAACACACCCCTAACCCTAATCCCAACGGTAACCCTAACCACACCCCTAGCCCTGACACACCCATAATTCTAATCCCAACCCTAATCCAAACCGTAAATGTAATCCAAACCCTAACCCTAACTTTAGCCCCAACCCTAACTTTAGCCCCAACCCTAACCCTAACTTTACCTCCAACCCTAGCCCTAGCCCTAACCCTACCCCTAACCCTAAACGTGACTGAAATACGTGGCACTGAAATACGTGGCACTGAAATACGTGGCACTGAAATACGTGGCACGGAAATACGTGGCACGGAACTACGTGATACGTGGCACTTAAATACGTGGCACTGAAACACGTGGCACTGAAACACGTGGCACTGAAACACGTGGCACTGAAATACGTGGCACTGAAATACGTGGTACTTAAATACGTGGCACTAAAATATGTGGCACTGAAATACGTGATACGTGGCACTGAAATACGTGGCACTGAAATACGTGGCACTGAAATACGTGGTACTTAAATACGTGGCACTAAAATATGTGGCACTGAAATACGTGATACGTGGCACTGAAATACGTGATACGTGGCCCTTAAATACGTGGCACTGAAACACGTGGCACTGAAATACGTGATACGTGGCACTGAAATACGTGGCACTGAAATACGTGGCACTGAAATACGTGGCACTGAAATACGTGGCACTGAAATACGTGGCACTATGACTGTCAGAAAATGTTCATTAAACGGTTAGGGGTGAGGTTAGGGGTAGAGTTAGGGTTTGGATCCCTTTATCACCTTGATGGTGGTGGGTGGCTTTTCAGTGTGTTTTCTGGTTTTTTTCGATAAAAACGCATGCGTTTTTAACGCAAACAAACGCATGTGCTTAAAAACGCAAGAAAATACTGCAGGTTGTATTTCTGAAAATGAACGCATGCAGAAAAAAACGCATGCATTTGAAAACGCGACCAAACGCGTACAAAAAAACGCATGCGTTTTCAATGTTAAATATAGGGAAAAAACGCATGCGTTTTTTTGTGCAAAAAACGCTGCAGACAAAAACGCAAGTGTGAAACCAGCGACGCTTTTTATAGCAAAAAAGTTTTTGTGTCTCCACATTTTGAGACCTATAATTTTTCCACATTTTGCTCCACAGAGTCATGTGAGGTCTTGTTTTTTGCGGGACGAGTTGACGTTTTTATTGGTAATATTTTCGGACACGTGACATTTTTTGATCACTTTTTATTCCGATTTTTGTGAGGCAGAGTGATCAAAAACCAGCTATTCATGAATTTCTTTTGGGAGAGGCGTTTATACCGTTCCGCGTTTGGTAAAATTGATAAAGCAGTTTTATTCTTCGGGTCAGTACGATTACAGCGATATCTCATTTATATCATTTTTTTATGTTTTGGCGCTTTTATATGATAAAAACTATTTTATAGAAAAAATAATTATTTTGGTATCGCTTTATTCTCAGGACTATAACTTTTTTATTTTTTTGCTGATGATGCTGTATGGCGGCTTGTTTTTTGCGGGACAAGATGACGTTTTCAGCGGTACCATGGATATTTATATCTGTCTTTTTGATCGCGTGTTATTCCACTTTTTGTTCGGCGGTATGGTAATAAAGCGTTGTTTTTTGCCTCGTTTTTTTTTTTTTTTTCTTACGGTGTTTACTGAAGGGGTTAACTAGTGGGGCAGTTTTATAGGTTGGGTCGTTACGGACGCGGCGATACTAAATATGTGTACTTTTATTGTTTTGTTTTTTTTATTTAGATAAAGAAATGTATTTATGGGAATAATATATATTTTTTTTTGTTATTTATTTAGGATTTTTTTTTTTTTTTTACACAAGTGGAAATTTTTTTTTAAAACTTTTTTACTTTGTCCCAGGGGGGGACATCACAGATCGATGATCTGATAGTGTGCACAGCACTCTGTCAGATCACCGATCTCACTGACAGGGATGCAGGCTTACCAGCGTCTGCTCTGAGCAGGCACTTGGTAAGCCACCTCCTTCCCTGCAGGACCCGGATGCCGCGGCCATCTTGGATCCGGGACCTGCAGCGAGGAAGGAGGTAGGAGACCCTCACAGCAACGCGATCACATCGCGTTGCTCCGGGGGTCTCAGGGAAGCCCGCAGGGAGCCCCCTCCGTGCGCGATGCTTCCCTATACCGCCGGTACACTGCGATCATGTTTGATCGCGGTATGCCGGGGGTTAATGTGCCGGGGGCGGTCCGTGACCGCTCCTGGCACATAGTGCCGGATGTCAGCTGCGATAGGCAGCTGACACCCGGCCGCGATCGGCCGCGCTCCCCCCGTGAGTGCGGCCGATCGCGTATGACGTACTATCCCGTCACCCGGAATTAAGTCCCAGGTCACCTTGACGGGATAGTACGTCATACGGGATTAAGGGGTTAAACCTCATCTGCCACCTTTCAGCCCAAGTTTCCAACTTATCCAGATCCATCTGTAGCAGAATACTATCTTCTCTTGTATTAACTGCTTTACATAGTTTTGTATCATCTGCAAATATCAATATTTTACTGTGTAAAACCTTCTACCAGATCATTAATGAATATGTTGAAGAGAACAGGCCCCAATACCGACCCCTGCGGTACCCCACTGGTCACAGTGACCCAGTTAGAGACTATACCATTTATAACCACCCTCTGCTTTCTATCACGCCAGTTACTAACCCATTTACACACATTTTCCCCCAGACCAAGCATTCTCATTTTGTGTACCAACCTCTTTTGCGGCACGGTATCAAACGCTTTGGAAAAATCGAGATATACCACGTCCAATGACTCACCGTGGTCCAGCCTATAGCTTACCTCTTCATAAAAACTGATTAGATTGGTTTGACAGGAGCGATTTCTCATAAACCCATGCTGATATGGAGTTAAACAGTTATTCTCATTGAGATAATCCAGAATAACATCCTTCAGAAACCCTTCAAATATTTTACCAACAATAGAGGTTAGACTTACTGGCCTATAATTTCCAGGTTCACTTTTAGAGCCCTTTTTGAATATTGGCACCACATTTGCTATGCGCCAGTCCTGCGGAACAGACCCTGTCGCTATAGAGTCCCTAAAAATAAGAAATAATGGTTTATCTATTACATTACTTAGTTCTCTTAGTACTCGTGGGTGTATGCCATCCGGACCCGGAGATTTATCTATTTTAATCTTATTTAGCCGGTTTCGCACCTCTTCTTGGGTTAGATTGGCAACCCTTAATATAGGGTTTTCATTGTTTCTTGGTATTTCACCTAGCATTTCATTTTCCACCGTGAATACCGTGGAGAAGAAGGTGTTTAATATGTTAGCTTTTTCCTCGTCATCTACAACCATTCTTTCCTCACTATTTTTTAAGGGGCCTACATTTTCAGTTTTTATTCTTTTACTATTGATATAGTTGAAGAACAGTTTGGGATTAGTTTTACTCTCCTTAGCAATGTGCTTCTCTGTTTCCTTTTTGGCAGCTTTAATTAGTTTTTTAGATAAAGTATTTTTCTTTCTATAGTTTTTTAGAGCTTCAATGGTGCCATCCTGCTTTAGTAGTGCAAATGCTTTCTTTTTACTGTTAATTGCCTGTCTTACTTCTTTGTTTAGCCACATTGGGTTTTTCCTATTTCTAGTCCTTTTATTCCCACAAGGTATAAACCGCTTACAGTGCCTATTTAGGATGTTCTTAAACATTTTCCATTTATTATCTGCATTCTTATTTCTGAGGATATTGTCCCAGTCTACCAGATTAAGGGCATCTCGAAGCTGGTCAAACTTTGCCTTCCTAAAGTTCAGTGTTTTTGTGACTCCCTGACAAGTCCCCCTAGAGGACATAATCATAACTGATATCATACCTTAAAGAGGTTGTCCACTGGTCATCAATGTCTGATTGGCCGTGGCCCACTGATCAGCTGTTATCGGTGTCTGTGGCGGCCGCCGGCCAGAAGTGCTCACTTGCCTAACTGCTCTGTCTTCTGGTTATGGCCAGTGGTTTGTACTGCCCATCCGCTCCCTTTTCAAATCAATAGGAAGCGGATGTTAGGTACCGTAAAGCCACTATCAGAAGACTGAGCAGTTCGGCAAGTGAGTACACTCATCCGGCAGCTGCCGCCACAGACACCGCTGATCATCTAGGGTACCGGGTATCGGATCCCGACCCATCAGACTTTAATCAATGTAAAAGTAGTGGACAACCTCTTTAAAGGTGTTGTCCACTACTAGGACAACATCCTCTTAAACTAAATGTTCAGCCCGATAAAATAATAAAGCTTATACTCACCTCCCGTGCTGGCTCTATTCCAGTAGTGTCGGCACTCACGGTCCTAGGGCTGTGATGCAGTGGAATGACATGTGATGCTAGGCACTCAATCAGTGCTGGCTTCAGACAAACTGAACATGAAGAAGTCCGAGATGAGCTGTAGCCATGGCTTCCTCTTCATGTTCAGTTCGTACAAAGGCAGAGACAGTGACGCCAGCGCTGTTTGGATGCCGACGTCACATGCTAGAACCCCGTATCACCGCATCGGGGGCAACAATTGCCAACACCACGGGAACGGCGCCGGCACAGGAGGTGAGTATAGGCTTTATTATTTTAGTGGGGCCAAATATTTAGTTTAAGAAGGGGTTATCTTAGTAGTGGATGATGATGAGTATTTAGTGAGTTTTAGTGAGTTTTTGATGTTCAATAAAATGGACAGTGGCGCAAGGTATCAAGGCCCTTTCCTGCAGCGAATAAAAACAACCACCACACAGATTGTCACAAAATTCACTATCTGTCAAAAAGAAATATTCAAGCTGAAAAGTTGCAGGCACAAATGGGTAGTTTGATCAAAATATTCAAATTTGTGCAGTATCACATCAGGGTCTGGTCAGCTTGGCAAATATGACTTGCAGGCATTACCTGTATTCAGTGCAATAAGCACACTAGCAGTGATCTTCTTTATAAAATCAAGATTGCAATAATATTTGTGTTTCTTACCATTTAGAAAGATGGCTGATCTTGTCCAGGATGTCCAGATTGTCCTGGGTCAGGTAAGATAAGACTACAGATTCTGTAGAGTCTGTAGTATAATATCTGAGCGCTGCCCTGGCCGGCGGTAGCTGCTCCGTCAGTAGCTTCCAGTAGACGGCAGGATTTACCTGAATACAGGTAATACCTGCAAGCCATATTTGCCAAGCTGACCAGACCCTGATGTGTACTACACAATATAATTATTTTTTTATCAAACTACCCATTTGTGTTTGCAACTTTTCAGCGCGAATACATTTCTTTTTGACAGATAGTGAGTTTTTGATGTTGCAGATTTTCTGCAGTATTCCTGCACCTATTATTAATATGTACAAGGCCATAACCTTGTGCACACATTTACATATGATCCACCTAGGAAGCCTATGCAAAACGTGTATCGAGCTCTGTGGGTCACATAAGGACAGATTGAGAGCATTTGCACACATGAATATGACTTGCACAGTTTTAGTGCTGTACAGTCAGTACTCCTACTTAGGATGATCTATAACATTATAATGCTGCATTAGCTTATGGTATTGTTCTGTTATGCTATTATTTATTACTCTTTTTTTTATTTTTTTGTTGCCCCTCTAAACTTATGTCCAAAATTATGCCCACTTCTATCTGAGCCTTCACCCACCTCTACTCTGAAAATTGTATTGTGTAATTTTGCTATATAAAAAGTGACATTTTTTTTTTTTTACATACGTGCTATAAGGACATATGAATGAAATTGTAAGGCTGGAGAGAAATAAAATGCAAATAGGGTATTAAATGGTAACAAAGTGGTAAAAAAAAATTATAGGTACCGTACGCTCATCTGATAGGATTGTGAACATCACAACTTCTATAGAAGCATGTAGAGGATGCTGCAGGACCACCAAGGAGATACGTTGCAATAAATGAGGACTACGGTGGTTCAGAGTCCACGCTGCCCAAGGTACAATCACAAAAAGGTGAAGCATGAATGCAGTTTATTATGTCAACGCGTTTCAAGATTTTCGAACCTCTTCTTCAGGACCAAACCACAATGAACTTTGTGTGTAATTGTACCTGGGGCAGCGCGAACTCTGAACCACCGTAGTCCTCATTTATTGCACTATAAGGAGAAATTATTTTTTTGTAGGAAGCTTGCTTTGGGCTGGAGGTTTTTCTTGTAGATACCGCAATTATTATTTATGAGGCCTATTGCTACTTACTTTCCTAAAATTATTTTCCATGTTTGGATATTTATTTTAATCTTCCTACACATATTAAGTTACTTGTGTTTTTTCGAATGCATTTTTGACACTGTGATTTTTGTCTCTTATTGACGTATCATGTTTTAAAGAACGATGCCTCATTTTTAAAACTTACAGGTATTTGGCTTTGACTTTTTCTATTGATATTCATGTGCGGATTACATATACGTTTCTAGTGCATTTATGCGGTGGAAACGTACTACAAGTGCATGTGTTTTTTACCTGCAGATTTTCTACATATAATGGAAGTCTATACAGAAATTCTGAGAAATTGACATGTTGCTGATTTCATACACACACCGCAGGTCAGTTTACACTGAGTAAAAGAAAAGGACATCCACTGTGCTGGAACTGTAAGATGCTGTTTTTTTTTTTTAAAGTATGCAGCTTCAAAAACTCACCAAAAACTCATTGTGGGAACTTGGAATCACACTAAACGTATGAAAAATCGGTCTGAGTTTCCCTGCCGAGATTCGCACAAGTGTAATGCGAGTGTCATGCGAGTACAATCCGATTTTCACACCTAGCATCCGATTTACAT
Organism: Ranitomeya variabilis; assembly: GCF_051348905.1. Classification (NCBI taxonomy): domain Eukaryota; kingdom Metazoa; phylum Chordata; class Amphibia; order Anura; family Dendrobatidae; genus Ranitomeya; species Ranitomeya variabilis. The sequence goes on along the minus strand of NC_135235.1, from coordinate 57,264,692 downwards.
CCGTTTGCAATGCGGTTTTTAACATGAGCTTTAACATACAGTAATTCTCTATGTCATTTACACATTGTTTTCAAAGGAAATATTCGTCAAAACACACACACATAGAGATAGATAACATAAAAGCCAGCAATTCATGTGCCGCGTACAGTAAAATCACAGAGTGACAAGTTAGAATAGATAGAATAGATATACAGTATACACATAGACTACATAAATATATAGATGTCAGTGACACACACACATACAGTATATGTATATACACTGCTCAAAAAATAAAGAGAACACTTAAACAACAGAATATAACTCCAAGTAAATCATACTTCTGTGAAATCAAACTGTCCACTTAGGAAACAACACTGTTTGACAATCAATTCCACATGCTTTGGTGCAAATGGAATAGACAACAGATGGAAATTATTGGCAATTATCAAGACACACTCAATAAAGGAGTGGTTCTGCAGGTGGGGACCACAGACCACAACTCAGTACCAATGCTTTCTGGCTGATGTTTTGGTCACTTTTGAATGTTGGTTGTGCTTTCACACTCGTGGTTGCATGAGACGGACTCTACAACCCACACAAGTGGCTCAGGTAGTGCAGCTCATCCAGGATGGCACATCAATGCGAGCTGTGGCAAGAAGGTTTGCTGTGTCTGTCAGCGTAGTGTCCAGAGGCTGGAAGCGCTACCAGGAGACAGGCCAGTACACCAGGAGACATGGAGGGGGCCGTAGGAGGGCAACAACCCAGCAGCAGGACCGCTACCTCAGCCTTTGAGCAAGGAGGAACAGGAGGAGCACTGCCAGTGCCCCGCAAAATGACCTCCAGCAGGCCACAAATGTGCATGTGTCTGCACAAACGGTTAGAAACCGACTCCATTGGGGATGGTCTGAGTGCCCGACGTCCACGGATGGGGGTTGTGCTCATAGCCCAACACTGTGCAGGACGCTTGGCATTTGTCACAGAACAGGATTGGCATATTCGCCACTGGCGTACTTTGCTCTTCACAGATGAAAGCAGGTTCACACTGAGCACATGTGACAGACGTGACAGAGTCTGGAGATGCCATGGAGAGCGATCTGCTGCCTACAACATCCTTCAGCATGACCGGTTTGGCAGTGGGTCAGTAATGGTGTGGGGTGGCATTTCTTTGGAGGGCCGTACAGCCCTCCATGTGCTCACCAGATTTAGCTTGACTGCCATTAGGTACCGAGATGAAATCCTGAGACCCCTTGTGAAACCATATGCTTGTGCAGTTGGCCCTGGGTTCCTCCTTATGCAGGACAATGCCAGACTTCATGTGGCTGGAGTGTGTCAGCCGTTTCTGCAAGATGAAGGCATTAAAGCTATGGACTGGCCTGCCCATTCCCCAGACCTGAATCCGATTGAGCACATCTGGGACATCATGTCTCGCACCATCCACCAACATCACATTGCACCACAGACTGTCCACGAATTGGCGGATGTTTTAGTCCACGTCTGGGAGGATATCCCTCAGGTAATCATCCACGGCCTCATCAGGAGCATGCCCAGGCATTGTAGGGAGATCATACAGGCACGTGGAGGCCAAACACACTGTTGAGCATCATTTCCTTGTCTTGAAGCATTTCTGCTGAAGTTGGATCAGCCTGTAACTTCATTTTCCACTTTGAATTTGAGCATCATTCCAACTCCAGACCTCCGTGGGATATTAGTTGTGATTTACATTGATAATTTTTAGGTTTTATTGTTCTCAACACATTCCACTATGTAATTGTAGCGCCCCCACTGCCGCAGGGCCGAGGGGGATACCCGGTACCGGGCCTCTGAGTCTCTGCTCTGGGGTTGTCACAGTGGCTAGGCCCCGGTCCGTGACCCTGCCGTGGGGCGTACAATGAATACTAGATATGAATGACGGTGGTAACGCTGTAGTGGTGCAGTGCAGTAAATAACGAGGACACCAGGTTCCAGTCTCTTTACCTCTTTACTGAAGATCTCTGGATCCTCAGTCCGGAACACGGTTCACCAGGCTGCGCAAGTCCGGCCGGTCCAATGGCACCTCCAGAGTTCTCTTCACAGGTGGAAATCGGTGCCTTCCTTCTAGCGCTATGTGTTGTGGTCCTTCCCTGCTGTGCTTACAGAAAGTCCCCACAACTGTTGTGTCTGTTTCTTAAGTTCCCTCACAACTCGATTAGATGATGTTCTGCTAATCCTCCGTCCCTCCCTGATGTTCTGGTTGGGACGGCACCCGTTTGACGGGTAGGCTCGGAGCTCTTCCGGGACCCTAGAGTCGCCCCTCTCCACAGGTTGCCCCCCAAGACTGCATAGGTGATTTAAGGTAGACAGCCCGCCTTAAACTGACTGTCCTGCCGCTGTTTGGAGTATTGCTTGAAGCTGAATGTTATGATACTCCCTCGGCGTTCCGGCCACCGGTAGTGCGCCTCAGTAGGATGTTGCTTCGGTCTTACAGCACGACTCCTACTGGTATTTCTCCTTTTGCGTGATCTCGTTTCTCACTCAGCACAATCTATCTCGCTTCTATTCCTTCCTTGGGCACCGCCGCTACCCGGAGCAGGCGCGGTCCCGTTACGTTCGTTCAAGTTACCAAGCCTCTGTCAGGATCCCACCCCTGACAGAGACCCTACTGTATCTTCCCCTGCAACACCCTCTGCCACAAGGTGTTGCCTGGTTCCAACCCAGTCAGCTTTCTGATCTAACTTCCTGCCTGACCCCCAGTTTACCCACTATGGTGGGGAGTGGCCTAATGAATAGAACCCTTAGCTCCCCCCGGAGGCCCGGCTGTGAAATGTATTGGTGTCTGTGATACCTGATCCGATGAACTCCTTCAGTGCCATCAGACGCACCATAGCTCCCCATAGTGGCGGAGCCACAGTACTGCAATGACCAGGACTCTGGGGCGCTGCACTCCCCCCTGGTTAAACACAGTACTCCGGGACTGAGAAGAAAACAACAATACAAGTTAGCAAAAAGACATACAGTTTTGTTGAGTGCAATAACAATAAGCATATTTGAACAGAGCTTGCCTTTATGGGAGGTGAGGACACTTGAACGTTACAAACATGGTTAAATATCATAGCAACATGCTATAAATAACTCTTCTTACCCAACCGGGTATTCTACTAAGTGCAAAATTGTTGAACAATAATTTAACATTGCCCTTAAGGACATACACTCTGTATCCACTAAAGACCTTCTTATAATCACATTATAAGGCAATTTAACTTTTTCATTCCCCTTCTTTAAATCTGCAGGACCGCCTGTCCTAACGGCACCAGACCTACTGCCTCTCCTTTCTATGCAGGACCGCCCCGTTCAGCCTGGGCCTACTGCCTTTTCAACTACTATACACAGTATAGAACATAACATTACTTTCAGTTTAAGAGCACTGAGCCATCTCTACATGACTCCTTTGAGGACTCAGGGTTTACCTTCTATCCTAACTATCTATCAACATTATCAAAAACATTTTCTACTGAACATTAAGCCTTCTCATTATCTTTCTTTCTATCATGCATGCTGGACATCACGTCTATCTCTACGGGCCCACTGCATCCTTCTTCTATCTTTCACTTTTTCTTTTCAGAGAACATCATCAGTATTTCTTCACAATTAACTAGTCAAATACATATAACTTACTCATGTAAACATTATCATCTCTTTCTTTCATCAAAACATTATTGCTACCTGTCTTAAAGCAATATCATCGTTTAAGTGCGACAAATGAACATCCCCTTTAAGAGAGGACCAAGTCTCTATGAGGTAGCGTGTCTTCTCAAGCCACCAGTCCATACTCAGCAAAGGTTCCAGTGTGGTATCTTCACAAAGAGTCCTTCTTTAAGTAAAACCAGTAGGGAGCACCTTTAATAAGGTGCAAACTATATACAAAAAGTTCGCATCATGCACTGTTCATGATTTCAGCAGTTCTTTTCAACTATAAACTTGTGCAAAAACTTCAGAAAAACGAACAAAAAACAAAACAATAGGGATCCCGGGTCAACAGAAGGATCCCTTTAAGAGTTACCCTGGACGGGTTCAGCAGCAAAACAGGAGACCAACAAACAGTCAAAGAACTATTTACATATTTAAAGCGGTCATGCTTACTCGTTCTTCTGGGAGGAAGGTGATTTCCTCCCGGGCCTCACCAGACCAACGGGTCGTCCTGCTGGTTCAAGGATCGGGTCCCGCCCCAACAACGACAGGATCCCTCGCCGGGATGTCCTTTTCACCGAGGATCCGGCACGCCCCCAAGGCACATGGTGGGTCCGGGTCCCCCGCTGTTCCACAAGGTCAGGTTTCGTTGTCTTTTCAGCGGGAGGTTCATCTTCGGGGGCTGTAGCGGTGGCCTGGAGCGCGACGCACCGCTGGACGCCCCGCGCCATCCAGCCAGCTTCGCCTGTTGCTCTCCTCCACCTGGTATAAGTGACGGCATCACCTGGCTCCAGGTCGCGAGTGACCCTTCCACCGCAATGTTCCACCTCCTCTCGGTCCACGTGGACTTGTAGCGGCTCCCCGATCTCCTGGATAACCCCTCTTCCATATCGGTGGTTAAAGAAGACCACTACACCCCAGTGGGACGATGGGATCTCTGCTACGCTGGTCAGATCAATCTGAACTGCAGGCTGGGGCCGGCTCCGCCACGCCGTCATCAGGTGCCGCAGGTGTTCGGCCTCCGGCAAGATCCTCATGCCCTGTGCTTGCAGCGTACCTTCAGCCGCGGCCGGGTTGGGAGAAGCCGGGGACACTGGAGACAGACGGATCTCCGTGGGCTGACCCAGCAGAGCGAGCACGCAGGCATCAGCCTCCAAACGACGTGCTATCTGGCGGGCCTCAGCTACAGCTACACATTCCTCAGATGGTGGCAAGGGGGGTCGGCCCATCGGTGACTCTGCGAGGGTCAGTCCCCGCAACGTCGGCGCATCCGGGGCTGTGTCAAGTGTCGCAGCCTCTGTCTGGATCGGGTCAGCCCCACGTGGTGCTCTTGGTGTCGCCATCTTTTCTCCCTCTCCTATGTCTTCTTCCCGCGGTCTCTTTCGTGGGCGGCCCCGTCTCCATGGTCTCCACCCTCCAAACAGGATCAGGAGGCGGACCTCGGCTGTTGACGGACACGTCCGCAGGACACAGAAATACTTAGACTGGGCGGCCATTGTTGTTCGCGCTCTCCAGCTTGCCTACGCCTACTCCACGCCCCTCCTCTTCTCCTGCGCTCTCCTCAGCGCTGCAATGGCGGCGGATTTTTGGCGGCAAATAGCGCAGCGCACAGTCTCTCAATAAAATACAGTAAATCACAGTTCCAAGGCACACATGACCTGATTCTTCAGGCTTAAGTAGATCCTGTTCGTGACGCCAAGTTTGTAGCGCCCCCACTGCCGCAGGGCCGAGGGGGATACCCGGTACCGGGCCTCTGAGTCTCTGCTCTGGGGTTGTCACGGTGGCTAGGCCCCGGTCCGTGACCCTGCCGTGGGGCGTACAATGAATACTAGATATGAATGACGGTGGTAACGCTGTAGTGGTGCAGTGCAGTAAATAACGAGGACACCAGGTTCCAGTCTCTTTACCTCTTTACTGAAGATCTCTGGATCCTCAGTCCGGAACACGGTTCACCAGGCTGCGCAAGTCCGGCCGGTCCAATGGCACCTCCAGAGTTCTCTTCACAGGTGGAAATCGGTGCCTTCCTTCTAGCGCTATGTGTTGTGGTCCTTCCCTGCTGTGCTTACAGAAAGTCCCCACAACTGTTGTGTCTGTTTCTTAAGTTCCCTCACAACTCGATTAGATGATGTTCTGCTAATCCTCCGTCCCTCCCTGATGTTCTGGTTGGGACGGCACCCGTTTGACGGGTAGGCTCGGAGCTCTTCCGGGACCCTAGAGTCGCCCCTCTCCACAGGTTGCCCCCCAAGACTGCATAGGTGATTTAAGGTAGACAGCCCGCCTTAAACTGACTGTCCTGCCGCTGTTTGGAGTATTGCTTGAAGCTGAATGTTATGATACTCCCTCGGCGTTCCGGCCACCGGTAGTGCGCCTCAGTAGGATGTTGCTTCGGTCTTACAGCACGACTCCTACTGGTATTTCTCCTTTTGCGTGATCTCGTTTCTCACTCAGCACAATCTATCTCGCTTCTATTCCTTCCTTGGGCACCGCCGCTACCCGGAGCAGGCTCGGTCCCGTTACGTTCGTTCAAGTTGCCAAGCCTCTGTCAGGATCCCACCCCTGACAGAGACCCTACTGTATCTTCCCCTGCAACACCCTCTGCCACAAGGTGTTGCCTGGTTCCAACCCAGTCAGCTTTCTGATCTAACTTCCTGCCTGACCCCCAGTTTACCCACTATGGTGGGGAGTGGCCTAATGAATAGAACCCTTAGCTCCCCCCGGAGGCCCGGCTGTGAAATGTATTGGTGTCTGTGATACCTGATCCGATGAACTCCTTCAGTGCCATCAGACGCACCATAGCTCCCCATAGTGGCGGAGCCACAGTACTGCAACGACCAGGACTCTGGGGCGCTGCACAATGAATAAAGATTTACAACTGGAATATTTCATTCAGTGATATCTATGATGTGGTATTTTAGAGTTCCCTTTATTTTTTTGAGCAGAGCATATTAAAAAATCTTATGTTTAGTTTCAACTTTATCTGGGCCTTGGTACTTTGATATGTTTTTATACACTTTGTACACATTGCTTGGCCACTACAGGTTATTTTTAAGTTCTTCCATTATGTTGTAATATAGTATAGTAGAGTACACTATACAATGAAAACAATGGCTTCATTGATGAGCTGAAACGTAGCATGTATTTAAGGCTAAAGTAAAAAAAAAAAGTTTTTTTTCTTCCATCCCGGAGTGCTATTTTCATCTGTCTCTATTTGCTTATGAGGACTTGAATCAACCTTCTGGAATCTTTGCACGCACCCTGGCTGTAATTTCTACAGTACGGCTCCTTATTTATTTTTTTTCATAACATTATACATATATACATACAGGTGCATCTCACAAAATTAGAATATCATCAAAAAGTTAATTTATTTCATTTCTTCAATACAAAAAGTGAAACTCATATATTTTATAGGGTCAGAGTGATCTATATGTATATTATATATATAATAGTGTACTGTGTTTGAGCATGTTCTCTGTTATCATCAGTACATTTTTTTCTGCAATGGAATTATAAACAGTATTTGCAAGATACTTTAGCAAAAACTAAAGAAGTCTAATTTAGTAAAAAATAATAAAAGTAATCAATAATAGCTGGTATACAGATACCAATAAATGTTAAAATATTTAACATTGCTAACATAAATATCACAAATTCCCATGATGATTACTTGATTCCGCTCTTTTAAATTTACCATATATCTATTTCCATATATCCCCTTAATAATCTATACTGTTGATCATAAAGTAGTTTGTTATGGTATGTTTCTGTTTGGTATTCAATACGTGAAAGTTGATAAAAGGTAAAGATTCCTCAATGAATACCTATTATTTCATTAAAATAATTTCTGGAGCAGCTGTGAGCTGGTGTTTGTAGCCCGGGGGGGGGACGATATCCATGGTCCCTTCCTAGGCTATGAATATCATCCCGCAGCTGTCTGCATAGCCTTTTCTGACTAATAATTATAGGGAGACCCCACATCATTTTTTGTGGGGGTCCCCCTATTTCAATAGCCAGTAAAGGCTAAATATACAGCTGCGGGCTGATATTCATAGCTTGGGAAGATCTATGGTATTAACCCCTTCCCAGGATATAAACATCGGCCCCTAGTCACTGGCTTTTCCTCTCTGGTGCAGAAAGTTGCGCGGGAGCCCGCACCATTTTTTTAACATTTTTTATAAATTAGGGTACTGTCACACAGTGCAATTTTGATCGCTAGGACGGCACGATTCGTGACGTTCTAGCGATATCGTTACGATCTCGCAGTGTCTGACACGCTACTGCGATCAGGGACCCTGCTGAGAATCGTACGTCGTAGCAGATCGTTTGAAACTTTCTTTCGTCGCTGGATCTCCCGCTGACATCGCTGGATCGTTGTGTGTGACAGCGATCCAGCGATGCGTTCGCTGGTAACCAGGGTAAACATCGGGCAACTAAGCGCAGGGCTGCGCTTAGTAACCCGATGTTTACCGTGGTTACCAGCGTAAGAGTAAAAAAAAAAAAAACGTACATACTCACCATCTGATGTCCGTCAGGTCCCTTGCCGTCCGCTTCCCGCTCTGACTGTCTGCCGGCCGGAAAGTGAGAGCAGATCACAGCGGTGACGTCGCTGCTGCACTCTGCTCTCACTGTACGGCCGGATCTCAGTCAGAGCAGGAAGCGGACGGCAAGGGACCTGACGGACATCAGATGGTGAGCATGTACGGTTTTTTTTTTTTACTCTTACGCTGGTAACCACGGTAAACATCGGGTTACTAAGCGCGGCCCTGCGCTTAGTAACCCGATGTTTACCATGGTTACCCGGGGACTTCGGCATCGCTCCAGCGCCGTGATTGCCACGTGTGACCGCAGTCTACGACGCTGGAGCGATAACCATACGACGCTGCGACGTCACGAATCGTGCCGTCGTAGCGATCAAAATGGTACTGTGTGACAGTACCCTAAAATAGATACTGCGTTTAAGGCTGGGGTCACACTTGTGAGAAACTCGCACAAGTCTCTTGCATCAATACCCGGCACTGCCGCCGGCACTTGGGAGCGGAGCGTGCGGCTGCATGTATTTCTATGTAGCTGAACGCTCCAGTCCCAAGTGCTGGCAGCAGTGCTGGGTATTGAGGTGCGAGATTAGTGCGACTTTCTCGCAAGTGTGACCCCGGCCTAAAGCAGATTTTGTGTGTGTGTGTCTTTATTTAACTCTATGTACTATTTTATTATGTTTATTACTAAACATCGGGCTTGGTATTATCTATCTATCCATCTATCTATAGATATATCTATCTATCGATATATCCATCTATCTTTAGATATATCTATTTATAGATGGATATATCTATCGATAGATATATAGATAGCTCTATAGATAGATAGATAATAGATCTATAGATAGATATATCTATAGATCTATCTATCTATCTACAGTATTATCTATCTATCTATCTATCTACCTATCTATTATCTATCTATCTATATATCTATCTATCTATCTATCTATCTATCTATCTATCTATCTGTTTAAACATTATTCTTCAATGGAGTATGCAACTGAAGAGGTTGGACAAGAAATGACGTCACAATTCTTTTTTTTGTTCAATAATAGATCTTTATTGAGCTTTCAAAAACGTATACAAATCTGCATGAAAAAAATGTATGAAAATCTGCATCGAAAACGCATCAAATCCGCATGGAGTTTTACCTGCGTTTTCTGCCAAGAGATGCAGAATCTGCGCAGAAAATTCCACAGGCAAATCTGCAACGTGTGCACATACCCTACGTGGTCATAGGAATTAGGAAAATCATTTCAGTGTCAGACCCCGTTCCAACACATACTTTATCTACCTTCGGTCTTCAGCTTGTGAGGAGACTTCGAGTTGTGCAAAAATTTTGCAATTTTTTTTTAAGGCTTTTTACACTAGTTTTCTGGAATAAATTTTTAATGCATTTACACTAATAGATAATCGTAAACAACAGGCTGATTGTTTTGTACCACTAGTTGTAAATAGATCCCTAAGGGTGCTTTCACATTGTGTTTAAGCACCCTTTCGGTGGTCCCATCGAGGCTTACATCTAAACCCTCCCCAACAAGATTTGGACGTATGTGGCGATGGGGCCATAGACTATGAAGGTGCTGACAAATCAAACGTGCGCTCTGCCATGCATCATTTTTGGGCGGCGGAGCTGCGGAGGCTGCTAAATTTGGGTATCCACCTCCAAATAGGCTTTTATGCCTGAAAATGATGCATGGAAGAACGCTTGTTCGCTCCTTTGGCAACATTATAGTCTATGGCCTCATTGGTGCATATGTCAAAACCCGATTTTCAGGGGCGTTTCGACATAAGCCCCGACAGGGCCACTGTACTGGCGCCTAAACACAGTGTGAAAGCTCCCTAACTGCCCTCATGAGTGTCACTGCAGGGGGACACTTTAATGTCAGCTTATTGTGAAGCAAACTATCTAACAAACATTTTCCAAAGTGATGGCATTTTCTAAATATGTACTGTACATTCAGTTGTTGCATGCTAACATATGTAAAAACGTATGAACGGCATATTCTTTGCAATTTAAATAACTGTATATGTGTATGACAGATTAGATAGTTCATAAAGGCTCTTTACTGTTCAAGATACAAGTTAACATGTACATAATTATAAAAACATGTGGATAGACACTACTGATACATGACTCCTGATAGTCCTTACCTACCCACATTTTGAACCCAAAGGAATGTGCAACAACCAAATGCCACCCAAATGCCTGCTGTTGGTTATCCTAAATGCCACCGCATACACAAGAATGATCTTACAAAACCAGGATTATTGGCATGTATAAAGCCATACCCATGTGCACAGTGTTTGCCCTTAAAAAGCTGGATTCACACACATGCAGATCTGGTGCAGTTTCTTTTAGCTGAAATTAGGACTGGATCCGAAATGAAGAAAACGTAATCATTTGCATATGGGAAAAACGAGAAGCAGTGGAATGAAACTGAAAGGGAGAAGATACATATTAGATATAAGAAAAAACTTTTTGACAGTGAGGGTGATCAATGAGTGGAACAGGCTGCCACGAGATGTGGTGAGTTCTCCTTCAATGGAAGTCTTCAAACAGAGGCTGCACAGACATCTGTCTGAGATGGTTTAGTGAATCCTGCATTGAACAGGGGGTTGGACACGATGACCCTGGAGGTCCCATCCAACTCTCACATTCTATTATTTTATGATTAATCAGTGTAGAATTACACTTCTCCTGTATTTCTCTCAAAACATTGCAAACCCCCACCTCCCTCCCCAGCAAATTTGAGTCTAGCCTTACATACATCTAAAGGAATGGGAAAAACATGAAGATTTGTAAAAAAACAAAAATGTTATTTATTCTCATGGAACAAATGATGCAGATGAAAATTTCCATCTGATAATCGAGAACTAAACTACAATTAGGAAGGTTGTACGGCTGTTTGGACTGGAAATTAATTAGAATCTGCTAGCATTTGACTTACTACTGACAGACAATGCTTATTGTGCTACTGGTGCTATTTTTACCAGCGTTATGAGAAGCAGCCTATTATTTCTCTCCATGCGTCTGATGTAACTTCAGTCACATGACTGGCTCGGAATTGTTCCATGAAGGAATGCAAAACAATCAGTGAGGGCAAAACATAAAGAAGACGCTGCTCTCAAGATAAGCAGTGCTGCCAGTTGGCACATTCATGTGAACTCTCCACTATTTCCCAACAGCGAAATAACACGAACGCCCCACAAAATATAATTTAGCAATATGATATTCACAGGTAGGGTCGGCCTGGGGTGCCAAGGGTTGAACAGTAACTAACGCCCACTTTTTAAGCTACATGTGAATATGACTTTATCTTCAATCATAAATTCATTTAACAATGAACGAGTAGATTGTTAAATTAATAAGATTCTGCCTTTGTACATAGTCATTTAAGTATATTGTGCCAAGCACTGCTCATATACTAGAGTGGTGGCCCACTCCTCCACTCTAGAGTTCACAGGCTCTATATGTTGTAAGACCACTTTCATATCACAATATTTAGGTGGGTAGCAGAATTTTTGAAGGGAAACCGAGGACATTAGAGATTTGTAGGGAGAGTTAATGGCAAAAAAGTATGCTAATGAATACTCTCTTAGAAAGAAACTATCTACTTGAGTTAGCTACCGTCTAAGTCAATGTCTGACCCTTAATGAGCGACATTCCAACACTTGTATCATTATTTGTAAACAAAAACCAAGAGTGGAATCTACACAGAGAAAAAAAATAAAATAGGAAGTGTTGTACCACTCCTAGTTTTGGCTTACAAAAACTGATGAGGATCATAAGAATAGTTAGGGGTTCAGCACAGGAAAGTCAAAACATATCTTAGTGGGCCCCTAACCAAACTTTACCAAACTACAGAGTCATACCCTAATTATAGTGGGTGCAGATGACAATGCTAGTACTTGATAATACTAACTATACAAAGACCAAGACGGATATTACCGCCATACAGTGACAATAGAGTGGTAGATACCAGTCCACCAGACCATACAAGTGATTACAGTTATACACAGTGGACAAAAAAAGTCTACACGCTCCGGTAAAAAAGCCAGGTTATCGACATGTAAAAAAATCCTACCAAGAAGAATCATTTCAGAACCAGTTCTACCTTTAGTGTCTCCCAATTCAGTTGAAAAATAAACTGAAATCTTTTTGTGCGGAAAAGGAAAAATTGAAAACTAAAATAATGTAGTTACATAAATATGTACAACCATAAACTAATACTTTGTTGAAGTACCCTTTGAATTTATCACAGCATTCAGTCTTTTTGGGTAGCATCAGCACATCTAGAATTGTCAATCTGTGTCCACTATTCCTTTGCAGTAGCTCCACATTAGTCAGATTATGAGGACGTCTCCTGTGTACAGCGCCCTCTTCAGGTCAACCCACAGATTTTCAATTGGATTCAGGTCTGGGCCATTCCAAAACTTTGCCTTCTTCTGACAAAGCCATTCTTTTGTAGATTTAGAGGTAAGCTTAGGGTCGTTGTCATACTGAAACATGACATTCTTCTTCATCCTCAGCTTTTTAGCAGAGGCCTCAAGGTTTTGTCACAGAATTGACTGATATTCAGAATCCTGAAACCCCAATGCTGCCAAATTTGCTCCTATTACTGGATAAACTGTGTGGTATTCATGATAACAGTACTCCGTAATGCTCCTCAAAGTAATAGTATTCACAATGGTGCCACTATATAGCAATCGCGCTCTTTTTGTATTCTTAAGATGATAACAAAGTCACTAAAGATAGTAATGCCCTTTGGGGGCACCCAAGAAAGTAAAAGTGCATTATTTTTTCCTCTTAGAAAGTATTGATGCTCCTGTAATGGTTATAATACTAAGTGCCCCGATAATGTAATAATTCATCTTAAATATCCACTTAACAGATTATATTGTCACAAGTGCCACTAAAAAGTAATAATATCCCCTGAATGACTTCTTGTCAATTAAAGGGGTCTAAAATGATAAGTCTGCAGTCATTCTGTATGATTGCAGACTTATGAATCCACCCCAGCGAAAGCACTATGTGCTACGAGGATTCGTCAGTTTTTGAGCCAGGAACGGCAGTGATATATGCAATATGCATACTGCAGGCCAGAGCCCAACTAGTGGGAATGGCCTCGCTCCATTCACCCGTATTGAGTGAGGCCATGCCCACTAAACGGTCGCACTCACTTGACGGCCGCATCACTAGACAGGACACGGACTTGCTCCATGCAAGTATATCGAACGAGGTTGTGCCCATTAGACGGGTTTTGCCTGGGAGAATGCATAACGCATACGTCACCACTGTTCCCGGCTCAGAAACTGGGAAATCCTTGCAGCGCACAGTGCGTGCGCTGGGGGAAATCATACCTCTGCAGTCACACAGAGACTGAAAATGTTTCATTTTAGACAAAACAACTTAATCCCAAAGGGATTATACATTAGGGATCGCCAGACCAGAGGGACCAAATCCCCGACGCGCGTTTCACAATGCTTCCTCAGGGGGCACGCAATCACTAATGTATAGGTATGTAACTACTAGCTGTATATGATGTTTAATGTTGCAGTTGCTCCTTTACGTGTTGTTATATGGTCTGATGCATTGACATAGTGGAGCCTTGGGTTGCAGTATATAATATACACAAGTGGTGTACCTAGTACTATTTATTACTCATTTCTTCCCTACAACCTGATCTCCTATGTATCAAACCCACCCTTATCATTTACCATATAATTTTTTTTTATATTTCTGTTTTGTATTTACATACATATATCTATATTTACAACTACATTTAATTAAGGTTGTTTGTATGTATTGTTTTTCTCTATCATGAGATAGATTATTTATGTTCTAACTGAATATCTTTAGCCTGTTGTTGTAGTGTCACTTAAGGATTTCTTCTTTTTTTTATCTTGTGACTTTACTATGCCTCCAAAAATCTTTCAATAATTTTTGAATAAAATATTTCTGGAGTTTTTTGTGCATTGTACCATCCTGTAAGTTTATCCCTTTGGGATTAAGATGTTTTGTCTATCATTTTGTGAATTTCCACAATACAATTTATGGTTCAAATTTAAAGATTGATGTTATATATAGACTTTTCATCTTAGACTGTTTTCCAAAGAGATAATATTCGTTAATAGAAAACGTATGCTACTTTGGCACTTATGTAAAACATAAGAATTAGCAAAAAAGAAATGCAGTAAATAAAAGAGATACGATGACAATGATGCTGTAAAAAATAACATTTACACTTAATGCACTTTTCCAAAACTTTTGAAAAATGTATAGGTGGAAGGCATCTTTAAAGGAGTAAAAATTACCCCTTGCTTCTTAAGGGCCGCCTCTCCATTGGTCTTTGTTGGGGTTAGACGTGTTGATGTTCTGATCACCAGCCACCTGATGTCAGTGATCGGCTGCAGCGTCAGGTGATGTCAGGTCAGCCTTTCTGCTCCCAGTGGAGACCACCGGAGTTACAGAGCTAGAGGATTTAATTGGTAAGTAAAGCTTCTTTCTTTTTTAATAATACCTTACACTTGTAAACTTTTTAAAAGTCATAGAAAAAATGGTGTATAGCTTTGGACTGGATTTACTTTCCCCAAATATCACTAATATGTATCTAAGGCCACATGCACACATTGAGTATTTGGTGAGTTTTTTACTCCAGTACTTGAAAGCCAAAACCAGGAGTGGAACGGTCAGAGAAAAAACATAACAGAAACATTTGCACCTCTTCTGCATTTTTCACCCACTCCAGGTTTTGGCTTACAAATGCTGGGGTAAAAAAATCATCAAATACTGAATGTGTGCATGTGGCCTAACATTTGTCATCAACTTCTTGAGAATTTCCGTAGAGCAGAACAATTCTATATTCTGCAATAAAAAAGAAATGTAACTGAAACATAAACGACAATAGAAAAAAATAGTGCTAAACATATATTTATAAATTATTCAGACTCTGTATATTAAGGTAGATTTTCACTTCAAGGTGTTATTCAAGGACAACATCTGCAGGACGTTTGTATGTCCTCCCCATGTTTGCGTGGGTTTCCTCCGGGGGTGCTCCGGTTTCCACCCACACTCCAAAGACATACTGATAGGGAATGTAGATTGTGAGCCCCAATGGGGACCGTTCCGATAATGTCTGTAAAGAGCTGTGAAATAAAATAGCGCTATATAAATGAATAAAATAAATAAAATAAATTCAGGATTAGAAAAACATGGCTGCTTTCTTAAAGAAACAATACAACACTGCCCCAGGGTCTGTGTCCTACTATAGCTCAATACCATGCAACTTTTTTTTTTATTATTGTAAAAGCTATATTTTATGTAGATGTCATTTTTGGTACATATACATTACAAATGAATTTATAGTAGATTTTTCTCACTATGCAGAAAGAAACACTTTTTTAATAATGTCTCCAATCATCCTAAACACTGCTATCGCTTTATTGTACACATTGTTACTGTTGTATGGATACCAAATGTGGTAACTTAACTAATGTTTTGTTTGTTGTTACTGTTTTCTTTTTTACTTTTATTTTTTACTTCCTTAGATTTGTTAATTCTTTTCCCACGCCAGCTATTTTTATTTTCTTAATTTTAGTTTTTTTTTCATCTCTGCCCCCCCCCGAAAGCCATAGCTTACTTCTGTGGGGCTAGAATACAAAGAAAACTTTTAATTGTTTCATGGTTTTTCTTTTCACAGCATTCAATATGTGTCAAGATTCACGATAACTTCATTTTGCAAATCAATTAAAATACGGCGATATTAACTTTACATAGCAGCTATATTCCGAGACCCATAACCATCTTTATTTCCTATAGTTGAACTTTGATGTTGTCATAAATCAGCTTAGACGTGTAGTGGAGAAGATAGATAGGAGGTACACACACTACCATCAGTCTGAGCTCACTGACAGATTCACTATTAACTCATTCAATAGTCTATTATATATAGTGAAACATGGAGGCTGTAGATGAAATTGTTCAGAATGTAAACGAATCCTAAATTTAAAAATTTTTATAGCCCAAAATGCTTGCATGTAAAAGAAAACTTCCATCAAGAATTGCATTCTCCCCCATATTAACAAGTGGTATGTGACTATCATACAGATGGTTTGTTCAATTATATATATTTTTTTATTAAATTCACAACATGTAAGCTACTTCCTGTTCAGTGTTTCAGGTCTCTCCCTCTGTGCACCACTATCACTGCAGTAAGATAATTACTTTACAGCTCTCCATCTGACCTTAGGCATGGCATTAGGAGTAAGGTATTCTGGATCAGAGGACCACACCTTCCTATGAAACTGTCAAACTTTTGGCGTACTTTTAGAATTTAGCATTCTTACAGTACTAATCTAATGCACTTTGTACCTGAGTGCATTTGATTGGTGCAGTGTAAGAAACCCTCTTTCCAAAAGTTAATATGATGACCTTAAGAGCCAGACAACTGAGCTGTAATCTAATTTTTCCGCTGCTTAATTGATCATGGCAGTTCACATGATACTATTAAGCTGTAACCCAACTTTCCCACTACTTGGGTCAGTGGTGTTACTGCCCTTCACATAAACAGTGGGAAAGCAGGGCTACAGCTCACTACTATGTCCCGAAATTGCTGTTGGTGCCAGGAAAGATGGGTTGTCGTTCAGTAATGATCCTTAATGAAACTGCTGTAAAAAGCTGGGTTGTGAATCAGTAAATACATAGTCCAATCCTGCTGTTCATATGCTTGGAAAGCTGGGTAACAGCTCAGTGATGATATATTTTTTGAGACTGCAACTAACAATGGGAAATCTGATCAGAGTTGCTATATTCAAAGACTGCTTCTGAGTACAGATGAGCAAACCCGAAATGTAAGGCTCCGGGTTTGAACAGGACACCTAGTGTCCGGTGCTGAACTCTGAACAAGGACTTTTCCTGGAAGTCTGTTACAGTTCAGGAATTTGGAGAGGAGAGAGTGAGAGAGATTTTCCAGCTCCAAAGTTCAGGTCCCCATTGATTTCTATTGGGTTGGGGTTCAGACACAAAGTCTGGTACCCAAACTGAACTTTGGAGTAAAGTTCAGTTGAACTCGAACATCAATGGGTCCGCTCATCCCTACTCCTGAGAAGGTAAAAGCTGGGCTGCAGTCAAAGTGATGCTATGTTCTGAAACTGCAACTGAAGCTCAGTTACACTGGGTGAAAGTGCAGTGATTACACTTTCTGAAGCCGGCCATACACATTACATGGCTGAAGACTGAACGATGCTTCAGTCAATCTTTTGGTCGACAGCCATCTCGGCTGGCTCTCTCATACACAGGAGATCTCATTCGAACACAGGTTCCCTATAAGTAAGCTGATGCCACACGTCTCATGACGGCCTAACTCCGGGAGAACAAATCAATTGACAGTTCACAATCAGACCTGATAAATCTAATAAACATTAGACTGCTGACTGAACTCATCGATATCGTCAGGTTCAAATGACGTTAGTCTAATGCAGGAATGTCAAACTCAAATACACAGATGGCCAAATTTAAAGCTTGGACAAAGTCGCAGGCCACGCTTGATATTTAGTAAAAAAAAATGTCTAGTGTTGAGGTTAAAGGCACCCCACAAACAAAATACATTTTAAATAATAGACCTTAGAGTAAAATATTGGAATAATATGATATTTTATGTAAGAGCAGTAAAAAACATATGGTCCAATGGCCTAATGTACATATGTAATAACCAAGCATAAAAAACCTTGAATAATACAGTTAATAAAGTAGTACAGTATAATTGCCTCACACAGTATGATGGGCCCCACATAATGGTCCATACAGTAAAATGGCCCCGCAAACTGCTCCATACAGTATAATTGGACCTACATATTGCTCCATACAGTATAATGGACCCACATAGTGCTCCATACAGTATAATGGACCCAGATGCTGCTCCATACAGTATTATGGCCCCACACAGTGCTCTATACAGTATATACACATATATACAGCCCTATATAGTGCTCCATACATTAAAATGGCCTTACATAGTGCTCCATGCAGTATAATGGGCCCCACATAGTCCTTCATACAGTATAATGGCCCCACATAGTGTTCCATACAGTATAATTGGCCCACATAGAGCTCCATACAGTATAATAGTCCCACATGCTGCTCCATACAGTATTATGGCCCCACACAGTGCTCTATACAGTATGATGGGCCCCACATAGTACTTCATACAGTATAATGGCCCCACATAGTGTTCCATACAGTATAATTGGCCCACATAGTCCTCCATACAGTATAATGGCCCCACATAGTGTTCCATACAGTATAATTGGCCCACTTAGCACTCCATACAGTATAATAGGCCCCACATGCTCCGGTCTCTTCATGGTGTCTTTAGATCCTCTGCACATCTCCATACAGTGGGCGCGTTGTAATGTCGTCATCACGCCCATTGCACTGAAAGGTCAGACATATAGGGGGAATGATGGGCTTAAAACCATATTAGCATCTATGATGCCGATATAGTTGAAAGTGCAATGTCTGGTTGGGGATCCGGCCCAAATATACTAGGCGGACCCGCTCGGTGCCACAGGCCAAATATACTCAGGGGACCGCCCGGCATCGTGGGCCAGAGTTTGACATATGTGGTCTAATGTGTATGCTGACAATCAGAAAGCTGGTTTGCAGTACAGTAATGATACATTCTTTATCTGTCTACATGTTTACTTAGTCTTATCAAGAGAACGCTATTATTTGATTCTGGCAGTCACTCCAATTGTTCACTTACTGTTATAATGAGATTACTTTACAGCAACAATGGACCCCTAGGTGTGCGGAATCCCTGCAATTCCGCATTTTTAATGAACATGTTGCTTTTTTTTCCGCTATGCGATTTTTTCGCGGAAAAAATCGCAACATTTGCACCAAAAATGCGGAATACCCTGTAAATAATAGGAGGCTTATGTAAGCGTTTTTTTTCGCGTTTTTATCACGTTTTTATAGCGAAAAAACGCGAAAAAAACGCTAACAATCCTGAACGTGTGCACATGGCCTAAACTGAGATTATCCTGCTGTCCATTTCAGGCCCTTTATCTCTCTGTGATCACTGCTTGAAAAAAACAACAATCTTTTCTATCTAATTTTAAATGCATGGGACTGCTGAAATTGAAATTAAAAACAGACAAAAAATGTATTAAATGTTTTCTTTAAAGATGATGTTAAAAAAGATGGTGTCAACAATAACAGGCGTTGACACCATTTAGGCCTGGGTTACACTGTGACTTTTTGTAGTGCTACTGATTGATCTTAACTATTAAGTGGCAGCTCCAGACCACCCAATTAAATGCAACTCATTTTGTTTAATTTAATATGCAAATTGCCTTTTCAGAGTGGAAGAGGACTAGAACTCTATAGCGCCACCTGTTGGAAGCAGCGATCCTACAAGTCACAATCAACACTTTATGGAGTTCCTGAAAGAACATATACTGGAACAGATACAGGATGACATAGCACAAAGGGTAGGGTTGCTAATAATCCATAATTCATAGCTCGTACAAAATTATAATCATAATTTATAGTTCACAGTGAGTGCTACTAATGCGTTAGGCTATGTGCCCATGATCCGGAATAGCAGCATTATGGACACAACTCACCTGCGCTGCGTCCAAACCACTGCGTTCTAGGTTACAAGCACAGTGGATGGGATTTATAGAAATCCCATGCCCGCTGTGCTTCTAATTCACGCTGCGTAAACTCACCCATAGCCATTCATTAGTTGCTGTAAATCTACATGGTTCAGGGGAAAAATGCGTATTTACCTGCATTATTAGAGCGAAAATACACTGCCTCCAAAACACTGCTATATCTTGATCAGCAAATAGCCTGAATATTAGTAGTTTGGGATACAGGCGGCATACATTACTTATAATCTTCATTATTCATTTTTGTTTTCTGATTTGTAAACATTTTTTTATACTGCTTTTTGGCTTATATTCCACAGGAATATAAGCAAAAAAAGAAATAACTGGTCTGCTTCAAGAACCATAAGATTACTGGGTCATACTACATGTTATATGAACGATGCACATTATTAAAAAAAAAAGTAAAAAATGAGATTAAATAATCAAAAAACTAAAATAAAATTATAAACGACTTTTTTTTTAATCCATAAAACGAAAAATCTGCTTAATTATTACTTTGTTTTCTTAATGCACGTTGACAATTTGTAAAGAAAATTAAATCGCATACAAGATTTCTCTCGTGCATCCCCCCTACTCTGGAACTCTCTACCACAACATATCAGACTCTCGCCTACCATCGAAACCTTCAAAAAGAACCTGAAGACCTACCTCTTCCGACAAGCCTACAACCTGCAGTAACCACCAATCGACCAAACCGCTGCACGACCAGCTCTATCCTCACCTACTGTATCCTCACCCATCCCTTGTAGATTGTGAGCCCTCGCGGGCAGGGTCCTCTCTCCTCCTGTTCCAGTTGTGACTTGTATTGTTCAAGATTATTGTACTTGTTTTTATTATGTACACCCCTCACATGTAAAGCGCCATGGAAAAAATGGCGCTATAATAATAAATAATAATAATAATAATAACTTACTTTTATCACCATCATTTTATGGACCAGAATAGTGCATGTAATGATAGGCAGCTTCTGTAAAACGCAAACACACGGAGTAAGGGTATGTCTCCACGTTCAGGAAACGCTGCGTTTTTGATGCAGCGCTGAGCCGCAGCGTCAAAAACGCAGCGTCCAGATGTTACAGCATAGTGGAGGGGATTTAATGAAATCCCGTCTCCACTGTGCATTAAAAATCGCATGCTCTTTTCCTGCAAAAACGCACATACGTTGCGTTTTTTCAGAACGCAGCACGTTGCTACAATGAGCAAAACACGCAGGAACACCGCAGGTGACCTGCCAGTGACCTCAGGTGCATTTTTGGTCAGGATTTTTACCTGCATAAAATCCTGACCAAAGCCTGAAGCAAACCTGACCGTGGACACATACCCTAAGTCACAGCTGCCAGTTGCTAGCCCAGCTTTAATGACATCACCTGAATCTCGCCATAAATTTCATGCATTTAATATCTTGCCATGGGAGCAACTGTAATTTTAAAATCTATATTAAAATCTAAAATACACTACATACAATCCTTTTTAGTTTGAGTGGTTTGGGTGGATTTTTTAGCTTAATTGGCATGATCTAAGCTTAGCTATGGTATTTTACTCCAACATTTTTTTTTCATAGACACCTTTATGGAGAAATAAAAAAAAAAATGTACATAGGGCTGTATTCACAACTAAATGTTTTAGGGTTCATACTCATAGGCAAGGAAAACCAGGTCAGGAGATCTTTCTCTCTCTCCTCCTCAGAATCCAAAATAGCTGGCAGATCCACAAACTCGGATCCAGCGAAAAAACGGATCAGTCACGTCAGTTTTTCACAATTTACGACGGATCCGTTTTTATCAAAATTCACTGAATTTAGCCTGACGGCAAAAACCTGATGTGTGAAAGTAAGCCCCTTTCACACATCAAGTTTTTGCCATCAGGCTCAATCCAGCGATTTTTGAAAAAAAACGGATCCGGTGAAAGCTGCCGCCTGATCCGTTTTGTGTCATAGACTTGTATTAGCGCCGGATTGCCTCACGTTTCGTCCGTCTTTCGCCGGATCCGGCGAAAAGTGTTTGCCCGGCATCTGGAAAAAACGTACAAAGTTACTTTTTTTTGTCTGCGGCAAAAAACCGGACAGCGCCGGCTTTTTGCTAGAATGGAAGCCTATGGGCACTGGAAGGCACCGGATCCGTCAAATGATGGATTCCGGTGCCGGATTCTGGTTTTTTTTTTTAACTGCGCATGCTCAGATTTTTTTAGGATCCAATTAGCTGGATCAGCTAGTCGGATCCGTAAAAAACCCCCGGATCCGTTGCATCAGTTTTTCACAATCTGCAACGGATCCATTTTTTCAACATCCGCCAGATTGTGCCTGACCGCAAAAACTGTTATGACCTGGTGGTTAAGGAGCAACATGGGACAAGCTCTGAGGAGGTGGTAACTTTACTGACCGCAGTTCCTAATCCTAACACCAACACTAGAAATAGCCGTGGAGTGTTCCTGTCTCTCCCTAGACACCTCGTCACAGCCTGAGAACTAACTACCCCTAAAGATGGAAACAGAAAGCTATCTTGCCTCTTAGAAATTCCCAAAAGGAAAGATAGCCCCCCACAAATATTGACTGTGAGTGGAGAGGGAAATAACATACACAGAAATGAAAACAGATTTTAGCAAAGGAGGCCAATACTAATCTAAATAGACAGAATAGGAAAGGATAGTGTGCGGTCAGTATTAAAAACTAAAAATCCAAGCAGAGTTCACAAAAATGATCTCCACACCGACTCACGGTGTGGAGGGCAAATCTGCTTCCCCAGAGCTTCCAGCTAGCCTGAATATATCATAATGACAAGCTGGACAAAAGGAAACATAACATGAGCTGAGCAATAAGTCCAAAGCAAATCGACAACAAAGAACTAGCAAAAACTTATCTTTTGCTGAAATGGACAGGCCATCAGAGAAATCCAAGGAGAGATCTGAATCCCAAACCAGAAACATTGACAGCTGGCATGAACTGAAGACCAGAGCCAGGTTAAATAGCAAACCCAGGAGAGACGATCAGTGAAAGCAGCTGCTACAGCTAAACTCAAGGAGCAGCAGTTCCACTCGAAACCACCAGAGGGAGCCCAAGGGCAGAACTCACAAAAGTACCATTCACAACCACAGGAGGGAGCCCAAGGACGGAATTCATAACAAAAAACCTCATGTGTGAAAGCAGCCTAAGGCCAGTCTCACACGTCCAGATAATTCCAGTACCGGAAAAATCGGTATCCGTGTCCGTGTGTCCGTGTGCTCACGTGGCACATCAGTGTGCAGCGCTGTGCTACAGTAAGCGCTGTCCCCTGCTTTGGGTGCTGAAGCCGGAATTAATTCCTTCTTCCCAGCAGCGTTCGCTGGAGAGAAGGAATGAAAAATCATTGTTTTTTTTGGGGGGGTTTAAAATAAAGTTCCCGGTAACCTCCACCCTCCCACCCCCTGTGCGCCTGCCCGCTGGAAATAAAATACTCACCCAGCTCCCTCGATGCTTCCTCTCAGTGTCGCAGCTTGTCCTGTATGAGCGGTCAGGTGGTGCTGCTCATTACAGTGATTAATATGCGGCTCCACCTCCCATAGGGGTGGAGCCACATATTCATCACTATAATGAGCAGTACCACGTGACCGCTCATACAGGACAAGCTGCGATGCTGAGAGGAAGCATCGAGGGAGCTGGGTGAGTATTTTAATGTCAGCGGGCGGGCGCACAGGGGGTGGGAGGCAGCAGGTGACAAGGATCTTTATTTTAAACACAAAAATAATAAAAAAACATTGATTTTTTCATTCCTTCTCTCCAGCGAACGCTGCTGGGGAGAAGAAATGAATGGCAGCTTCAGCACCACATGCTGGGGGGACAGCGCTTACTGTAGCGCTGTCTCCTGCACTGCACACGGATGGCACACGGACAGCATCCGTGTGCGGTACGTGTTTACACGGACCCATTGACTTTAATGGGTCCGTGTGATCCGTGCGCTCCCACGAACACTGACATGTCTCCGTGTTTTTCAAACGGACACACGGTCCGTGAAAACACGCTGACATGTGCAGAGGCACATTGATTTTAATGTGTCTACATGAGTCAGTGTCTCCGGTATGTGAGAAAACTGTCACCACACGTACCGGAGCCACTGACGTGTGAAACAGGCCTAAGGTATGTCATGTTTACAATCAAGCTGTTTTATTTTTTTGCTACTTCCTGGTATTTGACCTTGACATAACTTTATTGATGCAGTCATGAGTGGATTATGTGTTTGTTTTTTTCTGCAGCAGAAATGCCCTAATTCAAAAGATACTCCAAAGCCGGCCAGCAAGTCATTTTTCATGGTAGATTCTTTTGAGGGTTTTGCTCTTTTCTCGAGTTTTTAACAGCTCTAAAAAAGCTGGAAAACAAAGCAGTGTGAACTTTAGCTAAGAACTGAGATGCAGTGGATTAAAAAATCTTCAGTACAGGACTATTTCTGCACAGAAGAAATCCACTTTGTGAGATTGCGATTTTTTAAATCTTATTCACTTTGTAGCTATTGTTATTCGTAGCGAATATTCTATTCCCAAATCCAGAAAACTTGCACCAAATCTGCAACGTTTGAACGATCTCCTAGTGAAAAAAAAACAACCAGTCGTGTTGCTTCTGTCATCTCAGCCATGCATTAGAAAAATAAGAGCTGGAATATAGTTGCTCTTAGCAATCTCTACATTTTCTTCGTACTGATATATTTTGTCCACTTTCAGTAGAAAAGCTCAAAGTATTTGTGACATGCATAGATAAGAATGAACAATGGGATCTATTAATTAGTTGCTATGTCCAAACAATACATGGGATATAACTAGCCACTTACTTACATGGTATGTGTTCATCCGCGCTGCATGTTTTGAATAGTTTCGAAGTTGTTGGCAATCTACCAGATAAAGACGTCTCAGATTCTAAATTTGCTAATGTAGGACTTTCAATTACTGCTGATATTTTGAGTAGCGAAAAGGGTTGTCTACTCAATCAATCATTTGCTAGCATTATAACATAATGAAATTACACAGCACAACCGGAAATTAAGAGAAATTAGACATTTGTCTGTAGCAACATGGTGCAAGGAAAGGGGGTATATGGAAATGTATGGGATAATACATGTAGTTATAGTTTTTGGTAATCATGTTTTGTCTGTAAATTAGGCATACACCGTACTTAAATAATTTTTGGGGGAGGTGAGGGAGCAGTAAACAGAACAGTAAATTGTATCAGTACCATACTCTTCTGAATTTTTTGGTAAACAGAGATATACATTGTATGGCTGCAACCAGAAAGCCTACCCATTTAAGGCTACTTTCACACTTCCGTCTTTTTTCCTCCGTCACAATCCGTCGTTATGAGCAAAAAACGGATCCTGCAAATGTGCTTGCAGGATGCGTTTTTTGCCCATGGACTTGTATAAGTGATGGATTGCGATGGATGGGCACACGTCACATCCGTCGTGCGATGGATCCGTCGTGTTTTGGCGGATGCGACGCACAAAAAAAGTTCAATGTAACATTTTTTGTGTGACGTCTCCACCATTTTCGAACGCGCATACGCAGCCGAAACTCCGCCCCCTCCTCCCCGCTCATCACAATGGGCAGCGGATGCGTTGTAAAACTGCATCCGCTGCCCACGTTGTGCTAAATTTAGCACAACGTCTGTCTAGTAAAAAGATATAATGTTAAAAATAATTTAAAAAATAAAAAATCTCTATATTCTCACCTTCCGACGGCCTCCGCAGCCTTCCCACTCCTCGCGATGCTCCCGGCAGCTCCCGTTCCCAATAATGACTCGCGGCAATGACCCCAGGCGACATAGCATCACGTGAGACCGCTACGTCATCACAGATCATTGTCGCACGGCATTACTGGGAACGGGAACATCGCAAGGAGCGGGAAGGCTGCAGGGGCCGCCGAAAGGTGAGAATATCACAATTTTTATTTTTATTCTTTTTTTTTACAGGTATATGGTTCCCAGGGCCTGGAGGAGAGTCTCCTCTCCTCCACCCTGGGTACCAACCGCACATGATCCGCTTACCTCCCACATGGTGGGCATAGCCCCATGCAGGAAGTAAGTGGATCAATGAATTCCTATGTGTGCGGAATCGCTGCGATTCCGCACAAAGGATGAACATGCTGCTTTTTTTCCGGAATGCGATTCCGCCATGGGAAAAAACGCATGTGCACAAAAAATGCGGAATGCATTAAAAATGATGGGATGCTTATGTAAGCGTTTTTTCGGCAGAAAACAGCCGAAAAAAAGCTAAAAAACCCGCTAAAAATCCTGAACGTGTGCACATAGCCTTAGTGTCTCCCCTATATCCTCATAGACTGTAAGCTTGCGAGCGGGGCCCTCATTCCTGTTGGTATCTGTTGTTTTATGTGATTATTGTTATTCTGTAATATTGTCTGTACAGGTCCCTTATAAAATGTAAAGCTCTGCGGAATATGTTTGCGCTATAGCAATAAAATTATTATTAGATAGACAGGATTGAGCATACAGGGGTCAATAGAATTGTGTCCAAAGAATAAGATGAGCATATTGCAAACATTATTATTTTACTGTTCAAGGCATCTGTAAAGAAAATGTTTAGTTTACGGACACTAACGTGAGCTACTTTGGCAAAGTAGTAGTATTGCATCCAGTACTTATTTGTTAAAGGGGTTGTCTAACTTCAAAATAATAAAAACACAAGGAATGGGTAAAAAATAATATTATCTATTCTAGTTCATTCTAACCCCAGTGACTCCAACGCAAGCCGCTCCGGTGTTCTCTAGCAGAACCGGAAATAATAACATCCTATTCTTCGGTGTTGGGTCACTAAACGGCACACCATCATAGATTATTCCCATCATTACAAAGTTATCATCTATTCTAATGGTCGGACCCCATGGATCCCAAGAATGACGCTCCGAAAAGCCCCATCTGAATGGAGCACTGACAGTCATTTGTCATTCTCTGTTGGACTGAAAAGTGCCGTACTACACTATCTCCGATAACATCATAGAGAATGCATCTATCGGAGGTGCGCATATCGACCACCATTCTATTAAGAAGGGCCTCTGCAGAGCCTACTTCTAAGGGTCTTAACAGTTTGACCTCCCACAGATGACAGATCTGCTTTAATTCAGCCTTATTGTAAATAATAATAATAATAATTTTTATTTATATAGCGCCAACATATTCCGCAGCACTTTACAACTTATAGAGGGGACTTGTACAGACAATAGACATTACAGCATAACAGAAATCACAGTTCAAAACAGATACCAAGAGGAATGAGGGCCCTGCTCGCAAGCTTACAAACTATGAGGAAAAGGGGAGACACGAGAGGTGGATGGTAACAATTGCTTTAGTTATTTGGACCAGCCATAGTGTAAGGCTCGGGTGTTCATGTAAAGCTGCATGAACCAGTTAACTGCCTAAGTATGTAGCAGTACAGACACAGAGGGCTATTAACTGCATAAAGTGTATGAGAACACGATGCAAGGAACCTGATTATGTGTTTTGTTTTGTTTTTCTATTTTTAATAGGCCACACAGGGATAGTTAGGTTAATGCGTTGAGGCGGTAGGCCAGTCTGAACAAATGCGTTTTTAGGGCACGCTTAAAACTGTGGGGATTGGGGATTAATCGTATTAACCTAGGTAGTGCATTCCAAAGAATCAGCGCAGCACGTGTAAAGTCTTGGAGACGGGAGTGGGAGGTTCTGATTATTGAGGATGCTAACCTGAGGTCATTAGCGGAGCGGAGGGCACGGGTAGGGTGGTAGACTGAGACCAGAGAGGAGATGTAGGGTGGTGCTGAGCCATGGAGTGCTTTGTGGATGAGGGTAGTAGTTTTGTACTGGATTCTGGAGTGGATGGGTAGCCAGTGTAATGACTGGCACAAGGTAGAGGCATCGGTGTAACGGTTGGTGAGGAATATGATCCTGGCAGCACCATTCAGGACAGATTGGAGCGGGGAGAGTTTGGTAAGAGGGAGGCCGATTAGTAGAGAGTTACAATAGTCCAGACGGGAATGAACAAGAGAAACAGTAAGAGTTTTTGAAGAGTCGAAAGTAAGAAAAGGGCGAATTCTAGAAATGTTTTTGAGATGCAGATAAGAAGAGCGAGCCAGTGATCGGATGTGGGGGGTGAATGAAAGCTCGGAATCAAGGATGACCCCAAGGCAGCGGGCATGTTGCTTTGGAGTAATGATTGAACCGCACACGGAGATGGCAATGTCAGGCAAAGGTAGGTTAGTAGAGGAAGAGAACACGAGGAGTTCAGTTTTTGACAGGTTCAGTTTCAGATAGAGGGAGGACATGATGTTAGAGACAGCGGTAAGACAATCACTGGTGTTTTCTAAGAAGGTCGGAGTGAAAGCAGGAGAAGAGGTGTATAATTGGGTGTCATCAGCATAGAGATGGTACTGGAACCCAAATCTACTGATTGTTTGTCCAATAGGGGCAGTATACAAAGAGAAGAGGAGGGGGCCTAAGACTGATCCTTGAGGAACCCCAACAGTAAGGGGAAGGTGAGAGGATTACTATTGTAAAAGTATGTTGTGGGATTAAAGAGGTTGTCCATTACTTTTTCATTGATGACTTATCTTTATTATAGGTCATCAATGTATGATCGGTCAGGGTCCAACTTGTGGCAACCCACCGATCAGCTGTTAACAGTGCCTAATCAATAGGATGTGTAGTACCCTGCTGCAGCCACTATCAGAAAATGGCCAGCTTCAAAAGTGAATATTTCCGTCAGGCGGCGGCCAACACTTTTAACAGCTGATCAGTGGAGCTGCTAGGTGTCGGACTCCGGTTGATCAGACAAAAAAAAATTAGTGGACAACCTCTTTAAAGCTCTTGCCTCTGCAATCTAACAGGAACAAAATAAGTTTGTGGTCTTTCTAGCCTACATAACAGTCTGGCTATGTAATAAACAGGAAACTGCAATGCCCAGAAGCCAAGCTTTTCAGGTGACGTATCTTGAAATGGCTCATTAATCCCCTAAAACTCGGTGCCCAAATAATGCCTTTGATTCAGTGGAATGTCCCCCAGAGGTATTTTGTGACCTATTTATGGAAATAGGATGTTGAGAAATATACGTGAAAGCAAGAAAACATATAAGATAAGGAAAATACCCACAATGCCCATTCCAACTCAGTTACTATAGCTGCCCAATAATCTAAAACTATAAAAACAATTATGCATCAAAATGACAGAAAGGAAATCAGGAACTCATTCTTACATTTGAGTTTAGCATATTTCCTAACAAAAAAAACCTGATATTTAAAAAAATATATATATTTTTTAAACTTTTAGTTCATATTAATTCTCATAAAACTAGTAAAAAAATTATGAAACCACCTTAAACCTCACAAAAAAAATAGCAAAAATTATTTTTTCACCCCGAGGGAAAAAAGAATAAAAAAGTAAGGGCAGTTAAACCAACACGTGCACAAAATCACTAAAAAGCGTCTGGTCATCTGAGACTGATGCAATTAAGTTAAAAGCTTTTGTGACTAAATGGTCTAAGGCTGATGCAAACTAATGTGCTCTGACATCAACTTCAAATTTATAGAAATTAAAATTCTGTTGGATAATCTGCACAATAGCGGTGAAAATTCACTACCACAATGTGACAACTAGTGATGAGTGAGCGTGCTCAGATAAGGTGTTATCCAAGCACGCTCGTTTCCTAATCGAGTATTTTCAGTGTGCTCGAAAAAAAAATGCTCGACTGGCTGCGGCTGCATGTCTTTCGGCTGTTCAACAGCTGCAACACATGCAGGCATTGAGCATTTTTTTCGAGCATTCCGAACATACTCGATTAGGAAATGAACGTGCTCGGATAATAACTTTTCTGAGCACGCTCACTCATCACTAGTGACAACCTTTAGGCTGTGTACCAATGTGAGTTTTTGATGCTGCATATTTACGCTTAGACAAAAATGCAGTGTTTTAGGCTATGTGCACACGTTGCAGAATTGCTGCGGAAATTTTCGCGGCAATTCTGCAACTCCTGCTGTGGGTATATCGCATGCGGAATTGGCATGCATATTCCTGCTAAAAACTAGCGTTTTGCAAGCATAATTAGCTTGCAGAATGCTAGCGTTTTCCAAGCGATCTGTAGCATCACTTGGAAAACTGATTGACAGGTTGGTCACACTTGTCAAACATAGTGTTTGACAAGTGTGACCAACTTTTTACTATTGATGCTGCCTATGCAGCATCAATAGTAAAAGATATAATGTTAAAAATAATTAAAAAAAAATAAAAAAATGGTTATTCTCACCTTCCGAAGGCAGCTGATCTCCTCAGCGGCTTCCGTTCCTATAGATGCTTTGTGTGCAGGACCTGCGATGACGTCACGTGACCGCGACGTCATTGCGGTCACGTGACCGCGACGTCATCGCAGGTCCTTCACACAAAGCATCCATGGGAATGGCGGGAAGACTCCGGGGCCATCAGAAGGTGAGTATATCACGATTTTTTATTTTAATTCTTTTTTTTAACAATTATATGGTGCCCAATCCATGGAGGAAAGTCTCCTCTCCTCCACCCTGGGTGCCAACCGCACATGATCTGCTTACTTTCTGCATGGTGGGTATAGCCCCATGCGGGAAATAAGCAGATCAATGCATTCCTAGGTGTGCGGAATCACCGCGATTCAGCAAATTTGATGAACATGCTGTGTTTTTTTCTGGAATGCGATTCCGCTCAGGAAAGCAACGCAGCATGTGCACAAAAAATGCGGATTGCATTCTATTAAATAGGATGCTTAATGTGAGCGTTTTTTTCGCAGTTTTATAGCGTTTTTATAGCGAAAAAATGCGAAAAATCTGCTACGTGTGCACACAGCCTTACAGTTCCAGCAAAGCATGTGCACAAAAAATGCAGATTGCATTCTATTAAATAGGATGCTTAATGTGAGCGTTTTTTTCGCGGTTTTATAGCGAAAAAAATGCGAAAAATCTGCTACGTGTGCACACAGCCTTACAGTTCCAGCAAAATGGCTGGGATTTATAGAAATCTCCTACCCACTGTACTTTTTTTTTTACTAAGTGTAAACTGACGTGCGGTGCGTGTTTCAAATCCACAAAATGGTAATTTCTCTTGCTGGTACGCTGAGTTTTATGTGTGTATTTTTTCATAAACTTGCATTATATGTAGACTAGCTGCAGGAAAAAAACACATATGCATTTTTAGTGCTACAGAACTGCACCAAAAACGCATGTAATCCGTACACGACTGTATCAATGAAATTTTGTCAAATACCAGGAAGTGTAAAAAACAATGCAGCTTAATTTAAAACATGATACACCAACAAGAGACGAAATCCACAATGTCAAAAACTAAATAAAAACGCTTATAAAAAACACGCACAAAACCTAATGAAAAACGCAAGTGTTAACAAAAATGCTTCTGAAAAAAACCCACCACATAGAATTTATGCTGGTGTTTTCTAAAGCAGTTTCCAATTGAAAAAACTATTTTTTTTGACCACTTGAAAGAAAAAGAAAAAAGTTGGGTGGACATACCCAAATTTGCCCCATAAGGGGCAGATGCATGTGCCTCACTAGACTTGTGTGCAGAAAAAGAGGTGTGGATTTGGCAAGTGAGAGGCAGGTTTTAAGTTAATGGTCTGAAGTGGACAAACTAGGGCAAATGTCTAATTACCAGCTACTAGCCAAATCAGATCCCATACTTTGCACTGATGAGGGGCAACACCCCCAATCACTGTTTGTAAATTGAGATTCTAGTTTGACTTTTATCATAAGTCGTATTGCAAGGCTCATCGAAGGGTGGATATTGACTTTAAGAATCTCTGCTTCCAATCGGCAGCACTAGCGTTCTAGTTTTCTTCCTCTGTGAAGAGACCATTTACATATTTAATTTCCCAGGCTTGACACGTCGCTCTCCACAAGGAGAAACGTTACTCCTTAGACCCTAGCAACATGCACCAAATCTATCACAAAGTGAGTACCAGCACAGTACGTGTACTACATATTCACCCCTTTTATGAGACAACATTAATAAACGTGGTCTCCTATTGTCACGCTCACGCCCTGACTGGTGGGCGTGAGCTCGGGGGATTTGTGGCCCCACTGTGCCACAAACCAGACTACCCTGGAAGGGGCGTGACTATGACAGCTGCCTGGGTTTTCACTGGAGCCCCTGATGGTGAGGTCAGGCTTGTGCAGCAGGCAGCTGCCAGGTGCTTCTCCAGGGTGGTGTCTGGCTGTGGCTGCTGATCCCACTTGGATTACCTTACCTTGCAACACTGCGGTGATACCTCTATTTTTGGTGTTTTTTCAAAACAATAAAGAAACCACGTATTTGGCTAACAATAATCTGAAGACATCTTTCTTGAGTGCGACTGTTGATGTTCATGATCCCACTTGGGAGACAGGAACACCAGGATTGGTGCGGGCATCAGGCAGGACTGGCAGAAGAGCACGGTGTTGTGAATTTGGATTCTGGGCTCCCCCGGTGGCCGCTTGTGGAATTGGACTTGTCATCCTCTTTCCTGTTTCACCTGGTTCCATCAGTAGTGGGTGTCGCTATTTAAGCTCATTTCTCTGGTGGTTTCTTGCCGGTCAACAATGTTATCTGATGCCTCTCAGTGCTTGTTCCTGCTTCTAGACTACTACTAGATAAGTTGGACTTTTGTCCATGTTTTGTTTTGCCTATTTGTTCCAGTTCACAGCTGAAGTTTTGTTACTGTGTCTGGAAAGCTCTCGTTGATCAGGGATTGCTACTCTGGCGTTATGAGTTAATGCCAGAGTTTAAGGTAATCTCTGGATGGTGTTTTGTTAGTGTTTTTCTGCTGACCATGAAAGTATACTATCTGTCTTCTGCTATCTAGTAAGCGGACCTCAAATTTGCTAAGACTATTTTCCTGCTGCGTTTGTTGTTTCATCTGAACTCACCGTCATTATATGTGGGGGGCTACTGTCTTCTTTGGAATATTTCTCTAGAGGTGAGCCAGGTCTTATATTTCCCTCTGCTAGCTATTTAGGTCTTAGGCCAGAGCTGGGCATCTAGCGATAAATAGGAAATGCTACCTGGCTATTTCTAGTTGCGCGGCAGGCTTAGTTCATGGTCAGTATAGTTCCATCTTCCGAGAGCTTGTCCCTCTATAGGCTTGCTATGATCTCTGCCTGCAGAGATCATGACAGTTTGACCGGCCCTTAAAGTGTTAAAGACCCAGGTTGAGAAAGGAGAGTTATAAGAAGTCTGCTGGAATTTTTTTTTTTTTTTTTTTCCTCCAGTCTGCCTTGCTGCAGTCTTTTTTCTCTCTCTCCTCCTAATCTCTGCATGGCTCTGTGTGCACCTGACAATAATGGATCTCCAGAGTGTAACTGCGGGTTTGAATAATCTCATCACGAAAGTACAAAATTTACAAGATTTTGTGGTACATGCTCCGGTATCTGAGCCGAGAATTCCTTTGCCGGAGTTCTTCACAGGGAATAGAGCTAGCTTCCAGAATTTCCGAAATAATTGTAAGCTTTATTTGTCCCTGAAGTCTCGTTCAGCTGGAGACCCTGCTCGGCAGGTTAGGATTGTGATTTCCTTGCTCAGGGGTGACCCTCAAGATTGGGCCTTCTCATTGCCAGCAGGGGATCCTGCGTTACGCGATGTGGATGCGTTTTTTCTGGCCTTGGGCTTGCTTTATGAGGAACCTCATTTGGAACTTCAGGCAGAAAAAACTTTGATGGCACTATCTCAGGGGCAAGACGAAGCTGAAGTTTTCTGCCAAAAATTCCGTAAATGGTCTGTGCTTACTCAGTGGAATGAGTGCGCCTTGGCGGCAACTTTCAGAGAAGGTCTCTCTGATGCCGTTAAGGATGTTATGGTGGGGTTCCCTGTGCCTGCAGGTCTGAATGAGTCCATGACAATGGCTATTCAGATTGATAGGCGTCTGCGGGAGCGCAAACCGGTGCACCATCTGGCGGTGTCTATGGAAAAGACGCCAGAAAGTATGCAGTGTGATAGAATTCTGTCCAGGAGCGAGCGACAGAATTTTAGACGGAAGAATGGATTGTGTTTCTATTGTGGGGATTCTACTCATGTTATATCAGCATGCTCTAGGCGTACAAAGAAGCTTGATAAGTCTGTTTCCATTGGCACCATTCAGTCTAAGTTTATTTTGTCTGTAACCCTGATTTGCTCTTTGTCATCCATTGCCACGGACGCCTATGTTGACTCTGGCGCCGCTCTGAGTCTTATGGATTGGTCCTTTGCCAATCGTTGTGGTTTTGATTTAGAGCCTTTGGAGACTCTTATTCCTCTGAAGGGGATTGACTCCACCCCATTGGCTAATAATAAACCACAATACTGGACACAAGTAACCATGCGTATCAATCCGGATCACCAGGAGATTATTCGTTTCCTGGTGCTGTATAATTTACATGACGATTTGGTACTGGGATTGCCATGGTTGCAGTCTCACAACCCAGTCTTGGACTGGAGAGCAATGTCTGTGTTGAGCTGGGGATGTAAGGGTATTCATGGGGACTTACCTTTGGTTTCTATTTCGTCGTCCATTCCCTCTGAAGTCCCTGAGTTCCTCTCTGATTATCAAGACGTCTTTGACGAACCCAAGCTTGGGTCGTTACCTCCGCACCGTGAGTGCGATTGTGCCATAGATTTGATACCGGGTTGTAAATATCCAAAGGGTCGTTTGTTTAATCTGTCTGTGCCGGAACATGCTGCTATGCGGGAATATATAAAGGAGTCTTTGGAAAAGGGACATATTCGTCCATCTTCTTCTCCCTTGGGAGCTGGGTTTTTCTTTGTCTCAAAAAAAGACGGCTCTTTGAGACCATGTATTGATTATCGGCTTCTGAATAAGATCACTGTTAAGTATCAATACCCATTGCCATTGCTTACTGATTTGTTTGCTCGTATAGAGGGTGCTAAGTGGTTCTCTAAAATTGATCTTCGTGGGGCGTATAATTTGGTGCGGATCAGGCAGGGGGATGAGTGGAAGACCGCATTTAATACGCCCGAGGGCCACTTTGAGTATTTGGTCATGCCTTTTGGTCTTTCTAATGCCCCTTCAGTTTTCCAGTCTTTTATGCATGATATTTTCCGCGATTTTCTGGATAAATTTATGATAATATATCTGGATGATATTCTGATTTTTTCTGATGACTGGGACTCTCATGTCCAGCAGGTCAGGAGAGTTTTTCAGGTTCTGCGGTCTAATTCTTTATGTGTGAAGGGGTCTAAGTGCGTTTTTGGGGTCCAGAGAATTTCCTTTTTGGGGTATATTTTTTCTCCCTCTTCCATTGAGATGGATCCCGTCAAGGTGCAAGCTATTTGTGACTGGACTCAGCCCTCCTCTCTTAAGGGTCTTCAGAGATTTTTGGGCTTTGCCAACTTTTACCGCCGATTTATTGCTGGTTTTTCGGATGTCGTTAAACCACTGACTGATTTGACCAGACAAGGCGCTGATGTTGCTAATTGGTCCCCTCATGCTGTAGAGGCCTTTCAGGAGCTTAAGCGCCGTTTTGCCTCTGCCCCTGTGTTGCGTCAGCCTGATGTGAATCTGCCTTTTCAGGTTGAGGTTGACGCTTCGGAGATCGGAGCTGGGGCAGTGTTGTCGCAGAAAGGTTCCGACTGCTCCGTCATTAGGCCTTGTGCCTTCTTTTCTCGCAAATTTTCGCCCGCAGAGCGGAATTATGATGTTGGGAATCGGGAGCTTTTGGCCATGAAGTGGGCGTTTGAGGAGTGGCGCCATTGGCTCGAGGGGGCTAGGCATCAGGTGGTGGTATTGACTGACCACAAAAATTTGATTTATCTTGAGACTGCCAGACGCCTGAATCCTAGACAGGCGCGCTGGTCTTTATTTTTTTCTCGCTTTAATTTTGTGGTGTCATACCTACCGGGTTCTAAGAATGTTAAGGCAGATGCCCTTTCTAGGAGTTTTGACCCGGACTCTCCTGGTAATTCTGAACCCACAGGTATCCTTAGGGAGGGAGTAATTTTGTCGGCCGTTTCTCCTGATCTGCGGCGGTCCTTGCAAGAGTTTCAGGCGGATAGACCGGATCGTTGTCCGCCTGATAGACTGTTTGTTCCGGATGATTGGACCAGCAGAGTCATCTCTGAGGTACATTCTTCTGCATTGGCAGGTCATCCCGGAATTTTTGGTACCAGGGATTTGGTGGCAAGATCCTTCTGGTGGCCTTCCCTGTCACGAGATGTGCGAGTCTTTGTGCAGTCATGTGACGTTTGTGCTCGGGCCAAGTCTTGTAGTTCTCGGGCTAGCGGACTGCTGTTGCCCTTGCCTATTCCTAAGAGGCCTTGGACACACATCTCGATGGATTTTATTTCAGATCTGCCTGTTTCCCAGAAGATGTCTGTCATCTGGGTGGTCTGTGACCGTTTCTCTAAAATGGTCCATTTGGTTCCTCTGCCCAAGTTGCCTTCTTCTTCTGAGTTGGTTCCTCTGTTTTTTCAGAATGTTGTCCGATTGCACGGTATTCCTGAGAATATTGTTTCTGACAGAGGTACCCAATTTGTGTCTAGATTTTGGCGGGCATTCTGTGCTAGGATGGGCATAGATTTGTCTTTTTCATCTGCTTTTCACCCTCAGACTAATGGCCAGACCGAGCGGACTAATCAGACCCTGGAGACATATCTGAGGTGTTTTGTCTCTGCTGACCAGGATGATTGGGTTGCTTTTTTGCCATTGGCAGAGTTCGCCCTCAATAATCGGGCCAGCTCTTCCACCTTGGTGTCCCCGTTTTTCTGTAATTCGGGGTTTCACCCTCGATTTTCCTCCGGTCAGGTGGAATCCTCGGATTGTCCTGGAGTGGATGCGGTGGTGGAGAGATTGCATCACATCTGGGGGCAGGTTATGGACAATTTGAAGTTGTCCCAGGAGAAGACTCAGCGTTTTGCCAACCGTCATCGTCGTGTTGGTTCTCGGCTTTGTGTTGGAGATTTGGTGTGGTTGTCTTCTCGTTTTGTCCCTATGAGGGTCTCTTCTCCTAAGTTTAAACCTCGGTTCATCGGCCCTTATAGAATATTGGAGATTCTTAATCCTGTTTCTTTCCGTTTGGACCTCCCTGCGTCCTTTTCCATTCATAACGTTTTTCATCGGTCGTTATTGCGCAGGTATGAGGTACCTGTGGTACCTTCAGTTGAGCCTCCTGCTCCGGTGTTGGTTGAGGGTGAGTTGGAGTACGTTGTGGAGAAAATTTTGGACTCTCGTGTTTCCAGACGGAGACTCCAGTATCTGGTCAACTGGAAGGGTTACGGCCAGGAGGATAATTCTTGGGTCAATGCATCTGATGTTCATGCTTCTGATCTTGTTCGTGCCTTCCATAGGGCTCATCCTGGTCGCCCTGGTGGATCTGGTGAGGGTTCGGTGCCCCCTCCTTGAGGGGGGGGTACTGTTGTGAATTTGGATTCTGGGCTCCCCCGGTGGCCGCTTGTGGAATTGGACTTGTCATCCTCTTTCCTGTTTCACCTGGTTCCATCAGTAGTGGGTGTCGCTATTTAAGCTCATTTCTCTGGTGGTTTCTTGCCGGTCAACAATGTTATCTGATGCCTCTCAGTGCTTGTTCCTGCTTCTAGACTACTACTAGATAAGTTGGACTTTTGTCCATGTTTTGTTTTGCCTATTTGTTCCAGTTCACAGCTGAAGTTTTGTTACTGTGTCTGGAAAGCTCTCGTTGATCAGGGATTGCTACTCTGGCGTTATGAGTTAATGCCAGAGTTTAAGGTAATCTCTGGATGGTGTTTTGTTAGTGTTTTTCTGCTGACCATGAAAGTATACTATCTGTCTTCTGCTATCTAGTAAGCGGACCTCAAATTTGCTAAGACTATTTTCCTGCTGCGTTTGTTGTTTCATCTGAACTCACCGTCATTATATGTGGGGGGCTACTGTCTTCTTTGGAATATTTCTCTAGAGGTGAGCCAGGTCTTATATTTCCCTCTGCTAGCTATTTAGGTCTTAGGCCAGAGCTGGGCATCTAGCGATAAATAGGAAATGCTACCTGGCTATTTCTAGTTGCGCGGCAGGCTTAGTTCATGGTCAGTATAGTTCCATCTTCCGAGAGCTTGTCCCTCTATAGGCTTGCTATGATCTCTGCCTGCAGAGATCATGACAGCACGGCTGAAACTCAGACGAGTAGGCTGGCACGGCTGAGACACAGGGCTGGCAGAGACACGGCAGAGAACACAGGGCTGGCAGGAACACAGGACTGGCAGGGATGGCAGGGAACACAGGACTGGCTAGGACGGCAGGAACACAGGACTGGAAGGCACGGCAGGAACGGCAGGAACACTGGATTGGAAGGCACGGCAGAGAACACAGGACTGGTTGATGTGGTGTATGAAGGAACAGGTAGGGACCTGTTCACACTGGAGGTGCAGGAATGGATATGAAATATGAAGGAACAGGTAGGGATCTGTTCACACAGGAGGTGCAGGAAAGGAAACAAGCAGAAAGGAATGAGGTATGAAGGAACAGGTTGGGACCTGTTCACACAGGAGATGATGGTACGGAAACAAACCAGAAGGAAAAGAGAATGAAGGAACAGGTTGGGACCTGTTCACACAGGAAGAGAACCGCAAGGCTGCGGATAGGAATGGTAGAGCAGCAAGAGATAATGTAGCAACAGAAGCTAAGCAGAGCAGAGCTGCAAGGAATGCAGAGAGGACCTGCAGCAAGGGATAACTGCAGCAGCAGAGCAGAACCGCAAGGAATGCGGAGAGGAGCTGCAGCAAGAGATTACGGCAGCTGCAGAAGCTAAGCAGAGTAGAAAGGAGCAGAACCGTAGGAGTGCGGAGCAGGGGTAAAGCCACAAAGGTACAGAGCAGGCAGAGCCGCAAGAGTGCGGAGTGTAAGCAGATGAGAACACGAGGAAAGACACAGCAGGGAAGGAAGCCACAGACAAGGAGACCGAGATAAGACTAAGTTCAGACAAGGTAATGGAACAAGACAAGAAACAAGGACAAAGACACAGGGACCAGGATATACTGCCTCCTGGAGGGCGGACAACAAGACCAAGGCAATAGCACAGAGAAAGGCCTCTAGAGAGGGAGTAACACAGAGCAAGGCCTGGCAAACTCAGCAGCTAAACACAAACTAAGCTAACACATTGCACAGGCCCAGACCACTGGGTGGAGCTGCACTAAATACTGGAGGCCTCTTGGTAATTGGTCAGAAACAGATTAGACAGATGCACCTGATTCCTATAAGAACTAGAGAGTTCAGGCGCCGCCCCCTATACACACAGCCATGAAGCATGCAAAGAGCAGAGACACAGAACATGGAGCTGGCATGAAACAGAAACCACATCATGACCTGCAGCAGTGGGTAAGATAGTGTGAGAGATGAGAGGCCATGCCGTGATGCCAGCAGAGTTGTTACACCTATAAAGGGGTTTTCTACATTTTGGGATAATTTTTACCTAAATGTATCTACTTAGGGCTAAACATATTTTTTGGAATTTGGTTTCAATAAAAGTTTTGCGCCATTTGGTTTTTATAGGCTGTTTTTCTTCACATTCAACTTAGTCTTGGGTCATAAATCAGTTGAGAGCAGCTCAGAAACAGACAGATAAAAGAGATACAAACTTCCCGTAAAACCATCCTAGCGGGCTGACGGATTCTCAGTTAACTAATTCTGCAGACAGCAACAGACAGTATGACTTGGAGACTATATAAGACAAATCTAAAACAGCATCTGTAGTCCAGCCACATGGATAGAGCATAAAATCTTCTTTATTGAATATTGAGTAAAATGATGTTGAAACAGAGAAACATCATAAAATGAGGTACAGTTCCTACGCGTTTCGTGTGGTTAACCTGCTCTTATCCATGGCATAACCGCTCGAAACGCGTAGGTTCTGTACCTCATTTTATGATGTTACTCTTTCAACATCTTTTTACTCCAAATTCAATTTTGGATTTTTATTAGAATGCTACACAGGAACATGGTCTGTACCTTGGATTAAGCCCATCCTCACCCAGTGAGCTGGTACACTTTTTGCTTTATAGAAGGGAAACCGTGCAAAAAAATTTAATGAAATCAAAAACAAATATGATTTTGAGTCCCAAGTACCGGTACAAGCATTTAGGTTAAAAAAAAATGGTCCAAAAGCACAATTTAGATGAAAACTTGTAGATGATTAACTAAATATGCTGGAACTAAACAAGCAAATTTCTCAAATTTCTATTTTGCCGCCATCTTTTTCACCTGAATGAAAACAAAACAATCTAGATAATAAAATATTATTATGATAAACATATAATCATACTTTTGCATTAAGGTAATTTTTGTCTTCAGCCAACCAATGGTCTGTACCCCTTTATATATTTGTGTATGCTATTCATCACCTGTGCTGTAAGAAAGGGTGAAACCAATATTATTCGTTTTTTATAATAATACTATAAAACATTAATATAAAAAGTCACTTAATGTTACAAAGAAAAGATTGCAAAGTAAGAGCAACCAGATTTTGATAGTACCGTAATAATTTTATACAGTCCTGCCCAAAAACACAATTACCATATAAGCTAAGTTTCACATTCTGTTGTAGAAATGTCAGCATCTGCTCCATTCATCTAAATGGAACTTGCAGAAGTCCAAGTATTTCTGTCAATCTACAATCATCTCGTCTAAATTTTGATCTCTGTTAATAATGATCAAATTTTGCATTAATGAGATCCTTAAGCGCCATTATATTTTTTATTCCTATTCTTTGGGTCATAAATCTTAGCATCGGTCATTAGCATATAGATAGGAGACAATTTATCTTGGTAGGTATTTGTATTACTGCAGGCTTGTGGGCTCCATCAGATCTCCCTCACATGCGGCCATGCATTTTTCATTACGTTTTTACAAATGTTTTGATGGCATTTTTTATATAGTGCCATTTTGTATATATATTTTTTCCACGGGTTTCCCAAGGCCTATAAAGTAGACTTAAATTCCCATGATGAGTTTGGTGCATTTTTTAATGCTGAATATTTTTGCTGTGTAATAAATGTAGCATATTACAATTCAAACAAAGTGGATGGGATTTATAGAAATCTCATGTCTGAAGCGTAAACTGACTTCGGTACGTTATTGAAATCTGCAACATGTCAATTTCTCTTGCAGTAAATATGAGTTTTATTTGTGGATTTCCCCTTAAAATTGCATTGGATGTAGAAAATCCACAAGGTAAAAAAGGCATATGAGTTTTTAGTGCATTTTCTCTACAGAAATGCGCATGTAATCTACGCATGACTTAATAAAGTTTCAACAAAGCTAAGTAACAGGAAGCTTCCAAAACAAAGCAGTTTTATTTAAAATGTTACACATCAAAAGACAACAACAAAAATAAAAGAACAAAAGAAGAAAAAGCGTGATAAAAACATGTTAAAAAATGCGCTCAAAAACACAAAGAAAAAATGCGTGTAACCTAAATGATGCAGAAATGCTGAAGAAAATCTGCAACATTTAGATCGTATCAAATACTCATCCTGGGAACTTGTCATACTTAAAAGCATGTTGTGTATTTTAAAAAGTGCATCAAAACACCACAAATTGAAAAGCTTTATATGTAGAGTGTAATATACAGTGGGGAAAAAAAGTATTTGTGCAAGTTCTCCCACTTAAAAAGATGAGAGAGGCCTGTAATTGACATCATAGGTAGACCACAACTATGAGAGTCAAAATGAGAAAACAAATCGAGAAAATCACCTTGTCTAATTTGGCAAGATTTATTTTTCAAATTATGGTAGAAAATAAATATTTGGTCACAAAAAAAACATGCAAGATTTCTGGCTCTCACAGACCTGTAACTTCTTCTTTAAGAGGCTCCTTTGTCCTCCACTCATTACCTGTAGTAATGGCCCCTGTTTGAACTTGTTATCAAAGACACCTGTCCACAACCTCAAACAGTAACATTTTAGACTCCACTATGGTGAACACCAAAGAGCTGTCGAAGGACACAGGAAACAAAATTGTATCCCTGCACTAGGCTGGGAAGACTGAATCTGCAATAGGCAAGCAGTTTGCTGTGATGAAATCAACTGTGGGAGCAATAATAAAAAATGGAAGACATACAAGACCACTGATAATCTCCCTCGATCTGGGGCTCCATGAAAGATCTCACCCCGTGGGGTCAAAATTATCACAAGAATGGTGAGAAAAAGTCCCAGAACCACATGGGGGGACCTAGTGAATGACCTGCATAGAGCTGAGACCACCGTAACAAATAATAATAAGTTTATTTATATAGCGCCAACATATTCCGCAGCGCTTTACAATTATAGAGGGGACTTGTACAGACAATAGACATTACAGCATAACAGAAATCACAGTTCAAAACAGATACCAGGAGGAATGAGGGCCCTGCTCGCAAGCTTACAATCTATGAGGAAAAGGGGAGACACGAGAGGTGGATGGTAACAATTGCTTTCGTTGTTCGGACCAGCCATAGTGTATGGATCGGATGTTCATGTAAAGCTGCATGAACCAGTTAACAGCCTAAATATGTAACAGTACAGACATAGAGGGCTATTAAATGCATAAAGCGTATGAGAACATGATGCGAGGAACCTGATTATGATTTAAATTTTTTTAATGGGCCACTCAGGGATAGTTAGGTTAATGCGTTGAGGCGGTAGGCCAGTCTGAACAAATGCGTTTTTAGGGCATGCTTAAAACTGTGGGGATTGAGGATTAATTGTATTAACCCGGGTAGTGCATTCCAAAGAATTGGCGCAGCAAGTGAAAAGTCTTGGAGACGGGAGTGGGAGGTTCTGATTATTGAGGATGCTAACCTCAGGTCAATAGCAGAACAGAGAGCATGGGTAGAGTGGTAGACTAAGACCAGGGAGGAGATGTAGGGTGGTGCTGAGCCATGGAGTGCTTTGTGGATGAGGGTAATAGTTTTGTACTGGATTCTGGAGTGGATGGGTAACCAGTGTAATGACTGGCACAAGATAGAGGCATCCAAAGGCTACCATCAGTAACACATTATGCCGCCAGGGACTCAGATCCTGCAGTGCCAGACGTGTCCCCCTGCTTAAGCCAGTACATGTCTGGGCCCGTATTTGGAGCATGTCATATGGTCTGAAAAGTAGAACTGTTTGGTAGAAACAAAACTCATCGTGTTTGGAGGAGACAGAATCCTGAGTTGCATCCAAAGAACACCATACCTACTGTGAAGCATGGGGGTGGCAACATCATGCTTTGGGGCTGCTTCTCTGCAAAGGGACCAGGACGTCTGATCCGTGTACATGAAAGAATGAATGGGGCCATGTATCGTGAGATTTTGAGTGCAAGCCTCCTTCCATCAGCAAGGGCATTGAAGATGAAACGTGGATGGGTCTTTCAGCATGATAATGATCCCAAGCACACCGCCAGGGCAACGAAGGAGTGGCTTCGTAGGAAGCATATGAAGGGCCTGGAGTGGCCTAGCCAGTCTCCAGATCTCAACCCCATAGAAAACCTTTGGAGGGAATTGAAAGTCCGTGTTGCCCAGCGACAGGCCCAAAACATCACTGCTCTAGAGGGGATCTGCATGGAGGAATGGGCCAACATACCAGCAATAGTGTGTGCCAACCTTGTGAAGACTTACAGAAAACGTTTGACCTCTGTCATTGCCAACAAAGGATATATAATAAAATGTTGAGATGAACTTTTGTTAATGGCCAAATACTTATTTCTCACCATGATTTGAAAAATAAATCTTGCCAAATCAGACAAGGTGATTTTCTGGATTTGTTTTCTCAATTTTAACTCTCATAGTTGTGGTCTACCTATGATGTGAATTACAGGCCTCTCTCATCTTTTAAAGTGGGAGAACTTGCACATTTGGTGGCTGACTAAATACTTTTTCCCCTTGTATACACCATCTCAATAACTTCTAGCTACAGTGTTTAACCTAAAAAAAATGGTGTTAAACACATCACAAAAAACAATGCTCTGTGAATTCAGCATAATAAGCTGAATACTATGTCTCTTCCTCTAAATGTAAGTGTGAATGTAGCCAAACGTAATTCATATGCAAAACATGTTTGTTGCATTACTGATGTACATGGCAGCACTGGGGCCCCATTGACTATTATAGAGTCCATAAGGC
This sequence comes from Ranitomeya variabilis, assembly GCF_051348905.1. Classification (NCBI taxonomy): domain Eukaryota; kingdom Metazoa; phylum Chordata; class Amphibia; order Anura; family Dendrobatidae; genus Ranitomeya; species Ranitomeya variabilis. Next base: position 57,220,782 of record NC_135235.1, on the reverse strand, counting down.
TTCTATTTTGTGTTGGTTTTTAGATTGGAAGAAAAATTGAAGCGTGAAGAACTTTTTCTTACGTTCCAAAACCCAGATGGACCCAGGAATTATCAATGAGGCTCATCTATCTATCTCATATCTATCTCTACATGTATGGCTATGCACATGGATAAAGGCAGATAGTTAGATAGTAAAATCCTCTAAAATCCTCTATCTTTGTATCTGTCTTGACTATCTATGTGCATGTACAGTACAGACCAAAAGTTTGGACACACCTTCTCATTTAAAGATTTTTCTGTATTTTCATTGCTATGAAAATTGTAAATTCACACTGAAGGCATCAAAACTATGAATTAACACATATGGAATTATATACTTAACAAAAAAGTGTGAAACAACTGAAATTATGTATTATATTCTAGGTTCTTCAAAGTAGCCACCTTTTGGTTTGATGACTGCTTTGCACACTCTTGGCATTCTCTTGATGAGCTTCAAGAGGTAGTCACCGGGAATGGTCTTCCAACAATCTTGAAGGAGTTCCCAGAGATGCTTAGCACTTGTTGGCCCTTTTGCCTTCACTCTGGTCCAGCTCACCACAAACCATCTCGATTGGGTTCAGGTCTGGTGACTGTGGAAGCCAGGTCATCTGGCGTAGCACCCCATCACTCTCCTTCTTGGTCAAATAGCCCTTACACAGCCTGGAGGTGTGTTTGGGGTCATTGTCTTGTTGAAAAATAAATGATGGTCCAACTAAACGCAAACCAGATGGAATAGCATGTCGCTGCAAGATGCTGTGGTAGCCATGCTGGTATGCCTTCAATTTTGAATAAATCCCCATCAGTGTCACCAGCAAAGCACCCCCACACCATCACACCTCCTCCTCCATGCTTCACAGTGGGAACCAGGCATGTAGAGTCCATCCGTTCCCCTTTTCTGCGTCGCACAAACACACGGTGGTTGGAACCAAAGATCTCAAATTTGAACTCATCAGACCAACGCACCGATTTCAACTGGTCTAATGTCCATTCCTTGTGTTCTTTAGCCCAAACAAGTCTCTTCTACTTGTTGCCTGTCCTTAGCAGTGGTTTCCTAGCAGCTATTTTACCATGAAGGCCTGCTGCACAAAGTCTCCTCTTAACAGTTGATGTACAGATGTGTCTGCTGCTAGAACTCTGTGTGGCATTGACCTGGTCTCTAATCTGAGCTGCTGTTAACCTGCGATTTCTGAGGCTGGTGACTCGGATAAACTTATCCTCAGAAGCAGAGGTGACTCTTGGTCTTCCTTTCCTGGGGCAGTCCTCATGTGAGCCAGTTTCTTTGTAGCGCTTGATGGTTTTTGCAACTGCACTTGGGGACACTTTCAAAGTTTGCCCAATTTTTCGGACTGACTGACCTTCATTTCTTAAAGTAATGATGGCCACTCGTTTTTCTTTACTTAGCTTTTTTCTTGCCATAATACAAATTCTAACAGTCTATTCAGTAGGACTATCAGCTGTGTATCCACCAGACTTCTGCACAACACAACTGATGGTCCCAACCCCATTGATAAGGTAAGAAATCCCACTTATTAAACCTGACAGGGCACACCTGTGAAGTGAAAACCATTCCCGGTGACTACCTCTTGAAGCTCATTAAGAGAATGCCAAGAGTGTGCAAAGCAGTCATCAAAGCATAAGGTAGCTACTTTGAAGAACCTAGAATATAAGACATAATTTCAGTTGTTTCACACTTTTTTGTTAAGTATATAATTCCACGTGTTAATTCATAGTTTTGATGCCTTCAGTGTGAATGTACAATTTTCATAGTTATGAAAATACAGAAAAATCTTTAAATGAGAAGGTGTGTCCAAACTTTTGGTCTGTACTGTACATACATGGATAGATAGGTAAATAGATACCGTATATAGGTTTTACTATCTACCTATCTATCCATGTATGTATATGCACATAGATATTAGATAGATAGATTGAGGGTCTTTATCTTTCTATCTCATATCTAAAATTGAGAAACTGGTGCAGCACTAGCAGCAGACAAAAAAAGACAGTCAGTGCAAAGCCCCCCATGCAAAACTAAACCTTGATAGTATCCAGAAAAATAGAGGCAGCACTCCAAGGTCAAAACGTATAAGTGGTTTATTGACCAAATGAGATGGCGAGGTTCTGTTTCAAGTGTGGAACTTTCTGAAGCTTGAGAAACTTCCACACTTGGAATGAAACACCACATGGGTCAATAAAACATTTATAAATGTTGACCTTGAACTATCTATTTATCTATGTCTATCTATCCATTTATCTATATGCACATGGATGGATAAAAAACTAGTAAAACTTTCTATCTATCTATCTATCTATCTATCTATCTATCTATCTATCTATCCATGTGCATATACATAGATTGATATACAGACCAATATGTGTGCATCTGTCTATCTAATCTATCTATCTATCTATCTATCTATCTATCTATCTATCTATCTATCTATCTATCCTGTAGATTAGACAGATTGTAGAGCCTTTACCAATTACTACTGAAAATTGCATGGAAAAGTGGTCTTTCTATGGGTGGTCTTCTCCAAAAAAAGATGAAGATTATCCTTAACATGTGGCAAAAATCAGTAACAGGAAATCTGTCATGGATAAGGAGTGGTCTTCTCAAAGAGGTGGTCTTTATGGAAGGTTTCACTTCTCTATTATCTACCTATCTAATCTATTATCGATCTAATCTAGGTCTCTGACTTTCTATGTGTGCACATATCGAGAAATAATGAACGTTCTAATACCATCCGTCACAACCCTATGACGTTTTCGTTCCTATGTGCCTTCTTTTTCTCTTCATTAATTTAATAAATTTGCAGTAACAACTTTTGGCAAAATGTCCTCTTTATTTTAGGTCGTAGGTAATTCTCTCATTTACCGAAGTGTTTTGCTTCGCCTTTTTTATAAATCACTACAAACACGTTGGACTTAGTAATTAAAAAATAAAAATTAAAAAAAAAATTAAATGAAATTATGTAATTAATGAAAGTGTTAAGTCATGGATTCAAAATGTCAACCAACATTGACATCTAAAAAGTAAATGTGAGGTAAAGTGTGAAGCCAGGGAGGCTCTGCTGAGACTGTGGAGAGTGGGGCATGCATTGCATGTGATTGCTCCATGTTGCCTCATGGTCCCCCTGACTCTCCTCAGGGTGTTTTGCATACACAGGAAGAAGAACTTGATGGCAAAATAGTTCCAGCACTGAACACTGTTTTGTGCCCTGTGCATTCATTCAATGTGGATGATCCTGCACAAAACAATGGCTGTAGGCAGCAGAGAAGCTCCTGCAGCCGGTGAGAGATGAATCCCTGCGTGTCTGTGATCGTGGACATGACACACGCAACACGCATTGGTTCTATGCAACAATGATTCTAGGGGAGAGCGGGCCTCCTCACACAGATGAGGTGGAGCGCGGATCCCTCCGCCGTCTCTGCTTGGGAGTCCATTTTAGGTCTACCGAAACCAGGACAATCCCCGGATGTAAGTGTCATGGCCGCCAACGGTGACTCGGGCAGCATATGAAGAGGGGGAAAAAAACGAGGTAATTTTTATTCAGCGCCTTGGCGCGGGCACAGCAGACGGCGCTTCTCACGGGAGAGGGCGGGGATTCCGCTTGCACTGGGTGAGATGGAAAGTTCGGTTGACTTTGTAACAGTGGACGTGGGCGGAGGGGGTAATGTCGGGCGGGGGGAACGGTTAAATAGTGCCTGGTAAAGTTAGCGAAAGTTGGGAAACTTAGCGACGGCGGAGAACGGGGACCCCCGGGGACGGCAGAGGGGACCCGGGCAGCGCTCGCACGGATGACGCCCCACGAAATGGCCGCACTCCTTTATGTGAGAGCAGTCACATGAGGGGCGCCGGTGTCCCTCCGCCGTGCCTGCTCCCCACTGCGTCTCCCCTGTTTCCACATCCCCGGTGTGCGGCGCCCAGGACCCGGTGTGCGGCGCCCAGGACCCGGTGTGCGGCGCCCAGGACCCGGTGTGCGGCGCCCAGGACCCGGTGTGCGGCGCCCAGGACCCGGGCTGCTCCCCAGCGCTGTGCATGCGGCTCCCCAGCACTGTGCTGCCTGCAGAAATGGCTGGTGGTGCACACTGTGCAATGGCTGTGCCCCCTGCATCTCTGCAGCCCTTCTCCTGCCTCACAAAACCTGGGACAGCACGATTTCCACTTGCATTTCACTGTGCACTTTATTATTTTGTTATTGCTCTGTAATATTGGCTTCTTTATCTATTTGCAAACCTAAATCGATCAGCGAATGATCTTCTGGTTCGTTAGGGCTAATTGGGGTGTAGGGGGGTCTTCGCGTGACCCCATAACCCTTTATAGCACGAAAGTGACGTCCTGAGTGGCCGCAGTGCCAATGTTATGAAGTTGCCCCCCGGCGCCCCTTACGATCCATTGTGTATTTGGTATCGGGCACTTGAAGGTCACCCATTGAGTATAATTGGCATCCATTTCCACTCCCAAGTGCCCCCCCCCCCCACCCATTTTAATTGCATTCATTGTGGTTTTTTTTGTACCAAACAACTGTCGGCCCGTTATTGATTTCCAGCACTTTGCAATTGCCCCATGTTTCTGTCCCCCATATAAAAGCTATATTTGTTGTTTGTTTTTTTTATTTTTATTTTGGTACCAGTCAATTGAAGGGCCCCCATTGAGTATAATGGACGTCATTGGCATCTGTTGCTTAAAAATTCACTTGTTTTTCTGATCCAAGTGCCCTCCATTACAATGAGTCATATTTTTCGTACCGGCTACTCTGATGACACCATTGGTATTCGTTGTTTAGAAATTGACCCATTTTTCAAACCCAACCTTCCCCGGCGCCCCATCTCTCCCCTTTATAATAAAATCTGTGTCCATTGTGTTTTTTTGTATCGGGTATCTGCAGCATGCCCATTGATTATAATAGATGTTTCCCTTTTCCTTCTCTTTGTGCCCCATTTTCGTAACCCCTCCCCCAAAACCCCCCCCCCCCCCCACAAAATGCTAGTTTTCGGGGTGCCTTAGCCACTGTGTAACGGCCTTTCAACCACAGCCCAATATCCCGTTCTAGGTAGGTGAACTCAAGAGGGAAACTGAAGAGCTCTTGGGGCACGACGAGAGGCAATGGCATTCTTATTACTCAATGGATAACCTCAAATTTCGAGACCCCAATCACCCAATGAAAGTGACTTTTTTTTTTTTTTTTTACAAAGCCACTTTCATTGGGTGATTGGGACCTCGAAATTTGAGGTTATCCATTGAGTAATAAGAATGCCATTGCCTTTCATCGTGCCCTAATAGCTTTTCAGTTTCCCTCTTGAGTTCACCTACCTAGAACGGGATATTGGGCTGTGGTTGAAGGGCAGGTACACAGTGGCCAAAGCACCCCAAAAACTATATATATAAATTTTTGGGGTGGGGGGAGAGGAGGTTGGCTAGGGAAAGTAACTTGCAATTTTGGTGTATTTGATTGTCAGACACCCCTCTTTGTGATTAGCAGTTTTAGGGAAAGGGAGAGTCAACTGCGATATGTGTGTGTGTATATATATATATATATATATATATATATATATATATATATATATATATATATATATATATATATATATATATAAAAAATTTTTTTTTTTGGGGGGGGGGGATCTTCGTTGCTATTCACCCCTGAAATGTTAGCAGATTGAAGGTTTTTTTTCTTTTTACATAAATGAGTTGCCCACTATGAATATAAAGACTTTTTCAATTTCCCGCAAAAATAAAATACATTACATTAGATGCTAGAGAGTTTTATTTTAACCCAAGTTTTAGCGCATCTTTTTTTTTTTTTGCAAATGAGGGTGGAGGGGTCGTTTTTAGGGAAAGCAGTAGATAAGGCGGCCTTTATAGAAGCAGTGGTGAAGTGGGGGCCATGTTTGAGTGCCCCTCTCTCGGCTATAAGCATTTCTGTATAAGTCTGAACACAGCCTGCTTATGATAAATAACTGCGAGCAAGAGTCAACATTTGCTTCTTTTTACATCACAGTCTGTTCAAAGTGCACTTAGTGCAGGGCTGGCCGGGTTTACAGTGCACTAATGACCAGGCATTTTCTTGTGCGTAGTCCTTCTTCTTCTTTTGCTATGTTGCAGCGGTTTCCTTTGAAAAATTTAACCAGTTAATGTAGTAACTGCAGGATTGGGAAGGATTCTCCTCCCTACCAGCAATTTGTACTGCAAAATTGCAAGATGCATTGTACCAGATCCAATCTGCATTGCATTGCACGGCCGCCTTCAGCATAATTAAAAGGGTTATCCACCACTAGGACAACCCCTTCTTGAACTAAATGTTTGGCCCCGAGAAAATAAAAACTTGTTCTCACCTCCTGTGCCGTTACAGCGATGTCTGCATTCACAGTCCCGGAGTTCTGATGTGGTGGAATGACATGTGGTGCCCGGCGCCCAATCAGAGCTGGCGTCACTGTCTCCGCCTTCGTACGGATTGAACATGAAGAGGAAGTCAGGGATCGGTTGCAGCCTGGACTTCCTCTTTATGTTCAGTTTGTGCGGAGACAGTGACGCCAGCTCTGACTGGGTGCTGGGCACCACATGTCATTCCAGAACTCCGGGACCACGAAGAATGGCACCGGCATGGGAGGTGAGTATAGGTATTTTTTTTATTTTATCAGGGCCAAACATTTTAGTTCAAGAAGAGGTTGTCCTAGTGGTGGACAACCCTTTTAACTGCGAGTAAAAAGTTACAAATTCAGATGTCGATTGTGAGCCTTCGCGGGCAGGGTCCTCTCTCCTCCTGTACCAGTTATGACTTGTATTGTTTAAGATTATTGTACTTGTTTTTATTATGTATACCCCTCCTCACATGTAAAGCGCCATGGAATAAATGGCCCTATAATAAATAATAATAATAATGCATGTGTATGTATTGATTGTTGTTATGGAGGGAAGTAAAAATAGTGATTTTTTTTAATTTTTTTTTTATATAGCAGATACTGAACAAAGCAGGTTGTGGTTATATATAGATACCATTTATTTTTGGTGAAATACCAGATTAAATTTCATTTGGAGTCAAGTTAGTGAAATAATACGTCTGTGATTCACAACATTTTCATTTGATTGATATGTTGTTGCCTTATTGCACCATTTTTTTTTTCTTTAATAATGGTAACATCAAACGGGGAAACAATTTTAGAAGATCTACTTAAATGTTATCTATCTGTATTTATAAGGTAACATAAATAATATATTTATAAGGTAACGTTAAGTAAAATTTATTTTTCTTTCCTGTCTTGACTTTACCTTAAATAGAAATAAAAAATAATGCAAAGAAGCGACAACATATTAATCCAATAAAATATTTATAAAAGAGTTTTTATTATAAATGGGTATTAAATATTGTAAATCCAAAAAGTACAAGAAACATTATAATGTAATTACCACTCTTGACAGCTTAGTGAAAGTTGTTTTTTTTATAAGGAAAGTGTCCACCCGTAAGATATTTAACAGCCTATACAGTAATAATAATTGCAGAATGATTACCAATTTTATACGTTTCAATACATATCACTTGAATTATGATAAGTAAAAATATACCAAAATCTAATGGGATATTGTACCCGGGTGAATTGCGTTTATAATATAACATGGATTTTCATTAATAAAACCTATAAAGTGGATCTTGTCAGGATTCACAATACAAGCTGCATCCACAGATCTTAGACCTGATGAGGCTGGTGTACTTGATTTGAGAATCTGTGTCAGTATGTCTGTATGAATAGGCCTTATATATTGCCTGATATTCAGATTGGCAGTGTTTAAAATGATCATCTTAACGTCAGGATTAAACAGCCATTTTGACATTGATTTTCACAGTGTGCACAACTGCTTCATCAGGTTTAAGATACTTAACATTGAATGCATTGAAATCTGGCGAGGGGTCCTTTTTAAGGTGAATCTGAGAAGGAGCTGTAGCGTGCCCGTTTTTATGTTACTCCTTGTAGATGAAACAAATTTGAGTAAAGGCTTAAACATGTATAGAATTTTATTTTATTTTTTTTTAAGTATGTAAAGTGCTAGGACCAAGAAAATAACATTGCAATATATATTTTTTTAAACTTTTATCTGAAAAATCACTTTGCCGTGGTGTGACCTAATCAGGGTAATTCCAAGCCTTGTGCTAGTCATTATATATTCCTCACTTATATGTAAGTGCCCCATTACATGACTGTTGCTGGAATTTACAAGATGAGTCTTCTCTTTTATTTAGATTTTTTTTTCTCCAAGTAGAAATATACTTTATTTTTTACTGTATTTAATTGGTGTGTGTGTACGTGTGTGTGTGTGTGTGTGTGTGTGTGTGTGTGTGTGTGTGTATATATGTGTGTGTGTGTGTGTGTATATATATATATATATTACTATTCTCATACTGTTAACTAGCATTGACCAGTTAGTCTTCTAGTTTGCTATTTCATGTAAGATTTTTTTTTTCTAGTACAAATATTTTACCTTTTTTTGTTACCATTTTTTTTCTATATTTAAATATTCATTTTTTTATTTTTCATAGTGTAATTGTTCATTTATTTTACTAGACTTCGTGTTATCCAGTCCAGTATAGACCGGTTTGTCTTCCAGTTTGCAATTTCATGTAGGATTTTTTTTTTTTTTTTACACATCAGTACTGGGTGTTGCTTGGCTGTCAGTGGCTTTGCCGGGGTATAAACATTGCTCACTGCAAAAATTTGCATTTGCTCGTTGATGTTGATCCAAGTGCTTCCTTGGCTGGTGTATAATTTTGCACTACGCATCCTAGAATCTCGGGCCATTCTGTGATAAATGCTTTAACTTCTTTTTAATATTGTTTATTTTAGAGCTCAATTCTAACATCATTTCTGATCTAGTTTGCTGCTTTGCTCTTAGTTAGTGTTCTGAATATAATGTATTTTTTGTCTGTTTAAATAAAGTTGAGTTGGTCGACTACTGCTGTAATATTTATATCCGAGCTTGGCTATTTTTATATGGGCTTTTATGGTCTGAGCTTTAAATGATCAATTCAAGCTTTTGAAGTCACCAGTTAATTTAATAAGAAATGCGAGGGGTGGGGTCATTAAGGGTGGGGACTTCGCTCTTATTAAAGATGTTTTAAGTGTTAATGTTTCTCCCCATTAGGTTTTAAAATCAATTTGTGTTTTATTTACTTATTTTATTTACAGAAAGGCTTGTCCTTTTTTTTTTTTTCTGCTAGATGGTGTCCTTGGTTCCCTGTAGGAATGATTTGAAATGTTTTAATTATATTTAAGAAAAAAAAAAGTAAAACAATCTAAAATTAAAATGTTTAATGTGGTGTTTTTTAGTTGTATATATTTTTTAGCATTTTCTATATTGCACATCTGGTCTGCATTATTTCATAACTGCATATTTTACTATGCAATTGGGTTCTTTTTTGTTCTTATTTTAAGATGCGAATAAATTAAAACATTACATTAATGTCATTGCATTACAAATTGCTCCTCGGCCGATACACTTGCTGGAATGGGGAGAAATTTATGTAAATGTTATGTCATTGCTTTATTGAAATTTCTGCTTCACCGTTAATGGATAAAAACTTATTTCTTTTGGGTTGTAATAGTAAAACATATTCTAGAAATATATTAATAGGGAGACATGTCTCAGTATGGGTAAAAATCAACCGTAAATTGATAGTTGTTTAATTAACTTTGTCACGTAATTGATCTTCATTGTTTTGATAGTTTTTCATTTCTTTTCCCTGTTTTAGGTTCTTGGTTCTTACTCAGAAATATAACTGTGGATTTATAAAGAGCATGATGCTTTCTTAGGTAAGTTGTGCATTGTCAAAGGGGTTTAATAAATTATTTTCTTGCTAACTTAATTTATTTCCAAACATTACTTACATTACCCTTTTTTGAAATAATTATTTTAGTTAAAATAAGTGTTTAGCCTGTTTTTTTTTTTATATATGTTGTATACATTTTGTAAATAATTAACTTGAACAATTATTATTACTGCATCTTATGGGTAAATTAGTTTTATAGTATGTTACTGTTATGTTTTTAATTTTAATTTTTTTTTATTTTTTTTTTTTACAAAGGTCACTTGAATGACATTTTTGAATCACATTTCTAAAAGGATCATCTCTTACAATGAGATCACCCAATAAAGACTATTTTATGGACAATGAAGGATCAGCGTCTTCAAAAGATGCTCCATGGGACTTCAGCAGGAACGCTTTTGCTTCCGGCGAACTAAACACTCTGTCCTCATCATTTTCTGTAAATGAAAGGATCATGCATGGAATGGGGGAAAACCTTTCGCAGGAAGAAGGCGATTTAAGCGACATGGCCGAAATGGGGTCCAAGTCGCCAAGCAAGAAACAGACAGCCAGAAAATCATTTGCTAAAGGAATCCTAAGTGACCTCGATGAGGAAAACACTGAAATTAAAACAGAACCAAACCTAGACGATGATTCTGCCAATATAGCTGCAAAGGTTCTTCACTTCTTTTGCCAGAAATGCAAAAATGGAATCCGATACAGTCCAAACGATCTTCAAAAACACTTCCTGATAAGTCACAATGGAGAGCTGCCCCTCTATCCCTGCGAGATGTGTAGCTTCACCGCTAACGATTTTCAGGAATTTAAACAACATAGAAAAACTCATCGGAGTGCTCTAGTAAAATGTGAAATATGTAACAATAACTTTTTATATACCTTGCTGGGCTTAACGAAACATTTCACAGTTATGCACTGTGTTAATGGCCATTTCAACTGTTCAAAATGTAGATTTTCGACCAGAGATGTTGGAACGTTTGTTCAACACATTCACAGGCACAACGGAATAGAGTTTGCATGTCAAAAGTGCAATCACATCAGCTACTCAAAAATTGAGTTTCAGAGACATCTTCAGGGACACAGTACCATGATGCCATTTAGCTGTCAGTACTGCAATTACAGCGCATTGCGGAAAGATTTTATAGTAAAACACATCCTAGCGAGGCACAGAGAGCAAATTCTTCCAAAAGACGATCTTGGACAGGACAGTTCCAAGGCACATATGGTACAGGCAAATCCTGGACTAAAGCTTGTCATGAAAAGAAATCCACCTGAAAGTCAGGATAATTCACCATGGAGGCATGATGGCAACAACCCTGTCCTGGAAAAGATTGGGGACTGCAATGATAACACTAGTAGGTTTCAGCAAAAATTTGTAGATAAAAACCAACATCCAAACCTTCCCAGATATAACACTGAAGCTGCTCAAACTGTAAATGATGGAAATTCTTCTGTAACCACAATACAGTGTAATAAGGAAGATGCAGTTACTCAAGGAAACATGGGTCTTTTGCAAAATGCCGTTCATGGTCCCACTGTACTGATGGTGAAAAACAACAAAATTACAGTACCGGCAAATTATACCGCAACCTTTGTGGGCTACAAGATGGTAAATGGGAAGCAAAACCTTGTTATTAAATTATTGCCAACAAATAAGCAGGCTACAAATACTACACAGCCATCACCTCAGTTATCAAACAGTTTGCCACGTTTCTCTCAGGGCCCTATGCAAGGATCATATGGAGCATCTTCTAACACTAAAGATAATCGTTCAACGCCATCATATAAACCGCCTTCCATTCCGGCTTCTTCACCTGTGGCTCCAGTAGAGAAGCAACCAGGGTCATTGCGAAACTTAACAACTGCTCTTGGTTCTCTAATGGCAAGAAAAAATGAATCTATGTCTAAGCTGACTCCTACAGCTAGCAGGCAACAATATCATGAACCAATACATAAAAATGTGAATATTGTTAATAAAGCCAATTCATCCTCCACTTCTGAATTTGGGCAGAAAATTAAAGAGGAACCCGCAGAGTACAACATTAACGAGCAGCAGTTCTTCGACACTGATCACACGTATGAATCTTCTAGTGATAGAATTAATCCATCCACTGGAGCAGTTCGTCCAAGTATAGACCCAACTACTGGCTTCTTGGTCAGATCCCAACAAAATAATGAAGTTGGCGGGCCAAAAACTCCTAAGAGTTTTTACGGTGGCAAAAACTTGAACCCAATGTTGCGTGCTTCAGCTCCAGGTGGTCTTGGGATTTTTCCTGGTACAAGTCCCAACTACATTTCGAAAAATGACTTTCCAGTAAGACATGCTCAAATGAACAACAGAATGCCAAGACCAGCAGAGCCCAATAAGCCTGAAAATGTATCATTCATGCCAAGGATTACATCAGTGTTCTCTTTACAAAATCGACCATCGGATCCAAAACCCGTTGTAAAAAATACGTACCTGCACAACATGCTTCAGGACAATAAACGGTTAAATGATAAACTTGGCATGGTGAATTCCCCAAGCCCACATCCCGTCGGTAATGCATTTACCTTTTCAAAACAGCCATTGTCGAGCCCTGTGCAACCTTTGTCAAGCCCTATTCCAAAATTTGATAACCGTCAACAAAATGGTAATACACCTTCGTCTGTATTCTTAAAACAGGAACCAGTATCTCCCGGATCCAGTATTAGACCTCAACCCACAAGAGTGAGTGAGCTTCTGAAAACGCACTCTGATGCAATAGTTAACCAGCAACTTGCAAAAGACAAAATGATTTGCATGGCAAAGCCTACAAGTGGTCCAGTACCTTTCCAGCTGTATCATAATTCACAACTTTCTGGAATGCCGCAAGCAAACCCTGTTTTGTATCCATCTGGTACAAATCGGTTTGTGCTGCCGATTGTACCAACTAACCAATCTGGTTTGAAAATTATTTCAAGTCAGACAAACACGTCCAGTACCGCAACGTTTTCAACTGGGAACAGATTTAATACTCCAGTCATGGTTAACTCAAAACCTGGCATGGTACTAACTATTGCTAATGGACCTTTTGGTACTATACGAAATGTGTCCAATGGAAACCAACAGCAGGTGATTGGTACAGTGAACAATTTAGGCAAAATGGCACTTCCCAGATTGCAGCGTCCTACTGTACCTCACGGCTTTAAACCAATCGTAAATGCTTCCTCAAATAATATTCCCGCGAACATTGTTTCTGGATCAGCTGTGGGAGGTAAGCTTCCAATAAACCTAAATGTCCTTCAATATTGTTTAAATACTGATGCTTCAAGAACACAAGCCCATGGTTTGGAAGGTAATAAACAACCTGATTCGCTCCAGAAACAGCCGGTTTATGCCATTTTGCCGGATGGAAAACAAGCAGTACTTCTAAATTATGTTTTACCAAAAAATTTGTCTACAAATACCCAGACTCCTATTCAGTTAAACCGAATTGGCCAGAAACTCCTACCAAAGAAACCCGATGATGGGCAGCAGCCTGCTTTCTTAAAGAGTAGAAATGAAGTCAATATACCTCCATCAGCATCCATTAAAGAGGAAGACATAAGTGCACTCAATGAATATGGTGGTAAAACACCTGCAAACAAAGTCAACAATTCTAATTCTTTGCAGGGTAAGCCAATAGAAAACCAGCTTTGTCTGAGATCCAGTTCCAGCTCTGTTCAAGCTGACGAACCTTTTCATTTTTCAAGTGATGATAATTCTGTTTCACTACCTTCTTCTTCTGGAAGTTCAAAATTATCTAAATTGAGATATAAGCAAAGTAACATGAATCCTTCAAGCTCTAAAAACAAGACCTGTAAACGTAAAGCTTCAGACTCTGGCTGCTATGAAGCTGACTTCGAATTTAAGACAAAGAAAAGAGTGGTTGATGTCTTGGTTGATGTGCCCCGCAAGCAAATGCTGCATAGAAAATGCAAGGCGAAGTCATATGCAAGTGAAGTCGACGTGGAGAGTATTCCAGGGGATCCTTTACCAACAATTTCTAAAGAGATTGTAAGGACATTAAGACTTTATCCTTTCAATGCTAATCAACCTATAAAGTATCCACAAAGAGATCAACCAGTCGTCGTTTTGAACCATCCAGATGTCGATGTTCCCGAAGTTGATAACCTAATGAGAACCATCTCCAAATTCAATGGACATGTTCTGAAAGTGACACTGTCTAAAAGAACACTTGAAGCTTTGTTGGAGTCCGAACTGTTGAGTTCTGTTGATGGACTAACTGGAAGGCGTCATCGGCGGGGAAAACCTGTGAGCCCCGTAAAGGAGAGATTTGTGCTCAAGTTAACCTTAAAAAAAACTAGTAAGAACAATTACAAAATTGTGAAAAATACACCTCCGAACAATCTTCAAGCTAAATTCAACTGCTGGTTTTGTGGTCGGATATTTGACAATCAGGATGAATGGGTTGGACATGGCCAAAGACACCTAATGGAAGCCACAAAAGATTGGAACAAATTGTTTTAGCAGTTTTACGTTTGACTTTAAAAACTACTATTGCAGTTTCTTTGTTTTCCTATAAAGAGCATTTTTGTGTCTTATACTCAATATTTCCAACACGAGAATCCAGTTCAGTATGTTGCTGTACAGATATGTATTGCAAATATTCCCCCCCCCCCCCTCGATTTCTGATTAAGAATTTTTTTTTTTTCTTGTAATTCTTTTTCTCTTTTCCCATTTTTTATGACGTTTTAAAAAGTAAATGCTGTGTGAATTGTACAGTAAACAATCAACAAATTTTTTTCAGTCTTTTTTGGCATATGTAGTATTGAGTAACTGGAAATGACATGAGCGAGTTAAGTACGTGATTGACTAAATCCACTGTTTGTAGATCTAACAGTGCACAACTTGTTTACAAAGCCATGTATAAATGTTCGAAATCTGCAATTGTGGTACATATTCAGTCAGGTGTGTACTGTGTACATTCTTACAGCATTGTCTTATGTCCCATGTACACTTTTCTTTTTTTCCGCAAAAAATTGGATATCAGTACTACATGGACAAAAAGCCTTGGAAAAAGACAAAGCATTCTAATTGTGTTTCAGATAATTTTTTTTTATTTTTCCACACAAAATCGGGTAATGTAATGACTGACTTTTTCTCTTTGTGTTCAATTGTAAATAGAGAGCATGATTTGCCAAGAAATTGATATGCTTACATTGCTAATTTTTCATGGATATTAAAAGTGAATTATTGTGAATGGCTGTATATGTGCATCTGGTTATTTTTGCCAACCTATTGTGCAAATACAATTTTTTATTTTTATTTTTGTTTTTAGTTTGTCTATTAAAAGATGATCATGTTTTTAGTCCCGAACAACATTGAAGTCTATTTTCAATGGTGTCATTTATTTAGTTTTAAAATTATATCCTTTACTTGCATTCAATAGTTTTGTTTTATATGTAATGATCTACAGTAAGTACAACCGGACACTTCAATTTATATGTAGTAAAGAAACATCACACAAAATGCTACGAAAGTCAGTGCAAAGCAGTCCATAAACAATATAGATGGCATTGTAGCATACAGTTTAATTTATCTACACTTTTTTTTGCTTTGTATGTTAGTTTGGCTGCTTATTGTTTTAGCTCTTTAAGTTCTCATTTTCGTGTTTTTTTTTTTTTTTTAATTGGAGCAGAATTCATTCCTTTAGGCTACGTTCTCACTATGAGTATTTGCTTTTTTGATTTTGCCTTCTTTTTTTTGTCAGATGCTTTTTTGGCATTGCGATTTTTGCCTTTTTTGGTATGTCATGCTGTAAAGCTGCTTTGTTTTTTATACTCTCTGGTCTTTGGTTTTGACAGTCCTGTGCGGATCATAAGCGTCGTTTCAGCAGTGGAATTGCATTAAAAAACGTGTATGCATTTTTAGCTGTGGATTTTCTGCTTCTAATGCAATTTTGTGGGGGAAAATTTGCACATAAAATTCAGTGTACTCTTGAGAAATCAACATGTTGTAAATTTAAAACCCGCACCGCAAGTCAATTTATGATGAGAGAAAACGAGGCTTTCAGATTTCTATAAATCCAATCTACAGCAAAAAAATGCATTGGTCAAAAACTGATTGTGGGAGCACAGCCTAGGCCTAGGCTCAGAAGAGGTAAGTGTTAATGTAGCGTCACATATGCACAGGTTGCAGTGTCACTATAAACTTAGACAAGTCTTGAGTCACGAACCACAAATTTTTCACAGTGGTTTTAAGCTAGGTGATAAATATGGTGAATTTTCAGACACGCTTTACACCACCCGAAGTATATACATTTTTCACATACGTGTTCCATCCATGGTTTAATGGATAAATCCCGTACCTGTCATAGTCTATGCTGCTGTTCACATGTCTGTGTGGTTTGGTTGGTTTGAAGACTGCAAAAAAAAAAAAATTGAAATGTTAATTTTTGATCTGAGTCCTGAATCAAACTCGTCCATTTAATGGGTTAGTGAAAAAGATAAACAGCATATGGATGCCATCAGTAAGTCTTTTGAGTGCTGTCCATTTTTACTTGAACATTTAGATTTTTTTCATGTTAAAAAAGTCACACTGATGTTAAAAATGTACATATGGATCTAAAATGGGATGAAAACTGGGTCTATCATGCTGTTTAAAAATAGACCATTTTTTTTCCTCGTATGCAAAATAAAAAGGATTCCCGAATGAGACCTCATTTTTGAGAATTTTTTTTTCACCAAAAACTGGCACAAACCTTTTAATTAATATGATGTTTTTGATAAACGTTTGACCACACCGTTTATTTGTTGTGTTTTTTTTTTTTTTAGACACTTCATTAATGTGTCTGATGAGGCACAAAGTATGGCTTAAATCATTAATAGATATAATGTACTCCAGAATTGTGGGCTAATTTCATACAGAATTGTGGCATGTTCTGTTCGTAAACCTAAAAATGTTCACTTATTTTTTTTAAATCTCTGGCTGTTGCACCTTTTTAGTGATCTTCACCATACATTTTTATAACAACATTGGAAGCTGTTGATTACCAGTTTGATATAAAGCATATACAGGGCTCGATTCATTAAGGCTATGTTCACACGTTGCGTTTCTTGCAGCGTTTTTTTAATGCAAATTTGTCAGCTGCGTTTCACAATACCACCAAAGTCTATCAAATTTCAGCAATCTCATGCACACGCTTGTTTTTATTTTCCCTGACAGTTTTGTCTAAGAGCTGCGTTTCAGCGTTTTTCACCTATTGAAAGCAATGGGTAGTACAAAAAATGTAGGCATCAGGTTTTGCTGCATTTTTGGTACCAAAACTTGATGAATTTGAATCGGATTATTATTATTTTTTTTTATGCACTAAACTTGATCAGCATGCACAAGAGACAAATGTACCCTGACAAAAAAGTTAGTAAAAAAAAGCGCTCGGCAAAACCTGCTTTTTTGACATTGCTTCTTTACTGCCAAGAGAACAGGTTTCGCTTGCGGAAAAACAGATAAAAAATGCAGAGTGTGAACATAGCTTTAAACTGGCATTTAAAGAAAGGGGAGTGCTGGAACAAGATGTGACAAAGATGTGCCAAATTCAGGCGTTCACTTTTTTAATAAATTTGGCACATATTTCAATTTCTGTGCACTACTGCCAGAACATTCGTCGTACTTTACTCCACATTGGGGCGTAAATTACCTAAAGGAAATCTGCAGCACTGGCAAAATAAAAGAAGTACAAAATAAAGGAAGGGGTGCACACCTCTTTGGACTTGATTTAACAGTAACCAACAATCAACAAATGTGGATAGTGAGGCAACACACAGTAAAATTAACCTTTTATTCACCCACGTGACAGTTCAGCGCCATTGAGCTTTTCTCTAGCATTTCTCATGATTGAGAAAAGCTATTTGCAGCTGAAAGGTTTCATGAGTGTATAAAGGGGTCATTTGTCTGAACGTGTTGCCTTGTTCTCCATACTTGGGACGTAAGTTGTGATGAATTTGTGAGCGCTTTAGGATTGCCGTAAAAACGCCAAAAGTTGCAACATTTTTGCACAATTTTGAGACTCCTCAAGCAGTTTAACACCAGAATGGTGGCAAAATCACCGTGATGGTTTGAACCCTAAGTTTTTACCTTTTGCCTAATTTAGAACTCTTATATCTGTATTTCTTCTATTATATTCTACGGACCATAAGTTCTGAAAATTATCAACTTTCTTGTTGAATCGTGAGTGGAAAAGCAGTATAATTTTATAATCTCCGTAAAATTAGATGAAAGCGTCGTAGAAATTCATAAGTGACACAGTGCGAAGTTAGTTCATGTACAGTACTGACCCAATGTGCCTGCATCAGGAACAATAAAGGCAAAATAAATGCTTTTCAATTAAAAAATTTTACTGTAGTAATATTTGCCACACTTTTTTCAAAAGTGTCATCATTTTAGCCAACTTCTAAATTAAGGCCAGACTACTTAATTGAAATATTTTGTGAATGAATCTTTTCTTTGTTAAACCTGTCACATCCAACATTAACTTTTGCACTGGTAGAAGTCCAACCAGTGTCTTGTGTGGAGTCGAGATGCAAATTATTTTTCTTTAAAAAAAATTTTTTTAAACCCCTTAACGCTGTAAAACTAATATACCCGTCAGGAGTACGTCTAAATAAGAGTATATCCGGGACATTAAAAAAAAAAGGTAATTGCTGTTTACTTGCCTGTTATGTACGGCGCCGTTCTTCCCCCTGGGATTAGAAGCCTCTGATGACGTCATGTCTGCAGAGCGGAGGCTTCTTTTCTGCTCTGTAGACGGGATGAGATTTCCGATGTTGTTTTGGTTGACAGCTGGATCCCCGCTGCCTAACTGGGGGATCCGGCTGTCAAATTAGAATTACATCAGAAGTCCTGCCTGTCGCGTCAGCATCTGAATCCCTGGCAGAAGGAGTCTGTGACTGCTCTACCGGGAAGAACGGCGCAATGCACAGCAGGCAGGTACCTTCCTGTTAACCCCTTAACGACCAGAGGTATTTTTGGTTTTGCATTTTCATTTTTTTGCTCCCCCTCTTCACATAGTCATGTCTTTTAATTTTTTTGGTCAAAATGGCCATGTGAGGGCTTGTTTTTTGGTGGGACGAGTTGTACTTTTGAATGCCACCATTGGTTTTAACATGTATGGTACTGGAAAATAGGAAAAAAAATAATTCCAAGTGCGGTGAAATTGCAAAAAAAAGTCCAATCCCACAGCTTTTTTTTGTTTAGCTTTTTCTACTATGTTCATTAAATGCTAAAACTGACCTGCCATGATTCTCCAGGTCATTACGAGTTCATAGACACCAAACATGTCTAGGTTCTTTTTTTTTTCCACCACTTATTTAAGTGGTGGAAAAAAAATTTCAAACTTTGTGTTAAAAAAAACAAAAACGTCATTTTCTGATACCTGTAGCGTCTCCTTTTTTCATGATCTTGGGTTGGGTGAAAGCTTTTTTTGCGTGCCAAGCTGATGTTTGTAATGATGCTATTTTGGTGCAGATACGATATTTAGATCACCCATTATGGCATTTTAATGCAATGTCACGGCGACTAAAAAAAAGTAATTCTGGCGTTTTTACTTTTGTTTTTTTCTCACTACGCCATTTAGCGATTAGGTTCATCCTTTTTTATTGATCAGGCGATTCTGAATGCGGTAATACTAAATATGTGTATGTTTGATTTTTTTTGTTTTTATTATTGCTTTGAATTGCTTTGATGATGATCAAATCGCCTGTATGTAGCAGAATGACTTGCTATGAGCACTGACCACCACACGGTGCTCATAGCAGTCTAGCAGTGACAACCATGGAGGTCTCCAGGAGACCTCTGGTTGTCATGCCAAGCCATCGGTAACCCGCGATGACATGACGGGTCACCGATGGGCGGATTTCTGGCGTGATTGTCAGAGCGCATGTTAAATGCCGCTGTCAGAGTTTGGCAGTGGCATTTAACGTGTTCGCGATTCCACCCACTTCTGTTAGGCTACGTTCACATTTGCGTTGTGGGGCGCAGCGTCGGCGCAAAAAAAATGCAACATGCAGCGTCCTCTGCGCCCTGACGCTTGCGCCAAAAATGACGCATGCGTCACAAAACGCAAGACAACGCATGTCCATGCGTCCCCATGTTAAATATAGGGGCGCATGACGCATGCGCCGCTATGCGTCGCCGAACCTGCCCCCACCGCAACGCAAATGTGAACGTAGCCTTAGAGGCACATGTCAGGTGTTCAAAGCACCGCCGGAGCCCACATCAAAGGGAGGGTGTCCGACATCTGCGCACTATTATTATGCCCGATGTCGGAAAGGGGTTAATGATTAAGTACACTTTTATTTTTCTATAAAGTCCTGGATATCGCCTTTGTAAAAGCGTTCTTTACATCTTTTTAGATTTAAACTGTCAGAAAATGAATGGAGCGATGGGCACAATCGAAGCTACCATTTCATTCAGATGAGGCATTTCTGAGCCCTATTCTCAGGAATGGTGGGGGTTGGACCATTACTGATCAGCCAGTTATCACTTATCCTATGGGTTGGTGATAACTTACAAAGATTATAATATCCTTAATAGATACGAACATCATGGTGATTACATTGTACTGCTTCGGTACCTGTGCAAACAGCTGAAAGAGCCCGGCTAATGCAATTAGTCGGGCTCCTTATGATACTGCTCGGATCAGTGAGAACACAAATCCCTGGGAGCAGATTTTGTATTGTTGTATCTGTAATGCCTTATAATTATAACGAAATAACTATAATCCAGTGAACGTGGATGTTTTAGTCATCCCGTCTCACAAAAAAAGAATTTAGAAAATGAGCAAAATCCCAAATGGTTCTAATAAAAACTACAGCTTGTTATGCAAAAAACAATTATGGACACAGGTCTGTGAACAGTATGGTCACAAAAAAAAATAAAATAAATGTGTGTATGTATACATGTGTGTATAAATAAATATATATATATATATATATATATATATAATTTTAAATAAGTATATTGATCAGCCGTATTTATTAATACAGTAAAGTTAACATGTGAATTATACTACACAGTGAAGACTAAAAAATGAAAGACAATTCCAGATGTTTGTGTTTTTGTTCATCTCTCGAACTAACAACTGGAATAAGAGTATAAAATCACATTAACCTTAAAATTACATCAGTTAAAATGCTCCTTGTCCTGCAAAACAGGAAAAAACCCTCTGCTTTCTGGTAAAATAAAGTCTCAAAAAAGTGAAAAAGCAGTAAAACTGGAAGAATAAAAATCCCTCGATAAATGTGGTATTGTCATGATCATATCAACTCCCAAAATAATATTAAGTTGCCAAATTTACAGAGTGGTGAAAAGTGTTGCAAAGGAAACAATACAATCACGGGTTTCCCCCCCATTGAACCTCCCAAAATGTGTAATAAACAAAAAGGTATAAAAAGTCATGTATACCATAAAATGTAACTAATGAAAACTACAGTTTGTCACACACACAAAAAAAAAGCTATCGCACAACTTTGTCAAAACATAAGGAATAATTTTATTTAAACTGTTCATTGTGCAGAATTAAACTATAAATTTGGTATTGTTATAATTGTAGGGAGCCACAGAATAAAGTTGAATGTGTAAAATTGTAGCAAGCAATGGTAAAATTACAAGGTTTTTTTTTCTTCTCATAAAGAGTTCATAAAAGTTTATAAGTTATATGTACCCCTAAAATGCAAACACAACTCATCCCACACAAAAAATAACGACCGCTCATTTGGCGACATTGCCAAGATAAACAATATTATGGACTCTAGAATGTGACCATAAAGAAACTAAGAGGGGGAAAAAAGTTTGGATGTTAGGACTGAGTCCACCTGCTGCATTTTATAATTATGTCTTAATTTTTGCCAAGCAATGACAGGTCTACATTTTTTTTTCTCAGGTGCCAAGGATTCTTTAATGGATTTAGGGTATTTTAAGGGTGCTGAAATAAAAAATCACATTACTTTTGCTGAATTAGTTATTGTTTTTGAGAATTCATCCATGAAAATAATTCATTCCCCCAATGAAATATCCAATATAATTATTTAGTACTACAATTTGAAGACTTAAAATGGTAAAAAAGCAACTTTTTGAAGCCAGAATTCTACTGTAATTAATTTACTATTAAATGTATATCTGAAACTAGAGTCAATCTGGCAAAACAGAAGTTTTATTCATAATCAGCACCATAAACTTAATATAAAACTGTTCAGACATCTTTGGCACCAAAATCACTGTATACCAGTGATCTGTACAGCTCGCTCTAAAGACATTCTGTCACCCCCGGGACGTTTTCAACCAATTAATATGGTCATAGAGGTCATACAATGGTAAAAACAGCCATACCCGTATGCCTCATATCAGCAGTATTGTGAAATCCTTTTTTATTCTGTTATAGTGAGTTCTTCCAGGCTCTGGGGCGAGCAGTGCCAGGAAGAAAACTCTGCCTCCGGTCTTCGTTCTCGTACTAGCCCCTTCCCGCACCTAAGTCCTGTAATGGAGCGATTACACGTCATTTTTCTGGCCTTCAATGGGCATTGGTTTCTTAGTTCTTCTGACGGTGAGTCACTGCTACTTCCGCTCCAGAGACCGCCGGCAGGCACGATGATAAGGTGCTCTCTCCACCCCCAGTAACTTGCCACACCTGCGCAGAAGAAGCCAATGCCATAGAATGGCATTAAAGTTATGTGTAATCGCGCTATTCCAGGGTCACCACTACACATCACCAGGCAGTGTGATGCTGATGGGAGGGGGCAATAAAGGCAGAGTCTTCCAGGTACTGCACGCCCACGAGCCTGGAAGAACTCCTTACCATAACAGAATAACAGGATTTTGCCACAAGAACACTGCTGATATGAGGCATACAGTTATGACTGTTTTTACCTTTGTATCACCTGTATGCCCATATTAATCGGTTAAAAATGTCCCAGGGGGTGACAGATTCCCTTCAAGGCTACGTTCCCACAATGAGCTTTTGTTAAGTTTTTGATGCAGAATTTCTGCACATATGTAAACTAAGGTTACTTGAGTTTGTTTCATTGCGTTTTTGACACCTTGGTTTTGGTGTTTTGTTTTTATGTCATAGTTTAAACAAAGCTGCTTTGTTTTTAATACTTCTTGGTATTTGGCTTTGCCAAAATGTTATCGATATTGACATGTGCGGATTACATGCGTTTCTGCAACGGAAAGGCACTAAAAACCTTTATGTGCATTTTTCATTTGTGGATTTTTCGCACCTAATGCAAGTCTACGGGGAAATTCTGTGCAAAAAAACTCGCCGTACCCGCAAGAGAAGTTGACATGTTGCGGATTTGAAACGCGCACCGCAGGTCAGTTTGCGGTCAGCAAAATAAAAGGGCAGTGGGCAGGAAATTTATATAACTCACATCCATTTTTTTTTTTTTTGAACTGTAAGATGATGTGTTTTTGGCTCCGCAAAAATATCCAGCACCGAAAACTCATCATGGGTACAAAGCCTTACTCTACCTGTACAAACTGATGTGCATAGCTCAAATGGTTAATGAATATGTCACAAAGCTGTTCAGGTATTAAAATGCAGCAAAATATAAGCGCAAATACGTTGCTAAACGTAGGCAAAAGTTTAGGGAAGCATTTAAACTGTTCTTGTATTGAAGTGTCGGGAGTCACCATCCCGTGTTATTCACTGTCGGAGTGAATCATATTTGCCAAACTTTAATTACTACAAATAACTTTTTTTACTTTTACAAGTGTTCCAGGATAAATGCCGCTTTTATCGCTGTAGTATATGAATAATTTTCAGTGTCTCTTTTGCTAAATTATATAAGGCCCAGATTTGTCCTGGCAAAATTACATTAGTCAATTTTCTCCTTTTTAGTAGAGGTGAAAAATAAATTATTCTTCATTTTTATCAAGTTTAGTTTGATCGATTAAGACACAGTTGAACAAATGTTGTATTAACTTGTATTCAAAGTTCCAAGAATATATCATTGCTATCATATTCCCGCTAACTTTAGTAATCATAATTTTTTTTTTTTGCGGCAATAATCTACACGAATAGCAATATTTGGTGCTCTGTACATCTGAAATACCTATTATCGCCTTTACTGGTTAAAAATATATAATTTTTTTTAACTAGAAAGGGAAGTCAATCCACATCAAATGTTCTATCGAGGGATCGTAATCAGAAATTATGATCAACAGTTCAAAGAAGTAGTTCAGCATTTGCTGTGGCTGAGCAATAGAGATGATATTAAAATAGTAATAGTTCAGAAGACTTTTTTTTTTTTCTTTTTTAATTAATCAAATGTGACTTATCTATAAATCGTTTCAATATCTTGAAAATATGGCCTAAAGGCAAGTTGAGTGGATAATGGTTGCAGGCAGAGACGGCATAAGATTGCAATGCTTCTGGGGGCGTAGAATCAGATTAGATGGAACATGCCACAAATTTGGGTGGAATCCGAAAGAACTAAAAACCCTTTTCAGTGCCTCCGTGTGAAATCTGAGACTAGTAGAGCTACAGTAAAGTTTTCATAACGCAGCTGGAATACAGAGACACGAGGTCTAAATTGTAAAAGAAAAAAAATAAATTCTATTGGCTAACATGCATCCTTCTGTTTTTTGTGTTTTATTACCTTTGTGTTTTATAAATGCTGATGGATCTGATTAATGTGACAGATTAATACTAGAATGATTTTTAATTCATTCTCGAGTTTAGTTGTAGTGCGCAATCTGTGTGTATGTGTGTGTGTATATGGTTTACAAAATCAAATTATCTCTATGTTCGGTTTAGCAAATTTTTTAAGTAACTTGGTTAAAAATATCTAATTTAGTGTCTTTTTAACCCATTCGTCCACCATTACAGTTGTGGTCAATTGTGTTGGCACCCTTGAAATTGTTTCAGAAAATGAAGTATTTCTCCCAGAAGATTTTTGCAATTACACAGGTTTTGTGAATGAAAAATATCAGATGGATGTTCTGTACACTTGTATGAATAATTTAGCCACTTTGCAACGTGAAGGTTTCATGAGCCCTGGATTAATTTTCTGCTTTCTTCTTATTTATTTTTCTTTAAATTGACATGCTTGTTTTGTTAATATTCTGTAGTTGGATATAAATGACAAATGTAGCAATCTAAATCCCTCATCTGCTTTTGGATAGGACGCAGATACATTGAGGGAATCGGTGTGAGCATTGTGTCAATGTGGAAGAAGGCTGCAAACCATCATCAACCCTTTGGCATCACAGCCAGTTTTGTCCTTTTACAATAGACTTTATAATATCTGTATATAATATACATATGGCTCTTAGAACACTACGAGAGAAACGATACGTCATATGAGGGCTTGCTTTGTGTGTGTGGCAGATGAGCCATATGTCTCAGTGGGATCATTTTCGTGTACATGTAACTTAGTAACCAACTTTTATGAAGGAATATAAACAAAATTCCAATTTTTTGACTTTTTAATATTTTTTTTAAAAAGTTTTATGTAGTGATGAGCGAATATACTCGTTACTCAAGATTTCTCGAGCATGCTCGGGGGTCCTCCGAGTATTTTTTAGTGCTCGATTTAGATTTTAATTGCCGCAGCTGAATGATTTACATCTGTTAGCCATCATAAGTACATGTGGGGATTCCCTAGCAACCAGGCAACCCCCACATGTACTTATGTTGGCTAACAGATGTAAATCATTCAGCTGCGGCGCTGAATACGAAATCTTCGAGCACTAAAAAATACTCGGAGGACCCCCGAGCGTGCTCGGGAAATCTTGAGTAACGAGTATATTCGCTCATCACAATTTTTATGCTGTTTGCTTTTCTGCACGAATAAAGTTAACTTTATTCTGTAGATTAGTACAAATATGGCAATACCACGTTTTATATACTTTTTATTTATTTTTTTGTACAACAAATGAATACTCTATATATCTATCTATAATTTTCTTTTATAATACTTACTGGCCCCACGAGAGGACTTGACTAGGCGATGCTTTTATTGCATTGTAGTACTCTGGATAATACACTGTAGGGAATAAATACTATAAACTGTTAGTGTTTGACGGACCATTAGCCCATCAGTCCATGCACCTGGTGGGATCTGATTTGCAGACATAGAAGCCATTGTTGGACCCCCATGCTGCCATAGCTGATCGCAGTCATCGACATTAGTGATGAGTGCGTGTGCTGGGATAAGGTGTTATCTGAACATGCTCGTGTCATAATCGAGTATTTTCAGCGTGTTAAAAAAAATGCTCTAGTCACTGCGGCTGCATGTCTTGCTGTCTGACAGCTGCAACATATGCAGGGATTGCGTAACAAACAGGCTATTCTTGCATGTGTTGCGGCTTTCGAACAGCTTTGGCGACTCGAGCATTTTTTTTTTTAGAGCATGCTGAAAATACTCGATTTGGACCCGAGCATGCTCAGATAACACCTTATCCGAGAACGCTCACTCATCACTAACCGGCACCCTTTGATCAGACTGCAGGGGTGCCGATGGGCTGGTAATTGAAGTAATCACTTTGTCAAACTCCTTACTTGCCTCTGTAACTATTAAAAACTTAAAGAGCCGCTGCAGGAGCACAACTGTGTGTGACAGACGGCTCCTGCTGCAGATTGCACAGGCACAATTCCTGAGACCATGCCATATCTCTGATATAACTACATCGGATGGCAGTAAGTAACCTACAATCTGGATTTACTGCTACGTCCTCTTACTGGAAGGGGGTACTCGTCCTACCCAACAGAATGTTTCCAAAATGTATTAGGAAGTTGTAATGTTGTGTTGTTCAGGTATTTTACTGGCTCTGTACAAGCCACTACGAGTGCATGAGATTAATGTCCTGCGGATCATCTGCCCTATCTTACCTGCATCAAGGTTTCCTGTCATAGGATATCTTCACACGTTGCGCTTTTGCAGTGTTTTATTAGTTTTGGTGCTTTTTTTTAATGAAAATTTTAAGCTTCATTTCACATTAGCTGCAAAGTCTGACATTTCATGCACATCGTTTTTTTTTTGCTGACTGATATGGAAAATGCTGCGTTTTTGAAAGCTGAAGCATATCACTACTTTCTGCGTATTTTCAGTGTTTTTTCACAAATAGAAAACAATGGGTACGTGCAAAAAAGTATCGGTTTTTGTTGCGTATTTGGTGCAAAAACCTAAGAAAGATAAATCCGCTATTTTTTGGGGGGGGCACTCAACTTTATCAACGTGTAAAAGAGACAGCAAAACCTGCTTTTTGTAAGCAGATTCTTTACTGCCAAGAGAGCAGGTTTTTGCCTGCTGATAAAAAAAAGCAGCAAAAATCGCAATGTGTGAACATAGTCTTATACTATAGCAGTCCACTGTGTTCCTCTGGTGAGTACCACGCTTCACAAACATGTCCACATAACTACCAGAATCGGGTGAATGACTGGTTGGCACAGACTTGGTCCATTTGGCTTTTCTTTGCATTAGTTTTGTTAACTCCCCAACATTATTGTGACAACATTTAAAGGTGTTGTAGACCCATGGGGACAATTATTTTTAATGCATGTATTTTAGGCTAAAAAAAATATTTTTGCAATTGGGTTTCATTACAAATTTTGCATCGTTAGAATTTTAAAGGCAATTTGTCTTCCTGCACATTCAGCGTTGATGTGGCCAAGGGTCATAAATCTGCTGAGGGTAGCTTGAAAAAAAAGGTACTAGCTCCACATCAGATTGTTATAGTAGGCTGCCTGAAAGATTCCAGTCAGCTCAATATATAGCCAACACAGAGGCTATAGAAGGCGAACGGTGCAAAATCAATTACATTGATTTCAGTAACGTAAAAATAATGTCCCCAAAGATCGACAGCCCCTTTTAAACTTGTAAACGTCAAGGACACGTGCAGAGTACCTGTAATTCCGTCTCCTTTTTTCTAAAATTGATAACACTGTTCTACATATTTTCAAACGTTGTCAGGCTCAGTTATGAAATGAGCCATTTATTTATGGGTTTTGACCTCCTGAACTCAAATCTGACAATGTTTAGTTGCCTCTTGTTTCTGGGATATCAAAGAGTTTTCCTTTTTCTGCTATATGTAATTAATGCATAAATGTTTCAGTACTTTGAAAAATTATTATTATGTTTGCAAATAGAGAGATGCAGAATATTTTGTGATTCCAATTTTCTGATATTTATTTAGCGGAAACTTGGCAACAATTCAAATAACTAAAACATGTCTAAACACTATTGTGAATTACTTAGTTACAGAAATTGTACTACAAAATGTGGTCCTCATTCAGTGACAACTCATTTTTTGCTTGTCTCTTGTACTCCTGCATCCGATCACCTCTTTCAGTTGTCCATAGTAATCTGCAAGCATTGATGGATTTCATTTGACTTGATATCTTTTCTCCATACTCGCAATATCTGGTAAAAGTTCTCATTGCTCACTGCTCCACAGTTTGGTGCAAAAAAAGAAAAAGTCCAAAGACATACTGATAGGGAATTTAGATTGTGAACCCTATTGGGGACAGTGATGATAATGTATGTAATGCTCTGGAATAAGATGGCGCTATATGAGCAAAAGCATAATAATAAAGTCTAGATGCAAATATAAGACATTAATCTTTAATGACATTTTACAGAAAATACCTTTTATATGTTTTAAGATTTTCCACCAACTCTTCATAGTTATCTGTTCTCGAGTTTCCCCAAAATTTTTAGTTCCCAGTAATGCAAATGCTATCCATGCAGCCTTTTCTTTGTCCTGCAACAAACGGAGGAACTTTTCATCTTGAAGCTTATGAATCTGAAGTTAAATAAAGACTCTTTCCTTTATCATTGCTTCACTCAACCTCAGAATTTTATCAATAAGATACTTGAATGCTTTTGAATTTCTATTCATTGGCTTTCCTCTGAGGTCACCGACAAAGGTAGCCTATTGCCTTTATGCAGCAAGAAGGCCTTTAGTCTTGTTTTGGATGAATGGGATGAAGAGCCTCCATTGAATTATGATTTATCTTCAGAGCTTCCATTAAACTTTTGACGTTGCATGGCACAAGATTGCCCTCTTGAAGAAGTATTGGGCAAGATATTTATCATGGTTGCAGAAACAAAGCTATCCAAACATCACCCGCTAGGAGATTCCACTGTTGAAGCCTTGAACCTAAGAGCTCAGCCTTAGGGTACCGTCACACAGTGCAATTTTGATCGCTACGATGGCACGATTCGTGACGTTGCAGCGTCGTATGATTATCGCTCCAGGTCGTAGACAGCGGTCACACTGTGCAATCACGGCGCTGGAGCGATGCCGAAGTCCCCGGGTAACCAGGGTAAACATCGGGTTACTAAGCGCAGGGCCGCGCTTAGTAACCCGATGTTTACCGTGGTTACCAGCGTAAAAGTAAAAAAAAAAAACGTACATACTCACCATCTGATGTCCGTCAGGTCGCCTTGCCGTCTGCTTCCTGCTCTGACTGAGTGCCGCCGTACAGTGAGAGCACAGCACAGCAGTGATGTCACCGCTGTGATCTGCTCTCACTTTCCGGCCGGCAGACAGTCAGAGCGGGAAGCGGACGGCAAGGGACCTGACGGACATCAGATGGTGAGTATGTACGGTTTTTTTTTTTTTTACTTTTACGCTGGTAACCACGGTAAACATCGGGTTACTAAGCGCGGCCCTGCGCTTAGTAACCCGATGTTTACCCTGGTTACCAGCGAACGCATCGCTGGATCGCTGTCACACACAACGATCCAGCGATGACAGCGGGAGATCCAGCGACGAAAGAAAGTTTCAAACGATCTGCTACGACGTACGATTCTCAGCAGGGTCCCTGATCGCAGTAGCGTGTCAGACACTGAGAGATCGTAACGATATCGCTAGAACGTCACGAATCGTGCCGTCGTAGCGATCAAAATTGCACTGTGTGACGGTACCCTTACTCTTGGGCAGATCCAATCTTTAATAAGATCATTTATTTGACTTTGTGTTGTAAGGCGTTGTTCAGTTGAGGTTGCTGACAAAGTCTGGGTTGTGAGAGGAAGATGCTTCATGACACCAAGCACCCAGTTCTTCCTCACTTGACTCAACTGAAAATGTTGGAACCGGCACTTCTGTATGTGGTACTGGTGTATTGCAGATGGAATGTTTGGATACTGTTAAGTCCACTTCTTCCTAGAAATTCTTTTCTTGGAAGGCACCATGCAGAAACCACAATTGGTAGTGTGATCAGTTGGCTCTCTCCAGATCATTGGGGCTGCCTCTTCCCAAGCTAGCACAGGGTAAGATATCATGCACATCTATAGCAGCATATGTGTGAAGCCCAATTCTTGTCCTGATCTCCTATAATTCATGCAAAGTACTGGTTTTAGGCTTCCTTATCATGGTAGTCAAGTTTTGCCTTTGTGACGCAAAAGTGACTTCGCATGTGTAGAAAAAACTCTGCTTTCTTAAAGCAAGACCGAGGCATATATGAAGAAACATAGAAACCTCAATGTGTCAAGAAGCTAAGCTAAGAAATCCTAACTATACGTTACAAAGGGACCATTTATAAAAGTAGGTGACGCAACTGTAATTAGGATTACATCTTCGGAGATGTGTTGGCAATTTTTGATTGCTCACCCTAAGATGATAGAATAAATGAGCTACTAACAATGCAAAAATGATGGATGATGAAATAGAGACAATTTTTCTATAAGCCTGCAAGAAAGGTGTCATAAGTAATTACAACCTCCTCGGGACCTTGAAAATTAGACCCATGTAGCAAATTTAAGCATCACATTCTTTTTCAGCACCACAAAATTAGTTGAGTTCAACTGTTTTTTTTCTGAAACAATTTGGCTGTAAACAGTGTAATCTGACAAAGATGTAACCCTACGTTCACATTAGCGGCGGGCGCCGCAGCGGCGCCGCATGCGTCATGCGCCCCTATATTTAACATGGGGGAGCATGGACATGTGTCGCACTTGCGTTTTGCGTCGCTGCGGCGCCCGCGTCCGGCCGCAGAGGACGCAGCAAGTTGCATTTTTGCTGCGTCCAACTTTCGGCCAAAAAGGACGCATGCGGCGCAAAACGCAGCGTTTTAGCGTGCGTTTTGCCGCATTTTTGTTTGTGTTGTGCGCTGCGGCGCCGACGCTGCGGCGCACAACGCAAATGTGAACGTAGCCTTAGTGATTTTTTTATTTCTTTTTATTTTAAATTTTTCAAACTGTCAAAGAACATTTTCTAGAAGACTTTAGTAATTCAGCTTTAGGCTATGTGCACACGTTAAGTATTTTTACTGATGGTCATGTGTGGATTACATCTGTTTTTGATGCATTTCTGCCATGTAAATGCACGAAACCGCATGTGCCTTTTTATTCCCTGTGGATTTTCTGTATCTAATGCAAGTCTATGGCAAATACTGCACGTAAATCTCAGGGTACCCGGAAAAGATTGACTTATTGAGGACTTGAAACCCGCACAGCAGGTCATCAGTTTTCATTTTATGCTGGGTAAAATAAAAGCACATGGGGCATGAGATTTCTCTAACTCCTATCCACTCTGCTGGAGCTGTGAGACACTTAATTTTTGGCGCTGCATATTTTAAAACTCATGGAGGAACCGCAGCCTAAAAGAATTAACATTCTGCAGATTTCAAACTGCTTCAAATCTGCAGGGAAAAATGAGACAAAATGTGTATGAGACCTCACTTTACTGGGCTACTGCATTTTTCGCTGCAAAGACAAGCAACAAAAAATGCGAAATGTGAACATACCCTTAAGGAAATGGTCACATTACATTAAATTGTCTGAGTATTCTGAAATAGAAACAAAAACAAAAGTTTAACATGTGACCTTTTTATTTTTTTGGAATGCAATAGTGTTTTAGTCTGTGCTAATATGTTCAGCAAAAAACAAGACCTCACTGGAAAAACAGTCCAAAATGTTATATTGTAAACTCAGTTTTCCCCATTTGAGTGAATGGATACATCCGGGGCATGTCTGAAAGCAGTTTTTTAGCTATTCAGACGGAAACTCCTGCCCTTCCCCCAACAGAAGGCTCAACTGTGAGCACAATGTAATGTGAGCCCTCCCTAAATAGTAACTGAAGTTCCTCAGCTTTTATAATGTAGATCACGCACTGCAAGTATGAACAGGCCAAGGGTAAATTCTGAAGCCGAGAGTAATAGCAATACATTATAGTAGACAGCCATGGAAAGGGAACGACATAAAAGTGGTGTAATAAAGACCTTAACGCGGCTTTGCAATAAATATAAAATATATTAAACATGAAGCCCCCCCACCAATATGTAATTTTCTTAAATAGAAAAAGCATTCAAACTGTTTTTCTCTGCTTTAGCAAAACATTCTCAAAACTTTTCCAAAAGATTGTTGGTTCTTTGCTAGGTATCGTTGAATATGTATGGCCAATATTGAGGTTAGAGCTACAGGATAACTTTGGACGTGACAGATGTTTGCTCGGTGCCATTTCTACATTGTTATACCTACACTACTGTTACGAGCAAGTGCCAAGAAATATGAGTCTGATTTCTTTTATTTTGCAACTTCCTTGCCACAGTAGTGTAGAGCAAACTTTGGTTGTGGGGCCAAAGTTGCCATGTAGATCTAGCCTTTAGTGGCCAAAATTGACCAAAATTGTGTTTATGGCTTGAACACATGACCAATTATATTAGACTAGTGCCACTCGTGGTTTCCACAGACAGGACTCATACCCATAGTCTATGGGGCTGTGCACGTGTTTTGTTTTTATTTTTGTTGGACCGATGGAAAAATCTGAGACCTGTCCAATTTTGATTTGGCGGCTGGATCAAAGCGGGTAATGCAAGCTTGTGGGTCCAAATGTGACCTGATTTTCACTGAATGACAAAATGGAGACGTTGGAAAAACTTATGCCACTCGAATAAGTCTGGTCAGAGTAATCAAACCATTTTTCATGGAAAGAAAACGCTTGTGTGCACCTGCCCTTAGTGAAACTCTGTGTGTGTGTGTATATGTGCATATACAAATAGATATATATATATATATATATATATATATATCTCTACAGTAATGTGCTTCTTACAAAATTAGAATATCAAAAGGTTAATTCTGTAAAGGTCTTCAGTACAAAAAGTGAAACTCATATTATTTAGTCATTACAAACAGTGATCTATTTCAAGTGTTAATTTCTGTTAATGTTGATGATTATGGCTTACAGCCAATGAAAACCCAAAAGTCATTATCTCAGTAAATTAGAATACTTTATAACGCCATCTTTAAAAATGATTTTAAAATCCGAAATGTTGGCCTACTGAAATGTATGTTCAGTAAATGCACTCAATACTTGGTTGGGGCTCCTTTTGCATCAATTACTGCATCAATGCGGCAAGGCATGGAGTCGATTAGCTTGTGGCACTGCTGAGGTGTTATAGAAGCCCAGGTTGCTTTGATAGCAGCCTTCAGCTCATCTGCATTGTTGGGTCTGGTTGTCTCATCTTCCTCTTGACAATACCCCATAGATTCTCTATGGGGTTAAGGTCAGGCCAATTTTGCTGGCTAATTTAGCACAGTGATACTGTTGATTTTAAACCAGGTATTGGTACTTTTGGCGATGTGGACAGGGGCTAAGTCCTACTGGAAAATCAAATTTCCATC
This sequence comes from Ranitomeya variabilis, assembly GCF_051348905.1. Taxonomy (NCBI): domain Eukaryota; kingdom Metazoa; phylum Chordata; class Amphibia; order Anura; family Dendrobatidae; genus Ranitomeya; species Ranitomeya variabilis. Next base: position 57,187,355 of record NC_135235.1, on the reverse strand, counting down.
TCCAAAAACCTTGCTGGCAGAGGAAAGCATGAGCTGCTCTAAAATTTCCTGGTAGACGCCTACACTGACATTGGTCTTGATAAAACACAGTGGACCTGCACCAGCAGATGACATGGCTCCCCAAACCATCACTGATTGTGGAAACTTCACACTAGACCTCCAGCAGCTTGGATTGTGGCCTCTCCATTCTTCCTCCAGACTTTGGGACCTTGATTTTCAAATTAAATGCAAAATTTACTTTGATCTGAAAACACCTTGGACCACTGAGCAACAGTCCAGTTCTTTTTCTCCTTGGCCCAGGTAGGACGCTTCTGGCGTTGTCTATTGGTCTTGAGTGGCTTGACACAAGGAATTTGACATTGTAGCCCATGTCCTGGATACGTCTGTGTGTGTGGTGGTTCTTGAAGCAAGACTCCAGCAGCAGTTCACTCCTTGTAAATCTCCCCCAAATTTTTGAATGGCCTTTTCTTAACAATCCTTTCAAGGCTGTGGTTATCCTGGTTTCTTGTGCACCCTTTTCTACCACACTGTTTCCTTCCGCTCAACTTTCCGTTAATATGCTTGGATACAGCACTCTGTGAACAGCCAGCTTCTTTAGCAATGACCTTTTGCGGCTTATCCTTGTGGAGTGTGTCAATGGCTGCCTTCTGGACATCTGTTAAGTCAGCAGTCTTCCCCATAATTGTGGATAGAGATGAGTGAATTTGTTCAGGTCCCTGCTTATTTGGCAAGCTGTAGCGCTTACCGATTAAGCTGCAGCGGAAACCCGGATACCTGGAGCACTCCGGCTGATCAGCTGTTCGGCTCCGCAGCTGCATGTGTCGCGGCTGTGTGACAGTCACAACACATGCATGGAGAGCCTGTGTGTTGGGCATGGAGAGGATATGTTGTGACTCACAAAGCCACGACATGCAGCTGCGGAGCCGAACAGCTGATCAGCCAAATCGCTCCATGTATTCGGGTTCCCGCTGTAGCTTGTTTGGTAAGCAGTTTAGCTTGCCGAATAAGCAGGGACCCGAACAAATTCGCTCATCTCTAATTGTGGAGCCTACTGAAACAGACTAAGGTATCTTTTTAAACGCTTATGAAGCCTTTGCAGATGTTTTATGATAATTCTAATTTACTGAGATAATGACTTTTGGGTTTTCATTGGCTGTAAGTCATAATCATTAACAGAAATAAACACTTGAAATAGATCATCCTGTATGTAATGACTATATAATGAGTTTTACTTTTTGTATTGAAGAACTGAAATAAATTAACTTTTTGATGATATTCTAATTTTGTGAGAAGCACCTGTGTGTGTGTGTGTGTGTGTGTGTGTGTGTGTGTGTGTGTGTGTGTGTGTGTATATATATCTCAAAAAAATATATTACAAAAAAAATTATTAAATTTTGCGAAGACCACATGTGTGAAATGAAAATAATCTTTCCATGAGGCGTTCTTACCTTTCTCATGTAAATGTACGCAATAATGTATCACTTCTTCAGCATCATTCAGAATTATTGGCCTGTCCACACTTGCATTTCTGCCTAACCTAAAAGGGGAATTCTGTTTGTTGAACGTGCAACCATTACTAATTTATAATCCAGCGCTTGGAGCCAGTCATAGTATGTAACGCTCGCTAGCTATGTATCAGTGTTCATACAGATCTATTAGGTAGACCATTGAATAATGCGAATTTAACTGTTTGTAAAATGCCCAGGATTACAAAGGATTCTTATATACTATGCAACTGTGCACTTAAGTGGGCGATGGCAAAGCCGACAGCTGCCTTCTTACTGATCACAATATGGAGAGTGCCTGTGCAGAGTTATAGTATATACCTTGGTTTCCTTTCCCTTCTGATTAAGTGCTGCAGTAATGTAAATATTGTACTTGCTCTGAGGTTGCCATAGAAACAGAACTCCTCTGTGCTTGGACATTCTATCACGTGACTTCTAGTTTTATTATTAGTGACAGCCTCATGGTAGGATACCCACGCATAGTTAGTCCGCTGATGACAAAGGGGATAAATGGCCACACCAGAATAATTTCGTTATTTTACCAATATTTATGTAATGAAGATAGTGAAGAAAAATGAGAAAAAAATGACTTATTTTCCATTTAAAATATTTAAATTTAACAACATCCATTGTATTATTCCATCAATTTTTATGCTTAATTGCCAAACATTTTTCACAAAATTTTTCAATGGTTATTAAACGGGTTGTCCGGTCAAAACTGATAAGTCTGCAGTCATTCTGTGGGACTACAGACTTTTGAATCCCCCACAGCACACGTCATGCTGGTTTCAGACCCAGGAGAGGAGAGTATATGTGAGTTATCCATACTCCCGGCCAGTGCGCACGGCCTCGCTCTCCATATACTTGTATGGAGTAAGACCGCGTACTTGTCTGACACACCCACTGGCCGGCCACGTCACTGGTCGGGGCGCGGCCTTGGCTCAATGCAAGTGTATGAAGCGAGGCTGCGCCGACTGGTCGGGGTATGTATAACTCATATATACCCTCCAGTCCTGGGTGTGAAAATGGTGAATCTCCTCATTGCACAATGCACGTGCTGGGGGGATTCATAAGTCTGCAGTCAGACAACAAACGGTATCCATGCATGTGCTGTGACAGGTGCACAGCCGCGACACATACAGCTGCGACGCCAATCAGCTGGCATGATCCAGGAAGCCGGGTTCCCTCTTTAGCTTTTTCGGTAAGCGTTATAGCTTGTCGAATAAGTGGGGACCTGAAGAAATTTGCTCAACTCTAATCATTAGCACAAAAGAACGAAGAGACAAAAGCAAAATTACAGAAAATATGCAAATATTACAAATGAATGCCTTTCAAATTTTGACAACCCCCTATATTGTCGATTAGCACTTGGTATTGGTAGTTTATTTTTATGTGTTTGAGTACCTAAAGGCTCCAAAGCCAAAAGTAGGCTGGCCCCACCGACAGATTAAGGTGTATTAGGTCCTACCAACTCTCACCTGATGATGTCCGAGGAAACAAGGATCTGGATTGTTGAATTTTACTGGCCAATCCTTCTGTTTGATGGGAAGTTAAGCCGCCCCCAGAGGAGTCTGGCAGTGACTCTCTTTTACAGAACAAGTTCCTTTGCATGGGGGAGCCTGACAGTTATCTAATGTGTACGGGGTACTTTAGGCTCCGCCTTTCCTGTATAGACTAGCCTACACTCATTGAATATAATGTGGATGGGAGGAGCCTAGTGGGAAGGAGGAGCTAGAGGCAGAGTTCCTCTCTTACAGTTACTACTGATTGTGTCATTACTGAGAGAAGATTTTACCTGTGAATTGAGACTTTTTAGAATGACTGCTCAGTCCTGGAAGAGAGAGAGCAGATTTCTTTGATGACATATATAACAAAGCTGATTATTTTCATGTGAAAATTGATTTAAAAAATTAAAATGTTTACTCTTCAAATGTATACGTTAACTGGATTTTGTAAGATGAAGTCTTTAAGCTTGTGCTTGTTTTTTTTTGATTATTATTATAGTAGTTATTACTAGAGATTAATGGATCTGGTGAAATTCAAAGTTGAATGTTGTGTATTATGCTTTGGGGTCTATTCAGAGCATAATAAATGTAGGATTTAAATAAACCACTCCACCATTCACCTTTTCTGCCATCCTCATAAGTCACCATCCATTCCTTCGCTCATCTTCCTTTCCTGTCTGATGGTTGAGTGCATTCTATTTGGCCTCTTCACCCGAGCATGACCAGGCTTCAGATGCTACTGCGTGCCATGCTGTTATTTGGGTGGTGCGTGGTGTGACGTCATGACATTCAGCACACGGTTGGAAATTCCTGAAGTAAAGACATGGAAGAGAATCTGCACAACGGGAAAACGGAGGTATGGCCCAACAGGAAAGCGAAGAGGCATGGACAACCAGATGATGGGCTGCAGGGGTGTTGAGTCAGGTAAACGGTGTGGTATTATAACTAGTGATGAGCGAGTGTACTCGTTGCTCGGGTGGTCTCCGAGTATTTGTTAGTGTTCGAAGATTTAGTTTTCATCACCGCAGCTGAATGACTTACAGCTACTAGCCAGGCTGAGTACATGTGAGGATTCACTAGCAACCAGTCAACCCCCACATGTACTCAGCCTGGCTAGTAGCTGTAAATCATTCAGCTGAGGCGATGAAAGCTAAATCTCTGAACACTAACAAATACTCGGAGATCACCCGAGCATGCTCAGGAAAACCAGAGCAATGAGTATACTCGCTCATCACTAGTGGTGAGTTCTAAAAGCAACTAGGCAGATCCTGTGTGATGCCCCCGGAAATGAGGATAGCTTAAAACTAGGAATAAATCAAATCTATTTGATGCTGCAACGCTAATAGATTTGGAGGCCAGAAACCTACGCATTTCAAAGAATCACGGTTCCTTTTGGTCACAGCCTCCACAGGACACCGAAGCCAGCATCTGTGACGCTACACACTAGTTTCGCATTCGCCCACAGGGTTACCGGGGACGCTACCGGCCGGAGCACCCTGGTACAACACAAACCATTGGGCTCCGCAGCTTCACGCTTTGCTACAGCGCCTCAGGATCGGACTGGACAGTAGCAGGGTGTGGGCACCGGAATGCGCACAGTGGAATCACCACCCCGCATCCTATTGCTAAGGATCCACTGGAGGAGTGAATGGAACAGCCAAATAAACTACTGTTCATATACTTTTTTGGTTATCTAGCAGTGTAGCAAGTACTCTTCATTGTCCAATTTCACTAATTTTAACCACATATATAAGTGCCATATCCATTCATCCATTATTTGAAACTGCTCTCTATTTTCTTTAAATCTTCCGAATTATTAAAAAAATTTGTATTCTTTAAAAATACCAATTGGTGTGAAGTTTGAGGTAATGCGTTTCCACTCAAACTACATAACTTTGTCATATAAACCTAATTTCTATAATGAATTGTTTCTCTTGTTTTCTGAATGCAGCCTGCAATGTGAATGGTGACTGTTTTCATTCTGTTTCCATGGCTATAGCCGTGGTTCATGTATATGTATTTTCTCTCTATGCTAGATATAGTAACTTGCAAATATGGCATTTTATATGTGGGAAGTTTACTAAGCAAGCAGATGTATTCCTGTAGAATAATAAAGGGACAAGAAACACAATTAGGCCAGAGACAGACTAGCGTATCACATTCGATACGAGAGCATCAGATGCGATATATGCTAATGACCCTCAGCTCCTGCTCTAATGCGAACGTGAGCCGAGTGTCAGTGCTCTATGCTCCGATCTTCTCGCATCAGAGAATCGCAGCACAGGTGCGGAGGAGACTTAAACATTTCTCCATTTCCTTTGCTGCTGGCATCCAATGGAATCACACTGCACTTGGGTAACATCCGAGTGCAGTGCGATGTTTCAAACACACCCATAGACTTATATGTGTGCGTGCTATCTGAATTCAGCATGCAATCGCAGCATATTGCATTTTTTTCCTGTCCACTCACGATTCCTGTCCACTCACGATCCGTTCAGAGTAGGAAAAAACTTCATTGAGAACAGAAGCATAGGATTAAATTGGTACGAACGCAATCCGATTTAATCGCAAGTGGGAGTGAGCCCTTACAATATAGATCTGTACTTGCACCTGGATGTAGCCGTGACTTGCAGAATGCTATCTGGAAAGCAATGCTGAATAGAATCATGTTTACAATATTCTCCCTTTTTGTTACTTGCACAATTTATACTGGACAATTACAGACAGCTAAACTCTCATTTCTCTGACGCCCATGACGGCACCACGGAGAGAGGGGATCCGCCCACCAAGGACAGGAAACCTACAGATAAAAAGGCGGTACCTCTCTCCTGCATCAGTTGGTTTCCTGTCCTTGATGGGAGACCTACAGATTCACCTCCGTGGTGTCGACAAGAGAGATTCGTCGTGGTCAATACCGGGGCCAATCAGCTCGATTCAGGCAGCGGGGGCCCCCCTGCCTCGGCTGGTGTGGTGACCCGAAGCGCCACCGCTGGGGCTGGTAGGCCTTTAGGGTGCGCGGAGAGAGGTGGCTGGACCATGGCCACCTCTCTAGGTAAGACTCACCGGCAGCAGCGTTATCCAAGGGGAGTCCCTCTGGATAGGAGGCCAACATCCTGCTCCTCCGGCGTAAGACTGCAGGCTGTAGCTCCCGGGGGTTCCGGGAAGCCAGCGACAAGGTACGATGTTGCGCGGCGCCATCTTGGATTCCGCTGCGCACGCGCGAGATTTCCCGGGATTATAACAGAAGGGGTCTCTGCGCACGCGCGGCTGGCTGCGGCACCGCTCGCGCCGGGATTCTCGTCGGCGCGCGGGCTCAGGAGCAGGGCCGCGCAGGCGCGCAGAATGCAGCGCTGTACAGCCGTGCTAGCGGTGGGACGCTACAGGCGGCGATTGACACAGGCGCGAGATTCTGCGTGATCTCGCCCGAACTGCGCATGCGCGGAGGAAGGAAAAAAAAATAAAATGGCGCCTTCCACCACTACTTATTGAGCACACACATGGGGGCAAGCGCTTCCTATGGAATCCGACCAGCGCTCACCAGTCATGAGCGATGTCGAGCAGGCATCTCCCCTGTCCAGGGCATCTCCACCGCCACAGCAGCAGCAGCAGAGGCAGCGTCCCCAGAAAGGGCACCAGGATACCGGTAAAGGACGTTCTGGATCACTGCGCAGCAAGGACTCCAGCACACCGTCTGGCTCTAAGGATAGACCGCCATTGGATCACTCCCAACCGGTATTTATGGGTCCATAAGGTGGTGAGTGATCTACGTGAATGTTAGTGATAGTGAGGGCCTATTTTTTGTGCTTCCTTACTATAGGGGAAGAAATGCACAGGCAAGTCTAAGCATAAGATTTGTGCTCTGTGTAGAGAAGATCTTCCATCTTCGTGGGAAAAGAGGCTTTGCAGTGTTTGTATCCAACAGACAGTGTCAGAGGGCCTCCCCGGGTTCGCAGCGGACCTTAAAAACCTGATCAAGGTTCAGGTAGAAGAAACCTTTAAGTCCCTTAAAGGAGGGAAAAAGCGGAGGAAGACCAAGCACAGATCCCCGTCTCCTGAGTCCGGTGATTCAGGGGAGGATATGGATTCAGACTCCTCCACCTCTTCTTCCTCCTCGGCATCATCATCATCATCCTCGACCTCCTCTGGGAGGCGTAGTTGCTTTCCCTTAGAAGAAACAGACAGTCTGGTTAAGGCTGTCAGGAGCACTATGGGGTTAGCAGACTCTCACACCAAAAAATCTGTCCAGGACATAATGTTTGGGGGACTCGACCAAAAAAAGAGAAGGGCCTTTCCCCTTAACGAAAAAATCCAGGCTTTAATTAAGAAAGAATGGAAGAAACCCGTAAGAAAGGCACTACTCACACCAAAAAGGAAATACCCATTCGATGATCAATCTTGCTCCTTTTGGGATAAAGCACCTAAGCTAGATGTGGCCATCGCTAAGGCATCCAAGAAATATGCCCTCCCATTCGAGGACATGGGGGTCTTGAAAGACCCAATGGACAAAAAGGCAGATGCCTTCCTCCGAGGCTCATGGGAGGCAGCTGGTGGAGGCCTTAAACCAGCAGTCGCGGCAGCATGTACATCCCGCTCCCTGATGATATGGTTAGACCAATTAGAAAGCCAACTCAAAAATAAATCATCTCGTGACTCTATTCTAAATACCTTACCAGTTATGCGTGGAGCAGCTGCCTTCTTAGCGGATGCTTCAGCCGACTCAATCAAATTATCAGCAAGAGCGGCGGTTTTTTCTAATGCCGCTAGATGAGCCCTTTGGCTTAAATGTTGGCCGGGAGATCTCCAAACAAAGTCTAGATTATGCACCATCCCCTGTGAAGGAGAATTCCTATTCGGGCCCACTCTAGATGATATCTTGGAGAAAGCTGGGGATAAAAAGAAATCCTTTCCGTCCCTGAGTTTCCCTTCATACAGGAGGCCCTTTTGGAGCAACAGGTTCTTCCGAAGGAAACCGGGGAAAAATCAAGATAAATGGGAAGATAAGCGAAACAAAACCAAGGGGTTCATATTCAATAGGAACCCCAACGACAACAAAAAGCCTGCCCAATGAAGGCTTGCCCCAGGTGGGGGGAAGGTTGTCCCTCTTCCTCTTGGCCTGGGAGAAAATTACCAGCAGTCCTTGGGTGTTGAGTATAATAAAATCAGGACTGAAGCTGAGGTTCCAAAAAAACCCTCGCCCCTTCTTTATGACAACATCGCTAAGGTCTTCGGAGGAAGAACAGCTAGCGTTGGAAAAAGAAGTCATGGGACTAGTAAACAAAGGGGTTCTTACGGAAGTTCCCCTTCAAGAAAGAGGACAAGGATATTACTCTCCTCTGTTCTTGAGAAAGAAACCGGACGGTTCTTTCAGGACAATTATAAATCTGAGAAATCTGAACAAATTTCTGGAGATTCAGTCCTTCAAAATGGAAACAATAAAGACCTCAATAAAAATGTTCCCATTGTGTTTCATGGTAGTCCTGGATCTAAAGGACTATTATCACGTCCCCATCCACAAAGATCACCAAAAATACCTCAGGATAGCTATCTACATCAGGGGGGTGTTATGCCACTTTCAGTTTTTAGCCCTTCCCTTCGGGCTGGCTATAGCGCCATGGATCTTCACAAAATTAGTGGCGGAGGTAATTGCTCACCTGAGGGAGCAAGACACCCTGATAGTGCCATACCTCGACGATTTTTTGATAATCGGTTCCTCTCCGCATCATTGCGAGGAACAGCTAAAGACAATCAGACATTCACTAGAAAATCTGGGCTGGTTAGTAAACTTAAAAAAATCCAGGTTATCACCATGTCAAATCCAGGAGTACCTGGGCCTTACGCTGGACTCTATAAAACAAGAATGCCATCTCCCAAAGGGGAAAATTCAAAACATCATAAATCTAGTATCCAAAAGGCGAGACACCCCCTACATAACTCTTCGTCAAGCTATGTCCCTCCTGGGATCCATGACGGCCTGCATCCCGGCAGTCCAATGGGCTCAGTTACACTCAAGGGAGCTTCAATGGCAAATCTTGTCAGAAGAAGTCTCTCTAAAAGGAAATTTAGAAGGTCGGCTCACCTTGTCTCCAAGCACAATTCGGTCACTGAATTGGTGGACATCGCTAGACAATCTTTCTCAAGGAATCCCATGGGTAACCCCAGTCTCACAGATAGTCACAACGGATGCGAGTCCCAGCGGGTGGGGTGCACACCTGAACGACCTGTTAGCCCAGGGAGCCTGGCCACCTCATCTGAAGAGGGTGTCCTCCAATATGAAGGAACTGCTGGCGGTCAAGTATGCACTATTAGAGTTCCTGGGTCCCCTTCGGTCTCACCATGTCAGAGTAATGTCGGACAACAAGGTGGTGATAGCGTACCTAAATCACCAGGGAGGCACCCATTCTCAGAGTCTGATGGAGATAACCAAATCAATCTTCCACATAGCCGAAAACAACCTCCAGTCACTATCGGGCCTTCACATAAAAGGGGTGGACAACTACAGGGCAGATTATCTAAGTCGCTCTCGCTTGAGACAGGGAGAATGGGAACTGAATCAGTCAGTGTTCTCAGATCTCAGTAAGATGGGGCAAACCAAATATAGACCTTTTCGCAAACCATCTAAACAAAAAAGTGAACTCCTTTTGCTCAATAACACCTTGGGGGAACCCGGTATCTCTAGATGCGTTCCTGATTCCCTGGAACCATCCACTAGCATATGCCTTTGCCCCTATTGCTCTGATTCCAGCAGTGCTGAGGAAGATTCGGGAGGACGGGGCTCACATAATCTTAATAGCCCCGTTCTGGCTGAAGAGGCCTTGGTTTTCCTGGATGATGAGAATGTCCATCTCCGATCCATGGGTACTGCCGGATCTCCCGAACCTCCTCTCCCAAGGCCCAGTTCATCATCCACAGGTGGAGAATTTGCACCTGACAGCTTGGCATTTGAAAGGGAGTTACTAGAAAACAGGGGGTTTTCTCCGGGGCTGGTATCTACACTACTTAAAAGTAGGAAGCCTGTTACAACCAAACAATACGGGAAAGTATGGAAAACATTTCTTTCATCTTCAGGTGTCAAAATGGGGGAGGGTGTCCCCCTTAAAGCCATACTTGAGTTTCTGCAGAAAGGGTTAGAACTGGGTCTGGCCACAAACACCCTAAAAGTCCATGTAGCGGCTCTAGGAGCCTTATTCAACTATGATTTAGCAGGGAATCAGTGGGTTGCCAGATTCATCAGAGCAGCCAGTAGATCAAGACCCCTACCTGTGAAGGTTACCCCTAAGTGGGATCTAAACTTAGTGCTTAAAGCATTATCTAAACCTCCCTTTGAACCCTTAGCGGAAGCTCCTATCAAAATCTTATCCCTTAAAACTTCCTTGCTCGTTGCTCTCACTTCCGCACGTAGAGTCAGTGATATCCAGGCCCTATCCGCTAACCCCCCTTTCACACAAATCCTTGATGATAGGGTCATCCTGAAAATTGACCCAGCATATCTGCCAAAAGTGGCATCCCGTTTCCATAGGACGCAAGAAATATCTCTGCCCTCCTTCTGTCCTAATCCCAAAAACAAAGAGGAAGAGGCATTACATACATTAGATGTGAGGAGATGCCTGATGCATTACATAGAAGCCACTAGGGAGAGTAGGGAGGATACCTCTCTCTTTGTGTGTTTCCAGGGCCCCAGGAAGGGGAAGAAAGCATCTAAGGGCACCCTGGCAAGATGGATTACAGAAGCCATCAGCCTGTCATACTCATCGAGTGGCATACCCGTCCCGGGAAATATCAAGGCGCACTCAACAAGAGCAGTGGCAACCTCTTGGGCGGAGAAGGCCGGAGCTTCTATCGAGCAGATATGTAAAGCTGCTACCTGGTCTTCACCGTCCACTTTCTATAGGCACTATAGATTGGACCTTTCCTCATCTTCGGACCTTACTTTTGGTAAAAGGGTTCTGGAAGCGGTGGTCCCTCCCTAATGTACAAATCTCTGCAATTCTCTCCGTGGTGCCGTCATGGGCGTCAGAGAAAATAGTAGTTACTCACCGATAACGGTGTTTCTCTGAGCCCATGACGGCACCCGTACATTCCCTCCCCTTCACTTCTTGGGTGTGCACAGAAATATAGTGCCGTATGTCAATAGTGTAAATAATCACGCGGTATCTCAACCAAGTAATGTTAAAAATAATAATAATAGAGTCTCCGTTCATAGTTTCCCATCGTTCTCTAGTAAACAACTGATGCAGGAGAGAGGTACCGCCTTTTTATCTGTAGGTTTCCTGTCCTTGGTGGGCGGATCCCCTCTCTCCGTGGTGCCGTCATGGGCTCAGAGAAACACCGTTATCGGTGAGTAACTACTATTTTTTCTTAGATCAAGGTTACGCCCACATGCCTCCTCTTGGTGAGCTCATATGGGGGGCTGGTCGTGGGATGTGCCAGGTATTATAACAAATTATGAGATCCCCAACTTATAGGATATCTTCGACTCTGGAGGCCCAGTGTTGTAGATATTGTCATCATGTTTCCTATTGCGATTTTACCTCTCTATATAAATGAAACATGGCATGGATAGCATCACCTATCAGACTAATATTAAGTTGGAGGGGTTATAATGGCCTTATAGTGATGTAAGTCAATGCGTTACATTTGTCCCTTCCCTACGACGCTGAAAATATTTTTTTCCATAAGACCTTAGGACAGTGATGGCGAACCTATGACACGCGTGTCAGTGCTGACACGCGTAGTCATTTTCAGTGACACGCCGGCCGCGGCCCCATAGAAATTGCTTCTTTCCCAGGGTCTGAAGGAGAGGAAACTCTCCTTCAGGCCCTGGGAACCATATTAATGTGTAAAATAAAGAATTAAAATAAAAAATATTGCTATACTCACCTCTCCGACGCAGCCTGGACTTCAGCGAGGGAACCGGCAGCGTTGTTTGCTTAAAAATCGCGCTTTAACTTCCTTACTTGAAGTCCCGGCTTGTGATTGGTCGCGCGCCGCCCATGTGACCGCGACGCGACCAATCACAGCAAGCCGTGACGTAATTTTAGGTCCTTCAGGATTTTAAAATTACGTTCCGGCGTTGTGATTGGTTGCGTTGCAGTCACATGGGCGACGTGACCAATCACAAGCCGGGACGTCACGGGAGGCAGGACACGCGCGCATTTTAAAATGCGCGTGTCTCCTGCCTCCCGTGACGTCCCGGCTTGTGATTGGTCACGTCGCCCATGTGACCGCGACGCAACCAATCACAACGCCGGAACGTAATTTTAAAATCCTGAAGGACCTAAAATTACGTCACGGCTTGCTGTGATTGGTCGCGTCGCGGTCACATGGGCGGCGCGCGACCAATCACAAGCCGGGACTTCAAGTAAGGAAGTTAAAGCGCGATTTTTAAGCAAACAACGCTGCCGGTTCCCTCGCTGAAGTCCAGGCTGCGTCGGAGAGGTGAGTATAGCAATATTTTTTATTTTAATTCTTTATTTTACACATTAATGTTGTTTCGATACCGATACCCGATACCACAAAAGTATCGGATCTCGGTATCGGAATTCCGATACAGCAAATATCGGCCGATACCCGATACTTGCGGTATCGGAATGCTAAACAATGGCATCCGATCCGATTTTTTATCGGATCGGATGCCATGCAGGAGGTCTGTGGGTCCAAACAACAGAGCTCCGGTGCAGAGCGTCTAGGCCTGGGACTTCCGGTAGGCCAGGCGCAGCTCCCAGAAGTCCCAGGCCTCTGCATCGGATCTGTGTTGTTTGGGCGACAATGCGCTGCTCCCTGCTGCGCTGACCAGAAGGCCCTTCTGAGACTTCTGAGGCCTGAGGAGATAGCTGTCCGGAGGCCCTGTGAGTGCTGTCTGCAGGCAGCAACCATCATCTAGTCATCTAGTGAACTGTGGGGTGTCATTGGCCAATTAACCAAGATAAGTGAGGGGGAGGCTGGAAGAGGCCTGTGCTATGGGTGCCGTTTCCCGCCATTAGGAACGCCATCTTGCAGTACAGACTCAATTTCACCACCATTACTGTTTGTGGTGCATCCTTATTAACCCCTATTTCTGCTAATTGCAGGGTTAACTATAAATATTCTCTCATGGAGAAGCCACAAAATAAGAAACCAAAGTTGAGTAAAGGGAGTGGTAGTAGCAGTAGCCGACCCTTTCAAGTGTCATGGACTGAGATGTACGGCATTATAGAAAAAAATGGCAGATCATTTTGCGTTCTATGTAGTGAAACGGTAGTAAGCAGAACGTGGAATGTAAATAGACATTTTGAAACTAATCATTCCCAGCTCTTGAAAAAAAGTGAGGATGAAAGGAAGGAATACATTTACAGGCAGCTACACCTTCATAAGAGCCAATCTAATTCCATCCTTAAATTTGTAAAAAGCTCTACAAATTTAACATCTGCAAGTCTGAGCATTGCTCACTCCATAGCTCAGCATGGAAAAGCACTCAGTGAGGGAGAATTTATTAAAGATACTCTCTTAAGATGTGCACCAGTTCTGTTTCATGATATGCAGAATAAAGATGCAATTATTAAGAGAATATCTGAGTTACCACTGAGTAGAAATATCATAAAAGACCGAATAATGAGACTGAACGCAAACGTACAACATCAATTAAAGAGAGACATAAGTAATTGTAAATATTTTTCGATCTCTCTTGATGAAACTACTGATGTCACATCACATGCTCAGTTGGCCATTATTGGTCGATATTCTGATGGTCTCACAATGAGAGAAGAGTTGATACAGTTAGTATCAGTGCCAACAAGTACATCAGGAAGTGAAATATGTAAGGTTGTTATGCAAACATTCTGTGACCTAAGCATTGATATTTCTAAAGTTGTGTCAGTGACGACAGATGGGGCACCAAACATGGTGGGGAAAAAAGTCGGATTTGTTAAATTGTTTACGGAAGGTATTGGACATCCGATTGTGCCTTTTCATTGCATTATCCATCAGGAGGCTTTATGTGCCAAAGCAGGATTCACTGAATTAAACGACTTAATGTCAGTTGTTACAAAAATAGTTAATTTAATAGCTGCTCGCCCCCTTCGCAAGCGAGAATTTTCTGCACTTTTACTGGAGGTTGATTCCACCTACAGTGGACTGCTGATGTACAATAATGTAAGATGGCTGAGCCGAGGCAAAGTTCTTGAGCGCTTTGTGGAGTGTTTTGAAGAAATTAAGCTATTTCTTGAGGATACGGATCTGGGAAACTTTCCTCAGCTCTATGATTCTACGTGGGTCAACAACCTGATGTTTTTTACAGATCTCTCTGTTCATATTAATGAACTGAACTTAAAGCTACAAGGTTTTGGCAAAAGTATTGACGTTATGTTTGGATACATAAAAGCTTTTGAAAGTAAACTTAAAATTTTCAAGCGAGATGTAGAAACTAAAACTTGTAAGTATTTTCCTCGAGTAACAAAGTATTTTGAGAAGGCCAGTGCAGCTGTACAAAATGAAATGGAACCCTTGCATATACAGTACCAGCATGTTTTAGACTCGTTACTTGACCAGTTCAGTGATAGATTTCATCAATTTAGAAGCCTAGAACAGACCATGAAAATAATTAAGTATCCTGATGTAGTAGTCTACAGTAGTTTGGAATTAAATGGTTTCCAGTGGATACAAATTGATGATTTGGAGATGCAACTTGCAGAATTTCAGGACAGCATCTGGGCTCAGGTGTTTGTTGACTTGAGGTCAAAGCTTGAGAATCTAGAAAGGTGCCGCTTGGAGAATCAAGAGGAGTGCCACTATGAACAGGAAATTTGGAGTGCCTGGAATAGGTTACCAGACACTTTTAGCACCCTGAAAAATATAGCAATGGCTTTACTCACTATTTTTCCCTCTACCTACTTTTGTGAGACCTTATTCTCAGCATTAAATAATATCAAAACCAACAAAAGAAACAGATTGACAGATGAACTTAGTAGCGCTTGCTTGGGCTTGAAGTGTACAAAATACCAACCTTCAATTGAACATTTAGCTAGTGAAATTCAGCAACAAAAAAGTCACTAAATTTAGTGATGGCGAACCTGTGGCAGTCCAGCTGTTGCAAAACTACAATTCCCATCATGCCTGGCCATTCCAAGCAAAAGCTTTGGCTGTGAAGACATGATGGGAATTGTAGTTTTGCAACAGCTGGAATGCCACAGGTTCGCCCTCCCCCTCACTTATCTTAGTTCACGGCACCCCACACAAGTTAAATAATAGCAAGAACAAGACCAACAAAAGAAAACAACTGACAGATGAACAAAGAAGTCACTAAGCAGGTAAGTTAAATAATTATAATTATACATATTTGTTATTTAAACTATACATGTCGCAAAATTATGTTTTTTTATCAAGGTGACACACCACCCAAGTTATGCTCGGTTTTTTGGCGAATTTTGACACACCAAGCTCAAAAGGTTGCCCATCACTGCCTTAGGATCTTAGGTATCCATTATGACCACTTAAAACTAGCTGTCACTTTATCAGTGGACGTAACCATGGATACATAAGGTCCTGTAATGCCTGCACATGAGGAAAGATACATAGCGAATCAAAAAACTATACTACATTTCTAACTGGAGGTATTTACTAATATTATTATTACACCTACTACTGTACATATTGGGATAGGATCTTGGAGATGGGAACACCCCTTTAAGTCTCATGCCCAATTCCCGCTTTAAAATGAAATAAATATGTCATATCAGCTCAGCACACAAAAGAAAAGCCCTCATTATTTTCAAATAAAGAATTTATGGGTTTGAGAAATGAGATGAGACAAATAAAATGTTTTCTTTACAATGTTCTGATTTTTTTTTAACCTCTAGAATCTATTCATCCGTCGCTTGGTATCACTATATTCGTTCTGACCTGGAGGATCATGTGGCTAGATTATTTTTTTTTCGCAATAAGAACAAATCTTAAAAAAAACAAGGTGAAATTGCTTTCTTTTCTTTATTTCAACCCACGCCATTTTTCATCACATCAGACGGTAAAGTGAATGGTATCTTTCAAAAGTTCCTCGTCCTGCATTACAGCAATATGGCTATGTCAACGGAAAAAAAAAGTTACGACTTGAAAAGGAGGAAAAAATAAAATAAAAGGAAAGCTAAAGATGGGGGAAAAAAATCACCAGCCCATTAAAGCGTTAAAATAACTACGAGTATGTAAATGCAGCTATTTAATATACAAATTCGAGAAAAACAGGTGGCTCATAACAAAAGAGGAACATGTCTGCCAGTGGAATGTGGAAAGTGAGGAGCAGGTCTGCGGATGTCTGGCAGAAAACCCCCTTACATCTTGGAATGTGGGGGCAGTACAGAGCTACAGTGATGGGGCGGGGGGGCACCAACACTATATTCAGTTACTCTAAAACTTCTCCCTCTTTTATCACTTCATGATAGTGCAAAATATACCATAAAAATATTGCTCATTCCATCACCAGGTTATAATGACACAATATGTAAGTGCTAATGTTTCCCCTTGTACTTTATTCTTTTAATGTGTTTTGATTAAAGACATCTGCAGACTGCAAAGAAGAAGTCCTTAGCACCCCATAAAAAACTGCAGGCTTAGGCTCTGTGCACATGTTGCGTTTTTGCTGTGTTTTTTTTCAGTGCAGATTTGTCACAATCCCGAAACCTGAATGGTTTCCTGATGCCATCAGAGTGAGTGAGAATCCTGAAGTCTCGTGCACACGTCGCTTATTTGTGACTTGTAGATTTGATGCAGATTTAAATCTACAACATGTCAATTCTTTAAAGCGTAACCGTCATTTTAACTTTTATTTAATTTATCAACAGTACACATGAAAATAAGCAACTTTCTAATAAATCTTATCAGATAAACTAGCTTCTTTCTCAGACAGAATTGATCAGTCGTTATCAAAATTCTAATTTCTGAGGTCTAAGGGATAACATTTCCCCTTGTGGAGAGCGACACATCAGGCCTGGCATGTCAGAGTGAGGAGACTTGTATGCCATGCAATGATCCTTCGGTAAATTAAATATGTAAATCGCCTCTTCAGAGGTATTTGTACTTGTACTTCTGGTCACTCCAGGGAGGTTGCATTTCTGGAATATAAGAGCACTGGAGGATAATGGTTCCTGGTCGCTTCACGCTTGATTTTTCTTAAATCTTTTCACAGTTAATGTGCATCTTTTTATGTTGTTGACTATTTGCAACAAAACATTTGATGTTCCTGTGATCATGCCCTAATATCTTAGCTATTTCAAGAGTGCTTCATCCCTCTGTAAGACTTCTTTCACATTTGCGTCGGTACGCGGCCGTCACAAAGCGTCGGCGCGACGTACCGACGGACGTTGTGCAAATTCGGCACAATGTAGGCAGCGGATGCAGTTTTTCAACGCATCCGCTGCCCATTCTAACTGCCGGGGAGGAGGGGGCGGAGTTCCGGCCACGCATGCGCGGTAGGAAATGGCGGATCCAACGTACGAAAAAACGTTACATTGAACGTTTTTTCGTGATGAAGGTCTGCCAAAACACGACGCATCCAGTGCACGACGGACGCGATGTATGTCCATACGTCGCGATCCGTCGGCAATACAATTCTATGGGAAAAAAACGCATCCTGCGGGCACATTTGCAGGATGCGTTTTTTTCCCAAAATGACGCATTGCGACGGACAGCAAACGACGCAAGTGTGAAAGAAGCCTAAGACTTTTTTTTTGCAATTTTTGTTCAAACTTTTTTTTTTTTTTTTGAGTAAAACAAGTTACCTGATCTGCTTCACACAGCTTGGAGGTGGAAAATCTGCATGAAAAAAAATTGATAGGGTCAAAATACTTAACAATTGTCCACACAGTGTATGATGCCCAACCTAGGGCTGGGCTTCCCTTGAAGAATGGTAAGTTTTGTACAATACACTGCAATATTACAGTTTAAAGTCTTCATGGAGATTATTAGAAAAAAAGTGTAAGAAAACAATGAAAAATATTTAAACCAAAAAAAAAATTATACAAAAATTAAAATCATTCTACTTTTCCGAGAATGTTATTAAAATCTAAAAATAAATTACATATTTGGTATTGCTACATACATAAAACATAATATTTAACCTATATGATGTACACCAAAACTAAAAAAAGTCAATACAGAAGAATTGCTGTTTTGGGGCACTTTGTGTTCCAAAATTGAGGGAATAAAAATCAAAAAGTGTATGGACTCCAAAATGTTAACCAATAAACTACATCTCATGCTGCAAAAAAAAAAAAACAGTCCCACATATAACTCCTAATGGCAAAAAAAAAGTAATTGTACTTGGAAGGTGGGAAGGAAAAATCGAAAGTGAAGGATTCACTGACACTCCCAAGGGTCTGCATAAACCTAGAACCATCCCTGGGTGAAAGTCATTACTGGATCAAATGCTTGTATTTATAAGGACACTTGCTGGGCAGGTTGGGCAAGTTTACGTTGGACAAAAGTGAAGCTTTACGCCTTAGGGATTGATTAGTTACAAAACAGGTTGTTGTTAATCGACCAAAATAGATTTGTTTAGTAATTGAAAACACATTTTCTCCAGCGGTCCTTCAGGTGCGCCGAACGTCTTTGGAGAAAATCCAGTCTGGCCAAAGATTTCATCCATTACACATTCTATGCTTAAAACATACAATTCACCTCTCCAAACAAACCTGCTTGAACACCCTCATCACTTCACTATCCAACAATCCTAAACAACTTTTTGACACTTTTCATTCTCTTTTCAATCCAAGAGTACAGGCCCCCACCATTGACCTCAGTGCTGATAATCTGGACAATTATTTCCAAGAAAAAATTGACGATGTCCGATAGGACATTTTTTCCCAATCCCCTGACATCCTGCATTGTCCAATCTCCTGTATGGCATCTATCTCACTTTCAGTCTTTGAACCAGTCATGGAAGACAAAGTGACCAGGCTCCTTGCATCTTCTCGCCCTACTACATGCACCAGTGACCATATTCCCTCACATCTCTTTCAGTCCCTTAGCCTGGATGTCACCACTCACCTTACTAAAATATTTAACCCTCTTTGATCTGTCATCTTTCCTTCCTCATTTAAACGTGCTAGCATACATCCATTACTTACTTAAAATCCCTTGACTAGAACTGTGCTGCTAGCTACAGACCTGTGTCTAACCTTCCCTTCATCTCTAAATTTCTGGAATGCTTGGTTGATGTTTAATCCGCTATCTCTCTTCTTGACCTTTAAAATCTGGTTTCCGCTACTTACAGTCTACTGAAACTGCCATTACTAAAGTCTCTAATGATCTACTAACAGCTAAATCTAATGGTCACTGCTCCCTCCTGATTCTCCTGGATCTCTCTGCAGCATTCGACACTGTGGATCACCAGCTCCTCCTCACTATGCTCCACTCTATCGGGCTCAAGGACACCGTTCTCTCCTGGTTCTCCTCCTACCATCTGATTGCTTCTTCACTGTATCTTTTGCTGGCTCCTCCTCCTCTCATCTTTCCCTTAGGCTGCCATCACACTAGCAGTATTTGGTCAGTATTTTACATCAGTACTTGTAAGCCAAAACCAGGAGTGGAACAATCAGAGGAAAAGTATAATAGAAACATATGCACCACTTCTGCATTTATCACCCACTCCTGGTTTTGGCTTACAAATACTGACCAAATTCTGATAGTTTGATGGCAGCCTTACTGTTGTGGTTTCGCAAGGATCAGTCCTAGGCCCCCTCCTCTTCTTATATACAGCCCCTATTGAACAATCAATCTTGTACACAGGGGCAGTATTATAGTAGCTATATTCTCGAACATAGGGGCAGTATTATAGTAGTTATATTCTTGTACATAGGAACAGTATTATAGTAGTTATATTCTTGTACATGGGAGCAGTATTATAGTAGTTATATTCTTGTACATAGGGGCAGTATTATAGTAGTTATATTCTTGTACATAGGGGCAGTATTATAGTAGTTATATTCTTGTACATAGGAGCAGTATTATTGTAGTCATATTCTTGCACATAGGGGGCAGTATTATAGTAGTTATATTCTTGTACATAGAAACAGTATTATGGTAGTTATATTCTTGTACATAGGGAACAGTATTATAGTAGTTATATTCTTGTACATGGGGCAGTATTATAGTAGTTATATTCTTGTACATGGGGGCAGTATTATAGTAGTTATATTCTTGTACATAGGGGCAGTATTATAGTAGTTATATTCTTGTACATAGGGGCAGTATTATAGTAGTTATATTCTTGTACATAGGAACAGTATTATAGTGGTTATATTCTTGTACGTAGGAGCAGTATTATAGTAGTTATATTCTGTACATAGGGAATAGTATTATACTAGTTATATTCTTGTACATAGGAGCAGTGCTACAGTTGTGCTCAAATGTTTACATACCCCAGCAGAATGTTTGCTTTCTTGGCCAAAACTTTTTCTCCACTCATGGTTAGTGGTTGGGTGAAGCCATGTATTGTCAAACTATTGTGTTTTCTTTTTAAATCATAATGACAACCCAAAACATCAAAATAACCCTGATCAAAAGTTCACATACCCCATTTTTTAGTACTGTGTATTGCCCCCCATAACTTTACAAAACAGAAATACCCCCTTAAAGAATGGGATTTCTAGGATATGGAAATAAAGCATATTTGAATAGCTCTTAAATTAGCACTGTTCTCATGAACTGTTTTGTGTCATGGTTAAAAATGAACTGTCCTGGAGGTTTTATGTGTCATTATAAGGATGCGCTCACATCTGCATTTAAACCCGGCGAGTGCAATGTTACTGCATATGGCCTCATGAAATGGCCGAGACTCACCAATGAAAGTCAATTGATGAGAGAAAAAAAAAATCTATGAATTCCAGTTAACTTACTGACGTCAGCGCTTGACACTGAAGCTGCTTTCGCACACGCAGCTCAGTGTCTCCTGGATGCCAGGCTGAGTAGTCGCATTTTATGTGACCGCTCAACAAAGCATCCAGATGTAACAGATTTGGGCTTGTCCCAGGACAAATGGATTATCAGCGGGCAGGGATTTCTTTTTTTTTTTCTTTGGATATTAGGAAATATGTAAAATAGGGTTGAGAGTTTTTATTTCAAATAAAGGATTTTACTCTGTGTCTTTATTAAATTTGACTATGGGGTTAGTATCTCATAGATGCTTCTCCATTACTAACCCCTGGGCTTAATGTCATCGAACATAAAACAGCTGACATCAACCCCATAGCTATTACCTTACTTGCCACTGCACCAGGGCAAGTGGGAAGCGTGGGGAAAGAGAGGAGGCTAAGCACAAGAATTGGCGCATGTAATGGATTCAACATTTCTGGGGTAGTTGACGGCTAATGTTCTTATTCTGGGTGGGGGCCAATATCTATGTTTCCTTTCTCGGCTATAAATATCAGCCCTCAGCTGTCTTCCTAGCCTTTGCTGGTTATTATAGGAGGGATTGAACATTTTTTTAGGGGGTCATCCCTTGTTAATAACCAGTAAAGGCTAAGTAACCAGCAGTGATCTGATATTAATAGCCTGGGAAACTAGATGCTTATTACCCCCTTCCCAGACTATAAACATCAGCCTACAGCTCTCTGCTTTCCCTCAGCTGGTTAAGCAAAGGGGGACTCCACACCATTTGTTTCTTTTATTTAATTATTAGCTAAATACATGTACAGTAAGCTACATATGCACTGCACTAATTGTATATCTCAATTACATCTATTTGTCTATCATCTATCTATATTTGTATTTAAGATTGTTTTATTAGTTATAAAACTAGGTTGGAATTACAGAGAATTACTGTATGCAAAAGCTGATGTTAAAAACGTATTGCCTACGGATGCTAGTTGATTAAAAAATGCATGACAGACTCCAACCTTTCTGGCTGAGAATCTCAGCTACTTTATATACTCAGATGTCAGCGTACCCTAAGGATGTAGCTGAACTGATTTTGTCACTCAAGAAAGCCCATGGCAATAACAATCAGTGTTATATGTGTCTTTTCATTGGATTGCAGGTAATATAATAGATTTATATTCACGTAGCTGGAAGAAAAGCAACGAAATTACAAAATCTGATTTGCTAAATTTTTAATTTGTAAAAAAAAAAAAAAAGCTGATTTTGTTTGGATTTTTTGTAAGTTCCCTTGCAATTTTTATTCTTTAAAAAAAAGAAAGAAAAACAACAAAAAAACCCACCAAAACCTCCTACATTTCTTATAAAGTTCCCCTTCTGACGAAGATACAATTTACCCAATCACACGCAATGTGGCCTGTAGCCCGGTTGCCGCTATCTCTGATCAAACGGCTTCCTATAAGAGATGAAGAGTCAGAAGCCAGAAATGTCAAGCAAGTCTCCAGAGTAAATGACTTGCCAATTCGGTAAGAACATGAAGAAGTTTGGCAGTCCAGGAAGGAAAAAGCAGTCAAGCAAAAACAAATACATTGTACTGTAATCATTTTTTTATGTGTGATTTGTAAAATTAATACAAATTAATAAAATACAAAAAAACAAACAAAATTAACATTTCATATGATTGACATTGAGAGCGGTGAAGTCTGAACGCTAAAAAATGAAATGAAATTGGACAAATGATGACATCAATTGTCGGGACATGTGAATTATTTTTAAGGGTTTTTATTTTTTTTTATTTTTTTTTTTAACAAGCAGGAAATAATCTGACATTTCTTGTTTCTATAATGTTTTATGACTTTAGGAACTGGAGAATTTCCTGAATAAATTCCAGTTTAAAATGGTTTCAAAACGACCCCAGTTGCTGGCGCGTACGAGGACAATGAGTGAGGAAATAAAAGTATGGGAACAATAAATGATGTGATTGTCAATATTTTTATGTGCATCAGCGTAACAGAAACACTCTGATACCCATCATTGAGTCGAAATGTGAAAAGGGTTTACTCATTCATTCGGATTAATGGTTTGAATATCGAAATCTAAATGTGATTGGTTAATGCCAAGATTTAAGATTCAAGAAAATAATGCAGATCCTGTGACGAGCAGACACGCAATCACAATCATGATTTGGATACCAAAACACACATTTTAAAGAAAATGAGAGGCAATGGGCTGTGTTTATCACATCTTGATCATATTTGATGGAAAATGCTAAGAAAAGCATGCAGCAGTTTCATTTGTGCCATGTTTTCACAATATCTACTATATAATTGTCTAAGGGTCACTTCCGTCTGTCTCTGTCTTTCTGTCTGTCTGTCATGGATAGTCATTGGTCGCGGCCTCTGTCTGTCATGTAAATCCAAGTCGCTGATTGGTCGCGGCAAAACAATCAGCGACGGGTACAGTTCGGCGGCAAAATGGCTGCTCCTTCCTCTCCGCAGTCAGTGCCCGGCGCCCGCTCCATACTCCCCTCCAGTCACTGCTCACACAGGGTTAATGGCAGCATTAACGGACCGCGTTATGCCGCAATGTTAACACAGCTATTAACCCTGTGTGTCCAACTTTTTACTACTGATGCTGCGTATGCACCATCAATAGTAAAAAGATCTAATGTTACAAATAATAATAATAATAATAAACAAAAAAAAGGTTATTCTCACCTTCCGACGTCAGGTTCCGGTGCCAAGGATGCTAGACGCCTCGCACTGTCTTCGGCAGAGCAAGCGGCAGGTTCCGGTGCCAAGGATGCTATGCGCGAAGGACCTGCCATGACGTCATGTGACCACGACGTCATCACAGGTCCTGCACTCATACCAACCCTGGGACCGGAAGCTGCCGCGTGCATCGCACACAGGCGCCAGGACTTCAAGGAGCCTTCGGAAGGTGAGTATATGTTTATTTTTTATTTTAAGTCTTTTTTAGCCACGCATATAGTGCCCACATTGTTATATACTACGTGGGCTGAGTTGCATACTGCGTGGGCTGCGTTATATACTACATGGCTGCTATGTACTACGTGGGCAGTGTTATATACTATGTGGGCTGTGTTATATACTGCGTGGGCTGTGTTATATACTGTTTGGGCTGTGTTATATACTGCATGGCCACTGTTATATACTGTGTGGCCTGTATTAATTCATCGGGTATTCAGAAATATGTCGTGGCCTGTGCTATATACTATGTGGCTGCTATATACCTACATATTCTAGAATACCCGATGCGTTAGAATCGGGCCACCATCTAGTGTAAAGAATAAATTGGTAAAGTGTTCATAGTTTCAGATGTTTGTCATCATTATTATTGTTCCAGATTTTTGTTTAATAGACAATCAATAATAAATAACACATAGGCCTTGATGTGTAGTCTGAGGAATTTTTACTACGTCCCAAAAAAATATACAATATCATGTATTTTTTTCACCTGAATGAGTTTAATTAATTATAATATTTTGTTCATGGTTGATTATATTTTTTTGTCATCATTATTTTCCATATAATCTCAGTTCAATTGTGCAGGCAGACTACATGTTGTACTAGCACCCTACGTGATATGCTTTTTTTTAACATTCTGTCAAATACAGTCATGGCCGAAAGTATTGGCACCCTTGAAATTGTTTTAGAAAATGAAGTATTTCTCCCAAAAAATTGTTGCAGGTGCAGATATTTTGTTATACAGATTTCTATTTCATTTATGTGTATTGGAGCAACACAAAAGAAAACAAAGAAAAAAGTCAAAATTGGACATCATTTCACACAAAACCTCAAATATGGGCCAGACAAAATAGTTAGCACCCTCAACTTAATAATTAGTTGCACAGCCTTTGGAATAAATGACTGCAATCAATCGCTTCCTATAACCATCAACAAGCTTCTTACACCTCTCAAATGGAATTTTGGACCACTCTTCTTTTGTGAACTGCTCCAGTTCTCTCCTATTTGAAGGCGCCTTCTCCCAACAGCAATTTTAAGATCTCTCCACAGGTGATCAATGGGATTTAGATCAGGACTCATTGATGGCCACCTCAGAACTCTCCAGTGCTTTATTTCCATCCATTTCTAGGTGTTTCTTGAAGTATGTTTGGGGTCATTGTCCTGCTGGAAGACCCATGACTTAGGAAGTAAACCCAGCCTTCTAACACTATGTTCTACATTTTGACCCAAAATCCTTTGATAATCTTCAGATTTCATGATACCTTGAACACAGTCACCCAGTGCCAGAGACAGCAAAACAACCCCAAAATATCTTTGACCCTCCACCATATTTGACTGTAGGTACTGTGTTCTTTTTATCATATGATACATTGCACCCTGACAATACGTAGTAGAATTCTAGATTTGGTTATAGATATTAACGATGAAGAAAACATCATGTAAATCCAACATGGCTTCTTTTACTAATAAAGCAATAAAACTCACGGATTGTCTTGAATTGAATTTATTGTGCACACAAAATTAATATAATATATAAAGTATATACAGGAATCAAGGTTGTATGGGACGCCTTCGCTCACTACGGGTTCGGACTGTATGTCGATTAAAGTTGCCGATTAAATTTCCAGTTTCAGAAATGAATCCTTTGTCACTTTTCTTTTCGACTTTTCAACCGTAACGTGAAGTGACGATTTTGCAAATAGCTTAAGGGATCCTTACTGCCTGTTTTAACCTTGTCGAGTCTTTTGTATTGTTGTGGCTGTCAATTAGCACAAGAGGGGTTTGACGGTGATTTTCAATAATTTGTGCCACACTATTGAATTTCTGTATAGAAGAAGAAAACGTATCGGATATTAAAATGGCATGTATGATTGTGAATTCAAAGCAAAGCCAGATCTTCTATTTTCTGGACGCGCATTTTTCAGTAAATACTTGTATCTTATCTGAGCTCTGCATTGTGAAATGCTGCGTGGTTTGTGAATTAGACTGTAGCAAGTATGAGGAGGGCACTCTACAAAGGAGGACATTGACGAAGATCTGGTAATAACATTAGGTTATTGACTAGATTAAATGCCTGCTTCCTGCTTGTTTCTAAAATGAATTAACCCTGCACTAGAGCGGGTGCAAGGAGCGTTAGTAAGAGAACGGAAGGAAAGCAGTGTCAAAACATATGATCAAACTTCGGGCTATTCATTTTAGAAAAGCTAAGGCTTAGGAGGCAAACTTATTACAAGGTTCAAATACAGAAGAGAAATCTTTGTGATAATCTTTTTATACCTAGGCTTGCAACAATGATAGGCGGGCAAATAAGGAAATAAGGTTTTATAAAAGCGGTTGTTCGGTCAAAACAGATACATCTGCAGTCACTCTGTGTTACTGCAGACTTATGAATCCCACCAGTGCATGCACTATGTGCTGCGGGATTCCATGGTTTCAGACTGGGTATGTATGAGTTATACATTCTCCTGGGCAGTGGGCACGGCCTCGCTCTCCGTACACTTGTATAGAGCGAGGCCGCACCCTCTTGTCAGCCATGCCTACTGGCGGGACGTGTCACTAGATGGGGTGTGGCCTTGCTCCATACAAGTGTATGGAACATGGCCATGCCCACTGGACGGGAGTATGTATAACTCATACATACTCTCCACTCCCGGGTCTGAACCAGCGATTTCCCGCAGCATACAGTGCATGCCCTGGGGGAATTCATAAGTCTGCAGACACACAGAATGACTGGAGACGTATTGATCTGGCCTGGACATCACCTTTAACATCACAGATTCTTTACTGTACAAGCACTGAGAACATGAAACTATTTGCTACAAATGTTGTAATGCTCAATTAATAAATAAAGGTCTTTATGCTTTTTTTTTTTAAATATAATATTACAGAGTATGGGCACCAGATTCATTGATGGGATATTGGTTCAGGGAACTAGTCTGATTGCTGTATGTGGAGTCAAGAAGGAGTTTTCTTCTCTTATATGGGGAAAATTAGAATCTGCCTTATGGGGTTTTTCTCTTCCTCTGGATCAACAAGTCAGAGTATACACTGTGTGCAAAATTATTAGGCAAGTTGTATGTTGATCACATGATACTTTTTATACATGTTGTCCTACTCCAAGCTGTTCAGGCTTGAGAGCCAACTACCAATTAAGTAAATCAGGTGAGGTGCATCTCTGTAATGAGGAGGGGTGTCCAATGACATCAACACCCTATATAAGGTGTGCTTAATTATTAGGCAACTTCCTTTCCTTTGGCAAAATGGGTCAGAAGAGAGATTTGACGGGCTCTGAAAAGTCCAAAAGTGTGAGATGTCTTGCAGAGGGATGTAGCAGTCTTGAAATTGCCAAACTTTTGAAGCGTGATCACCAAACAATCAAGCGTTTCATGGCCAATAGCCAACAGGGTCGCAAGAAGCGTGTTGGGCAAAAAAGGCACAAAATAACTGCCCATGAATTGAGGAAAATCAAGCGTGAAGCTGCCAAGATGCCATTTGCCACCAGTTTTGCCATATTTCAGAGCTGCAATGTTACTGGAGTAACAAAAAGCACAAGGTGTGCGATACTCAGGGACATGGCCAAGGTAAGGAAGGCTGAAAAACGACCACCTTTGAACAAGAAACAAGATAAAACGTCAAGACTGGGCCAAAAAATATCTTAAGACTGACTTTTCAAAGGTTTTATGGACTGATGAAATGCGAGTGACACTTGATGGGCCAGATGGATGGGCCAGAGGCTGGATCAGTAAAGGGCAGAGAGCTCCACTCCGACTCAGACGCCAGCAAGGTGGAGGTGGGGTACTGGTATGGGCTGGTATCATCAAAGATGAACTTGTGGGACCTTTTTCAGGTTGAGGATGGATTGAAGCTCAACTCCCAGACCTACTGCCAGTTTCTGGAAGACAATTTCTTCTAGCAGTGGTACAGGAGGAAGTCGGTATCATTCAAGAAAAACATGATTTTCATGCAGGACAATGCTCCATCACATGCCTCCAACTACTCCACAGCGTAGCTGGCCAGTAAAGGTCTCAAAGAAGAAAAAATAATGACATGGCCCCCTTGTTCACCTGATCTGAGCCCCATAGAGAACCTGTGGTCCCTCATAAAATGTGAGATCTACAGGGAGGGAAGACAGTCCACCTCTCGGAACAGTGTCTGGGAGGCTGTGGTGGCTGCTGCACGCAATGTTGATCGTAAACAGATCAAACAACTGACAGAATCTATGGATGGAAGGCTGTTGTGTCATTATAAAGAAAAGGGGCTATATTGGTCACTCATTTTTTGGGTTTTGTTTTTGCATGGCAGAAATATTTATTTCTAAATTTTGTACAGTTATATTGGATTACCTCATGAAAATAAACAAGTGAGATGGGGATATATTTGGTTTTTATTAAGTAAACATACTGACCATTTGGGCATTAAACCAAATGAAATCAAGATGTGTCTTTTGCTTTTTAATAAAAAAAATATAGCCTTTATTTACATATATTAAAATACACACAACAATAAAATAGTGCCTCTACACCAGTGACTAATAACTCTTGAAGGTCAGCTGAAACATGTGCATGCAAATATCAAAAAACTTGATTTGGGAAAAAAATGTATTGGCTACTCATATAATCATTATATACTACTTGCAAACATTATAAAGGACATTTATGTTTCACCTAGTATTATTTATGGAAAAAATCTAATGTCCTAAAAATAACTACTTACAATAAACTGTCTATTCAGACATACTAATGAGGAGAGCAAGGAGAAACCACATGAAAAGCGTATATCCGGAGTGTGACTATGTATCAATAGATTTTTTCCATAAATAATACTAGGTGAAACATACATGTCTTTTATAATGTTTGCAAGTAGTATATAATGATTATATGAGTAGCCAATCATTTTTTTTCCCATATCGAGTTTTTTGATACTTCCATGCACATGTTTCAGCTGACTTTCAAGAGTTATTAGTCACTGGTGTAGAGGCACTATTTTATTGTTGTGTGTATTTTAAAATATGTAAATAAAGGCTATTTTTGATGGAGTGTTGCCCACCCTATGTGTAGGAGAATGGGCTGGGGTTGTATGTTTACCTATTGGTTTTTACTAAGTTGCCTAATAATTCTGCACAGTAATAGTTACCTGCACAAACAGATACCCTCCTAAGATAGCCAAATCTAAAAAAAAACAAAAAAAAAAAACACTCCAACTTCCAAAAATATTAAGCTTTGATATTTATGAGTCTTTTGGGTTGATTGAGAACATAGTTGATGATCAATAATAAAAATAATCCTCTAAAGCACAACTTGCCTAATAATTCTGCACACAGTGTAGATTGAACTCCATGGACTTATGTCTACCTTCAACCATAAAAACTATTAAACTATCCATTTATGGAGGCATAATTATCCACTGTCAACTCTTCATGAAATAAAATATAAAGGGTCTGATCCTGTATTACACCATAATAATCGAAAAAAATAAAATAGTTATCACCCATCCTAGTATTACATGTTTTTCAAAATTATCCTGAGGTTCTTAGTGAAGTGGTTGTCCTCCCGGTATAGGATATGGATGAGCCTGAGCTAATAACAACTGATCAATGGCGGTGCCGAGTGTCTGAACTGGCAAATCTGATATTGATTACCTATCATAAACATAGGACATCAATATCATATTCCAGACAAACCCTTCAATAGTTTGATCAAGATGTAAAAGCCCACTGCCACGTTACAGTGACCTCATTTTAGTGGGTCCCTATTCTATTAAGTGGAACACTGCATGGTACCATTACTGCTCACTAGGAAGAGTAGACTATTCATGAGAGGACCAACATGACCTAAATCCCTGAGTGCTCGCTCATGACTCTGCCACTTTTTTTTCCCATTTTGAGCTTCATGCCTCCATTGCAGAGATATTCACATTTGTTGCTTTTGGAGAGCAGTATGTGAAATCTCTGCTTGCAGTGCAATTGGCCATTTCTTCAGATTTTTCTCTGGGGGCAAGTGCTGTCACCACTCCATCTCGGATGCTGCAATCACAGCTGGGCAATTTATCTAGCAGTCTCAAATGCTATTGAGTTTTGACTGACAGGGTCTGGGAGGGAGAGGTGAAAGCACACACCTGATAGAAGATGCTGAAGAAATTCACAGTTGCACTACAAGCAGAGATTTCACATATTTCTGCAATGGAGCAATGCAACCTAAAATGGAAAAAAGCATCTGAATAAAATAAGCTCAGAGATTTCTACCAGGTATTTACTGTATTTTTTGGATTTGGGGGGGGGAATGGGGGTGCATTTTATAATCCAAATGTAACTTACTGGGGGGGTGGCTGCGGTTGAACAGGGTCCCAGCTAGCGGGTTTGCTGGCAACCGTGAAGGAGGCAGGAGTGGGGCGATGCTGCAGGACCCAGGCTGGGAGGAGGGGGTGTTTGGTGGTGAGAGACTGTGGCAGTACCTGGGCTTTCAAAAAAATGTCAGGAGACCCCACACTTACCATCCTCTTCACTGCGGTGGACTTCTGGAAAATGGCCGCCGGAGGCGGCGCATGCGAAGATGGAGATATCGGCTCCCAAGATCTCAATCTGCGCATGCACTGCCTCCGGTGACCATTTTCCTGAGGTCCACCTGAGTGAAAAGGACGGGAAGTGCAGGAACTCCTGACATTGTGTAAAAGCCCTGACCTCGCACCATCGAACACCCCCTTCTCCCCAGCCTGAGGCCTATAACATTGCCCTGCTTCTGTTTTTGCTGCCAGTTTCCTGCAGCAGCGACCCTGCCTTCTGGGACCTCGCTTCACTGCTCTTTTTCCCCCTTGGTAAGCTACCATAAAAGTGCACTATAAGACACACTACCATTTTATAAAAAAAAATGTTTTCCTATTTTTCTCCCCAAAATTTGAGGTGCATCTTATAGTCTGTAAAATACGGTAACTCATTTTTTGAGCAAGTGATAGGTCCTCTTTAGACTTGTTAGTATCACTCTAATAAAAGAAAGCATACAGTATATTATAGTAGAATTTATTTTTTACCTCTTCTCCACTTTTCTCACTCCCCAGAGCATACTGTCGTGTAGCCTCAATATATCGCACTGGAATATTATACACTCGTCTTTTGTAAAATACTACTAGGGTGAATGGGTGACTGGAGTCTTGTCTACTGCTTTTCCTCACTAGGAAAGATCCATCCTATTGAAAACAAAAACCCTTCTTGTAATAATTTTCATAATTATTATTGCTACTTAGAATCTTAAAAACCAAGTAGAGACGATACCTTGGAGGTAGCAGTCAGAGCATCTTCTGCTTTCTGTCGGTCACACGATGAAACGTACCAGTCTTTATTCAAGACCTCAGCGTCCTGCAACACAAAAACACACACAGCATGAATAGTGCTTACATCACAATGTGACTGATATATCATGAGGCATGCTAGTGCTTGGGTACACCACATTACCGCTAAAAATGAAAATAGAGCGAGACCTCTCTTCTTCACCGCATATGCATAAAAAAAGCATAAGAAAGTGCATCGTCTAAATTCAATATTAATTTTTTAACAAATTCTGAGATTAACATGATTTTTGGTCTGTGCTTGCAGGATAAATGAGGTCTGAAAAGTATAAATAAGGTCTTTATTCTCACCGAGTTTTGACACCATTATCAAGGTAAAAAATTCAAGTGACACCTTGGTTTACGGCTCCGAAACTCGTTGGTGTGAATAATAACAAAAACCCTAAAACTTATGTATGCTCTCCAGACCTTATTTATCCCACAAGTGTGGCCTCCTGTTAATCTTTGAATTGGTAAACTGCTACAGTATTTTTGGCTTCTGTCAGTGTTGCGTCCTCACACAACCCCCATATATAGGCGCTACCATAATCGCTCATCCCCGTATTGCTCCATACAGTACTGCCCTATTTGTGCACTTCTGTCCCATCCAGATTCCCTCTACTTTTTTTAAAAAATCTGAGATATTTCCTTATGGCTTATTTCTCCAAAGCCGCAAACACCGCTTCTGATTGGCGGTAAAATCATTATCGCAGGTCAGATGGACGCAGTTCTCACTCGGTCAAAAGGTTGATGTAGCAGCTGCGGTCCTACTGAAGGACCCCAGGTCTGCAGTCCAATAGGTTGACATAGCAGCTGGGGGCTTACTGAAGGACCCCAGGTCTGAAGTCCAATAGGTTGATGTAGCAGCTGGGGGCCTACTGAAGGACCCCAGGACTGCAGTCCAGTAGGTTGATGTAGCAGCTGGGGGCTTACTGAAGGACCCCAGGACTGCAGTCCAGTAGGTTGATGTAGCAGCTGGGGGCCTACTGAAGTACCCCAGGTCTGCAGTCCAATAGGTTGATGTAGCAGCTGGGGGCCTACTGAAGGACCCCAGGTCTGCAGTCCAATAGGTTGACATAGCAGCTAGGGTCCTTCTGAAGGACCCCATGTCTGCAGTCCAATAGGTTGATGTAGCAGCTGGGGGCCTACTGAAGGACCCTAGGACTGCAGTCCAATAGGTTGATGTAGCAGCTGGGGGCCTACTGCCATTTTAGTATACTATCAGGCTCTGTCCTAAGTATTAACAAATATTTTGGAAATGAAATAAAGCTTTATTTTGTGGGGAAAAACAGCACTAAACACAATTTGTATTGTTGCATCTCTAACTATAAAATTAATATGATTTGTAACCCTGCACACTGAATGCCATAATGAAAAACAATGCCAGAACTGCTGCTTATCATTCATCCTGCCTTTCAACTTACCAAAAAGGTATGTGAACCCCCCCAAAATACTAATAAAGATGGCACATTAACCCCTTCATGACCTATGATGTACGTGGTACGTCATGGCGATTTTTTGCTCACAGAAGCAGTTTGCACGTGATCGCCACCAGATGATCAGCTAACATTATAGCTGACACCTGGCTCTCATTGCCAGGAGTGTTGCCCACACCGCTCCCAGCAGTTCAATTTGCTAGATGCTGCGATAGATATCAGCTGACATGTGCCTTTAACAGCCGCGGGTGGAATCACGATCCACCCATGCCTGTTAACATGTTAAATGTCGCTGTCAATCGCTGACAGTAGCATTTAACATGAAAGCGCCAGAAGTGTGTCATAAACCCCGCCCATCGGCGCTCATGTCACATAACCACAGGTTGCCACGACAATCTGGGTTCTGCAGGAAACCCCTACTGTTGTCATTGATGGATAGCTATGAGCGCTGCCCAGTGACTGCGATCATAACAGATGAGCATTTTAGCTACACATAGCAGAAGATCTCAGCTTCTGGTCTCCCATAGAGATTATTAAAACCAGTAAAAAGTGAAAAAAATGTTTTTAAAAATATATAAAATAATATATATATTTATATATATATATATATATATATATATATATATATATATATATATATATATATATATAAAAATAATATCTTTAGATCACCCCATTCAAAATAAAACAATTAATAAGAAATACACATATTTGGTATTCCCGCATTCAGAATTGCCTGATCTATCAATATGTAAAAAGAATTAATCCGATCAGTAAACGGCATAGTGAGAAAAAAATCAAAATGCCAGAATTACTTTTTTGGGTCTCCGCAACATTGCAATAAAATGCAATAACGGACGATCAAAAGATCGTATCTACACCAAAATAGTATCAATAAAAATGTCAGCTCAGCACGCAAAAAATAAGCCCTCACCCAACCCCAGATCACAAAAAATGGAGACGCTACGGAATTTTTTCCACTCGTAATGACCTGGAGAATCATAATGGCAGGACAGTTTATTTAGTGATCAGGGTAAAAAAAAATAAAAAAAAAACATTGTGGAATTGAAGTTTTTTTTGCAGTTTATCTGCTCTTTGAATTTGTTTCCTGTTTTCCCA
Source organism: Ranitomeya variabilis (assembly GCF_051348905.1). Classification (NCBI taxonomy): domain Eukaryota; kingdom Metazoa; phylum Chordata; class Amphibia; order Anura; family Dendrobatidae; genus Ranitomeya; species Ranitomeya variabilis. Next base: position 57,153,651 of record NC_135235.1, on the reverse strand, counting down.
TATACTATATGGTAAAACCAATGGTTTCGTACAAAAGTACAACTTATCCTGTAAAAAACAAGCCCTCACATGGCCATATTGACCGAAAAATTAAAAAAAAGTAGGATAGGTCATGAATGTTTAATTGGTGGGGTGTGACAACCACACCCCCGTCGATCAGCTGTTCCCAGTGTCAGCAGCTGCCGGAACTGCTTAGTTATGGTACTGCACCCCTCCCCTTTTGATTTGAATAGGGGTGGATGTGCAGTACCGGCCGCGGCCACTATACAGACAGATCTGTGCTGTGCAGCTCCACAGCTGAGCAGTTCCTGCCGCCGTCAACACCGGGAACAGCTAAGGATAAGGCATCAATGTCAATCAACAATCTCTTTAAGTGTCTCGTCCTCTTTTTATTTAATTAATTTATGCAATTATGCGCAAAAAAAGTAGTTCATTGTAAAAATTCATTTTATACGTTTTATTAGTTTTCACCAGAAATCTGGTGTAATGTTTGAGCAGGGCCCTCACGCCTCTTGGTATCTGCTGCGGAATATGTTGGCGCTATAGAAATAGGAATTATTTTTATTGTGACTGTATCAAAAAAGTGGTGTCAAAGTCAAACACCAATCACCAAATAAATAAAAAAACAAAATGTATAAAAAAACAAAGCAGCTTTATCTAAAACATGACACATCAACCTGCAATGTCAAAAATGCAATAGAAACGCTTGTGAAAAAGTGTGAGTAACCTAATTTAGCTTTTGGGTGCAGAAAATCTGCAACATCAAAAAGCAGTAAATACTCATCGCGGGAACGTAGCCTTACAGTTATAGTAACCCATGTGGTTGAAACAGCATTCCTATTTGAAGTTAATTTTTATCCTGAATTAATATATTCAACAATTGCTCGAGTTACAATTTTGTTATTATTATTACTAGATGGTGGCCCGATTCTAACGCATCGGGTATTCTAGAATATGCATGTCCACGTAGTATATTGCCCAGCCACGTAGTATATTGCACAGCCACTTAGTATATAGCACAGGCCACGGAGTATATTGCAGAGCCCACGTAGTATATAGCACAGCTCACGGAGTATATTGCCCAGCCACGTAGTATATACTCACCTTCCGTCCGCAGCTGTCACCGCCGCATGTGCTGCGCTGTTTCCTGCTGTCGCGGCCATCATCAATGAACGCGGCCGTCATCACTGACCGCGGCCGCTAATTTAGTCCATGACTTTTGGCCGCGGTAGGTCCAACAGCGCCCATGGTCCCGGCCGGCTCCGCCTTCCTCACGGTGACTCTGCCCCCTTTGCAGCGCTGACCGCTGCCGCTAATTTAGTTCCTGGCTTCTGGCCGCGGTACACCCAACAGCGCCCATGGTCCCGGCCGGCTACGCCCTCATGGACTCCGCCCCCTTTGCAGCGCTTCTGGCCAGGCCTGTATGGAGTGGGCGGGGACTCGCTCTGCATACCTCCTGGCCTCTCCTGCCCTTTGTCTACGCTCACTGGCTGGCCGCGACCAATGAATATCCACGACAGACAGAAAGACGGAACTGACCCTTAGACAATTATATAGTAGATTATTATTTATTATTATAGCGCCATTTATTCCATGGCGCTTTACATGTTCTTATTAGTGATGAATGAACGTGCTTGGATAAGGTGTTATCTGAGCATGCTCGGGTGCTAATCGAGTGACTTCGGCGTGCTCGGAAATTATGTTCCAGTCCCTGCGGCTGCATGTTTCACCGCTGTTCTACAGCCACAACACCTGCAGGGATTGTGTAAGGCTACGTTCACATTAGCGTTGTGCGACGCAGCGTCGGGCGCCGCTGCGTCGCCGCATGCGTCATGCACCCCTATATTTAACATGGGGGCGCATGGACATGCGTTGCATTTGCGTTTTGTGACGCATGCGTCGCTGCGGCGCCCGCGTCAGGGCGCACAGGACGCAGCAAGTTGCATTTTTTGTGCGTCCAAAATCAAGCAAAAAAAGGACGCATGCGTCACAAAACGCTGCGTTGTGCATGCGTTCACATTTGCGTTGTGCGTTGCGTCGCCGACGCTGCGGCGCACAACGCAAATGTGAACGTAGCCTAACAAACAGACATTCCCTACATGTGTTGCAGCTGTCGAACAGCCGTGAGACATGCAGCCGCGGGGACTGGAACATATTTTTCGAGCATGCTGAAGACAGTCGGTTAGCACCCGAGCATGCTCAGATAACACCTTATGAGAGCACGTACGCTCATCACTAGTTTTTATCAAAGTCACATTACAGCCAATACGAGCTGCTGCATTGACACATCACAGGCCGCTATAAGCAACGCTCTCCAGTCTGCTCCCTACTTGCCAGGCAAAAATCCAGTGTTTAGATTCCTCACATTCCTGAACAGTTGTAGAACTCACTGCCCTGAATTCTCCAGTAATGAATTGGCCGTAACATCATCAACAGTCACAGACACCTAAACCGAGAACTCACACTCCTACTGGATGATCTGTGTTTTCTTCATAAGTTCATTGATGCTTCTAACCTCATATTCCTGTAGGAATTATGTAACTGATAATTCTTCAATCAGAGATTATTAGTATCTGGTTCATACGAGTTTTAACAGAATATATTATGGAAGATGAGGTTTCATTTTAATAGTTATAAAAATAATCGGAGATCAGTTTATCACACACTTTCTTTGAGGACTTTTTAAAGGAAATATATATTCAGAAAGTAACATCCTGTGATTTTTCAGCGACCTCATTATTATCACAGACACAATAACAATGACATGTAACACCTATACATACAGCTAATACACAATGACCTTTGCACACGCTCATTAGATGCTTCAATACAGAGCAGTCATGTACAGAGTCTGTCTATTGCTGCTTTTGTACATGAGGATGTCCGGAAACAACAGGACACATGTGTCTTGAATATCCACAGTGGTCTATGTTAAAATTGCGAGACTTCAAATTTGTATTTTTAATACATATTGTGATATGGAAAAAAACATTTACAGTATATTTTTTAAAAATACATTTCATATAAAAGCCTGATTTAAAGCAATAGGTCATTTTTATTTATTTTTTTATTGTGGATCTGTCATCAGATTTCATGATGCAAACTGATAACCCCTCAAAAACCAATCAGAAAACACTTTGGTAGCAGGATATTGATGCCATACACGTTGGGATAAGTTGTCAACATCAGATCGTTGGACCCACACCCGCCAGCTAGTTATAAGATCTGGCGACATTGCAGCTCCATTCAATACGTTGACAGTTGACATATAGCCACCACCAGAGCTTATAACAGCTGATCAGTGGGAGTGTCTGGTGTCGGACCCCCAACAATCTCATAATAATGACTTGTCCAGTAGACAAATCATCACTGTCCAATAACAAATTGAATACATTGCTAAATAGATCTCTTACACCTAGGTAAGGATGCTGTATTTACATAGTTAAAAGTCCTTCTGACATGGCAAACATCTAGCCTGATAGACAGATCCTCAGTGTCCCTCCTCCCTGCTGCAGCTGAGATCTCACTCTGCTCAGTACAAGCTGCAGATGTCAGGCTGTGGAAGCGGAGACTGAATACACTTGTACTCATAGGATATTTCAATCTATATTTGAAAGCATACAATGCTTTCAGGATTATACACCAACATCATCAAATCTACTTGTTTGCATTATAAAATCTGGTGACAGATCTTCTTTAATGCAATTTTCTTATTTTATTTTTTTACAGTATTTAATATACATTATGTATATGTGCATAATACTAACCATAATATATACCACATTATTGCAGCAAATAGCTGCATATAAATGATCAGAATTGTGCAAGTATGGCTGTATCCGGCTAGATACGAATACAATTCTTTGTATTTTCTTCTTACCTGCTCTACTATACTTCCATGACGAGTTTGGTTCGGTATATAACGTGTTGTAACCTCAGGAGGTCCTGCATTACAAAATACGAAAAAAAAAATCCGACTTTTTTTTCAAATAAAATTTCACTACATACAAAAAGTCATGTACACATTATATACAGAGACGACCATTAAAACCTGGAGAACCCATTAAACAAGTTATTTGATGTGAAGCTTGAACAGTTAAAATATTAACAAAAATACTAAGCAAAAAATGCTTTCTTTCTAGATTTGCGTCTTAAAAAAAAAATTATATAAATTACACAGAAATTTTTCTCGCTTAAAACAAAGTCTCATACAGCCACATCAGCGAAGAAATTAAATGCAAAAATGAACAAAAAAAATGGCCATTCATTAGTGTCCTTTGACACCTTGTAATTAAAGGGATAAGTTGTGCGTGCTGCCAGTAAAGAGTTAAGAATGGATCTCAAATAGTTGGGGATCCACTTGCAATTTCAAGTGCTAGTGCTTTTTGTTTTGTTAAATAATGGTTGCTCATTTATTCTGGGGGAGTCCAGCAGGTGAACCTATGGACCAGGCATTTATATCAAAGGTATTCAACCCCTCACAAAGTTATCAGAAAACCCCTTTATGCGTTAAAAGGGTTGTTCGCTTGCAAGTTATTGATGATCTATCCATGGGATAAGTCATTAATATCAAATTAGTGGTGGGCTGACACTTGGCACCCCACCAAGTGTGCTTGCTTCTAACAGCTGATCAGTGGGAGTGCTTGGTGTCAGACCCCCAACTATCTGATATTGAAGACTTATCCATATGGCATCAATATTTTGTGACCGGGCAACCCATATATATCAAATATTCATTTTAAATGGATGTTGGAAGCATATATGTGTCATTTATGTACAGCATCCAATCCAGGGTGTTCAATCAAAAGGTTTATTCCTCCATCAAATGAAGAACATTTCGACCTGTTATGCTATGTTCACACATTGTATTTTTGCAGCGTTTTTTTAATGCAACTTTTTAGCTGCTTTTCACAGCACCAGCAAAGTCTGAGGCTACTTTCAAACTAGCGTTAACTGCATTCTGTCACAATGCGTCGTTTTGCCGAAAAAACGCATCCTGCAAAAGTGTTTGCAGGATGCGTTTTTTCACCATTGATTTACATTAAGCGACGCATTGTGACGGATTGCCACACGTCGCACGACGGATGAGTCATGCAGTGGCGGACCGTCGGGAGCAAAAAACGCTACATGTAACGTTTTTTGCTCACAACGGTCCGCTTTTTCCGACCGCACATGCGCAAAAATGCATCCGCTGCCCGTTGTGCGGCGGAGACAACGCTAGCGTCGGCCCGACGCACAGCGACGGGCCGAGCCCGACGCTAGTGTGAAAGTAGCCTGAGATTTCAGAACTCTCATGCATACAACTTTTTTTTTCCCCCCCTTGACTGTTTTTCGTCAAAGAGCTGCGTTTTTGCAAAATGCAGCCTGTCACTTCTTCCAGCGTTTTCTCAGCGTTTTTCACCCTCTGAAAATAATAGGTGATGGAAAAAATGCAGGTATTAGGTTTTGCTGCGTTTTTGGTGCCGAAAAACAAAAACGTAAAAAAAAAAACAAACAAAAAAACAAACAAAAATGCTGCAAAAAAAGCAGCACTCAGCAAAACCTGCTTTTTTACGATGCTTCTTTACTGCCAAAGGAGTAGGTATTGCTGCGGAAAATAATGCATAATAAAATGCAACGTGTGAACATAGCCTTACAGGTCTTTATCAACACTTGATAAAGAACTATAACAGGTCGAAACGTTGTTCATTTGATGGCAGAATAAATTTTACCGATTGATTTAACACCCTCGATTGGATGCTGCCTACCTGTACATTTGCTGCTATACTTCCAAGTGGGTTCCTTGGAGATTTTGGACGTGTGTCCCCCTCCGTGAGTGATGCCAGCTACCTTTTTCTGGATAAACAGTATGTAATAATCTTATGGTGTCATCATAACGTAAGCTGTACCAGTAACACTAGGTTACTGAGATGGTTTAATGTGATTGGATTTTGGGTCCAGGTTTTTTGAGTAACCAAAAACTGGCTGGGAAAAGTTGATCCTATGATCCAGTCTATGGTTTACAAGCCTATTAGCATCATCTGGATTAACTCAGCAGTGTGGAGTGCGTTGAAACTGGAGAAAGGCAGATCTGCTGGTTAGCCTGCTCTTCAAAGAGAGGTGTGCAGGAGCCGAACAGTGGTGTTTGTTTGGTGAACACGTTTAATACAAGTGTGAGCTGCTGCTGGGAATACCGAGGTTGTTAAGGCAGCTACATTTATGTGGTTTCAATCTGCCCGAAGTAAAGGACTGTTTATGTGATCTATTGATACTGAAGGAAGGTTGTTTTTCATTTGGAGCCGTAAAGTTTATGATGAACAATAAGCTACATAATGTTTTGATATAAAACCCTGTGCCACGCATATCCAAGCGGCTACCCGAGAGCGTGAATCCCCACAGTCGTAATATTACATGTCAAATCACCCGTATCAGCCATATGGACAGTTTTTTTTTTTTAAGGCTGAGTCACCAATTGTGATGTAACAAATTATTATGTAATAGTAAGATGTTTTCCTGTAGTTAATTTTCATTGTCAGTCAGTGCCGGTGTGTGATTACAGCCGCCGCTCACTATGTACAGAGCAGTGAGTGAAGCTGCGCGGACCGCACCCTTACGTCTGAAACCCGGAGCTGCCAGGTGGCATAAAGTTCATTTTCTCCTGGCAGCGCTATTAAACTGTAGATTTGCCCCAATTTGGCCATCTAGGTCTAAAGAGACCATTTTTCTTATCAGGACCTTTGCACAGCACTCAGAAGCTGTATAGTCGCTTTCTTTACTGATCTACACAGTGTTTTACCTGATATCAAACCAAGTTAAAGGCCATCTGTAAGAAGGATCAAACCTCCTAATCCATCTGTAAGGGCATGTAGGTCATAGAAACTTGAATAAAATGATACCATGACATCTGAGAGAAATCCACTTTTTTTTCTATATGTAAATAAGCTGTTAAGATCTATGGGCCAGACATAGATCTCCCCGAGAATCTGCCTCCAGTGCTTGTTGTAAATGAAATAGGGTGTTACCAGTTTGATATGTACTTGTTGCTTTCTGCTCTCTGGATCTCACAGCAGAGCTGTGGGTGATTAAAACTGACATATTTCAGCATGAAACACATCTGCAGGTGTCTTTTCAGTGCTTCAGCTTCCATCTCACAGGCTGCCAGTGCTGGAATACAGCAGAGCTGTGAGAGCTGCAGAAAATGTGTTTGTAATGAGGCAAATTTCTGAGTTAGTTACATGTTTCACATTGACAACACCCAATTTTATTAAAAACCAGCTCTGGAGGCAGATTCTCATACAGATCTGTGTCCCGCCCATAGAGCTTAACACCTCATTTACATATTAAGAAATTATGAATTTCTCAGGAATAAGACAAGAGATTGCAGATATCAAGGGGTATTTTTTTTCAGTTTCCTATGACCTACATGCCCATATAGGTGGCTTAGAAGGGTTGAATCTACTGACAGAATCCCTTGAGTAACCTTTTCTGGTATAAAATATAATGAAAATATACTTACTTTGTACCGGTATGAAGTTCGGTTTAGTGAGATGAAATGGTAACCTGAAAAAGGTTTTAATCAATTTGTTAAATGTATTAAAGTTTTAAAGTTTTGACAACCAAATTGTTATTTTTTCAAAGTTTCAGCAAAGTGTGCTACATCTGTACGGCTCGATAGTTGTGCAGCCGAACCATTCAATGCCTACGAGACTGACACAAATAGCAGAATACATGCCTAGCTCCATCAGGCCATTGAATGGGTAATATAAGTCTTTAGTGGGAAAACTTCTTTCAGGCAATATATAAATGAGAAAATGATCAGATGTTTAAATCAGACTTTTATGTTCAATATATTCCTTACCATTTTTTTTTTCAATATTCCATATCATTATAAAAAAATCTGCAATTTTCTCACTGACCAATAGGCCCTAGACTCCCTTTTTTCTGTACAGATGACTTTTCAGCAGTCTTTTACACACTATATTGCACTGAAAGTTAACACTTTTATTAATAGATAACACAGGATACACCATTCACAATAGGTGATGTCACAGCTCACCTCCTCACCCTCCCTTCCTAATTCCCTTTGTCTCTATGAGAGCATGCCTAGATAATACTTCTATGCAAATAATTAGGGTCCGAATCAGTATATTGCTAATATCTATGTAGCTGCTGAAAAGAGCAGGAGATAGGAGTCAAACATAAGGCCAAGAAGATAGTTTGAAAATTGCAAGATGTTTTAATTATTATTAATATTGTGATATAAAAACAAATACCGGTACATTAAAACATAGAAACCTGATTTGCATGTTAAGGCATTTTTTTTATGACACATTCCTTTTAACCTCGTTAGATACAAGATGCCATTGCTTATCTATGTGATTTTACTCTAGCCTACAAGAAAGCTTAGACATCAGCAATTTACTTATGGGACGATTTATCATGTATCCCGAAAAAAGGAAAGTATGACATTAAATAAATGGAGAGATATTTTTTCTCTCTCCTAGGTTTATTTCATAGGTAAAGTAGATGAGTCGTCTCACTTTTTAGAATGACTTACTTTTGAGATACCGGTGGCCCCAGCGGAGGAGGCTCATTTCCTGCACTTTGTATTCTGGTGCGTTGGATAACTTGGGGCTTCTCTACAAGAGCAAAAATATTTAAAAAATAGAAAAGTTATTTCTTATTAAAAATAATCTTAATCAGCAGCTTATCTCCCCCAAAAAAACAAAAAGATTGGGCATTGGAGTTTAAATTGCCTGATTCTTCTCTTACTTGACATTTTTTGGATTTCCAGAAACAACAGGAAGTCTAAAAAAGCCCCAGTGGCCAGTGTGACAATTGCAAGATTTGCATTTTATATGTTTAATACAGCTTGTGATATTGAAATAAAAATACATTTAACACAAAAATCTTATTTAAAGTTAAGTAAATTTTTGATAATATATTCCTTTTAATGAACAGGATTGAAAAGGCATTTTTTTTCATTTTTGCCTTCCTGCAGTTAAGCAGCCATACTTTTTTTTTTCCTTTTATCATTCACTGATGCAAATGTATCACACTTAATTTTATGTGGGAGAAATTATTTTATTTTTTAGTACTTTTAGGAGGTTGAACTAAACTACTGTGCATTTTATATATATTTTTGGGAGATGCACATAAAAAAAAAAAAAAGTTTTTGGGATACTTTTTTTTAGCTTATATTTTATGATGTGCACCTTTCACAATAAATAGCCTGATTAATTCATTATTCCGGTTATTATGGCAGTGTGGATGCCATAATTTATCTAATATACATACACACATGCATACCCATATAATGCATTTGCAATAAAATTTACTTTATTCTAAAAAAAAATTATTGTTTTAATATTGATGGTTGTTTTCTCCTTTTTTTCCATTTTTCATAAAAAAATGTTAAAATACTTTTTCTATTTATGTGTGTTTGTTATATAATATGTCCCCGAAGAGGTGAAAAAAAATCTCTGGGGGACTTTTTTTTTAATTGCTTCCTTTTTCACTGTAACTGAGGCATCTTCTAGTCACTGGAAAAAAACATTGTACTACTGATACTTTACTTATTACAGAGAGCTAATTAATCGCCATGTGGATAACAAAAGATGGCAGAAATGGTGATAATCTGCTTAGGATTTTTCTCCAGGGTGCTAGATTCCAGGAGCATTAATATAGCCAAGTCAAAAGATGGCAATGCAGTCTTACAACTACAGATACCCACACTGCCCACCGTCAAAAGGCAATGGGCAGTCATTAAGGGGTTACATATCCTACTAGGGCTTTCTAACTAAGGCTAGGTTCACATAGCATTAAGTGCAGTCCATTCAACGCATACGTTAAACGGACTGCGCCACTCAAGTGCCTTTTAAAGATGGCGTTATGCGATCGCGCTAGCGCAGTTGCTCCATCTGTGCTAGCGGTGACGGACCCCGAGACGCTGCAGTCCGCGTCCGAGGGTCCGTCACAGAATGACCGCACATCACTAACGCATGCCGATTATGACATGCGTTAGCGATGCGCTACATAATGGCAGTCAATGGGTGCGCTAACGCATCCGTTACATAGCGTTACTGCCGCTATGTAACGGATGCCGTCAGCGGATAACGCAATGTGAACCTAGCCTTAGTAAATAGGTGTCCCATGTGTAGGAATGAAAAGTAGTCACCAAGGGCATTTCTAAAGCATCATTAGACTAATGTTGGCCGAACCTGTCCATATCGGCAGTCTAATGTGTATGGGGGATCCAGACAATTGACTTTCCGGGAGTTAAGGATCAGGCATGTCTAATTTGATGCGGCAATTCCTTTTGTTCTCTGACAGATAAGGGCGTCTCTCTGATAGATAACACAGGAGTAGTGATGTGCGGATCCATGGATGTTCAGGTCAGTCAGGTAGGACCAAATTTTATAAAAAAAAAAAAAAAAAAGTTTGATTTGGGTGCCAGAACAGTACCTGAACTTAATCCCGAACCCCATTCAAGTGAATGTGGGGGCCAGAACATCTGGAAGTTCCAATGCTGCCCTTTATGTGAAATTGTGGGAAACATCTGTTCTGACCAGCGGTAACCTTACTGAAGTCACCGCCGGTCACAGCTGCTGGCTATCGTGGTTCCCATTTTGTCAGGCTGCCGTCACACTAGCAGTATTTGGTCAGTATTTTACATCAGTATTTGTAAGCCAAAACCAGGAGTGGGTGATAAATGCAGAAGTGGTGCATAGGTTTCTATTATACTTTTCTTCTAATTGTTCCACTCCTGGTTTTGGCTTACAAACACTGATGTAAAATACTGACCAAATACTGAACGTGTGACGGCAGCCTCACACAGAGGACAGTGCGTGAGCCAGTTGGCTGTGACCAGCTGTGAAAAAGTTACAGCCAGTCAGGTGCCAGCAGATGACTACTCCTCTCTCTCACAGCGAGAGCAGGTTATGCTGATGAGATTATTCACCAGCTGGCACCTGTGCATAGTAAGAAAGATGTCAGCATCAGTGACACATATAATTACTGCAGTAGGTGTGTAGCTTACATGTATTAACCTAATAAATAAAATTAAAAAAATGGCGTGAGGTCCCCTATATTTTTAATAGCCATCCAAGGGAAGCAGACAGCTGGGGGCTGGTGTTATTATTCTCGGAAGAGGACGATATCCATGAAGCTTCCCAGACCATTAATATCAGCTGTCTGATGTGCCTTTACTAGTTATTAAAATGCAAAAAAAAAAATCACATGGGGTCTGCCCAATTTTTAATAACCAGCAATGGGCTAAGCAGACAGCTGCGGACTGATATTAATAGGCTGGGAAGGGGCCATAGATATTGGCCCCCTCCCAGACAAATAACACCAGCCCTCGGCCGCCCCAGAAATGGAGCATCCATTAGCTGTGCCAGTTTTGGCAGTTAGCCTCGGCTCTTCCTGCTTGCCCTGGTGTGTTGGGTGTGGGGTAATATTTTGGGGTTGATGTCAGCTGTGAATTATCTGCGAGCGGGAAGAGCTGGGCAAAGTGCCAGAATTGATGCATCTAATGAATGCTCTACTTCTGGGGTGACTGTGGGCTGCTTTTTTAGGCTGTGAAAGGCCCAATAACCATGTGCCTTCCCAGCTTGAGAATTCCAGCCTCCAGCTGTCTGCTTAACATGTGCTTGTTATGAAAATGCAGGGGACTCTATGCTTCTTTAAATAATTTAACCCCTTCACCCCCGGACCTTTTTCCGTTTTTTAGTTTTCGTTTTTTGCTCCCCTCCTTCCCAGAGCCATAACTTTTTTATTTTTCCGTCAATATGGCCATGTGAGGGCTTATTTTTTGTGGGACGAGATGTACTTTTGAACGATACCATTGGTTTTACCATGCCCTGTAACAGAGAACGGGAAAAAAATTCCAAGTGTGATGAAATTGCAAAAAAAGTGCAATCTCACACTTGTTTTTTGTTTGGCTTTTTTGCTAGGTTCACCAAATGCTAAAACTAACCTGTCATTATGATTCTCCAGGTCATTACGAGTTCATAGACACCTAACATGTCTAGGTTATTTTTTATCTAAGTGGTGAAAAAAAATTCCAAAGTTTGCTAAAAAAATTGTGCGAATTTTCCAATACCCATAGCGTCTCCAATTTTCGTGATCTGGGGTCAGGTGAGGGCTTATTTTTTGCGCGCCAAGCTGGCATTTTTAATGATACCATTTTGGTGTAGATACGTTCTGTTGATCGCCCGTTATTGCATTTTAATGCAATGTCGCGGAGACCGAAAAAACATAATTTTGGCGTTTTGATTTTTTTTCTCGCTACGCCATGTAGCGGTCAGGTTAATCCTTTGTTTTTATTGATAGATCGGGCGATTCTGAATGCGGCAATACCAAATATGTGTATGTTTGATTTTTTTTTTATTGTTTTATTTTGATTGGGGCGAAAGGGGGGTGATTTGAACTTTTATATATTTTTTATTTTTTTATATTTTTGAATACTTTTTTTTTTTGGCATGCTTCAATAGCCTCCATAGGACTCGATCACCTCTGCTACATAGAGGTGAAGTACAGATCACCTCTATGTAGCAGAAATGCAGGTGTACTTTGAACACCGACCACAGGATGGCACTCAAAGCAATCGGCCATCAACAACCATAGAGGTCTCAAGGAGACCTCTGGTTGTTATGGCAATGCACCGATGACCCCCGATCATGTGACGGGGGCCATCGGTGCGAGCACTTCCAGCCGCGCGGCTGGGAGCGCTAGTTAAATGCCACTGTCAGCGCTTGACGGCGGCATTTAACTTGTTAATGGGCGCGGGTGGAGCGCCCCCAGATGCAGGGCCGCAGGGCACTCGGCACCAGGCCTCTCTGTCTCGGTCTTGGGGTTGTCACGGTGGCCTGACCCGGTCCGTGACCCTGCTAAGGGGCGTCCAATTAAAGGTGGTGGTGCGTGGTGCGATGAAATAACGAAGACACAGGGTTGCAGTCTCTTTACCTCTTTACTGTAGGCTTCAGGATCTGCAATCCAGAGTACTGCTAACAGGGCTAGCTGAGACCGGCCGGTCCAAAGGCACATCCAGAGTTCCCTTTGCAGGTGGAAATCAGTGCCTACCTTCTAGCGCCTGTGTGTTGTAGTACTTCCCTGCTGAGCACGACGGGATAGTCCTCACAACTGTTGTGTCTGTTTCTGATGTTCTTTCCCACAGCTCTCGTTTCTATTCTGATGTTCGTTCTCTCCGTCCCCCAGATGATATGGCTAGGACGCACCCGTATGACGGGTAGGCCTGGAGTTCTTCCGGGACCCTAGTGTCACCCCTCTCCCACAATTGCCTCCTATGTCTGCTTAGGTGATTTAGGGGAGACAGCCAACCTATAATTAACTGTCCTGCCATTGGTTTGAAGTAATGCTTGGAGCCCAATACTTCCTCGGCGTTCCGGCCACCGGCTACGCGCCTCAGTAGGATGTTGCCTCAATCTTACGGCACGACTCCTACTGGTATTATCTCCTTTTTGCTGTGATCTCTTTTCTCACGTCTCCACAATAAACCTCGCTTCTTGTCCTTTCTTGAGATACCGCCGCAATGTAGTGCAGGCGCGGTTCCTTAACATTCTGTCTTGTTTGCTAGGTCCCCGTCAGGATCCCACCCCTGACAGGGACCCCCTGAATCTTCCCCTGCAACACCCTCTGCCACAGGATGTTGCCTGATTCCAACCCAGTCAGCTTCTCTCTCACTTCCTATCCAACGCCCAGTTTTACCAGATTGTGAGGAGTGGCCTAATACATAGAACCCTTTGCTCCCCCTGGAGGCCAGACTGTGAAGTGTATTGGTGCCTGTGATACCTGGTCAGGTGAACTCCTTCAGTGCAATCAGACGTATCATCACTCCCCTTAGTGGCAGAGCGATGTTACTGCAACGACCAGGTCTCTGGGGCGCTGCACGGGCAGATCGCGATTCCACTCGCGCTCATTGCACGCACATGTCAGCTGTACAAAACAGCTGACATGACGCGGCTTTGAGGTGGGCTCACCGCCGGAGCCCACCTCAAAGCAGGGGATCTGCCAGCTGACGTACTATTCAGTCAGCTGGCAGAAAGGGGTTAAAAAACATTGTATGGGACCCCCTGTTTTTGAGAACCAGCTAAGATAAAGCAGACAGCTGAGGGCTGCAGCTAATACTTGACATGGCTGTGATCGACGTGCCCACACTGGAAAAGCTTGTCGATTGGCTGCTGCCTTTTAACAAACTTTGTTGTGGCTGCCGAACCCGAACAGTAACAGACTTTCATGAGAAGTCCGGTACGGACACCAACTTTACTCTTCTGGTTTGCTCATTTCTACACAGAAGCGCTTGGCCGAACATACCATCCTGTGTATGGGAAAATCAGTTTAGATGGCTGCCATCTGAACGATTGGCAGAACCATTGTTTGGCCAACGGTCATCTAATGTGTACATCCAGCTTTACACTAGAGCACCCAACAGACTTGTGAATTAACCAGACAGTCTGGCACTGGCCCAATTTAATTACAGATGTTTGCAGCAGCGAGACATCATGTGATCAACTAAATATTGGGGGGACCCTTCTAATAGTCCAATGTATAATTGTATAAACAAATGTAGAAATAATTTTTAAATACAGTACGTTACAAAATATACGTACAATGCACTTTTTGCTATTTGAAACGTGTTCTGAAATAAGGCTTTATTAAAGTGAAATATGGCAGATACTTTATCAGCCGCTGTGTCACTTTAATGATCAAATAGGACAATAGAAACTACTGAAAGTCGGCAAAAAAAAATGCATTTCTTTAGATTAAAAATAAACTTACCAATATTGCTGCTGATATCCCTTTGGGGTAAAACCAGCACTGGTTTCTTGAAATAAAGAATAAGCATGGAGTTTTTAAAGCTGTAATTCTAGGTAGTAAACTGTATGTACATACTGATACACGGTCAACAGTAATGTGCAATTGGTGCTTCACCGGCTGGTCTGAAACGGTTACACCAAGGATGTTTAGGTAGTTAGTTGGCAAAGCATTGTGGTAGTTGTAGTTTCACATCAGCCAGAGAGCGGATTTGAAGAGATCCAGGGTTTCCATTTTATGCTAATGACCTGGAAATGCAGTGGGGTTGGACACTGCACTTATAGCTCTCCTGACATTCTCCCTATTCCCTGCCTGGCCTGGTGTCGGCCTCCGGTCTCTGATGTGCAGTTTCCTATTGTACAAGTGACCTGCCTCCCCTGTAAAAAAATTTGTGCAAGTCCTGGCAGTGTCTGAGATCTTCTACCAGAAGGGGGCGGCCCATTTGCAGATCGATAGTAGGGGTGTCACATGCACCACTGACAGTGCATGTACAGAATCTTGGGCAGGGGAGGTAGGTCACTGAGTCAAGAGTGAACTGTCAGCCAGACACTGTAGGCAGCCGGCGGGCAGGGAATAGAGAGAGAGGCAAGGAGCTGAAGGTTTAGTGCCCACCCTGCTGCACTTGCGGCTCATCAGCAAACAAATTACAAAATGCTGGATTTCTTAAATGCGGCAAAACAAAATTTCTCCAAGCAAGGTAAGGATTTAATCAGTGTTAAAAGGTCTTTACACATTATGACTAGTTAGCATTAGGGTCATTTTTTAGCAGTCAAAAATCCTGATGGCTGGTTCCCTTTAAGAAACGCTACAACCTTTATCACTAAAATTATTTGTATTTTTCTTTTTATGCTGTTGATTGAATTCGTACGCTGAACATTTCAGTGCTACAATAGTAGCCGTGTTCATGATGGCAACATATTCGTATCAATGCACACGATTTTGTAACAAAGCAATGTTCTAAAACTACACCATGGAAACCTCTGCCAGAAAAGCAGGGAGGGGTGACCGGCAGCCAATCAGCATGACCGGTGTCCACACTGTCTACATATTTACTGTAGAATGCCGGAGAGTCGCTGTGTTTAACCTCACTTTTCATTGCAAGTTACTAGACAATAGCAATTACCAAAAATTATCACTGTAACAATTGGAAAAGAATCTAAATAATCACATTAGTCTGTGGTGCGAGTACAGTAAAGCAGGATCATCTCCCGCATCTACTCTCATGGGTAACATGAATTTGCAGGATTTTAGTTTTTTTAGTTCACATTTCATATTCTTCCTTTTACGTATGGTCAACGTAAACCCCTTAGACCCTACCCAACTGGACAATTTTTTTTTACCCATTTTTAACTGCCCCCCCCCCCCCTTTTTTTATTTTAAGAACTATGGTGATGGGCATTGGCACTGGTGGCGGCATTTATGTGGCTAAACAGCAGCAATCGAACCCAACTGCATCATAAGAAACCAATTGGTGACTGCAGTATTAATGTGGCCAATAGCGTTAGTTTAGCTAGGGTCACTGTTAAAATTGTCTGGTTTCATATGCTGTACTGTTTCCTTGTGTGAATGCGCTAGATATGTCAAAATCAGACACTCAATCCTGAACTTCAGACACAATTTCTATGGGAAAGTCAGATCCAGATCCATACTAGTTGTCAGATTTTTTTTTTCCGGGGAGGTGGAAGGGGTTAGAAATAATTTTTTCACATTTCTTATTATTTTTTTTAAAAAACTCAGCGCCTCTATATTAGCACATTGAGATGGCATTGGTGTGTGTGCCAAATTACTATAAATATTTCACTAGAAAATAATCTTACCGGTTTCTGTGGGAGGAGGCTTATAGGCGGTTTAGGCCTTTTTGAGGAGACAAAAAGGGAAAACGCTTTACAAAAATGTAATGGCTCTGTCTTGATATTTTGTGCATTTGTACATTATTCCTTTTCTATCTTCTCATTTATGCCATACTTACAAATTTCGGGGAGAAGGTAATGGCTTGGGCTTTACAGCTGATTCAGGAGGGCTAACTGTTTTAAAAAACAAAAAAAATACAATAAATTATGTAAGTTAGACAGGTTAATGCGTAATTGCGTATGTCCAGATGCCTGGTGAATCATTCACAACTGGACACAAAAATGCCTATTTTTTAGGATGCAAATTGCCTCTTCAGAGAGGAAGAGGAATTAAACTCCATAGCGCCACTAGGGGGAAGCCACCAGGTGGCGCTATAGCGTTTAAGCACCCTTTCTCTCTGAAGAGGCAATTTGCATATTACATTTCCCAGAGGAGCATTGCACGGCGAATAAGCCTCCTTACGTTGGCATGCCAAAGCCGGTATGTCACTCTCCACAAGGAGAAACATTATCCCTTATTTTTTAGGATTACTGGAGCTTCTTCTTTTTTTTGGATAACAGGATTCTAAGAATTGAAACTCCTTCATGCCAGATTATTGAACTTTGCTTTATCTATAATATTAATAAAATATATCTATAGATTTATTTGCTGTATACATTCATTCCATGCTTGTTGACCAAAAAAAAAAACCAATATCTAGAAATGCCTGTGTATTTTCTTTTTTGGGCAAAATAAAACTCTTTCTCGTGATATTAAATGATTGGAAAATAATTTTTGCAAGAAAAATTCACCGCATTTAGGAAAGTTGCAGAAAAGCCTGAGATTTTCATAGTGAGTACTATTATGGCAGCATGCAGGTGAAAGTTCAGTGAATGATAGGAATACTTTAATAAGGCTTTATAGTTTTCGATAAGTCTCATGTTTGTTTTGGAAAATTAGCTGATGAGAGACCGTATATACAGTTAGGTCCATATATATTTGGACAGAGACAACATTTTTCTAATTTTGACTATAGACATTACCAAAATGAATTTTAAACAAAACAATTCAGATGCAGTTGAAGTTCAGACTTTCAGCTTTCATTTGAGGGTATCCACATTAAAATTGGATGAAGGGTTTAGGAGTTTCAGCTCCTTAACATGTGCCACCCTGTTTTTAAAGGGACCAAAAGTAATTGGACAGATTCAATAATTTTAAATAAAATGTTCATTTCTAGTACTTGGTTGAAAACCCTTTGTTGGCAATGACTGCCTGAAGTCTTGAACTCATGGACATCACCAGACGCTGTGTTTCCTCCTTTTTGATGCTCTGCGAGGCCTTCACTGCGGTGGTTTTCAGTTGCTGTTTGTTTGTGGCCTTTCTGTCTGAAGTTTAGTCTTTAACAAGTGAAATGCATGCTCAATTGGGTTGAGATCAGGTGACTGACTTGGCCATTCAAGAATATTCCACTTCTTTGCTTTAGTAAACTCCTGGGTTGCTTTGGCTTTATGTTTTGGGTCATTGTCCATCTGTAGTATGAAATGACGACCAATCAGTTTGGCTGCATTTGGCTGGATCTGAGCACACAGTATGTCTCGGAATACCTCAGAATTCATTTGGCTGCTTCTGTCCTGTGTCACATCATCAATAAACACTAGTGACCCAGTGCCACTGGCAGCCATGCATGCCCAAGCATCACACTGCCTCCGCCGTGTCTTACAGATGATGTGGTATGCTTTGGATCATGAGCTGTACCACGCCTTCGCCATACTTTTCTCTTTCCATCATTCTGGTAGAGGTTGATCTTGGTTTCATCTGTCCAAAGAATGTTCTTCCTGAACTGTGCTGGCTTTTTTAGATGTTTTTTTAGCAAAGTCCAGTCTAGCCTTTTTATTCTTGACACTTATGAGTGGCTTGCACCGTGCAGTGAACCCTCTGTATTTACTTTCATGCAGTCTTCTCTTTATGGTAGATTTGGATATTGATACGCCGACCTCCTGGAGAGTGTTGGTCACTTAGTTGGCTGTTGTGAAGGGGTTTCTCTTCACCATGGAGATTATTCTGCGATCATCCACCACTGTTGTCTTCCGTGGGCGCCCAGGTCTTTTTGCATTGATGAGATCACCAGTGCTTTCTTTCTTTCTCAGGATGTACCAAACTGTACATTTTGCCACTCCTAATATTGTAGCAATTTCTCGGATGGTTTTTTTCTCTGTTTTCACAGCTTAAGGATGGCTTGTTTCACCTTCATGGAGAGCACTTTTGACCGCATGTTTACTTCATAAGAAAACCTTCCAAATGCAAGCACCACACCTCAAATCACCTCCAGGCCTTTTATCTGCTTAGTTGAGAATGACATAATGAAGGGATTGCCCACACTTGTCCATGAAATAGCCTTGGAGTCAATTGTCCAATTACTTTTGGTCCCTTTAAAAAACAGGGTGGCACAGGTTAAGGAGCTGAAACTCCTAAACTCTTCATCCAATTTTAATATGGATACCCTCAAATGAAAGCTAAAAGTCTGAACTTTAACTGCATCTGAATTGTTTTGTTTAAAATTAAATTGTGGTAATGTCTATAACCAAAATGAGAAAAATGTTGTCTCTGTCCAAATATATATGGACCTAACTGTATAACGGATATTGGGCACATACTTTGTATATAGTAGATACAGTGTGATCCTTCTGCTGTATAATTCCCAAGCTGCAGAAATTTTCATCTGAATTGTGTCATTTCCAATGAATGCTTCAGTTGCATAACTTTCCGCAACAAAACTGGCAGCAAGTTCGCAACGTGTGAACAATTCCTTAGACGGTAACATTTTAAACAGTAAAACAAAACAGTCCAGTTGACTTACAATCCTCACATACTTCATATTCGTCCTGGTCCTGAAAATATATATGAGAATATTTATGTAGTTTTTTGGGATTTTCATTTTTTACCATTTTACTTAGCATAGTGTAAGTTTCTGTAAAACTCTTTGTACGGGCCTACGGTCAACGTTTTTAAGGTCGAATTTTAATGTGTAACTGCAGTGAAAGATTAATACTTCAGAATGAACTTAGAACCATTTGAGCAGTACTTGTGCAAAGGTCTTTCCTTTTAAAGGGAATCTGACAGCATCAGCCATTATCTGCCACTAACCGCCACAGGGGAAGTGGAGCTCCGCTCGCTGCTGTTAAGCTATTCAATGTCTTGGACAATCTCCAACAGTGGTATTTAATGTGTGCCGGGGAGGCGCGTCCCTCCACGTGCCCATTGGCGCACCTGTGATGTCATCACCGGGCACCGATGGCTTGCCATGAAAGTTGGGGGTCTGTTGAAAATAATCCCTCACACAACCCCATGTCCTGAAAATTACCAACGTTATGGGTCTCGAAAAATGGCGACACAAGAAAATTTTCTTTTTTACGAATTTCTGAAATTTTTCCATCACTTCAATATTATTATTATTATTATTATTATTACTACATTATTAATAAAAAATATATATGCATATTTGGTATCTGTGTAATCGTACTGACCTGGAGAATCATACTGCCAGGTCAGTTTTACCTTATAGTAATTAAAACCTGGTAAAAAATAATACAAAAAACTATTGTGGAATTGCACTTTTTTTCCTCCCAAATTTCAACGCACTTGGAATTTTGTTTCTTCCTTTTAGCGCATCACATGATAAAATGAATGATGTCATTCAAAAGTAAAACTCGTCCCGCAAAAAAAAACAAGCCCACATATGGCTATTATTTGCTAGGCTCACACATATACAGTGCCGTACACTGAGCAATGAGTCAGAACTTCTATCCAGAATCCAAGACAAAGTCTCGACAGAGCCATTCACTACTATAAAGCTGTCGGACTCATTTTGGGGTTTGTTTGTCCTCCATACCGAAACTGATGAACACTGCGGGGATGGAGGCCAAAGTGACGTATTCGTTATCCCCATAACAGAGACGGAAACTGTGCAATAACTAATAATATTTAGAATGAATGATAACTGAATGGTGTAAAAACAAACAAACAAAAAGCCTGAATATTTTGGGGGAAAATATCTCCATATATTCATAAAAAATAAAAAATAAGTTCATTGGCAAAGTACAACTTGTCTACAGAAAACAAGACCTCATTCAGCCTTACCGGACCAAGAAAAAAACAACTTTATGATTCTCAGAATATGTTTTCAAAAACTATGAATGCACAAACATAAGCATCCTGCTGATTTATGCCGACATGCCGTCATTACATAAAATCAGTTGGGATCAAATACCCCAGTGTTCTCTTTTGGGATTGCACACATACCGTATTTGATGGAGGAAATATTTTAGGTGGTAATAATGCCCTAAAATAAAAGTAAAGAAATCAAACATTAGGTTTTAGTTTATTAAAATTTTTAATGTTATTTAAAAAGTAACAGTTGTTATAATTTTTATTTCCTAAATCAATAGTACACAGGGAAATTAGAATCTTTGTAATATATCTCATCAGATAGATGTTTCTTTCCCCTCATCATTTTCAAAATTCTTAATTCCAAGGTAAAATCTGTATGGAGTGAGGACAGGTTTGAAGAGTGTAGGAAGACGAGGAGGGAGGAGCTAGTCTCTAGCTCCTCCCTTCTCCCCATCCCCTCTACATAGAATCTTATCGGCACCAACTGTCTTCTCCTATCTCAGTAATGAAACAATCTGTGTTCATTGAATATAGATTTTACCCAGGAATTGAGACTTTTGGGAATGATCAGTCCAGGAGGAGAAAGAAGCAGATTTCTCAGATAAGATATATTTCAAAGTTGCTTATTTTGGCACGTCCTATTGATTTATGAAATAAAAGTGTTGGTTACTCTTTAAAGAGGTTAACCAGGACTTTTTTCTTTTCAAACTACGGGCCTAAGTATTAACACTCAGGTAATTGCTACTGCTACCTTCCTGCCTGTCGGGCCTGGTGCTGATCTCTAACGGCACAAAGTGGTCACAGATCACTACTGTTGGCTTCCACTAACGTCCTGTCGACAGAGCAGCGGCTTTTCTTACACTCTGCTCTGGCGACATCATGCTGATTGACAGACGACTACCTGCGGAAAGTTGGCTGCCAATCAGCATGATGCTAGCAGCCACACCCCGTCAACAGAGCAGGCCAGAAGAGGAGAGCTGCTCTGCTGATGTGGAGCCGCTGTATTTCTCTGTGATCGTGCTAGGTAGAACAGGCAAGAAGCTAGCAATCTACCTGCCTGTGGTTTTTTTACTCAGGGTCTTAAAAGTAACAAAAAAAACAAACCTGTCCTAAACCCATTAATCAGACAAGGTTCTGTTCACATGTGTGTCGGAGGCTTCATCCACATTGGGAATTTACCTTGATCCACCAATAAGAAGCTGCTCATTTATCATGTCAATGACCTGATCAGCCTATATATTATAAGTATATTGCAAATTTCTGCTCTTTTTCAGTAGGAGGCATGATAAAATTTTAACTAACGACATTTTAATCATTATCCATAGATGATCTGGCTGAAATCATGGCCAAGGGGTTGCACCTTCCCCACCCTCACATTTATCTACCAAAATTGCTTACTTGTTTAGTATAAGGACTACATTGAACAGATGCTAAGTATTTCTTATCTTTATTTGCTGTGTAGTTAAATGTGGTCTATCGTTCCCTGTTATCAGCCATCTCAGGCTGTGAAGCCCTTTTCAGTTCTGCCTTATAGTCAAGTTTTCATCACGTAATCATTTGCTGAACAATAACTTTTATTTGATCGATGGCGACCAAACACTTGTCGGCTTTAACATTCTAGAACACCGACACCTAGAATTTGCCTATAAAGGCAAAGCAAACTGCTACTTTACATACTTATACATATCCCTCAATCGTCACAGTCATAAGACTGGGTGCAGCAATTATATGTTTAATAGACTTTTATATACCTCGTAGGCGGAGAGGGGGTTGGATTTGGCTGAAAAAGGAAAAAAATAAACAATTTCTAATTATAGGATACATTAATCATGAGCAGAGTTGTACGGCTGATATAAAGCACTCAGTAGGCGTGCGGTTCTGCTTTTATGTATATTACCTCGTTTTCCGGGACTACATACAAATCTGAAAAAAAAAAAAAATCAAATTGTAAAAATTGCTTTCTTTTCAGAAACTGCTTTAAAACCAATTCTCAAATATTTTTCTATCCCAGATTTATGTACATTTCAGTAGCGACACACCTACCACTTCCACCGAGCTGGCTACTGTAAGAGTATAACATATCCAAGGTTTCCCGTGCTTTATGTCAGCCTGTTGAGCCCAAGTCATTAACCCTTTTACATTTTTTTTTTTCCGTTTTTGTTTTTGCTCCTCTTCCAAAAGCCATATCTTTTTTTAGTTTTCCATCAATATAGTCAAAGGAGGCCTGTTTTTTGAGGGACACTATGCACTTTTGAATGACCCCATTAATTTTACTATATAGTATACTGGAAAACAGGAAAAAAAATCAAACCTAAAAAAAAAGTGCAATTTCAAAGTCGTTTATTGGGCTTTTTATTTAGACTATATTGTAAAACTGATCTGGCAAAATGATTCTCCGGGTCAGTACAAGTACAGAAATTCCCAACACATTATTTATTTATTTTTTTTAAATTTAAGTGGTGAAAATTTTGGGGGAAATTTGTAAGAAAAACACTTTTTGTTTTTGTCGCCAACGTTTTCAGTTTTTGGCATATGGGCCTGTATGAGGGCTTATTATTGGTGCCCTAAGCTGATATTTTTACCGATACCATTTTGGGGCTAGATACAATGTTTTGATCGCCTCTTATTGCATTTTATTGCAATGATGCAGTGCCCCAAAAAAACCTAATTCTGGTGGTTATTTTTCATTACTCAGTTTACGAATTAGATTAATTAACTTTATAGTTTCGTAGATCAGACTTTTACGAACGCAGTGATACCAAATATGTGTATTTTTTAAATTGTTTTAATTATAATTCGGCAAAAGGGGAATGGTTTGAATTTGGGGGTTTTTTTTAAACTTTTTTTCCCTGACTTTTCTCTGTATTTGTTAGTCCTCTTAGGATACTTGTAGCTGCGATCGTCTGATCGCTTTTGCTATACATAGCAGCGCTTCAGTGGTTAAACAGAAATGATTGGATCTACCTCCGATCACTGCTGTTAGAAACAGATGCTGACTGTATAACACAGCCATTACACCATGTTTTGAGCTAGACTGGGTTGTACATTTTTTATTAATTATTTTTTAAAATTTTGCCCCCACCTCTAAACTATTCACTTAGTATAAATACCACCAGAAGATGAGCAACTACAACCTTTTTGCAAGAGACACACTCTAAAGTAAATCAGCAGACCAACGTGAGAAAACCGAGAGCAAAATAGGTCTCATAAAAAAATAACATTTTATTTCAATATTTTTAAAAGAATAAAATGACTGAACAAAAGTAAATAAGACACAAACAGAGCACTCCTGAAAAAAGTGGTGCCAGCATGCATGGAATGCATGCAGGGCCTATCAACATTATGGCCTCTAACCAAATACCCCTAGTCAAAGAAAAAGGGAAACAATGACTATTGCTAAACAATTTTAGCTAGAAGATAGTTCAAAGTCTAATTCTTACATCAAAGATGGTATGTGAGTGTACCGGGGTAGAGTGTACATGTGCTGGCCCACCAGCCCTAACACACGTTTCACCCAAGGCTTCATCAGGGGGTGTATGTATGAAATCATATGAAATCATTCTCTGCTAAGCTTATTTACATGCATACTGGCACCACTTTTTTTCAGGAGAGCTCTGTTTGTGTCTTATTTATGTTTGTTCAGTCATATTATTCTTTCGAAAAAATTGAAATAGAATGTTATTTTTTATGAGACCTATTTTGCACTCGGTTTTCCCATGTTGGTCTGCTTATTCATTTAGTATATAGATAGTTCCTTTTTCTCAGTTTTAGACATTCGTGACTTTTTTTTAAGTTTCTAATAGACAATTTTTGCTAAAAATAAGACGAGACGAGAAGACAATGTAAAGGCTTTTAAATACTGCATTTCATCCTGAAACCACTATTGATATAGGAATAGATCTAGCAAGAGACTTTATCCAGATCCCACAGGAGGGAGCTCTTGACTTACATATCGGAAGGAAGCTCTATGGGCTGTGCCGTTATCATAAATCAGGTTCATATAGCGAAACATTACTGAAAAGAAACTTTGCATACAAAATCAAAGATTTAGGATCCCCCAGTGCAATAATCTGTATAATCTGAAATATGTAGACTAATTGGGATATTATAGTCATGTTACATTAATAATATCATATATATTTACCTTGATCTTCTGTTGCAGCGGGTCGAATGGTGGAAGGTTTTACAGGGGGTAGAGGGCCGGGTTTGTTCTGCCGGTTCACTGTTGGAGCTGGAGAGAAACATTACAGTTGAATCATAGCGTGATGGAAAACAAAGACAAGTGCTCCAAGGTCCCCAACACTTCATCCCAAAATAATGGAGAAAATACACCTTATGGATCATATTAATGGACCGATTGAACAGATATTCCTATTCGTTCGTCATGTGTATGAACTTAAAAATAATTGATATTGGCAGCACATTATTCCGTGTAAACAGGTCATGTGCTGCCGATCAGATATTTTATGGGCACAGAACGATTGTATTAACGATCCTTCTGTATGCTTGGAATGTTCCGTCATTCTGCCTAAACAGGTTGGTTAACGACTGCGAATCAGCTTGCTTGTAGCCAATCGACAATAGTTATCGGATAGGATTGGCCCATGTGAAAAGTGGGATTAGATCAGGATCTCATTTGATCTCATCAGGATCTCATTTGTCTGACTGCTAACTCATGTAATTTCAATAGGGAGAGCAGAGAAAAAGTCCTTGCCAGACACCTTTGGCAGGTGCTTAATTCCCACAGAAAAGATCATCTGTTGTGAAAGTCGTGAAGCCCCATGCAAATTATATTTTGGGCATCTCTGAACACCGGTTATTTTGGCAGTATTATTTAGACAATATATGGTGGTATTATTATTTAGGCACTGTGTAGAACTTACTATTGGTGGCATTATTTAGCTTCTAGATGGTGGCCCGATTCGAACGCATCGGGTATTCTAGAATATGTATGCAGTTTATTTATGAAGTTTTCAGAATAATGCAATTTATACACAGATTCAGCTGGCCGGCCGCGACCAATTAGCAAAGCGTGGTTCAAATTCCATGCCAATTCGCGGGCGGATTGTGCCTGCCTGTCGCTGATTGTTCGCGGCCGGGCGTGACCAATCAGTGAAGCCAGGGCCGGCTCCAGGTTTTTGAGGGCCCCGGGCGAAAGAAGTCTCACTGGGCCCCCCTCTTTAACACATACCACAATTCATGATGCACAGATACAGCAGAGAAATATAGCACAGCCAAGTAGCGTATAACACAGCCCACGTAGTATATAGCACAGCCACGTAGTATATAGCACAGCAACGTAGTATATCGCCCAGCCACGTAGCATATAGCACAGCCCATGTAGTATATAACACAGCCACGTAGTATATAACACAGCCACGTAGTATATAACACAGCCACGTAGTATATTGCCCAGCCACGTAGTATATAGCCCAGCCACGTAGTATATAGCCCAGCCACGTAGTATATAGCACAGACACGTAGTATATAGCACAGACACATAGTATATTGCCCAGCCACATAGTATATAGCACAGACATGTAGTATATAGCACAGACACATAGTATATTGCCCAGCCATGTAGTATATTGCCCAGCAACGTAGTATATAGCACAGACACCTAGTATATTGCCCAGCCACATAGTATATAATACAGACACGTAGTATATAGCACAGACACATAGTATATTAACCAGCCACATAGTATATTGCCCAGCCACATAGTATATAGCAGACATGTAGTATATAGCACAGACACATAGTATATAGCACAGACACGTAGTATATAGCACAGACACATAGTATATTAACCAGCCACATAATATATTGCCCAGCCACGTAGTATATAGCACAGACATGTAGTATATAGCACAGACACGTAGTATATAGCACATACACGTAGTATATTGCACAGACATGTAGTATATAGCACAGACACGTAGTATATAGCACAGACATGTAGTACATTGCCCAGCCACGTAATATATTGCACAGCCACATAGTATATTGCGCAGCCACGTAATATATTGCACAGCCACGTAATATATAGCACAGCCACATAGTATATAGCACAGAGACGTATATAACACTGCCCACGCAGTATATAACACAGGCCACGTAGTATAGAGCACAGCAATGTAGAATATAGCCCAGTCACGTAATTTATACCACAGCCACGTAGTATATAGCACAGCCCACATAGTATATGGCACAGAGATGTAGTATCTAACACAGCCCACGTAGTATCTAACACAGCCCACGTAGTATATAGCAATGTGGGCACCATATCCCTGTTAAAAAAAAGAATTAAAATAAAAAATAGCTATATACTCACCCTCCGTCGGCCCCCCCGGATCCAGGCTAGGCGTTTACCGATGCTCCTCGTGACGCTCCGGTCGCAAGAGTGCATTGCGGTCTCGCGAGATGATGACGTAGCGGTCTCGCGAGACCGCTAAATCATCATCTCGCGAGACCGCTAAATCATCATCTCGCGAGACCGCAATGCATGGACCGGTCACTAGAGCGTCGCGAGGAGCAGGAAAGGCCTTGGCTGGATCCGGGGGCCGACAGAAGGCGAGTATATAATGATTTTTCATTTTTTTTTTTTTAATTATTTTTAACATTAGATCTTTTTACTATTGATGCCACATAGGCAGCAGCAATAGTAAAAAGTTGGTCACACAGGGTTAATAGCAGCGTTAACGGATTGCGTTACACCACAGCATAACGCAGTCCGTTAACGCTGTCCTTAACCATTTGTCAGCGCTGACTGGAGGGGAGTATGGAGCGGGCACTGACTGCGGGGAGGAAGGAGCGGTCATCTTGCCGCCGGACTGTGTCAGTCGCTCATTGGTCGTGGCCGTTTTGCCGCGACCAATCAGCGACTTGGGATTTCCGTTACAGACAGAAAGACAGACAGAAAGACAGACGGACAGAAAGACGTTAGTGACCCTTAGACAATTATATAGTAGATTGTAGAGAAGCATTATATAGGCACATTATAATGCCATTATTTGAGTGCTGTATTTATGACTTTGTCGTGTTAATCTTGTAGGAACGGTATCATGCTGTTTTTTGGAATTAGACTATATTCTTACTATATTTATTATAGTATCTAACTTAGGCCTTATTCACACATCCATTCTTCTTGTACGAGATTCTGCTGTATTTTTCACAGATAGCACTCATACCTATGAAAGACTATGAGGTAGTTCATGTATCTGTGATTTTTTGCAGACCATGTGATCTATGCAAAAATTGCATGTCTGATATTGATTCGAGTGTCGGATCAAAATTGTCAATGTAAATCTATGGGTCAGTGGAAAAAAAAAATCAGACTGCACTCTGATGCCATTCAAATGCAGTCCAATTTTCAAGGATTGATAGATAGGAGAGGGTGGACAAATGTTTTTTCCACACATATGAGGGGACGTTATGAAAATCGTACCAAACTGATGAAACTTGGATGAAAATCACTGATAAAACTTGATCCATTTTTCTCAACCATCAACAAAACTGATGTGTGAATGAGGCCTTAATTTGAAAACAAAGATGGAGCACATTGTCCAGTGTTCTATGGACCTTGAAATGGACACGAACGGAATGAAGAAATTATCACTTTTTAGGGAAAACAGACATTAAAGTAAGGGGTCCCCACTTTTGGATACCCCTTTAACTGTTATTCTATGTGGCTCTTATAGTGGGACTTAACCCAACCACGTATACAGTTTATTTGATTGTGGGCTATTCTAATGCCGTTTCCCGTATCAGTCGGTATTCTTTCCAAGAGCATCAAAAACGTCACCCAATATAATATTCCTATACAATTGTTAAATATATTAAATGTCAGGATTAACAAAGCTCTTACGTTTCTTTGGTGGATCCTTGGTGGGTTCAATATAGTTTTCAGTGTCTGGCTCAATGTAGGTTTCCTGAAAGAGAGACCATATACACAGTGAGAGAAAGACCGGAGGGTCGAATCCTGTATTTTTTGTGATGTTCTCTGTCCCTTCTTCTGCGTTTTCTCAATCAAAACTATTTGCAAAAATTGGAACTTTATTTATTTATTTTTTTTTTTTTTTTACACATACCATTTTTATTTGCCTTTTTCTTTTTTAACACCATTACTTTTATGGTGTTTTTCTACAGTATTTCTGTTCTAACTGGAAACATTTATTTAGTAATATTATTATTTAGTAATATTTTCAGATCACTGCATGATATATGGCTGTACATAAAAAGATGAAGAACTATCTTATAATTTATGTCCTAACAGGAATCCTTGAAGGGAATCTGTCACAAGGTTTTTATTGTATAATCTGAAAGCAGCATAATGTAGAGATAAAGTCCCTGTCTGATTATAGCGATGTGTCACTTACTGGGCTTCTTGCTGTAGTTTTTATAAAAACTTTGCTTTATCATTAGGAAATTATCACTAGAGGATTGACATTACTACCAGGTAGTCAAACCACGCCCCCCACCACTGATTGGCTGCTTTGTGTAAATTCTGCATAGGCAGAAAGCAGCCAATCAGTGATGTGGGCGGGGTTACACAGAGCTCAGTGTTCACAGAATTGGTAGATCTGTAGCAGATAGAACAGTTTTTAATTAACATTTTAGCAGTAAAGTGATACATCTCTGGAATCGGGATCTTTGCCCCTACATGCTGCCCTCTGATGGGGTAGAAAAAGCTGGTGACAAATTCCGTTTAAGGAGCACAGACTTAAGAGGAAACTTAACTGAGCTTTTTAATTTTTGCAAGATTCGCTGATGATCTAATGTGTTTGAGTTTAAACCAAGTCTTCCTCGATTTCTGTTTTTGGATTCCAACATGCCCAATCTTTTCTCCTCTTATGATATAAGTTGCTGCCAGAGGAGTTAGATAGCAGTTCATTCCCTCTTCCCAAATGGTAATAAATAAATCTAATTAACAGATGATGTATTCTGAAAAAAATATTTTTCTTTATCCACCTTTTCCAATTTGTTTACTGCTTCACTTCTTCTTGCACTTCCATCTTGGCACCTCTACGAGTGACTTCTGAATGACATTTGGCACAAATCATTTCTCTATTTTACCAAACTGCAAAGTAACAGCCCAGTCCATCTATTTTATCTCAGCATTTTCCCTTTTAGCTAGGAGTCGTCCTCGCCCGGTAGGACTCATAGGTAAGAATAAAGCCTTAGACATTCTACGCCATATGTCCATGAGCCGCTGAACCTTAGGCTTCAGTCTGCGGCGGCGTTACCTCTTTAGCATGCTTGCACAGTGGAGATTATGAGATGGACTTGATATCATTATCGACAACATGTACTTGTGAAGCGGGATCATGCCAAGATAGATCCTGTATCAGATGCATGGCATGTTTAAACCAGAAACCCCATGTTACAATCACAACCGAAACATGGATGATGCAGTGGTTTTGGAGCTCTGTTTCAGAAAATCAATGATCCCCCCGCCATAAAGAAATAGAATGAAATTTTTCAGCACAAAATTTGGAAATTTACATTTTAGTTAAACCATTAGTGAACACCAGATAGTGATATTCATTAGCGGTCTTACCCTGGGAATGTCTTACATATTTACCAAGACCATGAAACCGGTTAGACCAGCAGAGAATGACTTAATTATGAATGTGGTTTAGCAGAAGCAGAGAGATGGAAACGCCCCGTCAGCAAGCAGAGGAACTACTATGGCAGTGTGTAAGTGGGCAGTGCGAAAATCTCCACAGTCGTGGTTGAATAGTTATACGCTTAATTTAAATATTGCATAGTTGTAGACTACCTGCCTAATAGCAAGGTCCTTGACCTTAAATAAATGACCCTACCACAGAACTTGACCCTAGAGAGACGCTTTTAAGCCAGCACCACATGTAACCCATGTATACAATTGTGATGCTTCACTCCTTCACGACATATGACGTACAGTTACGTCATATGTCATGTGCCTGCCTTTAATGTGTGCTCACAAGTCGAGCTCCCATCTTTCCCGTCAGATGGTGGAGGATTTATTCACCCATCGTCTGCCTTTAACAGTCGACCTCTGGCCGCACCTGTTAACATGTTAAATGCCTCTGTTAATCTCTGACAGCGGCATTTAATACCTACTGGCAGGGAAGGGGGCGCGTCATTCTATGTGCTTCGGCGCACGTATGACATGTTTATGGGGCAATGATGGGTTGCCATGACAGCCAGGGGTCTACTGAAGACCTCCATGCTTGTCATGATGACATTTGAATGAAATGAAACACTATGCAGGAGACCCAGGAAGACCCCATTTATGACACAGAGACATGAAAAAGCTAGACTGCAGTTTGCCAAAATGTACATGAGTAAACAAAAATCCTTCTGGGAATGTGTCTTGTGGACAGGCGAGATCAATATTGAGCTTTGTGGTAAAGGACATAATTCTGTTTTCCAAAAACAGAATGAGGTCTATAAAGAAAAGAACACAGTACCTACAATAAAATATGGTGGAGATTCAAAAATCTTTTGGGGCTGTTGTGTTGCCTCTGGCACTGGGTGCCTTGACTGTGTGTGACATCATGAAATCTGAAGATTACAAAAGGTTTTTGGGTCGCAATGTAGTACCTAGTACCCCCCCACCACATTACCACACATAATCCCGCCCCCACCACATTGCCACAGATAATCCTGCCCCCCACATTACCACGCATAATCCCGCCCCCCACCACATCACCACACATAATCCCGCCCCCCACCACATTACCACACATAATCCCGCCCCCCACCACATCACCACACATAATCCCGCCCCCCACCACATTACCACACATAATCCCGCCCCCCACCACATCACCACACATAATCCTGCCCTCCCACCACATCACCACACATAATCCCACCATCCCGCCCCCCACCCCATTACCACACATAATCCCGCCCCCCCACCCCATTACCACACATAATCCCGCCCCCCCACCCCATTACCACACATAATCCCGCCCCCCAACACATCACACATAATCCCGCCCCCCAACACATCACCACACATAATCCCACCTCCCCACCCCATTACCACATATAATCCCGCCTATGTGCTTTTTGTGGTAAAGCGCATAATTCTACTGTTTTCCAAAAACAGAATGAGGCCTATAAAGAAAAGAACACAGTACCTACAATGCAATATGGTGGAGGTTCAAAAATCTTTTGGGGCTGTTGTGTTGCCTCTGGCACTGGGTGCCTTGACTGTGGGTGACATCATGAAATCTGAAGACTACAAAAGGTTTTTGGGTCGTAGTACCTAGTGTCAGAAAGCTGACATATTTCAAGAAGCACAGAGGAATGAATGGAAACAAAGCACTGGAGAGTCCTGAAGTGGCCAACAATGAATCCAGATCTAAATCTCATTGAACACCTGTGGAGAGATCTTAAAATTCCTGTTGGGAGAAGCCACCTTCACATATGAGAGACCTGGAACGTTTGCAAAGAAAGTGTGGTCAAAAATTCCAGGTGAGAGGTCTAAGAAGCTTGTTGATGGTTATAGGAAGCGATTGATTGCAGTTATTTATTCCAAAAGGGAATGCAACCAAATATTAACCCCTTAGTGACCACAAATACGTCTTTTTACTGACCTGTGAAATAAGAGAATAGCATCCCCATACAGGTGACAATTCAGCAGCTGTACACTATAGCTGACAACTTGCTGCATCAGCCATGATCAGTGTTGGCAGTCTACGGTCATTTAACCCCTTAAATGCTGCTGTCAATAGTGACTACGACATCTTGATGGTTAACAGAGTGTGGGGGCTTCCTCTTTAACCCCATTGGCACCCTAAGATCTTGATTGTGTGGTCCTGATGTTTGTCATGGCAAGTCACTGCCAAATAACGAACTTGGAATCTGCTGGCTACAGTGCTATGTTTGAAAGTTATCAAAATTTAGGTGGTAAAAATAAACTTTTTCATTCCTGTCATGCCAATTTGCATTAATTCTGAAAAGCACCTGAAGGGTTAAAGAACTAGCCAAAAGCAATTTTGAATACGTTGCGAGGTGCTGTTTTTAAAATGGTGTCACTTTTAGGGGATTCCAATATATAGGACCCCCAGAGTCGCTTCAAAACTGAACAGGTCCCTAAAAAAATACATTTCATAAATTTCTTTGAAAAAATGAAAAATTACTGCTACATTTTTTAGCCTTCTAAAATGTGAACAAAATAAAACAACATTTTACAAATGGTGCTGATATAAAGCAGACGTGTGGGTAATGTTATTTATTAATGTTCTTGTGTGGTATGAATATCTGGATTAGGGGGATATTCATTCAAATTTTGAAAATTGCTAATTTGTTTACATTTTTGGTCAAATTTCTGATACGTTTTGCATTCATTTATAAAAAGTAAATGTAAATTTTCCATTATCATAAAAGTACAATGTGTCATGAAAAAATGCTCTCAAAATCAATGGGAAATGTTGAGGCATTCCAGAGTTATTACTACATAAAGTGATAAAACATTGGCCCAGTCACTAAGGGGTTAAGTTGAGGGTGCCAGCAAATTTGTCTGGCCCGTTTTGGTAGTTTTGTGTGAAGTGGTGTCAAATTTGCTTTTTTTTGCCCCTTTTTTAGTGTTGTTCCAATAATTTTCTAGGAAAAATAATTCATTTTCTGGAACAATTTCAAGAGTGCACTTTCGGACAAGACTATATATGTTTGGTAACTGCGCACTCGTACTGACCTGGAGAATCATACTGCACGGTCAGTTTTACCTTATAGTGAACATGGTAAATAAAAACCTCCAAAACAATTGCAATTTTTTTTGCAATTTCAGTGAATTTGGAATTTTTTCTTGCCTTTCTTTGCGTCACATGATAAAATGAATGGTTGTCATTCAAAAGTACAACTCATCCCACAAAAAAAAACAAAAAACCCTCATACGATGATGTGGACTGAAAAATAAAAAAAGTTGGGGCTCTTGGAATAGGGGCAGGAAAAAAAGGAAACAAAAAACAAACATGAAAAATAGCCCAGTCATGAAGGGATTAAACCTCTAATAATCTTATAATTGTTCCAGTTATGGAAAGGTCATAGTCATATACCTCGTCCTCCTCAGAGTCCTGCTTTGACTTTCCCACTGGCGTTTTGAAGGCTGGTAGTTGGAATGGTGTAGGCTGATTTCTGGGAGAGGGCATTGGTTTAGGCAATGGTATGTTTGGGCCAGAGATATGTGGTCGACTGGTAACTGCAGGTAAAGGCTGCTGGTGCTTTGGAAATGGCTCATTTGGTTTGGGTGGTTGCCTCATGTTTATTGGTTTATCTGTTGAGAAAAGATTGAAATGGACTAATTAGCACAACTTCTAAACTTTTCTAACGATGCTAAAAAAAACCCCATAACAAAACAAAAAGATAAATATAAACTTATCCAGTAAAAGTCCTTAAAAGGGTTCTTCATCACTATTCACTATTTGCCCTTTCATGCCCTTAAATAACTAATGCTTGCTCCATGGGGAAAGCTTCAGGAGTGACATTACTGTGATGTTTTGCGTGAGGTGGGAGTCTGGAAGCCGAGACCACCAGATTTAACATCACAGGAAGTGAGAGCAAATCTGACAAGCAGGGTCACTACCTGCACAGTGGGAACTGGGCAAGATAAGTAAATGAATGTACAGTATTTAGAAAAATGTTCCATTTTTACATGTTAGTTCAGACGGCAAAATATGGAACGTGCACACAGAACTGATTAGTTGTGTAGAAAAAAGAAAGATAAACAGAAAGAAACAGAGACAGAAAGAAAGAAAGAAAGAAAGAAAGAAAGAAAGAAAGAAAGAAAGAAAGAAAGGAACAAAAGAAAGAAGGAAAGAAAAAAGGAACAAAAAGAAAGAAAGGATGAAAGAAAGGAAGGAAGGAACAAAAAAAGGAACGAATGAAAGAAAGGAACAAAAAAGAAAGAAAGAAAGAAAAAGGAAGGAACACAGAAAGAAAGAAAGAAAGAAAAAGAAAGAAAGACAAAGAAAGGAACAAAGGAACAGAAGAAAGGAACAAAAAAACAAAAGAAAGAAAGAAAGGAACAAAAAAGTAAGAAAGAAAGAAAGAAAGAAAGAAAGAAAGAAAGAGATAAAGAAACAAAAAAGTAAGAAAGAAAGGAAGGAAGGAAGGAAGGAAGGAACAAAAAAGGAACGATTAAAAGGAACAAAAA
The DNA here is from genome assembly GCF_051348905.1 of Ranitomeya variabilis. Lineage (NCBI taxonomy): Eukaryota > Metazoa > Chordata > Amphibia > Anura > Dendrobatidae > Ranitomeya > Ranitomeya variabilis. Next base: position 57,118,691 of record NC_135235.1, on the reverse strand, counting down.
AAGAAAGAAAGAAAAAGGAAGAAAGGAAGGAAGGAACAAAAAAAGTAAGTAAGAAAGAAAGCCAAAGAAAGGAAGAAAGGAACAAAAGAAAGAAAGGAACAGAAAAAAGGAACAAAAGAAAGAATGAAATAAAGAAAGTGCTAATTGGCACAAAATATATAATAGGGCAAAAAGAGGGCCACGGCGTTGTTTAGCGAGGACGGCATGTCAGTATAGGTGACTGTGTGTGATTGTGGCTTGTACTATTCAATTTAATGGGAAAATATGCAGGAGCCGACAGAGCTATGAGTGCATAGGAGCCTATGTGCCGGCCTAAAGTAAGAGGCAGAAGTGGCACTTGCAAGGTAAATTTCCCCTCTTAATACTAGTTAATGGGGGATAGAGGCACTCAGTCATCACACATAATGTATATTTTTTACAATGGAGCGTATACAAGCAAAACCACGTATAGTCCTAAGTAAGGTGAACAATGGCACATACCCAACACATTTATAAGTTATTGGGCAAGGATAACAATGGAGGAACACTTCTGGAAACCCCAAATAGCATTCAGAATACAGAAATAAAGAAAAACTCTACACTTAATATTTCTGATTGTGGATACCTGCATATCCATTGCTCCTCATCGTGATCTTAACTGGTGGCGACACATGATTGTCATTCGGTGGAGGTTCATAGTTGTCGCCATCCCCTTCTATAGGAACCACATATTGTTCTGAATCAGAATGCTCATCGGGGCTGTCATAGTCACTTCCCTTAGTTAATGACAAAAAAAAGTAACATTTTAAGTTCAGTAGACTTAAAGGGGTTTGCGAACATTAGAAAAACTTGGCTGCTGTCTTTCCAAAAACAGCTCCACTGCTGACTACTGGTTGTGTGCGGAAATGCAGCTCAGCTATTCACTTTAATAAAATTGCTGGCAATCCATAGTCAGGGATGCTGCCGTCTCTGAAAGACAGCAGCTATGTTTTTGAAATCCTGGACAACCCTTTAATTAACTGAAATCGAGACCACATCAATGACAAGCTAGGAAATTCTGGAAAAATACAATTAATACAACACTGTAATATTCTGGCAAAACGAAGACAGAAGATAAAACCAAACATTAAAAAACACCATAAATGATAATGACAATCTGAATGTTATGAATTGCAGATGTAAAAGGTCAATGTATGAAGCCGTAGTCATGTACAGAAAACACTGTTGTAGCGTTAGGCTTGAGGCTTTTGTGCAAACTTGGAATTTTTTTGTTGTTATCCCATTGCAACCAAAATTTCCATTATTGCCCCCCCTCCTCCTTGTGTATTACACTCTACCCTTCTTTTAGGTACAGTGTGCTCATTTCCCAAAATTTCTTCCTGAATTTTAGATCTCCTCCTGCCTTCCATGAAGGCCCCCATACATTGTTCTACTAAAGTTGTCCGTGAAGTTGGCCGACAGTCTAATATATATGTCAAATTCCAAAAAGTCCCGGCATTCGCGTGATGTTGAATAAATTATTTTACCATAATCATCAACATTAACAGAAATAAACACTTGAAATATATCACTCTGTTTGTAATGACTCTATATAACATATGAGTTTCACTTTTTGTATTGAAGAAATGAAATAAAATTGACTTTTTGATGATATTCTAATTTTGTGAGAAGCACCTGTATATGGCGGCCTTACAATTAATTGGAGAGAAACTGATCCTACCTGTTGGATTTCTAATGGATGATCTTTTTTTCACCGGTAAATAGGCCTCCCTCCAGAACAGTCTGGTAGCAGCTCTCTCATAGAAAAAGCTGAATCAAGTGTTCCTGTATTTAGGAAAGAGCTTATGGCTGAACAAGCCTTCGGCCGACAGCCATCTAATATGTATGAGGGCCTTCACAGTCTACAATGCTAAATACAGTGGTACCCCTGCAGCTGGAGCAGTACCATCCCTGCTTTCTGCGAGAACTACTTCCACTACATCCTTGTAAATAAAGATAAGAGGCCTTAACGTTACATATAACTCTTCAATGGAACACATGGGGAATTGTAGTTTTGGTTTCCCTTTAAGGACCATGCCCCATAAATGTAAAACATGTGGTTTGTGGTCCCGTGCTTTAGATATGCAGTGAAATGCCACTGCCTCGATTGGTGATCATGTTACAGCAGGGTACCTCACCCCCATAAACAGACCATGGCAAATCATTATCAACCAAGACCAGCTCTAGCCATTACCAATGTCACCATAAAGGGAGTTCTCATGGATGCCCTAGTTACCATGGAAAACTACATAATAAAAAAAAACAGTGTGAATGTTCCTCGGAGGTTTGTTAAAAAAAGAAAAAAAACAAAAAACCAACAAGCCTAGAGGAATCAAAGCCATACCCATAGCTTACTCCAGCTACCTGAGATTATAATGAGTATATATTAAAAGACTAAAACAACATGGGGTATTCATAATAACTCTTTTCGTTAAAGTGAAATTGCAAATTTAAAGTAAAGAAACATACATTGAAAAAGGTTTTCTTTGTTAAACATAATTAAAGTTTAATAAAGAAAATATACGGTACTTAAAAAAACAACAAAAAAACCTATATATCACAAAAAAAACAGTAAAAATTATTTTGATAGCTAAAAAAAAGACAATAAAAAGCAATGTGAAACCGAAGTAACTGGTGGCAGAAAACACAGGGAAATTTTAAAGATAAGTACAGTACATAAATATAGTATTTTTTTTGTGAAGCAATAAAAAGATTTTTTAAAGGTTGGAAAGTCCCCTTCGAATCATTTTTAGAACATGATGTGATATTTTTATTGCAGTTACAAGCACATCTAGTACACGTTTGCCAAATTTAATATATAAATGTTGAAAAAAAAAGAAAAAAAAGTTCTTACAAATTCATCGAACCATTCATCATCCTCTCCCCCGGGTGGGCCTGTAGATAAAAATCAGAATATGTTGGATTAAGAATAAGAACATTTTAAGACTTTAAAAAATGTAAAAAAATAAAAGTTCTGTTACCAGTCTGGTAATCTCTTCTGGGGACAGTCGGAGGAGCTTGCTTTGTTATTCTATAAAGAGAAACAAAAAATTAAAAACAGCAAGAAAAAAAAAAAAAGTGTCAAGAGGAACGTAAAAACTGAAAAAAAAAACACGAAATGATATGGTATAGGCTAGGTGCCGGACACACGGGACAATGATGCATACGATGCAAAGCACGTTGAGTATGCTGTTAGTATCAGATAGATGAAGCTAGTATAGAAAAAGGGTATAGCCACCAAAATGCAAACAATGGAGGGCATTCAATGGTGCCAAATAAAAAGGTTAAAATGTTGCAGTGTTCACGAATAATGTCTACTACAATATATTGTTTAATCAGTCCCAAGCTTTATGGTATTAGGGGAACCTTGGTAGTCTTTATAGCGTTAGTCTTTTCGTATGGACCATCAATTAGGATCTTCCTTTGATTCAGGGTGCAGGTGCGATTGCTATAACTATAGTTATTCTCCTGATTATGGTACTGTCATATTTTCAGTTTTGGGGATGCCATGCAATTTTCTTTCTCCAGTTTCCATCCGCAATATTGATTTTAGAAAATTACTGTTTGCAGCAAATGCATCCTGAAAATATATGTCCCATGATGTCTTGCCAAGACATCACAAAGGGAGATGTAACCAGATCAGATTCAGCAGAAAGTATAGTTACAAAGATCTTTAAAATCATGAACAGGATATCGGAGAGTGACAAGCCCAGGGAAAAGCATAAGAGAAGCTGCAGATTGCATCGGGGGCAGCAGCATGCATGCCGCTGGCAGGGTGCAAACACCATAGGACTGCAGGTTAAGAGCTTAAGGCTGGTTGTAATAGCCTTAGTCATCTAGGCGAAGTAGGAATTGGCCAAGAGGAGGTCCAATAAGAACCATAAAATACCCACGGTCCTAACAAGGGCACATCTATTACGTCTCTAAAAAATAAGGTAAAATATATATTCAGGACCCTCTTACTCCAGTTCTAAAGCAGAGATACATTTATAAATCTGCTCCAATGTAATGGAAATGGTTATTTTTAGCAACTAATTAAATGTTTTGGACTGCGCTTCTCTGAACTGGTTAGGTATCAACAGAAAATGGATTCAAGCATGGGAAGAACATGTAGACTCCTGTGCTCTCCTTGACAGATTTGTAGTTTGGCTTTCATCTGTGACAAAAATGGACACGTCTCCATGTGTTTTGGCAAACATATGTCATACAAAAAAAAACAAAATATGGACATGTGACCAGCCACATGGAGTATAATGGGTACGTATTCTATCCTTGAAAAATTGAAGTGAAAAGGAGGCGAGAGTTAGATCTATCAACCTGGAGTTCAAATCACTTAGCTCGAAGAGAATTTCCTAGACCGGATACACTTTAGCCGTGAAACACAAATGTTCTAGATGTAAAACATTGTTTACACTGACAAAGTAAATTAAGTTTTTTGAGAAGATTGAAAAACAAAGTATATATTGGAAAGTTGCAAACATTATGTTACGTGTTGATTAAACTTTACTTAAAGGGGATCCTGTTACGTTGAATATGTAACTTTGTGGGAAACTGTTCTAAAGAGCCTATCTTCTATAGCTACTAGTGATAAGTGAACGTGGTTGGATAAGGGGTTATCCGAGCATGCTCGTGTGCTAATCGAGTGTCTTCGGCGTGCTCGAAAAATATGTAGAGTCCCAGCAGCTACATGTCTCGTGGCTGTTCGAAGGCCGCACCACACGCAGGGATTGCCTAGCAGACAAGCAATCCATGCATGTGTTGGGACTGTTAGACAGCCGCTAGACATGGAGCCGCGGGGACTCGAACATATTTCAAGCATGCCAAAGACACTGTTAGCACACAAGCATTCTCGGATAACACCTTATCCGACCACGTTTGCTCATCACTAATTCCTATACATTGGTTTATCACAAGGTTTTATTAGTGCATACACAGCAAGTTCCAGACTTAGTAATAGTTTATAGACTGCATTGCACATTGTGTATAGTGACCTTCCAAAAAAAATTGATATAATGATACATGAACAGTTTTAATTTCCCATATTTTATAGTCATTTTGTTTATAGAGCCAGCAAGTGTTTCTGATCGTCATGAATTGGTCATGGATATTTCCTTATATTAGGATTTTGATCACATCACCGTTTTGTCGTTTGCTTACAATGGTAGCCAAAGTTGTGGTGGATCTATTGACTTACTATGGAGTTTGTTGGGTCATATCATGGTTCGGTCACGATCTCCCTTGTTTTACTGTAAGAACATGTGCTGCATAATGCACAACTTTTTCATTAAAGGTCTCAGAATCAGGAGTCTCGGATGCAGATATACACTCAGGCTTACTAATGGTAGCCTTTACAGTCAATGTCATCTAGGCAAGTCTTACTCATTCCTTGCATTTACCAATGTGAGTAAATCCGTCGATGGTATTTTACTAGAAACCCTCATTTTTGCTGCACTGCTTGGGGCAATTTTCTGTCGTCCTTTGTGTGCAATTTTATATGTTCCTGCTTCTTCATCAGTCTTTGCCTGATGAAGAGACGTATGTAGTCTCGAAAGCTTGCAATTTGTTACCATCTTTTCAGTTAGCCATTAAAAGGTATCAACCACTGAGGACTCTCAATTCTAAATATTTTTCTATCTACTGGCTAACACGGTACCAAGATATATTTCTTTCCTGTACCTGCTAAACAGGAAATTCTGCAACATGGCTCAGTGCAACGTACATATTATGATCAGAGGTTTGGTACCTATGGAGATATCTCTGATCAGTGGATTAAGATGTTATTTTTTTTGTTAAGTATTGAATACATGTATACACACGGCTTGAGGACCAAAGAAAGCTAAAATAATGGCTCAGCTCAATAGAATGCAACAAAGCTAAGATAATGGCTCAGCTCAACAGAATGCTGTGTAGAGCATAGATATAAGGCAGCCATGGAGTGTGTTTATCTAAGGGATAATGTTTCTCCTTATGGAGAGTGACATGCCTGACATACCAGGGTCCGGAGGCTTATAAGCCATGCAATGCTCCTCTGGGAAAGTAAATATGCAAACTGTCTCTTCACAGAGGAAGAGGACTTGAACTCTAGTGCTGCCTATTGGAAGCAGTAATCCTCTTGACTCTTTAACAAGCTTTGTCACATGACTTGGGATAAAGGCCAAACCAGAAGCTCAAATTTGCAGACATAATGTTTTGAGGTTTTGCCCCTCATCAGTGCAAAGACTGAGATCTGATTTGGCTATTCAAGAGGCTTCTGACTACAATAAGGGCTAACATTTTTCCTTGTGGAGAGTGACATAGCAGTTTAAGGAGGCTTATAAGCCATGCAATTCTACTGGGAAATTAAATATGCAAATTGCCTCTTTAGAGAAGAAGACTTGAACTCTAATGCCACCTATTGGAAGTAGCGATCCTGGAAACCAAAATTAGGCTACCAGGTATCAAAGTCATTAGCACCTTGCAATTGAGTCAGGAGAGGAGCCATACGTGGCCAGTGGGGTCCTCTGTCTAACCACTTTGATAGCCCGGATAAGAGTAAACTCCTATCACAGTCATTACAGTTGTAGATTGCAGACTGTTCCCACTCTCAATGGCGCAGGCTCAGCTCCTGAACTTGTGCCGTTACTGTGATACACATGTGCAGTGTTTTGCAGAAACTCCATCCTGATAAATCTGTATATATATGGCCAATAAATGTAACAGGTTAAAGAAACTCTTTTTCCACTTAGAGCGGTTTGTATTACAGCATCAATATAATGCATTTAGGTGGACCAATAATTTGTACGCTTGCCCTGCATGGAGATTGCTTGTTCTAACCATGTTTGAGTAGGGGTCCTCCTGAGCCACTGTTTTTTTTTTTTTTTTTTTGAGACGTTGGCCAGAAAAAAGAAAAAACAAAAAAGGTTGGCAACCTTGGCCACAGCTTCAGTTCAGTTAGCCAACGATGGAAGGATTACGCACATACAATCAATAAGATAATTTCTAAAGTGCTGAAGTAAAGACAGCAATGCACTATGAATACAATATTCAATCCATTTTGCATATTAGTGCATGTCGTATATGCTCTGGTGTTGTACGTCTGACAGTGGCCACAATTTTGATGGATGCAGTAGCACCCGTCCATCATATAGAGCCTCATTATAAAAAAAATATACATATACAATTGCGATACCTGTGTTTTACTACACAGCTTGGTATACAGATGCATATCAACTAGACAGGGGTCCAACGCATTGAACATAGACAGCATGCAGATTGCGTTCCTGCACTAAGTTGTGTAACCATTTAAGGCTCTATTTTAATGCTCTCTATGACTTCTGCCTTTTTATTCCTTTTTATTTTTAGTCATAACCACGTGGCCATTGTCTGGAAAACTAAGACATTGTTAAAAAGATCACATCAAGTGTCATTGTTGGTCTCCACTCATAAATCACAAGGTCCTAAATATTTCCTCCTTTTACTCGCTCAGCGTTATATGAAGTTGGATAAGGATATTTTGTCCTCTGTTTATGACTCAAGTCATAAGCAATGACCCTAGTGGCAAGAGATTGCCTCAATATTAGCTCCATATGGGGTCTTCTGCTGAACATTTGTAGTCCATTATTGTGGCAGAGCCAGGGCCTCCTGGAAGAGGTTCACATCTATGGGCATGCAGGGCTTAATTTACATGGTGCAGGGCTTAATTTACATGGTGCAAGGCTACCTGGACTTCACAGTTAGTGGAGAGTCAGACGGACGTAAAACTGGGTCAAGGATCGTAATGCAATGCTTGGACTGGCCTTTGGCTCTCCCTACCAGAACCCGATAGCTGCATAGAAATACATGCGGTCACACTTGGTTCATCAGACCGACCGCCAGTCCAAGCATTGCGATGCGATCCCCATCCGAGTTATACGGCCTTGTGACTATCCCCTTATTCTTAGACTATGAGATCAGAAGCTGCCACAAAAGTAAAAACATCCCAGATAGTAACTATAGAAAAAATCATATCCTCCCTCCTGCGACTCCATTACACATTTGACTTTATTGATCCCTACTTTTGCAAAAGAGAATGGCAGAGTACTCAGTCTGTTTTGCTAAGAAAAGCCTCACGAGATAGCGACCTGTGCTTTCTGGGTGGCTAACCTTAACTGGAGACCACCTTTTACTATAAGCCCCATAAGGACCTCCTACATATATACGTATGTTATAGAAGTAGATCATTTTAGTGCATAGGTTTCTGGCAAGCAAGACAAAACACAAAGAAGCAAAGAAAAGAAATTAGCCAAAGTGCAGATTGAAACATGTAATGGTTGATTTCCATACCGATCCCATGTATCTTTCCCAGTTTTACAAATTAACGCCACCTGATCATTTTGGAACCTAAACATTGAGGGACAGAGACAGAGCTTACACCCATAGACTGCAGAATTATAAATCACATTATAGCAAAGTCAGAGAAAGTGATCAACAGGAAACAAGATTGTCCATCTCCTTTTTTCCAAGCTTTTTTTTGTATTTTAATTATTTTCAAATAAAATTAAAGAAAAAAACAAATTTTTTATGGACTCTCCATGACTTTATGGATTCTTGCTAACCTTGGTAATGAAAATTTTGTTGGTGAGAAAAATCAGTGCCTGTTAAGGAATACATTCACCTGTCAACAGAATTATACAACCAATGTAAAGAGCGGATCTACAGTATATAAAAGTGATAATTTACTGATTCTGAGATGCACCATACCCTCTGATGGCTCCTGACCTGGTATTGCCTGCTTGTTTAGGGTCTGGACCGCGCTTGGTCCAGTGACTTACATTTTGGGAAGTTGTGTCATCATTGCATAGGAATTGAGACTAAGGCTGTGTTCAAACTTCATTTTTGCACTACGTCCAGCATGTCTGGATTTAGGACCCCGTACGCCGGGCATATTAAAAAAAAATAAATGATTTATTTTGCCTATAGTGGTCCTTTACCAATTAACATAATTTTATCGAAAGAAATGTTTGGAGTTTTGATAGCTTCCAAGTTAGGTTTTCTTTTCCGGCCATGCATTAAAGCTTTATTCTCATCTCAGTCACATGTTGGAGATGGGAATATCAGCCGTTCACGGCACAGAAAGTCGAGCTCTGGAAACAGCCAAATATGAAATTCCATAGTATGGAATTGCACAGCAAGTGTATCTTGGGGATAATGATTTAAAGGTTGTTTTTTCACACTTTTTGGAATAAGTTGGGCCATTTTTGTAATTACTTAGTAATGTGCAGGTGACTGCACTCGCCTATACAGATGCATACAGCAAATACACACAAGAAAAAAAAATAAATAAAAAAAAATCGAAAAATTATCCCATACAATATAGGAACTAAAAATAAGAGAAACAAATTTGCGAAAAATAAAATATAGTAGTAACGGGCAGAATTTTAGTCAACTTTTCATGCAGCACAAATCTGAATGTAAACAACAGTAAAGTTGTGTTAAGGAAAGTAATAAGAGATAACAAAAGGAGAACCTAAATAATATTTTTTTCTCTCACGTCTCATATGGCCTCTGCTTCCTTTTAGGCCGGTTTCACACGTCAGTGGCTCCGGTACGTGAGGTGACAGTTTCCTCACGTACCGGAGACACTGACACACGTAGACCCATAAAAATCAATGCATCTGTTCAGATGTCATTGATTTTTTGCGGACCGTGTCTCCGTGTGCCAAACACGGAGACGTGTCAGTGTTGGTGGGAGCGCACGTATTACACGGACCCATTAAAGTCAATGGGTCCGTGTAAAACACGGACCTCACATGGACGTTCTCTGTTTGGGGTCCGTGTGCGTGCAGGAGACAGCGCTACAGTAAGCGCTGTCCCCCCCACATGGTGCTGAAGCCGCGATTCATATGTTCCCTGCAGCAGCGTTTGCTGCAGAGAAAATATGAATAATAGTGTTTAAAATAAAGATCTATGTGTCCGCTGCCCCCCCACCCCCTGTGCGCCCCCCGCTGTTCGGAAAATACTCACCCGCTCCCACGTTGGCTGTCGCTCCTTCCTCTCTGCCCCGCGCCTTCTCCTGTATGCGGTCACGTGGGGCCACTCATTTACAATCATGAATAGTCGGCTCCGCCCCTATGGGAGGTGGAGCCGCCTATTCATGACTGTAAATGATCGGCCCCACGTGACCGCATACAGGAGAAGATGGGGCCAGACCAGGAAGGAGCGACAGCCAATGAGGGAGCGGGTGAGTATTTTCTGAACAGCGGGGGGGGGGGGCGCACAGGGGGTGGGAGGGCGGCGGACACATAGATCTTTATTTTAAACACTATTATTCATATTTTCTCTGCAGCAAACGCTGCTGCAGGGAACCTATGAATCGCGGCTTCAGCACGATGCAGGGTACCACACGCGTGGGTACCTACCACACGCTCCGTGTGGTACCCACTCGCCATACGGGTGGCACACGTGTGCCGCACGTATGGCCTACGTGAGTTCCCAGGCACACGGACACGGATAACTCCGGTACCGATTTATTCCGGTACCGGAATTATCTGGACGTGTGGGACAGCCCTTATATAAATCTAGTCTTGTTAGTGAAATGGGTGTGGTCCTCAAAAAGACTCCCACATAGAAAAGTAGAGGACCAAACCACTAAGTTAACAATTCTAGATTTAGACACAGGAAAACAGGATCATATCTGTAGAATGGAAAGGGCAGAAACTAGAAAAAATAATAGCATAGATTCAAGAGAATTGAGGCATTTACACCATGTAAAGAAAAAAAAAACACATTTGTTTCATGTGCCAGGTCCTCTTTAATTAATATTAATGATTATTAGAAATATAAGCTTAAGTTCAATTTGTACAGAACAATACATTTTATCTATACGTTTAGGCCTCATTCAGACCGTGATTTTTCTTGTACTGTTGTTCATCGGTGTTTTGGAACAGATCTTCATCAGTGTTTGGTCGGTGTGTCAGGTTTCGACATCAGAGTTTCACTGGGGATTTCCTTAAAGGTGTTTTCCCACACACATTTCATTTTAAATCAATAAATCTCGGAATAATAATAACTTCCACAATTGGATGTATGAAAATAAAATGTTCCTGTGCTGAGATAATCTTATAAATGTGCCCCTGCTGTGTACTGTGTAATGGCTGTGTGTGACCGTGCAGGAACATGGTCTGATCATACCACAGCCCCTGGGCAGGGGAGGACACAAAAGAGAGGATACAGACAGAACGGGATCACAAATGATTCTTTCTTTGAGGTAAAATATTGTTTCAAAACAGGCAGGGACATTTTTTACCTCAGAAAAAGAATCAGCTGTGATCCTGTGCTGTCCTGTCTGTATACTCTTTTTCTTCCTCCTCTGCCCAGGAGCTGTGGTATGATCAGACCATGTCCCTGTACGGTCAGACACAGCCATTACACAGGACACAGCAGGGACACATTTATAAGATTATCTCAGCACAGGAACATTTTATTTAAACACATCCAATTGTGGAAATTATTATTATTACAAGATCTATTGATTAAAATCAACTTCGTTTGAAGGAAAACTAAATGTTGCAATGTTAATATCGGACAGCACTTGGATTATACACTGATGCCAACCATGTGCCATCTGTGATTTTTCACATAGACTTGTATGGGTAATTTTATGATCGTTGTATTGGTAATTTTGCCCTAACACTTGAATAAAAAAACAGACATGTCTCTGTGATTTTTTGCAGACACCTAATCTGTAAAAGAAGCCGATGGACATATGATTAGTAGCACTGTAGACGAGTTGCATCGCGTTATACACAGACAGCTAAATGAGGCCTTAATGTGAGGAATAGTCATGTATTTAGAAAACCAACTATCAGGACGGCACACAATCCTGGGAAACAGCAATGAGAAAGAAATACTTAAAAATATTGATCCATGTAGGTATAGGAAAAAGCAGAATCAAAAAAGGAGAATTTTGTTATAATTTTATACATGAAATTATTTCAACATTTTTCACTTTAGAATTAAAACACTATTTAGATTTCATTCTTATAGTTAATGTAATATCTGTCTAACATAGAAATAATTCAGTAGATATGGCCTCTGCTTCATTTGCACATGCCATGTTCTTCTTACTAGTCATTATTATTTATAACTACTTTACCACAAACTTCCTGAAAACATCGTTTATTAGAATACACACGACAGCTCACTGCACCCGCGGACGCCATCTTATAAACCATATAATATATATTTTTTGCTTTTATTATTATTATTTTTTTTTTTACAGAAAGATGGTGTCAGAGGGGAGTAAACACCGAAGAGTTTTTTTGTAAACTGTATGATCTATTTTGCTGTTCATCATATGTGTTTTTTAGATTCTAGTCCTTAACCCTTCATGACCTTTGAAGACTATTGAAGCAAGGAAAAAAATGTTTTAAAAAATATTACAAAAAAAAAAAAGTTAAAATCTCCCCCCCTTTTGCCCCATACAAAATAAAACAATAAAAAAAATACATATCTGGTATCACTGTGTTCGGAAATGTCCGATCTATCAAAATATAGAGTAAATTAATCCGATGGGTTAGGCTACTTTCACACTAGCGTTAACTGCAATCCGTCACAATGCGTCGTTTTGCAGAAAAAACGCATCCTGCAAAAGTGCTTGCAGGATGCGTTTTTTCTCCATTGACTAACATTAGCGACGCATTGCGACGGATTGCCACACATCGCAACCGTCGTGAGACGGTTGCGCCGTGTTGTGGCAGTCCGCCGGGAGCAAAAAACGTTACATGTAACGTTTTTTGCTCCCGACGGTCCGCTTTTTCCAACCGCGCATGCGCGGCCGGAACTCCGCCCCCACCTCCCCGCACTTCCCCGCACCTCACAATGGGGCAGCGGATGCGCTGGAAAAATGCATCCACTGCCCCCGTTGTGCGGCGGAGACAACGCTAGCGTCAGTGACCTCGGCCCGACGTACTGCGACGGGCCGAGCCCGACGCTAGTGTGAAAGTAGCCTAAACGGCATAGTAAGAAAAAAAATTAAACGCCAGAATTATTATTTTTTTGGTCACATGAAAACATATGTATCACAAAATGGTATAAATAAAAACGTCAGCTTGGTGCCCAAAAAATAAGCCCTCATCCATTCCCAGATCACGAAAAATGGAGACGCTATGGGTCTCAGATAATGGGAACATTTTTATTTTTTCTTACATACTCTGAATTTTTTTTCCACCACTGAAATAAAAAAAGAACCTATACATGTTTGGTATCAGCGTACTCATACTAACCTGAGAATCATATTGGCATGTCAGATTTAACATTTAGTGAACATGTTAAATAAAAAAGACTAAAAAACAATTGTGGAATTTAACTTTTTTTTTTTGCAATTTCACCTAATTTGTAATTTTATTTCCGTTTTCCAGTGCGCTAAATTCTAAAATCGATGGTATCATTCGAAAGTACAACTCGTGCCGCAAAAAAAACAAGCCCTTATATGGCTATATTGACGGGAAAAAAAACAAAAAACAACAACTTATGGCTATGGGAAGAAGGGGAGAAAAAATGAAAGCGCAATTTGTAAAATCATAAGGTGATGAAGGGGCTAAACAAACTGATACCAGATACGTTAATTATGTTTTAGATTTCCATTTGTTGTTATTTTACAATTTTTTTTTAATGTTTCTTTACGTTTTATTCAATAGTCCCCCCTAGGGGACTTAACTTTGCAATCACTTGATCACCTATACAACACATTCCTATGCTGCAGTATTGCAGTGTATTGTATAATTACACAGGCAGGATTTCAAAGGAATAGTAACATGGCAGACATTGGAGGCCTACAGTAGGCGCTTGGCTTCTGGAACAACCCATTAGCACCCTGCAATTGTGTTGTGGGGGTGATTGGCATTGCATGTAAGAGGTTAAACTGTTGTAGCTCTGATCACAACAGTTACTCTTGTGAGCTGGTTGTATAATGTAGAATCCACGCTAAAGTTCACTTCTGGCACAACACATGTCCATATGGTCCTTTTCTTGTATATGAATATCATAAATTGTGTTCCCAGAACGAGGATCCTTTTAATAGCCTGGGTAGAGTGCAACTGTAAAAAGCTCTGAAAAAATCAATAGGACCATGTATTCACTTGAGTTGGCAGCTTGTAATACCACATGACTCCTGTAGAGGCCACTGCAGGAGGAGCATCTGCTTACTGATCTCAAGAGATCCCCGATTAGTAGAGATGATCTAGTTTTTATTGTCCATATAACAAAAGAAAACAAACAAAAAAAAACTTAAACATTTTATTTTTTGGTATGGAAATTATTTTGTTGAACGACTTACTTCTTGAATCTGTTAATTAGCCGAGGTTCATTTTTCTTTATATCACTGATCATTTTTTGGACTTGCCTAGGAGTAGGAAAAAAAAAAAAAAAAAAAGAGAAAAAGTGAAAATAATAAGATTTTTGTCACAGATACACACACATTTTGATGGTTACATTATAGTTTTGGCTTCATCGCCGACATTAGAACCAAATTTACAAAGATCGGGGTCTTATAGGTTGTATCTAATAGACATTGTCGCGAAGGCAGCCGACTCCTCAAACATCTGGCGCTACGCAGGAAACAAATTAGAGGAAATGAAAGAAAAACCAGTCAGTCAGTTGATTGTGACAGACGTACGTTATATAAGGCATGAATAAGACGACCTGCACTGGGAACCCGGCTATAAATCACACCAGGCTCAGCGCGCACACTTGGAAAATCACATGATGCACATGTCAAATGTATCGACGGATAGATCTGTTTCCTATATAGTGGAAATGACTACCACGAATGTCCAGAGAAAAACTTTTTTGCATGATGCCCTTATATTGGAAAGCATAGCTGAACAAAATCTTCCAACACAGTGTAACCATTTCAAAACTAGGGAAGCCCCCCTGGAATAGTCCCACTTTTTTTACTACACAAAGGTTTGAAATGTATAATATATAAAAGGGGTTTTTTAATATATTTTTACATTTAGATGTAAAGAAGTTTTTCATATTTTTTGAGGGTTTATTGTTTATTATGACACTTTTATATTAGTACTTCTACCGAAACTGGGAAAATATAGAAAGGCAAGTCTGGTTTTAATTTATTTTTTTTTTTTAATTTGAGTTAATATTTGATATTACAGAGTCCCATAAAATATATATTTTTCACTTCCGTCCTCTTTTTCATTTAGCTGTTTAAGCTAAGTTTTATTTTTAAGCAGCACGGTGGCTCTGTGGTTAGCACGATGGCTCGGTGGTTAACACGTTGGCTCAGTGGTTAACACGGTGGCCTTGCAGCACTGTGGTCCTGAGCTCAAATCCCACCAAGGACAACATCTGCCAGGAGTTTATATGTTCTCTCCGTGTTTGCGTGGGTTTCCTCCGGATTCTCCAGTTTTCTCCCACACTCCAAATACATACTGATAGGGAATGTACATGGTGAGCCCCAATGGGGACAGTGATGATGATGACTGTAAAGCGTTGCGGAATATGATGGTGCTATATAAGCAATGCATAATAAATAATTTGCTTTTTTTCCCCCCCATGTACGTGAAGGGTAACTGCACTTTCAGGTCACTATTCAGGGTAAGAGGTCATGGATGTGTGTAAATGAGAAAGAACTTAATATTTTGCAAATATATTACAGGTATTCTGCATTTTTTAAAACATTTTTTTATTTCTGCACTAGAAGCCTCAGCAGTTTTTTTTTGTCTCCTTTCAGCCTCTCCCATCTCCATAGATTTCTATAGGCAAAAGGAGAAATGTCATCCTTCACTAAAGACAGAACTATAGATGGATCTGAGCAGTCGCCGATAAGTGGGGAAAGGTTTTTTTTCACTAATAAAAAAATATTACAAAGTTTTGCGTTTTTTTTTTTTTATCGCTTGTATCGTTGATTTATGAAAAAGTGAGGTTCCTATTTAAAATAAATAAATAAATAAAAAAAATAAAATAAAAATTATATATATATATATATATATATATATATATATATATATATATATATATATATATATATATATATATATATATATATATATATATATATATATATATATATATTTTTTTTTTTTTCCTGAAGATTTCCTTCAAACACTTTTTTGTACCTTTTTCCCCCCGCAAAACATTCATGTAAAAATTGCAGGTTTTTTTGTAAGCATTTTTCTGGTGTTTTATTGCAATAATTCATTTTATTTAAATTTGAACATGCAGTAAAAATCTCTACTAAAAACACACGACACACATTACCAAGTGTTTGTTTGTCAGGAGCAGTTTGAGGAGACATTCTGGTCTCAGCCACCAACTGAATTTGCATTAATCGAAAAAAAAAAAATGGGGCCCCGTCGTGCATCATTGATTTGTATAGGAATTCCAACCACCTCTCCACTAACGGGGGTGCACATTAGGGCCCTCTTCTAAACATAGATGCATGTCTCATTGTACATTTATGGCACATCCCATAGATATCCCATAAATGTACAAGATCAATATATTCTTTAACTGAAGAGGCAATAATTGGCTAACTAGAGTTCTTAGGAATATTCGTTCCTAATTATTGACAGATTCCAAAATGGCGGTATGGGTGGAACATCCTGGGTAAAGAAGGGAATGTGCTGCCGATAACATGTAATGTATTTTGGGGACAGAATGATCCAATTAGCTCTTGTTCTGTCCCCATCATTGATCATCGAAAAATACGTTTGTGTAAACAAGCGCCGAGCAACTTGAATATTTGGTGATCGCTTGTAACTGGCCTGAAATCGGCTCATGTAAATGGCCCTAAGAAGCACTTGTAAGGATAAAAGAGTAAAACACACAGATGAGGACTTTTTTTTTTTTTTGTAAATTCTTTATCTTAAATATTACTTTTGCACAAGTCGGCCAACAGAGGAATGCAGCCCCTAGAGTCCGAAACCCTGCTTGGCAGAAACACCCAAAAGAACCATCAAATGGTACCGAGGCTAAAAGGAGAGCACAATAATATGTTTATTTTTATATTTCCACCCAGCAGAGATCCTATAAACAAGGGAATCTGGGGATATAAGAATTTCTTTATTACATTAGTTTATTTATGGCCATCAATGTTTACCGATGACACACGAGGACACAATAGATTGATATTGCAGCCTGTTGCCACTACATACAGACCTAATGAACCATGCCCTTAAGTACTTGTTTACCGGCTACGGGTGTACAAAGATCACTGTAGAGCGGTAATATGACTCTTGGCAGAAGCCTTGTTTGATAACACCGGTATATTTTCAGAAGACATCACAGCTTTCATCTAGCCTATAATGCTATTACTTATCACTGATCAACAAGAAGTATTTCATCTGTTATCTCAAAATATTCCAGGAGCAAATAGACAAAGTCATGAGAAGGTTGTGAGATTGCAAAAACTCCGCAAGCCATGGAAAACTGTTTATCCAGTATATATATATATATATATATATATATATATATACACACACACACACACACACACACACACACACACACACAGAGAGAGAGAGAGAGCCTGGTTCGAGCAAGGGTCACAATGTACAGATTGGCCACAGATAATATATGAGGGTGTAGAGCAGTATTTCCCAAACTCCAGTCCTCACGGCTCCCAACGGGTCATGTTTTCAGGATTTCCATGATGCTGCACAAGTGGGAGAACTCCTGATACTTCCATCACCTGTGCAATACTAAGGAAATCCTGAAAACATGACCTGTTGGGGTCTGTGAGGACTGGAGTTTGGGAAACACTGGTGTAGAGTCAGGAGACCTAAAAGCAAACCATACATCGCAGTCCAAACTCGGACCGTGAAACTCGGGTTTGTAAAACCAGCCTTACTTTTGTAATAGTGCCAAATTATCAGGTTATGAAAATTAAAATAAGCTTGTCGTGGTACAATTATTTTATCATTTAATATTTATTTTATATACTCTTAACAGAAATTGCGGAAAATATGATCTGGTCGACTATCTGGGTCTAGGAAGAGTAAGAGGGCATCTAATCAAAAGAGAATCTGTCACCAGGTCTTTGATACTAATTTTGAGAATAACATAATGTTGGGGCAGAGACCCTGAATCCAGTGATGTGTCAGTTACTGGGTTGCTTGCTGCAGTTTTGATAAAATCCCTGATTCATCTGCTGCAGGTCCACCAGAAAACTGCCTATCAGTGGTGGGGATGAGGTTATACAGAGCTCATGAATATGGAGGACTACGTGGCTGCATATTTACTTGTTCTCTTGTGATAATCTCCTGCTGATAAAACTGATTTTTTAAATCAAAACTACAGCAAGCAGCCCAGTAAGTGACAGATCGCTGGAAACTATGCTTGAGAAATTAATATATTAAATAAAGGCAGACTAGAAACATATAAAGGAATTTGGGGATCATGAACTATATGTCAAGTAGATCTACTGAAATACAGTTGTGCTCAAAGTTTACATACCCCGGCAGAATTTTTGCTTTCTTGGCCTTTTTTCAGACTCAACCATGCAGCCAATTTTTCTTCAAGTGCCTCCTTATTGTGCATTGAACAGCCAAACCGCTAGTTTTCAGAGAGTCCTGTATTTCAGCTGATGTTATTTGTGGGTTTTTCTTTGCATCCCAAACAATTTTCCTGGCAGTTGTGGACACATTTTTGTTGGTCTACCTGACCATGGTTTTGTTTTTACGGAGCCCCTGATTTTCCATTTGTTAATCACATTTTCAATGCTGCTGACTGGCATTATCAATTCCTTGGATATCTTTTTGTATCCCTTTTCTGTTTTACACAGATCAACTACCTTTTTCTATAGATCCATTGACAATTCTTTTGTTTTCCCCATGACTCACAATCCAGAAATGTCAGTGGCCAGATGAAAGATGCAAGAGTCTCTCTGGATCCCAGAAACTCACTCAGCTTTTATGCACACACACTGATTACAAGCAAACAGGTCACAGATGAGGGTGTTACCTTTATTAGCCATTCAAAGCCATTTGTGTCAACGTCTGTGCATGTTATCAGGCCAAAATCACCAGGGTATGTGAACTTATGATCAGGGTCATTTGGATGTTTTGGGTTGTTATTATGATTTAAAAAGAGAAAACACAGTAGTTTGACAATGATTGGCTTCACCCAACCACTGACCAAGAGTGGAGAAAATGTTTTGGTGTTATCATTCATATTCTCTGAAAAAAGGCCAAGAAAGCAAAAATTCTGCCGGGGTATGTAAGCTTTTCAGCACAACTGTATTTGATAATTGATGGATTGTAGCAATTGGTGGGAGGAGAGCGAAAAATATATTTTTGTTAAACTTCCTTTCTTTTTTCTTTATAACTGCATTCTACTGTAGTGTTAACGGGTGCTGGAGAGGACTGAGGTTATGGGTCATTTGCCCATATGGTTACTGGCTTCATATAACATATACTAGGAAATTGTATAGGTATTATAACTTTTGAAAGGAACATTTAGATATTTTTTACATTATTCAGTCAAATAAAAAGAAATGTAATAACCACCACTCACCATAAAAACAAACATACAGACAAACCCCTGCCCTTTCTTACTTATTGGTGTTCTCCACGTTGGGCAATGTCTTTTTGTTAGTTGGGTACTCTACTCAAAATTGGTTTTCTAAGTCATACAATCCTTTTAAGAGGTTTTTCATTAATTTGGATCATTCCAAAGTAAGTAAGGGTAATATATTCCTAGTTTTCTCGGTGTTTATGTATCTGTAGTTATAGTTGTTATTGTATGGGTATCAACATACCTTACATACCGTTAGACACGTGCTACTATTTGTTTCAACAGGCAGCAGACTTTTCAGGAAAGAAAAATATTTTTGACAGTGAAATGTATTAAACAGTTTCTTGGCCAAACCAGTTATACAACACGATTTTACTTCCTTCTTACACTTACAGTAAAAATTTAATTATGACCTAGATTTTCTAAGGAAGGCATAATTTTATGGCAAGAGTTTAAGAGAATTTAATCACCTATATTATTTTATAATAATTAAATACAGATGCGAATATGTATTCTTTTTTTTCTAATATTTTCCCTTGTGATTGTAGACTTTTTTTCTTGTATATGAATTTGGGGTAGCCAAAGTAAGTAAGGAACATATGTTCATTGACTTCTAAAGGATAGTTTTCTAGGCATGCTCTATAACCTGTGCAGAGGTCATTATACAGGGAGGGAGAGAGACCTGAACATTAGCTATTACGCATGTTGGATTCTATGTTACATACATATAGGTGTTACCTTCCATTGTATGTGACTGTGAAGACAATGAGATGACTGCTGGGCAGTGAACACCCAAGAAGCATCAATCCATAATTAGGCTTGGTGGGCTAAATGAAAATTGCAAGATTTCAGAATTTAAATTTCAAAACTAATATAGTGAATTGGAAAATGAAGCAACAATTTTTGAACGATATTTCTTAATTAAAAACTTGATTTTAAAGAACAATTTTCTGATAACATATCAGGCTGTAATACCAGTGGTGGAGGTCCAACAGGTAGGCAGACTGTACCTAGTGTAATGGGGTGGACATTACTCAGGGAGAAATGCTCTGCATTTTTTAGGAATATGTAGAACATTAATATAATGTAATATAAGGATATAAATGGAAAACATATTATAAATTTCTTATGTTGGGCAAATCAATATGGACAGTATATGGACCATCGTATGGCATGCGATTTATACGCAGAATCTCCAAAAGAGCCAGGGAATTGCATCTGCCAAGAACAGGAAGTTGGACTATAGGATTGTCCTAGGGACCTATAAAACAAAAGGAGTAAAGCACACCTCCACGTAGATCAGGACCATGTCTATACATCTAAACGTCGAGATGCTCATTGCGCAGGTGCAAGAAAGGCCTGAATTATGGGGCATTCGAGACTCTGGCTATGTGGACCGTGCAAGCAAGGATGCCTTGTTGACATGGTAGATGTTCCCAAGTTTTGATAGTAGCACATGAGCAGTTTAACAAAGCTTAAGTAGAGGATGAATATACCCACTAATATGTGCCCATATACATGTTGTGTGGCCTCACAAACTGGTTGAAGTTAAGTTAACATAATATAACAACATAATTGTCTGTCAGCTAGCAACCTTTCAAACAAACATTATGTGCCCATGTGTCCACATCCACATGGTGTGCAAACGCACTTCAGACACAAAGACTGACACCCTTTCATAAGAACACAGGTGTTAAATCAAAACTATTTACTTCAGCTTTTATCATTATGTTTACAGTGAGTGATGTTACTAGATGATAGAGTAGCTGCCATGATCAGGACCGATGCGAACACCAGCATCGAGCAAGAAGTGGCTCAGCAGCACCCCAAATAAAGGCCAGATATCTATACGGAGCTACTTAATTTCCTGGCTCCAGTTATGGATCTGCATTCATAAGTGCCAACCTTTTGCACTCTTGTCTTGTTTGCTTTAATGATGATAATTAGTGATGCCATATAGTAAATATTGTTTGCTACTACAAAAGCGAATCCAACCTATGAGAGAGGGAGACAGCCTTGGAATCCAATGATCTGGTCGATCCAGTTGGGGATTTGGAGAAGGAGGTTGACCATGCACCACCAGCAGCAGCAGAAGTAGCAGAAAGAGCTGATGAACCAGCCCATTAGTAGATAGAGCCCGGAAGAAGCAGCAGTCCAGCATTGCTAATAGACACATCTCCGAAAGCTATACCTATCCCCAGAAGAGCAAGGCGGAGGAGAGACCTCCCAACCATCAGTACCAGGCACAAGGTAGATAGTGGGGTACTTAACCATCTGTCTCTCACTGTTAAAAATGATGGGGAGTAGGCCTTTGCTTGTAGCCTGGCACTGTATTTATGGGCTATTCCACAGTCTGTCAGGCTGTGTGCAAGGACTGTGGTCCAGATTGTGTTGGATGTCTGCACCTCCCTAAATAATCCTCATGAGGTATTTAACTACCTTGAAAGGTGGCAGCAGTTTAGGGCCAGTCTGCTCCATATGGCTGAGCTCAAAGAACCGCAGGCACCTGCCTTACCACCACGACATCATACCCAGCACAACCACCACCAAAAATGGAAACCCAGCAGCTTTCTAAAGCCACACAGTATGGGCACCTGAGCGGGCGAAGTCATGACGACTGGTCCCTACCCAGCACTGCTACCCATCAGTACAATGTGGGACAAATCAGACACCCTTGAGCCAGCTGCAACCAAGTGAAGCCAACATATTATGGCACAAGTGGTTGAGCCTATGGACCTCCACAGTCTACTAACCTCTTGTCGCAACATGGTCCTTCTACCTCTTCCTTTCTCCCTCTACCTTAACCTCCACCCGCCATGTAGTTGGAAGAGGTGGAAGTGGTCCAGGATTGGGTCCATGCTGGTTATCAGGAGACACATCCTCCAGACACTCGTGGATCCTGGTATAGTTGTGGACAATCATGCAAGCCTTCATTGCCAAGTTCACATTTTGCTCACTTAATTGGAAGGCTGACATAAGCATGCTTCATTTAGCACACAATATTCCAAAGGCACATTTGACCATACTCCGTTGATGTGACAACCGGTAATAAAAAGCATGATGACGGTGGTGCAGACCACGTTGTGGAAAGGGCCTCATAACTTGCCATGTTAATTGGAAGGCCTCGTCTTCAACCATGACATAAAGAGCTGGTTCTAGTGTGGAGACAGGTGGGGAGGGGGGGGGGGGGTGAGACACCCAAGTCCTGGTTCTTAAGCCGCAGACCCATTATGGAAGAATTGTAGATTTCGGAGCCTCCAGTTCTTCCATAGGCTACAATATCCACAATTGTGTGTGCTGTTAACCAAGGCTAACAGCACTACAAAATACAATTGAAATATTGGGACCCAGAGTTTCCCATCCATATGCCCCTATGCAGTTTGAGAACTGGCATCTTTCATGAAATCCACGTGAAATCTCTTCCCAGTCATGAGGCCCGGGCTCTGGCATCTCTGGGGGTTGGAGTTTGGTTTAGATCTCATCACATGTTTTTCTAATAATTCCGAAAATGGTGGATTTGCCCAGGAGGAACTCAAGATTTATAGCAGAATATGACAGTCCTGTAGACACAAACCTATAGATCAGGGGTGGGGAATCTCAAGCCCCCCGAGCCGTTTACGGCCCTCGATGATCTTTAATCTAACCACCGGGCAGATTCCCGGGGACCAAAGTGCATGGGTCGGCAGCTATATTTTGCTCGCAGCTGGCCCGTTAATTTCTTCTTGGCTGTGAGTACACACATGCAGTGTTCACTACTGAAAGCTGAGGCTCATGGAATGAAAGATTGCGACCTGATACCAGTGCCAGCGTCAGGATGTACTTTGTTAGTGCACTATTTATACGGTCCCTGAAGGATGGTATAAATATGTAAATAGCCCTTGGAAGAAAAGAAAAAAATTCCCACCCGTGCTATAGAGGAGCAACAAAAACAATAGAGATAAGTACATTTTTAATTTTTTTAACTATTTAAAAAAGCATCAAAAACTCCATTGCACATTCTGTCACAAAAAAAGCAAGGTTCTTCATGCAACAGTGACATCAGGAATACGGGTAATGTTTTCAAATGGGAATTGGTTAAAAATTATTTGGTTGTGTGTTGTAGCGTTTGGTAACCTTTAGGAATTTGTCTTGCGCAAACACAGATACCACATTGTTTCATGATGTAGGCCCAAAAGCATGCCTCCAATGATGGTTTGCAAACAGCACAATAAAACAATGAATAAGCAGCATGGTATTGAGAACAAAGCAGAGATAGACATATTGTCAAATAAAGACTACCAAAAACAATACACAACGAGGATACAGAGGTAGGAAAACATGCATATATAGCTCAGGGTGAGAAGAAGTTCTTCAGTAAAACATCTCCAACAGATGGTCAAATGTGGGGATGGTCATGAGACAATATGCAAAGAATATGTTTGGATGTCGGTGTAGCTCAACATACAGGCACTGGAAGTGGCCTCTTGTGGTTTGTTGTGAGATTAATGAATGAAACCACATTCTGCGCTACCTCCTTGGATCCACTATTAATGGGTACCGTTCCCCAAACTGTCGGGACAGCACCCAGTGTGATAGAACACATTCAGTTGTGTTCGGTGTCAAATGGCAAGACATCATAACAGACAGTGTGAAGGAAACCAAAAATCCTGAAAATAGTGTAGTGGATATCCTACCCAAATTATGGACCTGCTCCTAATGTGAGGCCTAGGAAAGTGGCTTTTTGTAGGTTTCAAACCAATCAGGCTCTAATAGTGCATTTGATTGAAAATGCATGTTCATAATCGCAAGGCATACGGATGCCACACAGATCGCATGGTAGAATATTATTTTATTCTTGCATGAAGACGCAATAGACACGGAATACCATACGGATTTCACTCATACCATACTTCTGAATGAGAACGGGACTGATGTTTTCGACACTCAGGTGAATCCAGCCTAAATAAGAGTTTCAAGTGATGAGCACATATTGATTTGGCTCAAAGTTAAGGCTAAGGTTAAATTGCCTTTCCAGGACAAAACTATTGAGGACCTGTCCATAGGGAAGAGTCAGACGGCCGTATAACTGGGACCAGAATCACAGCGCAGTGCTCAGATTGGCTCTCCACTCTCCTGATTTGAGCGTGAGAGCATGCATTTCTATGCATCGTTCACGCTCAGGTCAGGAGAGAATATGCCAGGTCTGAGCATTGCAATCCTCAACCGAGTTCGGCCTCTTTCACACCTTCATCTTTTTCCTCCCGTCGAAATCCGTTGATTTTTGAAAAAACAGGATCCTGCAAATTTTCCTGCAGGATCCTGTTTTTTCCCATAGACTTGTATTAGCGACTGACTGTGAAGGATGGCCATCCGTTTCATCCGTCGTGGACTGGGTCCGTTGGAAAATAGTGGTCCGTCGTGCGGAGAAAATGTTTTTTCTGCACGTCGGAAAATCGCTCAGCGACGGGTCCTACGCTGTCCGTCTGTTGTGATCCTAGTGGTAGAGGATCTCAGAAGTTCCAGCTAAGTCCGCAAACACAAAATCTAGCTCATAGGGAGGTGGTAACTAGGCTGACCGAATATCTGATCCTAACACAACAACTAACAGTAGCCGGGGAACGTACCTACGTTGATTCTAGACGTCTCGCACCAGCCGGAGAACTAAATAACCCTTTCAGAGAAAATAAGACCTCACTTGCCTCTAGAGAAGGGACCCCAAAGGTATGATACAAGCCCCCAACAAATAATAACGGTGAGGTAAGAAGAAAAGACAAACGTAAGTATGAACTAGATTTAGCAAAGTGAGGCCCACTAATTAATAGCAGAAAATAGAAAGAGGACTTATGCGGTCAGCAAAAACCCTACCAAAATATCCACGCTGAATATCCAAGAACCCCCGCACCGACTAACGGTGTGGGGGGAGAATATCAACCCCCTAGAGCTTCCAGCAAAAATCAGGAATCACCTTGTAACAAGCTGGAACAAAATAGCAGTAATGCGGATAAACAAAAATAAGGAAGCAGGACTTAGCTTATCTTGCAAAAAGCAGGAGACCAGGAGACAGGAGCCAAAGACATAGACTGATTACATCGATTCCAGGCACTAGACTGAGTTTCCAGGAAGTCTAAATAGGAACACCCAAGGCCAAACGACCCAGGTGGGTACAAACCTGGAGAAAGGCAATCCAAGAGTCATACCGCTAGTGATCACAAGAGGGAGCCAAGAAATACAATTCACAACAGTACCCCCCCTTTAAGGAGGGGTCACCGAACCCTCACCACGACCACCAGGGCGATCAGGATGAGCCGCGTGAAAAGCACGAACCAAATCGGCCGCATGAACATCAGAGGCGACCACCCAGGAATTATCCTCCTGACCATAGCCCTTCCATTTGACCAGATACTGAAGCCTCCGTCTAGAGATCCAAGATCTCTAGATCCAAGATCTCCAAGATCTCCAAGATCTTCTCCACCACGTACTCCAACTCGCCCTCAACCAAGACCGGAGCAGGAGGGTCAACAGCAGGAACCACAGGCACAACGTACCGCCGCAACAAAGACCTATGGAACACATTGTGAATGGCAAACGACACCGGAAGATCCAAACGAAAAGAAACCGGATTAAGGATTTCCAAAATTTTATAAGGACCAATAAAGCGAGGCTTAAACTTAGGAGAGGAAACCTTAAGAGGGACATACCGAGAAGACAACCAAACCAAATCCCCAACACGAAGTCGGGGACCCACACCGCGGCGGTTGGCAAAACGCTGAGCCTTCTCCTGTGACAATTTCAAGTTGTCCACCACATGACTCCAAATCCGCTGCAATCTATCCACCACGGAATCCACCCCAGGACAGTCAGAAGATTCAACATGACCCGAGGAAAAACGAGGATGAAAACCAGAGTTGCAGAAAAATGGCGAAACCAAAGTAGCGGAACTAGCCCGATTATTGAGGGCAAACTCAGCCAATGGCAAGAAGGTAACCCAATCATCCTGATCCGCAGAAACAAAACATCTCAAATAAGCCTCCAGCGTCTGATTAGTTCGCTCTGTTTGGCCATTAGTCTGAGGATGAAAGGCAGATGAGAACGACAAATCAATGCCCATCTTAGCACAAAAAGATCGCCAGAACCTGGACACAAACTGGGATCCTCTGTCAGACACGATATTCTCAGGAATGCCATGCAAACGAACCACATTCTGAAAGAACAAAGGAACCAGATCGGAAGAGGAAGGCAACTTAGGCAAGGGCACCAAATGGACCATCTTGGAAAAGCGATCACACACCACCCAGATGACAGACATACCTTGAGACACCGGAAGATCTGAAATGAAATCCATGGAAATGTGTGTCCAGGGCCTCTTCGGGACTGGCAAGGGCAAAAGCAACCCGCTGGCACGAGAACAGCAAGGCTTAGCCTGAGCACAAATCCCACAGGACTGCACAAAAGAACGCACATCCCGCGACAAGGAAGGCCACCAAAAGGACCTAGCTACCAAATCTCTGGTACCAAAAATCCCAGGATGCCCTGCCAACACCGAGGAATGAACCTCAGAGATAGCTCTGCTGGTCCATTTATCAGGAACAAACAGTCTATCAGGTGGGCAAGAGTCAGGTCTACCAGCCTGAAATCTCTGCAACACACGTCGCAAATCAGGAGAAATGGCCGATAAAATTACTCCCTCTTTAAGAATACCAGCTGGCTCTGAGACTCCCGGAGAGTCAGGCACAAAACTCCTAGAAAGAGCATCCGCCTTCACATTCTTCGAACCAGGCAGGTATGAGACCACAAAGTCAAAACGGGAGAAAAACAACGACCAACGAGCCTGTCTAGGATTCAGGCGCTTAGCAGACTCGAGATACATCAAATTTTTGTGATCAGTCAAGACCACCACACGATGCTTAGCTCCCTCGAGCCAATGACGCCACTCCTCAAATGCCACTTCATTGCCAACAACTCCCGATTACCCACATCATAGTTCCGCTCCGCAGGCGAAAATTTCCTAGAAAAAAAAAGCACAAGGTCTCATCACAGAACAACCAGAGCCTTTCTGCGACAAAACAGCCCCTGCACCGATCTCAGAAGCGTCCACTTCAACCTGAAAGGGAAGAGAAACATCAGGCTGGCACAAAACAGGCGCCGAAGTAAACCGGCGCTTCAGCTCCCGGAAAGCCTCCACGGCTGCCGGAGCCCAATTAGCCACATCAGAACCTTTCTTGGTCATATCCGTCAAAGGTTTAACAACGCTAGAGAAATTAGCAATAAAACGACGGTAGAAATTAGCAAAACCCAAGAACTTCTGAAGACTCTTAACGGACGTGGGTTGGGTCCAATCATGAATAGCTCGGACCTTGACTGGGTCCATCTCCACTGTAGAAGGGGAGAAAATGAAACCCAGAAAGGAAACCTTCTGCACTCCAAAGAGACACTTTGAGCCCTTCACAAACAAAGCATTATCACGCAAAACCTGAAACACCATCCTGACTTGCTTTACATGAGAATCCCAATCATCAGAAAAAAACAGAATATCATCCAGATAAACAATCATAAATTTATCTAGATACTTCCGGAAGATGTCATGCATAAAAGACTGAAACACTGAAGGAGCATTAGAGAGCCCAAAAGGCATCACCAAGTACTCAAAATGACCTTCGGGCGTATTGAACGCAGTTTTCCACTCATCTCCCTGCTTAATGCGCACAAGGTTGTACGCACCACGAAGATCTATCTTGGTGAACCACTTGGCACCCTTAATCCGAGCAAACAAGTCCGACAACAGTGGCAAAGGATACTGAAATTTGAAAGTGATTTTATTCAGAAGCCGATAGTCTATACAAGGTCTCAAAGACCCGTCTTTTTTGGCTACAAAAAAGAATCCCGCACCAAGAGGGGAAGAGGATGGACGAATATGTCCCTTCTCTAAAGACTCCTTTATATAAGAACGCATTGCAGCATGTTCAGGTACAGATAGATTAAATAAACGTCCCTTAGGAAATTTACTACCAGGAATCAAATCTATAGCGCAGTCACAGTCCCTATGAGGAGGAAGGGCACTGGACCTGGACTCACTAAATACATCCTGATAGTCCAGCAAATACTCCGGAACTTCAGAAGGAGTAGAAGAAGCAATAGACACCGACGGGGAATCGCAATTAATTCCCTGACAACCCCAACTTGACACAGACATTGCCTTCCAATCCAAGACTGGATTATGGGTCTGTAACCATGGCAGACCTAAAACGACCAAATCATGCATTTTATGCAGAACAAGAAAACGAATCACCTCCCGATGTTCAGGAGTCATGCACATGGTCACTTGTGTCCAATACTGCGGCTTATTCTCCGCCAATGGCGTAGCATCAATTCCTCTAAGAGGAATGGAATTTTTTAAAGGCTCCAGGACAAAACCACAGCGCTTGGCAAACGACAAGTCCATAAGACTCAGGGCAGCACCTGAATCCACAAGTGCCATAGCAGGGTAGGAAGACAATGAGCAAATTAGAGTAACAGACAAAATAAACTTAGGATTCAAATTACCAATGGTGACAGGACTAATCATCTTTGTTAGGCGCTTAGAGCATGCTGAGATAACATGTGTAGAATCACCACAGTAAAAACATAACCCATTCTGACGTCTATGATTTCGTCGTTCAGCTCTAGTCTGAATTCTATCACATAACATTGAGTCAGGTGTCTGTTCAGACAGCACTGCCAGAGGATTAGCAGATTTGCGCTCCCGCAAACGCCGATCTATCTGAATGGCCAGAGCCATAG
Source organism: Ranitomeya variabilis (assembly GCF_051348905.1). Classification (NCBI taxonomy): domain Eukaryota; kingdom Metazoa; phylum Chordata; class Amphibia; order Anura; family Dendrobatidae; genus Ranitomeya; species Ranitomeya variabilis. Next base: position 57,089,429 of record NC_135235.1, on the reverse strand, counting down.
AATCACTCAGACTTGTAGGAATGGTAAAACCCACCATCACATTCTTAATGGCTTCAGAAAGGCCATTTCTGAAATTTGCGGCCAGAGCACACTCATTCCATTGAGTGAGCACGGACCATTTCTGAAATTTTTGGCAATACACTTCAGCCTCATCCTGGCCCTGAGAGATAGCCAGCAACGCTTTTTCTGCCTGAATTTCAAGATTGGGCTCCTCATAAAGTAATCCGAGCGCCAGAAAAAACGCATCAATATTTGCCAATGCCGGATCTCCTGGCGCCAATGCAAAAGCCCAATCCTGAGGGTCGCCACGCAAGAAAGAGATAACAATTTTAACTTGCTGAGCTGAGTCTCCAGACGAACGCGGTCTCAAAGATAGAAACAATTTACAATTATTCCTAAAATTCCTAAATTTAAATCGATCATCAGAGAAAAGCTCAGGAATAGGTATCTTAGGCTCTGACATAGGACTACTAGTAACAAAATCCTGAATGCCCTGCACTCGTGCAGCAAGCTGATCCACACTAGTAATCAGAGTCTGAACATTCATGTCTGCAGCAGAGCTTCAAGCCACTCAGAGAAAAAGGGGAAGAAGAAAAAAAAAACAAAAAAAAAAACTCAGAACTTCTTTTCTTTTAATCCCGCTTCAGCAATGCATTAATGGCCTGGAATACTGTTGTGATCCTAGTGGTAGAGGATCTCAGAAGTTCCAGCTAAGTCCGCAAACACAAAATCTAGCTCATAGGGAGGTGGTAACTAGGCTGACCGAATATCTGATCCTAACACAACAACTAACAGTAGCCGGGGAACGTACCTACGTTGATTCTAGACGTCTCGCACCAGCCGGAGAACTAAATAACCCTTTCAGAGAAAATAAGACCTCACTTGCCTCTAGAGAAGGGACCCCAAAGGTATGATACAAGCCCCCAACAAATAGTAACGGTGAGGTAAGAAGAAAAGACAAACGTAAGTATGAACTAGATTTAGCAAAGTGAGGCCCACTAATTAATAGCAGAAAATAGAAAGAGGACTTATGCGGTCAGCAAAAACCCTACCAAAATATCCACGCTGAATATCCAAGAACCCCCGCACCGACTAACGGTGTGGGGGGAGAATATCAGCCCCCTAGAGCTTCCAGCAAAAATCAGGAATCACATTGTAACAAGCTGGAACAAAATAGCAGTAATGCGGATAAACAAAAATAAGGAAGCAGGACTTAGCTTATCTTGCAAAAAGCAGGAGACAGGAGCCAAAGACATAGACTGATTACATCGATTCCAGGCACTAGACTGAGTTTCCAGGAAGTCTAAATAGGAACACCCAAGGCCAAACGACCCAGGTGGGTACAAACCTGGAGAAAGGCAATCCAAGAGTCATACCGCTAGTGATCACAAGAGGGAGCCAAGAAATACAATTCACAACACCGTCGTTGGCTATAATGGAAGCCTATGGACACAGGATCCGTTGCTGACTGTCAAACACAGGAAGCCAGTGACATATCCTGTTTTTTCATTCTGAGCATGCCCAGAAGGATTTTTTTTATACCTGAAAATGCAGGCAGGAACTCCTTCGACACATCCGTCATAACAGTGGATGTGTTGCACACGTTTTACACAATTTTCACAACATACGTCGATACGTGGCTTCACTGCATCATGACGCACCCCGAACGACGGAAGTGTGAAAGAAGCCTTAGATGATCTTTCCACAGTTTAAGTTATCAATAAGACACTGTTGGTGGTCGTCACTCACAACCACCACCCAGCAGCTGAAATCTGCTCAGGCAGCAGCTGGATATAAACAATGGGGTATAACACCATAGATCTGTGCAGTAGCATAGCTACAAACCAAAGCTACGCTACTGTAACTGTATCGGCATGCGTATTGCACCCATACAGTTACACTCTGCGACAGACTAGGGAGACTCAATCTTCCTGCACTGCCACCCAGCCAATATGGGGCCCTTGAGAAAGAGGGGGGGGGCAGTGCCAGCAAAGGGCCCCCCACCCATCATCGCAAGTTCATTGAAAGCAATGATGAGACACGCTCCCTCTCCCATCATTCCATCTCTACGTCTGACGTCAATGATGCAAACACTGACAGCGGATGCCGACTGTGCTGAGATGAGCAGGTGCTCAGATCAGCGGAGGAACAAGGAGGAGAGGTGAGTGCATTAAACTATATGGAGGACTATAAAGAGTACAGTATACTATATGGAGGCCTTTGGGGGTTATACTATATAGAGACCTATGAGGAGTACAGTATACTATATGGAGGACCATGGCTTGCATTACACTACATGAAGGCTATTTAGGAGGGCATCATACAGTGTGGGACTACACTGGGAATAGTTTTGGGGCTACTAAGGGGTCAGTATACTGTGTGGGGGCATTATAAAGTGTAGAGGCAAGCCTCAGAACATTATTAAATGTTAAGTGGGCACTTATTGTTATGGGGCACTCTGGTTATTGTGACTGTCAAAGAGGTACACAGAGAGCATTATTACTTTCTACGGAGCAAAATGGGCACTGTTTTCTAGGGCACTTACACTTAGCATTAATATATTATTTAAGTTTGTTTTACCATCTAGAGGGCACACAGTACCACACAGCAGGCTCAGTAACAAGGACACATACGGCAAAAGTGGCTCAGTATTGGGGTATCAGCAGGATAAGGAGTTTGTGTAGGTTGGGGGATAGATAGGAACGGTGCCTGAAATGTGAGAAGTCAAATGTGCCTTTGTTGTAATCTCTGCAGCCGACTCCTTGCTAGAGAAGTTGTCATGTCGGTCTGGGCCAGATGGAAGAGATGGGAAAAGTGAGTGAATATATGGTTTTGGGACCATCAGTTGTGTTGTGCAGAAAGAACATGCAGAAAGAACGTCAGCTGTAAGTCACCACCTATAACTGTACTGTCATCTTTTATATGTTCTGCAGAACTGGTATCTACCACTATGTGGTCACCATAATTAGTGTTGGTCTTTGTAAAGAGATTTTTATTAGTAACAGTGTGGTCATCTGCTGATGTGCTCCTAAATCCACTATTAGGTGGGCGCCACCATAGTAGTAATCAGGGTTACCTGGTTAGGGGCCCTCTCAGAAGTTTCGCCCCCCTGAACCAAAACCCTAGCTACGCCTCTGAGTCTATGTTCAGTGTACTTTAATTTACCTTTAAAAAAGCTAATAATGGCACAGCACTATTTACCTATGCAATAAATGAGCAGCTCATCAATTTAATACCTTTAACTGGCAAGGTCAGGGCTGGCTCAATGTTTTGGTGGCTATTAAGCAGAGAAGTCCTGGCGGTCCCCTTCTTTGTTACACCCAGCAGTTGAATTGCAAAAACTGGAGTCACCAAATTTGGCCCAGTAGGTACAAGTGACACCCTGGATGTATGGCCAAGGGTGCCGACTGCAGATGTAAAGATTGCCCTCATCTACCTGCCATGGAAGACTTTAACTGCATGTCTTATTAATGCCATGGAGGACTGGACTGGATCACTGACCAGGGTAACACCAATCTTCTTTGCTTACAACAAAACCAATTATATATAGTAAAAAACAGTTCTGACGCAGGTATGCTTCTCACCCATCCAAGCAGCAAACAATTAGCCCGTCAGATTTAGTTTTAACTCCATGTCCATGGTTTAGTACAGCTGGGTAAATGGACTCATTTTTGCTTATGGAAGCCATAATGCTAATTGTCAAGAACAGGCCATATGCAATAGAATGCGAGACAACTTAGCTAAAAATTCTGTATTTTCGCAAGAACTGGTTTCTATTTTTAGGAGTCTGCAGCTCCGAACTAGATAAATCCAACCCAACATGGGTTTTGCTGACATTTTGCTAAATTGCAGGTGCTCATTAAAAGTTTTTCCAGATTATATAGTGTAAAATGATCTACAGTGTTGTTATCACATAATCCCCTGGTCTCTGGACAAAGCAGAAATTGAAGCTTTATAATCTTTCAGATTTTTTTTCCCCTCTGTTCCAGCAGATTTGTAATTGTAAAAACGTCTGGATAGTGCTCAGAAAAAAAATAAAAGTGTGTCCTCAATTAGAGTACAATTCCCCCCGCGTCTTTTCCTATTGAGAAACACAGCTGCAAAATTCTTACACTTATTCTGAATATTACCAAAATACCATAATGCAGCTGGTTTAGGTTTATAAATGAGAATATTGGACATTTTTTCTTCTTTTTTTGCTACAGAGAAAACAAGCAAATAAAAATGGAAAATTCATTTCCTCCTTTAGTGGATTCCAAAGAGGTTCAGAAGAAACTGGATATCTATGTATGTCTCTCCGTTTTGTAAAGATATATCATCATCAGTAAATGGGTTGTCCAGTGACTTAGAGAGGGACATGTCACCAGGTCAAAATTGGCCAATTTTTCTCTTATAATATTCCCACTTTTCCCAAAAATTGTTTTAAATCCACCATACAGGTCCACTATGCAAGTCTTTATGGCATTTACGTACAAGATTGTCTGGAGACGTGCTTTGCATTATTACCCTGTACGCAATGCCCCCTTGGTATAAGCATTTAAAAATTTACATCTCTTGAGAACTATGTGACGGATATAAGTCACAAAAATAAACAAAACAAAAATGGAATAATCGGGTGAGCAGTGGGAAAAAATAAGAGAAAAAAAAGTTCACTTTTGCCTGCTGCTGACAGGTCTTCATTAATGTAAAAAATGCCCAGAATGCTGTAAGGGGAGTATATCATGATGTGCGGACTACGCTGTCAGAAATGATGAGATCTGGAGAGTATGAGCAAACTTTTTAATTCACATCAACATGTTTCAGCACCTTTTAGAAATGTGTTTTTTTTTTCCTTGACATTTGGTTTTTGGTCAGGAGCTGAAACGCGTTGGTGTGAATAATAAACCTTGCTTTTACTCTCTGGATCTCATTATTTCCGTTAGCGCAGCCCACAACTTGTGATAGCAGTTTATCAAAGTGGAGACTATCTGGACAATACTCTCCTCCTGCCACGGGCGACAGCTACGACCAGGGCTGGACTGGCCGTCTGGCAATTCTGGTAAATGCCAGAAGGTCTGGTCATGGGCTGCCTTGTCTGCTACGTTGATAAGAGAATGGGTGTTCTCAAGATACCCATACTATTAAGAATTGTGATGGAGCACAAAGTTGCTGACTCCGTCACTTACCCCAGCAGGCCACGGGTATCATTAGAAATATTGGTCTTGTAGAAAATCTTGCTTTCCTCCATCCAGGGTAATATTAGTAATATATTCCATCTGGTTCTTGGGGTCGGGGACAACATGGGCCTGTGTGATTTCAAATGCCAGGACTGAATTTCAGTCCCAGTCCGTACCTGGCTACGACACATCAGGCTTCTACAGGTGTTGTGTCCTTACACAACCCTAGCACGTGAGCGTTACCATCATTCTCACCCCCATTCTATTCCTTTTCTGCAATTCTCTCTCTCATCCAGATCTTCTCAGAATGATGTAAGGTAATAAGAGAAGTAATATTCCTCCCTCAATGATTGTCCACCTGCTATAGGAGCGTTGTCTGGTAGTGACTATTTAATAAGGTGCAGTTATAATCAGTCTCACAAACATTCTCATAGTTCTACATTCCAGTCCTTCTCAACCACTCTTCTTTGGCAATGATCATCTTTCAGCTCCAGCTACGAAGCTCTCACCACTCTACATTGCTTCAGACACCAATAAATCCTTCCTTCTTCCTTCTTTCCAAGTTTGTGATGCCAAGAAAATGCACACTTGCCTCCAATGTCTTCTTCGGAAGCCTCCTCAGTTCAAAAAGTCAATTTTTGCCTTTGTGCTTCTAGCAGTTCTCCATTTACAAGCTACTTCCTTATAAATGTAGACCATGTGAAGACTATACTAGATACAGGAAAAACAGTGATACACTGAATATATTGTAGAGCTGAGGGAATCCATTCACAGGACCCTGGTCCAGCAGTTGCATAAGCAGTGTTGCCAGCCATCCAGAAAATCCAGGACAATCTGATCTTCAAATTTTTTTTTTAAGGTTTCCATGTTTTGGTTTTTTTTAAGCTAAAGAAACTTATACAAATTATTTTGATTGTAATTCTCATCATTTCACAGATCACGGTGAATGCAGCTGATATCTTCATATCAGAATTATGTTCTCTAGATATGTAGAATTGAAATGTAGAGATCATTGATAATCCTAATGAATTATTGTGGTTTTATAAAGTGTCCATAAAATATATTGTTTGTCTGTGATTTTTTTGAAAAGCTGGCCAGAAAAAATGAAAAGTCAAGTTGGCAAAGCCAGATGGAAGCCCTGTAAAGGGCCACCAACTTGATGGCTCTGATTGCCATTGATGTACACATGAAGTTGTGCTAATAATATGAAGAGGCGCTATGGAGTCCATCATGTAGGAGGCGATCCAAAAGGCTCCCGTCCAGTGAGCATGAACCACTGATATAGCCACTGGACTAGGATCCTGCAAGTTGATTCTCTTATCTGTAATGGATTCCGATAACTTTTCCAAACACTCTGATGTTACACTGAAGAATATCATATATATATATTAGATATTGTTATTTATGCACTAATCTTCACTGTGTATCTTGTGAGTATAACATTAATCGCATCAAAACGACATGTAATTGGGATTATTGCCATGTATCGCTTCTCGTTTTTTCCATGTTGAGTAAATTATTCACGATCTACGTTTATCAGGAGTGAATTTATGGATGAAACCACTGCTTGGAAAGGGGTGGAGGTTTTTGGTTGAGATACATAGTACACAAGGAAAGGAGTGAGCTCCAACATCAGTGCCGAGATCAGTGGTCACCAACTGATATGTCTGCTAGCAGGTTTTACATTTTTTATTGTTGGACAACCTCTGTATTGGCCTTTGTGCTCTGTTTGCAGGCCACAGAGCAGGTGTAGCACTCCCAGCAATCCTACATGCTATGGATAGGCAATAAATGTTTTTGTCGGAAACTCCTTTAAGGCCAGTCTCACATGTCCAGATATTTCCGGTACTGGAAGAAACGGTCCCGCAGCTATCCGTGTCCGTGTGTGCACGTAGGCCATCCATGTGCTATCCGTGTGTCCGTATCCGTGTATTGAAACAATCTGTTTCAATTTTAACCCTATGACTTTAAAAAAAGCACACAGACAGCACACGGATGGCATCCGTGTGCGGTACGTCTTTACACGCACCCATTGACTTTCATGGGTCCGTGTGATCGGTGCGCTCCCACAAACACTGACATGTCTCCGTGTTTTGCAAACAGACACACGGTCCGTGAAGACATGCTGACATCTGCAGAGACACATTTATTTTAATGTATCTGTGTGTCAGTGTCTCCGGTACGTGAGAAAACTGTCATCACACGTACAGGAGCCACTGATGTATGAAACCGGCCTAAGGTTGTGTTTGCACGTTGCGGCCATGTTGCTTTTTTTTTTTTTTTGCTGCAGTTGCAATAAAACTGCATCGCTGTTACCAAGATTTTTTAAAAACATAGCAAATGAAACGTCTCTGCAACGTGTGAATATTGAGTATTGTAGCATATATATATCTCAAATTGAACAATTCTCAGGAATATGTCAATTTTCTTTTTCTACTGTGAAAAAACCCAAACCACAATCTACTCAGCTGATGAACGCCCATTCAACGTTTATTGACCCATTTAAATAAGCCTTAACTTGTGTTAGTCACGATGATCCTGAAATTACTCAGCATTGCTCAAGAACATAATAAATATACATACAAGAATCCCCTAGTTATCGTAATGATCAAACCATTAAGGTCTGTTCAGGCAGGTTGAAAAAGAACTATAGAAGGAACGTTCACTCTCCTGGCCCTTCTAAATAGTCCTGCAATCACCTGATAAATAAAGTGTTTTGCTTAGAAAAACAAACCTAAGGCTATGTGCACACGTAAAATGGTCCTCTGCGGATTTTTCCACAGTGGATTTGATAAATCTGCAGGGCAAAAACGCTGCGTTTTTGCTGCAGATTTATCGCGGATTTTCCGCTGTTTTTGTGCGGATTCCACTGCCATTTTCTATTGGAGCAGGTGTAAAACCGTTGCGGAATCCGCAGAAAGAAGTGACATGCTGCGGAATGTAAACCGCTGCGTTTCCGCGCGTTTTTTTCCGCAGCATGGGCACAGCGTTTTCTGTTTCCCGTAGTTTTACATTGTACTGTAAACTCATGGGAAACTGCTGCGGACCCGCAGCAAAATCCGCATCGTGTGCACATAGCCTAAGGGTATGTGCACACTTTGCAGATTTCCTGCGGATCCGCAGTGTTTTTTCCCGCACAGAAACTCTGCAGATATGTAAGTGATTTAAAGTACAATGTAAATCAATGGCAAAAAAAAAAAAAATGCTGTGCTAATGGTGCGGAAAAATCTGCACGGAAAACGCATCAGATTCAAAAAAGGACCATGTCAATTCTTTTTGCAGATCTGCTGTGTTTCTGCACCCATTCCATAATAGAAATCCGCAGGGGTAAAAAAAAGTAAGAAATCCGCACAAAATCGGAGCAGATTTTGACCTGCGTTTTCTGCCAAGAAATGCAGAATCTGCACACAAAATTCCACAGTCAAATCCGCAACGTGTGCATATAGCCTAAAAATCATTCTCTGCAGCACATTGCCCTGTGTAAACACATTTAAAGAACTTATTGTTCTGTGCGCACAGAATGATCGTCCTGTGATCATGGAAGTGTGGCCGACGTGTGTAAACCGGTCATTAGATAACGGATAGGTGGTCATTTAAAGAAGCAAGCCAAAGAATATTTTTTTCATCAAATCTGTGTATACATGTATAACATGGCATGCTAACACCTTTAACGCAGATCACAAGTCACACTATACATTACAGTTCACATTGCTTCATATAACAGTTTACAATAATAAACTTGTGGGAAACATGGGCAGCATGTCCATCTCCTTACATAAGTATGGTGTGTAATGTGTGTTAATATACTCACCTACCTCAATCTTCTCCAGGATCCATCACTGTTCTGCTCCTCTTCTCAGTGACATCACCGCTCTTCAGACTCTTTGGGTCATACTGCCCTCTATGTGACCTGGAAGTTTATTTTACAGTGTAAGCTTATGGAGGTACAGAACGAGGATCCATAGACTTACATTGTAAAAAACACTTCTGGCTCACATATAGATTATAACATGACCCAGACAGTCTGAAGAGTTGTGACATCACTGAGAAGAAGACCTGAACAGCACTGGATCTTGCAGAAAGCAGCGGTAGGTGAGTATATTATTACACTCACTCTACATTTCATGCACATATATACAGATTTAATGAAAAAAAATATTAATGGGAGTGTTTATTTGATGGCCGCAGTCGGCCCTTCTAAATGGATCCTTAAGATACATTTATACTGCAAAGAACGCCAGAATTACGTTTTTTTTGGACACCACAACATTGCATTAAAATGCAATAAAAGGCGATCACTAAGATTGTTTCTGCACCAAAATGGTATCATTAAAAATGTCAGCTCGGCGCACAAAAAAATAAATCCTCACTCAAACCCAGGTCATGAAAAACGCAGACACTATGGGTATGGCGGTATGGCGGTTTTTTTTTTTTTTTTGTTTTTTTGTTTTTTTTTTACAAACTTTGGATTTTTTTTTCACCACTTAAATAAAAATAGAACCTAGTCATGTTTGGTGTCTATGAACTCGTAATGAACTGGAAAATCATAATAGCAGCTCAGTTTTAGCATTTAGTGAAGCTAGTAAAAAAGCCAAACAAAAAACAAGTGGGGGATTCCACTTTTTTTGCAATTTCACTGCACTTTGAATTTGTTTCCTGTTTTCCAGTAGACAATATGTTAAAACCAATGGTGTCGTTCAAAAGTATAACTTGTCCCACAAAAAACAAGCTCTCACATGGCCATTTTGAGCAAAAAATAAAAAAAGGTATGGCTCTGAGAAGAAAGGGAGCAAAAAATGAAAATGCAGAAACAAAAATACCTCTGGTCATTAAGGGGTTAAGCTTGTGAAACCATGCAGTCATTGGAATAAAAGCCACAAAAAATGAAGCTCCATAATATGAACCAAAAATACACATTATGGAAAATTTCCATGAGGAAACTGACCTGTAGTGAAGGTTTTAAAACCGGCACCACGTTAATTCTTTGCGTGTAATTCTGTGGTTTTAGCTCTTTGCAATAAATAATATAAAATTAGGTCAGAAAAATCTCCGCCAAGTAATCAACATGTAAACTTACCCTTAACTGTTATCTGCCTGATGCAAATAAGCAAGGAAAATCTCAGGTTATGTTCCCGCATGACGTAAGTGTGGAGTTTTTTCTGCTGCGTTTTTTGTTTGCAGAAAATCTGCTGTATTTAACAGTTTAAGGAAAGGGGATGTGATTTCATGAAAACTCGTGCCCTCATTTAAAGAAACCGCTAAACAGTGCGATTTTTGGGGGGTGAATTTTTACTTATAGACTTCTACTGGAAGCCTGAAAAGAAAAAAAAAAAACCTAAATGCTAATCAGTTTCAATTTTATATCCTGACTCATTTCTGCCCTAAAAAAAAAAATGCATAAAAAATACCGGATTACTCACCGGTAATGCTCTTTTATAGAGCCCACGACAGCACCCACTGAGAGAGGGGATCCGCCCCTGGGAACAGGAAACCTACAGAGAGATAAAAGGGGCGGCCCCCCCTCGCTCCTCAGTTGTTTTACAGAGAATAAGGAGGAACCGCCGCCAGGTTTTTTAGTTTAGTTATATATACATATTTACAACTTCATATCATATTACTCTAATATATACATCTCCCTACAAGACACCACGTGCAAGTAAATAAAGAAAAGGGAGGGAATCGAATGGGTGCTGTCGTGGGCTCTATAAAAGAGCATTACCGGTGAGTAATCCGGTATTTTCTATTCGCCACGACAGCACCCACTGAGAGATTTACAGAGATTATAGATTGGGTGGGTTAACTGAGCCGAGAACCGACACCCCAAAGGTTAGATCAGAAGCAGCAGATAGGTCTAGTCTATAGTGCTTATAGAAGGTATTAGGCGAAGACCAAGTTGCAGCCTTACATATAAGGTGTATTGGCACGTTCGCTCTTTCTGCCCAGGAAGTTGATAAGGCTCTAGTGGAGTGTGCTCCGATATGCAGAGGAGGATCTCTTCCCTTAGATCTGTACGCCAAGATTATAGCATCCCGGATCCAGCGCGACAGTGTGCTCTTTGTGACTCTGGATCCCTTGTTTTTCCCCTGGAAAGACACAAAGAGAGCCCTACTCTCCCTCCAGTCCCTAGTTCTTTCTATATAAGTTAGAATAGCTCTTTTAACGTCTAGGGTATGAAGCCTAGCTTCTTCTGGAGTCGAGTGGTTCTCATAAAAGGTAGGTAACAAGATCTCCTGAGACCTATGAAAATTAGTGGCTACCTTAGGGAGATAACATGGATCTGTTTTTAAAACTATTCTGTCAGAAGTCACTGATAGGAATGGAGGATCTACTGATAAGGCATGGAGATCACTCACCCTTCTGGCAGATACTAATGCCACTAGTAATATCGTCTTTAATGAGACATGCTTCAAAGAGGCAGTTTGAAGAGGCTCAAAAGGGCTTTGTGTCAATGCATCCAGGACTAACGTCAGATCCCACTGAGGAATCTGTGGTACCTTAATAGGTTTTGATCTCTCGCAAGCGGAAATAAACCTAGATATCCATCTATTGCCTGCAACATCAGAATTAAACAGAGCTCCTAGAGCCGAAATTTGAACTTTTAACGTGCTAACCGAGAGTCCCAAGTCCAGACCCTTCTGTAGAAATTCTAATATTGAGAATATAGGAACCTCCGAAGAGAGTTGTGCAGTATGGAATTCAAGAAATTTCTTCCAAATTCTAACATAAATTCTGGTAGTGGAAGGCTTTCTACTCCTCATGAGGGTATTTATTAACCCTCTAGAAAATCCTCTAAGCTCTAGTAACTGCCTCTCAAATTCCAGACAGTCAAGTTCATTCCTCTTACTTGAGGATGTAGGAATGGCCCCTGAGATAGAAGGTCTTTGGTCTGAGGCAGAATCCAGGGGTCTGAAATTGACATCGCTCTGAGCCACGAAAACCATGGCCTCTTGGGCCAGAATGGGGCTATCAGCAGAACTCTTGCCCCTTCTTCCCTTATCTTTCTTATGACTACAGGCAGTAGATTCCATGGGGGGAATGCGTAGGCTAGGTCGAATGCCCATGTTATCTGGAGGGCATCGAATATGTCCGGATTGTCCTCTCTGCATAGAGAGGCGAACATCTTCACCTGACGGTTCGCTCGTGTGGAGAACAAGTCTATCTGGGGTACCCCCCATTTGGCTGTTATTAACTTGAAAACTTCCCTGTTGAGCATCCATTCCCCCTGATGCAGAGTGTGGCGGCTGAGGAAGTCTGCACGAACGTTGTCTATGCCTCTGATATGTACTGCTAACAAGGATAGTAGGTGACCTTCGGCTAGCTCCATGATGTCTGAAGCAATTCTCATAAGATTTTCTGACCGTGTACCTCCTTGATGGTTCAGATAGGCCACTGCGGTAGTGTTGTCGGAGAAGACCCTTGTGTGAGAGCCTCTCAGCTGAGGGAGAAAGTGGAGCAGGGAATAAAATATAGCTTTCAACTCTTTTACATTAGAGGAATTCTCAAGCTCTGCACAAGACCAGAGACCCTGGACTACCTGATCCTGAAAGTGTGCCCCCCAGCCATCCGGACTAGCATCCGTGGTAACATTAGCGGGTGAAGTGATAACCCACAAAACTCCCCTAGATAGATTGCCCCAATCTAACCACCATGCAAGGGAGTGTATTACGCCTGACGTTAGAACGACTGTGTTATCCAACTTTCCTTCCTTCCTAATGTCCTCTTGTAATATAAATTTTTGTAGCTGTCTAGTGTGGAATTGCGCCCATTGGACTGCAGGAAAACAAGAAGTCAGGGACCCTAATAAAGACATGGCATTTCTTAATGACATACTACGCTTACTGATGGCTAAACTCACTTTATGTATTATGGTGGTCTTTTTCTCATCAGGAAGTCTACATATCTGGTCAACTGAGTCCAATAAGAGTCCCAGAAATTTCTGACATGTCACTGGCTGGAGCCTGGATTTTTCCCAGTTTATAATCCAGCCAAGTTTTTGCAAAGAAAATACTACTTCCCCCAACCTTTTCTCACACTGAAGGGAATCTTTACCTACAATCAACAGGTCATCTAAATACGGAATTACTAGTGTGTCCCTTACTCGTAGAAAGGACATTCTTTCCGACAATAATTTGGTAAAAACCCTCGGAGCCATGGATAAACCAAATGGCATAGCCCGGTATTGTAGATGACAGACCTGCCCATCTATAACCACTGCTACCCGAAGAAATTGCTGGTGTAATTGGTGTATGGGGAGATGGTAGTAAGCATCCTTAAGATCCAATACTACCATGTAACAATTTGGAAACAAATTTTTAATAGCTGAACGAATAGATTCCATTTTAAATGTTCTGGGCTTTATAAAGGAATTTAACTTTCTCAAATTGATTATGGTTCTGAAAGAGCCGTCGGGCTTAGAAATTAGAAACAGGGGGGAGTAGAAGCCCTTCCCTATCTGGGATGGCGGCACCTTTATTAATACCCGTTTGGTTATGAGGGATTTAATTTCCATTTCAAGGGCCTCCTGCTGAGGCCTGGATTTTAAGGATGTGAGAAGGAAGGAATCCGGAGGTGTTTGAATGAAGTCTAAAACGAGGCCTGAAGATACTAAATTGATGGCCCATGGATTGACAGTTATCTCCTTCCATTGCTCCACAAACTCTAGAAGTCTAGCTCCCACCGGCAAAACAGGGTTAACGGAATTTATCCGCTGGCTTAAAGGGACGTTTATTGAACAAATTCCCTTTTTGTTTAAATTCTTTATTATTATTCCACCGGTCTTTAAAGCCTCCCTTCTTGCCGAATGGTGGCTTCCTGAACGCCCTTCTGTAAGAAGGAATAAAGGGATTAGGGAACCCCTTTTTCCTTTCACCCGCCTTAGTGAGTATTTCATCTAACACCGACCCGAAGAGGTACTCACCCTGACAGGGTATGGCACACAACTTGGATCTAGACTGGGCATCTCCTTTCCAGTTCTTTAACCATAAGGCCCGACGAGCCGTATTAGTAAGACTAGCCGTTCTGGCCGCCAGACGGAGCGAGTCTATAGAGGCATCAGATATAAACGCCGCAGCTCCCTTAATCAAAGGAATAGCAGAGCGCAATTTCTCCCTGGATACCCCAGTTTTGATGTTCTGGTCCAGCTGGTCGAGCCAAACTAGCATAGACCTGCTAGTAGATGTGGCTGCAATTGCAGGTTTGAAGGCAGTTACACAGGCCTCTCATGACTTCTTAAGTAGTGTGTCAGACTTCCTGTCCATAGGATCTGATAAGGAACCTGCATCTTCCACTGGTAGGGAGGAACGGCGGGAGGTGGATGCCACAGCCGCGTCCACTTTAGGAACTTTGGACCAAGTGGTCAAGTCCTCATCATCAAAGGGGTACCGCCTTTTACACGAGACTGGCACAAACCCCTTTTGCCCTTTGCTCCATTCCCGTTTAACCAGGTCCTTGATGGCCTGATTTACCGGAAAAACATGGCCTTTTTTCTGTGAAAGACCAGCAAACATAACGTCCTGAGGTGTCTGAGGTTCTTTGGACTCTGACACCCCCATAGTACCTCTCACTGATTTAATCAGATTGTTTACACTGTCTGTAGGGAAGCAGACGTAATCCTCGTCATCCGAGGAGCCCGATTTCTGAGAAACGTCTGAGCTGACCTCCCCACTTTCTGCTGACGTGTCTGCTGCAGGTGAAGGCGCTTTCCTGGTTCTTTTCTCAACATTCACTGCCGGACTACCTCCCAAGGACTGAAGTTCTTCCCTTATCATGAGACGAATCTCCTTCATCCTGACCGAACTCTCCTGCTGCAAGGTGTAATCTATGCAACTCTGACATAATTTCTTAATATAGGAGTCCGGCAGGGGCTCATTACACATCGCACACTGCTTGTGCCTAGATTTCTCCGTCCGCTTACCCTATAAGATAGAAGTAGGAGAAACTACCATTAGCCCCCATAAAGCCAGCTACGCATTCACCCAGGAGTAAGGTTAAATACCGTCTGCCGGGTTGTACGATCAGCTTTCGGTGCAGAGCGGCCTGACTTTTTCGCCGATTTCTCAGTGGAGTCACTCATCTTTGAGTGTCCACTGCCTTTCTTTTTGGCATCACCACTAGGCAGGATTAAATCCTCCAGTGGGCGCTCGATATCCTCCTGGGACAACATGTTGCGCAACCAGGAGAGCTCTAAACTGCCTTATATAGCACTGCCTGTGCCTCACAGCTGAGAAAACACTCCCCTTTTTTTTTTTTTTGTACCTGATCAATAGAGGAGATTAGCGATTAGCCCAGGTGTGTGGCCCGCAGTCTCCTTCTCCAGCCGCAGATGCTTTGCAGTGATTACCGGCAACCGCAATGGCGCCTATAGTCGAGCCCAGGCTGACCTCGCGATCCCGGAAGTTCAACCAAGCACTTCCGGGACGCCGATGCTACTGCGCATGCGCCGGCGTCTCTGCTACACGCTGGAAGACGCCATGGTAAGCGCCGCACCTGCAGCTATGTTAGCAATTCAATACCTCTACTCCGGAGGGACCAGGAGGGGAAAAAAACACCGGGGAGACGCCAGCACCACAGCGGCTCCACATACCCCAGGAGTATACACCATTTACCTGACCCAGGTCCGGGCCGGACGAGGTAGGTGCCGCTCCGCATTATCGGTGGCCTCATACAACGGTGTCCCAGCAGGGAGACTGTTGATAGCATCAGCAGATGAGGGGTCCACAGGATCATTCCCCCCGTCTCTGTCTACCCGCTCTGGAGCCCCTGCCGCTCAGCAGAGTCGTACAGGCGGCAGTCCAGGCGGGTTTTCCTCTTCATAGCTACTCCATAGAGTCTTCTCTGTGGGTTCCCGTCTAGGAACAGGAAACCAACTGAGGAGCGAGGGGGGGCCGCCCCTTTTATCTCTCTGTAGGTTTCCTGTTCCCAGGGGCGGATCCCCTCTCTCAGTGGGTGCTGTCGTGGCGAATAGAAAATCCCTGTACCAAAAAGGCACAAAAAAGGGAAAACGCATCAAAAAGATGCTACAAAAACACAATTTGCTATTATATTTTAATACAGATATCTTCAGAAAAAAACTGAAGTAATTTTGCACATTTGTACATGGTCTTAGGCCAGTCCCACACGTCCAGATAATTCAGGTACCGGAAAAATCGGTACCGGAGTTATCCGTGTCCGTGTGCTCACGTGGCACATCAGTGTGGTACACGTGCGGCAGCCGTGTGCCGACTGGGTACCACACGGACCGTGCAGGAGACAGCGCTAGAGATAAGCGCTGTCCCCTGCATCTGGTGCTGAAGCCGGAATTCATTCCTTCTTCCCAGCAGCGTTCGCTGGAGAGAAGGAATGAAAAATCATTGTTTTTTTATTTTTTTTGTGTTTAAAATAAAGATCCTTGTCACCACCCCCTGTGCGCCAGCCTGCTGGAAATAAAATACTCACCCAGCTCCCTCGATGCTTCCTCTCAGTGCCGCAGCATCTTCCTGTATGAGTGGTCACATGGTACCGCTCATTACAGTGATGAATATGAGGCTACACCCCTATGGGAGCAGGAGCCGCATATTCATCACTGTAATGAGCGGCACCACATGACAAGGATCTTTATTTTAAACACACAAAAAATGAAAAAACAATGATTTTTCATTCCTTCTCTCCAGCGAATGCTGCTGGAAAGAAGAAATGAATGGCGGCTTCAGCACCACAAGCTGGGGGGACAGCGCTTACTGTAGCGCTGTCTCCTGCACGGCACACGGACTGCACATGGATAGCATCCATGTGCGGTACGTGTTTTACATGGACCCATTGACTTTAATGGGTCCGCGTGATACGTGCGCTCCCACGAACACTGACATGTCTCCGTGTTTTTCAAACGGACACACGGTCCGTGAAAACACGCTGACATGTGCAGAGACACATTGATTTTAATGTGTCTACGTGAGTCAGTGTCTCCGGTACGTGAAAAAACTGTCACCACACGTACCGGAGCCACTGACGTGTGAAACCGGCCTTAAAGATATTTTCCCACCATATTAAGCCAGGCATTAAGTCCCAGGCAGACCCCCTAAGCTAAAACCATCATATTTTCCTAGACTCCATACACACTAGTGCTGAGATTCATTCTGAATAGCACTGACTGAAGGTTCAATTCAGGAAAACCCGATATTATCATGCTCAAATCTAATTAAAAAAAAAAAGTTAATTCATCCTATTTTTAATGTGTGGATAAAATGCACGAGTGACTGAATGGGGTTTTGCAAACAAAGAAATCAAGGTAAAACCACACGTGGTTTTTTGGCATGTGGTAAATGTATCTGTCATAGCCGTCATTGCTACAGAAGCCATTAATGTAGCATGTCTGTGCTTTACCTGAAACATAATTTTGATATTGCATTATTTGTTTTGATTTGATTTTTTGCATTTTTTTGTGTGATTTTGTGGAAAGTGTTTCTTTCTTTTTTTTTTTGCTGCCGAAATTGAACAATGGATGTAAATCTATCAGACAAATCAATCTATTGAAGCATTTTTTTGTGGTGGTAGGGCGTTTTCACACATGGCAAATTTAGTTGCAGGAAGTTCTGTATTATAAGTCACTTTCATCTCTCTAATCATGATGGATAAATCCGCTAATTATAACATAACAGTGTGTAAACTGACCGGAATAGTTAAATAAAATTGCATTTGTCAGATACGTTCATGCTATGTCTTTGACCTTTGAGGAGGTGTTCACACGGTTTATTTTTGTTGAGTTTTCGGGCAGAAACTCTCCAATCAAAACACGTGGTTTTTGGAGAGTTGGTGTCTGGTGCTAAACGCTAAACACGGACTTCTCCCAGAAGTCTGTTGCAATATTCATAGTTCCAAGGGAAGTCTTCCCGGAGAGACAGAGAGACAATCCAGCTCAAAAGCTGGTTGAAGTTCTGGTTGAAGTTTGGGTACAGTTCTGGTCATAAAGTTTGGGTTGTGTTCCAGAACCCAAACTTCCACGGGTCCACTCATCCTTAGTCCAGTGTCTTGGACCCGTTTTTGGTCCTGGCTTCAGGTTTTACAATCTTGTTAGTCACATTTTTCAATAACATTTAATTAACATCTCCTACCTATTAAACATCTGTGTGCTCTCTGCTCTTTTTTTCAGGGGGGCGCTAACTTACATTGGTGAGTTTGATCCAAAACATCCAAAACCTTCTACCTGCCATCATCCGCAGCGATTCTTATGATTTTGTATGTCTTATGTTGTAACAATGTAATTGGCAAAACACGACACTTCTGGAATTCTGGTGATGCACGAGTAGGATAACCAAATTCGTCAAGAGCCGACACTGCAGACTTTCACACAGCGCGCTTCCACACAGATCTCCTCTATCCAGATGACTGATGAAGGTCAGGTATTGACCGAAACATCTCTTCATTTTCTGGAATTTCTTCATTCAATAAATAAGTTCTTATGTTATAACAATGACGTTGCAATAGGCCAACTAATCAACTGAGGAGCCACGATGACGGCAGGTAGGAGGACATTCGAGTGGCTCCAGTCTGGCTGCTGGACTGGCCTCTCATGAATCGATTCATATATTGATGGCACATGTACCAAAAAAACTCATGTGTGAACCCAGCCTAAATCAGTGTTGACTTCGTAACACAATTTCTGTTGCCAACTTTCATTGTGACTTGACCCCATTTCAATGCCCAGGAGTGATGGCCACTGGAAATCCGTAACAAAATAACAATACAAGACAGGATCTAACTATGTCAACTAGACATTATTTTTTTTTATAAGGCAGATGATATAAGGTTGCCAGACATTTTACAAGACAAAGTGTTTCTTCACCACTCGAGCTTCAGCCTGTGATCTCATTGTCAACTTTTTGGATATGTTCTCACCGGCTTAGGGATTATAGCAGCCATAATTGCAGCACTATTCCATCTCCTATGCATACAGGAGGTATCTCTATCTAATACCATACTATACATGCTGGAAGGAGGATCTTATCAATTACTCTAATCCCAAGGCCTCATCTAGATGACAATTTTTTTTTTGTTTTTTTTTTAACACACACGAGAAAAATGGACTGAATTTCAATAGTGATTTTCTTAAGTGTCGACAGATTTTGGTCTGAGTGTTATCAGTTTTTCTCTTATGAGAAAAAAAGAAATTAAAAGTTTTTCTATTCTTTTCCTGAAAGTTCATGAAAGTCTGAGTGCACTCCGAGTGCTGGCCAATATTTATAATGATCCATAGACTTGCATTGCCAAATTTGATCAAACAGTCGAACTTGTCACTGTGATTTTGCGGCAACAACTTGGTCAGCGGAAAATCACGGACATGGGAGCGACTATTCAGTATCATGGGTACGAGAGCTGTCCATGAAAAGCACAGATTGCACTCACACACTAAAAACGGACGTCTGATCGAGCCCCCAGGCTATGTTCACATGTTGCTTTTTTATAATGCAAATTTTAAGCTGCCTTTTACAATACCTGCAAAGTCTATGAGATTTCAGAAATCACATTGGTTTTATTTTCCTGACTGCTTTGGAAAACTCCTTGCTGCATTTTTCAAACTGCAACATGTCACTTCTTTCAGCGTTTTCTCTGCGTATTTCCAGTATTTTTTCACCCATAGAAAACAAGGGGCAAGTACAAAAATACAGCAAAAAAACGCAGGTATCAGTTTTTGCTGCAAAAACCTAAGGAAGTTAAATCAGGCTTTTTTGGGGGCCACTAAACTTTATCAACATGCACAAGAGACCAAAAAAAATGCAGCAAAACCTGCATTTTGTAAGCAGCTTCTTTACTGCCAAGAGAGCAGATTTTGCCTGCGGGACAAAAAAATGCAGCGTGTGAACAGAACATAGCCTAAGGCATTGTTAGGATGTCCATTTTTCACATAAATGTTCTAACCCTCTTTTTACAGGGTAGATTGTACCCAGTATAGACTATGATGCTGTTCACACTTCTGTGTTTTTTTAGCACACAGTGCGACCACAAAAAAACCCAAAACATCCCAGATACATATCCGTTTTTTATCCAAGTCACAGAACAAAATCATCCACACAAGTCTATGGGTCTGTGTTAAAATCACCGACAGCACGCGCAATCCATATGGTGTCCGTTTTTTCTGAATAAGGATTTGAGATACATGTAATGTGGGAAGTTATGATTTTTTTTTTTTTTCAAATGCAATAGATTTGTCATCCTGACGTGAAGACTCGGCATGAAAACTACAATATTGCAAAGTTTTTAATACATAATAAATTCTTAAAAACTGGAAAAAAAAAAAAACGCACACCAAAACTATTTTTAGAAAATACAGTTACAGATCAGCATGGCCTCTCCAACACACCTGACATTTCCGAGAGTTTTTCATTATAAGACATTGTACATATCACTTCCTGAATATAAATTGCTTATAGGGGAAAAAGAAGCCGTGTCCACTATATTCTATCTGTTGTATCAATGCCATGCAGATTTGCTAGAGGACAAGTTATGGTGCCAAAGTAAGGAATGAATAGATATATGTAGAGGTAAAAGTGTCCATCTTTCCTAAATCTATGGGCATTTGTGTCAACTCTAGGAAGTGAAAAAAAGACACAAAAACTGCTCAAAAATACGCAAAAATCCAGGCAGTAGATGCAGCCTCAGAAATGATCTATTTGATCTTATTGATCTAACCAGCGACTGATCTAATAGTAAAATCCAAATCTGCTCACCTGATCTTTTCCCCGGTGATCTTATTTAGTTTTTCCATCCCCCCGGCGAGCTGTCAGCACCATGTGTCTCTGTCGGTGTTAAAATCCTACAGCGGACTGCGAGCTCCTGCGCCCTGAAGGATTTCCCATACACGATGTTTGCTCTCCCCTCTCGTGGATTTAATTCACATTTCATAGGAGAAGTAAAACTTGCTCGTTCACATAGTCAAGGCTCAAGTTTCTATTCTGTCACATGACTTTTCTTTTTTTTTTTGCTTCCCCCTGCCCATTCAGCTCATGAATAATCCTAGGCTAACATTACAGCTTTTACCTGCTTTGTGGGTGTGAACCTGTCGCTATGGCTTCTTTTCATTCTGACATTATTACTGACTAGTTTCCTCATACGGTTCCCATGTTTGTGACCGCCCTATATATAATTAATTTAATACTATTATTGGGTAATGGAAAAGGAGCTAAAAAGTTAGTATTAAAAAAAGATGAATTTCTCCATCTCCTCTGCTGCCAGCGTCGGCGGGAATTCCTGTCATATCGCGATCCGATTCAGGCATCATTTTTCTTGTTTCTATCTGTGGTTTTTGCAGTCTGCACAAAATCAGAGACAAGTCTGATCGTGATCCGCTTGTTCGATAAAAATCGCCGATACAAGTCTATGGGTTTGTGAAGAAATCAAGACAGCACTCAGATGCCATCCGTGTGCTGTCCAATTTTCATGGACTATTTGATATGAGAAATTGAAAAACCATTATGAGCTTTTTTTGTCATCTGTGAAAAACTGATGAAACTTTGACTAAATTGATCTTTGATTAAAAAAATGCTGATGAAACTCAGACCTTTATTTTGTGCCCAAGAAAAATCACTGACGTCTCGATGAGCCCTAAATGAAAGGTTTTATAAAATGATTAAGATTTTACATAAGTGAGGACTTGTTCACACTGTGCAGCTTTTCACCCTTTTTTTTTATGAATTGAATAGATAAAGAAAAAATGGGTAAAAGATTAAGATGAGGGCTACATGGTGACCTGTTGTGCAACATCAAGAGTTAGTTTGTGCAAGGAAACATGTTTGTGCAACTTGTGCTGTAATGTGACTATTGTACAGCTGTGATTTGGGTGTTAAAATTGTAGACTTGTTGCTTCTTTGTTGCAGTCGTGAACAACTAACAATGAAGTGTATGGGGCAAAAAAACTTGTTCATCTTGTGATCTGCAACCAAAAATCCAATATTTTTTTGTGATAGTTCCAGCCCCACAACAAGACCATGCGGACAATCATTAGTTGTCAGTTGAGGTGTAGCCCCAGTGTTTGTGGGCATGCACTATTTTTTGGCACAAAATACTGGGATAAAGTAGGCCACGCAGGAGGTGACGTAAGAAAGAAAAATTGTCTAATTTATCACATATCATGATTTCCCCATAAGATAACAATTCTGGAGCAGCTTTTCCTAGAACTCTGCATGTGCTGTTCCTGTGTAATTCAGTGTTATTACTCGGGGGCGGGTCCCTACACAGTCTGACATCCTGACATTATCCAATCAGAGCTCACAGTGTAGACTGCAGTGACACACCCCTTTGACAATTTCTAGAAGGAATAACAGACTAATGGAAAATGTAGCATTCTAAAAAAAGATAATTTAATAATTTGGGGGAAAACAATTATCATATTTTTGGGATCTTGCTAGAAAACACGCCCCAGGTTTACACAGTAGAAAAGGGGACGAGCATAATTGAAGAAGTGGAGGAGTCAATGTAACAACTAGGTATAGGTATCTAATAGATGTATTGCTATTGTTTCTAACCAACATGTATATTATGCACATATAGCTTTACAGCTCGCACATTGTCTCCATTCTTTGCCCACAAACTTATCCACAACAAAGATGCATGCACAGTACATACACACTCATTTCTGCTGTTTATGCACATATACTTTTTCTACATTTGTGCTACACGCAACTTTGCTTGTACCAAGTGTGTCTGCTTGTCATGATTATGCTGCATACTGCTGAGACCTGTGGTACATCAGAGATTAGAAGATTGTGGCATATAGCCGAGCATATGTCCTCTTTATTCCATTAACAGGTTTCTTGTGGTCAATTGGCTGTGGTGCTTATTGGAACCACAACCTTCCATTATATAAACCTGTGTCTGTCTTCCCTCCATGCGAGCAATAGAATCCTCATTCTGTTCCTGGCTTCATTTGAGAAAAGTGTTCTGAAGAGTTACTCTAGACAACTTGAGATTTTTCCATGCAGTTTATTGTGAATACCTCTACCTTCCCTTTCTGGCATTCTTTTGTGTTGCTTTTCTGCCTCTTTGCTGTGTACCCATTTTCACTTTGTATTTTAGCCTATGGGTCTTTTGTTTGATTGTGCCTTAGTTTCTCCCTGTCTGACCAGCCTGTGTTACCCTTTTACTACTGCCCCTTTCCTCCCTGGGAGAAGGGTGGAACTTGCATACAATTTCATAGGAGCACAGAGTGGCACAGACCCGGGCATGCACACCTTCAGGGGTAACCACAGGTTAGGGATAGTCTAGGACCTCCCAACATTAAGCAACAGTATAGGGACCCTCCTCCCTGAAAATACCCTCCAGAGAAAGAGGACATTGAGTAGTTGTCAGAAGATTGCAGACCAGTCTGCACCCTCTCTCCCCCAGCAGTCGGTAAATTGGGGGTGGTCTGCCTTGTAAACAGAAAGAACATGCAATATTTTTAGTAAAATGTATATGAAATAGCACCAAGAAAAGTGAAGAAGTATTTTGTCTAGGTCCCTATTTTGAAAGCGCTAAGCCATACAGTATATTATATACACATTATGTAGTCCTAATGTCCACCAGTCGTGTGACATTTTCACATAACGACATTGTCCATGGCTCATTGGCTTGGATGTTGTGTCCATTTTCCCAGGGTATTTTCCTGATAAATTACTCACTTTTTATGTGTATATTTGTTTTTCTTCTTTTATATTTACTTAACCTTGAGGTATTTGTTCTTTGTTCCTATAACTTAATCCGTTCAAGGACTCCATTGTTCATACAAAGATGAAGAACAAGTAATAGCAGCAGATCTGGAGCAAAACCAGCCAGTCTAACAATAATGTTATCTGCCCCTAGATGCAGGAAGCCATAAATTTGGTGTTTCCCCAGTGAAGAATACACAGAAAATACAGTAAAGGTACCGTCACACTAGGCGATATCGCCAGCGATCCGTGACGTTGCAGCGACCTGGATAGCGATATCGCTGTATTTGACACGCAGCAGCGATCTGGATCCCGCTGTGAAATTGCTGGTCGCTGCTAGAAGGTCTGCACTTTATTTGGTCGCTAGGTCGCCGTGTATCGCCGTGTTTGACAGCAAAAGCAAGGATACCAGCGATATTTTACACTGGTAACCAGGGTAAACATCGGGTTACTAAGCGCAGGGCCGCGCTTAGTAACCCGATGTTTACCCTGGTTACCAGCGTAAAAGTTAAAAAAACAAACAGCACATACTCACCAGCGCGTCCCCCAGCCTCTGCTTCCTGACTCTGACTGAGCACCGGCCCTAAACTGAAAGTGAAAGCACAGCGGTGACGTCACCGCTGTGCTGTTAGGGCCGGAGCTCAGTCAGTGTCAGGAAGCAGAGGCTGGGGGACGCGCTGGTGAGCATGTGCTGTTTGTTTTTTTAACTTTTACGCTGGTAACCAGGGTAAACATCGGGTTACTAAGCGCGGCCCTGCGCTTAGCAACCCGATGCTTACCCTGGTTACCCGGGGACCTCGGCATCGTTGGTCACTGGAGAGCGGTCTGTGTGACAGCTCTCCAGCGAACAAACAGCGACGCTGCAGCGATCGGCATTGCTGTCGCTATCGCTGCAGCGTCGCTTAATGTGACGGTACCTTAATGCTAAGCGTTATACTATCTTTTGCTGAAGGAAAAAAAATAAAAAGCTTCCTTTGCTTTTACTACTTTCAGGCTGCACCTTTGTAATGACGTTATTCCTTCCTTTCACAATGACCTTCGCACGCGCACATTAGTTGCTTCAGTACAAAAGATATGGTCACAGATTATTCATTGCTGCTAATATACATGTACAATTCCAGTAAGTATGGGTCTAAAAAAAACTCCAGTTGTACCTGTGAAAATTGCGTGATTTCTATTTTTATTTTTAATAAAGATTGTGATTTAGAAAAACTCAAATTGTCAAGCATATCAGGGCATTCCAAGCAGAGGCACCCCCCATATGACTTCCATATGTTGCAATAGAACATATCATGAGGAAAGATTAATTAGTACCCATTGTTAAAAACAAACAAATCACCAATATCCAAAGTTATATAAATAGTTGCGTACCTGAAAAAATAATGGTATATCTACTCAAAAATTGGCACTCTACACATAATGTAAATAGACATCTATATACTGTATATAATTGTCTAAGGGGTACTTCCGTCTTTCTGTCGGCAACATCCGTCACGGATATTCATTCGCTGATTGGTCTCGCCAGCTGCCTGTCATGGCTGCCGCGACCATTCAGCGACGGGCACAGTCCGATTAGTCCCTCCCTACTCCCCTGCAGTCAGTGCCCGGCGCCCGTTCCATACTCCCCGCAGTCACGGCTCACACAGGGTTAATACCAGCAGTAACGGACCGCATTATGCCGTGGGAAACTCACTCCGTTACTGCTGCTATTAACCCTGTGTGACCAAGTTTTCACTATTGAGGCTGCCTATGCAGCCTCAATAGTGAAAACATCTAATGTTAAAAATAATTAAAAAAAATAACAAATCATTATATACTCACCTTCTGCCGCCTTTCCGACGCTCCGGTGACCGGTCCATGCAAGGGGCAGGTTCTGGTGCTAAGGTTGGTGTGTGACAAGGACCTGCCATGACGTCATGGTCATGTGACCGCGATGTCATCACAGGCCCTGCGCGCCTGCGCGTTAAGAACCTGCCGTGACGTCACGGTCATGTGACCGCAACTGTAATAATTATAGGGGATAACTCAGGAGACTCTTTGCGTGGAACAAAACAACTACAGGACGCAGTTTTATAAGCGGTAAAGTCTATATTATCACACGGTGATTCAAACAGGTGCAGAGAGAAACTCAAGTCCACAACACTTGGTGCAAATATCAAATGCAGCTTAGCAGTCTATAGGAAACTTCAGAGGAAAATGCAATCACGCTGAAAGTCTATGAAGCACAATTATTCTTCAGGATACTTGACACGAATAAGTCCTTGCTTAGTCCAAAACACAGATAGATATGCTTATAAGGCAGTTCAAATAATATCTTAGCTCAACCAGGGAGGTCTGGGTAATAGTCTCAGGTTCTTGCAGAGCAGAAACAGCTTACATGTCCAGCAAATGCAGATGGAAGTAAACACGAGCAGCAGATGAAGGAGGATTACTGGAACTCAGAGCAGAGTAGCAGGATCTCCACACAGGTTCACAGGAGCAGGTATATAGCCAGGGAGTCACCAGAGGTCAGGAGCTGGATGCAAGGCAGAATACTCTAGCACAGACTGAAGGCTGGGGTGGAGTTTTATAGCAGGAAGACACAGTGCACATGAGACCAAAGACGCCATCTTGGAAAAGGGCAGTAATGCACAAAAAGGTAATAAAAAATGTTCAGAGTCCTGACATTACTCCCTCCTTAGAAGCGGCCTCAGGACGATCCTGGACCTGGTTTCTCAGGGAATCTCTGATGAAAGCGCGAAATCTTCTGTTGGGCATTGATGTTTTCCACAGGTTCCCAAGAGTCTTCCTCAGGGGGATATCCCTGCCATCTTATCAGATATTGGAGCCGATTCCTGCAAATCCTGGAATCAACAATTTCCTCCACCACAAATTGTTCTTGCCCGTCAATCACCACAGGCTGTGGAGGTGGCACAACACGTCCTTGGAAGGTATTAGGAGATACAGGCTTTAGTAAAGATTCATGAAAAACTGGGTGTACCTTCATAGTCCTAGGCAGCTTCAGCTGGCAGGCCACAGAGCTCACAATACCGTTGATCTTGAAAGGGCCAATGAATTTCTGTCCAAGTTTTTGTGAAGGAATGTTTAACTTCAGATTCTTAGTTGCCAACCACACGGAATCTCCTACCTTGAACATGGGTGCAGGTTTACGGAATCTATCAGCCGATCTCTTATAACGTTCTTGAGCTGTGGTCAGGGATTCCTTCAGAACCTCCAGATTTTGTCTCATCGCAGTCAGCCTTTCCTCCACTGCCGGAACCGGAGAATTAATTGGAGACCTAGGTAAGATACACAGATGATAACCCAGATTGGCAAAGAAAGGTGTAAATTTAGTGGAGGCGCTCTGAGAATTGTTATATGAAAATTCGGCTAACGGCAGCAACTCCAACCATTCATCCTGGAGATGGCTGACATAGCATCTTAGATATTGTTCCAGCGTCTGGTTGGTACGCTCAGTCTGACCATTTGTCTGGGGATGGTAAGCGGAAGAGAGACAGACATTAATATTGAGTGCAGAGCAAAACCACTTCCAGAATCTTGAAGTGAACTGCACTCCACGGTCAGAGATGATCTCATCCGGAACCCCATGCAACCGAATGACATTCTGTATAACCAAGTTCACTGTATCTTTAGCTGAGGGGAGGCCAGTGCACGGAACAAAATGAGCAGCTTTAGTCAGGCGATCAACTACCACCATGATTGTATTCATGCCCCCTGATGTAGGCAGCTCCACAATAAAGTCCATTGATATCGACCCCCAAGGGCGGTACGGAACCGGTAATGGTTGTAGAAGACCCGTAGGTGCCACATGAGGAGTCTTGTAACGAGCACATACCTCGCAAGAGAGAACATAGTCCTTGGTATCCTTCAGGCAAGTTGGCCACCAGAAGAATCAGCTCAGGAACTCTTGTGTCTTCTGTACCCCCCTGTGACCAGCCAACTTGGAGTCATGTACCAACTTGAGGATCTGCAGACGGACAACCTCAGGGACGTAGATACGTCGATCTCTGAACCAAATGCCACTAGTGTTGAGCATTCCGATACCGCAAGTATCGGGTATCGGCCGATATTTGCTGTATCGGAATTCCGATACCGAGATCCGATACTTTTGTGGTATCGGGAATCGGTATCGGGATCAATATTAATGTGTAAAATAAAGAATAAAAATAAAAAATATTGATATACTCACCCTCTGACGCGCCCTGGTTGTAACCGCCAGCCTCCGTTCATAAGAATGAGCGCTTGAAAGTCCTTAGATGACGTCACGGCCTGTGATTGGTCGCGGAGCGGTCACGTGACCGCTCCGTGACCAATCACAGGCCGCGACGTCATCTAAGGACTTTCAAGCGCTTGAAAGACCTTAGATGACGTCACGGCTTGTGAATGGTCGCGTTGCGGTCACGTGACCGCTCCGCGACCAATCACAGGCCGCGACGTCATCTAAGGACTTTCAAGCGCTCATTCTTATGAACGGAGGCTGGCGGTTACAACCAGGGCACGTCAGAGGGTGAGTATATCAATATTTTTTATTTTTATTCTTTATCTTACACATTAATATGGATCCCAGGGCCTGAAGGGGAGTTTCCTCTCCTTCAGACCCTGGGAACCATCAGGATACCTTCCGATACTTGGTGTCCCATTGACTTGTATTGGTATCGGGTATCGGCGATATCCGATACTTTTCGGGTATCGGCCGATACTATCCGATACCGATACTTTCAAGTATCGGACGGTATCGCTCAACACTAAATGCCACCCTTAAAGACAAGATTAATATCCACAGGTGGGTTGGCCAGAAATACATCATCGTCATAGGCCTCCCTGCACTCCTTCCACAAGTCCTGATCGTGGATAACTCAGATGAAATTGGCATCAGATAGAATGGTCTTGGATGGGGCTCCAGGTACGGAATCCGCAGCATGGATTCGGGATAAAGCATCAGCCTTCCCATTACGAGAACCTAGACGGTATGAGATAACAAAGTTAAATTGATTTAAAAATAAGTTCCAACGAGCCTGATGAGGAGAAAGACATCTAGCGGATCTAAGGAACTCTAAATTGTGATGGTCAGTTAGCACTATGATCTGTTGTGCAGCTCCTTGCAGATGATGCCTCCATGCTTTGAAAGCCGCAATAATAGCCAGCAATTCCTTGTCTCCCACATCGTAATTCTTCTCTGCTGAGGTTAGTCTACGGGAAAAGAAAGCACAAGGATGTAGCAGACCCTTCTCTCCAGTTCTTTGGGAGAGAATAGCCCCCAAAGCATTATCAGAAGCGTCCACCTCCACAATGAAAGAAAGTGTTGGATCTGGGTGTATCAACAGCGGTGCTGACGTGAAACAGATCTTAAGCTGATCAAAAGCTTCTTGAGCCTGTGATGACCACTTAAAGGGCTTTTCCTTCTTTGTCAAGGAAGTAATGGGACGGACAATATCAGAAAATTTTCGAATGAAGCGTCTGTAGAAATTTGCAAAACCAATAAAACGTTGGACCTCCTTAACGTTCTTGGGTACCGGCCAGTCAAGGATAGCCTGAATCTTACCAGATTCCATGTTCAGCCCCTGGGGAGAGATGATATAACCTAAGAACTGTATCTCAGAGCGATGGAACTCGCATTTCTCCGCCTTAATATACAGATGGTTCTCTTTCAGACGTCTTAAAACAGTTTTGACATGTTCTTCATATTCCTGTAGGTAGTCAGAAAAGATTAGTATATCGTCCAAATAGATCACTACAAACTGGTCCAACAAATCTCTGAAAATGTCATTAGCAAGGTGTTGAAACGTTGCAGGGGCGTTACAAAGCTCGAAGGGCATCACAAGATATTCAAAGTGTCCATACCGGCATCTGAATGCTGTCTTCCACTCATCCCCTGGACGAATACGCACCAAATTATAAGCCTCACGAAGATCCAGTTTAGAGAACACCTTAGCATGGCAGACTCTTTCCAGTAATTCGTGAATCAGAGGCAAAGGATGCCTGTGTGGAAGAAGCTGATCTGCATTCTTCTTGTCACAGATGTCAGAACTCTTTATATGCTGGAGGTAAAGAAAATACCTGTACATGTGGTTCTGTAGCCGTGGACTCAGGGACAGCTTCTGTTAACGCTGAGTTGCTCTTTGTTGGAAAGATAATCTCCTTGGCAGTGGCGTAACTACAAAGTTATGGGCCCCGGTGCGAACTTCCAAATGGGGCCCCCCCCCTACCCCCCCACCTTCCCCCGCCCCCACAACCCCCCCACCTTCCCCCGCCCCGCTTCCCCTAGATACGCCTCGGACTGTTGCAGGAATCTCCTGCACTGCAACATGGTGTTGGGTGCCAGCACAGCCCGCACAGTGGTATATCCAGCACAGACCGCACAGTGGTATATCCAGCACAGACCGCACAGTGGTATATCCAGCACAGCCCGCACAGTGGTATATCCAGCACAGCCCGCACAGTGGTATATCCAGCACAGCCCGCACAGTGGTATATCCAGCACAGCCCGCACAGTGGTATATCCAGCACAGCCCGCACAGTGGTATATCCAGCACAGCCCGCACAGGGGTATATACAGCACAGCCCGCACAGGGGTATATCCAGCACAGCCCGCACAGGGGTATATACAGCACAGCCCGCACAGGGGTATATACAGCACAGGGGGTATATACAGCACAGCCCTCACAGTGGTATATCCAGCACAGCCCGCACAGTGGTATATAGAGCACAGCCCGCACAGTGGTATATCCAGCAGAGCCCGCACAGTGGTATATACAGCACAGCCCGCACAGTGGTATATACAGCACAGCCCGCACAGTGGTATATACAGCAGAGCCCGCACAGTGGTATATACAGCACAGCCCGCACAGTGGTATATAGAGCACAGCCCGCAGTGGTATATAGAGCACAGCCCGCACAGTGGTATATAGAGCACAGCCCGCACAGTGGTATATAGAGCACAGCCCGCACAGTGGTATATAGAGCACAGCCCGCACAGTGTTATATACAGCAGAGCCCGCACAGTGGTATATAGAGCAGAGCCCGCACAGTGTTATATACAGCAGAGCCCGCACAGTGGTATATACAGCACAGCCCGCACAGTGGTATATACAGCACAGCCCGCACAGTGGTATATACCGCACAGCCCGCACAGTGTTATATACAGCAGAGCCCGCACAGTGGTATATACAGCACAGCCCGCACAGTGGTATATACAGCACAGCCCGCACAGTGTTATATACAGCAGAGCCCGCACAGTGGTATATAGAGCAGAGCCCGCACAGTGTTATATACAGCAGAGCCCGCACAGGGGTATATACCGCACAGCCAGCACAGGGGTATATACAGCACAGCCAGCACAGGGGTATATACCGCACAGCCCACATCACATCTCATCTCCCCCCCCCGATAATGGCCCCACAGTCCGGTTAAAAAGAAAAAAAAAAAAAAAACTCTCCTCACCTTTCCTTTTGCCCGCGCTGCTCCTGGCGGCTGCAGTCTGCCCAGGACACTGCAGGTGCGCGATGATATGACGTCATCGCGCACCCGCAGTGTACTGTCAGAGGCAGAGCGGGGAATGATGGGAGAGGGGGCGTCAGCAGACGCTCTCTCCTCCATCATTGCATTGAACTATACCGGTGTCATAGACGCCGGTATAGTTAAATGCGGCGGCGGCACTGGGGGGGGTTCCGGGGGAGGAACAGTGCAGCGGCCCACTACTGGCATCGGCTCTTCTGGCATTTGCCAGAAGTGCCCGATGGCCAGCCTGGCCCTGCTCAGACCTGCCTGCCCGGGGCCCCTGACCTGCGGGGCCCGGTCGCAATGGCGACCGCTGCGACCGCGGTAGTTACGCCCCTGCTCCTTGGTCTCCCAGTTGATAATTGGGTTCTGAGAACGCAACCAAGGAATGCCTAAAATCACAGGAAAATGAGGAGAAGAAATTAGCAAGAAAGAAAGTTGCTCCTGATGATTAGGCTCCAACAAAATTTCAAGGGGTACAGTCTCCTGATCCACAGGCCCAGAGATTAAAAGTGACCCATCCACTGTTTCCATGGTAATTGGCGAGGCTCTTTGCTGAATTTCAATACCATGTTCCTTGGCAAATGCGATATCCATGAAATTGCCACCTGCACCAGAGTCAATCATAGCTGCACTGGAAATCCACTGTCCTGAACACAGGATCTTAATAGGGAGAGAACAGTGAGAGTTCTTTTCCTTAAGCTCCTTGGGGGGTGAAGTCATAGAAAGTGAATGGAATACAGCGTTTAAAGGCAGGCTACATTCAAAGATGTCAGATTCATCATCACAGTTGTCATACTCCCCTACTGCTGCTAGCACCTTGTTAGGCCGTCTAGGACACTTAGGACAATTGATCAAGAAGTGGTCAGAATGGCCGCAGTAGAAACATAGACTTTCACGAAGGCGATGCTCCCGGCGCTCATTGTTCTCGCGCCTCTGAACGGAATCAATTTGCATGGGCACCTCCACCTCCCGAGATGTTTTACCTGCAGGCTCTTTGGAAGGAATGGAAAAGTTAGAAATATGGTTATATGCAGCAAACTTCTCCTGCCTACGCTCAGTAAGGCGAATGTCAATGCGCACACAATGCTGTATAAATGTCTCTAGCTCTTGTGGTGACTCAGAGCGAGCTAGTTCATCTTTTACAATACTAGACAGACCCCTTTTAAAAATAGGCAATTGTGCATAACTGTCCCAATTGGTATCTACCGCTAATCTCCTGAATTCAGTAGCATACTCAATAACAGAACGTTTTGCCTGGCGTGAAGACAATAAAGCAGATTCAGCGGTTGCACGGCGATTAGGATCATCAAACATTAATGCCATAGTGGCCAAGAAATCATCCAAGTTATTTAACCGTGGGTCACGAAACTCAATCATCGGATTCGCCCAGGCGAGCGCTCGTGCGGTCAGCAGCATTATTACACACAATAATTTGGATCTATCATTAGGAAAACGGTCTGCATGCACATCAAAATATAGCATACATTGATTCACAAAGCCACGAAATTTGTCACGATCACCATTAAATCTGAATGGGGGCAACTTAGGTGGGCTAGCTGGTGGCGGTTGCCCAGAGGGAAAAGTCGCTTGTGCAGCTATTTGCGTGCTTATGTCCTGAAAAGCCCGTCCATACTGGGACTCTATGCCAGCATGTTTGTTTTCCTGGGCTGCCATGCGGGTGCTTAAATCCTGCAAAGTCTGTCCAAACACTTGTTGATTGTGTTCAAAGCTTCCAAACTTCTTTTGCAGACCTTCCACATCTTTCTGCTGTGATCTAATTATGGAAAACACCTGCTCTAGTCTGCTTTCTGCAGTCATTGTTCCAGCAGTCTCCTTCTTTTTTTTTTTTAGGCTAGAGTATCCTGTAATAATTATAGGGGATAACGCAGGAGACTCTTTGCGTGGAACAAGACAACTACAGGACACAGTTTTATAAGTGGTAAAGTCTATATTATCACACGGTGATTCAAACAGGTGCAGAGAGAAACTCAAGTCCACAACACTTGGTGCAAATATCAAATGCAGCTCAGCAGTCTATAGGAAACTTCATAGGAAAATGCAATCACGCAGAAAGTCTATGAAGCACAATTATTCTTGAGGATACTTAAAACGAATAAGTCCTTGCTTAGTCCAAAACACAGATAGATATGCTTATAAGGCAGTTCAAATAATATCTTAGCTCAACCAGGGAGGTCTGGGTAATAGTCTCAGGTTCTTGCAGAGCAGAAACAGCTTACATGTCCAGCAAATGCAGATCGAAGTAAACACGAGCAGCAGATGAAGGAGGATTACTGGAACTGGTGTAAGCAGCAGGAACTCAGAGCAGAGTAGCAGGATCTCCACACAGGTTCACAGGAGCAGGTATATAGCCAGGGAGTCACCAGAGGTCAGGAGCTGAATGCAAGGCAGAATACTCTAGCACAGACTGAAGGCTGGGGTGGAGTTTTATAGCAGGAAGACACAGTGCACATGAGACCAAAGACACCATCTTGGAAAAGGGCAGTAATGCACAAAAACGTAATAAAAAATGTTCAGAGTCCTGACAGCGACGTCATCACACCCTCGGACCGGAAGCTGCCGCCTGAACCGAACACAGGCGACAGAACTACAAGGGGCCCCTCGGAAGGTGAGTATATGTTTATTTTTTATTTTTTAACCTGTGATATACGTAGCTGGGCAATATACTAAGTGGCTGGGCAATATACTACGTGGCTCTGTGCTGTATAGTACGTCGCTGTGCAATATACTACGTCACTGGGCAATATACTATGTCACTGGGCAATATACTACGTCACTGGGCAATATACTACGTGGCTGGGCAATATACTACGTCACTGGGCAATATACTATGTAACTGGGCAATATACTACATAACTGGGCAATATACTACGTGGCTGGGCAATATACTACGTGGCTGTATACTACGTCACTGTTCAATATACTATGTGGCTCTGTGCTGTATACTACGTCACTGGGCAATATACTACGTCACTGGGCAATATACTACGTCACTGGGCAATATACTACGTGGCTGGGCAATACACTACGTCACTGGGCAATATACTACGTAACTGGGCAATATACTACTTAACTGGGCAATATACTACGTGGCTGGGCAATATACTACGTGGCTGTATAGTACGTCACTGTGCAATATACTATGTGGCTCTGTGCTGTATACAACGTAACTGGGCAATATACTACATGGCTCTGTGCTGTATACTACGTCACTGGGCAATATACTACGTCACTGGGCAATATACTACGTGGCTGTATACTACGTCGCTGGGCAATATACTATGTGGCTCTGTGCTGTATACTACGTAACTGGGCAATATACTATGTGGCTCTGTGCTGTATACTACGTAACTGGGCAATATACTACGTCACTGGGCAATATACTACGTAACTGGGCAATATACTACGTGGCTGTATACTACGTCACTGTGCGATATACTATGTGGCTCTGTGCTGTATACTACATAACTGGGCAATATACTATGTGGCTCTGTGCTGTATACTACGTAACTGGGCAATATACTACATCACTGGGCAATATACTACGTAACTGGGCAATATACTATGTGGCTGTATACTACGTCACTGGGCAATATACTATGTGGCTCTGTGCTGTATACTACGTAACTGGGCAATATACTACGTGGCTCAGTGCTGTATACTACGTAACTGGGCAATATACTACGTAACTGGGCAATATACTACGTGGCTGTGCAATATACTACGTAACTGGGCAATATACTACGTGGCTGTGCAATATACTACGTAACTGGGCAATATACTACGTGGCTCTGTGCTGTATACTACGTAACTGGGCAATATACTACGTGGCTCTGTGCTGTATACTACGTAACTGGGCAATATACTACGTCACTGGGCAATATACTACGTAACTGGGCAATATACTACGTGGCTGTATACTACGTCACTGTGCGATATACTATGTGGCTCTGTGCTGTATACTACGTAACTGGGCAATATACTACGTGGCTCTGTGCTGTATACTACGTAACTGGGCAATATACTACGTCACTGGGCAATATACTACGTAACTGGGCAATATACTATGTGGCTGTATACTACGTCACTGGGCAATATACTACGTGGCTGTGCAATATACTACGTAACTGGGCAATATACTACGTGGCTGTGCAATATACTACGTAACTGGGCAATATACTACGTCACTGAGCAATATACTACGTGGACATGCATATTCTAGAATACCCGATGCGTTAGAATCGGGCCACCATCTAGTAGTTTATATTCAGCTATGTGGATGTATATACAGTGGGGCAAAAAAGTATTTAGTCATTCAGCAATAGTGCAAGTTCCACCACTTAAAAAGATGAGAGGCGTCTGTAATTTACATCATAGGTAGACCTCAACTATGGGAGACAAACTGAGAAAAAAAAATCCAGAAAATCACATTGTCTGTTTTTTTATCATTTTATTTGCATATTATGGTGGAAAATAAGTATTTGGTCAGAAACAAACAATCAAGATTTCTGGCTCTCACAGACCTGAAACTTCTTCTTTAAGAGTCTCCTCTTTCCTCCACTCATTACCTGTAGTAATGGCACCTGTTTAAACTTGTTATCAGTATAAAAAGACACCTGTGCACACCCTCAAACAGTCTGACTCCAAAATCCACTATGGTGAAGACCAAAGAGCTGTCAAAGGACACCAGAAACAAAATTGTAGCCCTGCACCAGGCTGGGAAGACTGAATCTGCAATAGCCAACCAGCTTGGAGTGAAGAAATCAACAGTGGGAGCAATAATTAGAAAATTGAAGACATTCAAGACCTCTGATAATCTCCCTCGATCTTGGCCTCCACGCAAAATCCCATCCCGTGGGGTCAGAATGATCCCAAGAACGGTGAGCAAAAATCCCAGAACCACGCGGGGGGACCTAGTGAATGAACTGCAGAGAGCTGGGACCAATGTAACAGGGCCTACCATAAGTAACACACTACGCCACCATGGACTCAGATCCTGCAGTGCCAGACGTGTCCCACTGCTTAAGCCAGTACATGTCCGGGCCCGTCTGAAGTTTGCTAGAGAGCATTTGGATGATCCAGAGGAGTTTTGGGAGAATGTCCTATGGTCTGATGAAACCAAACTGGAACTGTTTGGTAGAAACACAACTTGTCGTGTTTGGAGGAAAAAGAATACTGAGTTGCATCCATCAAACACCATACCTACTGTAAAGCATGGTGGTGGAAACATCATGCCTTGGGGCTGTTTCTCTGCAAAGGGGCCAGGACGACTGATCCGGGTACATGAAAGAATGAATGGGGCCATGTATCGTGAGATTTTGAGTGCAAACCTCCTTCCATCAGCAAGGGCATTGAAGATGAAACGTGGCTGGGTCTTTCAACATGACAATGATCCAAAGCACACCGCCAGGGCAATGAAGGAGTGGCTTCGTAAGAAGCATTTCAAGGTCCTGGAGTGGCCTAGCCAGTCTCCAGATCTCAACCCTATAGAAAACCTTTGGAGGGAGTTGAAAGTCCGTGTTGCCAAGCGAAAAGCCAAAAACATCACTGCTCTAGAGGAGATCTGCATGGAGGAATGGGCCAACATACCAACAACAGTGTGTGGCAACCTTGTGAAGACTTACA
The DNA here is from genome assembly GCF_051348905.1 of Ranitomeya variabilis. NCBI lineage: Eukaryota > Metazoa > Chordata > Amphibia > Anura > Dendrobatidae > Ranitomeya > Ranitomeya variabilis. Next base: position 57,052,477 of record NC_135235.1, on the reverse strand, counting down.
GAAAACGTTTGACCTCTGTCATTGCCAACAAAGGATATATTACAAAGTATTGAGATGAAATATTGTTTCTGACCAAATACTTATTTTCCACCATAATATGCAAATAAAATGATAAAAAAACAGACAATGTGATTTTCTGGATTTTTTTTTCTCAGTTTGTCTCCCATAGTTGAGGTCTACCTATGATGTAAATTACAGACGCCTCTCATCTTTTTAAGTGGTGGAACTTGCACTATTGCTGAATGACTAAATACTTTTTTGCCCCACTGTATATATATATATATATATATATATATATATATATATACACTGTATTTTCTGGTGTATAAGATGACTGGGCGTATAAGACGACCCTCAACTTTTCCATATAAAATATGGAGTTTGGGATATACGCGCCATATAAGATGGGGGTAATCTAATACGCCCAGTCATCTTATACGGCGTGTGCGGTGCGGATGGTTCCCAGGGTCTGGAGGAGAGGATACTCTCCTTCAGGCCCTGAGATCCATATTCATGTAAAAATATGCATCGGAGGGTAAGTATAACCCATATTTTTTATTTTTATTCTTTTTTTCTTACATGGATATGGATCCCAGGGCCTGAAGGAGAGTCTCCTCTCCTCCAGACCCTGGGAACCATACAGGACAGCTCCCTGCACATGCCGTACCCGGCGTATAAGACGACCCCCGACTTTTGAGATGATTTTCAGGGGTTAAAACATCATCTTACACGCCGGAAAATACAGTGTATATATATATAATCTATATCTCTGGCAAAAATTAAGAGACCACTGCAAAATGTTCAGTTTGTCTGATTTTTCTCTTTATATGTATAGTTTTGAATAAAATGTTAATTGTTCTTATATTCTATAAACTTCTGTCAACATGTCTCCGAATTTCCAAGCAATAAATTTTGGTTTTTTTTTCTGACAAAGAAAAATGGTGAACTGGTTTTTTTTTTTTGGGGGGGGCCCCCCCAAAAAAACCCAGTGTTTTTTAGACCTCAAATAATGCAAAGAAAACAAGTTCATAATCATTTAGAAACAACAATACTAATGTTTTAACTCAGGAAGAGTGCAGAAATCAATATTTTGTGGAATAACCATGATTGTTAATCACAGCTTTCATGCGTCTTGGCATGCTTTCCACCAGTTTTTCACACTGCTTCTGGCGAAAAAATGTAAGCAGTTCTTTGTTTGATGGCTTGTGACTATCCGTCATCCTCTTGATTCCAGAGGTTTTCAATGGGGTTCAGGTCTGGAGATCGGGCTGCCCATGACAGGGTTTTGATGTGGTAGTCTCTTAATTTTTGCCCGAGCTGTATATACTGTACTAGCTATTGAACCCGTTCTACGCCCGGGTGGCGAACATTTATATTGGTATATGGTCTCCATCCTGGTATGTGCTGCTCCCATCTTGCTCTCCCATCCTGTCATGTGCTGCTCCATCCTGCGCCCCCATCCTGTCATGTGGTGCTCCATCCTGCATCCCCATCCTGTCATGTGCTCCCATCCTGCGCCCCCATCCTGTCATGTGCTGCTCCATCCTGCATCCCCATCCTGTCATGTCATGTGCTGTTCCATCCTGCGCCCCCATCCTATTATGTGCTGCTCCATCCTGCGTCTCCATCCTGTCATGCGCTCCCATCCTGCGATATGCTGCTCCATCCTACACCCCCATCCTGTCATGTGTGTGCGCCCCCATTCTGTCATGTGCTGCTCCCATCCTGTGCCCCCATTCTGTCATGTGCTGCTCCCATCCTGGGCCCCCATTCTGTCATGTGCTGCTCCATCCTGTGCCCCCATTCTGTCATGTGCTCCCATCCTGCGCCCCATCCAGTCATGTGCTCCCATCCTGCACCCCCATCCTGTCATGTGTGCGCCCCCATTCTGTCATGTGCTGCTCCATCCTGTGCCCCCATTCTGTCATGTGCTGCTCCCATCCTGTGCCCCCATTCTGTTATGTGCTGCTCCCATCCTGTGCCCCCATTCTGTCATGTGCTGCTCCCATTCTGTCATGTACTCCCATCCTGCGCCCCATCCAGTCATGTGCTCCCATCCTGCACCCCCATCCTGTCATGTGTGCGCCCCCATTCTGTCATGTGCTGCTGCCATCGTGCGCAATCATTCTGTCATGTGCTGCTCCCATCCTGCGCCCCCATTCTGTCATGTGGTGCTCCCATCCTGCGCCCCCATTCTGTCATGTGCTGCTCCCATCCTGTGCCCCCATTCTGTTGTAATGTGCTGCACCCATTCTGCCTGTTCCTGTTTCAATTCTGCCATATGTTGCTCATCTTTCTCTCTCCGGCTCTACTGCCCGAGTGCGGCTGTGCTGAGTGCGGGCGGCTGTGCTGAGTGCGGGCGGCTGTGCGTGGCTGTGCTGACTGTGGGCGGCTGCGCTGAGTGCGGGCGGCTCTGCTGAGTGTGGGCGGCTGTGCGTGGCGGTGATGAATGCGGGCGGCTGTGCGTGGCTGTGCTGAGTGCGGGCGGCTGTGCGTGGCTGTGTTGAGTGCGGGCGGCTGTGCGTGGCTGTGCTGAGTGCGGGCGGCTGTGCTGAGTGCGGGCGGCTGTGCTGAGTGCGGGCGGCTGTGCTGAGTGCCGGCGGCTTTGCTGAGTGTCGGCGGCTGTGCGTGGCTGTGCTGAGTGCCGGCGGCTGTGCTGAGTGCCGGCGGCTGTGCTGAGTGCCGGCGGATGTGCTGAGTGCCGGCGGATGTGCTGAGTGCCGGTGGCTGTGCGTGGCGGTGGTGAGTGCGGGCGGCTGTGCGTGGCGGTGGTGAGAGCGGGCGGCTGTGCGTGGCGGTGGTGAGTGCGGGTGACTGTGTGTGGTGGTGCTGAGAGTGTGGGCGGCTGTGCGTGGCGGTGGTGAGTGCGGGCGGCTGTGCGTGGTGGTGCTGAGAGTGCGGGCGGCTGTGCGTGGTGGTGGTGAGTGCGGGCGGCTGTGCATGGCGGTGGTGAGTGCGGGCGGCTGTGCGTGGTGGTGCTGAGAGTGCGGGTGGCTGTGCGGGGCGGTGGTGAGTGCGGGCCACTGTGCCTGGTGGTGCTGAGAGTGCAGGCGGCTGTGCGTGGCGGTGGTGAGTACGGGCGGCTGTGCGTGGCGGTAGTGAGTGCGGGTGGCTGTGCGGGGCGGTGGTGAGTGCGGGCGGCTGTGCGTGGCGGTGGTGAGTGCGGGCGGCTGTGCGTGGCGGTGGTGAGTGCGGGCGGCTGTGCGTGGTGTTGGTGAGTGCGGGCGGCTGTGCGTGGCGGTGCTGAGTGTGGGTGGCTGTGCTGAGTGCGGGCGGCTCTGCTGAGTGTGGGCGGCTGTGCGTGGCTGTGCTGAGTGCGGGCGGCTGTGCGTGGCTGTGCTGAGTGCGGGCGGCTGTGCGTGGCTGTGTTGAGTGCGGGCAGCTGTGCGTGGTTGTGCTGAGTGCGGGCGGCTGTGCTGAGTGCGGGCGGCTGTGCTGAGTGCGGGCGGCTGTGCTGAGTGCGGGCAGCTGTGCTGAGTGCCGGCGGCTGTGCGTGGCTGTGCTGAGTGCCGGCGGCTGTGCTGAGTGCCGGCGGCTGTGCTGAGTGCCGGCGGCTGTGCGTGGCGGTGGTGAGTGCGGGCGGCTGTGCGTGGCGGTGGTGAGAGCGGGCGGCTGTGCGTGGCGGTGGTGAGTGCGGGTGGCTGTGTGTGGTGGTGCTGAGAGTGTGGGCGGCTGTGCGTGGCGGTGGTGAGTGCGGACGGCTGTGCGTGGTGGTGCTGAGAGTGCGGGCGGCTGTGCGTGGTGGTGGTGAGTGCGGGCGGCTGTGCATGGCGGTGGTGAGTGCGGGCGGCTGTGCGTGGTGGTGCTGAGAGTGCGGGCGGCTGTGCGTGGTGGTGGTGAGTGCGGGCCGCTGTGCCTGGTGGTGCTGAGAGTGCAGGCGGCTGTGCGTGGCGGTGGTGAGTGCGGGCGGCTGTGCGTGGCGGTGGTGAGTGCGGGTGGCTGTGCGGGGCGGTGGTGAGTGCGGGCGGCTGTGCGGGGCGGTGGTGAGTGCGGGCGGCTGTGCGTGGCGGTGGTGAGTGCGGGCGGCTGTGCGTGGCGGTGGTGAGTGCGGGCGGCTGTGCGTGGTGTTGGTGAGTGCGGGCGGCTGTGCGTGGCGGTGGTGAGTGCGGGCGGCTGTGCGTGGTGGTGCTGAGAGTGCGGGTGGCTGTGCGTGGCGGTGGTGAGTGCGGGCGGCTGTGCGTGGCGGTGGTGAGTGCGGGCGGCTGTGCGTGGCGGTGGTGAGTGCGGGCGGCTGTGCGGGGTGGTGCTGAGAGTGCGGGCAGCTGTGCTTGGCGGTGGTGAGTGCGGGCGGCTGCGTGGCAGTGGTGAGTGCGGGCGGCTGTGCGTGGCGGTGGTGAGTGCGGGCGGCTGTGCGTGGCGGTGGTGAATGCGGGCGGCTGTGCGTGGTGGTGCTGAGAGTGCGGGCGGCTGTGCGTGGTGGTGGTGAGTGCGGGCGGCTGTGCATGGCGGTGGTGAGTGCGGGCGGCTGTGCGTGGTGGTGCTGAGAGTGCGGGCGGCTGTGCGTGGTGGTGGTGAGTGCGGGCCGCTGTGCCTGGTGGTGCTGAGAGTGCAGGCGGCTGTGCGTGGCGGTGGTGAGTGCGGGCGGCTGTGCGTGGCGGTGGTGAGTGCGGGTGGCTGTGCGGGGCGGTGGTGAGTGCGGGCGGCTGTGCGGGGTGGTGGTGAGTGCGGGCGGCTGTGCGTGGCGGTGGTGAGTGCGGGCGGCTGTGCGTGGCGGTGGTGAGTGCGGGCGGCTGTGCGTGGTGTTGGTGAGTGCGGGCGGCTGTGCGTGGCGGTGGTGAGTGCGGGCGGCTGTGCGTGGTGGTGCTGAGAGTGCGGGTGGCTGTGCGTGGCGGTGGTGAGTGCGGGCGGCTGTGCGTGGCGGTGGTGAGTGCGGGCGGCTGTGCGTGGCGGTGGTGAGTGCGGGCGGCTGTGCGGGGTGGTGCTGAGAGTGCGGGCAGCTGTGCGTGGCGGTGGTGAGTGCGGGCGGCTGCGTGGCAGTGGTGAGTGCGGGTGGCTGTGCGTGGCGGTGGTGAGTGCGGGCGGCTGTGCGTGGCGGTGGTGAATGCGGGCGGCTGTGCGTGGCGGCGGTGAGTGCGGGCGGCTGTGCGTGGTGGGGGTGAGTGCGGGCGGCTGTGCGGGGTAGTGGTGAGTGCGGGCGGCTGTGCGTGGCGGTGGTGAGTGCGGGCGGCTGTGCGTGGCGGTGGTGAGTGCGGGCGGCTGTGCGTGGTGGTGCTGAGAGTGCGGGTGGCTGTGCGTGGCGGTGGTGAGTGCGGGCGGCTGTGCGTGGTGGTGCTGAGAGTGCGGGCGGCTGTGCGTGGTGGTGGTGAGTGCGGGCGGCTGTGCATGGCGGTGGTGAGTGCGGGCGGCTGTGCGTGGTGGTGCTGAGAGTGCGGGCGGCTGTGCGTGGTGGTGGTGAGTGCGGGCCGCTGTGCCTGGTGGTGCTGAGAGTGCAGGCGGCTGTGCGTGGCGGTGGTGAGTGCGGGCGGCTGTGCGTGGCGGTGGTGAGTGCGGGTGGCTGTGCGGGGCGGTGGTGAGTGCGGGCGGCTGTGCGGGGTGGTGGTGAGTGCGGGCGGCTGTGCGTGGCGGTGGTGAGTGCGGGCGGCTGTGCGTGGCGGTGGTGAGTGCGGGCGGCTGTGCGTGGTGTTGGTGAGTGCGGGCGGCTGTGCGTGGCGGTGGTGAGTGCGGGCGGCTGTGCGTGGTGGTGCTGAGAGTGCGGGTGGCTGTGCGTGGCGGTGGTGAGTGCGGGCGGCTGTGCGTGGCGGTGGTGAGTGCGGGCGGCTGTGCGTGGCGGTGGTGAGTGCGGGCGGCTGTGCGGGGTGGTGCTGAGAGTGCGGGCAGCTGTGCGTGGCGGTGGTGAGTGCGGGCGGCTGCGTGGCAGTGGTGAGTGCGGGTGGCTGTGCGTGGCGGTGGTGAGTGCGGGCGGCTGTGCGTGGCGGTGGTGAATGCGGGCGGCTGTGCGTGGCGGCGGTGAGTGCGGGCGGCTGTGCGTGGTGGGGGTGAGTGCGGGCGGCTGTGCGGGGTAGTGCTGAGAGTGCGGGCGGCTGGCGGTGGTGAGTGCGGGCGGCTGTGCGGGGTGGTGCTGAGAGTGCGGGCAGCTGTGCGTGGCGGTGGTGAGTGCGAGCGGCTGTGCGTGGCGGTGGTGAGTGCGTGCGGCTGTGCGTGGCGGTGGTGAGTGCGGGCGGCTGTGCGGGGTGGTGCTGAGAGTGCGGGTGGCTGTGCGTGGCGGTGGTGAGTGCGGGCGGCTGTGCGTGGTGTTGGTGAGTGCGGGCGGCTGTGCGTGGCGGTGCTGAGTGTGGGTGGCTGTGCTGAGTGCGGGCGGCTCTGCTGAGTGTGGGCGGCTGTGCGTGGCTGTGCTGAGTGCGGGCGGCTGTGCGTGGCTGTGCTGAGTGCGGGCGGCTGTGCGTGGCTGTGCTGAGTGCGGGCGGCTGTGCGTGGCTGTGTTGAGTGCGGGCAGCTGTGCGTGGCTGTGCTGAGTGCGGGCGGCTGTGCTGAGTGCGGGCGGCTGTGCTGAGTGCCGGCGGCTGTGCTGAGTGCCGGCGGCTGTGCGTGGCTGTGCTGAGTGCCGGCGGCTGTGCTGAGTGCCGGCGGCTGTGCTGAGTGCCGGCGGCTGTGCGTGGCGGTGGTGAGTGCGGGCGGCTGTGCGTGGCGGTGGTGAGAGCGGGCGGCTGTGCGTGGCGGTGGTGAGTGCGGGTGGCTGTGTGTGGTGGTGCTGAGAGTGTGGGCGGCTGTGCGTGGCGGTGGTGAGTGCGGGCGGCTGTGCGTGGTGGTGCTGAGAGTGCGGGCGGCTGTGCGTGGTGGTGGTGAGTGCAGGCGGCTGTGCATGGCGGTGGTGAGTGCGGGCGGCTGTGCGTGGTGGTGCTGAGAGTGCGGGCGGCTGTGCGTGGTGGTGGTGAGTGCGGGCCGCTGTGCCTGGTGGTGCTGAGAGTGCAGGCGGCTGTGCGTGGCGGTGGTGAGTGCGGGCGGCTGTGCGTGGCGGTGGTGAGTGCGGGTGGCTGTGCGGGGCGGTGGTGAGTGCGGGCGGCTGTGCGTGGCGGTGGTGAGTGCGGGCGGCTGTGCGTGGCGGTGGTGAGTGCGGGCGGCTGTGCGTGGCGGTGGTGAGTGCGGGCGGCTGTGCGTGGTGTTGGTGAGTGCGGGCGGCTGTGCGTGGCGGTGGTGAGTGCGGGCGGCTGTGCGTGGTGGTGCTGAGAGTGCGGGTGGCTGTGCGTGGCGGTGGTGAGTGCGGGCGGCTGTGCGTGGCGGTTGTGAGTGCGGGCGGCTGTGCGTGGCGGTGGTGAGTGCGGGCGGCTGTGCGGGGTGGTGCTGAGAGTGCGGGCAGCTGTGCGTGGCGGTGGTGAGTGCGGGCGGCTGCGTGGCAGTGGTGAGTGCGGGCGGCTGTGCGTGGCGGTGGTGAGTTCGGGCGGCTGTGCGTGGCGGTGGTGAATGCGGGCGGCTGTGCGTGGCGGCGGTGAGTGCGGGCGGCTGTGCGTGGCGGGGGTGAGTGCGGGCGGCTGTGCGGGGTAGTGCTGAGAGTGCGGGCGGCTGGCGGTGGTGAGTGCGGGCGGCTGTGCGGGGTGGTGCTGAGAGTGCGGGCAGCTGTGCGTGGCGGTGGTGAGTGCGAGCGGCTGTGCGTGGCGGTGGTGAGTGCGTGCGGCTGTGCGTGGCGGTGGTGAGTGCGGGCGGCTGTGCGGGGTGGTGCTGAGGGTGCGGGTGGCTGTGCGTGGCGGTGGTGAGTGCGGGCGGCTGTGCGTGTCAGTGGTGAGTGCGGGCGGCTGTGCGTGGCGGTGGTGAGTGCGGGCGGCTGTGCGTGGTGTTGGTGAGTGCGGGCGGCTGTGCGTGGCGGTGGTGAGTGCGGGCGGCTGTGCGTGGTGGTGCTGAGAGTGCGGGTGGCTGTGCGTGGCGGTGGTGAGTGCGGGCGGCTGTGCGTGGCGGTGGTGAGTGCGGGCGGCTGTGCGTGGCGGTGGTGAGTGCGGGCGGCTGTGCGGGGTGGTGCTGAGAGTGCGGGCAGCTGTGCGTGGCGGTGGTGAGTGCGGGCGGCTGCGTGGCAGTGGTGAGTGCGGGCGGCTGTGCGTGGCGGTGGTGAGTGCGGGCGGCTGTGCGTGGCGGTGGTGAATGCGGGCGGCTGTGCGTGGCGGCGGTGAGTGCGGGCGGCTGTGCGTGGCGGTGGTGAGTGCGGGCGGCTGTGCGGGGTAGTGCTGAGAGTGCGGGCGGCTGGCGGTGGTGAGTGCGGGCGGCTGTGCGGGGTGGTGCTGAGAGTGCGGGCAGCTGTGCGTGGCGGTGGTGAGTGCGAGCGGCTGTGCGTGGCGGTGGTGAGTGCGTGCGGCTGTGCGTGGCGGTGGTGAGTGCGGGCGGCTGTGCGGGGTGGTGCTGAGAGTGCGGGTGGCTGTGCGTGGCGGTGGTGAGTGCGGGCGGCTGTTTGTGTCAGTGGTGAGTGCGGGCGGCTGTGCGTGGCGGTGGTGAGTGCGGGCGGCTGTGCGTGGCAGTGGTGAGTGCGGGCGGCTGTGCATGGCGGTGGTGAGTGCGGGCGGCTGTGCAGGGTGGTGCTGAGAGTGCGGGTGGCTGTGCGTGGCGGTGGTGAGTGCGGGCGGCTGTGCGTGGCAGTGGTGAGTGCGGGCGGCTGTGCGTGGCGGTGGTGAGTGCGGGCGGCTGTGCGTGGCGGTGGTGAGTGCGGGCGGCTGTGCGTGGCGGTGGTGAGTGCGGGCGGCTGTGCGTGGCGGTGGTGAGAGCGGGCGGCTGTGCGTGGCAGTGGTGAGTGTGGGCAGCTGTGCGTGGCGCTGGTGAGTGCGGGCGGCTGTGCGTGGCGGTGGTGAGTGTGGGCGGCTGTGCGGGGTGGTGCTGAGAGTGCAGGCGGCTGTGCCTGGCGGTGGTGAGTGCGGGCGGCTGTGCGTGGCAGTGGTGAGTGCGGGTGGCTGTGCGTGGCGGTGGTGAGTGCGGGCGGCTGTGCGTGGCGGTGGTGAGTGCGGGCGGCTGTGCGTGGCGGTGGTGCTGAGAGTGCGGGCAGCTGTGCGTGGCGGTGGTGAGTGCGGGCGGCTGCGTGGCAGTGGTGAGTGCGGGCGGCTGTGCGTGGCGGTGGTGAGTGCGGGCGGCTGTGCGTGGCGGTGGTGAATGCGGGCGGCTGTGCGTGGCGGCGGTGAGTGCGGGCGGCTGTGCGGGGTAGTGCTGAGAGTGCGGGCGGCTGGCGGTGTTGAGTGTGGGCGGCTGTGCGGGGTGGTGCTGAGAGTGCGGGCAGCTGTGCGTGGCGGTGGTGAGTGCGAGCGGCTGTGCGTGGCGGTGGTGAGTGCGTGCGGCTGTGCGTGGCGGTGGTGAGTGCGGGCGGCTGTGCGGGGTGGTGCTGAGAGTGCGGGTGGCTGTGCGTGGCGGTGGTGAGTGCGGGCGGCTGTGCGTGGCGGTGGTGAATGCGGGCGGCTGTGCGTGGCGGTGGTGAGTGCGGGCGGCTGTGCGGGGTAGTGCTGAGAGTGCGGGCGGCTGGCGGTGGTGAGTGTGGGCGGCTGTGCGGGGTGGTGCTGAGAGTGCGGGCAGCTGTGCGTGGCGGTGGTGAGTGCGGGCGGCTGTGCGGGGTAGTGCTGAGAGTGCGGGCGGCTGGCGGTGGTGAGTGCGAGCGGCTGTGCGTGGCGGTGGTGAGTGCGTGCGGCTGTGCGTGGCGGTGGTGAGTGCGGGCGGCTGTGCGGGGTGGTGCTGAGAGTGCGGGTGGCTGTGCGTGGCGGTGGTGAGTGCGGGCGGCTGTGCGTGTCAGTGGTGAGTGCGGGCGGCTGTGCGTGGCGGTGGTGAGTGCGGGCGGCTGTGCGTGGCGGTGGTGAGTGCGGGCGGCTGTGCGTGGCGGTGGTGAGTGCGGGCGGCTGTGCGGGGTGGTGCTGAGAGTGCGGGTGGCTGTGCGTGGCGGTGGTGAGTGCGGGCGGCTGTGCGTGGCAGTGGTGAGTGCGGGCGGCTGTGCGTGGCGGTGGTGAGTGCGGGCGGCTGTGCGTGGCGTTGGTGAGTGCGGGCGGCTGTGCGTGGCGGTGGTGAGTGCGGGCGGCTGTGCGTGGCGGTGGTGAGAGCGGGCGGCTGTGCGTGGCAGTGGTGAGTGTGGGCAGCTGTGCGTGGCGCTGGTGAGTGCGGGCGGCTGTGCGTGGCGGTGGTGAGTGTGGGCGGCTGTGCGGGGTGGTGCTGAGAGTGCAGGCGGCTGTGCCTGGCGGTGGTGAGTGCGGGCGGCTGTGCGTGGCAGTGGTGAGTGCGGGCGGCTGTGCGTGGCGGTGGTGAGTGCGGGCGGCTGTGCGTGGCGGTGGTGAGTGCGGGCGGCTGTGCGTGGCGGTGGTGAGTGCGGGCGGCTGTGCGGGGTAGTGCTGAGAGTGCGGGCGGCTGGCGGTGGTGAGTGCGGGCAGCTGTGCGGGGTGGTGCTGAGAGTGCGGGCGGCTGTGCTAGGCGCCGCGTGCTGGGGGCCTGAGCAGGCGGGGACACCGGCACGCTGTGTGGGTCAGGTGCCGGAGTCGCCGCTAGCTCAGGCCCCCGGCACTTGCTATTACCTGTCCCCCGTTCCACTGCTGCGCACCTCTCTGTCTTCCGGGGTCCTCTGCCTGTGACTGTTCAGTCAGAGGGCGGCGCGCATTAAGCGCGTCATCGCGCCCTCTGAACTGAACGTCGCAGGCAGAGGAGGTCCGAGGTGGAGGATGGAGCAGCGCGCAGCAGTGGAACGGGACAGGTAAATATACTCACCCTCCTGGCTCGTCCCTGATTCTTCATTGGAGATCGCGGTGTGCGTTCAGTGCTTATGCATACCGCGATCTCCTGTCGGAGCGTCACTCTGTGGGGTCCAGACTGCGCCGGCGCTTGCGCTTGCGCAGTCTATAAAGGCTTCGGACAGAGTGACGCTCCCAGCGTTATATTATAGATATATATATGAAGTGCATGTTTAAGCTTAGCAAACAGCACTAATAATATATATGAACAGTTGAAGTACAGTCTATTGTGTCATAATCAGTGACATCTCTGCTATATAATCTTGCAGTGATAGAAAATCATCTTCCCCATCGCTAGGCGCGAGAGTATGATGATTCCTTTTATAATTTAGAGATGGCTGTAGATTGTAGAGATGACATATAGTTGTTAGACGACATTTAATAATTTTGCATATTCAGCAGGGCTAGAATATGAATCATCATAAAAGTAGAATTTTAAAGGGAACCTGTCACAAGTTTTTGAGTGTCTCAACAAATGTCACGACTTTTATCTGCTGCTGTTATGTATTCAACCAATGTTTACATTGTTCCTGACTCCCACTGTATTTACCAAAAATACAATTTGATTTGGTCCCACGCTGTATTTAAACAAGGATGGTCCTGTGGGCGTCATCGTTGCGGCGTCCATGCCTCCTCTGCTCTCAATAGCCGTCCTTCAGCTCTGATTGAGGTCGATGATGTGTCCTTCGTCATCCACATAGCTCAAAAAATTCTCATGCTTGCCAGTCCCGGCGCACTTTACTCTGCCCTTCCAATGGCATGCACACTGATGTCCTTTGCTCTGCCCACAGTAGGGCAGAGCAAAGTGCACTTGCATGGACCTGTGATGCTACTACGCAGGCATGAGAATTTTTTGAGCTTTGTGGAAGAAAGGACACGTCATCCACCTCAAGCGGAGCCGAAGGATGGCTAATGATAGCAGAGAAGGCATGGACTCTGCAGCCATGACGCCCACCGGACCATCCTCGTTGAAATATACCACCGGGACCAAATAAAATTGTATTTTTGGGGAATGCATAACAGCAGCAGATAAAACAGCAGTAGGTCGTGACATTTGTTGACAGAGTCAAAAACTGGTGACATGTTCCCTTCAAAGGAGAATGCTATGCATAACAGATCATCTGTGCCATGCCCCGTACTGTTCCCTGGGTCCAGTTTGCTATAAAAAACTAACAGCGCTTTACTCACTGTCCCCGGGTTAAGCGCTCTGTCTTCATTGCTGATCCTGGTTCCCAAAATTGAAGGAAAATGGATTAGCGGTCTCTGGGGAGCACTGAAGAAGAGGCCAGAGGGGTCAAATGGATTTAGATAAGTGATAAGTCCGTAGCAGCTCCAGCCGTGAGCCCTCTGAGAGGGAAGAATAATAACAGGTACTGAAGATCACGGTCAAAGGAGCACTGAGAATTCTCTCAGGGGTTAATCCTTTATTCCACTACGCGTTCCGACGGTTACAACCGTCTTCATCAGGTGTCAATATCTTGCTACCTGATGAAGATGGTTGTAACCGTCGAAACGCATAGTGGAATAAAGGATTAACCCCTGCGATAATTCTCAGCGCTCCTTTGACCGCGATCTTCAGTACTTGTGGTTTCCAAAATTGGCTGCAGTGCTGAGGTCACATCGACAGCATGGCTGCCAATCAGTGAGCTCAGAGGCTCTGACTGGGGCGTTCTGTATAACAAACTGCATCAAGGACCAAGTTTTTTGAAAGGAGACAATCACATTAAAAGTAATTGTCCCACTGGAAATAAGGGGATTCATTGGGAAACTTGGAATGTAATTGATATAGCTTGTGTTAAACAATGACTTCTGAAGCCACGGGCAACAATAATGCTGATTGTTAGGTCAATTTTGCATTTTATACTGACTTTTGTAGTAGCCATCCATATTCTGAAAAGATTTCAGGGAATTAACTGTGTTACGTCTCTGTCCCATTTTGCATGTCCCGCACAGTACTTTATTGTCTGAACCTATGAGCAATGTTGTTTTCACAGCCAGTATAAACATGGATCGCTTCCGCCTTTTAAGATTCCCCCTTGTTGCATTAACCATGACTTTATTTTCGGATATTACACTGACACATTACTATTCCAACATTATAATTTCCCTTATTATCCGATCCAAGTATAAATGTAACATTCTTCGTAATACTGTTGTACAACTTTCATAGTGGCAGCAGATGGTTCTAATTGGGGAGTAGATGGGCTGAGCGGCACACGTGGCAGTCTTTGACCTTCCTTACTCAAGGATTCTACCTTTGGATGTAAGGCTGTAACCATGTGGCAACTTTGGTTGCATGATTGCAATGACACAATACTAAATTTCAGCTAATACCAGGAATTGTGGTTGCGTTGCCTCATTCATGTCAATGTGACCGTGATGCATTAGTTGACAAAAATCCAAGCCTGCAGGATTTCACTATCATTAATTAGTCAAAACTGAGTGCTGCTTTGTTTTTTATTTACAGTAAAGATGTATCTACTGTATAATATGGAATAACGTTATGTTCAGCTTATGCATCAGTCCATGCTGGTCGTATCTAATCCTTCATACACCCAAAGAATGCCAAAAAATGTGAGTTTTTTTCAAAATAAAATATATATATTTCTTTTAACTTACTGGGTTAGTAATAGGGGTGTCTGATAGATGCCTCTCCATTACTCTAAACCTTGGGCTTGACGCCAGCTGACATTACACAACTGATATCAACCCCCCAAAATATCATCCCGATTGCCACCGCACCAGGGCAATTGGGAAGAGCTAGGCAAAGTGCCAGAATTGGTTCTTCTAATGTGATGCAACAATTGTGGGGCTACTGCAGGCTGGTAGGTTTAGACTGAAAGGAGACAATAACCAGTGACCTTCCCAACATAATAATATCAGCCCCCAGCTGTCTGCTTACTCTTGGCTGGTTATCAAAAGTAGGGGTGACCTCACATCATTTTTTAAATTATTTATGAGCTAAATAAAAGTACAGTAAAGTGCACATGCAAAGAACTACCGGTAATTATCTACAGTATCTATCTATCTATCTATCTATCTATCTATCTATCTATCTATCTATCTATCTATCTATCTATCTATCTATCTATCTATCTTTCTACCTTTACAAGCCTAGCACCTATTCCAGTACTTGTCGCTTGGTTGGTGCACACGGATTGTACACACAGACACACGTACACACGGATAGCACTGGTACTGTTTTTTCCAGTAGCAGAAATATCAAGAAGTGTGAAGGAGGCCTAACCTGCAGATATGGAGTTAATCTGCAGATTAATAGTGTTCATTGGAGCCGGCTGTCAGTCAGCGCTGGTGCGTAGTTACACTGCCGCTCACCATGCACTGAGCGATGACTGACGCTGCATTGGTCACACCACTATGACTGAAAGTCCAAGGCTGCCGAGAATAATAAAGTTAATTTCTTACTAACGGGGGCTCTAGGGTGCGGACGCCGGGCAGCTTTAGTTTGTGTTTCATGCATTTTTTTTTTAAATGTTTGCACTATTTTTTGTTTCATATCACAATTTTTATTAAAAAACAAAATTAGAAATCTTGCAACTTTTTACTAATTCAATTCTTCAGTAAAAAAAAAAGATAAGGTCAGTTTCTTTTTATTGTGGATAATGTACCTGTGGATATCCTGAAACAGCAGGAAATTAGAGCCTAAAAATAAGACGCAGTGGCTGGAGTGAAAATTGTAAGATTTCTAATTTTTAGTTATAATAAAGACTGTGAGATGGGCAGAAAAATTACCAAAATTTTGTTAAAAAAAACATTTAACACAAAAACTGAGTTCATTTGCTAATAACACGTTCCCTATAAATGGTTATCTATAAAAACAAAATCTCTCTTTTTACCAGACTGGGATTCTCTCTTAGGAATGTATCTGACTTGTAATTATGGCTACTGGCTTTCTTATCGGTGATGGACTATGATGATGCCAGATGATGCCATTAGCAGCTCTTTCTCACTCCACGGCTCACTGACCACATAAACTGAACATCATTGTGCTCATCCTGTCGACTCCCAGGTGCAAAGCTGAATTTTTCAATAGCGGAAGGGAAACCATTGATGCAAAACTATGTTTCATGAGCACTACCTGAAGAAAGCAGAGGTGTAAAACAGTTTCACTGCAGTAAAAATACTTGCAATACTAATACTTGTATCATTCAGTCTCGGTATTAACCCCGCTATTTTGGGACTTGTCATCTCTTCTGTTTGCCCATTTTATTAAATGTGGACGATCCCCAGAAAATAAGAATTCTGGAGCAGCTCATCTTAAAACTCTGCATTGTGCTGTTCTGCTGTTATTCCTTCTGGAAATGTATTAATAGATTACAAGCCTATTGTTATCCATCTCCTTATGGCTAGGGTTAGATGGGCATAGGTTATCTCATCCAAGGAAATTGTGCCGACTGCCGATTATGCAAATGACACTCTAATCACAGTTTTGGTCAGAGAGTCTGCATGGTGTGATCGGATTCTCTCGGATAAGAGCATTGGAGCACACTGTGAGGAGAAGATGATGAAGATGGAGAACCAAGTTTCTCCATCTTCTCCATTGTATGAACGGAAATCAGACTGCACTCAGATGTCCTTGACTAGCATGGCCGAGAACGATCCGAATATCAGATTAAAGTTGGACGTTAGGTAAAAAAAAAATCAGACTTGTGCACTGTCCTACAGAATAACATGGGTCCGAGTGCACTTGAACCGATACGGCTGTCTGCATGAAGCCCATCAATGGGATGTGTCCTTACACACCAAAAATGTGTTGTGGTCAGGCCGCATGTATTCCTACCTGACCTTAGCCGCATATATGAGTCTGTCGAGTTTGGGACAGGAGACTCACAGTCAGTTTGTGAGACATAAATGTGTAAAATCGGCCTAATCAGTTGTGATTAATGAGGTCCATTTTTACCCCCGATGTAGGGAGACTCTCAATTGTATAACTATAACCTATTGTGCATTTAGCCTAATGGGATTTAGGCCTCTACCTCCTTACAAACGCTGGGGGGGTTTACAGGTCACACATCCCACATCTTTTACTTTTCGGTTCTAGCTATGTAACATATTGTGGCATGTGAATGCTTGCACATGCTGAACATAAGGCATGCTATTTTTCTCCCTCTCCCACACATATAATTGTTACCCAGCGGTTCATCTTTCCAACATGTGGCCCCATGCCATTAACATAGATGCAAACCAATTCACTTGTTTCGGAACAAAAATGAAATTCTAATATTATTTTATTCATAATCACATTGTGTAAAAATAAAATGACCCCTGAGACCGCGCTTCCTGTCTTCGTATGACTATGTGCCATGACTGGAGAGTGGGTTAGGAGAAGTCATTGTATGACATGATGGAAACTTTAAGTAACTTGTCTTTCTTTTCATACCTGAAATTTGTTAAGACAGTGTCACTGGAAAGAAGATGTCGGATTTTATAAAAATTCCACCACGGTTAAAGGGTAAATCCACCTATGGCTTCATTCAGACAGCAGAGAAACACAGTCCGAGGATCAACCGCAAAGCACCTGCTTCACAGTCCATATTTGGACCATGTGTGAAGGTGGTGAGGATGGCGTTCCCCACCTCTGACATCCCTGTGGTTTAAATGTATTTATACATGTATTTTATTGTAATGTATTTAATAGCTATCCTTCTGTGGCTGCAGTTCCTGTTGATAGGGAGGATAGGGTTAACTGTAGGCTCGGCCCATGATGGGGAGGATGATTGGGGATTGTGGGTTAGTGGCGGGGAAAAAAAGTGAGTTAAATGGGTTGTCTGGTCCAAACCAAGAAATCAGCAGTCATTCTATGTGACTGCAGACTTATGACTCCCTTCAGTGCACGCACTGTGTGCTATAGGGATTCGCTGCTTTCTGACCCGGAACAGGAGGGTATGTATGAGTTACACATACTCCCGGGCAGTGGGCACGGCCTCACTCTCCATATACTTGTATTGAGCAGTGACGCGTCCGACTAGAGGGCGCAGCCTCGCTTCATACAAGTGTATGGACTGTGTATGCCATATTTTTACGGACTGTCTAGGAATTTCTGGACAGTTGGCAACTCTGATCTGGAGCCCTTTCCCTTTAAATACAATGCATACACTGTACCAGATGATGACAGCAGAGAGAAAAAGCAGAACAGAACACGCGGAAAAGGATGAAATGCAGAAGTCAGCATCTTCTAGTAGCACTGCCCAGTTGCTACATGGTCATGTTAGGCATTTTGGTTAACTGTTGATGCATTTTTATTTGCATTTTATCATAAATGACTGAGATGAGACAAGATGACACAGGATGAAATTAAAGGGGCCTAATTTATAAAAAGCAGCGCAGGAGATTGCACGAATGATCTGACCTAATTCATCGGGTCCATTCTGCCTGATCATTATCTTATTTATATGGTCAGTTTTAAGAATTGCTATGTATTTTTCGTACATATTTATGATTGGAAAATCCATATTGAATTACAGCAGCAAAATTAGTGAGAAATTGACTTTTACATTGGCAGCATGTTTGTTCTTTGGGCAGACTTTCACCGGATTTCACATTTGGCAACACGTAGGATGAAAACAGTAGCAAATATGCAAATAAAATTGCAACAAATTTTGCTGCGAATGGACAACAGAATCCACATGGATTTTTCTTTGTCGCGTGTGAACATACTGTACCTTAAGGACACAAAAGCTACAATTTGAATTATTGCAAAGAGCAATTAATCCATACTCTGCTTGCACCATTTTTTTATCAACGATGCTCAGTGCAAAACATTTAACTGTGACTTAAACCTATGTAACCATGTGATCATAAAAAACTGTGTCTTCCCTGCTGTGAACACCTGCCTTACAATTCTAATCATTCATGTGCCTACTATAGATGTAGACCGTGCCATAACTGTGGGACATAGGTTTAGAGGATAATGCCGGGGTCACACTTGCGAGTGTGATGTGAGAAACTTGCGCGAGTCTTTCACATCAATACCCGGCACTGCCGCCGACACTCAGGACCGGAGCGTTCAGCTGCATAGAAATACATGCAGCCGCACACTGCGGTCCCTAGTGCCAGCGGCTGTGCCGGGACTTGATGCGAGAGACTCATTGAACTTGCAAGTGTGACCCCGGCCTAAGTAAAATAATACTTCACCTCTATGGGGATTTTCTGATGCAGAATGTATAGTATAATAAGCCATAATTGTGATCATTTTTACATGTCCCTGCCATTGTATTTCTGTTTCTATGCTCCTATGTTTGCTTAGTACCTTCTTGAATTCCTCTTTGTATATTGTTTCTTAGACATTTGCATTTCTTTACTAGAAGGAAGGAGCGCTCATATGAACAAACTCAGTCTTCCTGCAGCTTTCATTGAAATGTGACTTGACTGTGACACAAGTCTACGAAGAACAATTCTGTAATGTACATTAGCTTAGAATGTAAAGTGGGATTGAGTGGAAATAATCCATGCTGCGTGTTTATACGTGGGCGAAAAGGTAAATTAGCAAATTATCTTTAATTACAATAGTGTTGCGCTCTTGGACTGGAGTGAGAGTTGCAGTTGTAATGTTGGACAGGGTGGTAGCCATCTCTTGCTCTCTGTCACGTTACATGAAGGTGGGGGTCCTGGCTGGGTGTGTGGGGGTGCTACACCCTTGCAGGCCGCCTGTAACCGATGTTGCTGGTTGGCCAGGACCAGAAGTTTGCCAGTTCAAAGACTGAGACCACAAGTTGAAAATAAACTTTTTACTGAACTTTAACTTGGGGAGTGTTATATTCAGTAGACAGTAGGTACATGTCTTCTCAAACGTTTCCTTAACAATGCGTAACATTTTCCTCACAAATTCAATCCATTTATGTTCTCTCTCTTTACTCGTTCTCTGTCTCCACTATTTGTCACTACTTCATCACAATGCAGCTTGACATTACAGCTCAGCAAGCAAAAGTCTTTTACTCAACCTGGCGTCTTCTTTCCCCTCTGGGGAACTTTGGTGCCAATATAGCCTGTACTTATTTTCTCTTCTGCTGCTGCCCTGAAACTCTCTTTGTCTCACATACTCTACCCTGTCTAGGCCAGTTACCTTTAGAAGTCATAAACTCTGGGCTGTACAGATAGGCGTCCTCTCCTAGGACCAATCTCTGGTAAATCACTCTGTCTGTCTTCCTTGTTTCTGCTCTGCATCACGCTATTTCTTTCTCTCAGTCTCCTTGCACTACTAGGGACACCCATGAAATGCCACAATGCTCACACCAGATCTTAGGTCTCTTCTTTATGCTGTAACTCTGCACTATCCACTATAAGAACCTGAAGACCTACCTCTTCCGACAAGCCTACAACCTGCAGTAACCACCGATCAACCAAACCGCTGCACGACCAGCTCTATCCTCACCTATGGTACTCTCTCCCATCCCTTGTAGACTGTGAGCTGTCGCGGGCAGGGTCCTCTCTCCTCCTGTACCAGTTGTGACTTGTTTTATTTAAGATTATTGTATTTGTTTTTATTATTTATACCCCTCCTCACATGGAATAAATGGCGCTATAATAATAAATAATAAATAATAATAATAATAATCATAATAAAGCTGAGCTGCCAGTTCCTGCTCTTGCTACAGAAGAGGACACCGCAAGGTGTGGAAGCAAGGTAAGGCAAGAATAATCATTTGTTTCTTTTTAAAATATGCAGGAGAACAATGGAAGGGGCCCACCAGGATGGAGGACATTATACCAGAATGGGGGATATTATACCAAAATGGTGGACATTATAACGGAATGGGGGACATTATACCAGGATGGAGGACATTATAACGGAATGGGGTCATTATACCAGGATGGGGGACATTATACCAGGATGGGGGACATTATAACGGAACAGGGGGCATTATACCAGGATGGTGGACATTATACCAGGGTGGGAACATTATACCAGAATGGGGGGACATTCTAAAGGAATGGGGGACATCATAATGGAATGGAGGACATTATACCAGAATGGGGGAAATTATACCATGTTGGGGGATATTATAACGGAATTGTGGACATTATACTAGAATGGGGGCATTATACCAGAATGGGAGACATTATACTAAAATGGGGGACATTATACCAGGATGGAGGACATTATAATATTATTATTTATTTATATAGCACCATTAAATCCATGGTGCTGTACTTGTGAAAAGGGGTTACATACAGGGTTATAGATTTCGTTAACAGTAAACAAATTAACACTGACAGACTGGTACAGAGGGGAGAGGACCCTGTCCTTGCGGACTTACATTCTTTGGGATAATGGAGAAGAGACAGGAGGTCGGGGTGCTGCAGCTCTGGTGGTGGTGAGGCGGCAGCTCGGGTGGTTGGTGAGGTGGCAGCTCTGGTGGTGGCAACGCGGCAGCTCGGGTGGTTGGTGACGTGGCAGCAGTTCAGGTGGTTTGTGGGGAGGCAGTTCAGGTGGTCGGTGAGGCGGCAGCTCGGGTGGTTGGTGAGGCGGCGGAATGGTTATTGCAGGCTGTAGGCTTTCCTGAAGAGATGGGTTTTCAGGTTCCGTGTGAAGGATCCGAGGGTGGTGAATAATCAGACATGTTGAGGCATTAAATTCCAGAGGATGGGGGATATTTGGGAGAAATCTTGGAGGCGATTGTGTGAGGAACGAATAAGTGTGGAGGAGAATAGGAGGTCTTGGGAGGATCGAAGATTACGTGAGGGAAGATAGTACATCAGAATGGGAATGGGAGACATCACAGAATGAGGGAAATTATAAAAGAATGGGGAAATTATACCAGGAAGAGGCCCAGGATGAGTGGAGATGATTACAAAAAGGAGCCAGGACAGGGACATTACTATATGGGGGCAAACATGTGTGTTTCTATAGAATTTATAGAATCTAGAATGCTACAAGGGCCCATTCATTTAACTAACATGCAGGGGGGGGGCAGGTTTAAATTTTTGCAGTGGGGCCCATCAGACTCTAATTACGCCACTGCTCAGCTGCAATACCAGACACCATCCATAGATAATTGTGGGCCTGTTCCTAGAGATCAGGTAATGGGGAAGATGAAGTAGCTGTCTTTTTTGTGGTTTTATTTAAAGTTTTGACAATTTTATGACATTTTCAAGAACATTAGAAATGCAAGCAACCCAGCAAGATTTATGCTCTAGACTGCAGGGATAATCAGATGCAAATGAAATGCTAATGAGACATCAGCAGATCAATGCATATTCATTTCATATTTACTGCTGTCCCTCATTCTTAATTCAGCTGTTAAGAGCAGTGACAAATCTCCACTCGTTTTTTTTAACTCTAAATGTGAAACATTTCTAAAAAGTTTATCATAAAATTCTAAAGCACCATAGCAAAATGTAGCATAGTACTCAGTCTCACGGAGCGCCTCCACCTCCTCTTCATCCTATTACCCCATCTACCGGACTGGTCAGCAAGGTGCACGCTCCGTTGATGTAATTGATTCGGGCTAAAAATACCAGGTCGGCTCTGTCTTGTTTTTCTGAAGTTCTCGCACACTTTCCCCTTATTTGTATGTAGGAAACATGGCACAGAGACTTTATAGCTATAATACTTACCCTGAACTGTATTTTTGGAATACGACAGGAATAAATATATTGATTGATATACCCCATATAGATCCAAGTCCCCAACTTCCCATTAGCCAGTACATGATAAAAGTTGAGTTGTCTACAGCCACCATAGGGGGGTGATCAGTGCATGTGGATTTATACCGCTACTATTGAATTCAATTGACGCAAAAAAAATTGTAGGAAGTGAGCACCCCCTGGTGGAGGCTTCAAATATACTACAACTCTGAGAGCAAAAGAACAATAATAATAATAATTTTTATTTATATAGCGCCAACATATTTCGCAGCACTTTACAATTAAGCGGGGACATGTACAGACAATAAATTCAATACAAGTTAAGACAGTTTAAACAGTGACATTAGGAGTGAGGTCCCTGCTCGCAAGCTGACAATCTACAAGGAAATGGGGGGACACAATAGGTGAAAAGTGCTTGTTATTTCTGGTCTGACAATTATAATATATAGGGATTTTCATATAAAGCTGCATGATCCGGTCATCAGCTCATGTGTTTAAGTGCAATAGTCAAGTATCAAGTGCAGTTATCATGTGCATGGAGGGTGTGGAGACAGATGAATAGTAGGGTGCAGATTCAGAATAATATTTGGAAGGAGGGAACAGGGCAAAGTTAGTTTACTGAGTAGTTGATGTGGTAGGCTTGTTTGAATAGATGGGTTTTTAAAGCGCGCTTGAATAGGTCGGGGCTAGGTATCAGTCTGATCGTCTGGGGAAGTGCATTCCAGAGAGCTGGCGCAGCACGAGAGAAGTCTTGGAGACCGAGGTGTGAGGTTCGGATTACGGGGGATGTTAGTCTTAGGTCATTTGTAGAATGGAGGGCACGTGTAGGGCGATAGACAGAGATGAGAGAGGAGATATAAGGTGGTGCAGAACTGTGGAGGGCTTTATGGATGAGAGAGATGAGTTTATACTGGACCCTGTAGCGAATGGGTAGCCAGTGTAATGACTGGCCCAAGATGGAGGCATCGGTGAAGCGGTTGGACAGAAATATGACCCTGGCTGCCACATTCAAGATGGATTGGAGAGGAGAAAGTTTGGTAAGAGGGAGACCAATCAGAAGAGAGCTGCAGTAGTCCAGACAAGAATGAATAAGAGCGACAGTAAGAGTCTTAGCAGTTTCAAATGTGAGAAAAGGTCGGATTCTGGAGATGTTTTTAAGATGCAGTTGACAAGAGCGAGTGAGTGATCGGATATAGGGAGTAAAGGAAAGTTCGGTGTCGAATATGACCCCAAGACAGCTGGCATGCTGCTTGGGAGTTATGGTTGAACCCTTTAGTGTAATTTCTATGTTGGGTAGAGTGGGGTTAGTAGAGGGGAGAAACACAAGAAGTTCAGTTTTGGAGAGATTTAGTTTCAGACAGAGGGAGGACATGATGTTAGAGACAGCAGACAGGCAATCTTTGGTATTTTGAATTAGGGTAGGGGTGATGTCAGGGGAAGAAGTGTATAATTGGGTGTCATTAGCATAGAGATGATACTGGAACCCAAATCTGCTGATTGTTTGTCCAATAGGGGCAGTGTATAGAGAGAAGAGGAGGGGGCCTAGGACTGAGCCCTGCGGAACCCCGATAGTAAGGGGACGAGGAGAGGATGAGGAGCCGGCGAAAGATACAGTGAAGGAGCGGTCAGAGAGGTAGAAGGAGAACCAGGAGAGGGCTGTGTCCTTGAGGCCTATAGAGCGGAGCATAGTGAGGAGGAGCTGGAGATCCACAATGTTAAATGTGGCAGAGAGATCCAGGAGAATCAGCAGGGAGCACTGACCTTTGGATTTAGCTGTTATTAGATCACTAGATGGTAGCCCGATTCTAACGCATCGGGTATTCTAGAATCTGTATGTAGTTTATTTATGAAGATTTTAGAATAATGCAATTTATACACAGGATTCGGCTGGCTGCGACCAATTAGCGAAGCGTGGTTCATATCGTGCCAATTCGCGGCCGGACTGCGCCTGTCACTGATTGTTCTCGGCTGCCACGTAGTATATAGCACAGCCATGTAGTATATAGCACAGCCCACGGAGTATATAGCACAGCCACGTAGTATATAACACAGCCCACAGAGTGTATAACAGCCCACATAGCATATACTGTAACACAGCCACGTATTTTATAACAGCCCTTGTAGCATATAACACAGCTCATGTAGTATATAACAGCCCACGCACGCAGTATATAACACAGTCCACGTAGTGTATAACACAGCCCACGTAGTGTATAACACAGGCCACGTAGTATATAACAGCCCACATAGTGTATAACACAGCCCACGTAGTGTATAACACAGGCCACATAGTATATAACAGCCCACGTAGTGTATAACACAGCCCATGTAGTATATAACACAGCCCACATAATATATAGCACAGCCACGTAGTATAGTGCACAGCCCACATAGTATATTGCACAGCCCATGTAGTATATAGCACAGCCCACGAAGTATATAGCACAGCCCACGGAGTATATAGCACAGTCATGTAGTATATAACACAGCCCACAGAGTGTATAACAGCCCACATAGCATATAACACAGCCAGGTAGTTTATAACAGCCCCTGTAGCATATAACACAGCTCATGTAGTATATAACAGCCCACGCACGCAGTATATAACACAGTCCACGTAGTGTATAACACAGCCCATGTAGTGTATAACACAGGCCAGGTAGTATATAACAGCCCATGTAGTGTATAGCACAGCCCACGTAGTGTATAACACAGGCCACGTAGTATATAACAGCCCACGTAGTGTATAAAACAGCCCATGTAGTATATAGCACAGCCCACATAGTATATAGCACAGCCACATAGTATATTGCACAGCCCACATAGTATATTGCACAGCCCACATAGTACATTGCACAGCCCACATAGTACATTGCACAGCCCACGTAGTACATTGCACAGCCCACGTAGTACATTGCACAGCCCACAAAGTATATTGAACAGCCCACGTAGTACATTGCACAGCCCATGTAGTACATTGCACAGCCCTCGTAGTACATTGCACAGCCCACGTAGTACATTGCACAGCCCACGTAGTACATTGCACAGCCCACGTAGTATATTGCACAGCCCACGTAGTATATTGCACAGCCCACGTAGTATATTGCATAGCCCACGTAGTATATTGCACAGCCCATGTAGTACATTGCACAGCCCATGTAGTATATTGCACAGCCCACCTAGTATATAGCAATGTGGGCATCATATCCCTGTTAAAAAAAAGAATTAAAATAAAAAATAGTTATATACTCACCTTCCGTTGGCCCCCGGATCCAGGCAAAGCGTTTACCGATGCTCCTCGCGACGCTCCGGTCCCAAGAGTGCATTGCGGTCTCGCGAGATGATGACGTAGCGGTCTCGTGAGACTGTTACGTCATCATCTCACGAGATCGCAATGCATGGCGCGGTCACCGGAGTGTCGCGTGGAGCGGGAAAGGCCTGTTCTGGCGCCGACGGATGGTGAGTATATAACTATTTTTTCTTTTTTTAATTATTTTTAACATTAGATCTTTTTACTATTGATGCTGCATAGGCAGCATCAATAGTAAAAAGTTGGTCACACAGGGTTAATAGCAGCGTTAACGGAGTGCGTTACACTGCGGCATAACGCGGTCCGTTAACGCTGCAATTAACCCTGTGTGAGTGCTGACTGGATGGGAGTATGGAGCGGGCACTGACTGCGGGGAGTAAGGAGCTGCCATTTTGCCACCGGACTGTGTCCGTTGCTGATTGGTCGTGGCTGTTTTGCCACGACCAATCAGCGACTTGGGATTTCTGTTACAGACAGACAGACAGAAAGACGGAAGTGACCCTTAGACAATTATATAGTAGATTAGAGACTTTTGTGAGGGCAGTTTCAGTGGAGTGTAAAGAGCGGAAACCAGATTGTAAGGGGTCGAGAAGAGAGTTATCCGAGAGATAGCGGATTAGACAGGAGTGGACCAAGTGTTCCAGGAGTTTAGAGATGAAGGAAAGGTTAGAGACAGGTCTGTAGTTAACAGTGCAGTTCTGGTCCAGGGATGGCTTTTTAAGTAAAAGAACAAGTTCATTGCTGAATTTCCTCATCACATGTCCTATGGTAATGACATGGTTTGGCAACCATTTTTTATAACCCTTCTCATTTTGACATAAAATAATAATAATATCATTGTATGCTGATTCTATAGCTATCAACTGGGTGACACATCTGATGCCATACTCCATAGATGTCTACTGGAAGCAATGAAAGGTTCACATTTGCATTCCTAAGATTGAACCAGACACTGGAGATGAATGTATGATAAAAATGAAGGATAGCCTAAGCATAAATCATAATGGCACTCCGCCTTTAACAATAAGACATGCCTATTCTTCCCTACCTATAAGGCTAAGTGCACACGCTGCGGATTCCAATGCGGAATTTTCCGCAGCGGATTTGCTAAATCCGCAGTGAAAAAACGCTGTGGTTTTCACTGCGGATTTATCGCAGATTCTTTTGCGGTTTCCTCTGCGGGTTTTCACCTGCAGTTTCCTATTGGCCCAGGTGGAAACCCGCAGTGGAATCCGCAAAAAGAATTGACATGCTGCGGAAAATAAACTGCGGCGTTTCCGCGCGGTTTTTTCCGCAGCATGTGCACTGCGGATTTTGTTTCCCATAGGTTTACATTGTACTGTGAACTCATGGGAAACCGCTGCGGACCCGCAGCTGCAGAAACGCTGCGGATCCGCAGCAAAATCCGCAGCGTGTGCACATACCCTAAGCGTGCCTGCAGAGGAGCATATGAAAGATCGTCCATCTGAAAAATAATTACCATATTTTTCGGATTATAAGACGCACTTTTTTCCCCACAAATTTGGGGGGAAAATGGGGGTGCGTCTTATATTGTGGATATACCTTACCGGCCGCTGTGGAGCAGGGTATCAGGATCGCTGCTGGAAGACGCAAGAGTGGAGCGTTGCTTCAGGCTGCAGGCTGGCATGAGGGGGTGTTTGGATGTGTGGCGCTGCCGGTCTTTGGTGGTGCGGGGGCTCTGCCGATATTTGGTAAAAGCCCAGAGCCCCCACACTTACATGGTTTACTATGTGGTGGACTCTGGGAAAATGGCTGCCAGGGGTGGCACATGCGCAGATGGAGATCTCGGCACCAAGATCTCTGGAGATCTTTAACTATCCTCCGCAGAAACAGCCCTTAGACGCCACCATTCCTCTCAGCGTCTGTTATTGTCTGCAGCGCTGACGTCATATCGACAGTGCTGCAGCCAATCAGTAAACTACTGTGCATTTTAGTGCAGACAACGTAGAAAAAAAAGCTGTAGCAAAAGTGCAATATTTTCTCACACAGGAACATGCCCTACTAAGTAGTATAGTGACCAAATAATGCCCTCATCCAATTTTTCACAAAATACTACTTATATAAAATCGTACTTATGTTGCCATATAGATGAATGCAGAGTCAGAGACAGAGAGGTCTGTGTGATTGTTCTCTCTTTAGCTGGAGTGATTTGCAGAATACTTAACCTGACAGTGAAGCAAAATGGTTTTTTTCACTGGTTGCTACTTGTGGTCCCATTCTTGGGGTGTCCTAATGAATCAGGGGCCTTAAGCAGTTGCCTTTTTTACCCTTAAAAACCAGCAGTAATACATTTTTTCTTCTGATACTTTCTGCTTTATATCTGTAGATGTCCCAGGTTCTCACTTATCAGATACTTTATTGCATAGAAGACATAATTATCTATAAACTATAATAAATCAAAGTCTTCCACTTTTCTGCTAAATTCTTTTGCTGACGTCTCAGTGTAGATCTTCCAGTATTGAAGCTTTATATACTGGGGTCATTGTTCAGAACAACACAGATTTAATGTTTTATCTGTGACTTTAAAGTTAATAAAAACAACTAAAAGTCCAATGACTTGAACAACTTCCTTTTCTTCAAATCGGCTTTCTTCGAAGATAATTGAAGACAGACTTGAAGTGAAAGAACATTTGTTAAAGACGCAAGATCTGACTTGCCCACTGTAAAAGTGCTGAGACCAGTAGATGAAAGAGTGTCTGAAATGACCTAGAAATGGTTTGAGAATCATGAAAGAAGTGGTTGAGATGTAACCAAGGACAAATTTCAGATGGAATATGTGCAAACTAAACTCATGTGCCTCTCAATGACTCAAACTTATTATGTTCACCTATTTCTAAGTATTTACAGTACAAATGACTTTTAGAACAACTTCCCTGTATGATGAAGTTTTCCTAACTGGGTCCAGAGCCCACTTGGCAAACACGGCAGAAGAACATATAAGAAGTTCTGTATCCTAAAAATACATCAATTGCATGTTTTAGATTGTTGGTGCCCTTCCTTGAAGTCAAGCCTAGAACCACCTTAACTCATTGACAGACACATCAGGGTAATTTTTAGGTGTCGAATCAATGCATTGAAGAATATGGCGTTTAGAGTGAAGGCCATATTTTGTGCATGCAATCCTAATACCTGAATGTCACTGCCACAGTTTGGGTTTGTTTTATGTTAATAACCCTGCTCCGGATTTTATGAAATGGTCAGGGAGGGAGAAGCCATTGCTGTGCTCCCCCACCCTAGGCTTCTTATTATGTTCTATGGGATACAATACTGCAAAATATTCCCATGTGTGCCATTGATTGCAAACAAGTTTTGTTATTTTGAATACACCAAAAAAGTAATTTTCCTAACAAATTCATTCAAGATCATGTTGCAAAACTAAATAAACCCCAATGAAAGTCTTAGGAGAAAAGCTAAAGTTTACACTACAAAATTCTAATTAATAATAATTCAACCACAGGTAAGTTTTTCCAGTAGACAGTCGACTATAAAAGGGCGTTACTTAACAAAAAACCTCTTCCCATTTCATGCTGTCAGCAATGGCACCACATAGAAAAGAAATGTCACAAGACCCGAGAAAGAAAATAATTTCTTTACATAAGAAAGGTAATAGCTACAAGAAGATCAGCAAAGCTTTACTTATCAATCAGAATACTGTAGCAAAAGTGATATAAAAATTTAACAAACATGGAACTGCAAGCATCTCACAGAGGCATCAATGCTTACCGTGGAAAATGTTTTTGGAAAGGAAGGGTTACAAAGGTGAGGAGAACAAACAAAATGCATTGTGACTACAGTGAAACATGTTCGCAGTGTCCTTATGTGGGGCTGTGTCAGTGGTGCTACATTTCATTAATGATATCATGAATTCACAGGTGTACTGCTCTATATTTAGAGAAAAAAATTCTAGCAGACTGAGACAACCCAATGTATTATTTCATTTTAATAATTTTTGTATCATGTATCTTGTACATTAATTATTATTTTATTCTATTTCTTTTTATGATGTCTGTTAGGGGTCGAGTTCCTGCTGTTGCACAGGGGGAATCTCGAACCATCTCCGCTGCGGTCTCCCATTCTTCTCCAGCCACAGTGGAGACGTCAGTCCCAGCGTCTGACTCAGCCTGATACTGTGCGGATGGTTACTGCTGCCTTTCCAGGCTCAGCCATTGTAGCCAGTACTGGTCAGCGGCGAGCAGATGTTTCTGGGACTAAGTCCCGCTTTTCCCCTTCTGTGCATGCCCAAGGTAAGACCTCTCATTGGAGGTCAGGGGTCACATGCTCAGGTACTGCAGCAGCTACCATTGGTCCTCTAGGAAGGTCCTGAAGTTGCTCAGGTACTGTAGCAACTCCCATTGGTCCTCTAGGAAGGTCCTGAAGTTGCTGCAGCTATAAATGTATGGCCATGCGCTAGTATAAACTAAAGTTATGTTCTCTGCGCCAGTGTGGTCTTATGCATGTGGATTCAGGGTTCGGCTGTAATAAGCCCTTAGAATACCGGCACCTCCGGTGAGGAGTTTTATGTGAGTGGATTCAGGGCCCGGCTGAAATAAGCCCCTAGAATACCGGCACCTCCGGTGAGGAGTTGTGTGTAAGCTTTGCTGACTGCATGACCACTGTTGACTCAATTTGCTAGCTGTTCCCCTCTGAGGTTAACAGGGCACAGCGTTCTTTTTTCTCAAGCGTCTCTGTGAAGTAACAGAGTTCGCTTATACCGCCATATAGTACCGCCATCTACTAGCAGCAGGTTCTCTCCTGCATGGTGAACCCCGGGTTGCGAACGCACCTACTATTCAATACATATTTACTCAGTGCGTTCCACCAACCCTAACAATGTCTTTGCCCCTTTTATAACCCCGGAGGGATTAAATCGTATTACTGAAAAAGTTAGCAGATAATCCAATGTATTAT
This sequence comes from Ranitomeya variabilis, assembly GCF_051348905.1. NCBI lineage: Eukaryota > Metazoa > Chordata > Amphibia > Anura > Dendrobatidae > Ranitomeya > Ranitomeya variabilis. The sequence goes on along the minus strand of NC_135235.1, from coordinate 57,022,963 downwards.
TTTATTTTTATATATTTTTTTTATTAACATGGATGTTGCTTGCATTTTTTATTTTATTACATATTTTTCTTTTTTATGATGTTCTTATTCATTGTCTGTGTCTTATTTGTGCCAATCCTTTGTTATTATGTACGTGGTTCCTATGTGATTTCACTTCATCATGTGATACCATCATGTAACACGATGATTGCATTTTAATTTTGATTGGTCGAATTTTATTTAAATACTTCTTCCTGTATGTCATTAATAAATCTCTACCTGATGAAGACGGGGTACCGTTGAAACACGTTGTGGATTCACCCAAATCACCTGTGTCCTGTATTTCCTAGTGCCCCTCAGACTGTCATTTTATTCTACTATTCCATCGATCCTTCATTTTAGGCACACGGCTGGAGCTGCGGTGGACTAATCAACTATCCCAACTATCTGCCTCCTATGTGCTCCTCTGAGACCGCAATTCACCTGACTGTTAAAGTTAAAAATGAGGCATTTCCTTTGTATATTAGGCAAAAAATATATATACTATATACACTCACCGGCCACTTTATTAGGTACACCTGTCCAACTTCTTGTTAACACTTAATTTCTAATCAGCCAATCACATGGCGGCAACTCAGTGCATTTAGGCATGTAGACATGGTCAAGACAATCTCCTGCAGTTCAAACCGAGCATCAGTATGGGGAAGAAAGGTGATTTGAGTGCCTTTGAACGTGGCATGGTTGTTGGTGCCAGAAGGGCTGGTCTGAGTATTTCAGAAACTGCTGATCTACTGGGATTTTCACGCACAACCATCTCTAGGGTTTACAGAGAATGGTCCGAAAAAGAAAAAAAATCCAGTGAGCGGCAGTTCTGTGGGCGGAAATGCCTTGTTGATGCCAGAGGTCAGAGGAGAATGGGCAGACTGGTTCGAGCTGATAGAAAGGCAACAGTGACTCAAATCGCCACCCGTTACAACCAAGGTAGGCCTAAGAGCATCTCTGAACGCACAGTGCGTCGAACTTTGAGGCAGATGGGCTACAGCAGCAGAAGACCACACCGGGTACCACTCCTTTCAGCTAAGAACAGGAAACTGAGGCTACAATTTGTACAAGCTCATCGAAATTGGACAGTAGAAGATTGGAAAAACGTTGCTTGGTCTGATGAGTCTCGATTTCTGCTGCGACATTCGGATGGTAGGGTCAGAATTTGGCGTAAACAACATGAAAGCATGGATCCATCCTGCCTTGCATGGAGCATCTTTGGGATGTGCAGCCGACAAATCTGCGGCAACTGTGTGATGCCATCATGTCAATATGGACCAAAATCTCTGAGGAATGCTTCCAGCACCTTGTTGAATCTATGCCACGAAGAATTGAGGCAGTTCTGAAGGCAAAAGGGGGTCCAACCCGTTACTAGCATGGTGTACCTAATAAAGTGGCCGGTGAGTGTATACAGTACAGACCAAAAGTTTGGACACACCTTCTCATTTAAAGATTCTTCTGTATTTTCATGACTATGAAAATTGTAAATTCACACTGAAGGCATCAAAATTATAAATTAACACGTGGAATTATATACTTAACAAAAAAGTGTGAAACAACTGAAAATTTGTCTTATATTCTAGGTTCTTCAAAGTAGCCACCTTTTGCTTTAACAACTGCTTTGCACACTCTTGGCATTCTCTTGATGAGCTTCAAGAGGTAGTCACCGGAAATGGTCTTCCTACAATCTTGAAGGAGTTCCCAGAAATGCTTAGCACTTGTTGGCCCTTTTGCCTTCACTCTGCGGTCCAGCTCACCCCAAACCATCTCGATTGGGTTCAGGTCTGGTGACCACCCCATCACTCTCCTTCTTGGTCAAATAGCCCTTACACAGCCTGGAGGTGTGTTTGGGGTTATTGTCCTGTTGAAAAATAAATGATGGTCTATCTAAATACAAACCAGATGTAATAGCATGCCGCTGCAAAATGCTGTGGTAGCCATGCTGGTTCAGTATGCCTTCAATTTTGAATAAATCCCCAACAGTGTCACCAGCAAAGCACCCCCACACCATCACACCTCCTCCTCCATGCTTTACAGTGGGAACCAGGCATGTAGAGTCCATCCGTTCACCTTTTCTGCATCGACACGGTGGTTGGAACCAAAGATCTCAAATTTGGACTCATCAGACCAAAGCACAGATTTCCACTGGTCTAATGTCCATTCCTTGTGTTCTTTAGCCCAAACAAGTCTCTTCTGCTTGTTGCCTGTCCTTAGCAGTGGTTTCCTAGCAGCTATTTTACCATGAAGGCCTGCTGCACAAAGTCTCCTCTTAACAGTTGTTGTAGAGATGTGTCTGCTGCTAGAACTCTGTGTGGCATTGACCTGGTCTCTAATCTGAGCTGCTGTTAACCTGCTATTTCTGAGGCTGGTGACTCGGATAAACTTATCCTCAGAAGCAGAGGTGACTCTTGGTTTTCCCTTCCTGGGGCGGTCCTCATGTGAGCCAGTTTCTATGTAGCGCTTGATGGTTTTTGCAACTGCATTTGGGGACACTTTCAAAGTTTTCCCAATTTTTCGGACTGATTGACTTTCATTTCTTAAAGTAATGATGGACACTCTTTTTCTTTACTTAGCTGCTTTTTTCTTGCCATGATACAAATTCTAACAGTCTATTCAGTAGGACTATCAGCTGTGTATCCACCAGACTTCTGCTCAACACAACTGATGGTCCCAACCCCATTTATAAGGCAAGAAATCACTCTTATTAAACCTGACAGGGCACACCTGTGAAGTGAAAACCATTCCCGGTGACTACGTCTTGAAGCTCATAAAGAGAATGCCAAGAGTGTGCAAAGCAGTCATCAAAGCAAAAGGTGGCTACTTTGAAGAACCTAGAATATAGGACATATTTTCGATTGTTTCACATTTTTTTGTTAAGTATATCATTCCACATGTGTTAATTCATAGTTTTGATGCCTTCAGTGTATATATATATATATATATATATATATATATATATATATATATACATTCTACAATATATACAATATATATATATTCTCATTTTTTACATTTTAAAAATTACAAAAAGTAAAGTGGGCAGTTGCAAAAGTTTGGGCAGCCTGCATGGTTAGTACCTAGTAACACCCCCTTTTGAAAGTATCACAGCTTCTAAACGCTTTTTGTAGCCAGAAACAGTCTTTCAATTCTTGTTTGGTGGGATTTTTATCCATTTTTCCTTGGAAAATTCTTCCTGCTCTGAGATTCCTGAGACATCTTGCATGCACTGCTATTTTGAGGTCTAGCCACAGATGTTTAATGATGTTCAGATCAGGGGACTGTGAGGGTCATTGTAAAACCTTCTGCTTGCGCTTTTTGAGCTAGTCTATTGTGGATTTTGACTTGTGTTTAGGATCATTATCCTTTTGCAGAAGCTATCCTCCTTTCAACTTCAGCTTTTTTTTTTTTTACAGATGGTGTTTAGTGAAGAGCGAATATACTCGTTACTCGATATTTCCCGAGCACGCTCGGGGGTCCTCCAAGTATTTTTTAGTGCTCGGAGATTTAGTTTTTCTTGTCGCAGCTGAATGATTTACATCTGTTAGCCAGCATAAGTACATGTGGGGGTTGCCTGGTTGCTAGGGAATCCCCACATGTACTTATGCTGGCTAACAGATGTAAATCATTCAGCTGTGGCAAGAAAAACTAAATCTCCGAGCACTAAAAAATACTCGGAGGACCCCTGAGCATGCTCGAGAAATCTCGAGTAACGAGTATATTCGCTCATCACTAATGGTGTTATGTTTGCATCAAGAATTTGTTGACATTTCATTGAATCCATTCTTCCCTCTACCCGTGAAGTGTTTCCCGTGCCATTGGTTGCAACACAATTCCACAGCATGATTGATCTACACCATGCTTAATAATTAGCAAGATGTTATTTTCCTGAAATTCTGTGCCCTTTTTTATCCACATATACCTTTGATAATTGTGGCCAAAGAGTTCTATTTTAACCTCATTGGTCCACAGGACTTGTTTCCAAAATGCATCAGGCTTGTTTAGATGTTCTTTTTGCATACTTCTGTTGATGAATTTTATGGTGAGGAGAGGTTTTCTTCCGATGACTGTTCCATGAAGGCCATATTTGTGCACGTGTCTCTGAACAGTAGAACAATGTACCGCAACTCCAAAGTCTGCTAAATCTTTCTGAAGGTCTTTTGTAGTCAAGTGGGGGTTCTGAATTACCTCTCTAGCAATCCTATGAGCAGCTCTCACAGAACTTTTGCTTGGTCTTCCAAACCTGATTTGACTTTCACTATTCTGGTTAACTGCAATTTTTTAATTGCATTTCGAACTGAGGAAAGGGTAACTTGAAAATGCTTTGCTATCTTCTTATAGCCTTCTCCTGCTCTGTGGGACTCCACCACTTTCAGAGTGCTAGGTAGCTGCTTAGAAGAACCCATGGCTGCTGTTTCTTTGGAACAAGGTTAGAGGAGACTGGGTTTTTATAAAGTTGGGAAATTTGCATCACCTGGCCTTTCCTAATGATGATAGTGAACAAGCCATAACCGAAACAGGCTATTTAAGGTCTGAAATCTTGGTCAAAGTTATCTGAGCCACCAAAGGTCTCCAATGGTGCCCAAACTTGCATAGGCCCATTTTCTTTTTTGTAAGTTTTAAAATGTAAAAGATGAAAAGAAACATATATACTGTAAATATATATATATATAGTTTTGCCCAAATACAAAGGAAATATGTAATCTTTAACTTTAGCCCTTTTAGAGATCATTTCATCTTCAACTTGCTTGCCTGTTCACAATAATAGTAATTTTCACCAGGCTGCCCAAACTTTATATGTCACTGTACTTACCATGGCTACTTTTCTATAAATGAGCTCTATCATAGTAAGAGAGGGTATATCAGTTCTTTTGCTCTCCTAGATCTATTGAACCCTGAATGAACAAAATATTAAGGTGTATCATAGCAATATATCATAACATTGAATAATAGGAATATCCCTTGAAATCTTACAAATTTTGTGTGTCAAGTCACTCCGTAACTGAAGTGAGCCAAAATATTATTGATTTATTATATGCAATTTCCTAATACTATATGTAAACTGCTTTGAATTATGTATGTCATTATACACACATATATATTTGTACGTATTTTTTTTATTTTTCAGAAATTATGAATGCAGCAAAATGATAGTATTTTTTTTAAGGCAACTTGCATACAGTATTTTTTTTTAAGTAAGATGAACTTTCTCTTTCTACCACAAGATGGAAATCTATGCATTGTAAAAAGTCCATTACTATGTTTTAGAAATAATAATAATAGCAGTAATAAAAAAGGATTTTGTACTGATTTTACCAGATTGCAAAATCTTCAGTATTATTTTCTTAAAGGGGTTTTCCACTTTTAGAACAGTGGATCCAAACCTATCATATAGTAGTAAAAAAAAAAATACAGATAACACTCACTCTCACGCTGACTAGTACCAGTTCCCCTCTGCTCCGGTCTCGTGATGTCACATCAATAAATCACATAATCTCTGCTACCAATCACAGATCTCAGCGGCTCCACTGATGTAGTCAGCTAGAGACACAGAGCTCAATGATTGGGGGTCCATTTTTCTAAAAGTGGAAACTTCTTTTAAGGTTTAAACTTAAGTTTCATTCATACATGAGTTTTATGGGGTTTTGTTGCTATTTTTTATTAACACATTTTTATTTCTTGTGTCTTTATTTCCTATAAATAAGCCTATGGGAAAAAAACATTAGAAAAAGGCCATACCCAGAAAATCTTGTAGTTGAAAAAAGCCTAAAACACAACACATAAGTAGTGATGATAGTATAGTTCACGGTCTGTACCGAACCGTGTTAGGGTTCGGCACTCCGACCCTGAACATCGGGTGTTTCCCACACTGTCATATGCATGACAGCATGAGAAACACAGGTGGCTCTGATCGGCAGTAAGATCATTACAGCCAGTCAGAGCACCAGCAGCTGTGACCGGCGGTAAGAAGTATACCTCCAGTCACAGAGGCGTCGGCTGATGAGCAATTACTATTCCCATCAGCCTACGCCTGTAACCACTGATAACAGCGAGAGCAGGCATCGCTGATTGGAGTATTCTGCTGATGCTGATGCTATAAATAAATAAATAATAATAAATGACCTGGGGACCTTTCTATTTTTGATAAACAACATGGCAAAACTGACAGCTGTAAAAATAGAAAGACCCTACCTCATTTTTTTTTAACTTGATTTATGTATAGCGGCCAATGAATACTCCCATCAGCCACGTCTGTTTTCACTGTTATTAGCAGCAGCAGGCGTTGGCTGATGAAAGTAGTACTCTCATCAGCCAATGCCTCTGTGACCGGAGGTAAACATTTAATCTGACCGCCTTGGGAACCGCAGCTCTCTGACCACCGGTAATGATCTTACCGCCAATCAGAGGCAATGTTTGCCATGCTGTCATGCAGAGGACAAGGCTGCAAACAATGGATGTTCAGGCCCCCCATTCATCTGAAGAGGGTCCGGGTTCGGGATAGGGTACTGTTCTGGTACCCCCAAACCGAACTTTTTTTTTAACTGTTCAACCCAAACATCCAGGGGTTTGCTTATCTCTTCACATAAGTCAATAAAAAGGCGTTGTTTGCAGTATGTTTCCTATGTCCTTATTGACGTCCTCTAATATCAGGCTGTAATGTTTTTTTGCTGCAATAAAAAAACAAAAAACAAAACAACAAAGCAAAAGAGTAAGGAAAAAAATTATGGAAAAATTGCTGCATTTTTCTAAAAAATATTTGTGAAACCATCATGGCTCTGCAGCACAGAGCAGACTTTATTTTTCCCATTTCCTTTCATAACGCAATGCTAAAGGTAGGATAGCTTGGAAGAACACATTTTAAAAGTGGTAAATAAATGTAACATTTATAGAATATTTCCCATTTCTGGGACCTTCATCTTACTCAAGAAGGTAGTTGAGTGACAGCTCAGCCGCCCTATAGAATCAGGGTCATGCTGAGCTTTCCAAATTGTGAGTGACAGTCCAGTCTCCAATTAGTACCGGGGCGTGCTGGGTTTCATCCAGATGTCTCCCCTCCTAGGTGATTATCTGGCTATTTAGTTGGCTGTCAGCATCTGGTCATTGCCAGTCGTTGCTTTAGCTCAGTGGTGTGTGTGAGCCATGTTTTCAAGTGATTTGTTTCTGATTTTTTGCTGCCTAACCTTGCTTTTGACCATCTGTTTGCCTAGCCCCTTTGTCTTGATCCATAACCTTCCTGGAATTCTGATATCGGACTGTGACCTGACTATGCCTTTGTCTTATCCCTCTGTTTATGATGAGCTCTCTTGGAATCTGACCACAGACCTCTTGAGTACCCTTTCTCATGGCTTGTCCATGTCTTGGCTTGAACGACTCAGTATTACATTTGTTATTTAGCGTCACAGTAGTCCAACGTGTTGCTTTAGGAATAGTGGGTCTGTTTACGCATAAATGACTTTCTCCATTCATCTCAGTTGTAAGTTGTAGAGCATTTGTCTATCAAACATTCATGGCATATCCTCTTGATATGCTATAAATGTAATAGATGGAAATAGCGGTTTACAGCCCTTCTTTCAGAATATTGCATTTTTATTTTTTATTTTTTTTGGGGGGGGAGTCAAAACAGCTATGACTAGATGAAATATGAGAATGGCTACCTACCAGGGTAGAAGAATTCATCAGCAGTGTTTTTTAAATTGAATTTCTCTTTTTGTCTTGTAGCAAACATGCTTTTTTGGCATCAAATTGTTCAAAAAGATACACATGGGTTGATGAATTTTGAATATAATAAAAAATGCCATTTTTAATGTCTTTTTAGAGTAAACAGTGTCATGATTCTGTAAAAATATTGCATGTTAATCTTCAACTTCACAAAAGCAAAATCAGACCCCAGAAAATTTTTGGAATGGAGTACAACTGCACCAAATGTTTGCAACATTTAAAAAAAAAACAACAAAACAAAACCAAAAATTAAAGAGAAATTAGAGTCTACGACATCTTTACAAGCAAAACCTCGCGCACATTGTCAAACAAAGCAAGATAAAAACAGATGAACCAAGTAAAGGTACCTTGAAGGCCTAAATTGAATATTGATTAAAGTGCAAACATAAAAATCGCTATCACCATAGAAAAGGCACAAAGACAACAAAGAATCGAGCCAATAGTGTTTTTAGTGTTTTACAAGTCAGTACCATTTTTATTAAAGTGCTGCACGCATGATATAATGTAGCTTTTTTCTCCCCTCGAAAACACCAAGATAAACTTACACTAAATAGAAAATTCCACTAAAAATGCATATAGAAAATACCTATAAAATGTTCTTAATATGCTCAAAAAATATAAATTTCCCAATATACTTTCTCTCTTCTCGTCACTCCGCACCATAGTTTAGATTTTCTACCTTATCCGATTACATTACCAACAGTGGTATTGGAAATATAGGTGGCTTTTTGTTCCACCTCCAGGGCTACCCCAATCCCAATCAGAAAAATGAGTTTTGGTGGAGTTTTAATAAACAACTCACCTTTTCAGCCTGGACACCAGAAATTTAGCTGGGAAAGGGCAGTTTCAATTATGGGACAAGGCTTAACATTCTTTATTTTTTCCGAAATTAGGGCAGAGTAGGGTTAAGGCTACTGGGTGCAGGCTCCTGCTTCAGACAGATGTCTTGTAGCCATACTTGTGATAATGAGAACAAGAGGAATATGATTAATTTCCTGTGGCCCCTACAGAATATTCATTTATATATTTCTCAATTTTAATTGTAATATGAGATGAGATATGTGAAGAAAAAGAAAATTAAAAGGAAAGAGGAAGTGCTGGGATGTTTTGTGAATATTTTATGTTTAGTTAGTAATTGTCACATCTCTTCAAAGATCTGCTCCAGTGATATCTGCTTAAGTTGCCAGGCACCACCACATTCACTCTGCGGGCAGCACTGGGGACGGTAGAGACGCTGTCCAGACAGGAATTAGTCTGGGTGTTTTGTTGTCCAGCAGTCCAGCAGGTGTAATCATCTTCCTGTTTTTGCCAATGTAACAGAACCACACCCTATTTAAACTCCCAGCATTCTGCTGAAGTTGCCAGATATTGTGCATGGAAACTCTCTGAACTCTGGTGTTCTGTATGTATTCTGAATCCTGATATGGACCCAGCTTGAACCCTGACTTCATCCGTATATGTTATTCTCTTCTATCCAGACCTAGACTTGTTTGAAAACGTTCTGACTGACCTGGTATCTGACCCAGGCTATCCCTCAGATTTTGGCTTTGAATTTCAACGTCTATACTTGTTCTGTCACTCTAGATACTGACCCAACTAGCTACACCTCTCTTGCCTTTGGCTCGCTCATCTGGCCAGCAGCCACTTTGTGGAAGCAATCTAGGGGAACCCGTTGAAGTGCAGATGCCTGTACAAGGGTTAGGCCGGGGTCACACGTGCAAGTGCAATGCAAGAAACTCGCATGAGTCTCTTGCCTCAATGCCCGGCACTGCCGCTGGCACTTGGGACTGGAGCATTCCGCTGCATAGAAATACATGCAGCCGCACGCTCCGGACCTGAGGGCCGGTGGCAGTTCCCGGGTATTAATACGAGAGACTCGCATTGCACTCGCAAGTGTGACCCCGGGCTTATATTGAGGTTTTCTCTGACGGAGTGGCTAAGGCCATGCCTGCTTAAGGATTAAAGAAGCCTTTTTGAGCTAACGGCCTCTAAGTGAATTTACAATAACTAAATTTTTATGCACAGCCATTTTGTATGTAAAGAAATCAGAGTTTAAATGACCAACTAGTTTTGTAGATAAGAAAGAAGGAAAGGACAAATAGAAGAAGTGTGACTTCAGGATCAGGTTACACAAGGTTTTTTTTGAGGGATATATTCATCATTAGATTTACAGAAGAGCAAAACAGTAGGAAATATTTAATCAGAACTACCTGCAAGGCTACTTCATTTTTTTCAAAATGCATTAGAGCAATAAAAAATTCAGAGTAAAGTTAGACATCTCCATTAATAAGTAGCTGGGAAATTCCACTTATCTGTTTCCTTGTTGGCTTGAAATTGTTATTTAAAGGCAATATATATGCTCATAAGCATAAAGGTACCTTCACACGAAACGACATTATAACGATATCGCTAGCAATCCGTGACGTTGCAGCGTCCTCGCTAGCGATATCGTTTCGTTTGACACGCAGCAGCGATCAGGATCCTGCTGTGATGTCGCTGGTCGCTGAATAAAGTCCAGAACTTTATTTGGTCGTCCGATCGCTGTGTATCGTTGTGTTTGAAAGCAAAAGCAACGATACCAGCGATATTTTACACTGGTAACCAGGGTAAACATCGGGTTACCAAGCGCAGGGCCGCGCTTAGTTACCCGATGTTTACCCTGGTTACTAGCGTAAAATGTAAAAAAAACAAACAGCACATACTCACATTGCGTCCCCCTGCAGTCTGCTTCCTCCTCTGACTCAGCGCCGCAAAGTGAAAGTGAAAGCAGCACAGCGGTGACGTCACCGCTCTGCTCTCACTGTACGGCGCTCAGTCAGTCAGGAAGTGGACGCAGGGGGACGTGAATGTAAGTATGTGCTGTTTGTTTTTTTTAGATTTTACGCTGGTAACCAGGGTAAACATCGGGTTACTAAGCGCGGCCCTGCGCTTAGTTACCCGATGTTTACCCTGGTTACCAGGGGACCTCGGCATAGTTGATCGCTGGAGAGCGGTCTGTGTGACAGCTCTCCAGCGACCAAACAGCGACGCTGCAGCGATCGACATCGTTGTCGCTATCGCTGCAGCGTCGCTTCGTGTGAAGGTACCTTAACACCTCATACTTTCCTATCGATTTCCTCTTTTTCAGCTTTCAGATCTGCTTAGTCAACTGGAAAATATTGCCTGAAATTTCAGAAGAGAAAAATTGATCCAAATAGATAGTTTAGGATAGAAACGGTAGGAATGAGGGCATGGCAATAGTTATAGAGTACAGCTATTTAGGGCTGTCAACTCGACGTCTTATTTTTTCTGTGCAGCTTACCAAAAAGTCATGGTCAAGCAATATTTTTTACATACACATTGGAAAACCAAAATAATGAATATTATTCTGAGTGATACATGTCTGTATCCTATAATTATGATATGAAGACATCAACTGCATTCACTGTAAACTGAAAAATTATGAATTACAGTCAAAATAACCTGCGTAAGTTTCTTCAACTTCAAAAACATTTTGTGGACAGGTCAAAAAAGTGTTCTACTTTTACGGACTATCCTGGAATTTCTGGACGGGTGGCAACCCTGTATCTATTATATAGAAATAATTTACACATAAAGCATTTTATTTTTAAATAAGTTATATTAGTTATCTTGTACTAATTACTTATCTTCCATTGTCCCTTCTGAGTAAGGCTAAATGCACACATCCATGTAAGTGTTACTAACTGAGACGGACTGTTTTTTTTTTTTAAGGTGTCATGCCGGTTGCACCCTAGTGGCATCAGTTTTTTTTCTCATGTTTTTTTTTTCACAGAAACAGGTAGACTGTCTGAACTTTTCTGACCTATTGACTCTTGGACACTTTATAGGGATATGTGAATGCAGCCTAAGTGCTACCCAATTTTTTATGAAACAGCACATAGACACCTTGACTTATATGGATCTATTTGGACATCTGTTAAAATGACGGATTTGAGAATGTGATCCATGAAATTCTAATCATGTCCTATTCTGATGATCTGATTTTGAAGACCAGAGTAGGACATTATCATTTGGGCCATTTGATAAACACTGGTGCTGAGGACGCTCGTGCTACGACAGTCTTACTAGAAGGGATCAAAGACTGTAGTAACATTTCTGCCTTCAAAATGCCGGCACTTTTGATGCATTTGACAGGCAGGCATGATCATGCTCCACCCTGCCCTGGCTTTTCCCAAGCTCTGGCCATTTTGGTGTATCTGATTCAAACTGCCGTGAAAATGCCAAAAGTTGCTAAATTTTTCTACAACTTCCCATTGTGCAAAAACTTTTCAAAGCCTTTACGCCATTTTTTTGGTATTCAAGCTTTGATGAATAGGCTCCAATGGGTCTGTGTGCTGTTTGATTGAAAAATCAGGCAGCGCACCATCACTTCATATGGATGTGTGAAAGCAGCCTTCCCAATGGATCAGTTAAAAATGAATAACACAAGGTTAGAAACTGGGTCTTCCTTGTTCCTACCATATAAAAACGATAATAAATAACATTTCCCTTGTGTCGGCTTTACATCAGCACCATTTGTAAAATGACCTTTCATTTTGTTAGCATTTTAGGAGGTTTAAAAATGTAGCAGTAATTTTTCATTTTTTTTCAAGGAAGTTTATAAAATTTATTTTTTTAGGGACCTATCCAGGTTCGTAGTGACTTTGGGGGTCCTATATATTGGAAACCCCAAAAAGTGATAACATTTTAAAAACAGCACCACCTGACATATTGAAAACTGCAGTCAGGTAGTTTATTGACCCTTCAGGTGCTTTTCGGGAATTAATGCAATGTGACATGACAGGAATGAAAAAGTGTATTTTTACCACCTAAATGTCGCTGGCTTCGGAACAGGCCACTATAGCCGGCAGACTGTAAGGCCGCTATTTGGCCGTGAATTGCCATGGCAAACATCAGGACCACACAATCATGATCTCAGGGTGCCAATGGGGATAAAGAGGGAGTCCCACACTCTGTTAATCATTTATATGATGTAGTCACTATTGACAGCAGCATTTAAGGGGTTAAACAGATATGGACGGTGCCATCACTAATTATGGCTAATGCAGCAAGTCTCAGCTATACTGTACAGCTGTCAGCTGCTGGATTGTCACCCGTTGGGGGATTTTAGACTCATATCGCAGGTCAGTAAAAAGACTTATTAGCGGTAATTACGGGGTTAGAGGCTTATGCTGTTTTTTACTAATTGTCTGTCCTTTCCTTGTAGTTTTCTTTGCATTGTGACTGCTAGGACCTCCCATATCTGTTGTGTGAATGGAACATTAGAGCCCATTGGACCTCACCCTACAAGGGTATATGAAAAAAGATCTTGTATATGGAGAAAGGAAAGAATATGCTAGACTTAAAGGGTTATTTGCATCTTTGCTGAATGGTTGGGGTGTGAGCACTGTGACCCCCATAGATACCAAGAATGTGGGCCTGGAATACCCTGTCTGAACTGAGTGGTAGCCAGGCATGCACACTACCTCTCCATTCATTCTTTATTGGTCTCCTGGGAAAAAATGAGCAGCGAACTCAGCCACTGCACCAGTCAGAAAGGGGTATTGTTAGTGGCGGGCTCAGCAGTCAGATCCCCTTCAGCAAGCAAAATAACTTCTAAAGAGGAGAATAATCTTTTAATGCGTCATGTATCTTTTCAAGGTGAAAGCAAAGAACGTTGTATAGCAATTGTTCAAAATGGTTGCCAGTTGTAGATATCTATGAAAGGTTGGATCCCAAGAGCAGGAGCATCACTACAATAGGTGCTGTTGTTCCAATCACACTTACGCCCTGGAACTTAATGGCCCCAAAAAGTCCCTTTGGCCTATATGAAAAGACCAAAACTATTAAAGACGTGCAATAATTAGGGACTCCCTTGGATCTTTTGTATTGGGGCCCAGGAGCTTCAAGTTACGCCACTGCCCAGCAGACTACAATGACTTATCAGGGGTCCACTGGTGTTCTGCCATTTTGATCTTGCTATTCTCTAAATACGTTTTGGCAAAACTGCCATTGTAGCCTTTTACGCAAGTATGAACATGGGCTTTGAGATCTGTCAAATGAAGAAATAAGTACAGGGCCTTGGAACATTTAATTGTGGATGACGATTTTCTTTCATTTTCTGATGACAGAGATATATCTGCTCGACTGTTCCAGCTGCAATATGACCAGAGACCACACGAAAACTATTTAACAAAAATACTGTGAAATGAAATGATGGTTCCGAGTTTAATCCTATGACCTCATCTACATCTCAGCTGAAGATGAAGGGGCAAAGTAATTGGTTTAAATTACAGCTTGCCAGCGCAATCATTTTATGTTTAATTCTGTAAATGTATTTCTACCCTTCCGCTTGCTTTTATGAGCAGAAGCTGTTTGATGGCAGGATGACAACATAATAGTTCCCAAATAAATAAAATTAATGTAAAAGAAGAATGCAATTACATATCAAATATGGATTTTAAATTGGCCTTTTCTATATTAACTCACTTGTAATCAGGTTAATATACCACTGGGGACAGTTTGCACCTGAATATTACTGCCAATGGATATGACTAAAAAGAGATGAATCCATCCAGTAGTCTTTAGCTCAAAAAAAGCTACCTCAACAGACTTGATGCTAGCCACTCTGTATAGCAGATTAGTGATGAGAGAGAATATTCGTTGCTTGGGTTTTCCAGAGCATGCTCCGGTGATCTCTGAGTATTTGTTAGTGCTTGGAGATTTAGTTTTCATTGCCTCAGCTGCATGATTTATGGCTGCTGGACAGCCTGAATACATGTGGGAATTCCCTAACAAACAGACATTCCTCACATGTATTCAGCCTGTCTAGCAGCCGTAAATCATGCAGCTGCGGCGATGAAAACATTCTCCGAGCACTAACAAATATTCTGAGATCACCCGAGCTTGCTCGGGAAAACCCAAGCAACGAGTATACTCACTCATCACTATAGCAGATCGAAGAAGAACCTGGGGATTTACCCATTAACACCTACAGGGACCTGGATTTCCAATGGGGCCTCCTGAGTTGCATCAGCAGGGTGTTTGCTATCTGGAAGAGTGAGCCTGTGGCAAGGATGGTCAAACTAGCTGGGTCCATAACAGGTAGGACAAACCAAAGACAGAATCATGAGGCAAGAACATAGTAAGATAAATATCTGGGGTAACGTACAAGAAGGGATAATGGAAGAATCGTAGTCAGAGTCAAAACCCAAGTCAGGTTCAGGACCTACACCCGAGCACAAGGAATAAACCAAGAAACAATTAGCAACTCACAGCAGGATGTTGGGAGTTTAAATATGGTGTGTTACTGCTTCATTAGCCACAGCAGGGAGTGGAGTACTCCTGCTGAGCTGCTAAGTCAAACATACACCAGTTATGTATGATTGACTGGGTGGCACCACAGGTAATGACCACACCAATATCTCTGGCTGGATAGAGCCGCAACATCTACCCAATCATCAGAGCCACTCACAGGTTGAATATGGTGATGCCTGGCAACAAAGCTTGATCTTGCGGGGCCTGGGTAAAGATTGAACAGGGGTATAATATAAATGGTGTTGGTGTCCTTCGGTATGGCTCTTTCCTCATGTGCAGGGCATTGCAGGATCTTAGGTATCCATAGTTATGACCACTGTTATAGTGATAGATAGGTAGATGTAACTTGTGGACATAAGCATGGATACCTAAGGCCCTGCAATGTCCTGCACATGAGGAAAGAGGCATAGCGAATCAGAAAAACTATACTACATTTCTAATTGGAGGTATTTGCTAATATTAATATTATTACACCTACTACATATTGGGATAGGATCTTGGAGATGGGAACACCCCTTTAAGACTACCTTCAACCTTATAACTATGAAACTATGGCTGAAGAATTTTCACATCAGACAATCATCAGAATAATAAAGTATTGAGAGACAGGAAGTATTGGAAAACCTGTTCAGATCTTAGTCAAATTAACCATAATTCTCCATAATAGGAGCCTCCCTAAAGATTATTGATTTTAATCAACTCGAATTTGGTATTCACACTGTACAAAATGAATGAACACACGGAGTGAAGAGAC
Source organism: Ranitomeya variabilis (assembly GCF_051348905.1). Taxonomy (NCBI): domain Eukaryota; kingdom Metazoa; phylum Chordata; class Amphibia; order Anura; family Dendrobatidae; genus Ranitomeya; species Ranitomeya variabilis. Next base: position 57,007,155 of record NC_135235.1, on the reverse strand, counting down.
TGTCTCCCACATATAGAGAATGACTAGAGCAACATGCGCTACCTAGGGTCCATTCATACAGGGAACATTCTTTGATACCTTGGTCACCAGCACTTATAGCACCTTTTGGATTAAAACATTAATGTGAATTTACACTGCAAGATCATTGTGAATGAGCGTTCATAAGAACACTTATTTCTGAATAGTCGTGCAATGAATAATATGGCAGCTTTAGAAGCAGCTGATTGACATTGCATGCTGCTATTTAGTTTGTGACCTACAAGTACATCCAGATCCTTCTCTTCAAGTGACTCTCCTAGTTTTACTCACCATAGAACATATGGTGCCCTCATGGTATTAGTGCCCAGATGCAAGACTTTACATTTATTGACAATTTTACATTTATTGACAATTAATCTTATCTGCCAAGTGGATGCCTAAACAATAAGTTTGTACAAATCAGCTTGTTACTTATAAAGCTCTTCCTTAGACTGCACAATACTGCATAGCCTGTGTCATCTATAAAAATAGAAACAACACTATTAATCCAGTCTTTTATATAATTAATAAATAATTAATAATAGAAGACCCATCACTGAACCCTTCCGGTCCACCACTTACAACCAGAGACCATTCGGAATAGCAGTCATTCACCATAACTCTGTCTGCGGGCTTCTCTACTCTCTTGTAAAGTATTACATTTTAATTTTAGAGCAACCCCTTTCATTTCTAAGAATTGAAGAAATGGGTATATACCTAAAGAAGATGTCTCCAAAGAGTGGGTGGGAGTTGTAGATTTGGATCCGCTGGAGGACCTCCATCCTAAGAGTATCCTTATGCATATTGTTCACTGTATAGCAGAGTTATGTGTAAGTACAAGATGCTACTGCCACTTTTTAACTACTGGTAATGTAATAACAAGTACAAGGAAGCCAAAGCTATGCATATCTATAGGAGACATACCATGAAGACTTTTCTTTGACTTGACCTTTACGCATTATCTTTCTGTTCATTTTATATTCATCAGCTGAGAGGTGTAATATCGCAGTGTTGCCGATCCCGGTGCACTATGATCCTCTCCACAGTCACAAACAAAAGATTATTTGCCCAATCTATTTCATCAATTTGTAACTAGAAGCAGCCAAACTTTGCTTCATACTTCCTCATTTTTGTACGTTAATGATTACTTACAGAAAAGTTAATCCTAATCGTTAATGCAGCCTTTGTACAATTGTCCATTAGTTTTTATTTCAACAGATTTCAGCTTCGGTCATAAATGTAAATTCATTGTGCTTAGTGAATGTTGATATTGGAGCTATCCCTAAAGTCATCCATAATATTAGATAGAAGATGGACGATTTTTACTTCTTGTGTAAAAATATTGTTTTTTTCAACTACTAGATATCTTTTAAAAGAGTTGGTTGGATGTGATAAGATGGGGTTATGGGTTATTTGTCTTTTACAGTGGTTTGGGCTGATCTCGATGGATTTTGGAAAAGGCAAAATAGTTTGACTTCCTGCGCTTTTCAATCTTGGTAAATCTCCACTACCACAAGAAAATGTGTTTTTCTTTTAATTTCATTAATACCATTGAAAAAAGGAATTTATGGGTAAAGCTGCCATGAATGGTACTATTGTGTCTACTGGATGTGTAACTATGTGCCTGCAATAGTAATTCGTAGTGATGCTAAAGAAGCACTCCTCCTCCTCCATTCAAAATTTTTATCCTCTTAATATATTGCAATCATTATATTATATAGCACTGTGCACTTACAATTGCTCATTTTGCCTTTCTACCCAGAAAATTATTTTCTTTTCTCTATGTAGAAATAGGAAGTCTGTTGTCCCTTCATGAGTCATCCCCCTCTTCAACTCCTGATCCAGCTGTATGGCTCCTCCCACTGTCAGGGACTTTTGCAGCGATGATTCATTCAGAGAAAATTGACCTCCTGTTTCTACATAGAGCTTAGAAGGACTCAACTAGTCAATATTTAACCCCTTTCTGCCATCGGACAGAATAGTACATCCGATGGCAGACCCCCTGCTTTGATGAAGGCTCCGGCGATGAGCCCGCATCAAAGCCAGGACATGTCAGCTGTTTTGTACAGCTGACATGTGCCCGCAATAGCGGCGGGTGGAATCCCGATCCACCCACCTCTATTAACTAGTTAAATGCGCTGTCAAACGCTGACAGCAGCATTTAACAAGCGCATCCGGCGATTGGGCCCGAAATGCGTGCACTGCTGACCCCCGTCACGTGACCGGGGGTCAGCGGTGCATTGGCATAACAACCAGAGGTCTTCTGAAGACCTCTATGGTTGTTGATGCCAGATTGCTGTGAGCGCCAACCTGTGGTCAGCGCTCATAGCAATGCAGCAATTCTACTTCATAGGAGCGATCTGAGCATCGCTCCTATGTAGCAGAACCGATCAGGCTATGCCAGCTTCTAGCCTCCCATGGAGGCTATTGAAGCATGGCAAAAGTAAAAAAAAATTAAAACATATATAAAGTTCATAATATATATAACACATATTTGGTATCACCGTGTTCAGAATCGCCTGATCTATCAATTAAGAAAAGGATTAACCTGATCGCTAAACGGCGCAGTGAGAAAAAAATTAAAAACGCCAGAATTACGTTTTTTTGGTCATCATGACATTGAATTAAAATGCAATAACGGTGATCATATCTGCACCAAAATGGTATCATTAAAAATGTCAGCTCGGCGAGCAAAAAATAAGCCCTCACCCGACTCAAGATCCCCAAAAAATGGAGACGCTACGGGTCTCGGAAAATTGCTCAAATTTTTTTAGCAAATTTTGGAATTCTTTTTCACCACTTAGATAAAGAAGAACCTAGACATGTTTGGTGTCTTCAAACTTGTAATGACCTGGAGAATCATAATGGCAGGTCAGTTTTAGCATTTAGTGAACCTAGCAAAAAAGCCAAACAAAAAACAAGTGTGGGATTGCACTTTTTTTGCAATTTCACCGCACTTGGAATTTTTTTCCCTTGTTCTAGTAAACGACATGGTAAAACCATTCAAAAGAACAACTTGTCCCGCAAAAATAAGCCCTCACATGGCCATATTGACGGAAAAATAAAAAAGTTATGGCTCTGGGAAGGAGGAGAGTGAAAAACGAAAACGCAAAACTGAAAAAAGCTCCGGGGGTTAATCATGTGATGTCATAGACCCAACGGAAAAGAGAAAAATTAGTTTGGTTGAAGGACAAAATGAGCAATTGTAAGTACTCAGTGATATAATTTTGATGATAGTGCTTTTTTAACTTTAGGTGGTAATACTGCCTGATGGCCATATGAAAATACAAATAAGACAAGGGTTACAGGTGTAGAAAAGGTACTAGGTAGTTTACAGTAGGGTACTCCTATCTGCTGGTATGCTCCTACAAAATGATGATTATGCGTAGCCTATATTTACCACTTTTTGGAGCTTGGCGTATAGGAGGACTCTGAGTGACAATGTCTTCCAGCCAGCATCTCCGCTATGTCCATACCATCTGAATATACATGTGGATGCAAGGGCTTTTTCTGATAGCAGAGAATCCTGTATCATGCACTAGAAGATGGATTTGGATGTACTGCTTTTGGGACGTTTTGGCAGCGACAGGGAGATTTGCCAATTCTTTTGGTATTCCATGAAGTTTCCCTTTTTTGTACAGCCTCCCAGACGTTCTGGTAAAGTTGGAAAGTATAGTGTAGCTGCTAATTTTGTTTTTAAAGGTCCAATTAACTGTGGTGTATTTTTAATAAACCGTTTCATAACTTAGCAGGTTGTATGGAGCGCTTATCTGTATTCAGTATATGTCATACTGGATTGCTATTTTTTCTTATGTAAAACTGACAAAACATTTTTCAAAGGGAAGTTCCCATTTTAGACACTTATGGTAATGTACAGTATATACACAGAATATGCCATAAATGTAAGATATCTGAGGGTACAACTTCTATAACCTACACCTGTGTCCTGCCAGGAAGCTTTGCTATTTCTGTGACATTGAAGTGAATGGAGAAAGCCTCTCATCTCTCAGACATTTTTGGCACATCTAGTGGACATGTATTAGAGCTTATGATGAACATTATAGAGGAAAGTGCTCCACTTGGAAGTCCCAATCTGCAAGCCAGATAGCTATTGTATACTTAGGCCATCCAGGTATTAAATCATCTAAATGGTCACAATGGGGATCCCATTAATTTGTGCTGTCGAAATGGCACCTAATTTAAAAGTGAAATATATACTTGGCATTAGAAATTGCGACTGTGTAGTACTAAGGAAATCTGGAAAACATGATGTGTTGCGGGCCATCAGGATGGGGTTTGGGAAACACTGGTTTAAACCTTAAACTTCCTGCCAACTCTCCCCCTTTGCCACTAGACTACATTTACCAATAGACAGAGCTGTATCTGTTCCACAGTTCACCAACGTCCACCCTTTGTGCACACCCACTCTACCTACAAAGCACCATCCTGAGACTCTTATGCAGTCTAAAGATGGATAAGTCGCTGTACACATATGGTCTCCTTCCTAACACCTACTATGTGCCGTCCTGAGACTCTCTTGCAGTCAGCCATGCTAAGGTTGATGACCCTTGCACCACAGAAGCTCAGTGCACTGCAGTGGAACAATAAATCATATAAAATATTCATTTATTAAAATGCAATCTAGCACTATGGAGCACTCAACACTAGTGCCTCTCACCATAGTTGCTAGTTCTTAAAATTACTGATCTGTGAAGCCTGCAATGTATCTCTACTCTCCCTACTCTTCTTTGCTCTTTGTACACATCACCAGTCACTGTAAAGTTGCCAAGGATTTTAAGTCACACCCCCCATGACATAATCATTCAGGACACACTGCAGAGCTAATGGATGAGTCATTCAAAGCACAGACTAGGGTACCGTTACACTAAACGACTTACCAACGATCACGACCAGCGATACGACCTGGCCGTGATCGTTGGTAAGTCGTTGTGTGGTCGCTGGGGAGCTGTCACACAGATAGCTCTCTCCAGCGACCAACGATCTGGGGAATGACTTTGGCATCGTTGAAACTGTCTTCAACGATGCCAAAGTCCCCCTGCAGCACCCGGGTAACCAGGGTAAACATCGGGTTACTAAGTGCAGGGCCGTGCTTAGTAACCCGATATTTACCCTGGTTACCATTGTAAAAGTTAAAAAAACACTACATACTCACATTCCGATGTCTGTCAGGTCCCCTGCCGTCAGCTTCCCGCACTGACTGTGTCAGCGCCAGCCGTAAAGCAGAGCACAGTGGTGACATCACCGCTGTGCTCTTCTTTACGGCCGGCACTGACAGTCAGTGCGGGAAGCTGACGGCGGGGGACGTGACAGACATCGGAATGTGAGTATGTAGTGTTTTTTTTTTTTAACTTTTACAATGGTAACCAGGGTAAATATCGGGTTACTAAGCGCGGCCCTGCACTTAGTAACCTGATATTTACCCTGGTTACAAGTGAACACATTGCTGGATCGGCGTCAAACACGCCGATCCAGCGATGACAGCGGGTGATCAGCGACCAAATAAAGGTCCTGATTATTCCCTACGACCAACGATCTCCCAGCAGGGGCCTGATCGTTGGTCGCTGTCACACATAACGAGATCGTTAGCGGGATCGTTGCTACGTCACAAAAAAGCGTGACGTTGCAACGATATCGTTATCGAAATCGTTATGTGTGAAGGTACCTTAAAAATCTCTGCACTCTGTGCTTTGACTGGAGGAAATGAGGAGCTACAGGTCACATGACCATGAAACAGAGTTGAATTTTAATAACAATGTAATTATGAAGTTTATTTATTTTTCACAATCTTTCCACTGCTCTAATAATCTGTGTGTCAGGAAAACCCCTTTAAACAAGCAAAACCATATTTTCGCAGACAAAAGAACGTCAAAAAAATGTCACAAAAAAAGGCAATTTGTTGAAGTTAAAAAGTGGCCAAAACTCCTGGATGTCGACCCCAGGTGTAAGTCGCTCCTTGATATGTGAACTTATCATTTCATTATATCATGGTCTTTGTAAGATCTGTCTGTTTTGTAGCCATTTCTCTATTTCTGGTTTTCCTCTGTTGGGCTTTCTATGGACATTGTTTTGGTGAGTCATAGTTCTTTAGGACTTGTGACATACTTTTGATCTCTTTTTGATAATATTACTGAAGATTTAGAAATAAAGTAAAGAAAAAAGTTTAAAGCAGGACTATACTGTAAATGATAAATGCTTCTGTGGGATATTCACTACAGGTGATGGTTAAATGAATATAGTTTTTTTTTATATCAACACAGAAGGAAAAAACCTTGGTTTGTACTTTATGGCATTTACTGTGATTTCATTATTGTTCTGGTTGCAATTGATGTTTCTTTCCTTTAGACTATTGTGCTGTCAAAAATACTGTTTAGTGAATTCTAAGAAATTTGGGTAATGAATATGAAGCAATAAGGTATATTTTATACATCAGCCCAAGGACAGGTTATAGCCTTCACCACACAGCTCCCTGAGCACTTTCCAGGTAGTCCCACAAAAAAGACACAGAAATCAGAAACCCTCATTTTTCTCTTTTGAGCTTCTGAACTGCTATAAAAAAAGCAGTGATTGAACGCTTCAGTTACTTTCCATAGTGTTATGGGTTGTTGGGCACCTCATATGCAAATTAGAACATGCCCGAAATTATTTTCCCCGAAAGCAGACCATGTGGACCACACACTTTAGACTGAATACTGTTGACATTTGTGGAATTTTCTAGCAGTTATCTTATGGTTATGTCCAGTCTAATAGTTGCCTTGCACATTGCATTACTGCCCCCCCAAATGACCATTTGGATAACAGCTATCTTACTTGGCTCAGCCGATTACCCCTGTGTTGTCTATGAGGCAGTCACTGCCATATTCCTCTGGTGGCAGCTTATCTCCCATCAGAACGCAAGGATCAGCCATTGGAATTCCAATGATTCGATCTTGCTCTCGTCCAGCATGCTCTGACACAGGAGAATCGGGAGGCCTCATACACATTTAACTGTAGGCCAATCAATATGTCAGTTTAATGGGTTTGGGGTCCTAATTTTATAGAAAGTTGATGAAGGTACATCGTACCTAAGTGCCAATGCTGTAGAAAAAGACAAGGACCGCACAGCCAAAAATCATGTTAATCTAATGCCGCTAGGCAAAAATTTACAAAACTGAACATGAGGTTCTTAGTTTCACATTCTGATCAGACTGTATGAAGCCCACCGCCACTTCATGGTGAACCTCATCTTACCTAGGGCCGTAACCAACAACAATGCACAATATTCCACAGTAAGTTCTACAATAAAGTTGTTAGATCACATGTCTGACAGTGGAGTGGGGTTTTATGTGAAATTTAAAAAACTGATTGTAAAACTTGATGTTACTCAACTATAAACCTAAACCGGTCAATAGTACTGATGTGAGTCAGTGCCAGGGGGCAGTCACAGCTCTCTATATAGTGAAAAGTGAATGAAGCCGCTACTGTTGCGCCTCTACTGAAAGCCAGAGGTTGCTGGGAGGAATAAAGTTAATTTCCTCTTAATGGTGCTTTCGGTGTGGTGGCTGCACAGCTTTAAAATGCTGTTAACCTGCAGATAAACCCCATATCTTCAGGTTAAAGGGAACCAGTCAAGTGAAAAAATGCTATTAATCTGCAAATATGGGGTTAATATACAGGTTAATTGCATTCTGAATTGGCCCGGCGCCCGCACTTAGAGACCGGTTGCTGGGATGAAATTAACTTTATTCCTCCCGGCAGAGTTTGGGTTTCAGTCATGGTGTGGCGCCGGCACAGTTTCAGTCACCACTTTGTGTATAAAGCGCTCTCGCTGTATCCGTGCCCCCGGCATTGACTGACAACCGGATCTAATGCTGAGCGAGCTGTCAGTCAGTGCTGGGAGCGCAGTTACAGCTGAAGCGCTCTATACCCAGAGCGGTGACTGAGCTCTGAACCTGCGCCGGTGCCACCCCCGACTGAACGCCGATGGCTGGGAGGAGTTCAGTCCCTCCTGGTAGTGGGGCTCCCAGTGCGAGTATGGGGCATCTTCTGAACGCTATTAACCTGCAGACTAATCCCATATCTGCAGGTCAATAGCGTTTTTTCACATGACAGATTACCTTTAAGTAATTGCTGATAAAGGTGATTTTAAAAGGCATATCATCCTTATCTATGCACTTTTTTGTACATAGATGTGTAGATTTGACTGTTTTTTAACCATTAAACACACAGTATAGCAGTCATGCTGTGATCGATACTCACGGTTTGTGAATTACATTGAACTTATTCAGCTCGGAATCTGTCATATTCTAAAAAAAAAGAAAGAAAGAAAAAAAAGTTACTTAAAGAGTTTACATGGGGAGAGAGGACACTTCTAATTTAAAAAAACTAGGTCCTTTTTTTATCTCCAGGGAAGTATGAAAGCGTCGGTGTTCTTTCGCGCTGCCAGGAAGTATAGTACATATTCATGCTTCTGCCTGTGTAGCCCTCACATGAGTTGTAGTCAGTGAAGAGGAGCTCAGGCTATCCTTCTCCTTAAAGGGAACCTGTCACCAGGTGTTTTCCATATTAAGTATAGTCAGCATCTTTCAGCACTCTGTTCCAGCACACTAGAATGCTGTGTGTACAGTATGTCCCCAACAAACTACATAAGGCACAAAAAAGACCTTTTATTATACTGACATATAGCGCAGTCCGGTCCGACGGGCATGTCTGGTCTTCATCCAGTGCCTCCTTTCTTCCTACGATTGCTATCCTCCTGCCCTGCTTTGTGTGCATGACACATACCACATCATTCACACAGTGTCCTGCTTCACATTGATGCACAGGTGCACTTGTCTCTGCCCTACCGGAGGCAGAACAAAGCACTTTAGTGCACATGTGCCGCCTTTACCTATTGGTGCTGGTTGGGCTTTCCCAGCGCATGCGCATTACAGTGCTTTGCTCCTCCCTCGGCAAGATAGAGAGAAGTGTGCCTGCACAGAAGTGCGATGGACTGTCGACACTGTGTGGATGACATAGGACTAGTCATCCACATGAAGAAGGGAAGAAAGATGGCGACTGTAGGAAGATGGGAGGTGTTGGATCAAGACCAGAGACACCCATCAGACCGGACCGCACCCTTGTGACTATAATAAAAGGTCTTTTTGTGTCTTGTATAGTGGATAGTGGAGAGACATTCAGCATTCTAGTGTGCTGTAAAAGCGGCTTAAAGATGTTGGCCATACTTTTTATGAGGAAAACTTGGTGACAGGTTCCCTTTAAAGTTGCATTTGCTTAGAATTCTCATTCACAAATATTGGGTAATCAGATTACCCGACAAGTCAGCAAAAAACTTGTGTGTTTGGTGATTGAATCATTTATGCCGACATAAAAAAATCATCTTTATTGGCATAACATCACCCCATGTACACAATCGTGTACTGCCAATAACATGATACTGTATGAGGACAGATCGCGTTGGCCATCATATTACCAAACGTTCTGTCCTCTTCAGTACTCTTCGATCAGTTTAAACAAGTGCTGATTAACTAAGATATAGTTGAGAGAGGCTCGGTAACAAGCTGGGATGAATTACCTGAAGGCCCACTACACACCCGTGAAATGTATCTCAATTCCTGGCCCGACCACCGAGTCTCCTGATCTGAGCCAACTGCCCTGTGAGCTGCGTGAAACCGGCCTAGGCATTCTCATAGAAGGAAACAACTACTGATGCACGATGTTCTTCTATCAGACAACATACTGTACAGCCATGATCCCCAAACAGGAGTCAAATTTGTCTTCTACAGATATTATTGTACACTAATGGCACCAAGAATGGCGAAAAATGTCTATATTTTGACACTAACGTCAAAATAATTTAACTCGCAGATGACCGTAACTATTATATTGCGTTGGTCATATCATTACTTGACTTCCACCTTTTTAGTTTTCAGTATTGCTAATACACACCGTCAATTATGAAAGCAGCTACACAGAGTTAGGAAAATCAAAAATACTGTCCTGGGTTAAGAAAAGGAGGATATAGAATCTCATAATATTAGATCTCATGTGGTTTATGCATTATTTACCAGAGTATTGCCCTTTGAAGTAACATAAGTAAGCAGATGGGAAGTATATATAGGTCCTCTGTGAACGTGATGAATGTGTGTTTTATACCACATGCAGGTTACACATAACAGATGGAGAACAAAACATATACTGTACTGAGAACAGAAACTGCAAATTAAGTCACTTTTTTTTTAGAATACAGTTTACGAAAAAATACACAAACTCCAAAACTCCATGAAGTCAAGAATGTCTGGTTTTAAATAAAAGCTTGAATTAAGCCTAATAGGTACACCCAAAGGGCAAAAGTACTTTTTATTTATTGCATTCAGGTTTTTCATTCTGCCCCTTAATTATAGATGTATAAAATGGAGCACCTAGCCATGTGGAAAATATATGGTGCGGAACTCAGTAAGAGCACTGGCACCTTTAATGAAACAAAAATATAAATAGTGTTAAAAAGAACCAGAATGGTACATAGAATAAATTGGGGAATATACAAACCAAAAAAAGGTCACTCAATCTAACCAACCAACCAACCACCCAAAAATAGGGATTAAGCCAACTTATATACTGTAGATCAAATAATATCATTACCACTAAATAATAACACCAAGGATGCAAATATATGCAAAAATAGCAATAATATAATGAGATGACATTGAATGTGAGAACCAAATTACCAATAAGGAGATGCATGTGTGGTGCCCCTGAGGGTCCAGTCGCCACAGAGGTACTGCACCTCAGCCAGAGGTGTGATACTCCACTCTCGGGTAAGGAGGGGACACTACCCAGGACCCACACACTAGCATCTAACACTAGACCTCTATAGGCCTGGAGGGAACTAGGTAGAGGGTGTGGGTGGAGGAAGGAGAGAAAAAGAAGAGAGAGAAGGTGTCCTAGGGGCACGGGTAGTGAGGAATCCACCCGTGGGTCCTGTATCCACACCGACTGTAGTTGGATGGAGGGACCAGGTCGCAGTAGGGTAACCAGCCCCCAGACTAGTGGAGAACTAGAAGGCTCAGCTAGCCAGCCAGAGGCTGTGGTATCTGTATGTGCCACAGCCACAATCACACACACTCGCTGAAAAAGGTAGCCACATAGGATGAAGGGGACCAGGAGGACATCACCCAACAAGATCCGAGGCTGCTGGTTTGGGACACTGTGTGTGAAGGCACAGGGTAGGAAAGGCGAGAGCCAGCACAGTGAGATGGCCAGGTGTTGTGATTTTGCTTTTTGCTCCCTCTAGTGGTCATTAGTGATTTGACTCTGGAGCATCTGTCTTTTTCTATATCCTCACCTGGGCCGTTAGTTCAGGGGCGTTGCTATATAAGCTCCCTGGACCTTCAGTTCAATGCCTGGCATCGTTGAAATCAGAGCTAATCTGTTGTGCTCTTGTCCTCTGATCCTGGTTCCTGTTTTTCAAGCTAAGTCTGCTTCTTTGCTTTTTGCTTTTGTTTTGTTTGGTATTTTTGTCCAGCTTGTTCCTATCTGTATCCTGACCTTTGCTGGAAGCTCTAGGGGGCTGGTGTTCTCCCCCCGGACCGTTAGACGGTTCGGGGGTTCTTGAATCTCCAGCGTGGATTTTTATAGGGTTTTTGTTGACCAGATAAGTTATCTTGCTATATTCTGCTATTAGTAAGCTGGCCTCTCTTTGCTGAACCTGGTTCATTTCTGTGTTTGTCATTTCCTCTTACCTCACCGTTATTATTTGTGGGGGGCTTGTATCTTGCTTTGGGGTCCCTTTCTCTGGAGGCAAGAGAGGTCTTTGTTTTCTTCTCCTAGGGGTAGTTAGATTCTCCGGCTGGCGCGAGTCATCTAGCGATCACCGTAGGCTTGATCCCCGGCTACTTCTAGTGTTGGCGTTAGGAGTAGCTATTTGGTCAACCCAGTTACCACAGCCCTATGAGCTGGATTTTTGTATCTTGCTGACTTACACGTTCCTCTGAGACCCTGTCCACTGGGGTCATAACAGTATGCCAGGCCAGTATTAAATGTTTAATGCATTGCAGAAGTGGGATTATAAGAAAGAAAATTTTGAGTTTTTTTTTCCCTCTCTCATTTTTTTTTTTTCTTTTCCCCTTTACCTCAGAGTGGCTTAAGCTTGCTGCAGACATGAATGTCCAGACCTTGATTACAAGTGTGGACCAGCTTGCCGCTCGTGTGCAGGGTATACAAGATTATGTTACCAGAAATCCTAGGTCTGAACCCAAGATTCCGATTCCTGAACTGTTTTCAGGAGACCGATTTAAGTTTAGGAATTTCAGGAATAATTGTAAATTATTTTTGTCCCTGAAACCTTGTTCGTCTGGAGACTCTGCTCAACAAGTAAAAATTGTTATTTCATTCTTACGGGGTGACCCTCAGGATTGGGCTTTTTCGTTGGCGCCAGGAGATCCGGCATTGGCTGATATTGATGCGTTTTTTCTGGCGCTCGGTTTACTTTATGAGGAACCCAATCTTGAGATTCAGGCAGAGAAAGCCTTGCTGGCTATGTCTCAGGGCCAAGACGAGGCTGAGGTGTATTGCCAAAAATTTCGGAAATGGTCCGTGCTGACACATTGGAACGAGTGTGCACTGGCCGCTAATTTTAGAAATGGCCTTTCTGAGGCCATTAAGAATGTTATGGTGGGTTTTCCCATTCCCACAGGTCTGAATGATACCATGTCCCTGGCTATTCAAATTGACCGGCGGTTGCGGGAGCGCAAAACCGCAAATTCCCTCATGTTGTTGTCTGAACAGACACCTGATGTGATGCAATGTGATAGAAAAACCGCAAATTCCCTCATGGTGTTGTCTGAACGGACACCTGATTTGATGCAATGTGATAGAATCCTGACTAGAAATGAGAGGAAAATTCATAGACGCCGGAATGGCTTGTGCTACTACTGTGGTGATTCTACACATGTTATCTCAGCATGCTCTAAACGTATATCTAAGGTTGTTAGTCCTGTCACCGTTGGTAATTTGCATCCTAAGTTTATTCTGTCTGTAACTTTGATTTGCTCACTGTCATCTTATCCTGTCATGGCGTTTGTAGATTCAGGTGCTGCCCTGAGTCTTATGGATCTCTCATTTGCTAAGCGCTGTGGTTTTATTCTTGAACCATTAGAAAATCCTATCCCTCTTAGGGGTATTGATGCTACGCCATTGGCAGAAAATAAGCCGCAGTATTGGACACAGGTTACCATGTGCATGACTCCTGAACACCGCGAGGTGATACGTTTTCTCGTTCTACATAAAATGCATGATTTGGTTGTTTTGGGGCTGCCATGGTTACAGACCCATAATCCAGTCCTTGACTGGAAGGCTATGTCAGTGTCTAGTTGGAGCTGTCGTGGTATTCATGAGGATTCCCTGCCTGTGTCTATTGCTTCTTCTACGCCTTCGGAAGTTCCGGAGTACTTGTCTGATTATCAGGATGTCTTTAGCGAGTCCAGGTCCAGTGCATTGCCTCCTCATAGGGAATGTGACTGTGCAATAGATTTGATTCCAGGCAGTAAATTTCCTAAGGGAAGACTGTTTAATCTGTCGATACCTGAACATACCGCTATGCGTTCATAGATCAAGGAGTCTCTGGAGAAAGGACACATCCGTCCGTCTTCTTCCCCTCTTGGTGCGGGATTCTTTTTTGTGGCTAAAAAGGACGGATCTTTGAGGCCTTGTATTGACTATCGGCTTTTAAATAAGATCACTGTCAAATTTCAGTATCCTTTGCCGCTGTTGTCTGACTTGTTTGCCCGGATTAAAGGTGCCAAGTGGTTTACCAAGATAGACCTTCGTGGTGCGTACAACCTTGTGCGCATTAAGCAAGGGGATGAATGGAAAACCCCATTCAATACGCCCGAAGGTCATTTTGAGTACTTGGTGATGCCTTTTGGGCTCTCTAATGCCCCTTCAGTTTTTCAGTCCTTTATGCATGACATTTTCCGGAACTATCTGGATAAATTTCTGATCGTTTATCTGGATGATATTCTGGTTTTTTCTGATAATTGGGACTCGCATGTGGAGCAGGTCAGGATGGTCTTTAAAATTTTGCGTGAAAATTCTTTGTTTGTCAAGGGCTCAAAGTGTCTTTTTGGTGTACAGAAGGTTCCCTTTTTGGGGTTCATTTTTTCCCCTTCTGCTGTGGAGATGGACCCAGTCAAGGTCCGAGCTATTCTTGATTGGACTCAGCCCTCGTCAGTTAAGAGTCTTCAGAAGTTCTTGGGTTTCGCTAACTTCTACCGTCGTTTTATCGCTAACTTTTCTAGCATTGTGAAACCTTTGACGGATATGACCAAGAAGGGCTCCGATGTGGTTAATTGGGCTCCTGCTGCCGTGGAGGCTTTCCAGGAGTTGAAACGTCGGCTTACTTCGGCGCCTGTTTTGTGCCAGCCTGATGTCTCGCTTCCCTTTCAAGTTGAGGTGGATGCTTCAGAGATTGGAGCAGGGGCCGTTTTGTCGCAGAGAGGCCCTGGTTGCTCTGTTATGAGACCTTGCGCCTTTTTCTCTAGGAAGTTTTCGCCTGCGGAGCGAAATTATGATGTGGGCAATCGGGAGTTGTTGGCCATGAAATGGGCATTTGAGGAGTGGCGTCATTGGCTCGAGGGTGCTAAGCATCGTGTGGTGGTCTTGACTGATCACAAAAATCTGATGTATCTCGAGTCTGCTAAACGCCTGAATCCTAGACAGGCCCGCTGGTCATTGTTTTTCTCCCGTTTTGACTTTGTTGTCTCGTATTTACCAGGTTCAAAAAATGTGAAGGCCGATGCTCTTTCCAGGAGCTTTGTGCCTGATGCTCCTGGAGTCGCTGAACCTGTTGGTATTCTTAAGGATGGTATTATCTTGTCAGCTATTTCTCCAGATCTGCGACGTGTGTTGCAGAGATTTCAGGCTGATAGGCCTGATTCTTGTCCACCTGACAGACTGTTTGTGCCTGATAAGTGGACCAGCAGAGTCATTTCCGAGGTTCATTCCTCGGTGTTGGCAGGTCACCCAGGAATTTTTGGCACCAGAGATCTGGTGGCCAGATCCTTTTGGTGGCCTTCCTTGTCTAGGGATGTGCGGTCATTTGTACAGTCCTGTGGGACTTGTGCTCGAGCTAAGCCTTGCTGTTCTCGTGCCAGCGGGTTGCTCTTGCCCTTGCCTGTCCCTAAGAGACCTTGGACACATATCTCCATGGATTTCATTTCTGATCTTCCGGTGTCTCAGGGCATGTCTGTTATCTGGGTGATATGTGATCGCTTCTCCAAGATGGTCCATTTGGTTCCTTTGCCTAAGCTGCCTTCCTCTTCCGATCTGGTTCCTGTGTTTTTCCAGAACGTGGTTCGTTTGCACGGCATCCCTGAGAATATTGTGTCAGACAGAGGATCCCAGTTCGTTTCCAGATTCTGGCGATCCTTTTGTAGTAGGATGGGCATTGACTTGTCGTTTTCGTCTGCTTTCCATCCTCAGACTAATGGACAGACGGAGCGAACTAATCAGACTTTGGAGGCTTATTTGAGGTGTTTTGTCTCTGCTGATCAGGACGATTGGGTGACCTTCTTGCCGTTAGCTGAGTTTGCCCTTAATAATCGGGCTAGTTCCGCCACCTTGGTTTCGCCGTTCTTCTGCAACTCTGGTTTCCACCCTCGTTTTTCTTCGGGTCATGTGGAACCTTCTGACTGCCCTGGGGTGGATTCTGTGGTGGATAGGTTGCAGCGGATCTGGAATCTTGTGGTGGACAACTTGAAGTTGTCACAGGAGAGGGCTCAGCGCTTTGCCAACCGCCGCCGCGGTGTGGGTCCCCGACTACGTGTTGGGGATTTGGTGTGGCTTTCTTCCCGCTTTGTTCCTATGAAGGTTTCCTCTCCCAAATTTAAACCTCGTTTTATTGGTCCTTACAAGATATTGGAAATTCTTAATCCTGTATCCTTTCGCCTGGATCTTCCTGTGTCGTTTGCTATCCACAACGTGTTTCATAGGTCCTTGTTGCGGCGGTACGTTGTGCCTGTGGTTCCTTCTGCTGAGCCTCCTGCTCCGGTGTTGGTTGAGGGCGAGTTGGAGTACGTGGTGGAGAAGATCTTGGATTCTCGTCTCTCCAGGCGGAGGCTTCAGTACCTGGTCAAGTGGAAGGGCTATGGTCAGGAAGATAATTCCTGGGTGGTCGCCTCTGATGTTCATGCGGCCGATTTAGTTCGTGCCTTTCACGCCGCTCATCCTGATCGCCCTGGTGGTCGTGGTGAGGGTTCGGTGACCCCTCACTAAGGGGGGGGGGGTACTGTTGTGATTTTGCTTTTTGCTCCCTCTAGTGGTCATTAGTGATTTGACTCTGGAGCGTCTGTCTTTTTCTATATCCTCACCTGGGCCGTTAGTTCAGGGGCGTTGCTATATAAGCTCCCTGGACCTTCAGTTCAATGCCTGGCATCGTTGAAATCAGAGCTAATCTGTTGTGCTCTTGTCCTCTGATCCTGGTTCCTGTTTTTCAAGCTAAGTCTGCTTCTTTGCTTTTTGCTTTTGTTTTGTTTGGTATTTTTGTCCAGCTTGTTCCTATCTGTATCCTGACCTTTGCTGGAAGCTCTAGGGGGCTGGTGTTCTCCCCCCGGACCGTTAGACGGTTCGGGGGTTCTTGAATCTCCAGCGTGGATTTTTATAGGGTTTTTGTTGACCAGATAAGTTATCTTGCTATATTCTGCTATTAGTAAGCTGGCCTCTCTTTGCTGAACCTGGTTCATTTCTGTGTTTGTCATTTCCTCTTACCTCACCGTTATTATTTGTGGGGGGCTTGTATCTTGCTTTGGGGTCCCTTTCTCTGGAGGCAAGAGAGGTCTTTGTTTTCTTCTCCTAGGGGTAGTTAGATTCTCCGGCTGGCGCGAGTCATCTAGCGATCACCGTAGGCATGATCCCCGGCTACTTCTAGTGTTGGCGTTAGGAGTAGCTATTTGGTCAACCCAGTTACCACAGCCCTATGAGCTGGATTTTTGTATCTTGCTGACTTACACGTTCCTCTGAGACCCTGTCCACTGGGGTCATAACACCAGGGAAGGAACATAAGAAGGGTACTGGCAAAGTGGAACCCAAATTACCTGAGAGCTGGCTGGACGACAGACCCAGAGGACACAGCACCCGGCTGGGACTGCATTTAAGAACTGTGAGTAAAAGTGTGGAAACTGCACCCTGCTGTGTCCTCTGAATTATCACTGCATCATCTGCCCTGCATCACAACATCCATCATTAACTTTAACACCTTAACTGCCCTGGGGTCTAGCTCTACACATAGAGAGCTGAAACACCTCTGCTGCGTCACCATCTGCCCCATTGGACCTGAACTGCAGCGTTGGCCATTTCCCTATTGCCGAGTACCACGGATTGCATCACGAACTAACCCCTATAAACTTTATTTCCCCTTTAATTGACTTTTATTGGTTGCCCAGGGCCAAGGACCGGGTCACTGCTGCCATGATAACCCCCATTAAGAACCGATGGACCCGGCCCGAGTACCCTACGGTCCAAGCGGGCGCTCCACATGCCTTACAGGAAGTAGTATTTGTAAATTTTGCAATACCTGAGCCCAAGTAATATGGTAGAACTAATATCACATAATGATCATACTTAGCCGCTCAATCTCCTAAAACAATACCCAAAAGTGCTGAAATCCAGAAATAAGTGAATCATAAGCCTAAAATGAATTATAATGAAGATTGTCACTGATATCATAAAGGCAGAAGGTGACGAGAGAGAAATGAGGTGGAAAAAGATGCCCAACCAGTATTGCTGCACTTCTGTGGAAGCAACAAAGTGTGGCTATACGCACGGGTTAATTTTTAAATAATTTGAGCAATTAATAATAACCTTAAAAAATAGTAAAAATAGTAAGGATTAGATGCTGACATTTTTCAGGTGTTCTTATGGTGTATTTGATTACATACTGTGAAGAATAGAGAGATTGTGATGAAGGTCCTGTCTGAAGGGGTCTTCATCAGAGAAAACAACTTTACTCCTGTCATCTGCAGTCATCGTATGTCCTGCAATGTCATATTCTATTATGAAGCCTCCAACATACTGTTTGGGACATCTGGATAAAGGTTTGTCAAGAAAAAAAAAAGGTGAGCGCTACCATGGCTCCTGTGTCTGCCAACAGTAAAGCATCATGTGTGGGGTGAATTTTTAACCATGGAGGGGGCTTTCTCACAATTTTGCCTAAAAACATGGCCATGAATAAAGAATGGGATCTAAATATTCGTCTAGTGCAACTTCTCCCAGCGATCCAGGAGCAATTTGGTGATGAACAATTCTTTTTACCAGCATGATGGAGACTATGTCACAGGACAAAATAGATAACTAAGTGGATTTGTGAACAAAAGATTGAAATTTTGGGTCCTTGGCCTGGAGGCTTCCAGATTTCATCCCATTGAGAACCTGTGTTCAATCTTCAAAAAGTAGGGAAACAAAAACACAGAAATTGCTGACGGGATTTGGCCCAGAAGCTGATATCCAGCTCCCAGGGCTAAGGGAGGAAGCCTTGAAAAACAAGGTTCAACACACTGGACATATTGAGTCTTAATAATAATTAATAAACTTGATGTAATTGTCAATAAAAGTTCAACAAGTTATGAAAGTGCCAATAATTGTACTTCAGTAACCAGAGAAACATCTGACTAAAATATGGAAAAACACAGAAGCAGCAAATTTTGTGAAGACCAAAATTTAGGTCAGAATCAAACCTTTGGGCCACGACTGTATATAATATCTCAGTACGGCAGTGTTCTGTAGTTTGTGACTCTCTGACTACTGCAAAACTGCAACTCCCAGCAGGTAGTATCACATCAGGCCCTGTCAGATAAAATAATATACCTTATATCTTAGAAGGCTTCTTCTCGTAGGCGTCTGTGATGTCCAACTGTCTACAGTTCTCGGTTACTGAAACTTTAGAACATTATAGCTTATAATAAAGTTGAACCATGGACTTGGAACTTTCGTTGTGTGATATACGTTTATGGCCACACAGACGCTTGAAATTTCCTCAATGTTTTTACATAATAGGAAGGAAATTGTAAGTACTAATGTCATACAAGTTTACAGTAGCAGCTGCCGGCCCCGGGGAGAAGACGCTGAAGGCATCTCGTATCGCACTACAAATGCTTCAATGATTATAGTCAAAGAACAACAGATGGAATACAAACTTTAATTAATCTCAGGTGGCTTTTTTATGTTTGTTAACAAAGATGTAAAAACTCCGTTCCGCAGCTAAAGTAAATCTCACAATGGCAATGGAAGGCCCTCGCCTTCCCGACACAGGTCTGACAGCTGTAATTTAGGTTTATATAATGTTTATGATACATTGTGACAAGTCAGCAGTTTAGAAATGGAGGCAATGTTGGACGGATTATTTTTTTTTCTATTTTATTTTACATTTTACACATTAATTGTGCACCTTTTCCAACTTAATTGAAGGTTTTTCAGAGGTTGTATAATTACATCGCAGTCTGCAAATATCGGACTGTCAGAAATAAGATTAAGAATTATAGCGCAGAGTTTACTTCCTTCCTTGGTGCTTGGTGGTTTCTTTTGACTTTCTTTTGTTTTTACTTCCTCTCTTGTCTAAATGGTTGATAATAAACTGGCTCCGCAAGAACATTAATGAGACTAAGAAGTTGGTTAGAAATGACTGAAGGGTCCTTTACACAACACTTTAAAGTAATTTGTCACTGGAGTTCACATTACAAGTTGCCTAAATTATTAATCACTAAAGATCTCATAGACCTGAGGAACATGGTGTACTTACTTTGAAAATTTATGCCAAAATGACTGTATAATACTGATATTAAACCCCTTTCTGGCATAGGATGCCTAGGTACATTCTATGTCAGATGTTGGTGTATGACGCAGGCTCAGGAGCTGAGCTCGTTCCATACCAAACAGGTGCTGGCTGTGTTCTACTACTGGCATCTGCCTATAACAGTGAGTCCAGATGAAGACTTTATTCTCAGAGAGGAAAGGCATTGATAGGCCCATGTATACGAGAAATGCCTTATTGTGGCTACAAGGTACACATAAACTGGCCAATTTATGGGCTAAATTTTCTAAATTTTTCATATTATGAGTGCATTAATGCAATTCAATTTTCATGTTTCATGTTGGCATGTTTTGGCGCTACAGTGTGCTCCCTTATTTACTTGACTGTATACGAGTTGGTGACTCTAGGCTCAGCACCTGTTCACACTTAGTCTATGTTTGGATGTGACGGTCAGCTGGTTCGTTATCCTCTGGGAGGTTCCTATATAGCTCTGTTTTGCTTTCACTTGTTGCCGGCTGTCGATGTAATCAGTGCTATTCAGATTCCTTCTGACTACCTTGCTCCCAGTCCATCCAGGACAAGCTAAGTTTTGTTTGCTCATTTTTTGATCAGCAGTAGTGTTGAGCGATACCGTCCGATACTTGAAAGTATCGGTATCGGAAAGTATCGGCCGATACCGGCAAAATATCGGATCCAATCCGATACCGATACCCGATACCAATACAAGTCAATGGGACTCAGGTATCGGACGGTATTCCTGATGGTTCCCAGGGTCTGAAGGAGAGGAAACTCTCCTTCAGGCCCTGGGAACCATATAAATGTGTAAAATAAAGAATTAAAATAAAAAATATCGCTATACTCACCTGTCCGACGCAGCCGGGACCTCGGCGATTGTAAGCGGCAGCGTTGTTTCTTTAAAATTCGCGCTTTTACTTGCTTACGTGAATTCCCGGCTTCTGATTGGTCAGGGCGGCCATGTTGCCGGGACTCGGACCAATCACAGCAAGCCGTGACGAAATTACGTCACGGCTTGCTGTGATTGGTCCGCGTCCCGGCAATATGGCGCCGTGACCAATCACAAGCCGTGACGTCACGGGAGGCTGGACACGCGCGCTTTTCAAAATAAGCGCGTGTCCAGCCTCCCGTGACGTCACGGCTTGTGATTGGTTAATGGCGGCCATGTTCCTGGGACGCGGACCAATCACAGCAAGCCGTGACGTAATTTCGTCACGGCTTGCTGTGATTGGTCCGCATCCCGGCAATATGGCGCCGTGACCAATCACAAGCCGTGACGTCACGGGAGGCTGGACACGCGCTTATTTTGAAAAGCGCGCGTGTCCAGCCTCCCGTGACGTCACGGCTTGTGATTGGTTAATGGCGGCCATGTTCCTGGGACGCGGACCAATCACAGCAAGCCGTGACGTAATTTCGTCACGGCTTGCTGTGATTGGTCCGCATCCCGGCAATATGGCGCCGTGACCAATCACAAGCCGTGACGTCACGGGAGGCTGGACACGCGCGCTTTTCAAAATAAGCGCGTGTCCAGCCTCCCGTGACGTCACGGCTTGTGATTGGTTAATGGCGGCCATGTTGCCGGGACGCGGACCAATCACAGCAAGCCGTGACGTAATTTCGTCACGGCTTGCTGTGATTGGTCCGAGTCCCGGCAACATGGCCGCCCTGACCAATCAGAAGCCGGGAATTCACGTAAGCAAGTAAAAGCGCGAATTTTAAAGAAACAACGCTGCCGCTTACAATCGCCGAGGTCCCGGCTGCGTCGGACAGGTGAGTATAGCGATTTTTTTTATTTTAATTCTTTCTTTTACACCTTTTTACATTAATGTTGTTTCGATACCGATATCCGATATTACAAAAATATCGGATCTCGGTATCGGAAATTCCGATACAGCAAGTATCGGCCGATACCCGATACTTGCAGCATCGGAATGCTCAACACTAATCAGCAGTGTTTATCATGTTTTCTTGTCCAGCTTGCTAAAATGTGATTCCCTCGCTTGCTGGATGCTCTAGTGGACTGAGTTTCTCCCCACACACCATTAGTTGGTGCGTGGGTTCTTGAAATCTCAGGATGGATATTTTGTAAGGGTTTTTTATTGATCGCATAGACCCCTGCTCTATTTTCTGCTTTCTAGTACTAGTGGGCCTCTTTTGCTGAATCTGATTTCATCCCTACGTATGTGCCTTCTTCTTACTTCACCGTTAATATTTGTTGGGGGCTTCTATATCTTTGGGGATTATTTCTCTGGAGGCAAGCGAGGTCTTTGTTTCTCTTTAGGGGTAGCTAGTTCCTCAGGCTGGCTCGAGACGTCTAGGAATTTTTTAGGCATGTTCACCGGCTACCTCTATTTGTGTTGGATAGGTTCAGATTTGCGATCAGTCCAGTTACCATCTCCCTAGAGCTTGTCCTTAGTTTATTCACTTGCTGGTCTATTCGTGATCTTCAGCCACTAAGGATCATAATAGTGCAGCCAGCCCTTAAAGTGTTAAATGCATGGCAGAAGCAGGAGAAAAGAAGCCTTGAGAATTTTTTTGTTGTTGTTGTTGTTGTTGCTGTGTGTCTAGCTGCGGTGGCTAGCTTCTCTCCTCCTCTTAATCTTGGTGTGGCTCTGAGTTCAGCTGCTGACATGGATGTCCAGAGCTTGGCTTCCAGTCTGGATCATCTTGCTGCTAGGGTTCAAAGTATTCAGGATTTTGTTGTTCACAGTCCTATGTCAGAGCCTCGAATACCTATTCCGGAGTTGTTTTCTGGAGATAGATCTAGGTTCCTGAATTTTAGGAACAATTGTAAGTTGTTTCTTTCTTTGAAACCTCGTTCCTCTGGTGATGCCGTTCAGCAAGTTAAGATTATCATTTCCTTTTTGCGCGGTGACCCTCAAGATTGGGCCTTCGCATTGGCGCCAGGGGATCCTGCATTGCTTAGTGTAGATGCGTTTTTTCTAGCCCTTGGATTGCTCTATGAGGAACCTAATCTTGAGAACCAGGCTATTGGCCCTCTCGCAGGGGCAAGATGAAGCAGAGGTGTACTGCCAGAAATTTCAGAAATGGTCGGTGCTTACTCAGTGGAATGAGTGTGCCCTGGCTGCAAATTTCAGAGAAGGTCTTTCTGAAGCCATTAAGAATGTCATGGTGGGGTTCCCTATGCCTGCAGGTCTGAATGAGTCAAAGACTCTGGCCATTCAGATTGATCGGTGTTTGCGGGAGCGCAAACCTGTGCACCATTTGGCGGTGTCTTCTGAACAGACACCTGAATCTATGCAATGTGACAGAATTCTGACCAGAAGTGAACGGCAAAATTATAGACGGCAAAATGGGTTGTGCTTTTACTGTGGTGACTCAGCTCAAGTTATCTCAGCATGCTCTAAGCGCAAAAAAAGGTTGATAAATCTGTCACCATTGGTACTTTACAGCCTAAGTTCATTTTGTCTGTTACCCTGATTTGTGCCCTGTCATCTTACCCGGTTATGGCTTTTGTAGATTCAGGTGCCGCCCTGAGTCTGATGGATTGGTCATTTGCCAGGCGCTGTGGTTTTGATTTGGAGCCTTTAAAATTCCCTATTCCACTAAGGGGAGTTGATTCTACACCATTGGCTACGAATAGACCTCAGTACTGGACACAAGTGACCATGTGCATGACTCCTGTTCATCAGGAGGTGATTCGCTTTCTTGTACTACATAATATGCATGATGTCGTCGTGTTGGGTCTACCATGGTTGCAGACTCATAATCCAGTCCTGGATTGGAAAGCTATGTCGGTGTCAAGTTGGGGTTGTCAGGGAATTCATGGTGACGCTCCTGTGGTGTCAATTGCTTCGTCCACTCCTTCTGAAGTCCCTACGTTTTTGTCAGACTACCAGGATGTATTTGAGGAGCCCAAACTCAATTCTCTACCTCCTCATAGGGACTGTGATTGTGCTATAAATTTGATTCCTGGTAGTAAGTTTCCTAAGGGACGACTTTTCAATTTATCTGTGCCGGAGCATGCTGCCATGAGGAGTTATATAAAGGAGTCTTTAGAGAAGGGACATATTCGCCCGTCCTCATCCCCTCTTGGTGCAGGATTCTTTTTTGTGGCTAAAAAGGATGGTTCCCTGAGACCCTGTATTGATTATCGCCTTTTGAATAAAATCACGGTCAAATTTCAGTATCCTTTGCCATTGTTAACTGATTTGTTTGCTCGCATTAGGGGGTCTAGTTGGTTCACCAAGATAGATCTTCGTGGTGCGTATAACCTTGTGCGTATAAAACAGGGTGATGAATGGAAAACTGCATTTAATACGCCTGAAGGCCATTTTGAGTACTTGGTGATGCCTTTTGGACTTTCTAATGCTCCTTCAGTCTTTCAGTCCTTTATGCATGACATCTTCCGTGAATATCTGGATAAGATTATGATTGTGTATCTGGATGATATTCTGGTTTTTTCGGATGATTGGGAGTCTCATGTTAAGCAGGTCAGGATGGTCTTTCAGGTCCTGCGTGACAATGCTTTATTTGTGAAGGGCTCAAAATGTCTTTTTGGAGTCCAGAAGATTTCTTTTTTGGGTTTCATTTTTTCTCCTTCTACTATTGAGATGGACCCAGTCAAGGTTCAGGCTATTCATGACTGGACGCAGCCTACATCTGTTAAGAGTCTTCAGAAGTTCTTGGGTTTTGCTAATTTTTACCGTCGCTTCATAGCTAATTTTTCTGGCGTTGTTAAGCCTTTGACGAATTTGACCAAGAAGGGTTCTGATGTGACTAATTGGTCTTCTGCGGCTGTGGAGGCCTTTCGGGAGCTGAAGCGTCGGTTTTCTTCGGCTCCGGTCTTGTGTCAGCCAGATGTCTCACTTCCCTTCCAGGTGGAGGTTGATGCTTCCGAGATTGGAGCGGGGGCTGTTTTGTCGCAGAGAAGCCCCGATGGCTCTGTGATGAAGCCATGTGCTTTCTTTTCAAGAAAGTTTTTGCCTGCCGAGCGGAATTATGATGTCGGTAATCGGGAGCTGTTGGCTATGAAGTGGGCTTTTGAGGAGTGGCGACATTGGCTCGAGGGAGCTAAACATCGTGTGGTGGTCTTGACTGATCACAAGAATTTAATTTAATTTATCTCGAGTCGGCCAAGCGGCTGAATCCCAGACAGGCTCGTTGGTCGTTGTTTTTCTCTCGTTTTGATTTCATGGTCTCGTACCTGCCGGGTTCGAAGAATGTGAAGGCTGATGCTCTTTCTAGGAGTTTTGTGCCTGACTCTCCTCGAGATTCAGAGCCGGCTGGTATCCTTAGAGAAGGGGTGATTTTGTCTGCCATCTCCCCAGATTTGCGACGTGTGCTGCAAGAGTTTCAGGCGGATAGACCTGACCGCTGTCCACCGGAGAGACTGTTTGTCCCGGATAGATGGACCAACAGAGTCATCTCCGAGGTTCATTCTTCGGTGTTGGCGGGCCAACCTGGAATATTTGGTACCGGAGACTTGGTGGCCAGGTCTTTTTGGTGGCCTTCCTTGTCGCGGGATGTGCGTTCCTTTGTGCAGTCTTGTGGAATTTGTGCTCGGGCGAAGCCTTGCTGTTCTCGTGCCAGTGGTTTGCTGTTACCTTTGCCTGTCCCGAAGAGGCCTTGGACGCACATTTCCATGGATTTTATTTCAGATCTCCCTGTCTCTCAGAGAATGTCTGTCATCTGGGTGGTGTGTGATCGTTTTTCTAAGATGGTCCATTTGGTGCCCTTGCCTAAGTTGCCTTCCTCCTCCGAGTTGGTTCCACTGTTTTTTCAAAATGTGGTTCGTTTGCACGGGATTCCTGAGAACATTGTTTCTGACAGAGGATCCCAGTTTGTGTCTAGATTTTGGCAGACCTTTGGTGCTAAGTTGGGCATTGAATTGTCTTTTTCGTCGGCCTTCCATCCTCAGACGAATGGCCAAACCGAGTGAACTAATCAGACCTTGGAGACTTATTTAAGATGTTTTGTTTCTGCTGACCAGGACGACTGGGTTACTTTTTTGCCGTTGGCCGAGTTTGCCCTTAATAATCGGGCTAGTTCTGCTACTTTGGTTTCTCCTTTTTTTTGCAATTCGTGGTTTCATCCTCATTTTTCCTCGGGTCAGGTGGAGCTTTCTGACTGTCCTGGAGTGGATGTTGTGGTGGATAGGTTGCATCAGATTTGGAATCATGTGGTGGACAATTTGAAGTTGTCACAAGAGAAGGCTCAGCTCTTTGCCAACCGCCGTCGCTGTGTGGGTCCCCGACTTCGTGTTGGGGACTTGGTGTGGTTGTCTTCTCGCTTCGTTCCTATGAAGGTCTCCTCTCCTAAGTTTAAGCCTCGGTTTATCGGTCCTTATAAGATTCTGGAAGTCCTTGGCCCTGTGTCATTCCGTCTGGACCTCCCGGCATCATTTGCTATTCATAATGTGTTCCATCGCTCGTTGTTGCGGAGGTATGTGGTACCTGTGGTTCCTCTGGTTGAGCCTCCTG
This sequence comes from Ranitomeya variabilis, assembly GCF_051348905.1. Taxonomy (NCBI): domain Eukaryota; kingdom Metazoa; phylum Chordata; class Amphibia; order Anura; family Dendrobatidae; genus Ranitomeya; species Ranitomeya variabilis. The sequence continues at coordinate 56,980,881 of NC_135235.1, read as the reverse complement.
CCCCGGTGCTGGTTGAGGGAGAATTGGAATACGTGGTGGAGAAGATCTTGGATTCTCGTGTTTCTAGACGGAGGCTCCAGTATTTGGTCAAGTGGAAGGGCTATGGTCAGGAGGATAATTCTTGGGTTGTCGCCTCTGATGTTCATGCGGCCGATTTGGTTTGTACCTTCCATGTGGCTCATCCTGATCACCCTGGGGGTTTTCATGAGGGTTCGGTGACCCCTCCTTAAGGGGGGGGTACTGTTGTGAACTCTGTTTTCAGGCTCCCTCTTGTGGTCACTGGTGTTATGGTGTGACTTTTGCTTTGGGCTCCCCCTGGTGGCTTTGTTTGTTATCCTGCTGGTCTCTGGCTATCAGCTGGTTCGTTATCCTCTGGGAGGTTCCTATATAGCTCTGTTTTGCTTTCACTTGTTGCCGGCTGTCGATGTAATCAGTGCTATTCAGATTCCTTCTGACTACCTTGCTCCCAGTCCATCCAGGACAAGCTAAGTTTTGTTTGCTCATTTTTTGATCAGCAGTGTTTATCATGTTTTCTTGTCCAGCTTGCTAAAATGCGATTCCCTCGCTTGCTGGATGCTCTAGTGGACTGAGTTTCTCCCCACACACCATTAGTTGGTGCGTGGGTTCTTGAAATCTCAGGATGGATATTTTGTAAGGGTTTTTTATTGATAACATAGACCCCTGCTCTATTTTCCGCTTTCTAGTACTAGTGGGCCTCTTTTGCTGAATCTGATTTCATCCCTACGTATGTGCCTTCTTCTTACTTCACCATTAATATTTGTTGGGGGCTTCTATATCTTTGGGGATTATTTCTCTGGAGGCAAGCGAGGTCTTTGTTTCTCTTTAGGGGTAGCTAGTTCCTCAGGCTGGCTCGAGACGTCTAGGAATTTTTTAGGCACGTTCACCGGCTACCTCTATTTGTGTTGGATAGGTTCAGATTTGCGATCAGTCCAGTTACCATCTCCCTAGAGCTTGTCCTTAGTTTATTCACTTGCTGGTCTATTCGTGATCTTCAGCCACTAAGGATCATAATTCCCTTGTATACGAGAAATGCCTTATTGTGGCTACAAGGTACACATAAATTGGCTAATTTATGCGCTATACTTTCTCAATTTTTCATATTTCTAGTGCAGTAATGCAATTCAATTTTCACAGCTCAGTTAAGTAACATGGCAATCACCTGGGATAACGAACACTTGGAGACAGCCGACGCCTCACAGTCTCAGATTGAATAGTCGAGCTGTCAATCTATACACTGACAGCTCAGCATGCCCCTGTACCAGATTGGATGACTGAGCTGTCAATCAAAGTACTGACAGCTTCAGCACACCCCTATACCAGATTGGACGGCTGAGTTGTCAGTAACTGCATCCCAGACACACTGAGGGGTGGAATCATGATAACATGGTGAAATTGCATTTTTTTTACTATTTCCCCCAATTTTTTTCTCCACAATTTTCAATATATTACATAGTAAAATAAATTGTGTCATGGAAGAGGTAAACAATTATACAAAAACACTTGGACGAAGGGGAGAAAAAACAAAAGTGCAAAAATGTAAATTTGATTGGTGACGAAGGGGTAAAAAAACAGCATTTAAAGAGAATCTATCATCAGGAGGATCAGGCATGTTAAACAAAATGTGTGGGCATAAAGGTGCTGTTCTATTGGTTAGATAGGCACCTTCAGTGTAGAAATGCGCAGCCTGGTTATACTTTATCTTTAGAAGTTTGTGTACAATAAGCTGTTTGTCCATCAGGGCGAGACTGTGGGGCGGGACTGTGAGGTAGAACTGTGGGGTGGGACTGTGGGACGGGACTGTGGGATGGGACAATGATCAGCTGAGATGTCCATCTACGCATGTGTCATTTTACTAAGGACCTGTGGAAGATCAATGTATGCATGAGCCAATGCAAGTGCCATTTTACTGAAGACAGCTGGGAGATCAATGTGCGCTTGATCCGACAAGGCGCCATTTAAATGAAACCCGCCGCAATATAAATGAGTACAAGCACCACCCGTGACTAGGACATGCCGGTTCAAAAGTTAAAACAGTAACAAGATACTGACACTAGAGGCAGCTGAGGGGCCAGAGCAGACCCTACCCACAGTCCCCGCCATAGTCCTGCCCTGATACACACACTGTTTGTTGGAGTCATCTTAGTTAATTAAAGAACAACCAGGCTGCAGATTTCTACAGGGAAAATACCTAGTAAACCAGTAGGACAGCACCTTTATTCCCATACATTTAATTTAACAAGCCTCATCTTGATCACTAGTTCTCTTTAAGGAGTCCAGCCAATGAGTGAGAGAACCCATGAGTCCAAGTATATTAGGTTTCCACCCACCGATCCTGACAGCTGCAGCTTGTACTGAGCAGGGTGAGATCTCAGAAGTACAGAGAGGAGGAATACCGAGGAGCAGTAAATCAGGTGGGTAGAAATGACTTTTAAAATTTCATACAAGATTTAGTATTTCTTAAGTTGCATTTTTACAGTAATTAACCAGCCTCATCGGGTCTATGAAATCTATTTAAAACTATATAGAGTTTGTATTGGAAAATTTGGAGACAGATCTAGTATAAATAACAATTTTCTCAATATAAAGTTACTAAAAATGAATTCTTTAGGCCACCAGAGCATCTTGATAAAAATCTGCATGTTTGTGGAGACATTTTAATTCTTTGCTGCCAGTACAGACATCTTGAAGATCTTAAAGTGGTATTCCCATTTTCAATAATTGTTCCTTTTTATTCCTGGCGTTTGTCTATAGGAAGGAAGCACATAAAAAATGTTTGTACAGTGGGTACGGAAAGTATTCAGACCCATTTAAATTTTTCACTCTTTGTTTCATTGCAGCCATTTGGAAAATTCAAAAAAGTTGATTTTTTTCACATTAAAATGTATGCTCTGCACCCCATCTTGACTGAAAGAAAACCCAGAAATGTAGAATTTTTTGCATATTTATTAAAAAAGAAAAACTGAAATATCACATGGTCATAAGTATTCAGACCCTTTGCTCAGACACTCATATGTAAGTCACACGCTGTCCATTTCTTTGTGATCCTCTTTGAGATGGATCTACTCCTTCATTGGAGTGGAGCTCTGTTTAATTAAACTGGTAGGACTTGATTTGGAACGGCAGACACCTGTTATGATCCCAGTGGCTTAGGATCACAAATCTATCCAGCTAAGTCAGAGATAATAGGACAAGCTCTGGGGATGTGGTAACTGGACTGACCGCAAACCTGATTCTAACCAAACACACTAAAGGTAGCTGTGGAACGTTTCCTGAAATCCTAGACGTCTCTTCACGGCCTGAGAAACTTACTACCTCTAAAAAGAAAGTAAAGACCTCACTAGCCTCAGAGAAATACCCCAAAGATATAGAAGCCCCCCACAAATAATAACGGTGAGTTAAGAGGAAAAGACAAATGCAGAGATGAAACAGGTTAAGCAAATGAGGCCCGCTAATGCTAGATAGCAGAAAATAGCAAGGGATCTGTGCGGTCAGTAAAAAACCCTATGCAAAAATATCCACGCAGAGAATGCGAGAACCCCCACACCAACTAACGATGTGGGGGGAGCAACTCAGCACCCCAGAGCACCAGCAAGCAGGGAAATCACATATTAGCAAGCTGGACCAAACCTCAGACCTGCAGAATGACAAAAGAGCCACCAGAGGGAGCCCAAAGACAACACTCACACAGTACCACTTGTGACCACAAGAGGGAGCCCAAAAACAGAGTTCACAACAGTACCCCCCCCTTGAGGAGGGGTCACCGAACCCTCATCAAAACCCCCAGGGCGATCAGGATGAGCCACATGGAAGGCATGAACCAAATCGGCCGCATGAACATCAGAGGCCTGTACAACAACAGTCGCACTCAATAAAGTAATTTTTAGAATTTCTCGTTAATCAAAAAAACGTGATTTCTTTATTGTGAACAAACACCAAAATCAGGGTATCACCGCAGTGTTTCAAGGTAGGTAACGTTTCGACCCGCAGAGTCTTTCTCAAACCTTTCAGTGGTAGATACCGAGAAGAGGGCATAGATCCCTGTAGAAATGCAGAAGTCCCGTTAGGGGCTGTCGTATGAGGAAATCCGGTGTCTGCGGTGGACACACCACCACCGCAGACACCGGATTTCCTCATACGACAGCCCCTAATGGGACTTCTGCATTTCTACAGGGATCTATGCCCTCTTCTCGGTATCTACCACTGAAAGGTTTGAGAAAGACCCTGCGGGTCGAAACGTTACCTACCTTGAAACACTGCGGTGATACCCTGATTTTGGTGTTTGTTCACAATAAAGAAATCACGTTTTTTTGATTAACGAGAAATTCTAAAAATTCCTTTATTGAGTGCGACTGTTGTTGTACAGGATTATAGTTTGGAGTATCCCTCCATGTTCAGTCTGCACCTGCACTAGCGAGAGTGCACGTCTTATCCTTCAAAATGAACATCAGAGGCGACAACCCAGGAATTATCCTCCTGACCATAGCCCTTCCACTTAACCAAATACTGAAGCCTCCGTCTAGAAATACGAGAATCCAAGATCTTCTCCACCACGTACTCCAATTCGCCCTCAACCAGCACTGGGGCAGGGGGCTCAACAGAAGGAACCACAGGCACCACATACCTCCGCAACAAAGACCTATGGAACACGTTATGAATGGCAAACGACGCTGGGAGGTCCAAACGAAATGACACCGGGTTAAGGATTTCCAAAATCTTATAAGGACCAATGAAGCGAGGCTTGAATTTAGGAGAGGAAACCTTCATAGGAACATACCAAGAAGACAGCCATACCAAATCCCCAACACGAAGTCGGGGACCCACACCGCGACGGCGGTTGGCAAAGCGCTGAGCCTTCTCCTGTGACAACTTCAAATTGTCCACCACATGGTTACAAATTTGCTGCAACCTATCCACCACAGAATCCACCCCAGGACAGTCAGAAGGCTCAACCTGACCCGAGGAAAAACGAGGATGAAAACCAGAATTGCAGAAAAAAGGCGAAACCAAAGTAGCAGAACTAGCCCGATAAGGGCAAACTCGGCCAATGGCAAAAAAGTCACCCAATCATCCTGATCAGCAGAAACAAAACATCTTAAATAAGTTTCCAAGGTCTGATTAGTTCGCTCGGTTTGGCCATTCGTCTGAGGATGGAAGGCCGACGAAAAAGACAAATCAATGCCCATCTTAGCACAAAAGATCCGCCAAAATCTGGACACAAACTGGGATCCTCTGTCAGACACAATATTTTCAGGGATGCCGTGCAAGCGAACCACATTCTGAAAAAATAGAGGAACCAAATCGGAGGAGGAAGGCAACTTAGGCAAGGGCACCAAATGGACCATTTTGGAAAAACGATCACACACCACCCAGATGACAGACATTCTCTGAGAGACTGGAAGATCCGAAATAAAATCCATGGAAATGTGCGTCCAAGGCCTCTTCGGGACAGGCAAAGGCAAAAGCAAACCGCTGGCACGAGAACAGCAAGGCTTAGCCCGAGCACAAATCCCACAGGACTGCACAAAAGAACGCACATCCCGCGACAAGGAAGGCCACCAGAAGGACCTAGCCACCAAATCCCTGGTACCAAAAATCCCAGGATGGCCTGCCAACACCGAAGAATGAACCTCGGAAATAACTCTGCTGGTCCATCTATCTGGGACAAACCGTCTCTCCGGTGGGCAACGGTCAGGTCTATCCGCCTGAAATTTCTGCAGCACTCGTCGCAAATCTGGGGAAATGGCAGACAATATCACTCCCTCTCTGAGGATACCAGCCGGCTCTGAAACTCCTGGAGAGTCAGGCACAAAACTCCTAGAAAGAGCATCAGCCTTCACGTTCTTCGAACCAGGCAGGTACGAGACCACGAAATCGAAACGGGAGAAAAACAACGACCAACGAGCCTGTCTAGGATTCAGCCGCTTGGCAGACTCGAGATAAATCAGATTTTTGTGATCAGTCAAGACCACCACACGATGCTTAGCTCCCTCGAGCCAATGTCGCCACTCCTCAAATGCCCACTTCATAGCCAACAACTCCCGATTACCAACATCATAATTCCGCTCGGCAGGCGAAAACTTTCTTGAAAAGAAAGCACAAGGCTTCATCACACAGCAATCAGAGCTTCTCTGCGACAAAACAGCCCCTGCTCCAATCTCAGAAGCATCAACCTCGACCTGAAAAGGAAGAGAGACATCAGGCTGACACAAAACTGGAGCCGAAGAAAACCGGCGCTTCAGCTCCCGAAAGGCTTCCACGGCCGCAGGAGACCAATTAGTCACATCAGAACCCTTCTTGGTCAAATCCGTCAAGGGTTTAACCACGCCAGAAAAATTAGCGATGAAGCGACGGTAAAAATTAGCAAAACCCAAGAACTTCTGAAGACTCTTAACAGATGTAGGCTGAGTCCAGTCATGAATAGCCTGGACCTTGACGGGGTCCATCTCAATAGTAGAAGGAGAAAAAATAAAACCCAGAAAGGAAACCTTCTGTACTCCGAAGAGACATTTTGAGCCCTTCACAAATAAGGCATTAGCACGCAGGACCTGAAATACCATCCTGACCTGCTTCACATGGGACTCCCAGTCTTCAGAAAAGACCAAAATGTCATCCAGATACACAATCATAAATTTATCCAGATATTCTCGGAAGATGTCATGCATTAAGGACTGGAACACAGAAGGAGCATTAGAGAGTCCAAAAGGCATCACCAAGTACTCAAAATGGCCTTCGGGCGTATTAAATGCCGTTTTCCATTCATCCCCCTGCTTAATACGCACAAGGTTATACGCACCACGAAGATCTATCTTGGTGAACCAACTGGACCCCTTAATCCGAGCAAACAGATCAGATAATAATGGCAAAGGATACTGAAATTTGACCGTGATTTTATTTAGAAGACGATAATCTATACAAGGTCTCAGAGAACCATCCTTCTTGGCCACAAAAAAGAATCCTGCACCAAGAGGGGAGGAGGACGGGCGAATATGTCCCTTCTCTAAAGACTCCTTTATATAACTCCGCATTGCGGCATGTTCTGGTACAGACAAATTAAAAAGTCGTCCCTTAGGGAACTTACTACCAGGAATCAAATTTATAGCACAATCACAATCCCTGTGAGGAGGCAGGGCACCGGATCTGGGCTCATCAAATACATCCTGGTAGTCCGACAAAAACTCAGGGACCTCAGAAGGAGTGGAAGAAGCAATTGACACCAAAGGAGCATCGCCATGAATCCCCTGGCAACCCCAACTTGAAACAGACATAGCTTTCCAATCCAGAACTGGATTATGGGCCTGCAGCCATGGCAGACCCAAAACGACAACATCATGCAAATTATGCAGCACAAGAAAGCGAATCACCTCCTGATGTACAGGAGTCATGCACATGGTCACTTGAGTCCAATACTGAGGCTTATTCTCAGCCAATGGTGTAGCATCAATACCCCTCAGTGGAATAGGGAATTCCAAAGGCTCCAGGACAAAACCACAGCGCCTGGCAAACGACAAATCCATCAGGTTCAGGGCAGCACCTGAATCCACAAAAGCCATAACCGAGTAGGATGACAAAGAACAAATTAAAGTAACAGACAAAATGAATTTAGGCTGTATAGTACCAACGGTGACAGATTTAGCAATTTTTTTTACGCGCTTAGAGCATGCTGAGATAACATGTGTTGAATCACCACAGTAAATGCACAACCCATTTTGACGTCTATGATTTTGCCGCTCAATTCTGGTCAGAATTCGGTCACATTGCATAGACTCAGGTCTCTGTTCAGAAAACACCGCCAGATGGTGCACAGGTTTGCGCTCCCGCAAACGCCGATCAATCTGAATGGCCAAAGCCATTGAGTCACTCAGACTTGCAGGCGTGGGGAACCCCACCATAACATTCTTAATGGCTTCAGAAAGACCTTCTCTGAAATTTGCAGCCAGGGCACACTCATTCCATTGAGTAAGCACCGACCATTTCTGAAATTTTTGACAATACACCTCAGCTTCATCCTGGCCCTGAGAGAGAGCCAGCAAGGCCTTTTCTCAAGATTAGGTTCCTCATAAAGCAATCCAAGCGCCAGAAAAAACGCATCCACATTCAGCAATGCAGGATCTCCCGGCGCCAGGGAGAAAGCCCAATCTTGGGGGTCGCCACGTAACAGGGAGATAACAATTCTAACTTGCTGAGCGGAATCACCAGAGGAACGAGGTCTCAAAGAAAGAAATAATTTACAATTATTCTTAAAATTCAGAAACCTAGATCTATCTCCAGAAAACAACTCAGGAATAGGTACTTTTGGCTCAGACATAGGACTGTGAACAACAAAATCCTGAATGCTTTGCACCCTTGCAGCAAGATGATCCACACTAGAAGTCAGACTCTGAATATCCATGTCTGCAGCTGAACTCAAAGCCACCCAGAGATTAAGGGGATGAGAGAAGCTGGACAGACTGCAGCAAAGGGAGAGGAAAAAAAAAAAAAAAAGAAAAAAATTGTACTCAGGACTTCTCTTATCCCACTTCTGCGATGCATTAAACACTTTTCAGGCCTGCTGTACTGTTATGATCCCAGTGGCTTAGGATCACAAATCTAACCAGCTAAGTCAGAGATAATAGGACAAGCTCTGGGGATGTGGTAACTGGACTGACCGCAAACCTGATTCTAACCAAACACACTAAAGGTAGCCGTGGAACGTTTCCTGAAATCCTAGACGTCTCTTCACGGCCTGAGAAACTGACTACCCCTAAAGAGAAAGTAAAGACCTCACTAGTCTCAGAGAAATACCCCAAAGATATAGAAGCCCCCCACAAATAATAACGGTGAGTTAAGAGGAAAAGACAAACGCAGAGATGAAACAGGTTAAGCAAATGAGGCCCGCTAATGCTAGATAGCAGAAAATAGCAAGGGATCTGTGCGGTCAGTAAAAAACCCTATGCAAAAATATCCACGCAGAGAATGCGAGAACCTCCACACCAACTAACGATGTGGGGGGAGCAACTCAGCACCCCAGAGCACCAGCAAGCAGGGAAATCACATATTAGCAAGCTGGACCAAACCTCAGACCTGCAGAATGACAAAAGAGCCACCAGAGGGAGCCCAAAGACAACACTCACACAGTACCACTTGTGACCACAAGAGGAAGCCCAAAAACAGAGTTCACAACAGACACCTATCTATATAAGACCTCACAGTGCATGTCAGACCAAGTGAGAATCATGAGGTCAAAGGAACTGGCCAAGGAGCTCAGAGACAGAATTGTGGCAAGGCACAGATCTGGCCAAGGTTACAACAGAATTTCTGCAGTACTCAAGGTTTCTAAGAGCACAGTGGCCTCCATAATTCTTACATGGAAGAAGTTTGGGACCATCAGAAGTCTTCCTAGACCTGGCTGTCCAGCCAAACAGAGCAATCGTGGGAGAAGAGTCTTGGTGAGAGAGGTAAAGAAGAACCACAAGATCACTGAGGCTGAGCTTCAGAGATGCAGTAGGGAGATGGGAGAAAGTTCCACAAAGTCAACTATCACTGCAGCCCTCCACCAGTCAGGCCTTTATGGCAGAGTGGCCCGACGGAAGCCTCTCCTCAGTGTAAGACATTTAAAAGCCCGCATAGAGATTGCTAAAAAACACATGAAGGACTCCCAGACTATGAGAAATAAGATTCTCTGGTCTGATGAGATGAAGATAGACCTTTTTGGTGATAATTCTAAGCGGTATGTGTGGAGAAAACAAGGCACTGCTCATCACCTGCCCAATACAATCCCAACAGTGAAACATGGTTGTGGTGGCATCATGCTATGGGGGTGTTTTTCAGCTGCAGGGACAGGACGAATGGTTGCCATTGAAGGAAACATGAATGCGGCCAAGTACAGATATATCCTGGATGAAAACCTCTTCAAGATTGTTCTTTACCTCAGACTTGGCCGAAGGTTTACCTTCCAACAAGACAGTGACACTAAGCGCACAGCTAAAATAACAAAAGAGTGGCTTCAGAACAACTCTGTGACCATTCTTGATTGGCCCAGCCAGAGCCCTGACCTAAACCCAACTGAGCATCTCTGGAGAGACCTGAAATTGGCTGTCCACCAACCTTCACCATCCAACCTGACGGAACTGGAGAGGGTCTGCAAGGAAGAATGGCAGAGGATCCCCAAATCCAGGAGTGATAAACTCGTTGAATCATTCCCAAGAAGACTCATGGCTGTGCTAGCTGTGCTAGCTCAAAACGATGCTTCTACTCAATACTGAGCAAAGGATCTGAATACTTATGACCATGTGATATTTCAGTTTTTCTTCTTTAATAAATTTGCAAAAATTTCTACTTTTCTGGGTTTTTTTCAGTCAAGATGGGGTGCAGAGTGTACATTAATGAGAAAAAAAGAACTTTTTTGAATTTACCAAATGGCTGCAATGAAACAAAGAGTGAAAAATTTAAAGGGGTCCGAATAATTTCTGTACCCAGTGTATATATGTGCTAAGTTTTGCAAGCTAGAAAACAGTGCAAATCTATGTGTAAAAGAAGCTTAAGGATATCCTGATTGGCTGCAGTACTCACGAGACATAAATAATGTCACAACATCACCAGGGGAAGATGTTCTCCGAGGGGAGGAAAGGTGACTGTCCTCGACAGAAGTACGGTATTCTTTTATCTTATTTTCTTACGCACTCTGAGGGCATTCAAGAAGGATTGGGCTTACCCCTTTAAATGGGTTATCTGAACTTGCTTATTGCTGGGAGTCGGATCAATGGGGACAACACTAATGTCATTTCACATTCCCTTTCGGTGGGGGTCCTAGTGGTCAGATTCCAAACAATTGGCATATCACGTATCCTGTAGGCAGGGGATAACTTGGAGAGTTTGGATTGCTACTTGCACAGGATTCTTATCCAGTTAGATAAGTTTGAGTAAGTTTTCTGTGGGTAAGCAGATGAAGCAAGAGAGGCAGAGCAAGGGTTAATAGTTTTAATTTATCAGGGGATACTCCATGCAGGGAGATAAACAGTTAAATGAGGGTTAAACAGTTCAAGGGTAGGCAATAGGTAGAGTTCATGAACAATAAACAAGATAGCGGTAGTTCCTTAAATCACTTATTGTATCAAAGGCTTTCCAGTCTTCTGCTGAAGCTTGGAGGGCAGCAGCGCTATTCCAGTCAGGTCCTGCAAACAACGGTCCATCTTCTGGCAGCAGTGGTCGGTCCCCAGTACCTTCCGCTGAGCCCCTAGTCCATAAGTTGGCGCACAGGGATGAGAAGAGCTGGGGCACTTGCAGGGTCCAACGTGAGGTGATCAACAGCAATGGGCCAGGTAGGCTGCAGAAGTTCGTCTGCTACCAGGCTATTTCTAGGTGGCCCGTGCACTGTAGTCTCAGACATGGGGCACACGGTATCTCTCAGTCATGCACAGGCAGGGCACCTCGGTCTCTGAGAGTCACTTGAGCGGGGGTGGGAGCTGGCGCGCGCAGACTGTCACAGCGTGGGTGCTTTGGGAACGGAGCACTCTCCTCAGCCTGCTGCATGCTGCTTGTGTAACACCCCAGGAAACCGGTTGTTACAGTAGCATTGCTTACCTCACGGGGAGAGTGATGTCATGCTTGGGAGTGAGGAAGGATCCCTTTAGCAGGTATTCACAAACATGCAACATGTTCTTACTCCAGGCCAGAAGGGTAGCTCTGATCCAGCTTGTGGGTGGCTCCCCTATATATATTCTGGCTGGAGGGAGAGTAAGAGCAGTCTATCACAGAGGAGAGGAGTGAGGAGAGAGGAAGAGACAAAGAGAGTCAGGAAGACAGAGGGGCCGTGCAGCCACGTGAGGTGCTGCAGCTCCTGGAAAGGAGAGTTAAGAGCTGGAGAGAGAAACTGCGACTGAGCTTCCTCCACTCTGAAACGCAGATACCGGTAGCAGGAAGACCGAGGTTGTGGGGGTAACTTCATGCCCCACAGCGGAAACCGGTGGACAGCTGGACTTCATGTCACCCATCCACCATTAACACCCGAAGACACAGTAGCAGATAGAGACCAGGTCATGATAGATATCCTGTAAAAAAGCTCGAGTTACCTGTCATGCGGGTAGTGTCCTTCCTAAAGGGTGACAGAGAGAACATGAGGACCTTGTGTGAGGCCTAAGGCAGCAATTGACTACAACACAGCACTGGAAGGGAAGGCTTCCAACTCCACCTGGTTAGGGGATTCCAGATTCGCTTCCAAGCCGGCCGGACCATACCAGTATCTGTGATCCGGTACCCTGTACTATGGCTGTCTGAACTCTACAGTAAAGATGTAAAGAGACTGCAACCCTGTGTCCTCCGTTTATTTCTGGCACCACACCATGTTTGCCAAATACATCGGGAGCCCTGGGGACCCAGCTTCACCTGTGGGAAGCCATACCATCCCTGCTGCCATAACATCACCCCAGAGGACCCCTTTAAGCAGCATCGGTCATCCCTGACGGAATACCACAGGTGGCATCACAAACTTTTATTATTTCACAAACCCCTTTAAAGACCATCCCTTTTACTTGGGTGCCCAGGGCCACGGACTGGGTCACTGCCACCGTGACACATCCCTTTAGGTACCGGACCCGGTACCAAGTACCCCACGGCCCTGGCGGGCGCTCCACCTGTCCGTGCCCAAACTTACTGCTGCGGCTCGCGCTTTTGCTTGTGTACGCCCCCTGCTTCCAGGTCAGGGGTTCTGTTCGGGTCCTTATGCCTTTCCCCGGACAACAGGGGACGCAGCCTCAGCAGTTCAGCTTTGTGCAAGAGCCCGTGGTCCGGTGCGTCTCCTTAGGCTGGGGTCACACTTGCGAGTGTGATGCGAGAAACTCACATCAATACCCAGCACTGCTGATGGCACTCGGGGCCGGAGCGTTCAGCTGCATAGAAATACATGCAGCCGCACACTCTGGTCCCGAGTGCTGACGTCAGTGCCGGGATTGATGCGAGAGACTCGCTCGACTTTCTTGCATCACACTCGCAAGTGTGACCCCGGCCTTACAGGTATACCAGGGGTGCACAAGCTTTTCTGGTAAGAGGGCCACATTGTCATATTGTATGATCCCAAAAGCTGAAGTAATATGGAACGCCCGCCAGGGCCGTGGGGTACCGGGTCCGGTACTTAAAGGGGATGTGTCAAGTAAAAGGGACTGGCTTTAAAGGGGTTTGAATAAAGTTTGTTCGTGACGCCACCTGTGGTATTCGGTCAGGGATGACCGACACTGCTTAAAGGGGTCCCCTGGGGTGATGTGGCAGATAGGATGGTATAGCTTCCCACAGGTGAAGCTGGGTCCCCAGGGCTCCCATCTATAGAGATGGTGAATGATTTAGCAAGAAACGGAGGACACAGGGTTGCAGTCTCTTTACCTTTTTACTGTCGAATTCAGGCAGCCACACTCCAGGGTACCAGATCACGGATGCAGGTGTGGTACGGCCGGCTTGGAAGCGAGTTGGGAGTCCCCCTTACCAGGTAGGGTTAGAAGCCTTCCCTCTAGCGCTGTGGTGTAGTCCCTTGTTGCCTTAAGCCTCTCACAAGGTCCTCATGTTCTCTCTGTCCTCCAGGTTGGTAAGACACTACCCATACAACAGGTAGCTCGAGCCTTTTTACAGGATCTCTATCACGACCCGGGCTCTATGCGCTACTGTGTCCTCAGGTTTCAATGGTGGACAGGTGACTTGCAATCCAGCTTTCCGCCGGTTTTTGCTGTGAGACGTAGAGTACTTCACAACCCCGGTCTTCCGGCTACCAGTATCTGCACTCAGTAGGGAGGTAGCTCAGTCGCAGCTAACCCCCAGCTCTTCACTCTCCTGCGCTTCACTTCCCCTTCATGTTCTCTACAATCTGTTCTGTTTTCCCCCTTGGCTCTTTCCAGGAGCTGCAGCACCTCACGTGGCTGCACGACCCCTCTCTTTCATCTCTCCTCAGACTGCTCCAGTCTGCTGTCTGGCACTCACTAACTAACTTCCCCTCCAGACCAGAATATAGGGGAGCCACCCACAAGCTGGATCAGAGCTCCCCCTTCTGTCCTGGAGTATGAACATGTTGCAAGCTTGTGATTACCTGCTAAAAGAGATCCTTCTTTGCTTCCAAGCATGACATCACTCTCCCCGTGGGGAAAGCAATGCCACTGTAACAACCAGGAACCTGGGGTGTTACAAATACTTATTGTCTAAGATATTTCTGCAGTATCAAAATTACATTATGTTCCATAAATGCTTGATAGACAGTGGGCCACAAAGTGGAACCTGCACCAATGGGAATGATAGGGGTATCCTTTAAAACCAGTTAGCACTTAGGAAAAGGGGAAGCCAAGTGTGAATGTCGCTCTAACCACCATAAACTACAATCTGCATGCAAAAATGGCCACCTGTATAAATCTTACACATGAAAATTAATCACTGCGCTGCTCTATATGCATGAAGTAACAATAGGGGTAGAGGATTAATTCCGGGAATATATGGGATATATATATGAAGAAAAACTTACTGTGATTGCACCAAAAATCCGGATTTGTTGAAAGGTACATATTCCTCACTGTAATGAGCAGTCCCACGTGACCGCTCACACAGGACAGGCTGCCGGCGCTGAGAGGAGAGAGGAGACATCGCGGGAGCTAGGTGAGTATTTCTTCTGCAAGGGGCCGGGTGGAGCACTGGGGATGGGAGGCGGGAGGTCCCAGCAACTTTATTTTTAACCAAAATGAAAAAAAACTTGATCTTTCATCTCTTCTCTCCTGCGGGGAGAAGAGATGAATGCCACCCTCAGCACCACAGCGGGGGGGACAGCGCTTACTGTAGCGCTGTCTCTCCTGCGGGCGGTACGTTCACGCGGAGGAGAGTGCACACTGTTCTCCGTGTGCACGTGTGCAGGACGTATTGCTGTACGTGCTGCCGGAGAAACACGGACATGTCTCCGTGTTTTGCACACGGACACACGGTCCGTGAAAACATGGAGACATGTGCATAGACCCATTCATTTGAATGGGTCTACGTGTGTCAGTGTCTCCGGTACATGAGAAAACTGTCACTACACGTACCGGAGACACTGACGTGTGAAAGAGGCCTAAGTGAATAAAATAAATTAATAAAATAAATACAATTTTCTCTAATAATGGTGTGTCAAGAATGAGAGTCACTGTTGCAGCACTGGTAAAATCACTAATAAAATGTGAGTACACTACCTGTTATCTACACAAGGAATTCTAAACTTGCAGCTGTTTATTTAATATTGGTAATATGGTATTTTAAAGTTTTAGGGCACAATAATAGTATCAGATAATAATAATAATAATAATAATAATAATAATAATAATATCAGATAATAATAGTATAAATAATAATGATGATATAACACTAATAACTATATGTTGCTGCATCTCTTCCCTGAATCATTGCACACTGCTGACATCTAGTGGTAAAATATAGATAGTGACAAATTAAAAAATTCGGATTGATATTTTTGTTTTCTCCTTTCATGGTGAAGCTGTCAATCCCCCATCATTCTTAAACTGTCACTCTTACCTCTCATTGCAACTTTACAGTAATATGTGTAATGTTAAATACAAAGGCTCATATTTGTGCAAAATCCTACTGTGGTTCACCACATGCAAATTAACCCAGTACCTATATCAGTGCTAAGGTCACCTGACTGTATTTTCTTGATTTCGAGAGAATCTGGATGATTATGCTAATGACATTCTGATCGGCGTTTGATTAGTATGTGATCATAGTGTGATCTGATTTTCTCGGATGAGGAAAAGATGAAAAAAAAGTCTCTGTCTTCTCCATTCTGCAAGTCCGTGAAAATTGGAGTGCACTCTGATGTCATCCGAGTGTCATCTGCCCTTTTCCATAGATTCATTGACTTGCATGCCTGAGTGCGATTTGCAGATCGTGCATGCAATAATCAGGCAGTTGCATATAATATCAGCACTGCAGGAAGGATCTAAAGTTCCACTGATGCCTTTTGTTTTTACATTATTCTTTTTTGTTCATAGATGACCCCACTTTGATAGAATTTTTTTTTCATAGGAGATGTCATTAGTTTAGGTGCTTGTACACACTAGATCTCAGTCGGCCGACCAGTACGATCAGAGTCTTCGGACAGTAATGAATCAAAAACTACATATTAAGTTCAAGGACATTAATCATCCATAAATGTAGGGTTTAAAGGTTGGCTTACACAAATCGACCATTCTAATAGCCTGTTTCCATAGGCCGACGGCTCTTAGGTGTGTAAGAGGGAGGTGCTGTTATGGACAGTAAGGAACACGCTGTCATTTTAAGAGGCTGTACCCCCTTGTCTGGCGTGATGGAATGTTCTGCTTCTCCCCTGCAATAGTCGGTGTGATGAACTGGTCTGGCACTGTGCAGGTGTGGAGCTGGAGCAGCGTGTGTGAGCTGAGGCTGCTGCAGAGAGGACTTTTTGTGCTGATAGCTGAAAAAGAGAGGAACTGTGTCCTGATATAGCTGCAAGAGAGCCACGAAGCTGACAGAAAGCCGTGTGCACCACCATATTAGACTGCTGGGGGCCCCTTGGGACTGAAGCTGATTCTCCAACATCACCGTGAGTTTGTTCCTGTTTGGTGCACCTGTTAGGGCCTAGTGTAGGCTTCAATAGTCAGTACAAGGGAGCCGTGTGGCCTGCTTAGTAGAGGCCAGGGAGGTTATACGTCGAGTAGCATCATCACTTGTTTATTGTTTACATTTGCTGGTTAGACATATTTTGAGTCTGTAATAGCTGGAGCATTGTGCTATTTTACAGGAAAGATAACGTTTATAACTCTTGTACATTGTCTTTTGCCATTGTATACCCCTGTTTGCATCTTCCTCATTCCCTTCATTCCTTGCCTCCCAATAAATCTACCCTTTGTTGTTTGCAACTCATCTTGTGTACAGTAGTCTTCCTGCACCGTGGTGATCCCCCGGCCATCGCTTCAGGTGCTCACTGTATGATCTGTAATAGACCGTTGAGTACACACGGGCTTCCATTGTTCTTGGCTGCACAATCCTGTTTACAAACATCGAGAACGATGAGCATTTGTGCAAACCAAAAGATCATGTCACCCGAAGAGTGAGCGTTCTGCTTATTCACCATGATTGGCAGCCTGTTTACACTGCACAATTATTGTGAAACAAGTTGTTTTGGGAATAATCTTGCAGTAAATGTAAATGGATCTCAAGCCTTATAACTTCCCCCTTTCCGTACTCCTGGTGACGAAAAGAGCATATAGAACATAGTGGCATTGTTCTGCGCGTACCATCAGATTGGGTGCATGATAAAGATCTAGAATGAAGAGCGAATATTACAAGATAACAGAAAGAGATAATCTTCCAATTTATGCATTTTACATTCCGGTCAGGTACGGAATAGAAGGCATTTCGGAGAGCAGACACAGCCACTGCCCTTTGGCTGCCCTTCAGGTGTGCACAAAACACAAGAATGAATCCATCTTAATACATTTACGCTGTTAGATAGCAACTAGCAATGGGCACCAGGTGAAACTTTAACTCCACATAGTCTGCGGAGATGTCGGCTCAGAATTTACACATTGTTCTTTTGGATGATATTATCCTTCTATTTTCTACCCTGCACACTGAGATCTGCTGTGTGAAGGTGCTTGTCTGCACACTCAGTTCTACTATGCGAAGATACCTGACTACCTATTCAGCTCTGTTGTTCCAAGTTGTTTGTTCTCACTATTGGCTCTGCTTTATCAATGTGCCTGACTGTTATGATCTGGTGGCCTAAGAGCAGCATGAGACGTACTCTGGAGAAGGTGGTACCTGTACTGACCGCAGACCCTGAACTTAACACCGCAACTAGAAGTAGCCGTGGAATGTACCTAGCGCTCCCTAGACATCTCGACACAGCCGGAGGACTAATTACCCCAAGACATAGAAAAAGGAAAACCATCTTGCCTCAGAGAAAATCCCCAAAGGATAGACAGCCCCCCACAAATATTGACTGTGAGAGGAGAGGGAAAAAACATACACAGACTGAAATCAGAATTTAGCAAAGGAGGCCACTTCTAGCTAAATAGAAAGGATAGGACAGAGTACTATGCGGTCAGTATTAAAACACTAGAAAATATCCACCACAGAAAATACAAAATCTCCACAGCTAACTAAAGATATGGAGGGTATATCTGCATCTCCAGAGATACCAGCTTGGCCAAACAAATCCTTATACAGACCAAGCTGGACAAGACAAAAACATGGAAAAGAACTGAACAATAAGGCCACAGCATGTGGACAGCAAAAATCAAGGCCAGAACTTATCTTTGTTGAAATGAACTGCAAAGCAGGAGAGGCCAGGCAGGGATCTTAATCCTCCAGGAACAATGGACAACTGGCACTGACTAAAGGGTCAAGCAAGACTAAATAGCCCAGTCAAAATTGCAAAAAGTGAACACACCTGATAAATGCTGTGATTCAGAGACAGCAGCGCTACCACTTACAACCACCGGAGGCAGCCCAAGAGCAGAATTCACAACAGTACCCCCCCCCTTGAGGAGGGGTCACCGAACCCTCACCAGAGCCCCCAGGCCGATCCGGATGAGCGAAATGAAAGGCCCGAACCAAATCCTCAGCATGAACATCGGAGGCAACAACCCAAGAATTATCCTCCTGGCCATAACCCTTCCATTTGACAAGATACTGAAGCTTCCGCCTCGAAAAACGAGAATCCAAAATCTTCTCAACCACATACTCCAACTCCCCATCAATCAACACCGGGGCAGGATGATCAACAGAGGGAACAACGGGCACCACATATTTCCGCAACAAAGATCTATGAAAAACATTATGGGTGGAAAAAGAGGCTGGAAGGGCCAAACGAAAAGACACTGGATTGATAATCTCAGAAATCCTATAAGGGCCAATAAACCGAGGCTTAAACTTAGGGGAAGAAACCTTCATAGGGACATGACGGGAAGACAACCAGACCAAATACCCAACCCGAAGCCGGGGAACCAACACACCGACGACGGTTAGCAAAACGCTGAGCCCCTTCCTGAGACAACACCAAATTGTCAACAACATGAGCCCAAATTTGCTGCAACCTGTCAACCACAGAGTCCACCCCAGGACAATCAGAAGGCTCAACCTGCCCCGAAGAAAAACGAGGATGAAAACCAGAGTTACAAAAGAAGGGTGAAACCAAGGTAGCAGAACTAGCCCGATTATTAAGGGCAAACTCGGCCAATGGCAAGAAAGCCACCCAATCATCCTGATCAGCAGACACAAAGCATCTCAAATAAGTTTCCAAAGTCTGATTAGTTCGCTCGGTTTGGCCATTTGTCTGAGGATGAAATGCAGAAGAAAAAGACAAATCAATGCCCAGCCTAGCACAAAAGGCCCGCCAAAACCTAGAAACAAACTGGGAACCTCTATCGGACACAATATTCTCCGGAATGCCATGCAAATGAACCACATGCTGAAAAAACAACGGAACCAATTCAGAAGAGGAAGGCAACTTAGGCAAAGGTACCAAATGAACCATCTTAGAAAACCGGTCACAAACCACCCAGATAACTGACATCCTCTGGGAAACCGGAAGATCCGAAATAAAATCCATAGAAATATGCGTCCAAGGCCTCTCAGGGACCGGCAAAGGCAAAAGCAACCCACTAGCAACTAGTGGGAACAGCAAGGCTTGGCCCGCGCACAAGTCCCACAGGACTGCACAAAAGAACGCACATCCCGTGACAAAGAAGGCCACCAAAAGGACCTACCAACCAAATCTCTGGTACCAAAAATCCCAGGATGACCAGCTAACACAGAACAATGAACCTCCGAAATCACTTTACTAGTCCATCTGTCAGGGACAAACAATTTCCCCACTGGACAGCGGTCAGGTTTATCAGCCTGAAATTCCTGAAGAACCCGTCGTAAATCAGGGGAGATGGCAGAAAGAATCACCCCTTCCTTCAGAATACCGACCGGCTCAAGGACCCCAGGAGAATCAGGCAAAAAGCTCCTAGAGAGGGCATCAGCCTTAACATTCTTAGAACCTGGAAGATACGAGACCACAAAATCAAAATGGGAGAAAAACAGGGACCATCGGGCCTGTCTAGGATTCAGCCGCTTGGCAGACTCGAGATAAATCAGATTCTTATGATCGGTCAAGACCACAATACGATGCTTGGCCCCCTCAAGCCAATGTCGCCACTCCTCAAATGCCCACTTCATAGCCAACAACTCACAATTGCCGACATCATAATTGCGTTCCGCAGGCGAAAACTTTCGAGAAAAGAAGGCACACGGTTTCATCAAGGAACCATCAGAATTCCTCTGAGACAAAACGGCCCCTGCCCCAATCTCAGAAGCGTCAACCTCAACCTGAAAAGGAAGAGAAACATCCGGCTGATGCAACACAAGGGCAGAAGTAAATCGGCGTTTAAGCTCCTGAAAGGCAGAAACAGCCGCAGAGGACCAATTCGTCACATCAGCGCCTTTCTTCGTCAAATCGGTCAGGGGTTTAACCACACTGGAGAAGTTGGCAATGAAACGGCGATAAAAATTAGCAAAGCCCAAAAAATTCTGAAGGCTCTTTACGGATGTGGGCTGGATCCAATCATGAATGGCCTGAACCTTAACCGGATCCATTTCTATAGATGAGGGAGAAAAAATGAAGCCCAAAAAAGAAATCTTCTGTACTCCAAAGAGGCACTTAGACCCCTTCACAAACAAGGCATTATCACGAAGGATCTGAAATACCATCCTGACTTGTTTCACATGAGACTCCCAATCATCTGAAAAAATCAAAATATCATCCAAATATACAATCATGAATTTATCAAGATAATTCCTAAATATATCATGCATGAAGGACTGAAACACCGATGGAGCATTAGAGAGTCCGAATGGCATCACAAGGTATTCAAAATGGCCTTCGGGCGTATTAAACGCAGTTTTCCATTCGTCACCCTGCTTAATACGAACAAGATTATATGCCCCTCGAAGGTCAATCTTAGTAAACCAACTAGCCCCCTTAATCCTAGCAAACAGATCAGAAAGCAAAGGCAAAGGGTATTGGAATTTGACCGTGATCTTATTCAAGAGGCGATAATCAATACAGGGTCTCAAGGAGCCATCTTTTTTGGCAACAAAAAAGAAACCTGCTCCCAATGGTGAAGAAGATGGCCGAATATGCCCCTTCTCCAAGGACTCCTTAACATAGCTCCGCATGGCGGTATGTTCTGGCACAGACAGGTTGAAAAGTCGGCCCTTAGGGAACTTACAGCCTGGAATCACGTCAATAGCACAATCACAGTCCCTATGTGGTGGAAGGGAACTGGACTTGGGCTCATTGAATACATCCTGGAAATCTGACAAAAACTCAGGAATTTCAGAAGAGGGGGAGGAGGCAATTGACATCAAAGGAACGTCACCATGAACCCCCTGACAACCCCAACTAGTCACAGACATAGATTTCCAATCTAATACTGGATTATGCACCTGTAACCATGGGAAACCCAGCACAATAGCATCATGCAAATTATGCAACACCAAAAAACGACAATCTTCCTGATGGGCTGGCGCCATGCACATGGTCATCTGTGTCCAAAACTGAGGTTTATTTTTAGCCAACGGGGTAGCATCAGTGCCCCTCAAAGGAATAGGACTCTGCAAAGGCTGCAAGGGGAAACCACAACGTCTGGCAAATTCTAAGTCCATTAAATTTAGAGCGGCGCCTGAATCCACAAATGCCATGACAGAAAATGACGATAATGAGCAGATCAGGGTCACAGATAACAGAAATTTAGGTTGTACAGTACTGATGGTAACAGAACTAGCGATTCTCTTGGTACGCTTAGGGCAATCAGAAATAACATGAGCAGAATCGCCACAGTAAAAACACAACCTATTCTGACGTCTGAATCCTTGTCGTTCAGCTCTAGACACAATCCTATCACACTGCATAGGCTCAGGACTCCGCTCGGAAGACAATGCCATAGTGTGCACAACTCTGCACTCGCGCAAGCGCCGATCAATCTGAATGGCCAGAGACATAGAATCACTCAGACCAGCAGGCGTGGGGAACCCCACCATAACATCTTTAACGGATTCAGAAAGACCCTTTCTGAAGATTGCCGCCAAGGCATCCTCGCTCCAACTTCTGGCAATATGATTCTGCCGCTTCTTGACCCTGAAACAGGGCCAACAAGGTCTTCTCAGCATGATCCACTGAATTAGGTTCGTCATACAATAACCCAAGCGCCTGAAAAAAGGTGTCTACATTAAGCAACGCCGGATTCCCAGGTTCCAGGGCAAATGCCCAATCCTGGGGGTCACCACACAGCAGAGATAACAATTTTAACCTGCTGGATGGGATCACCAGAGGAACGGGGTTTCAGAGCAAAAAACAGTTTACAGTTATTTTTAAAGCTCAGAAATTTGGACCTATCCCCAAAAAACAAATCAGGAGTTGCAACTCTAGGCTCTAAAACCGGAGTCTGAACGATATAATCGGAAATACCCTGTACTCTAGCAGCAAGTTGATCCACACGAGAAGCCAATCCCTGAACATCCATACCAGCACCGAACTCCTGAGCCACCCAGAGGCAAAGAGGGAAGAGAAAAAAAAAACACAACAGACTACAGAAAAAAAAATGGCTCAGCACTTTCCTTCCCTTCTTCTGAGATACGGTTAACTCATTGTGGGCCAGTTGTACTGTTATGATCTGGTGGCCTAAGAGCAGCATGAGACGTACTCTGGAGAAGGTGGTACCTGTACTGACCGCAGACCCTGAACTTAACACCGCAACTAGAAGTAGCCGTGGAATGTACCTAGCGCTCCCTAGACATCTCGACACAGCCGGAGGACTAATTACCCCTAGAGATAGAAAAGGGAAAACTATCTTGCCTCAGAGAAAATCCCCAAAGGATAGACAGCCCCCCACAAATATTGACTGTGAGAGGAGAGGGAAAAAACATACACTGTCTGCACTCTCATCTCTACTACATCAAGATGATGGACAGGATATTCATCTCCACTATTCCACGGGCTGTCCAGCAAATTCAGCATGTCCAGCCCCACTGTTCCAAGCTGCTCAAGGTGTTGATTCGCTATCCTGTTCTGCTGTTCCATGTACAGTCTGGTTATCCTACTCTGCTGTATGTCATTGCACCGATGCCTTTGGTCCGAGCTGTTCAACGAGACCTATGATTTAATGAATCCACTTAAAGAGGTGAGCCATAACAGCCACCTCTAGAAAACAGGTGTCAACCTACTGTGTGTGGTCTGTGGTTGATGTGAAAAGTGCAACGCTGCATATACTGACCTATTGATAGTGACAGGTACAATATATAAATAATGCCACCGAATATAAAAAATAATAATAATAGTAAATAGTAAAGCTTCATTTAAACAATACGATACGCTCTCACAATACATTCCTTGTAAGATTTTAATTTTATTAAATCAACACTCATTAATGCAACATGAATGCATGGGTTTGAATCTACATCCAGCACATCTACCAATCATCACAGTACGGCTCTGTTCACGTTTCCAGTAGTTATTTCCTTTTTTTGGATTTTAGATCATAAAAGCAGAAATAAAACATTCCAGTATAGGATCCATTCATGTGATCCAGCTGGGGACCATAGCCATGGAGGAGACCAGTTTGGCCCTGCCCCATCTGGCTTTTCCCAGCACTACAGCAGGTGATTGACAGGCCTTTCCCATAGAGACATGTCAGTCACTTAGAGCGGCTTTGGGAGTATGTCAGAGAAAAATATACCCAGCTGCAATTGTTCCGGCAGCGGTTTGGGCAGAATGATTTAGGTGACAGGCCCCCTTATAAGATGGATCTGTTCAAAAACTGAAACATTGCTTTCCATTTTGCATGTATTCTTCTCTTTTTGTAATTATTCAATTTTCGAAATGACAAGTGTTAGGGGGGAATGAGAGGAGTGAGGGGGGAATGAGAGAAGTGAGGTGCTAAATGAGAGGTGTGATGGGAAAATAAGAAGTGAGGTGCTATAACTAACCACAGATATTTACTATGCCCAGGCAACGCCGGGCTCTTCAGCTAGTAAATAACTAAAGTTCATGATGAAACATATGCCCCTACTAAAGCAAAAGTAAATCTAAAGTGTAAATTCTATGAAACAAAGTTTCAGTATCTGAGCACCTAACAGACTAAACTTGCCATCATTACATTTTACTGTAGACTGTAAAACGAGATTTCAGAACACACTGAGTTTAGTGTGAGAACGTGGCTGCATGTGACCAGCGGTAACCTTAATGACATCACCGCTGGTTACACGTAGCCGTGTTCTGTCACTAAACTCAGTGTGATTTGGCTGCTGGGCTGAGTGGTAATATTACTGATGTCACCGCTCAGCAATGCGACCAGATGTAGCATTGTGGGACATCAACATTATGGCTTATAGACGGACAGGTGAGGATTACTTTTGATTTTTAATTTTTATGTTAATAAATGGAAAAAGAGGGAATTTGTCGGGGAGTGTTTTTTTTCTTTGTGTCTTTGTTACTTTTGACTACTGGGTTAGTAATGGTAGTGTCTGATAGACGCCTCTCGATTACTAACCCCTGGGCTTGATGTCAGCTGACATTACAAAGCTGACATCAATCCCTAAATTATTACCAACGCTTGCCAATGCACCAGGGCAGGCAGGAAGAGCTACTGGATGTGCCATTTCTGGTGTGACTGAGGGCTCATGTTATTAGTCTGGTGGGGGACCAATTTTCATGGCCCCTTCCCAGCCTATTAATATCAACCTTCAGCTGTCTATTTAGCTTTTGCTGGTTATTAACAATAGGGTGGACCTGCAGCGCATGAGAGTCCTGGTCGTTGCAGTAACGTCACTCTGGCGCTAAGGGGGGCGATGTTGCGTCTGATTGCACTAGAGGAGTTCACCTGATCAGGTAACACTCACACTACACTTCACACTCCGGCCACCAGGGGGAGTGGTTCTATCGAGTAGGCCACTCCTCACACTCTGGTAAAACTGGGGGTTGGACAGGAAGACGGAGAGAAGTAACTGGGAAGAGCTAGAGAGAGGACCTGTCAGGGATGGGATCCTGGCAGACTCCTAAGAGAACAACGCAACAAGTGAGCAACGGGAATACAGCAAAGAGGCAATAGGACCAGAATGAGTCGTGCTGTAGGATCGAGGCAACATCCTTCTGAGGCGCAAACAGTCGGTGGCCGGAAGGCACGGAGAAAGTAAGAGACTTTAAGCATTACTTCAAACCACGGCAGGACAGCCAATTATAGGTTGGCTGTCTCACTTAAACACCTAAGCAGACAACGGAGGCAGCTGCGGGAGAGGGGCGACTCTAGGGTCACGGAAGAACTCCAGGCCTACCCCATCATACGGGTGCGTCCTAGCCATATCATCTGGGGGACGGAGAGAGAACGAACATCAGAGGCAGACAGAATCAGTTGTGAGGACTATCCCGGGGTGCTCAGCAGGGAAGAACTACAACACGTAGGCGCTAGCAGGTAGACGCTGATTCTCATCTGTCAAGGGAACTCCTAATGTGCCTTTGGACCGGCCGGTCTCAGACAGCCCTGTTAACAGTGCTCTGGATTGACTATCTCGAAGCCTTCAGTATAGAGGTAAAGAGACTGCAACCTGGTGTCCTCGTTATTTTCCGCGACCTGCACCGCACCACCACAACATCATCACCATCCACACCCTTCATTGGACGCCCCTCAGCAGGGTCACGGACCGGGTCTAGCCACCGTGACAACCCCAGAACAGAGACTCAGGGGCCCGGTACCGGGTACCCCTCGGCCCTGCAGCAGTGGGGGCGCTCCAGACCCAACATCGTTTTTGTGTGGGTCCCCCTTCTTAATAACAAGTAAAAGGCTATGCAGATGGCTGTGAGATGATATTAATAGCCTGGGAAGTGCCATGCTTTTTGCCCCCTTCTTAGAATAATAACACCAACCCCCATCTGTCTGCTTTCCCTCTGCATGGTAATAAAAATAAGGGGTACCCCTCACCATTTTTTCTTTTATTTATTACCTAAATACATGTGCAGGAAACTACACATGCACTGCATTAATTTTATACCACACTGACATATTTCTTACTATGCACGGGCGCCGGCTGGGGAATACTGTCATCAGAATTGCCTGCTCTCGCTGCTATCAGTGAGACCAGGTGTATGCTGATAAGAGTAGTACTCAGTAGCTGACGCCTGATCAGCGGTAACCTTTTCACTGCCGGTTACAGCTACTGGCTCGCACGCTGTCCTCTGACAGCATTGAAACAGCAGCGCTGTGACCTGCAGTAACATCAGTAAGGTTACCGCTGATCAGAATTGTGTTTCACACGCTGTCACATAGATGACAGCGTGGGAACTGCCAGGTGTTCGGGCTCCCGATTCACTTGAATGGGGTCCGGGATCGAGTTTGGGTACCGTTCTGATATTGGAACCAATTTTTTTTTTTTATAAAGTTTGGTCCGAATACCGTTCTGATACCCGGATCAAACTTTTTTCTAAAGTTAGTCAGAACCCGACAGACCAAAACATCCACGAGTGCGCCCATCCAAACTCAAGAGTCTAAATAAATAAATGATCATTTCAATTATGAGAATTCCTTTACCAGTAGAAAATCACTCCTATCATTGCAATCGAATGTCCATATAACCGCTTACCAGCAAGCCTCCAGATAATGAAAATGATTAGTCATCAAACCAGGAAGGAACCTTTCTATTGATCCAGTAAAACATTTTTTTTTACCAGTTTTGGTCTGTGATTCATGGATCTACCTCAATTGCAGTGCACATTAGTCAGTCTGAACATGAAGCATTGAAGGTGCTGTAAATTAATCTGCGCTCTGTATGTAGAGCTTGTGCTTTCATTACCTCCGGTGAGCTTTCTATACATGACATACAGTATATGGACGCTGTGGCCTAGTTGTCTTTCTAGTCATTTATATAATATAAACGATGTGTCCATATTTATCCTCAGTGACAGAATTATAATGGCGTTCATGTCCCAGTTCTTTAGCTCCGCTTTAGTTTACGCTTAGCATGGTTATAGTGCAATATAGTAATCATGTTTTAGTTTTCTTAAAAAACAAACAAAAAAAAAAAACAACTTAAAGAGAATGAATAATCACTAAAAACATATTCTATAATTGTTTATTATTATTATTATTATTATTATTATTGCATTTCCCTTTTTCTATTGTTTTTTGCATTTCTGGTTTCTATAAAATATAATATTGCAGTTCTCACTCTGGAGCAGACGGAATAAGGAGACACTTCCTGTTTTTTGCAGCTCACTTATCAGATTGACTGTGTAGATTAAGACGAGGCGAAGTTACTCAGAACGAGAACCGTTTTCTGGCAAAAAATATTGATATGCATGACACTCGTGAGCTAGTATGAAACCTAGGCACGCATCCTTGTTTCATGTACATGTTATATCCCTGCTTGTTTTTTTTCAAGTGAAAAAACAAACACATGCTATCTATGTGTCATCCGAGTGTTGTCTGTATTGTACTACTTAAAGGGAATCTGTCAGCAGGTTCTTGCTATTAAATCTGAGAGAAACTTGATGTAGGGGCGGTGACACTGATTCCAGAGATGTGTCACTTGCTTAGCAGCTTGCTATGGTTTCTGTACAATCAGTGTTTTATCAGCAGGAGATTATTACTTGAGGACTAGGAGTCGTGTGCACGGCAGTCCAGCTAATCTGTATAACCCCGCCCCCACCACTGATTGGCAGCTTGCTAATAATGTATAAACAGGAAGCAGCCAATCAGTGGTGTGGGCGGGGTTATACACAGCTTAGCAGTCATAGCTCAGTTACATCTACAGCAGATAAAAGAGGAATTTTATCAAAACTGCACTGAGCAGTCTAGAAAGTGACACATCGCTGGAATCGGGGTCTGCGCCCCTACATCATGCTGCTCTCAGATTCCATAGCAAACACCTGTTGACAGATTCCGTTTGATGAGTAGGAGAAGTTTAGAATTCTTTTTTCATTTTTTTTTTTGCAAAAGGAGGAAAATGCAGGCCACACTGACAGTAAAAACAGACACACGTACCAAAAATGGATGCAAGTTGTATCCAGCACACTGATGAAAAATGGTCCACTATTTCTTGTATGCAAAAAAATAAGGATGTCTGAATGGGGCCTAAGTAAAAGAAGTGTGTGTGACGTGACTAGTGGGTTGCACAACGTTTTATGCCATGGGTGTTATTTTCATAAATGTTGCTCAATTTGCATAATTTTTGCATATCATTTCATAATAATTCACTGCAAGTAGAATTTGACCCAAAAAAGAGAGGAAGCACAAAGAAAAATGTTATATGTCTTCTCTTTTGTGGTCTGATCGTTATTTTAGAGAACAGAAATGTAAATTTGTTCTCCAGCTTTATGCAAATAAGAGGGATTTTTCTGACTTTTTTAATAAAGACTACTTAGTCATAAAGAGGCAGACGACTGACCCGCTGACCCATGATTGCTGCATGTGAATACTGCAGTGCAACGCTGCTCTGTACCCCTGCTGCAGTCTCACTGTCTGTACATAGGACAGCTGTGTAGTGTGCAGAACGTGTATCTTAATATATACAACGTATCAGTATGTGACATGGCTGAACGCAGGACAACATTTCTCTACAGGCAAGGGGAAGCATTCATAGGGTATGTCCAAATACGGCATTCATGAGTGTGGCACCTGGGAGAAAAATAACTTTATTTCTCCTAGGAGCCATAGGCTTTCAGTCATGCCCGGCATGACTGAAAGCTGGAGGTTCCTGGAAAAAATCTCAGCCCCTTGTATACAGCCCATGCTACAGTATATGTTTCTCCTCTCAGTTCCCTATACACATCCCATCCTATGGTATATATTTCTCTACTCAGCTCCCTGTATACAGCCCATCATGCAGTATGTTTCTCCTCTCATCCCACTGTATACAGCCCATCCTGCTGTATTTCTCCTCTCAGCCCCCTGTACACAGCCCATCCTGCAGTATGTTTCTCCTCTCAACCCCCTGTCTACAGCCCATCCTGCAGCATGTTTCTCCTCGCATTCCCCCGTATACAGTCCATCCTGCATTATGTTTCTTCTCCCTCTCAGCCCCCTGTATACAGCCCATCCTACAGTACATGTTTCTCCTCTCATCCCGTATACAGCCCATCCTGCAGCATGTTTCTCCTCTAAGCTCCTGTATACAGCCCATCCTACAGTACATGTTTCTCCACTCATCCCCCTGTATACAGCCCATCCTGCAGCATGTTTCTCCTCTAAGCTCCTGTATACAGCCCATCCTACAGTACATGTTTCTCCACTCATCCCCCTGTATACAGCCCATCCTGCAGCATGTTTCTCCTCTTATCCCTCTGTATACAATCCATCCTGCATTATGTTTCTCCTCCCTCTCAGCCTTCTGTATACAGCCCATGCTACAGTACATGTTTCTCCTCTCATCCCGTATACAGCCCATCCTGCAGTATGTTTCTCCCCTAAGCCCCTGTATACAGCCCATCCTGCAGCATGTTTCTCCTCGCATTCCCCGTATACAGTCCATCCTGCATTGTTTCTTCTCCCTCTCAGCTCCCTGTATACAGCCCATTCTACAGTACATATTTCTCCACTCATCCCCCTGTATACAGCCCATCCTGCAGCATGTTTCTCCTCTCAGCCCCTGTATACAGCCCATCCTACAGTATGTTTTTCCCCTCAGCCCCCTTTATACAGCCCATCCAAAGTATGTTTCTCCTCTCAGCCCCCTTTATACAGCCCATCCAAAGTATATGTTTTTCCTCTCAGCTCCCTGTATACAGTCCATCCCGCAGCATGTTTCTCCTCTCAGCTCCCTGTATACAGTCCATCCTGCAGCATGTTTCTCCTCTCATTCCACTGTATACAGCCCATCCTGCAGCATGTTTCTCCTCTCATCCCACTGTATACAGCCCATCCTGCAGCATGTTTCTCCTCTCATCCCTCTGTATACAGCCCATCCTGCAGTATATTTCTCCTCTCAGCCCTCTGTATACAGCCCATCCTGCAGTATATTTCTCCTCTCAGCCCCCTGTATACAGCCCATGCTACAGTACATGTTTCTCCTTTCAGCCCCCTTTATACAGCCCATCCAAAGTATATGTTTCTCCTCTCAGCCCCCTGTATACAGCACATCCTGCAGCATGTTTCTCCTCTCATCCCTCTGTACACAGCCCATCCTGAAGTATGTTTCTCCTCTCAGCCCCCTGTACACAGCCATCCTGCAGTATGTTTCTCCTCTCAGCCCCCTGTACACAGCCCATCCTGCAGTATGTTTCTCCTCTCAGCTCCCTGTATACAGTCCATCCTGCAGTATGTTTCTCCTTTCAGCCCCCCATATGCAGAGCCCCATCTTGCAGTATGTTTCTCCTCTCAGCTCCCTGTATGCAGTCCATCCTGCAGTATGTTTCTCCTCTCAGCTCCCTGTACACAGCCCATCCTGAAGTATGTTTCTCCTCTCAGCCCCCTGTACACAGCCCATCCTGCAGTATGTTTCTCCTCTCAGCTCCCTGTATGCAGTCCATCCTGCAGTATGTTTCTCCTTTCAGCCCCCCGTATGCAGAGCCCCATCTTGCAGTATGTTTCTCCTCTCAGCTCCCTGTATGCAGTCCATCCTGCAGTATGTTTCTCCTTTCAGCCCCCGTATACAGAGCATCATCTTGCAGTGTGCCTCTTCTTTCAGCCTCCTGTATACAGCCCATCCTGCAGTATGTTTCTCCTTTCAGCCCCCCGTATACAGAGCCCCATCTTGCAGTGTGCCTCTTCTTTCAGCCCCCTTTATACAGCCCATCCTGCAGTATGTTTCTCTCAAATACAGTGCTCCTTTTAGATAGCAGCGCACAGGCATTTTGCTGCTTCCCTGTAAGAGCTCTCTACACTGGGATGAAGGGGGCTCCAATCCTTCCCGAGATATTATACCCCACAGTAGAAATTCCATTCCAGACACATCCCAGAGCACAGCTATGCTGGCAAGATGTGTGTATAACTTGACTAGATTTAAAAATGGGTTAAATTAGAACAAATTATCACATACATGTGTACATTATTATAAGGCCACATTGTGAATTTGTGAATAACTCTCTAAATCCTGTGCACAGATAATGCTTGTGTTAGCGGGTGGATGTTAGATCTAGTCGAGACAATCCTTTGCAATTACATCAGCATCATAAATATTTCTATTTATTTGAGCAGAGAACTTGCTAGTATGGGGCTAATGCAGAATGTTGCTTAGATGTTAGGTGTAAGAGAGCAGAATCTGTATTTCGGCACACCTGCTAATGCATCAAACTCATGGTCCTGTAGGCCATCAGCTTAATGCACAGTGCACCCCGTTTTCATATTGCTATATACTGAAACACTATTGTTTTTCCATTTTTTTTTTCTGACAATTTATTGCATTTATATCAAGCGGATTGTTTTAAAAAGAAGTGATAAGTTGTTTTAATACTTTCAGGTATAACGTAACCTCCAGAGACCTCAATGTTTATATTGACCCAATACAGATATTGCTGCAATGTATCATCCTTAGGACCTCTGCTGTTTTAACAAAAGCAAATAGTTTATCTAAGATTTGGTCTTTCTCACAATGAGCTAACTAGGAACCTTATCTATCTATCTATCTATCTATCTATCTATCTATCTATCTATCTATCTATCTATCTATCTATCTATCTATCTATCTATTATCTATCTTACAGGGTGGGCCATTTATATGGATACACTTAAATAAAATGGAAATGGTTGGTGATATCAACTTCCTGTTTGTGGCACATTAGTATATGGGAGGGGGAAAACTTTTCAAGATGGGTGGTGATCATGGCGGCCATTTTGAAGTCGGCCATTTTGGATCCAACTTTATTTTTTTCAAAGGGAAGAGGGTCATGTGACACATCAAAGTTATTGAGAATTTCACAAGAAAAACAATGGTGTACTTGGTTTTAACATAACTTTATTCTTTCATGAGCCATTTACAAATTTATGACCACTTATAAAATGTGTTTAAAGTGCTGCCCATTGTGTTGGATTGTCAATACTACCCTCTTCTCCCACTCTTGACACACTGATAGCAACAACGCAGAGGAAATGCTAGCACAGGCTTCCAGTATCCGTCGTTTCAGATGCTGCACATCTCATATCTTCACAGCATAGACAATTGCCTTCAGATGATCCCAAAGATAAAAGTCTAAGGGGGTCAGATCGGGAGACCTTAGTGGCTATTCAACTGGCTCATGATGACCAATCCACTTTCCAGGAAACTGTTCATGTAGGAATGCTCAGACATGACACCCATAATGTGGTGGTGTGCCATCTTGGGTGTCAGGTCTGGGCATTGGGTTGTGTAGTATTGGCCTGTCTCATTTCTTCCCCCATCTCCACCTGGTCCGAATGAAAAGCTTCAGCTTTAATTGTGAGCAGCGACTGTTTAAGTAGGCACAGAAGTGGCATTGTTGCATAGACTATGGCGTCATTGCCACTCACCATCTTTGTGGAGTCCTGAAAGTCCTGGAGAACCATACAAATGTCAGATATCCATGGCCACTCTTCAGTTGTTATGTGCTGAGGCTGACCAGACTACTGACGGCCGTGTTGGAGCTGGTATTCCACAACTGACCTCTGCTTCTCACAAAGCCTTTACAGCACGTGCAATGTGGAGTTTCATTCTGTGGTCACGCCGCACACTATTCAGTGAGCTGGCACTTGTAAGAGCTGCTGCAGCACCTCAAGAGTGGCGGCAGCTTTAGCTGACTTGCGGAAATTGGAGCTGATGCGGCTTACCTTGAGCAAAAGCTCTGGCAAGTCTGGGTATCTTTTTTGAAACCGCTGAACCATCAAGTTTAGCACGTGGGCCAATCATGGTACATGTGTGAGCTTGCTAAGCTTCACAGCCACCAGGTTACGGCTATTATCACACACGACCAGACCTGGTTGTAGGTTCAGCAGCTAAAGCCACAGTTCTGTCTGGTCTGTTATTCCTTTCAATAACTCTGCCATGGTGTGCGGTTTGCCTCCTAGACAAATTAGCTTCAGCAGAGCCTGTTGCCCATTCGCAGAGGCAGTGCTGCAGAGCTTCCAGCTTCCGACTAATGTGGACGACGTGCTTTGAGATGACAAATTGGAGATGAAGGATGAGAAGAAGCAGGACGGTGTGCAGGAACTGATGTAGGAGGTGAAGGAAACCGTGATAGAAATAGGGCCAGCAGTCCTTGGCGTTGGTAGCGCATGTGCCATGCTAGGGTGGACCTCCATAATGTTCACCCAGTGTACCATCAGAGAAATATAGCGTCCCAGGCCACAAGCACTTGTCTACATGTCGGTCGTTAAGTGTATAATCCCAGTAACTGCATTTGTAAGTGCAAGGTTGATGTTCCTGGACGCCTGCTGATGCAATGCTGGGACACAACACTGGGAGAAATAGTGGCATCTGGGGACCTAGTTGGCAGAAATCTTCTGTGTCTACAAGTCTGAACAGCAAAATTTCACGGCAAGGAGCCTGAAAATGTGCCCATTTAGCATTTTGGTCTGTGGGTGATCTTTCATTTTTGTTCCAAGGCCTGGGGTAGGGACAGCTATACGTTGTGCAAGGACAAGGATTTGGAAATTCCTGATGATGGTAAATTAGAATATGCAAAGATAAGTGCAGGGTGGGAGGCATCTGTGCCAGTGTTATGGACAGGGGATTGAGAAGCACCTAGCACAAGGGAAGAGGCCTTGGTGTCGCCCGCTGGCACCAATCGTGGACCAAGACATTCGACCCACCTTAGATTAGGTGCTTAGATGACATGTGTCTGATCATGCTGGTGGTGGTTATGCTCTTAGTGTTCAGGCCATTGCTGATCTGTGCCTGGCACAAGTTGCAAATCACCATTCATTTTCTCTCAGTGCTCTCTTTAAGAAAGTCTCAGACTGGGGAACACCTAACTCTTTGACGGAGAAATTCATGAGTGTCAGTGCTCCGCGGAACAGTTGCCTGCCTTCTCCCTCTAGTCACTCCACTGCCTCTTCCTGCCTGTTTCGGTGCTGCTGATACCTTCCTCTTAAGAACTGCTGGCCTCGCTCTGCATGCCAGGTTCCCAGGTTGGGCCAGTGACTTCCTCATCCACCACCTCCTGTTCCACTGCCTCACCCTGGTCCTCTTGACTTGGTGACTTAACAACAACCTGACTTATTGGCAACTGTGCCTCATCATGATCTACTTCCTTAGACAAAATTTGCCATTCTCCACCAACATCTTAATGTGATCGTGACTGCTCTAATTTTGTGCACCACTAAACAGCATCTCCTCCTGTCTCTCTTGCAACATGCAGGGTGAGAGGCCACAATCAAAAAAGGATCTTGTAAAGAGCTCCTCGGAGTGTCCTAGTGTGTGATTACTGGTCTCCTGTGACTCAATATGGTGGAGAAAGGAGGATCAGGGTGAGGATTAAGTGATCCAGACTGTTGGCTGGTGAGACTGGACCATGTGGAAGACTGGGTGGTGCTGGCAAGCATGCTGGAAGCATTATCTGCTATCCAACCGATCACCTGTTCACACTGTTATGGCTTCAGAAGTGGTGTACTGTGCCTCCCTGCAAAATGGGACAGGAGCCTATGTGTCGTGGATGGGCATGTTTCTTTTGCTCCAGCAACAGGAATAGTCGCAGCGGCCTCATGTCCTCGGTGTCTGCGTGCGCCATTGTCAGCCCTTTCACGTCAAGTCCCTGTCCCTTTCTACACACCTTATTATTTTAATTTTTAATTTAATTTTATTATAAGTTTAGTTTTAATAATAAAAAAATGGTCACCTTCAGCAGTCAAAGTGTTTTTTTTCAGCTTTATAAACCACTGTAATGTAACACAGTAACCATGTTAAACTCTATGGATGACAATATAGACAATTTTTTCACCCCTCCAAAAAAGAATGTGGTCATGTGCAGCAGCTATATATTTAGCAACGGACTGCAAAGCTCTAATACCTGCTATGGTAGATCAGCCTACATGGCTGCTCATAGAGGTAGACACAGGAATGCTGATTTATTTATTGATTTATTTAGGTACAGCATAAACCAGGGCAGGATTAGCAAGATAAACATTGCCTTTCTGGCCTAATGGAAAATAAACCAAACAAATGGCACAGTCTGTTTTGCTGCGGGGAAATAAACCTAATACCCTCAGTGATACATACCTCC
This sequence comes from Ranitomeya variabilis, assembly GCF_051348905.1. Lineage (NCBI taxonomy): Eukaryota > Metazoa > Chordata > Amphibia > Anura > Dendrobatidae > Ranitomeya > Ranitomeya variabilis. The sequence continues at coordinate 56,945,708 of NC_135235.1, read as the reverse complement.
CCTCCAGTACTTTGGCAGTGACTTTGTCATACTGGCTAAAGACTGTATTCTTCCACTCTTCCTACTTCTGCAACTGCCCCTAGGTTAAATGCAGAATGTATCTGATACAAACAGCAAAGCACAGTATTATTCCTTAGAAGGACTATTAGTATGATGGTTCAGCATCAGCACCAGTATCACCACTAGAGGAGGCTGATTGGTTAAACTGTGCACTCACATGCCGGGATAATTGCTATCTCCCTCTAATCAGAACTGCCCCTGAGCTGTGCAATGGCGCCAGTGTGCCCAGCATTTTCTTTTCTACCCTCTGATGAGGTCATGCAGCCAGCCAAACCCAGTAATCCAAAAATCAAGATGGCTACAGCATTACAGTGCCTGGTAGGCAAGGTTTATTGGCTGCGTAACAGGCGCCAAACATGTTGAGTGGGTATTCGAACTTCAAATCCGAGCACCAGCTAATGTTCTTCGAATGCCGAGCATCCAAATACTCGAGTGATATCTGAGTATCACCTAGGCTACTTGATGCAGCCTATGGCCATTTCTGTCATTAGAGAAGATGGAGACAGAGGCATTCACAGGTATTGACACAGAGATGGTGCTGCTGCTTCTAGTGAATGTTGTACCTTACCCCAAAGCTGGATTCACAGTTGCACTACTCAGTATTTCTGTATTGTATCCTCCATGCTGCAGTTGCTGCTTCTCAGGGTACTACAGCGAGATAGTGGAGCAGGATCTCCTCTTCTCTGTGTGTTCAGCGTTTAGTTGAGATGTTATAGCAGTTACTCTCCACTTACTCTGGAGTTTAGAAAAAACAACCTGACAGAAACTGAGCCTAGAGGAAGAATTTATCCTGAAAAGTCACCTAAAATGTTAGAAACACTTTAAAAACAATGTTACTATGTCTCAGACTACTTTTGCTTTCAGGCCTATGGTTCATTATAACTGTGACATTTCTCACCACGATCTTATTTTCTACATGACTGCTCCTCCGTGGAAATGGGAGCTGTTGGCAGTATATAAATATTTTTCTGTGTGGTTTGGGCAAGGAGTATCATTACCAGTAAATCCATACCATAATACTTTCATTTTTAGATAGTGTTATGCTTCACTGCAAATGAAGCAGGTGCATGCAAAATATTAGATTCTGTAAATGACCTTCTTAAGAATTTAGCACTATTAGATGTAAAGGACAAAGTGGAGCAGAGAGGAGTCCATTTATCCATTGCACCAAACTACTGAAAAACAGAACCACTCCGGTGCGTTTTTTCTTATTGCACCACTGGAGTGGTGCTTTAAATGTATTTCCCCTGCCCTCCATCCCATACTCACTTGGCGCCGCCTTCACTGTTTTCCAGCATTGCTCCCGTTGGTCTGCGGCGAAAAGTGACCTGGCGGTAGCTCCAGTGTTTTATGAAGCGGCGCGGAGATCACTTTTCAATACAAGCTTATAAGGACCTTGTTCTGGCTCTCATAGACTTTCCATTGCGCTCTTGTGACATGGCTTCTGATGACTTCCAGACAGTCAGAAGCTGCGCTCACAAGATGGCGCCGCCGAACCGGAGTGGTGCCGAAAAACAGAGAATATGCCGGAGGGTTAGTATATGACCGGGGGGCAGTAGGCTTAGATTTAAAGCGGCAATCCAGCGCTAAGAAGGCACAAAACGCTGGAGTGGTGCTTTAAGCAAATTTTGTACACAAGCACAAAACAAATGTAGCACTATAAGACAAGCTGCCAGTAACTGAATACACCGCTTCTCTCAAAACAGGAGAGGTGTGAAAAAGGGATGATCAGCTAGTTTTGTAGACTTATATATTAAAAAAATAGCAGCTTTATCAGATCTAAAAATAAATCATTTAGAAAGAAGTGCAATTAAAACCAAATAAACAAAAGTATGAAAAAAGATTTACTTCTTTTATCACACTTTTGTTCAGTTGATTTGTTGACTACTTTTGGTGCATTACCATATTTACTAGTCCTACCCCATAAGTACAAATATATATGATACAGTGAGCTTCTGTTGTACTTATACAAATTGTTTCAGATCAAAAAATAGTAGATTTGCAGTTGCAACTACTTGATGGGTGTTGCGTGGAGTCAAGAACCCCAAAAATCCAGAGGTGCGTGAGTATACAGTTCTAGACACTGGCACAATGTCGGGTGAGCCACAGGGGGCAGCTGCCCTGGCACCAAAGTCTATAGGGGTGCAAAATATCACAGCAACCAAAAATTACAAAGCGTAGTATAAATGTTGTCATCTCGGTCACTTCTCATGCATAATGCAACAGCCGATGAGAAACTCATTGTAACTGCTGCCTTCTACACAAGTAGTAAATAAGATGACAGAAGATGAGCAGCTAATGAATGAAGACAGTATAGAATCGAATGAATTGCACATGATTTGGTAATGTATTCATTCATTACTAAGAGCTGCTTTTTATTTTATTTTTTTTATAATTTTCTATCCCTTGCTAGGGTTGTGGCTACGGTTTGGTTTATGGGCTAGGTTTAGGTTGAGGACTAGGATTAATCGTAAAAACAGGGATTAGATTAAGTTTAGACAGGTCTATGCATAGGGGTAAAATGGTGACACAAAAAAACTGTAATAAAAAAGTAAGGAAAAGCGAACAACAATGTATAACTCTTTATATTATTTTTGAGTTTTTCCAAAAAGCAGAAAAAAACTAAGAGGTCAAAGTGCCAACCATAATATCATCATTATTTTCCTCAAATTAGAACATATGTGCTGGGGGATAAGGGGATCAATATTGGTGGTGGAAGGAAGTGCTTACGGTTCACTGTCTAGGGGGCTCAACCGAGGATATGCATTTGCAGCAGTGGTGGTGGGACCGAGTGGAGGGGGAGTTTGCAGAATGCAAGGAGAAACAAAGCTCAGGTCTTTATCTCCAGGTGAAGTAGGAATTATCTGCGATCCCTGCTGTTTAACCATTTAGATGCCACTTTATGTTTCCATCGGCGAAGGCTCCCATTGCCGTCATCTGTGTACTAGTGTGAACCCTAGTTGCAGGGCCGACTTTATAGGAGATTGTCATTTTCGCTATAATGCAGCACTCTGATATTGCAGTATATAGTATAAGCAATCAAACAGTGGCAGGTTCTAATCTCCGGGGAAAAAACTAATATGTAATACATTTTAAAAAAAATAATAATTAAAACTAAACAATATAAAATTTTGAATCACCAACCCCTTTTCATGATCTGAAAATAAATAAATAAAGTTGATATTGCCACGTTCATAAATTCTGATGTATAAAAATGTAAAATTATTTCTCCTATGTAGAAAGGAGTATAAGACAGAAGACAGAAGAGAATTGACACCCTCGATATGTGGTGCTGGAGAAGGATGTTATTAATACCATGGATGACAAGAAGAACTAATAAATCAATTTTGGAGCAAATGAAGCCAGACATGTCACTCAAAACAAGGTTCACCGAGTTACGACTTGCCTACTTTGGACAAATCATATGAAGAGAGTGATCACTGAGGAAGGACATCATGGTCGGAAGAATAGAAGGAACAAGGCAAAGAGGAAGACTTGCAACCCGATGGAAGACAATGACGGAGAAGACTCTGGTGGACCTATCTAGGTTTTCACAAGATTTGTCTTGCTACAGAACATTCATTCATCAAGTCGCCATGGCTCGACATGGAGCCAAAGGTGGATAAAAAATGAAAAATAAAGTAAAGTGCTTAAAGACAAAAAAGCAAAATGAAATTTTAGAATTGTTGCTTTTCAATCACCGCATTTACCTCAAAAATTCAATAAAAAGCAATCAACACAGAATATGTATGCCAAAATGGTAGCAATAAAATTGTCTGCTAGTTACACAAAAGTTCTTACATAATTTTGCCATTGAAAAAATGAAAATGTTTCGTGTCTCAGATAATAATAGTGACACTAGCCAAATTATTTTTATAAAGTTCTCAATTTGTTCAAAATTTAAAAAGTGTAAAAGTCCAATCTGTTGGATAGGCAGTTTTAGGCAGCCCTCAAATCTAAGAAGCATCGTTGTCAGAAGCTCCCTGTCCTCTCCAACAACAACAGGAACCTTGCCCTGCAACTGGAAAAAATGTAAAATCTGTCCATTTATAATGACAACGTACAAGATGAAGATCCCCAACTCACATCAGGACCACAGGTACTTTCAATTGCAACACATAATGTAACGTACTAAATTATATGTGCCAAATGTGCAACTAGGGTCTGTATGTGGAGGAGACAGGGCAAAAACTTAGAACAAGGATACATTTTCCTTGCCACACAACTAAAAAAAAAAAGAATAGATCTACCTGTGGCCTAACATTCTTGCATCCCTGATCACATCACCATGAACATGAAATTACTTGTATTAAAAGGTAACTTCAAAATCAGAAAAATTTGGAAGTACAAACTCATGACAACCTATGAAACACTCATGCAGGGATGAATGTGTTGCATGGATTTATGACTTTCTATATCAACTAAGGAACGTGTTCCTCAGACCTTTTGGGGGCATCGCAATCATGGACCAGACCTCAATCAGAGGACAATAACACTTTCACACTCCTTATCTATGAACTGTTCAAATATTTACTGCCATGACTTTCTCTCCCCTTTGATTATTGATAGTTCTGCTTCACGTCACTTGTCTTATATATTACATTATTCCTGTATCCTGTTGTGCATAAATATGTGAGTCCTCAGATTTTGTGTTAGTCTATGCCAGATGAAGAGACCTGCGTAGTCTCGAAAGTTTGCAATTTGTTACCGTCTTTTCAGTTAGCCATTAAAAGGTATCAACCAATTAGGACTCTCAAATTTTAATATTAAAATGTCATTAAATTGCTGAAAAACAATTTTTTTTTCAAATTCTTAAGAGGTACGAAAAGGAAATATGGATATTCTGCGCTGTTGGTGAGGATCCAAAAAGAGGTTCAATGGAACAAGGAAAGTAGCAATGCGGGTTACTTTCAAAGGTTTATCGAAGTCATCGAGGAAAAACCGCAACGTACAGCAGATCAACATATTTACTTATGAAGAAGTTGGATGACTTCGAAACGCGTTGCTACTTTCCTTGTCTCAATGAATCTTAGTTTGGATCCTCACCAGCAGTGCAAAACACCTGTCAGGACTCGGAACATTTTTATTACCTTTTGTGCATTACTGCCCTTTTCAAAGATGGCGTCTTTGGTCTCATGTGCACTGTGTCTTCCTGCTATAAACTCCACCCCAGCCTTCAGTCTGTGCTAGAGTATTCTGCCTTACATCCAGCTCCTGACTCTGTTGACTCCCTGGCTATATACCTGCTCCTGTGAACCTGTGTGGTTATCCTGCTACTCTGCTCTGAGTTCCTGCTGCATACACCACCAGTTTCAAGTAATCCTCCTTCATCTGCTGCTCGTGTTTACTTCCATCTGCATTTGCTGGACATGTAAGCTGTTGCTGCTCTGCTTAAACCTGAGATTATCATCCAGGCCTTCCTGGTTGAGATAAGACATTCCTTGAACTGCCTTATACGCATATATATCTGTGTTTGGATTAAAACAAGGACTTATTCGTGTCAAGTATCCTCAAGAATAACTGTGCTTCATAGACTTTTTGCGTGATTGCATTTTCCTCTGAAGTTCCCTATAGACTGCTAAGCTGCGTTTAATATTTACACCAAGTGTTGTGGACTTGCGTTTCTCTCTGCACCTGTTTGAATCACCATGTGATAATATAGACTTTACCACTTATAAAACTGTGTCCTGTAGTTGTCTTGTTCCATGCAAAGAGTCTCCTGAGTTATCCCATATAATTATCACAACACCCATCTTCCCGTTTCCTACCCTTTAATATATCGGTTTCTTAACCTGAGATGCTGCAGTAGCTGGCACTTCCTGCGTTTTACATGTTTTTATCACACAAACACAAAAGAACAAGGTGGGCATGACCTTTTTACTTCTATCACTGGTCATTGGATAAAACACTATTACGCTTTCCTGTTCACCAGGTCACTCATCCATTTTATTTAATTCTTGTATTTTTTTTAACTAATGCATTCATTTACCCCTTCTACTGACTACAACTCCTTTTTTGTATTTTTATTAGGACTCGTTTCCATTTTTTTTGCCTTTAAACTGCTGATATTTGAAAGCCTTTATTACATGACATCAAACCTATTCATTAGTAATTTCTCTTAGAACAGGGATGAAAGGAGCCGGTGGTGCCCGCAATGTTCCGGTACTGCGTATAGTATCTCGCTATTGAATATGAAGTGTCAGATTCTTGGACCCAAAATCTATATTTTGCAGAAATTAAGCATTAATCTGTTATATATGGAGGTAGGCATTTCAATAGTAATTATCATAATAACAAATGTTAATATGGAGTGTGCTGCGATTACACAGCATATACCATCTGTTGGCGGAGAGCGTGCCAGCTCACGCAGGGACACCATGTGACCCATCCTTTTGTATTAAGCTGCTATGCAACAAATATGTATCACCAAGGAAAATGCTTTTTATGAAGCAGATGATTCAATTAGTGGCTGGATCAACATGGAGATCAGATTCTGCTCATAAACATCACGGACTATAATGGGCATCTTTACAAAGACCAAAAAAAAAAAGACTTTAAAAACAGGAAATATTTTGTGCCATCCAATATTTTTTTTTTTACTTTTAACCCTAACTAAACAAGCCTAAAATTAAATGCAGAGGAAACCATGGATGAAGGAGGCAAGGAAACATTACAATGGGCCATTCTTTTGGTGCCATTTAGAAGATGATCTACGGCACTCCGGATGGCAGAAGATTGAGGTGCAACAAGTAGGTTCCCAAATCTGTAAATAATATACCTGGCGACGTTCTGGAATATTATTAGTATTCTTTTATTTACAAACAGCACATCTGATTTTCCATAAATTTTTTTGGTCTTGTAACCTTCATCAGACAATCTGATGACCAAGCCTGGAGAATGTAGCATTAGTCCGGAACAGCACAATGTACGTTGCCGCAAGTATGTGATTTGCATACATACGGTCATGTACCGACTAGACGTGTGCAGCATCACTCAATGCAAGTGTTTTAAGTGAGGCTGGACATGTCTAGTCAGAATGTGACCGGAAGTTTGGAAACAGCCAACTTTGCAATTTACCTGTTATTAAAAATCCTCTTCATTCTCAAGAACACAGAGGATTTTAATTTTCTCACTTACAGATAGTTGTCTAGGCTAACTGCTAACTTTTTTCAAACTAATATATGCGCAGGGGTGAAAATATAACAGCTTACCAAAAGAGAAGCCCCTCTTATAAAATATAACCTTTATTATTAAATCTATGATAAAATAGAGAAAATCCCCCTCAGTGAAAAATGCCTATATATACTGGGCTGAGAGATAATAGGGAAGAAAAATCAGTGAAATACCCTATATTCTTAAACTGACTAGTAAATAATAATAATAATAAAAAAATATCTCCATCAAAATACCTCCACCAAAGACAACTATATATATATAGAGAGAGAGAGAGAGAGAGAGAGAGAGGTATGCCCAGTATTATACCTCATAGAAAACAACTGACAGCACCAAATTTGATAACATCTAGATAGTGATGGTATGAAAGTGCTGCTATGTCACAACAAGCTCACTCAGCCGATGTGTGGAAATGAGTGACCTGTTCCTATATCTCAGCTCTATCTGAGTGCCTACCTAGGTGCGGAGGTTGGCACCCTAAGGCTTCTTTCACACTTGTGTCGGTACGGGCCCATCGCTAAGCGTCGGCACGACGTACCGACGCACGTTGTGAAAATTCGGCACAGCGTGGGCAGCGGATGCAGTTTTTCAATGCATCCGCTGCCCATTGTAAAGTCCCGGGGAGGAGGGGGCGCAGTTCCGGCAGCGCATGCGCGGTAGGAAATGGCGAACCCGACGTACGAAAAAATGTTCCCTTGAACGTTTTTTTGTGATGACGGTCCGCCAAAACACGATGCATCCAGTGCACGACGGACGTGACGTATGGCCATACGTCGCGATCCATCGGCAATACAAGTCTATGGGAAAAAACGCATCCTGCGGGCACATTTGCAGGATCCGTTTTTTCCCCAAAACGATGCATTGCAACGGACGTCACATGACGCAAGTGTGAAAGATTATTTAGAAAATGAGGTGCTCACTACTAATAGTATGGTGCTTAGGAGAAAAATAGCACATCAAAAAATCAAACTCCAGCACACAAAGGATGAATGAAAAAATTATAAAGTCATGTATTTATTATAAATTCCAAATAATATTTCGATGACGTGAATCCGTCAATAAACACCGCACACGGAAAAGAAAAATTATGTAAATCTTCCTATAACATTAATTATGTCACAGGTAATTATTTCCACAGGCAATTATTTCAACGTTTCGGCTGTTAAGCCTTTTTCAAGAACACCTGATATTTATCAGTGACGGGGATCCAGCAGTACGTGGTCCGTGGTGCGGTCAAGTGTGAAAGAGGCCTAAGAAACACGAGACTGGCGCCCCCGCTCATGCGATGGCTGTCCCTGCACTCCTATTAAACCCTATAAGACCCAAAGTAAGAAACAGAGGGCCAGACGGCCTGCATTGACTATATGATGCACTACTAGATTGATAACAATGTGCACATAATAACTAGGGTAAGATGTACATATGTAAAATAGAAGAGACAGTGCATTCAATCTAGATCACTCATAACTGATACAATTAAGGTTATAGATACATATCTAGGTACCATAACAGCACTTCACTATAAAAAGAATCCCACCTTCTCAATTTTCAGGGATTAAATAGGTGCTGACAAATAATGACTCTAATAGATATTCCAGCAACAATACTGCATGGCATTGATAAACCAAATGAATAACCATAGCCACGAATGGCATTGCATAACACACAACTGCAATTTGTTAGATAATACACTGAGAGCAAAAAGGGAATAGTTCCCCAAACAAACTGTACTTATCTGCTCCAGTGCGGCATTGCATGCAAACGGCTGGAAACTACGATAATATAGCTCCTCAGATGAAGAAGACACACTCTCGACGCGTTTCCCCCAACCGGGTTCATCAGGAGAGATTTGTGATGTCTTGGCAGTAGGGAGTTATGATAAGATTGATTGCTAACTTTGTAATCTATATGCAGTGGCTGCACTCATAGGCAAGGAGTGCAGCGCTTACAAGCTCTTTTGCTACCGCTGCTTGAAGCCAGCTGGATAGCTGGTTCCAACCAGCTCTAGTTCCCCTGTGTTCCTCCATTGCTGCAGAGGCAAAGCTTTCTCGCGGGTAGAGCATAGACCAGGCCAGCGGTGCAGCCATGTCGCTAGTCTGCGCAGTTTATCTTCAAGTGCATACCACCTCTCGGGAAGCAGGAGGCCAAGGGGCAAGGGAGTAGCGAGCTCCTGAAGACAGAACATGGGACAGCGCCTTTTATATGAAAACTACTGTAAAGTAAAAGGGAAACTGAACAACACATTATCAATATGTACCAAGAACCAGAATGGTCACCAAATATTATATCATTTTATAATTTGTTTTTATTTGCTCCATCCCTTCAATCATGAATATTTGGAGGTTTGGAGGTTTAGCTGATACTGTTTGGATAGAATATCAGAATTTCTTAACATGAGCAGCACTATGGTTCAGTGGTTGATATTGTAATAAAAAAAAAACAATAAATAAAAAAAAACTAAAACGAAAAACACAAATGTGAACAGATGCAAGCTAAGAGAATCACTCTATATAACTAACAAATTAAAGCTTCTCTCTGAAACGCTATAATATGTATTGAATGTATGAAACTGGGACTGCATTACTGCTGTAAAAAACATGTTAAAAAATGAAGGTACTTAGCGCAGAACTTGGCCAATTCATGTGGGCCCAACAGCCAGCAACAAGGCGCACCCTCTTTGTAGGGACCCTAAACCTAACATAATGCCTCTCTTGGGCTAAAATCCTACGATTATATGGGCCGGTAGAGCCAAGCTCTGTTTAAAAACGCCTTAGGCTGATGGGAGGATGTGTGCTCAGTCAGGAGGGGTATACTGCAAATATTCAAAAATTTGTGCTCTAAGTACCTTCATTATTTAACCCCTTTACGACATGCCCACATCAAAGTCGCGACATGTCATCTGTTTTCTACAGCTGACATGTGCGCGCAATAGCGGCAGGTGGAATCGCGATCCACCTGCTGCTATTAACCAGTTAAATGCCGCTGTCAAACGATGACAGCGGCATTTAACTACCGCTTCCGGCCACGCGGCCGGAAAAGTGCGCATCACCGACCCCCGTCACATGATCTGGGGTCAGCGATGCGCCAGCATAGTAACCAGAGGTCTCCTTGTAGCAGAGTCGATCAGGCTATGCCAGCTTCTAGCCTCCCATGGAGGCTATTGAAGCATGGAAAAAGTAAAAAAAAAATGTTTTAAAAAATATGAAAAAAATATAAGTTTAAATCCCCCCCTTTCGCCCCATCCAAAATAAAACAATAATAAAAAAATCAAACATACACATATTTGCTATCGCCGTGTTCAGAATCGCCCATCTATCAATAAAAAAAGCATTAACCTGATCGCTAAATAGCGTAGCGAGAAAAAAAATTTAAAACGCCAGAATTACGTTTTTTTGGTCGCCGCAACATTGCATTAAAATGCAATAACGGGTGATCAAAAGAACGTATCTGCACAAAAGTGGTATAATTAAAAACTTCAGCTCAGCATGCAAAAAATAGGCCCTCAACTGACCCGAGAACCTGAAAAATGGAGACGCTACGGGTATCGGAAAATGGCGCATTTTTTTTTTTTTTTTTTTTTTTTTTTAGCAAAGTTTTGAATTTTTTTTCACCACTTAGATAAAAAATAACCTAGACATGTTTGGTGTCTATGAACTTGTAATGACCTTGAGAATTATAATATCAGGTCAGTTTTAGCATTTAGTGAACCTAGCAAAAAAGCCAAACAAAAAACAAGCGTGGGATTGCACTTTTTTTGCAATTTCACCGCACTTGGAATTTTTTTTCCTGTGTTCTAGTAAACGACATGGTAAAACCGTTCAAAAGAACAACTCATCCCGCAAAAATAAGCCCTCACATGGCCATATTGACGGAAAAATAAAAATTATGGCTCTGGGAAGGAGGGGAGCGAAAACGAAAAAGCAAAAACGATAAAGGGCCGCGTCTTGAAGGGGTTAACATGTTTTCTACAGCAGTAATGCAATTCCAATTTCATATATTCAATGTTTACATATTACAGCGTTTCAGAGTAGAGCTTTTATTAGTTAATAATTAGGAAGACCATCCATCTTTGGTGGAATACTCTTTCTTCTTGATGAAATACTCATTCTTCTCGGTGGAATACTCATTATTCTTGGTGGAATACTCATTCTTCCTGATGGAATACTCATTCTTCTTGGTGGAATACTCATTCTTCCTGATGGAATACTCATTCTTCTTGGTGGAATACTCATTCTTCTTGGTGGAATACTTATTCTTCCTGATGGAATACTCATTCTTCTTGGTGGAATACTCCTTCTTCTTGGTAGAATACTCCTTCTTGGTGGAATACTCATTCTTCTTGGTGGAATACTCATTCTTCTTGGTGGAATACTCCTTCTTCTTGGTAGAATACTCATTCTTCTTGGTGGAATACTCCTTCTTGGTGGAATACTCATTCTTCTTGGTGGAATACTCATTCTTCTGGCACCTATTCCTCCCAACTCCAGGATACACATGATTTAGCGGTTAGGATGAGCATGCATGTGCTTTGAATAGAGAATGTTGTCAGACATCGGTGATGTCAGCTAATCTTCCTTAACAACAGTATCATGTGTTAAAATACAAAATCCCCTATCCCTGATGTTGGAAGACAGTCAGTAGAGCCCATACCAATTTTATAATCATTTGATTTCATCAAAATCAGTGGGTTCAACCAATTTTTTTGTGCTGTCTTTGGGCAATTTTTTTGTGTATGGGCGTTGGGTTCAAAAAGTTTGTCTGTTCTCCATGTGTTTATACGGGTTACCACTGGTGTTCCAGTTTTCTGTATATATTCATGACTTAACCATTGCATTCAGAGGTCCTCTCCTTTTCATAGTTACATAGTTAGCTTGGTTGAAAAAAGCCTTAGGTCCATCAAGTTCAATCTTTCTCGACCAGTTATACATTCTCAATTGTGATTATTTATAACCCACAATATTATGTGTATTGATAATATATTATCCAGCCCTTTTTAAAATGTTTTATAGTGTCTGCCATTACTACCTCTTGTGGTCGGGCATTCCACAATCTGACTGCTCCAACTTCTACGCTAAACAAGCCCAACATTTCCAACCTCTCATCATATGAGAGGCCTCCATCACTTGTAATAATCTAGTTTCCCACCTTGGAATTGACTCTAACTTTCCTCCACCAAAAATGGCCAGTCATTGGACTTCTGAGTGTTCTAGTTTACTCACACTCCAAAAGCCTAGTTATATGTTAACTTGTATTTAGTAAGAAGTGGAGAAATTAGATTGTGAGCCCCATTGGGAACAGGGATTGATGTGAACTGTGACAATATCTGTAATGCACCTTCAGAATATGTTGGCACTATGCGAGCAACTGGATGTAAATAAATAAAAATTACATGACCACTGTGTGTATATACACATAATTATACACAGAATTGGAGAGCTATATTTCTTATACAAGGAACGGTGCTACAAGGACATTCTTTTAAGGAAGATTCCACACGTTCTGTAATCACGATTCAAGTACAGACCACAATGTCCTGCCAAGCCATGTGTGTCTTGACGCAACCATCAAGTAATTACCCCCTTTTACACCTCTTTGGTCAGGTCTCATCTTGAATAGTGTGTCCAGTTCTAGGAGCCATATTTTTAAAAAAACTGGACTAAGTTCAGAGAAGAGCTACCAGGATGGTGAGCAGACTGCAAACTATGTCCTTCAAGGAACCGTTAAAGATACTGGGAATGTTTAGCTTGCAAAAAAAGAAGGCTAAGAGGAGACTTAATAGCGGTCTACAAATATCTGAAGGGCTCTCACAACTGAAAGGGAGAAGATACAGATTAGATATTAGAAAAACTTTTTGACAGTGAGTAGAAAAGGCTGCCATGAGAGGTGGTGAGTTCTCCTTCAATGGAAGTCTTCAAACAGAGGCTGGACAGACATCTGTCTGAGATGGTTAGTGAATCCTGCGTTGAGCAGGGGGTTGGACACGATGACCCTGAAGGTCCCTTCCAACTCTAACATTCTATGATTCTATGATCTCACATATGCCTATGAGGCTGTTGAGTTTTGAGTCAGACGACCCACAGCCGGTCTGGACATCACCATCAGCATTGAATAGAGGCATGCACATCCTCCTATCTTTCCTCTACAATGTGGGATCCTGCTTGGGCCAACGCTGCAGACAAAACTGAATGCTAAATTACCTGGAGTGACTGCAAATTGATCATGTTTGCGTACAAACAATTTACTCTAAATATATTCAGATTCTGTAAGAAATTTAGTGAATTTGAGAATATTGTTTCCCGCAGTACAATTATATAAAAATCACCGTGTTCAGGTTTTGCTTTCTCATCTCCATCTGTAGCAATGCTGAGCTGCAATCCCGTGGTTTTATAGAGCTGCTGCTTACACATCAATTTTCGGCTTAATTCTTTCTTTTTTTTTAAATTGCTGTTTTTGATATTGGAAAATTTTACAAATTGTTATACTGTTTACAGAAAAAAGAGAGATCTTATAAAATACTGATTAAAGGCATTTCACTTGCTACTTATAACTTTTAGTGACCTACTGCTATTAACTGTTTTTATCCAGTGCTCACCCACAACTTTCTACAACATTAGTTATTTGTGGTTTTTTTCCTGTACGTCTGGGCTACTGTGCCCTGAAATGGAAACACTTTGGACCATTTCAGTCTATTTATTCCATATTACTAGAAAAAGGGCATTTTCAAACATGTGCTTTTCTTTAGGTCTCATGCACATGGCAAGGCCATGTGCACAGAATCTGTACAGCCGCGCTCATGAGTCCCTTCGGTCTCTGTGCTGCCATATGGTGCCTTCAAATGGTCCTGTATTCTGGGGGGAATAGTCCGCACCTGATGAACCATGTAATAAATGCACATGAATTGATGACAAAAATATTCTATATACAGTACAGACCAAAAGTTTGGACACACCTTCTCATTTAAAGATTTTTCTATATTTTCATGACTATGAAAATTGTACATTCACACTGAAGGCATCAAAACTATGAATTAACACATGTGGAATTATATACTTAACAAAAAAGTGTGAAACAACTGAAATTATGTCTTATATTCTAGGTTCCTCAAAGTAGCCACCTCCTAAGAGGAGACTTTGTGCAGCAGGCCTTCATGGAAAAATAGCTGTTAGGAAACCACTGCTAAGGACAGGCAAGTTTTGATGCCTTCAGTGTGAATGTACAATTTTCATAGTCATGAAAATACAGAAAAATCTTTAAATGAGAAGGTGTGTCCAAACTTTTGGTCTGTACTGTAACTCTGTATGTATTGTTGCTTTCCCCATTGGAATTTACATACATTAATACATCAGGAGAAATAGCAGTCGTCTGGTTAAAGGGAACCTGTCACCAGGTTTTCCCCATATAAAGAAGGGCCAACACCTTTAAGCCTTCTGTGGCATGCTAGAATGCTGTATGTCTGTCCCCAAACTCCTATGCAGGCACTAGTCCGGTTCGATGGGCGTCTCTGTTCCAGCACCTCCTCTCTTCTTTGTGAGCCTCATCCTTCCTCCCTGCTTCTTTTGAATGATGTTTCCTCAGTGTCCAAGTGCAAGGTATTGTTACTACCGCAATGCCCTGCACTTGGGGTAAGTGATATAGCTAATCAGAAGAACTATACTACATTTCTAATTGAAGTAAGTATTTTTTAATATTATTATTAATTTTACACCTACTACATATTGGGATATGATCTTATAGATAGGAATGCTCCTTTAAAGATGCTAGTCGTACTTTATATGGGGGAAACCTCGACAGGTTCTCTTTAATGTGAACAGTAGGAAAACTGCAGAGCAAAATATAGCAGAGGGCTGCAGTGGCATGTAAAAATTTGGGTCAAAATTATTGTTATTGGGAGCAGTTAACCAAGTTGAAGATGAAACAATCTCTAAAAGGGCTAAAGTATAGGATGACACATTTCCTTTGTATTTTAGGAGAAAAAAATATTTTCATATTTTACATGTTAAAAATTACAAAAAGGAAAATGGGCCACTGCAAAAGTTTGGCCACCCTGCATGGTTAGTACCTAGTAGTACCCCCTTTTCCAAGTATCACAGCTTGTAAATGCTTTTTGTAGCCAGACAAGAGTCTTTCAATTCTTGTCTGAGGGATTTTCATCTATTCTTCATTGGAAAACTCTTCCAGTTCTGTGAGATTCCTGAGCCATCTTGAATTCTCTGCTATTTTGAGGTCTAGACACAGATTTTCAATGATGTTGAGATCAGGGAACTGTAAGGGCCATTGTAAAACGATCAGCTTGCGCCTTTTGAGGTAGTATATTGTGAATTTTGACATGTGTTTAGGAGCATTATCCATTTGTAGAACCATCCTCTTGTCAACTTCAGCTTTTTTACAGATGGTGTTATATTTGCATCAAGAATTTGTTGAAATTTCATTGACTCTATTCTTCCCTCTAACAGTGATACATTTCCAGTGCCATTGGCTGCAACACAACCTGAAAGCATTATTGAACCACCCCCATGATTAATGGTTGCCGAGATGTTCTTTTCCTGAGGTTTTCTTCTGATGACTTTTCCATGAAGGCCATATTTGTGCAGGTGTCTCTGAACAGTAGAACAATGTACCACGACTCCAGAGTCTGCTTAATCTTTTTAAAGGTGTTTTGCAGTCAAGCGGGCGCTCTAATTTGCCTCTCTAGCAATCCAACGAACAGCTCTCACTGAAATTTTGCTTGGTCTTTCAGACTTTATATTGACCCTCACTATTCCTAACAGGCTGATTAAGCTCTGAAACCTTTGCCAAAGTTATCTGAGCAGACAAATCTCCAAGAGTGCCCAAAATTTTGCATCTGTCCATTTTCCTTTTTTGTAATTTTTAAAATGTTAATGATAAAAAATAAAAATAAAAAATAAAAATATATATATATTTTAAACTGCTATCTGTTTACAATAACAATAATTTTGACCAGGGGTGCCAAACTTTTACATGTCACTGTATCTGCAAATAATAAAGAAAATTAATGTACATTTTAATGGAAGTTTTATATATATATGATATTGTTGCAATTGCACAGATCCATTGTATTTGTACCTAGTAGGATTAGGTAGGAAGCCACTCTGTCAGCAATCTCCAAAAGGCATAAAGTATGTTACCACTTTCTTATGCATAATGCATCGCTTGTCACACACATCATCCCAACGAGCTGACAGCGGGATTTGACCTTGTTTCTTCCACTTGTAACATAAGACTTTACAATACATAATAGTTTAAGTCCTGGAAATGAAGTGATTGGGTCACAGGAAGCTCCATGTTTAAACATTGATGAATTCGTCCTGAGGTCCAGAGAGGGGAATTGGGATCGGTTCATGTTGTTGCGCTAAATGCTTACATTAGCTGCCTCTTTAATGCAGATAGCCCCTGCAAGCCTGGGGCATGGGAACTGTTTAGAGAATGTCTAAATTGACAGACGCTGTATAAGCAGCTGCTGGATTATATGCTAACCGCTGAGAAAATCTGATTCAGAGAATTGCCGAAGAAAATAACCTGGGTGGAAGAATCCAGGACGCATGGCCTCAGCTATTTAGTATATTCCTATTTTTTTTTTATTTTGCATAATCCATATTTATCAGTCGCATTTCAAGAACTCTTCCAACTTTTCAAAGAATAATCATAGAATCTTCACATTTTGAGTTACAACAGATTTAGTTCCCTATTCAAGTCTAAATCTAAATTCATTATTTTTGGTGGCTCCTAATTACCAATTTATTTGTCAGAGGCCAGATAATGATTAAACAGAGGTCACAAGACTGACAGCAGAGTGGAGTTGTATGTCTGTTTCTAAGGGCAATCAACAGAATCTTGAAAGTAATGTATAGCAATGAAAAACGTCATGAATTAACTAAAAATTGGTTACAAAAACTATCACATACTTATAAAGTTACTGAGGATGAGTGAATCCATTCTAAATGAATATGTTTTCGAATTTTCCAAAATTCACCAATTCTAGTGATTCCAAATGTTTAGGAATTCAATTTGAAATCATATTCACCCCAGTCCCTCACCTGGGGCGGCGCACGTCATGGTGTCAAAATGCATTCCCATTGATACCAAATCAACAGATCACATGCTAAGGCTGGAATACACCTTTAACTTTTTTTTAAAACTCATTATGTTACCATGAAACGTATTTCCCCGACAGACATTTGGGCTGGACAATGCTCCAACTATGAGTGCCAAAGAGTGATGAGAAAATCTGCTGAAATTCGATTTGGCAGATCCTATCAAATTTGACCAGGAAATTTGTTTCACATTGAATTTGTTTCCTGCAAATCAAATGTGCCTGATTGTCCTCTGAAGTCCATCCAAACCCCAGAGCATGATACATGAAGTCTACAAAAAATTATACGTACCTTGCCCGGCCTCATCTGTCTAGCTACACAGACCGTCTCTGCTCCAGTCCAAACTTCAGAAGGCTTTTCCCACCACGTTTGGCATCTTTGCCATACTAATTAGGCCTCCAAACAGCATGATGTCATGATGTTTTTAGGTCTAGTCAGTGCACAGGGGCCACAAATGTTGGGACATAGTGGGAGAAGATCACCGGTTACCATTTAGCTGGATTCATGTGAAGGGAAAGGCCTAAAATTCTGATTCGCCTTATCCACGAATTTGGGGAAATTCTAAATGAATTTGATTAGAATGGATTTGCTCATCTCTAGTGCCAATTCCATTATTCCATTAACTGTTCCTCTGCATGAAATCTAATGTATAAGACATGCAATTTATCAAGTAAAGGTAGGTTCACACAACCAGGTTCTCCAAATTGTCCTTTCTGGAAATCGTACCTCGCATGTCGTGATTTTTTTCACAAACCCATAGACTTGTATTTCCGATTTTGATCCGACCTTTGGATCAAAATCAGACATGTTTCAGATATTTTCTGCTGACTGAAAAAAATCGGACATATACACAGCTGTTATGGATCCGGTGGCAGGATCTCCAAACTGACCAGGCAAATATCTCTCGAAATACGAGAATCCAAGATCTTCTCCACCACATACTCCAACTCTCCCTCGACCAAAACCGGAGCAGGAGGATCAACAGAAGGAACCACAGGCACCACATATCTCCGCAACAATGACCTATGGAACACATTATGAATGGCAAACGATGTAGGGAGGTCCAAACGAAATGACACAGGGTTGAGGATTTCCAAAATCTTATAAGGACCGATGAAACGAGGCTTGAACTTAGGAGAGGAAACCTTCATCGGGACATAACGAGAAGACAACCATACCAAATCCCCCACACGAAGTCGGGGACCCACATAGCGACGGCGGTTAGCAAAGCGCTGAGCCTTCTCCTGGGACAACATCAAATTGTCCACCACATGATTCCAAATCTGCTGCAACCTATCCACCACAGAATCCACCCCAGGACAGTCAGAGGACTCAACCTGACCCGAGGAAAAACGAGGATGAAAACCAGAATTGCAAAAGAAAGGTGAAACCAAAGTAGCA
Organism: Ranitomeya variabilis; assembly: GCF_051348905.1. Taxonomy (NCBI): domain Eukaryota; kingdom Metazoa; phylum Chordata; class Amphibia; order Anura; family Dendrobatidae; genus Ranitomeya; species Ranitomeya variabilis. The sequence goes on along the minus strand of NC_135235.1, from coordinate 56,926,962 downwards.
GAACTAGCCCGATTATTGAGGGCAAACTCAGCCAAAGGCAAAAAGGTCACCCAATCATCCTGATCAGCAGAAACAAAACATCTCAAATAAGTTTCCAAGGTCTGATTAGTTCGTTCGGTTTGGCCGTTCGTCTGAGGATGGAAGGCCGACGAAAAAGACAATTCAATGCCCATCTTAGCACAAAAGGACCGCCAAAATCTGGATACAAACTGGGATCCTCTGTCAGACACAATGTTCTCCGGAATACCATGTAAACGAACCACATTCTGAAAAAACAGTGGCACCAAATCGGAGGAAGAAGGCAGCTTAGGCAAGGGTACCAAATGGACCATCTTAGAAAAATGATCACAAACCACCCAGATGACAGACATCCTCTGAGAGACAGGAAGATCCGAAATAAAATCCATGGAAATATGCGTCCAAGGCCTCTTCGGGACAGGCAAAGGCAAGAGCAATCCACTGGCACGAGAACAGCAAGGCTTGGCCCGAGCACAAATCCCACAGGACTGCACAAAGGAACGCACATCCCGCGACAAGGAAGGCCACCAAAAGGACCTCGCCACCAAATCCCTGGTACCAAAAATCCCGCCGGATGACCCGCCAACACCGAAGAATGGACCTCGGAAATAACTCTACTGGTCCATCTGTCCGGGACAAACAGTCTCTCCGGTGGACAACGATCAGGTCTATTGGCCTGAAATTCCTGCAACACCCGTCGCAGATCAGGAGAGATGGCAGACAAAATCACCCCCTCTTTGAGGACACCATTCGGTTCAGAAACTTCCGGGGAGTCAGGTACAAAACTCCTAGAAAGGGCATCAGCCTTCACGTTTTTCGAACCCGGAAGATATGAGACCACAAAATTGAAACGAGAGAAAAACAGCGACCATCGAGCCTGTCTCAGATTCAACCGCTTGGCAGACTCGAGATAAGTCAAATTCTTGTGATCCGTCAAGACCACCACACGATGCTTGGCTCCCTCAAGCCAATGTCGCCACTCCTCAAATGCCCACTTCATCGCCAACAACTCACGATTACCAACATCATAATTCCACTCGGCAGGCGAAAACTTTCTTGAAAAGAAAGCACATGGTCTCATCACAGAGCCATCAGAGCTTTTCTGCGACAAGACAGCCCCTGCTCCAATCTCAGAAGCATCAACCTCGACCTGAAAGGGAAGAGAGACATCGGGCTGGCGCAAGACAGGAGCCGAAGAAAACCGATGTTTCAGCTCCTGAAAGGCCTCCACGGCCGCAGGAGACCAATTCGTAACATCAGAACCCTTCTTGGTCAAATCCGTCAAAGGCTTAACCACACTAGAAAAATTAGTGATGAAGCGACGGTAAAAATTAGCAAAACCCAAGAACTTTTGAAGACTCTTCACAGATGTAGGTTGAGTCCAGTCATGAATAGCCTGAACCTTGACTGGATCCATCTCAATAGTAGAAGGAGAAAAAATAAAGCCCAAAAAGGAAACCTTCTGGACTCCGAAGAGACATTTAGAGCCCTTCACAAACAAGGCATTGGCACGCAGGACCTGAAATACCATCCTGACCTGCTTCACATGAGAGTCCCAATCATCAGAAAAGACCAAAATATCATCCAGGTACACAATCATAAATCTATCCAGATACTCTCGGAAGATGTCGTGCATGAAGGACTGAAACACAGAGGGGGCATTAGAAAGCCCAAAAGGCATCACCAAGTACTCAAAATGGCCTTCGGGCGTATTAAATGCTGTTTTCCATTCATCGCCCTGTTTTATGCACACAAGATTATACGCTCCTCGAAGATCTATCTTGGTGAACCAACTGGCCCCCTTAATCCGGGCAAACAGATCAGACAACAGTGGCAAGGGGTATTGAAATTTGACCGTGATGTTATTTAGAAGGCGATAATCTATACAGGGTCTCAGAGAACCATCCGTCTTGGCCACAAAAAAGAACCCCGCACCCAAAGGGGACGAGGACGTGCGAATATGCCCCTTCTCCAAGGACTCCTTTATATAACTCCGCATAGCGGCATGCTCTGGTACAGACAAATTAAATAGTCGTCCCTTAGGGAACTTACTACCAGGAATCAAATTTATAGCACAATCACAATCCCTATGAGGAGGTAGGGCACTGGATTTGGGCTCATCAAATACATCCTGGTAGTCTGACAAAAATTCAGGGACTTCAGAAGGAGTAGAAGAAGCAATTGACACCAAAGGGGCATCACCATGAATTCCCTGGCAACCCCAACTTGACACAGACATTGCTTTCCAATCCAGGACTGGATTATGAGCCTGCAGCCATGGCAGACCCAACACTACAACATCATGCAAATTATGTAGCACAAGAATGCGAATCACCTCCTGATGTGCAGGAGCCATACACATGGTCACTTGAGTCCAGCACTGAGGTTTATTCTTGGCCAATGGCGTAGCGTCAATTCCCCTTAGTGGAATAGGGAATTGTAAAGGCTCCAAGGTAAAACCACAGCGCCTGGCAAATGACAAATCCATCAGATTCAGGGCGGCACCTGAATCCACAAAAGCCATAACTGAGTAGGATGACAGAGAGCAAATCAAAGTAACAGACAAAATGAATTTAGGTTGTACAGTACCAATGGTGACAGACTTTGCGCTTAGAGCATGCTGAGATAACATGAGCAGAATCACCACAGTAAAAGCACAACCCATTCTGACGTCTGTAGTTTTGCCGTTCAATTCTGGCCAAAATCCTGTCGCATTGCATAGGCTCAGATTTCTGCTCAGAAAATACCCCCAGATGATGCACAGGTTTGCGCTCCCGCAAACGCCGATCAATCTGAATGGCCAAAGACATTGACTCATTCAGACCCGCAGGCGTGGGGAACCCCACCATAACATCTTTAAGGGCTTCAGAGAGACCCTTTCTGAAAATCGCCGCCAGGGCGCACTCATTCCATTGAGTGAGCACAGACCACTTCCTAAACTTCTGACAGTAAACCTCTGCTTCATCTTGACCCTGAGAGAGAGCCAGCAAAGCTTTCTCTGCTTGGTCTACCAGATTTGGTTCCTCATAGAGGACTCCAAGCGCCAGAAAAAACGCATCCACATTCAGCAATGCAGGATCTCCTGGCGCCAGAGCGAATGCCCAATCTTGAGGGTCACCGCGTAACAAAGAGATAATAATTTTAACTTGCTGAACAAAATCACCAGAGGAGTGAGGTCTCAGAGAAAGAAATAACTTGCAATTATTCTTAAAGTTCAAAAACCTAGATCTATCTCCGGAAAACAGCTCAGGAATAGGTATTTTAGGCTCTGACATAGGACTGCGGACTACATAATCCTGAATGCCCTGTACCCTTGCAGTGAAATGATCCACACTAGAAGACAGACACTGAATGTCCATATCTGCAGCTGAGTTCAAAGCCACCCAGAGATTAAGGGGAGGAGAGAGGCTAAACACAGTGCAGAGAAAAAAAAAATGACCTCCGAATTTCTCTTCTCCCTCTTCTGCTGCATTTAACACTTTTGGCCTGCTGTACTGTTAAAGATCCGGTGGCAGGATCTCCAAACTGACCAGGCAAATATCACCTGAATAAATAGGACAAGCTCTGGGGATGTGGAAACTATACTGACCGCAATCCTGATCCTATCCACACACACTAAAGGTAGCCGTGGAGCGTTACCTGAAAACCTAGACGCCTCGTTCACAGCCTGAGAAACTGACTACCCCTAGAGAGAAAGCAAAGACCTCACTTGCCTCAGAGAAATAACCCCAAAGTTTTAGAAAGCCCCCCACAAATAATAACGGTGAGTTAAGGGGAAAACACAAACGTAGAAATGAAACAGGTTTAGCAAATGAGGCCCGCTAATACTAGATAGAGAGAAAAAAGGCAGGAGTCTGTGCGGTCAGTATAAAATCTATCAAAAACAAGCCACGCAGAAAATGCAAGAACCCCCACCCCGACTCACGATGTGGGGGGCGCACTCTGCACCCCAGAACTACCAGCAAGCGAAAAAATCACATAGAAGCAAGCTGGACAGAACTCATCATATACTGAGAAACGTTTTCAATGAGATAATGAGCAAAAATGAACAAGCAAACTTAGCTTAACCAACAGGAGACTGGTCACAAGGAATATTCAGGAGAGCTCAGAATCCAGACTGAATACACTGACAGCAGGCAACAAATTAAGGGCCAGGTGAATTAAATAGGCCCAGCATAGGCAGGAAATGAATCAGCTGAGCCCAGCCAAGACCAGCCATATCGCTAAAGGCCACCAGAGGGATCCCAAGAACAAATTCACACAGTACCACTCATGACCACAGGAGGGAGCCTGAGAACGGAATTCACAACACACAGCCCCAAAGAATATCATGGTTTTGATTGCAATTTGTGAAAACCACAGATATCACTTGTACGAGAAAATCGGTTTTGGGCACGAATCCTAATAGTCAGAAACAGCCCTTGTGCTTTTATATAGTGTGCCAAATAGTGATCAAATACCTGAAGATCATAATGACACTGAAGATACGGTGCTGGGCATATTTGTTCTATCCCAGTACAACTTGGCTCATGATGCCACCATAGGGCTTCTATCTGCCATATCTCAATGGCTATAAAATTGGATTTTGGGAAAGTGATGGGAACTTACAGAATTTGGGAGTCATGAACATGCTATATAATATTTTTCTTTGCAAGTGATGCACATTATCAATTACTAAATATATTGTTTCTATTTGTAAGGAGTTTGCATGTTCTCCCTGTGTTTGTGTTGGTTTCCTCCGGGTTCTCTGGTTTCCTCCCATAGTCCAAAGACATACTGATAGGAAGGAATCTAGATTGTGAGCCCCATCAAGGACAGCGATGATAATGTCTGTAAAGTGCAATGGAATTAATGTCTCTATATAAGTGAGTAAAATACATAAATAAATATAGTAGGATCAGACTTACCAAAAAGCTGTAGCCATTTAATCCCAATTTCTCCAGTACAACTGCACATTCCTGTAGTCCACACTGAAATATAGCCACACATAACGATCATCAGTAAACCAATATTACATCTCAGAATCCAAGAATAATTATTTCTATTAAAAAATCTGAATTTTTTTTGCAATATATAGATGAACTAATGCTTCTTCCATTACTCGTTAAGATAAGTTCAACTTTCTACCGAAGGAAATGTAACTATTGTAAGTTGAACCATTGATTGATACTTAGTGACTACTGATGAGCGAACCTAGTAGGATACGGTGTTATCGGAGCATGTTCAGGTGCTAACCGAGTGTTTTCGGCGTGCTCGAATAATATGCTCTAGTCCCCGCAGATGCATGTCTTGCGGCTGTTCGACAGCCATAACACATGCAGGGATTGCCTGTTTGTTAGGAAATCCCAAGATATGTTGCGGCTGTCAATGATATATAGAAGACATGGAGAAGGAGTGATCTGATACACAGATATGGAAATAAATTGATCTGATGCATAGGAGAGGCGGACAAGTAGTGATCTGATACATAAGAAAAATGGAGAAGTAGCGATCTGATGCAAAGAAGAAATTTATAATCGGCTACATAGGGAAAGTGTCATCTGATACATAGGAAATATGGCGTAATAGGGATATGATACATAGGAAATATGAAAAAGTGATAAAAAAGAAGATAGATAAAGAGTGATCTGATAAGTTAGAGAGATGAAGAAAGATTGGTCTGATACAGAGGAGAGGTGGAGAATGTAATCTGAAAATAAGAGAGGAGAAGAGTGATTTCATAGATAGTATATGAAAGATGTGGCAGATAGAGGAGCCAGAAGAGAGTGACTCATGTAATATTTGGATGAAGAGTTCATCAAAATAAGAGCTGCTTTGGTTTTAGACCTCCTCTGTGAAATTCTTCCTTCGGCCGGTGTCCCACTTGCAACTGCAATGCGAGAAACTCGTGCCTCAATACCCGGCACTGCCGCCGGCACTCAGGACCGGAATGTGTGGCTGCAAGATGATATTTCCACTTCAATGTCCTATTTCTCGAATAATATTTGTTTATGCAAATGGACTATAAAAAATTGAAAATAAAAAAAAAAGATAGAAAGCTGATTATGTAGCTGCTGGTCAGTTGCCCCCTATCCCAGTAGTGGGGTTTGGATTATTAAATGGGTTGTACGGGTGACTAATATTGATAACCTCTCCTTAGAATAACTTGTCAATGTCAGCTTATGGGGGTCTGAAATCGAGCAACCCCACTGATCAGCATCCATTAGCTTCAACAGTGGCCAGATAAAAACAGCAGAGCCTCGTTCAATGCCTAGAAGTAGCTGCTGGACACTCCGATCAGCCCCCATTCTTCCTGGTGTTGGATCCCCATCACTGCAATATTGATATGTGACGTCATCTAAGGACAGGTCAGCAATATTAGAATCCAGAACAACATTTAAAATAATTGCTTGCAGCTATGCCAAGCAAAAGAACAGACACCATGACGGAACCAAACAGATACCCATGGGATCTATCTGTTCTTCACAGGAGCCATGGCACAGATATGAGCAGAGACTAATCCGGTGGTCAATGGGTCGTACTTTCATCAGTTTGTGGCTTTCCATTTCCAGTCTTTACCTAAGGAGAAGTGACTCAGTGCACATTTGTTGCAATTCTCAGGATCCCCCGTCTCTGCTTAGGTTATATCCGTGACTAAATGAACGAAGCTCCAGTTCTCTATTTGACTTTTCTTAGTTGTATGAAGTTTTATTTCATTGTAGTTTTTAGCTGTGAAAGGTTCATGCTATTGGCATTTGGCTTAATTGATGAAACGTTTGGGACATAGAATAACAAAGATTCACATATTTTTTTAAGATATCAATTGTAGGTAAAGTCCAATAATACTGTATACCTCGTTCATTTGGTGTTATTACAGGTGTTGTTTCCATTGTATGGATCTGTATTATGGATCTCATTGACAGGGAAAATGTTTTTTTAAATCAAGAATTAAATTAAAATCTATTAAAATTCAGTATGCTCCATTTTATACCATATTACATTAAACTTTATTTCTAACTCCGGTTTCCCACATCCAATATTCATCATCCCAGCAGAGTACGATGTGTAGACAGGCTGCGGGTCTCATCATGACCCAAACCAAATCGCCATAGGAAACTTTCTAGGAAAGTTGCAATCAGGTTTGTAAATCCAGCATAGGGGAGAATACAGTGACTTATAGAGGCACCATATTATGGCACATGGAGTAACTATGCACCCATGGAGTATCAGACATGTCATCTATTTGTTTGATACGAATACATGTTACATTTTTGGAAAAAACCCAAGTGTCCTAACTGGGGGAGACAAAGACTCCCTGTTTAGTAGCGGCATATGCGTGCCTTGTTTTTCAATAACTCTGTTTGGTGAGGAGGACCTATCACCTGCAAATGGCTGCCAATTTTCTCTGGCTTTAATGAAGGATTTACCTTCTCAGCCTTCCTTGAGGATTAGTGATAGAATTTCTAGTTCTGGTGATTCTGCTCCTGGTGAGCACGTGTGTTGGCCTTTCTTGATAACCCCATTATGTAATGTAAATGGTAAATAATAATAATGATAACTTTGTAATTGAATATAATCTGTAAATAATAACTTATATTAATGAAATGTTCTAATTGGTTTCCTGCCATGAGAAGGAACTATTGGGAAGTTTTGTGTTTTCGATTTCGGTTTGGCTGGATAATAATTGTACTTTGGTGAGATATGTATTACTATTCCACTTCCTTCTACATTCTATATAATGGGGGGGCAGTCATTTCAGTTGTTGCCTCTTTTGAATGAGAGAAGATATGTACTTTATTGATACATTTTGACTATCTCACTTAAAGGGAATCTGTCACCTACTTTTTGGTATATAAGCTGCGGCCACTGCCATTAGGGGCTTATCTACAGCATTCTGTAATGCTGTAGATAAGCCCCCGATGTAACCTGAAAGATAAGAAAAACAAGTTAGATTACGCTTACTCAGGGGCGGTCCCAGTACGGTCCGCTGCGATGGGCGTCGCGGTCCGGGGCCTCCCATCTTCATGCGATGACGTCCTCTTTCTTGCTTCCTGTCGCAGCTCCTGCGCAGGCGTACTTTATCTGCCCTGTTGTGGGCAGAGCAAAGTGCTGCAGTGTGCAGGCGCTGGGCCTCTCTCCTTTCCCGGCACCTGCGCACTGCAGTACTTTGCTCTCAAGAGGGCAGATAACGTATGACTGCGCAGGAGCCACGACAGGAAGCAAGGAAGAGGATGTCATCGCATGAAGATGGGAGGCGCCGGACCCAGACGGCGACACCCTTCGGACCGGACCGCACCAGGACCTCCCCTGGGTGAGTATAATCTAACTTGTTTTTCTTATCTTTCAGGTTACATCGGGAGCTTATCTACAGCATTACAGAATGCTGTAGATAAGCCCCTAATGGGGGTGGCCGCAGCTTATAGGCCAAAAATGGGGTGACAGATTCCCTTTAAATATCTTAGTAACTAATATAAGGGTCATATACTGTAGATAGGAATCCTATACAGTGGGGAAAAAACGTTTTTAGTCACCCACCAATTGTGCAAGTTCTCCCACTTAAAAAGATGAGAGAGGCCTGTAATTGACATCATACGTAGACCACAATTATGAGAGTCAAAATGAGAAAACAAATCCAGAAAATCACCTTGTCTGATTTGGCAAGATTTATTTTGTAAATTATGGTGGAAATAAGTATTTGGTCATTAACAAAAGTTCATCTCAATAACGAAACCAAAAAAAACCCAAATGGTTCCCTACAGCCATGCCCCCGTCTACCGGTTATGAATACAACTATATTTCAATTTCATGCATAGGAGGAAGGAGAACCCTAGTGCAGGGGAGTAGACACAAATCTTTAGGTCATCAATGAGGATCACAAAACTTGGTCCCCCAAAGAATTACTTACCTGCCTGAAAAGATCTGCGACTTGTGAAGTTGTCCAATGTTCAAAATGTTCCCGGAGCGGGAGTTTAAAAGCCATGGTCTAATCTGGAGATTTGAAGGGTCGCTATTAAATACAGTAGTATGTGCTCAGGTCCTCTTAGAGATTTACTAATTCTCAAAGAGGAAGTGTCCTTAGCTGCCGAGCTGTGTGAAACAAGACTTAACCCCCACGCTGCCAAAATGCTAACCCTAGTAAAACCCATTCTGAAAGATTAGTCAAAATCAGATTAAAAGGATAATGTCAAGGAAGAGTAGGTTACACAATATTTAGGTTTTCAGTTTAAACAACAAATTTTACAATATTACGTCAAGGATAATCATTTAGAGGGGTTATCCCTTTTCAGAAAGATCAGACTGATTAAAAAATAAAAATTATACTCAATCTTAGTGCTCATTCACATGTCCGAATTTCACTGACCTGCCATTATGAGTCTCCAGGTCATTATGAGTTCATAGACACCAAACATGTCTTTTTAAGTGATGAAAAAAATGACAAAGATTGTTAGAAAAAAATATTGTGTCATTATTGTTTGCGTGCCAAGATGACGTTTTTATTGATATAATTTTGGTGCGGATACGATCTTTTGATCACCCGTTATTGCATTTTAATGCAATACTGCGGACACAAAAAAAGTCATTCTGGCATTTTAACTTTTTTTTTCACTATGCTGTTTACCAATCGGATTAATTATTTTTATATCTTGTTAGTTTTGGTCGATTCTGAATGCGGCAATACCAAATATGTATATTTTTTTAAAAAAATGTAGTTGTTTTATTTTGAATTTTGTATGATTTAAACCTTTACAATTTTTTTAAATATTTTTAAAAACATTTTTTTTACTTTTCACTTGCTTCAGTAGTCTCCATGGGAGACTAGAAACTGCAGTTGTCCGATCGTCTCTGCTACACACGTGATGATCAGATGGCCTGTGTGTAGCAGAAATGCTCACCTGCTATGAGCTCCGACCGCTGGGCGGTGCTGATAGCAATCTGGCAATGACAACCACAGGGGTCTGCTGGAGACCCTGGGTTGTCATGCCAACCCATCGGCGACCGGCGGTCATGTGACATGGGCGCCGATTAGCGGGATTAGTGATGCGCTTCTGGGACGATCACATTAAATGCCGCTGTCAGAGATTGACAGCAGCATTTAACAGTTTAACAGCTGCGGGTGGATCGCGATTCCACCCATGGCTTTTAGAGGCACATGTCAGCTGTTCAAAACAGCTGACATGTGCTGGGAAAGATGTGGGCACAGCGCCGGAGCCCACATCAAAGGGAGAGACATGACATGTACATGTACGGGCCATGTCATGAATGGATTAAATCATAAAATTGCAAAGTGTCATATGAGCTTTAATCTCCAAACATGAAGGTGATGGAAACCATCACACGATAAGTATAAAATGTGCCAATGCACATAAATTAATGAGAATAATTAGCGGTGGAAAGTTGTTCAAAGCAGTTTTAGTTCTCCCCATCCTGCACGTTGTGGCTGTCATTCCCATTCTTATAGATTCTCATACGCACAGTTCACGTAGTAAACAGTTCCTGTATTTGATACCACTGAAGTAAGGAGTGAGGCAGCGACACGTGAAATGTGAGTCAGCAGATAGGAAATCTGAAATTACGTTCATATGTAGGATGCTAGCAGGTGCGTAGGATGCAGTGACACACAGGAGGCAGAACAAGGGTTACCAGGTTCTTTATGTATAAGAACAGTAATGGTACAAGCATGGGGGTGTTATGACCCCAATGGCAGAGGGTCTCTGCAATAAATACCAAGTCTGCAAACACAAAAAACAGCTCATAGGGCAGTGGTAACTGGGCTGACCGTATAGCTAATCCTAGCACCACAAATAGCAGCAGCCGGGGAACGTGCCTACGTTGGTTATAGACGTCTCGCGCCAGCCGGAGAACTAACTAACCCTAGAAGGGAAAAGATAGACCTTTCTTGCCTCCAGAGAAAAGACCCCAAAAGTTGGATACAAGCCCCCAACAAATAATAACGGTGAGGTAAGAAGAAAAGACAAACGTAAGAATGAACTAGGTATTTAGCAAAGAGAGGCCCACTGACTAATAGCAGAATATAGTAAGATGACTTATACGGTCAGCAAAAACCCTATCAAAAATATCCACGCTGGATATTCAAGAACCCCCGAACCGTCTAACGGCCCGGGGGGAGAATACCAGCCCCCTAGAGCTTCCAGCAAAATCAGGAATCACATTTAGTACAAGCTGGACAAAAAATAAGAGCAATACAAATAACCAAAAAACAAGGAAGCAGGACTTAGCTTAATTTTGCATGAACCAGGACCAGCAGACAGGAGCAAACAGAAAGGACTGATTACAACGATGCCAGGCACCAGACTAAGAATTCAGGAAGTTCATATAGCAACACCCCTGGACTAACGACCCAGGTGGGTGCCAAACTAGGGAAAGACAATCTCAGAGTCATACCACTAGTGACCACAAGAGGGAGCCAAAAAAGTCTAATTCACAACAGTACCCCCCCTTTAAGGAGGGGTCACCGAACCCTCACCAAGACCACCAGGGCGATCAGGATGAGCAGCGTGAAAGGCACAAACTAAATCGGCCGCATGCACATCAGAGGCAACCACCCAGGAATTATCCTCCTGACCATAGCCCTTCCACTTGACCAGATACTGAAGCCTCCGTCTGGAGAGATGAGAATCCAAGATTTTCTCCACCACGTACTCCAACTCGCCCTCAACCAACACCGGAGCAGGAGGCTCAACAGAAGGAACCACAGGCACAACGTACCGCCGCAACAAAGACCTATGGAACACGTTGTGAATGGCAAACGACACCGGAAGATCCAAGCGAAAGGACACAGGATTAAGGATTTCCAACATCTTGTAAGGACCGATGAAGTGAGGCTTGAATTTAGGAGAGGAGACCTTCATAGGAACAAATCGAGAAGACAGCCATACCAAATCCCCAACACGAAGTCGGGGACCCACACCGCGGCGGCGGTTGGCAAAACGCTGAGCCTTCTCCTGTGACAACTTCAAGTTGTCCACCACATGATTCCAAATCTGCTGCAACCTATCCACCAAATCTCTGGTGCCAAAAATTCCCGGATGCCCTGCCAACACCGAGGAATGAACCTCGGAAATGACTCTGCTGGTCCATTTAACAGGAACAAACAGTCTGTCAGGTGGACAAGAGTCAGGTCTACCAGCCTGAAATCTCTGCAACACACGTCGCAAATCCAGAGAAATGGCTGACAAGATTACTCCCTCTTTAAGAATACCAACTGGTTCTGCGACTCCAGGAGAGTCAGGCACAAAGCTTCTTGAAAGAGCATCAGCCTTAACATTCTTTGAACCTGGTAAATACGAGACCACAAAGTCAAAACGGGAGAAAAACAATGACCAACGGGCCTGTCTAGGATTCAGGCGTTTAGCAGACTCGAGATACATCAGATTTTTGTGATCAATCAAGACCACCACACGATGCTTAGCACCCTCGAGCCAATGACGCCACTCCTCAAATGCCCACTTCATGGCCAGCAACTCCCGATTGCCAACATCATAATTCCGCTCAGCAGGCGAAAACTTCCTAGAGAAAAAAGCACATGGTCTCATTACAGAGCAACCAAGGCCTCTCTGCGACAAAACGGCCCCTGCCCCAATCTCAGAAGCATCCACTTCAACCTGAAAGGGAAGTGAGACATTAGGCTGGCACAAAACAGGCGCTGAAGTAAACCGGCGCTTCAACTCTTGGAAAGCTTCCACGGCTGCAGGAGCCCAGTTAGCAACATCAGAACATTTCTTGGTCATATCCGTCAAAGGTTTAACAACGCTAGAAAAATTAGCGATAAAACGACGGTAGAAGTTAACAAAGCCCAAGAACTTCTGAAGACTCTTAACTGACGTGGGTTGAGTCCAATCATGAATAGCTCGGACCTTGACTGGGTCCATCTCCACCGCAGAAGGGGAGAAAATAAAACCCAAAAAGGGAACCTTCTGTACTCCAAAGAGACACTTTGAGCCCTTAACAAACAAAGCATTCTCACGCAAAACCTGAAACACCATCCTGACCTGCTCTACATGCGAGTCCCAATCATCAGAAAAAAACAGAATATCATCCAGATAAACAATCATAAATTTATCCAGATACTTCCGGAAAATATCATGCATAAAGGACTGAAACACTGAAGGAGCATTAGAGAGCCCAAAAGGCATCACCAAGTACTCAAAATGACCTTCGGGCATATTAAATGCAGTTTTCCATTCATCTCCTTGCTTAATGCGCACAAGGTTGTACGCACCACGAAGATCTATCTTGGTGAACCACTTGGCACCTTTAATCCGGGCAAACAAGTCCGACAACAGAGGCAAAGGATACTGAAATTTAACAGTGATTTTATTCAGAAGCCGATAGTCAATACAAGGTCTCAAAGATCCGTCCTTCTTGGCCACAAAAAAGAATCCCGCACCAAGAGGGGAAGAGGATGGACGGATATGCCCCTTCTCCAGAGATTCCTTGATATACGAACGCATTGCGGTATGCTCAGGTACAGACAGATTAAATAATCTTCCCTTAGGAAATTTACTACCCGGAATCAAATCTATAGCGCAGTCACAGACCCTATGAGGAGGAAGAGCACTGGACCTGGACTCGCTGAATACATCCTGATAATCAGACAAATACTCAGGAACTTCCGAAGGAGTAGAGGAAGCAATAGACACCGGCGGGGAATCAGCATGAATTCCCTGACAGCCCCAACTTGACACAGACATTGCCTTCCAATCCAAGACTGGATTATGGGTCTGTAACCATGGCAGACCCAAAACGACCAAATCATGCATTTTATGCAGAACAAGAAAACGAATCACCTCCCGATGTTCAGGAGTCATGCACATGGTTACCTGTGTCCAAAACTGCGGTTTATTTTCCGCCAATGGCGTAGCATCAATACCTCTAAGAGGGATAGGATTTACCAATGGCTCAAGAACAAAACCACAGCGCTTGGCAAACGACAGATCCATAAGACTCAGGGCAGCACCTGAATCCACAAACGCCATAACAGGGTAGGAAGACAATGAGCAAATTAAAGTCACAGACAAAATAAATTTAGGTTGCAAATTACCAATGGCGACAGGGCTAACAACCCTTGTAAGGCGTTTAGAGCATGCTGATATAACATGTGTAGAATCACCACAGTAAAAACACAACCCATTCTGCCGTCTATGATTTTTCCGTTCATTTCTAGTCTGAATTCTATCACATTGCATTAAATCAGGTGTTTGTTCAGACAACACCACCAGAGGATTAGCAGTTTTGCGCTCCCGCAAACGCCGGTCAATTTGAATAGCCAGCGCCATGGAATCATTCAGACTTGTAGGAATGGAGAAACCCACCATCACATTCTTAATGGCTTCAGAAAGGCCATTTCTGAAATTTGCGGCCAGAGCACACTCATTCCACTGAGTAAGCACGGACCATTTCCGAAATTTTTGGCAATACACTTCAGCTTCATCCTGGCCCTGAGAAATAGCCAGCAAGGCTTTTTCTGCCTGAATTTCAAGATTGGGTTCCTCGTAAAGCAATCCGAGCGCCAGAAAAAACGCATCAATATTCGCCAATGCCGGATCTCCTGGCACTAGCGAGAAAGCCCAATCCTGAGGGTCGCCCCGCAAGAAAGAGATAACAATTTTAACTTGCTGAGCTGAGTCTCCAGACGAACGCGGTCTCAGAGAAAGAAACAATTTACAATTATTCCTGAAATTCCTAAACTTAAATCGATCTCCAGAGAACAGTTCAGGAATAGGTATTTTAGGTTCAGACATAGGACTACTGGTAACAAAATCTTGTATGCCCTGCACACGAGCAGCAAGCTGATCCACACTTGTAATCAGAGTCTGGACATTCATGTCTGCAGCAAGCTTAAGCCACTCAGAGGTAAAGGGGAGGAAGAAAGAGAGGAAAAAAAAAAAACTCAGAATTTCCTTTCTTATTATCCCACTTCTGCAATGCATTAAACATTCAACTTTGGCCTGGCATACTGTTATGACCCCAATGGCAGAGGGTCTCTGCAATAAATACCAAGTCTGCAAACACAAAAAACCAGCTCATAGGGCAGTGGTAACTGGGCTGACCGTATAGCTAATCCTAGCACCACAAATAGCAGCAGCCGGGGAACGTGCCTACGTTGGTTCTAGGCGTCTCGCGCCAGCCGGAGAACTAACTAACCCTAGAAGGGAAAAGATAGACCTTTCTTGCCTCCAGAGAAAAGACCCCAAAAGTTGGATACAAGCCCCCAACAAATAATAACGGTGAGGTAAGAAGAAAAGACAAACGTAAGAATGAACTAGGTATTTAGCAAAGAGAGGCCCACTGACTAATAGCAGAATATAGTAAGATGACTTATACGGTCAGCAAAAACCCTATCAAAAATATCCACGCTGGATATTCAAGAACCCCCGAACCGTCTAACAGCCCGGGGGGAGAATAACAGCCCCCTAGAGCTTCCAGCAAAATCAGGAATCACATTTAGTACAAGCTGGACAAAAAATAAGAGCAATACAAATAACCAAAAAACAAGGAAGCAGGACTTAGCTTAATTTTGCATGAACCAGGACCAGCAGACAGGAGCAAAAAGAAAGGACTGATTACAACGATGCCAGGCACCAGACTAAGAATTCAGGAAGTTCATATAGCAACACACCTGGACTAACGACCCAGGTGGGTGCCAAACTAGGGAAAGACAATCTCAGAGTCATACCACTAGTGACCACAAGAGGGAGCCAAAAAAGTCTAATTCACAACAGGGGGTAAAGGATGTGATTGGAGGATAGGGGGAAAGTCAAATGCAATAGAGTGTTAACTTATCAGTCTCTGTGCATTGGAGGAAGGCGGCTGGAAGATCCCACGGCGGTGCCTCAGGCAGCACGAGATATCTCTTATCCGGTCCCGCAGATGAATGATGCACTTTCTCCTTGCAACGATAAATCCTCCGGGTTCTTTGGCACGCGATCTGTTATGATCCTGGTGGTTAGAACACATGAACTGACCTGATAAGTATACCCAAAAATAAGGACAAGCTCTGGGAATGTGGGATGTCATGATTCCCAATGGCAGGGAAACATCAAAACACAAAGATAACGGACGAGCTCTGGGTGATGGAATCTCGAGCTGACCGTGAGCTAAATCTACCACACAACTAATAGTAGCCAGGGAGCATACCTGATTAACCCTAGATGCCACGCGCCAGCCGGAGGACTAACTACCCCTGGTAGAGGAAGGAACAGACCTGGCTTACCTCTAGGGAAATACCCCAAAAGATGATAGCAGCCCCCCACATGTAATGACGGTGAGTTTAGAGGAAAAGACATACACAGTATGAAGGTAGATTTAGCAAAGAGAGGTCCACTTACTAGATAGCAGAAGGATACAAAAGAGGACTTCACGGTCAACTGAAAACCCTATCAAAAAACCATCCTGAAATTACTTTAAGACTCCTGTGTCAACTCATGACACAGGAGTGGCAATTTCAGCCCACAAGAGCTTCCAGCTACAGAGAATAACAAAACTGCAAACTGGACAAAAGATACAAAACAAAAGGACAAAGTCCACTTAGCTGATCAGCAGACTAGTAGCAGGAACATGCAACCGAAGGCTCTGGTTACAATGATGACCGGCAAGGAAATGACTGGAGAGCAAGGCTAAATAGGGAACTCCCAAACACTGATGGGAGCAGGTGAACTGAGACAGCAAAGACACACAAGTCACCAGTACCACCAGCAACCACCAGGGGAGCCCAAAAGTGGATTCACAACAGTACCCCCCCCTTAAGGAGGGGGCACCAAACCCTCACGAGAACCACCAGGACGATCTGGATGAGCCCTATGAAAGGCACGAACCAAATCCGAGGCATGAACATCAGAGGCAGTTACCCAAGAATTATCTTCTTGACCATAGCCCTTCCATTTAACCAGATACTGAAGTCTCCGTCTGGAATTACGGGAGTCCAGGATCTTCTCCACAACGTACTCCAATTCACCCCCTACCAGCACAGGAGCAGGAGGTTCAGTAGAAGGAACCACCGGTACCTCATACCTCCGCAACAACGACCGATGGAATACATTATGGATAGCGAAAGATGCCGGGACAAGGACACAGGGTTAAGAATCTCCAAAATCCTATAAGGACCGATGAACCGGGGCTTAAACTTAGGAGAAGAAACCCTCATAGGGACAAAACGGGAAGACAACCACACCAAGTCCCCAACACGAAGGCGAGGACCAACACGACGCCGGCGGTTAGCAAACTGCTGAGTCCTCTCCTGGACAACTTCAAATTGTCCACCACTTGTCCCCAAATCCGATGCAACCGATCCACCACAGCATCAACTCCCGGACAATCCGAAGATTCCACCTGACCAGATGAAAAATGAGGGTGAAACCCTGAATTGCAAAAGAAAGGGGAAACCAAAGTGGCAGAACTAGCCCGATTATTAAGAGCAAACTCTGCCAACGGCAAAAAGGCAACCCAGTCATCATGATCCGCAGACACAAAACACCTCAAATAAGTCTCCAAAGTTTGATTAGCTCGCTCCGTCTGGCCATTAGTCTGAGGATGGAATGCAGACGAAAAAGACAAATCAATTCCCAACCTGGAACAGAATGTCCGCCAAAATCTAGACACGAACTGGGTTCCCCTGTCAGAAACGATGTTTTCCGGAATCCCATGCAGGCGAACCACATTTTGAAAAAACAGAGGGACCAATTCAGATGAGGAAGGCAACTTAGGCAATGGCACCAAATGGACCATTTTAGAAAAACGGTCACACACCACCCAGATGACAGACATCTTCTGAGAAACAGGGAGATCAGAAATAAAGTCCATAGAGATGTGCGTCCAAGGCCTCTTCGGAATAGGCAAGGGCAACAATAACCCACTAGCCCTAGAACAACAAGGCTTGGCCCGAGCACAAACATCACAAGACTGCACAAAAACACGCACATCTCGAGACAGGGAAGGCCACCAGAAGGACCTAGCCACCAAATCTCTAGTACCAAAAATTCCAGGATGACCTGCCAGAGTAGAAGAATGAACTTCCGAGATGACTCTACTGGTCCAATCATCAGGAACAAACAGTCTACCAGGTGGACAACGATCAGGTCTATCTGCCTGAAATTCTTGCAAAGCACGTCGCAAGTCTGGGGAGACAGCAGACAAAACCACCCCATCCTTAAGGATACCAGCAGGTTCAGAATCCCCAGGAGAGTCAGGCTCAAAACTCCTAGAAAGAGCATCTGCCTTCACATTTTTAGAACCCGGTAAGTATGAGACCACAAAATTAAACCGAGAAAAAAACAACGACCAGCGTGCCTGTCTAGGATTCAGGCGCCTGGCAGACTCCAGATAAATCAGATTCTTGTGATCAGTCAAAACCACCACCTGATGTCTGGCACCCTCAAGCCAATGACGCCACTCCTCAAACGCCCACTTCATGGCCAAAAGCTCCCGATTACCAACATCATAGTTTCGCTCGGCGGCCGAAAATTTACGAGAAAAGAACGCACAAGGTCTCATCACTGAGCAATCGGAACTTTTCTGCGACAAAACCGCCCCTGCTCCGATCTCGGAAGCATCGACCTCAACCTGAAAGGGAAGAGAAACATCAGGCTGGCGCAACACAGGAGCAGACGAAAAGCGGTGCTTAAGCTCCCGAAAGGCCTCCACAGCAGCAGGGGACCAATCGGCAACATCAGCACCCTTTCTAGTCAAATCAGTCAAAGGTTTAGCAACGCCAGAAAACCCAGTTATAAATCGACGATAGAAATTAGCAAAGCCCAAGAATTTCTGAAGACTCTTAAGAGAAGTAGGCTGCGTCCAGTCACAAATAGCCCGAACCTTAACAGGGTCCATCTCAACAGAAGAAGGGGAAAAAATGTACCCCCAAAAAGAAATCTTTTGAACCCCAAAAACACACTTTGAACCCTTTTCCAGGGACTCCTTAATATACTCTCGCATAGCAGCATGTTCAGGCACAGATAAATTAAACAAACGACCCTTTGGAAATTTACTGCCAGGAATCAGATCTATGGCGCAATCACAATCTCTGTGGGGAGGGAGAGAACCAATCTTAGGCTCTTCAAAAACATCACGATAATCAGACAAAAATGCTGGAATCTCAGAGGGAGTAGATGATGAAATGGAAACCAAAGGTACATCCCCATGAGCCCCCCGACATCCCCAGCTTGTCACAGACATTGTTTTCCAGTCAAGGACTGGGTTATGAGATTGTAACCATGGTAATCCAAGCACTAAAACATCATGTAAATTGTACAACACAAGGAAGCGAATCACCTCTTGATGGTCTGGAGTCATACGCATAGTCACTTGCGTCCAGAATTGTGGTTTATTACTAGCCAAAGGGGTAGAATCAATACCCTTCAAAGGTATAGGGACTTCCAGTGGCTCTAAATCAAACCCACAGCGCCTGGCAAAGGACCAATCCATAAGACTCAGGGCGGCGCCAGAGTCCACATAGGCATCCACAGTAATAACTGATAATGAACAAATCAAGGTTACAGACAGAATAAATTTAGACTGTAAAGTGCAAATAGACTTGTCAGCCTTCTTTGTGCGTTTAGAGCATGCTGATATAACATGAGCAGAATCACCACAATAGAAACATAACCCATTTTTACGCCTGTAATTCTGCCGCTCGCTTCTGGACAGAGTTCTGTCACATTGCATATTCTCTGGCGACTTTTCAGAAGATACCGCCAAATGGTGCAGAGGCTTGCGCTCCCGCAAACGCCGATCAATCTGAATAGCCATTGTCATGGACTCATTCAGACCTGTAGGCGCAGGGAACCCGACCATAACATCCTTAACGGCATCAGAGAGGCCCTCTCTGAAATTTGCCGCTAGGGCGCACTCATTCCACTGAGTAAGCACAGACCATTTACGAAATTTTTGGCAGTATATCTCAGCTTCATCTTGCCCTTGAGATAGGGCTATCAAAGCTTTTTCAGCTTGAATCTCCAAATTAGGTTCCTCATAAAGCAAGCCTAAAGCCAGAAAAAAGGCATCCACATTGAGCAACGCAGGATCCCCTGGTGTCAATGAAAATGCCCAGTTTTGAGGGTCACCTTGCAGCAAAGAAATCACAATCTTAACCTGCTGGACAGGATCTCCAGAGGAGTGAGGTCTGAGAGAAAGGAATAATTTACAATTATATTTGAAATTCAGAAACCGAGATCTATCTCCGGAAAACACCTCTGGTGTAGGAATCTTAAGGTACCGTCACATTAAGCGACGCTGCAGCGATAGCGACAGCGATGCCGATCGCTGCAGCGTCGCTGTTTGGTCGCTGGAGAGCTGTCACACAGACCACTCTCCAGCGACCAACGATGCCGAGGTCCCCGGGTAACCAGGGTAAGCATCGGGTTGCTAAGCGCAGGGCCGCGCTTAGTAACCCGATGTTTACCCTGGTTACCAGCGTAAAAGTTAAAAAAACAAACAGTACATACTCACCAGCGCGTCCCCCAGCCTCTGCTTCCTGACACTGACTGAGCTCCGGCCCTAACAGCACAGCGGTGACGTCACCGCTGTGCTTTCACTTTCAGTTTAGGGCCGGCGCTCAGTCAGTGTCAGGAAGCAGAGGCTGGGGGACGCGCTGGTGAGTATGTGCTGTTTGTTTTTTTAACTTTTACGCTGGTAACCAGGGTAAACATCGGGTTACTAAGCGTGGCCCTGCGCTTAGTAACCCGATGTTTACCCTGGTTACCAGTGTAAAATATCGCTGGTATCCTTGCTTTTGCTGTCAAACACGGCGATACACGGCGACCTAGCGACCAAATAAAGTGCAGACCTTCTAGCAGCGACCAGCAATTTCACAGCGGGATCCAGATCGCTGCTGCGTGTCAAATACAGCGATATCGCTATCCAGGTCGCTGCAACGTCACGGATCGCTGGCGATATCGCCTAGTGTGACGGTACCTTTAGGTTCAGACATCGGAGTATGTATAACAAATTCTTGTAAATTTTGAACCTTAGTAGAAAGATTATTTAAACCTGCAGCCAAGCTCTGAGGATCCATCTTTAAACAGGTGAGATCAGAGCCATTCAAGGATTAGAAGGAGAGAAAGGCAAAGGCTGTAATTAGAGCTGAAATACAACTGATCCAACTATGGAGCAAACATAGGAAAAAAAAAAAAAAAACTCTACAGACTTCCTTTTCTCTCCTTTCTTCTGCCAGTAACTTTAACACGGGCCGGTCATACTGTCATGATTCCCAATGGCAGGGAAACATCAAAACACAAAGATAACGGACGAGCTCTGGGTGATGGAATCTCGAGCTGACCGTGAGCTAAATCTACCACACAACTAATAGTAGCCAGGGAGCATACCTGATTAACCCTAGATGCCACGCGCCAGCCGGAGGACTAACTACCCCTGGTAGAGGAAGGAACAGACCTGGCTTACCTCTAGGGAAATACCCCAAAAGATGATAGCAGCCCCCCACATGTAATGACGGTGAGTTTAGAGGAAAAGACATACACAGTATGAAGGTAGATTTAGCAAAGAGAGGTCCACTTACTAGATAGCAGAAGGATACAAAAGAGGACTTCACGGTCAACTGAAAACCCTATCAAAAAACCATCGTGAAATTACTTTAAGACTCCTGTGTCAACTCATGACACAGGAGTGGCAATTTCAGCCCACAAGAGCTTCCAGCTACAGAGAATAACAAAACTGCAAACTGGACAAAAGATACAAAACAAAAGGACAAAGTCCACTTAGCTGATCAGCAGACTAGTAGCAGGAACATGCAACCGAAGGCTCTGGTTACAATGATGACCGGCAAGGAAATGACTGGAGAGCAAGGCTAAATAGGGAACTCCCAAACACTGATGGGAGCAGGTGAACTGAGACAGCAAAGACACACAAGTCACCAGTACCACCAGCAACCACCAGGGGAGCCCAAAAGCGGATTCACAACAGTGGGAACTTTACTGACCGCAATTCTGATCCTATCAAACCACACTATAGGCAGCCGTGGAGCGTTCCTAACTCGGCCTAGACGCCTCGTTCACAGCCTGAGAAACTAGCTACCCCTAGAGAGAAACAAAGCCTCACTTGCCTCAGAGAAATTTTCCCCAAAGTGTAAGCAGCCCCCCACAAATAATAACGGTGAGTTTAAGGGGAAAACACAAACATAGAAATGAAAATAGGTTTTAGCAAATGAGGCCCGCTAATAACTAAATAGTCAGAAGATAGCAAGGAATCTGTGCGGTCAGTATAAAATAGTACAAAAGTATCCACGCAGAGAATACAAAAAGACCCCCACACCGACTCACGATGTGAGGGGCGCAACTCCGCAACCCAGAGCTTCCAGCTAGCAATCAAATAGCATATAAGCAAGCTGGACTGAACTCATAACATACTGAGAAACATTTTCAAATAGAAATGAGCAAAAATGGACTAGCATGAACTTAGCTTCTCGACGAGGAGACAGGTCACAAGGGAAGTCCCAGAGAGATCTGAACCAGTACTGAATACAACGACAGCAGGCCACAAGTAAAGGTCCAGATGGAGTTAAATAGGCAGCAGGCCTAGCAGGAAGCGAGGCAGCTGGGGTCCAGCTACAGACCAGCAGTAACACTAAAAGCCACCAGAGGGAGCCCATGAACAGAACTCACAAAGTACCACTCATGACCACAGGAGGGAGCCCGAGAACGGAATTCACAACAGTACTGTTATGATCCTGTTGGTTAGAACACATGAACTGACCTGATAAGTATACCCAAAAATAAGGACAAGCTCTGGGAATGTGGGAACTTTACTGACCGCAATTCTGATCCTATCAAGCCACACTATAGGCAGCCGTGGAGCGTTCCTAACTCAGCCTAGACGCCTCGTTCACAGCCTGAGAAACTAGCTACCCCTAGAGAGAAACAAAGCCTCACTTGCCTCAGAGAAATTTTCCCCAAAGTGTAAGCAGCCCCCCACAAATAATAACGGTGAGTTTAAGGGGAAAACACAAACATAGAAATGAAAATAGGTTTTAGCAAATGAGGCCCGCTAATAACTAAATAGTCAGAAGATAGCAAGGAATCTGTGCGGTCAGTATAAAATACTACAAAAGTATCCACGCAGAGAATACAAAAAGACCCCCACACCGACTCACGATGTGAGGGGCGCAACTCCGCAACCCAGAGCTTCCAGCTAGCAATCAAATAGCATATAAGCAAGCTGGACTGAACTCATAACATACTGAGAAACGTTTTCAAATAGAAATGAGCAAAAATGGACTAGCATGAACTTAGCTTCTCGACGAGGAGACAGGTCACAAGGGAAGTCCCAGAGAGATCTGAACCAGTACTGAATACAACGACCTCAGGCCACAAGTAAAGGTCCAGATGGAGTTAAATAGGCAGCAGGCCTAGCAGGAAACGAGGCAGCTGGGGTCCAGCTACAGACCAGCAGTAACACTAAAAGCCACCAGAGGGAGCCCATGAACAGAACTCACAAAGTACCACTCATGACCACAGGAGGGAGCCCGAGAACGGAATTCACAACAGCAATCTCCTGATCTGTGCACACGGTGAGGCAGAGGTGATGGTCAGCGGCACAGAAGAGGAAGCAGAGTGTGAACAAGGCTGCAGTAGGAGGACATAGTCCAGTGGACACAGCCACAGGCATGGGCCAGTCCTCAGCAAGCACCGCAAGGATGGGGCTAAGTGGTGCATCCGCGTTGGTGAGAAGAGCGAAGGTCTGTATTTATCCTGGTCACTACTGGGTATGAAGTCTCTCTGGGCTGAGGGTAGGAAGCATCGGCAGTCTGGCTAGCTGGGGGTATGGGCACAGCTAGCGGGCATGGGTCCATGAAAAGGGAGTTAACCGTCTTACTACTCACAAGCTCGGTCCCCGCCAAGTGTGCTGTCTTCCCGCTCAAACTGCTATTTAAGTCCGACCCGTCCCCATCAGTCAGGTGCCCTGTGCTGCTCCGGTCAGTAATCTCTTCCCCCTGCAACACTGGTGACAGCCCCGACGGTTCCGGCCCAGATACGCGGGAGAGACCATCAACTTGGTTCTCCTCCTTACACAAACGCAATACAAAGCTTTTAAGGGGGTTGTCTGGTTCAAAATGATAAGTCTGCAGTCACTCTGTATGTCAGACTTATGAATCCCCCCAAGTGCACGTACTGTGCACTGCAGTGCTTTGCTGGTTTCACAGCTGGGATTGGTGGGTACATATGCGTTATACATACCCCCAGCCAAAGCCCTACAAGTGGGTGCGGCTTTACTCCATACACTTGTATTGAGAGAGGCCAGGCCACTGGACAGCTGCATCACTAGACGGCGTGTGGCCTCACTACATACAAGTGGCCCACTAGTTGAGTTCTGCGGATCCCGGCTCAGACACCAAAGAATCCATGTAGTGCACAGTGGATGTGCGCTGGGGGAATTCATAAGTCTGCTGTAAGGCTGTATGATAAGATACTCTTGTTCTTACACTATTCTTTGCAAAGGTGCCTTTATCTAGAGTGCTCACCTTATTATCTCAGTTTACTCCCTCACTACTTGTTCCTAAGAGGCCACATGCACAATAAGTAGCTGGTTCTGATGATCGTTTAGTCCATAGCTTTCTTACCTGACTTCCATTGCCCTGCCAAGCACTCCTGTGCTCTCTTGGAAAGAGCAGCTGCCAGAATTTTCTAATGGCGGCCTATGCAGTCAAACACCTAAGGTTTAGAAGTCCAAAATTTGGAGATGTTGGATGATGTCCGGGGAGAGTTGGGAGGCCGCCATACACATTAGACTGCCCGTTAAACCCACTGATATTGGGAGACTTCCAACACATTGTGTGACCATACAGTAAGTTGATTACAGCAACCTTTACCAACATGCAATTTATTCTAAGCTTACTCATCACATATTAATCACTTCCTCTGTCTAACACCTTAGATGCCACAGTCCCTATTGATTGTGGCATCTAAAGTCTTAAAGGGGATATCTGGGACTTTAAAAAAAAGGCTTGTAGTTGCTAACAGAGGCAACTACTTACCTGTTCTACCTGGCGCCGGTCATTGACTGCTCCTGTCAAAGATTCAGCTCCATGTTAACAGAGCAGCAATTTCCCTTCCTGTTAGCAGGGCGGGACTACTGGTGTCATGCTGATTGACAACCTCCTCTTCACTGCCTAATTGGGGGAAGCCGGCTGTAAATCAGCCTGACACCAGGAGTCCCACCCTTTCAAAAGAGAAATTGCTGTTCTGTTGACAGGAAGTAGGTGAATCTCCGGCAGGAGTGGTCAATGACTGGCACTGAGCACCACAAACAGGTAATTGCCTCTGTTAGAAACTACAAGCCTTTTTTTTTTTTAAGTCCCAGAAATCCCCTTTAAGTAAACTGGTCTTGTTCTGCTGACTTTGTCCTTGCAGCCTGAAAAGAGCAGTGTTATAGAGGGGGGGTGCCATCTGCATGGAGGGCCGCAAACATCTTTTTATGTCATAATGGAACGTGGCTGTTGCCATCAGGATGTAAAACGTCATTGAAATGACAGGAAGTGGTTGAGGATCTCTGCTCTTACTCATTGAATGGGAATCTCCATTGTTTATATCAAGGGGAAGAAAATAGAATTAGTTATATGACACACACTGTTGCAGGTCTGTTACAGTGTACCAGAACGCTCTTTTATAACAAGCTGTGCTCCTTTGCCATCATCACATGGCCATGGCAGAGTTTCATAACTGATCATCTCTACTGATCATTTCATCCATTTCCAGTGACTTATGTGTTTCCACAACATAAAGTAACTAAAAGGAAAGTTAACAGCTGTGTCTTTGTTTGTAGTTTAGAGGGAATTAAAGTAGGTTGTCCTTTTCTCTACTCGATAGACCTTGGTAGATTGGCTATGGCATAAATTAAAAAGATGTACTGAAAAAAGCAGATTATGTCAGTATCAGTACTAAGAGGACTCAGGAGAGAGTGGACCCCGACCAATGTGTTTGCATCCCTTATTTAAGAAGTGGCTTTGTTGCCCAGAGTAATCGTCATTATTGTACAATTCCCCCCCACCATAAATTAAAGGGCCACTGTCACCCCCTCCAGCCGTTATAAACTAAAAGAGCCACCTTGTGCAGCAGTAATGCTGCAGTCTAACAAGGTGGCTCTTTTAGTTTTTGATTCCGTTATTCCCTCAATAAAGCGTTTTAAAATTTGCCCTAACTACCTGTCTGTAGACCTGGAGGCGGTCCGAAGCCTCCTCTGTGAATCTCCCAACGGCCGTCACTCTTCTCTTCTGGGGATGTGGTCGCCGCACCCTGAGCACTGTTTCTTCTTAAATCCGGCGCCTGCGCTGTGCGTGCCTGCCTGGGACAGGAGCAGTCTTCATTGTCCGTCATAGGTCAGATGCAGGGTGCCTGACTGCGCCTGTGCGGGCAGTGCGGCCACCCTGTTGCTGAATCCCCGCCCCGCACTGTGTTATTCATTATGCACAGTGCGGGGCTGGGGTTCCTGGGCATGCGCACTGCGCTGTTCAGACGCTCCCCCGGTCCCCCGCCTTCCAGCGTTGCCGTAATATACAGGTTTCCTTGCCAGCGTTTGGAATGAAGCAGCCGCAAATAACAACGCTAGAAGGCGGGGGAGCTGGGGGAGCGTCTGAGCTGGGGGAGCGTCTGAACAGCGCAGTGCGCATGCCCAGGAACCCCAGCCCCGCACTGTGCATAATGAATAACACAGTGCGGGGCGGGGATTCAGCAACAGGGTGGCTGCACTGCCCGCACAGGCGCAGTCAGGCACCCTGCATCTGACCTATGACGGACAATGAAGACTGCGCCTGTCACAGGCAGGCACGCACAGCGCAGGCGCCGGATTTAAGAAGAAACAGCGCTCAGGGGGCGGCGACCACAACCCCAGAAGAGAAGAGTGACGGCCGTTGGGAGATTCACAGAGGAGGCTTCGGACCGCCTCCAGGTCTACAGACAGGTAGTTAGGGCAAATTTTAAAACGCTTTATTGAGGGAATAACGGAATCAAAAACTAAAAGAGCCACCTTGTTAGACTGCAGCATTACTGCTGCACAAGGTGGCTCTTTTAGTTTATAACGGCTGGAGGGGGTGACAGTGGCCCTTTAATTTGCTTGAAAATAAAAAAAAACCTCTGCAATATATCTTATTCTCTTTCTGCACTGATCATTTACTCTCAATCCATGGGTAAAATCTGTATTTTGTGAATAAGACTTTCCCATTATTGAGATAGGAGATGACAGTTGGTGCTCATAAAGTTCTATGGAGAACTGTAACTCCTCCCTCCTCCTCTACATAGAATTTTATCAGCACCAACTGTCATCTCCTATCTCAGTAATGGGGAAATCTGTTTTTGTTGAATACAAATGTAACAGACTTTAACTATGAATTAAGATTGAAAAATAAATTCAGAAGGAGAAAGAAGCAGTTCTAAGCAATTTTATAATATATCTTACGTATTACTGATTTGTTAAAATAAAAACAACAACAGTAAACTCTATAAACTGCTCTGGAAAATAGTAAGCTGCACCGTGATTGATGGCTTTGGGCAATTTTGGACAATTTTGATAATTGAGGTCCAATATCATGTTGATAAATATGGTGTTCATTGCAATACCTATATATTTTGATGCATTTCAACCATTTTTTAATTATACCCAGGTATAAATATTAATTGCCAATATTTTTTAGCTTCTCAATATTTAAATGAATTCCCTGCAAATTGCAGCCCTAGCAAATCAATTCTGCAATGTGGTGACCTCAATTGCTTCTTTTTTTCACATAGGTTTTATATATCGTAGACCTGTTAGGTTAGTGCATTTCATCACCCAAGATTACATTTGTTAACAGTGTGATAAAAGCTAAATATACAGTTTTAAGTGATTTTTTTTCTCATCATGGCGTTATTGAAGAATGACTGTAGATGCCGCAGTGATGTTTACAATTCTTTGCTGATTTTTTTTGTGTTTGGCCATCTTGGGAACATTTTATTTAGCTGCCAAGAAGATGCTTATTTTTCAGTTGCCGCATGCTGAACATTGCATATCAGAGATTAGTGCTAAGTTATATAAAGGGGGAGATCCCAGGACATTGCTAAAGGAGGAGGTATGGTTCCTCAGAAGATAATAATGATGATGACCATCTTGGAGTCTTATCACCTGGGTGAAGGTGCTGGAGAAGACCAGGGATGACACCATTGGTGAATTTAGGCATATGACTGCTTAGAGTGCGCATCTTATTACCAGCACAACGAAGACAGGAGGATCTGCAGTATAAGCATTGCCATATGCATTACATAATAAAGAAGGTGAGCTGCTAAGGTGCACAGTCTTGAAGAAGCAGCAAAAGAGCTGGGCAAGAGGGAGCTGCCGGAGAGCCAAGCAGAAGAGCGTACCGAATCTGGAGGCTATCGGGAGAGTCAAAGTTATTTGTATCCCATAGAGACCCTTAGAGAAACACTGTAATGGGTAAAAGGTTAACGAAGGTTGTGCCTTCAAGAAATTAATTCCTGCCAGGTGGATTAGACTGGCTGCATGTGTTGCGCATGTAATGTAGTGATTACTCCAAAGCAAAGGGTTTCCTGCTGAAGTATGATGGTGGTACCAAGTACACTGCCTGCGCCCAGATGAGTGTTAAAGCTGGCGTGACTTTTACTATACCATGTATATGTTCAGTTTGCTAAAGCTGGAGTGCCCTTTAAATACTATTTCTTCTTTTTACGGTAACTCATTTGCTTACAAAGCTGAAAATAACTTGAAGGGAAGTTACGAGAGTAACAACTGGATGGAGTTTGGAGGAAATTGTAAGCGTGCATGGAAGGGAAGTACATACCAAAGGAGCAGATAATGTGGCTGCTGTGGGGCACGTGAAGCGAGAAACCCAGAATAAAGATCCCTATACACCTATAGATCATTGTCCGACAAACGATGGTTCAGCCGATCATACGTTGGCAGTCATCTTGCCTGACTTTCCCATGCGAAGGAGTGATCGCTCTGACGATCGCTTCTGTTTCTCTATGAAAGAGCGACTGACAGACATTAACCACAATCAGTGCAGAGGATGCAATCGCACCTGGCTCCTGGAGCTTAAGGGCCCAAAAAGTCCCTTTTCCTATATGAAAAGACCAATACTATTAAAGATTTGCAATAATTGGAGCTTTTGCATCGGGGCCCATGAGCTTCAAGTTATGCCACTGCTGCTAGACATCTCTGATGGCATCAACCCCATAGTCACATTGTATGAAAACACAGACTTGAAGTAATGTAATTGAAGAGAAGATCCAGCTCAGAAAGTATTTAAAGTTAAAAAAAATTTATTCCAAAAATTATTAAAAATGGAAACATTTTTAATAATTTTTAGAATAAAGAATTTTTTATCTTTAAATACTTTCTGAGCTGGATCTTCTCTTCAATTACATTACTTCAGGAGTGCTGGGGCAGCAGCTCTTTCTGTGCTCGGATCTTGCAAGGACTATCAGGAAATGTTTCCTGAAGGGTGAGTGAAATATTTTTCTGTTGTTTTTTCTTATGAAAACACAGACACCCAGAATAAAGTCCTTTATTTGAAAGAATGCTCAGACTCCTTTAATAAATCTTAATTAAACCTTACTTATGACCTTACCTATTCCACCAATGCCCTTGGCTTCTGCAAAAGAGTTAAAAATAAAAAACAACAGTATTCCACACCTTTTGTCATGTCGGACACTGTTCACACTAGGGCGTCCGACAGACAGCGGTAATTCCTCATTTGTCCACTATATGCTCAGTGGCACCGGCTAGATTGATCCAATTTGTCCGGGGTTAATCTGGCTGGTACTCGGGTTGGAGGCTTAGGCTCGCCCATTGCTTTTAAACAGTTTTGCTGGGCTTTGGGCGTCGCCGATTATAGCTTGTGTCTTGTGCCTGGTGATATCGGTCTGGAGTGGTGGTCTAGGAGAGGAAATATCGTATCTGGTGGTGTATTATCTTTTGTTATATTTCTCCTTCCTATATTTGTATTGTTTTGCCCTGTGCACATTATAGTGTTTTCCTGTGTGTCTGCGGCGTGTTGCATTTTTAGTTTTCCCTGTCTGTGCTTTCTGTGGGGGTTGGTGAGAGGTCTTATCACTGGGTGGCGGGTGGAGGTTTCAGCTTAGTACTAAAACAGGACTCAGGGTCAGGCCTGGTGGCCCAGACATGCACACCTTCAGTGTAAACTCTGGGAGAGGGACAGACAGGGTTTCCCTAGTTTGAGGGATATTGCAGGGGCCCGGGTAATCAGCTGTGTTCTACCCAGTACCCCCGTGACATTATAATAGGCCTAAAAAGAAAAAAAAAAAAGGGGGGGGTTTATGTCATGGATCCCATGACTTCCATAACCCGCCAGATCGTTTGAAACTTTATTTCGTCGCTGGATCACCCGCTGTCATCGCTGGATCGGTGTGTGTGACACCGATCCAGCGATGTGTTCGCTTGTAACCGGAATGTGAGTATGTAGTGTTTTTGTTTTTTTACATTTACAATGATAACCAGGGTAAACATCGGGTTACTAAGCGCGGCCCTGCGCTTAGTAACCCGATATTTACCCTGGTTACAAGCGAACACATCGCTGGATCGGTGTCACACACACCGATCCAGCGATGACAGCGGGTGATCCAGTGACGAAATAAAGTTTCAAACGATCTGCTACGACGTACGATTCTCAGCGGGGTCTCTGATCGCAGTAGCGTGTCAGACACAGCGAGATCGTATGTATATCGCTGGAACGTCACGGATCGTGCCGTCGTAGCGACCAAATTGCCACTGTGAGACGGTACCCTAAAAACTCTAAGGCGGATGCTTTGTCCAGGTGTTTTCCGGGGGAAGAACCTCGGGAAGAACCGGTACCCATCTGTTATGACCCCAATGGCGAGGGTCTCAGAGGAACAAGTAAGTCTGCGACGTACAAAAATCCAGCTCATAGGGCAGTGGTAACTGGGTTGACCATATAACTACTCCTAACGCCAACACTAGAAGTAGCCGGGGAACATGCCTACGTTGGTCGCTAGATGTCTCG
The DNA here is from genome assembly GCF_051348905.1 of Ranitomeya variabilis. NCBI lineage: Eukaryota > Metazoa > Chordata > Amphibia > Anura > Dendrobatidae > Ranitomeya > Ranitomeya variabilis. The sequence goes on along the minus strand of NC_135235.1, from coordinate 56,895,971 downwards.
CGCCAGCCGGAGGACTTACTACCCCTAGAAGAGGAAAACAAAGACCTCTCTTGCCTCCAGAGAATAGACCCCAAAAGTCAGATACAAGCCCCCCACAAATAATAACGGTGAGGTAAGAGGAAATGACAAACACAGAGATGAACTAGGTTTAGCAAAGAGAGGCCCACTTACTAATAGCAGAATGTAGTAAGATAACTTATATGGTCAACAAAAACCCTAACAAAATTCCACACTGGAGATACAAGAACCCCCGAACCGTCTAACGGCCCGGGGGGAGAACTCCAGCCTCCCTAGAGCTTCCAGCAAGGATAGGATACAGATTATGTACAAGCTGGACAAAAATGCAAACAAAAACAAATAGCAAAAAAGCAAGAAAGCAGACTTAGCTAATTTAGCAGGAACCAGGATCAGTAGACAAGAGCACAACAGATTAGCTCTGATTACAACGTTGCCAGGCATTGAACTGAAGGTCCAGGGAGCTTATATAGCAACACCCCTGACCTAACGACCCAGGTGAGCATACAAGGGATGAATGACATACCCAGAGTCAAATCACTAGTAACCACTAGAGGGAGCCAAAAGGTAAATTCACAACAGTACCCCCCCCCTTAGTGAGGGGTCACCGAACCCTCACCAAGGCCACCAGGGCGATCAGGATGAGCGGCGTGAAAGGCACGAACTAAATCGGCCGCATGTACATCAGAGGCGACCACCCAGGAATTATCCTCCTGACCATAGCCCTTCCACTTGACCAGGTACTGAAGCCTCCGCCTGGAGAGACGAGAATCTAAGATCTTCTCCACCACGTACTCCAACTCGCCCTCAACCAACACCGGAGCAGGAGGCTCAGCAGAAGGAACCACAGGCACAACGTACCGCCGCAACAAGGACCTATGAAATACGTTGTGAATGGCAAACGACACCGGAAGATCCAGGCAAAAGGATACAGGATTAATGATTTCCAATATCTTGTAAGGACCAATGAAGCGAGGCTTAAATTTGGGAGAGGAGACCTTCATAGGAACAAATCGAGAAGACAGCCATACCAAATCCCCAACGCGAAGTCGGGGACCCACACCGCGGTGGCGGTTGGCAAAACGCTGAGCCTTCTCCTGTGACAACTTCAAGTTGTCCACCACATGACTCCAGATCCGCTGCAACCTATCCACCACGGAATCCACCCCAGGACAGTCAGAAGGCTCCACATGTCCCGAGGAAAAACGAGGATGGAAACCAGAGTTGCAGAAAAATGGCGAAACCAAGGTGGCGGAACTAGCCCGATTATTAAGGGCAAATTCAGCCAACGGCAAGAAGGTCACCCAATCATCCTGATCAGAAGAGACAAAACACCTCAAATAAGCCTCCAGAGTCTGATTAGTTCGCTCCGTTTGTCCGTTAGTCTGGGGATGGAAAGCGGACGAAAACGACAAATCAATGCCCATCCTACCACAAAAGGATCGCCAGAACCTGGAAACAAACTGGGATCCTCTGTCCGACACAATATTCTCAGGAATGCCGTGCAAACGAACCACGTTCTGGAAGAACACAGGAACCAGATCAGAAGAGGAAGGCAGCTTAGGCAAAGGAACCAGATGGACCATCTTGGAGAAACGATCACATATCACCCAGATGACAGACATGCCCTGAGACACCGGAAGATCCGAAATGAAATCCATAGAGATGTGTGTCCAAGGTCTCTTCGGGACAGGCAAGGGCAAGAGCAACCCGCTGGCACGAGAGCAACAAGGCTTAGCTCGGGCACAAGTACCACAGGACTGCACAAATGACCGCACATCCCTAGACAAGGAAGGCCACCAAAAGGACCTGGCCACCAGATCTCTGGTGCCAAAAATTCCCGGGTGCCCTGCCAACACCGAGGAATGAACCTCGGAAATGACTCTGCTGGTCCATCTAGCAGGCACAAACAATCTGTCAGGTGGACAAGAGTCAGGCCTACCAGCCTGAAATCTCTGCAACACACGTCGCAGATCTGGAGAAATAGCAGACACGATAACTCCTTCCTTAAGAATACCCACAGGTTCAGCGACTCCAGGAGCATCAGGCACAAAGCTCCTAGACAGAGCATCGGCCTTCACATTCTTAGAACCTGGTAAATACGAGACCACAAAATCAAAACGGGAGAAAAACAATGACCAGCGGGCCTGTCTAGGATTCAGGCGTTTAGCAGACTCGAGATACATCAGATTTTTGTGATCAGTCAAGACCACCACACGATGCTTAGCACCCTCGAGCCAATGACGCCACTCCTCAAATGCCCACTTCATGGCCACCAACTCCCGATTGCCCACATCATAATTTCGCTCTGCAGGCGAAAACTTCCTAGAGAAAAAGGCACAAGGCCTCATAGTAGAGCAACCAGGGCCTCTCTGCGACAAAACGGCCCCTGCCCCAATCTCCCAAGCATCCACCTCAACCTGAAAGGGAAGTGAGACGTCAGGCTGGCACAAAACAGGCGCCGAAGTAAATCGGCGTTTCAACTCCTGGAAAGCCTTCACGGCAGCAGGAGCCCAGTTAGCTACATCAGAGCCTTTCTTGGTCATATCCGTCAGCGGTTTAACAACGCTAGAGAAATTTGCGATAAAACGACGGTAGAAGTTAGCAAAACCCAAGAACTTCTGAAGACTCTTAACTGACGAGGGTTGAGTCCAATCATGAATAGCTCGGACCTTGACTGGATCCATCTCCACAGCAGAAGGGGAAAAAATGAACCCCAAAAAGGGAACCTTCTGTACACCAAAGAGACACTTTGAGCCTTTTACAAACAAAGAATTTTCACGCAGAATCTCAAAAACCATCCTGACCTGCTCCACATGCGAGTCCCAATCATCAGAAAAAACCAGAATATCATCCAGATAAACAATCAAAAATTTATCCAGATACTTCCGGAAAATGTCATGCATGAAGGACTGAAAAACTGAAGGGGCATTAGAGAGCCCAAATGGCATCACCAAGTACTCAAAATGACCTTCAGGCGTATTGAATGCGGTTTTCCATTCATCGCCCTGCCTAATGCGCACAAGGTTGTACGCACCACGAAGGTCTATCTTGGTGAACCACTTGGCACCTTTAATCCGGGCAAACAAATCTGACAACAGCGGCAAAGGATACTGAAATTTGACAGTGATCTTATTTAAAAGCCGATAGTCAATACAAGGCCTCAAAGATCCGTCCTTTTTGGCCACAAAAAAGAATCCCGCACCAAGAGGGGAAGAAGAAGGACGGATATGCCCCTTCTCAAGAGACTCCTTGATATATGAACGCATCGCGGTATGTTCAGGTACCGACAGATTAAACAGTCTCCCCTTAGGAAACTTACTGCCAGGAATCAAATCTATTGCACAGTCACATTCCCTATGAGGAGGCAGTGCACTGGACTTAGACTCGCTGAAGACATCCTGATAATCAGACAAATACGCCGGAACTTCCGAAGGCGTAGAAGAAGCAATAGACAAGGGCAGGGAATCTCCATGAATTCCATGGCAGCCCCAACTTGACACTGACATAGCCTTCCAGTCCAAGACTGGGTTATGGGTCTGTAACCATGGCAAACCCAAAACAACCAAATCATGCATTTTATGCAGAACAAGAAAACGTATTACCTCCCGATGTTCGGGAGTCATGCACATGGTAACCTGTGTCCAAAACTGCGGTTTATTTTTTGCCAATGGCGTAGAATCAATACCCCTAAGAGGGATAGGATTTTCCAATGGCTCAAGAACAAATCCGCAGCGCTTGGCAAATGATAGATCCATAAGGCTCAGGGCAGCACCTGAGTCCACAAACGCCATGACAGGATACGATGACAGTGAGCAAATCAAAGTTACAGATAGAATAAACTTAGGTTGCAAATTACCAATGGCGACCGGACTAACAACCTTAGTAAGACGTTTAGAGCATGCTGAGATAACATGTGTAGAATCACCACAGTAGTAACACAAGCCATTCTGGCGTCTATGAATTTTCCGCTCATTTCTAGTCAGGATTCTATCACATTGCATTAAATCAGGTGCCTGTTCAGACAACACCATGAGGGAATTTGCGGTCTTGCGCTCCCGCAACCGCCGGTCGATTTGAATAGCCAGGGCCATAGAATCATTCAGACCTGTGGGAATGGGAAAACCCACCATCACATTCTTAATGGCTTCAGAAAGGCCATTTCTAAAATTTGCAGCCAATGCACACTCGTTCCACTGGGTCAGCACGGACCATTTCCGAAATTTTTGGCAATACACTTCAGCCTCGTCCTGGCCCTGAGACATCGCCAGCAAGGCTTTTTCTGCCTGAATCTCAAGATTGGGTTCCTCATAAAGCAAACCAAGCGCCAGAAAAAACGCATCAATGTCAGCCAATGCCGGATCTCCTGGCGCCAGCGAGAAAGCCCAATCCTGAGGGTCGCCCCGTAAAAAAGAAATAACAATTTTTACTTGCTGAGCGGAGTCTCCAGATGAACAGGGTTTCAGGGACAAAAACAATTTACAATTATTCCTGAAATTTCTAAATTTAAATCGGTCTCCGGAAAACGGTTCAGGAATCGGTATCTTAGGTTCTGACATAGGATTTCTGATAACATAGTCTTGTATGCCCTGCACACGAGCAGCAAGCTGATCCACACTTGTAATCAAGGTCTGGACATTCATGTCTGCAGCAAACACAAGCCACTCAGAGGTAAAGGGGACAAGAAAAAAAAATGAGAGAGAGAAAAAAAAAAAACCTCAGAACTTTCTTTCTTATAATCCCGCTTCTGCAATGCATTTAACATTTAATACTGGCCTGGCAAACTGTTATGACCCCAATGGCGAGGGTCTCAGAGGAACAAGTAAGTCTGCGACGTACAAAAATCCAGCTCATAGGGCAGTGGTAACTGGGTTGACCATATAACTACTCCTAACGCCAACACTAGAAGTAGCCGGGGAACATGCCTACGTTGGTCGCTAGATGTCTCGTGCCAGCCGGAGGACTAACTACCCCTAGAAGAGGAAAACAAAGACCTCTCTTGCCTCCAGAGAATAGACCCCAAAAGTCGGATACAAGCCCCCCACAAATAACGGTGAGGTAAGAGGAAATGACAAACACAGAGATGAACTAGGTTTAGCAAAGAGAGGCCCACTTACTAATAGCAGAATGTAGTAAGATAACTTATATGGTCAACAAAAACCCTAACAAAATTCCACACTGGAGATACAAGAACCCCCGAACCGTCTAACGGCCCGGGGGGAGAACTCCAGCCTCCCTAGAGCTTCCAGCAAGGATAGGATACAGATTATGTACAAGCTGGACAAAAATGCAAACAAAAACAAATAGCAAAAAAGCAAGAAAGCAGACTTAGCTAATTTAGCAGGAACCAGGATCAGTAGAGAAGAGCACAACAGATTAGCTCTGATTACAACGTTGCCAGGCATTGAACTGAAGGTCCAGGGAGCTTATATAGCAACACCCCTGACCTAACGACCCAGGTGAGCATACAAGGGATGAATGACATACCCAGAGTCAAATCACTAGTAACCACTAGAGGGAGCCAAAAGGTAAATTCACAACACCCATCCTCCCAAAAGGTGTAGTGGTCTCGGCTATCACGACAGAGGTTGAGGCTGAGGTTGCCGAGGCTCAGGAGGAAGTACCACCAGAGCTTCCCATTAACAAATCATTTGTACCGCTCCATCTTCACCTAAAGATATTGGCAGAGCATCATGATGCTGTCCTGGCTGGTCACCCAGGGGTTAGGGGTACTTTGGAGTTGGTGTTGCGTCAGTTTTGGTGGCCCAAAATCCGACAGGACGTGGTTTCATACGTGTCAGCATGTACCACGTGCGCTAGGGCTAAGACGCCCCGCTCCCGTCCTGCTGGCACACTACTTCCTCTCGAGGTATCCAGTAGGCCATGGACGGAGGTCTCCATGGAGGAGGACTTGTTAGGAGCACAACTGTCCTCTGTCTGGAGGAAAGTAAAACAGCGCCTGTTGAGCGTGGGTGCAAGGTACAAACGTGTGGCTGACAGTAGACGTGTGCCAGGTCCGGACCCGAGTGTGGGTGACTGGGTGTGGTTGTCCACAAAAAACATAAGACTCAAAATACCATCCCATAAATTGGGTCCTAGGTTTATTGGTCCGTTTAGGGTCGCCTACCAATTGGAGCTCCCTACGGTATATAAGATTCACAACGTGTTCCACAGATCGTTATTAAAAAAGGTGGTGGGTTCTGTGGACGCTGCGGCGATGCCTCCTCCAGTCTTGGTGGATGGCAGTTTAGAGTTTGAAGTCTCCAAGGTGGTTGACTCTCGAGTGGTGCGCCGCACGTTACAGTACCTGGTACACTGGCATGGTTATGGGCCGGATGAGAGGTCTTGGGTACCTGCCTCAGATATACATGTGGACCGGCTGGTCAGTATATTTCACCGCCGCCATCCGGACAAGCCGGGTCCTATAAGTCGTGAGGGCCCTGGGGTCCCTCGTAGAAGGCGGGGTACTGTCATGTCAGACACTGTTCACACTAGGGCGTCCGACAGACAGCGGTAATTCCTCATTTGTCCACTATATGCTCAGTGGCGCCGGCTAGATTGATCCAGTTTGTCCGGGGTTAATCTGGCTGGTACTCGGGTGGGACGCTTAGTCTCGCCCATTGCCTTTAAATAGTTTTGATGGGCTTTGGGCGTCGCCAATTATAGCTTTTGTCTAGTGCCTGGTGATATCGGTCTGGAGTGGTGGTCTAGGAGAGGAAATATCGTATCTGGTGGTCTATTATCTTTTGTTATATTTCTCCTTCCTATATTTGTATTGTTTTGCCCTGTGCACATTATAGTGTTTTCCTGTGTGTCTGCGGCGTGGTGCGTTGTTTAGTTTTCCCTGTCTGTGCTTTCTGTGTGGGTTGGTGAGAGGTCTTAACACTGGGTGGCGGGTGGAGGTTTCAACTTAGTACTGAAACAGGACTCAGGGTCAGGCCTGGCGGCCCAGACATGCACACCTTTAGTGTAAACTCTGGGAGAGGGACAGACAGGGTTTCCCTAGTTTGAGGGATATTGCAGGGGCCCGGGTAATCAGCTGTGTTCTACCCAGTACCCCCGTGACACCTTTCCGCAGAGATGCTGCTAATCCATTTGTCCTACGACAGGTCCAGCTCTGCTACATCTAGATGGCAGGCTGCATGGTTGCATGATGTGACCATATAGCCTGTCATCCCTGGGAACTCCCATTCCCTGTCTGAGAGCACCGCGAGCGTAAGAAAGTTCTCCTGCTCGCGGTGCCGTCAGACAGGTCCTGGGAGTTCCCAACCAATAAACTTACTTCACCTATGTGATGTCAGCACGAGCGCCTTGGGAAAACCAACCAAACATAATAAAGGTGTGGGTGGGATGGACACTCAGCGGTCCTGGAGCCTGAACAGCATCCATTGGTCCACGGGTCCTGCTTTTTTTAACAGATTACCCAATTCAAAAATAATCCAACGCCATGTGACCTATCCTCTAACCCGATCCCTCTAACTCACACTCTGGTGTATGTGCAGAACCAACAGTTAACCCCTTCCTAGCCTCCTACTTCCTAACTCCTGTCATGTCAGTATATTAAATGTTGAAGTTAAAACTTGCAAAAAAAAGTGTGACTCTGGGAATGAGTATGCAAAAAACTAAAAGAAAAAATCGAAAGCTGTCTGCGGAAGGAAGGGGTTTAAAAAAATGGGGGGTGAGACAACTATCCGAGGGCTACACAGCGACTTTGGCCATGGCTCGCTTCACGCGGCCATAGATTGCTATGTGTTGCTGCTACATCACAGCGCATTACAAGTGAAGGAGGTCGCATTGCAATTCCTAGAAAACACAACCGATTCCAATTTTTTTTACCAATTTTTTTTACATAATTGCGATACTAGGGTTGAGCGACTTTTACTTTTTTGGGGTCGAGTTTTGCGAAACCCGACTTTGTCAAAAGTCGAGTCGAGTGAAATCGGCCGATCTTCTTGAAAAGTCGGGGTCGTTGTTCGGCCGAAACACGAAACCCAATGCAAGTCAATGGGGAAGCATAGTCGGCAGTGAGTGGAGGCCAGGAAAACACCTACAGTGCCCATTTTAATGCCAAAAACATCAATTCTTGTTACTTAAGCTTGTCAATCTTAATTTACCTTACAATAATAGGTAGCCATTGAAAATTGGGGGGTCATTTGGCTAAAGTTGGGGGGGGGGTAGGGCTGGTTCAAGTTTTTAGTGGGCCCAGGAAACGTGGACTACGTCACAGCGGTGGAGCAGTTAGAGGTAAGTATTGCAACGTTGCAAGTGCTGTGATCCTGAGCAAGCAGGGGGTCCCACTTGTTCGCATTGGCACTGGCACAGGGCCCCTGACAGTACGGCGGTGTGTTTGCACGGCGGGGGCGCCTCCCACTGGCAGCGACACTTTTGCGTACTATGAGGGGCCCTGTGCCAGTGACGTCGCCAACGAGTGGGCCCCCCCACCTGATGAAGGAACCTGCACTTTCACCTGCACCTTCCTCTTTGTCCCCGTGTAAGGTGGTATAGTATGCGGGAAGAGGAACCAGACTTTCAGCAGGGTCAGATTCAGGCTGTGTAGAGTGCAAGGGGAATGTAGTGGTCTGGGTCAATGTACCAGCGGGCTAATCTAGCAGTGGCCTAAATGCAGTTCAAAATTGGTAACAGGACTAACCAGGCGGCATTGCTTTGTTCAGTGGAGGACAACTGTAATGAGAGGCTGACACAGTGAGTAGGGCCAAATAAGTAACTAGGCTAAATGCAGTTCTAAATTGCTAACAGTAGGAAACAGGCGGCACTGCTTTGTTCAGTGGAGGAGAACACCAAGCAGCGGCAGACACCGTTACTAGGCCCCAACCCAAGTAGTAGGGCAACTGCAGTGTTACATTTAAAAATACTTAATGAGAGCCTGAAGGTTGAAGCTCAGACAAGGAAACCTGGAGGAGAACACCAAGGAGGAGGAGAACACCAAGAAGCGGCAGACACCGTTACTAGGCCCCAACCCAAGTAGTAGGGCAATTGCAGTGTTACATTTAAAAATACTTAATGAGAGCCTGAAGGTTGAAGCTCAGCTTTTTCAGTGGAGGACAGCGTGATTTAGTGGCGCAGACAGACAAAGGTAGTATGTGTTAACTAAAAAAGTTGGCTCTATGCAGTTTTAAATTGGTTACAGGGGTACACAGGCAGCATTGGTGTGGTCAGTGGAGGACAATTGGAAGGAGGGACCGCAGACAGACTTCCTAGGCCTAAAATAATAAAATAGGCTCTATGCAGCTTAAATTTGGCAACAGGGGTACACAGGCAGCATTGGTGTGGTCAGTGAAGGACAATTGGAAGGAGGGACCGCAGACAGACTTCCTAGGCCTCAAATAATAAAATAGGCTCTATGCAGTTTTAAATTGGTAACAGGGGTACACAGGCAGCATTGGTGTGGTCAGTGGAGGACAATTGGAAGGAGGGACCGCAGACAGACTTCCTAGGCCTCAAATAATAAAATAGGCTCTATGCAGTTTTAAATTGGTAACAGGGCTACACAGGCAGCATTGGTGTGGTCAGTGGAAGACAATTGGAAGGAGGGACCGCAGACAGACTTCCTAGGCCTAAAATAATAAAATAGGCTCTATGCAGCTTAAATTTGGCAACAGGGGTACACAGGCTGCATTGGTGTGGTCAGTGGAGGACAATTGGAAGGAGGGACCGCAGACAGACTTCCTAGGCCTCAAATAATAAAATAGGCTCTATGCAGTTTTAAATTGGTAACAGGGGTACACAGGCAGCATTGGTGTGGTCAGTGGAGGACAATTGGAAGGAGGGACCGCAGACAGACTTCCTAAGCCTAAAATAATAAAATAGGCTCTATACAGCTTAAATTTGGCAACAGGGGTACACAGGCAGCATTGGTGTGGTCAGTGGAGGACAATTGGAAGGAGGGACCGCAGACAGACTTCCTAGGCCTAAAATAATAAAATAGGCTCTATGCAGTTTTAAATTGGTAACAGGGGTACACAGGCAGCATTGGTGTGGTCAGTGGAGGACAATTGGAAGGAGGGACTGCAGACAGACTTCCTAGGCCTAAAATAATAAAATAGGCTCTATGCAGTTTTAAATTGGTAACAGGGGTACACAGGCAGCATTGGTGTGGTCAGTGGAGGACAATTGGAAGGAGGGACCGCAGACAGACTTCCTAGGCCTAAAATAATAAAATAGGCTCTATGCAGTTTTAAATTGGTAACAGGGGTACACAGGCAGCATTGGTGTGGTCAGTGGAGGACAATTGGAAGGAGGGACTGCAGACAGACTTCCTAGGCCTAAAATAATAAAATAGGCTCTATGCAGCTTAAATTTGGCAACAGGGGTACACAGGCAGCATTGGTGTGGTCAGTGGAGGACAATTGGAAGGAGGGACCGCAGACAGACTTCCTAGGCCTCAAATAATAAAATAGGCTCTATGCAGTTTTAAATTGGTAACAGGGGTACACAGGCAGCATTGGTGTGGTCAGTGGAGGACAATTGGAAGGAGTGTCTGACACAGTAAGTACTCCCAAAAACAAACTAGATGTTAATGTCTCCCCAAAAAAACCAAACCCCCCCCCAAAAAAGGGTGGCATACTTAGGTACAGGGGTGTGCTCCTATGCTCACTTTCAGACATTGTAATTTTGCGCAAAGTATTTACTGGTGTAAATGTAGGACAGGGCCCCTGACTATTTTAACTAGCATCATACATGTCAACAAATTGTTATTGTCTGTGCCAGGCATGGAAGGATTTCAGCGCATAGACTAAACAGTGGTGGAGCAGCGACAGATAATTTTGCAAGTGGTAGAGCACTGTTTTACCTTGGGGGGTACACTCTCTCCTGGCCTGCGGTACAAGCCCAGGGCCCCTCATATCACAACGGTGTGTCTGACGTTGGGTGCGCGCCACCACCGCCAGAGACACTTCATTGTACTATGAGGGACCCAGTGCCAGTGCCGTCGACCAAAAGTGGGCACACCCACCTCTTCAGACAAATGGCACTCTGACGGGTGCTTGCCACAAGTGGGGAGACCACGGCCCCGTGGGGGGAGTTAGGGCATTTAGGGAGGTGTAAAGATGTCGTATGCTGGACAAACAGCTGCAAATTACGAGATTGGAACAGTCAGTAACACCAGTCCCAAAGCAAGACCTTTTTACAGGAAAGCTAGGTGTCAGCCGGGAAAGGTGGGGCAAAATAATTTGAAATCCATGAGTGGTTCATTTTAATGAAGGTTAGATCATCAATATTTTGGGTAGCCAGACGAGTCCTTTTTTCGGTCAGTATTGAACCAGCAGCACTGAATACTCTTTCTGACAGCACACTAGCTGCTGGGCAAGCAAGCTCCTGCAATGCATATTCAGCCAATTCAGGCCAGGTGTCTATTTTGGATGCCCAGTAATCAAAGGGGAATGACGGTTGAGGGAGAACATCGGTAATGGAGGAAAAATAGTTAGTAACCATACTGGACAAATGTTGTCTCCTGTCACTTTGAATGGATGCTGCTGTACCTGTCGTGTCTGCGGTCATTGCGAAATCACTCCACAACCTGGTCGGAAAACCCCTCTGTCCTACGCAACTTCTGATCTGTGCACCTCTAACACCTCTGCCCTGTTGCCCCCTGCAGCTCGTGTGAGAACCATCACCGACGCTGTGTGCTGGGAATGCCTGAATCAAACGATCTACAAGAGTAGCTTGTTTGGTTGCCAATATCTGTTCGAGGTTCTCATGTGGCATGATATTTTGCAATTTGCCTTTATAGCGAGGATCAAGGAGGCAGGCCAACCAGTAATCGTCATCTGTCATAATTTTTATAATGCGTGGGTCCCTTTTGAGGATACGTAAGGCATAATCCGCCATGTGGGCCAATGTTCCAGTTGTCAAGTCAGTGCATATGCTGGGTTGAGGAGCACTTTCTGGCAAATCAACGTCACTTGTCTCCCTCAAAAACCCTGAACCCGGCCTTGCACCGCCAGCAGTTTCTATTGCCCCCTGAGAAGCTTCCTCATCCAAAAAATAGTCATCCCCATCAACCTCCTCGTCCTCCTCCTCTTCGCCCGCCACCTCGTCCTGTAGACTTCCCTGAGCAGACAATGGCTCACTGTCATCAAGGCTTCCCTCCTCCTCGGCTGCAGACGCCTGTTCCTTTATGTGCGTCAAACTTTGCATCAGCAGACGCATTAGGGGGATGCTCATGCTTATTACGGCATTGTCTGCACTAACCAGCCGTGTGCATTCCTCAAAACACTGAAGGACTTGACACAGGTCTTGGAGCTTCGACCACTACACAGCTGACAACTCCATGTCTGCCATCCAACTGCCTGCCCGTGTATGTGTATCCTCCCACAAATACATAACAGCACGCCTCTGTTCGCACAGTCTATGAAGCATGTGCAGTGTGGAGTTCCACCTTGTTGCAACGTCGATGATTAGGCGATGCTGGGGAAGGTTCAAAGACCGCTGATGGTTCTGCATACGGCTGGAGTGTACGGGCGAACGGCGGATGTGAGAGCAAAGTCTTCGCACTTTCAGCAGCAGGTCGGGTAACCCCGGATAACTTTTCAGGAAGCACTGCACCACCAGGTTTAAGGTGTGAGCCAGGCAAGGAATGTGTTTCAGTTGTGAAAGGGCTATGGCAGCCATAAAATTCCTTCCGTTATCACTCACTACCTTGCCTGCCTCAAGATGTACAGTGCCCAGCCATGACCAAGTTTCTTGCTGCAAGAACTCGGACAGAACTTCCGTGGTGTGTCTGTTGTCGCCCAAACACTTCATTGCCAATACAGCCTGCTGACGCTTGCCACTAGCTGTTCCATAATTGGACACCTCGTGTGCAACAGTGGCAGCTGCGGATGGAGTGGTCGTGCAACTGCGGTCTGTGGACGAGCTCTCGCTTCTGCTGGAGGACGAGGAGGAGGAGGGGGGACGAACGCCTACAGCCAACTCTTTCCTTGACCGTGGGCTAGGCAGCTGTCCCAATATTACTGTCCCCTGTGGACCCTGCATCCACCACATTAACCCAGTGTGCCGTGATGGAGACGTAACACCCCTGGCCATGCCTACTGGTCCATGCATCTGTTGTCAGGTGCACCTTTCTACTCACAGATTGCCTGAGCGCATGGACAATGCGGTCTTTTACATGCTGGTGGAGGGCTGGGATGGCTTTTCTCGAAAAGAAGTGTCGACTGGGTAGCTCATAGCGTGGTACAGCGTAGTCCATCAGGGCTTTGAAAGCTTCGGTTTCAACTAACCGGTAGGGCATCATCTCTAACGAGATTAGTCTAGCAATGTGGGCGTTCAAACCCTGTGTACGCGGATGCGAGGATGAGTACTTCCTTTTCCTAATGAGAGTCTCATGTAGGGTGAGCTGGACTGGAGAGCTGCATACGGTGGAACTAGTGGGGGTGCCGGTGGACATGGGTGACTGAGAGAGGGTTGGTGATGGTATTCTTGATGGTGCCCTACATACAGTTTTTCCGACCACGAACCTGGTGATTCCCTGACTGCTTTGGCCTTGCGACGATACCGCAACATTACCTGCAGGTGGTGTGGTAAACGGTGGGCTTACAGTGAGGGAAGGGCCTTGCTGATTAGCTTCATTGTGAGAGGGTGCTACAACGTTAAGGGACATTTGGTAGTTTGTCCAGGCTTGCAAATGCATGGTGGTTAAATGTCTATGCATGCAACTTGTATTTAAATTTTTAACATTCTGACCTCTGCTGAAGGTCCTTGAGCATTTCTTACAGATGACTTTGCGCTGATCATTGGGATCTTGGTTAAAAAAATTCCAGACTGCACACTTCCTATCGGATACCTTTTCAGGCATTGCACACTGAGCTAATTTAACCTGATGGCCACACTGTCCTACAACTGGTTTTGGTTTTGCCACACTTTTTGGCCAGATACGGGCCTGCCAGATGGAACCTGTTGCGATGTTGATGCCTGCTGCGGCTCCTCCTCCTCCGCTTCAGAGCTACTGCCGCCTGCACCCTGTTCCCCCAATGGCTGCCAATCGGGGTCAACAACTGGGTCATCTATGACCTCCTCTTCTATGTTCTGTGCACCTTCCTCTGGGTCACCGTGTAAGCCGGTGCTATAGCGTTCGTGACGGGGCTCCATAGTCTCATCGGGGTCAGATTCTGGATCAGTACACTGCGAGGGCAATGTTCTGATCTGAGTTAAAGGAGCAGCATAATAATCTGGCTGTGGCTGTGCATCTGTGCACTCCATGTCCGATTCATCTTGTAATGGGCATGGCCTGTTAACAATTTCCCTTTCTAACCCAGGCACGGTATGTGTAAAGAGCTCCATGGAGTAACCAGTTGTGTCTCCTGACGCATCCTTCACTGTTGTTCTGGGTGAAGGACACAAGGAAGTGACTTGTTCCTGACCGGGAGCATCCACTGACGACGCACTGCTCTGACATTTGGCACTTTCCGAGGAGGAGGCGAAAGAGCTAGAGGCAGAGTCAGCAATGAAAGCCAATACTTGTTCCTGCTGCTCCGGCTTCAAAAGCGGTTTTCCTACTCCCAGAAAAGGGAGCCTTCGAGGCCTTGTGCGGCCAGACGATGATGCTGGCTCAACAACTCGAGACTTAGGGGCTATACTGCTTTTCCCACGACCACCTGATGTTCCACGACCACCACCACTACCATCATTACCAGCTGCCAATGACCACCCACGGCCCGACCTCTTCCACCAGACTTCCTCATTCTTGGAAAAATGTTACCAAACTAACAACCGTTATGTGGTCCTGCAAAACCAGGTACAAGGTGTGCGTGAACTTGTTGGGAATGTAAATCTCCCTTTTTTATGTGTGGGAGAATGCAGGGAAAAATCAGGCCCACTGTATTACACAATACACAGTTTGATTAGCAGAAAGAGGCTGGCAGATATGGCACTAGCCGGACTGACGCAGATGCACACACTGGCGATAGAAATGTCCCTCTTTTTTTGATATGGGAGACAAGGGATTGAATCAGGCCCACTATATCACGGTATAGTTCCTGTGGGGTCAAAATGACTGACAGATACCACAGACAGCACTCGCACACATGCACAGGTTTGGCAAGATTATTCTCCCTTTATTTTAACACACAGGACTGGCACTAATGCAGATTTGCCAATCTTAATCTCCCACTTTTATTTTTTTTTCTGGGAGAATTGTGAAGAAATCAGGCCCACTGCTACACAGTAGGTTTTCTGTGGCAGAAAAAAAAAGACAGATGCCACACACAGGACTGGCACTAATGCAGATTTGCCAGTCTTAATCTCCCACTTTTTTTTTTTGTTTTATGGGAGAATTAGGAAGAAATCTGGCCCACTGTTATACAGTAGGTTTTCTGTGGCAGAAAAAAAAACAGATGCCACACACAGGACTGGCACTAATGCAGATTTGCCAGTCTTAATCTCCCACTTTTTTTTTTTTTTTATGGGAGAATTAGGAAGAAAGCAGGCACACTGTTATACAGTAGGTTTTCTGTGGCAGAAAGTGGCTCGAAGAGATATAACAACAACAACAAAAAAAAAGTACTACAATTACTATCTCCCTACAGTAATCTCAGAAAAGTGTGGCGGGCAGCAATAAAAAGGACTGCTGCACACAAAAGTCAAAAGTGTGGACAAACAAACAAGATAGCTGTGCAGAAAAGAAGGAGCAACAGGATTTGTGCTTTGAAAAAAGCAGTTGCTTTGCACAGTGGCGTACACACAGCAACGCAGCTATCAGGGAGCCTTATAACCTACAGAGCTGATGAAGAGAAATCTTGCCTCCACTGTCCCTGCAAAGAAAAGGTGGTGTTGGACAGTGGAAATCGCTACAGCACAAGCGGTTTGGTGGTTAGTGGACCCTGCCTAACGCTATCCCTGCTTCTGACGAAGCGACAGCATCCTCTCCCTACGCTCAGATCAGCAGCAGTAAGATGGCGGTCTGCGGGAACGCCCCTTTATAGCCCCTGTGACACCGCAGAAAGCAAGCCAATCACTGCCATGCCCTTCTCTAAGATGGTGGGGACCAGGACCTATGTCATCACGCTGCCCACACTCTGCGTGCACCTTCATTGGCTGAAAAATGGCGCTTTAAGCGTCATATGAAATGCGACTTTGGCGCGAAGATCGTGTACTGCATGGCCGATCCCACGCTGGGATCGGGTTGGGTTTCATGAAACCCGACTTTGCCAAAAGTCGGCGACTTATGAAAATGACCGATCCGTTTCGCTCAACCCTATGCGATACAGTAAAAGTTGCACTTCATTTTTTTCCCATTGAGATGTAGCAGTGAAGCACAATGACCAATGACCACATGACCTGTGTGTAACCCCAGCCTTAGGGCAGGTGCAGAAGGCCGTAGATTCTCTCATCCCAGAGAATCGGTCCAATTAAGCAAGTCACACTCTGATCAAACTCATGAGTGTGACCAAACTCAAAGTGTGAGCATAGTGTGCTCCATTTCTCTCGAATGTGGAGAAGATGGAGAAAAAAAGTTTCCATCTTCTCCATTGTGTCAGTCCTTGGAAATCGGACTGCACTCAGCTGTTATCCGCTTGTTGTTCTGTCATGGTGCTTTTTTTTTCTTAGACAGACTCTGCCTGAGGAGTAAATTGGACATGTGAATGGCCCAATAGACTAAAGGTACCTTCACACGAAGCGACGCTGCAGCGATAGCGACAACGATGCCGATCGCTGCAGCGTCGCTGTTTGGTCGCTGGAGAGCTGTCACACAGACCGCTCTCCAGCGACCAACGATGCCGAGGTCCCTGGGTAACCAGGGTAAACATCGGGTTGCTAAGCGCAGGGCCGCGCTTAGTAACCCGATGTTTACCCTGGTTACCAGCGTAAAAGTAAAAATAACAAACAGTACATACTTACCTTCGCGTCCCCCGGCATCCGCTTCCTGTACTGTGTGAGCGCCGGCCCCTAACAGCAGAGCGGTGACGTCACCGCTGTGCTTTTACTTTCACTTTAGGGCCGGCAGTCAGTCAGAGCAGGAAGCGGATGGCAGGGGACGCGCAGGTGAGTATGTACTGTTTGTTTTTTTTACTTTTACGCTGGTAACCAGGGTAAACATCGGGTTACTAAGCGCGGCCCTGCGCTTAGTAACCCGATATTTACCCTGGTTACCAGCGTAAAACATCGCTGGTATCGTTGCTTTTGGTGTCAAACCTGACGATACACGCTGGTCTGACGACCAAATAAAAGGTACCTTCACACGAAACGACTTTACAACGAGAACGACAACGATCCGTGACGTTGCAGCGTCCTGGATAGCGATATCGTTGTGTTTGACATGCAGCAGCGATCTGGATCCTGCTGTGATATCGCTGGTCGTTGAATAAAGTTCAGAACTTTATTTGGTCGTCAGACCGGCGTGTATCGTCAGGTTTGACACCAAAAGCAACGATACCAGCGATGTTTTACGCTGGTAACCAGGGTAAATATCGGGTTACTAAGCGCAGGGCCGCGCTTAGTAACCCGATGTTTACCCTGGTTACCAGCGTAAAAGTAAAAAAAACAAACAGTACATACTCACCTGCGCGTCCCCTGCCGTCCGCTTCCTGCTCTGACTGACTGCCGGCCCTAAAGTGAAAGTAAAAGCACAGCGGTGACGTCACCGCTCTGCTGTTAGGGGCCGGCGCTCACACAGTACAGGAAGCGGACGCTGGGGGACGCGCAGGTGAGCATGTACTGTCTGTTATTTTTACTTTTACGCTGGTAACAAGGGTAAACATCGGGTTACTAAGCGCGGCCCTGCGCTTAGCAACCCGATGTTTACCCTGGTTACCCGGGGACCTCGGCATCGTTGGTCGCTGGAGAGCGGTCTGTGTGACAGCTCTCCAGCGACCAAACAGCGACGCTGCAGCGATCGGCATCGTTGTCGCTATCGCTGCAGCGTCGCTTCGTGTGAAGGTACCTAAAGTTCTGGACTTTCAGCAACGACCAGCGATATCACAGCAGGATCCAGATCGCTGCTGCATGTCAAACACAACGATATCGCTATCCAGGACGCTGCAACGTCACGGATCGTTGTCGTTCTCGTTGTAAAGTCGTTTCGTGTGAAGGTACCTTAACATTAGTCCAAGTGTGAACAATGTCTTGTCAGATTCAGACAGCAAATACCCTCGTCTGCACCTGCCCTTGAAGGTTTCTTTTATATTCATCTCTTGCCAAATATATTCCTATAAAAACAGGTCGCTAAGATTTTGGACAATATTTCCAGGCTGAACACTCTCTCCGATCCCTGAGCTGGCATCTGCATGACTGCCGTTATACGATGAAGCTGTCTTCATTCACACATTTCTTGCAACACCATTTTGTGATGTCATCGATGTATTTAGACGCATGTTATTCCCCGAAAATGCATCTTTCACATTACAGCACCGGAGGAAAACATGATATGTCAGTATTCTTCCTCCAGGTTGTGGCTCTGATGAATCTGTTTCTAACACTCCTTGTGTAAACGGTCATAGGCTGTCACCCTCAGTATGTCTTCTCTGTGCAAGCATCACCAAAGAGTACACACACATCAATTGTTTAGAGTCCCCGGACCCCAGAGCTGCCGTCTCCCATGATTACTAGTGCTGCTCACTAGCCTCGATGTTCCTGTCATCACTCACTGGCACTGGAGTTAATTTATCAGTGAAGCACATCAGCAACTGTATGTAGTATGTGGATGAAATAGGTCAAGTAGTACCAGTGCCTTAATCTTTATTAACCCAAATTTATAAAAATTCTTTGAAAAATAAAATTTATTTTAATTTTAATTTATTTTTTTTCTTTGACATTTGGGTTTTGTGTCGATAAACTTTTTCCTAAACGGTTTGGAAAAATTGGTTTTAAAGTCATCTATACCTTCCAACCCAACAGGGGTTAATTCATAAAGGTTTTTTTCCCCAGTTTTTTGGCATGCAAAAGTCACAAGTTTAGTTGCAATTTTTTTTTTGTTGGCACATGCAACTGTAAAGGCAAATTTATTTACACAGCAGTTTAGGACATTATTTCCATCTGAAATATTTGGATAATGGTAGGAAAAGTGAACTTGGTCACTAAGGAGACTTTTAGGCAATGTTTAACAACATGTTTAACATTCCAAGTATTATATTTCCATATGAATATATATCCAGCGATACATCCATGATACTGTACGTCTCTTGCAATTGTCATTAAGACCAAAATTAAAAGATCTTTTATGTTTTCAGAAATAAAAATGTTTTCAGGAGGTCAAAAACTGAAAAAAGTACTCATAATTTTACAACTGTTATTTTGCTGGTGTTGATGGTCCAAACTTCATGTGTGTACATTTTTATGTTACATCATTTGATGATTTCTCTTAATGACACCTGTTATGGTGATTTGCTATCTACAAGTAATGTCATCACAGCAGAAAATGATCTGTCACCAGAGTCAAGGCACAGAAATAGTGGGCATTAAAAAAATCCAGCAACATTGGTGTAATGTCGATTAATATATTAAACAAATGTTCCGTGCAGAAAACTGCTGGATGAAACTAAACTACAGGCTTCTGTCCTGATGAAGAGGTCCTCGAAATGCGTTGACTCTGCAAACCTATTCAATAAATCAATCAATATATTCCGTTTGATATACGGTGGATTCATCACTGGCAGCGCATGAGTGGCACCTCAGTCACATTGTCTTCATCTAATTTGGTCCTTTCAAGACCGGTGTCCTTGCAGCAGCCATGTGATAATTATATATGCGAGATACATGTTGCTTTGTAGCAACCATACTAGGTGAGTGGATTCCCTTCCCTTACACCTCATTGTTTATCGGTTAAGCCCCGATTGCGCTTTAAACTGGACACACTAAGACCAAGGGGCTTGCAAAGCGAAGTGGAGCTTATTGCATTTCAATGATTGGCAGATGTACACCTAAAGGTCATTAGGAAGCATATATAAAGCACCATCTATCATCTAAGGAAATCCTTGATGAAGGAAACCATAGATTTTCTGAAACGCGTAGGATGAAGTTTTGTCCTTGCAGAGACTCTCACCAGCATAATATCATAAAGGTCTTTCTGCTTTCAACATTTATCAGCTGATCCGGAAGAGTCGCCTAGAGAGTGTGCTGCCGGCCAGGGCACCGCTCCTTTGCTCTCATACATGCAGACTTGTCCTGCTTGAAGGTCTCGATTCACCACTGGCACGAGGTATAATACATCAGTGCCTCCTCACCTTGTTTTACCACAGAAGCCACGAGTGCCTCATGTTTTATTTCAATTGAATGCTTTTATCTGCATCATCCATCTCAATGCTGACAATTACCGTATTTTCTGGTGTATAAGACGACTGGGCGTATAAGGTGACCCCCAACTTTTCCATATAAAATATGGAGTTTGGGATATACTCGCCGTATAAGACGGAGGTCATCTTATACCCCCCAGTCATCTTATACGGCGAGTGCGGTGCAGATGGTTCCAAGGGTCTGGAGGAGAGGAGACTCTCCTTCAGGCCCTGGGATCCATATTCATGTAAAAAAAAGAATAAAAATAAAAAATATGGATATACTTACCCTTCGACGGCCCGCGGCTCTCAGCGGTGCAAGCGGCGGCCTCCGTTCCTAAGGATGCATTGATGAAGGACCTTCAATGACGTCGCGGTCGCATGACCGGTCGCGTTACCATGACGTCATCGAAGGTCCTTCGCTCAATGCATCCCTAGGAACGGAGGCTGCCGCTTGCACCGCTGAGAGCCGCTGGCCGTCGGAGGGTAAGTATAGCCCATACTTTTTATTTGTATTTTTTTTTTTTACAGGGCCTGAAGGAGAGTCTCCTCTACTCCAGATCCTGGGAACCATACAGGACCGCTCCCTGCACACCCCGTACCCGGCGTATAAGACGACCCCCGACTTTTGAGATGATTTTCAGGGGTTAAAAAGGTAATTACCAAATTAACTATTACGTACTCAGTAGTCTCATGTGTACCACGATACACAGTACACCGAGACGCTCTGTGCCGTATCTCCAACTTATACACAAAGTGTCTAGTGTGGCTGGAGTGTATGTGTGTTCTACATCTGTCCATATTAAATAGTGTCGGTTGGCTAAGCGCGAATAATCATTCTGTTGAAAAACTAACATCAGTCCATAGCTGTGCAGATTCCTCATCTAGCTTTCACCGATTACTTGAATTCATTACAAAAGTTGAGGGTTTGTTAAACTCCTGTAGTCTTGGAATGGTTCCCAGTGCTGCTGGGTCTCATATCACTTCCATGGTTTACTATGATTATAGCAATGTCAAAACTACAGGAAGTTTGTGTGCCCCTCGGCAGCGGAGCGCAGCTTGTCTGACGGAATCAGGTTGGGAAAATATCACTGCTTCTTTATCCTCTTCAGCTTTTTCACTGTGCACAATGTTCTGTTGCAATATACTAATTTCTTGAAGCTGAGGGGAACAAATTGAAGAGGAAAATTATTTTAGGAAGTTTATGATTCATATCTCCCAGTTAGTGTAATTCTGCTTTTCCATAACTGTTATTGAAGTCAGTGTTGGCCGATGAGCCCTAGTCCTACTAAAGGAAACAATAATGGGAACGAACCTACTGAAAGTCTGTACATATCACATATCATGTTTTGTCTACTTTACACTAGATCTTACATTTTTCTTGTGAATGGATCATTCTGATACTGTTTTTTGTTTTATTAGATGTCAAGAACACCAAGGTGGCGGCTGGGCCATGGTTCTGCAAATGTATTCACTCATCACTATCTCGAAAGGATGGCTGACATTCTGTGATGTTGGCGGCCTTAAAAACAGATGTAGCCATGGGAAAAAAATGGTTAAAAGAATGTAGATAACACAACACTGGGATATCATGGTGCAAAAAAGTGTAATCTGACACCTAATTTGAAATCAGTAAATGGCTTTTGCACTGGTAACTTATCTTTATCCACTTAAAGTGAACCTGTCAGCAGGATTTTGCTCAGTAAACTACAAACACTGTCAGATTGGCACCGTTATACTGATTAAAATGATATCTTGGTTGATTAAATCTGTCTTGTGGTTGTTGTTTAATCTTTATTTGTAATTATCAGTTAATGATATTCTCCTGCTCCGAGGCGGCCTGTGGGGTGGGGTCTTTATGTGGTTCTCTGCTTAGATATTCATTAGTATGCTCTTATGACAGGTCACTGATCCCTTAGTGACTTGCCTCCTATTTTACATACTGCATGTACTATGGTGGGTTTAGGACATTTATTTTACATTGAGCAAAATGGCGCCGGCCTTGGCACTTGCGCAGTAGCATCTATCGGAATGTGATAGTGTGCATGCACCCTTTCCAGCGCCATTTTGATGAAAGTTTTTTTTTCCCGGCAATATTATATATTTTCTAAATGACCTAGATAATGGAACTGAAGGTAAATGAATCAAATTTGCAGATGATGCAAAGCTTGGAAGGATAGCTAACAATATATAAGACAGAGAAAAGATTCAGAATAATCTAGATAAGCTTGAACAATGGGCAGCGACTAATAGAATAGTATTTAAATGGCAGAAATGCAAGATTCTACATCTGGGCAAGAAAAATGAAAATTACATCTACACAATGGGAGGAATAGAACTAAACAACAGCACATGTAAAAAAAACCTTGGGTATACTAATAGATCACAGACTGCCCATGAGTCAACAGTGTGATGCAGCAGCAAAAAATGCAAACACAGTTCTAGTATGTATTAAGAGAAGCATAGAGTTTAGATCACATGAAGTAATTATCCCCCTCTACTCCTCCTTGGTCAGGCCTCATCTGGAATACTGTGTCCAGTTCTTGGCACCACGTTATAAAAAAGACATTGAAAAACTGGAGCAAGTTTAGAGAAGAGCTACCAGGATGGTGAGCAGGCTGCAAACTATGTCCTACAAGGAACAGTTAAAGGATCTGGAAATGTTTGCTTGCAAAAAAGAAGACAGAGGAGACTTAATAGCTGTCTACAAATGTTTGAAGGGTCGGCACAGTGTAGAAGGATCATCCTTATTCTCATTTGCATATGGAAACATGAGGAGCAATGGAATGAAACTGAAAGGGAGAAGATACAGATTAGATATTAGAAAAACCTTTTTGACAGTGAGGCTGTTTAATGGGTGGCACAGGCTGCCACTAGAGATAGTGAGTTCTCCTTCAATGGAAGTCTTCAAATAGAGGCTGGACAGACATCTGTCTGAGATGGTTTAGTGAATCCTACATTGAGCCGGGGGTTGGACATGATGACCCTGGAGGTCCCTTCCAGCTCTAACATTCTATGATTCTGTCTCCACAGGAAAGGATGGTTTCTGCTACACATAGCAGTGTCAAGTCTCCTAAAGAGACTATTGAAGCAAAAAAGAAAAGAAAAAAAAATGTTTTAAAATATATATAAAAAATTAAAAAATATAAAATTTCAAATCTCTTTTGCTTTATTTAAACTAATAAAAAAATACACATTTGATATTGCTGCTTTCAGAATCGCACAATCAATCAAAATATAAACTAAATTAATCTAAACTGTAAATGGCGTAATGAGGAAAAAAAAATATCAGAATTATTTTTTTTTGGTCAACGCAACATTGCAATAAAATGCAATAACAAGTGATCAAAACATTGTATCTACCACAAAATGGTATCAATAAAAACATCAGCTTGGTGTTTTAAAAATAAGCCCTCACCCAGCTCCAGATCCGGAAAAATGGAGACTCTGCTGGTCTCAGAATATGACGCCATTTTTTTACATAATTTACATTTTTCTCACCAATGAAATAAAAAAGAATCTACAAATGTTTGGTATCTGCAAACTTGTAATGGCCCGAAAAATCAGAATGGCAGATCAGTTTTAGCATTTAGTGAACATGGTATGCACTTTTTGTGCAATTTCACCGCTTTTGTAATTTTTTTCCACATTTTCCAGTACACGATATGGTAAAACCAATGGTGTCGTTCAAAAGTACAACTCGTCCTGCAAAAAAGCAAGACCTCATACTGGGATATTGACGGAAAAATAAAGAAGTTATGGTTCTTGGAAGAAGAGGGGCAAAAAAACTAAAGCGCAAAAAGGGAATATCCCAAAGTCGTGAAGGGGTTAAGATCAAACAACACCTTTAAGTGAGATAACATTCTGAGAAAAGTTGTCAGTATGGCCAAGTTATTTGCATAGTTACATTTGGCTACATCTATGTAGGTGCACACTGTACAGATTCAGAAGTCACAGAAGACCTGACAACCATTTCAAATACCGTTACAATGCTTCCTGCTTAAGAAAGTTCAGTGAGGGATCAAATTACAGCTGACTATTAAATTCTATGGATAAGGAATCGAAAGAGAGACAGAGACTACAGATGCTTTCTAGTAAGTGTTGTTTCTCACCCTTGAGCTGGATTCACAGCTACACTGCTTCTGAATCTTACTATATAGAGACTAGAGAGCTGGATTCCCTCATGACTCTATGACTCTATATACTGTGTATGGGAGACATCATAGTAGCTCAGAGACGACTAAAAATTAAATATAAAACTTTAAAAAATGAAGTGTACAGTTTATGTAATGGCCAGAAATGCTGTTATTCCTCATGAAGACTCATGAAGACACACATGATAATTTATTCTGAAAAGTCACCTGATACTACAGATATGTTTTAGCTTTTTCTGAATAAGGGTCAAAATCTCAGTGGAGTTGACAGTCTTGTACTCAACCTTCTCTGTCTTTCATATTGCTCAGGGGATTAGACAGCTTTGCAAGGTCAGAAGCGGAGAATTTAAGTTTTCAGTGTCCATACCTCTAAGTTATGTCATATAAACAACTTCTGCTTGGATTTAACTGGCAATATGTGACACTTTAAATGGCTCAAATTGTGATGGCTCTCAATAATATTCTGTATTTTTGTATTTTATAGTTGCCATCTGTGAAGTTTTATCAGCTGCTGGAAGTGCATCATGTTATTCCATGGTCCTGGGTGTATGTAAAAAAAATGCTGTATCCTATCAATAAAAAGTAACGGCACAGCTGAAAACAAATTACAAACTAGAGAACTATTAAATGTATGCAGAGCCAAAGTCTCATATAAATGGAAATTTCTGCCAATTTTATCCAGACTTCCAACCCTTTATAGTTGTATCATTACTGGTGTTCCAAAAAGTTTGTTCAAGGTGGGCACAATGATAACACAACTAATGTCAGTGCCCTTAAAGGAATAGTAAAATTGCATATTACATTATGTGATAATGATTTAAAGCGAAATTGAGACTGTATTTTATTTTATTTTTTAATATTAAAAACAATGATTGCACCTTATATTATAAAAATTGCATGTTGAAATGCTACTTAAAGGCTTGTTTCCATCATTGAAGAAGAACTGCCATCAAAGTTTTTTGCAATAATCATATTATAAAGCACTGTGTACTTATAATTGCTCATTTTGCCTTTCTACCCTGCTAATTGTTCTCTTTTCTCTGCTCTATGTAGAAACACGAAGTCTCTTGTCCCTGAAGAAATCATTCTCCTCTTCACCTCCTGACCCAGCTGCTCTCTCTTCCCCCTGCCAGGGACTTTTGCAGTGACTTATGACTCGTACAGAGAAAATTGACCTCCTGTTTCTACATAGAGCTTAGAAGGGTTAGCTAGTTGGTTATTAATCACACACATAATTTCGTAGAAAAAATGGAAACGAGAAGAATAAGTTGTGTAGAAGTAGAAAGGCATTGTGAGTACACAGTGCTTTATAATATGATGACTGCAAAAACTTTGGGAGTTCTTCTTTAATGGTGGAAACAACCCTTTGTATAGCAACATGAGGGACACATAGGAGAAATTATGAGACCTGATTTATTTTTCTAAAGTATTTTAAATTATATTAACACCTTTAGGCTCCATAATGTACCGTGTGAATGCAGGTGCATGGAGCAAGCTAAGGAACTAAATCTGCTCAATGCAGGGCAGGTATCGACTGTGTTATACAGGCAGCACCTCCCTCTAATTGTAGCATTCAGAGCTAGCTCTGATCGCTGCTGTCTAACTAGTTAAGTGCCACCATCAATCTCCGACATAGTTATTTAAGTGGCATGATCAGAGAGGGTCTTCAATTCAAGCTCAAAGCACCATGATTATGTCGATAGATTGCTATCGCCAAAATCTTAGTACTCCTGTGAAGCCCAGGAGTATATAGTACAAGCGATTAAATGACAGCAGGCTCAAGAAGACGAAATGCCCTACAAGTACGAAAATGTACAGTGAAAAGTAAAAAAAAATTTTTTTAACATATATAAAAATGTTAAAACATAAACATTCAAATCCCACCCTTTTGTGCATTTAAAACTAATGAAGCTAAAGGGAAGGTAAACACTGTAAAGCAAAATAATTGAAATTTTCTCACTGTATCTCCTCCCTAAAAATGCATTAAGGAGCGTTCAAAACAACATAAGTTGCGCAAACCAAATTTTGCCGTTCTTTTTAGAAAGGTACATTTTTTGTTAAGTCTTTAAAATAAATGAAAACATAGTAGTAAATCAAAACAAAAAAAAGCACAATTTCATTTTTTAACCATTGTTCACCTCAATTTATTTTTTTTCCTCTTTAAAAATACATTAGGTGGTAAAATGAATAGTGTGATTCAAACATACAACTTGTCCAGCAAAAAAAGTCCCCCCATATGACAATGTCAAAGAAAAAAAAATATCATGGGTCTTGTAAAAAAAGGAAAAAGTAAAAACACAAAGGTTTAAAAGGGGGATAAAATAGTTATTAACTACTTCAGGACCGGCCATAGGTTTTAGACATCAGGACAGTCCCCGTTCTATTACTCAATGATGTTCTAAACCGTCCTTGTGTGACAGAGCTGTTGCACACGCACATATTGTGCAGCTGTGGGGGCGGGGAGTCGACTGTCAGACACAGACTCCCTGCACAGGAGGCAGACATGTCTACCTTCTCGATCCCTGTATTCACAGTGTTGCACAAGCACTGTGTATACAGATTGGGCAGCACTGACTCAGCTTCCTCCACCAGACCCAGAGATCATGTGATCTCCGGGGTTACAGAGAGAACATGAACTGCTGGCTCCCTGCAAACCCAGTCAGCTTTGCTATGCTGAGCAGAGCCTGATTTTTTCCTGTAACTTGGGCTAATAAACCTGTCCCAGTTACAAGGGAAATCATCAAATAATTTTTTTTTAATGTGCTCAAATGCCCTCCCCAAAGGTCTTTTAAGACCTTATGGGTGGCACTGTATACAGAATAAATGAAACTAATAAAAAAAATAAAAATGAATGAATAATTAAAACAAAGCTTAGAAACAAAAAAGACACTGCCAGCTCAAATAGTTGTTTCTTGCCCCAACCCAATAAAAAAAAAATTGTCTCATATCTAAAAATAATTTTTATGTAAAAGGGACCACGGTTTAAGTTATTTTTAGTGGTCCATTGTGGTTGTTAGAAAAAAACAAAATACAAAATGTGAAAAATAGACCTGTTATTCTTTTTAAATATTTACCCTTGATATCAGTGAAGAAAAGGGAATATAAAAAAATACTTCAAAATTAAGTCCCATGTTTCACCTGAAAAAGAGGCTAAAATTACTTTGATATCCTAATGAGAACATTTTTAGAGCCGTTATTTCCGGGCATTGATGCAGCAGTCGTGAGGCACCTATGGAGCGAGAACTTGGAGAACTGGAGGCTGCAGGCATGCATGACACAGAAAAGCAGGAATGGGGCAAATACTGGGCACAGTCAAACAAACTGAACTAAGCGTCTTAATACCAAGACATAGGTGTGTGGCTTGGTGAGCCTTATATAGGCCTGGTCAGATGATTACATGGGAGAGTGCCAGGCCACTTGCAAAACCCAACGTGGAGCACAGAAGAGGGCAGCGACCATAGGAAAAAGGTGATGAAGCCCTGCCGAGCCGAGACAGATGCACAACAGTTAACAGCTCATGCACTCTAAAAACTGTGACAATGCATGTACCGAAAATTTGTCTGGTCAGGAGCAAAGGAAATGGTGCGGTCATGAACTGATAATCTATTGCCTTTTAGGACTTTTGTTAAAAAAAACATAATTTTGAGGATAAGCTCTTTAGGTCTGGAATTTAGCTTAACTTCGAGCTCCTTAGAAACACACATAGTTATATTATGTCAAAGAAGTGTGAAGACAGAAAACCTTATTATTGCATTCTAAGTCCTCTATCATTTGGGACCATCATCAATATATCAAGCCAAAGTGAGATTATTTACATAGATGCACCTCTGTGGAGGACCTAAATGGTCTTTGCATTAAAAAGGCAATGATTTTTAATAGGGACCATGTAATTCCTCATTTCTCCTGTAGTGGTGCTGTAGGATAGTTGTACACTTACTGCTGGGTTCTGCCTCAGATTTCAGCTCATCACTGTGATTAAATCTGTAGAAAAGCTTATAACCAACTAATTTTTTGGAAGAGGTAGGGTGATTTTCCAAAGCGGACCCTGCAAATATGCCAACCAGTAGGTAGATTTGATATCTGTTTCATTTAGTCTACGTGCTGTTTTTAACCAGGTATTTGTAGTTTGTAGTTTATAAAATGTTCAGTACATTTGTGTAGGTGTATGCAAATATTACAAATAACTTTTATCATATAGAGATATTGATATAATTTACAAATGCCACATGGCCCACGCAGAACATGAATAAGAAGTAGAATACAAAATGCCACTTTCTGTGTGTGATCTGTATGGTAACCTCCCCAATTAAGTGACACAAATACATGACCTAGATCTGCCTGTCTTACTATTGCAGGATGTTGCTCCATCTTGGTGCATGGGGGAAAACAGATGCATAAAGAGAGCAAAAAGCGCACATTTAGAAAAACGTGTAGAACAGATGAGCTTTGTTTCCATGAAGCAGCAGTTGAATTTCACATTCTGCAATCTGTCTCCTCCTTCTCAGAATCTTATGCTTTCGTACCATCTGTTGCTAATCTTCTGCCTCTGTGTGCATGTAGTGCGGGCCCAATTCTGGCTATTGAACTAGATTATAATTAGAGACTGGGGACTATGTGAAAAAAAATACTTTTGCAAATCATAGAACTCGAGAGAAGACTCGTCTGACTGAGGAACAAAGAGAATAGAAAGGGCTTTACATGCATGGACATATTCACGGGAGAGTTAAAAAAGATCAGCTATAAAAATATCCACCAATTGAACTGAAAGAGGGTTGTGCCTTTGCTATTACTATTTTAAAGTCATCTTTGTTATGGTTCTCAATGGCAAGAGAACATAGCCCAGCATACATAGGAACTAGCTCTTGGAAGGATGGAAACTTAAACTGACCATGAACTAAACCTGCCGCACAACTAACAGTAGCCGGGTAGCGTAGCCTGCGTTTTATCCCTAGACGCCCAGCGCCGGCCGGAGGACTAACTAATCCTGGCAGAGGAAAATATAGTCCTGGCTCACCTCTAGAGAAATTTCCCCGAAAGGCAGACAGAGGCCCCCACATATATTGGCGGTGATTTAAGATGAAAATGACAAACGTAGTATGAAAATAGGTTTAGCAAAATCGAGGTCCGCTTACTAGATAGCAGGAAGACAGAAAGGGTACTTTCATGGTCAGCTGAAAACCCTATCAATACACCATCCTGAAATTACTTTAAGACTCTAGTATTAACTCATAACATCAGAGTGGCAATTTCAGATCACAAGAGCTTTCCAGACACAGAAACGAAACTGCAGCTGTGAACTGGAACAAAATGCAAAAAACAAACAAGGACAAAAGTCCGACTTAGCTGGAAGTTGTCTGGTAGCAGGAACATGCACAGAAAGGCTTCTGATTACAATGTTGACCGGCATGGAAGTGACAGAGGAGCAAGGTTAAATAGCGACTCCCACATCCTGATGGGAACAGGTGAACAGAGGGGATGATGCACACAAGTTCAATTCCACCAGTGGCCACCGGGGGAGCCCAAAATCCAATTTCACAACAGTACCCCCCCCTCAAGGAGGGGGCACCGAACCCTCACCAGAACCACCAGGGCGATCAGGATGAGCCCTATGAAAGGCACGGACCAGATCGGAGGCATGAACATCAGAGGCAGTCACCCAAGAATTATCCTCCTGACCGTATCCCTTCCATTTGACCAGATACTGGAGTTTCCGTCTGGAAACACGGGAGTCCAAGATTTTTTCCACAACGTACTCCAACTTGCCCTCAACCAACACCGGAGCAGGAGGCTCAACGGAAGGCACAACCGGTACCTCATACCTGCGCAACAATGACCGATGAAAAACATTATGAATAGAAAAAGATGCAGGGAGGTCCAAACGGAAGGACACAGGGTTAAGAATCTCCAATATCTTGTACGGGCCGATGAACCGAGGCTTAAACTTAGGAGAAGAAACCCTCATAGGGACAAAACGAGAAGACAACCACACCAAGTCCCCGACACAAAGCCGAGGACCAACCCGACGCCGGCGGTTGGCAAAAAGCTGAGTCTTCTCCTGGGACAACTTCAAATTGTCCACCACCTGCCCCCAAATCTGATGCAACCTCTCCACCACAGCATCCACTCCAGGACAATCCGAAGATTCCACCTGACCGGAGGAAAATCGAGGATGAAACCCCGAATTACAGAAAAAAGGAGACACCAAGGTGGCAGAGCTGGCCCGATTATTGAGGGCAAACTCCGCTAAAGGCAAAAAAGCAACCCAATCATCCTGATCTGCAGACACAAAACACCTCAAATATGTCTCCAAAGTCTGATTCGTCCGCTCGGTCTGGCCATTAGTCTGAGGATGGAAAGCAGACGAGAAAGACAAATCTATGCCCATCCTAGCACAGAATGCCCGCCAAAATCTAGACACGAATTGGGTTCCTCTGTCAGAAACGATATTCTCCGGAATACCATGCAAACGAACCACATTTTGAAAAAACAGAGGAACCAACTCGGAAGAAGAAGGCAACTTAGGCAGGGGAACCAAATGGACCATCTTAGAGAAACGGTCACACACCACCCAGATGACAGACATCTTCTGAGAAACAGGAAGATCCGAAATAAAATCCATCGAGATGTGCGTCCAAGGCCTCTTCGGGATAGGCAAGGGCAACAACAATCCACTAGCCCAAGAACAACAAGGCTTGGCCCGAGCACAAACGTCACAAGACTGCACAAAGCCTCGTACATCTCGTGACAGGGAAGGCCACCAGAAGGACCTTGCCACCAAATCCCTGGTACCAAAGATTCCAGGATGACCTGCCAACACAGAAGAATGAACCTCAGAAATGACTTTACTGGTCCAATCATCAGGAACAAACAGTCTACCAGGTGGGCAACGATCAGGTCTATCCGCCTGAAAATCCTGCAAGGCCCGCCGCAGGTCTGGAGAAACGGCAGACAATATCACTCCATCCTTAAGGATACCTGTAGGTTCAGAATTACCAGGGGAGTGAGGCTCAAAACTCCTAGAAAGGGCATCCGCCTTAACATTCTTAGAACCCGGTAGGTATGACACCACAAAATTAAACCGAGAGAAAAACAATGACCAGCGCGCCTGTCTAGGATTCAGGCGTCTGGCGGACTCAAGATAAATTAAATTTTTGTGGTCGGTCAATACCACCACCTGATGTCTAGCCCCCTCAAGCCAATGACGCCACTCCTCAAAAGCCCACTTCATGGCCAAAAGCTCCCGATTCCCAATATCATAATTCCGCTCGGCGGGCGAAAATTTACGAGAAAAAAAAGCACAAGGTTTCATCACGGAGCAGTCGGAACTTCTTTGCGACAAAACCGCCCCAGCTCCGATTTCAGAAGCGTCGACCTCAACTTGAAAAGGAAGAGCAACATCAGGCTGACGCAACACAGGGGCGGAAGAAATGCGGCGCTTAAGCTCCCGAAAGGCCTCCACAGCAGCAGGGGACCAATCAGCAACATCAGCACCCTTCTTAGTCAAATCAGTCAATGGTTTAACAACATCAGAAAAACCAGCAATAAATCGACGATAAAAGTTAGCAAAGCCCAAAAATTTCTGAAGACTCTTAAGAGAAGAGGGTTGCGTCCAATCACAAACAGCCCGAACCTTGACAGGATCCATCTCGATGGAAGAGGGGGAAAAAATGTTTTCCAAGAAGGAAATCTTTTGAACCCCAAAAACGCACTTAGAACCCTTCACACACAAGGAATTAGACCGCAAAACCTGAAAAACCCTCCTGACCTGCTGGACATGAGAGTCCCAGTCATCCGAAAAAATCAGAATATCATCCAGATACACGATCATAAATTTATCCAAATAATCACGGAAAATGTCATGCATAAAGGACTGAAAGACTGAAGGGGCATTTGAAAGGCCAAAAGGCATCACCAAATACTCAAAGTGGCCCTCGGGCGTATTAAATGCGGTTTTCCACTCATCCCCCTGCTTAATTCGCACCAAATTATACGCCCCACGGAGATCTATCTTAGAGAACCACTTGGCCCCCTTTATGCGAGCAAACAAATCAGTCAGCAGTGGCAACGGATATTGATATTTAACCGTGATTTTATTCAAAAGCCGATAATCAATACACGGCCTCAAAGAGCCATCTTTCTTAGACACAAAGAAAAAACCGGCTCCTAAGGGAGATGACGAAGGACGAATATGTCCCTTTTCCAAGGACTCCTTTATATATTCTCGCATAGCAGCATGTTCAGGCACAGACAGATTAAATAAACGACCCTTAAGGTATTTACTACCCGGAATCAAATCTATGGCACAATCGCACTCCCGGTGCGGAGGTAATGAACCAAGCTTAGGTTCTTCAAAAACGTCACGATAGTCAGACAAGAATTCAGGAATCTCAGAGGGAATAGATGACGAAATGGAAACCAAAGGTACGTCCCCATGCATCCCCTTACATCCCCAGCTTAACACAGACATAGCGCTCCAGTCGAGGACTGGGTTATGAGATTGCAGCCATGGCAATCCAAGCACCAACACATCATGTAGATTATACAGCACAAGAAAGCGAATAATCTCCTGATGATCCGGATTAATTCGCATAGTTACTTGTGTCCAGTATTGTGGTTTATTACTAGCCAATGGGGTGGAGTCAATCCCCTTCAGAGGTATAGGAGTTTCAAGAGGCTCTAAATCATACCCACAGCGTTTGGCAAAGGACCAATCCATAAGACTCAAAGCGGCGCCAGAGTCGACATAGGCATCCGCGGTAATAGATGATAAAGAACAAATCAGGGTCACAGATAGAATAAACTTAGACTGAAAAGTGCCAATTGAAACTGACTTATCAAGCTTCTTAGTACGCTTAGAGCATGCTGATATAACATGAGTTGAATCACCACAATAAAAGCACAACCCATTTTTTCGTCTAAAATTCTGCCGTTCGCTTCTGGACAGAATTCTATCACATTGCATATTCTCTGGCGTCTTCTCAGTAGACACCGCCAAATGGTGCACAGGTTTGCGCTCCCGCAGACGTCTATCGATCTGGATAGCCATTGTCATGGACTCATTCAGACCCGCAGGCACAGGGAACCCCACCATAACATCCTTAACGGCATCAGAGAGACCCTCTCTGAAATTCGCCGCCAGGGCGCACTCATTCCACTGAGTAAGCACAGACCATTTACGGAATTTTTGGCAGTATATTTCAACTTCATCTTGCCCCTGAGATAGGGACATCAAGGCTTTTTCCGCCTGAAGCTCTAAATGAGGTTCCTCATAAAGCAACCCCAAGGCCAGAAAAAACGCATCCACATTGAGCAACGCAGGATCCCCTGGAGCCAATGCAAAAGCCCAATCTTGAGGGTCGCCCCGGAGCAAGGAAATCACAATCCTGACCTGCTGAGCAGGATCTCCAGCAGAGCGAGATTTCAGGGACAAAAACAACTTGCAATTATTTTTGAAATTTTGAAAGCAAGATCTATTCCCCGAGAAAAATTCAGGCAAAGGAATTCTAGGTTCAGATATAGGAACATGAACAACAAAATCTTGTAAATTTTGAACTTTCGTGGTGAGATTATTCAAACCTGCAGCTAAACTCTGAATATCCATTTTAAACAGGTGAACACAGAGCCATTCCAGGATTAGAAGGAGAGAGAGAGAGGAAGGCTGCAATATAGGCAGACTTGCAAGTGATTCAATTGAAAGCACACTCAGAACTGAAGGAAAAAAAAAAAAAAAATTTTTTCAGCAGACTTCTTTTTTCTCTCCTTTCTCTGCCAATTAATTTAACCCTTTGTGTTCCGGTCAAACTGTTATGGTTCTCAATGGCAAGAGAACATAGCCCAGCATACATAGGAACTAGCTCTTGGAAGGATGGAAACTTAAACTGACCATGAACTAAACCTGCCGCACAACTAACAGTAGCCGGGTAGCGTAGCCTGCGTTTTATCCCTAGACGCCCAGCGCCGGCCGGAGGACTAACTAATCCTGGCAGAGGAAAATATAGTCCTGGCTCACCTCTAGAGAAATTTCCCCGAAAGGCAGACAGAGGCCCCCACATATATTGGCGGTGATTTAAGATGAAAATGACAAACGTAGTATGAAAATAGGTTTAGCAAAATCGAGGTCCGCTTACTAGATAGCAGGAAGACAGAAAGGGTACTTTCATGGTCAGCTGAAAACCCTATCAATACACCATCCTGAAATTACTTTAAGACTCTAGTATTAACTCATAACATCAGAGTGGCAATTTCAGATCACAAGAGCTTTCCAGACACAGAAACGAAACTGCAGCTGTGAACTGGAACAAAATGCAAAAAACAAACAAGGACAAAAGTCCGACTTAGCTGGAAGTTGTCTGGTAGCAGGAACATGCACAGAAAGGCTTCTGATTACAATGTTGACCGGCATGGAAGTGACAGAGGAGCAAGGTTAAATAGCGACTCCCACATCCTGATGGGAACAGGTGAACAGAGGGGATGATGCACACAAGTTCAATTCCACCAGTGGCCACCGGGGGAGCCCAAAATCCAATTTCACAACACATATTCACTCTATTGTGCCAGCTGATCTCCATCCTTACATGGGTTATACCAAGTTCTGAGGTTATCCTCTATCCATAGTATATAGGATAACTTTCCAATTGCTGGAGGTCCAACCTCTGGGATCTCCACTGATCGGGGAAGAGCCTTCACTGAATGTAGCCGAGTTCAAGCTTGTGCACATTTACTCCATTCATTCTTGATGGGAGTGCCAAAGAACAGCCAAGCACATTGCTTCAGAGTCCAGTTCTTCGGATCGGTCGGGGGTCTTAGTGGAATGGTCTGACTTCCAGTGATCGAAAAGTCATTCTCAATCCTTTTGCTAGAGAATACGTTCCAAACTTGTTACAGCTTCGTTAAAGCAGAAATCCAACTTTTTGCAGCCTATTTGCTGCACTATGTGTGTGCCAATTACTTGGTAATCTCCTGCAGTAATGGAAATCAGCTTAAAGCACTGACTTAATTATCCTGCAAGTTAACCCGAACACCGAGAGCTGCACTGTAGAACGATAAGGAGCCTCTTAAAGCAAAAATGTGGATGGTTCCTAAAATAAAATCAGTTATGTTCCTTTAATATTGTGCAGGGTATACTTTCTATGCTAGTTTTGATCAAATGACTACTGGAGTAAGGTGCATCAAATAAATTTAATCAATTTGGTGTATCTTTTTTCTGTCTGTGCTCCACAAACTGAAATCTACTTCAGCTATAATTTACACCAATTTTTGGAGTAAAATATAGTAAATCTGTCTTGCCATGGTGGGACTTGGCACCTTTCTCTAAAACTTGCTCACTTTCTAAAAGAAAAGTGTGATGCTGAGTCAATATTCATGGGCAAACCATGAAACAGGGTAGTTAGGAAGTCCGAGGTCAGATACCAGGAGGGCTCGAAGTTCAGAGGGCTAAGTTAAAGGCATGGTAAGGAAACAGTCCTGGGTCAAATGCCAGTACAACAAACAGATAGTCAGAGGCCAATTCCAGGGTCAGATACCTAAAGTCAGAAAGTCAGAGAGCATCAAAAGCAGAAGGGGGAATCCACAAGAGAAGTCACGACAAATCCAAGGTCTGACAACAGGGCAGAAAAAAGAAACACAGAGCTAAGTAAACAGCTTAGGCAAAGCTTCAACTGACACTGACTACTAACATCTAGCTTGCTAAATACCTTGAAAATGATTATGTATGCAAGGCACCTGGGAAAAAGTCCGTAGACTCAAAGTGCTGACAGCTCAGCACGCCCCAGGATCAGATTGGATAACTGGACTGTCACTCACACAACCAACAGTCCAACACACTCCAGATTCCATATAGTTGCTGAGCTGTCACTCACAGCGTTCCTAGGCCATAGTCAGATATGAAACTGTGACAAAAAGTGGCAAGACCTGTATAAAAACTGCAAAATAGTCACAATTTTGTGCAACCGTGGATTGCCCAAAAATGTTCAACAACTTTTTACTCCTGTCAAGTGTCTTAAAGCCTTTGATGAATTCCTCATATGTGCCCTGTTAGCTTCCTCATCAGTGCTTGGCCAAGGAGTTGCTCCATTTCATTCTTTACAATTGCTTGCCAGAGTTGTGGTTCAAGAGTTTTTGGTTGTTCCAAGTCTCTAAAACTTAATATGAAACCCTTAAGAAAATGCAGATGCACATTTTTTTTCACCCCAGACTGCTGCAATCTATAGGGCTACATTATAGCTCCCAATACCTCTAATTTTGTGCAGAGACTCAATGAGACCAAAAGAAACCAAGAGGTTAGCAGGAACATAAGAAGACACCAATATTAGGCACATGATAGGTGGTGCCCATGTTACAGATGTTACATTGGTGCCTAAGGTCTTGAAACAGCAACTGTACTTCTTGACAACTAGATCTAATTTGCTATTATGTGATATATAGCCAAACTGAAAATCAATTTATTTAAGGCTAAGGTCACACCACCGTTTTTCTTTCATGCTAGAAAATGAGTACAATCAGAGTCTGATCAGAGTGTGATCCAATTTTCTCAAATGAAGAAAATGTAAAAAGCTTCTCCATCTTCTCTGTTCTGTCAGTCTGTGAAAACTAAACTCATCTAAGTGTGGTCCGATTTTTTTCCACTGAACCATAGACATGAACGGCTGAGTGTGATCCCAAAATTGGATGGAACTTGTGCAATGCGGCAATGTCTTAATTGAAAAGACTCGGTCAAGGAAAAAATCGGACATGTGCACAGCCTCATAGAATAACTTGAGGATGATTGATATCTGTCAAAATAATGGATAGCGATTATTACAGTCATGTACACGAGCCCTAAAAATGATGTGTTACTTTCCTTTCATTCCAAATTTATGGTCAGTATTTGTCCTACTTTTGTCTAACTTGCTGTCCACTGCCTGTTGCCAAGTGTAATCCATCATTAGCAGCAGAGATGCAAAAACAGATTACTGAAAGTGAGGTTAGGTTTTTGTCTCTCTTCTCTTTTCTCCTGTCCATCAAACTGCATACAGATATAATCGAGAAGTGGGTATTCAATTCAGGGCAGGCAAGCAATTGGACACTGGCAGGAGCAATGCATGTATGGAAGTGAGAGAAATGAAATTTCAGGATCTATGGTGCTGGCAGAATGCCCATTAAAAAGGAGTTAATGACAAGTTGTGAGAACAGGGATAGTTCCTGAACATATTATACAGGTATGTGCACCAGT
Organism: Ranitomeya variabilis; assembly: GCF_051348905.1. Lineage (NCBI taxonomy): Eukaryota > Metazoa > Chordata > Amphibia > Anura > Dendrobatidae > Ranitomeya > Ranitomeya variabilis. The sequence goes on along the minus strand of NC_135235.1, from coordinate 56,858,370 downwards.
TGTTTCAACTTGTTATGGGCGATGAGGGCAGCAAGTCCATGCTTTGCTACAGGTTTTGTGTTAATGGACAGGAACAGTTCAAGTTACACCTCTGCATCACCATGAAAATGATGCTCGATAGGGGTAATACAGCACAGGATCTATGGTGGTGCAAAGTTTTCTCATCAAAGTCCCCACTTAGGATAAAGGATGTGAATTATGTTTCCAGTGTACGCAGTAAGGTGCAGGGATGGCATTTTATAATAGGTATTCTGTTTTTTCTTTTTATCCCTGTATAAATTTACTGTGATGAGTCTATTAAAGACACCCCAGAAACCCACAACCACAGCACCGCCGCTATATTTTAGCATTCATTTAAATTATGAATCTATCCCACAGAGACAGCTCCCAAAAGAATGAGGCAGAACGTCAAAATTATTTCTAAGCACTCAGACACCATGGAGAGAGGGAAGCAATAATAGGCAAAACACTTAGCAACAAATATAAAGCGGAGCCACCACGAGAAATCACAAGGATCTCCGAGGAGTCATAAATAACAGAAAGACTGTACAAAGCATGACAGTGAGAAGAAAGGCAACGACATCAGCGAAATGGAGAGGAGCTCTTCATTTTATCCTACGACAAGGACAACGCATTCTCAAACAAACATGTTTTTACCTTACAACAATCTAAGACGTATCAATCTCTCTGATGACAAATTATCAGCAAGCTCAAAGGGGTTATAACCTAAAAGGAAAGTACAAAGGAGCCACAGGAGCATAAAACTTTAAATAGGCGCGTAATACATTCACTGATATAATATTGGGACATGGAATGCAAATTTTGTACTTTGAGATAATTTTTTTTTTTAGGTTTTAATACTAAAAGATGAAATGGATCAAGATTTGTGCAGACTTCGGGCAAAAAAGTTTGGCAGGTCCCAATTCCACCTCTGCTACTGAAACTCTCCTGGTGTACGACTGGAGTCACATGTAAGTAAGGTTGCCAAGAAATAGACTGAGGTCCACGAAATGAAGGGATCAGGATAAATTAGAATTCTCCTGTTTGTGCGCTTCTCAAGACCCCAGAGTATACTGAATGTAAGCTGTAAGAAAATCCTTATACTCACCTTACCACTCACAGGCTCCTTCACATCTCATCTGTCTGGTCCTGGTTGCTTCTTCTTATCACCACAGCAAGTGCTGAAATCCTCTGTCCTCTCTCACTAAAATGGGTTTTTGGCTACAATAAGTTGAATGAAATATCATGATGTTATGACTTGCGCCTTGATCTTGTGCGTGCATGCGCAGAACCCTTCGAGGCCTCATGAGTGCTGGAAATCGGGGCCTAGCAGGAGAGGTCCAGGGATTTAAGTGCTCAGAATGAGTGATGGTGAGGAACAGATGGGCAAGGGAGGTGATCAGTAAGGTGACTGTAAGTATTTATTCATTTTTATTAACAGTTCAGAAAAATTGTGGTCAGTTTTGATGAATCCACACAGAAGCGAATTACAAAAAAATCTGCATTTTAGCGAATTGAGATTTTGGTAATATTTGAGTAGAATTCAATTTCATACCAATAAAAGTTCATTTTAATCAATAGATCTTGAAATAATAATAATTTCCACATTTGGATGTGTTTAAATAAAATGTTCCTGTGCTGAGATAATCTTATAAATGTGCCCCTGCTGTGTACTTGGTAATGGCGTGTCTGACTGTGCAGGAACATGGTCTGAGCGATGGTCATTGCACTGACCCTGTTGGTGAGTACAAAAAAGTGTTTTGTTTTTGCCATACAGGGCGAATTCGAACAATATATGCAGCACTTTAGAATGATGTCACATGGGGCTGAAAGGTGGTGGTAGTAGGTAATATGGGAAAAACCTGGTGACAGGTTCCCTTTAAATACATTCGCTTTCTCATAGTTACAGATATAGTGGATGGCATATATGGCATAGCACTAGTTCATCTTTTCAATCATACTCATTATGCATCTCCCATATGTACATTTATAGAAATGTGTGACTGACAACAAGTTCAGGGCTTCCCAGTTACATTTGCAGCATAACTGAAGCTTGCACATGTCCTCAATTTCCCTGTAAGGAAAAAATATTCAATTGACTCTGTCCATGACTGTTTTCATGTTATAGCCCCATTAGTTTTTCCTTAAAGCCTCTTTTTTTTAGCTGGAAACAGGAAGTTGCAACCATAGTCGGCCATGTTTGGGACCATGGTAACTTTATTTTGTCACCTGGTCACACAAACTGTATAAAAGCTATCCTCTCATAGTTTATGTTTATCACTCCTTTCTGTGGATATTATCCCTGTTGCCACATCCCAAGACCTTTTTTGTGTGCATGGTTTAGTGAGCAAAGTAACGTCTTAAGCCCCCTAAATACTTTAGATAGTTGTTCACTGAACGGTTCAGCTGGCAGCTATCTCGCCCGATACTCCCATACATTTCTCTATGAGAGAGTCGCTGCTAGTCATTTCTATTGGTGGCTTATCTCTTGGAGAACAAAGGGATTAGTGGTCTGAAATCGGATCTGCCGGATTCTTATCATTTGTTGGAGGCCTCATACACATTAGACTGTTGGCCAAGCCTGTCAATATCGGCAGGTTATTTGAAAAAAAAATTCTTGGTATTTATTACATGTGCAGAGAACACCACAGAAAGAAACAAACATTGAGGGTAAGGTTACATGACATGGCACCACAGGAGGCGCAGGACATGCCAATTTCCCTTCTAACCATCACTTTAGCCCCAGCAGGGATTTCATCCTTAGCATCTCCACACAAGTCTTTTTTTATTCTCCTTGAGGTTTGACAAAGACCCGGGAGGGGTCGAAACGTAACCTTACCCTCAATGTTTGTTTCTTTCTATGGTGTTCTCTGCACATGTAATAAATACCAAGAATTTTTTTACAAACCACATAATTGTTTAAATGCGGCTGTTTTCTTCCACCCAAGTTCCGCCTGCACCTTCTATTGAGCAGTGTGCACCTAATTTTTCTACTCCAATATCGGCAGGTTAGGTCAACATTGGTCAAATGTGCGTGGGTGGGCCTTTAGATTAGAAGCTTTAAGGTACCTTCACACTAAACAATATCGCTAGCGATCCGTGACGTTGCAGCGTCCTGGCTAGCGATATCGCTTAGTTTGACACGCAGCAGCGATCAGGATCCTGCTGTGATATCGCTGGTCGTTGAATAAAGTTCAGAACTTTATTTGGTCGTCAGATCGGCGTTTATCGTCAGGTTTGACACCAAAAGCAACGATACCAGCGATGTTTTACGCTGGTAACCAGGGTAAATATCGGGTTACTAAGCGCAGGGCCACGCTTAGTAACCCGATGTTTACCCTGGTTACCAGCGTAAAAGTAAAAAAAACAAACAGTACATACTCACCTGCGCGTCCCCTGCCGTCCGCTTCCTGCTCTGACTGAGCGCCGGCCCTAAAGTGAAAGTAAAAGCACAGCGGTGACGTCACCGCTCTGCTGTTAGGGCCGGCGCTCACACAGTGCAGGGAAGCGGACGCCGGGGGACACGCAGGTGAGTATGTAGTGTTTGTTTTTTTACTTTTAGGATGGTAACCAGGGTAAACATCGGGTTACTAAGCGCGGCCCTGCGCTTAGCAACCCGATGTTTACCCTGGTTACCCGGGGACCTCGGCATCGTTGGTCGCTGGAGAGCGGTCTGTGTGACAGCTCTCCAGCGATCAAACAGCGACGCTGCAGCGATCGGCATCGTTGTCGCTATCGCTGCAGCGTCGCTTAATGTGAAGGTACCTTTAGAACAGAAAGTTCTGTAAAGTAGCACAAAGGTCATGAAGCATCTCATGACAATCCATTTGTACATACATTGAGGTAACAAGAATCCAGTCTTAAAAAATCATAGAGGGAACATTTTTGCAAGTATTATCAAGCATATAAGCTTTAAAATAGGGCAAGTGGCACAGGACAATGTTGACCACCAACAGTACGTACCGTGGCTTAGTTCTCTTTATTAAGCATGGTAGCTCCTTTACCATAATTTGTCTAATTCCATCAATTTGTTCACAGAATCTCAAGATCGGTGCTCATTTCACAACTTAGCACAGAATTATAGTATCACATTACAAAAGTGTTTGATTATACATTTCCATCATCTCATTACATGTATCTAGGACAGGAGTCTTACAGTTGCCATAGAATTGAAAGAACATCTGCTAAGACATTTACTGATATAAAATAATTAAACTTTCTGGTAAATGTGGAGAATATCTGTGCAGATGTACAAAATCTACTACAAACAAACCACCAGCCTGGCAGGAAAACTGAAACTAATGGGTGGGGGGATATAAAAAAAGCAGCTGCCAGTGGAATAATTGGCACAGTTATCACGCTGGCATTAAGTTGATATCATGGACTTAGTCAGAACATCAGCATTGGTTCCTATAAAGAAGAAACCCAAACTTGTCCATATTTCATCTGTTTTTTATCGCTACGAAGTAAAGTTCAATGGAATCGTCTTGTATCTCTTGGAAAGGAAAATGGGGACAAGCAGGAGGAATTTTCTGATGGAACTTGGAAGGAAAAGGGGCTTTCATATTGAAAATGAACTAAGGTAGGAATATAATATATTCATATAATCAATATTCTATTTTTAAATTGTTTGGAAAACACGAGGGAAGGTTTAGATAATGATTGGGCCATGTACTATATACTTCTCTTTATTTCCCGTGTGGATGTGTAAGTATTGTATAGACTGCTGTTTAAAGGCCTCATGCATTCCCTGCTTTGAGAGGACTTCAGAAAGCTAAAGGTGTCTGCAACATACAGCCTGTGGACAAAAGTATTAGGACATCTACAAATTACATTTACAGGAACTGTTATGACAACTTAGTCTAAATCGGTAGAAGTTGATATGGAGTTGGACCTCTCTTCGCAGTGAAAACAGTTTCCATTCTTCTGAGAAGGCTTTGTATAAGATTTTGCAGTGTGTTTGTGACAATTTTTCCTGGTGCACAAGCTCCGTTCTACTTCATCCTAAAGGTGTTTGTAAGGGCTGGGGTCCGGGCTCTGTGCAGACTGTCAAGTTCTTCCCTACCAAACTCACCCAACTATTTGTTATGAATCTTACTTTTGTGCACATGCACAGTCATACTGGAACAAAAATTAGATTTCTCCAAAGTGTTTTATAAAGTTGGACTCAAACAATTGTCCAAAATGTCATAGTATGTTCAAGTATTAAGATTAATCTTTACTGGAACTAGGGAACCGAGGCAAACCGCTAAAAAACAACCTCCTAGCATCTTCCCTCCTCCACCAAAGTCTACAATTGTGACAATGCAGTCAGGAAGTTTACCTTCTCATTGCATTCGCCAAACTGAGAGTGATTCAAATAGAGAGGCATCATTTATCAGTCCACAGAACATGTTTCCACTGCTCCAGAGTCAGGTGTCAGTGATTTCTTTGGAACTAGCCATTCATTCAAAAATGTTTGTAAGGGAAGACTACATTGTGAGGGTCTGGATTTTATGCACTTGTGGCAAGGAAGATGTTTTGTGGAGATTTGGAAAATAACAGTACAAATATAGGCTTCAGGTTATAAGTGGTGTCAGACTCAAACCTTGGGACTGCAGGATCTGAAGTGAGAAGAACTCTCCAGGTGTTAATGAAACATTCTTCTGGTTGAAGGTGTTGTCCAACTTCTTTGAAGAAAAACCCATATTAACAGTAGCGAACATAAAACAAATAATGTTAATACTGTTAACCTCTTCAGATCTAATGCAGATGCTCAGCTGCTCCTCTTGGTCTGTGTATACAAGTGCCAATCATTTGACCGCTGCAGCCAAACAAAGGTCAAGTGCCATGCTATTGGCATCATATCTGTGCATTAAGCAGTATACTACTCACTTGTCTGATGATTGGCAGCAAGTACAGTTTTTTTTGCTTATATAACATCTACTGCTTTTGTGATTTATTATTTAAGAACTTGGATAACCCCTTTAAGGTGGTAAAAATTGAATTGAGGGAGTTAATCCGAAGATACAGGCTAACTTAGATTGTAAGTGGTCATGGAGGAGCCTTTAGTGATCTACCAAAGTTGAAAAAGTCCTAAATCCCATCTGTAGCTTTCACCTCTCAGGACTATGTACTGAAAAAGCAGGTCAAGTTGTAACTTGCTGTGTATGATATTGAAGCATCTGTTATTTTGTACTATTTTATCTAGCATTTTGTCTTTTTTGCTGTGCTTAGCTGTGGGAGCTTTATATAGTTTGTTCTCTGTGCCAAATAGCAGACACAGCTGCACAGGTATCGGGGGAGCACTGCGATCAGCAACTCCTGCGCTTCCACTACCCCAGTGCTAGGTCTGGATATGGCAATATTCCCAGTCTTGCCGCCTGTGTAACGAATTAACAATTAATGTGAATATTTTATATAATGTAGATAAACCACAGGAAACAGCCGTTCTATCTCCAACTGATTTTCTTACTACAGGAAAAATCATGTCGGGTTGTGGTATTTACTGGAGAATGAAACACGAATGAATATCTGTTTTCATAAACAAACATTAAGTACAAACATCCTGTAAGGAGCGCTACTGCGAAGGCATATCTTAAAGCATGATAAAGCCAAGAGATGTCCCCAAATATAACCTTTCTGAATCCTACAAGTCCACTGATTGCTGTATATATGCCGCTGGCTGTCGTTTTTTTCATTGGTGAAATAGTGAATTGACCTCGAGGTCATATAGAAAATTTAAAAAGGATCCTTCACTTGGAAATAAAGATACCTTGACAAGCAGCATTGAGGCAGCTAATGAGACAGGTGTTGCCCACCCCTCATTTGTTTTTTTTCCCAAACTGCGTAGCAAGCTTAAAAATAATAAAAGAAAATATTCTCAAATTACTAATTTCCGGTAGTTCCTCTTTCATCTTGACCTTGGTACCAGTTGGTCTCTACTGGTGATGAGTGAACGTGCTCGGATAGCGTGTTATCTGGGCATGCTCGGGTGTTATCCGAGTAACTTGGGCATGCTCGGATAATATATTCGAGTCCATGTACCTGCATGTTTTGCGCCAGTGGACAGCCACAACACATGCAGATTGCCTGGCAGCTGTCTAACGCATAGTCCCCTATCTAGAGCATCAGGGGACTATAGGTGGATTTGTTATTTTATTCTATTTCCTCCATTGTTTTCTGACCTCGGAAAGCCACTTTATTCTTGGTACTTGGTTCAGCCGTTGGTTTGCATTCACTGCGTTAATAATATTATACTGTGTATTTTAAGCATTTATAACACTTGTGTCTTGAAACCTGAACGTGGTTTTGAGGTGTGAGATTTGGGGCTACTGATCTATCTTTACATCAACTTCCTGGCTGACAACGTTTTACTTCTGAATAAAGTGAATTTATAAAGGAATAAAAGAATGAAAAATGGATAAAAAGAAGGAGAATACTTAAAACATTGATTGATGGAAAGCTAAGAGAGTAGAAGGATGGAGGAAAGGGACTGAAGGGAGAGGAGGAAGGGCAGTAAGAAAGAAGAGGCAAGAAGTGAAAGAAGGGAAGTAATGGGATGGAAATAAAAGAAAAATGTAAATGAATGAGGGAAGAAAAAGGTAGAATAAGTGATAAAAGGAAATAAAGATGGAAAGAAAGGAAATACCTAAACCGTTGAGTAGTAAGAAAAAGGAGGAAGGGGAACAATGGGAGGGAGGACAAGAGACGAAAATCAGAAACAAAGGATAAGAGAAAAGGAAGAGAGGTTGGGAAGAAATGGAGGAAATTGAGGAATTGAAGGAAATAAGTAATTTAGGATGGAAGAGAATGAAAACCTAAACCTTGTTATCTGTAAAGAAGGAATGGAGAGAGGAAGGAATGAAAGGAAATAAGGATGGGAGAAAAGAAAAAAGGAAAGCTGGGAACAATAGGAGACAATGGGGTAAAGAAGGAAATAAAGTATGATGAAAGAAAAGGTTGGAACTAAACCTTTCCATGTATATTAAGTATGTTAAAAATACGCACAGTGTGTCACTGCAATTAGTTGTGCAAAGATACAAAAAAATTAAAGCATTTTTCTTTTCTACTTTCTACAACATTCCTACAACATTTTCTAATTCAATTGCAGAAAAGTAGAGTTATTTGTGAGGAACGCTTTTCAAAAAATATCACTCGGGATTGAACATGTTGGCTAGGAGGAATAATAAATATATCGTAAAATATTAATATTTTCATGACTTTTTATGAACTCATTAGGAATAAGAAAAATGTGCACAATTTGTTCTTTCTGGCAGGTTAGATTTACTCTGCTGGAGGAATAGCTGGTGAAAAATAAAAGCTCCTTTCAATAATAAAAAAAATCAGCACAAAAGGAAAACATTTCCGTTCTAAGTCTGCATCAGCTACACATCTTTGTTGGAAGTCAGAGGTTCATAAATTAACAAGGACTCCTGTTGTCCTAAAGCTGTTCTTTTAATTATTCATTATTTACTCAGATATTCACTTGTACATGTAATAGCAACGTACAATTAGTCTGACTATGGAATCTGCTGTTTACAAAGAGGGAAATTATAGACATTGGCAATGTGTGTTTTACCAGCTGTTGAACTGAAGCCTGCAACTCTCAGTGTATTCTTCCACCAATCACACCTGCTGCAAATTTTGTGCACTTTGTTACTTATAGAAACTGAAAGAAATCTACAAGTGAGTAAAAGATTTTAGTTGTAAATCTCTGTATAGCATAGTGCTAGAGATGAGGGGATCTTTTACAATTCAAATTATCTGAATTTGTGGAATTTCCCCCCAAAATTTGATCTGCAGCCAATAAATCTGCACAATTTTCGATTGCCCTCATTATAATGTTCTGTGCGCCGCCATTGGCAGTGCACATATTCCAGCAGGGAGCTTTCCTGGTGCTTGCCTGTCGACGATACAGAATGACAGCGCAGCTCCAGGGGAGCTCCTGTTGCCTCTGCTGTGACTTGACAGCATGTCATCGCACTAGCATGTACACTCTGGCCAGTAGAAGTGGAGCGTTGGAGCAGAACTTTCTCACGCTCACGGTGTCCTCAGACAGGGAATAGGAGTTCACAGGGAGACACTGAGCACACGCTGCTCAGTGTCTCTGCTAGATAACAAGCTGTATGGTCGCATCATGCAACCATGCAGCCTGCCATCTAGATGTAGCAGAGCGAGACCCGTCGTGGGAAAATAGATTAGCAGCATCTCTGCGGAAAGGAGAGGAATATTGTTCTATTATTTTTAACTCCTTTGCAGATGATGAGGGCATCAGTGGAATAGGCGAGGTCGTAAGTATGGTTTATTTAGGATTTATTAAAGGAGTCTGTGTCATTCTTTCAATTAAAGGGCTTTATTCTTTTTGTGTGTGTTTTCATACAATATGATTATGGGTTTAGTAATGGGGGTGTCTTAATACTAACCTCGGGGCTTGATGTCACCTGAAAATACAAGACTTTTCTGGGGCAGCTGAGAGCTGATGTTTTTAGCCTTGGGGGACAGTATCCATGGCCCCTTCCTAGGCTATTTTGTCTGTATAGACTTTGCTGGTTATTATTTATAGGGGGACCTTACATCATTTTTTTTAGGGTCCCCCATTTTAATAGCCAGTAAAGGCTAAATATGCAGTTGTGAGCTGATATTAATAGCCTGGGAAGCTCCATGGGTATTACCCCTTTCCAAGGATTTAAACATCAGTCCCCAGCCCTCTGCTTTCCCTCTGCTTGTTATAAAAATTATGCAGGAACCCACGCCATTTGTTTTTAGAAAAATAATCTTTTATTAATTAACCCCTTCGCGACATGCGCCTTACTAGTACTGCGATGAGATCGCGCTGCTCCGGTGACCTGGAAGGAGTCCCCGGATCCAAGATGGCCGCGGGACTCCTTCCGGGTCATGAGATGACCCTGCTTGCCGGCGTCTGCTGAGAATTCCTCATAGCAGGCGCCGGCAAGCCTCTGCAATGTGCCTGTCACATCGGTGATCTGACAGAGTGCTGTGCACACTTTCAGATTATTGATCTATGATGTCCCCCCCAGGACAAAGTAAAAAAGTTAAAAAAAATTTTTTCCACATGTGTAAAAAAAAAATAAATAAATTCCTAAATAAAGAAAAAAAAATAAAAATATTCCCATAAATACATTTCTTTATCTAAATAAAAAAAATCACACAATAAAAGTACACATATTTAGTATTGCCGCGTCCGTAACGACCCCACCTATAAAACTATATCACTAGTTAACCCCTTCAGTGAACACCGTAAAAAAAAAAAAAAAAAAAAACGAGGCAAAAAACAACGCTTTATTCTCATACCGCCAAACAAAAAGTGGAATAACACGCGATCAAAAAGATGGATATAAATAACCATGGTACCGCTGAAAACGTCATCTTGTCCCGCAAAAAAAAAGCCGCCATACAGCATCATCAACAGACAATTAAAAAAGTTATAGTCCTCAGAATAAAGCGATGCAAAAACAATTATTTTTTTATATAAAATAGTTTTTATTGTGTAAAAGCGCCAAAACATAAAAAAATTACATAAATGAGGTATCGCTGTAATCGTACTGACCTGAAGAATAAAACTGCTTTATCCTTTTTACCAAACGCGGAACGGTATAAACGCCCCCCCTAAAAGAATTTCAGGAATTGCTGGTTTTTGTTCATTCCGCCTCCCAAAAATCGGAATAAAAAGTGATCAAAAAATGTCATGTACCCGAAAATGGTACCAATAAAAACGTCAACTCATCCCGCAAAAAACAAGATCTCACATGACTCTGTGGACCAAAATATGGAAAAATTATAGCTCTCAAAATGTGGTGATGCAAAAACTATTTTTTGCAATAAAAAGCATCTTTTAGTGTGTGATGGCTGCCAACCATAAAAATCCGCCCAAAAAACGCTATACAAGTAAATCAAATCCCCCTTCATCACCCCCTTAGTTAGGGAGAAATAATAAAATTTAAAAAAATATATTTATTTCCATTTTCCCGTTAGGCTACTTTCACACTAGCGTCGGTACGGGGCCGTTGCGCTGCGTCGGCCCGACATTCCGACGCATACTGTGCAAGCGCCGCACAACGGGGGCAGCGGATGCTGTTTTTCCACGCATCCGCTGCCCCATTGTGAGGTGCGGGGAGGTGGGGGCGGAGTTCCAGCCGCGCATGCGCGGTCGGAAATGGTGGACCGTCGGCACAAAAAAAGTTACATGTAACGTTTTTTGCTGCCGGCGGTCCACCACAACACGACGCAACCGTCGCACGACGCTTGCGACGTGTGTCAATACGTCGTTAATGTTAGTCTATGGGGAAAAACGCATCCTGCAGATGACTTTGCAGGATGCGTTTTTTCACCAAAATGACGCATTGCGACGTATGCAAAAAAACGCTAGTGTGAAAGTAGCGCTAGGGTTAGGACTAGGGTTAGGGCTAGGGTTAGGGTTGGGGTTAGGGCTAGGGCTAGGGTTAGGGTTTCAGTTAGAATTGGGGAGTTCTCACTGTTTAGGCACATCAGGGGCTCTCCAAACACGACATGGCGTCCGATCTCAATTCCAGCCAATTCTGCTTTGAAAAACTAAAACAGTGCTCATTCCCTTCCGAGTTCTCCTGTGCGCCCAAACAGTGGTTCCCCCCAACATATGGGGTATCAGCGTTCTCAGGACAAGTTGGACAACAACTTTTGGGGTCCAATTTGTCCTGTTACCCTTGGGAAAATAAAAACGTGGGGGCTAAAATATAATTTTCGTGGAAAAAAATATATTTTTTATTTTCGCGGCTCTGCGTTATAAACTGTAGTGAAACACTTGGGGGTTCAAAGTTCTCACAACACATCTAGATAAGTTCCGTGGGGGGTCTAGTTTCAAATATGGGGTCACTTGTGGGGGGTTTCTACTGTTTAGGTACATCAGGGGCTCTGCAAATGCAACATGACACCTGCAGACCAATCCATCTAAGTCTGCATTTCAAACGGCGCTCCTTCCCTTCCAAGCTCTGCCGTGCGCACAAACAGTGGTTCCCCCCATATATGGGGTATCAGCGTACTCAGGACAAATTGGACAACAACTTTTGTTGTCCAATTTCTCCTGTTACCCTTGGGAAAATAAAAACATGGGGGCTAAAATATAATTTTCGTGGAGAAAAAAATATTTTTTATTTTCACGGCTCTGCGTGATAAACTGTAGTGAAACACTTGTTGGTTCAAAGTTCTGACAACACATCTAGATAAGTTCCGTGGGGGGGTCTAGTTTCCAATATGGGGTCACTTGTGCGGGGTTTCTACTGTTTAGGTGCATCAAGGGCTCTGCAAATGCAACATGACACCTGCAGACCAATCCATCTAAGTCTGCATTTCAAACGGCGCTCCTTCCCTTCCGAGCTCTGCCGTGCGCCCAAACAGTGGTTCCCCCCAATGTATAGGGTATCAGCGTACTCAGGACAAATTGGACAATAACTTTTGTGGTCCAATTTCTCCTGTTACCTTTGGGGAAAAAAAAAATTGCGGGCTAAAACATCATTTTGTGGAAAGAAAAAATGATTTTTTAATTTTCACAGCGCTACATTCTAAACTTTAGTGAAACAATTGGGGGTTAAAAGTGCTCACCACACATCTAGATAAGTTCCTTAGGGGGTCTTCTTTCCAAAATGCTGTCACTTGTGGGGGTTTCCACTGTTTAGGCACGTCAGGGGCTCTCCAAACACGACATGGGTTCCGATCTCAATTCCAGCCAATTTTGCATTGAAAAGTCAAATGGCGCTCCTTCCCTTCCGAGCTCTGCCATGTGCCCAATCAATGGTTTACCCCAACATGTGGGGTATCGGCGCACTCAGGACAAATTGTACAACAACTTTTGTGGTCCAATTGCTCCTGTTATCCTTGGTAAAATAAAACAAATTGGATCTGAAGTAAAAATTTTGTGAAAAAAAGTTAAATGTTCAATTTTTTTTAAACATTCCAAAAATTCCTGTGAAGCACCTGAGGGGTTAATAAACTTTTTGAATGTGGTTTTGAGTACCTTGAGGGGTGCAGTTTTTAGAATGGTGTCACTTTTGGGCATTTTCTGTCATATAGACCCCTCAAAGTCACTTCAAGTGTGAGGTGGTCCGTAAAAAAAATGGTTTTGCAAATTTTGTTGCAAAAATGAGAAATCGCTGGTCAAATTTTAACCCTTATAACTCCCTAACAAAAAAAATTATGTTTCCAAAATTGTGCTGATGTAAAGCAGACATGTGGGAAATGTTGTTTATTAACTATATTATGTGATATAACTCTCTAATTTAAGGGCATAAAAATGAAAAATTTGAAAATTGCTAAATTTTCATAATTTTCGACAAATTTCTGTTTTTTTCACAAATAAATGCAAGTCATATCGAAGAAGTTTTACCACTATCATGAAGTACAATATGTCACGAGAAAACAGTCTCAGAATCACCAGGATCCGTTGAAGTGTTTCAGAGTTATGACCTCATAAAGTGACAGTGGTCAGAATTGTAAAAATTGGCCGTGTCACTTAGGTGAAAACAGGCTTTGGGGTGAAGGGGTTAAATACATGTACAGTAAGCTGCACACAAACTGCACTAATTGTAATTGTTACTTACATCTGTATATCTACCTATTCTATTTGTACCATATTTACTTTATGTAATCTATCTATTCTATCCTGTTAGCTCCTGCTGTGATTTTATGCTAAGTAGCTGCTGAATTACCAGCTTTTCATATATCTATCCATCTATGTAATATATACACGTACTGTATATATATGTGTGTGTCACTGACATCTACCCTATATACTAGAGTATAAGCCGACCCGAATATAAGCCAAGACCCCTAATTTTGCCACGAAAAACTGGGAAAACTTATTGACTCGAGTATAAGCCTAGGGTAGGAAATGCAGCAACTACTGGTAAATTTCAAAAATAAAAACAGATACCAATAAAAGTAAAATTAATTGAGACATCAGTAGGTTAAGTGTTTTTGAATATCGATATTGAATCAGGAGCACCATATAATGCTGCATACAGTTCATCACTGGCCCCATAAGATGCTCCATAAAGTTCATGATAGGCCCCATAAGATGCGCCATATTAAAATATTCCCCATATAATGCTGCATAAAAAGTTAATGATGGCCCCATAAGATGCTCCATAGAATATTATGCCCCATATAGTGCTGCACAAAGGTTGATGGTCCCATAAGATGCTCCATAGAATATTATGCCCCATATAATGCTGTACAAAGGTTAATGGCCTGTAAGATTGCACTTACTAAGTGTATTGGGGGACACTCACTTGGCATGGGATTCGAGCACACAGGCACGGTTTTTCACACAAAACAGTCCATGCGGTTTATTAAAGTGTCATAAACCGGGTTATGCACAGTTCATTATGTACATTTCATAGAACACAATAGGCACCAACTGGTGATATTAACTTGCAGCTTTATCTTAGACACTTCATATACGGCTTTGTCTCACAGACACTAAACATGCTGGACCTCTCACTTCGTCCAGTTACCATGGGTGTCCGTACGCTGAACAGTTCACCAATGTCTCTAGTCATATACCGCACATGACATTGGGTGGCGGTCTCTAAACATGCTGAACCTCACTTCGTTCAGTTACCGTGGGAGACCACACAGTTCATAGACTATCACAAGCACCAACAGTCAATGGTACCTTATGGGAACTCCTGCTCCACCTGCTGACTCCTCGCCAGTCCTCTCTCCTGGGGAAACTGCCTTACAGGGTTCACCAACTTGCCTGGCTGGCACACATCAGTCAGTCCAGAGCCACCGAAGGACGGTAGCTTCCCCAACACAGACCATCCAGAACCATAGTCTTACTGTGGTGCTATTCAGGACGTCCATCCCACATGGGACTGTCCAACACACTGGCATGTGCTCTTCAGGATTCCTAATCCCAGGAGATCCAACACAGGTTGTGCTCTTCAGCAAGCCTTCTCCCAGGTCATCCAACACATAGGCTCTCCAGGACCTTCCAGCATAGACCATTCAGATCCACACTCAGCGACCATACAGGAACCACACAGGAACCACACAGGACCATGTGACCCACACCCAGGTCACATTATACACCTTTAACCACTCCCACAGGTGGGAGTGTGTGGGTGTGGCTAGTTTGACCCGCCCATCTGTCATAACTAGCCTAGTAAGTCTCCCTTCATAACTATACAAACTCTTGAGGGACTACAGGTCCCAGAACAACAACATTGCATCAGACTTACCACGCAGACTCCCTCTGCGACAAATATCGGCCTCTCACAATTCTGCCAGTCACTGTTTCATCACCATTATAACAACAGATATGCCTCCCTGCATATCCCGAGGAGCACACACAGCGCCCTCTAGCTGCCACAGGGGTCACTGCATCACAGGCCCCATAAGATGCTCCATAGAATATTATGCCCCACATAATGTTGCATAAAGGTTGATGGTCCCATAAGATGCTCAATAGAATATTATGCCCCATATAATGCTGCACAAAGGTTGAGGGCCCCATAAGATGCTCCATAGAATATTATGCCCCATATAATGCTGCACAAAGGTTGAGGGCCCCAGAAGATGCTCCATAGAATATTATGCCCCATATAATGCTGCACAAAGGTTGATGGCCCAATAAGATGCTCCATAGAATATTATGCCCCATATAATGCTGCACAAAGGTTGATAGCCCCATAAGATGCTCCATAGAATATTATGCCCCATATAACCGGTTACAATCTGGCTTCCGACCACATGACTCAACTGAAACTGCCCAGACATCACCGCTCTGCTGTCCAGAATCCCAGAGTGCCTATCAGCCATATCCGCCTTCTTCTCCTCTCGCTTCCTCAAACTCAATGTGGACAAATCTGAACTCATCATCTTTCCTACATCCCATAGATCTTCCTTACCTGACCTATCTATCGCAATCAATGACATCATGCTTTCCCCCGTACCGGAAGTCCGCTGCCTCGGAGTAACCTTCGACTCTGCCCTGTCCTTCAAACCGCTCATCCAAGCTCTTTCCACCTCCTGTTGCCTCCAGCTCAAAAATATCTCCAGAATCCATCCTTTCCTCAACCGTCAATCTACTAAAATGCTTGTGCATGCCCTCATCATCTCCTGTCTTGATTACTGCAACATTCTTTTCTGCGGCCTCCCTGCTAACACCCTTGCACCTCTCCAGTCCATCCTTAACTCTGCTGCCCGACTAATTCATCTCTCTCCTTGCTACTCCTCCGCTTCCCCCCTCTGCAAATCTCTTCACTGGCTCCCATTCCCTCAGCGTATCCAGTTCAAATTACTAATACTGACCTACAAAGCCATCCATAACCTGTCTCCTCCATATATCTCTGAACTAATCTCCCGATATCTTCCCTCACGTAATCTCCGGTCCTACCAAGACCTCCTTCTCTCCTCCACACTTATTCGCTCCTCATCCAATTGTCTCCAAGACTTCTCCCGAATATCCCCCATCCTCTGGAATTCTCTGCCCCAACACGTCCGACTATCAACCACATTTGGATCCTTCAGATGGAACCCGAAAACCCATCTCTTCAGGAAAGCCTACAGCCTGCACTGACCCCGCTGCCTCCTCATCACTACCGAAGCTCACCAACACCGGAGCTCCTGCAACCCTCAACCTACTGTCTCCTTCCCCATAATCCTGTAGAATGTAAGCCCGCAAGGGCAGGGTCCTTGCCCCTCTGTATTAGTCTGTCATTGTTAGTTTGTTTACTGTAAGTGATATCTGTAACTTGTATGTAACCCATTCTCATGTACAGCACCATGGAATCAATGGTGCTATATAAACAAATAATAATAATAATAACTAAAGTGACCAACGACCTACTAACCGCCAAGAGCAAGCGACACTACTCTGTCCTCCTCCTCCTGTACCTGTCTTCTGCCTTCGACACTGTGGACCATTCACTCCTGTTACAGATTCTTTCATCTCTTGGCATCACAGACTTGGCCCTATCCTGGATCTCATCATATCTAACAGACCCAACATTCAGTGTCTCCCTCTCCCACACCAGCTCATCATCTCGCCCCTGTCTGTCAGCGTTCCCCAAGGCTCAGTTCTAGGACCCCTACTCTTCTCCATCTACACCTTCTGCCTGGGGCAGCTCATAGAATCCCACGGTTTACAATATCATCTCTACGCTGATGACATGCAGATCTACCTATCTGGACCTGACCTCACATCCTTACTGACCAAAATCCCACAATGTCTGTCTGCTATTTCATCTTTCTTTTCTGCTCACTTTCTAAAACTGAACATGGACAAAACAGAATTCATCATCTTTCCCCTACCTCACTCTACCCCTAAACCCGACCTATCCATTAATGTCAATGGCTACTCACTTTCCCCAGTCCTGCACGGTCGGTGCCTCAGGGTGATCTTTGACTCTGCCCTCTCTTTCAAGCTACATATCCAAGCCCTCGCCTCCTCCTGCCAATTCCAACTCAAAAACATTTCCTGGATCCATTCATTCCTTGACCATGAAACCACAAAAACGCTAGTGCATGCCGTTATCATCTCTCACCTCGACTACTGCAACCTCCTACTCTCTGACCTCCCCTCTAGCACTCTGGCACCATTCCAATCCATCCTAAACTCTGCTGTCCGACTAATGCACCTTTCTCCCCATTATTTCCCAGCCTCTCCTCTCTGCCAGGCCCTTCATTGGCTTCCTATTGCCCAGAGGCTACAGTTGAAAACACTAACAATGACATACAAAGCCATTCACAACCTGTCTCCTCCATACATCTGTGACAAGGTCTTCAGTACCTACCTACACGCAACCTTCGATCCTCTCATGATATCCTTATCTATTCCTCTCTCATCTCTTCCTCTCACAACCGCATCCAAGACTTCTCCCGTGCTTTCCCTATACTCTAGAACTCTTTATCCCAACACATCAGGCTCTCGCCTACCACGGAAACCTTCAAAAGGAACCTGAAGACCCACCTCTTCCGACAAGCCTACAACCTGCAGCAATCCTCTGTCTGCTGAACCGCTGCATGACCAACTCTACCCACTCCTAGTGTATCCTCACCCATCCCCTGTAGACTGTGAGCCCTCGCAGACAGGGTCCTCACCTCCTCCTGTACATGTGTGTGCCTTGTTTTACTCATGTTTACTGTACTTGTCTGTATTTGCCCCATTCACATGTAAAGTGCCATAGAATAAATGGCGCTATAAAAATGTATAATAATAATAATAATAGCATTATAATGCTGCACAAAGGTTGATGGCCCCATAAGATGCTCCATAGAATAATATGCCCCATATGCTGCTGCTGCGATTAAAAAAATAAATAAAAATGAAATACTCACCTCTCATCGCTGGGGGTCTGCTGCCGGTGTCCTAAGCAGGCAGGGACACCGGTGTGCTATGGGGTCCAGGTATGGGAGTCGCCGCTGGCTCAGGACACCGACACCTGCGATATTCACCTGTCCCCGTTCCACTGCCGCGTGCCGCTGTGTCTTCCGGCTCTCTGCAGTAACTGTTCAGGCAGAGGGCGTGCACTAAGCACGTCATCGCGCCATCTGATCTGAATCTCACAGCCAGAGGATGCGGAAGACACAGCCCAGTAGTGGAACGGGACAGGTGAATATCGCATGGCTCACCCTCCCCCATCATACTCACTTGCTCCCGGCGCGGTCTCTGCAAGTCCGTGCTTCTTTGATGGTTTCTCTGTCACCGGCAGTTTGTTCCTGTGTTCAGTGGTCACATGGTACCACTCATTAATTAATGAATATGCGCACCACGCCTATGGGAGTGGAGTCGCGCTCCATATTCATTACTTTAATGAGCGGTACCTTGTTACCGCTGAACACAGGAAGAGCTGCTGGTGCCAGAGACCATCAGAGAAGCAGGGAAGTGTAGAGACTGCGCCAGGAGCAGGTGAGTATGATGTGACAGCCACCACTCCTGCCACTCCCCCTCCCTCGCCGACCCCTGAGACAATGACTCAAGTATAAGCCGAGAGGGGCACTTTTAGCCTAAAAAAATGGGCTGAAAATCTTGGCTTTACTTGAGTATATACGGTATATATCTATGTATTCTATTTATTCTAACCTATCACTCTGTGATTTTACTGCATGCGGTACATGAATTGCCAGCTTTTCAAAGGACACCGGTGCGAAAAATCAGACAGCACTCACATAGTCTGAGTGCTGTGCAATTTTTTTCTCGCACCCATAGGCTTGCATTGGCACGACTCGGCTGAGTGTCGGTGACAATCGCAGCACGTTGTGATTTTACATGCACGCCAAATACGGCTGAGAAAATAAATGCTGATTTGAGCTGCCCCATAGATTAATACTAGGCCGAGTGCTATGCGATGTTTTCTAGCATAGCACTCCACCGTATTCTATGTTAGTGTGACTCCGACCTTACCCAGTCACTCTGGAGATAGAAAACCATTTTGATCTACAAACTGTTCTCCACTGGGAATCGCTGATCTCTGATGGCATTGGTACTAACCCTAACCGTGCAAGGTATGATAATCCTCTAGATGTCATAGTGGGACATTATGGAGAAACCTGTGTGGCCAGGGGCTAAACGGGCAAATTTTTTTTGTAAACCGTGAATCAAAATCTCAATGTGTTTGAATTAGTACAAAATTGTGAATTTCAAGAAATTCAACGCAAATTCGATCTTTCGCAGATCGATCTGCTCATCTCTACATAGTGCATATATGGCTGCTTAGCCGTGACTATGGTCTCTATGACTGAATTAATACTGCAAGATCCAATTGTGTTTAAAGTTAAAACATTTTGCAATATTTTCATAAAATCAGTAGATCACTACCTAGTTATCAATCATTTCTAAGATTAATAGAGGACTAGTACACCATAGCGTTACAGGAGCACAGGGTAAAGGAGTAATAGCTAACAAAAAATACCCACTAAAATTTAACTTGCAATATTATTTTATTTAAAATTGTATATTTATAGAAAAAAGACCTCCATGTTAGAGGTAATAAGATAAACATAATGTTTTTAAGAAGATAAGCAATATACGATTTCCACCAGAGAAAACAGATTACTAATTTATGCCCCAGAGCACAAAAGATACTTCTATCTCTCCCTATGTGTCCCTAGACTGATAATCCGACTTAGCCGCTGAGTTTGGCAACCTATAATGAACGCAAATGGCTCCCCCGCTCACTATCGGCTGACCCTTATAGGTCCTATTAATTACTGGTCTAATACAGAGCAGTTACAATTAAGGCCCTACAGGCCTGCAGATTACAAACCCAAACAGAGTGGAATACTGGATTTAAACCACAAAAATAATCAGTATTCAGGAGAGAAAAAACTGCAGGATGTTCTTTTGTATGTTTATCTATAATGCCTGCTATGTATAGTTAAAAGGGGGGGCATAAACAACCCCCACAGTGCCCAGCAAAAAAACCCTTGATTTAGAAAAAGTACTTATCCACATCCCTAGTTTTGATTATAGCATTAAAAACAAACAGCATCAGCAAGGCATCTTATCAGATTGGTGCACTTATCTGCATTCACTGCTATTAATAGCCTCAACATATTTCCCGTCCGTCAGGCTCCAGAAAAAGATGACGTCAGAAATTGACGTCCATGATAAGCTGCGGTCTGATTTTAGGTCTCCAAGTAATATCCCCCTTCCCATTTAAATATCCCTCCCCAACTATAACCAATTTCCATTAGCAATCATAGAGGAAGAGCAACTTGCTGGAAAATATGTCCCCATTGTCTGTGTTGTGCATACTATGCATGTTGTAGGTTCTTACAGACACTAGAGGTCTGTGAATGTTAAACACTTAAATACGCAGGTGCCACATTACCCGCAATTCACCCACAATGATGAGTTGACATATGTTACGCCACCTGCTACTACTTACTAAATAGGGGTATTCCAGAAGAGCAGGCTAGGATTGCGCATGCGCTATTATCCCTATGGGTCATGTCTAGTGTTGAGCGATACCTTCCGATATGCAAAGGTATCGGTATCGGATTGGATCGGCCGATACCCAAAAAATATCGGATATCGCCGATACCGATACCCGATACCAATGCATATCAATGGGACACAAAATATCGGAATGGTTCCCAGGGTCTGAAGGAGAGGAAACTCTCCTTCAGGCCCTGGGATCCATATTCATGTATAAAATAAAGAATAAAAATAAAAAATATTGATATACTCACCCCTCCGATGGCCCCGGCTCTCACCGGTCCAAGCGTCTGCCTCCGTTCCTAAGAATGCAGGGAGTGAAGGACCTGCGATGATGTCGCGGCTTGTGATTGGTCGCGTGACCGCTCACGTGACCGTGACGTCATCGAAGGTCCTTACTCCCTGCATTCTTAGGAACAGAGGCACCGCTAAGGTCCAGGGTCCCCCGAAGGGGTGAGTATATCAATATTTTTTATTTTTATTATTTATTTTTTACATGAATATGGATCCCAGGGCCTGAAGGAGAGTCTCCTCTCCTCCAGACTCTGGGAACCATACGCACCGCACACTTCCGATTCCGATTTCCGATATCGCAAAAATATCGGAACTCGGTATCGGAATTCCGATACAGCAAATATCAGCCGATACCCGATATTTGCAGTATCGGAATGCTCAACACTAGTCATGTCCGATATCCGAAAATACAGTGATGTGAACCATGCACTGCTATACATTTAATGATGTGTTCGTATGACCAGCACTGCCACCTTTCACTAGACCTTAGTGTACAAGTCTCCTCTAAAATGTAAAGTGCTGCAAAAAAATGTTGGCGCTATAGAAATAATAATTGTTATAAAGGAGGTCTTCATACAACTTTTGTTCAAGTTGTCATATAGTGGTACATAAGTCCAAAGCCTGCCAAAAATTACAAGTAGGGTCATCCATACACCCTCAAAAGCACCAGCTGTAGTGCCTCATTCAAATATTGTGAACAAAGTGTAGTTGTGGTACTTCTAAGCTCACAAAAGCTCTGCACACAGTGCAAAGCCTGCCAAAAATTACAAACAGGGTCATCCATACATCCTTGAAGGTGCCAACTGTAGTAACTCATTCAAATAATAAGAAAGGGTAGCTGAGGTACTTCTACACTCATAAAGGCTGTGCGCATAGAGAAAAGCCTGCCAAAAATTACTCGGCATCTGTAGTGCATGTGCAGTGCCAGACTGTAGCATCCCTGTCCACAAGCACTTTTCCACATGTCAGTCATTAAGTGGATGATCCCAGTAACCGCATTGGTAAGGGCGTGAGTGATGTTCCTGGACAAGTGCTGGTACAGGGCGAGGATGCCACACCAAGAGAAATAGTGGGGATCGGGCACTGAAGTACCAAATTTGTACACCCGTAGCATGCCAATTTTTGTTTTATTTCAAACCAATGAAATTTCACGCAAACCAAATTCTACAGTATATATGACAATAGTCAAATTTTGAACAGCTAAATTTATACACCTCTACTGTAGAATGCCTATTCTTGTTTTTATTTAAAAAAAACTTAAATTTTACACAAAGGATCTAAAATATATATCACAATAGTCAATTTTTGAACAACCAAATATGTACACTTTTAGCAGGCCAAGTTTCGTTTTTATGTAATTTCACACAAACCAAGTTCTACAGTATATATGCAATAACAGCAATAAATACCCTGAAATGCAAAAACACGTACATAACTCTAAAACGTAATATTTGAAAACTTTTGTTGGAAAAAAGAGTATTAGTACAATATACAATTAATTTTGATCTTTATTTGATAATTATTAAAAAGAAAACCATATGGAATATACAAAAGTAATATCAGAAGCTGCAATGCCATATATTAGTCGCAGGAGACCATATTACTTATTTTGCCCTTTTAAAAATCCTATTATATATCCATTAGATCAGAATACGTAGATATAGGTACAAAACAAAATGCATATAGTATAAAGTGCTGCTTTATAACATGCATGTACCATACAATATAATAATAGTAGGATTTACATGATAAGACACGATATAGTAGTGGTGCTCTCGCCACCCCAGCACACGTTTCGTGTGGTCACTTCCTCAGAAGGCGTGTGTTGGAGAAGGGGGTCATTGTTTATATAGTGCAGGCTGGCCAGTAAGGAGGTGGAAAACATGTGGTACACCGAGAATTTGATTGCCGAGGCAATCAGTGAGCTGATGGTGTGTCCATAGTTGGCGCATGCATGATGTTCGCCCGGCGCCATGTGAGTGCTGCTTCGGCTTTTGGTGGATGACTAATTGAATCGAGAATTTTTTTTAATGCTTTTTGGACTGTTATATACTACCAAAATGTAAAACAAAGCACCTAATACTCTATAGATGACTAATTGAATCAAGAAAAAATTTTGAACACTTTTCTGGAGTGTTATATGCCACTCAAATGTAAAACAAAGCATGTAATACTCTATGGATGACAATATAGTGATTTTTTTCACCCCACTCAAAAAAAGAATGTGGTGACGTGCAGCAGTTATATATTTTGCAACAAACTACAAAGCCCTAAGTCTTGCCTAGACGCTGTATTCTGCCACTCTCCCAATTCCTTTAACGGTTCTTAGTCTAAATGCAGAATGTATCTGATACAAACAGCTAAGCACAAGATTATATATATATTGTAAGATTGCGCTTACCGCATGTGTTGGGGGACACTCGCTTGGCACAGGATTCAAGCACACGGGCACGTTTTTTCACTTAAACACAGTCTATACGGTTTATTATGGCATCATAAACCAGGTCATTCACAGGTCATTACACTTCATGGAACACAATAGGCACCAACCGGTGACATTAAATTGCAGCTTTATCTTAGACACTTCATATTCAGCTTTATGGGCACTAAACATGCTGGACCTCTCACTTCATCCAGTTACCATGGGTGTCCGTATGCCGAACAGTTCACCAATGTCCCTAGTCATATAGCGCACATGACATTGGGTCGCGGTCTCTAAACACGCTGAACCTCACTTTGTTCAGTTACCGTGGGAGACCAGACAGTTCATAGACTATCACAAGCACCAACAGTCAATGGTACCTTATGGGAGCTCTCATTCCTCTCTCCTGGGGAAACTGCCTTACAGGGTTCACCAACTTGCCTGGCCGGCACACATCAGTCAGTCCAGAGCCACCAAAGGACGGTAGCTTCCCCATCACAGACCATCCAGGTCCACAGTCTCTTAGGTGCTCCAGGAAGACTCCACTCACAGAAGCTTCCAACACAGACCGTCCAGGACCCCAGTTTCACTGTGCGCTATTCAGGATGTCCATCCCACCTGGGACCATCCAACACACTGGCATGTGCTCTTCAGGATTCCTACTCCCAGGACATCCAACACAGGTTGTGCTCTTCAGAAAGCCTACTCCCAGGACTTCCAACACAGGTTACTCAGTGCGCTATTCAGGACGTCCATCCCACATGGGACCGTCCAACACACAGGCATGTGACTTGTCCAGGTGCTATTCAGGACATCTGTCCAACACCCCAGGCCACCAGGTCTAAGGCCCCACCACGTGCTCTTCAGGGAGACGACACTCCCAACACATAGGCTCTCCAGGACCTTCCAGCATAGACCATTCAGGTCCACACTCAGCGACGATGTGACCCACACCCTGGTCACATTATGAAGCTGTAACCACTCCCACAGGTGGGAGTCTGTGTGTGTGGCTAGTTTGACCCGCCCATCTCTCATAACTTGCCTAGTAAGTCTCCCTTCACAACTATACCAAACACTTGTAGGACTACAGGTCCCAGAACAACAACATTACATCAGACTTACAACGCAGACTCCCTCTGCGACACATATTGGCCACTTACAATTCTGCCAGTTGCTGTTTCACCACCATTACAACAACAGATACTCCTCCATGCATATCCCGAGGAGAACACACAGCACCTCCTAGCTGCCACGGGGGTCACTGCATCACAATATATACAGTATATATATTTTTTTATGTTACAATCATGTTTATTATTTGTCTTGCAGAGATTCAGTAACTCACATTGTGGCTGAGAATAATTCTGGGGATGAAGTTTTGGAGTGGCTGAAATCCACAAAACTGACTGAAGCAAATGGTTATCAGATTCTGGATATCTCTTGGTTCACAGAATGCATGGGAGCTGGATACCCCATAAAAATTGAACGCAGACATCAGCTGCAGCAGGTAAAGCTCATTACATGTTTTTGGAATCATATTCTTATATATTCTTGGTAAACTTTAGACCAATAATTTGCACCTATAAAAAACGCATTTAACAATAAGAACTAGTGTGCATTTTTACACCCGCTAAATCAAGCTCCCTTTCCTAGACACTTGGCTATTGGATAGTGAAGCAAACATTTCTTAGACAATACATTTTCTTAAAATTTGTGTAAAAAAATATTCTGGCATAGCAACAGTACTAAATATGGGCCTCGGTGCCCTAAAGAATAAACAGCAGAGCCAGGATGTCAATATAAACCCCTGGAATCCCCCTTTAAGCTCTGGTCATGCTATAAACCATGGCCCATTACTCCCAACACTGGCTGCTCACTTTATTAATTAAATGGGTTTCTTCCTTAGCTCAAGACGTTAACCATATTGCTACCAGTTTCATTACAAACTCACAACAGAAATTACAGATATTTTATCCAATTTTAAACATGAAAATTTAAGTTCAAAAATGATGTGAAAGAATTAGGACTCGTCCATCAGTCCACACATCCAAGATGTCTTGTCTGCTTTGGAACCTCAGACCCTCCATTTTCTGCCCTACAAGGTTTCTTGTATTATCACAGGAGAAAGAAAGAGTCCAAAAATTGCCAATATATTACAAAAATAACAATATTTATTTAAACAATCAAACACTGGTTTGTACATTAAAAATTCATAATATTACAAAAAAATGAAGTATATGGATTTTATCATCAATGCGACTACATCCATGGATGCAAAGAAAGACACAAGAATACAGAACGGGACATATAATATCACAGCAGGATGAAGGAATTATGCAAAAAGACAAGGTGTCCATATTACTATAAAGTGTTAAGTGCATATGCCTAATATATAGCGATTTTGCAAATAGTGCATTTATATAAACAGTTAGTCAGTTAATAACTATATGTCTTTGTGCACGTAATCCAAAGTATTATAGGTAAATAAACGGGATAATTACCCATAAGTGTAGAAGTCCCGTCTGGACCCTGGTCTCCTTACAGGGGTAAGGATTTTTGATATGTTGAGGGTGACTCCGGCCTTATATGGTGCAGGCCAGGCTTGCCAGCTTATAGAAGTTTAAGTTCCCAAGTGAGACTAAGTTAGAAAGTAAAAGCAAAGTTTATAGTAAAATGCGCAAAAATAAAACCAAAATAAATGGTGAAATGTATGTTCTCACTTCACCAGAATGAGTTAATAAACATTGTCAATAATGGTGATGAGAAAATATATCAAAACCTGCAAAAACAAGTCATCATCTAATATATAAAGCTGAATGTGTGTGTGTGTGTATGTATGTATGTATGTATGTATGTCCGGGATTGGCATCTGAACCGTAGCAGCTACAGCCACAAAATTTTGCACAGTCACACGTCTGGACCCCGAGAGCGTCATAGGCTATGTTGTGAGGTGAAATTTTAACCCCGCGCTTTCCAATTCACCAAACAATTTTGCCCCTATCTACATAATGGGGAAAAAGTGAAAGGAAAAGTGTTGGAGGCGTCGCAGCTACAGGCACAAAATTTTGCACAGTCACACGTCTGGACCCTGAGAGCGTCAAAGCTATATTGTGAGGTGAAATTTTAACCCCGCGCTTTCCAATTCACCAAACAATTTTGCCCCTATCTACATAATGGGGAAAAAATGAAAGGAAAAGTGTTGGAGGCAAATTAACAGCTGCCAGATGTGAACAAGGGGGACTTAAAGAATGACAGCGATGGCACCAAAGAGTATATACTGTACAGTTGCTAAGGTGGGGCCCCAACATGGGATAATCACACCACCACGGGGATATGAACACACACACAAAATGCGCCACACACTACCACGTGCTCGAACACATATACCACCCTCAGTGCACATTTCACCACACATACACCAACCTCGCCACATAAAAGTAGAAACACAAAAGTCGCCGCTCAAAACTCGCCACGCGCAAAACTCTCCACATGCAAAACTCGCCACACGTGCAAAACTCGCCACACGCAAAACTTGCACACGCAGAAAAATTGCCACACGCAGAAAAATTGCCACATGCACAAAAGTTGCAACACATGCAAAAGTTGCCTCACACAAAACTTGCACATACTCAAAAGGCACCACACATAAAACTCGCCACGCGCAAAACTCGCCATGCGCAAAACTTGCTGCACACAACTTGCTACACTAACCTGTCACATGCAACTCGACACACAAAAAGTTGCTACACGCATGTCGCCACACAAAACTCATCTCACAAAAGTCCCTACATGCATGTCGCCACACGCAACTCAACACACACAACTTGACACACGAAACTCGCCCTAAAACACAGACAAGTCTGGTATCCTTCAAAAATAAAAATCTGATTAATAAGCAGACAAACTACAAGAGCAACAAATGTACCATATAGGAATCCGGCAGCTGTCAGTCACATGACCAGTCTATTATGTGTATGTGTGAGCTAATATATACTGCCAGGGGGTGGGCTTACTGTTGGCTGGGGATTTATCAGGCTGCCATTTTAGCTTACAAATACTGAGGTAAAAATACTGACCAAATAACGTGTGAACGAGGGCTAATACAGGAGGAGATGACATACAGCTATATACTATATACAGGAGATGACACACAGTTATATACTATTTACAGGGGAGATGACACACAGGTATATACTATATACAGGAGGAGATGACACACAGATATATACTATATACAGGAGAGATGACACACAGGTATATACTATATAGAGGAGGAGATGACATACAGGTACATACTACATACAGGAGGAGATGACATACAGGTATATACTATATACAGGAGGAGATGACACACAGGTATATACTATATACAGGAGCAGATTACCTACAGGTATATAGTATATACAGGAGGAGATGACACAGGTATATGCTATGTATAGGAGGAGATGACATACAGGTATATACTATATACAGGAGATGACACACAGATATATACTATATATAGGTGAGATGACACACAGGTATATACTATATACAGGAGATTACATACAGGTATATCTAATATATAAAGCTGAATGTGTGTATGTATGTATGTGTGTATGTCCGGGATTGGCATCTGTACCGTCGCAGCTACAGCCACAAAATTTTGCACAGTCACACGTCTGGACCCCGAGAGCGTCATAGGCTATGTTGTGAGGTGAAATTTTAACCCCGCGCGTTCCAATTCACCAAACAATTTTGCTCCTATCTACATAATGGGGAAAAAGTGAAGGGAAAAGTGTTGGAGGAAAATTGACAGCTGCCAGATGTGAACAATGAAGACTTAAAGAATGAGAGCGATGGCGACAAAGAGTATATACCGTACAGTTGCTAAGGTGGGGCCCCGACATGGGATACTCACCACACACGGGGATATGAACACAAACACAAAATGCGCCACACACTACCACGTGCTTGAACACATATACCACCCTCAGCACACATTTCACCACACACACACACCAACCTCGCCACATAAAAGTCGAAACACAAAAGTCACCACTCAAAACTCGCTACATTCAAAACTCGCTACATGCAAAACTCGCCATATGCAAAACTAGGCTCACGCAAAACTCGCCACACGTGCAAAACTCACCTCATGGAAAACTCACCTCATGCAAAACTTGCACACACAGAAAAATTGCCACATGTACAAAAGTTGCACCACATGCAAAAGTTGCCTCACACAAAACTTGCACATACTCAAAATGCACCACACATAAAACTCGCCATGCGCAAAACTCGCCATGCACAAATCTTGCTGCACACAACTTGCTACACTAACCTGTCACATGCAACTCAACACACAAAATGTTGCTACACGCATGTCGCCACACAAAACTCATCTCACAAAAGTCGCTACATGCATGTCGCCACACGCAACTCAACACACACAACTTGACACATGAAACTCGCCCTAAAACACACACAAGTCTGGTATTATCCTTCAAAAATAAAAATCTGATTAATAAGCAAACTACAAGAGCAACAAATGTACCATATAGGAAATACGGCAGCTGTCAGTCACATGACCTGTCTATTATGTGTATGTGTGAGCTAATATATACTGCCAGGGGGGAGGGCTTCCTGTTGGCTGGGGATTTATCAGGCTGCCAATAGCAACCAATCACAGCTCAGCTTCTATTTTGCTACAGTTAATTAACCTGAGCTCTGATTGGTTAATATAGGCAACAAAGACATTCTCAGTATAACAAAGCTAATATATGTTGTGAAATGCTTCTATTTGCTTAGTTTTTGCCTTTTAATAATTACATTTCTATCTATTTGTTTTGTGGTTTTTGTGTGCAGAATAAATTTTTGTTAACACATTCTATTTTGCTAACAGCAGTCATTAACCCGGGCGAAGCCGGGTAGTACAGCTAGTCTAATATATAAAGCTGAATGTGTGTGTGTGTGTATGTATGTATGTATGTATGTATGTCCGGGATTGGCATCTGAACCGTAGCAGCTACAGCCACAAAATTTTGCACAGTCACACGTCTGGACCCCGAGAGCGTCATAGGCTATGTTGTGAGGTGAAATTTTAACCCCGCGCTTTCCAATTCACCAAACAATTTTGCCCCTATCTACATAATGGGGAAAAAGTGAAAGGAAAAGTGTTGGAGGCGTCGCAGCTACAGGCACAAAATTTTGCACAGTCACACGTCTGGACCCTGAGAGCGTCAAAGCTATATTGTGAGGTGAAATTTTAACCCCGCGCTTTCCAAGTCACCAAACAATTTTGCCCCTATCTACATAATGGGGAAAAAATGAAAGGAAAAGTGTTGGAGGCAAATTAACAGCTGCCAGATGTGAACAAGGGGGACTTAAAGAATGACAGCGATGGCACCAAAGAGTATATACTGTACAGTTGCTAAGGTGGGGCCCCAACATGGGATAATCACACCACCACGGGGATATGAACACACACACAAAATGCGCCACACACTACCACGTGCTCGAACACATATACCACCCTCAGTGCACATTTCACCACACATACACCAACCTCGCCACATAAAAGTAGAAACACAAAAGTCGCCGCTCAAAACTCGCCACGCGCAAAACTCTCCACATGCAAAACTCGCCACACGTGCAAAACTCGCCACACGCAAAACTTGCACACGCAGAAAAATTGCCACACGCAGAAAAATTGCCACATGCACAAAAGTTGCAACACATGCAAAAGTTGCCTCACACAAAACTTGCACATACTCAAAAGGCACCACACATAAAACTCGCCACGCGCAAAACTCGCCATGCGCAAAACTTGCTGCACACAACTTGCTACACTAACCTGTCACATGCAACTCGACACACAAAAAGTTGCTACACGCATGTCGCCACACAAAACTCATCTCACAAAAGTCCCTACATGCATGTCGCCACACGCAACTCAACACACACAACTTGACACACGAAACTCGCCCTAAAACACACACAAGTCTGGTATCCTTCAAAAATAAAAATCTGATTAATAAGCAGACAAACTACAAGAGCAACAAATGTACCATATAGGAATCCGGCAGCTGTCAGTCACATGACCAGTCTATTATGTGTATGTGTGAGCTAATATATACTGCCAGGGGGTGGGCTTACTGTTGGCTGGGGATTTATCAGGCTGCCATTTTAGCTTACAAATACTGAGGTAAAAATACTGACCAAATAACGTGTGAACGAGGGCTAATACAGGAGGAGATGGCATACAGCTATATACTATATACAGGAGATGACACACAGGTATATACTATTTACAGGGGAGATGACACACAGGTATATACTATATACAGGAGGAGATGACACACAGATATATACTATATACAGGAGAGATGACACACAGGTATATACTATATAGAGGAGGAGATGACATACAGGTACATACTACATACAGGAGGAGATGACATACAGGTATATACTATATACAGGAGGAGATGACACACAGGTATATACTATATACAGGAGCAGATTACCTACAGGTATATAGTATATACAGGAGGAGATGACACAGGTATATGCTATGTATAGGAGGAGATGACATACAGGTATATACTATATACAGGAGATGACACACAGATATATACTATATATAGGTGAGATGACACACAGGTATATACTATATACAGGAGATTACATACAGGTATATCTAATATATAAAGCTGAATGTGTGTATGTATGTATGTGTGTATGTCCGGGATTGGCATCTGTACCGTCGCAGCTACAGCCACAAAATTTTGCACAGTCACACGTCTGGACCCCGAGAGCGTCATAGGCTATGTTGTGAGGTGAAATTTTAACCCCGCGCGTTCCAATTCACCAAACAATTTTGCTCCTATCTACATAATGGGGAAAAAGTGAAGGGAAAAGTGTTGGAGGAAAATTGACAGCTGCCAGATGTGAACAATGAGGACTTAAAGAATGAGAGCGATGGCGACAAAGAGTATATACCGTACAGTTGCTAAGGTGGGGCCCCGACATGGGATACTCACCACACACGGGGATATGAACACAAACACAAAATGCGCCACACACTACCACGTGCTTGAACACATATACCACCCTCAGCACACATTTCACCACACACACACACCAACCTCGCCACATAAAAGTCGAAACACAAAAGTCACCACTCAAAACTCGCTACATGCAAAACTCGCCATATGCAAAACTAGGCTCACGCAAAACTCGCCACACGTGCAAAACTCACCTCATGGAAAACTCACCTCATGCAAAACTTGCACACACAGAAAAATTGCCACATGTACAAAAGTTGCACCACATGCAAAAGTTGCCTCACACAAAACTTGCACATACTCAAAATGCACCACACATAAAACTCGCCACGCGCAAAACTCGCCATGCACAAATCTTGCTGCACACAACTTGCTACACTAACCTGTCACATGCAACTCAACACACAAAATGTTGCTACACGCATGTCGCCACACAAAACTCATCTCACAAAAGTCGCTACATGCATGTCGCCACACGCAACTCAACACACACAACTTGACACATAAAACTCGCCCTAAAACACACACAAGTCTGGTATTGTCCTTCAAAAATAAAAATCTGATTAATAAGCAAACTACAAGAGCAACAAATGTACCATATAGGAAATACGGCAGCTGTCAGTCACATGACCTGTCTATTATGTGTATGTGTGAGCTAATATATACTGCCAGGGGGGAGGGCTTCCTGTTGGCTGGGGATTTATCAGGCTGCCAATAGCAACCAATCACAGCTCAGCTTCTATTTTGCTACAGTTAATTAACCTGAGCTCTGATTGGTTAATATAGGCAACAAAGACATTCTCAGTATAACAAAGCTAATATATGTTGTGAAATGCTTCTATTTGCTTAGTTTTTGCCTTTTAATAATTACATTTCTATCTATTTGTTTTGTGGTTTTTGTGTGCAGAATAAATTTTTGTTAACACATTCTATTTTGCTAACAGCAGTCATTAACCCGGGCGAAGCCGGGTAGTACAGCTAGTATAGTTATATAAAAGAAAAATAACAAAATTCTGACTTTCAGAATGCAGCAATAAGAAAAGAAAAAAATGTTGGATACTTAAAGAGTATGTGTCATCAGGTGTTTAGCCCCAATGCAATATTATTATCTTAATATATACTTACCTTGTAATGTCTTCACATCCTGTTCTGTCCAGATGTGTCCAGATCCCAGAATTCCAAGCAGCGGAAGTTCACCGACCTCCATATTGGGACACTCAAGTGATGGGTGTCACAATATGGAAACTGCTGCTGGTACCAGCCTCTTGCACGGTAGCACCAGCAGAACACCGTCGCACCACACACACACACTGTATACGCCATACGCAGCCTCTTGCGCGGTACCACCAGCGGAATACCATCACGAACATGCCGCCACCAGGATCAGCCGAATGATTCACTGAACGCCGCCATCTTTGTACAGGAGGAGCGCATGCGCAGTATTAATGTGACCGCTGCTATCTGTCTGCACAAAGATGGCAGCGGTCTGATTTACTGCGCCTGCCTGAATTCTGCACAGGCGCAGTGAATCATTCGGCTGATCCCGGCGTGACGTGTCTACAGGCAGAGGAAACCGGTCACATTAAAGGGGTTTTCCCACGAAAGAAAGTTCATTTTAAAAATTGTCTGTGTCTGACCGTGTAGATAGATAGGCTTGAGAAAGGTCCACACTTGGGACTGAAACGTTGCACATGTGCCAATAAATCACATGTGAATTTTCAGCTGCTTGGTGTGCTGCCTTCATTTTTTTGGATTTATTGCAAAGGTTTGGTACATGCCTGGAAGGCGTCTGCACCCTATGATTATTTTGTGCTGCTTTTTGTTTTTCATTTTTAGATAAATAGATAGACATAGATTATAGAATAAAATGTGTTTTTCCTATCGCCACGACAGCACCCTTACGAGAGAGGGGATCCGCCCACCATCTGGACAGGAACCTACAGGATTTAAAGGGGCGGTCCCCCTCACCACTCCAGTTTGGGTTCCTGTCCGGATGGCGGGAGCCTGCAGGATGTTCTCTTACCCAGGTCCACCAGGCCTCTGCGCGGTATCCATGAGAACGGCAGAATCGGGGACTCTGGAAGCAGCGTCGGGGGTGTTCTTTTTCAGACCCCTCCTCGTCTGATCGTATGGTACGCGTTCCCAGGGGTCGGGCAGGCCGCCCTGGGTCGCGTGAACGCCGCAAGGCCGTCTGTAAGCGCGCGGCGCCGGCTCAGCGTTCTTCATACAGATGACCCGGAAGTGGAAGGTAGGACTTCCGGGGTATGCTGGGGGAGGAGGCGCGGCTGCCGGTATTAAGCAGCGGTAACTGCAGGATAATGTGCGGCAGAGATGTCTTCGGTTGCGGATATAGAGCACCTTCAGGTGGAGGTGCCTGACCAGCGCAAGAAGAGTGACAGCAGCCACTCCAGAAGCAGCAGCAGCGTGGTACAGGGGCAGGAGCAGGCAGGTGCCTCAACGTCACGTATGGATTCTCCTCCTCAGAGACCGGTACTATCCAGTTCAGCCTTGGTGAGTGTTTTCAAAAGAACCAAATAGCTGATATGGCCTGTCTGTCCTTGTGCTTTGTTTTAGGCCAAGAAATCGGCTAAATCCAAGCACAAGCAATGTGCTTTATGTACGGTTCCCTTGCCTGATAGTTATCAGAAAAGGCTCTGCCAAACTTGTATTTGTCAGACCTTGGAAGAGGAGGCTCCCCTTCGTGCATCAGACCTCAGGGCAGTCATAAGAGAGGAAATTAGTAGTTCCCTTAAAAGCAGTCGGCATGAGAGATCCAGGGAAGTATCACCAGGATCGAGCCCGTCTGTGCAAGAGGGTGAATGTTCGTGTTCCTCATCACCATCCTCTTCGGATGAAGAGGGGAGACCTTGTTTTTCAGTGGATGGAATGGACACACTAGTTAAAGCAGTTCGCACCACCATGGGGGTTGTGGAGAACAAGGAGCCAAGGTCAACCCAAGATATAATGTTTGCAGGGTTGTGCCAAAGGAGCCGTAAATCGTTTCCGGTAGTGGATACGGTGAAAGAACTTGTTAAGCGAGAATGGGATAAGCAGGATAAGGGTTTCCTGCCATCATCAGCAAAGAGAAGGTACCCTTTTGATGATAAAGTCCTGGCGGAATGGGTTAAAATTCCTAAAGTGGATGCGGCTGTGGCTTCCACGTCTAAATCAACCACCCTACCGCTAGAGGATGTAGGCCTTCTAAAAGATCCTGCGGATAGAAAAGCGGATATGTTCCTTAAAAAAGTTTGGGAAGCATCATCAGGGGCCTTCAAACCGGCAATTGCCGGCACTTGCACTGCCAGATCGGTTATGGTCTGGGTAGCCCAGCTGGAAGAGCAGCTAAAAACTAAAGTGCCTCGTGACAAATTACTGGATTCACTATCCCAGATTCGGGAAGGTGTGGCATATTTGGTGGATGCCTCAGTGGACTCCCTAAAACTTGCAGCCAGATCAGCAGGACTCTCAAATGCTGCCCGGCGAGCCTTATGGCTTAAGACCTGGAAGGGGGACGCGCAGGCTAGAGCTAAACTATGTACTATTCCGTGTAGGGGTGAGTACTTGTTTGGGCCAGTGCTGGATGACATCCTAGCTAAGGCTGATGATAGGAAGAAAGGTTTTCCTAAAGTGTTCAATCCTACCTTTAGGAATACCTTCAAGAGACGTTTCCCATACCGGAGACCTTACTCAACCCGAAATTGGGAGCCGGCGGAGCCGAAGAAGAGAAGTTCAGACTTCAACACCTCATCATCTTCTTCAAGACGTAGGCGAAATTACCGTTAGATCGGACCTTCCAGTAGGGGGCAGATTAAGACATTTTTATACTCAATGGGTCAAAATAACTTCCAGTAATTGGATCCTGGGTATAGTTAAGTCGGGATTAAAACTAGAGTTCCGGGTAAGACCTTCAGATTATTTTGTATTGACTGCCCCTGGTTCCTTAAACCAACAGAAGGCCCTGGAAAAAGAGATTCAGATGTTGAGACATAAGGAAGTTATTGTAGAAGTTCCAAAAGATCAGGAGGGAGAAGGGTTCTATTCCCCCTTATTCTTAATCCCCAAACCTGATGGTTCCTTTCGAACCATCATAAATTTACGAAAATTGAACAAATTTCTACAATACCATGCCTTTAAAATGGAATCAATTAAATCGGCAACTAAACTTCTTTTTCCCAGGTGTTATATGACAGTCCTGGATTTAAAAGATGCATACTACCATCTGCCCATTCACAAAGATCACCAACGGTTCCTCAGAATGGCGGTGCGCTTAAACGATCAGGTCAGGCACTTTCAGTTTACGGCAATGCCATTTGGATTATCTATGGCACCAAGGGTGTTTACTAAGGTCATTGCGGAAGTAATGGCCTATGTCAGAGAGCAAGATACATTAGTTATACCCTACTTGGATGACTTCCTAGTAGTGGGTAGTTCATTTGTCCAGTGTAAAGATCGCCTAAACTGTATAATATCTTCTCTACAGGACCTAGGTTGGTTGGTCAACCTAGAGAAGTCAAAACTAAAGCCATCGACTATTCAGACCTTCTTGGGTATTCTGCTAAATTCAGAGAATCAGCTGTGTTTTCTTCCAGAAGAAAAAAAGCAGAAGGTTATACACAAAGTCAGCACTGTGATAAAAAGACCAAATCTGACCTTGAGAGACGCAATGTCCCTGTTGTGATCGTTAACAGCGTGCATACCGGCTGTTCAGTGGGCTCAGTTCCACACTCGGGTATTACAAGCCCAAGTCCTGGATACAGAGAGGAGCCTTCAAGGTCGGTTAAGCGGAAGTCTCAGGCTATCTACCACCACTCTAAACAGTCTAAAATGGTGGCTAAATATGGAACATTTGTCAAAAGGAGTTTGTTGGGAAATAGTACCAGACAACACGGTCACAACCGATGCCAGTCCAATAGGATGGGGAGCTCACATAGGAGATATTTGGACTCAAGGGCAATGGTCTCCCTTAGAAGCCCAAGAGTCCTCCAATTGGAAGGAGCTTACGGCAGTAAAAAAATACCCTGCTCAGATGGCTACCGTTGCTACGGGACTCGCATGTAAGAGTCCAGTCGGACAACACGACAGTAGTAGCATATCTCAACCATCAGGGAGGGACGAGGTCAAAGTCTCTGATGATCACCACCGCAGACATATTCAACATGGCCGAGACTCATTTTTGCTCTCTTTCAGCGGTTCACATACGAGGAGAACACATCACACAGGCAGACTACCTCAGCCGTCATTCTCTACGTCAGGGAGAGTGGGTTCTAAGTTGGCTAGTTTTCAAACAAATAGTGGGTCTGTGGGGATCACCAGTCATAGATCTGTTTGCTACGAGGGAAAACAGACAGACCAGGAAGTTTGCATCCCTTCGGGTAGCGGACAACCCTTCCGTAGTGGACTCCCTTCAGATTCATTGGGGTTTCCCTCTAGCCTATGCATTTCCCCCACTATGTCTGATTCCGCTAGTCCTCAGGAAGATCAGGAAGGAGGGGGCGAGAGTAATCCTAATTGCCCCCTTCTGGCCCAGGAGGGCATGGTTCTCCTTACTCAGGGCAATGTCAGTGACCGACCCCTGGGTGTTGCCTGTAAGTCCAGAACTTCTTTCTCAGGGTCCATTCCGTTATCCCAATGTGGAATCTCTGCATCTCACGGCTTGGAATTTGAGAGGGAATTATTGAAAAGGAGGGGATTTTCTGATGCCTTAATATCTACCCTTTTAAGTAGCCGAAAGGAGGTTACTACTAAGATTTACTGTAAGATCTGGAAAAAATTTCTTGCCTTTTACCAACAGCCCTTTATGGATAAGATTCCAATTCCGGCTATTCTGGAGTTTTTACAGAAGGGCCGTGAATTGGGTTTGGCGGTAAATACCCTTAGAGTCCAGGTATCAGCTCTGGGGGCATTATATAACAGCAATGTAGCGGGAAATAGATGGGTATCTAGATTCATGAAAGCTATGGATCGGAGTAACCCCGTTCATATTGTTAGATTACCGCCATGGGATCTAAATTTGGTTTTAGATGCGTTAACAGAACCCCCCTTTGAGCCATTAGATTCTGTCTCCATAAAAAATTTAACTTTAAAGATGGCCCTTCTAGTAGCCTTGACTTCTGCTAGAAGAGTGAGTGATATGCAAGCATTGTCAGTAGACCCTCCTTATCTAATGGTCTTTCAGGATAGGCTAGTCTTGAAGCCTGACCCAGCATATCTACCGAAGGTAGCCTCTAAGTTCCATAGGAGTCAGGAAATATATTTACCTTCATTTTGTGATAACCCAGTTTCAGCAGAAGAACAAAAATGTCATATGCTAGATGTTAGAAGAACAGTATTAGAGTACCTACACAAAACAGAACCCTGGAGGCAGAGTAGGGCTCTGTTTGTCTCCTTTCAGAATCCAAGAAAAGGGGCGAGTGTTACTAAAGGTTCTATTGCCAGATGGATCAGAGATGCAATATGTCTTGCCTATACTGCCAAAGGTCAGACTCCGTCAGAAGGCATCAAGGCCCACTCCACTAGAGCCATGGCCTCATCCTGGGCGGAGAAAACGGACGTCTCCATAGACGTGATATGTAAGGCGGCAACATGGTCATCTCCTTCCACCTTTTATAATCATTACCGTCTTGATCTATCATGTAAGGCCAATTTAGACTTTGGCCGTTCAGTACTTAGTGCTGTAGTCCCTCCCAGGTGATTAGTCTTTGAAAGTCTCTCGTAAGGGTGCTGTCGTGGCGATAGGAAAACCGGTTTTTACTTACCGGTAATAGGATTTTACAGAGTCCACGACAGCACCCGCACATTCCCCCCCTGTAGTTAAATCACTGGTTTCTGCACTCTTTGGGAAGTGTGCCATTAGTTATCACTAGTGTTGAGCATTCCGATACCGCAAGTATCGGGTATCGGCCGATATTTGCTGTATCGGAATTCCGATACCGAGATCCGATACTTTTGTGGTATCGGGTATCGGTATCGAAACAACATTAATGTGTAAAATAAAGAATTAAAATAAAAAATATTGCTATACTCACCTCTCCGACGCAGCCTGCACCTTACCGAGGGAACCGGCAGCGTTGTTTGCTTAAAATTCGCGCTTTAACTTCCTTACTTGAAGTCCCGGCTTGTGATTGGTCGCGCCGCCCATGCGACCGCGACGCGACCAATCACAGCAAGCCGTGACGTAATTTTAGGTCCTTCAGGATTTTAAAATTACGTTCCGGCGTTGTGATTGGTTGCGTCGCGGTCACATGGGCGACGCGACCAATCACAAGCCGTGACGTCACGGGAGGCAGGAGACGCGCGCATTTTAAAATGCGCGCGTCTCCTGCCTCCCGTGACGTCACGGCTTGTGATTGGTCGCGTCGCCCATGTGACCGCGACGCGACCAATCACAGCAAGCCGTGACGTAATTTTAGGTCCTTCAGGATTTTAAAATTACGTTCCGGCGTTGTGATTGGTTGCGTCGCGGTCACATGGGCGACGCGACCAATCACAAGCCGTGACGTCACGGGAGGCAGGACACGCGCGCATTTTAAAATGCGCGCGTCTCCTGCCTCCCATGACGTCACGGCTTGTGATTGGTCGCGTCGCCCATGTGACCGCGACGCAACCAATCACAACGCCGGAACGTAATTTTAAAATCCTGAAGGACCTAAAATTACGTCACGGCTTGCTGTGATTGGTCGCGTCGCGGTCACATGGGCGGCGCGCGACCAATCACAAGCCGGGACTTCAAGTAAGGAAGTTAAAGCGCGAATTTTAAGCAAACAACGCTGCCGGTTCCCTCGCTGAAGTCCAGGCTGCGTCGGAGAGGTGAGTATAGCAATATTTTTTATTTTAATTCTTTATTTTACACATTAATATGGTTCCCAGGGCCTGAAGGAGAGTTTTCTCTCCTTCAGACCCTGGGAACCATCAGGAATACCGTCCGATACATGAGTCCCATTGACTTGTATTGGTATCGGGTATCGGTATCGGATTAGATCCGATACTTTGCCGGTATCGGCCGATACTTTCCGATACCGATACTTTCAAGTATCGGACGGTATCGCTCAACACTAGTTATCACTCTTTTAGAGGTGATGGTATTTAGTAATGTTTAAGTATATATGATTATGTACTAACTCAATGGGCGGTGTCCCTTATACTCTGAAACACAAACTGGAGTGGTGAGGGGGACCGCCCCTTTAAATCCTGTAGGTTCCTGTCCAGATGGTGGGCGGATCCCCTCTCTCGTAAGGTTGCTGTCGTGGACTCTGTAAAATCCTATTACCGGTAAGTAAAAACCGTTTTTTTGTCCTTATGTGGATACAATGTAAATTAAGGCACCTTTGTCATACATTTTTCCATGTTAATAAAATGTTACATTTACCTACTTTGCTTTCATTTTAACACAGGGTGAGGGGAGAGTGCACATAGGAAAGAAGACACACAGGGGGGAGACAGCTCAAACGATAGAACACAAGAGGGAAACAGAGAGGACAGTGGTGGAGAGAGAGAGCAGACAAGGGGGAGAGCACGTGGGGTACACAGGTCAAAGAAGAGATGATATGGGAGGAGAAGACAGCAGATGGGGGAGAGAGAAAGCGCACGGGGTGAGAGAGACAGAGCACAGGGGGGAGACAGCTCAAACGGGACAGCACCAGAAGGGAGAACACAGCACAGGAAGGAGAGAGACAGCAGACAAGGGGGATAACACATGGGGTAGACATGTCAAAGAAGAGAGCACAGACGGGAGAAGTCAGCACATGGGGAATGAGAGAGTGGTAGGTGGGTGAGCACGTGGAGGGAGAGATCCATCATGACATTACCGCCCTCCCGATGCCATTGCATCGAGTCTCCATCTAGTAATGATATAACTGTACTGATGATTACTTCTAATCCTTTACATTATATGTTTGTATCTTCATTGGCTTGTAATCCTTTGGCTTGGTCTCCACTTACAGCTTTCTGGCCTCTCTTCCTCTTTCTCCTCCCAGTGCGGCTTCCTGTCCGTGATTAACAGGTCACTCTTCTCTGTGACCTGAATCCCCATGTGACATCTTGTGCAGGTGGCATTATATATGCAGTAACATCCTGATGACTTACTGAGAGCTGGACTATCCATCTGTGCATTCGCCACCCCGAATGCCTGCACAAGATCTCAGGTAGGGGAGCAGGTCACAGAGACTGACCCCTCACCCAGGTGCTGTCATTTTGATGCATTACAAGACAATGGAGACACGACTTATAATACACTGCTCAAAAAAATAAAGGGAACACTTAAGCAACAGAATATAACTCCAAGTAAATCAAACTTCTGTGAAATCAAACTGTCCACTTAGGAAGCAACACTGATTGACAATCAATTTCACATGCTGTTGTGCAAATGGAATAGAAACAGATGGAAATTATTGGCAACTATCAAGACACACTCAATAAAGGAGTGGTTCTGCAGGTGGGGACCACAGACCACATCTCAGCACCAATGCTTTCTGGCTGATGTTTTGGTTACTTTTGAATGTTGGCTGTGCTTTCACCCTCGTGGTAGTGTAACGGGGGCCAGGGTGGTAGCCGTACGGAGGGATTGCTACTGCTTCCTCATCACACCCCGACACTCCGCTACAGAAATATCATGTCCATCTTGTGCTGTACTATGTGTGTCACGTATTTCACCCACCTGTGGGTCAGAATCCTTCACAGCATACAGGGCTCCAATCCGTCGCAGACACACACAAATGTTCTCAAAGTCCGAGTTCATTTTCAATAAAACTTTACTTAACTTGTGCATCTTCATAACAGTTACAGTCCATCCATTTTCCCAATACATGAGTAATCCATCTCCTGCATTTTCCCTGGTCTGCTCCCTCAGCTTTTCTTCCTGCACCATGGCTCCCAGGCCCGCAGCTTCCTGAACCATCCAGCTAGCTGATACTGAGTGCTCCCCGTCCACTTTCCCCATCTTGGGTGAAATTTCAGGTTGCCTCCGCAATTCCTGTTCGGACCGTAAGTCCTGGATGTTACGAGAGGTAACCCACAGACAAGCCACTGATTCTTCCAGGCTGCCTCGCTCTCTTAACTCTACACTGTTGCTCTGTTCAGCTTTCTGTCACAACTCCTTCTAGAACAATTCTCCTCACACAGCTTTAGCTCCTCCCACTACCTGAAAATTACCTCAGGAAGGCACTCTCCCTGCCACTACACTGGCTCCGCCCCCTTTCTCAACTGTCACTACTTTGACTGAAACCAGTTCTCAACACAATCTAATCTCCTACTCTACAGCGCCCCCCCTAACACTAACCCGCAACTACACTGCCATAACCCTTACCAGTGCTGACCTACCACTGCCACTGACTGTCTCTAACACAAAGATATCAGAACAGGGTCAGACATTATCATATTAACCAGTGTCAGCTATCATAAACTACACA
The DNA here is from genome assembly GCF_051348905.1 of Ranitomeya variabilis. NCBI lineage: Eukaryota > Metazoa > Chordata > Amphibia > Anura > Dendrobatidae > Ranitomeya > Ranitomeya variabilis. Next base: position 56,816,286 of record NC_135235.1, on the reverse strand, counting down.
GGGCACACAGCAAACACAAAACATACCCAGTTTCATTACGTAGGCATGCACAGGAATGTAGGGCTCAAACCAGCGGCCTGCACACCCCTTACACACCCCTTACAGTAGCATGAGACAGACTCTACAACCCACACAAGTGGCTCAGGTAGTGCAGCTGATCCAAGATGGCACATCAATGCGAGCTGTGGCAAGAAGGTTTGCTGTGTCTGTCAGCATAGAAGCTGGAGGCACTACCAGGAGACAGGCCAGTACACCAGAGCCCCGCAAAATGACATCCAGCAGGCCACAAATGTGCACGTGTCTGCACAAACTGTTAGAAACCAACTGCATGAGAATGGTCTGAGTGCCCAACGTCCACAGATGGGGGTTGTGCTCACAGCCCAACACTGTGCAGGATGCTTGGGATTTGCCACAGAACAGGATTGGCAAATTCGCCACTGGCGCCCTGTGCTCTTCACAGATGAAAGCAGGTTCACACTGAGCACATGTGACAGACGCGACAGAGTCTGGAGACGCCGTGGAGAGCGATCTGCTGCCTGCAACATCCTTCAGCATGACCGGTTTGACAGTGGGTCAGTAAAGGTGTGGGGTGTTTTTCTTTGGAGGGCCGCACAGCCTTCCATGTGCTCACCAGAGGTTGCCTGACTGCCATTAGGTACCGCCGAGATGAGATCCTCAGACCCCTTGTGAAACCATATGCTGGTGCGGTTGGCCTTCGGTTCCTCCTAATGCAGGACAATGCCAGACCTCATGTGGCTGGAGTGTGTCAGCAGTTCCTGCAAGATGAAGGCATTAAAGCTATAGACTGGCCAGCCTGTTCCCCATACCTGAATCCGATTGAACACATCTGGGACATCATGTCTCATTCACCAACGTCACGTTGCACCACAGACTGTCCAGGAGTTGGCAGATGCTTTAGTCCAGGCCTGGGAGGAGATCCCTCAGGAGACCATCCGCCGCCTCATCAGGAACATGCCTGCACATTGTAGGGAGGTCATATAGGCACATGGAGGCCACACACTACTGAGCATCATTTCCTCGTCTTGAGGCATTTCCATTGGATCAGCCTGTAATTGGATCTTCCACTTTGATTTTGAGTATCATTTCAAATCCCAATCTCCCTTGGTTAATAAATTTGATTTCCATTGATGATTTTTGCGTGACTTTGTTGTCAGCACATTTAACTTTGTACAGAACAAAGTATTTAATGAGAATATTTCATTTATTCAGATCCAGGATGTGTTATTTGAGTGTTCCCTTTATTTTTTTGAGCAGTGTATAAAGGTATGGAAGCAATCATCATTATAGTTACTTTATTGTGATGATGTTTAGGCCGGAGTCACACTACAGCGAGATACGGCCGAGTCTCGCAGGTTAAAAAAAAGCTCTGGCACCGGCACTCTGGAGTGGAGCGGAGCGTGCGGCTTCATGTATTGCTATGTGGCCGCACGATCCGCTCTGGAGTGCCGGTGCCAGAGCTTAGTTTTAACCTGCGAGACTCGGCCGTATCTTGCTGTGTGTGATCCCGGCCTTACTTTGGGGTCTAAAAATCTGCTGATAAGTTCCCTTTAACTTTACCTGCCCAAATTAAGCGGCATATTGATTCTCACTGACAAATGTGATAAATGTGAGAGCCTTATTAACATATTATTGCACATTCAGTGGTGGGGAATTTATCGTGAAGGGAATTTTGCAGTCAGTTTTGCTTGTTACTGCATTGTTGTAATTTTTGTGCAGTTTTGCTTGTGACTGCGTTGTTGTAGTTTTTATGCAGTCAGTTTTGCTTGTGACTGCATTGTTGTAATGCTTGTGCTGTCAATTTTGCTTGTGACTGCGTTGTTGTAGTTTTTATGCAGTCAGTTTTGCTTGTGACTGCATTGTTGTAATGTTTGTGCAGTCAGTTTTGCTTGTGACTGCGTTGTTGTAATTTTTGCTAAGCTTATCAAAGTGTGGCATTATTTTGATAAATTTGGTGCTACTATTTCTATAACGAAGGAAAGCCAGCCTATTTTGACAAGCTCAAAATGACTGTCTTATCACAAAATCTTTGAAAACTGTGAGCCAACTTTTATAATTTTGTATAAACTCAAAAAAGAACAAAATATGCCAACATTCCTGCCCAAAACATGTCATAAACTTCCCCAAAGTGAGTTATATTCCTTTTCTGATCATTTTTCAATTTTATTTTTTGTGGGAAATGTTCTTCCAAGTTGCTTTTTTTCATTCCTCTCTCCCATTTGATATCCTCTTCTACATTCACTACTTTAGAAGAACCTTTGTGATCTACTGTATCAGTGGATTATTTAGAAACAAAAAGGTATTTTTTTTAAAGCCGGTAAAGAAAAAACAACACACCAGATGGAGCCACCGCTCTCAGGCTTAGAACAATTGCAAGCCAGGAAATGTGTTTTATTTCTCAGCAACAACAAGCTGCGTGCCACACTTGTCTTAGACCTGCTGAAGAGAAAATAATAAATACATTAATGTAATTCATAATCACAGTTTACCTTAATATGCGAATGAACTTTCGTTAAATACTCTGATTATCATCCAGAAAACAAGCACAGATTTTTTTCTGTTTTTTTTTTTTTACTTTGACCAATGGCCCCATTACCTTCGTCTGGGTTTGGTGTCTTTTACTTTGAACTTGTCTGTTCTTTTCTGGAGTTTGCAAACTTTCAATACACGGAGGATGACTATGCCAGATACATTGTGTCGAATCATATGCAATGCAAATTAAGAGTGGATCTTGATTTCCCTACAACAGCCGGTCTTATTAATATGGTAATAAGGTCAGTAGTTTCATGTCGGCTTGGCACATGCCTGAAGAAAGTTTCAAACAACTTTTTTTTCTATCAGTTTGGCTTCAACCTCTTTTACATTATGTATTTGCAAAATGTTATGTAAATTTAGTATGTCAGTAGGGACAAATCCAATCCTATCTCATGATTTACAATGTATCATAAATTATTCCAGAGAGCTCAATGTGGAAGATAGGAAACTTTTCCAGAGTGGAGGTCTTCTAAGGCCTCTTTCACAAATCAGTTTTTTGCCATCAGTCACAATCCGTTTTTTCTAGAAAACAACTGATCCAGCAAATGTTGCTGCTGGATCAGTTTTTTCTCATAGACTTGTATTAGCGACGGATTGTGACAGATGGGCTTCCGTTTTATCCGTCGTTTGACTGAACCGTCTTAAACTCTTTGTTCATCGTTCGGAGACAACGGACATAGTAACGTTTTTTGAGTACGTCGAAAAGTCGGACAGCGATGGATCCTGCGCCGTCCGTCGTTGGCTATAATGGAAGCCTATGGGCGCAGGACTAGTCGCTGTCCGTCAGAAGATGGAATCCAGCGACGGATTCCATTTTTTGAAACTGAGCATACCTGGAAGAATTTGTATTCAATTAATATAACCCATTTTTCCATTTCGGGGATCTCTCTCTCTCCCTTTAAATTCCGGCAGCTGCTGTTTCGACGGATCGGTCAAAAAACCAGATCCAGTACATCGTTTTTTTTACAATCTGCACAGGATCTGTCTTTTCGACACTTTAACGGATTGTGACTGATTCTAAAAAACTGATGTGTGAAAGATTCCTAAAAAGGCTGCTGCACAGCTAACACAACCAAATATTTCCAGTGAGGCTCATTTTAGAGCTTTATAAATCTTTGGAAATTCCATTTTTTTTCCAAAAAATTCATTTTGTGGCAAATTGATTGTCCTTTAATCAAAAGTATTCCAAAGCCTTTAATTGACCAGAAAAGATGTTTATGAATGCTGAGGTCTCCTTGGACTGTATCCAACTCCTTTCAAGCATTTTTACATAAACAGCATGCTTTGTAACACAATGCACTGATGGACTTTTTATGTGTTTTAATATTAAAAAAACAGACCAAACTTTTTTTAGTCCGTAAGTTTAGGAGAAATTTACTGCCCAAGGGCCTACAGACAGAATTCACTGCCTCTGGCTCTGGTCCAAACTAAATCCAGTTGGACCATGCATTTTTAAAAAATATGAATGCATCGTAGGGGCATTGATTGCAACCATGCATTTGGGTGTCACTGTCTGCCATATCAACTTTGTATGTCTCTTTCCTTGGCAATCAAGGTGGCCAGTAGGGTTGAGCGACCTTTAGTTTTTTAGGGTCGAGTCGGGTTTTGTGAAACCCGACTGTCTTAAAAGTCGAGTCGAGTGAAATCGGCCGACCACTGTGAAAAGTTGGGTTTCGGCCGAAACACGAAACCCAATGAAGGAATCTCTCTCTCTCTCTCTCTCCCCCCTCCGTCCCAGCACAGAAAATTTCGTCTTGCACATTCCAAATCCCTACTGCGCACAAGCGATAACATGACGATAGGCGTTCACTCCCCTAAGACCTATGTCATCACTCTGCCCACGCTCATTCATTGGCTGAAAAAATGGCGCTAAACGCGTCATACGAAACGCGACTTTGCCGCCAAGATCGCGTACCGCATGGCCGACCCCGCACAGGGATCGGGTCGGGTTTCATGAGACGCCGACTTTGCCAAAAGTCGGCGACTTATGAAAATGCACGACCCGTTTCGCTCAACCCTAGTGGCCAGTATAAATGGATGTAGAATCAAAGTTGGATTCTGAGCTTGATTACTGTCTCTGACCTCATAAGGTAATGGAAAATAGCACTACAACATTGTTTTATGCTCCGAGTCTTGGACAAGGGTCCAATCTTGCTCAAGGTTATACATCTTTAGGCCCCAACAGTTCTAAAATGGCAGAATGAGTTTGGAAGTTGTTATTCCTCCTCCATCTCTTGTTGCAGTCTTAGCTGCAGTTTTTCTAATAAAATTAAAGGAGTTGTCCACTACTAGGACAGTAGCCTTCTCATTCCCCATGTTTGGCCTTGATAAAATAAAAACACTTATACTCACCTCACATGCCGGCACCGTTCCAGCAGTGTCGGAACTCGCGTTCACGGGGCTCAAGTGAGATTTTTACGACACGTGAGCCCTGCGCCCAATCACCACCAGCTTTACCCTCCCTGACTTCAGACGTATCAGTAATCAAGTGAAAGTGCAGCTCTGGCTTCCTCTGTATTACTTATATGTCCAAAGGAGGGAACAATGACACCAGCGGTGATTGGGCGACGGGCTCACGTGTCATAACAATTGCATGAGAGCCCTTGAAAATGAATGCCAACACCCCTGGAATGGCGCCGGCATGGGAGGTAAGTGTTTTCATTTTATTGTGGCCAAACATAGGGAATGAGAAGGGGTTGCCCTTGTGGACAACCCCTTGAAGAAGGGAATAGCATCACTGATACCACAGTTGTCCCTATGAATAAATTTGTAGTCTTTCCAAAGAGCTTCAATTGCCCCTTTTATTAGCTGCTAACTGCAAATCTCAAGGTGTCAAGCTCTAGTTTCTCACTTGTACGATATAATCAGTCACCGCCGTGCTGCTCTTACAGACGCTCCAACAAATACAGTTTTGAGTTCCAACGCAAATGAAAGAGGCCATTTTTCACCACGTGAGAACAGTTAATGTGGCCACAAATTCTTTTGGCCATGAGCAGCACCTTGATCAAGTGGGTATATTTGTTAAAAAATTGCACGATTAAAGTGCTGCTGTCCTCCATGGTGGAATGGACCTTGTGGCACAACATTTCTAGGGAGTGGGCACAGTCTTTGCCAAATGAGTACAAAGCAGGGATGGCTTCATTCAAAGAATTATGGCGATTAGGTATCCTCTATCGAGACTAATCATGCGTCATCATTTCTAAAAAGGCAGTGGAATCCATGTGGTGAACTTGGACATGTGGAAGTTGAGTTTCCACACAAACAGACGACTTAATAAATATTGATGTTTCCTGGCCAATTTGTGAGGCAGTTATTATTATTATTATTATTATTTATTGTTATAGCGCCATTTATTCCATGGCGCTTTACAAGTGAGGAGGGGTATACATAATAAAAACAAGTACAATAATCTTGAACAATACAAGTCATAACTGGTACAGGAGGAGTGAGGACCCTGCCCGCGCGGGCTCACAATCTACAAGGGATGGGTGAGAATACAGTAGGTGAGGAAGAATACAGTAGGTGAGGAACATTAGGCAATCATTGCCAGCTCTCCTATCTCTCCATTTCAGTTGAATTTCTGTATAATTATTTTTTCACATATTAATCTGCTTCCCTCTTGTGCTGTCACACGCACTATAGTTACAATTTTTTCAGTGTTTTATTGCCTTCTCTCCCTATCTTTATGGCTAAAATGTGACATCCTTTCAAGATCCAGATTCACCAAAAATTGGCTGCTGCATTCCTTGCCTCTGCTTTTATACAGGCTATGATAGGACCTCCTATTTGACTGTACTATATCATATGATATGATAACTGCAAAGTGTTGTGGGTAAGCTAATCTGGCAGTCATGTGAGCTTTCTCTGGCTGATGCAATCATTTGCAATGTATAAAATGGAGTCAGCTATTTTAGCCAATTTTGTGCAAATCAGATCGCAAATTGTTTTCAAATTTGTCAGGTTTGGCAGATTCCTAAAAATGTAACACAAATTTGATTTGCATCAAATTGATTCACTCATTTCTTCCCAATTCCCAATCCATGCAGGGGGTATCCTTCATTGTCTGGTTCTTTTATCATTTGCTAATATTGAAGATCCTAAGTTTATGTGCAAGTTCTGTGTATAATTGTCTAATGGCTTTTTCTATCAGGATGTTGGGAATACAGATGAATTCTGAGATTTATAATTCTCCTCCACATTTGTTTTGCATATAATCAAATGTATTATTAATTATAGCAAACTTCATACAGTATGTGTCTGTAGTATAATGAATACTAGCCCTACAGCAAGACATAAATCTCTCATTGCTTTTCCCATCCTGTATTTATAATAAAATGACTCAGGTCATTCTGTCTCCATCTACGCAACATAGTTTGATACATAAAGGGGCAGGGAACTAACGTTAGTGACACCATTTTAGCGGTGAAATAAAAAAAATGCCATAGTGGTGATTTAAACATCCATCGCTGGTAAATGTCATTATTCTGTTTGGACACAGTAAGTGTAAAGTGGTTGTCTGGAACATTAACATTGATAGCCTAAGTCATCAGCGTATTACCAATGTGGGTGCAACACCAGTGTCGGATGGAACCGCTCCATCAATGGAACAGCGGAGTGGCCAGGCACTGCACATCCACCCCCTAGTGATTTGAATAGATGACGGACATGCCGTACCCGGCCGCAGCCACCATCTAGTCGATGGAGTTGCGCTGTGCAGCTCTGCAGCTTAACTGTTTCGGCAACATCTAAACCAGGAATAGTTGATTGGTAGGGGTGCCTGGGTGTCGCAACCTCAACGATCAGACATTGATGACCTATCCTAAGGATAGGCCATTAATGTTCAAGTCCCAAACAACCCCTCTTAATGTTTTAAACCGCTGGTCATTTTCCTTTTCTCTTTTGTATGTACGGACGGAGTTACTTTCTTGCATACAGGACATGATAATCTGAGAACGATTACTTATATAAATCTATTCTCCAAGCTGCATAGTGATCTTTCTATGCCACTATGTTCTGGGCCCATAACCTGTTGCAGATTTTCAACCAGCAGAATTAATAGTATTCAGACATTGTGGGATAATTAACTGCCTTACTTTGGGCAATCTGAATCTTCTGTCTTCATTTACACAAAATGGAAGATTACAGGAAGAACAAGAGACAACAAGAAAGAACATATAACACAGTCCAGAACATTGCACCATCTGCTGTCTGCTAAACATAGTCCCTCTACAGCATAAGCCTGCAGTTGTTATATACTCCAAAAGGACAAACCTCACAAACTACATGTCAGGCTATAGCTTTCTTGCTCCCCAGTAGACCTTCCTAAGTCTAAGATGCCAATGCTTAATAGTGAGTGCTTACTCATCCCCACTGCTAGCTACTAGAGATGAGCGGATACTTTGAAATTCAAATTTGCCAGCTTTGCTGAATTTTGCTCAATAATTTGATTTGTGGTGATTAAATTTGCCATGAATTGCAATGCTAAATGTCTCAAATTGAGTTTAAAATACTTGTATGGTACTTTGAGATCTCAAAGAAGTGTATTGAGCCCATTTTGAGCATTTACATGCAAACACAGCTTTATTAATGTCCGGTGTAGGAACCAATTGTCTATTTTAATGGAACCTGTCACCATGAAAATTAACTCCCAATCTGCAGGCACCGTGTTACAGAGCAAGGGGAGCTGAGCAGATTTACAGTGGCATGTACAAGTTTGGGCACCCCTGGTCAAAATTACTGTTATTGTCAATTGTTAAGCAAGTTCAAGCTGAAATGATCTCTAAAAGGCTTAAAGTTACAGATGACACATTTCTTTTGTATTATAGGCCCAAAAATATGTATATTGTCATTTTTTACATTATAAAAATTACAAAGAGGAAAACGGCCTATGCAAAAGTTTGGGCACCTTTGGATATTTGTGTGCTTAGATAACTTTGACCAATGTTTCATCTTAATTGGCCTGTTAGAGTTATGGCTTGTTCACTATCATCGTTAGGAAAGGCCAGGAAATGCAAATTTCTCAGGTTTACAAAACTCAGCTTCCTCTATTCCTTGTGCCAAAAAAACAGCAGCCATAGGTTTTTCTATGCAGCTGCCTTTCTGACCTTCAGAAAGATTCAGCAGACTCTAGAGTGGTTGTATATTGTTCTACTGTTCAGAGACACTTGCACAAATATGGTCTTCATGGAAGAGTCATCAGTAGAAAACCTCTCCTGTGTCCTCACCATAAAATTCAACATCTAAACAAGCTTGCTACATTTTGGAAACAAGTCCTGTGGACCGATGAGGTTAAAATAGAAATCTTTGGCCACAATGATCAAAGGTATGTGTGGAGAAAAAAGGCCACAGAATTTCAGGAAAAGAACCATTAAGCATGGGGGTGGATCAATCATGCTTTGGGACTGAGTTGCAGCCAATGGCACAGGAAACATTTCACAGGTAAAGGGAAGAATGGATTCAATGATATTTCAACAAATTCTTGATGGAAACATAACAGCACTGTAAAAAAGTTGAAATTGAAAAGAGGATGGCTTCTACAAATGGATTATGATCCTAAACACACATCAAATTCTTAATATACTACCTCAAAAGGTGCAAACTAGCGGTTTTGCAATGACCCTCACAGTCCCCACCTTTTTCTATCCCCATGTGGAATGAGCTGTGCAGCCTGACATCATTAGCCCGCTAATGTCTTCAGCAATGTGTGAAATTGCTCTGAGCATTTATTTATTTATTTTTTTCTGATCCTAGCAAATTGAATGCAAAGTGTTTAAATTTGCTGGAACCTCTGAATTTGAGGAAATTGTTATCAGCAGAGCATAGACCTGCTCATCTTTACTAGCAACATAGCAGGTGTTGGAGTTTCTCAGGCACAACCCCTTTCTTTGTCCATTCCGTCTGTGGATCTGACTTCTATATAAGCAAAAGTATTCTCTTTTATGCTCTCATTGATGCTTCAGTGGGACTTAGGTGTCCCCATGCTCATCCATGACAAAGCCTTTCCATCTTTCATCCAGTGCATTTTAAACTTAAAGGGTTGGCTGAAAATAATGTTAATTTTCATCCTAAATGTCTGTTTATTTTAATAATCTCCTAATATGGTTTAATTAAAAAACTCCTACCTTTCCCTCTCTAATCTGTTTTGATCATGCTTTGTTTGGGAATCCCCAGAGCATGCAGAGATACTCAAACAGAATGTCAACAGAGACTAAGACAAAGCACCAAAATGCAGTTTTTGTGGTCCAAAAAAGGTGAATAAAATTTAATTTATTTATTATTGTATACAAAACAGGTAAAGAGGCATAGCGGGAAAGGTCACACAGCAAAGCAGCACATATGAGCAAACAAGGGCAGTTAACGGCACAGAAAGTTAGTCTTGGAAATAGGTTTCAAAGTAGATCCCTGTTATGATCCTTAGTGGTTGAGGATCACAAATACTCCAGCAAGGTGACTAAACATTGGACAAGCTCTAGGGGGGTGGAAAACTGGACTGACCGCAAAACTGAACCTATCCAACCACACTAGAGGCAGCCGGTGAACGTGTCTAAAATCCTAGACGTCTCGAGCCAGCCTGAGCAACTAACTACCCCTAGAGAGAAAGAAAGACCTCTCTTGCCTCCAGAGAAATAATCCCCAAAAGATATAGAAGCCCCCAACAGATAATAACGGTGAGGTAAGAGGAAGGCACATACACAGGGGTGAAAGCAGATTCAGCAAAAGAGGCCCACTAATTCTAGATAGCATAAAATAGAAAAGGGGTCTATGCGGTCAGTAAAAAACCCTTACAAAATATCCACACTGAGATTTCAAGAACCCCCACACCAACTAACGGTGTGAGGGGAGAAACTCAGTCCCCTAGAGCAACCAGCAAGTAAGAAATCACATTTTAACAAGCTGGACAAAAAACATGATGAACACTGATAATCAGAAACTGAACAAACATAAACTTAGCTTGTCTTGGAGAGACTGGGAGCAAGGTAGTCACCAGGAATCTGAAGAGCACTGAATACATTGATAGCAGGCAAGGAACTGAGTATCCAGGTGAGCTAAATAGGAAACCAACCAAGGATAACGAACCAGGTGATGAAGCCAACCTGCAGAAAGACAACACTACACAGTACCGCTTGTGACCACTAGAGGGAGCCCAAAAATAGAGTTCACAACAGTACCCCCCCTTGAGGAGGGGTCACCGAACCCTCATCAAGACCCCCAGGGCGATCAGGACGAGCTGCGTGGAAGGCACGAACCAAATCGGCCGCATGAACATCAGAGGCGACAACCCAGGAATTATCCTCCTGACCATAGCCCTTCCACTTAACCAGATACTGAAGTCTCCGTCTAGAGATATGAGAATCCAAAATCTTCTCCACCACGTACTCCAACTCACCCTCGACCAGCACCGGAGCAGGAGGCTCAACAGAAGGAACCACAGGTACCACATACCTCCGCAACAAAGACCTATGGAACACATTATGGATGGCAAACGATGCCGGGAGATCCAAACGAAAAGACACCTGGTTAAGGATTTCCAAGATCTTATAAGGACCGATGAAGCGAGGCTTAAACTTAGGAGATGAAACCTTCATAGGAACATACCGAGAAGACAGCCACACCAAATCCCCAACACGAAGTCGGGGACCCACACCGCGGCGGCGGTTGGCAAAGCGCTGAGCCCTCTCCTGTGATAATTTCAGATTGTCCACCACATATCTCCAAATCTGCTGCAATCTATCCACCACAGAATCCACCCCAGGACAGTCAGAAGACTCAACCTGACCCGAGGAAATACGAGGATGGAAACCAGAATTGCTGAAAAAAGGCGAAACCAAGGTAGCAGAACTAGCCCGATTATTAAGGGCAAACTCGGCCAATGGCAAAAAAGTCACCCAATCATCCTGATCAGCAGAAACAAAACATCTCAAATAAGTCTCCAACGTCTGATTAGTTCGCTCAGTTTGGCCATTAGTCTGAGGATGGAAGGCCGACGAAAAAGACAAATCAATGCCTATCTTAGCACAAAAAGTTCGCCAAAACCTGGACACAAACTGGGATCTTCTATCAGACACAATATTTTCAGGAATGCCGTGCAAGCGAACCACATTCTGAAAAAATAGAGGAACCAAATCGGAGGAGGAAGGCAGCTTAGGCAAGGGCACCAAATGGACCATCTTGGAAAAACGATCACACACCACCCAGATGACAGACATTTTCTGAGATACTGGCAGATCCGAAATAAAATCCATGGAAATGTGCATCCAAGGCCTTTTCGGGACAGGCAAAGGCAAAAGCAAACCGCTGGCACGAGAACAGCAAGGCTTAGCCCGAGCACAAATCCCACAAGACTGCACAAAGGAACGCACATCCCGCGACAAGGAAGGCCACCAGAAGGACCTAGCCACCAAATCTCTGGTACCAAAAATCCCAGGATGACCCGCCAACACCGAAGAATGAACCTCGGAAATAACTCTGCTGGTCCATCTATCCGGGACAAACAGTCTCTCTGGTGGACAACGGTCAGGTCTATCCGCCTGAAATTTCTGCAGCACTCGTCGCAAATCTGGAGAAATGGCAGACAAAATAACTCCCTCTCTGAGAATACCAGCCGGCTCAGAAACTCCCGGAGAGTCAGGCACAAAACTCCTAGAAAGTGCATCAGCTTTCACGTTCTTCGAACCAGGCAGGTATGAGACCACGAAGTTGAAATGGGAGAAAAACAACGACCAACGAGCCTGTCTAGGATTCAGGCGCTTGGCAGACTCGAGGTAAATCAGATTTTTGTGATCAGTCAGGACCACCACACGATGTTTAGCTCCTTCAAGCCAATGTCACCACTCCTCAAATGCCCACTTCATAGCCAACAACTCCCGATTACCAACATCATAATTTCGCTCGGCAGGCGAAAACTTTCTTGAAAAGAAAGCACACGGCTTCATCACAGAGCCCTCAGAGCTTCTCTGCGACAAAACAGCCCCTGCTCCAATCTCGGAAGCATCAACCTCGACCTGGAAGGGGAGAGAGACATCTGGCTGACATAAGACTGGAGCTGAAGAAAACCGGTGCTTAAGCTCCCGAAAGGCCTCCACGGCCGCAGGAGACCAATTAGTCACATCAGAGCCCTTCTTGGTCAAATCCGTCAAAGGTTTAACCACACTAGAAAAATTAGCAATGAAATGACGGTAAAAATTAGCAAAACCCAAGAACTTCTGAAGACTCTTAACAGACGTGGGCTGAGTCTAGTCATGAATAGCCTGGACCTTGACTGGGTCCATCTCCACAGTAGAAGGAGAAAAAATAAAACCCAAAAAGGAGACCTTCTGTACTCCGAAGAGGCATTTTGAGCCCTTCACAAATAAAGCATTAGCACGCAGGACCTGAAACACCATCCTGACCTGCTTCACATGGGACTCCCAATCATCAGAAAAAAACAAAATGTCATCCAGATAAACAATCATAAATTTATCCAGATATTCTCGGAAAATGTCATGCATGAAGGACTGAAACACAGAAGGAGCATTAGAGAGTCCAAAAGGCATCACCAAGTACTCAAAATGGCCTTCGGGCGTATTAAATGCTGTTTTCCATTCATCTTCCTGCTTAATGTGCACAAGATTATACGCACCACGGAGATCTATCTTGGTGAACAAACTGGCACCCTTAATCCGAGCAAACAAATCAGACAATAGTGGCAAAGGATACTGAAATTTGACTGTGATTTTATTCAGAAGGCGATAATCTATACACGGTCTCAAAGAACCGTCCTTCTTGGCCACAAAAAAGAATCCTGCACCAAGAGGGGAAGAGGATGGGCGAATATGTCCCTTCTCCAAAGACTCCTTTATATAACTCCGCATCGCGGCATGCTCTGGTATAGACAAATTAAAAAGTTGTCCCTTAGGGAATTTACTACCAGGAATTAAATTTATAGCACAGTCACAATCCCTATGAGGGGGCAGGACACTGGACCTGGGCTCATCAAATACATCCTGGTAGTCAGACAAAAACTCAGGGACCACAGAAGGAGTGGAAGAAGCAATAGACACCAATGGAGTATCGCCATGAATTCCCTGACAACCCCAACTAGACACAGACATAGCTTTCCAATCTAAAACTGGATTATGAGCCTGCAGCCATGGCAGACCCAAAACGACAACATCATGTAAATTATGCAGAACAAGAAAGCGAATCACCTCCTGATGAACGGGAGTCATGCACATGGTCATTTGCGTCCAATACTGAGGTTTATTCTCAGCCAATGGCGTAGCATCAATTCCCCTCAGAGGAATAGGAAATTCCAAAGGCTCCAGGACAAAACCACAGCGCCTGGCAAATGACAAATCCATCAGATTCAGGGCAGCACCCAAATCCACAAAGGCCATAACCGAGTAGGACGACAAAGAACAAATCAAAGTAACAGACAAAATAAATTTAGGCTTTATAGTACCATTGGTGACAGGTTTAGCAACCTTTTTTAAGCGTTTAGAGCATGCTGAGATAACATGAGCAGAATCACCACAGTAAAAGCACAACCCATTTTGACGTCTATGACTTTGTCGCTCAATTCTGGTCAGAGTTCGATCACATTGCCTAGACTCAGGTCCCTGTTCAGAAAATACCGCCAAAGGATGAGTAGATTTGCGCTCCCGCAAACGCCGATCAACCTGAATGGCTAAAGCCATAGAATCACTCAGACTTGTAGGGGTGGGGAACCCCACCATAACATCCTTAATGGCTTCAGAAATACCTTCTCTGAAATTTGCAGCCAGGGCACACTCATTCCATTGAGTAAGCACTGACCATTTCCGAAATTTTTGACAATACACCTCTGCTTCATCCTGCCCTTGAGAGAGGGCCAGCAACACTTTTTCTGCCTGATTCTCAAGATTAGGCTCCTCATAAAGCAATCCAAGAGCCAGAAAAAACGCATCCACATTAAGCAATGCAGGATCTCCTGGCGCCAGAGAGAAAGCCCAATCCTGCGGGTCGCCACGCAACAAGGAGATAACAATTTTTACTTGCTGAGTGGAATCACCAGAGGAACGAGGTCTCAGAGATAGAAATAACTTACAATTATTCTTAAAATTCTGAAACCTAGATCTATCTCCAGAAAACAACTCAGGAATGGGTATCTTTGGTTCTGACACAGGGCTATGAATAACAAAATCCTGAATACTTTGCACCCGTGCAGCAAGATGATCCACACTAGAAGTCAGAGTCTGAACATCCATGTCTGCAGCTGAGCTCAAAACCACTCAGAGTTCAAGGGGATGAAAGAAGCTAGACAGACTGCAGCACAAAAAAAAAAAAAAAATGTACTCAGGTCTTCTTTTAATCCCACTTCTGCGATGCATAATACACTCTTTGGGCCTGCTATACTGTTATGATCCTTAGTGGTTGAGGATCACAAATACTCCAGCAAGGTGACTAAACATAGGACAAGCTCTAGGGGGGTGGAAAACTGGACTGACCGCAAAACTGAACCTATCCAACCACACTAGAGGCAGCCGGTGAACGTGTCTAAAATCCTAGATGTCTCGAGCCAGCCTGAGGAACTAACTACCCCTAGAGAGAAAGAAAGACCTCTCTTGCCTCCAGAGAAATAATCCCCAAAAGATATAGAAGCCCCCAACAGATAATAACGGTGAGGTAAGAGGAAGGCACATACACAGGGGTGAAAGCAGATTCAGCAAAAGAGGCCCACTAATTCTAGATAGCATAAAATAGAAAAGGGGTCTATGCGGTCAGTAAAAAACCCTTACAAAATATCCACACTGAGATTTCAAGAACCCCCACACCAACTAACGGTGTGAGGGGAGAAACTCAGTCCCCTAGAGCAACCAGCAAGTAAGAAATCACATTTTAACAAGCTGGACAAAAAACATGATGAACACTGATAATCAGAAACTGAACAAACAAAAACTTAGCTTGTCTTGGAGAGACTGGGAGCAAGGTAGTCACCAGGAATCTGAAGAGCACTGAATACATTGATAGCAGGCAAGGAACTGAGTATCCAGGTGAGCTAAATAGGAAACCAACCAAGGATAACGAACCAGGTGATGAAGCCAACCTGCAGAAAGACAACACTACACAGTACCGCTTGTGACCACTAGAGGGAGCCCAAAAATAGAGTTCACAACAGATCCCCCAATGTAATCATACAACTCCAGCATGGTCAATACACATCACAGCCTACAATAGGCTAACAAGAGACCATGTGCGCTAGCGCAGCAGTGAGGAAAAGATAACACCAAAGGGGGAATGATAGTGAGCATACCGTCAGTGCCCACTCCAGACTCTGCGCCATCCACAGCCCACCCCGACGCACATTTCGGAAAGATTCCTTCCTCAGGGAGCGTCAACAGAGGACAGAGTTGGTGGTCAGTGCTACAGCCTCTGTCAGCACCCTAAAACAAAGGGTCATCAGTGATGTCCGTTTCAGGGACTAGTCCCTGCTCTACTAAACATGTTGCTTGTCAATTCCAACGTATGCTCAGTACGAGCTTCCTTCTTACTGTGCAATATTTTTCTTAGTGCGCAGTGACAGTGCTCTCCCTCGGAGGCACTAGTGAGAAGAGAGCGTATTGCAAAGAGATTACCCAGTGATGAAAGTGTATTGAGCGAGACCGGAAACAGTCTAGTTGGATTATGGCCTGGAGTATGGCTATCACATACTTGCAGTGTTCGTGATTAGAGATGAGCGAATTTGATCGGGTCCCTGCTTATTCGGCAAGCTATAGCACTTACTGAATAAGATGCAGAGTGAACCCAGATACCTGGAGCACACCGGCTGATCAGCTGTTCGCCTCCACAGCTGCATGTGTCGCAGCTGTGTCACAGTCACAACACATGCACGCTATAGCTTGCCGAATAAGCAAGGACCCGATCAAATTCGCTCATCTCTATTCGTGATGTGAGGATTGATAACTTTGCAGTCACATAGAGTGACTGCAGACTTGTAGTTTTAGATGGGACAACCCCTTTAAGAATCCCAGTGGCATTTATACTATACCAAGGTCAGTTTTAACACATACCAGCATCAAAGAAAATAAAAGGGGGGGGGCATATTATTCTTAAACCTTCTTGAAAGTCACATCTTTTATTACTTTCCTAATTATTTTCTTCTTGCTACATCAAGCATATCAAAGTTTGATTATCTCAATGTTAAATAACACAAGTCTGCGGCTAAAAAGCTGTTTGATTATTTTCATATAGTTTCCATATATTTTGGTGTTTTGATAATGAAAAAAAATCCTGAAAAAAATCCTAAACATAAGGATTTACAACAAACTTATAGGTTCTTCTGCAAACTCTAGTGTGAATCATCGGCAGGCAGCTTATTTTCTTTCCCCGTTAACATCAATTGGAACTGGGTGATTGGCTGTTGGCAGTTAGGTGGTTCATGACATACCGTAATGAAAGGTCCTTATGCTTTCAAGAAACTTGCATTGGAATTTCATTCATGAACCGTGTTTCCCCAAGTTAGCGTTATGGCTTTGCAGAAGTGTATTAATTTGCCTGATCGTTTCTGTTTCATTTGTGGTGAATATATAGTGTTGAATCAACAGCTGAATATTACAGACTTTGTAAAAAAAAGTATTCTTCGCTTACTTCGAACTAAAACTTGGAGATGAAAATAAAGTTTGGAACCTCATAAAGTGTGCAAACAGTGTTGTGAGAACCTCCAAAATTGGTTCAAGGGTAAGAAAAAAACTTTCCTTTATGGGATTCCTATGGTGAGAGCATCTGTTACTTTTGTTAATGCAATGTGAAACGGTATTATTCCAAATGGAAGCATTCCATTTCATACCCAAATCTTCACTCAGCAATTCATCCCAATCCCCATGGCACAGATATACCAGTACCCAAGGCCCCTGCTATCTTGGAAGAGATACTTAGCTCTAATGAAGGTGGAATCATACCTGTACCAGATGATGAATCAAGTTCTGACTTTGAAGATGATACAAGACCACATTTTTTTCCCCAGGAGGAGATGAAGAGACGTGAATCTTCCCAAAGATACCGGTGAGTTACTGGGATCAAGGATCAAAAGCAGGAGTTTAATGTTAACAGGAGTGGTTTTTTCATGGTTCAGACATTGTGAAAAGGAGTTCGTTCTTTACTTTGCCCAGGAAGACAAGTTGGCTTATTGCATCGATGTCGAAGGTTTGATGGATCAATTCAAAATCCAATGATTCAGCGCAATGGTGTCTATTCATAGCTTCTTCTTCAAAAAAAGTCTCAAAGCAGTTTTACTACACAATGGCGGTTTTTAAGCTTCCATCCCTGTAGGTCATTCCGTACACATGAAGGAAAGCTGTAAGAACTTGGAATTGGTTCTTCATAAACTTAAATATGAAGACCACGGTTGTGGGGATTTGAAGGTCTTGTGCATGCTGCTCGGACAACATGCTGGGTATGAGTTCAACACGCGGTACAGAGACCACACATAGAGTATAATCCTTGTATAAATATTTTATTTAAGCAAGTAAATAAGAACAAGTCAATGACACAAGATAAAAATAAACTACTGGAGACCACAATCAACAGGGACACTGTGACCAGCATAAACCAATGCCCAAATTTAAAGATCAGTGCTCCAACCTCAGAATAAATTAAATATAAAGTGTGAATAAAGAATAAATGCAAAAAGTTAAATTTTTAAGTAGCAGCTTTTACAAAAAAGTGCAATGTGCAGCATGTCCGTGGTGGACTATTTTGAAAAGCTAAAAGCCAACTTAACAGAAAATAAGAGGTGAGCAATACTTACAGTTAAATTGAACAGGCACGGTGCTGGTAACAGGAGGTCCCCGCCGCCCCAACGCACGTTTCGTATAGACTTCTTCAGGAGGCATGCGTAGGGGAGCGGGTTCCGGCTATTTAAACTAATTCCAGCCAATGGTGAACAGGGGCGGTACCTGGCGCGTGTCATGTGACCGCCGTCTTGTCTGACGGCGTTCGCTTGCCTGTGCTCCACCTCCACTTCTGTGAGGATCCCTGTGGTTGTCCTGGAGACGGCGCATGCGCCATGTATGTGGAAGCTTGGATGCAACTTACTCCATGTCAGTTCCGCTCTGCATATCGGCAGATAGGGGTGTGCTTAGTGTTGGATTAGTCTGTGGATGTTCTTCACCTGTTATATCTGTTCACCATTGGCTGGAATTAGTTTAAATAGCCGGAACCCGCTCCCCTACGCACGCCTCCTGAAGAAGTCTATACGAAACGTGCGTTGGGGCGGCGGGGACCTCCTGTTACCAGCACCGTGCCTGTTCAATTTAACTGTAAGTATTGCTCACCTCTTATTTTCTGTTAAGTTGGCTTTTACTGTAGCTTTTCAAAATAGTCCACCACGGACATGCTGCACATTGCACTTTTTTGTAAAAGCTGCTACTTAAAAATTTAACTTTTTGCATTTATTCTTTATTCACACTTTATATTTAATTTATTCTGAGGTTGGATCACTGATCTTTAAATTTGGGCATTGGTTTATGCTGGTCACAGTGTCCCTGTTGATTGTGGACTCCAGTAGTTTATTTTTATCTTGTGTCTTTGACTTGTTCTTATTTACTTGCTTAAATAAAATATTTATACAAGGATTATACTCTATGTGTGGTCTCTGTACCGCGTGTTGAACTTATGCCTTATTGAGTTTATGTCCTATTTACTTCTTGGGGCATTTTTGTTTTGTTGTTAATAACATGCTGGGTATGCCAAATACCATTGTTTGTCTGTGGGACAGTCGAGACCGACAAAAAAATCACTGGACCAAGAAGAGTTGGCAGCCGAGGGTGCTCACAGTTGGTGAAAAAAAGTCCTCTGAGAAACTTTGGTACCTCTCTATAAAGATCGTGTATCACTTCTCCACATTAAATTGGGCTTAATGAAGTATTTTATAAAATCACTTCCAAGAGATGGGAAATGCTTCAAATAATTGATCACCAAGTTTCCTAGCCTCTCTGAGACAAAATTGAAGGAAAGTGTGTTTGTTGGACCAGACATTAGAAGGCTTATAGCTGATAAAGAGTTTGTCAATACCATGACAGATTCTCAAAAAGAAGGGTGGATGCATTTATAAAGGTGAAACGTTTAGGCAATAAAGACCCTGACTGCAAAAAGATCGTCGGACGAATGCTGAAAGCATTTCAAGCTTTAGGTTGCCTGATGAGTTTGAAAGTGCATTTCCTCCATTCCCACCTTGACTAATTTCCTGAAAATTTGTGAGCAGTGAGTGAAGAGCAAGGTGAACGATTCCACCAGAACATTAAAGAGATGGAAAGAAGATACCAGGGAAAATCGAGCATTACAATGATGGCAGACTACTGTTGGATGCTTCAGAGAGACATTCCAGATGCTACTCACAAGCATAAATGTACCATGAGGAGCCTCACAGGGGAAAAAAAAAATCAATTTTAGTGAGTGTTAGTGAGTAGGGATGGGCGAACCCGAACTGTAAAGTTTGGGACCGTACCTAGCGTTCGGTCACACGGTCCCGAACACGGGTTTCCATGGGAAATTCGTGTTACAGTTCAGGTCCAGTTCGGACTGTAAAATACCCCAATAATAAACATTAGAATTATACCTACCTGTCCAGCGACGCATCCTCCCATCCCGCTGTCTCCAGGCCGCATCTGCAGCCACTCATTACCTTCTGCCGGTATTCACTGCGCTCAGCAGTTACCGCACGAACACTGCCGGAAAAAGTGGAAGACTGCCGAGTGCAGTGAATACTGCCGGCAATTAATTAGCGGCCTCGGAAGCAGATGCGGCCGGAAGACAGCGGGACGGTAGGACGCATCGCTAGACAGGTAAGTATAACTCTAATGTTTATTATTAATTTTCTCCTTTTTTTTACTGCCCCCCTGTCCCATCCCATATAGTCTGAGTTCGGGGTTCGGACGCAAGTTCGTGTCATGTCTGGCCCCGAACTCGAACTTTACAAAAAACTTGGGCGGACCCGCCGATCTCAAACATCGGGGGGTTCGCCCATCACTATTAGTGAGCTCATTTCAGTTAAAAAATGATTTTCATGAAAAAATTTTAATAAAAAAATAATTTTATAAGTCTATTTTCATTTATTTTGTGGTATGGTCTTTTTTAACATAGTTACCTAAAGTGTCAGGAAACATGATGTCCTATTACAGAACAGAGGTGATTTTTAGAATCAGCGCACTCAAAAACATAAAGATTACCTGGAATAACCAAAACAGCTCTTGAAATTTTATGTTATGCAGACCTGTGTAGTTGTTCCCTTTTCGTTGTTTTTACCGTTCTTCACTTTCCATCTCCTTTTATTTATTTATTTTTTTACTGTTTACTTTAAATATGTATAATAAAAATGTAAATGTCAAAATAGCAAATGCCATATAAAAAATGTATTTAATATGAACCAGACTTAAGTAATATGTTGTTTTCTGATGTTACATTCCTTTCAATAAATTATAATGCAATGATCATAAATCTCACGACTCTGAATGTGTCACCACTAGCAGAATATCATAATATCTTTCTATATTTTGCCCTGGTGCATGATGGATGTGATCCTCAGAAGTAATTAACTTATGAAGTGTGTTCACTATAGCAGCCATTGTTAAGGACATTCTTGAATTTTTCTTTCGACTTTCAATCCTCGGTGAAGAACTCTATAAATTCTTGACTGCTTTTTAATCTTGAGAGGTCGTAGCACCCAGTGCACATTATGAGTGAGGTTCCAAAGTTCTATTTCATTTCTACGATCCGTTCATCAAAGCAATGTTTTTCAATGCTTCTCAAGACTTTTCTCATTTCCTTAGTTTTTTTACTAAACGGCACAAATAATTTTTTTGTGTCCCTGAAAGTTTTCATAGCAATAGCCAGGTTGTGCCATTTTATAACAGATGGTTGCAATTTTCAATTTTCAGAATTTATTTAACCCTGTGTTACAAAACAATATACTATGAGAAATATTATATTGAAATCTTGTTGAAATTCATATTTCCAAGGAAATAGTTGTGTAAAATAAAAAAAAAGTCATAAAAAGGTGATTGCTTAATTTTGGAATTGGTTTGTACTTATATGTGGTAGTGTTATTAGCAATTCAATAGAGAAAAAGCAAAAGTAACAATTACCAAACTTTGTCTACTGTACTAGAATGAGGACAATATTACATTTTGTATGTAAATGGCTTAGATATGGGTTTTCCATAAAAGAATGTCACCTCCACAAGGATAAGTGGGGGAACTACTACTACATCTGATGAGGTGGTCACTGGCTGCTGCATCCTGGCATCCATATTTTTCTACTCATTGTCCTCTATTTCTTGTATCCTAATGGCTACATTAATACTTATTACATACTTATTACATACTTGCCAACTTTTGCTGTTTTAGACCCTCTACACCCTGATTACTGCCCCTGCCGCCTTGCCCATCGAAGACTGGACTTCATTTGTTGAAGGAACATTCTTCTGGAAGTGTTGCTTTTCGAGAGGGTTCAAGAAGCACCTGGAAGATTAGCCAACTCTTTGCTTAAATAGACTATGTCAGCACAGAATGACTGTTCAAACTAAGTCCCGTCCCTCGGTGTTTCATGGTGGAGCCATTCATTTAAATTCATCTTCCCACCTAATTATTTCCCCTCTATCTCCACCCCCGTTACTTGATTGACAGCTATGGCTTCATAGAGCAAGAGAAGGGTGGAGATAGATGGAAAACAATCAGGCGGGAAGGTCAATTTTAAATGATTGATCCCACCATGAAACACTGAGCATCTGTACATGGTTTGAACAATCATTCTGCGCTGACAGAGTCCTTTAAATCAGACTCTGATTCAAACGTAAAGGGATTTTCTCATCTCCAAGATCCTATCCCAATGTTTAGTAGGTTTAAAAATAATATTAGGTAATATCTTCAATTACAAATGTAGTATAGTTCTTCTGATTCACTATGTCGCTTAACCCATGTGTAGGGCATTGCTGTAGCTTGAGTATCCATGGTTATGACCACTAACAGCTACCTAACTGTCATATGAGTGGTTGTAACCATGGATAAATAAGCTACTGCAATGCCCTGCACAAGGCATTAGTGACATAGCGAATCAGAAGAACTATGCTACATTTCTAATTAGAGATATTTAATACTATTATTATTATTACACCTACTACATATGGGGATAGGATCTTGGAGATAGGAATACCCCTTTAAGTTTAAGAAGTCATCTTCCAAGTAGTAAATCAGGGTGCTGAGGTGTTGGTGAGTTGAAGTCAGTTCAAATTCCCTTGTAAATACAGACATGTTGTTATCAGTTTGTGTGAGACATATAAATGTATGGTATACTTCAAAACCAGTGACGATCCTTTACTTGGATAGAGAGGTGGTTACAGGGGTTATTTGGGTCTGATTTATTTTTTTATTATGGGCCTAAAAACTGATAGTTAGGTAATTGCTAAATACCTTTACCCGCTGTCGATCTGTGCTGGAACAGAATGTTCACAGACCACCCCTGCCAGCAATTCTGTGGTTTCCACTGAAGTCACGTTGGCAGAGCAGAGACGTCTCTTCTGGCCTCCTCTGTTGATGGGCCTCATTGTTGACAACTCTACCTAACTGCGGGAGCCTGCTTTCAATCAACATGACGTCGACAGTTACGAGCTGTCGACAGAGCAAAGACTGAGAAATGCCAGTATCTACGTGAATCGGAAGAGTGATCTTAGCCACAAGACTTTGGCTACTCTCTGGAGCCTGAGAGCAGCAGCAAACGGATAAGTGCTGCCAGCTACAAGATGGAGGCCAGGGAAAACCGGCCAAGTATGGTCGGAGAAGAGACCAGGACTACCAGGGATGGCTTAAAAAACTGTGTCGGTAAAATATAAATGTTATGGCTTCTCGAAGAATGGGAGGAAACAATGAGGGTATGTGCACACGTCCGGATTTCTTGCAGAAATTTCCTGAAGAAAACCGGAAATTTTCTGCAAGAAATCCGCATTTTTTTTTTGCGTTTTTTTTCCGTTTTTTTAGCGTTTTTTTAGCATTCTGCAAGCGTAATTAGCTTGCAGAATGCTAAAGTTTTCCAAGCGATCTGTAGCATCGCTTGGAAAACTGACTGACAGGTTGGTCACACTTGTCAAACATAGTGTTTGACAAGTGTGACCATCTTTTTACTATAGATGCTGCCTATGCAGCATCTATAGTAAAAGATAGAATGTTTAAAAATAATTAAAAAAATTAAAAAAATGGTTATACTC
This sequence comes from Ranitomeya variabilis, assembly GCF_051348905.1. NCBI lineage: Eukaryota > Metazoa > Chordata > Amphibia > Anura > Dendrobatidae > Ranitomeya > Ranitomeya variabilis. The sequence continues at coordinate 56,792,522 of NC_135235.1, read as the reverse complement.
ACCTGCAGGCGTCCGTTCCTATAGATGCCGGTGTGGTTCAGGACCTTCCATGACGTCGCGGTCACGTGAGCGGTCACATGACCGGTCTCGACCAATCACAAGACCGCGACGTCATCGCAGGTCCTTCACCGCACACCAGCTATAGAAACCGAAGCGGCAGCATGCAGCGGAGAGGCGGGAAGACATAGAAGGTGAGTATAGGACTATTTTTTATTTTAATTCTTTTTTTTTGGACCAATTATATGGTGCCCAGTCCGTGGAGGAGAGTCTCCTCTCCTCCACCCTGGGTACCAACCGCACATAATCTGCTTACTTCTCGCATGGTGTGCACAGCCCCATGCGGGAAGTAAGCAGATCAATGCACTGCTAGGTGTGCGGAATTCCGCATTTTAATGAACATGTTGCTTTTTTTTCCGCGATGCGATTTTTTCGCGGAAAAAAAGGCTACATTTGCACAAAAAATGCGGAATACACTGAAAATAATGGGAGGCATATGTTAGCGTTTTTTTCGCGTTTTTATCACGTTTTTATAGCGAAAAAACACGGAAAAAAACGTGAAAAATACTGAACGTGTGCACATGGCCTGAAAGTGCAAAAAGCGGTTAGAAAACCATCTGATTGGGAAAGTTAAAGCAGTTGTCACCTTTTCACAACTTTTTACAGTTGATAACATCTTGTCCTACTATTATTGGGTTGACGTCACTGTCGTCTTCAGGAAAGCACGGGGAGCAGTGAGCTTCTGATGATTGACAATTCGGGCCAGTAGCATCGATTAGCGGCTGGTACAAACCCAGCACGCTGCAAGCAGAGGTAGCTAGCGTTGCATCTTTTTCATTGGAAGAACACAAAGGTACTGACGTTGGCTGAATCCAGCCATCTTTAGAGCTGTATTTTCCAGCTCTGTAGCAAAGAGCTTGCAAATGCTGCACTCCTTGCCTAAAAAAGCAGCCATCTCTGAAAAACTGAAGAGGAAAATGGCGACCTAGGCAATGAAAAATTCTATCAGAGACCCTGATTCCAGTGATGTGCTATTGACTGGGCTGCTTGCTGTCATTTTGATAAACATCTCTGCTTCATCTGCTGTACATCTACCAGTTCTCTGACTACTGAGCTCTGTATAACCCCACCCACACCACTGATTGGCAGCTTTTTGGTTATGCACAGTGTAGACAGATGCCTGTCAATCAGTGGTGTGGGCGGGGTTATACCGAGCTCTGCGTTCAGAGAACTGCTAGATCTGCAGCAGATAAAGTATGATTGTAATCAAAACTACAGCAAGCAGCTCAGTAGGTGAGGCATCACTGGAATCAAGGTACATCATTCTGCCGTCAGATGGGGTAGCAAGAATCTGCTGACAGATTCCCTTTAGGAACGGAGAGGATTTTTAATTGAAAGGCTGCTTTGTTTTTAGAAGCACTTTGCAATTTTACCCATTTACGATAATTTCAAAACCCATTTTAAGACAACGAGCATCACCAGAGGCCAAATAAATCATTACACATGGCATAACCTTAGAAGTCAATGTGCTGACCATGCTTGGATTTGTTCTTCGTCCTAGTCAACTTCGTATGGTAGCAAACTGCTAATCCACTTTATTCCTCTTCGTGTATCAAATATCAGGAATGTAATGGACTGTTGGAAGGTGGAACCTAAAATCACAGCATACGTCTCCACAGAAGCTTTATTTTATTTTCTTTGAGTACATTTGCTACATTTCTTCATTTAGGAGATACCTGGAAATCTATTTTTCTTCTCTGGTCTGGTTAAAATCTCAGCTTCGTATCACGAGAGGCAATAACAATGTCACAGGTTGAGATGGTGTGGATTTCAGAAGTGTTGATTGGTGCGAAGGTGTTGAATTTGTTTGTAAAAGTCACATTTATATCTGCTAAAACCACACGGGCAATGACTCCCATGTTTGCCCATATACAATAATCTGCACAGTAACATAATATGTATTTATGTTTAAATGAGAGTAGAAAATGTTTAGCTGTGCTAACTATAGATCAAAAGGACCCTTACGATATGTTCACATTATGTTGGGGCCACACGTTAGTGTTTCCATCTGAAGTCATGAAAAATAGGATTTGGACAGACCCCCTGATGCACTCATTCACTCTAATGAGGGGGCAGGAGTAACTTTGTGCTCTCCCTTTGTCTCTTTGTCGGTAGTGTGCATCCTTTATAAGGCGGGTACAAAAGCTTGGACGAGATGGAGCCACGAAGAGGTGGCCCAAATGTAAAGCCTTGGTTAAAAGGCTTTTTCCTAGAACGAGTGCCACTTTTTTCCATAGGATGTGTCTATAATCACATTGCAGACATATACTCAGTAGCCCATATAGAGAAAGGATTGCACATAGAAGAACCAATGGATATCATAAAATAATTTTTATTACACAGCTTGTATTAAAATATATATATTTGTGACAATAGTATAGGATGATAAGACAGTGAGAACTACCAATAGTGGGCCAGACTGGCCATCTGGCAATTCTGGCAAATGCCAGAAGGTCTGGTCATGGGCTGCCTTGTCTGCTATGTTGTTAACAGAATCAGTGTTCTCAAGACACCAATACTGTTAAGAGTTGTAATGGAGCACAAAGTCGCTGACTCTGTCCCTTACCCCAGCAAGCCATGGGTATCATTAGAAATATTGGTCTTGTAGAAAATCTTCCTTTCCTCCATCCAGGGTAATATTAGTAATATATCCCATCTGGTTCATGTGGACGGGGACAACATGGGCCTGTGTGATTTCAAATGCCAGGACTGAATTTCAGCCCCAGTCCGTACCTGAGTGGAACCAAAGGTCAGAGACAAAAAAATAAATAATGAATCCAAATACCCACACCAAACAACAGTTGTATACATATATCATAATTAGATATTACGCCAGTATAAAACTAGGTAAAGCCACTGGTGAGTATCACCAAAAGATAGTGGAAAATGGAAGGGTAAATAGAGGACAGTGGTAGAAAACAATTACCTTAGACCTGCGATGCCACAACCCCTACGCGCGTTTCGGCTTGTGTGCCTTCTTCTGTTGAATATCTTATCATCTATACTATTGTAACAGATATATTTTTTTAATACAATTTGTTTAATAAAAATTATTTTATGATATCTTTTGGTTCTTCTATGTGCAATCCTTTCTCTATATGGGTTATTGATTTTCTTGCACTGGACTTCTTATAATTAATTCCCTGAATGGGCACAGGAGTTCATAGTTGTTCAACACTGTGCATTGTTGTCTACATCTGTATATCAGAATATAGTAGATACATTGCCTTGTAAAGTATTCATACCCCATGAACTTTTCTGCCTGTTTTTCACATTACACCCACAAACTTAACCCTATTTTCTTTGTATTTTACATGATATACCAATACAAAGCAGTAAGTATTTGTAAAGTATAAAGGAAATAATTCATATTTTATAAATATTATAAAAATATTAATCTGAAAATTGTGATGTACATTTGTATTTAGCCCTCCTGTAGTCTGAAGTATTTATAAAGTGTAAAGGGAATAATACATCATTCATACTTGTTCTATATAAGTTCTATATAAATCTCAAAATTGTGATATGCATTTTTATTCATCCCCCTGTAATCTGAATTGTCTGAATTGGATCAGTGATGTTAAAAGCTGTGCCATCAGCAAAGTATCTTGCTATCAGGGACACCCCAGGTGTACAGGTTTCAACTGAGAAACCAAATTAAGCATTCAGCCCAGTGCCAATGTCGGAAGCAGGATGTTGCGTGATGAGGCGGTTTGTACTGGCAACATACAACTCTGATTCAGTGTGGCTCCTTCACGGGTGCCTTATTACTGCGAGGAAGAAAGGCTGGCAATCTACATCCGTATTATGCCAAGAGAACTTGATAGAGAGTACAACTGAAGGAATTTGATATAGTGTTGGAAGATGCACCCCTAGGTCGGAAGGCATTCAAGAAGCTACTGGGGAAGAGCCGATGGTCTACCTGAGTATGACCAATGCTCATGATGGGCCAGGGTCAAAGCCGCAAGGATGTCTTGGTGCTGATATTGCTTGGTCAAAAGAGAAGATCAAAATCTGCAGAGATCTCATAATGTTCGGAACTTGGAATGTATGAACCATGAACCAAGGCAAACTCGACATTGTCAAGGCTACAATGGACAGAACAGCTTACTTGGAATTAGCAAACTAAGATGGACTCAATCCAGACATATCCAGTCAAATGAACATTTGGGGAAGAATGGCAGAGATCTTATATAGACAGGTGTGCGCCTTTCCAAATCAAGTCCTATCAGTTTAATTAAACACAGCTGGCCTCCAATGAAGGAGTAGAACCATCTCAAGGAGGATCACAAGGAAATGGACAGAATGTGACTTAAGTATGAGTGTCTGAGCAAAGGGTCTGAATACTTATGACCATGTGATATTTCAGTTTTTCTTTTTTATTAGATTTGCAAAAATTTCTACATTTCTGTTTTTTTCAGTCAAGATGGGGTGCAGAGTGTGCATTAATGTGAAAAAATGAACTTTTTTGAATTTACCAAATGGCTGCAAGGAATCCAAGAGTGAAAAATGTAAAGGGGTCTGAAAACTTTCTGTACCCACTGTATGTAAAATTGATTGCATAGATAGGATAAGTATTTTTTCTGTGTGTGTGTATATATATATATACAGATATAGATATATACAGTATATACACATACACAGAAAGAATACTTATCCTATCTATGCAATCAATTTTACATAGATCTATGGGCCTTACTGTACACATAAGGGGAACAGCAGTTGCAGTTGCTCAAGGACCCCAATATTTAAGAGGGCTCAATCGCCCTTCTGCCACATCAAATACACATATTGCAATTTTTTCTTTTAGAACTTTTTATAATTTTTTTACTTTTTTTTTTCTAATAATAACACTTTCTGGAGATCCCTAGAGAACATAGGCGAATTTTTTTTTTGCTCCTTAATATCTGTACATGTGGAACATATCCAAAGGGATTTTGAGCAGCTAGTTAATGTGGTCTGTCAGAATCCTAAAAAGGGATTTAATGGAACCATTTCTTGATTTTTAGTTAATATCAGTCATAAGCTACTTTCCCTCAAACGGTTTAGATCCTAAATTCCCTTGAAAGTAATGAAGTATTCTGCCTGTGGGATGTGAGCATTGCTTTCTGTTTTAGGACTTATGTACGGATGACTGAGGGTCTGATTTTTATGTTTTTTTTAATATACACGACCAAAATAAAAGTGGAACGGTGGGTTCTGCATGAATTATATAGATGAGCCATATTTTAGTATGTGTAGTGTTTCTCCATGGTTCAAGCAATGGGGCACACAAATAAAATCTTTCAGCATCTTATGTAGAACTGGGAACAGTACATTGCTTTGAAATTATGCTAATCCTGAAACCTCCTGTGTTCTCTCCTCCTCCATCTCTCTCGACTCATTTCCATACACTTTCAATCCTTTCACACTTAAATACCCATTGCAGTGAATTATAGTGTTTAAGATGAGTCGGGTTAGGACATTTTTAATATATTTTGCTTTTTGCACTAAATATTCTCAGTATCATTTTACTTTTTTTGACCTTTTTATAGGACACAGATTAGAGTCATATTAATACTATATTATTAGATGCAAGAAAGCCTTATGTGCACTGCAGTGACGGTATGGCAGCACATAGAGCCGTAGACGGCACGTACTGTGGAGCCGCGGGGACCCCATGTGCTGATATATCATACTCCATTGGGTGCTATGTAGGACATATTGTCCCATGGAAGTAATGCTAACCCATGCACTCCTATGGTTATTCTACTACAGCTCTGTACAGCAGAGAGTTGTGATACAGCCCTGATGCTACTACCTAAGACCCCTGGAGGCTTCATCTGGTTTAAAAAATTCTCCCAACTTAAATGCTCAATATTTCTTTCAGTAGAGGGCAGTGTTAGATAGTGCTTCTATATTCAACAACAGTTAGGTATGTCCAACGTTGTATAAAACTTTCTTTTAATAGTCCCAGAGCATCTTAAATACAAAAAAAGTAACTTTGCAATGGAAACAGCTCACTAAAGGACATAAATTCAAAAAACATACCAAAACATGACATTTTTTAACTTTGCAATGGGTCTTAAAGGAGTTGTGTGGTGTAAAACTACAAGTCTTCAGACTTGTGAAACTTCCCATTGTGCGCACTGCGAGCTGTGAGAACTCTCCAGAGCCAATGTCAGGAATGGCAGTCATATGGCCGCTAGTATGTGATATGCATATTCCCAGCCACATTCCGACTAGATGGGTTCGGTCACATTCAATGCAAGTGTATTGAGAGAGGCTGGAAACAGTCCAGTTGGACTGTGGCCGGGAGTAAGAATATCACATGTTTGTTGTCACATGATCATCGTTCCTGGCTCTGACACCAGAGAATCTTCACAGCGCAGTGCACGTGTCTGCTATCCCAAAGTGGCTGCATCATCCACATGATGTCCCCCAATATCCCTCCCGCACAGGCGCAGTTCTCTCTATACTGCTAAGGGCAGAGCAAAGTATTGTAGTGAGCATGTGCAGGCTTCACTTCTGGGTCGCCAGTGCTCTTTGGAGTAGATAAGGATCTGGTAGTTTGAATAAAGCAATTGAGCTGGGTGTTCATTTGTATTGGGGCGTTTGGAGAGATAGTTGTCAAATGTATGTAGCCAACTGTATTACAGTCTCATCACAGGCAGGATTATAACATAAATTAATATCAGTATTATTAAACTAGAAGCAGATAATCCTGAATCCCACCATTGATAATAAAAGATGTCACAGCTCACCTCCTCCTCATTCTTGAACAGTGACCTCTGCGCAGATCACAGCACATGACCCCAGCACTCACCACAGAGGTCAGTGAGTCGTCTTCGGAACATTTCCCCTTAGTCCGTGTAGCTGCTGTAAAGCAATATATCCGCACGATCAGAAGAAGGGAATAAAATAACATTTATCCTCTAAATATGGATAAGAAAACATAATCTGTTTAATTTGTTTTTAATTAGTAACACACTGCAGTTAAGAATTGCCATGCTGCCCCTCGCTCCTCGTAAACATAATTCACAAAAACAACTTTTATTCGATCGTGAATTTGTTTTCCACCTGCACTGACTGAGAGAGCATTGAAGAAGAAGCCACTAGTTTACAATAGCCAGTACACCTTCAATGGTGGCCTAGTAGAAAACATAAGTGGATTTTTGGATTTGCAAAATTAGGTAAAACTATTCAGTTCATGGTAATAGAAGTAGCATTTGCAGATCAGCAAATTGCTTTGAGATGTTTTGAATTCCCTCGAATTTCATCAAAATTTGGATTTGCCAGAGTGTTTGCAACACGATTAGCATGAGCCGTTGACCACTATTTTGTTGGATTCAAAAGGGCAGGGGTTATGAAAATGTATTAAAATTATTACTCACCTGAATCTAGCTTTTCTTTTTCGGTCAAGTCATGGTGGTGATCTTCACTGGGCTATCTTTGGCTTCTTCTGGAACTTATCATATTTGGTGTTAACTGGCTAAGCAATGTCATCAAATATGTCATGTGACATCAAAATGTCACAGCAAGTTAGTGCAGGAGATGCCAAGGTTGCTGGATAGTGGAAGATGACAAAGAAAGCCCAGTCTGTGACTGCCAAGGTGACCAGAACAAAAATATCATGGGCCAATTCATCAAAGCTTTTATGCCACAAAAGCTTCGAAAAGTTGCACATTTTTGCTCTACACAAAGCTGTATAAGACAATCCTAGATTTTTGTTTTCATGCCTCATTGCATCATCTGCCAGAATTGGCAGAGTTGGGACAGAGTGTGGTCACTCACGCCCATTTGATTTATGAAAAGAGGCAATAATCTCTTATAGATGTAGTTCTGGCTTGAAAAAGGCCAAATGTGGCAGAAACATTGCCTTTTGTTGCTGCTGTTATGGAATTTTAAGGATGGGATAAAAGTTATGCTTTTCCACATAAGAATTGAATTTACCAATGCTGCGTTAGAACCACCCTCTGGATGGAGTAATGCCATTTTTTACACCAGAAATACTACTCTAGTTTTTGTTTGGAATAGCATTTCTGGAGAGTTGTGTAACATGGCGTGGGTCGGTAGCCATGGGCAAGGTACTGGCTGGGTGTGTGGACTAGTGCTGTGAGGGCACTACTTCTATGCAGACTGCCTGTCACCGATGTTACTGGTTTGGCAGGACCAAGTGTTGGACAGTATCATGGTTCACACCGTGCTGCCAACACTAGGTCATGGATCCCAGCAGTATGTCAGGGATCCTGGGTAGGATATCTTTATCGTCCCCACTACTCACACCAATTCGTAGCGAACCAGGGTTGTTTGGTACCCCTGGTTCCCTCTGAAGGGGATTTATCTATATCCCACATCCCAGTTCCGGTTTGGAACCTGCAGCTCTCTGGCACCCCCCTTACCCTCAGGTCAGTCTATTTACTGCACCTAGGGTAATTAGTCGCCAGAAAGGCTGCCTGCTATGTACTGGCTATTGGGCATGCTACAGCGAGGGCGATATAACTACTCCCACACAGGCAGGAACAATAATTATCAATGCCGCCGGTTGCTGCAGAGATGCCCGATTGCACAGGACAAGGTATGCCGCCACCAGCTCCGATTTCACCAAAGGTTAACGGGTCTGGAGCCAACCCAAATCAGTAGCGTAATTCATCTCAGAGGACATAGTTCATATAGAGCAGAAGAGACAAGCTAGTAAAATTATATGTTTTACTCTGTAAAAGATAGACAGTATTTACAAAAGATTAAAAAGATATTATAAAGGGGACGATCATATATACATTGCAACTACAAAAAATATAAGGATTAAAATTGAAGATTACACTCACATTTTGCTTAAGTCATTGCAGGCTAACCGTGCTGTTTGAGGATCCAGACATCACAATGCATGACAAAGGGTCTTTGTGCATTAAGGTCCCAGGCAAGAATGAAGGCTGGGCTAAGTACAGGAACTTATTCTTCTGGGCTTCTGACATCACTAAGGGGCTGAGTAATGATATGCACTGCTCTGATAGTTATTTACGTTTTCAAGCCCTCACACAAAGGAATTCCTAGGGTTGGTAAGGGGAGGGGAATGAGTGACTTTACAGGATTGGCCACTGCAGTTTAAAAACCACACCCCGCTCACACAGTAGTATCCAGTTACAGAGTGTCTCTGCCCTAGGCTTTGTCTTTGGATGGTTGAATGGGGAGGGGAAAAAAAGGGGGGTCGCAGCTGCACTTGTGCCTGTGACATGGTACTCTCTAGAACTTAACTCACAATATGCACAATATGACATTTTTGGCATTATCGTGACAGACAGTTCAATGAGGGAGACCACCAGTCAAAAGTAAACTAAACACCTCTCCATTACCCGTGGGCTTGATGTCACCAGACAATGCAAAGGGTGACATCAACCCCACAAATATGAACCCCACTTGCCACCGCTACAGGTCAAGTGGGAGGAACTGGGCAAAGCACCAGAATTAGTGCATCTAATAGATGTGTCTTTTCTGGGGTAGCTGTGGGCTCATATTTTAGGCTGGGGGGTCAATATCCATTGCCCCTTACCAGCCTGAGAATGCCAGACCCCTCCAGTCAGCTTTAGCTTGGCTGGTTTTAAAAAACACAGGGAAACACATGCCTTTTTTTCCATTTATTTATTTATTTATAGCGCAGGCGGTGGGTGATGAATACGCCTCTCAGCCGCCGCTTGCTCTCACTGGATTTTAGCAGCAGCAGGTGTAGGCTGACGGGAGTAATAATTCCATCAGCTGCCGACTGCTGCCACTGTTTCACGGATGACAGAGGCTGCAGACCGTTGCACTGCATCTGTCTGCAAAAGGTCTCAGCAGTTTGCTTTGCATACTTCTGCCTGGTCCTTCTGACACTAGGACCCAGTGGCTCCCTCCCCTGGCACTAATGGTTACACCTGGATCTGGGTGTTTATAACTCCCAACTTGCTGCTGGGAGTTGTGGGTGATGTTTTAAGGCTTGGAGCAGCAGCATTCAGCTAATGTTTTCTTTGAGGTTTGGAGGATGTTGGGATTTCTCTCTGAGTCTACTCCAGCTAAGTCCTTGTTTTGTGTATCCTAGCTGTCTTTAGCAATAGTGTGGATTGACTAGTGCTCATCCTGTCCTTCCCAGTGCAGGGCTTATTGCCAGTTCAGGCAGGGATTAGGTATCCTGCTAGGCGATAGGTGCGGAACCTATATAGGGACGATAGGGCTGACAGGGTGATGTTAGATCTTTCTAGGGGTCTCCACTCCCCCCTTCCTAATGTTTGGTTCCCTTTGTGTTGTATTTAGTCTGTCTTACACTGCGCGTGACACACTGTTATCAGTTGAATTTAACTGTCATCATTCTCCCTTGCTCGCGCTGATTGCCGGCAGAGCAGGGGAGAAGGATGAGAGCTGTATTTAGCACCCGGCTCCAGGGAACAGCGCTAAATGAACCACTGCTTCTCAGGTGCCACTGCGTTTCACAATGATGACATCCCTGTGTATCATCAGTGCTCACGTGTGCAGGACATTTTGGGGCCCGTGCTGCTGGTAAAAAATGGACATATTAGCGTGTTTTGCCAAAGGACACATGGTCCGTGGAAACACACTAACATGTGCACAGACCCATTGACTTGAATGTGTCTATATGTGTAAGTTTCTCTGGTACATGTGAAAGCCCAAATTCAGTGGTATATATCAGTATATAGAAACCAACCAAAAAGCAAATAACTAAGGTCTAGTATTCCACAAAGAAACCAAAAAACTAACAGAGACCTAAAAGGATAAATTTTAATGCAATAATTAAAACAAAAAAAGAGACCACATAAATACCATATAAACCAATAGTAGAGAGCCTGTAGGGTCTCTGGTACCTGATGTATGATACCGATATAAGTATAGGAAGGGACTAGGGAAGATAGAGGTGCCTTTCCCTACATAAATTCCCTTCCTGACAGCGGAGGTTGGCACCCTGGGATATGATATGGCGCCCCCGCTCAACGTAGACTGACCCTGAAGACCCTAAACAGGTCTCCCTACCAAAAGCCACCACCATAAACACACCACAAAAAAAGAAAGAAAAAAGTGTGATAATATACACTAACAGTGCTGCTAATACTGGCTGTTGGTGCAAAGATAGCACAAGTTAGCTTGTATTTACTTAACTCTGGCGTATAGTGTGAGCTGGAGATGGTTATTTTTAGAGAGATTGAATAATAACAATAGTGTGTTCAGATGTTGCACATAACTAGCCTCCTCTTATATTTTGTATAAACAATGCAGAGGAGAGACAAACCAATCAGTTGTAAGGTATCCAAGATGTCTCAGATGTATTTACTTAAGTAATGAGGAAACCAATAACGTCACAAATCCCTCCATATAGTCTTAACTAGGGTTGAGCGACCTTTAGTTTTTTAGGGTCGAGTCGGGTTTTGTGAAACCCGACTGTCTTAAAAGTCGAGTCGAGTGTAATCGGCCGACCACCGTGCAAAGTTGGGTTTCGGCCGAAACACGAAACCCAATGAAGAAATTTTTTTAATATTATTTTTTAAATCTCTCTCTCTCTCTCTCTCTCTCTCCCCCCCTAAACGCTGATTTTCCACATCGCTCCCAGAATGCTCATTTTACACTTTGCACATCGCTGTAATGCACGCGAAAAAAAAATGCCTGTTGTTGTGTACGCCCCCTAACACCTACGTCAGCACTCTACCGCTCCTTCATTGGCTGCAAAAATGGCGCTAAACGCGTCATACGGAACGCGACTTTCGCGCCTAGATCGCGTATCGCATGGCCGACCCCACACAGGGATCGGGTCGGGTTTCATGAGACGCCGACTTTGCCAAAAGTCGGCGACTTATGAAAATGAACGACCCGTTTCGCTCAACCCTAGTCTTAACTACACACCACAATAATGCCCTCTGTGAAGGGGCACCCTCGCCAGAGATAAGATCAAAGATGCTTAGTGGCATCAACGCCAGAGAAGGAGAGCCCAACTGGTGGCGTCCTCGCCAAACAAAATGTTTCTAGCATATAGAGGCATCATCGCCAGAGATCTGATTCATCAATGCAAATAGCATCTCTGCTGAAACAAGCATGTGCTCCACATAACAATAAACATGTAGTCAAGCAGTATTTAAGTTAGACTTAGTAGCCAACATAATATCCAAATGGCGTAATAACAAGCCGCCAGCACAGCAGCACACGTGTATGGTTACAGTACACTTATCTCAAAGAGACGGATGTCTCGTCCCAACGTGTTTCGCCCCATAAGGAAGTCCAAAGGGGCTCATCAGGGGATGCCAGTCATAGGCATAGGCAGCGGGTAATACGAACGCTGCACGCGGTCCAAGAAAGCAGTGGGCGTGGGAGCGTTCCCACGGTATAAGCGTGTTAAGCCCAGAAGTGACTTAAACACTTCCGGTGTGCGCTTGGAGCGCAGTGAGTGCGCATGCCCCAGATGCTCAATGCGCAGTGCCGTGCTGCGCAGATAGTGGCAACAGTACCTACGATGCTTCCAAGGTATGCCTGGAGCGCCGTTACTGCGCATGCCCAAAATCATCATTGCGCGATGTCATTACTAAAAGTGGCTCCAATATATGCCGCTATCCCCCGTGCATATGTCCACACTTTTCCTTGCAGACTGTAGAGCAGCGCAAATGGAGGAAAACAGACGTTTTAATCACGTCAAGCTATTTAGCCATGCGCAGTGACCTACTGTGCCAGTAAAGGTAGTGCCAAAGTATCACAGTGTGTTTAGGTATCTCAAAGATGAAAAGGCACTCCACTTGAAAATTAAAATAAAAATACCAGCAATATATGCCGGGTAGGGATAGATCAAACTTATCATAAACGACAAGGCCAAATGAGTAGATCTCTAAAGTCAAGTATGGGCACATACGTTAACATTTGGGTATAGCTATGGAACTGGTGGTAACACAAAAATATAAGTACCCCCCTTAGTCAATCCTAATGGGGCACAAATAATACATCAAGGTACGGCATGGGGGCATGTACACAGAACAGCCATAATAGTAAAACGCTCGGATGAGCCACTGCCATAGTGTAATCATGATAGAACATGAACCACGTACGGTAAATGGTCCAATAGTATTTTAAAAAATAGCAAGAGACTCTCTCTTGAGTGAAAAATCAATACGTGACGTCATGGTCTGTAGGGACCAATGTAACGTTAGCAAGACACAATCCTGTACGGAATAACCAGATTTATATAAAACACCCAAAATTTAATTGCTCATTTAACCCCCCCGGACTGACAGATTCCATCAAAAAAATCCATCTGGTCTCCCTCTGGATAATCTTTCTGTCCCAGTTACCCTGTCTCTCAGATTGAGGAACCATCTCGATAGCTCTAAATGAGATACAACTCACATCACCAGCATGAACCTCATTGACATGGCGTGCCACAGGGGTATCATGCTGATGTATGATATCCCCAATGTGTTCCCCTATCCTCACTATAAATTGTCTTTTTGTTTTGCCTATGTAGTTAAGGGGGCAGGTACATGTACACAGGTAAACGACCCCCACTGTTTTACAGTTGGCAAAAGACCTGTTGTGGAAGATTCTGCCCGTGACGACACTGGTAAATGTTTTGCTAATTGTGATAAACTTGCAAAACATGCATGAGCCACATCTAAATGTTCCCTGCTCCCGGCGATCAAGCCAGGTACCCATTGATTTTGGTGTGATGAAGTGGCTATGTGATACAAAGTCACGAACAGATCTCCCTTTTCTAAACGTAACAGAGGGTCGAGGTGAGATTATACTGCCTATGTCAGGGTCTACTTTAAGAATACCCCAGAACCTTTTGAGGATTCCCATGACCTTGTGATTTTGGTCATCGAATGTTCCAATAAGTCGTGTCATTTCATTGCCCTCGTCATGGACCCTCAGTATGAGGAGTTCGGTCCGGTTGCAGGCACTCGCCTGTCTACACCCCTCGTCAATAATCTGTGATGGATACCCTCGATCTCTGAATCTTTTTTTGAGGTTATTGGCCTTGGACTCAAATCCCTCAGGGATGAGCAGTTTCTTCTTAATCTTAAAAATTGTCCCTTAGGGATTCCTTTTTTAAAGTTGAGGGGATGATAACTTTCCCAACGCAGCAAGGTGTTTGATGCCGTGGGCTTCCGAAATATTGATGTACCCAGGTGCCCATCGGAACATCTTGATATATACAGATCAAGAAAAGAAATTCTATCTCCCCCCACCTCACACGTAAACTTGAGACCCAGATCATTAGTGTTGAGGTGTAAGACAAACCTCTCAAAGGAAGGACCGTCTCCAGCCCATAGGACGAGGATGTCATCAATATAGCGCCCCCAGAATAAAATTCTTGGGCACCATGTGACATCCTCGTCCCAAAAGATGACGGTATCCTTCCACCAGCCCAGGAGCAGATTGGCATAAGTGGGGGCACAAGGGCTCCCCATAGCTGTGCCCCTGAGCTGGTGGTAGAATTTACCGCTGAACAAAAAATAATTGTGTTCAAGAATAAACTGTAATAAATTGACCACCAAACTGTTGTGGGCCCGGAGATGAGTGCCCCTAGTTTTTAGGAAGTACTCAACTGCTTGGATGCCCTTATTGTGAGGGATACTACTGTACAAAGATTCAACATCAATAGATGCAATGATGGTATCTGAATCAATTTGTATATCTTCAATTTTGTTCAATAGGTCAGTAGTGTCCCTAAGGTATGATGGCAAAGCCGTAACAAAAGGGCGTAGTATATGGTCCAAATACACACTAACATTCTGGCAGAGGGCATCAATGTCCGATACTATGGGACGGCCCTTTAGAGGAGTGTAGCCCTTATGAATCTTTGGGAGTGAGTAAAATGTTGCAATGGTGGGAAACCTTGGGAACATAAAGTCAAATTCATTTTTTGATATTAGGCGACCATCTAGGGCTTCAGTCAAGATATCCAGCAGTATTTTAGAGTATGCTGCCGTTGGGTCATTTCTCAAAACCTCATAGGTCGTGGGGTCAGATAAGATCGATTTACAGAGTGTCACATATTGGTCAGTGTTAAGGATAACTACATTTCCACCCTTGTCGGATTGTTTAATTGTGATGTTGGTGTTCTTTTCAAGAGAGCTGAGAGCTTCCATTTCAAAAGGGGCCAGATTAGGATCAATGTACCTCTTCCTTGGATTAATCTTTTTTATTTCATCCATAACCAATTTGGAAAAAATATCAATATTCCTATAATCCCCTACAGGTGGCATCCGAGTGCTCTTATTTTTTAATGCAGAAAAAGGGCCCTCTCCTATACCCCTTGCACCTTCCTCATACAGTTCCACTAGGAGGTTCAAATCCGATAAGGAGTCTGGGGAAATACCTAGCTGTGCACATCTGTTGACATCATTATTAATGAAAAATTTCCTCTATTTTAGTTTCCTCAGGAAGAGATCAATATCCTTGGCCCAAGAAAAACAATCAAATCTGGTGGTTGGCACAAAAGACATGCCTGAGGCTAAAACCGATTTTTCAGCTGGAGACAGAGTATGAGCGGAGAGATTGATGATATGTTCCTTATCACTCGTGAAGCTTATCTTTTTTGGCCCGTTTGTACTTTGGTTCTCAGAAAGTATGGTGGAAGGTCCCTGTTCTCTAAAAAAGAGGCTGAGGATAAAGAGGAAGGTTGTGATGTGGGTACCCCATCTGTTGTGAATTCTGCTTTTGGGTTCCCTCCGGTGGTGGTAGGTGGTAATGCAGTTGTCCCTGAGTTGCAGTCCTGGTCAGGTGTTTTTGCTGATTGCAGTTCTGACTGGGGTATTTAGGTGTGTAGGATTCATTGGTCCTTGCCAGTTGTCAATTGTTGTTGGGAGGTGTTTGTCCTCTGCCTGGTTCCTCCTGCCTTTCTGCCAAATCAGCAAAGATAAGTGTCTGTTTTTTTTTCTGTTGCACACATCCTGTGTGCTTCATGATTCAGTGCTATTCTTTTGTGTTTTTTTGTCCAGCTTAGATTGTGTCAGTATTTTCTCAGTCTTGTTGGATTCTCTGGGGTTGCAGATATTCATTCCACGTCTTTAGTTAGATTGTGGAATTTTTTGTATTATCTGCTGTGGATATTTTTTGAAGGGTTTTAATACTGACCGCCTAGTATTCTGTCCTATCCTTTCCTATTTAGCTAGAGTGGCCTCTTTTGCTAAATCTTGTTTTCTGCCTGCGTGTGTCTTTTCTTCTCCTACTCACAGTCAATATTCGTGGGGGCTGCCTATCCTTTGGGGTTCTGCTCTGAGGCAAGGTAGTATTCCTATTTCCATCTATAGGGGTATTTAGTCCTCCGGCTGTGTCGAGGTGTCTAGGGTTTGTTAGGCACACCCCATGGCTACTTCTAGTTGCGGTGTTAGTTCAGGATCTGCGGTCAGTATAGTGTACACCTACTCCAGAGAAAATTTCATGCGGCTCCAAGGTCACCGGATCATAACACCCATCTACATCGTGTGTCGGCCCACCTGTGTTCCTTTGATATCGTCTTCCCCTGTAACCGTTGTCTTGCCATCTTCTATTATATCCCCTCCTAGGGTTTCCCCCCCTCTATAGTTGTTTTTAGGTCGTGCCCCTAGGGGTCTGAACTCAGTGTCAGAGATATCAATGTCAGAAGATGAAATATCCCCCGGGGGGTTGGTGTCTTTGGTAAATACAAACGCTCTTCTTTCTTTAAAGTCTGCCAAATCTCTTACGAAATGTCTATGCTTACGATCCTTCAGATTAATCTGATACTTTTCCACTGAGGTATTGAGAGTCGGTTCTCTGTTAGAAAACTCAGGGTCTGTCTTATGTTTCAAAGCCTCCTCTATTAGATCCTGTAAGATCTTAGTTGTCCTTTCCAGAGTGCTTTTTTCCTCTTCCAGCAGTATAGTCATAAACCGCACAGAGGACTGAATCGACTCTCTTTCCCACCTCTCAATCAGTGCGTCTGATCTAGATCTAAAAGCCGGTGTGATCTGTATCCTCAACCCCCTGGGTATTATATTTTGTTTAATATAATGTTCCAAAGATTGTACCTCCCACCAAGATTTGATGTTATTCTTATAGGCCACAAAGAGCTCTGAGAAAATAGATTTGAGGGACGGTGTATCAGTAGAATTAACAGTCGGGTTGTGTTCAGAGAAAACTTCTGTGACATCATTGAGCCATTTACTGGTGTTTACTGGTCCCGCCAAGAAGCTTGCCATCACTCGTAGTTAGAAACCAACCAAAAAACAAATAACTAAGGTCTAGTCGAGGGTGCATACTGCTGTGCGAGATGTGAGCACGTTGTGCATTTGGAAACCCAGATACTGGATCTAAATGTGCAGCTGGCAACACTGAGATCCATAGACAATATGGAGAGGAGTCTTCTGCTCACAGAGCAGACGCTCAATGGGATAGATGAGGAGGGGGATGGTAGGATGGAGCTGCAGGACAGTGAAGTAGCAAGCTGGGTGACAGTTAGGAAGCGGGGTAGAGGGAAGAGTGCCAGGGAGGCTAGTCCTGATCTTTCACACCCCAATAAGTTTGGTAAGTTGGCAGATGAGGGGGGTGCCAGTACAAGGGTAGCACTGCTGTAGCCAGGCATGTCCTCTGAAAGCCGGAGGAGTGACTGCTCCAGTAAGGAGGGAAATAGGAGAGCAGGGCAGGCCAGACAGGTGCTGGTAGTGGGGGACTCAATTATTAGGGGAATAGATAGGGCAATCTGTCACAAAGACAGGGATCGTCGAACGGTGTGCTGCCTACCTGGCGCTCGAGTCCGACACATCGCTGATCGGGTGGACAGATTACTGGGAGGGGCTGGTGAGGACCCAGCGGTCATGGTGTACATTGGCACAAATGACAAAGTTAGAGGTAGGTGGAAGGTCCTTAAAGATGATTTCAGGGAATTAGGCTGCAAGCTGAAAGCAAGGACCTCCAACGTGGTATTTTCTGAAATACTGCCTGTACCACGTGCCACGCCAGAGAGGCAACGGGAGATTAGGGAGGTTAATAAGTGGCTCAAGAATTGGTGTAGGAAGGAGGGGTTTGGGTTCCTGCAGAACTGGGCCGACTTCTCAGTTGGCTACAGGCTCTACACTAGGGATGGGCTGCACCTCAATGGGGAAGGTGCAGCTGTGCTGGGGGAGAAAATGGTTAGAATGTTGGAGGAGTGTTTAAACTAGGGAATGGGGGGGGGTATTCATTTTATAGGTGGGGAAGATAGTGCAGATAGAGACCTGGGCACAAATAAGGAAGTTGGGGGTGGCGGATACATGGGGGGTGGGGTTAGAACAGTTAGTAATTTAAGAAAGAATAGAGGTACAGAGAGATACATAAAGTGCATGTATACTAATGCCAGAAGCCTCGCCAACAAAATGGACGAATTAGAACTAATGTTGTTGGAACATAATTATGACATGGTGGGGATATCTGAAACATGGCTGGATGAGAGCCATGACTGGGCTGTTAACTTGCAGGGCTATAGCCTGTTCAGAAATGACCGTACAGATAAGCGAGGGGGTGGGGTGTGTCTGTTTGTAAAATCGACCTTAAAACCCATCCTGCGTGATAATATAGGTGAATCTAATGAAAATGTAGAGTCCCTGTGGGTGGAGATAAGGGGAGGGGGAAAAAATAATAAATTACTGAAAGGGGTTTGTTATAAATCTCCAAAAATAATGGAAGCAATGGAGAATATCCTTGTAAAGCAAATAGATGAAGCTGCGACTCAAGGAGAAGTCATTATTATGGGGGACTTCAACTACCCTGAAATAGATTGGGGAACAGAAACCTGCAGTTCCAGTAAAGGTAATCGGATTTTGACAACTATGAGAGACAATTACCTTTCACAACTGGTTCAGGACCCAACAAGAAGGGGGGCACTGCTAGACCTTATATTAACCAACAGGCCAGACCGCATATCAAATATAAGGGTTGGGGGTCACTTGGGGAATAGTGATCACAAAATAATAAGTTTTCATGTCTCCTTTAATAAGATGTGTAGTAGAGGGGTGACAAGGACACTAAACTTCAGGAGGGCAAATTTCCAACGGATGAGAGAGGATCTTGGTGCAATTAACTGGGACGATATCCTGAGACATAAAAGTACACAAAGAAAATGGGAGACATTTATTAGCATCCTGGATAGGACCTGTGCACAGTATATACCGTATGGAAATAAACATACTAGAAATAGGAGGAAACCAATATGGCTAAATAGAGCTGTAAGGGGCGCAATAAGGGACAAAAAGAAAGCATTTAGAGAATTAAAGGAAGTAGGTAGTGAGGAGGCATTAAATAAATACAAAAAATTAAATAAATTATGTAAAAAGCAAATCAAGGCAGCAAAGATTGAGACAGAGAGACTCATTGCTAGAGAGAGCAAAAATAACCCCAAAATATTTTTTAACTACATAAATAGTAAGAAACTAAAAAATGATAGTGTTGGCCCCCTTAAAAATAGTCTGGGTGAAATGGTGGATGAGGATGAGGAAAAAGCCAATATGCTAAATGACTTTTTTTCATCAGTATTTACAAAAGAAAATCCCATGGCAGCCAATATGACTAGTGATAATAATTCCCAATTTAATGTTACCTGCTTAACCCAGCAGGAAGTACGGCGGCGTCTAAAAATCACAAAAATTGACAAATCTCCGGGCCCGGATGGGATACACCCCCGAGTACTGCAGGAATTAAGTACAGTCCTTGATAGACCATTATTTTTAATCTTTAAAGAGTCCATAATAACAGGGTCTGTACCACAGGACTGGCGTATAGCAAATGTGCCAATATTCAAAAAGGGGACAAAAACTGAACTCGGAAATTATAGGCCAGTAAGTTTAACCTCTACTGTAGGTAAAATCCTGGAGGGCATTCTAAGGGATGCTATACTGGAGTATCTGAAGAGGAATAACCTCATGACCCAGTATCAGCATGGGTTTACTAGGGACCGATCATGTCAGACTAATTTGATCAGCTTCTATGAAGAGGTAAGTTCCGGTCTGGACCAAGGGAACCCAGTAGATGTAGTGTATATGGACTTTTCAAAAGCTTTTGATACGGTGCCACACAAAAGGTTGATACATAAAATGAGAATAATGGGGATAGGGGAAAATATGTGCAAGTGGGTTGAGAGTTGGCTCAGGGATAGGAAACAAAGGGTGGTTATTACTGGAGCACACTCGGACTGGGTCACGGTTAGTAGTGGGGTACCACAGGGATCAGTATTGGGCCCTCTTCTTTTTAACATATTTATTAATGAGCTTGTAGGGGGCATTCAGAGTAGAATTTCAATATTTGCAGATGACATAAAACTCTGCAGGGTAATCAATACAGGGGAGGACAATTTTATATTACAGGCTGATTTATGTAAACTAGAAGCTTGGGCTGATAAATGGCAAATGAGCTTTAATGGGGATAAATGTAAGGTCATGCACTTGGGTAGAAGTAATAAGATGTATAACTATGTGCTTAATTCTAAAACTCTGGGCAAAACCGTTAATGAAAAAGACCTGGGTGTATGGGTGGATGACAAACTCATATTCAGTGGCCAGTGTCAGGCAGCTGCTACAAAGGCAAATAAAATAATGGGATGCATTAAAAGAGGCATAGATGCTCATGAGGAGAACATAATTTTACCTCTATACAAGTCACTAGTGCGACCACACTTAGAATACTGTGCACAGTTCTGGTCTCCGGTGTATAAGAAAGACATAGCTGAACTGGAGCGGGTGCAGAGAAGAGCAACCAAGGTTATTAGAGGACTGGGGGGTCTGCAATACCAAGATAGGTTATTACACTTGGGGCTATTTAGTTTGGAAAAACGAATACTAAGGGGTGATCTTATGTTAATGTATAAATATATGAGGGGACAGTACAAAGACCTTTCTGCTGATCTTTTTAATCATAGACCGGTGACAAGGACAAGGGGGCATCCTCTACGTCTGGAGGAAAAAAGGTTTAAGCATAATAACAGACGCGGATTCTTTACTGTAAGAGCAGTGAGACTATGGAACTCTCTGCCGTATGATGTTGTAATGAGTGACTCATTGCTTCAATTTAAGAGGGGACTGGATACCTTTCTGGAAAAGTATAATATTACAGGGTATATATATTAGATTCCTTGATAAGGCGTTGATCCAGGGAACTAGTCTGATTGCCGTATGTGGGGTCGGGAAGGAATTTTTTTCCCCATGATGGAGCTTACTCTTACCACATGGGTTTTTTTTGCCTTCCCCTGGATCAACATGTTAGGGCATGCTAGGCTATGGGTTGAACTAGATGGACTTAAAGTCTTCCTTCAACCTTAATAACTATGTAACTATATGTAAGTATTCCACAAAGAAACCAAAAAACGTATGTGCCCATACTTGACTTTAGAGATCTACTCATTTGGCCTTGTCTTTTATAATAAGTTTGATCTATCCCTACCCGGCATATATTGCTGGTATTTTTATTTTAATTTTCAAGTGGAGTGCCTTTTCATCTTTGAGATACCTAAACACACTGTGATACTTTGGCACTACCTTTACTGGCACAGTAGGTCACTGCGCATGGCTAAATAGCTTGACGTGATTAACCCCTTAAGCCCGTATGACGTACTATCCCGTCGAGGTGGGGTGGGCCTTAATTCCCGGTGACGGGATAGTACGTCATACGCGATCGGCCGCGCTCACGGGGGGAGCGCGGCCGATCGCGGCCGGGTGTCGGCTGCATATCGCAGCTGACATCCAGCACTATGTGCCAGGAGCGGTCACGGACCGCCCCCGGCACATTAACCCCCGGCACACCGCGATCAAACATGATCGCGGTGTACCGGCGGTACAGGGAAGCATCGCGCAGGGAGGGGGCTCCCTGCGGGCTTCCCTGAGACGATCGGTACAAGGTGATGTACTCACCTCGTACCGAACGTCTTCTCCCTGCAGGCCCCGGATCCAAAATGGCCGAGGGGCTGTATCCGGGTCCTGCAGGGAGCACTTCCGGGTCGGAGCAGGCTGCAGATGAAAGCTGCAGCCTGCTCCGATGAAAGTATGATCGCGGATCTGATAGAGTGCTGTGCACACTATCAGATCTGCGATCTGTGATGTCCCCCCCTGGGACAAAGTAAAAAAGTAAAAAAAAAAATTTCCACATGTGTAAAAAAAAAAAAAAAAAAAATCCTAAATAAATAATAATAAAAAAAAAAATATTATTCCCATAAATACATTTCTTTATCTAAAAAAAACAAACAAAAACAATAAAAGTACACATATTTAGTATCGCCGCGTCCGTAACGACCCAACCTATAAAACTGGCCCACTAGTTAACCCCTTCAGTAAACACCGTAAGAAAAAAAAAAAAAAAAACGAGGCAAAAAACAACGCTTTATTACCATACCGCCGAACAAAAAGTGGAATAACACGCGATCAAAAAGACGGATATAAATAACCATGGTACCACTGAAAACGTCATCTTGTCCCGCAAAAAACGAGCCGCCATACAGCATCATCAGCAAAAAAATTAAAAAGTTATAGTCCTCAGAATAAAGCGATGCCAAAATAATTATTTTTTCTATAAAATAGTTTTTATCGTATAAAAGCGTCAAAACATAAAAAAATGATATAAATGAGATATCGCTGTAATCGTACTGACCCGAAGAATAAAACTGCTTTATCAATTTTACCAAACGCGGAACGGTATAAACGCCTCCCCCAAAAGAAATTCATGAATAGCTGGTTTTTGGTCTTTCTGCCTCACAAAAATCGGAATAAAAAGCGATCAAAAACTGTCACGTGTCCGAAAATGTTACCAATAAAAACGTCAACTCGTCCCGCAAAAAACAAGACCTCACATGACTCTGTGGACCAAAATGTGGAAAAATTATAGGTCTCAAAATGTGGAGACGCAAAAACTTTTTTGCTATAAAAAGCGTCTTTTAGTCTGGTTTCACACTTGCGTTTTTATCTGCATGCGTTTTTTTAAAAAACCGCATGTGTGAAAAAATGCATGTAAACGCGGTAAAACGCATGCGTTTTTATAGAAAAACACAAGAAAACAAGAAAAAAACAAAAAACCCTAACCCTACCCCTAACCCTACCCCTAACCTGAAATACGTGGCACTGAAATACGTGGCACTGAAATATACGTGTATATACGTATATAAGTGCCACGATATTTCAGTGGCCACGTATATAAGTGCCACGTATTTAAGTGCCACGTATTTAAGTGCCACGTATTTCAGTGCCACGTATTTCAGTGCCACGTATTTCAGTGCCACGTATTTCAGTGCCACGTATTTCAGTGCCACTTATTTCAGTGCCACGTATTTCAGTGCCACGTATTTCAGTGCCACGTATTTCAGTGCCACGTATTTACGTGCCACGTATTTACGTGCCACGTATTTACGTGCCACGTATTTTTCAGTGCCTGAAATACGTGGCACTGAAATTCGTGGCACTGAAATTCGTGGCACTGAAATATCGTGGCACTGAAATATCGTGGCACTGAAGTATTTACGTGCCACGTATTTTTCAGTGCCTGAAATACGTGGCACTGAAATACGTGGCACTGAAATACGTGGCACTGAAATATCGTGGCACTGAAATACGTGGCACTGAAATACGTGGCACTGAAATACGTGGCACTTAAATACGTGGCTCTTAAATACGTGGCACTTATATACGTGGCACTTATGACTGTCAGAAAATGTTCAGTAAACGGTTAGGGGTGAGGTTAGGGGTAGGGTTTCAGGTAGAATTGGGGAGCTTCCACTGTTCAGGCACATCAGGGGCTCTCCAAACGCGTCATGGCGTCCAATCTCAATTCCAGCCAATTCTGCGTTGAAAAAGTAAAACAGTGCTCCTTCCCTTCCGAGCTCTCCCGTGCGTCCAAAAAGGGGTTTACCCCAACATATGGGGTATCAGCGTACTAGGGACAAATTGAACAACAACTTCTGGGGTCCAAGTTCTCTTGTTATCCTTGGGAAAATAAAAATTTGGGGGGCTAAAAATCATTTTTGTGGGAAAAAACATATGTTTTATTTTCACGGCTCTGCGTTGTAAACTGTAGTGAAACACTTGGGGGTTCAAAGTTCTCACAACACATCTAGATAAGTTCCTTGGGAGGTCTACTTTCCAATATGGGGTCACTTGTGGGGGGTTTGTACTGTTTGGGTACATCAGGGGCTCTGCAAATGCAACGTGACGCCTGCAGACCAATCCATTTAAGTCTGCATTCCAAATGGCGCTCCTTCCCTTCCGAGCTCTGTCATGCGCCCAAACAGTGGTTCCCCCCCACATAGGGGGTATCAGCGTACTCAGGACAAATTGGACAACAACTTTTAGGGTCCAATTTATCCTGATACCCTTGTGAAAATACAAAACTGGGGGCTAAATTTCATTTTTGTGAAAAAAAAAAAAAATAATATTTTCACGGCTCTGCGTTATAAACTGTAGTGAAACACTTGGGGGTTCAAAGTTCTCACAACACATCTAGATAAGTTCCTTGGGGGGTCTAGTTTCCAATATGGGGTCACTTGTGGGGGGTTTGTACTGTTTGGGTACATCAGGGGCTCTGCAAATGCAACGTGATGCCTGCAGACCAATCCATTTAAGTCTGCATTCCAAATGGCGCTCCTTCCCTTCCGAGCTCTGTCATGCGCCCAAACAGTAGTTCCCCCCCACATAGGGGGTATCAGCGTACTCAGGACAAATTGGACAACAACTTTTAGGGTCCAATTTATCCTGATACCCTTGTGAAAATACAAAACTGGGGGCTAAATTTCATTTTTGTGAAAAAAAAAAAATATTATTTTCACGGCTCTGCGTTATAAACTGTAGTGAAACACTTGGGGGTTCAAAGTTCTCACAACACATCTAGATAAGTTCCTTGGGGGGTCTAGTTTCCAATATGGGGTCACTTGTGGGGGGTTTGTACTGTTTGGGTACATCAGGGGCTCTGCAAATGCAACGTGACGCCTGCAGACCAATCCATTTAAGTCTGCATTCCAAATGGCGCTCCTTCACTTCCGAGCTCTGTCATGCGCCCAAACAGTGGTCCCCCCCCACAAATGGGGTATCAGCGTACTCCAGACAAATTGGACAACAACTTTTGGGGTCCAATTTATCCTGATACCCTTGTGAAAATACAAAACTTGGGGGCTAAAAAATCATTTTTGTGAAAAAAAAAAATATTTTTATTTTCACGGCTCTGCGTTATAAACTGTAGTGAAACACTTGGGGGTTCAAAGCTCTCAAAACACATCTAGATAAGTTCCTTAGGGGGTCTACTTTCCAAAATGGTGTCACTTGTGGGGGGGTTTAATGTTTAGGCACATCAGGGGCTCTCCAAACGCAACATGGCATCCCATCTTAATTCCAGTCAATTTTGCATTGAAAAGTAAAATAGCGCTTCTTCCCTTCTGAGCTCTGCTATGCACCCAAACAATGGTTTACACCCACATATTGGGTATCAGCGTACTCAGGACAAATTGTACAACAACTTTTGTGGTCTAATTTCTTCTCTTACCCTTGGGGAAATAAAAAAATGGGTGTGAAAAGATCATTTTTGTGAAAAAATATGATTTTTTATTTTTACGGCTCTGCATTATAAACTTCTGTGAAGCACTTGTTGGGTCAAAGTGCTCAACACACATCTAGATAAGTTCCTTAAGGGGTCTACTTTCCAAAATGGTGTCACTCGTGGGGGGTTTCAATGTTTAGGCACATTAGGGGCTCTCCAAACGCAACATGGCGTCCCATCTCAATTCCAGTCAATTTTGCATTGAAAAGTCAAATGGCGCTCCTTCCCTTCTGAGCTCTGCCCTGCGCCCAAACAATGGTTTACACCCACATATGGGGTATCAGTGTACTCAGGACAAATTGCACAACAATTTTTGGGGTCCAATTTCTTCTCTTACCCTTGGGAAAATAAAAAATTGGGGGTGAAAAGATCATTTTTGTGAAAAAATATGATTTTTTATTTTTACGGCTCTGCATTATAAACTTCTGTAAAGCACTTGTTGGGTCAAAGTGCTCACCACACATCTAGATAAGTTCCTTAGGGGGTCTACTTTCCAAAATGGTGTCACTTGTTAGGGGTTTCAATGTTTAGGCACATCAAGGGCTCTCTAAATGCAACATGGCGTCCCATCTCAATTCCAGTCAATTTTGCATTGAAAAGTCAAATGGCGCTCCTTCCCTTCCGAGCTCTGCCCTGCGCCCAAACAATGGTTTACACCCACATATGGGGTATCAGCGTACTCAGGACAAATTGCACAACAATTTTTGGGGTCCAATTTCTTCTCTCACCCTTGGGAAAATAAAAAATTGGGGGTGAAAAGATCATTTTTGTGAAAAAATATGATTTTTTATTTTTACGGCTTTGCATTATAAACTTCTGTAAAGCACTTGTTGGGTCAAAGTGCTCACCACACATCTAGATAAGTTCCTTAGGGGGTCTACTTTCCAAAATGGTGTCACTTGTTAGGGGTTTCAATGTTTAGGCACATCAGGGGCTCTCCAAATGCAACATGGCGTCCCATCTCAATTCCAGTCAATTTTGCATTGAAAAGTCAAATGGCGCTCCTTTGCTTCCAAGCTCTGCCATGCGCCCAAACTGTGGTTTACCCCCACATATGGGGTATCAGCGTACTCAGGACAAATTGTACAACAACTTTTGGGGTCTATTTTCTCCTGTTACCCTTGGTAAAATAAAACAAATTGGAGCTGAAATAAATTTTGTGTGAAAAAAAGTTAAATGTTCATTTTTATTTAAACATTCCAAAAATTCCTGTGAAACACCTGAAGGGTTAATAAACTTCTTGAAAGTGGTTTTGAGTACCTTGAGGGGTGCAGTTTTTAGAATGGTGTCACACTTGGGTATTTTCTATCATATAGACCCGTCAAAATGACTTCAAATGAGATGTGGTCCCTAAAAAAAAATGGTGTTGTAAAAATGAGAAATTGCTGGTCAACTTTTAACCCTTATAACTCCGTCACAAAAAAAAATTTTGGTTCCAAAATTGTGCTGATGTAAAGTAGACATGTGGAAAATGTTATTTATTAAGTATTTTGTGTGACATATGTCTGTGATTTAAGGGCATAAAAATTCAAAGTTGGAAAATTGCGAAATTTTCCAAATTTTCGCCAAATATTCGTTTTTTTCACAAATAAACGCAAGTTATATCGAACAAATTTTACCACTAACATGAAGTACAATATGTCACGAGAAAACAATGTCAGAATCGCCAAGATCCGTTGAAGCGTTCCAGAGTTATAACCTCATAAAGGGACAGTGGTCAGAATTGTAAAAATTGGCCTGGTCATTAACGTGCAAACCACCCTCGGGGCTTAAGGGGTTAAAATGTCTGTTTTCCTCCATTTGCGCTGCTCTACAGTCTGCAAGGAAAAGTGTGGACATATGCACGGGGGATAGCGTCATATATTGGAGCCACTTTTAGTAATGACATCGCGCAATGAAGATTTTGGGCATGCGCAGTAACGGCGCTCCAGGCATACCTTGGAAGCATCGTAGGTACTGTTGCCACTATCTGCACAGCACGGCACTGCGCATTGAGCATCTGGGGCATGCGCACTCACTGCGCTCTAAGCGCACACCGGAAGTGTTTAAGTCACTTCCGGGCTTAACACGCATATACCGTGGGAATGCTCCCACGCCCACTGCTTTCTTGGACCGCGTGCAGCGTTTGTATTACCCGCTGCCTATGCCTACGACCGGCATCCCCTGATGAGCCCCTTTGGACTTCCTTATGGGGCGAAACGCGTCGGGACGAGACATCCGTCTCTTTGAGATAAGTGTACTGTAACCATACACGTGTGCTGCTGTGCTGGCGGCTTGTTATTACGCCATTTGGATATTATGTTGGCTACTAAGTCTAACTTAAATACTGCTTGACTACATGTTTATTGTTATGTGGAGCACATGCTTGTTTCAGCAGAGATGCTATTTGCATTGATGAATCAGATCTCTGGCGATGATGCCTCTATATGCTAGAAACATTTTGTTTGGCGAGGACGCCACCAGTTGGGCTCTCCTCTCTGGCGTTGATGCCACTAAGCATCTTTGATCTTATCTCTGGCGAGGGTGCCCCTTCACAGAGGGCATTATTGTGGTGTGTAGTTAAGACTATATGGAGGGATTTGTGACGTTATTGGTTTCCTCATTACTTAAGTAAATACATCTGAGACACCTTGGATACCTTACAACTGATTGGTTTGTCTCTCCTCTGCATTGTTTATACAAAATATAAGAGGAGGCTAGTTATGTGCAACATCTGAACACACTATTGTTATTATTCAATCTCTCTAAAAATAACCATCTCCAGCTCACACTATACGCCAGAGTTAAGTAAATACAAGCTTACTTGTGCTATCTTTGCACCAATAGCCAGTATTAGCAGCACTGTTAGTGTATATTATCACACTTTTTTCTTTCTTTTTTTGTGGTGTGTTTTTGGTGGTGGCTTTTGGTAGGGAGACCTGTTTAGGGTCTTCAGGGTCAGTCTACGTTGAGCGGGGGCGCCATATCGTATCCCAGGGTGCCAACCTCCGCTGTCAGGAAGGGAATTTATGTAGGGAAAGGCACCTCTATCTTCCCTAGTCCCTTCCTATACTTATATCGGTATCATACATCAGGTACCAGAGACCCTACAGGCTCTCTACTATTGGTTTATATGGTATTTATGTGGTCTCTTTTTTTGTTTTAATTATTACATTAAAATCTATCCTTTTAGGTTTCTGTTAGTTTTTTGGTTTCTTCATATATCAGTATAATCTGCATCCCTTGCATATGTATTCAATCCGCCCATTGCTGTCTTCATCCCGCCGAGCTTGCTGTTGATTTAGATCATGAGCCTGTCAGGTTCGGGGGTCATTTCATTCCCATACATATTGCAATTTTCAGCCAATTAGTTCTATACCAGCCTAATTGCCTGTCAAAATCACACCCAGTCTGGACACCTTTACTATACACAATATCCACCGAGAGAATTATGGAGTTACCTAATGAGATGTCCAAGTGTTTGGAAATATGCAGAAAAGTTGTCTGTCTATGCTTCGTAAAAGGAGTCACCTGTTGATGAGGTGAAGAAGGAAAATAAAAACTTTATTCCCTTAGTGTACTTCTCTCCTAATTGGCTCCCATGTGCAAACAGCCTGCGAGCTACAGAAAGAACATCTAAATATTGAAAAAACTGCGGAGCAGACGCTCGAGATACATAAGTTGTCTCAAGAATTTAGGGCAGTGCATAAGTAATTTACAAGGTGGCACAAATATTGGCAGTTTTATTGAAAGGTTATTGTTTCTTTATAAAATATTAAAACTTTTGAAAATGAACAACATAAAGATGGCTCCATACATCATATGATGGGAGAAGTGTTAGCTACTGTCCCACCATGGGTTAGAAAGCTCAAAATACAGTTTTCCTTCAATGTGGAACTGTAGCAATGTAGGAAAATTCTTCTACCTGTTTACTTCCAGATTTTTTATTACAAGCAAAAAAATAAGCCGTGGGCACTTAGTGGTCTGCCAGATGATACCTTAGTATGGAACCTGAATATTTTTATAATATAGAATGAATGAAATACCATAGTAGCACATAGTATTATGACATGGATTATCATTATCCACGGTGGAGTATTACAGAGTCGCCCAACTTGCAGGCTGTACAGGGCCATATTAGGGATATATGCAGGAGCCTATAGCTCGTGAGATCAATGTTGTATAGTTAGATATATTGTTAGAGCAGTCGTCTTTTCCTTTCTTAAGCACCTTTGGAGACATAGTCACTACATAATGACCACATGCTATTTCTAACATTGTGTGAAAATACCCTTTTTTATATTACACCTTTCAAGGCAATCTGAGCTTTCATTAGATTCTAAACTCGGTCATCAGTGACCATATCTGTGCTCTAGTCGGGTGTCGCTGTCATACTACTGGTGTAGGATGCCGGGGCCAGGGCTGCTTTCATGGCCGACAGTAACCCCTGTATCACCCCCTGGCCCCCTCCCAGCACAATATCATGTTTTCTTCTCTGAGTACCTCGGTGCTGCTTCTCTGTGTCATCTGGGATTTCCCTGCACGAGAATGTATCCTCTACAGTAGAGTCACAGTATGGTTTCACTTTAACTTCAACTTTTTTACTTGACACAGCATTATCCAGGGCACAGTCAATCATAACAATTGGCAACTCTTTCCCTTGCCTCTTCTCTCTGCCGCTAAGCCTGTCCCCAGGACAGATCGTTTCCTCCGGTCCCTCAGTGTCCTCAATGCCCAGAATTCCTGCTTCTCGTGGGGGTATTCTCTGCCGTTTCACCCCGGGCCTTAGAATAGTGGCCCACGCAAGAATCTGCCACATCTTGGATACCTTGCTCCCATTCTGCTTAGCCTTCTTCCCGTAGCACTGCAGTCCCACTTATACTGCACCGCTATCTCTGGTGTCGCTGTGCTTCCTTCTGTACTCTGGCCCCCTGGATACTGACTGCTGGGCTCATTCTTCTCACAAACGTTGTGGGGCACCGTGTTGCCCTGGGCTAGCTAGCCCTGTTTTCCACACGGACGCCCTGGCCCCAACTGCCTAAATCCAGGAAAACCTCACTACTTATCCCACCGTGTCCCTCCTACAATTAACTATTACTATCCCACTAATAATGCCCCATCTAGTGGCCAACTTAGGGTACTACTCCCCCTAGCACTATATGTAATGAACGGCCCAGGGAACTCACTTTCCTTATCAACAATAACGGTGCAAAACAGGTAACCAATAATATATATGTATGTACAGAGTAATACACTTCAGGTGTAGCAATACTCTTATGCATGGCTGGTGATACACTTGTACGTGTAGCAGTACCAGAAAATACAGTGTGGTAATACACCAGATAGTGTAGCAGTATCACATTAAATAAAACATCTTAAAGGATCAATCTCACACCCCCTACACTGGCAATAAACATTGCATTAGTTGCATTGATTGAGGGCATTAACTATCATGACATTCCCAACAAAGACCCCCTGCATAGTCACTGACCAATCCACTGCCGCTCTTCGGTAACACTACTACTGTAACAGTCCCTTCTCTTCATCTCTTAGATGACCACTGAAGCTAGTCGGGAATAGCGGGAACTTCTTTTCATAGGGCAAATCATGGTCTCTTAAAGGGGTTGTCCAGCCCAAAATGATAAGTCTGCAGACACTCTGTGTGACTGCAGACTTATGAATCACCCCAACACACTCACTGTGTGCTGCGAGAATTCACCGTTTTCTGAGCTGGGACTGGTAGGTACATATGCGTTATACATACTCCTGGCTAGAGCCCGTTTGGTGGGCGTGGCCTCGCTCTATACACTTGTACAGAGCAACTCGATGGCCATATCACTAGGTGGGGTGCATGCTCAATACAAGTGTATGGAGCGAGGCCACGCCTACTAGTCGGGCTAAGGCCAGGAGCATGCATAAGGTATACATACCCGCCGATCCCGGCTCAGAAACTGGCAAAACCTCACACAGCTCAGTCAGTGCGTGCGCTGAGTGGATTCATAAGTCTGCCATCACACAGTGTAACTGCAAAGTTATTATTTTGTACCGGACAACCCCTTGAAATGCATCTACTGCCTCACAATCTGTAACTTTAAAGGGGTGGTCCAATAACTATGATGCCTTTCATAAATATCTTCTTTAACCCGTAAACAATTTTGCAATTTTCTTTACTGTAACATTCTCTATTGTTCTTTCTATCCTGCTATTCCTTATATATATTTTTTTTACTTTACTTCCTGTGACGTTTTGTTTAAAGGGACTCTCAAAAGGGACGTCACAGGAGGATGGCCCTGCTGTCACTTCCCCTCATATCTGGCAGCCATCCAATATCCCTGATGGTCTGACTTGCAGACCACCCTAACACTTCCCCACTGCTTGTATCATCTCTTTTCTGAAACAATGCCACTACGGGTGGTCTCCTACCACAGCTTTGTCACTGCCATTCTGTCATGATAGCCTGGTTCAGACTGAACCTTGAAATAAATAAGAAAGCATCATGTCTCCATTGCAATCTCTCAGTAATATATACAGTTTGCCAACTTTACCCAATTTGTCAGCATTGTCCTAATTTTTCAGAAAGTGTACTGGCACATTTGTAGTGTCCCGGGCAACAAGGAGGCATGGTTCGCAAAAAGTACCATAACAATTGGGGATATTTACTTGTGAGATTGGGGCATTCTTGAGATCTTCAGCATCCTTAAATTGGCAACGCCAATGTTGGTAACTTTACGGTAGTGCCACCTCAGGCTTTGGCCACGAAACTTCAAGTGATCGCATCTCTACATTGAGGTAATTTGTAGAAATGGGCTTCAGAAAGGACTAGGCATTCAGCTGAAAGTTTTGGCAGTCATCACACTGAAGCCTTATTGGCGCAGAAATGTCGGATAAGTCAATGTATTTCAGGTGTACACAAACTTGACATTTCTTGGATGTCCATGTAGAACGAGCCCATCAATTCAATAGGTAATCTATAAATCACAGTAAAAAAGGCTTTTCCAATTCTAAGTTTCACCAGTAATATCCTAAACACAAGTCATTCATTTCAATTAAAGATGAAGGAGACGGAACATCCAGAATCTTCTCAGCAATAGGCTGAAAACTTCAATATTAAAGGAAAACCATCACTGAAAACTTCAAATATAGAAGATGATAATGAAACAGAATGGAAAAAGCTATGGCACAGCTGAACCCAAACTTGAACTGAAAAGCCTGCTGGTTCAACCTTTTTTTTTCTAAAGTGCATGTCTTCATTTTCAGGCAGCTAGTTAAAGATAAAATAAGAAATAGCTGACATTTTGCCATGTGAATTTAATCGTAACTTAATAGACAGACTGCATACATTCATGCTTTGTAGCAGAGGATGTCATTATATCCAGAGGATATGCCATAAATGTCTGATAGATGCAGGTTTCTGAGATCTTCCTCTATATCCAGATCATGGATACCATGTCCAACTTGGTAAGGTGGCTGATGTCCCTCACATTCATTCTAGGAATTAATGTAGAAGGAATGAGTGTAATAGAGGCCCCTGGTAGAGATGAGAGGATTTTTTTTAAATTTAAATTCTCTGGCTTTACCAAATTTTTTCCAAAAATTACATTTTGGAGGGAATAAAGTCTAGTTAATTTTAATACTAGAAAGCTTGCAATTGATAAGGAAATAGACGTGGGGGATTGGGGAGAGAGAGAGAATCCCACTGACCTACACTAGAGAAAGAGAGACGACCCTAGTGAACATAAGAGCTTACATTCTACAGCAGAGATAGAGATGACCCCAGGGCTGCAGCCAGAAATTTCAGGGCCCCATAGTGACTAAATTTTTGGCCCCTTTTGAAATTCCACCCAGTCTCTGTCCCAGCTTCACCTCTACCCTTTAAACAATCTACAGTCCCACTGCCTGCTCTTGGAATAACTCCACTTCTGCATCACGTCCTGACTCCTCACCAATCACACATTAACAGTTCCCATCGAAAACCATATCACATACATAGCCATCAGCTTTTGCTTTCACCAAAAGATTTTTTCTCCCTGCCACCACAACAAGTTGTACGCTTTTGCCCGGGTCCTTCCCAACACTATCCTATTACAAATTTCTTAAAATATTCAATACTCTTGTTAGGTATATTTTTCTTTATTTTTCTTTAAGGGAATGTGTCATATACATTGTTTAAACTGATCAATAATATTTCATACAAGGGACAAATAGCACCACATCTTGACTAGATCACATATTACCACCACATAGTGACCGAATAATACCACATACAAGTGACAAATACCACCACACCATGACCAGACCACATATTACCACAGGAGTTCTGTATATAGTGTATAATGTCAGTGTACAGGTAACACACTAACTCACCAATGATGTCTGTAGTTGAAGTCATTCATCTTTGCTTTTCTTCTTCATCCAGTGCTAGCCGCCATCATGTCTTACAGCCAAAACTCATCTCTACAAAAAATAAGACAGTAATCTAAAGGTGATGGCTTCCAGAACACATTCTCCACTTTTTCCTCAACTTCTACACTACGCCTCAAGTCATCACCATTTGCTGTTCTGCACCAGTCTCAATTCTTAATCATTTGCTGTACCAATCCCCAGGTCTCAATTCATCACGATTTGCTCTACACCACTGCCCCGTCTCAATTAATCATTATTTACTGTTTACTGTCCCCATCCCCAGTCTAAATTCATCACTCATCCCCTAGTCTCAATTCATAACCATTTGCTGTTCCCACCCCCAGTCTCAATTAATCATTATTAGCTGTCCCCACCCCGTTTGAATTAATCATCATTCACTGGACCCAATCCCCAGTCTCAATTAATTTGCTCCCCCCTTCCCGCACTCATTTAATTCATTTTATAAAAAAAAAGTTTTTCATACCTCTCATACAATCCCCTGCAGGTGCAGCTTCACTTCTGCTGTCCTCTTGGCGAGTTGCACTCGTATGCAATGACGTCATCGCGTATGCGCCGTTACTATGGCCGAGGGAGCCTTGGAGCTGCACGGCCGTTTAGTACTGACGGCTGTGCAGATCCAGGCAGGAAAACTCCTTGCGCACAGTACATTATACCCTGGGGCCCGATGAGCCAAAGCACAAGAGGTGGGGTCTGGAATCGAATCTGAAAGTGTTTGAATTTACGCTAACCATGGAGTTTAGGAATTTCAACTCAAACTAGATCCTCCACAGACTGATTTGCTCATCTCTAGTCTCAGGTGCGACCTTCTGCACCCTCCTACAGCAGTTACACCGAAAAGTGTGATTTTAACTAATCTTCCCACTCCAGGGTACACTCAATATAGCAGATTTCCAGGGATTTGTTTACTTCGTAATCCATCATTTAGCTATATAACCTTGTAGAGTCACACTGACCTGCAAAGTTCTCCATTGTATGGAATGGAGTATAAAGGTTTAAGGACCTTGATGTCTCATATATGTGTTACTACATGCAAATTTGATACATGTCACAATTATCTCATCCAATCCTTGATTGCTGCTCAAGTTAAAATGTAATGTTTGTCGGGTGAAATGACTTTAAGTGCTGCAAATCGTTCTCTGTAAACAGGACTTACACGGCTGAGAACAATGGCCGTAGATGCTCATTGAATGATCTATTAGAGATCAGTCACTGAGCGCCGTGAAGAGAAGAAAAGTAATAAGAAGGTTATTTTCCATTGGTAGTGAGTACAGCCATGGCAAAACTGAGCTGTGGAAGGCACAGAAGCAATGGGCTACAGAAGGACACCAAGTCAAGCAGTTTGGGAGGTTTCGAGAACTCGCATTCCGACCAGGAGGAGACACATTGTCCCATTGCAGTGGAGGATAAAGAAGTGAAGGCCAGAGCTACAAAGCTTGGGAAGTATTGTCACTCACAAATAATACTAATATCGCCGAAATGCCATATGTGTTAAACGTAAGAAAAGAACCTCTGTATGATACAGAAGAGATGTACCAAAAGTATTATGCCTGCTATCGTTTGTTACAGTTCTACTCAACGAATTTTGGTAAAATTGTTTATCTTTTTAAAATGGATTCTGAGCTTACTGATTCCTTGCGTATTTACAAGGTCTCCCAGTCCCATGAAACTACCTGTGGCCTAAATAAGGGTAAGCAGCAAACCCCCAGGTCGCACAGACACTCAATTGTACTGTAAACGAGTGCTTTGAGACCGTGAAGCAAACTTCACCACGAGAGGTCCCTTACACCTACACCATCAGTAGATGTTGGATAAACATTAATCTGGTGGCAGTTATCGCTCTCGGCTCTCTATATACATGCATGCCAAGAAAGCATGTGTTCTCCATGGGGAGAGGGGAGTAAGTTTCTGATAGACACTTCTGTCTTCTGCAGCTTTACCTCCCCAGAGAACAAAAGGATGAAGTGTTGACATTCAGCATGCTAGCTCCTTGTTCCCTATGTCATCAATTATAGAGATAAACACGCTAGATGGATGGTAGATTTGGTTATGATTATGTTAATGTGTATGGTTAGCTTTCGAGTTTCTTTTAAGGTCAAATGTAATAATACTTTCTTTACTTTCTCTAATAAACCCATTGTAAAGGATGACTCCTTTTTATTGTGTTATTCTTAGACAATGTCCTGCTATGAAATTGCCCTTTAACTATGGCCTCGACATCTCTGATTATATAAATATTTTTTTAATTAGCCTTCTCCTTTTTAAAGGTCATATTATATTTATGGCCTTTTTTATATCAGGTATTATTTTTCCAGTGCTGAAAGTCACTTGTTTTTTGAAGGTTAAACGAGTTATAATTGCATTCATATTTTCAGAATCCATGCACATTTATTCTGTATTATTTGATCCTTACTAAATTTTCATTGTTGAATTTGCACTCAAGCAGCATGTAGCCATGAGTAATATTTCTAATGCCGTATATTACTCAAATCTTAACTGCTCCTTAAGGCCCTTTTGTTATTTTTCTTACATTTTATTTGGCTAAAAATCTGTCCTACCTTTTTGATTTCCTGCACGGATAAACCGACTTTAGCAAAATTCACAGGAAATACAATCTTTGAAATAAAAAGAATTTATAGATTTTTCATTAATGTGATTAGTGTCAATATACTCAGTACACAGCAGAAAAAAACACGTAAATATGTCGCTGAATGCCATACTTCAGTACAATTTACAATAATTAGCTCCATTGATTTATCTGTGTGCCACCATAAGTGTTGCAACCACAGGATACCTAATAAGCATTTCAGTTATGGGTTTCTCATAAGTGCCCACCACAAATGTCCCCCCCCCAAAAAAAAAATCAATAAGTGCCATTCCACACTAATAATCCAGTGGCTAGTAATTAGAGATGAGAGGATCAGGCAAAATTCAAATTCGCCTGTTCGTGCAGTTTTTCCCTGGAAAGTGTGTGACAGCTAATGCTACAGTGGATATGCATTTATATAATTTCAATATAGTGAATGAATACTTGAGATTTGGCACACATGGACACAGTGATAGGACCCAGAAGTGGCATAGACATCTGAGTCATACAAATCCAAAAAGTATTAAAGGGGTTGTCCAGAATTATTTCATTTTTTTACTATGTACCTAAAAGCTAATAGGCAGATAGTTGTTTACAAAGTCAACTAAGTCAATTACCTGCCTGTTCTAGCTTTTGCAGGCTCAGAGCGGTCACCCACCGCTCCTGCCAGCAATTCAGCTGTTCCATGTTAACAGAGCAGTTCTTTATCTTCCAGGCTGTTCTGTAATTGGGGCAAGACTGCCAATGTCATGCTGATTGACAGCAGACTCCCCACAGTTTGACTGCTAACTCCCTGCTATCTATCAGCATGACATCTCTAGTCACGCTCTGTCAACAGAGCAGAGTGGAAGAAAATGTTCTGCTTTTGTGAAGCAGCAAAATCTCTGACAGGAGCAGTTTGTGACTGCTCTGTGCCAGCTGAGATCGGTGCCGGGCACAACAGGCAGATAGTTAGCAACTACCTACCTTATAGTGCTGAAGCCCATAATAAAAACATTAACTAGACCTGGATTACTCCTTTAAATAACTGCAAAAACATAACCTGACAAAGGATCTTATAGTGTCAGTTTCTCCAATTACTGCAAGATCTGAATGCTGCTTTAAATCCAAAACTAAAAGGGCACTACTTCATAGAGAGCCAGACGAGAGCTTCACGATCACTCGATGTAATGCGCAGTGATTTGTGTCCAATGAAACTGCCTATAACTGGAGACAAAATATATGTAATGACCTTCATAGATGTCTATTCAAGATACACAGTCACTTATCTAATGAAAAGCAGGAGGCAAGTTTTGACTAAACCAAAGGACTATGTGACAAAGACAAGTTTCATTAAAATACCTTCATGCTTTGAATAGATATTAATCTGAAAAATATGGACAAAGCATCAATAGACAGTTTCATACATACAAGAGCAAAATAACATAGTGGAAGAGAAGACCAGAACCCTGACAAATGGTCAGATGAGTGTCACCCATTCTCTGGAAATCTGTACCTTACAACATCCAACATGAACAAGGGTCCATACAATACAAAATTTACATAATTTGCATAATTTACATAAGGTCCCAATATTTCTAGAGGACATCTATAAAAAGAAAGAAAATGAGAAGAACAACAGAAGAACTACTATCTACGATGTTAGTGAAGAGCAGCGTGACATCCTAGAGTGATGAGGTAACCATAAGAAAAATGTACAAGGTTTAAGTGCTGCCCCACCAGGATATATTCCCCTACTAAGTGATGAGACATGCAGTTGCATAAAACCTAAGAAGTGTATGGACTGTAATAGGCCAATGTTATACATATCAAGTCACCATTAGTGCCCAACATAAGAGAATACTTTACTTGTATATGACCGGCAAGGATTTATGGCTCCCACTGTGAGGGGAGACAATACGCTAAATGAGCCTGTTGAAATGCTTAAGAAAGGGCATACTCTGTGGAGTAGCCATCCATATGAGTGACAATACCTTGTGAATACAGTCTTTTCGGCGTCCGGTGAAAGGCTCCAAGTGAGGACAGGTAGCCGCGTGCAAGTGAACAACGTGTACACTTGCACGCGGCTACCTGTCCTCACTTGGAGCCTTTCACCGGACGCCGAAAAGACTGTATTCACAAGGTATGGACCCTTGTTCACATATACATGTAGTTTCTTATAGATGGTTGGATACATACCTTACATAAACGTATATATGATGTTTTTTCTTTTTTCTTTTTCTCCTTTTTTTCTTTGCTTTCATTTACCATACGTATTGCAACCAGTATGTATATATTATTTTGTGTATTTATTTATACTTATGTATATTACAGATAGACAGAAACCCCTTGAGAAAGGCAATAAGCGCCGAAACGTTGGGGACATTTCTCATACGTCTACGACTGTGACCATTTCTTCCTTTTTTTCTGTATGGTATCCCACCATTTTTTGAAGTGAAATCTAAAATAATAAAAATATAACACCTTTCATCTAAGGTTGCGGAGAAACTGCTGCCGGAGTCCCCTAGGAAACCACATTGGTACCACGTCCCCAAAATCCACAAATCTGTGAGGAACCCGCCCGGACGACCCATAGTGTCGGGGGTGGGGTCCCTCACAGAGCCACTCTCAAAGTACATAGATTGGCTACTCAGACCACTGTTGATACATATCCCTGCATACATTAAGGATACGGGTGCGTTTTTGGAACAACAGTTCACATGGCAATCGAGTTTCAGCTTGGCATCAATAGATGTGACAAGCTTGTATACGCGCATCCCGCAAGAGCAAGGGGTAGATGCAGTACGCCAAATTTTGAATACCACGCATATAAGTACGGGGGTAGTTGATTTTATTTGCAATAGTCTAAGATTCATTTTGACTCACAATGCATTCACGTTTTTGGACCTCTGGTACCTACAGGTGGTTGGCACTGCCATGGGGACTCCGGCAGCATGTACCTTTGCAAATCTGTATCTGGGTTTGTTTGAGGAGCGGTACATATATTCTACTAGAAATGAGTTTTTTAAAAATATAAAAATGTATGTACGCTATATTGATGACATGTTCATAGTATGGGACGGGTCAGAGGAAAGCTTTGGGCAGTTTGTCGTATCATTGAATAACAATGACATGGGCATGGCTTTCACCTCCACTTTTGGGGGATTCCATCTGGATTTTCTCAATGTCAGCATAGACATAATAGATGGGGTGATCAATACGTCGGTGTATCGAAAATCTGTGGCCACAAATGCACTGTTGCACTTTGACAGCTATCACCCATATCACACCAAACGCAGTCTTCCGTATGGACAACTGGTAAGAACCAAAAGGACTAATAATACCAATGAAGGATTTGTTCGGCAATCAAAAGAATTAGGGGAGAGATTAAAATGCAGGGGATACCCGGATCAGGTATGGCGAGACGCACAGAGAAAGATGGAAACGCGATCCGGTTACACGAATCGTGAAGGAAAGACAAAAGGTAAAAGATTCACCTTCTGCTTCCAGTACGGTCCAATGGACAGACAGATTAGAACCGCGATTAGAAATAATTGGCATCTATTGGAGAGAGATAGGGAACTCACAGAGGTGGTAGATAGAGGTCCCCTTATCTCCAACAGAAGGAGTACAAGGATTAGGGATGTACTAGTACAGAATCGGGTCACAGAGGACAAACCTAATAGCTGGTTAGAAAACAGTACACCTCGAGGTAATTATCGATGCGGGCACTGTACCCTATGTAAACAACATACTATAGATAAATTGTTACACATTGGACCGGTTGAGCATGTAGTTCAGGATTTGATCACTTGTCAGACTAAGTACGTAGTTTATGTCCTCTGGTGTCCGTGTGGACGTTATTATATCGGCAAAACGATTAGATGCCTGCACGTACGCATCAGGGAGCACTGTAGGTCGGTAATTACGGGAAAAGGATCGCCAAGGTTAATTGATCATGTCCGTGATACCCATGAAAGTAATACAGGGATTCTGACCTTTGCTGGTATTGAGCAGGTCAGATTACCCAAAGGAGGGGGGGATCGGGGCAATATGCTATTAAGGCGAGAAGCATCCTGGATCATACGCACAGGAGCTATGGGTCCGGCTGGACTCAACGATAAAGTTGACATGTCCGTCTTTTTATAGATGGTAGATAACCGCCACGAAGGTCTGAGAACATGTAGTGCGATAGGACAAGTGGCCCTTTAGAGATTAGATTAAGGACATATTTTAGACGGCTACACCGAACAAGGACTGAGAATGGATTCAATTCGGTCTATGCTCCTCCCACTTGGCTTTGTTTCTAAGACATGTCTCTCTACATTCCTGTAGGAGCTTTGAGCATATTCACAATAGTGGGCTAAGAGAAGCATAGAAAATTAGGTTGTCAACTTAGGTAGCGGTAGTTTGAGTTAATAGTAACCAGAACGGGATAGTATAGTGCCAAAATATGGTGAGCAGTTAGGTATATACGCACAAAATGTACACAAATATATATATATAAAATATTGATGCATGCTTAAGTACTAGGGTATTTTTTTCACCTTGTTTTTAATTAATAACACATGATTTTATATGTTTTTATGTTCTGTGCCGTGAATGGACGGCGCGGCGCAGAGGGAGGTGCATGACATATGCACCTTACTTAGGGCGTCACGTCCGTCCATTCAATGAACCCGTAGAAGCACCTGGTCGGTGCGAAACGGCCGTCGTTCGGCTCTCACACATCCTGTAATACACACCCCCGTGCCGTGAAGATGGATGTTTAATAAAGTCACCTGCAAAGAGATCGGTGAGTGCGGCCTTTATTTCTACTGTTTTATCGTTGTGAAAGCATCTTTCTGGCCATGGCACCCAAGATCTAAGGCTGACAAGGCAGCAGTCAGTAAGAAGTTGTTTTGGAGTTCACATCTCAGAGTTCGGCTCGAGCGAGCAGGCAGTGCGGGTTGCTGTTATCTACACGTATGATAAAAATATAACAGTTGTTTGAAACATTTTGGTGTGCCGGAGTTCTATAGCAGATTGGATTCTAATTTCTCCTGAGCACCCCCACTACGGACAGTGAGCACCCTTGTTACCTTTTTGTACACCAAAACTTTCAGCCCATACAAGGAGGGTATTAATCAGAGAGGCAGCACAGACACGAAAGGTAACCCTGAAGGAGCTCTAGAGTTCCCAAGCAGAGACTGAAGTATCTGTCCATACAAACACAATAAGCCGTACACTCCATAGTAGTGGCTTTTATGGAAGAGGGGCCAGAAAAAAAACATTACTTACACACAAAAATTGTAAGGCTCCTTTTAGTTTGCCAGAAGACTTGTGGGAGACTGCCCAAATGTATGAAGGTGCTGTGGTTAGATGAG
The DNA here is from genome assembly GCF_051348905.1 of Ranitomeya variabilis. Taxonomy (NCBI): domain Eukaryota; kingdom Metazoa; phylum Chordata; class Amphibia; order Anura; family Dendrobatidae; genus Ranitomeya; species Ranitomeya variabilis. Next base: position 56,750,633 of record NC_135235.1, on the reverse strand, counting down.
ACCAAAATTGAACTTTTTGGCCACTAAGGTAAATGCTTTGTCTGGTGCCAAACCAACACAGCTCATCACCCCAAGAACACCATCCCCACAGTGAAACATGGTAGTGGCAGCATCATGCTGTAGGGATGTTTTTCAGCAGCAGGGACAGGTAAATTGGTCCGAATCTAGGGGAAGATGGATGGTGGGAAATAGAAGAATATTTTTGAGCAAAACCTGTTCGAGTCTGTCAGCGATTTGAGACTGGGACTTCACCTTCCAACAAGACAATGACCCAAAGCATTCTGCTAAAGCAACACTCGAGGGGTTTAAGGGGAAACTTGTAAATGTTTTGGAGTGGCCTAGTTAAAGCAAAGACCTTAACCCAATTGAGAATCTGTGGTCAGACTTGAAGATTGCTGTTCACCAGAGGAAACCATCTAACTTGAAGGAGCTTGAGCAGTTTTGCCTTCAGGAATTGGCAAAAATCAAAATGGCCAGATGTGAGAGAGAGATTTATCCAAAGCGCATTGCAACTATAATTTCAAAGTACTGACTTGAGTTGAGTGAATAGTTATTTTGTCCTATTTGTTGTTTGCTTCACAATAAAAAGAAAACAAAATGTCCACAGTTGTAGGCATGTCCTTTAAATGAACTGATGCACACTCTCAAAAAAAAAAACTGTGAAATTCCAGGTTGTGAGGTAGCAAAACATGAAAAATGACAAGGGGATGAACACTTTTGCCAGACACTTTACATTAAAAGGTTACACAGCATTGGTGAAATTTATGGGTTCAACCAAGGTTAATTTAAATGTCCATTTTATTGCATACAAGTGCAAGCATTCATACTTAATAGTGAAAATGGCCGTTAACATCTCAGTGACTTTTTGCAAAATGAATGCTTCAGGCAAAATCACAGGGACATGCTTGATTTTGATCCAAGTGTCAGATCAAAACTATCTACACTACCAATGTACAGCCGGTATGGAAAGTATTCAGAACCCCTTAAATTTTTCACTCTTTGTTTCATTGCAGCCATTTGGTAATTTCAAAAAGTTCATTTTTTTTCTCATTAATGTACACTTTGCACCCCATCTTGACTGAAAAAAAACAGAAATGTAGAAATTCTTGCTAATTTATTAAAAAAGAAAAACTGAAATATCACATGGTCATAAGTATTCAGACCCTTTGATCAGTATTGAGTAGAAGCGCCCTTTTGAGCTAGAATAGCCATGAATCTTCTTGGGAATGATGCAACAAGTTTTTCACACCTGAATTTGGGGATCCTCTGCAATTCTTCCTTGCAGATCCTCTCCAGTTCCATCAGGTTGGATGGTGAACGTTGGTGGACAGCCATTTTCAGGTCTCTCCAAAGATGCTCAATTGGGTTTAGGTCAGGGCTCTGGCTGGGCCAGCCAAGAATGGTCACAGAGTTGTTCTGAAGCTAGTCCTTTGTTATTTTAGCTGTGTGCTTAAAGGGAACCTGTCACCCCCAAAATCGAAGGTGAGCTAAGCCCACCAGCATCAGGGGCTTATCTACAGCATTCTGGAATGCTGTAGATAAGCCCCCCATGTATCCTAAACGATGAGAAAAAGAGGTTAGATTATACTCACCCAAGGCGGTCCAGGTCCGATGGGTGTTGCGGTCCGGCGCCTCCTATCTTCATCAGATGACGTCCTCTTCTTGTCTTCATGCTGCAGCTCTGGCGCAGGCGTACTTTGTCTGCCCTGTTGAGGGCAGAGCAAAGTACTGCAGTGCGCAGGCGCCAGGCCTCTCTGACCTTTCCCGGCACCTGTGCACTGCAGTACTTTGCTCTGCCCTCAACAGAGCAGACAAAGTACGCCTGCCCCAGAGCCGCAGCGTGAAGACAAGAAGAGGATGTCATCATAAGAAGATGGGAGGCCCTGGACTGGACCGCGATGCCCATCGTACCGGGACCGCCCCTGGGTGAGTATAATCTAACCTCTTTTTCTCATCTTTTAGGATACATTGGGGTCTTATCTACAGCATTCCAGAATGCTGTAGATAAGCCCCTGATGCTGGTGGGCTTAGCTCACCTTCGATTTTTGGGGTGACAGGTTCCCTTTAAGGTCATTGTCTTGTTGGAAGTTGAACCTTTGGCCAAGTCTAAGGTCCAGAGCACTCTGGAAGAGGTTTTCATCCAGGATATCTCTGTACTTGGCCGCATTCATGTTTCCTTCAATGACAACCAGTTTTCCTGTCCCTGCAGCTGAAAAATACCCCTATAGCATGATGCTGCCACCACCATGTTTCACTGTTGGGATTGTATTGGGCAGGTGATGAGCAGTGCCTGGTTTTCTCCACACATACCACTTAGAATTATCACCAGAAAGGTCTATCTTTATCTCATCAGACCAGGTAATCTTATTTCTCATAGTCTTCATGTGTTTTTTAGCAAACTCTATGTGGGCTTTCATATGTCTTGCACTGAGAAGAAGCTTCCATTGGGCCACTACTGCATCTCTGGAGCTCAGCCACAGTGATCTTGGGGTTTTTCTTTACCTCTCTCATCAAGTCTCTTCTCACACGATTGCTCAGTTTGGCTGGACGGCCAGGTCTAGGAAGACTTGTGGTGGTCCCAATCTTTTTCCATTTAAGGATTATGGAGGCCACTGTGCACCTTAGGTGCCTTGAGTATTGCAGAAATTCTTTTGTAACCTTGGCCAGATCTGTGCCTTGCCACAATTCTGTCTCTGAGCTCCTTGCCCAGTTCCTTTGACCTCATGATTCTCCTTTGGTCTGAATAGTGAGAGACTTTCCAGCAGAAGCCACCTGAAAAATTGTCAGGCCATTTCTTTCCACTGTTTTGTGTCTTTGGATATGGGAATCGATTAAAAGAACTTCCAAAGACTGGACATATGCGCAGAACATCATTTTTACATAGCAGTGCATATGCTCTTTTGTTATAAATTTAGTTAGCACTTTTTCAGGTGGGTTTCAGAGCTTACCCCCTGAAAAAGACATTGTTCTCACACAGCCTTAGGCCGGCGTCACACTAGCGAGTTTTACGGACGTATGAGAGGCGCAGAAAATACGGATTGCATACGGTACAATGATTCTCTATGGGCCAGCTCCTATCTGCCGTATTTTGCGGATCCGTATTATACGGTCTTGTACGGCCGTAGAAAATCGCAGCATGCTGCGTTTGTCACCGTATTGCGCAAAAAAAAATCGCCAATGAAAGTCTATGGGGGCGAGAAAAATACGGATTACACACGGACCAGCAGTGTGACTTGCGAGAAATACGCCAGACATCTCCAGGTGCCAGGAATTGTGCCAAGCCCTCAATCAGGAAGTTCAGACATGCTAATTAGCTGAAAAAGAAAGACACACATTCCGGAAGTCTGGCGCTCGCCTCCACGGAGTTCCAAGCAGCATGGCCAGCATAATCAACATGGATATGCTCCTCATCCTGGTCCAAGAAAGGCCAGAAATCTGGGACCAGCGGGATCCAAATTATGCCAACCGGTCCAGGAAAGAGGAAGCTTGGAGGACCATCTGTGGGATCCTATTCCCAGATTATGCCCAACGGCCACGTGCGGAGCAAACACAACTTTGTAAGTACACTCATGTTGCGACATTAATTAACCTTGAAAAATGCTTTACCAACATGATTACAAGAAGAATATTTTTATCCTTAGTATGATTTTTTTTTTTTTTTTTTTTAAACCAAAGATGATTAACATGATAAAGTGTTTACATACATAGCTAATATTGATGTTGCGTTGTTTAATATTTTTTTTACGCCAAACTGCTACAGAGGGGTGTGGACCCTGTCCTTTTTTTAATAAATATTTTTTTGGGTTTTTGAAGCAATTGTAACTTTACGCAAATCATTTCAGAATTCATTTTATTATCATCGTTGAAATATGATCTATCAATGCCAACTGATGTAAGCAATGTGCAGAATGAGCTTAAACAATATTTGTTACCATATCATTGCAGTGGATGATGTTATGACACGATGGCGCAGCATCAGGGACCAGTACCGGCGGGAAAGGCAGCAGCGGGCAAGAAGTGGGTCAGCAGCACCACCCAAAAAAAGGAAATACATTTACTACAATCATCTGTCCTTTTTGGATGCCAGTATGGATCTAAGGCAGTAAGTGAAAACAACAATACACATTTTTTTTTAAAATATGATTATTAATATTATTGTTTCTGGTTATTCCATGGCGCTTTACATGTAAGGAGGGGTAAACATTTTCATAAAAAAAATTTCAAAAATAATTTTTTGAAAAAAAATGTCCAGGAGGAGAGAGGACCCCGGCCGCAAAGCCTCACAAGCTCCAACAAGGGATGGGTGAGAATACAGTAGGCGAGGGTATAGCTGTTCATACAGTGGTTTTGTAGATCGGTGGTTACAGCAGTTTATCTGATTGTTGGAAGAGGAGATAAGAGGGAAGTAGAGAAGGAGATCTTGTGAGGATCGGAGGTTGTGTGTTTGTAATTATCGGGAGACGAGGTCACAGATGGCTAATAAAATTATGTTACCAAATTATTCAACTATTAATGTTTTTTTTATTAATTTATTGTTTACTAACAGAACACAGTCCAACCTCACAGAGAGGGAGACCGGGTCTGATTCGGAGGCTGTAATCGATCCCGTTAGTGTGGAAGAAGAGGTGGCAGGCCCATCTTTGGTCTCTTCTACCTCCATCCTTCAAGGTCCATCATCTTCGGCATCACTCCAGACAGCAGCAAGTGTCGAAGATGCAGCACCACCACCCTCTGCAGCACCTGATCTTGTAAGCCATGAAGACCATGGCCACAGCAGCAGCCCTACTGGCCCACTGGTGTCCTCCCCACAGGCAGAGGCCGCAGAAGGAGAGATGTTGTGGATTCTGTTTGTGGGCTCCCTCTGGTGGTTACTGCTGGTACTGGGTGACTTTGGTGGGTTGCGGCCTTTGGTTTCCACCTGTCCATCAGAGGCTGGGTGTTTCCTATTTTACCTGGCCTTTCTGTCATTTCCTTGCCGGCTATCAATGTATTCAGATGTGCTCTGTTTGGTTCCTGCCTACCTGCTCCCAGATCTTTCAGGATAAGCTAAGTGCTGATTTTCAGTTGTTTGGTTTTTTGTCCAGCTTGCTTATTATGTCTCTATGCTAGCTGGTAGCTCTAGTGGACTGAGGTTCTCCCCATGTGCCATGAGTTGGCACATGGGTTCTTGTAATCTCAGGATGGTTTTTTGATTAGGGTTTTTTGCTGACCGCTCAGTCCCCTTTTGTATCGTTCTGCTTTCTAGTTTACAGCGGGCCTCAATTTGCTAAATCTATATATATCATCTCTATGTGTGTGCCTTCCTCTCATTTCACCGTCAATACATGTGAGGGGGCAACTATATCTTTTGGGGTTCATTCCTCTGGAGGCAAGTGAGGTCTTTATTTTCTCTGCAGTACTAGTTAGCTCTTAGGCTGGTGCGTGGCGTCTAGAACCAACGTAGGCACGCTCCCTGGCTATCTCTAGTTGCGTTTGTCAGGCGTAGGGCAGCGGTCAGCCCAGGTTCCATCACCCTAGAGCTCGTCCGTTATTTATTCGTACTTTGCTTGTCCTGTGCTATCCCTAGCCATTGGGGATTCATGACAGTATAGCCGGCCCACAAAGTGTTAATTGTTTGGGCTGAAGCAGGAGAAAAAGAAGTGTTTAAGGGAAATTTTTTTTTTTTTTTTTTTCCCTTCAGAGTTTTGCTGCCTAGCCCTTAATTGCTGTCTAGCTGCTTCTTACCTCCTCTTAACCCTTGAATGGCTCTGATCTTAGCTGTTTAACATGGATGTCCAGAGTTTGGCTTCCAGCCTGAGTAATCTCGCGGCAAAAGTTCAAAACATACAGGATTTTGTTGTTCACACTCCCATGTCTGAACCTAGAATTCCTATTCCAGAGTTCTTCTCTGGAGATAGATCTACCTTCCTGAATTTCAGGAACAATTGTAAATTGTTTCTTTCTTTAAAATCTCGCTCCTCTGGAGACCCTGCTCAACAGGTCAGGATTGTAATATCTTTCCTGCGGGGCGACCCTCAGAATTGGGCATTTGCATTGGCACCAGGGGATCCTGCATTGCTCAGTGTGGATGCGTTTTTTCTGGCATTGGGATTGCTCTATGAGGAACCCAACCTGGAGATTCAGGCTGAAAAGGCTTTATTAGCCCTCTCTCAGGGGCATGATGAAGCGGAAATATATTGTCAAAAATTTCGGAAATGGTCGGTGCTTACTCAGTGGAATGAGTGCGCCCTGGCTGCAAACTTCAGAAATGGTCTTTCTGAGGCCATTAAGGATGTTATGGTGGGGTTCCCTACGCCTACAGGTCTGAATGAGTCTATGGCTATGGCCATTCAGATTGATCGGCGTTTGCCGGAGCGCAAACCCGTGCACCAGTTGGCGGTGTCTTCTGAACAGGCACCTGAGACTATGCAATGTGATAGAATTCAGTCCAGAAGTGAACGGCAAAATTATAGGCGGAAAAATGGATTGTGTTTTTATTGTGGTGATTCAGCTCATGTTATATCAGCATGCTCTAAACGCACAAAAAAGCATGATAAATCTTTTGCCATTGGTACTCTGAAGCCTAAGTTCATTTTGTCTGTGACTCTGATTTTTTCACTGTCTTCCATTTCCGTTGATGCCTATGTGGATTCGGGCGCTGCCCTGAGTCTTATGGATTGGTCATTTGCTAAACGCTGCGGTTTTAGTCTGGAGCCTCTGGAAGTCCCTATTCCTCTGAAGGGAATTGACTCTACACCATTGGCTATGAATAAACCGCAGTATTGGACACAAGTGACCATGCGCATGACTCCCGTTCATCAGGAGGTGATTCGCTTCCTTGTACTGTATAATTTACATGATGTACTAGTGCTGGGTCTGCCATGGTTACAAACTCATAATCCTGTCCTGGACTGGAAAACAATGTCTGTGTTAAGCTGGGGATGTCAGGGGGTTCATGATGATGCACCTCCGATTTCTATCGCTTCATCTACTCCTTCTGAGATCCCTGAGTTTTTGTCTGACTATAGGGATGTTTTTGAGGAGCCTAAGCTCAATTCGCTCCCTCCTCATAGAGATTGTGACTGTGCTATAGAATTGATTCCTGGCAGTAAGTTCCCTAAGGGTCGTTTATTTAATCTGTCACTGCCAGAGCATACTGCTATGCGGAATTATATTAAGGAGTCCTTGGAAAAGGGACATATTCGTCCATCTTCGTCCCCTCTGGGAGCAGGTTTTTTTTTCGTGGCAAAAAAAGATGGTTCCCTGAGGCCTTGTATAGATTATCGCCTTCTGAATAAGATTACAGTCAAATATCAGTATCCATTGCCATTATTGACTGACTTGTTTGCTCGCATTAAGGGGGCTAGGTGGTTCACTAAGATAGATCTTCGCGGTGCGTATAATCTGGTGCGGATAAAACAAGGTGATGAGTGGAGTCTTCGGATTGTCCTGGAGTGGACATGGTGGTGGACAGGCTACATCAGATTTGGAATCAGGTGGTGGACAATTTGAAGTTATCTCAGGAGAAGACTCAGCAGTTTGCTAATCGCCGTCGCCGCGTGGGTCCCCGACTTCTTGTTGGGGATTTGGTGTGGTTGTCTTCTCGTTTTGTCCCTATGAAGGTCTCTTCTCCTAAGTTCAAGCCTCGGTTCATCGGTCCTTATAGGATCTCGGAGATTCTTAACCCTGTATCTTTTCGTTTGGATCTCCCAGCATCGTTTGCTATTCATAATGTGTTCCATCGGTCGTTGTTGCGGAGGTATGAGGTGCCCGTTGTTCCTTCGGTTGAGCCTCCTGCTCCGGTGCTGGTGGAGGGAGAATTGGAGTATGTTGTTGAGAAGATCTTGGATTCTCGTGTTTCCAGACGCAAACTCCAGTATTTGGTTAAGTGGAAGGGTTATGGTCAGGAGGATAATTCCTGGGTGATCGCCTCCGATGTTCATGCGACTGATTTGGTTCGCGCCTTCCATAGAGCTCACCCTGATCGCCCTGGGGGTTCTCGTGAGGGTTCGGTGACCCCTCCTCAAGGGGGGGGTACTGTTGTGGATTCTGTTTGTGGGCTCCCTCTGGTGGTTACTGCTGGTACTGGGTGACTTTGGTGGGTTGCGGCCTTTGGTTTCCACCTGTCCATCAGAGGCTGGGTGTTTCCTATTTTACCTGGCCTTTCTGTCATTTCCTTGCCGGCTATCAATGTATTCAGATGTGCTCTGTTTGGTTCCTGCCTACCTGCTCTCAGATCTTTCAGGATAAGCTAAGTGCTGATTTTCAGTTGTTTGGTTTTTTGTCCAGCTTGCTTATTATGTCTCTATGCTAGCTGGTAGCTCTAGTGGACTGAGGTTCTCCCCATGTGCCATGAGTTGGCACATGGGTTCTTGTAATCTCAGGATGGTTTTTTGATTAGGGTTTTTTGCTGACCGCTCAGTCCCCTTTTGTATCGTTCTGCTTTCTAGTTTACAGCGGGCCTCAATTTGCTAAATCTATATATATCATCTCTATGTGTGTGCCTTCCTCTCATTTCACCGTCAATACATGTGAGGGGGCAACTATATCTTTTGGGGTTCATTCCTCTGGAGGCAAGTGAGGTCTTTATTTTCTCTGCAGTACTAGTTAGCTCTTAGGCTGGTGCGTGGCGTCTAGAACCAACGTAGGCACGCTCCCTGGCTATCTCTAGTTGCGTTTGTCAGGCGTAGGGCAGCGGTCAGCCCAGGTTCCATCACCCTAGAGCTCGTGCGTTATTTATTCGTACTTTGCTTGTCCTGTGCTATCCCTAGCCATTGGGGATTCATGACAGAGAGAGCTGCAAGCCACTAGGAGGGATGTGGATGCTGGTGTCCTCAATTATTTGGCCAGGGCAGCCACAGATGATGGATAGGAGGCCTTTGCTCGGAGCCTTGCCGGGTACCTTCATCCCCTTCCCAGTGAGGTTAGGCTATGTGTGAGAGGGTGTATTCAAATCCTGATTGATTTAAGCACCCCTCCAAATAACCCCTATGAGGTGTTTGAATTTCTAGAGAGACGGCAGCTTTCCCAAAATAACCTCTTGCGCCTTCAAATAACTCCACCGGTGCATGATCAATCAGGATTTGAAGCACCTAATTCACGTATGCCTACACCTCAACCGCTCCCAACCCAAAATGTACAAAGGCCAGCTCTGTACCAAATGGCACCCTACAACCCACATTCCCAATATGGCCACTTTTCCAGACCCAGTGATGTAGGCTGGTCCCAACCTGGGTTTGGACAACATGGCCATTTTGGGGTTGGGTATGAGTCCAGCCAAAATGTCCGTCAGCATGAGGGCCAGAGACAATTCCCTTATGGCCAACACCAAACTGGCAAATATGGACAAGGCCTGTATTCAGCTCAGCAATCCACAGAATCCTCACAGGGTGAAGGACAATTGCCCCAACAAAGGCCCCCTGAACAGGACCCTGAGCTGCCGCCATCTCCACTGCTAACTTACAGGGATCTGTAAGGGATTTTTTTATTATTATTATTTTTGTTGGTTATGCAAACCCATGTTTTGGGTTCTTTTGTGCAGTATTTGCACTTTGTTGTGTTTTGTTGTTGGGCAAAAAAAAAAGAGTTAAACAAAAAACTATATGACAAAAATATGGTTAAAAGTTGAATTGAAGACCCTAGAGTCTCCAGTTCACCCATATGCCCCAATGTCTACAATTATAAACCTGTAGTTACTGTCAACTACAGCTAACAGAACTACAGAGAAAAACTGCTTATAATTGTAGAATTGGGAGCCAGAGTTCGACGGCTTACGTACCCTGATATGTTTCCCATCCATGGCTCCAATGCAGTTTGGGAAGTCACAATTGTCCTGGAACCCAAGGGCTATTTTGAGCCAATCAGCCTGTTTTGGCTCAGGCATCACAAGTTCCTTGAGTCTATCCCATATTTGAATACAAGTTGCCCGCACAATGCCCGAAATTGTCGACCGGCCAATCAGAAACTCCAGGTGTAGTCCCGCATACGACAAGCCAGTGGACAGGAAGCTGAAAGTGTAAAAAAAGGAAGATTAGGTATGTTACAAGAGTTCACACAAAACATGAAGAACCACAAGTAGATGTATATTTTCAAATACATGCTTTACGCTGTAAAATGAGAAATGTACTAAGGGTACTTAACTATAACATTAAACAAACTTTTTAAGATCTGATTGTGACCTAATGTACACATATACATGAATAAACCTGCTAGAACAGAACACATAAAAAAACCCATCAACATACAGTATGTGAAGATGTTGAATACATACCGTAAGGTAAGGAGAAGACACTCCTCTGCGGATATGGCTTTGCGCATCCTTGTGTCCTGATATGTGATACCTGGACGTAATATCTCCAACAATCTATCAAAGGTTCTGATGGTCATGCGACAGTACAGATAGAACTTGTCAGGATGTTCCCGCAGAGCTGTATAGAGCCTCTGAAAATGGCCTTTAGTGAGGCGTTTAGTCAAAAGAGGATGCACCCACATTCTTCTTCTCCTCCTTTGCGGATCTACAATCACAGGGTATGGCTGGCCAAAGCGGGGTGACAAGACCCAATTAAATAACACCCGCTGAGTTGGGGTGAAGTGCAGGAGGTCAGACATGGTGCAAACGTTACCACAACACACCAACAGATGCACAACCACAAAATGGCCATATGGGAGGGTGACACCTGTTGAAGAGGCCTTAAATAGGGTTGATGATGGTGATTTAAATCAATTTCAGCCTCAAAATCCGTTAAATGTCCATTTTGTCAGATTGCGTGAAAAATACGCATTTCGGATGTCATATGGATTACATACGCAACAGTACATGCGCAAAATACGTGACCACACCTTGCCTATGGATTACATATGGATCACCATTTCTGTAATTTTGTGGCGTATTACGGACGTATAATATGGACCATATTTCCCTACGCTGAGTGTGACGCCGGCCTTACTAGTAAGCGTTTCTTGACTTAGACGCTTCTTTTGTCCTGCATTTTGGCAATCTAAGATACTGTACCCTTACTAAACCACAAAAACAACCTACTGGATATATTTTCTAATATATTATAATGATTTTGTTCTATTATAATATCTTTATATATATATTTTTATGTTCCTGAAGCTGTTCCCTAGTGCTTTCTATTACTTTTCTAAAATACCAAACGCCAGTGTTCAAAAATAAAACTTGTTATTTGCATGTATTAATTTGTCATCACAAGTTTTGCCATCAAGCACATGTCAGTTTAGAAACGCACCAACATAAATATATTAAAGGGCAATCATCGCTGATTGTACAGTTGCACATGTAAAGTTAATTGCATAAAATTGCAAACATCTTTTGTAAGACCATGGGGATTATAATTGGAGCAGATTCCTAGAGAATTATATATTTATATATTTTTTTCATGTTAACCGGGCGTACAACAAAGAGGAAAGAATTCCATTTTTTCGATTTTTCTAACATGGCTGTTCTTCTTATATGTATTTTTCACTGCAGGTCCAGGAAGATTGCTCTGCCACTTTCAATCCTCCAGTCTCTTCATCTTGTGTCCATATGTCTCCATATGCGTGTCAGAGACGGACTCCGCTGCGAGACATCAACAGAATATTCACGGTAATAATTATTGGCTACACAATCATCAAAACTGCTAGCTAAAATAATGATATAGCAGGCAGCAGAGTGGAAATAAAGCGAACTCAGGGGTCAGGTTTATACCGGTGAAATAGAATTTCATTGTGATTTTCTAAGCCCCGTCTCAGCTGTGACTGGTACCGGCAGGGACAGAAATATTCCATTTAATTGCATAGGGCTTATCTGGGCAAGGATTTTACAAACACTTGGGAATCAATAGCGAAAATGATTTTTGCATTCTACCACTACAGGCTATTTTTCATGTTCACTGCAACATGTATTTTGTCCAAGTATTATTCTACAATCATATAAATGGGAGAGTCGAATTGATATTCTCTTGGCGCTAATCTTTAATGTACTCGTTCCGACATGTCAACTTTTCAAATGACATTTAAATTTGAGTCGTAGAGAGAGATAATGTCAACACCCAATTTTTTTCACTATGAATGTTCGGCATTTTGATGCGCCTGAAATCCATAGGTGATGTTCCACTCCGGCAACATCGAAACACTGTTACTTCTCGAACGTATACTTATTCCAGCTATCTGACTCATTTTAGTGTTATTTGAGTGCTTGGGGAAGGCAATGGTTCAGCCGCTGATAATCTGTAAGATTACTACTTTAAAGCGCCCCAGTGTTCAGGCTTCGGAGAGACTGTCGCTAAGTAGTTTCTACTTGCTATGCAAAGCTGGGGCATGTTCCGCGTTGTAGGATATTGAGGTCACCGCATGCATGACTCACTTTGCAAATAAAAACAGATTTACAGGGACAAGACCAATTTTCCTATTCTCTAGTAAATGCACCCAAAGCCATTTATATTATTATCCAGTTGTGCATCAAATGCTTTATGTTGGCACACAACAGACCTGCCAAGTACGAGTTCAAGGCAATGGCGCACTATCGTCTTATGGCTATAACACAACATCAAAGAATTTGATGCCGCTATCTTCCAGGCAATTTAGCATTTATATACGATGTAAAATTTAATTACAGACATAAAAGGACAATTTATTCCCCACCATCGTGAGAGCTTTCGTATATTTCTTTCTTTCAATAAACTGATTTCATTTAATTCCAGTGTATTCTGCATATCACGTTACATTATAATGAGTGGTATTGATTTCCAACAGCGAAATCCATTACCGTGGCCCACCTTTTTAGTAAAATCAGCCCACATGCTAGAAAGGAGTACTGTTATAACTGGATGACTAGGAAAATAGTAGATCCCCGTTGCCAATTTTTGTCAAATTGTTATTGCAATTTCTTAAGATAATAATGAAATAGTTCAGTACGAGACGTATAAAAGATGGATAAAATATATCTTTTATCTAATATTTGACACCTCGTTTGGAAACGTGAAGATTCATATGTACAACTTCATACAAGTTCCAAGAATAAATTGAGGGGAACCATACTAGGACTCCCATTGGCTTTCACGGGATCCATTCATATGTCCACAGATTTCATACGGAGGAATGCAAACGTTTTTTTGGGGGGGTATTTTGAGAGAAAAATAAATTGTGGCCTACTTTAGGTTGGATTATGCATAATATCAGGAAAAAAAACACCAACATATAATGCCACACAAAAATCCTGTAATGTCTCACATGGTGAGGTGGATCCTTGAAGCCTTGGATCCAGACGAGCAGAATGAGCAGGTAGCACTGGCGCAGCAAGATGGAGGAGTGGAATGTATAAGAAAAGCAAAGCTGATGTATTAGAGCAGGAACAGTAATGTTTGGAGAGGAAAACCTGGTTTGGCGATGCGTGGTGAAGCCGAATTTATTAGTTATAAAGCTATGACTGGTGAAACAAAGCTGGATAAATGTTTGTTGATGAAGCGCTGGATTAACAAAGAATGGTGAAGCAGAACTGGATCAGTGATGACTGGTTAAACGGAGCTGGATCACTGTGGAACAGTATACACTGATGTAGCCGAGCTGGACAATGGACACTGATATAGCCGACTTGTAGCAGTGTTAGTTGATAGCAAAGCTGGAACACTGACAGCTGGAATAGTAATGGTGTAGAAGTTGCATTTGTAGCGGTGGATAATCTATGTAGCATTGCTGGAACATCAGTGTTAAGGGAAAAATGGTCCACAGTACAAATTAGTGTCAGGAGTAGTGTTGAGCGATACCGTCCGATACTTGAAAGTATCGGTATCGGAAAGTATCGGCCGATACCGGCAAAGTATCGGATCCAATCCGATACCGATACCCGATACCAATACAAGTCAATGGGACTCAAGTATCGGACGGTATTCCTGATGGTTCCCAGGGTCTGAAGGAGAGGAAACTCTCCTTCAGGCCCTGGGATCCATATAAATGTGTAAAAGAAAGAATTAAAATAAAAAATATCGCTATACTCACCTGTCCGACGCAGCCTGGACCTCAGCGAGGGAACCGGCAGCGTTGTTTGTTTAAAATTCGCGCTTTTACTTGGTTACGTGAAGTCCCGGCTTGTGATTGGTCAGGGCGGCCATGTTGCCGGGACGCAGACCAATCACAGCAAGCCGTGACGAAATTACGTCACGGCTTGCTGTGATTGGTCCGCGTCCCGGCAACATGGCCGCCATTAACCAATCACAAGCCGTGACGTCACGGGAGGCTGGACACGCGCGCTTTTTAAAAAGCGCGCGTGTCCAGCCTCCAGTGACGTCCCGGCTTATGATTGGTCACGGCGCCATGTTGCCGGGACGCGGACCAATCACAGCAAGCCGTGACGAAATTACGTCACGGCTTGCTGTGATTGGTCCGCGTCCCGGCAACATGGCCGCCATTAACCAATCACAAGCCGTGACGTCACGGGAGGCTGGACACGCGCGCTTTTTAAAATGGGCGCGTGTCCAGCCTCCCGTGACGTCCCGGCTTGTGATTGGTTGCGCCGCGGTCAACCAATCACAAGCCGGGAGGCTTGTATAATACATCAGCTGAGAGGTGATACATGGGAATGTGAGACACATCCTGCAAATTCGACCAAACTTATTATGCAATAATTGATGTTTTGACAACATTGGCAGTTTCCCCTTGTTTGGTTTAGTTCATCCTCACTCATTTTGTGCGCCGCGGTCAACCAATCACAAGCCGGGAGGCTGGACACGCGCGCATTTTAAAATTTTAAAATGGGCGCGTGTCCAGCCTCCCGTGATGTCCCGGCTTGTGATTGGTTGCGCCGCGGTCAACCAATCACAAGCCGGGAGGCTGGACACGCGCGCATTTTAAAATTTTAAAATGCGCGCGTGTCCAGCCTCCCGGCTTGTGATTGGTTGATCGCGGCGCAACCAATCACAAGCCGGGACGTCACGGGAGGCTGGACACGCGCCCATTTTAAAATGCGCGCGTGTCCAGCCTCCCGTGACGTCACGGCTTGTGATTGGTTGCGTCTCCCATGTGACTGCGACGCAACCAATCACAAAGCCGGGACGTAATTTTAAAATCCTTAAGGACCTGAAATTACGTCACGGCTTGCTGTGATTGGTTGCGTCGCCCATGTGACTGCGACGCAACCAATCACAACGCCGGAACATAATTTTAAAATCCTGAAGGACCTGAAATTACGTCACGGCTTGCTGTGATTGGTTGCGTCCCGGTCACATGGGCGGCACGCAACCAATCACAAGCCGGGACTCACGTAAAGGAAAGAAAAGCGCGAATTTTAAACAAAGAACGCTGCCGCTTCCCTCGGTAAGGTGCAGGCTGCGTCGGAGAGGTGAGTATAGCAATATTTTTTATTTTAATTCTCTCTTTTACACATTTTTACATTAATGTTGTTTCGATACCGATACCCGATATCACAAAAATATCGGATCTCGGTATCGGAATTCCGATACAGCAAGTATCGGCCGATACCCGATACTTGCAGTATCGGAATGCTCAACACTAGTCAGGAGGTAAACTACCTGAATACTCAGGCAGGATTGTGTCACTTGAGCAGGGTTTAATTAACACTTCGCCGGGCTTTGTTGACAGGCTGCAGCAGTGATGTCACAACTACAACACACATGACTACTGTAGCCAATCACTGGGCTCCGTATCTAAATCCTCTTAATCATTGAGCTCAGGGATTTGTTGCAGCAGTCATGCACACTGTAGTCATTATATTACTGCCAGTCATCAAAGACTGGGGTAGTGGTGGAGAGGCAATGCTTGACCCGGGGAGAGTGAATATAGCATGATTTATGTCTCCAAAACTATAGTGAAATAATGAGGAAATAAAAAATAATTCTGGGCAACTTCTTAAAAATCAAACCCTGCATGCAGACTTTCCACTAAAACTATTAATTTACAGCCACTACTACTGCACAAACCAATAGAAAATCACCCACAAAGGTCGAGAGGTCAAAGATTGCTATATGTCACAACAACATTTCAGGTGCTTGGGGGTCAAATTTTGACCCCTAGGTTGAAAACAACTGCGACAAGCAAGTGGCAAAAAGTTTTGTCCAGTTGTATGCTATACTTGTCACAGTGTCCTATGAGTCACAATGATACCCCACTAGCCTGCATAACGCTGCGATGTAGCAGCAACAAGCAATCTTTAACCACGTGACCTGTGTTATGGACATCATCACTGTGTTGCCCCAGCCTCATCATTAATGATCAATGCATTACAGGTTAATTTTCCGTGTTTATTGAACATCTGTGTATTCTCATTTGTGACAGTCTCCGTCTCCACCCTTTACATACTTGGCAACGTGAACCCAACAACCATCCCTGATGAAGCATTGGTGAAACGCATGTTGGGTTCTTGGATGAGCCAGAACATGTCTTCATTACCATGTGTACTATTTGCACTTTATGCTTCTTCTTATATGGGACTTTAATATTGTTAGCGCCTTAATTTAAGCTCTATTTCTATACTTCTTTTATGCTTGGACCCATTACTTGTTTACACTTGTTTGCTCCTGAGTACATACATGTCATTATAATCTTTGAACAATTTATTATCCATTACTTACCTATTTTGTGACAAGCTCTTAAGGTGAAGGCACTTTTTTTTTGCATGTTTTTGCTTTGTTGTCACCTTCCATTGTTTCCATACATTGAGTAAACTTCCCTTTATTGGCTCACCCACCATATTTGTCTAAGTTTGTCATGTTGGATATTTATTCTTTTTAAAAAATCATTCGATGAAGATAATTGATCATGTTTTATTCATATCTACTTTAGTCCTTGCACTTTTTCTTTTTTTCAGGGTCATATTCAATTAGTGCTTGTGGGCCGACCATCCCGGTCAGAGTTACAACCCTTCATCATTTTGAAATTGACTAAACTCTGGCCAAAAGATGATGGTCCTAGGCAGAAAATGTCACCTGTCCAAATCCAGAATTCTGAAATGGGTATATAAAAACAGCATTTCTAAACCAGGCAACCTCTGTAAGTGTAATCTCAAGCAGAGGAACATGAACTATAGACAAGACTCCAGAAAAGAGCCAGACAGGAAAAGAATCCTCACCAAAAGCTCCTGTTTCCCAAATGGGGTTTCCATGTGTAAGGGGGTATGCAGGCGGCTGGTTTGAGCCCTACATTCCTGTGCATGCCTACGTAATGAAACTGGGTATGTTTTGTGTTTGCTGTGTGCCCTGTGTAGTTTATGATAGCTGACACTGGTTAATATGATAATGGCTGACACTGTTCTGATATCTGTGAGTTAGGGACAGTCAGTGGCAGTGGTAGGTCAGCACTGGTAAGGGTTATGGCAGTGTAGTTGTGGGTTAGTGTTAGGGGGCACTGTAGAGTAGGAGATTAGATTGTGTTGAGAACTGGTTTCAGTCAGAGTAGTGACAGTTGAGGAAGGGGGCGAAGCAAGTGTAGTGGCAGGGAGAGGCCTTCCTGAGGTAATTTTCAGGTAATGGGAGGAGCTAGAGCAGAGTGAGAGGAATTGTTCTAGAAGGGTGGTAGTATTTGTGTGGTGAGTTATAGTTGAAAGAGACAGAAGAAGTACTGAGGGAAGCAGGTCTGGAGATGTTAGATCTTGAAGCACGTGGGAAGCGAGGCAGTCTGAAAGGGTCGGTGGCTAGTCTGTGGGTTACCTCCCGTGACGTCCCGGACTTATGGTCTGAACAGGAATTGCAGAGGCAACCTGATTTTTCGCCCAGGATGGGGAAAGTGGACGGGGAGCACCTAGTATCAGAAAGCTGGAATTCCCAGGGGACTGCGGGTCTGGAAGCCACGGTGCTAGAAGATAATCTGAAGGAAAAGACCAGGGAAAGGGCAGGAGGAGAAGTTCTTATGTCTTTTGAAGATTGTTGGATTAAGTCTTATGAAGATGCACGAATTGAGTAAAGTTTTATTGAAAATCAATCGGGCCTTTGATAATATTTGTGTGTGTCTGCGACGGATTGGAGCCCTGTATGCTGTGAAGGATTCTGACTCACAGGTGGGGGAACTACTTGACACACACAGCACACCACAAAATGGAGATGATATTTCTGTAGCAGAGCATCGGGGTGTGATGAGGAAGCAGCAGCAATCCCTCCGTACGGCTACCACCCTGGCCCCCGTTACAAAGTGGATTAGCTACGAACCCAATGAACACCATTCCCACATGAGTAAGCACTTTATGCAGTACATACATTGAGCACTTGGCACTTTACTTCAGGGGCAATACATGGGTTCTCCCGACAGGTTGATATTTTGTATCTATCTGGGATAACGTTGGGGCCCTGTGTGTGCTTGGTAGATCCTTCTCTGCATTATGTGCAGTTTAGATCTTCACACTTAGGTCAGAAATTAAAATCTATGCTGCTATTAAGTGCTAAAATTAATTGTTTATGGTACCGTTGTGTTTGTTCATTGTGTCATCACCAACTATCCATCATTTTACTGATTTTTTATGATGTTTTGTAGTCTTTAGTAAAGTTATATATGTTTTTTACCATCATGTGTACATTGTTAAATACTTTTGGGGGCGTTATACTCTGGTGTTGTTTATAGGTTTAATGCATAATGCTAATGTAGGACTTAGCCAGAAATGAGACCCAAGAGATGGATCAATGCTACCAGAATAATGCATAGAAGATGCAAGTGATAGAACCAAGGTCCAAACCGGGAACAGAAGGAGAGACAAACATCAGAACTCATTGTTTGCCATGATTATGTGTTGTTACCTGTGTGAGGTGGCCAGGGTGGTAGTCATGGCAAGGGGCTGCTGCTCCGACACACTCTGGCACCCCGCAAAGAAAATATAATCTCCCATCTTACGTGTGGTTTGTGTGAAATGCAAGTCACTCACTTTTGAATTGGAGATGTCCTCAGGTTGCTTGGTCCCAGTTCCAGATGTCACCACACACTGACTGACAGACTCCGAGTCCATTTTTAACAACTCAACAAATTCAGTTCAGTCACAGACACCGCACAGAAATTCTCACTGAACACAGTTCCTTCCAGCTGTGGTGTCCCTTGCTCTCCTGCAATCTTTGTTTCTGAAATGTACCATCCGCTACCGCAGCTTCCCGACTTACCGGAACTAGTTTTTACTTGGGAATCCCCTCCCGTTTTCCTCTCTGAGGGCAAAAACCTCCAAACCTTTTCCAGATCACAGGTCTTGGACATTTCGGGATATCCCACTGAACCTAATTGCTGCTGTTCTCATGCTGCTCCTGTTTCCTCGTACCCGTGTGACTTCCTCGTTTCTAGATCAACCTCACAGATCTCCATCCAACACCTTTTCCAGATCATAGGTCTCAGATGTTCTGGGATATCCCACTGAACCTAGTCGCTGCTGTTCTCATGCTGCTCCTGTTTCCTCGTACCCATGTCACTTTCTGTTTTCAACCTCACAGATCTCCATCCAACTCACTAACTGTCCTAAACTAGGAAGTGTCATAACTATATCTACTCCTACCCCTCCCAACTTGGAAATCCTCTATTTACTTAACTACTTTTATCCTGAACCTACCCAACTTTCCAATCTACAGTGCCCCCCGCTGTGCTAAATCCTATATATGTTATTACTCTAACTAAATCCTACACTTCTGCTATAATTCCCTAACTTTATCCTAATTGTATAAAAATACATAACTATACATTACATGTACATCATCGCATAATAAACCATCTTACACTGAAAATGTACTAAGGCCATGACTTGACCCTGGCACACCCTTTCACCTGAAGCAATGGGCAATGAATCTACTAATGGAAGAAGGCACTGGATGCCAAGGAAAATCATCACCGCTGTGTAGACACATGAGGGTGAGGCAGTGCGGGTAACGATGACCCACATGGTAAATAGGAAGCCATATTGTTGCATTTTTAAAGCAGTAGACATTGATGTGGAGCGGCCCCCACACGCAGGGCAGCAGGGTACTCGGTACCGGGTCCCTCGGTCTTGGTTCTAGGGGTGTCACGGTGGCCTGACCCGGTCCGTGGCCCTGCTAAGGGGAGCCCAAATAAAGGTGTAGGTGAAAGTTTGTCAAGTGTTCGTGACGCCACCTGTGGTATTCGGTCAGGGTGACCGACGTTGCTAGGGGTCCACTGGGGTGATGGAATGGCAGCTAGATGGTGTAACTTCCCACAGGTGAAGTGTGTCCCCAGGGCTTCCCTTGATGAGTAGATGGTAATGGTGTAGGTCGCAGTAAATGACGAGGACACAGGGTTGCAGTCTCTTTACCTTTTTACTGAAGGCTTCGGCATCCACAATACAGAACACTGCTAACAGGGCTGGCTGAGACCGGCCGGTCTGAAGGCACATCCAGAGTTCCCTTTGCAGGTGGAAATCAGTAGCCTTCCTACTAGTGCCTGTGTGTTGTAGTACCTCCCTGCTGAGCACCACGGGATAGTCCTCACAACTGTTGTGTATGTTTCTGTTCTCTCTCTCCGTCCCCCAGATGGTTTGGATAGGACGCACCCGTATGACAGGGTAGGCCTGGAGTTATTTTATAGGGACCCTAGAGACGCCCCTCTCCCACAATTGCCTCCGTTGTTTTAATTAGGTGTAAAGGTGAGACAGCCAACCTAGAGTTAACTGCCCTGCCGTAGTTCAAAGTAATGCGTAGAGCCTATTACTTCCTCGGCGTTCCGGCCGCCGGCTACACGCCTCAGAAGGATGTTGCCGATCTTGGGGCACGACTCCTTCTGGTTCTATCTCCTTTGTGCTGTGATCTCGTTTCTCACTTCTCCACAATATACTTCACTTCGTGTCCTTTCTTAGGATGCCGCCGCAATGAGGTGCAGGCGCGGCTCCGTAACGATCTGTTTCGTGCTAGGCCACTGTCAGGATCCCACCCCTGACAGAGACCTCCCTGAGTCTTCCCAAGCAACTCTCTCTCTCACTAGATGTTACCTGGGCAAAACCCAGTCAGCTTCTCCCTCACTTCCTATCCAACTCCCAGTTTTACCAGAGTCTGAGGAGTAGCCTAATACATAGAACCTTTTGCTCCCCCTGGTGGCCGGAGTGTGAAGTGTAGTGTGTGACTGTGATACCTGGTCAGGTGAACTCCTTTAGTGCCATCAGACGTACCATCACTCCCCCTTGTGGCAGAGCAACAATACTGCAACGACCAGGACTCTTGGGCGCTGCAGATGCCAATGTTGGCACAGTTCACTTGATATTAAAAAAGTTTATTTACTTAATTTTATTAAGTTAACATTCATAAATACTGTCTGCATTTGTCACTATCAATACGACGGCAGCAAATATATTGGAGTAATGGCAAAAATTGCATCTCTCATCCTTCACTTAGTCATTTTTACTCCTTCTGAATCTTTATCTTTCAGTGAAAATTTAGGAAAGGCGTAGATTAAATGCAGCCTTGATTATTTACCAAATACTTTTCTCCATTTATCATTTTAATATGTACGTGTGTTTCGTGAGACTTTTGAATATTTTATTCTGCGCTGCCAAGATAATTTATACTTTCTTAGTTTGCATCAAAGATTTAGATTTCACACATGAATCAATCCCAATCACCATTAATACAGCAGTCTCTGTGACTATAGCGTTCTGCCTAGCTTCACATCACTGTTTCTTTATATGTACATATCTGATGTGATTATCTGAAAATGCCGAGATTGCCTGCTATTAGTTCAGACAAGCAATCATATGTGAATTGTTCAATCAGGTGTTTCAAGTATAAAGATGGAGATCTATCACCAGACCTCACAAATATAAGCTTCATGAAATAGATCTCTTAGGCTGGTTTCACACTTGCGTTTTCATCTGCATGCGTTTTTTAAAAAACCGCATGTGTGAAAAAACGCATGTAAACGCGGTAAAACGCATGCGTTTTTAGACGCATGCGTTTTTATAGAAAAACACAAGAAAACAAGAAAAAAACAAAAAACCCTAACCCTAACCCTACCCCTAACCCTACCCCTAACCTGAAATGCGTGGCACTGAAATACGTTTATATACGTATATACGTATATACGTATATAAGTGCCACGATATTTCAGTGGCCACGTATATAAGTGCTACGTATTTAAGTGCCACCTATTTAAGTGCCACCTATTTAAGTGCCACGTATATAAGTGCCACGTATATAAGTGCCACGTATTTAAGTGCCACGTATTTCACATAAATGCCACGATATTTCAGTGCCACGTATTTCAGTGCCATGTATAACCACGTAGTTATAGTATTTACAGTACGTGGCACTTAAATACGTGGCACTGAAATACGTGGCACTTAAATACGTGGCACTGAAATACGTGATACGTGGCACTGAAATACGTGATACGTGGCACTTAAATACGTGGCACTGAAATACGTGATACGTGGCACTTAAATACGTGGCACTATGACTGTCAGAAAATGTTCATTAAACGGTTAGGGGTGAGGTTAGGGGTAGAGTTAGGGTTAGGGTTTGGATCCCTTTATCACCTTGATGGTGGTGGGTGGCTTTTCAGTGTGTTTTCTGTTTTTTTCTACAAAAACGCATGCGTTTTTAACGCAAACAAATGCATGTGCTTAAAAACGCATGCGTTTACATAGACAGCAATGCATTTTTTTGCCGCAAAAAAACGCATGCGTTTTTTCGCGGCAAAAAACGCGCAAAAAATACTACAGGTTGCATTTTTGAAAATGAACGCATGCAGAAAAAAATGCATGCGTTTACAAACGCGACCAAACGCGTACAAAAAAACGCATGCGTTTTCAATGTTAAATATAGGGAAAAAAACGCATGCGTTTACAAACGCGACCAAACGCGCACAAAAAACGCATGCGTTTTCAATGTTAAATATAGGGAAAAAAACGCATGCGTTTTTTGTGCAAAAAAACGCTGCAGACAAAAACGCAAGTGTGAAACCACCCTTAGATATGATGAGGCTGGTGTACTTACTTTAAAAAATGTATATCATGGCTGTGTCACTCACTTTTGAAAGTTCTCGTGCCTAATAACATTTCAGATTGGGATTATACAGCAATTGTGACAGATTTTCAAAGTAAGCACACTGGTCTCAGCAGGTCCTAGATATCTAATTAATAATATAGACAGTTTGTACTGTGGGATTCATTGACAGGTCCGCTTTAAGGTGCCTTTACCCAATGTGTAAAATTTACTAAATTGCCATCAATGCAGAAGACAGACATGTGGCTGCTGCAGTCAATCACTGTGGTTGGCTGCAGCGGTCTCATGTCTGTATGGCCAGTATACTATGCACTGTGTAAAGAATATCTCTGCTCCTCCTGTCACATGGCCATGTAGCTATTCAAACCTATCATTGGGAGCAGCGTTCCCTAGAGATTACCTAATTTTTCTCAATTTTGGGCAGGTTCATGTAAATCAACCTGCAGATTAGATTTACTCCAAATAAAATTTGGTCCAATTCGAGTCTGTCCTGAAAAGATGTTTATTGTACATTATGGTCTTTCCAGGCACCAAAGCAAAACATAGGGCAAGAAAAAGGTTAATAATAAAAGATTATACTCACGTGTCCTAGGCCTGTCACCTGTCCTGCCGCAACAACTTCCCACCCGGTTATCCACTTGCTTCGTATCAGTATTTGGATTGATCATTGGTCTTCAGTCTGGATCTTCTGGTGCTGACTAGGTCTTATTTAGACCTAATTTCTCTTGACTTATTTTGGGCAGAGTCGTTCGTGGCTTCGTCACCTTCCCCTATGGCTGCTGCCTTCTGCTGTGCTCCACCACAGTTTTTCAAATGGCTCATCACATTCCCACGTGGTTGTGAGCAGGTACCAGGTTGCAGTAACGATCGGAGGCAGAGCAAGTGTTAACAGGAGATTTTAATGAAACAGCATTACTCCACACAGGGAGAGGGTAAATGAGGGTAATAAGGATAATAGAACTGAGTTTGGTCGACGTGGGTATAGCAGGGACAATAAAGGGTTGAGAGAGGTACGAAGATACCAAAATTATCAGTCCGGTGTTGTTGAGGATCAGTCTCTGTAAAGATGGCAGTGGCGTTCCGGCTTGAACGCTTGAAGAGTCTGGCTTCTTCCTGGTCCAAGATGAATACTGGGTTCCGGTGTTGGCGAGGGTCCTGGAATGTCCATTTGTGGATCCTTGTTCTACGATGAGTCACAATGGAGAGAGAATAGTCCTTTCTTTAGAAGCGTCAGAACAACGCTAATGCGGGCGGGAGAGTAAACGTACAACGGCTGCACACAGTTCACTGCCGGGGTGTCGAGTCTCGAACTGCGCCCCCTGTGGTATGGTCATGGGGAAGTCTCACTCACGCTCAGTGACACCAAGTGAGTGGATGTCGAGGTCTCTCGGAGTCATCTCTTCCTACAGTCTCTGGTAAGTCTCCGTAGGCCTCTCTGACTTGGGCCTACTGTTTCCCGACTACATAGCACGCGAGGGCTCTCACTCTGCCTCCGCATACCGCAGCTTCTCGCCAACAGAGCTCTCGTTCCCGCGCACTGTCCACCTCTTAGATCCTCCATGCCCCACTAAACTCTCCCCTCTGCAACTTGAGTGACAGCACCAATGGTTCTGGACTCGTCCAGGACAATGTACGCTGAGGCTGACTCTCCTTCTTACATGGTCATCTGCGTAGACCTATGAGTCTTGATATATGGATCACCCCCAGAGTAGGGCAATGGGGTACTCGGCACCGGGTCCTGTGGTTTGGGGGATGTCATGGTGGCTGACCCGGTCCGTGGCCCTCAGGGGTGTCCAGCAAAAGAGTTTATATATGGGCAAGGTGCAATAAAGAATGAGTAGACAGGTTTGCAGTCTTTTACCTTGTTTACTGGAGACTTCAGAGGGTATCCTCAGCCCGGAGTGCCAGATGACAGGGCAGGCAGAGTCCGGTAGGACTGAAGGCAATTCCAGAGTCCCCTTATCCAGGTGGAGATCAGTAGCCTTCCTACCAGTGCCTGTGTGTTGTAGTACCTCCCTGCTGAACTTCTCGGTTAGGTCCTCACAACTCTTGTAGATGTTCTAGATGTTATTTCTTCCTCTCTGTCCCCAGATGGTATGGATAGGACAAACCCGTATGACTGATGGCCTGAGGCTTGTTTATAGGGACCCTAGAGACGCCCCGACCCCCACAAGTTGCCACTGTGTCTTCTTAGGTATTAAGGTCGGGCAGCCAACTTGGAATTGACTGTCCTGCCGGTCTCTGGAACAAGGCTTAGAGACAGTTGCTCCCTCGGTGTTCCTGGCTACCGGCTTCTGCACCTCAGAAAGGAGCAGCTTGTTCCTGGCTGATCTCCCTCTGATATTCCTCTCCTGTG
Organism: Ranitomeya variabilis; assembly: GCF_051348905.1. Classification (NCBI taxonomy): domain Eukaryota; kingdom Metazoa; phylum Chordata; class Amphibia; order Anura; family Dendrobatidae; genus Ranitomeya; species Ranitomeya variabilis. Next base: position 56,725,376 of record NC_135235.1, on the reverse strand, counting down.
CTCTGCTTTCCTGCACACTCTCTGCAGTATGTTCACCTTTTAGTGTCTTTTCCCAGGAGTTGCAGTGCTTCATGCCAGCAGAGCTCCTCTTCTTCTGTCTGCCTGACAGGAACTGAACTCCTTTCCCTCCAGATCAGGATGTAAATAGGAGAGTTCACCCTAAACAGGCTTAGAGCTCCCCTTCTGGTCTGGAGTGTGAACATGTTGCATGTGTGTGATACCTGAATGTGGTTGTCTTTCATTGCCTTCAGACATGACATCACTTCTCCCCTGAAAGGATAATGACATCACTGCGATGACCAGGACACTGGGGCGCTGCACTCCCCCCTGTTACATCCAGTACTTCGGGACTGGGAAAAGAAGAACAACAATACATATTAGCAAAATACATAGAATTTTGAAATGCTATGAACAACTCATGCAAAAGTAGTGCTTCCCTTTATGGGAGGTGAGGACACTTGAACGTTGCGAAAGTCTCGGTCATGCACAGTTCATGACTCCCAGTTCAGTGAGTGCAAACTTGAAACAGCAAGGATCCCGGGTAAACAAAGGGATCCCTTTTAAAAGTATAATGAAAGTTTTGGAGCAATTCACTGTCCATTACTCCATTGTCCATTTTAAATCTGTAACAAAGATATATATATACAAACATTTTCAACCAAACAGCAGCAACTGTTAATATTTCCAAGTTTTGTAGCGAATTGGGGTCTGATTTTTAGTGCTACGTGTAGACCTCCGCAGTGCAGGGATTGCTAATGACCTAACAGGGTCCGCTGTGCTCGCTATCGCTGGTGTGGTGCACTGTCTTTTGCCTACACTTCTAGTGAGTCTAGGTGGCACTGGTATGCTGGAGCGCTCAGGACTGCTGCTACTAATTGTGGGCATGGCAGATTCACCGACAGCAGAGGGAGGACTTGCCGATTCAACTGTTGGCATGGCATCCTCTCTTGGAGTCTGCTGTGGCTGAGTTACGGCTGGGATCGCGTTGGCTATTGGAATCTGTTGGTGCAGAGTCTCTTCTGGTTCCAGATGAGCTGGCATCACAATTGGTTCCGGCGGTTTCGGCTGACGAAACGTCAAAACAGGTACCATGATGGCCTGATTCATTTGAGTACAAGACTGGAGAAAATCGCCAAGAACAGTGTGTATCACCTTCTCCTCTTCCATGGGTGGAGACGTTCTTGGATCCGTTTTTCTAACTCTCAACTTGTCAGGGCATACTTTGAGGTGGTCTCTGGATATTGCTGTCGAAGTTTCTCCTTCATCTTTGCTGATGAGACAAACCTTTGTATTGTCAAAATCGGATGGCAGGACAGTATATGGTTCTGCTTCCCATTGGTCATCAAGTTTGTGTAGTCTCCTTTTTCGTTTGAGTACCTGTTCACCTGGTGACAAGGGAACTGCAGGAGCATGCTGGTTGTAGTCTTTCTTGTTTTTGTCTGGCTTGGGCTAGACTTCTTTCCACGCATTTCTGTACTTTGCGATACCTTTGCTGCCTTTCTGTATCCCAATCTGCATCTGGCGAGGTATCTTCTGAGGTTAGGACCCCCATGTCTAGATCAACAGGTAACTTGCTGGATCTTCCTCTCATCAGGTATGCTGCGGAACAGTTGGTGGAATTCACTGGGATGTGGTTGTACATGTCTACCAAGTCGGGCAACTTTGCTGACCATAAGTTCCGTTCCTCCACAAGCAAGGTCTTCAGTACGTCGATTACCACTTGGTTCATCTTTTCGCACATCCCGTTGGTTTGGGGGTGATACGGTGTCGTTCTGATCTTTTTACACCCTTATAAGTTGCAGAATTCCTGGAACACTTCTGCTTCAAACGCTGGTCCTTGATCAGTCAGTACCTTTTCCGGGTACCCGTGCAGTCTACAGAAGTACTGCTGGAAGGCTTTGGCTGCTGTCCTTGCTGTCAGATCTTTGACAGGCACAACTACCAGAAATCTAGAGTAGTGATCTACGATGGTTAGGGCGTAGACATAGCCTGACTGGCTGGGTGTTAGCTTCATATGATCTAGCACGACCAGTTTGAGCGGTCGTTTGGTGATGATGGGCTGTAGTGGAGCCCTCTGGCTGTCACGGTCCTTCCTGCGTTCGATACATGGGCCACACTCTCGGCACCACTTTTCGATGGCTTTCTTCATGCCAATCCAGTAGAACCTTCCACGAAGCAGACTCTCCAACTTCCTCCATCCGAAGTGTCCTGCTCCATCGTGGTATGCTTCCAGAACCATTGGCGCATCTTGCTTTGGGACTACTATCTGCCATACCAACTCATGGGTGCGTGGGTTGATGCTTCTTCTGCACAGCTTACCATCGTAGATAAACAGCTTGCCTCTCCCCTTCCACAGCTTTTGCTTGTGGATCCTCCGGGCCAGGGTGTGAACCTGCCTGCGTCAGGAGCTCTTTCACCCGATGGACCGCGGGGTCACTGTCCTGAGACTCTGCCCATCCATGGTGGGGCAGGGGATTCAGTGTGGCGTCCTGCTTGTTCCTGCTCCCGTTCCTCACATGATGGGAATACTGAGTGGCCTTGGGGCGATGGAAAGCTGGCAACTCGATTTCTTCGAGTGCTTCCGAGTCCTCTCCCATTTCTGGCAAGTTGGGCATGCTGGACAACGCATCGGCATTCACATTCTTGTGCCCTGCCCGGTACTTGATGGTAAAATCATAATTGGACAACCGGGCCATCCACCGCTGCTCCAAGGCACCAAGTTTCGCTGTGTCCAAGTGTCAGTGGATTGTTGTCTGTGAAGGCGATGAATTTTGCTGAGGCCAGGTAATGCTTGAACCTCTCCGTCACTGCCCAAACAATGATGAGGAACTCCAGCTTAAAGGAACTGTAGTTGTCAGGGTTCCTTTCAGTGGGACGAAGTTTCCTGCTGGCGTAAGCAATTACCCTCTGTTTGCCTTTCTGGACCTGGGACAATACGGCTCCCAGTCCCATGTTGCTGGCATCTGTATACAGCACAAACGGTTGGTCATATTCAGGGTAGGCCAGCACCTCTTCTCCCGTCAACGCCAACTTCAAACAAATGAAGGATCCTTCCAGGCCGTCATTCCAGTCAAATGCGGTATTCTTACCCTTGGTTTTCTTGGATTAGCCCACCAACAGGTCTTGCAATGGTGCAGCTTTCTTGGTGAAGTCTTTGATAAACCTCCTGTAGTAGCCCACCAATCCAAGGAATTGTCGGACTTCATGGAGGTTGCTGGGCTTCGGCCAGTCTCTGATCACTGTGACCTTGTCAGGGTCTGGGGCCACTCCTTCAGCACTCACCACATGGCCCAGGTACTGCACTTTAGGCTTTAATAGATGACATTTGGATGGTTTTACCTTTAGGCCAAAGTTGGACAGAGCTTCGAACATCTCTGCCAGGTGCTTCAGGTGGTCCTCATAGGTTTTGGAGAAGACGATGACATCATCCAAGTACATCAGGACGGTTTCAAAATTCTTGTGCCCAAGACAGCACTCCATCATCCTCTGGAATGTTCCAGGGGCATTGCACAGTCCGAATGGCATGTAGTTGAATTCACAGAGACCCATCAGTGTGGTAAAGGCCGACTTTTCCTTGTACGCCTCTGCTACGGGAACCTGCCAGTACCCACTGGTGAGATCCAAGTTAGAGAAGTAGTTAGCAGATTTTAAAGCAGTCAAGGACTCTTCTATTCTAGGCAGTGGGTATGCATCTTTATGTGTAATGCAGTTTATCTGCCTATAATCAACACACATCCTCATCGTGCCATCCTTCTTCCTGACGAGGACTAATGGAGCTGCCCAGGGGCTACAACTGTCTCTCACTACCCCAGCCTCCTTCATCTCTTGCAAGTCGCAACATGTCTTTGGCACACTGATAATGAGCTGGGGGTACAGGACGGTATCTCTCTTTAATGGGTGGATGATCTCCCATGAGGATATGATGTTGAATCCCTTTTACCTGCCCAAAATCTAGGGGGTGCTTGCTGAATACCCGCTCATACTCATGAACCACCCTGTAAGCCCCTTGTTTTTGGTGCGATGAGGTAATTTCTGACACCAATCTTCCGTTTGTCCTGCAGAGCCATTGTCCTCCGCCTGGTTGGACGGGACCAAGGGTTCTGTTGCCTGTATCACATTATTATCAACAGCAAACAATTTGGCAAGTGTGGCATATTTGGTTAGGTGGACCTCTTCCTCTCCACAGTTAAGGACACGTACTGGCACCCTCCCCTTGCAGACTTCAACCACCCCTCTGGCTGTCAGGAGGGTGGGCCTACTATCTGAATACACAGGTTCTACCAGGGCCTGGTAGTCTTTACCTCTGAGGCCTATTGCTGCCCGACACCATATTAACATTTCATTCCTGGGGGGTATTGCAATGGGGATTGAATCACTCACTGTGACACGGCCAATTTCTCCACCAGTCAGTTCTACCTGCTGTCTCTGCATCAGAGCTCTGATTTCTTTCTGCAGGGCACATTGTTCACTGTAACCAGCTGTTTCTGCCACCTGCTGTAACAAGACAATAACCTCTGCAAGACAATTTTCTATGACATTAGTACCAATGGTCATCATGGGGTTACATTCACGTCGGTCAATATCAACAATTACAATTCCTTGGGCCTTCAATTCTACCTGCCCCACTTTAATGGTGACCTCTTTGTACCCCACTTGTGGCAATGGCTGACCGTTACTGGCTATTATGGTGAAATCATCATCAGGGCCACGAGTAATGTCGGTGTCCTCCCAATAAAGTTTATAAAGGATATAAGTCATAGTTTTCACCTGAGAACCGGTGTCCAACAGAGCGTTCATGGGAATACCGTCGATCACAATGGGGAGAACAGGTCGTCCTCCAATGTACTTGGCTCTCCAGTTTTGCGGGCCTGGTCGTCCTACTCCTGGGGGTTGGCCCTCTGCCCCAGGGGTTGCTCATTTAAATGACAGTACCTTGCAATGTGGCCCACCTGGTTGCAGCGGCGGCAGATGGGTCGTCCGTCCTGATGAAAGCGATCGTCGTCTCTGCCTCTGGTCGGCGGGATCCTCCTCTGTCGTCGCCAGGGAACATCCTCCGGTCTGGAAGCCAGCTTGCTCTTCTACTTGGGGGGGCTCCTGTAGGGACTGCATGGTCCGAGCTAAGGCAGCAATGCTCTTGGTCAGCTCCTACATCTGGAGGCGTAGTCCTGCAGGGGAATCATCTTCCAGGATCTGGGCATCGGCCTCAGCAGAAACTTGAGGATCTGGTGGTACTTGAGGGTTTCACGCCTAGGAAGTACTGCACGGCTGGGCTGTCACTCCTGTAGCACTTGGATGGCCTTGTCTTTAAATTTCACAAAGGTCAGGTCAGGATTCTGCATGGCCAGGAGGTGCAGTTGGGCCCTTTGGTGACTGCACAAGAGCCCCTCGATGAACCGCTCCTTTAAGAGTTTTTCCTCATCTTGCATGCTGTTTGGATCATCCTGCTTGATATCCTAGAGATTAAGGGCATAGTCCCGTAAGCTATCCTGCGGCCTCTGCTTGCACCCATAGAACATCAATTTAATTTCTGTAGCGGTGCGGGTGTCAAAGGTGGTTTTAAGCTTTGCAAAGACCTGCTGCGCAGTTCTCTTATCCGCAGCGGGCCAAGACTTCACTTCTCTCAGAGCCACTCCAAACAGTTGGCCCATTACCATGTGAACTTTCTGAGGCTCTGTCAAGGGATAAAACTCAAGCAGGCTGCAGATCCCTTCCTTAAAGTCAGTTAATGTATGCGATTCTCCAGAGTATCACAGGAGCCAGGCTGCTCCAGGTATGTATGGCATGGAGAAGGGCATTATGGCTGCTGTAGCCATGGCGGTGTCTGGCTGGCTCATGGAAGCGGCAAAGTCTGCGTGACCCGGCAGCGGTACAAGGCCTGTGGCTGTGCCTATTGCGGGGCCTGGAGGTGCTTCTAGGTCTGCTGCTGCAACTGCCGCTACTTCCCTTCCCGGATCGGACATGGCCGTTCCTCCCCTCTGCTAACCTGGTGGAAGTCGGGGCTCCTCTCCGGAATCGGCACTTTGCAGCGTCTCTCCTGGCGGCTCTTCTGCACGGCGTCTCCACTACCGGCTTTCCAGGCAGCAGCACGGCACCTGTCTTCTTGCTTTGTGCTCTTTTCGGCTGGCTCCACCCATGAAGCTATGGCTCCTCCCCTCGCACTCCACACGGCGCGGCAATGGCGAATTTTTGGCGGCAATTTGCAACATACAGTCTTTAAGCAAATCGCAGTTCACATACAGTTCTGTCACAGTTCTTAGGCGCACATGACCTGATTTTTCAGGCTTAAGTAGATCCTGTTCGTGACGCCAAAATGGATCGCCCCCAGAGTAGGGCAATGGGGTACTCGGCACTGGGTCCTGCGGTTTGGGGGATGTCACGGTGGCTGACCCGGTCCGTGGCCCTCAGGGGTGTCCAGCAAAAGAGTTTATATATGGGCAAGGTGCAATAAAGAATGAGTAGACAGGTTTGCAGTCTTTTACCTTGTTTACTGGAGACTTCAGAGGGTATCCTCAGCCCGGAGCGCCAGATGACAGGGCAGGCAGAGTCCAGTCGGACTGAAGGCAATTCCAGAGTCCCCTTATCCAGGTGACGATCAGTAGCCTTCCTACTAGCGCCTGTGTGTTGTAGTACCTCCCTGCTGAGCTTCTCGGTAAGGTCCTCACAACTCTTGTAGCTGTTCTAGATGTTATTTCTTCCTCTCTGTCCCACAGATGGTATGGATAGGACAAACCCGTATGACTGATGGCCTGAGGGTTGTTTATAGGGACCCTAGAGACGCCCCGGCCCCCACAAGTTGCCACTGTGTCTTCTTAGGTATTAAGGTCGGGCAGCCAACTTGGAATTGACTGTCCTGCCAGTCTCTGGAGCAAGGCTTAGAGACAGTTGCTCCCTCTGTGTTCCTGGCTACCGGCTTCTGCGCCTCAGAAAGGAGCAGCTTGTTCCTGGCTGATCTCCCTCTGATATTCCTCTCCTGTGCTCTGCTTTCCTGCACACTCTCTCCAGTATGTTCACCTTTTAGTGTCTTTTCCCAGGAGTTCCAGCGCTTCATGCCATCAGAGCTCCTCTTCTTCTGTCTGCCTGACAGGAACTGAACTCCTTTCCCTCCAGATCAGGATGTAAATAGGAGAGTTCACCCTAAACAGGCTTAGAGCTCCCCCTTCTGGTCTGGAGTGTGAACATGTTGCATGTGTGTGATACCTGAATGTGGTTGTCTTTCATTGCCTTCAGACATGACATCACTTCTCCCCTGAAAGGATAATGGCATCACTGCGACGACCAGGACACTGGGGCGCCACAATATATGTCTTAATACCTGTGTCTTAATATTAAGACTCTTGGTTCTGCTAGTTTTACTAATCACCACTAAGTCTTCCTGTGTCCTGTCTGCCTGCGACTTCCAGTGCTTCAAGTCCTTGCTTTGTTCGTGCTCTTCTGCTCCTGCATCAGCGCTTGATATCCATGTGTTTACCCTAACATGGGCTTAGAGGATCCACCTCACAAGGTGAACCCTTTAACAGATTCACAATAAAAAAAATATGGTCCAATTAGAATCTGTCCTGAAAAATGTTTTGCTTTGGGGTCTAGAAATACCTCAATGTGCAAAACTAGAGAGGGCCAGAAAAAGGTTAAAAAATAGCATCTTTTCTCACCTGTCCTAGGCCCGTCACTTGTCCTATCGTTGCAGCTCACTACCCGGTCGTCCACTTTCTTCAGATCAGTACTTGGGTGTATCATTGGTCTTCAGATTGGTCTTAAGTATGGATTTTCTGGTACCGACTAGGCCTTACATGGTCACAAGGGTTTTGACTTACCCCAATGACTTAAGTCATCACACGCAGTCACATGGGGCATGATCGACATAATTGATGTTAACGAGGTGCATCGCATTCCACATGACCATGTTGGACCTAATCAGGGAGATTGATTTCAAAAGTCTGAGCGAAAATGAGGCGCAGGCACGGTGCTGAGGTGGCAAGACAGATAAGGGGAGTAGTAGAATAGATGAGCATAATCTTGTATTATTCATTAATCCCTTCCCACCCCTCAAAAGAAATGAACAAAATAGTGTCCACCATTTTTATAGGTTTGTGCAAATTAACTCACAAAAATGTTCCACACTTTCTCGAAATTCGTTACGAATCGATTCACTCATGCCTACTGGTGACACATTATATGCCAATCCCAGCCAGAAGAGGGACCTTGGAGACTGGCATAGGAACCATGCTGCATTAGAAGAGGGGCGGAAAGGAACTGTCAATTACCGTATGTTTTGGTTTTTTTAAAGCCTGCTACTAGATATTAGCAATTGTTTTTTAATCAGGGATGAAAATAGCAACATAGTGACTTGTAAATGGTAAAAGGAGGAAATTTCATATGAACAGGGCCGGGAAATTAATTCTGTGACTCCCCAGTGATTCCTTCTCCCCTCACTATACAAACAAATAAAATCAAAATCAGATTTAAGAGCACAAGGTGCGATGAGTTTGTCACATAGAACTGCTAGTTCGATGCGCCGGTAACATATAAACTGGGCATTGATTTGGCAATGTTATTTTATTGTAGCTATATTTTGTTGGAAATCTATTTCTAAAGTAGTGTGCCCTCCGGACGTAGAAATGAAAGATTCCTAAAGAAGGCACAGATTAACATTACCCCTGTGAAAACTGACAATACGATGTCATAAAAAGTTGTTACCCTTCCCTTCACCTGAGAGACATGATTCATAGGCTGGTATTCACAGATCTGACCCCGGACGCCGCACATCCGTGTAACATATGCTACTATAGGAAAGGTCACAGGCAGCAGCGTGAATTCAATCTTACCTGGTCACCTTCAGCTCGACATCGGCAGGTAACATCGACGTGATTAATAGTAGGAGAATTTACATGACAGATGATATTTCTATTACCTAATAGAAAAGAAAGGAATATCATAAGTTATATTACCATAACAGTATCTGAATGGTAATGTCACCTCTAATTCATTCTATCTATCTATCTATCTATCTATCTATCTATCTATCTATCTATCTATCTATCTATCTATCTTTATAGTGACAAAGCAAATAATTAAAGTGGGGGTTATTCCTTTTACTCCACTTTTTTGGAGTAATTTGCACCTTTTATCAGTCTTTTCTAAGGATGGGCCAAATTTAACTTTCATTTGCTCCTTTTTACACTAATTTGCATCAGTATAGGTTTCTGTCAGTGAAAGTGGTCAGATATTATTTTTCCAGAAGATTGTAGACACATTTTTTGACTTGTGGTTTTTCACCGAAATCTACGGTAATTAGAAGAAAACCTCAAATGGTGAATAAAGAAGAACCACAAAGCGGATTTCTTCACCAAAGAAATCAATTTAATCTGTGTTACTGCAAGTTTGCAGCCATGTCTGTACTTTACATTACAAAATTGTGCTGACAGGTTCTCTGTAAAGAGGATTTGTCAATTGCCAACAATATGTAATTGTTTTTTATATCCTTAATGCTTCTGTTCTACATCTGGCTTTAGTTTATTTCTTTCTGTGCCTCTCCGCTCCTGAGTTATGGCCTCCTCTTCCCTGTTCCAGTCACACATCCAAAATGGAATGATCCTCATAAGATTCATGTCCAGAAAAGAGTTGAGGACTGCGTGCTCATAGCTCTCAAGACAAAATTAAATACAGTGAAGAGTGGGCTATATCTCAAGGACGGGTAGTAGCAGGAGCAAAAAAACACACAAAACACCTCCAAATTCAGGAAAACAGTAGCACTTAGGGTAAAAGAAAATACATATTTATGGCAAGTCAAAGGTCCTCCTTAAAGCTGCTTACTTTCCCCCACATTTTTTAGAATATTCTTAAAACTGTGAAGGGATTTTTAATGGAATTTTGTGTGATACATTTCTGTATAACTACTGCAAAAGTTTTAGGCAGGTGTGGAATTCATGCTGCAAAGTCTGAATACTTTCAAAAATAGAAGTGTTAACAGTTTATTTTTATGAGTTAACATATAGAGATGATCATGTTAGAACACGGCACTCACGCTGACGTCAGTTAGGGGAAATAAGTTAATTGGCTGTGAACTCCCAGGACCTTTATGATGGCACCACGAGCTTGAGAACTTTCTCACACTCGTGGTAACGTCAGACCGATTATAGAAGTTCACCGCGAGTAGAGTAGAGGTAGCAGACGCTGCTCAGTGTCTCTACTGGATGTCAGGCTGTATAGTGGCATCATGCAACCATGCAGCCTGCCATCTAGATGTAACAGATCTAGACCCATCATGGGACAAATGGATTATTGTCTTCTCAGTGGACTGGTGAGGAATATTGTTGTTTGTTATTTTAATTCTCTTGCAGGGGACAATGGCGTCTTTAGAATGAGCGATGTCGTAAGTTTAATTAAGATTTATTAAAGGAGTCTGTGTCATTATTTCAATTAAAGGACTTTATTCTGTGTGTGTTTTTAAACAATATGTGGTTAGTAATCTTATAGACGCCTCTCCATTACTAACCTCTGGACTTTTTTGTCACCTGACAATACAAAGGTGATATCAACCATCAAAACTATTACCCCACTTGCCACCACTACAGGGCAAGTGGGAAGTAAATAAACACACACATACACATTTTAACCAGCCTACATAGGAGCGTTAACAGATTGAACCTACATAAGCTGTAACCAAACAGCAACTGTTAATTTTTACAAAAAAAAAATTGCTTGGGCTCCTGTGTCATTTTCATAACTAGCAGAGGAAAAAGCTGACGACTGAGGGCTGATGTTATTATTCTGGGAAGGAGCCAATAGCCATAAAGTTTCCCAGGCTATAAATATCAGCTCACAGCTGTTTGCTGAGCCTTTACTGGCTAGTTTACAGGGGGACTCCAGAACAAAATTGTCATAGGTTTCCCCTATAAAATCTAACTAGCAAAGACTAGGCAGACAGCTGCTAGCTGATATTAATAGCCTAGGAAGGGGCCATGGATATTTCCCCCCAGAATAAAAACATCAGCTCTCATCCACCCCAGAAAAGGTGCATCTATAAGATGCGCCAAATCTGGCGCTTAGCCTTCCTCTTCCCATTTGCCCTGTAGCAGTGGCAAGTGGGTAATGGTTAGGGGGTTGATGTCACCTTTTTATTGTCAGGTGACCTCAAGCCCACAGATTAGAAAGGGAGAGGCATCTATAAGATGCCCTCGTTTCTAACCCTGTAGTGATATTATAAAAAAAACACACAAGCACCCAGAATAAAGTCCTTTAATTGAAATAATCACACAGTCTAAATTAAACCATATTCATTGAATGCATAATCCACTGAAGCTAACATCTCCTGTAACAAAAATAAAATAATAAACCACAATATTCCTCACCTGTCCACCGAGAAGATAATGATCCATAATGTCCCACGATTTTGATGACTTTGAGAGCAGTCACTGATGTGAGTGCTCTCAAAGACAGCTGGCTATACACTGACACAGGAGTTAATCGCTCCTGCAGGGTATAGCACTGAGCTGTGGTGAGAAAGTTCACCGGAGTTCATCAGCTGAGCAGCGCCGGTGATCTCACTTACGGCACCACCGCTGAGCGAGAAAGTTCACTGGAGTTCATCAGCTGATGAACTTGTGTGACCTCTCTCACAGCAGATCAGCGCTATGCACTGTGGGAGCGATTATGCCCCTGTCAATGTATCACCAGCAGCCGGTTAGAGCAGTCGCATCTTCCAATGTGACTGTTCTACACATGAAATCGCCATGGAACACTCAGGATTACGTGGACTATGGCGGACAGGAAAGTATATAGTGTTTTTTATTTTTTTATTTTTTAAAAGACATGGGTATCCGGGATTTAGTGTTAGGTGAGTATAATGTGTTTCTTATTTTTATTTGAATTATTTTCCATGTTTTTTTTGCTTGAATACAGGCACCAGATGCTGAGAGACTACTCATCATCGACACCTGCTATCACTGTTATCAGTGACAGCAAACGTAGCCTGATAGGAGGAGTAGTCTCTCATCAGCTGGCACCTGCTGACCTGTGGTAAGCTTTTTACCGAGGTCACCACTGCGAGTCACGCTATCTTTGTGGAGTCACACTGACAGTGTGACCCTGCAGCAATCTGATGGCAATAACATTTCTTTTTTTAAGTTTGAGCACAGGCGCCGTGGCTGCCGAGAGACTACTTCTCCCATCAGCAGCACCTGCTATCGCTGCTGTCAGTGACAGCAGATGTAGCCTGATAGGAGGAGTAGTCTGTCATCAGCTGGTGCCTGCTGACCTGCGGTAAGCTTTTTATAGCGGGTCACAGTATCTGACGGCGGTAAAGATCTACCACCGATCAGAACTGCCACGTGTTTCCCGTGATGTCACACAACATGGGAAACACCAGCATTTGTGCTGTGTCTGTGTTTTTTTTGCCTCCCTTTGACTTCAATGGTGTTTGGCTATATTCAGCGATTAAATCAATGATTAAATTGGCGAATATTGCAAATTCGGCGATCGTGACACAAACTGAATATTGAAATATTCGCTCCTCTCTATTAACATAATGCAAAGTGAATCAACAAAAGCGAAATCTAAATCAAATCATTATTTAGTGTGACCGCCCTTTGCATTCAGCACAGCATCAAAGCATCAATTCTTCTCGGTACACCACCTACACACAGTGTTTGAAGAAACTCAGCAGGGAGGTTTTTCCAAACATCTTGGAAAAATAACTACAAATCTTCTGTGGACGTTGGCTGGTACAAATCCTTCTGTTTCCTCATGTAATTCCACACAGATGAGATGATATTGAGATCAGGGCTCTGTTGGGGCCACATCATCATCTCCATGACTCTGTGCCTTACGATGAAGACAATGTTCTTAATGACATTAGCTGTATGTTTCAAGCTGTTGTCCTGTTGCACAATACATTTTGAGCCAATCAGATGCCTCCCTGATGGTATTTCATGATGGATAATTGTCTGCGTGTATTTGTTAGCATTAGGGCTCATACTCACTAGCGCGCAAAACGGACGAGTGCAATGTGTATATATATATGTGTGTTTTGAACAATATTTCCTTGTAAAACGATGTGTAAATGTCAGAGAACTGCTCATGTTAAAATCAAATTGCACACGGATGTCATACGGATGTTGCGATAAAAAATCTCATTGACATCGCATGACAATTGCATGTTTTACCTCCGTTTTTTCAGTCCAGAAATCGGACCCTTTTTATTCTCACATATGGGTATGAGCCCTTAAGGACACCATTAATCCTGAACAAATTACCAGCTGCATTTGCTGAAGTGCAATCCTTTTTTTTTAGAGAACTAACCTATTTGACTGTTTCTTGCAGCTGTATGTTCTTAAAAAATGAAGAAAGTCAAGGTTAGAAAGTAACGTCAAATGCATATTGGTGCACAGCAGGAGCTGTCATCTCATAGTCCACAGACTAGCACTAAGTTCAGTGCGGTGCACGTGTGCTATGAGAGCAGAAGTAACAGCTGGAGCAGCCGTCTATCTGATGGATATTCAACTTTATGATGTGACAGGGATCAGTGGAAATGGTCATCTAATATTTGGTTTGTATATACTGCTGCAAAATACTGGCTAAGTACTGCTGTGTGAATATACCGTATGTAAGACTGCAGCAATGTACACTGTCAATGAATAATAAAAGCAGAAAAATTGTCAGTGAATTTTTGCTTTTATAATTAAATAGATGTTGGTCTCTATCTACTAAATGTAGTTGTGACAGAAACCTGGAGTATACTATCCCTTTCCAATGTGTTTTAAAAGTACATCACAGGTCAGGTTTCCGTCTTTAGAATGGGCTCAGGAGCAGAGCCCCCAACATACCTATGGGCACCACGGTGGCTCATTGGTTAGCATTGCAGCGCTGGAGTCCAGGGTTCAAATTGCACCAAGGACAGCATCTGCAAGGAATTTGTATGTTCTCCCCATTTTTACGTGGGTTTCCTCCGGATACTCCAGTTTTCTCCCACATTCCAAAGACATACTGATAGGGAATTTAGATTGTGAGCCCCATCGGGGACAGTGATGATAATGTGTGCAAAACTGTAAGGGTTATGTGCACACGTCGCGGATTTGGCCCTGGGGATCTGCAGCAGTTTTCCATGCATTGTACAATGCCATGTTAACCTATGGAAAACAAAATCCGCTGTGCACAAGCTGCATGTCAATTCTTTGTGCAGATTTCGCAGCGTTTTAGAACTAATCCATTATAGGACTCTGCAGGTGTGAAAACGCATGCAAAATCCTCACAAAATCCGCTGTATATCAGCGGAAAATCTACAGGGAAACCACAGGTAAAATGCCGGTCATTTTACCTGCAGATTCTGCTGAATCTGCGAGGAAAAATCCACAAACGAATCCGCAACGTGTGCACATACCCTTAAGCGCAGCAGAATATGTTAGCACTATATGAAAGAAAAGATTATTATTATACCAGAAAGATACTGGCTGTTTGACAGAAGAAACACTGATTGCCGCTTATTAACTATTTACTGCTGTTATATTGTCTGCTTAAAGGGGTTGTCTGGCTTTTGGAAAACCCCTGTCTTTTGGCTGCAGCTAATTAAAACAATCAAACAAACTGTGATGTATTCACCATTCCCAGGCCCAGCCTGGGCCTCCGCCGCTGTTCCTATTGTCTGTTCTCTTTGCCCCTCTTCTAAGCAGGAGTCTGACATGAGTGTGATGTGGTAAGGAGTTCTTTCTGTACTCACTTGAAATTCAGGAGTCTTTGTTACCTCCCCATCCATGGGCCTGGATTCAGTTGCACACATGACAGGAAACCTTGGGTCCAGTTTAACAGGTTCAGTTTTACTGTGCAATTCAGACACGTGGTTGTGGCACACAGAGAGACACAGAATCCCCTACGAATTACGTTCCCTTTGTCCAGTGTACTATCAGTCCTTGGCTCAGTTCTGCCCAACCTGCCCCCTCCTCAACAGCTCCTGTTGGTACCAGGGACCTTCCAGCCGGCATAACAGGTTCCCTGAGACCCACCATGTTTCCTTCTTGCTGGGACCTGACTGGCATCTTTCTAACAGGGGTAACAGAGACATGGCACCCAATGACTCTTATGGGCCCTAAGCCTGAGACTGCCCTGTGATCTACACGGGACTTGAGATGTGTCCTCATACTGTTTGGTGACTTGGCACTGACAGGACCACTTTGCCACTGTTGTATCACTTTTTTGGAACCTGTCCAACACTGTTGTTGTTCAGCACTTCCTCTGACTGAACTCTCCTCCATTAGCACCTGACTCTCAACTTGACTCTCAGTCTGAATCACTAAACAGTAAGTGCTTCCCCTTCTTAACTGATCTAACCTGTTGTGAACTCTATTTTTGGGCTCCCTCTAGTGGTCACAAGCGGTACTGTGTAGTGTTGTCTTTCTGCAGGTTGCAGCATCAGCTAGTTCGTTATCCTTGGTTGGTTTCCTATTTAGCTCACCTGGATACTCAGTTCCTTGCCTGCTATCAATGTATTCAGTGCTCTTCAGATTCCTTGTGACTACCTTGCTCCCAGTCTCTCCAAGACAAGTTAAGTTTTTGTTTGTTCATTTTTTGATTATCAGCATTCATCATGTTTCTTGTCCAGCTTGCTAAAATGTGATTTCCTCGCTTGCTGGTTGCTCTAGGGGACTGAGTTTCTCCTCCCACACCGTTAGTTGGTGTGGGGGTTCTTGAAATCTCAGAGTGGATATTTTGTAAGGGTTTTTTACTGACCGCATAGATTCTCTTTTCTATTTTCTGCTATCTAGTATTAGTGGGCCTCATTTGCTGAATCTGCTTTCACCCCTGTGTATGTGCCTTCCTCTTACCTCACCGTTATTATTTGTTGGGGGCTTCTATATCTTTGGGGATTATTTCTCTGGAGGCAAGAGAGGTCTTTCTTTCTCTCTAGGGGTAGTTAGTTCCTCAGGCTGGCTCGAGACGTCTAGGATTTTTAGGCACGTTCACCGGCTACTTCTAGTGTGTTTGTATAGCTTCAGATTTGCGGTCAGTCCAGTTTGCCACCTCCCTAGAGCTTGTCCTATGTTTGTTACTTAGCTGGAGTAATTTGTGATCCTCAACCACTAAGGATCATAACAGTATAGCAGGCCAAAAAGTGTTTAATGCATCGCAGAAGTGGGATAAAAAGAAGACCTGAGTACATTTTTTTTTTTTTCCTCCCGCTTTTCCTTTGCTGCAGTCTGTTTAGCTTCTTTCATCCCCTTGAACTCTGGGTGGTTTTGAGCTCAGCTGCAGACATCAATATTCAGACTCTGACTTCTAGTATGGATCATCTTACGGCACGGGTGCAAAGTATTCAGGATTTTGTTATTCATAGCCCTATGTCAGAACCAAAGATACCCATTCCTGAGTTGTTTTCTGGAGATAGATCTAGGTTTCTAAATTTTAAAAATAATTGTAAGTTATTTCTATCTCTGAGACCTCGTTCCTCTGGTGATTCCGCTCAGCAAGTTAAAATTGTTATCTTTTTGTTGCGTGGCGACCCTCAAGATTGGGCCTTCTCTCTGGTGCCAGGAGATCCTGCGTTGCTTAATGTAGATGCATTTTTTCTGGCTCTTGGACTGCTTTATGAGGAGCCTAATCTTGAGAATCAGGCAGAAAAAGCGTTGCTGGCTATTTCTCAAGGTCAGGATGAAGCAGAGGTGTATTGTCAAAAATTTCGGAAATGGTCGGTGCTTACTCAATGGAATGAGTGTGCCCTGGCTGAAAATTTCAGAGAAGGTCTTTCTGAGGCCATTAAGAATGTTTTGGTGGGGTTTCCCACCCCTACAAGTCTGAGTGATTCTATGGCTTTAGCCATTCAGGTTGATCGGTGTTTGCGGGAGCGCAAATCTGCTCATCCTTTGGCGGTGTTTTCTGAACAGAGACCTGAGTCTATGCAATGTGACCGAACTCTGACCAGAATTGAGCGACAAAGTCATAGACGTCAAAATGGGTTGTGCTTTTACTGTGGTGATTCTACTCATGTTATCTCAGCATGCTCTAAACGCTTAAAAAAATTCGCTAAACCTGTCACCATTGGTACTATACAGCCTAAATTTATTTTGTCTGTTACTTTGATTTGTTCTTTGTCATCCTACCCGGTTATGGCTTTTGTGGATTCGGGTGCTGCCCTGAATCTGATGGATTTGTCGTTTGCCAGGCGCTGTGGTTTTGTCCTGGAGCCTTTGGAATTTCCTATTCCTCTGAGGGGAATTGATGCTACGCCATTGGCTGAGAATAAGCCTCAGTATTGGACGCAAATGACCATGTGCATGACTCCCGTACATCAGGAGGTGATTCGCTTTCTTGTTCTGCATAATTTGCATGATGTTGTTGTTTTGGGTCTGCCATGGCTGCAGGCTCATAATCCAGTTTTAGATTGGAAAGCTATGTCTGTGTCAAGTTGGGGTTGTCAGGGAATTCATGGCGATACTCCGTTGGTGTCTATTGCTTTTTCCACTCCTTCTGAGGTCCCTGAGTTTTTGTCTGACTACCAGGATGTATTTGATGAGCCCAGGTCCAGTGCCCTGCCCCCTCATAGGGATTGTGACTGTACTATAAATTTAATTCCTGGTAGTAAATTTCCTAAGGGACGACTTTTTAATTTGTCTATACCAGAGCATGCCGCGATGCAGAGTTATATAAAGGAGTCTTTGGAGAAGGGAGATATTTGCCCGTCCTCTTCCCCTCTTGGTGCAGTATTTTTTTTTGTGGCCAAGAAGGACGGTTCTTTGAGACCTTGTATAGATTATCGTCTTCTGAATAAAATCACAGTCAAATTTCAGTATCCTTTGCCACTATTGTCTGATTTGTTTGCTCGGATTAAGGGTGCCAGTTGGTTCACCAAGATAGATCTCCGTGGTGCGTATAACCTTGTGCGCATTAAGCAGGGAGATGAATGGAAAACAGCATTTAATACGCCCGAAGGCCATTTTGAGTACTTGGTGATGCCTTTTGGACTCTCTAATGCCCCTTCTGTGTTTCAGTCCTTCATGCATGACATCTTCCGAGAATATCTGGATAAATTTATGATTGTTTATCTGGATGACATTTTGGTCTTTTCTGATGATTGGGAGTCCCATGTGAAGCAGGTCAGGATGGTGTTTCAGGTCCTGCGTGCTAATGCTTTATTTGTGAAGGGCTCAAAATGTCTCTTCGGAGTACAGAAGGTATCCTTTTTGGGTTTTATTTTTTCTCCTTCTACTGTGGAGATGGACCCAGTCAAGGTCCAGGCTATTCATGACTGGACTCAGCCCACGTCTGTTAAGAGTCTTCAGAAGTTCTTGGGTTTTGCTAATTTTTACCGTCGTTTCATCGCTAATTTTTCTAGCGTGGTTAAACCTTTGACGGATTTGACCAAGAAGGGTTCTGATGTGACTAATTGGTCTCCTGCGGCCGTGGAGGCCTTTCGGGAGCTGAAGCACCAGTTTTCTTCAGCTCCAGTCTTATGTCAGCCAGATGTCTCTCTCCCCTTCCAGGTCGAGGTTGATGCTTCTGAGATTGGAGCAGGGGCTGTTTTGTCGCAGAGAAGCTCTGATGGCTCTATGATGAAGCCATGTGCTTTCTTTTCAAGAAAGTTTTCGCCTGCCGAGCGGAATTATGATTTTGGTAATCGGGAGTTGTTGGCTATGAAGTGGGCATTTGAGGAGTGGCGACATTGGCTCGAAGGAGCTAAACATCGTGTGGTGGTCTTGACTGATCACAAAAATCTGATTTATCTTGAATCTGCCAAGCGCCTGAATCCTAGACAGGCTCGTTGGTCGTTGTTTATCTCCCGTTTCAACTTCGTGGTCTCATACCTGCCTGGTTCGAAGAACGTGAAAGCTGATGCACTTTCTAGGAGTTTTGTGCCTGACTCTCCGGGAGTTTCTGAGCCGGCTGGTATTCTCAGAGAGGGAGTGATTTTGTCTGCCATTTCCCCAGATTTGCGACGAGTGCTGCAGAAATTTCAGGTGGATAGACCTGACCATTGTCCACCAGAGAGACTGTTCGTCCCGGATAGATGGACCAGCAGAGTTATTTCCAAGGTCCATTCTTCGGTGTTGGCGGGTCATCCTGGGATTTTTGGTACCAGAGATTTGGTGGCTAGGTCCTTCTGGTGGCCTTCCTTGTCACGGGATGTGCGTTCCTTTGTGCAGTCTTGTGGGATTTGTGCTCGGGCTAAGCCTTGCTGTTCTCGTGCCAGCGGTTTGCTTTTGCCTTTGCCTGTTCCGAAAAGGCCTTGGACGCACATTTCCATGGATTTTATTTCGGATCTTCCAGTATCTCAGAAAATGTCTGTCATCTGGGTGGTGTGTGATCGTTTTTCCAAGATGGTCCATTTGGTGCCCTTGCCTATGTTGCCTTCTTTCTCCGATTTGGTTCCTCTATTTTTTCAGAATGTGGTTCGCTTGCACGGCATTCCTGAAAATATTGTGTCTGATAGAGGATCCCAGTTTGTGTCCAGGTTTTGGCGGACTTTTTGTGCTAAGATGGGCATTGATTTGTCTTTTTCGTCGGCCTTCCATCCTCAGACTAATGGCCAAACCGAGCGAACTAATCAGACGTTGGAAACTTATTTGAAATGTTTTGTTTCTGCTGATCAGGATGATTGGGTGACTTTTTTGCCATTGGCCGAGTTTGCCCTTAATAATCGGGCTAGTTCTGCTACTTTGGTTTCGCCTTTTTTCTGCAATTCTGGTTTCCATCCTCGTTTTTCCTCGGGTCAGGTTGAGCCTTCTGACTGTCCTGGGGTGGATTCTGTGGTGGATAGGTTGCAGCAGATTTGGAACCATGTGGTGGACAATTTGAGGTTGTCACAGGAGAAGGCTCAGCGCTTTGCCAACCGCCGCCGCGGTGTGGGTCCCCGACTTCGTGTTGGGGATTTGGTGTGGCTGTCTTCTCGGTATGTTCCTATGAAGGTCTCCTCTACTAAATTTAAGCCTCGCTTCATCGGTCCTTATAAGATCTTGGAAATCCTTAACCCGGTGTCTTTTCGTTTGGATCTCCCAGCATCGTTTGCCATTCATAATGTGTTCCATAGGTCTTTGTTGCGGAGGTATGTGGTACCTGTGGTTCCTTCTGTTGAGCCTCCTGCTCCGGTGCTGGTCGAGGGCGAATTGGAGTACGTGGTGGAGAAGATTTTGGATTCTCGTATCTCTAGACGGAGGCTTCAATATTTGGTTAAGTGGAAGGGCTATGGTCAGGAGGATAATTCCTGGGTTGTCGCCTCTGATGTTCATGCGGCCGATTTGGTTCGTGTCTTCCACGCGGCTCATCCTGATCGCCCTGGGGGTCTTGATGAAGGTTCGGTGACCCCTCCTCAAGGGGGGGGTACTGTTGTGAACTCTATTTTTGGGCTCCCTCTAGTGGTCACAAGCGGTACTGTGTAGTGTTGTCTTTCTGCAGGTTGCAGCATCAGCTGGTTCGTTATCCTTGGTTGGTTTCCTATTTAGCTCACCTGGATACTCAGTTCCTTGCCTGCTATCAATGTATTCAGTGCTCTTCAGATTCCTTGTGACTACCTTGCTCCCAGTCTCTCCAAGACAAGTTAAGTTTTTGTTTGTTCATTTTTTGATTATCAGCATTCATCATGTTTCTTGTCCAGCTTGCTAAAATGTGATTTCCTCGCTTGCTGGTTGCTCTAGGGGACTGAGTTTCTCCTCCCACACCGTTAGTTGGTGTGGGGGTTCTTGAAATCTCAGAGTGGATATTTTGTAAGGGTTTTTTACTGACCGCATAGATTCCCTTTTCTATTTTCTGCTATCTAGTATTAGTGGGCCTCATTTGCTGAATCTGCTTTCACCCCTGTGTATGTGCCTTCCTCTTACCTCACCGTTATTATTTGTTGGGGGCTTCTATATCTTTGGGGATTATTTCTCTGGAGGCAAGAGAGGTCTTTCTTTCTCTCTAGGGGTAGTTAGTTCCTCAGGCTGGCTCGAGACGTCTAGGATTTTTAGGCACGTTCACCGGCTACTTCTAGTGTGTTTGGATAGCTTCAGATTTGCGGTCAGTCCAGTTTGCCACCTCCCTAGAGCTTGTCTTATGTTTGTTACTTAGCTGGAGTAATTTGTGATCCTCAACCACTAAGGATCATAACACTAACCCCTCCCAGTGTATAGGCTAATCCCTTGTTGTTAACTATATACTACCTTGAGTGATGCAAATTATATCCCTATGTTTTGCAATGTTCCCCTAGTGGATAGACCTCCCCAATCCCTGGGAATTTCAGTGAGGCAGAGCTTCGAGGAGAACGGAAACACAAACCGGTCATAAGGATAAAATGCAAAAACTCTTTATCAAAAGCACAGAACCATAAAACATCCATATAAAATACTATTCACATTAACCCTTTTCTTGATCTGACGTCTTCTTCTTTCCCCTACACTGATGACTTATTGACTGTACTGCAGCCATTCAGTCAGCTCATTGGCTCATGTTGTCAACTCAGGCAGTTGCAGATTGCAGATACACTGGATATCAGATTTTTTAAAAATGACGGCAGTGTTAGCTATTTTCTCGGATTTAATGGCACAGTCACACAGTCGATTAAATTGGAGCGAGATTGGATCACAGTGCACGGACTGGCCGGCGGCTATGCCGACATGAGTGTGACAACTGCATAGAAATACATGAAGCTGTCATACACAAGTTGGGGGAGCCACCAGCCAGTCCGTGCACTGCAGTTCGATCTCATGCAGCTGTCACGCTCGGGTTGGGAGAGCCGCCAGCCAGTCCATGCACTGAAGTCCAATTTCATGCAGATGTCACGCTCGGGTCGGGAGAGCTGCAAGCCAGTACGTGCGCTGTGGTCCAATCTCACTCCGATTTATTCAGCCCTCTGGCTGCACCCTTATTGCAAGAACAGGTCAGGAAAAAAACTGGCTAAGTTTGGAGCCATTGTTTATTCATTTACAAAGTCCCTGATATATCATGGCCTTACCTATGGCGCGCTATTAGTGAAAAAGCAGAAACATCAAGTATGATATTTGTTTTTAATTTCTTTTCTTTCTTTAGGATGCATTTGATATTTTGGCAGAAAATTACGAGTTTTGGGAAAATAAAGGTTCTCGTGTAAAATTTATGAGAGCATCTTCGATTCTGAAATCACTTCAGTTTCCCATCGTTTCCATTAAAGACTTAGAAGGTTTGCCACTTCTGGGGGATGAGATGAAATATATCATTGAGGTAGAGTATGGGCGATTGAGAAGAGTAATATATGTAAACAAATATTAAAATATATGAAAAATTAGAAAAGGATTAATAATAATAATAATAATAATAATAAGGACTAATAAGAATTACAGTCAGAAGTGAGTGAAAATGGGATAATTTAAAGCTATAACTAGAATGTGGGGCTGGAGACAAACTAAAACTATTGCAATGGTAATTTTTGGAAAAATCTACACCAAGTGCTCATTAACACGGCCGTATTTTTGGCGACTGTGCTGTCTGTGAAAGAAACGGACAGCACTCCGGCCAATGTTATTCAATGGGACTGTGCAGATGAGCAATTTTTTTCCCCAATGACCAAATCTGCGTGTGAAAAATATGCAGCTTGCACTAGTTTCTCCCATAAATTGGATGATACTCAACCATTCAAGTCTATGGGTGCATGAAAAAAATGGATGTCATACAGAGGGTTCTGATTAAAGTTCAGGTAGAGTTCTTGTACCAGAACCGAACTTTGTACTAATCTTCCGCGGGTTCGCTCATCCCAATTCAGAAATCTTTTTTTTTCAAACTTTTCAATATTTTTTTACCGCCAACAATTTGTTTTAACATTTTTCAACATCTCATTTTTTTTTTTTAGCTATTTTTGCAGTCTTTTATACAGATGTTTTAATTTTTTGTAGAAAAAGCCACCAAGTTTCTCGACACCTTTCTAGTTACCTACGTTTAGTCTTGAATTGATATAATTATTTTATGACATTTAATCTTGATTTAATTACAGTCCCATATACCTCGAAGTGATATAGCCATTTGCAAGATGCATCAGACTAAGCGGCACCTAACTTTTTTGTTTTTGCATTGTGCAATGACTAACTAAAAATCACAAAAGATTGCATTTAGTAGAACATTTTGAATAGAATATAACATACTGAATGTGATTTTTTTATTTATTATGAATCACAATGTAATTGAAAGTTTGTGTAATAACGAGACTGAATAATACGTTTTCCTATCGTTAGGATATCCTTGAAGAGGGAAAATGTTGCCGAGCTGTAGAAGTAATGAATTCAGAGCGATATAAAGCATTTAAGGTATTAATTAATTCATCAGTCATTTATTAGTCATTTAATTAGATGATGTCCCTGGAACACCAGGTGATATATGATAAAGAGTCAGGAGTTTTCTGAATTCTAGATATTGCTATGAACGACAAACGTTAAAAATAAATACTCAGTCATTTAAGAAAGTTGTGTGGAAAGTTGTATGATAGTTGTATGGAAAGCAAAAAAAAATGTAATGTATTGATTTATTGCCAGGAGGTGGCTTTCAACTTTGTCCTTCAGAGGAGCAAAGTCTTTACTAAAGTTAGCATTGTGTCGTAATTCACCAATGCGTATTTGCCCCTTTGTGGGCTCCCAATTGTCACATTGTATTTTTTTTCCTGGAAGTAAAAAAACATTAAAACAAAATAATGGGCTCTATTCACACACAAAGGAAGATTTATTAAAGAAGCACTCCTCCTCCTCCTCCCATCAAAGTTTGCATCCTCTTAATATATTGCAGTCATCATACTATATAGCACGGTGTACTTACAATTGCTCATTTTGCCTTTCTACTCCACTAGTTCATCTCTTTTCCATTAGGTCTATGAAATCACATGATTACTAACTGACTAGCTGAATGCTTCTAAGCTCTATGTAGGAACAGGAGGTCAATTTTCCCTACATGAGTCATGAGTCACTGCAAAAGTCCCTGGCAGGGGGAGGGGGAGGGAGCAGCTGGGTCAGAAGTTGAAGAGGGGTAGATAAATGTAGGGAAAAAAGACTTCCTGTTTCTATATAGAGCAGAGAAAAGAGAATAATTAGCTGGGTAGAAAGGCAAAATGAGCAATTGTACGTGCTATATAATGACTGCAATATATTAAAAGGATAAAAACTTTGATGGGAGGAGAAGGAGTGCTTCTTTTTCTCTGGTTGCACAAAGTTATCACCTACCAACACCATAGGCGATAACTTCTAGATTGATGGTGGTCTGACAGCTGGTACTACCATGTCAGGATGGGGCACTTTTGTTCCGTCTGAATGGTGCAGTAGTGCACATGCATGTCCGCTACTCCATTCATCCTCTGTGGGATTCCCGGAGAGTGTCATGCACTCTTTGTAACTCTCTTTTTCAAATACCTGTCTAAAATGAAATCATTACAAAACATCCCAATGCACATTATCTTGAGATGCATGCATTTGGTTCATTTGAGACTGTCTGAAAGCTGGAGAATAATATTTTCTAAATCTGATGGCAGATAATGGGAACTGCAGAGGAAATAGAGCCATTTACATAGATGAGATATCATTTAAAGGGAATCTGTCACCAAGTTTTTCCTACCCCATCAGAGAGCAGCATCTTGTAGTGGCTGAGACCCTGATTCCAGCGATGTATCACTTACTGGGCTGCTTGCTATCATTTTTATTAAATCACTGTTTTATCTGCAGCAGATCTACAAGTTTTCTGAATGCTGGACTCTGTTTAACTCCGCCCACGCCACTGATTGGCAGCTTTCTGCCTCTGCACAGTGTACGCAGCAAGTTGTCAATCAGTGATGGGGTTATACAGAGCTCATAAATATGAAGGACTACTTAACAGCAGGTTTACTAGTCCTCTCCTGATAAAACAGTGATTTTATCACAACTACAGCAAGCAGCCCAGTAAGTGACACATTGATGGAATCAGGGTCTCTGTCTCAAAATTATGCTGCTCTCATATTAAATGACCCCAAAACCTGGTGACAGATTACCTTTTCATACATAAACGGTCAAGGTCTGCCAGGGAGGGAAATACTGATCGAACATTAGAAGACGGTACAAAACAAGGAACCAATGTCCAAGATATCAAAATGTCCTACTACTGTACTAGGATGTTTGAAAAGCAAATAATTTTTTAAAAAGCAAGATAACAATAAAATAATCTACAAGCAAGTCTCATAAATGAAAAATAATATTCTAGTAATTTCAATTTACCTGGCGGTCTAACCCTTTTTATGATCGTTTTCACGTTCTGTGTGACAGAATTAGCTCCAATATTATTTCCTCTGCTGATGTTAATGAAACTGTGTGCCATATTCTGATGGTGCCTTAAAAAATAATAAATGGAAAATAATTAAAAATACAAGATATAAATCTCTTTTAATGAGAAATGCAATAATGTGCCTGGAAGAAATGTACCAATCCTTTCTCAATAAGAATGGCCAGTATTATAGTTAAATTACTTTGGAACATTGTCACTTTTTATTGCAGTCGGCTCCCGCAGTCTACTACAAAGAAAATATTAGTTTGCAGACACGACTGGAAATATTGCATCCGTAGCATAAAAAAATTATTGACTCTGACTTTTGAAACTATCAGAAACATATTGAGAATAGTAAATTTGCATCTGATCCTTCTTGGATATGAACCAAATGCAGGGAAAATTTGTTTTGAATGAGTTTTTGGTCTGGTATCTTGTAGAATTAAAGCAAATTTCCATCTGGAGCAGGAAAGGAGATGACTTAAAGGGACTCTGTCCCCACTGAAACCCTCTAAACTTTAACAATCAGATTAAATATGCTGATTCCAAATCTATAATTTTTGTGTCTGTGCTAAGCTGTATTTATCCTGTTGTGTGAGCCATGCGCATGAGAGACCTAGGAATCCTCAATAGAGATGGGCGAACCTGAACAGAAATGTTTGGTGTTTGTACCGTAGAGTGACTGTTCAGGCCTGAACGCCGAACACGGACTTTCTGGTGAAGTCCGGTTGTTCAGCCTTTCCCACTGAAATTGTCAGTCTAGTGATGGGCGAACACGTGGATGTTTAGGTTTGGCCGAATATCTAAAAAAAGTTTGGTTCGGGTGCCCTAACGGTACCCAAATCCAAACCTGGACCCCATTCACATGAATGGGTGTCCCAAACATCTGTTGTTTGCCACACTGTCATCTGCATGACAGCGCGGCAAGCGCAGGGTCTGATCGGTGGTAAGAGAACTGCGGTTCCCACGGTCAGATGACAGCGTGAGCAAACAGCTGTGACCGGCCGTACAAAGGTGTCAGCTAATGAAAGAGTACTACTCCCATCATCCTACGCCTGCTGTCACTGAAAACAGCAAAAGCAGGCGCCGCTGATGGGAGCATTCATCAGCCGGCGTCTGCTCTATAAATAAATAAATTAAAAAATGACGTGAGGTCTCTTCTATTCTTGGTGATGATTGCAGGCAAAACTGACAGCTGCGGGCTGCAATCCTCAGCTGTCAGCTATATCATGGCTGGTTATCAAGAATAGAGGAGTCACCACGCCTTTTTTAAAGTGATTTAAATAAATAATTAAAGAAAAACAGCATGGGTCCCCCCATTGTTGACAACCAGCCAAGCTAAAACAGACAGCTGCGGGCTGGTATTATCAGGATGCTAAGGGGCCATGGATATTGCTCCCCCCAGCCTAAAAATAGCATCTCACAGCCACCCCAGAAAAGGCTCCTCTATTAGGCTACGTTCACATTTGCGTTGTTGGGCGCAGCGTCGGCAACGCGACGCAACCAACAACGCATGTACACAACACAGCATTTTGCGACGCATGCGTTGTCATAAGATCCTACAGATCGGGACTTTCGGCGCAGGGAAAATGCTACAAGTAGCGTCCCCTGCACCCTGTCTTGTGCATCTATATGACGCATGCGTCGTAAAACGCAGTACAACGCATACCGGCGCATGTCCATGCGCCCCCCCATGTTAAAGATAGGGGCGCATGACACATGCGTTGGTATGTGTCAACGACGCTGCGCCCAACAACGCAAATGTGAACGTAGCCTTAGAGGTGCCAATTCTGGCACTGTGCCCAGCTCTTCCCACTTGCCCTGGTGCTATAGGCAAGTGGGGTGATATTTGTGGGGTTGATGTCAGCTGTGTTATAGCTTCTTATATCAAGCCCACAGGTTAGTAATGGAAAGGTGTCTATAAGACACTAACTCCACAGTTAGATTGTAAAAAAGACAGCCAGAATAAAATAGTTTATTTGAAAGAAAAACATTGACTCCTTTATTTGAATTAAAAATAAAAATGCACAGTTATACTCACCTTACGCCAATTCCATTGAAGCCCTTGTCCCCTGTAAAAATAAATAAATAAACAATCATATCCCTCACCTCCGAAGTGAAGATCTCACACACCATAATCCATGTCTGCGATATGTGGTTTGTAACCTGAACGGTGGCATGATGTGATGTGAGGCTGAAAACCACATGAGAATGAGGAGCTGCGAGCTCAGCATCAGTGACTAGCAGTGATGTCATCGAGGTTATGGCTGGTCAATGGGGCTGCATTACGCCAACACTTCACTGTGAGCCAGGAGAAAGAACTGCGGTGTCATCAATGAGGTCACTGCGAGCACCGTGAGTTAAATGGGAAAATTTGCATCTTTATTTCCAGAGGGCATAACTTTGGAATGGAGGGGCATAGAAGAAAAAGAAAAACTGTTCCAAAATCAGTAGAGCAGCACCAGTTAGAGAATGGTCTCGATTGCAAAAAAAAATCCAGTGAAAGATTTACTTTAAGTTCTGACTTGACTGTTCCATTAACTTATTTAACATTTTCTATTCCACAGGTTTTTACATCTATCTTTGGAGTGGGACTGAAGACTGCAGAAAAGTGGTACAGATTGAGTCTTAGGACATTAGAAGATATAAAAAACAACAAGGATTTAAAGCTTACCAGCATGCAGAAACATGGTAATTGTTTATTTCTTATCAGTGATAATGTTTAGTTATAATATTTATTTACTCAAAAATACAGAGTATAGTCCAATTTTGTAGAGAAATACTTGCTACAGTAATTCCTGAAGACAGCATGGACCAAAGCACATGTAGAATAATGAATTGTATGTCTGGAGGCTATCATTGTGTGTAGTGTCAATTGGTCAGAAAAACAGATGTGTGTCTTATGGCTAAGTCTTTTCTAAAATGGGGACCCATAAGGTTCAAAGTCAAACAAAAAGTTTTTAGAACTTGTAGAAATGATGTGTGTGAGAATTGAGAGACCTGACGCAACTCTGAAAATTCTTGGTGTTGTGCAGAAAGTCATGCTGAGACTTTCAATAACCTCTGTGTGCAACACAGATGCTACAGCAGCTTTGACAGCTTACAAACCATATCAAGAACCCACGTAATTTTCCATCCCTTAAAAAATGTATCTGTCATGTGAGGCTGAAAATTCACACATCCATCACTCGTCCAGTAAAGAAATATAATTTTAATCCACTTCTACTTTCTCCAAGCTAATGATGTAAAACTACTTTAAAACTTCCAAACATAGCAAGAAAGAAAAAATATAACAGAAAGTGGAAGGTAATCTCCCAGATTTTCTCTAACTTCCCTTAAAGAACTGAGACAACCTTTATACCACATCTACAAGCTGGTAATCTGCCCCATCCACCACCCCATTGATCAGAGTCAGCTATAGGAATGATCGAGCACTAAAATGCCTTTGTGCTCGGTGCTCGATTGAGCAGGTTGGACGCCTGGATGGGCTTGACTGGAGCACCGAGCATAATGAAAGTCAAAAGGAAACTCAAGCATTTTTCCGGAAGTCCTTGGCAGGAGGGCTGAGGAGGCAGGGAAATCACTAAAAATGGATGGAAACAGCGCTCAAAAGGAATGGGAACAGCAAGAGGAAACTGCCTGGATGCATCTCTACAAAGTTGTCAGAGTATTATGCAACTTTTACCAAGTGACAAAAAGACAGACAAAACTGAAGATAAAATGGATTTTACAGGAAAAAAAATGTTTGGAAACATTATTTCCTATATAATGACTTGTATATAAGGCAAAATTAAAAAAGATGAAAAAAAAGATGCCATCTCTCACCGTATTTCCCTGTCACCTATGAGTACAGTAGATTACATACTGGGGGGGGGAAATAAAACTACACCCACCGGTAGTCACAGGTAAATGTAATTTTAACATTTTACTTCCTTATCTGACGATGTGGTGTTTGTGACATGCTCATTAATTTATGAAGGATGGAATACTGTGTTCAGTTCTCTGCACCACATTATAAAAAAGACATTGAAAAACTGGAGCAAGTTCATAGAAGAGCTACCAGGATGGTGAGCAGACTGCAAACTATGTCCTACAAGGAACGGTTAAAGGATCTGGGAATGTTTGGCTTGAAAAAAGTAGACTAAGAGGAGCCTTAATAGCTGTCTACAAATATCTGAAGGGCCGTCACAGTGTAGAGGGATCCTCATTATTCTCATTTGCACATGGAAACACGAGAAGCAATGGAATGAAACTGAAATGGAGAAGATACAGATTAGATATTAGAAAAAAAAAAACTTTTTGACAGTGAGGGTGATCAATGAGTGGAACAGGCTGCCATGAGGCGTAGTGAGTTTTTCTTCAATGGAAGTCTTCAGGGTCTGGACAGACATCTGTCTGAGATGGTTTAGTGAATCCTTCATTAAGCAGGAGGTTGGACGCAATGATCCTTGAGGTCCCTTCCAACTCTAACATTTTATGATTCTATGACTCTGAAACTCACAAAGCCTATGCGGACAACACAAGAACTACCAAAAATTAGAATGAAGAGGGACTCATTCAAACCCTGTATTAGATATAAAGGAGGGCCTCATGCACTGTGTCTCCTCATCATCAACCTCTTGATACACTAATTGCCGTTTCCCATTGTCATCTTTTTTTAACTGTGGCTGCTCAAATATTTAAACATCACTACACACAATCTCCTTATGCCTCTCTTGAAAAGTGCAGGGCTAGAGGCCAGAATCAATAAATGAAAATGTAAAGAGCTCGTCGGAGTGTCCGAGTGTGGGATCACTTCTTTCCTGGTGCTCGCCATGGTGGTAGGAAGGAAGATCAGGGTGAGGATTGTGTGGTCCACACTCTTGGCTAGTGAGACTGAACCATGTGGAAGACAGTGTGGTGCTGGGAAACATGCTGGAAGCATTATCTGCCATCCAACCGACCACCTGTTTGCACTGTTCTGCTGTCCCGCTCCCCTTCTGCAAAGTGGGACAGGAAGCTAGGTCTCATGGATGAGCATGTTTTTTGTGCTCCCACAGTAGGCTGAATTTCACCTGACCCACGGCCTCGATCCCTGCGTGCACCATCAGCAGCATGTCCACTTCCACATCACTTACTGCACACCTTGCGCATTTTAAATTAGGTATATAATGTATGCCTACAAACTTTCCGGTATTAATAGAGAAAAAAAAATATGTAGCCCTGAAAAGGCCTTTTGTTTTAATGGTGCAGCAGCAGTATACAAGTACTGCAACAGCAATTAAACATGGCATATATGCCTGCTCTAATCCAAGCTCTCCCTTCTAGATCGACTCTACCTTATCTGCTTCCAGAGGAGACCCGATGATGTGATGCAACCGGCCAATTACAGTAATACCAGTAGCCAACATGGCTCCGGCATTACCGTCTATGGCAGGCAATCCCAGCATGTTTATTGGCTGACTAACAGCTGCAATACTTGATCGAGTAATGAGCCTACCCGAGCACCCGGAAGCTCGATCAAGTATTGAGCACTGACGAGCATTCTTGTTCATCATCAGTCAACTTCAGTAATTGTCATCCATGTCAATTGAATGGAGGTCACCTTGTTGCTGGTGGATGGCTTAAACATTTTTGCAACTAGCCAGCTGACTCCATGCTCTGTGAGTGAGCTGGAAGTCTCCTTTACAGTGAAAGCCTAAGGAGCCTCATTCTCATGCTGCATGGGCTTATATTGGAAAAACCACTACCAGGTCACATAGGGAAAATTGACCTCCTGTTTCTACATAGAGCTTAGAAGGATTCAGCTAGTCAGTTTTTAATAATGTTATGTCATAGACCTAAAGGAAAAGAGAATAACTATATGGGTAGAAAGGCAAAATGAGCAATTGTATGTACATAGTGCTATAGGGGGTTATATAATTGCTATAAACATGGTGGGATCATATACAGTAATTTCTGTAGACCAAATATCATTACTATGGAACATTATGGAATTATATTATTACTGTAGATATGGCAGGCTCAGTCATATTATTGTTTATGTCCAGTAGGATTATAATTACTTATCCTGTGATATGATGTAGATAAGCCCTGAAAGGCAGTGACCTCATCTTATAGCAGCCAAACCTGGTGACAGGTTCGCTTTAAGACAGGTGTATGCACTCTATTGTTAATGGAGCGCTCCTTGGAGTATACTGACCCGATTCATTAAGTGGCTCAATGAATTAGATGTTTCTGTTACCCAACGTGAACCGCTGCCAAAAATTGACGTCAGTTGTACTGTTTCATAAACGCTAAAAGTAGCAAATTTTTTTGCGCAACTTCCGAGTTGTGCAAAAATTTTGCGACTTGTGAAGGTGTTATCTTAATGAACCAACCCCAAAGCTTTTTTTTTTCTTGACATTTCTTTGTGTGGAAATCTCTTTTTTTATTTCAAGTCAATATGTAATCTTTTTTAATAATTACAGAAAGATGACAATTTGTAATTGTATAACATCAGTCTACATATTGCAGTCAGCGTTGATACTTTACCCCATGACATCTTATTGCCTTGCAGGACTACTTTACTATGAGGACATCTCTAGTTATGTATCAAAGACGGAGGCTGATGCGGTGGAGCACCTAGTGAGGAATATTATTTGTGAGTTTGTGCCAGATGCAATTGTGACAATCACTGGCGGCTTTCGAAGGTAATGTGATCCTGACAAGATTTTCATTGCAACAGCAGCAGACATATTTCTAGAACTTGGCAGCAATATATTAACCTTGTACATGCACCGCTGATGAACAGATGTTTCATAACAATATTATTCAACATTTGCACAATGCAATTCTAGAATACATAAAACGCATTTAGGTTGTTTACAAGGCCAGAATACAATATTGTTCTGTTCTGCTTGAAAGGGCATCGGCTGTAAAGCAAACAACTACGAACAGAGGAAGAGAAAAGTTGTAGAAAAAAGTTACAATTAAATCAATTTCCCTATATTAAAGTGAATAAGTAAAATATTTGCAAAATTTTCACAACATGTATATTGTGGTTTTCATAAGCCATTTAAATGGAAACTCATGGTCTCAATATAGGGCAACATCTTCTTAATTTGTAACTATAGGATTAATACTTTTACATTATCATAATAAATGTGATAACTCATGGATTGGTGGGGGCCAATCTACTGGGATTTCAATTGATCCTGAGAACGGGGCCTGACAGACATACTGTAGATGATTATAGCACTTCTTTTTTTCCAACACTACCATAGACAATGAATACAGCAGTGCAACTCCCTTCTTCAAACCAAAGGAGGGATTTCAGAGCCCTGTTCTTGGGGTCGTTTGGTGTCACAGTGGTTGGGGCCCAGGAGAGCTATCATATTAGGTTAGGTTCCCAGCAAAGAGGATTGCCTTGTCGTTGGCTGTTGGGCTCACATGAATAGAGTTGAGCAATTCTGGATTTTGCAATATTCGCTGAACATAGCTGAAGGCCATTGGAACGCCATTGGAGTCAAAAGAAGTAGAAATGAACAAATATGTTCAGAAAAAGCATGAATAGGGAGCCAATATGGCCCGAATATGGCAAATTCAGATTCGGTGATCGTTTCCGAACATATTCACTCATCTCTACACATGAACTGGCCAATTTATGTGCTAAGTATCTTCATTTTGACTCATTTTCTAGAACAGTAATGTAATTACAATTTCATATATTTCATGTTTGCATGCTAAAGCATTACAGAGTGCATCTTTATTTGTTGATTTGAGTTGGATCACCCCCTCTCCCTTGCAGAATGGATGTAATTATTTAAAAAAGGTGTAAAAGGAACTAAGATTTAGGATTGTCATCGAAAGGGTAGTAAGTAGTCAACACAGATGTCTAAAAAGTAAGGTGTTTGCAGGAGACAAGGGTGTATGGTAAAGCTGATTCGAATCAGTCCGTTGGTCACATCATTAATCTGTGGCCTCTGGAAGGTAGCCCTGAGAACAGATGTTTACCTGATGACACCCGTGGCTCTTCTTTTGAGTAGCCAGCTTGTGCCACCTCACCACACTGATGTCGTACCAGACTGACTAATCAAATGAGCTTCCTTGGATGCCATTAGGTAAGCGGCATTTCTCATGGCTCCAGTTTAGTGACCACAAATTAATGGTGTGGCTGATTGACTGGGCTCTGCTAAATATTTTACATCAACTCTAGTTTCCAGCTTTTCCACATCAAGGTTCCAGCTGACAAAAAATAACAATATAGCCATGTGACCATTGCTGTAGACATGTAACCATTGCTCTTTAACACCCACTCCAAGAAAAATACAATGGCAACCATTCAAATGCATGTAAGACCATGTAACTTAAGGGTGCATCAACTCTCGAAGTTGCTCTTTGCATCTCTCGATTTGGGATCAAATGATTTTCCAGCTGAAACTAGGGACACTACCCAACTGTGACTGGCCTGCCCAATATTTGAGCCTGGTATTTTCACTGGCACAAATCACTTTCTTCAAACCACCAAAGATGCTGATATTAACCCCTTATTGTACTAAGCTACCAGAGATGGCTATAATAACGTCCTTGTACCACAAAACACCTGGGATGCTGCAGACCAGTAGGGTGGTTAACCTTGACCATATCAATGGCAGACATCTGGGCAGTGGCCCTGTCAATACAGTAATCCATCGAGGATTCTGACACCGACCAGTTTAGCACCTAGACTACCAGTGAAGCTGTCACTAAACCAGTCCAGGAATTATTTTCATTAGGGAGTAGATCATGCCGATGCACAATGTCAGGATTACTCTCTGCTTGCATGTTCCAGCGGTCATCACGTGATCACTCTTACATTAAATATATTTTTTCTATACTATAATTCCGAGGATGAATGTGAGAATAATACATTGTGGTATTATAGTAAATATTTATAAAACATGCAAAAATAATGATGTCCTATAACTATTCCTCAATAACAATAACACTCATTTATTTATTAGTACAGAGACTTTCTTTTCCTGCCTACAGATGTGTGTGCATTATTTAGTAGCTCATCATCGGCTTTTTCAGAAGTAGCATTGGCAACTGATGTTTATCTACCTGCGTTCGCTAACATGGCCTATTAGTGCATCTATGCTGTGCCTTTTATTGACTTGATATATCACATTTATTTCTCTGCTTTTACTGAGATGAGCTGAAACTGGTGATGAGGGAATAAATATATACAATTTGAGATTTTGCCTGATATATATTATTTAAATTTATAATGGCTGGAGACAATATTAAGATCCACACCAAGAAATATTTTTTCTTAACTTTTAGAGGTTTTGCTAATATAGTAGTAAAGTATTGTAAAATGTCTCTCTAAAGGCTAACCTAGAACATAACATAATGTTGCATGTAAAGATTAATATTTAATATTTGCACATTTTTATTTATATAATTTGAGAATGGCATGAAGAGGCAATTAAAGAAGACTTACATAACTTGTAAAAATCCCTTAGATCCTCTGATTATGCCTCTCTTTTCCATTTTGTGCTGCATAGCTCCATTGCAGTGATATTGATTTTTTTTGCTTTTGTAGTGCACCATGTGAAATCTCTGCTTGCAGTCCAACTAGGAGTTTCTTCAGAATCTTCTCTGGGCATGTGCACTTTCACAGCTCCCTCCTAGGCGCTGCCAATCACAGGGCCTGGGAGAGAGGTGTGAAAGACTCTAAGATTGCTAGAATGTTGAGCTGTGATTTGCAGTATCTGAGGGAACGCTAAAGAAACACCCAGTTGTACTGCAAGATGAGATTTCACATATTGAGCTACAAAAACAACAAATGTGAATATGTTTACGATGTCGTGATGCCACGCAAAACAGAAAAATACAGCAGAATATGATGAACCCAGGGATTTTCATAAGGTCTTTAATACAATTTTTTGAGGCAAGTGACAGGTTCATTTTAAAGTGATAGGGTAAAACAAAAATTCAACTTCGGGACCATGTACTGTTCCTTCATCCAAGGTTAGCAGAGCTGCTGTGGCTTTGCAATATAGTGGCAGACACAGACGTTACAAACTACAGTACCAAATCTGGAATCTGTTCATTTTCTTCCTGGCCTCTTAGCAGCATAGTACCAAGTATTAAAATGCCACCGAATGCCAATAATTGCTATTCTTGACATAAAAAAGAAGGAGCCCAAGTGCCCATAGTGAATAAATTATGTGATAAATAATAATGCTGAAAAAAATGCGTGATCACCAGTTGGCTGTTATGACCCCAATGGCGAGGGTCTCAGAGGAACAAGTAAGTCTGCGACGTACAAAAATCCAGCTCATAGGGCAGTGGTAACTGAGTTGACCATATAACTACTCCTAACGCCAACACTAGAAGTAGCCGGGGAACATGCCTACGTTGGTCGCTAGATGTCTCGCGCCAGCCGGAGGACTAACTACCCCTAGAAGAGGAAAACAAAGACCTCTCTTGCCTCCAGAGAATAGACCCCAAAAGTCGGATACAAGCCCCCCACAAATAATAACGGTGAGGTAAGAGGAAATGACAAACACAGAGATGAACTAGGTTTAGCAAAGAGAGGCCCACTTACTAATAGCAGAATGTAGTAAGATAACTTATATGGTCAACAAAAACCCTAACAAAATTCCACACTGGAGATACAAGAACCCCCGAACCGTCTAACGGCCCGGGGGGAGAACTCCAGCCTCCCTAGAGCTTCCAGCAAGGTTAGGATACAGATTATGTACAAGCTGGACAAAAATGCAAACAAAAACAAATAGCAAAAAGCAAGAAAGCAGACTTAGCTTAATTTAGCAGGAACCAGGATCAGTAGACAAGAGCACAACAGATTAGCTCTGATTACAACGTTGCCAGGCATTGAACTGAAGGTCCAGGGAGCTTATATAGCAACACCCCTGACCTAACGACCCAGGTGAGCATACAAGGGATGAATGACATACCCAGAGTCAAATCACTAGTAACCACTAGAGGGAGCCAAAAGGTAAATTCACAACAGTACCCCCCCTTAGTGAGGGGTCACCGAACCCTCACCAAGACCACCAGGGCGATCAGGATGGGCTGCGTGAAAGGCACGAACTAAATCGGCCGCATGTACATCAGAGGCGACCACCCAGGAATTATCCTCCTGACCATAGCCCTTCCACTTGACCAGGTACTGAAGCCTCCGCCTGGAGAGACGAGAATCTAAGATCTTCTCCACCACGTACTCCAACTCGCCCTCAACCAACACCGGAGCAGGAGGCTCAGCAGAAGGAACCACAGGCACAACTTACCGCCGCAACAAGGACCTATGAAATACGTTGTGAATGGCAAACGACACCGGAAGATCCAGGCGAAAGGATACAGGATTAATGATTTCCAATATCTTGTAAGGACCAATGAAGCGAGGCTTAAATTTGGGAGAGGAGACCTTCATAGGAACAAATCGAGAAGACAGCCATACCAAATCCCCAACGCGAAGTCGGGGACCCACACCGCGGCGGCGGTTGGCAAAACGCTGAGCCTTCTCCTGTGACAACTTCAAGTTGTCCACCACATGACTCCAGATCCGCTGCAACCTATCCACCACGGAATCCACCCCAGGACAGTCAGAAGGCTCCACATGTCCCGAGGAAAAACGAGGATGGAAACCAGAGTTGCAGAAAAATGGCGAAACCAAGGTGGCGGAACTAGCCCGATTATTAAGGGCAAATTCAGCCAACGGCAAGAAGGTCACCCAATCATCCTGATCAGAAGAGACAAAACACCTCAAATAAGCCTCCAGTGTCTGATTAGTTCGCTCCGTTTGTCCGTTAGTCTGGGGATGGAAAGCGGACGAAAATGACAAATCAATGCCCATCCTACCACAAAAGGATCGCCAGAACCTGGAAACAAACTGGGATCCTCTGTCCGACACAATATTCTCAGGAATGCCGTGCAAACGAACCACGTTCTGGAAGAACACAGGAACCAGATCAGAAGAGGAAGGCAGCTTAGGCAAAGGAACCAGATGGACCATCTTGGAGAAACGATCACATATCACCCAGATGACAGACATGCCCTGAGACACCGGAAGAT
Source organism: Ranitomeya variabilis (assembly GCF_051348905.1). Taxonomy (NCBI): domain Eukaryota; kingdom Metazoa; phylum Chordata; class Amphibia; order Anura; family Dendrobatidae; genus Ranitomeya; species Ranitomeya variabilis. The sequence continues at coordinate 56,688,137 of NC_135235.1, read as the reverse complement.
CCGAAATGAAATCCATAGAGATGTGTGTCCAAGGTCTCTTCGGGACAGGCAAGGGCAAGAGCAACCCGCTGGCACGAGAGCAACAAGGCTTAGCTCGGGCACAAGTACCACAGGACTGCACAAATGACCGCACATCCCTTGACAAGGAAGGCCACCAAAAGGACCTGGCCACCAGATCTCTGGTGCCAAAAATTCCCGGGTGCCCTGCCAACACCGAGGAATGAACCTCGGAAATGACTCTGCTGGTCCATCTAGCAGGCACAAACAATCTGTCAGGTGGACAAGAGTCAGGCCTACCAGCCTGAAATCTCTGCAACACACGTCGCAGATCTGGAGAAATAGCAGACACGATAACTCCTTCCTTAAGAATACCCACAGGTTCAGCGACTCCAGGAGCATCAGGCACAAAGCTCCTAGACAGAGCATCGGCCTTCACATTCTTAGAACCTGGTAAATACGAGACCACAAAGTCAAAACGGGAGAAAAACAATGACCAGCGGGCCTGTCTAGGATTCAGGCGTTTAGCAGACTCGAGATACATCAGATTTTTGTGATCAGTCAAGACCACCACACGATGCTTAGTACCCTCGAGCCAATGACGCCACTCCTCAAATGCCCACTTCATGGCCAACAACTCCCGATTGCCCACATCATAATTTCGCTCTGCCGGCGAAAACTTCCTAGAGAAAAAGGCACAAGGCCTCATAGTAGAGAAACCAGGGCCTCTCTGCGACAAAACGGCCCCTGCCCCAATCAACCTGAAAGGGAAGTGAGACGTCAGGCTGGCACAAAACAGGCGCCGAAGTAAATCGGCGTTTCAACTCCTGGAAAGCCTCCACGGCAGCAGGAGCCCAGTTAGCTACATCAGAGCCTTTCTTGGTCATATCCGTCAGCGGTTTAACAACACTAGAGAAATTTGCGATAAAACGACGGTAGAAGTTAGCAAAACCCAAGAACTTCTTAAGACTCTTAACTGACGAGGGTTGAGTCCAATCATGAATAGCTCGGACCTTGACTGGATCCATCTCCACAGCAGAAGGGGAAAAAATGAACCCCAAAAAGGGAACCTTCTGTACACCAAAGAGACACTTTGAGCCTTTTACAAACAAAGAATTTTCACGCAGAATCTCAAAAACCATCCTGACCTGCTCCACATGCGAGTCCCAATCATCAGAAAAAAACAGAATATCATCCAGAGAAACAATCAAAAATTTATCCAGATACTTCCGGAAAATGTCATGCATGAAGGACTGAAAAACTGAAGGGGCATTAGAGAGCCCAAATGGCATCACCAAGTACTCAAAATGACCTTCGGGCGTATTGAATGCGGTTTTCCATTCATCGCCCTGCCTAATGCGCACAAGGTTGTACGCACCACGAAGGTCTATCTTGGTGAACCACTTGGCACCTTTAATCCGGGCAAACAAATCTGACAACAGCGGCAAAGGATACTGAAATTTGACAGTGATCTTATTTAAAAGCCGATAGTCAATACAAGGCCTCAAAGATCCGTCCTTTTTGGCCACAAAAAAGAATCCCGCACCAAGAGGGGAAGAAGAAGGACGGATATGCCCCTTCTCAAGAGACTCCTTGATATATGAACGCATCGCGGTATGTTCAGGTACCGACAGATTAAACAGTCTCCCCTTAGGAAACTTACTGCCAGGAATCAAATCTATTGCACAGTCACATTCCCTATGAGGAGGCAGTGCACTGGACTTAGACTCGCTGAAGACATCCTGATAATCAGACAAATACGCCGGAACTTCCGAAGGCGTAGAAGAAGCAATAGACAAGGGCAGGGAATCTCCATGAATTCCATGGCAGCCCCAACTTGACACTGACATAGCCTTCCAGTCCAAGACTGGATTATGGGTCTGTAACCATGGCAAACCCAAAACAACCAAATCATGCATTTTATGCAGAACAAGAAAACGTATTACCTCCCGATGTTCGGGAGTCATGCACATGGTAACCTGTGTCCAAAACTGCGGTTTATTTTTTGCCAATGGCGTAGAATCAATACCCCTAAGAGGGATAGGATTTTCCAATGGCTCAAGAACAAATCCGCAGCGCTTGGCAAATGACAGATCCATAAGGCTCAGGGCAGCACCTGAGTCCACAAACGCCATGACAGGATACGATGACAGTGAGCAAATCAAAGTTACAGATAGAATAAACTTAGGTTGCAAATTACCAATGGCGACCGGACTAACAACCTTAGTAAGACGTTTAGAGCATGCTGAGATAACATGTGTAGAATCACCACAGTAGTAACACAAGCCATTCTGGCGTCTATGAATTTTCCGCTCATTTCTAGTCAGGATTCTATCACATTGCATTAAATCAGGTGCCTGTTCAGACAACACCATGAGGGAATTTGCGGTCTTGCGCTCCCGCAACCGCCGGTCGATTTGAATAGCCAGGGCCATAGAATCATTCAGACCTGTGGGAATGGGAAAACCCACCATCACATTCTTAATGGCTTCAGAAAGGCCATTTCTAAAATTTGCAGCCAATGCACACTCGTTCCACTAGGTCAGCACGGACCATTTCCGAAATTTTTGGCAATACACTTCAGCCTCGTCCTGGCCCTGAGACATCGCCAGCAAGGCTTTTTCTGCCTGAATCTCAAGATTGGGTTCCTCATAAAGCAAACCAAGCGCCAGAAAAAATGCATCAATGTCAGCCAATGCCGGATCTCCTGGCGCCAGCGAGAAAGCCCAATCCTGAGGGTCGCCCCGTAAAAAAGAAATAACAATTTTTACTAGCTGAGCGGAGTCTCCAGATGAACAGGGTTTCAGGGACAAAAACAATTTACAATTATTCCTGAAATTTCTAAATTTAAATCGGTCTCCGGAAAACGGTTCAGGAATCGGTATCTTAGGTTCTGACATAGGATTTCTGATAACATAATCTTGTATGCCCTGCACACGAGCAGCAAGCTGATCCACACTTGTAATCAAGGTCTGGACATTCATGTCTGCAGCAAACACAAGCCACTCAGAGGTAAAGGGGACAAGAAAAAAAAATGAGAGAGAGAAAAAAAAACTCAGAACTTTCTTTCTTATTATCCCGCTTCTGCAATGCATTTAACATTTAATACTGGCCTGGCAAACTGTTATGACCCCAATGGCGAGGGTCTCAGAGGAACAAGTAAGTCTGCGACGTACAAAAATCCAGCTCATAGGGCAGTGGTAACTGGGTTGACCATATAACTACTCCTAACGCCAACACTAGAAGTAGCCGGGGAACATGCCTACGTTGGTCGCTAGATGTCTCGCGCCAGCCGGAGGACTAACTACCCCTAGAAGAGGAAAACAAAGACCTCTCTTGCCTCCAGAGAATAGACCCCAAAAGTCGGATACAAGCCCCCCACAAATAATAACGGTGAGGTAAGAGGAAATGACAAACACAGAGATGAACTAGGTTTAGCAAAGAGAGGCCCACTTACTAATAGCAGAATGTAGTAAGATAACTTATATGGTCAACAGAAACCCTAACAAAATTCCACACTGGAGATACAAGAACCCCCGAACCGTCTAACGGCCCGGGGGGAGAACTCCAGCCTCCCTAGAGCTTCCAGCAAGGTTAGGATACAGATTATGTACAAGCTGGACAAAAATGCAAACAAAAACAAATAGCAAAAAGCAAGAAAGCAGACTTAGCTTAATTTAGCAGGAACCAGGATCAGTAGACAAGAGCACAACAGATTAGCTCTGATTACAACGTTGCCAGGCATTGAACTGAAGGTCCAGGGAGCTTATATAGCAACACCCCTGACCTAACGACCCAGGTGAGCATACAAGGGATGAATGACATACCCAGAGTCAAATCACTAGTAACCACTAGAGGGAGCCAAAAGGTAAATTCACAACAGTTGGCACTCTTGTTCTTCTCAAGGTCTCTTGGATTGTTGGGTTGTCAGTTTGCAAAGAGGTGTAGGGGATTTAGAAGTGATAGGGTGATGAGGAAACTGTATGTCTTTCTGTATATATTAGATGTATATGTAGATATTTTTATTCTAGGATAAATATTAATGATGTGTTCTTGTTTGAGGCACTCATTTCTCACATCATGTTGGTATGAATTGTGGCAGGTATATAAGAAGAGCAAAATTTTGTGTCCTGAAAAATCAACTGAGGCTAAGTACAAATGGTTGGGTGCAAACGCTCAGAAGGTATCCACCCGACAGTGTCCACAGTTAGGATGACTGCCTAAGCATTCACCCACCATACTCTTTATAAAAAAAAGTTTACTCATTGGTTTACATTACATTGCAATGTCCTACTATATATTAAAGTACAATCTGCTGCGCTTTCCTATATAGTGAAACCAACAGTATGCAGACAAATACTGGCCAGACAGCTAAAATAATACATTTTCGACTTCTGTCTAATGAATAGGACACTATGGCAGTTTTCAGTGTAAGCTGGGGGAAACTCATAATATATACAACAGGGTATGTGCACAGATACAGTGTGGAGTCAGCTCAATACCATGATATCCACATCCGACATCCACTAGGCACTTTGACCTGAGCTGAGAGCAAGTGACCTTAAAGGGAATCTGTCACCCCATTTTTTGCCTATAAGCTAAGGCCACCACCACCAGGGGCTTATATACAGCATTCTGTAATGCTGTAGATAAGCCCCCGATGTAACATGAAAGATAAGAAAAACGAGTTAGATTATACTCACTCAGGGGCGGTCGCGGTTCGGTTCGGGTCCGATGGGCACCGCGGTCTGGGTCCAGTGCCTCCCATCTTCATGTGATGACGTCCTCTTTTTTGCCTCCTGTCGCAGCTCCTGCGCAGGCGTACTGATTTTCCCTGTTGAGGGCAGAGCAAAGTACTGCAGTGCGCAGGCGTTGGGCCTCTCTGACCTTTCCTGGCGCATGCGCACTGCAGTACTTTGCTCTGCCCTCAACAGGGCAAATCAGTATGCCTGCGCAGGAAGAGTGCACATCTGTCATCTGAGCTGTGTGCTTTTAGACTTTTTTTCAATGTGATAAGTTGAGTTACTTTTTAAAATTACCTGGGATTGTATGCACGTGGCAGCAGTTTAGTAAAATAGCTTGCAATAACGCAGATTTGCTACAAGTTTAAACATCAATTTTTATTTTAGAAATTACAATAGGTTCCGTTTCTTCCACATTCATGGATTTGTTCTCTGTGATCTTGTTTAGATGATGGATAGTATGACCCATCCTGTTCTATAGTAACTGTAATGTACCAGGTGTCTATGGTTTAGTCACATCCTATAGATTCAAAGTATTCCATTGTGCAGCTTAAACTTTTAAGACTTTATCAAGTGCTTCCAAATGGTAACTGTTCCTTGTGTTGTTGAATAATGTCTGAGATGTCTTCACAATGTTGTGTCATAATAAAAATCCAAATTTAAAAAAAGCATCCTACTATATACAGCCTTGTATAAAAGAGGCTAAAGAAACTACAACTTTCTTCAGAGCATTTTCTTCTGTCAAAACTTCTGATGGACTATAAATGGTCAACAAATTGTCCTCTCTCATCCCTTGGCTGAACTTGGTGGGCATATGTCTAGCTATGTATCTGTGTAAGTATGTAATGATATAGAAGAGTTAATATTATTCTCAGTAATATATTTTGTTTAATATTATCTGGTCTAATATTATGTTTAAGATTTTTCAAGGTTTAATATTTGGTCTAATATTTTCTTATCTCATATGTGATGTTCTGAAAAACTGCGCCGTTATCGGTAGTATTCTGGGAAAGGCATGATAGCTGAAAGTTATCATGACATATAGTACTTCTGAAAAGAGGTGACTGGTGGAATTTCCAGTGGGAACTGTACATGGAGTGTTACTTTGTCTGTACATGGTTTAAGAAAACTGCTTACAGGGCAATAAATAGAATTGCTTAAGCTCATGACCAGTGTGCATTCTCTTCTCCGCGCATTCGTGTGAGTCGCCCAGCCAGGGCAGTGGGGTCTCGGTACCGGGTCCAGTCTCAAGGGGTATGTCAGGGTGGCTGCGACCCGGTCCGTGGCCCTGGGGCTCAACGTTAAAGGGGAATGATCTTTAAAGGGAAAATGTTTATAAGTCTGTCATGATGCTACCTGTGGTGTTCGGTCAGTAGTGGGACCAAGGCTGCATTGAAGGGGTCCCCTGGGGGATGTTGTGGCAGCACAGGTGTTACACTTTCCACAGGTGAAGTGGGGTCCCCAGGGGTCCTATGGTGCGTGGCCATGATGAAGGTATGTGTCGATGAATGAATAGAAGAGACAAGTTGTAAGTCTTTAACCAATTTACTGTAGTTGACTGGCCACAGTTCAGGGTACCAGGCACGGATGATGGTGGTCCGGTCAGCTCAGAGGCAATGGAGTGTTCCCTTGTTCCAGTAGAGGTCCGTGAGCCTTTCCAACTAGAGCCGTTAAAGCTGAGGTCCCTGCTGCCTGAAGCTTCCTGCAGAGTCCTCTCTTCCCCCTGTCCTGAGACAGGTACCTGCATGACGGGCAGCTTGAGCCTTTTTACAGGGACTTTATCATGCCCCGGGCTCCTCAGGTGCTACTGCGTCTCAGGTGTGGTGTGGGCAATGTCCATTTGATCTTATGCCCTGCGGTTCTGCCAAGTGTCGTATGGTTCCACTAATTCCTCGGGCTCCTGGTACCTGGCTTCTGCGCTATGGCTCTGAGGGTGCCTGGTCACAGTTCCCCTCTGAGCCCTGTTCCTCTCCTGTGCTCCTTCCCTTCTGGCTACTCCACATACAACCCTTCCAGGTTGTTTCTCCTTTCCCAGAGGCTGCAGCTCCCTCGTGGCTGCCAGGCCTCTCACGTCTGCTCCAGACGTTCTTCCACTTCAGTGTCTCTGTCCAACTACTTTAACTCCTCCTCCAGGTCAGGATACATGTAGCTTAGGGAAGCTCCCCTGAATCCAGGTCTTGAGCTCCCCTACTGGCCTGGATTCAGAATGTGTTGCATGTGTGTGCTTTAACTGGTGAAAAGAACTCCATTGCCTCTGAGCATGACATTACCTTCCCCGAAGGAACTGCAGCAACCGGTCACCTGGGGTGCTGCACATGTCTAAGAGGGCCTACGATTTGGCCTCATTGATGATCCTGTAGTCTGACTTTGGGTCAGCTGTTGTGATTTTGCTTTTTGCTCCCTCTAGTGGTCATTAGTGATTTGACTCTGGAGCGTCTGTCTTTTCCTATATCCTCACCTGGGCCGTTAGTTCAGGGGCGTTGCTATATAAGCTCCCTGGACCTTCAGTTCAATGCCTGGCATCGTTGATATCAGAGCTAATCTGTTGTGCTCTTGTCCTCTGATCCTGGTTCCGGTTTTTTCAAGCTAAGTCTGCTTCCTTGCTTTTTGCTTTTGTTTTGTTTGGTATTTTTGTCCAGCTTGTTCCTATCTGTATCCTGACCTTTGCTGGAAGCTCTAGGGGGCTGGTGTTCTCCCCCCGGACCGTTAGACGGTTCGGGGGTTCTTGAATCTCCAGCGTGGATTTTTATAGGGTTTTTGTTGACCAGATAAGTTATCTTGCTATATTCTGCTATTAGTAAGCTGGCCTCTCTTTGCTGAACCTGGTTCATTTCTGTGTTTGTCATTTCCTCTTACCTCACCGTTATTATTTGTGGGGGGCTTGTATCTTGCTTTGGGGTCCCTTTCTCTGGAGGCAAGAGAGGTCTTTGTTTTCTTCTCCTAGGGGTAGTTAGATTCTCCGGCTGGCGCGAGTCATCTAGCGATCACCGTAGGCATGATCCCCGGCTACTTCTAGTGTTGGCATTAGGAGTAGCTATTTGGTCAACCCAGTTACCACAGCCCTATGAGCTGGATTTTTGTATCTTGCAGACTTACACGTTCCTCTGAGACCCTGTCCACTGGGGTCATAACAGTATGCCAGGCCAGTATTAAATGTTTAATGCATTGCAGAAGTGGGATTATAAGAAAGAAAATTTTGAGTTTTTTTTTTTCCCTCTCTCATTTTTTTTTTTCTTTTCCCCTTTACCTCAGAGTGGCTTAAGCTTGCTGCAGACATGAATGTCCAGACCTTGATTACAAGTGTGGACCAGCTTGCCGCTCGTGTGCAGGGTATACAAGATTATGTTACCAGAAATCCTAGGTCTGAACCCAAGATTCCGATTCCTGAACTGTTTTCAGGAGACCGATTTAAGTTTAGGAATTTCAGGAATAATTGTAAATTATTTTTGTCCCTGAAACCTTGTTCGTCTGGAGACTCTGCTCAACAAGTAAAAATTGTTATTTCATTCTTACGGGGTGACCCTCAGGATTGGGCTTTTTCGTTGGCGCCAGGAGATCCGGCATTGGCTGATATTGATGCGTTTTTTCTGGCGCTCGGTTTACTTTATGAGGAACCCAATCTTGAGATTCAGGCAGAGAAAGCCTTGCTGGCTATGTCTCAGGGCCATGACGAGGCTGAGGTGTATTGCCAAAAATTTCGGAAATGGTCCGTGCTGACACATTGGAACGAGTGTGCACTGGCCGCTAATTTTAGAAATGGCCTTTCTGAGGCCATTAAGAATGTTATGGTGGGTTTTCCCATTCCCACAGGTCTGAATGATACCATGTCCCTGGCTATTCAAATTGACCGGCGGTTGCGGGAGCGCAAAACCGCAAATTCCCTCATGTTGTTGTCTGAACAGACACCTGATGTGATGCAATGTGATAGAAAAACCGCAAATTCCCTCATGGTGTTGTCTGAACGGACACCTGATTTGATGCAATGTGATAGAATCCTGACTAGAAATGAGAGGAAAATTCATAGACGCCGGAATGGCTTGTGCTACTACTGTGGTGATTCTACACATGTTATCTCAGCATGCTCTAAACGTATATCTAAGGTTGTTAGTCCTGTCACCGTTGGTAATTTGCATCCTAAGTTTATTCTGTCTGTAACTTTGATTTGCTCACTGTCATCTTATCCTGTCATGGCGTTTGTAGATTCAGGTGCTGCCCTGAGTCTTATGGATCTCTCATTTGCTAAGCGCTGTGGTTTTATTCTTGAACCATTAGAAAATCCTATCCCTCTTAGGGGTATTGATGCTACGCCATTGGCAGAAAATAAGCCGCAGTATTGGACACAGGTTACCATGTGCATGACTCCTGAACACCGCGAGGTGATACGTTTTCTCGTTCTACATAAAATGCATGATTTGGTTGTTTTGGGGCTGCCATGGTTACAGACCCATAATCCAGTCCTTGACTGGAAGGCTATGTCAGTGTCTAGTTGGGGCTGTCGTGGTATTCATGAGGATTCCCTGCCTGTGTCTATTGCTTCTTCTACGCCTTCGGAAGTTCCGGAGTACTTGTCTGATTATCAGGATGTCTTTAGCGAGTCCAGGTCCAGTGCATTGCCTCCTCATAGGGAATGTGACTGTGCAATAGATTTAATTCCAGGCAGTAAATTTCCTAAGGGAAGACTGTTTAATCTGTCGATACCTGAACATACCGCTATGCGTTCATATATCAAGGAGTCTCTGGAGAAAGGACACATCCGTCCGTCTTCTTCCCCTCTTGGTGCGGGATTTTTTTTTGTGGCTAAAAAGGACGGATCTTTGAGGCCTTGTATTGACTATCGGCTTTTAAATAAGATCACTGTCAAATTTCAGTATCCTTTGCCGCTGTTGTCTGACTTGTTTGCCCGGATTAAAGGTGCCAAGTGGTTTACCAAGATAGACCTTCGTGGTGCGTACAACCTTGTGCGCATTAAGCAAGGTGATGAATGGAAAACCGCATTCAATACGCCCGAAGGTCACTTTGAGTACTTGGTGATGCCTTTTGGGCTCTCTAATGCCCCTTCAGTTTTTCAGTCCTTTATGCATGACATTTTCCGGAACTATCTGGATAAATTTCTGATCGTTTATCTGGATGATATTCTGTTTTTTTCTGATAATTGGGACTCGCATGTGGAGCAGGTCAGGATGGTCTTTAAAATTTTGCGTGAAAATTCTTTGTTTGTCAAGGGCTCAAAGTGTCTTTTTGGTGTACAGAAGGTTCCCTTTTTGGGGTTCATTTTTTCCCCTTCTGCTGTGGAGATGGACCCAGTCAAGGTCCGAGCTATTCTTGATTGGACTCAGCCCTCGTCAGTTAAGAGTCTTCAGAAGTTCTTGGGTTTCGCTAACTTCTACCGTCGTTTTATCGCTAACTTTTCTAGCATTGTGAAACCTTTGACGGATATGACCAAGAAGGGCTCCGATGTGGTTAATTGGGCTCCTGCTGCCGTGGAGGCTTTCCAGGAGTTGAAACGTCGGTTTACTTCGGCACCTGTTTTGTGCCAGCCTGATGTCTCGCTTCCCTTTCAAGTTGAGGTGGATGCTTCAGAGATTGGAGCAGGGGCCGTTTTGTCGCAGAGAGGCCCTGGTTGCTCTGTTATGAGACCTTGCGCCTTTTTCTCTAGGAAGTTTTCGCCTGCGGAGCGAAATTATGATGTGGGCAATCGGGAGTTGTTGGCCATGAAATGGGCATTTGAGGAGTGGCGTCATTGGCTCGAGGGTGCTAAGCATCGTGTGGTGGTCTTGACTGATCACAAAAATCTGATGTATCTCGAGTCTGCTAAACGCCTGAATCCTAGACAGGCCCGCTGGTCATTGTTTTTCTCCCGTTTTGACTTTGTTGTCTCGTATTTACCAGGTTCAAAGAATGTGAAGGCCGATGCTCTTTCCAGGAGCTTTGTGCCTGATGCTCCTGGAGTCGCTGAACCTGTTGGTATTCTTAAGGATGGTATTATCTTGTCAGCTATTTCTCCAGATCTGCGACGTGTGTTGCAGAGATTTCAGGCTGATAGGCCTGATTCTTGTCCACCTGACAGACTGTTTGTGCCTGATAAGTGGACCAGCAGAGTCATTTCCGAGGTTCATTCCTCGGTGTTGGCAGGTCACCCAGGAATTTTTGGCACCAGAGATCTGGTGGCCAGATCCTTTTGGTGGCCTTCCTTGTCTAGGGATGTGCGGTCATTTGTACAGTCCTGTGGGACTTGTGCTCGAGCTAAGCCTTGCTGTTCTCGTGCCAGCGGGTTGCTCTTGCCCTTGCCTGTCCCTAAGAGACCTTGGACACATATTTCCATGGATTTCATTTCTGATCTTCCGGTGTCTCAGGGCATGTCTGTTATCTGGGTGATATGTGATCGCTTCTCCAAGATGGTCCATTTGGTTCCTTTGCCTAAACTGCCTTCCTCTTCCGATCTGGTTCCTGTGTTTTTCCAGAACGTGGTTCGTTTGCACGGCATCCCTGAGAATATTGTGTCAGACAGAGGATCCCAGTTCGTTTCCAGATTCTGGCGATCCTTTTGTAGTAGGATGGGCATTGACTTGTCGTTTTCGTCTGCTTTCCATCCTCAGACTAATGGACAGACGGAGCGAACTAATCAGACTTTGGAGGCTTATTTGAGGTGTTTTGTCTCTGCTGATCAGGACGATTGGGTGACCTTCTTGCCGTTAGCTGAGTTTGCCCTTAATAATCGGGCTAGTTCCGCCACCTTGGTTTCGCCGTTTTTCTGCAACTCTGGTTTCCACCCTCGTTTTTCTTCGGGTCATGTGGAACCTTCTGACTGCCCTGGGGTGGATTCTGTGGTGGATAGGTTGCAGCGGATCTGGAATCTTGTGGTGGACAACTTGAAGTTGTCACAGGAGAGGGCTCAGCGCTTTGCCAACCGCCGCCGCGGTGTGGGTCCCCGACTACGTGTTGGGGATTTGGTGTGGCTTTCTTCCCGCTTTGTTCCTATGAAGGTTTCCTCTCCCAAATTTAAACCTCGTTTTATTGGTCCTTACAAGATATTGGAAATTCTTAATCCTGTATCCTTTCGCCTGGATCTTCCTGTGTCGTTTGCTATCCACAACGTGTTTCATAGGTCCTTGTTGCGGCGGTACGTTGTGCCTGTGGTTCCTTCTGCTGAGCCTCCTGCTCCGGTGTTGGTTGAGGGCGAGATGGAGTACGTGGTGGAGAAGATCTTGGATTCTCATCTCTCCAGGCGGAGGCTTCAGTACCTGGTCAAGTGGAAGGGCTATGGTCAGGAAGATAATTCCTGGGTGGTCGCCTCTGATGTTCATGCGGCCGATTTAGTTCGTGCCTTTCACGCCGCTCATCCTGATCGCCCTGGTGGTCGTGGTGAGGGTTCGGTGACCCCTCACTAAGGGGGGGGGTACTGTTGTGATTTTGCTTTTTGCTCCCTCTAGTGGTCATTAGTGATTTGACTCTGGAGCGTCTGTCTTTTCCTATATCCTCACCTGGGCCGTTAGTTCAGGGGCGTTGCTATATAAGCTCCCTGGACCTTCAGTTCAATGCCTGGCATCGTTGATATCAGAGCTAATCTGTTGTGCTCTTGTCCTCTGATCCTGGTTCCTGTTTTTTCAAGCTAAGTCTGCTTCCTTGCTTTTTGCTTTTGTTTTGTTTGGTATTTTTGTCCAGCTTGTTCCTATCTGTATCCTGACCTTTGCTGGAAGCTCTAGGGGGCTGGTGTTCTCCCCCCGGACCGTTAGACGGTTCGGGGGTTCTTGAATCTCCAGCGTGGATTTTTATAGGGTTTTTGTTGACCAGATAAGTTATCTTGCTATATTCTGCTATTAGTAAGCTGGCCTCTCTTTGCTGAACCTGGTTCATTTCTGTGTTTGTCATTTCCTCTTACCTCACCGTTATTATTTGTGGGGGGCTTGTATCTTGCTTTGGGGTCCCTTTCTCTGGAGGCAAGAGAGGTCTTTGTTTTCTTCTCCTAGGGGTAGTTAGATTCTCCGGCTGGCGCGAGTCATCTAGCGATCACCGTAGGCATGATCCCCGGCTACTTCTAGTGTTGGCGTTAGGAGTAGCTATTTGGTCAACCCAGTTACCACAGCCCTATGAGCTGGATTTTTGTATCTTGCAGACTTACACGTTCCTCTGAGACCCTGTCCACTGGGGTCATAACAGTCAGCACAAAATAGCTATAACAGGAACATAACTTTCACAGGAGGCCATATGCCAAAGTTACATGTGCCACATGTTGTGAAAGCAACAAACTGCCCTACATGAATCCAGGGACATCAGTCCCACTCCCATCATCCACTGTCTGCTGACTTCAGCCTCCCATACACATTGGACCAAAATAGTTCGAAGCTGCCAATATCGACGGGTATGGCCAACAGTTTAATGTGTATGAGGACCCTGGACAAATGATGTTGGGGACGATAAGAATCTCAGATGTCCGATTTTGGGACTGTGATTCTTTTTGTTGAGATACATGTCTGGCGGTGGCTCTTTCATAGAGAGTAACGGAGCGCTTTGCAGAAAATGTGCTCCTGTATGTGGGAGAGTCGGTCAAGATATTTGCTCACCGAACAACTGGCCAAACAATGGTTTATGCCACCTACAGTGTAAGGGGGCTTAGGTTTCTTAGGTTGCCTGAATGAGCATACTGAATACGAAAAATCGTCTTACACTTCTGGGTCTAATTTCTGTTTTACCTATAGACTTTTGTTAGTGGTGACAACAAAACGTAACATACAACGCTAGTAGTAATAAATGGCTTCATGCACTTCGCAATAAGGCCGATCATGACCTTTATTGCATCTTAGCATCTTATTGATTCAGTAATATGCCATAATGCTTTGACTGGGGCTTTTAAAACCCCACAAACATGTCAATGGTAATGTACCCCAGTATGACCTTTTTCCATTAATCCCAGACCTTTTATTTTGTCTTCATTTAAGGCATAAGATAACTATAATTAATATTGAATTACATCTCCCATTTGTTCTGACATTTCTGGGGCATCGTATGTAAACACTCTTTTCCTTAATCTTAGCACTGTATTTATGGGCTTACGGATACATGGCAGGAAGTGTACTTGTATATGTATTTTGTCATTTTTTATTAAACATTGCTTTTTTATATTTTTTAAGAACTGACAAAAAGGTCAAGGGAGGTGTGAGAAATTGTAGGTTTTCTTAAAATAAAATGCTTGCCAATTTTTTATCATGGAAAAAAGGACTTGCAAGGATTATAAAGCATATCATGGTGAATAATTTTTTCTCTAGGGCTCCTGAAATGAAGGTTACCAAAATGTGTTCAAACACCAGGAAAAAAGGGGAAATAAAACCCTTGTAAATAAAAAGTTGTCATAATGACTTCCCTACACTGACACTAGGACCTCCTCCCCTTCCCTGATACTACTTCCTTCCTTTGACTCCTTGAAAAAGCCAAGAGGCGAAACGTGCATTGGAGTTCTAAGGTCCTTACTAATGTGTTGATTTCTTTTTCATGATAAGTCTGGTATTTGGTACACACAGTGTATTTAGGTTGTATTACGGTAATTACCTATTTATTCATTAATTTGGTACATTTTTAATATTATATCGCAAATGAGTGCCAATGATGCAGATCATACTTTGCACGCATTTAGTAGTCCTCAGTAATGTATTCCACTAATTGTGCATGAGAAACTTGACAAACTCATCATTTCTGTAACATCATTATAACGCACAAGAAATAAACCCCACTGATATGATATAATTGAATAACATTGCCCAGATCCCTCTTCTCCCGTTCCTTCACATTTTGTAAAACATTTTGCCTAATATGCTCTTAAGGATTCAAATTCTTCCTGACTTTAATGTACAAGTGGATCTTTCCTACACTGACACACATTTCCGAGCAAATTAAAATATAAATAGCAGCACTTAAAAGTCTTATATGAATCCAGCAGAATAGCAGCTGTGCTGCCCGAAGATTTCCTTTCAAACAGAGAAATGTAGTAATAAAGTAGCAATGATGACCCAGAACTTGCTGCAGACTTGCAAAGTTGAATTATTTTTTCTTCTGACACTGAGAGGCAATAAAGGCATGGTAACATCTCTTCGCAAAGTGTGAAACGGGAAGGTCAAGCAAATGCACCGTAAGAGCCATACAAGATAAGAGGATATCATTAGATTAACAACTTTAACACCTTTGGATTTGTTCACTTTATGGCTATTAAGCCTAAGAGCCCACATGTTCCCTTTCCACATATACAGATGTAGCAAGCACCAAACAAATGTTCATTTTTTCCCTTAGCACGGCATGCTACTTTTCGCCTGGCTCCTATAATAAAAAGTGGTCGGCCAAGCTGTAAAAATAGAGTAAGAGCGATGCGATCATTCGTTAACAGAAATCAACCATTCGTTTAGTTACTTCTGGATAACTTGGTTGAGGACTTTGGTCAAAAGTAAAGTTCTCCATTCCATTTTTTTTTTTAAAATAGGGAAATGGACCATCCTTATTATAATACACCCAAATCCGACAATTAAGCAACTGATATGCTGGAAATATTCAATACAGATTTTACAATTTGCAGTACAAGGGGGAAATTCTTCAGTAAACTCACACCTTTTCTGCAGTACAATCTCTATAGATTCATACTATTTAAATAGCGAAAAAGCGGGTGATCTGCGTTGCTTGTTTCGATTCCACAATAAAAGGTCCAATATGCCTTATCACAGTATCTACGAGGTTTTAATCTCAACACATTTTCAAAGTTAACAAACTTCTTTTTCAGGAGAATCACAACAGTTCTGGTTCTCCTGGAGCTTGTTAACTTCAAATTCTGTAGAGATTAAAACTGCATAGACACCGTGACATTGCATATTGACCTTTTATTGTGGAATCAAAACCAGCAACGCAGATCACCCTTTTTTCCCACTATTTGATTGCAAATTGTTAATAGCTCATGAGTAGTGTTGAGCATTCCGATACTGCAAATATCGGGTACCGGCCGATATTTGCTGTATCGGAATTCCGATACCGAGTTCCGGTATTTTTGTGATATCGGAAATCGGAATCGGAAGTTCCCAGTGTATCCCAGGGTCTGGAAGAGAGGAGACTCTCCTTCAGGCCCTGGGATCCATATTCATGTAAAAAATAAAGAATAAAAATAAAAAATATGGATATACTCACCCCTCCGGCGGACCCTGGACCTTAGCGGTGTAACCGGCAGCCTCCGTTCCTAAGAATGCAGTGAGTGTAGGACCTGCGATGACGTCGTGGCTTGTGATTGGTCGCGTGAGCGGTCACATGAGCGGTCACGCGACCAATCACAAGCCGCGACGTCATCCTTCACTCTGCATTCTTAGGAACGGAGGCAGACGCTTGCAGCGGTGAGGTCCAGGGGCTGTCAGAGGGTGAGTATATCCATATTTTTTATTTTTATTCTTTATTTTTTACATGAATATGGATCCCAGGGCCTGAAGGAGAGTTTCCTCTCCTTCAGACCCTGGGAACCATCCGATATTTGTGTCCCATTGACTTGTATTGGTATCGGGTATCGGTATCTGCGATATCCGATATTTTGCCGGTATCGGCCGATCCAATCCAATACCGATACTTTCAAATATCGGAAGGTATCGCTCAACACTACTCATGAGGATTATACAGCGGTTTTGAGTTTAGCAGGAGCTGGGCTCATAAAATGACTCATTTCGATATTAAGCAGAAAAGCTTTCAAGTGGGATTATGCAGCCATTCTTACATACATTTTCAAAGCAAGTATGGCAGCATCATCAGGTATAGTATATTGTGAATTATAGTGACAGATCTGCTTTAAAAGGAGTCTGTCACCACCAAAATTGAAAATAAACCATATGCAGTATACTTTCACATTAGTCCATGCAAAAAAAATTATACTCCTGGTACACATTTAACTTATTTTGTTTTATGTAAAACAGTTTTATTAGATACTTTAATAAGGGGGCTTTCGTGCACCCTTTGCATGTCCAATAGGGCGGTGCACCAATCCAACTTTTCAATTACCGTCTTCCACTCCTCCTCTTGGGATGACTGGCAGCTATCCAAGGAAAGACGCTGGTATTGTTTCCTCAGCCCTGCATGAGGCAAGATCTTACCCAATGTTAATGTGTGCGGGCGCTCTCCCCTCTCCTGTCTGTAGTGTCAACATGCTGCACACAGGTTTGCACAGCAGCGGGCGCCTGATTCTGACATATAAGGAGATGAGAGTGCGTACACACTGATACTTTATATGCTGGGCTTCTGCAGTGTCAGAGCAAGATCTCATCTCCTCTCTTGTCAGCATCGGCCGCCCACTGCTGTGCGATCCTGTGTGCAGTGAGCGGCCGCTGCAAACAGGAGTAAGGGATGTGAGCACACATACAGCGATATTGTGTGAATCCTCGGCTCCTGCATTGTCGGTGTGCAGGGCTGAGGAGCCAATAAAGGCTGCGTTCCTTGGAGTGCCGTCAGTCATCAGAAGGGGGGTGGCAGAGGATGGAATTAATGGGGCAGAACAGTGCACTTATCACTTGACGACAACAATGGTGCATCGAAGCCCCCTCATTTACATATGAAATAAATCTGTTTTATATTAAACAAAATAGATTAAATCTGTACTACAAATATGAGTTTTATTGGAGATAAGTGCCCTATGTGAATGTATAATTGGTTTAATTTCAGTTTTGGGGATGACATATCCCTTTAAGCCAAAAGAACTCCATAAAATGCTCATAGCGGAGCCAGATAAAGGCAGGTGTACATTACTCTAGTGTAGATGGATGGCTGATATAATGATTATATGTGCTACATTCTTGGTGATGGGAGAGCTTCATAAGTGTAACCAACAGTCTCTTATTACTCTAATAAATAAGGATCTTTGACAGAAAATATGAAAGGAGGAGGAAAGTTACGGCAACAAACTGCTAACTTATTTTACGGTATTCTTGCACCACGTGAATATTGTAATTATTTCTCAACCTTCCCGGGGGATCCTGCAGTGAGGAATCCCTACTGTTTCTTTCATGTCCGCAGCGTGAGCTCCAGAAATACCTGACTAGAATATTTTTAGGATGTGAAACGTATCATGCAGAAAGTACATTCAACACAGACTGGCCAAACTTTATGTGCTGCCATGAATATTGGGTTAGAACTTTGTAAGTATTATATAGGGATGCCCTTTAAATCTTATTTTCTTTGACATTAGGTAAGTGATCGCAGCATGGGCCATATTAGACATTGCTTCGTAACGTAAAAAGATTGGAAGTATCTTTGGCAAAGTAAACTTCAATCAGTTGGGTCTACAAATTTACAAATGGCATTACTTATCCGTTGAGCCAAATAAATATAACGTTTTTGCTCACCTCCTTGGTATAAGCAGGGCTGAAGAAGACATTTGGAGCTGTGGTATTATACAGTCATGTCAGAAAGTGTTGGCACTCTTGAAATTGTTTCAGAAAATACAGTTTTTCTCCCAGAAAATTATTGCAGTTACACGTTTTGGTACAAACATGTTTATTTTCTTCGAGTGTATTGGAACAACACAAAAAAAAAAAAACAGAGAAAAAAAGGCAATTTGGATATAATTTCACACAAAACCCCAAAAATGGGCCAGACAAAATTGATGGCACCCTTAACTTAATGTTTGGTTCCAAGCCCTTAGGAATAAATAACTGCAATCAATCACTTACTATAGCCTTCAACAAACTCAACTGGAATTTTGGACCACTCTTCTTTTGCAAGCTGCACAAGGTCTCTCATGTTTGAAGGCGCCTTCTCCCAACAACAATTTTAAGATCTCTCCACTGGTGTTCAATGGGTTTTAGATCCGGACTCATTGCTGGCAAATTCAGAACTCTCCAGCACTTTGCTTTCATCCATTTCTGGGTGTTTCTTGAAGTATGTTTAAGGTCATTGCCCTGCTGGAAGACCCATGGCTGAGGAAGCAAATTCAGCTTTCTGGCACTGGGCATTACATTACCACCTATAAATCATTTGGTAATCTTCAGATTTCATGATATCTTGCACAAAGTCAAGGCATTCAGTGCCAGAAGCATCAAAACAACCCAAAAACATTTTTTGAACCTCCACCATATTTGACTGTACGTACTGTGTTATTTTCTTTGTAGGCCTGATTACTTTTTCAGTAAATAGTAGAATGATGTGCTTTTCCAAAAAGCCCTATCTTGGACTCATCTGTCAGCAAGATGTTTTCCCAGAAAGATTTTGGCTTACTAACGTACATTTTGTCAGACTATCGTATTTATGTCTCTGTGTCATCAGTAGAGTCCTCCTGGGTCTCCTGCCATAGCATTTCATTTCATTCAAATGTCAAAAGATAGTTTGCTCTGATACTGGTGCACCCTGAGCCTGCAGGACTGCTTGAATGTCTTTGGAACTTGATTGGGGCTGCTTATCCACCATCCAGACTATCCTGCGTTGCAACCTTTCATCAATTTTTCTCTGCTGTCCGCCTTTAGGGAGATTAGCTAGCACTGTAGACTTCTTGATTTTGTTGCACAACATGAACCAAAGAACATCAAGATCTCTGGAGATGAGCCTGTAATTTTCGAAGTGGCAATAATTTTGTCTGGCCCATTTTGGGGATTTTGTGTGAAATTATGCCCAATTTGCCTTTTTTCAGTTTTTTTTTTGTGCTGTTCTAATATTCACAAAGGATATAAATATGTATATAGCAAAACACATGCAAGTGCAATAATTTTATGGGAGAAATACTTCATTTTCTGGAACAATTTCAAGGGTGCCAACACTTTTGCCCATGACTGTATATAATCATTCCATGCAACACAACATCATTATCATGCATAGTCGGTGGCTTATAGACTTTTTTCATTAAAGCAACAATTCATACAAATTTTAAATACTTTTAAATTTAACAGCCCCTCGAGGAAGCCCACGCGAAACGCGCATTGCGGTTGACAGCATCTAGTCCCAAGTGGATACAATGGGAAAAAACAAAATTTAGCCTGCTTTCTGCAATTTTCAGTCCCTTAACGCAGTATACACCTCATTATTTTGGTAGTGATGCACATCCTTCTTACACACAGTATATATTTTATATATATATGATTTAAGAATTAGCACCTTTTGTGTAGGGGAACAATAACTGCAAGAGCATTAGCACTTTATGAGACTTGCTGCTATTTTTTGTCTCCCCCATCCACTATACTTACTGGGGACCAAGTGCTTTATATCTGTGTAACTCAACTATCCACTTTGTCTTTTTTTGTGATTTATGTTATTTAGCCTTTGCATTGGAATATCTTTTTGAATAATTTTTATATATTTTATATGGGATAATTTTTGCTCTTTTTCTTTTTTGCGTATTCACAAACTTTAAATACTGTACAGGACTTTAAGAGTTCATTTTTTTTGTTAAATCCTTGTGTCGTGTACCACCCCCTCAGGACCTTAACCCGTTTGCAGAAGCTTCCATTTTTCTCTTTAATTTTTTTCTTAATGCCTTCCATCAGTCAACTTTTTTATTTTCCCACCAACATGATCACATACAGGATTATTTTTTACAGGACAAATTGTAGTTTTGGATGACTCCATTAATTTTGCTTAATAGAAAAAGGAGACTGACATCTCAAAGTAGATTACACTGCTGTAAAAAGGAAGCCGTTCTAGAATGGAATAGTAATTTAGTTTTTATTTTTATGCTTTTCGTGCTCACGCTAAAACCTTTTTCAAAAAAACACCTAAATAGAAGGAACAATATGTTTTTGAAAAAGGGCTCCATATGAGCACGAAATGTGTAAAGATAAAAACTACGAAATTACTATTCCACTCTGGAGCTGCTTCCTTTCTATAGCAGCACTGTCAACTTTGAGATGTCAATCTCCTTTTTCTACTAATCGATATGTTGATAAGACTGCAGCAGCTGTATTATTCATGGGCAATTATTGGAGTTGTGACAATCATGACTTTTTCAGGTGAGCAACTCCACAACTCCTGTCTCCTCTGTACCTTTCAATATCACACTATGTGCGCTTGTCTTCTCCCTTTTTGTCTAACAATTCATTTTACCACTTAATATCAAATGAGAGTTCATGCGCCCCAAAAAACTGCGATTTTTTATTTTTTTTCCATTTTGGCATTCAGTGAATGGAATAAATATTTTATTATTTTGGACAATTATGCATTCAGCGACACCAAGCACGTTATTCTTTTGGGGAGGGAGTGGGCAGAATTTACTATTTGTGTTTTTTGAAACAAGAGGTGATTTAAACAGTTTATAAAAAATATATTTTATGTCTTTTATTACAGCTCTTGGTTGTTAACAGATTATAATTTGTGACCACAAATAGGATATAAGATTGTGTCTTGGTTTGCCTTTTGGGGAAGCCCATCCCATACTTTGGATCACCCTTGCTTACTGTACATGCTTGATGAAGAGTGTTATACCCAAAACGTTGTGGCTTTTATTTATGTGCATAATGCTATTACTACAGGGAAATCTTGGGATATCCATAGAAGGGATCCTGGGAAAACTAAAAAGGAAGATCTTGGAACTTTCATGGGGAGGGATTCTGGGTTATCTGTAGAGTCGATCTGGGGATATATATATATATATATATATATATATATATATATATATATATATATATATATATATATAGTAAGATCGTGGGATGCCACAGAATGGGATCTTTGGATCTTCATTGAGAAGCATTTTAGGATTTCCTGCAGCTCTCAAACCGGTCTAGTACTTGAGTATAGTCTCGGATGTCCACAGGAAGGCATTTGAGATGAGTTATCTTGAAGGAACAATTTCTAGTGGTATAAAATGCATCAGTTCATATAGTTCCTATTTTCTAGATAAAAAATATGTAATGTCTGTCATATGGCCACAGGCCCAAAATGGCCACCTTGGACAGACATGGCGCAAGCTACTCTGCCTTTAAGATTTCAGAGGAACCTCGGTCTTCACCCTTTAACAGCTGTACAAGCATCTGGTTTTATAATGGGGTCCGCTGGATTGCGTCCACCATGAAAGGGCTGCTGTCCAGAGGAGTGAATCAGGTCAAGACAATGGTCTGGTAGATGTGACAAAACCAAGAGGGCAGAGAAAGTACAACATTTTCAGGTAGGAGAAACGTCTATAAACAAGTCGAAGACCTTATCCAAAGGAGCACAAGACTATCTCTGGCAGCTACCAGCAATATGCTGGGAGCTTTAGTAAGATGTGGTGCTTCTCAATGAGCTGATTAGTCCAGCTGGACAGCGCACACATTCATACTTACAGACTGGACAGTACTACAGATCCCAGCTTCCCTAATCTTAGTGGCTGAACAGACCCCCGTGCCTCCCAGAAGTTCAAGTTCCAAGGTCTCCTCCTTCACCAGCACTGCCCATAGAAGGATGCAGCAGGGCCTGGTGACATAAGCAGATGTCATAGGAGCATGTCCTGGTGGAGATGTGACAATATCTTGCTACTGATCAAGTAACATCGAATCCCACAAATTATACACAAATGGGTATACAGTAGTCATATAACATAGCCATGAAGTGTTTCATGAAATAAATCATCTATAAAAAGAATGTTTTTCAACATTTCAAATCTACGTTGGCTTTCCTTTAATCTTCTTACGGTTGTTTATTGTGGATTTCGACTCTCTCTAGTGCAGGAATGAAAATTTCGTCTTGAAAGCTGAAGGCATAAATATTATGTTTTATGCCGGAAAGACTTGTCTTAGCAAACAGAATATGAATCTTTACCTCATCCAGATATTATCGAACCTTTTTTGAAAAAAAAAATCACTTTGATTTGTTTTTCAAAGACGGAATGTTCCCTCTTGACAATGCATCAGTTTCATCGAGGTCTCTAAGAGGGTCTCAAGAGTTGCGGTACAGGCAGGGGACTCTTTTAATGTAATGTCAAGCACTTAAAAAGCTAGTGTCATTCACATGTCACTAATTGTTCAAACCAGCCGGTGAACCCTAGAGATCAGGCTCCATCAAAACTATATTATGCATCAATTTGTCCTTAATATCCATTATACAAGCTCACTTTCAGTCTGCTTCATTCTTGATCCCAGGACAAGTATAATTGATTCCACACTATATAAAAAGCCGGCATTTTTAGAATAAACAGGATTTAACAAGCAATGATGTTGTACATTGAAAAGCTTTTTGTAACGTACCCGGATGCTGAGACTTGTGGATTCTAAGCCTCAGTACAAGAACAGATTTTGAAAGAAAGTTGCCCGAGGCAATAGAATAAAACAAAACATATCTGAAGTTTCTTCTGTAGGAAATTTAGGATGAACAGCTGTATTGCCTAATTAGGGAATAGGAGGAAAAACCCTCTCGTGCAAAAGAAAATAACATTTTTTTAATCTTTCTGCTTCAATAATCAATTAATTACATTCTGCTTTTACATTTCCACATTCCTATACTTTAATCTGTTGGTGTATTTAGAAAAGCATCGTAAATAGACCTAGAGGAGGGAATTAAGGTTGCAAGACAGCGCGTGCAATCTGTTCTGGGCACCGATCTGTTATGGTAACATACGGAGGTTTTGGAATTTAGGGTATACATATAAATATGAAAACTCAGGGAGAGTTAATGTGTGGTGAAAGTTCCTTAATCTACAAAAAAAGTGTACTTTTACCTCCCACTGCTCCAGAAACAGAGCCATTCCGCACTGGGGGAAGTGTCTGATACTACAGCTAAGCTCTGTTTACCTGAATGGGGAATTTCTGCAATATCAGACACAGCTCTAGTAAGGAGCGGCGCTGCTTCTGGTGGAAATTAATCAAGTCCTTGCCAGACAATCCAGACAACCATAAGTAGCACAGAAATCAGGGTTCAAATGGTAACTAATAATTCAAAAAGGGATTAGTTGTTAGATTGCAATATAAGCCCACCTGACTGGGTTCGTCTTAAGGAGATGATGCCTGAACCCACTAAATAACCCTCTGATCTTTCAGAAAGGGCTCATTTCCACATGCGAGGCACACGTCCGTATCTCGCATGTGGAAACCAAGCTGTGGAGCCGGCACTCCAGAGCGGAGCGTGCGGCCGCATAGGAACACATGGAGCTGCACAGCTCCGCTCCAAAGTGCCGGCGCCAGAGCTTGGTTTCCACATGCGAGATACGGACGTGTGCCTCGCATGTGGAAATGAGCCCTAAGGGTAAAAGATTCTATGAGCACAACGAAGAGGAGGGAATGTGAGCGAGCTCACACCAATTTCCTTCGTGATTGAGAGGGTTCACATGGTGTTTTTTTTTATCTGCTCAGAATTATTTATAGTAGTGCAACCTTGTTTCTGTATTCTTCTGATTTTCTGAGTATTAGAGTATTTTTTATGACATTTTTGGCATAATATACTGTACATATATATATATATATATATATATATATATATATATATATTTATATATATATATATATATATATATATATATATATATATATATATATATATATATATATATATATATATATATATATGTAACCAGACATTTTTTTTTGCCATGGAGACTGGGTATCTATCAGAGATGATTGAACAATTCAAAATTCAAATTCACCAGATTCAACTATTTTTATCCAAAAATTTGATTTCTTGCAAATTTATTCCAATTTCAGATAGTCTAGTTGTCCTGAAATAATGTGGTTAGCACTGTTTCCTAGCAGTGTATGTTGTGTTGCTTTTTATTTATTTGTTTAATGGGCCTAAGTAACTTGGGCATGAGATGTGGGAGAGATGGCCACACTTCTGGTTCAGGATAAACAGAGATGTGCAAGAATATATTGACATGTGACCTCTTTGTTTGTTGCAGTCATTATGGTGAATTGAACCTTCATTAGGCTATGTTCACACGATGCGGTTTTTGCTGCGGATCCGCAGCGGAATTGCAGCTGTGGATCCGCAGCAGTTTTCCATGCAGGGTACAGTACAATGTTACCCTATGGAAAACAAAAACCGCTGTGCCGACGATCCTTTTTTTCGCAGGCAAATCCGCGCTGATTTGCCTGCAGAAAAAAGAAGTACCATGTCAATTCTTTCTGCGGATTCCGCTGCGGGTTTCCAACAGCACCAATAGGAAACTGCAGTTGAAAACCCGCAGTAAAAACCGCAGTAGAAAAAGGACACAAAACCGCAGAGAGAAGCACCGCCGTTTTTCACTGCGGATTTTCCCTAAAAAGGACCTGAAAAATCCGCAGTGAAAAAAGGATCGTGTGAACGTAGCCTTAGGGGATTTGAGCAGTGATACGTAATGATTGGCAGCTGATCAACAGCAGGGAACATGACAGAGGAGAGAGAGAGAGAGTTCAGCAGCAGAGAACGAAAGACCAGGAGGCGAGAGTGAGCTCAGCAGCAGAAAGCACAAGACTGGGAAGAGAGAGAGTGCAGGAGCAGAGAACAAAGGACTAAGAGGAGAGAGTGAGCTCAGCAGCAGAAAGCACAGGACTGGGAAGAGAGAGAGTGCAGCAGCAGAGAACACAGGACCAGGTGGAGAGAGGGAGCTCAGCAGCAGAAAGCACAAGACTGGGAAGAGAGAGAGTGCAGGAGCAGAGAACAAAGGACCAGGAGGAGAGAATGAGCTCAGCAGCAGAAATCACAAGACTGGGAAGAGAGAGAGTACAGAAGCAGAGAACACAAGACCAGGAGGAGAGAGTGAGCTCAGCAGCAGTAAGCACAAGACTGGGAAGAGAGAGTACAGGAGCAGAGAACACAAGACCAGGAGGAGTGAGCTCAGCAGCAGAAAGCACAAGACTGGGAAGAGAGAGAGTGCAAGAGTAGAGAACAAAGGACCAGGAGGAGAGAGTGAGCTCAGCAGCAGAAAGCACAAGACTGGGAAGAGAGAGAGTGAAGGAGCAAAGAACACAAGACCAGGAGGAGAGAGGGAGCTCAGCAGCAGAAAGCACAAGCCTGGGAAGAGAGAGAGTGCAGGAGCAGAGAACACAGGACAAGGAGCAGTGAGTTCAGCAGCAGAAAGCACAAGACTGGGAAGAGAGAGAGTGCAGGAGCTGAGAACAAAGGACCAGGAGGAGAGAGTGAGCTCAGCAGCAGAAAGCACAAGACAGGGAAGAGAGTGAGTGCAGGAGCAGAGAACAAAGGACCAGGAGGAGAGAGTGAGCTCAGCAGCAGAAAGCACAAGACTGGGAAGAGAGAGAGAGTGCAGGAGCAGAGAACACAGGACCAGGAGGAGAGAGTGAGCTCAGCAGCAGAAAGAACAAGACTGGGAAGAGAGAGAGTGCAGAAGCAGAGAACAAAGGACCAGGAGGAGAGAGTGAGCTCAGCAGCAGAAAGCACAAGACTGGGAAGAGAGAGAGTGCAGGAGCAGAGAACAAAGGACCAGGAGGAGAGAGTGAGCTCATCAGCAGAAAGCACAAGACTGGGAAGAGAGAGAGTGCAGGAGCAGAGAACACAGGACCAGGAGGAGAGAGTGAGCTCAGCAGCAGAAAGCACAAGACTGGGAAGAGAGAGAGTGCAGGAGTAGAGAACAAAGGACCAGGAGGAGAGAGTGAGCTCAGCTGCAGAAAGCACAAGACTAGGAAGAGAGAGAGTGCAGGAGCAAAGAACACAAGACCAGGAGGAGAGAGTGAGCTCATCAGCAGAAAGCACAAGACTGGGAAGAGAGAGAGTGCAGGAGCAGAGAACACAGGACCAGGAGGAGTGAGCTCAGCAGCAGAAAGCACAAAACTGGGAAGAGAGAGAGTGCAGGAGCAGAGAACAAAGGACCAAGAGGAAAGAGTGAGCTCAGCAGCAGAAAGCACAAGACTGGGAAGAGAGAGAGTGCAGGAGCAGAGAACAAAGGACCAGGAGGAGACATTGAGTTCAGCAGCAGAAAGCACAAGACTGGGAAGAGAGAGAGTGCAGGAGCAAAGAACACAAGACCAGGAGGAGGGAGTGAGCTCAGCAGCAGAAAGCACAAGACTGGGAAGAGAGAGAGTGCAGGAGCAGAGAACACAGGACCTGGAGGAGTGAGCTCAGCAGCAGAAAGCACAAGACTGGGAAAAGAGAGAGTGCAGGAGCAGAGAACAAAGTCCCGGAGGACAGAGTGAGCTCAGCAGCAGAAAGCACAAGACTGGGAAGAGAGAGTGCAGGAGCAGAGAACACAGGACCAGGAGGAGAGAGTGAGCTCAGCAGCAGAAAGCACAAGACTGGGAAGAGAGAGAGTGCAGGAGCAAAGAACACAAAACCAGGAGGAGAGAGTGAGCTCAGCAGCAGAAAGCACAAGACTGGGAAGAGAGAGAGTGCAGGAGCAGACAACACAGGACCAGGAGGAGTGAGCTCAGCAGCAGAAAGAACAAGACTGGGAAGAGAGAGAGTGCAGAAGCAGAGATCAAAGGACCAGGAGGAGAGAGTGAGTTCAGCATCAGAAAGCACAAGACTGGGAAGAGAGTGCAGGAGCAGAGAACAAAGGACCAGGAGGAGAGAGTGAGCTCAGCAGCAGAAAGCACAAGACTGGGAAGAAAGAGAGTGCAGGAGCAGAGAACACAGGATCAGGAGGAGAGAGTGAGCTCAGCAGCAGAAAGCACAAGACTGGGAAGAGAGAGAGTGCAGGATCAGAGAACAAAGGACCAGGAGGAGAGAGTGAGCTCAGCAGCAGAGAGCACAAGACTGGGAAGAGAGAGAGTGCAGGAGCAGAGAACACAGGACTAGGAGGAGAGAGTGAGCTCAGCAGCAGAAAGCACAAGACTGGGAAGAGAGAGAGTGCAGGAGCAGAGAACAAAGGACCAGGAGGAGAGAGTGAGCTCAGCAGCAGAAAGCACAAGACTGGGAAGAGAGAGAGTGCAGGAGCAGAGAACAAAGGACCAGGAGGAGAGAGTGAGCTCAGCAGCAGAAATCACAAGACTGGGAAGAGAGAGAGTGTACAGGAGCAGAGAACACAAGACCAGGAGGAGAAAGTGAGCTCAGCAGCAGAAAGCACAAGACTGGGAAGAGAGAGAGTACAGGAGCAGAGAACACAAGACCAGGAGGAGTGAGCTCAGCAGCAGAAAGCACAAGACTGGGAAGAGAGAGAGTGCAGGAGCAAAAAACACAAGACCAGGAGGAGAGAGTGAGCTCAGCAGCAGAAAGCACAAGACTGGGAAGAGAGAGAGTACAGGAGAAGAGAACACAGGACCAGGAGGAGTGAGCTCAGCAGCAGAAAGCACAAGACTGGGAAGAGAGAGAGTGCAGGAGCAGAGAACAAAGAACCAGGAGGAGAGAGTGAGCTCAGCACCAGAAAGCACAAGACTGGGAAGAGAGAGAGTACAGGAGCAGAGAACACAAGACCAGGAGGAGAGAGTGAGCTCAGCAGCAGAAAGCACAAGACTGGGAAGAGAGAGAGAGAGTACAGGAGCAGAGAACACAAGACCAGGAGGAGTGAGCTCAGCAGCAGAAAGCACAAGACTGGGAAGAGAGAGAGTGCAGGAGTAGAGAACAAAGGACCAGGAGGAGAGAGTGAGCTCAGCAGCAGAAAGCACAAGACTGGGAAGAGAGAGAGTGCAGGAGCAAAGAACACAAGACCAGGAGGAGAGAGGGAGCTCAGCAGCAGAAAGCACAAGACTGAGAAGAGAGAGAGAGTGCAGGAGCAGAGAACACAGGACCAGGAGGAGTGAGCTCATCAGCAGAAAGCACAAGACTGGGAAGAGAGAGAGTGCAGGAGCAGAGAACAAAGGACCAGGAGGAGAGAGTGAGCTCAGCAGCAGAAAGCACAAGACAGGGAAGAAAGAGTGTGCAGGAGCAGAGAACAAAGGACCAGGAGGAGAGAGTGAGCTCAGCAGAACGCACAAGACTGGGAAGAGAGAGAGTGCAGGAGCAAACAACACAAGACCAGGAGGAGAGAGTGAGCTCAGCAGCAGAAAGCACAAGACTGGGAAGAGAGAGAGTGCAGGAGCAGAGAACACAGGACCAGGAGGAGAGAGTGAGCTCAGCAGCAGAAAGAACATGACTGGGAAGAGAGAGAGTGCAGGATCAGAGAACAAAGGACCAGGAGGAGAGAGTGAGGTCAGCAGCAGAAAGCACAAGACTGGGAAGAGAGAGAGTGCAGGAGCAGAGAACAAAGGACCAGGAGGAGAGAGTGAGCTCAGCAGCAGAAAGCACAAGACTGGGAAGAGAGAGTGTGCAGGAGCAAAGAACACAAGACAAGGAGGAGAGAGTGAGCTCAGCAGCAGAAAACACAAGACTGGGAATAGAGAGAGTGCAGGAGCAAAGAACACAAAACCAGGAGGAGAGAGTGAGCTCAGCAGCAGAAAGCACAAGACTGGGAAGAGAGAGAGTGCAGGAGCAGACAACACAGGACCAGGAGGAGTGAGCTCAGCAGCAGAAAGAACAAGACTGGGAAGAGAGAGAGTGCAGAAGCAGAGATCAAAGGACCAGGAGGAGAGAGTGAGTTCAGCATCAGAAAGCACAAGACTGGGAAGAGAGAGAGTGCAGGAGCAGAGAACAAAGGACCAGGAGGAGAGAGTGAGCTCAGCAGCAGAAAGCACAAGACTGGGAAGAAAGAGAGTGCAGGAGCAGAGAACACAGGATCAGGAGGAGAGAGTGAGCTCAGCAGCAGAAAGCACAAGACTGGGAAGAGAGAGAGTGCAGGATCAGAGAACAAAGGACCAGGAGGAGAGAGTGAGCTCAGCAGCAGAGAGCACAAGACTGGGAAGAGAGAGAGTGCAGGAGCAGAGAACACAGGACTAGGAGGAGAGAGTGAGCTCAGCAGCAGAAAGCACAAGACTGGGAAGAGAGAGAGTGCAGGAGCAGAGAACAAAGGACCAGGAGGAGAGAGTGAGCTCAGCAGCAGAAAGCACAAGACTGGGAAGAGAGAGAGTGCAGGAGCAGAGAACAAAGGACCAGGAGGAGAGAGTGAGCTCAGCAGCAGAAATCACAAGACTGGGAAGAGAGAGAGAGTACAGGAGCAGAGAACAAAAGACCAGGAGGAGAGAGTGAGCTCAGCAGCAGAAAGCACAAGACTGGGAAGAGAGAGAGTACAGGAGCAGAGAACACAAGACCAGGAGGAGTGAGCTCAGCAGCAGAAAGCACAAGACTGGGAAGAGAGAGAGTGCAGGAGCAAAAAACACAAGACCAGGAGGAGAGAGTGAGCTCAGCAGCAGAAAGCACAAGACTGGGAAGAGAGAGAGTACAGGAGAAGAGAACACAGGACCAGGAGGAGTGAGCTCAGCAGCAGAAAGCACAAGACTGGGAAGAGAGAGAGTGCAGGAGCAGAGAACAAAGAACCAGGAGGAGAGAGTGAGCTCAGCACCAGAAAGCACAAGACTGGGAAGAGAGAGAGTACAGGAGCAGAGAACACAAGACCAGGAGGAGAGAGTGAGCTCAGCAGCAGAAAGCACAAGACTGGGAAGAGAGAGAGAGAGTACAGGAGCAGAGAACACAAGACCAGGAGGAGTGAGCTCAGCAGCAGAAAGCACAAGACTGGGAAGAGAGAGAGTGCAGGAGTAGAGAACAAAGGACCAGGAGGAGAGAGTGAGCTCAGCAGCAGAAAGCACAAGACTGGGAAGAGAGAGAGTGCAGGAGCAAAGAACACAAGACCAGGAGGAGAGAGGGAGCTCAGCAGCAGAAAGCACAAGACTGAGAAGAGAGAGAGAGTGCAGGAGCAGAGAACACAGGACCAGGAGGAGTGAGCTCATCAGCAGAAAGCACAAGACTGGGAAGAGAGAGAGTGCAGGAGCAGAGAACAAAGGACCAGGAGGAGAGAGTGAGCTCAGCAGCAGAAAGCACAAGACAGGGAAGAGAGAGTGTGCAGGAGCAGAGAACAAAGGACCAGGAGGAGAGAGTGAGCTCAGCAGAACGCACAAGACTGGGAAGAGAGAGAGTGCAGGAGCAAACAACACAAGACCAGGAGGAGAGAGTGAGCTCAGCAGCAGAAAGCACAAGACTGGGAAGAGAGAGAGTGCAGGAGCAGAGAACACAGGACCAGGAGGAGAGAGTGAGCTCAGCAGCAGAAAGAACATGACTGGGAAGAGAGAGAGTGCAGGATCAGAGAACAAAGGACCAGGAGGAGAGAGTGAGGTCAGCAGCAGAAAGCACAAGACTGGGAAGAGAGAGAGTGCAGGAGCAGAGAACAAAGGACCAGGAGGAGAGAGTGAGCTCAGCAGCAGAAAGCACAAGACTGGGAAGAGAGAGTGTGCAGGAGCAAAGAACACAAGACAAGGAGGAGAGAGTGAGCTCAGCAGCAGAAAACACAAGACTGGGAATAGAGAGAGTGCAGGAGCAGAGAACACAGGATTAGGAGGAGAGAGTGAGCTCAGCAGCAGAAAGCACAAGACTGGGAAGAGAGAGAGTGCAGGAGTAGAGAACAAAGGACCAGGAGGAGAGAGTGAGCTCAGCAGCAGAAAGCACAAAACTAGGAAGAGAGAGAGTGCAGGAGCAAAGAACACAAGACCAGGAGAAGAGAGTGAGCTCAGCAGCAGAAAGCACAAGACTGGGAAGAGAGAGAGTGCAGGAGCAGAGAACACAGGACCTGGAGGAGTGAGCTCAGCAGCAGAAAGCACAAGACTGGGAAGAGAAAGAGTGCAGGAGCAAAGAACACAAGACCAGGAGGAGAGAGTGAGCTCAGCAGCAGAAAGCACAAGACTGGGAAGAGAGAGAGTGCAGGAGCAGACAACGCAGGACCAGGAGGAGTGAGCTCAGCAGCAGAATGCACAATACTGGGAAGAGAGAGAGTGCAGGAGCTGAGAACAAAGGACTAAGAGGAGAGAGTGAGCTCAGCAGCAGAAAGCACAAGACTGGGAAGAGACAGAGTGCAGGAGCAGAGAACAAAGGACCAGGAGGAGAGAGTGAACTCAGCAGCAGAAAGCACAAGACTGGGAAGAGAGAGAGAGTGCAGGAGCAGAGAACACAGGACCAGGTGGAGAGAGTGAGCTCAGCAGCAGAAAGCACAAGACTGGGAAGAGAGAGAGCGCAGGAGCAGAGAACAAAGGACCAGGAGGAGAGAATGAGCTCAACAGCAGAAATCACAAGACTGGGAAGAGATAGAGTACAGAAGCATAGAACACAAGACCAGGAGGAGAGAGTGAGCTCAGCAGCAGAAAGCACAAGACTGGGAAGAGAGAGAGAGAGTACAGGAGCAGAGAATACAAGACCAGGAGGAGTGAGCTCAGCAGCAGAAAGCACAAGACTGGGAAGAGAGAGAGTGCAGGAGTAGAGAACAAAGGACCAGGAGGAGAGAGTGAGCTCAGCAGCAGAAAGCACAAGACAGGGAAGAGAGAGAGTGCAGGAGCAGAGAACAAAGGACCAGGAGGAGAGAGTGAGCTCAGCAGCAGAAAGCACAAGACTGGAAAGAGAGAGTGAGAGTGCAGGAGCAGAGAACACAGGACCAGGAGGAGAGAGTGAGCTCAGCAGCAGAAAGAACAAGACTGGGAAGAGAGAGAGTGCAGGAGCAGAGAACAAAGGACCAGGAGGAGAGAGTGAGCTCAGCAGCAGAAAGCACAAGACTGGGAAGAGAGAGAGTGCAGGAGCAAAGAACACAAGACCAGGAGGAGAGAGTGAGCTCAGCAGCAGAAAGCACAAGACTGGGAATAGAGAGAGTGCAGGAGCAGAGAACACAGGACCCGGAGGAGTGAGCTCAGCAGCAGAAAGCACAAGACTGGGAAGAGAGAGAGTGCAGGAGTAGAGAACAAAGGACCAGGAGGAGAGAGTGAGCTCAGCAGCAGAAAGCACAAGACTAGGAAGAGAGAGAGTGCAGGAGCAAAGAACACAAGACCAGGAGGAGAGAGTGAGCTCAACAGCAGAAAGCACAAGACTGGGAAGAGAGAGAGTGCAGGAGCAGAGAACACAGGACCAGGAGGAGTGAGCTCAGCAGCAGAAAGCACAAAACTGGGAGAGAAAGAGTGCAGAAGCAGAGAACAAAGGACCAGGAGGAGAGAGTGAGCTCAGCAGCAGAAAGCACAAGACTGGGAAGAGAGAGAGTGCAGGAGCAGAGAACAAAGGACTAGGAGGAGACATTGAGTTTAGCAGCAGAAAGCACAAGACTGGGAAGAGAGCGAGTGCAGGAGCAAAGAACACAAGACCAGGGGGAGATAGTGAGCTCAGCAGCAGAAAGCACAAGACTGGGAAGAGAGAGAGTGCAGGAGCAGAGAACACAGGACCTGGAGGAGTGAGCTCAGCAGCAGAAAGCACAAGACTGGGAAAAGAGAGAGTGCAGGAGCAGAGAACAAAGGACCAGGAGGAGAGAGTGAGCTCAGCAGCAGAAAACACAAGACTGGGAAGAGAGAGAGAGAGAGAGAGCAGGAGCAAAGAACACAAGACCAGGAGGAGAGAGTGAGCTCAGCAGCAGAAAGCACAAGACTGGGAAGAGAGAGAGTGCAGGAGCAGACAACACAGGACCAGGAGGAGTGAGCTCAGCAGCAGAATGCACAAGACTGGGAAGAGAGAGAGTGCAGGAGCAGAGAACAAAGGACCAGGAGGAGAGAGTGAGCTCAGCAGCAGAAAGCACAAGACTGGGAAGAGAGAGAGTGCAGGAGCAGAGAACAAAGGACCAGGAGGAGAGAGTGAGCTCATCAGCAGAAAGCACAAGACTGGGAAGAGAGAGAGTGCAGGAGCAGAGAACACAGGACCAGGAGGAGAGAGTGAGCTCAGCAGCAGAAAGCACAAGACTGGGAAGAGAGAGAGTGCAGGAGCAGAGAAGAAAGGACCAGGAGGAGAGAGTGAGCTCAGCAGCAGAAAGCACAAGACTGGGAAGAGAGAGTGCAGGAGCAGAGAACAAAGGACCAGGAGGAGAGAGTGAGCTCAGCAGCAGAAAGCACAAGACTGGGAAGAGAGAGAGTGCAGTAGCAGAGAACACAGGACTAGGAGGAGAGAGTGAGCTCAGCAGCAGAAAGCACAAGACTGGGAAGAGAGAGAGTGCAGGAGCAGAGAACAAAGGACTAGGATGAGAGAGTGAGCTCAGCAGCAGAAATCACAAGACTGGGAAGAGAGAGAGAGTACAGGAGCAGAGAACACAAGACCAGGAGGAGAGAGTGAGCTCAGCAGCAGAAAGCACAAGACTGGGAAGAGAGAGAGTACAGGAGCAGAGAACACAAGACCAGGAGGAGTGAGCTCAGCAGCAGAAAGCACAAGACTGGGAAGAGAGAGAGTACAGGAGCATAGAACACAAGACCAGGAGGAGAGAGTGAGCTCAGCAGCAGAAAGCACAAGACTGAGAAGAGAGAGAGTGCAGGAGCAGAGAACACAAGACCAGGAGGAGAGAGTGAGCTCAGCAGCAGAAAGCACAAGACTGGAAAGAGAGATAGTACAGGAGCAGAGAACACAAGACCAGGAGGAGAGAGAGAGCTCAGCAGCAGAAAGCACAAGACTGGGAAGAGAGAGAGTGCAGGAGCAGAGAACAAAGGACCAGGATGAGAGAGTGAGCTCAGCAGCAGAAAGCACAAGACTGGGAAGAGAGAGAGTGCAGGAGCTGAGAACAAAGGACTAAGAGGAGAGAGTGAGCTCAGCAGCAGAAAGCACAAGACTGGGAAGAGACAGAGTGCAGGAGCAGAGAACAAAGGACCAGGAGGAGAGAGTGAACTCAGCAGCAGAAAGCACAAGACTGGGAAGAGAGAGAGAGTGCAGGAGCAGAGAACACAGGACCAGGTGGAGAGAGTGAGCTCAGCAGCAGAAAGCACAAGACTGGGAAGAGAGAGAGCGCAGGAGCAGAGAACAAAGGACCAGGAGGAGAGAATGAGCTCAACAGCAGAAATCACAAGACTGGGAAGAGATAGAGTACAGAAGCATAGAACACAAGACCAGGAGGAGAGAGTGAGCTCAGCAGCAGAAAGCACAAGACTGGGAAGAGAGAGAGAGAGTACAGGAGCAGAGAATACAAGACCAGGAGGAGTGAGCTCAGCAGCAGAAAGCACAAGACTGGGAAGAGAGAGAGTGCAGGAGTAGAGAACAAAGGACCAGGAGGAGAGAGTGAGCTCAGCAGCAGAAAGCACAAGACAGGGAAGAGAGAGAGTGCAGGAGCAGAGAACAAAGGACCAGGAGGAGAGAGTGAGCTCAGCAGCAGAAAGCACAAGACTGGAAAGAGAGAGTGAGAGTGCAGGAGCAGAGAACACAGGACCAGGAGGAGAGAGTGAGCTCAGCAGCAGAAAGAACAAGACTGGGAAGAGAGAGAGTGCAGGAGCAGAGAACAAAGGACCAGGAGGAGAGAGTGAGCTCAGCAGCAGAAAGCACAAGACTGGGAAGAGAGAGAGTGCAGGAGCAAAGAACACAAGACCAGGAGGAGAGAGTGAGCTCAGCAGCAGAAAGCACAAGACTGGGAATAGAGAGAGTGCAGGAGCAGAGAACACAGGACCCGGAGGAGTGAGCTCAGCAGCAGAAAGCACAAGACTGGGAAGAGAGAGAGTGCAGGAGTAGAGAACAAAGGACCAGGAGGAGAGAGTGAGCTCAGCAGCAGAAAGCACAAGACTAGGAAGAGAGAGAGTGCAGGAGCAAAGAACACAAGACCAGGAGGAGAGAGTGAGCTCAACAGCAGAAAGCACAAGACTGGGAAGAGAGAGAGTGCAGGAGCAGAGAACACAGGACCAGGAGGAGTGAGCTCAGCAGCAGAAAGCACAAAACTGGGAGAGAAAGAGTGCAGAAGCAGAGAACAAAGGACCAGGAGGAGAGAGTGAGCTCAGCAGCAGAAAGCACAAGACTGGGAAGAGAGAGAGTGCAGGAGCAGAGAACAAAGGACTAGGAGGAGACATTGAGTTTAGCAGCAGAAAGCACAAGACTGGGAAGAGAGCGAGTGCAGGAGCAAAGAACACAAGACCAGGGGGAGATAGTGAGCTCAGCAGCAGAAAGCACAAGACTGGGAAGAGAGAGAGTGCAGGAGCAGAGAACACAGGACCTGGAGGAGTGAGCTCAGCAGCAGAAAGCACAAGACTGGGAAAAGAGAGAGTGCAGGAGCAGAGAACAAAGGACCAGGAGGAGAGAGTGAGCTCAGCAGCAGAAAACACAAGACTGGGAAGAGAGAGAGAGAGAGCAGGAGCAAAGAACACAAGACCAGGAGGAGAGAGTGAGCTCAGCAGCAGAAAGCACAAGACTGGGAAGAGAGAGAGTGCAGGAGCAGACAACACAGGACCAGGAGGAGTGAGCTCAGCAGCAGAATGCACAAGACTGGGAAGAGAGAGAGTGCAGGAGCAGAGAACAAAGGACCAGGAGGAGAGAGTGAGCTCAGCAGCAGAAAGCACAAGACTGGGAAGAGAGAGAGTGCAGGAGCAGAGAACAAAGGACCAGGAGGAGAGAGTGAGCTCATCAGCAGAAAGCACAAGACTGGGAAGAGAGAGAGTGCAGGAGCAGAGAACACAGGACCAGGAGGAGAGAGTGAGCTCAGCAGCAGAAAGCACAAGACTGGGAAGAGAGAGAGTGCAGGAGCAGAGAAGAAAGGACCAGGAGGAGAGAGTGAGCTCAGCAGCAGAAAGCACAAGACTGGGAAGAGAGAGTGCAGGAGCAGAGAACAAAGGACCAGGAGGAGAGAGTGAGCTCAGCAGCAGAAAGCACAAGACTGGGAAGAGAGAGAGTGCAGTAGCAGAGAACACAGGACTAGGAGGAGAGAGTGAGCTCAGCAGCAGAAAGCACAAGACTGGGAAGAGAGAGAGTGCAGGAGCAGAGAACAAAGGACTAGGATGAGAGAGTGAGCTCAGCAGCAGAAATCACAAGACTGGGAAGAGAGAGAGAGTACAGGAGCAGAGAACACAAGACCAGGAGGAGAGAGTGAGCTCAGCAGCAGAAAGCACAAGACTGGGAAGAGAGAGAGTACAGGAGCAGAGAACACAAGACCAGGAGGAGTGAGCTCAGCAGCAGAAAGCACAAGACTGGGAAGAGAGAGTGCAGGAGCCAGAAACACAAGACCAGGAGGAGAGAGTGAGCTCAGCAGCAGAAAGCACAAGACTGGGAAGAGAGAGAGTGCAGGAGAAGAGAACACAGGACCAGGAGGAGTGAGCTCAGCAGCAGAAAGCAGAAGACTGGGAAGAGAGAGAGTGCAGGAGCAGAGAACAAAGAACCAGGAGGAGAGAGTGAGCTCAGCACCAGAAAGCACAAGACTGGGAAGAGAGAGAGTACAGGAGCATAGAACACAAGACCAGGAGGAGAGAGTGAGCTCAGCAGCAGAAAGCACAAGACTGAGAAGAGAGAGAGTGCAGGAGCAGAGAACACAAGACCAGGAGGAGAGAGTGAGCTCAGCAGCAGAAAGCACAAGACTGGAAAGAGAGATAGTACAGGAGCAGAGAACACAAGACCAGGAGGAGAGAGAGAGCTCAGCAGCAGAAAGCACAAGACTGGGAAGAGAGAGAGTGCAGGAGCAGAGAACAAAGGACCAGGATGAGAGAGTGAGCTCAGCAGCAGAAAGCACAAGACTGGGAAGAGAGAGAG
The DNA here is from genome assembly GCF_051348905.1 of Ranitomeya variabilis. Classification (NCBI taxonomy): domain Eukaryota; kingdom Metazoa; phylum Chordata; class Amphibia; order Anura; family Dendrobatidae; genus Ranitomeya; species Ranitomeya variabilis. The sequence goes on along the minus strand of NC_135235.1, from coordinate 56,651,109 downwards.
AATACAGGAGCAGAGAACACAAGACCAGGAGGAGAGAGTGAGCTCAGCAGCAGAAAGCACAAGACTGGGAAGAGAGAGAGTACAGGAGCAGAGAACACAAGACCAGGAGGAGTGAGTTCAGCAGCAGAAAGCACAAGACTGGGAAGAGAGAGAGTGCAGGAGCCAGAAACACAAGACCAGGAGGAGAGAGTTTGCTCAGCAGCAGAAAGCACAAGACTGAGAAGAGAGAGAGTGCAGAAGCAGAGAACACAAGACCAGGAGGAGAGAGTGAGCTCAGCAGCAGAAAGCACAAGACTGGAAAGAGAGAGAGTACAGGAGCAGAGAACACAAGACCAGGAGGAGAGAGTGAGCTCAGCAGCAGAAAGCACAAGACTGGGAAGAGAGCGAGTGCAGGAGCAAAGAACACAAGACCAGGAGGAGAGAGTGAGCTCAGCAGCAGAAAGCACAAGACTGGGAAGAGAGAGAGTGCAGGAGCAGAGAACACAGGACCTGGAGGAGTGAGCTCAGCAGCAGAAAGCACAAGACTGGGAAAAGAGAGAGTGCAGGAGCAGAGAACAAAGGACCAGGAGGAGAGAGTGAGCTCAGCAGCAGAAAACACAAGACTGGGAAGAGAGAGAGAGAGCAGGAGCAAAGAACACAAGACCAGGAGGAGAGAGTGAGCTCAGCAGCAGAAAGCACAAGACTGGGAAGAGAGAGAGTGCAGGAGCAGACAACACAGGACCAGGAGGAGTGAGCTCAGCAGCAGAATGCACAAGACTGGGAAGAGAGAGAGTGCAGGAGCAGAGAACAAAGGACCAGGAGGAGAGAGTGAGCTCAGCAGCAGAAAGCACAAGACTGGGAAGAGAGAGAGTGCAGGAGCAGAGAACAAAGGACCAGGAGGAGAGAGTGAGCTCATCAGCAGAAAGCACAAGACTGGGAAGAGAGAGAGTGCAGGAGCAGAGAACACAGGACCAGGAGGAGAGAGTGAGCTCAGCAGCAGAAAGCACAAGACTGGGAAGAGAGAGAGTGCAGGAGCAGAGAAGAAAGGACCAGGAGGAGAGAGTGAGCTCAGCAGCAGAAAGCACAAGACTGGGAAGAGAGAGTGCAGGAGCAGAGAACAAAGGACCAGGAGGAGAGAGTGAGCTCAGCAGCAGACAGCACAAGACTGGGAAGAGAGAGAGTGCAGTAGCAGAGAACACAGGACTAGGAGGAGAGAGTGAGCTCAGCAGCAGAAAGCACAAGACTGGGAAGAGAGAGAGTGCAGGAGCAGAGAACAAAGGACTAGGATGAGAGAGTGAGCTCAGCAGCAGAAATCACAAGACTGGGAAGAGAGAGAGAGTACAGGAGCAGAGAACACAAGACCAGGAGGAGAGAGTGAGCTCAGCAGCAGAAAGCACAAGACTGGGAAGAGAGAGAGTACAGGAGCAGAGAACACAAGACCAGGAGGAGTGAGCTCAGCAGCAGAAAGCACAAGACTGGGAAGAGAGAGTGCAGGAGCCAGAAACACAAGACCAGGAGGAGAGAGTGAGCTCAGCAGCAGAAAGCACAAGACTGGGAAGAGAGAGAGTGCAGGAGAAGAGAACACAGGACCAGGAGGAGTGAGCTCAGCAGCCGAAAGCAGAAGACTGGGAAGAGAGAGAGTGCAGGAGCAGAGAACAAAGAACCAGGAGGAGAGAGTGAGCTCAGCACCAGAAAGCACAAGACTGGGAAGAGAGAGAGTACAGGAGCATAGAACACAAGACCAGGAGGAGAGAGTGAGCTCAGCAGCAGAAAGCACAAGACTGAGAAGAGAGAGAGTGCAGGAGCAGAGAACACAAGACCAGGAGGAGAGAGTGAGCTCAGCAGCAGAAAGCACAAGACTGGAAAGAGAGATAGTACAGGAGCAGAGAACACAAGACCAGGAGGAGAGAGTGAGCTCAGCAGCAGAAAGCACAAGACTGGGAAGAGAGAGAGTGCAGGAGCAGAGAACAAAGGACCAGGATGAGAGAGTGAGCTCAGCAGCAGAAAGCACAAGACTGGGAAGAGAGAGAGAATACAGGAGCAGAGAACACAAGACCAGGAGGAGAGAGTGAGCTCAGCAGCAGAAAGCACAAGACTGGGAAGAGAGAGAGTACAGGAGCAGAGAACACAAGACCAGGAGGAGTGAGTTCAGCAGCAGAAAGCACAAGACTGGGAAGAGAGAGAGTGCAGGAGCCAGAAACACAAGACCAGGAGGAGAGAGTTTGCTCAGCAGCAGAAAGCACAAGACTGAGAAGAGAGAGAGTGCAGAAGCAGAGAACACAAGACCAGGAGGAGAGAGTGAGCTCAGCAGCAGAAAGCACAAGACTGGAAAGAGAGAGAGTACAGGAGCAGAGAACACAAGACCAGGAGGAGAGAGTGAGCTCAGCAGCAGAAAGCACAAGACTGGGAAGAGAGAGAGTGCAGGAGCAGAGAACAAAGGACCAGGATGAGAGAGTGAGCTCAGCAGCAGAAAGCACAAGACTGGGAAGAGAGAGAGAGTACAGGAGCAGAGAACACAAGATCAGGAGGAGAGAGTGAGCTCAGCAGCAGAAAGCACAAGACTGGGAAGAGAGAGTACAGGAGCAGAGAACACAAGACCAGGAGGAGTGAGTTCAGCAGCAGAAAGCACAAGACTGGGAAGAGAGAGAGTGCAGGAGCCAGAAACACAAGACCAGGAGGAGAGAGTGAGCTCAGCAGCAGAAAGCACAAGACTGGGAAGAGAGAGAGAGTGCAGGAGAAGAGAACACAGGACCAGGAGGAGTGAGCTCAGCAGCAGAAAGCACAAGACTGGGAAGAGAGAGAGAGTGCAGGAGCAGAGAACAAAGAACCAGGAGGAGAGAGTGAGCTCAGCACCAGAAAGCACAAGACTGGGAAGAGAGAGAGTACAGGAGCATAGAACACAAGACCAGGAGGAGAGAGTGAGCTCAGCAGCAGAAAGCACAAGACTGAGAAGAGAGAGAGAGAGAGTACAGGAGCAGAGAACACAAGACCAGGAGGAGAGAGTGAGCTCAGCAGCAGAAAGCAGAAGACTGGGAAGAGAGAGAGTGCAGGAGCAGAGAACACAAGACCAGGAGGAGAGAGTGAGCTCAGCAGCAGAAAGCACAAGACTGGGAATAGAGAGAGTACAGGAGCAGAGAACACAAGACCAGGAGGAGAGAGTGAGCTCAGCAGCAGAAAGCACAAGACTGGGAAGAGAGAGAGTGCAGGAGCAGAGAACACAAGACCAGGAGGAGAGAGGGAGCTCAGCAGCAGAAAGCACAAGACTGGGAATAGAGAGAGTGCAGGAGCAGAGAACACAAGACCAGGAGGAGTGAGCTCAGCAGCAGAAAGCTCAAGACTGGGAAGAAAGAGAGAGTGCAGGAGCAGAGAACAAAGGACCAGGAGGAGAGAGAGAGCTCAGCAGCAGAAAGCACAAGACTGGGAAGAGAGAGAGAGTACAGGAGCAGAGAACACAAGACCAGGAGGAGAGAGTGAGCTCAGCAGCAGAAAGCACAAGACTGGGAAGAGAGAGAGAGTGCAGGAGCAGAGAACACAAGACCAGGAGGAGAGAGGGAGCTCAGCAGCAGATAGCACAAGACTGGGAATAGAGAGAGTGCAGGAGCAGAGAACACAAGACCAGGAGGAGAGAGTGAGCTCAGCAGCAGAAAGCACAAGACTGGGAAGAGAGAGTGCTGGAGCAGAGAACACAAGACCAGGAGGAGAGAGTGACCTCAGCAGCAGAAAGCACAAGACTAGGAAGAGAGAGAGTTGAGGAGCAGAGAACACAAGACCAGGAGGAGAGAGTGACCTCAGCAACAGAAAGCACAAGACTGGGAAGAGAGAGAGTGCAGGAGCCTGGTGAGGGTGGGAGCAGCTTTCTGAGCTTTGCAGCATTTTACATCTAAAAACTGTGTCACAACTGCTGTACCCAGGGTCACTTGCCCTACATTATGCTGCTCTCAGATTAAAAAGCAAAATCCTGCTGACAGACTCTCCTTAAGAGTTATCTGCTAAAGACTATCAGTACCTGTAAGGCTGCATTAATGAACCAGTACAATGATCCAATACATTAAAGTATAATTATCAGCTCTCCTGACATGCCTGAATTAGTATTCCCAATGAAATAACAATGTTGGAGCATTAATTTTATTCTTCCTCTATTATCCATGATGGAAATATATGAACAATTTGACAATGGGGTGTTTCCATCCGACTAGTTAATGGTCTTTTCTTTACATAGTCTGTTGCCGTGTAATCAACTCTGATCATGTCAGAAATTCTAGGGAACAAATGAAATGATATCCCACAATTTATTAATTATTTTATAATTTATTCAAACAGCTGTAACAGAGGAACAACACAACACACTATTATTTGAGCAACTATCCAAATATTGTTATTTTATGGGTTAAGAAATAGACATGTCAGAGAGCAGGCAGGTCCTCTTTATCCATCATGGTGGACTATGGTGTATTGTAAATTAAGAATTTCAAAGCAATTATACAGGTTTAAAAAAAAAAAAACATTTCTACTTTCTTCAAAAAGTACCTCACCTGTCAGCTATATTATTGTTAATGTGGCCAATCTTCAATACCTCATAGAACCTGTGAACCTTGAAGAAAACAGCAATTGTTTTATAATTATGTCCACTCCCTTTAAAGTTTTTTTTCAACATCATAAATGAGTAAAATTGCAAAGTGCTTGTAAAAGCAAGAAACTTTGCAAACTACATCTTATTAAAAATTCTCTCCGTCCTCAGGCAAAAAATAATTTTTAAAGAAGCCCTCCTCCTCCTCCCATCAAAGTTTTTATGCTCTTAATATTGCAGTCATCATATTATATAGCACTGTGTACTTACAATTGCTCATTTTGCTTTTCTACCCAGATAAATCTTCTCTTCTCTCTGCTCTATGTAGAAACAGGAAGTCTCTTTTCCTGCTTGAGTCATCTGTCTCTTCAACTCCTGACCCAGGTGTTCCTACTCCCCCTTGCCAGTGGCTTTTGCAGGGACTCATGACTCACATAGGGAAAATTGATCTCCTGTTTCTATATAGAGCTTAGAAGGATTCAGCTAGTCAGTTATTAATCGCGTGATGTCATAGACCTAATGGAAAAGAGAAGAATTATCTGGGTAGAAAGGCAAAATGAGCAATTGTAAGTACACAGTGCTATATAATATGGTGATTTCAATATATTAAGAAGATAAAAATTTTGATGGCAGGAGGAGTGGTGCATCTTTATCTCTGTAGTATTTACTGTTGCAGTCTATCAATGGTGGATGGTTTCCTAAGCATAGGAACAGGTACAGTGCTTTTAAGCTGTTTCCTTAAGACAAATCTAATATTGCTTTAAAGTGGCCAGATCACTGAATCCAGCTAGCATCACCCTCCCTGTGCTTTTTAATACAAAACTGCATGATAGAGCGGGTTTTGGGCCAGTGGCTCAACCATGCTGCTAGCCCAAACTGTCAATTATTCAGGAGTGAGCAGCAAGGCACAAGGAGGGGTGCACTCCAGAAGAAATATCTTGAGGCAACCTTTTTAAGGATAACATTAATTGATAAATATGCATGTAGGCAATACCAGATGGGCTCCTGCTTTCTTAATATGCCTGGTAAGCTGCATAAAATACAGCAGAATGAGATTCATTGCTCTAAAAAGACACAAGGCAATAAAACTCAGTACACAAATGTAAATCCCTTTATCCCATTTTCTTGGGCACAAAATAAGAATGAGTTTCTCAGTTTACATGTTTTATAGTGAAATAAACGTCTGACTATATTATCCTCCTTTAACTAAATATTAGTTGTGTCTACTATCCTGCTTGTCACACAGCAGTAAGTGTTCACATTTTAGATTCCTCAGCAGATTATTAATATTATTATTTTCATCTATCTAACAAATTCCACCGATAGCAATAAATGTCAGTGTTATTTCAGCAGAGACAAAATATATATATATTTTTTGTACAGCAAACAGGATATTGCCTGGAGTAATACACTCCTGTCTCCTGGCCTGAACGCTGCAAAATGCTGAAAGTTTCAGAATAGCTGTAATTTACAATGATTCGATTTCTAAAAGATCTAAACATAATGTTGGATTGCGATGTTATTGCTTATAAGCAGGGCATAACTGCCATAAAAAATAATCAGGGCCTGATATAGTCAGAGTAGTCGTCATCCATTAGGTCTTCTGTGTGCATAGAACATTATTGTTACCTGCGCAACAGGCAAAATTTGTCTGTCCAGATGAAACCTGGGTATAGTTTGGCCCAGGCCATGGACTCGGGGTACACTATGGCCTGTAACACTGGTGTAACAGGCCAAATTAACTCCTATCCAGATTAAGCCCGGTATAGTTTGGCCCAGGCCATGGACTCGGGGTATAATATGGCCTGTTACACTGGTGTATCAGGCCAAATTAACTCCTGTCCAGATTAAACCCGGGTATGGTTTGTCCCAGGCCATGGACTGGGGGTATACTATGGCCTATTACACTGGTGTATCAGGCCAAATTAACTCCTGTTCAGATTAAACCCGGGTATAGTTTGTCCCAGGCCATGGACTCGGGGTATACTATGGCCTGTTACACTGGTGTATCAGGCCAAATTAACTCCTGTCCAGATTAAACCCGGGTATAGTTTGGCCCAGGCCATGGACTCGGGGTATTCTATGGCCTGTTACACTGGTGTAACAAGCCAAATTAACTCCTATCCAGATCAAACCCGGGTATAGTTTGGCTCAGGCCATGGACTCGGGGTATACTATGGCCTGTTACACTGGTGGGTGTATCAGGCCAAATTAACTCCTACCCAGATTAAACCTGGGTATAGTTTGGCCCAGGCCATGGACCCGGGGTATACTATGGCCTGTTACACTGGTGTATCAGGCCAAATTAACTCCTGTCCAGATTAAACCCTGGTATAGTTTGTTCCAGGCCATGGACTCGGGGTATACTATGGCCTGTTACACTGGTGTAACAGGCCAAATTAACTCCTGTCCAGATTAAACCTGGGTATAGTTTGGCCCAGGCCATGGACTCGGGGTATACTATGGCCTGTTATACTGGCATAAAACGTCAAATTAACTCCTGTCCAGATTGAACCCGGGTATAGTTTGGCCCAGGCCATGGACTCGGGGTATACTATGGCCTGTTATACTGGCATAAAATGCCAAATTAACTCCTATCCAGATTAAACCCAGGTATAGTTTGGCCCAGCCATGGACTCGGGGTATACTATGGCCTGTTACACTGGTGTAACAGGCCAAATTAACTCCTATCCAGATTAAACCTGGGTATAGTTTGGCACAGGCCATGGACTCGGGGTATACTATGGCCTGTTATACTGGTATAACACGCCAAATTAACTCCTGTCCAGATTAAACCCGGGTATAGTTTGGCCCAGCCATGGACTCGGGGTATACTATGGCCTGTTACACTGGTGTAACAGGCCAAATTAACTCCTATCCAGATTAAACCTGGGTATAGTTTTGCACAGGCCATGGACTCGGGGTATACTATGGCCTGTTATACTGGTATAACACGCCAAATTAACTCCTGTCCAGATTAAACCCAGGTATAGTTTGGCCCAGCCATGGACTCGGGGTATACTATGGCCTGTTACACGGTTGTAACAGGCTAAATTAACTCCTGTCCAGATTAAACCCGGGTATAGTTTGGCCCAGGCCAGAATATACCCTGGGGTCATAAACTGTCCTAGGCCAAACTATACCTGTTGGTGTAAAATAGCTGAGGCAAAACTATACCCCTCCAGGCTACAATATACCCTCTATTTTATGAACCCTTGTAAATAAGATATATTTTAAATGCCATTTTTTAATCAATTAAAACTGACTTACATGTAGTGGGAAGGTATTTGTGTTGTTAATCAGATGATGAAGGTTGATCTTACAATACAATGTGACTGGTAACTGGACCACAGTCATTACGTCTGATAATGTGTTCAAGTTGCCACAGCTGCACGTTTCATGGCTGTTCAGCAGCCGCAACACATGCAGGGATTACCTGTTTGTTAGGCAGTTCCTTGATGGGTTTTGGCTGTCGAACAGCACCGAGATATGTAGCTGTGGCGAGTCGACTTGAACATAGTATTTGAGCACGCCGAAGATATTCTGTTAGCACTCGAGCATGCTCTGGTAACACCTTATCCAAGCACGTTTGCTCAACACTGGTAACTACTGAGAAGTGCGGTAGAATGCTTTACCTCATTATATCTTTGTGGAAGTCTAATACTGTAGTTTTACTGATTGAAGATTTTATAGTTAAGTAATAAAAGTCTGTATGTTTAGAACTTGGAAAATGACGACAGAAGCAATTTTTTTTTTCATAAACTTCTAATTTTTTTCCCACTAATTAAAAAAAACTATGCATTTGGTATTATCATAATTGTACTAACCCGAAAAATGAAATGTCCATACAATTGTTACTGCACAATAATCACCGTGAAAACAAAAAACTATGGTAGAATTGTATTTTTTTTCCATCATTTCACCTTATTTGTGAATTTTGTTTCCCATTTTTCAGCACATTTTACAGTAAAATGAATGAGGTCATTCAAAAATACAACTTGTCATGCAAAAAACAAGCAGTCATACGGCTATGTCGACAGAAAAAAAAACAAAAACTAAAGATATGAACTGGTGTGCATGCAGCATGTAAACACATGTTCACACTGGCACTGAACAGAAAAAAACAAAGACATAAACATAATGATTGAATACCCTACAGTAAATGAATAAACAGCAATAGCGCATGAAAATAATGTAGGGTACTTAGTTAACATGTTTTTTTATTAAAAAAAAGAAAAAGAAAAAGTTGACTCTTGGAAGAAGGATGCAAAAAAAGAAAACTAATGTGTAATAAAAGGAGATGTTAAGGGGTTAAAATAAATTAATTTCATTACGTAGCTGAGGTGTTATACCTAACACCATTCAACTTACCGTTTCTGTCAATGTGGTGCTAACAGTGGTAAACTGATATGCTGCTGTAAAAAAAGGCCAGCACCAGCTTTGCTATTTTTAATTAAGGAATAATGCTTTATTTATAGCATCTTTCCCTTACAGTGAAAAGTCCATTGAAGTTTCAATACCAAGTTTCAAGTAATTAAATACATCAACCTGCTGCAGAAAAATACGGTGCTCAGTCAGCTTCAATGACATGCATTATTAAACATAGCTCAATTCCTTTCTTCTTATTTCAGCCATTATTTAATTACATCAAAGTTGAGCACACCTGCTTCATAAGCTGCGCATCGCAAATTAAAATTGGAAGCCGGCTTTAATAAAGGATTTTAATCCTCTCACAACTAAATGCGTAATGTAACCAAACTGGACGTTGATTTGTCAAGTGCGCAGGTTTCTTGCATCTTATTCACACTGAGAATTGAAGTAGGATTCTCAGCACATTGGTCAACGTACAGGTTTGTGTATATGTAGTAGTGTCAGAATCTGTTGTGTTTGGGCTCCTTTATATTGTGCTAGGCCTAATCCTAATTGAATTTCTGTAAATTATCAATAACATGAGGTCATGCTTTTGCAAGAATAGGTGTCTAGTCAGTACATTTCTTCATAAGTGTACATGATAGCTTTAGAAGGTTTTCCTAGTTAAAGAAGCTTTTAGAAAAAGCTGGTGGTCTTTTTTCTGAAGTAGCTTTCGTTGTGGTTTTACCATAATTTTTGCAGTGGTTCTACTGCCAGCAAGTCATGCTGTGTTGTACTTCGGTAAGGAATGGGGGGCCTCAAACTGTCCCTGGAACTTGGACCCTAACTATCCCTGTCCCAGGGGTACTCTTAAAGGTAGAGAGGCCCGAACCTTTGACCTTACTATGCTCCTATTAATGTACTAGGCAGTGTCCTTCCCTCCCCCTACCCCAGGTGGCCTGTTACAGATATGTTAGTGTATATACATGTAAGACAAACAGGGACCCGGCTGAAATAAGCCCCTAGAATGCTGGCACCTCTGGCTAGGAGTTTTGTGTGCGTGCATGATCACTGACTGCTCTCGTTTGGGTAGTTAGCCTGTGCCACTGTGAGGTCTAACAGGGCGCAGTGCTTTGAGTTCACGGCTATTCTGTGAAGTAACAGAGTTAGCTCATACCGCCATATAGTTCCGCCATTTGCTAGCAGCAGGTTCGCCTTCACGGTGGACCCCGGGCTGCGAACGCATCTATTATAATAAAAACTCTATATTCATTCGGTGCGTTCCGCTAGCCCTAACATAATACTAGCGCCAGGGTTTGGCTAGTAAATGGCGGACATTCAGCAATCTTTGCGGTATATCCAGCAGCTGGAGGGTAGGTTGGCGGCTCTTGAGAGCTCAACCTCAGCTGTGGATGTAACTGTGGTTGCTGTACAGGCTGCTAGCGTGGCTGCAGCAACCTTGTCCACTGCCACCCCTGTTCCGACATTATCTCGCCTCCCGCTACCAGAAATTTTTTCTGGAGATAGCAAATCCTGTAGGGGATTCGTGAGTCAGTGCTCTATTTACCTCGAGCTCCTGGCTGCATGTTTTCCCACAGAGCAGGCTAAGGTGGGATTTATTGTGTCCCTCTTGTCGGACAGGGCATTGGAATGGGCTACACCGCTGTGGGAGCGTGGCGATCATGTGGTGCAGAGTGCTCCGTTGTTCCTGAGCACTTTGAAACAGGTCTTTTTAGGACCTCGAGTCACCCATGACACGGCGCTCCAACTGCTGGCATTAACTCAGGGTGTGTGCTTGGTCAGCCATTTTGCCATCTACTTCCGTACATTAGCTTCTGAGCTGGAGTGGTCGGATTAAGCCCTTATCCCCATATTTTGGAGGGGGCTGGCTTATCACGTGAAAAACCCTCTGGCCACTAGGGAGATTCCTGCCACACTGGAGGAATTAATAACTGTCTCTACTCGTATTGACCTCCGTTTTAACGAGCGGAGGTTAGAGCGAGCCCAGTGCAGACAGAGGTTTCGTCTGGCTCCCACCTTCGCCAAACCTCTGGAATCTCCGGTCCTGGTTCCTGAGTCACATGAGGCCATGGAAGTGTCACGAGCGGGATCTAAGTCCCGGACCACTTGTGCACTTAAGGTCTGTCATGTCTGCCAGCAGTCAGGACATCTTGCCACCAGATGTCCCCAGCGGTCGAGGAAACATCAGCGTCTAGTGGTAGTAGGTGGAGGTACACTAGACACAGTGACGTTTGCCTCCAAATTGTCCTTTAAGGGGACAATTATTATAGGCTCATCCTCCCACTCGGTAGAGCTCTGTGTGGATTCTGGGGCGGAGGGCAATTTTATGTCTTCAGCCTTCGCCCAACGTCACGCAATACCCCTGGTTATGCTAGATCAACCAGTAACGGTACGAGTGGTGAATGGGTCGACACTGCCCTCACAGATAACACACCAGACCATCCCTTTTACTCTGTCCATGTCGCCATCCCATCAGGAGATTATATCTCTGCTCGTCATTCCTGAGGGAATAGATGAGGTCCTGTTGGGGATACCATGGCTACGGTACCACTCTCCTCATATCGAGTGGTCCTCCGGCAGAATTTTGGGTTGGGGTGAATCTTGTGGGGGTAGGTGTCAGAGGGAGTGCGTTCAGGTTGCTACTACAGAGGTACCCGCAGATCTATCCTCTCTCCCAAAGCAATATTTGTCTTATGCGGACGTGTTCTCCAAAAAGGCGGCGGAGACCCTTCCGCCCCATCGCCCCTATGACTGTCCCATTGACCTCTTGCCTGGTGCTGAGCCTCCCCGGGGTCGAGTCTATCCGTTATCTCTCCCGGAGACGGAGGCAATGTCTCAGTACATCCAAGAGAATCTGGCAAGAGGATTCATTAGGAAGTCAGTGTCACCTGCAGGGGCTGGGTTCTTCTTCGTGCAGAAGAAGACTGGAGACTTACGTCCATGCATAGACTACAGGGGTCTTGACGCCATCACCGTTAAGAACAAGTACCCATTACCCCTGATATCTGAGCTTTTTGATAGGCTACGGGGAGCAAGGGTATTTACTAAATTAGATCTGCGGGGTGCTTACAACCTGATTCGCATCCGTGAGGGGGACGAATGGAAGATGGCTTTTAACACCAGGGATGGGCACTATGAATATCTGGTGATGCCCTTCGGGCTCTGCAATGCCCCAGCCATTTTCCAAGACTTTGTGAACTACATCTTCCGGGATATGCTCTCCACCTCGGTCGTAGTCTATCTGGATGATATTCTCATCTACTCTCCAGATACTGACTCCCACCGGAGAGATGTTTGCAAAGTCTTCGATCTCCTATGGGCAAACTCCCTCTATGCCAAGTTGGAGAACTGTGTGTTTGAGCAGGAGTCCTTACCTTTCCTTGGCTATATCATCTCCGCCCAGGGATTTGCTATGGATCCTGCCAAACTACAGGCTGTGATGGACTGGCAGGAACCCCATTCTCTTAAAGCGGTGCAGCGATTTATGGGGTTCATTAATTATTATCGCCAGTTCATTCCGCACTTCTCAACTTTGGTAGCTCCCTTGGTTGCCCTCACCAAGAAGGGAGCAAATTCCAAATTGTGGTCTGAGGAGGTCTCCAAGGCCTTTAACTCCATTAAGTCACACTTCGCTAGCGCTCCCATCCTACATCGCCCCGATGTTAATAAGCCATTTATCATGGAGGTGGATGCCTCATCTGTTGGTGCTGGAGCAGTCCTCTTCCAAAAGGATGCTCAAGGTCGGAAGCACCCTTCTTCTTTTCTAAGACCTTCTCACCAGCAGAGAGGAATTATTCCATCGGGGACAGGGAGTTGCTAGCCATGAAGTTGGCTTTCTCGGAGTGGAGACATCTCTTGGAGGGAGCTCGTTTTCCTTTCCAAGTCTTCACAGATCATAAAAATTTGGTGTACCTGCAGACAGCCCAGCGGTTAAATTCTAGCCAGGCCAGATGGTCCTTGTTCTTCTCCCGGTTCCATTTCACCCTCCATTTTCTTTCTGGGTAGAAGAACATTCGTGCCGACGCTCTCTCTTGCTCTGTTGTGTCATCTGTGGAGGAGGAAGAGGAGCCTCGGCTTATTGTCCCCACTGAGAGCCTGAGAACTGTGGCCCCGGTTTCTCTAGAGTCTGTGCCTCCGGGCAAGACTTTTGTACCTTCCAGTTTGCGACCGGAGGTTCTCTCTTGGGCACACTCGTCCAGGGTGGGTGGACATTTTGGTTCCAAAAGGACATCTGAGTTACTGGCGAGGACATACTGGTGGCCGCATATGGCTTGTAATGTCACAGACTATGTTCGGGCGTGTGTCTCTTGCGCCAAGAACAAGTCCCCTCGGCAACGGCCAGCTGGGTTGCTTTACCCTCTGCCGGTGGCAGACAGGACCTGGGAGATGGTCGGGATGGACTTTGTGGTGGGCTTACCCAAGTCTCGTAACTGCACCATTATCTGGCTGATCACCGACCATTTTTCCAAAATGGTTCATTTGGTGCCTCTTCCACGGCTACCTTCTGCACGGGCTCTGGCAGCCTTGTTCATCAAGCATATCTTTCGCTTACACGGTATGCCGGACAAGATTGTCAGTGACCGGGGTCCCCAGTTTGCGTCTCGATTCTGGAGGGAGCTTTGTCGTCTACTCAGTATTGAGTTAAATCTCTCCTCGGCTTATCATCCCGAGACGAATGGGTTGGTTGAGAGGGTCAATCAGACTCTGGTCACTTATTTACGACATTTTGTTTCTGCCAGGCAGGATGACTGGGCATCCTTGTTACCATGGGCTGAGTTTGCTCTTAACAACGCTGTAGCTGACTCCACCGGTCAGACTCCTTTCCTCCTTAATTACGGCCAACATCTGCAGGTTCCTGTGCCCATGCCCGAGTCCTCTGCTGATTCCAGGGTGGCAGACTGGGCAGTGGAGGCATGAGACATTTAAGACTGCACTCAGGATGCTATCTGGGCCTCCAAGGAGAGAATGAGGTCCTCCGCTGATGCACATCGGCGCCCTGCCCCGGCCTTTGCTCCTGGCGACTTAGTGTGGCTCTCCGCTCGTAACATCAGGCTGCGTGTTGAGTCCATTAAGTTTGCACCTCACTACTTGGGTCCCTTCAAGGTCCTCGAACAGGTTAATCCTGTGGTCTACCATCTAGCCCTTCCTCCACGCCTAGGTATCACCGACACCTTTCATGTGTCCCTCCTTAAGCCCGTATACATGTCCCGGTTTTCTGAGTCATCTGCCGGGACATTGGGTTCGTCTACGGACGATTACGAGGTGAATGCTATTTTGGGGTGCAAGGTGGTTTGTGGCAAAAAATTTTATTTGGTTGACTGGAAGGGTTTCGGACCTGAGGATAGGTCCTGGGAGCCTGCTGAGCACATTCGGGCTTCGCAGCTCATTGCTGCCTTCGAACGTAGCGAGGCCCAAGGAGGGGGGGCAATGTTAGGGGTCGAGTTCCTGCCTCCGCACAGGGGGAATCTCAGTCCATCTCTGCTGCGGTCTCCCATTCTTCTCCTGCCGCAGTGGAGCCTGCTCAGCGGAGACGTCTGTCCCAGCGTCTCACTCAGTCTGACTCTGTACAAAGAGTTACTGCTGCTTTCCCTGCTTCTGCCATTGAAGTCAGTGCTGGGCAGCGGCGAGCAGATGCTTCTGGAACTAAGTCCTGCTTTTCTCGTTCTGAGCATGCCCAGAGTAAGATCTCTCAGTGGAGATCGAGGGTCACATGATCAGATACTGCAGCTTAGGCTATTGGTCCTTCAGGAAGGTCCTGTAGGTGCTCACGCTCTGTGGCAGCCTCTAATTGGTCCTTCTAGGAAGGTCCTGTACGTGCTGCAACTATTTAAGGCTCGCATGGCTGCACGGCCATGCGCTAGTATTGTTCTAAGTTATGTACTTTGCGTCAGTGTGGTCACCTATGATTGTGTTTAGGGACCTGGCTGAAATAAGCCCCTAGAATGCTGGCACCTCCGGCAAGGAGTTTGTGTGTTTGTGTATTCAGGGACCTGGCTGAAATAAGCCCCTAGAACGCTGGCACCTCCGGCTAGGAGTTTTGTGTGCGTGCATGACCACTGACTGCTCTCGTTTGGGTAGTTAGCCTGTGCCACTGTGAAGTCTAACAGTGCGCAGTGCTTTGAGTTCACGGCTATTCTGTGAAGTAACAGAGTTAGCTCATACCGCCATATAGTTCCGCCATTTGCTAGCAGCATGTTCGCCTGCACGGTGGACCCCGGGCTGCGAACGCATCTATTATAATAAAATCTCTATATTCATTTGGTGCGTTCCGCTAGCCCTAACAAGGAGCAGCTGTGGGATGGAGCTGCATGTCTCTAATCAGCTAACCTCTTCAGCGCCAAGGAAAACAAAGTCCATTTAATATGAGGAACAAAACACACAGGCTAAATGGAAGATCTGTGATTCACAGTACATAAAGATCGCCTGAACCCACATCTGGCAGGAGGACATGAGACACTCGTGATACAACATCTTTTTTTCTATTATTTAAAAAGAACCTGACTGTTTTCTCCAACTAAAGTGACCCTAAACACAGTATGATACCCCATCATTGAATTCTTCCACAGTACTTTCCCTACAGTACCTCCCACCCGCAAAGTATGATAACCCCACAGTGATACCAACCCAGTATGATGGCTCCCACAAACAGTAGGATGGCCCTGATACGGTTCTTACACACAGTATGAAGCCACTCACAGCCTTCCACATGATATGACGGCCCCTCACAGCCCTCCATATAGTATTATGGCTTGCCAGACAGTATAATGGCCCTCCATACCGCACAGTGGCCCCCAAGCACCTCCTCACAGTATAAAAGACCAAACAAAACTCTCCACACAGTATGATGGATCCAAAACAACCCCCCAAACACTATAAATTCCCCCACATAGCCCTCCAAACAGTATAATGGTGAAAAGAAAAATCAGCTATATTTTTTAATCTTTATAGATCAGATATAGATAGGTGAGCAAATCCTTCTAAACTTTTCCAGAGCCACCTAAAATGTCCTTCTATAGACAGCTTAATATCATAAATATATTTTTGTATAGCAGTTTCTGTGGCTAGGTGATTTCACAATCTTATATTATCAGCAATTTCCTCTTAGCCTAGATTCAAGGTGTTTACAAATGCTAAGATTTGGACAGCCAAATGGGACGTGTTTTGTTCAGTAAATTGTGTTGAGTAGTCTGAGCCACCATTCAACAAAGAAAGCCATTTCATGACTAGTTACCATGATTTTATATCCAATTTAGCCTGAAAAGCAATGTTCTTTATAGGAAAAAAATAGGTTTCTGAATGACAAACTCTCCATTTCCCTTGTACAGATTTCACATGTGATGTGACGAGAACTTTGCAGAATGAACAAAAATTAGATCTCATTTTCTTTCCCTCCATTGTATCTCTTTCTTGGCTTTTTGGAATTGAGAACTTCCTGTTTGTCATTAGATGTAATGGTTTCTTTATGTAAATACATATGATTTTCTGTCTGCGGGAAGAAAAGGGAATGTCACAAATAGCACTTTATTCCAGTACTATTTATCTACAGAAGAACGGAGCAATCATTGACTAAACTCTCAATATTGCCTCAATTGACGGAATGATGGAACTTTCGGTGCCTTACATTCTTTCAGCGGAACACAATCAATCTCATTTGCTTTGAACGTTCAACATTACAATTTGTCAGAAACTCAGCCACAAGCAATTTTAACTCTTCAGTCTTATCAAATCCAAGTAACTATCTTCTGGGGGTAGGTAAAGAGTGAAAGGCTATTTACACCTTTGTACATATTTTTTTATTATTGTTTATTTTTTTCTTAAACGAAAAGTTAAGCAACTTTCTAAGGCCATGTGCACACGTTCAGGATTTTTAGCGTTTTTTTCGCGTTTTTTCGCTATAAAAACGTGATAAAAACGCGAAAAAAACGCTTACATATGCCTCCTATTATTTTAAGTGTATTCCACATTTTTTGTGCAAATGTAGCCTTTTTTTCGCGGAAAAAAAAGCAACATGTTCATTAAAATGCGGAATTGCAGGGGATTCCGCACACCTAGGGGTCCATTGATCTGATTACTTCCCGCACGGGGCTGTGCCCACGATGCGGGAAGTAAGCAGATTATGTGCGGTTGGTACCCAGGGTGGAGGAGAGGAGACTCTCCTCCACGCACTGGGCACCATATAAGTGGTCAAAAAATAAGAATTAAAATAAAAAATAGTCCTATACTCACCCTCGATGTCCCGCGCAGTCTTCCCGCCTCCACTGCACGCTGCCGTTCGGTTCCTGTAGCTGGTGTGCGGCGAAAGACCTGCCGATGACGTCACTGTCCTGTGATTGGTCGTGAGCGGTCATGTGACCGCTCACGTGACCGTGACGTCACGCTAGGTCCTGTGCGCACAGACCAGCTATAGGAAGAGGAGCCGGACGCCGGTGAGGAGATGTCTGGGTGAGTATAAGCATTTTTTTATTTTTTTTATTATTTTTAAACATTCTATCTTTTACTATAGATGCTGCATAAGCTGCATCTATAGTAAAAAGTTGGTCACACTTGTCAAACGCTATGTTTGACAAGTGTGACCAACCTGTCAGTCAGTTTTCCAAGCGATGCTACAGATCGCTTGGAAAACTTTAGCATTCTGCAAGCTAATTACGCTTGCAGAATGCTAAAAAAACGCGAAAAAACGGAAAAAAAACGCAAAAAAAAAATGCGGATTTCTTGCAGAAAATTTCTGGTTTTCTTCAGGAAATTTCTGCAAGAAATCCTGAACGTGTGCACATACCCTAAATCTACAAAAAGATAAAAAGATTTTCTTATCACTAACAAACAATATGCAAAGCTTCTTTAGCAGGAAGTATCACCTATTGGATGGAGCAATCCTAAAAGTCAATATCGATCCTTTAATGAGCCTTGCCATATGATTTAGGATAAGAAGCCAAGCCAAAAGCTCCATTTGCAAACAGGTGTTTTAGGGTGTTGCCTCTCTTCAGTGCAAAGCAGAGATCTAATTTGGCTGAATGAGAGGCATCTGATTGCTGGTCTAAGAGGGAACACTTCTCTTCGCAGAGAGTGCCAAGGTGGCACTGGTTGTCCAATTTCTAAAAGATCCAAGGAGCCTGCTGGCCAACATGAAGGCAAGTTGATATACTTCAAAAGAAATGTGAACCCTCACTCTGGCCCTGATTCATCAAAGTGTTTAAATCAGAAAATTGGTGTTTAACACTTTGAAAAGTCACAACATTTTAGCACATCGTGAAGTTGCATATAAAACTTACAATTTTTTGTGTTTTCACCACAGTTTTGGCAGCTTTGCCAAATGGGCGGAATGGGGAAGGAGCTAGGGAATCGCTTGTCAATGGTGGGGCAGTTTGGACCTACGCGCTTCGAACAAACTTGTTAGGAATCTTGGTGTGATCCTACTTCCGCAATTACACAACTGAATTAAAATCTAATAAAAGGCTAAAAACAATACCCACTATAGCACTACATTAACCCTTTACATCATGCTCATTACACTTGCATGAAAGAAGGCTTTGTATATTATGTGCATTACATGCAGAACCTGGGTACACAAGGCATCAGGAGATGGAAAACACTTTGTTACCGTGCCTAATACTAGTGACAATTTAAAATACTTTTTTAATTTTAGAAGTGTCTTTTGCCATTGGGGTTTTTACCATTGAGAAATAAAAATGCTGTTCTGTGAAAGTAATTAGACAAAATGTGTGTTAACCAGGGAAGAATTCTTGATATTGTCTTTCGCAATGAGTGTGCCCTGTGGCATGAATTATATACATTTATTGTATATCTATTAGAAGTAGTATACAATATAGTAGCTTTCTATTAAAAATGAATGGATCTTTTAAAAATAAAATTTGCAGAGTTTGCCAAATTTTAACAAAAAATTAGATTTGGGTTCAAGAAATTTGCTCAAACTTCAATACTGGAAAGCTTGGAAATGGGCTTAACATACACGTGGGGAAGATGAGAGAGAGAAGACCCCACTGACCATAAGAGTTAACACTTTATAGGAGAGCAAGTGGACCTTGCTGGCCATGTGAGCTTACACTCTACAGATGAGAGAGGACACTGATGTTCATAAGAGCTTACGATTTACAGGGGAGAAAGACATACCCAGTGACTTTGGAGATGGAAAACACTGGAGATGTGCTCCACTGAGAACTGCTGATCAGTGATGGCCGAGGTATTGAGCCCATTGTACAAGGTACGACAATCTGACATCACTGTGATGTTTCAGCAGTGTGGGAAATGGTGCAAGGCAAGTTTTATTTTTTGAGAACTGCAAATTTAATCTCTAAATGTTTGAATCAGCAACTGCTGATCTGTGAAGGTCCAGGTACTGACCACCATTGTACAAGGTATGATAATCCACTAGATGTCATAGTTTCAGGGAATTATGGGGAGGTCCACCTAGTGCTGAAAAATAAAGTAACTCACTCTCTGATTCATTAGCAGTGTGTGAAATGGTGCCAGGCAATTTTTTTTTCTTTTGTGAATCGAATCTCAAAATGTTCGAATTTACTTGAAACCATGAAGTTTAGGAAAAATGACTCAAACGCCATTCTCCGCTAGTCTCTAAATAGATCAAAAGAATCCTTCTCATATGTGTTTTAGCTGAGAAATGGGGAATGTGGTCAGTTGTCATACTGTAACTTCCACCTCCTCCAAACACACATGCAAAATCTCAGTCAGAAGGCCATATTCAGTGGGAGTGCTGTCCATGTGCTCAATGACAACACACTGATCCAGTAATAACCAGTGTGCCAATGCACACCAACAATTTTATTGAAAAGACTAATGCATGTGAATTTTCTGCTGTGACTGGCCCCAGTTGCAGCACCGCCGTCTGAACACAGCCCATAATGGGGCTATTGGAATTTAACTTGCTTCCTACAACTACATATAGGGAAATGCTGTAATTCCACTACATCACTTTATCCAGCTCTGAGAAAAGTACGCTATAGTACATAGCGCCTTTAATGGAAAACATTTGGGGCTTCCTCTGTAAATTGAAGAGCAAGGAAGCAATGGCTGACATGTATTCGAGAGTGTATCCAGGTCTGGACACAGCATGGTCCAGTTTTACATTTGCCTGGCTGGGACTTGTGATGCTGCCCAGTCAGGGAATCCTTATCTTACTGCAGAGTGCTGATTATTAGTAGTAATCAGCACCTGCTGTTAGCCTCTGGTGGGGCCACTCCCTATTTTAAGCCCCAGAAGATTACATCAAGCTGCCAGTTATAAGTTTTACTTACCCTGGTCTACCTATAAGTTAACTTGTTTCTTCAATCTCCCAGTTATTTATTTCTGAACTTGGTATTCTGATTACCCAACTGTCTCATGATTTTGTCTGTGACCTTAAACACCTGGTTTAGACTCTTTGTCATGACAGTCCTTTGTTAGCTCGCTCCACCAGCCAGCATCAACTCCATACTCGTAACCTACAGGGCCATACACAAATAATTTCTGTATAGGGATTACATGATGAAGGCAAAAGTTCTCTTGCAACCTGCTAAGTGGAGTGACTTGAGCAAAGCATGTCCAATGAAGACCTAATAAGAACTGCCGGGTTTCTAATACAGTTACAATTGTCACAACTTGCTTATAAGAAATGCTGAGCTTCCAACCTTGGACCTGTTCACAACTGTAACAGCTCAACCCGAAAGCTTCACTACATGGCATCTAGGTTCCATTCAATTAGTATTTTATGACCTCCGATGGATAGAATAATGTAATCTGTGGGCTTATTCTATCTGGTACAAGAAATACAAAGCTTTCATTATAAGCATTGACACTAATATTGGGATGCTTTGGTATGCAGATTACAATAATCAACCAATATGCAGCTTCTGTAACAGAAGTGTTGTTATCCCGCATTACAAAACCAAAATCTGTATAAACACTTCAGGGATCTCCTTCCCATCTGGCACTTGAACTGATCACACTGCTACATTTACATTCTTGAGTTTCTAGAGATTTGAGGTACATTTGGCAGACCTGCTTGAAAAAGACACAGATGGACCCTATTCATGTTCTTCAGCATTTTGCCTACAGCCGTTAGCGTTCCCAAAGTGTCTAGGTTTAGGAGTCTCGAATTTCATTCCTAAAATCTCTCATATTGTTTGCTGTTCTGCCTTCACATACTTTAGCATTCAATATTCATGGAATGGAAAACTGAATAATTATTAGATTTTTGTTTATCTGCCACAACTGGAGACAATTTTTTTTAAACCATATGAAAGGAAGTGCATCTGAACAGCAAGGTGGATTGCTGTTGAGGGGAGATAGAGAGAAAAAAAAAAATCTATAAATCTTCAGCACAGCGAGTGTGAGCGAGCTGAGTGTGACCTGAGCGTAAGTGTGAACGGCGGTAAGTGTGTGACTTGTGATTCAGTGAGGAGGTATTTGGAAGGCCTTTAACAAATACCTGTGTGAATTTGTGTGAATTGCTGAATTGGGAGTAGCTATATTCACAAGGTGTTAACTTAGGGTGGGCGGTCATAATCAAGGGTTTATAAGGGGCAGCTGTTTGGGGCTCAAGCCCTTTTTGGAAGTGCATCTGAACAGCAAGGTGGATTGCTGTTGAGGGGAGATAGAGAGAAAAAAAAATCTATAAATCTTCAGCACAGCGAGTGTGAGCGAGCTGAGTGTGACCTGAGTGTAAGTGTGAACTTGTGATTCAGTGACTTTGGAATCAGGGAGTTTCCAAGGGAGGAATTGCTTCTGTTTTTTTTTTTTTTTTTTTTTTAATTAATACTTTGTATTTATTTTTAATTAAAGTTTCTGTGTGGTGCAATCCCCATTAGGAAATGTGCTCCACAATTGTTAATGCCATCCAGTGCACATCTTGCCACATGTATGCAGTCCTTGACCAGCTGGTCGAGGGTGCATACTGCTGTGCGAGATGTGAGCACATTGTGCATTTGGAAGCCCAGATTTTGGATCTAAATGTGCAGCTGGCAACACTGAGATCCATAGACAATATGGAGAGGAGTCTTCTGCTCACAGAGCAGACGCTCAATGGGATAGATGAGGAGGGGGATGGTAGGATGGAGCTGCAGGACAGTGTGGCAGTTAGCTGGGTGACAGATAGAAGGCGGGGTAGAGGGAAGAGTGCCAGGGAGGCTAGTCCTGATCTGGCACACCCCAATAAGTTTGCTAAGTTGGCAGATGAGGGGGGTGCCAGTACAGGGGTAGCACTGCTGCAGCCAGGCATGTCCTCTGAAAGCCGGAGGAGTGACTGCTCCAGTAAGGAGGGAAATAGGAGAGCAGGGCAGGCCAGACAGGTGCTGGTAGTGGGGGACTCAATTATTAGGGGAACAGATAGGGCAATCTGTCACAAAGACAGGGATCGTCGGATGGTGTGCTGCCTACCTGGCGCTCGAGTCCGACACATCGCTGATCGGGTGGACAGATTACTGGGAGGGGCTGGTGAGGACCCAGCGGTCATGGTGCACATTGGCACAAATGACAAAGTTAGAGGTAGGTGGAAGGTCCTTAAAGATGATTTCAGGGAATTAGGCTGCAAGCTGAAAGCAAGGACCTCCAACGTGGTATTTTCCGAAATACTGCCTGTACCACGTGCCACGCCAGAGAGGCAACGGGAGATTAGGGAGGTTAATAAGTGGCTCAAGAATTGGTGTAGGAAGGAGGGGTTTGGGTTCCTGCAGAACTGGGCCGACTTCTCAGTGGGCTACAGGCTCTACGCTAGGGACGGGCTGCACCTCAATGGGGAAGGGGCAGCTGTGCTGGGGGAGAAAATGGTTAGAAGGTTGGAGGAGTGTTTAAACTAGGGATTGGGGGGGAGGGTATTCATTTTATAGGAGGGGAAGACAGTGCAGATAGAGAGCTGGGCACAAATAAGGAAGTTGGGGGTGGCGGTGGCATGGGGGGTGGGGTTAGAACAGTTAATAATTTAAGAAAGAATAGAGGTACAGAGAGTAACATCAAGTGCATGTATACTAATGCCAGAAGCCTCGCCAACAAAATGGACGAATTAGAACTAATGTTGTTGGAGCATAATTATGATATGGTGGGGATATCTGAGACGTGGCTGGATGAGAGCCATGACTGGGCTGTTAACTTGCAGGGCTATAGCCTGTTCAGAAATGACCGTACAGATAAGCGAGGGGGAGGGGTGTGTCTATATGTAAAATCTTCCTTAAAACCCATCCTGCGTGATAATATAGGTGAATTTAATGAAAATGTGGAGTCCCTGTGGGTGGAGATAAGGGGAGGGGGAAAAAATAATAAATTACTGATAGGGGTTTGTTATAAATCTCCAAAAATAATGGAAGCAATGGAGAATATCCTCGTAAAGCAAATAGATGAAGCTGCGACTCAAGGAGAAGTCATTATTATGGGGGACTTCAACTACCCTGAAATAGATTGGGGAACAGAAACCTGCAGTTCCAGCAAAGGTAATCGGTTTTTGACAACTATGAGAGACAATTACCTTTCACAGCTGGTTCAGGACCCAACAAGGAGGGGGGCACTGCTAGACCTAATATTAACCAACAGGCCAGACCGCATATCAAATATAAGGGTTGGGGGTCACTTGGGGAATAGTGATCATAAAATAATAAGTTTTCATGTAACCTTTAATAAGATGGGTAGTAGGGGGGTGACAAGGACACTAAACTTCAGGAGGGCAAATTTCCAACGGATGAGAGAGGATCTTGGTGCAATTAACTGGGACAATATCCTGAGACACAAAAATACACAAAGTAAATGGGAGACGTTTATTAGCATCCTGGATAGGACCTGTGCACAGTATATACCGTATGAGAATAAACATACTAGAAATAGGAGGAAACCAATATGGCTAAATAGAGCTGTTAGGGGCGCAATAAGGAACAAAAAGAAAGCATTTAGAGAATTAAAGGAAGAAGGTAGTGATGAGGCATTAAATAAATACAGAAAATTAAATACATTCTGTAAAAAGCAAATCAAGGCAGCAAAGATTGAGACAGAGAGACTCATTGCCAGAGAGAGTAAAAATAATCCCAAAATATTCTTTAACTATATAAATAGTAAGAAACTAAATAATGACAGTGTTGGCCCCCTTAAAAATAGTCTGGGTGAAATGGTGGATGAGGATGAGGAAAAAGCCAATCTGCTAAATGACTTTTTTTCATCAGTATTTACAAAAGAAAATCCCATGGCAGACAAAATGACTAGTGATAAAAATTCCCCATTAAATGTCACCTGCTTAACCCAGCAGGAAGTACAGCGGCGTCTAAAAATCACTAAAATTGACAAATCTCCGGGCCCGGATGGGATACACCCCCGAGTACTGCAGGAACTATGTACAGTCATTGATAGACCATTATTTTTAATCTTTAAAGAGTCCATAATAACAGGGTCTGTACCACAGGACTGGCGTATAGCAAATGTGGTGCCAATATTCAAAAAGGGGCAAAAACTGAACTCGGTAATTATAGGCCAGTAAGTTTAACCTCTACTGTGGGTAAAATCCTGGAGGGCATTCTAAGGGATGCTATACTGGAGTATCTGAAGAGGAATAACCTCATGACCCAGTATCAGCACGGGTTTACTAGGGACCGCTCATGTCAGACTAATTTGATCAGCTTCTATGAAGAGGTAAGTTCCGGACTGGACCAAGGGAACCCAGTGGACGTAGTGTATATGGACTTTTCCAAAGCTTTTGATACGGTGCCACACAAAAGGTTGATACATAAAATGAGAGTAATGGGGATAGGGGAAAATATGTGTAAGTGGGTTGAGAGCTGGCTCAGGGATAGGAAACAAAGGGTGGTTATTAATGGAGCACACTCGGACTGGGTCGCGGTTAGCAGTGGGGTACCACAGGGGTCAGTATTGGGCCCTCTTCTTTTTAACATATTTATTAATGACCTTGTAGGGGGCATTCAGAGTAGAATTTCAATATTTGCAGATGACACTAAACTCTGTAGGGTAATCAATACAGGGGAGGACAATTTTATATTACAGGATGATTTATGTAAACTAGAAGCTTGGGCTTATAAATGGCAAATGAGCTTTAATGGGGATAAATGTAAGGTCATGCACTTGGGTAGAAGTAATAAGATGTATAACTATGTGCTTAATTCTAAAACTCTGGGCAAAACCATCAATGAAAAAGACCTGGGTGTATGGGTGGATGACAGACTCATATTCAGTGGCCAGTGTCAGGCAGCTGCTACAAAGGCAAATAAAATAATGGGATGTATAAAAAGAGGCATAGATGCTCATGAGGAGAACATAATTTTACCTCTATACAAGTCACTAGTTCGACCACACTTAGAATACTGTGCACAGTTCTGGTCTCCGGTGTATAAGAAAGACATAGCTGAACTAGAGCGGGTGCAGAGAAGAGCGACCAAGGTTATTAGAGGACTGGGGGGTCTGCAATACCAAGATAGGTTATTACACTTGGGGCTATTTAGTTTGGAAAAACGGAGACTAAGGGGTGATCTTATTTTAATGTATAAATATATGAGGGGACAGTACAAAGACCTTTCTGATGATCTTTTTAATCATAGACCTGAGACAGGGACAAGGGGGCATCCTCTACGTCTGGAGGAAAGAAGGTTTAAGCATAATAACAGACGCGGATTCTTTACTGTAAGAGCAGTGAGACTATGGAACTCTCTGCCGTATGATGTTGTAATGAGTGATTCATTAATTAAAAAGAGAGGACTGGATACCTTTCTGGAAAAGTATAATATTACAGGGTATATACACTAGATTCCTTGATAAGGCGTTGATCCAGGGAACTAGTCTGATTGCCGTATGTGGAGTCGGGAAGGAATTTTTTTCCCCATGGTGGAGTTACTCTTTGCCACATGGGTTTTTTTTGCCTTCCTCTGGATCAACATGTTAGGGCATGTTAGGTTAGGCTATGGGTTGAACTAGATGGACTTAAAGTCTTCCTTCAACCTCAATAACTATGTAACTATGACCAATCTATTCAATGACTAACCCCAAAATTTGCCCCACCCTCAAATCTATTTAAGGGTTGCACAGTATATTTATGCCATGCCATAGAGAAAATCAATAATGCTATTTAATATACATTTCATTGAGTGGTTGTCTTTTACTTTTCATCTATTCGTCTCCTTAATGGGTGCACTGATTGAATTCTGTAGGTCATTTCCATTTAGAGGGTACATGTTTAGACATCTAGACAGTTCTTTCATTAAGATACTTGTACATGAATTTAATCAGCATATATGAATATTAGGAGTGATTTTAAACCATTTTTTCCATTTAAATAGATGAAAAATTATGTACATTACACAGTCGATATTTTTTATTTTAGACAACTTGAGCTCATTTGATTGATAGTGTAATAAATAGTCTATCTAAAAATCACTTTATTTCAATATTATTTTATTTTACCCTTGGAAAATCACTCCAAAGTGCCAGTCACCTGGTGTCTTGCTTCTTTTTAATTTGATGTCCACTGCCTGTTGTTAAGTATAATCCATCTTCAGCAGCAGAAACACTGAGAACGATTGGTAAAGGCTCCCATACATCTTAGATAGCTGTTTGCCGTACAATGTTTGGGATGATTTTTTAGCTGGCAGCTATTTAGGCCATCTCTCCCATACAAAGGAGTGCTCATTCTGCTGAGCACTCATGTGTTGCTTATAAGAGAGCTGCCATGAGAAATCCCAGGCAGCAGTTTATTTCAAAGAGAACAAAAGAATTGACAATCCAAAATCTGCCAGATATATATCTGCCCCCATATACTGTATATCAAACATTCCAGCATCCATACTACTTTCTATATAGCAATCTGTCTGATGAAGGTCTAAATGTTAGACCGAAACATTACATACCATATTTTTCGGACTATAAGATGCACTTTTTCCCCAAAAAACATGTGGGGAAATTTGGGGGTGCGTCTTATAGTGCGAATGCAGGCCTTACCGGTGGGCTGCGGCAGTGGTATAGCAGCAGCAATGCTGAGGCTCTGTGTCGGCGTTGGGTGGTGCGGAGTGCACCTGAGCAGGGTCCCTTCTTCAGGATGCCGGCGACAGAAATGTGGCAATGCCGCGGCCCGGTGTCCAAGGCAGGCAGAGCCAAGTGCGTCATCCAGTTTCCCTGCAGCCATCTTGCTGAAGCTGTGGGCCACCGGAGGCGGCGCGTGTGCAGATTGAAAATTCGGCGGCCCAGGGCTGCAAGAAAATAGCCACCGGAGGACAGGCGTGTGCAGATTGAGATTTCGGGGGCCATTTTCCTGAAGCCATTATCTGCCGATATCTCAGTCTGCACATGCGCGGCGCCAGGAAGATGGCCGCCATGAAACCAGTGATGCTGTCGGCTCTGCCTACCGTGGACACCAGGCTGCGGCGTTGCCACATTTCTGTCGCCGGCATCCGAGGAAGGGACCCTGCTCAGGTGCACTCTGCATTACCAACACCGAGCCTCAGCATTGCCGCACCTCTGCCGCCGCACCTCTGCCTCACCGCCGCCACGGACCCACAGCATTGCACCATGGGACTGCAGCATTGCCCCACTTCTGCCGCCACCAGATCCTGAGGAAGGGACCATGCCTCCTGTGACCTCACTGTACCACCGCCGGCTCTCGGGTAAGAGACCTTAAAGACGGACCCCCATCTTATAAAAATCTTTTTTTCTGCTATTTTCCACCCCTTCTTATGGTCACGTCTTATGATCCGTTGTGTCTTATAGTCCAAAAATATAGTAATCTGATTTGCAGTTCTAGTAAAAGCACATTTTTTGTCTTTGCAAACGAATGATGCATTTTTTCTTATGTTCAGTATATGGAAGGCATCCTATCTGAATTCCTAACATTAAAGTGTGAGGTATATTCCTGTTATTCATATATATTAGTCAGCTGGCAGAGTGACTGCAGACTTATTGATTTTTTAATGGACAATCCCTTTTAGGACGTGTCTTTGTATCTCTTTTTCTGCTTTCTTATTTGTTAAATTGCATGCAGGTATACCAAAAGTTGTCTGTCAGTTCAGGGCAGACAAACCCTTAGACAGTATCAGTTGAATTGCATCCTAGGAAGTAAGAGAACGTAAGGTGCAGCACCTATAGTTCTGGCAGAATAATAGAAAAAGGAACCTTACACTGATAAAGAGAGCATGGCATGTTACAAAACATGGGAATTAAAGGGAACCTGTCATGTTTCCAAATTATATTGATCTGAAAATATTTGGTTAATATGTAGTTCAATAGTTCTAAAGCTGCGTGGCCACTAAACTGAAAGCACAGCTAGTGGGAACCTCCAGCTTTCAGTCATAGAGATGTGACAGCACAGCTTTAGCCATTGCTTAGTATTCAGTGAGTAGCAGAGATGTGCCGCTGTGCAGACACAGCTGTTGGGTGTGTGGAGCGCCCCCAGACGCAGGGCCACGGGGTACTCGGTACCGGGCCTCTCTGTCTCGGTCCTGGGGTTGTCACGGTGGCTAGACCCGGTCCATGACCCTGCTAAGGGGCGTCCAATGAAAGGTGTGATGAGGGTGCGTGGTGCAAGTCGCGATGAATAACGAGGACACAGGGTTGCAGTCTCTTTACCTCTTTACTGAATTCTTCAGGATCCACAATCCAGAGCACTGCTAACAGGGCTGGCTGAGACCGGCCGGTCCGAAGGCACATCCAGAGTTTCCTTTGCAGGTGGAAATCAGTGCTTACCTTCTAGCGCCTGTGTGTTGTAGTACCTCCCTGCTGAGCACCACGGGATAGTCCTCACAACTGTTGTGTCTGTATCTGATGTTCTTTCCCACAACTATTGAACCTGTTCTGATGTTCTTCTCCGTCCCCCAGATGATTTGGCTAGGATGCACCCGTATGACGCTTAGGCCTGGAGTTATTCTGGGACCCTAGAGACGCCCCTCTCCCACAATTGCCTCCTATGTCTTCTTAGGTGATTTAGGTGAGACAGCCAACCTATAATTAACTGTCCTGCCGCTGTTTGAAGTAATGCTTGGAGCCCAATACTTCCTCGGCGTTCCGGCCACCGGCTACGCGCCTCAGTAGGATGTTGCCACGATCTTAAGGCACGACTCCTACTGGTTCTATTCTCCTTTGTGCTGTGATCTCGTTTCTCACTTCTCCACAATAAACCTCGCTTCATGTCCTTTCTTAGGATGCCACCGCAACGGGTGCAGGCGCGGCTCCGTAGCATTCTGTCCTTTTTGCTAGGCCACTGTCAGGATCCCACCCCTGACAGGGACCCTCCTGAATCTTCCCCCGCAACACCCTCTGCCACAGGATGTTGCCTGGATCAAACCCAGTCAGCTTCTCACTAACTTCCTATCCAACCCCCAGTTTTACCAGATTGTGAGGAGTGGCCTAATACATAGAACCCTTTGCTCCCCCTGGAGGCCAGACTGTGAAGTGTAATGTGTGACTGTGATACCTGGTCAGGTGAACTCCTTAAGTGCCATCAGACGTACCATCACTCCCCTTAGTGGCGGAGCGTCAGTACTGCAACGACCAGGACTCTGGGGCGCTGCACGTGCTTACAGCCTCCGTTCACTATGGACTGAGCGGAAACTTTAACTATACCAGCACATCTTGCTGACTGAATGCCGCGGCTGCTGGAAGAAATAAAGTTAATTTCCTCCCGGAAGCCGAGCTTTCAGTATGGTGACCGCTGGAGCTTCCGAACGTTATTAGTCTGCAGGTTAACCTGATATCTCCAGGATAATACCATTTGGGCACATTACATGTTCCCTTTAAGTCAGTTCATGGACATATTATACAGCTAAGAGCATCAAGAGCAATTTTACTTGTGTGGACAATAAAAGCTGCAAGACTTTTACTTTTCTATAGGGTTTTTATATTACGTGTTGTTTTTTTTCTAATAGATTGTTTGAACTCCCTTGTGAAATATAAGAAAATGATCAAATTAACTCAATGTAACAGCTCCCGCTAAGAATGCTGAGGATGAAACCAATAGTTACGCTTCTCACCCTTTCATCACCTCGATCATGCAGAGCCTCCACTGAACCATCTCCAGACTTGTGAACATGGTGCAGATTAAACTGTCCACCAACGGTCGATTCAGGAGAACGTATCAGAAATCTTTAGTGTAAAATGACTGTTTCGATGGTTTATCCCTCTCTCTGGGGCATATATTAATAGATGAAAACATTTCAGCATGGCAAATAATGTTCCAGAGAACATTGTTCAAAGCACATCACATTAACTGTATACAGCAGGTAAAGCACAGGATCATTTTACAATCACAAATGTCCTATGTTCCGTCAAGGAGGTTTAGCAAAACTTTGTGCAATCATATCTTTATGGCTAAAATTTAATCTGGCCCAAACTAATGCCCCAAGCATTAATGTATCTTGGAGCCATAATGGAGCACCCATAAATGCACATCGAGCCCTTACTATACCATCAATTTAATACAGAGGAAAACAGAAGTTTATTGTTTTAAATTCAATGTGAAATTGATAAATGCAAAAGTTCTGGGAGAAAATGTATCTTTAATCCAGAGGTAAAACGTGGCGGCACATTGAATGCCTGGAGGACCTCACGGTGCCTCCTGCCTCTGTGCGCACCCAACCAAATAATTATTTCTTATTAGGTGTAGACACAATGCAATTAAATGTATCAAATATATAAATATACTGTAAAAAAACAATTATTCACAAGATATTTTTATCTTTATTTTACAGCCTCATCTATGGGATTGTGTTTGAGTAAAGAAAGACATGCGTCTTGCATTCAATATGGGGACCAGGCCTTTTATTTTGCTTGAGGTTTAGCTTCCAGCAGTCAGACTGAATATCCCCCTAAGGGCTCGTGCAGACAACTGTTTTAATCGGACAAGCACTATTTATGGTTTTGATGGTTGACACTCGTACCCATGTTATTCTATGGGGCTGTACACATGTCAGGTTTTTTTACCTCAAGCCAAATGGTCAGAGGAAAAGAATCACAGCATGCATCATTTGTCTCCAAGAATAGGATGACTCTCGCCCATTGATGATTATGGGTCCGTGAAAGAAAATCGGATCGCACTTGAATGACATCCGAGCGTGGTCTGATTTTCACGAGCTGACATAATGGAGAAAGTGGAACTACTTTTTTTTTCTCCACCTCTGATCAGAGTGTGATTAGCACAATCAGACCAATTTTCTCGGATGGAGAGAATACGGTCGTCTATGCCTGCCCTAAGAGTCACAGCAGTAGTAATAGAAATTGTGCTTACTCTTCCCTCCACTTACACAGTCATGCTCCTAATGCTTGAAGCCACCTATAACTTCTCCAGTAGTAAAAGCAGGTACTCTCTCTTCTCCAGGAACCACAGTGGCCTCTTTCCACACTGCTCATGGCTAGCCACCCAGACCTTTCCCAATAGCTAGAACAAGCCCCCTCTCCCAACCATAACTTCCCTCGTGGTAAAAGCAGGCCTTGCCTTTTCTTCAGGAGCCAGAGTGGCCTCCTGCCACACTACTCATGACTAGTCAACCCAAACTTTCCAAAGAGGTAGAACAAGCCTGACTCCTAACTTTGTCATTAACCTTAGAAGGCATGTCTTCCATTTTCACAATAGTTACAGCAATATCCAACCCCAGCTTCTATTGTAGTCACAGCACCCCCTTTCCACTTCCCCATAAGTCACAATAAAGTGTATTTCCCTACTACCTGCAGTAATTTTGTCCCTCTGTAGTTGCACCAGCTACTACCTCTTTATGCCCTGACCAGCGATAACAGCATGGCCTCCTACATTTTTATAGCAGCACTCTCCTTATTCCTCCCTGTAGTCACATGAAGCACCCACCTGCCTCCCCTACCTTCATCAATTCGCTTGCATCATTGCCTACTGGACGTTGCTGCATCATTCTCAGCTGGTACAAAATGTCATTATGAGTGATCGTTTCGGCAGAGAGAGAAGAAACTCAATGGTGCCAGTGGCATCATCCGACTCTATGAACTCAGCACCTAGTGAAGGCAAAATTTATGAATATCTTGAAGAAAAACCTGTCTACTAGGGTTGATTTTCTAATGACCGTGATAACCTGGATTTTCTCCAGTTAAAAATAAAAATTCTAAATAAATTTTATCTTCTAACTGAAATAAACTTTTTATTTGCGAAAATGAATGCACATCGAGTCATATCTGAGTGTAGACATATCTTGTAAAGCGTAGGCATATTCGATAACATGGTGCCCAACAGTAAAGGTGAAGCAGAATGTAACGGAACATAAAACAATGAATCCGTAGAACAAGTTGTATAGAAATATAACGCTTTTGTCAGCTTGAGCATTACAGTGACAATGTGTGTACTAAATTCTAGCATTAAACAAAGATTTACATGGATACATTTTCACACCGCTCTGCCGATGAATATTTTTGCAATAAAAGTCATCTGCCTCCTTGCCCACATGATTAATAGATTCCACTTCACTAACTCAGATTTTGGCTTTCGGAGGAAAAGAATTCAGAGCGCATCGAAGGAATAGAAGAAATGGCTGGTGATTCACAACCAAAGGAGCACATCCATGATAGTGAACACCTTCTCATCCGCTCCATGCTCACATACATCAACGGTTATATAGTGGAGCCAGAATGAGGTGGAATCTAAACTACACATTAGCTTTACTTCCCTAAGAAGTCCTGCTCTATAAAACATGGCAAAGATTAGTAGTACACTCTTGTTTTTGGGAAAATGACCATGATATGATATCCTTGACTTAGAAAACAGGGCACCCAATAGATGTAGAAAAAATTGGAGTAAGACTGCTTAGTGCAGTCGAAATGTGTTGACTGGGTCATGTTGACCAGGTAAATTTTTCTTTCGTATGCACTATATTTTCTTTTGAAAAATGAAAATGAAAATCCAGTCCTGTTGAGCCGGACTCCAATATTTTCTATTTTCCTTGATGTGAGGCCAGGGAGAGGCTGGTGTCTGAGCCCGAGGTGGATGAGCATAGAGCAACTAGGTGAGCTGGAATCAAGTTTTTATAACAAAGTAGATGTAATTAGAAATTAGCAAATTGATTCAATGTGAATCAAATCTGTGTCAAATTTTTGGAAATTTGCTGAACATGGCAAATTCAAGCAATCAGATTTGTGCAAATTGTCGTATACCTGCCGCCATTTTATACAACATCTATTGGGCAACCAATAAATATGTTTATCCTTTTATTAATATAATTTTATCTAGAAGATTTGGAGTGTTCATGATACCATTTATGGACAACTTTTTACTATAAACACAAGTAAATGGTCTTAGCACTGCCATTTTGGATTTGTGCAAACATTTATATAGTTTTTTAATCTCCTCCACCCTTTGATCCTGCCTATAACCTTTTTTTTTCAGCCGAAATTGTAAGGTGTGGTTACTGACTTCTGTTGCCATTCTGTCATTTATTGTGACTGATTGACCCCTTTATCGTCAGGAGTGGAGTAGTTACTACCATGATTGTTAGAGACCCATTTGCCCTGATTCATCACTGTCTTTGCTCTTGTTTTTTGTCAAATTTTTGGTCTTGTTCCTTTTTTTGCACCCAATTCATTAATTTATTTTGGGCCTTTTTAAAGTTTTTTTTGTGTGTGTACTTGCCTCATTTTTCCACTTTATGGTCGGAGTTACTCTAAGGCTGGTTTCACACTTGCGTTTTTGTCTGCCGCGTTTTTTGCAAAAAAAACGCATGCGTTTTTTTCCCCTATACTTAACATTGAAAACGCATGCGTTTTTTTTGTATGCGTTTGGTCGCGTTTACAAACGCATGCGTTTTTTTTCTGCATGCGTTCATTTTCAAAAATGCAACCTGTAGTATTTTTTTGCGCGTTTTTTTTGCCGCGAAAAAACGCATGCGTTTTTTCGCGGCAAAAAAATGCATTGCTGTCTATGTAAACGCATGCGTTTTTAAGCACATGCGTTTTTTTGCGTTAAAAACGCATGCGTTTTTATAGAAAAAAAACCAGAAAACACACTGAAAAGTCACCCACCACCATCAAGGTGATAAAGGGATCCAAACCCTAACCCTAACCCTACCCCAAACCTCACCCCTAACCGTTTATTGAACATTTTCTGACAGTCATAGTGCCACATATTTCAGTGCCACGTATTTCAATGCCACGTATTTCAATGCCACGTATTTCAGTGCCACGTATTTCAATGCCACGTATTTCAGTGCCACGTATTTAAGTGCCACGTACTATAAATACTATAACTACGTGGTTATACGTGGCACTGAAATATCGTGGCACGTAAATGCGTGGCACTTAAATGCGTGGCACTTAAATACGTGGCACTTATATACGTGGCACTTAAATACGTGGCACTTAAATACGTGGCACTTAAATACGTGGCACTTAAATATGTGGCACTTAAATACGTGGCACTTAAATACGTGGCACTTATATAAGTGGCCACTGATTAGGGTTAGGGGTAGGGTTAGGGGTAGGGTTAGGGGTAGGGTTAGGGTTAGGGTTTTTTTGTTTTTTCTTGTTTTCTTGTGTTTTTCTATAAAAACGCATGCGTCTAAAAAACGCATGCGTTTTTACCGCGTTTACATGCGTTTTTTCACACATGCGTTTTTTTTAAAAACGCATGCAGATAAAAACGCAAGTGTGAAACCAGCCTAAGATGTTTTTGGCTGATTCATCAATTGCGAAATTATAAAACGTCTCAAACTTTGGTACAACTCTAGTCCAGTTACTTCCTTCTATAGTTTAATGCTTGTTTCCCCAAAAATATTATGCATCATTTTGAAAAAACAAAGATGCAACCTTTTGCTCAAAACGTTGCAAAAACGATTAATGACAGGA
Source organism: Ranitomeya variabilis (assembly GCF_051348905.1). NCBI lineage: Eukaryota > Metazoa > Chordata > Amphibia > Anura > Dendrobatidae > Ranitomeya > Ranitomeya variabilis. The sequence continues at coordinate 56,616,419 of NC_135235.1, read as the reverse complement.
AAGAAGCCCCTTTTTTGATTTTGTGCCAAATTCATGAAGCGCGTAAGCCATTTTGATGAATTTCGGTCAATAAACAAAAGTGAATACCACAAGACAAAAGGTATGGGGTATTGTCAAGAGGAAGATGAGAGACACGAGACCCAACAATGCAGATGAGCTGAAGGCTGCTATCAAAGCAACCTGGGCTTCCATAACACCTCAGTAGGGCCACAGGCTGTTCGCCTCCATGCCACGCTGCATTGATGCAGTAATTGATGTAAAAGGAGCCCTGACCAAGTATTGAGTGCATTTACTGAACATACATTTCAGTAGGCCAACATTTCGGATTTAAAAATAATTTTTCAAGCTGGTGACTCTAGCTACGTCACTGTGGAAAAACCATTGGTGCAACCTATGCAGGGGCTAAAGCGGTAAGGATGCAAACTCCCTCCTCCAAAGCTGGTGGAATTGCTCTTTATGATGAACCATTGGGCCCATATGCTGTTCTTGCACAGGAGCCATATTCTGTCTGTGTCTGTCCCTGATAAATACTGTATATGGTCATTGTTTAACCTGTATAGCAAAGTAAAAAAATTTTTCTTCTATCAAAATGCAACTTTTTGTATTGTATAGCCTGGTATTTGCCTCTCTACTTGTAAGAATTATTGAGCTACCTTAACAGCGATTGTTTGCCTGCCTCTTCTTTTCTTTGTGTAGAAATCTCAGACTGTCTTTTGCAGGTTCAAACGCTGCTTTGACATGTATGTTATTTGATGTTTTCTTTTATTCTACTCTGGATAACATTAAGTGAAAAAATGTGTCTTTTACGCCAGAATTCCTGCCAAGATGTGAGGCTAACGTAAGAGCAGAGAATCCTTTCTGATAACGGGTCTCAGCAGGACAGAGAGAACAGTACAAGGACGTGTGTTATGTACAGTATATGATAATAGAATACAAATAACACATCGGTTGCAGGAATGCTGCACGCTATCTTTCTTTATTCACACTGATTGCGTATAGAGGACATGGAAGTAATTTCCAAGGGACGGATTCACCTTGTCTTTCCTCATCCACTTTTGTTTCCTCTAGATGCAATTAAAGTCCTTCAACCGCTTTGTCTTCCATTTAGCTTTTCCTCATTTGTGCCACTTGAGAAGCTTGATATTCAATGGCAAGTGCAAAATGCTCTCAAATGAGTGTTCATCTCGTCCTAGCTACTTTGCCAGACTGATGTTTCAGTGTTAATTACCATCCTGGCATTTTCCGAACTGACTGACAGTGCGGCGGTACAAGGAAGATCTTTCCGTCTGCTTTCTAAACCTCCTTGCATCTAGTAAAGAGGCATAAGCAAATGACAGAAATTCTGTTACGTTGCCGTAATTAGAGGCTCTATTTCTCTCCTACACGTAACATATGCAGAAAGTGGAAGAGAATAAATGAGATGGCGGGAAGGCAGGGGAAGGCAGCGCTTTGAAGAATGCATGGGTAGAAAGACTCATAATCAAAGTCTGACAAAGGAGAGCACAGTGTGAATCTTTAAAGCTCTGAGTTGCTTGCATGTGGCTGAAACAACCGCAACAACATAACTTTGCTAGTAGAAATGCTAGTTTTCATTAAAAAAATCTTCACATTGTGAGATCGCATTGGATCTGCTGTATATAGTGAGATTTAAACCTACAGCCTAGTTAGGTAATGGGTGACCTATCAGGCAATCATTTGTTTTTAAGGTACCATATATTCCGGTACATAAAGTATGTATAATAAAATATAATAGTATGAGGGATAAAGTTTCTCCTTGTAGATGGTGTAAAGTAAGCGTAGGGAGACTTATAGGCCATGCAATACTTCATTGGAAAACTGAATATGACAATAGCCTCTTCACAGAGGGAAAAAACAGTGACGTAACTGCCACCTGTTGGAAGTAGCAATCCTAAGTGTCAATATTGACTCTTTAAAAAGCCTTGTCATGTGACTTAAGGCCCCGGCACACATAGCGATTTACCAACGATCACGACCAGCGATACGACCTGGCCGTGATCGTTGGTAAGTCGTTGTGTGGTCGCTGGGGAGCTGTCACACAGACAGCTCTCTCCAGCGACCAACGATCAGGGGAACGACTTCGGCATCGTTGAAACTGTCTTCAACGATGCCGAAGTCCCCCTGCAGCACCCGGGTAACCAGGGTAAACATCGGGTTACTAAGCGCAGGGCCGCGCTTAGTAACCTGATGTTTACCCTGGTTACCAAAAAAACAAACAGTACATACTCACCATCTGATGTCCGTCAGGTCCCTTGCCATCTGCTTCCTGCTCTGACTGAGCCGCCGTACAGTGAGAGCAGAGCGCAGCGGTGACGTCACCGCTGTGCTGTACTTTCACTTTCACTTTGCGGCGCTCAGTCAGAGCAGGAAGCAGACGGCAAGGGACCTGACGGACATCAGATGGTGAGTATGTACTGTTTGTTTTTTTTGGTAACCAGGGTAAACATCAGGTTACTAAGCGCGGCCCTGCGCTTAGTAACCCGATGTTTACCCTGGTTACCAGTGAAGACATCGCTGGATCGGTGTCACACACACCGATTCAGCGATATCAGCGGGACCTCAACGACCAAAAAAAGGTCCAGGCCATTCCGACACGACCAGCGATCTCACAGCAGGGGCCTGATCGCTGGTACGTGTCACACATAGCGAGATCGCTACTGAGGTCGCTGTTGCGTCACAAAACTTGTGACTCAGCAGCGATCTCGCTAGCGATCTCGCTATGTGAGACGGGGCCTTTAGGTCAGTGATGGCGAATAGTGATGAGCGAGAATACTCGTTGCTCAGGTTTTCCCTAGCACGCTTGGGTGGTGTCCGAGTATTTGTGACTGCTCGGAGATTTAGTTTTTGTTGACACAGCTGCATGATTTACAGCTGCTAGCCAGCCTGAGTACATGTGGGGGGTTGCCTGGTTGCTAGGAAATGCCCACATGTAATCAAGCTGTCTACTAGCCGCAAATCATGCAGCTGCGGTGAGGAAAACTTAATCTCTGAGCAGTCATAAATACTCGGAGACCACCCGAGCAACGAGTACACTCGCTCATCACTAATGGAGAACCTTTTAGAGACAAAGTGCCCAAACTGCAACACAAAACCCACTTATTTATCTCAAAGTGCAAACACAGCAATTTAACCTGAATGCTGAGATTTTAGTTTAGAAAAACACAACTTCTACATTAATATCTTTTTTTTGTCTTAAATGAAAAATATAATAGAACTTTCAATGATACAAACAACTTTTTCTTGAAAGGGAAAAGTTAGCAATTGGCATGCTTGTCTAAAAAGTCATAGGTACTCTTCAGAAACCACTGTGTTATGGGTGCTCTGAGGTAGGCACTGTGTTATGGATACTCACCATAAAACACTGGGTGCACTCAGCAAGGCACTGTGTTATGTGTACACTTCAGAAGGCACTGTATGCTAACTCCTTGGCTCCAGAACAAGTCACTCAGGTAGTCTCCAGCTTGACAGAGAGAAATAATATCTCATTCTTTGGCCACTTGACTACTGAGGCCTACTACAGGACATCAGCAGAAGCACATCTAATGATATTTTGTTCCATTCATAGGAGGTCTTAGTGGTCAGCTGACCAATGAATGTTTTCATTACTTCCTTTCCTGCTCGGAAACCCTTTTTCTACCAAGGGCTATTTGAATATTTATAACTTAGTTCGGGGCCATAATAAATTTACCAACTAGAACTCCCAGCAATACAAAAACGTCACCAGAGCCACCAGCAGTATATAAATACATCACCAAAATCACCAGCAGTACAGAAATACATCAGTAGAACCCCATCAGTACAGAAACACAGCATCACAACACTCATCAGTACAGAAATGCATCACCAGAACCACCAGAAGTACAGAAATACATCATCAGAACCACCAGCAGAACAAAAATACATCACCAGAACCATCGGAACATAAATATATCACCAGAACCACCAACAGAACAGAAGTACATCACCAGAACCCATAGAACATAAATATGTCACCAGAACCATCAGTACATGGTACATCAATTGTACGTCCAGTCAGTCCCATATACATTTATATCACATGAATCTACAACTCCCAGTATGTCTTTAATTTTGGTAAGAAGATGCAGTGAGTTGTTGTTATCAGTCATCATTACCAGACTGTGAGCCATGCAAGCACAACAGTACTGGTGAGACACAAGCAGGATCACACATAAACATTTACATCCAAGTACCTTATAGATGATGTTGTCTCTTATTCTCTTTCTTTTCTTCATCTTGTCCAGATGCCATGATGATATTTCACAGCCACAGCTCATCTCTGCAGACTTCCCTCTTCCCTGGTCTTCTGCAGCATACCATGACACAATGCCCTTAAAAATTGCAGTGTCATAATGATCTTTAATAAAAACTTCTTCCCTATGATGAGCTCCTGAATAATTAATTGCCCCTCACTATATTCCCTGCACAAAATATGACCAACACACTGTGCCTCTTAAGGTACTATCTCCTCACACTGTTCCTCTCAATAGTCTCCTCACACATTTTCCCCTCTCTCATACTGCTTCCTATCACATCCCCCTGCTAACCATACATCCTCCTCACATATATACCCCCCTCACTCTCCATATCGTTTTCTCACACATCCCCCTGCTTCCGATACCGTGTCCGTACCCATGGGCCTTCCTTCCCATACTGTGTCCGCATACATTCCCCCTCATACTGTGTCAACATACACTCTCTCTGCTCCTCATACAGTGTCAGCACCCACCCACCTCTTGCTCCCCATAATGTTTCTACACCCAAACCCTCCCTCGTCATATTGAGTCAGCACCCACCCCCCTCTTGCACCCTCTCCCTTTCTTCACATAATATGTCCTCAAATTTCTTTCTACCCATACTGTGTCTGTATCCATCCCTTCCCTCACTATCCACACTGTGCCCTCAAATTTCTCCATTGACCCTCACTCCCCATACTATGTCCACACCCACCCATACATGCCCCTCACTCCCTGATTCAACATCCTTATGTATGCTTACAAGGTGATTTGAGTCAGGAGACCTGCAGCTATTCTGGACATCGCAATTTGTACAGAGACCTTGAATGTCGATATCTGAAACCAGCCATAAACAACATCAGTAAATGGGCCTGATTGCTTTCATTGCCTATTGCAACCAATCACTGCGCAGCTTTCATATTTCAAACTGCGCTGATAATATGAAATCTGTACTGTGATTGATTGCTATGGGCAATGTGAGCAGTTTTCATTTAGACTGAGTATGCCACTGATTATGGAGTGAATTGCAGTCAAATACCAGAAACCCATTCACAGCAGCACTACGGCAAAGTTCTAGAAGGACAAGCAGATGGCTCACTGGAGCCTCTTGGGATTTGAAGCTCCTGCTCACGGCATGCCTCACAAAGCAGCACTCCCAAAAGACTACATGACCTGGCGAGTGATGTCAGCAGTGTGATCACATGACCTGATCACAATGCTGACAACACGCTGACCCAGAGGTCAGGGCTTCAATTGCACTCGCATCTGAAAAGAGGGGACGCGATACACCTTCTCAGGCCCGGCTGTCAGCTTGACAGCGAACTCAGAAAACAGCCGACTCCCCAGAAAAGGTCATAGTGATGGGGCGATGGCACACATGCCAACAGAGAGGGCTTTGAGTGCCACCTATGGCACACATATCATAGCTTTGCCATCACTGACTTAGGATATACATCCAAACAAGAAGCTCAATTTGCAAATTTGTGCTTCTTGATTTTTACTTATCGTAAGTGCAAAACAGGGGAACTAGTTGAAACGCCTTTGGCAGGGGTTTTAAGGAGTAACATTTCAGCCTTGTGCGGAGTGCCAAGCTGGCGTATGGAAAATTGTAAGCCATGCAATGCTTCTCTGGGAAATCAAATATTCAAGCAGCCTCTTTCCAGAGGAAGAGTACAGGAATTCTACGGCCACCTGATGGAAATGGCAATCTTAAAAATCAATATCGACTCTTTACTAGTGTTGAGCATTCCGATACCGCAAGTATCGGGTATCGGCCGATACTTGCGGGTATCGGAATTCCGATACCGAGATCCGATACTTTTGTGGTATCGGGTATCAGTATCGAAACAACATTAATGTAATAATGTGTAAAAGAAAGAATTAAAATAAAAAATATTGCTATACTCACCTCTCCGACGCAGCCTGGACCTCACCGAGGGAACCGGCAGCGTTCTTTGCTTAAAATTCGCGCGTTTACTTCCTTCCGTGAAGTCCCGGCTTGTGATTGGTCGCGTGCCGCCCATGTGGCCGCGACGCGACCAATCACAGCAAGCCGTGACGTAATTTCAGGTCCTTCAGGATTTTAAAATTACGTTCTGGCTTGTGATTGGTCGCGTCGCGGTCACATGGGCGACGCGACCAATCACAAGCCGTGACGTCATGGGAGGCAGGACACGCGCACATTTTAAAATGCGCGCGTGTCCTGCCTCCCATGACGTCACGGCTTGTGATTGGTCGCGTCGCCCATGTGACCGCGACGCGACCAATCACAAGCCAGAACGTAATTTTAAAATCCTGAAGGACCTGAAATTACGTCACGGCTTGCTGTGATTGGTCGCGTCGCGGCCACATGGGCGGCACGCGACCAATCACAAGCCGGGACTTCACGGAAGGAAGTAAACGCGCGAATTTTAAGCAAAGAACGCTGCCGGTTCCCTCGGTGAGGTCCAGGCTGCGTCGGAGAGGTGAGTATAGCAATATTTTTTATTTTAATTCTTTCTTTTACACATCAATATGGATCCCAGGGCCTGAAGGAGAGTTTCCTCTCCTTCAGACCCTGGGAACCATCAGGGATACCGTCCGATACTTGAGTCCCATTGACTTGTATTGGTATCGGGTATCGGTATCGGATTGGATCCGATACTTTGCCGGTATCGACCGATACTTTCCGATACCGATACTTTCAAGTATCGGACGGTATCGCTCAACACTACTCTTTACAGATCCTTCTCACATTACATACAATTTACAACCATACCAGAACTTGCATTTGCAAGCACATGTTTCAGGATTATTACCACTCATCAATGCAAAGTGGGAAAACTGGTTGGGTGTGAGGTATTTGACAAAGCTATATATCAGAAGTCATGTGTCAAAGCTCTTTAAAGAGTTTACATTGACTTTTAAGATTGCTACTTCCATGAGGTGACACTATACTCCCTGCTGACTTACACAGTGAAGAGGCTACTTGAATATATATATATATGAGTGTATTATATAAAGAAGAAAATGCATACCATAAATATGACTCAACTAGACTGTGGCCCGATTCTAATGCATCGGGTATTCTAGAATATGCATGTCCCCGTAGTATGTGATTCGCGGCAGACTGTGCCCGTCGCTGATTGGTCGAGGCAACCTTTATGACATCATCGTCGCCATGGCAACCATTATGACATCATCGTCGCCATGCTGTGCCCATCTCTGATTGGTCGAGGCCGCCCGACAAACCGTCGACCACTCCATATAAGGTATGGTCTACAAACCGCCGACCACTCCATATAAGGTATGGTCTACAAACCGCCGACCACTCCATATAAGGTATGGTCTACAAACCGCCGACCACTCCATATAAGGTATGGTCTACAAACCGCCGACCACTCCATATAAGGTATCCTGTTTGTAGACCATACCTTATATGGAGTGATTTCCAGGACAGACAGACAGACAGACAGACAGACAGACAGACAGAAAGACAGACAGACAGACAGACAGACAGACAGACAGACGGAAAAACCCTTAGACAATTATATATATAGATAAGAGACAGATTGATAAACAGGAAGAGTAAACCCTGCCCACGAGGGATTATAATGTACAAGAGCTGAGACAGCAAGGAATGGTAGAAGTTGCTCATATGTTAGTGTACTGCCAGATTATTGTAGGTTGCAGACTTTTCTGAATTGGTGGGATGTAGTTGGGGTAGTGAGTTCCAAAGTAAGAGGAATGCATGGGGAAAATCTTGAGGATGGCTAATTCTGTAGTTGTCATGATTGTTTTTTACCTATTTTGTCAGCAGACTTGTATGGCAATTTTACACTCTCATATTTTTTTTTTAAAGTTGTTTTCTATGGAGAAGGGACTCCTCCATATGAACTTTGCAGCCAGTAACAAGCAAAGATGGGACAATCTAGGGCTGAACTCTCTGTTCCCAAGAGTCCCAAAGCAGCCACACTGAATAGTGGTGACATTATGCCAGGATGGGGGACATACATTACTAGAAAGGGTACAGGATGGGGGACATATATTACTGGAAGGGACCCACAATGAGTGACATTATACCAAGAATGTGTCGCAAATGGAGGACATTTTACCAGGAAAGGGAGAAATTAAACCCGGAAGGGGCCCAGGGTAGAGGCCATTATACCAGGAAAGTAAGACATCATATCAGGGAGGGGTCTAGGATGGAGATATTAAAGAGAATGTATATCTGGAAGGGGCCAAAGATGGAGGACAATATACTTAGAAGGGGCCCAGGATGGGAGTCATTATTACAGGATGAGGCCAGGAAGGGAGGACATTATTTTAGGAAAGGGGCACAGTATAGGGGACCTTATTACAAGAAGGGGCCAGGATTGGGGACATTTTTACAGGATGAGGGACATTGTTACATGAGAGGGTGAACATGTATGTCTTCACAGGATCTGGAAAGCTACATACATCTTACAAAAATGCAGATGGGGGCCTTTTCCAAATTTTTAACCGAGCCCGGCGGACCACTGATTACAGTTTGTCTTCGTTATTAGTCTTTAATTCTGCATAATAAACACAATTTGCAAGACGATAATTAGAGCACTAATGTTCCATCAGTTTTATCATAGTTGGAGAATACTATGTTGCAAATGTACAAACTTCCTAGGAAGAAAAAAACAAAAGGTTCTGCCACTGAAAGTACAGTTTGTAGACCTATAACACTTCTGAACTGATTGGCAAAGTAAAACGCACAACATGTCTTTGTCAAGCATTGTTAAAGGGTTCTGTGGGGGGTAAGCTAGCGATATCTAAACACAAAGTTTTAGGTCAGGAGATAAATCAATAGTTGCAAAAAGTTGGCAAAACAAGCTTAATGGAATCTATATACAGAAGGTTCCTCCCTACAATAAAGCCCTGTCTGCTGTGTTGCGCACCAGGTAGCTCAGGGTTATAGAGAAATCCTACACCTTGAAATAATGGGAACAAAAATGATGAAATGATGTCAGATGGGCTGCTCCGTGAGAGGACTTCTCTGCAGTATCTGCAATGGATTTATTTCAGAAGTCACAGAGAGAATGTGTGTGCGCCAAGGGAAGACTCCTAGAGTCTTTGCAAGTGGCGCAGCTGCCAAGATGTGAAATCTATTTCTAGGAGAACTTTGCTGCCAGGCAGGTATCTCTCCATGTCACTCACAGCTAACGCTACATCAGTGATCCCAGCCAGGTGTCAGGATACAATCAAGAGTCACAGCACAAGACTGGATGTGTCACAATTTAGGTGTGATAGGTAAAATCTCAAAAAAGTAACACTGTTTGGCGATGAGGACATACAGTAGAAAATATCATTGACAAAAAGAAATGTTAACATATATTTTTTATATAGTTTCAGTTCAGTCGTCACAATATGATTATTTACTATTGGACTTAAATGGGTTAAACAAGATTAGAAAAACCTCCTCAAAACAGCACCACACCTATCTTCAGGTTGTTTTTGGTATTGCAGAGCAAATCCATTCATTTTAATGGAGCTCAGCTACAAATCAGAAACAACCCATGGACAGATGTGGTGCTGTTTCTGGAGAAAAGGAGCAATGTTTAATTTTTATTGAGGACGGGTTCACACTATGTTTTGGCACCACTGGTAGAAAGTATGCTTGGAAAGTCCATGGAGTGAGTGTCTCATCTGCCATGAAGCTTCATGGGCATCCAAAGTTTCTCTGAGGCTTCATTTTGTCACTCCACAGTAGATGATTCATCAGCTTTCCAAACTGGTTATTAAACTGACAGCCAGCTGAGACAACAGGTATATCACCGGCTCCCTGCATTCAAGTGTATTTGTGAATTTCAGGCACAATTACAATTATAAATAAGAATGGTTCACCAACACTTCTGGAGTTCAAGTGATAATTATGCTTCAGACGCCATAACACTGCTGTGTCGCAGAGAAGAAGATGAAGGGATGGTAAGCTGTTATGACCCCAATGGCAGAGGGTCTCAGGAATAATGCTAAGTCAGTAAATACAGAAAACCAGCTCATAGGGCAGTGGTAACTGGGCTGACCATATAACTAATCCTAGCACCACAAATACCAGCAGCCGGGGAACGTTCCTACGTTGATCCTAGACGTCTCGCGCCAGCCGGAGAGCTAACTACCCCTAGAAGGGAAAAGAAAGACCTTTCTTGCCTCCAGAGGAAATACCCAAAAAAGTTGGATAGAAGCCCCCCACAAATAATAACGGTGAGGTAAGAGGAAAAGACAAACATAAGAATGAGCTAGGAATTTAGCAAAGAGAGGCCCACTAGCTAATAGCAGAATATAGAAAGATAACTTTATATGGTCAGCAAAAAATCCTATCAAAAATATCCACACTGGAAATTCAAGAACCCCCGAATCGTCTAACGGCCCGGGGGGAGAACACCAGCCCCCTAGAGCTTCCAGCAAGGACAGGAATCACATTTAGTACAAGCTGGACAAAAATGATAGCAAACAAATAACCCAAAAAACAAAGAAGCAAGACTTAGCTTAATTTAGCACGAACCAGGACCAGCAAACAGGAGCAAACAGAATGTGTCTGATAACACCGATGCCAGGCACTGGACTAATGGTTCCAGGAGGTTTATATAGCAACACCCCTGAAGTAACGACCCAGCTGGGTGCAAACAGAGTGAAGGAAATCCCAGAGTCATATCACTAGTAACCACTAGAGGGAGCCAAAAAAGTCTAATTCACAACAGTACCCCCCCTTAAGGAGGGGTCACCGAACCCTCACCAAGACCACCAGGGCGATCAGGATGAGCAGCGTGAAAGGCACGAACCAAATCGGCCGCATGCACATCAGAGGCAACCACCCAGGAATTATCCTCCTGACCATAACCCTTCCACTTGACCAAATACTGAAGCCTCCGCCTGGAGAGACGAGAATCCAAGATCTTCTCCACCACGTACTCCAACTCGCCCTCAACCAACACCGGAGCAGGAGGCTCAGCAGAAGGAACCACAGGCACAACGTAGCGTCGTAACAAAGACCTATGGAACACGTTGTGAATGGCAAACGAAACCGGAAGATCCAAGCGAAAGGACACAGGATTAAGGATTTCCAATATCTTGTAAGGACCGATGAAGCGAGGCTTAAATTTAGGAGAGGAGACCTTCATAGGAACAAATCGAGAAGACAGCCATACCAAATCCCCAACACGAAGTCAGGGACCCACACCGCGGCGGCGGTTGGCAAAACGCTGAGCCTTCTCCTGTGACAACTTCAAGTTGTCCACCACATGATTCCAGATCTGCTGCAATCTATCCACCACAGAATCTACTCCAGGACAGTCAGAAGGCTCCACATGTCCCGAGGAAAAACGAGGATGGAAACCAGAGTTGCAGAAAAATGGCGAAACCAAAGTAGCGGAACTAGCCCGATTATTTAGGGCAAACTCAGCCAACGGCAAGAAGGTCACCCAATCATCCTGATCTGCCAAAACAAAACACCTCAAGTAAGCTTCCAGAGTCTGATTAGTTCTCTCAGTTTGTCCATTAGTCTGAGGATGAAAGGCAGACGAGAACGATAAATCAATGCCCATCCTAGCACAAAAGGATCGCCAGAACCTGGAAACAAACTGGGATCCTCTGTCAGACACAATATTCTCAGGAATGCCGTGTAAACGAACCACATTCTGAAGGAACACAGGAACCAGATCGGAAGAGGAAGGCAGCTTAGGCAAAGGCACCAAATGGACCATTTTTGAAAAGCGATCACATACCACCCAGATGACAGACATACCCAAAGACACCGGGAGATCAGAAATGAAATCCATGGAAATATGTGTCCAAGGCCTCTTCGGGACAGGCAAGGGCAAGAGCAACCCGCTGGCACGGGAACAGCAAGGCTTAGCTCGAGCACAAGTCCCACAGGACTGCACAAATGACTGTACATCCCGTGACAAGGAAGGCCACCAAAATGACCTAGCCACCAGATCTCTGGTGCCAAAAATTCCCGGATGACCTGCCAACACCGAGGAATGAACCTCGGAAATGACTCTGCTGGTCCACTTATCAGGAACAAACAGTCTGTCAGGTGGACAAGAGTCAGGTCTACCAGCTTGAAATCTCTGCAACACACGTCGCAAATCAGGAGAAATGGCTGACAAAATAACTCCTTCTTTAAGAATACCAACAGGTTCTGTGACTCCAGGAGAGTCAGGCACAAAGCTCCTTGAAAGAGCATCAGCTTTCACATTCTTTGAACCTGGTAAATACGAGACCACAAAGTCAAAACGGGAGAAAAACAATGACCAGCGGGCCTGTCTAGGATTCAAGCGTTTAGCAGACTCGAGATACATCAAATTTTTGTGATCAGTCAAGACCACTACACGATGCTTAGCACCCTCGAGCCAATGACGCCACTCCTCAAATGCCCACTTCATGGCCAGTAATTCCCGATTGCCCACATCATAATTCCGCTCAGCAGGCGAAAACTTCCTAGAGAAGAAAGCACATGGTCTCATTACCGAGCAACCAGGGCCTCTCTGTGACAAAACGGCCCCTGCCCCAATCTCAGAAGCATCCACCTCGACCTGAAAGGGAAGTGAGACATCAGGCTGGCACAAAACAGGCGCCGAAGTAAACCGGCGCTTCAACTCCTGGAACGCCTCCACGGCTGCAGGAGCCCAGTTAGCAACATCAGAACCTTTCTTGGTCATATCCGTCAAAGGTTTAACAACGCTAGAAAAATTAGCGATACAACGACGGTAGAAGTTAGCAAAACCCAAGAACTTCTGAAGACTCTTAACTGACGTGGGTTGAGTCCACTCATGAATAGCTCGGACCTTGACTGGGTCCATCTCCACAGCAGAAGGGGAAAAAATAAACCCCAAAAAGGGAACTTTCTGTACTCCAAAGAGACACTTTGAGCCTTTAACAAACAAGGCATTCTCACGCAAAACCTGAAACACCATCCTGACCTGCTCCACATGTGAGTCCCAATCTTCAGAGAAAACCAGAATATCGTCCAGATAAACAATCATAAATTTATCCAGATACTTCCGGAAAATATCATGCATAAAGGACTGAAATACTGAGGGAGCATTAGAAAGCCCAAAAGGCATCACCAAGTACTCAAAATAACCTTCGGGCGTATTAAATGCAGTCTTCCATTCATCACCTTGCTTAATGCGCACAAGGTTGTATGCACCACGAAGATCTATCTTGGTGAACCACTTGGCACCCTTAATCCGGGCAAACAAGTCCGACAAGAGAGGCAAAGGATACTGAAATTTTACAGTGATTTTATTCAGTAGCCGATAGTCAATACAAGGTCTCAAAGATCCGTCCTTCTTAGCCACAAAAAAGAATCCCGCACCAAGAGGGGAAGAGGATGGACGGATATGCCCCTTCTCCAGAGACTCCTTGATATATGAACGCATTGCGGCATGCTCAGGTACTGACAGATTAAATAATCTTCCCTTAGGAAATTTACTACCTGGAATCAAATCTATGGCGCAGTCACAGTCCCTATGAGGAGGCAGAGCACTGGATCTGGACTCACTGAATACATCCTGATAATCAGACAAATACTCAGGAACTTCCGAAGGAGTAGAGGAAGCAATAGACACCGGCGGGGAATCAGCATGAATTCCCTGACAGCCCCAACTTGACACAGACATTGCCTTCCAATCCAGGACTGGATTGTGGGTCTGTAACCATGGCAGACCCAAAACGACCAAATCATGCATTTTATGCAGAACAAGAAAACGAATCACCTCCCGATGTTCAGGAGTCATGCACATGGTCACCTGCGTCCAAAACTGCGGTTTATTTTCCGCCAATGGCGTAGCATCAATACCTCTAAGAGGAATAGGATTTACTAACGGTTCAAGAACAAAACCACAGCGCTTGGCAAATGACAGATCCATAAGACTCAGGGCGGCACCTGAATCCACAAACGCCATAACAGGGTAAGAAGACAAAGAGCAAATAAAAGTCACAGACAAAATAAATTTAGGTTGCAAATTACCAATGGCGACAGGACTAACAACCCTTGTTAGGCGTTTAGAGCATGCTGATATAACATGTGTAGAATCACCACAGTAAAAACACAACCCATTCTGACGTCTATGATTTTTCCGTTCATTTCTAGTCTGAATTCTATCACATTGCATTAAATCAGGTGTTTGTTCAGACAACACCACCAGAGGATTAGCGGTTTTGCGCTCCCGCAAACGCCGGTCAATTTGAATAGCAAGCGCCATAGAATCATTCAGACTTGTAGGAATGGGGAAACCCACCATCACATTCTTAATGGCTTCAGAAAGGCCATTTCTGAAATTTGCGGCCAGAGCACACTCATTCCACTGAGTAAGCACGGACCATTTCCGAAATTTTTGGCAATACACTTCAGCTTCATCCTGACCCTGAGAAATAGCCAGCAAGGCTTTTTCTGCCTGAATTTCAAGATTGGGTTCCTCGTAAAGCAATCCGAGCGCCAGAAAAAACGCATCAATATTCGCCAATGCCGGATCTCCTGGCGCTAGCGAGAAAGCCCAATCCTGAGGGTCGCCCCGCAAAAAAGAAATAACAATTTTAACTTGCTGTGCAGAATCTCCAGATGAACGGGGTCTCAGAGAAAGAAACAATTTACAATTATTCTTGAAATTCCTAAACCTAAAACGATCTCCAGAAAACAATTCCGGAATAGGTATTTTAGGTTCAGACATAGGACTACTGGTAACAAAATCTTGTATACCCTGCACACGAGCTGCCAGCTGGTCAATACTTGTAATCAAGGTCTGCACATTCATGTCTGCAGCAAGCACATGCCACTCAAAGGTAAAGGGGAGGAAGAGAAGGAAGGGGAAAAAAAACCCTCAGAATTTCCTTTCTTATTATCCCACTTCTGCAATGCTTTAAACATTCAATATTGGCCTGGCATACTGTTATGACCCCAATGGCAGAGGGTCTCAGGAATAATGCTAAGTCAGTAAATACAGAAAACCAGCTCATAGGGCAGTGGTAACTGGGCTGACCATATAACTAATCCTAGCACCACAAATACCAGCAGCCGGGGAACGTTCCTACGTTGATCCTAGACGTCTCGTGCCAGCCGGAGAGCTAACTACCCCTAGAAGGGAAAAGAAAGACCTTTCTTGCCTCCAGAGGAAATACCCAAAAAAGTTGGATAGAAGCCCCCCACAAATAATAACGGTGAGGTAAGAGGAAAAGACAAACATAAGAATGAGCTAGGAATTTAGCAAAGAGAGGCCCACTAGCTAATAGCAGAATATAGAAAGATAACTTTAAATGGTCAGCAAAAAATCCTATCAAAAATATCCACACTGGAAATTCAAGAACCCCCGAACCGTCTAACGGCCCAGGGGGAGAACACCAGCCCCCTAGAGCTTCCAGCAAGGACAGGAATCACATTTAGTACAAGCTGGACAAAAATGATAGCAAACAAATAACCCAAAAAACAAAGAAGCAAGACTTAGCTTAATTTAGCACGAACCAGGACCAGCAAACAGGAGCAAACAGAATGTGTCTGATAACACCGATGCCAGGCACTGGACTAATGGTTCCAGGAGGTTTATATAGCAACACCCCTGAAGTAACGACCCAGCTGGGTGCAAACAGAGTGAAGGAAATCCCAGAGTCATATCACTAGTAACCACTAGAGGGAGCCAAAAAAGTCTAATTCACAACAGTAAGCCCTCTATAATGGAGCTGAAGAAAGAAGGAACTATTATTATAGGAGGTTAGTGTGAGTGCAAAGTATAGTTGGTATCAGGGTTGGACTGGCCCACCAGAGAACCAGAGAATCTTCCGGTGGGCCCTGGCTTCTCCTTCAGGAGAGTTTATAGTGCAAACCTTGCAGTTGCTATGGGGCTCTTCAGTGGGGGGTGAAGGTGGGCCCTCAGAATAAAATCCTCGGGTGGGCCCAATGTTCTTCAGTCGGACTCTGGTTGGTATATTATGCAGAAGTGGTGGGAGTGTGTGAAGTGAGGCACTATACAGAGGGGATGCTTGGATGGAAGTATTAAAAGGGGGCACAATATAGAAAAGGGCAGCATCAGGGACAATGTGGAGATAAGAAAAGCATTAGCAGAGCACAGTGTTAAAAAGGGGGAACAGAATGGAAAGGGGGCAACATGTGTAGAGTACAGTCTGGTGAGAGAATTGATTGATGATAGCATAGGGGAGACAGTGTGAGGGCACAGTGTTAAGAAGGGCAGTGTGGAAATGGGAAAAGTATAAGGGGAATCAGTGGAGAAAGGACAACATGAATAGGCGATGGTGAAGTGGTTATAGTTCATAAGGGTGGACAGTGTGGCATTATAGTTCATTAGAGTAGACAGTGTGACAGTTATAGTTCAGTTAAAGTGCAAACAGTATTTTGGCCATAGTCCATGAAAGTGAACAGTGTGGAAGTTGTAGTTCATAAGGGAGGATGGTGTGGCAGTTGTATTTCCTAATGGTGTACAGTGTGGTGTGTATAGCTCATGAAAGCAGAAGATCTGAAGGCAATATTTTATAGAAGAGGACAGTGCAGAGGCAATGTATCATAAAAGAGACAGTGTGAGTGTCATATTTTGTGCAAGGCGAACAATGAGTGGAAATTATTCAGAAGGGCTTAAAGAAGTTGTCAACTACTTGGACAACCCCTTCTCATACCCCACACTTGGCCTTGATAAAATATAATAGCTTATACTCACTTCTGGCTCCACTCCAGCAGTGTTGACCCTCATGTTTTGGGGGATCTTGAGCGGTTGTTAGGACTCGTGAGCCTAACATCCAATCAGCGCCGGCGTCACTGGCCCCGCCTTAGGACAAACACTAAGAGAATATCAAGGCAGTAGCAGTTCTCTCATTTCCTCTTGATGTTCGATTTATCCGGAAGCAGAGACAGTGACGCCAGCGCAGATTGGGCGCCAGGCTCATGTACCATAACAACCACATGAGAGCCCCGGGAACGCGAGTGCCGACACCACTGGAACGGCAACAGCACAGGAAGTGAGAATAAGCTTTTCATTTTATTGGCGCAAAATATTTAGATCAAGAAGGGATTGTCCTAATAGTCATGCTAATGACATTGTTATTTTTAACGACACCATATAAGGATGTGCTTCAGAAGATGAGGGAAGTCTTCGGAGACAAGCTGTGGATGTGAAATTCATTGTGGTGTTTTAATTAGATAGAGAAGAAAATAAGGAAAACAACTCCAATCAGCAAAAACATCATCGGTTGCATACCTGGAAGTAAAAGTTTATTTGTGATACTGACTGTATGTAATCAATACTGTGGTTCCTGTATGGACCACAATCTGATGATGGCTGGTAACAACAACTCTCAGTATTTCCTTATCATTGTTAAAAACATACTGGGTTATAGGTTCATGTGATACAAATGTATATGGTGGGATCTGCCCTGACATTGCAATTGATTGCTATACAAACATTGGTTCTATAATTTCATTTACAGACTGTTGATGGTTCTGTTTCAGTATCTTTTTGCTAATGGAGGTTCTAGTGCTGTACTGATGGTGGTGCTAATGCTGTACTCATGTGCTGATGGTTGTGCTGTAATTATGTGCTGGTGGTGGTTTTGGTGATGCATTAATTTACTGATGATGGTTCTTCTGCTTTAAATTTGTACTGATGATTGTTCAGTTGCAGTATTCTTCTACTCATGATTATTCTAGTGCTGTACTCATGTACTGATGATGGTGTACTTATGTTCTAGTGATACTTCTGTTCGTGTATTCATGTATTTATGGTGTCTCTGGTGATGAATTCTTGTACTGATGATAGTTCTGGTACTGTCTTCATATACTGATGGTGGTACAAGTGATATATTCATGTACTTATGTTGGTTTTGGTGCTAAATTTCTGTACTAATGGAGGTTCTGGTGACAAATTAAATGTAAATCAAAATCATCAAAAAGTTAATTTATTTCAGTTCTCCAATACAAAAAGTGAAACCCATATATTAGATAGAGCTATTACAAACAGAGTGATCTATTTCAAGTGTTTATTTCTGTTAATGTTGATAATTAAGGCTTACAGCCAATGAAAACCTAAAAGTCATTATCTTAGTATATTATAATACTTTATAACACCAGCTTGAAAAATGATTTTGAAATCTGAAATGTTGGCCTACTGAAAAGTATGTTCAGTAAATGCATTCAATATTTGGTTGGGGCTCTTTTTGCATCAATTACTGCATCAAGGAAGAGTGGCATGAGGGCGATCAGCCTGTGGCACTGCTGAAGTGTTATTCAAGAACAGGTTGCTTTGATAGCAGCCTTCAGCTCATCTACATTGATGGTGTCTCTCATCTTCCTCTTGACAATACCCCATTTTTTCTCTATGGGGTTAAGGTCAGATGAGTTTGGTGGCCA
The DNA here is from genome assembly GCF_051348905.1 of Ranitomeya variabilis. Taxonomy (NCBI): domain Eukaryota; kingdom Metazoa; phylum Chordata; class Amphibia; order Anura; family Dendrobatidae; genus Ranitomeya; species Ranitomeya variabilis. The sequence goes on along the minus strand of NC_135235.1, from coordinate 56,597,789 downwards.
ATCAAGCACAGTGATACAGTGATGTCAAGTCCTGCTGGAGAATGAAATTAGCATCTTCAAAAAGCTTGCTGGCAGAGGGAAGCATGAAGTGCTCTAAAATTTCCTGATGGACGGCTGTGCTGACTTTGGTCTTGATAAAACATAGTGAACCTACACTAGCAGATGACATGGCTCCCCAAACCATCACTGATTGTGGATACTTCACACTAGATCCCAAGCAGCTTGGATTGTGGCCTCTTCATTCTTCCTCCAGACTCTGGGACCTTGATTTTCAAATGAAATGCAAAATTTACTTTCATCTGAAAACAATACATTGGACCACTGAGCAACAGTCCAGTTCTTTTTCTCCTTAGCTCAGGTAAGACACTTCTGGCGTTGTCTATTAGTCATGAGTGGCTTGACACAAGGAATGCGACAATTGTAGCCCATGTTCTGGATACGTGTGTGTGTGTGTGTGTGTGTGTGTGTGTGATGGGCCTTGAGGCAATGACTCCAGCAGCAGTCCACTCCTTGTGAATCTCCCTCAAATTTTTGAATGGCCTTTTCTTATCAATCCTTTCAAGGCTGCTGTTATCCCGGATGCTTGTGCACTTTTTCTACCACACTTTTTCCTTCCACTCAATTTCCATTAATATGCTTGGATACAGCGCTCTGAACAGCCAGCTTCTTTAGCAATGACCTTTTGTGGCTTATCCTCCTTGTGGAGTGTGTCAATGACTGCCTACTAGATATCTGTCAAGTCAGCAGTCTTCCCCATGATTGTGGAGCCTACTGAAACAGACTAAGGGACCTTTTTAAAAGCTTAAGAAGACTTTGCATGTGTTTTTTGCTAACTATTCTAATTTACTGAGATAATGACTTTTGGGTTTTCATTAGCTGTAAGCCATAGTCATCAACGTTAACAGAAATAAAAAATTTAAATAGATCACTCTGTTTGTAATGACTGTATCTAAGATATGCGTTTCACATTTTGTGTTGAAGAACTGAAATAGATTAACTTTTTGATGATATTCTAATTTAGTGAGAAGCACTTGTAATTGAGAAAGTGGTGATTAATTAATCGCGAAACACGTTGGGTGTCTATTATGTGGTCCAGTGCTTCTAACCATCCTTTTTCACCTGTGATAAGCTAAGCCTTCATTTATATCATGTATATTGCCACTTGGCTATATGGACCTCAATTACTGATAAGACATAGGGCTCCTTTCACTGTAGTACTAGTGACATACTATTCATTATATCTTTCTGCTAGTTATATGACTTGTTATATGTATTTATACAATAGATTATCTTTTTAACCTAGCTATTCCATATTCTCCTCTATTCTATGTCATATTTGGAGTTGGTTATTTCCCTCTGGGATATATTGCACATGATTGTGCATTTTTTTCTGCAAATAGTATGCGACCTGGTTTCTTGTTTCCATATAATTATAGTATAAGGGATCAGTTGATCACAAATTTAAGTTCGCTAAGGGTACTAAAAGAAATGAATAAATACCATAAATGCAAAATGCCAAAAAAATGATGATTTTGCACTTATTTACTGCAGTCTTCTAGTGCTCAGTGGAGAGGGGAGGCATTTCAGTTCTGGCCTCAGGCAGCAGGAATGATAAAAATGATCCTGTCTGGAATACACGTTTCCTTTGTCCATAGGGTTACATTAGCTCAATGAAGTCCAAAAAGCAGAACTTTGACCTCTGTTGGGTCAACATATACAGTATCAATATATTTCAAAATATGAAGTCTGTCACAGATGCCATACTGTGTCATCTACCAGCCATAGACTGTTATAGTAGCTGTTGTGAGATAGTAACAGGACAAGAGGTCGGTTATTATTATTATTATTATTATTATTATTATTATTATTGCGCCATTTATTCCATGGTGCTTTACATGTGAGGAGGGGTATACATAATAAAAACAAGTACAATAATCTTGAACAATACAAGTCACAACTGGTACAGGAAGAGAGAGGATCCTGCCCGCGAGGGCTCACAATCTACAAGGGATGGGTGAGGATGCAGTAGGTGAGGATAGAGCTGGTCGTGCAGCGGTTTGGTCTGGTTTGGTTTGATTACAATATTTCCTCAAAGACCTGAAGCAAACAGAGGTCTTGGCAGAGAACTACAGTGGCAATATATTTGAGAGATTGGTCAAGGACAGGTTAGCATTATAATTTTTTAAGCCCAGCAAAATTACATCTAGCTGGTCACCATTTTGCTGGATTTGTGCAAATTGAATCTCAAAACATCATCTCTAATTATAAATTTTCAATCTTCCTTGAGGTTATTTCACTCATTTTGAATGATTGCCGCACTATGCTAAGAGCACCATGGAACGCTATAGAAATGGTGTCATGACACTGCTGTCGGCTGACCCAGGACCAGGGCCAGGGCCTCCTTCCCTGTTCCTAACACTAGGGAATGCCCAGCTCGCCCTGCTCCACGGGATACTTCAGATGTCGAATTTGTCTGCGGCCTCTGCCCTTGCTTTATCACCAGAGTTAGCCCTCCGTTTGTCCTCTTTCCCCACCCAGGGAAGAGGGGGTGCAACTGTGCACTATAGTACACCAACCCGACAAACAAGGCAACACAGACAAGGGTTAACAGAAAACTCCAGGCATACAAAATATTCACTCACATGCAACAGAGGAATACACCGGGGTGTGAAGGTAGGGGAATAAACCAAAATAGAGAAGGATAAGGAATTACCACACATACAAACCGAACAACAGTCACAGATAACTCCTCCAACTCTCTTTCTCATATGTACTCCTCTCTCACCATTAGCCATGCAGCAAATGCTAGCTCTGACAAGGATTTGCAACAGAGCCAATATTATAATGGGGAAAGGAGTGGCTATCCGAGCTCAGCTGTGAACACAGGGATTTCCAGCATGGCCGATTAACCCCTGTTCTGCTGGAAGAAATAAACACATTTAAAATGATGGAGAAGTGCTTCTTCTCAGTGCTGGAGTAGGAGCAATCAGACGCTGCGGTCTTCCGGCTCCACACTGTCGCGGTAACCCCGGGACACATGGGCCATCATGCTGGTGGCTGCTACCTTTTTTTTTACATGTTTCCTTATACTGTCCCAGTAATAATATGTATTGCAATCCTCACCTCTTGAAATGTCATAGAAAAATATGTTCTTCGGTCACTAAATAAGAAAACATTGCTGCCTATTCAATCTCGTGTGTGATTCCATTTCCTTCTCAGTCTCATGCAAAACGAAACCTCTAAAGTGTTTTTCCTCGAGATATGGATTACTTGCTTTGATAAAACACAGAATTCACATGAACAATTTTACACTTAGTGACCCGTAGTCTCTGGAGAGAAGAAATGTAATTTCTTATTTCTTGTATTCTTGTCGATTTATATGTCAACGTTACGGCTTCCTGTTAAAATGATCTAACAATAGCGCCTGTTGTCCTTCCCTATAGCTATTTTAGATATGTTTATCTCTTAGCCGGGACAGTCACACACCCATGGGAGACGTCTATACAGCAGATTTAATTTATTTTATGCATCTCTATCTTCCAGATACTATAAGCGGCTTCATTTCCAAATGGTCATTCACACACTTTAAATGCTCTCTTGATGTGTTTACAGTCTGTGTTTCTGCCATCAAGAAGAACTTGAGGAATAAAAGCAAGATATTTGTTTGGAGATGAAAGCAGGAGCTTCTTTTTTTGAAGCCTGAACAACAATATTTAAAGACCGTTTGATATGTGGCACACTGCTTATTTTTTTTTCTATCTTTTTATATAAGATTCTTAAAACATAGTTTCGAAAATGTACTTCTTTTTAGAAGTTTCCTCATTTAGTTTTGTATGATTATGTATTCTTGGGCCTTTCCAATTGGATGAGAAGAGGTTTGTAGTTGCACAATTCAGCAATTTCGTAAATAGACAATTTTACTTTTTTAATTTTTGATCAACTAAAATTAAGTACCGTATATTGTTTTCCATTTGTAGATTTTTGTATTTTTTTTTTTTTTTACTATTTTTTATTTTATGCTTTTTTAGGATTATGGGGCAACTATTTTAGCTTTACAACTAGGAGTGGCATGCAATCGTTTTCTCTCCATCCGAGAAAAACAATCTGATTTTTCTGATCAGATTCTGATCAAATTTTGTTCAGAGTGGGATCAGTTTTTCTCGGAGGTTTCTCCAGTCTCTTCATTATGTTAGTTTGTCAAATTCCGATTTTTTCCAAGGACCCATAGACTTTCATTTTTCCCATTTGTTCCCTTTTTTTTGGACCACTAGATCCGAGGAAAAAAATTGGAAATATGTAAAGCCCCATAGAATAATATGGGTACAAGTGCTATCCGTGAAAACCACAGATGGCACTTGCGTGATATAGTTGGCTGTGTGCATGAGCCCATAAAGCAGGCAGTGACCAACCAACCTGTTGCGGTGGGGATTGCGGCACTTAGTTTAAATCAGTCTGGAGAATTTAGACGGGTCTGGAGGGGAATGTACAGTGGGGAAAATAAGTATTTGATACACTTACGATTTTGCAAGTTTTCCCACCTACAAAGGTTCCTGTACCAAATATTAAGTTCTATTTTTCTATTGCATCTATTACTAATTTCATGCAATTTAATCATTGAAAAATCCTACAATGTGATTTTCCGTTTTTTGTTTTTAGATTCTGTCTCTCACGGGGGAAGTGTACCTACGATAAAAATTACAGACCTCTCCATTCTTTGTGGGTGGGAAAAATTGCAAAATCGGCAGTGTATCAAATACTTATTTTCCCCACTGTGTGTGACTGGTGCAGACAATCACTGGCCAGTGAACATCCGTGCCTGGCCAGAACAAAATGTATATAGGCAGATTTGATTGGCTGCAGCCAGTCACTGCTTTCATCGGTAACGTTGATGCAATACTGCCGCAATACTGCTGACATACTGAACCATTTAATCTGTAATACATCCATATTACGGATGTCTGTCAATGTGTTTTTGTAAAACAGAGATTGACTCAGACAATAATTCAGTTTTTTTGCTCTTGCTCTAATTCATTACAATAAAAATAGCCCTGAAATCACAGAACAATATAACAGTGTGCTGAACTAGAATTATTGCTGGGAGATTATAGTTCCTGGCCTGACATTACAGCTCCCTGCAACCTTTCTATCTGTGTCAGCAATGTGGTGCATTTGCCAAAGACAGCGCGATGAGTTACTGCCTTTATATTTTTACAGAGGACGCGAGGTCAAGATAAAATTACCATAAATGCAGTCACATTTTTATTTATATGAATTCATTTTACCAATCGCTATTATTTGTGGACATAGTTTATAGAAGGACTTTTCCCAGTCTGTAATAATATGATTTTTCTTTGGGAAATTACTTTTGGATTTTTTTGATGATTTTTAATTAGGGCATATAGCAGTATAGGGTTTTTTATTTAGCTCTCTTTTTCCGTTTTACTAGCTAAAAAACAACGGCTTCATTGGCATTTGTTCTATGTGCCAGACTTCTAGATGCAACGTGATGGACGGAATTTAAAGAAACAAACATGGTTTCCATATGAATAAATTACAGTGTTCCGGGCATGCGACCTTGACACGGAACCAGGCAAGTTGCAGGTGATTGCATTTTCAATCCAATGCTGCACATGACTGAATAATAGGAAGGGCGAAAAGGGCAATGGCCTGGGGTAGTAAAAAAACAAGCTTGTTAAAATACCTATGACTACAATGGTTGGGGACAATTCAGCTGAAATTATTACATATTATATTGCTGGTGATGTTTCTTTCCTTACTTCGCCTCTTGTTACAAGATAATCAGCTTAGGAAAAAACCCTTTTGTTTTACTCTTGCCTGACGAACTGGTCATCAATCTTGCGCCAATCATTTCTGCATATTTAATGGGAATTTGTCACCATTTTTTTGCTGCCTAGTCTGAGAGCAGCATAATGTAGAGCGAGACTCTGATTCCAGTGATGTGTCACTTACTGGGCTGCTTGCTGCAATTTCGATAAAATCACTGTTTTAGCATTATCAGGAGATTATCACTAGAGGACTAGTAAACCTGCCACCATGTAGTCCTCCATATTCATGTGTAGAACCCCACCCACACCACTGATTGACAGCTTTCTACCTATGCATGGTGTACACAGAAAGTTGTCAATCAGTGGTGTGGGCGGGATTATACAGAGCTCAGCATTCAGAGAACTGCTAGATCTATACCAGATAAAATAGTGATGTTATCAAAACTGTAGCAATCAGCTCAGGAAGTCACACATAGCTGGATCAGGGTCTTCGTCTCTACATCATGCTGCTCTCAGATGGCACAGCAAAAACCTGGTGGCATATTCCTTTTAAAATGAAAAACAGAGTTAATTAAAAACAAATTAGAAAATGGACAGGTGGCCTCCAACAAATATTTAGCCCAAGGATCCCACCAGCCTTGATGCAGCTGTACTGTTGCACAGCATTATACTTAAAGGGAACCTGTCTTATAAAATAACGCTATTAACCTGCAGGTATGGGATTAATCTGCAGGATAATTGTCACAGTTCAGTGGCCACATTGCGAGTCCTACTGTCTCCCGGCAGTATTCATCTTCCAGTCACAGGGGAGGTGCCAGCGTGGGTTCAGTCACCACTCTGTGTATAGGGAGCAGTGACTGTAACTGCGCTCCTCCGGCACTGACAGCATCTCAGCATTAGGGTTAATTGTCAGTCATTGCCGGGGGCGCAGTTACAGCCATTGCTCTCTTTAAGCTCAGCGGTAACTGAAACCGTGTCGGCTCCACCCCATGACTGGAACCTGAACGCTGTTGGTGTGAATAAAGTTAATTTCCACCCGGCAGCGCAACTTCATTAGCCTGCAGATTAACCCCATATAATAGAGTTAGTTTACATGACAGGTTCCCTTTAATGGGCAGCAGTACCTCCTCTTCATATCATTGTAATTATGATTTGCATATTCCATTTAAGGGATATTCTCAAATGTGGAAGTTATAGGGAATAACTTCCCAATCCTTGGGAGTGTGACCGCTAAGATCCCCACCAGTCCTGTGAACAGTGTCTCTAGAGAGCCCCATGTGAGTGAAACAGCGGTCAATCATGTGCATATCCGCTCCAATTATTCTTACTGGGAATGCCGAAGACCAGCAGAGCGCAGCACGCAGCTATCTCAGGCGGTACGCCTAAGAATAAATGGATGACAAATGCTCACGATTGACTATCGTTCCATTGATTCTTGGGATCGATGGGGGTTGCAGCAGTTTGATCCCTAGCAATGGAGATGTTGTCCCTATCCCCCAGATAGAGAATAAGCTTGGACTTCTTTAACTATTCTTTGGAAAGGCTCTTTGATAGGGAGCCGACACAGTATGAACATCGAAAGTTATTAGTTTATTAACTTACGGTAATTTCTATCATTAGAAAAAACAATTCCAAAGATTTTGATACATAAAATAATTTCTTTAAAAAAAAAAAAATTCTTGGTTAAAAGTTAGAGGAGCAATCAGCTGATTACAGTGATTCTGACTTCAAAAACGCTCAATAATCACTTGTTACCATCAAGTGAAGATGAAACCAGTAGGACATTTCCATTTCTGCGGCCTCTGTGATAGTAGTACTTAGCTCGGGCTTAAAAGGGTCCTCTGGGAAAAGAAAAAAAATCACTAAAGGAGATGTCCTTATTAATTACATGTCTAAATACTATTTCTAATTTTTACATTAAAATTTACATTACTAAAAACTTTTCACTAGTAAATCACAATTGTTTTATCTAGGGACGTAATCACTATAGTATTAACATTGCCGCCTTGTTCCACCTGTCCTTTACCAATAAATTACATAGCCATTTATAGACCCAGCCATTTTTTCAACATCATTATAACTTAGCTGAGCCGTCAATTTTCCCGGGCGGCAATGTAAAAAGATTAACAGTGTTGGCTTTGTTCTATTCTGGAAATCTATATTCACTTGTGTTACCACTTCATCCTCTTTTATTCTCTGCTTCTTAAGAATATATATAGAATATGCTTTATATTTAGATTAGAGCTAGCGGGGTATTTTCATGAGCCATGGTAATTACATTTATGAGAGTCCTTAAATTTCCATCTTTATTTGGTTTTTACTACCAGCCTTGGTCAGATTCTTGACTGCACCAATAGAAATACAATGAGGGCTATAAAGCAAGAGGTGATATGTGCTTAGTATAGGACGTACACGGCTTTATGCTCTGATCAGCAGTTTCTTTAGCTAGTATATTAAAGACGACATGAAGCCCCTGCTGTGCTCACTCATTCGATGATGAGTTTTTCATAACAAACTTGTATTATATTATTTTTATGTATACTATAGTTTTATATTATTTTTATGCATTTTTTGTTTTTTTAAATACAACACCGGAATAAAATGCAACACATAACTGGAGGTTGTAAAAGAGTCAATCTCTTGCAAATTGAACTTTTTGTTATAGTTGGAAGGGACCTCTAGGGTCATCTTCTCCAACCCCCCACTCAATGCAAGATTCAATAAACCATCTCAGACAGATGTCTGTCCAGCCTCTGTTTGAAGACTTCCATTGAAGGAGAACTCATCACCTCTTGTGGCAGCCTGTTCCACTCATTAATGACCCTCCCTGTCAAAAAGTTTTTTTTCCAATATGTAATCTGTATCTTCTCCCTCTCAGTTTCATCCCATTGCTTCTCATGTTTCCATGTGCAAATGAGAATAAGGCTGATCCCTCTACACTGTGACAGCCCTTCAGATATTTGTAGACAGCTATTAAATCTCCTCTTAGCCTTCTTTTTCACAAGCTAAACATTCCGAGATCCTTTAACAGTTCTTCAAAGGACATACCTTGCAGTCAGCTCATCATTCTGGTAGCTCTTCTCTGAACTTGCTCCAGTTCTTCATTGTTTTTTTTTAAATGTGGCACCCAGAACTGGACACAGTATTCCAGATGAGGCCTGACCAAGGATGAGTAGAGGGATAATTACTTCATGTGATCTAGACTATATGCTTCTCTTAATACATCCTAAAACTGTATTTGCCTTTTTGCTGCTGCATCACATTGTTCACTCATGTGCTCTATTAGTCTACGCAGGTGTTTTTCACACATGCTGTTGCTTAGTTCTGTTTCCATATTCTGCTGACAAGAAACACCTGAAAGGCACTGAATGCGTAAAATTACCACTTCGTATACAAAAAGGTACAAGCATTTTTATGGGCACTGGCACCGTGAGTAGTAATCTTGGAAGGCATCACTATTTATCAAAGCACATGATAGTAAATATTTAAAGAGTTTAAAGTATGAAAGATATTGACTGGGCATACCTTGCTGATCAATCCCGCAACTATCCTCCGCTGAGCCTCGACTGAATGAAGCAGAGGTTAAGCATGCTCACTTTCACTCCAAGAAATTTGGAAATTGCATGCTCGACTTCCACTCCTTTTGGTAGGGGCTCTGCAATGACTTGTCCTCGGGATCAGTTGCGGTCATTTCAATCAGACCCACAACAATTATGAGGATGAATAGAGGATAACTTTCTTACTGGGTACAAACTTAAGAAAGAGAGAACTAAGAATATTTATTTATTGGGAGGGACAATTCATAATAGCAGCTGACTAAGGGTCCGTTGACACTGTCTGACCTGGGGAACTATATGACTGGCTATCAGCTACTTATTTGCTGATTGGCAGTTGTTTAATATCCTGTTGGCAGCACAACCTGGCTTCAGATATTCACTAAATGATCTGAGCGCACGTAAGCTGCTTTTGTTCTCGGCAGCACTAGTTCGGTTTACACAAGACGAGAACTATGATATTTTTGTGACACTAAAGATCATTTCACCCAACAAATCAGCATTTGTTAGTTGGGTGATTGGCAGTCTGCTTACACGGCAACATTATCGTGAATGAAATTATTTTGATAAGGTTAAAATATAATAAGCAAGATAACACAAAAAGATAAGAAAATGAGCATGTGCTAATAGGCGGAACCAAAACTGTTCATATGGAAATCATTTTTCTTTGTTCTTATGATGGTCTTACCCAGACGGAGAAAAATGAAAGTGCAATCTGCATTCAGAGAACATTGACTTGTGTGACTAGTATATACATTTTGTATTTGAGTTTTCTTACACTTCTGTATGATTCAGTAACTGTATGGAGGAACTATTAAGTCACTGTACAATGTTATTAATCAGCCTCTTTATGTTGGTTGCTTCAGTTCTTTATACCTTTTTCATGTGGATACCTCACAGCAATATTATTCAGCCATTGTACTGTCATAATATTTGGTCCCTGTATGGTGCCATTGTGTGGACACTAATACTATTTAGAAGTAGTGTTAGTTTAGCGCTTTATGACAGCGTGTATTCTTTGACTGTGTTATGGTATTTGTTTGTTACTGCATTAGTGGTTTTATTCAGTCACTGACTTTTTCATAGAGTTATTGTAAGTTAGTATTATTCGGTCATTTTCTCAAGAAAGTATTTAGACACTGTCTGGTAGTATTATTCAGTTTTTGTTTTATAAAGTTTTATTTTTACATTTCATGTTGTACCATTTAATCTTTTAGTTACTGTTTATTCAGTTTGACAGAGTTTCCATTTAGTTAGTAGTTTGTTTTTTTCCCCCCGGAGAGGCACAGAAATGATGGAAGTAGTATGGATGCCATAGTTTTCTCTGTGATCATTGACATTCATCCAGCTCAGTTGTTGTTATTTGTAATGGTGAAGAAAATGCTATGTGTTGCGATTACTCTTTCAAAATTATTTTTATTAGGGGATTTTTAAAATATAGGGGATAATGGGTTAGGAAATTAATGAAGGGAAAGGAAGGAATCCAAACAAAGGAAAAGAGGAAAGGGGTTAGGGAGGAAGAGGAGAGCTCAGATGATCCGGTAACAAGGTCTGGGAACCAACAAGACAAAATTCCCACGGACCTCATATTTGAAAAGGGGGAAAAAGTTCAGCCAACTCTGCATTTGAGTCCTGTAAAATAACCTATAAGACAAAAGTTAGTCAGAAGACATCAATAATGATCAAAGATACTATAATAATCTTCTTAGAAGCCCATTAAATTCTGTAATCCAGGGTTACATCTCTGCTTCATGCTCATCCGATGTAGGTGTCTTTTCCTTCCCTGAAATGTTATGTTCCTTTAGAAATTTCTGGCCTACTGTTGGATCTTGAATTACATATGTTTCTTTATTGATGAAAACGATTAATTTTGTAGGAAAACCCCATTTATATGGGGATGTTCTTATGTCTTAGGATTGTAAATAATCTTTAGTATGGAAAAAATGGAGTCGTATGATGACTTCTCTCGGGATTTCTCTTGGTAGGAACTTGGGTTTCTGGAGCCTGTGGGCTCTGTCAATTGTCAAGTCCAAATTAGTAGACGATGGGAGGGTTTTGTGGAGTAGATCCTTAATATACGGGATAAGATCTGAAGGGGAGACACTTTCTGGTATTCCTCTAAATACCACCTATAGCGATATTCTTGATTAGTAAGTTTAGCTCTTAGAAATTTTACTTCATCTTTAAGAGTTCTATAATCTTTTTTCCAGAGAGTTTTGTTTTAAGGAAACAGCATCCACTTTGTTATCAGTAGCAATTATTTTTTGGTTCATTTCTTCAAATGAAATTTGCAGGTTATCAAACCGTTTATTAATATTAATGTCCAGTTGTTGGATTGAAGAGGTGAATAATTCAGATTATTGATATGGCTCATCAGCTTGCTGTAGAAGTTTGTCAAAATGGTAAATGACAACTGCTGCGGTTTTTCATCAGTTGTGGCACAAAAAAATGATATGTATGTCCTTATTGAACGTTATAGGTACAAGTGGATCAGGCAAAGTTAGAATTTGCCTATCCTTATGTTTTCTCCTGTGAAATTCGATTCTCGGAGAAGTTATTCTTTCCAGAACATAGCAAACATATTATGTAAAGTAAGGAAAGTCCTTATGCTCTCCTCACCAATCTCCATTTCATCCTCTTCTCTCCTCACCAGTACCTGGCCAGTCTTCGTTGCATCTTCTGATCCCAGCTGCTCACGCTGAAATCCCTGGACCTCTCATAACTGATCTGAGGCTTCTTTCTCTACTGAAGCCTGGGAGGGTTCAATGCAAGTTAGGGAAAGGATGTCATGACATTCACCATTACTACGCATGTGTAAGTGCGGAACTGTCCCGAGTGCTCATGGCAGAGATGAGAAGATTCGATGAGAACGAGGTGGTGATGGTGAGGATTAAGGTTCATGAAGAGATGAACTGTAAACTTTGTATAAGTATTTTTTTTTTTTTTTTGTAAACCTTTGGATGGCCCTTTATATTTTTTCCTGCATCTAAGTGGAAGAAATTTATAGACAATTCAGCTTTTTGGAGAATAAGGATTTTTGGAAATTTCGAGTAAAATTTAATTCCACTTGAATTTCTTGGCTCATAGCTAGCATGTGGGTATAATTCATAAGTCATTGCATGGTAGTATTATTCAGTCACTGTTTAAGGGATGTAGCTTGAAGTAGAATAAATATAATATTATCTATAAATTCATTCTGTATGTTATACGAAGGAGGAAAATTATTTTTCAGTCGGGAGAAGGTGGAGTTCACAAAGTAGGTTCCCATAGATTTTAACATTCTAGCAATTCCCAGGGTAAGTCAGTACACCAGTTCATTGTGTGAAATCTAGTCAGAAGTTTACAGTACTTCTTTACTGCTATAAATAAGGAAAGAAAACAAATTGAAGCTGAAGATGGCCAGTTATTGATTACTATGTTAACCTTTTGCATGTGCATGTTTAATGTATAATTTACAGTGAACAATAGTTTGTGAAAATTTTCCTGACCATTCAAGATGTTATGCGCTCATCAGCACATGGAGTAAATCACGGTAGACAACTCAGAGAGGTGCTCTCTAGGAACAGATCAATGTGATGCATTTTATGTACTTCTACTCATCTCCACATCCTCAGAGAATCATCTTAAACACTATCCTCTGAGGATACTAGTATCTGTTATCCTCCAGTCTAAGAATAGATTAGGTCCGGAAATCACTGAGAATCACGCAGGAAAATCTTGTTTTACTTCTCTAACTACAAGTCCTCCTTTTTATCTCCTTAACGGAAGTTATTGTGTTAATTTATTAATTCAAATGTTGTTTTTTTTAAAAATATAACTATTAATTCCGACTACTCAATTATACTTAGTGCTTTAGATTTTTATCCTAAGGCTAGGATCACACAATGTCATGATCCGCGTCGGAGTTTGCTTTGTTTCTCCTACTCTGGCCTGGTCATGGTGGGGTTAACTATTTATGCCTTTCTTTGATTTTGGAGTGGCTATTTCTTGGTGCTCTTGCTGGCAGCTTGTGTCAGTGATAGTTTTGGGCTTGCTGGGACTGCTAACCTGTGAAACCCCAGTGTTCCTTTTGCCTCTGACCTCCCTTACCTGTACCTGACCTGTCTCCTGTACCTGACCTAGTGTGACTCTGGTGTGTATCCCCTCCGTTTGTGACTCGGCTAAAACTCTGACTTCATCTTTTCTTTTCCGTCTTTGTTACCACACGTCTGTCTGGCTTTTTGACCTTTTGGCTTACTCTTACTCCATTCTTTGTCTCACGTCTCTGGTACCTTTGCTCCTGGCTGGTTCTGACCTTCGGCTTGCATTTTGACCACGAGTTCTGTTTTCCCCTTTAAACTATACGCTTACCGACAGTTACTGACTTGGCTCGTTTTGACCACTCTCTTTCACCACCTGGTGGCACAGTGCAGCGTGCACTGGGCTGCAGTGCGGCAAGTGTGACCTCTTTTTCTCTCACCCACTCTCCCTTGTGGAGTCTGCACATACCTGCATTGCTGCAGCGTGACACACAACAGTATTTTCAATCAGCTGAGAAAATTGTTCCGATTATGCTAATCACTTTCTGATCGGAGTTTGATCGGAGTCTGATCCAATTTTCTCAGATGTATAAAAAAAATTCTCCATCTTCTCCATTGTGTGAGTCAGTGAAAATCCGATTGTGGTCTGATTTCCTCCTCAGACTCATTGACTTGAGTGGCAGAGTGCGATCCGATTTACAGATGCAAATTGTGCATGCTGTGATTTTTTTTCCTTGGGCAGACTCGGTCCGAGAAAAAAATTTGATACGTGCACGGTCCCATAGAATAGTGCGATCTGGTGTTTTGTCGACTCGCACTTGGACTCAAAGCATGCTAGTCAGCACCTGCTCTTATAATGAGGCTCCTTTGTGCTTTTAGTAAGGAAATGTTTCGCCAGAAAATAAGCTGTTGTTTAAATCAGGTTTTTATGTTAAAAGTTCTAAAAATAAATAAAGTTAAAAAAAGTCTGCATTTTTTTTATTACATTTCACATATCCCTATATTCTAGATAAAGTCTTTTTTTCAAAATATATATTCTGTATAAGAAAAAAATCGGAAATCTTGCAATTTTTCACACTGATCATTAGTCCTTATATTTGACACTTACTTCCTGCTCTGCACAGAAAACGCTTTTACCAGTCTCATTATCATTAGACAAATTCACTATTACAGGCAACACCTCTAAATATATTAGATAACACAGAATCCACCATTTATTATAGGTGATATTAACATCTCACTCCCTTCCCAACTCCCGTCACAATGACCTTTGCCTTGATTAGATGCTAAATTTATAGTGTGAAAAGTGTAAGATTTTGGAGTTTTTTCTAGCATTGCTACAATATTAGTGACAAAAAAGGTAATTATCTGATGAAATATGAACTTTAATTACCGTACATTAACAAATATTAAATAAAGAAATTTTGCACTAGGTGTTTAAAAACAATCATGTCATATTGTTTTCTACAGCTATAGGGGGCCATTATACTGAGTGTGGGGGGATATAGGGAGTCATCATACCGTGTGAGGGGACAAAATACTGTGTGGGGGCTATGCAGAGACATCTTTCTGTGTGGGGCGCTAAGAAGAGACATAATGTGCGGTGAGCATTTTTATGTGACTGTGGGGGCCATTCTATTATGTAGGAGGCTATGATAGGGCCATCATACTGTGTGAGGGGCTGTGGAGGGACATTATACTATTGTGAGACTGTGGGAGCTATCATACTGTGTGGGTTGGCTGTGGAGTGGCATTATACAGTGTGGTGGACATTATTCTGTATGGGGATGTGTAGGGGGACATCATACTGTATATACAAGGAGCTGTAGGGCCCGTTATATTGTGTGAGTGTCCATCCTACTGTGTGTATAGATCTGGGGAGGAGGTGCCATCATACTCAATATACGGAGCTGTGGGTGCCATCATACTGTGTAGGAGAGTTGTTGAGGCTGTATACTGTGTGGGGACATAATATATGTGTGGGGCTGTTGGAATATCATACTGTAGAGGGGATAACTGGTGTGGAGGAATTGTGGGGGCATAATACTGTGTTGAGGGCACTCTGTGGGTACCATACTTTGCTGGGGCCACTGTAGTGTCATTATACTGGGCATGTGGAGAGTATTGTGGGAAAATCATACAGTGAGTAGTAAATATTTTTGTTGGCATCATATATTATGGGTGCCATGATTGTAGTATCATAAGAACACTAAGGGTCTTCTGTATGGACAGAATGACTCTCCCACTCCCTGCTTAAAATTTGGCGCTTATGAGCCATGATCGCACCTACTAAGCTGGCTATGTTTTGTGCAGGAAGAAGAGGGGCCCAATTAGAACTTTTGCTATGGGGCCCCATAACTTTTATGTGTGCCTCTGCTGTGACATGTAAAATAGAAATAATTACAACCTAAATAATCTACGCAAGCTCTGCCAACATTATAAAAAAACAATTAAACATCAACATGTTTTTCACGGATGGTGCAAAAAAAGTCTATTCAGGAGTTATTACACTGTTGGCAACCGAGATGAATAAATTTAAAGAGGTTGAAAACTGTCAGAGTTCTGTGTACTATAATCATGCCTGTGTTAAAAAATAATAAGAACAGAGAGATCCAAAACTGTGTCTCCGCTGCTGCTGCAGTGATTGTGATTGTTTACCAACAGCAGCGCTGCAGCCGATCACCGGACTCAGCGGTTCTGGCACAAACATTTGTATCTAGTAATGATTCTATGCTTCCAGGACGATGCATTTACTTTTATGTAGGGACAGTAGGATACAATATCCAGTCCTACTGCAACTGCATATATCATACACCATCTGGACAAATGTAACAGCTCTCACCTTCTAATTATTGAATCAGGTGTTTCGTTCAGTTCCATTGCCCCGGTGTATAAAATCCAGCCCATCACCATGTAGTCTGTAGACTCTGTGAAAGTGTAGCTTGATCTAAAGAGCTCACTGAGTTTGAGCACATTGCTGTAGTAGGATGCCACAGTTTCAACAGGTCAGTTCGTGCAGACGACACAGCAGGATCGCCGAGTGCAGAGGCACAATGCCAACACCCTGCTGGCACAATAACTACATAGTTACAAACCTCTATTGGTATTAGCATCAGCAGAAAAACAGTGCACCAGGAAATTCATGGCATGGTTTTCTATGGTCGAGCAGCTCCATCCTAGCCTAATATCACCAAGCACGATAACAACTGTTGGATGAAGAGGTGTAAAGTCACTGGCACTTGACTTTTGAGCAGTGGAAACATATTTTTTTAGAGTTATGCTCATACTTTTTGTTATCTGGCATCTCATGGACAAGTCTGGGTTTGGTGAATGCTAGGAGGACATTACCTGCCTGACTGTTTTGTGTCATCTGTAAATTTTGATTTCTTAATAACTTTATGTGCTTGTTTTTCGATGCCTAGACCCCTTAGTTCCAATGCACAAATCAAGGTCCATAAATTTACGATTTGGTGGGTTTAGTGTGTAAGAACATGACCGGCCAGAGTGAGCCCTGATCTCAACCTATTCAAGCATTTTTAGGATGACTAAAGCAAAGATTGCGTGCCAGGACTCTCATTAGCGTCTGATCTCACAAATGCTCTTCTGAATGAATGGGTAAAAATTCCAAGACACCTCCAAAATCTTGTACAAAGCCTTCCCAGATGAGTGAAAGCTGCAATAGCTTCAAAGGTGGAAGGAATCCGTATTAATATTCATGAGTTTTTCATTTGGATGTCATAAAAGATCCTGTAGGTGTAATATGTAGGTCCCAATACTTTTGACCATGTAGTGTACCTGCAGACCACCTTCTAATTTTGTTCAGTGTCTATTTGTTCTCCAAACTTTTAATGGTAATAGGGAGTAGCACAACATTGTAATAATGGAAAAAGTATGGGAGCAGGTGCTCAAGTATGGCTAGGATTGTTGCTTTTCAGCGCTGATGGCTTTGATGGGCTGCATGGAGTTCATGTGGGTTTCCTCTGGATACTATGGTGTCGCCATCTACTTCTGAAGTGCCTGTTTATCTGAGTTGGTGTTTTTGGGTGAATATCTTGAAAACAGTTGGTTCTAGAGAGGTGAAAATTGGTCTTAGACATTCGTAAGTGCCTGATTTATCTATATATATGCCAAATTTGTTGCAAATTGGTTTAGTTGTTTCGCCGTAAATTAATATTTGCTTTCGTTTTCATTTATTTGAGACTATTTTGAAAAAAGGTAGGTCCGAGAGAGCTGAAACCTGGTGTAAAACTTTCCAAAGTACCTGATTTGCTTACGGTATGTGGCAAATTTGGGGCAAATTAGTCCAGTCAATGAAGATAGATCTGACCTACATACCAAATTTAGGGCAGATTAATCCAGTTGTTTGACCATAAATTTATATTTGTTTTTCTGTTCCCTTTTTTTGGAGAATATCTCACGCGAGCGGTAGGTCATTGAGAGCTGAAATGTGGTCTAAAACCTTCCAAAGTGCTTAATTTACCTATATGCTAACTTTTGGGGCAGATTGGTCTTGTTTGTCTGTAAATTAATATTTGCATTTGCATTCCTTTTCCAGGACATCCCCCTGACAGCACATTGGAGGACGTCCACCTCCTCCTTGCAGGGACAGGAAAAACAACACGAGAGGTTAAAAGGTCCCACTCTGCCCCCTTTCCTTTAGTGTTTTTCCTGTCCCTGCATGGAGGGACACACGAGAGAAGGCAGCGCTGTGCAGCGAGGAAACTCACCAGTCCGGAGGGCTCGGGGGATCGTGCGGCTAGGCCAATATCCTTCCCCCTCAAGATTAGCCTGAGGCAGAAACTTCCCTGTGGGGAGTCCCTCTGCCCAGAAACCAGACGAGCGGACGGGCTCCTGCGTTGAACCGCTTCCTCCCGGGGGGGCTCTCGGTTCAGGCGCCAGGTGAGAAGAGGCGCCGCATGGAGAATCCGGCGCCAGCAGCAGAGTGCAGTGTGTGTTCCACAGCGTGGAACGCGGAAGTAAGAAATCATATACCTAAGGGAGCTTCCGGTGTCATCACAGGGTAAGGTGATGTCATATCTGGGGGGAATGCGGCATCTCGGCGTGTGTTCCACCTCTCGGCAGTGCGCGTCGTTAAAGGCGCAAAACCCAGAGTTGCCACAGATGTTCATCCAGCGTTCCTTCCTGTGTGAAGGAAGGTGGAGGCACCAGATTTGAAGCCCTGTAAGGTATCTCGGCTGCAGGACACAGGATTATCGTGGGGTCCGTGCTAGCCAAGCTGCTACAAATGCCGGAAACTAAGGGTGAGTTCAGCAGAAGCTGCTATATCCCTTATTTTGACTGAGAGATCACATATTTATCCTATGCATCTCTCAACAGAAAATATGGAGGTCAGAAATGAGGAGACAGGGGTAAGTGCACAGTGCGCAGAGTACATACATATGCCCGCACACACACTGAGCAGTTCTTATTCTTATCTTAGGATAAAGAGGCCACTCAGTCTCCCCTCCCTCAGACAAAAAAGTCTGGCAAAGTGTTGTCAAAATCTAAGAGATGCTCCATATGTAATATGAAGCTTCCAGAAGCATACAAGAAAGCTCTCTGCAGCTCCTGTATTACTAGGATTGTCAGAGATGAACAACCAGCAATGTTATCGGAGATGAGGAGTCTAATCTGGGAGGAGGTCCAAAATTCTTTGGCCTCAATGTCTCAACGGGATTTGTCCAGTCCGTGCCTGGCTCGTAAGAGACCAAGAAGTGATCCAGACCAGGAGGATCGGGATGATTCCTCAGAAGCAGAATCGGAATTTAGAGATTCAGACCAGGAAGAAGGAGAGTTGCCGCTGGAAGAGCAGGAGCAAGGAAGAAAGTATTACTTTCCAGTGGAAGACACAGAAGAGTTGGTTCAAGCAGTAAGAAGTACTATGCAGATAAAGGAAGAACCACGTCCAAGATCTAGACAAGATCAGATGTTTGGAGGTCTCACGTATCAGGAACAAACAGTGTTCCCAGTGAGTGAACACATTCATCGGATGATATCACAGGAATGGAAAGATGCGGAACGTAGATTGGTGATGTCCCGAGAGTAGTGTTGAGCGATACCTTCCGATACTTGAAAGTATCGGTATCGGATAGTATCGGCCGATACCCGAAAAATATTGAATATCGCCGATACCGATACCCGATACCAATACAAGTCAATGGGACTCAAGTATCGGAAGGTATCCTGGATGGTTCCCAGGGTCTGAAGGAGAGGAAACCCTCCTTCAGGCCCTGGGATCCATATTCATGTAAAAAATAAAGAATTAAAATAAAAAATATGGATATACTCCCCCCTCCGGCGGCCCCTGGACCTTACCGCTGTTAACCGGCAGCCTCCGTTCCTAAGAATGAGGAGTTTAGGACCTTAGATGACGTCGCGGCTGACGTCGCGGCTTGTGATTGGTCGCGTGACCGCTCATGTGACCGCTCACGCGACCAATCACAAGCCGCGACGTCATCGCAGGTCCTAAACTCCTCATTCTTAGGAACGGAGGCTGCCGGTTAACAGCGGTAAGGTCCAGGGGCCGCCTGACGGGTGAGTATATCCATATTTTTTATTTTAATTCTTTATTTTTTACATGAATATGGATCCCAGGGCCTGAAGGAGGGTTTCCTCTCCTTCAGACCCTGGGAACCACACACTGGGAACTTCCGATTCCGATTTCCGATATCACAAAAATATCGGAACTCTGTATCAAAATTCCGATACCGCAAGTATCGGCCGATACCCGATACTTGCGGTATCGGAATGCTCAACACTACCTGAGAGTTTAAAAACCGTCTTCCATTTGATCCAGAAGAGATCAAGACATGGGAAGAAATTCCTAAAGTAGATGTTCTCATAGCCAAGGTGGCAAAAAAGACATCCATACCTTTTGAGGATTCATCTAGCCTCAAGGATGCAATGGACCGCAAGGCAGATATCCTTTTACGTCGAGCCTGGGAGACCTAAGCAGCTTTAATAAAGACTAACATCGCAGCCACGTCAGTAGCAAGATCCATGTTCCTGTGGATGGAACAATTGGAAGAACATTTAATTAATAAAACCCCGCGGGCAGATATAATTGCTTCCCTGCCTATCATAAAGTTCGCCACAGCCTTCATGGCGGACACTTCAGCTGAGTGTGTTAGATTTGCAGCTAGAAATAGCTCCTTGTCTAATGCAACCCGAAGGGCTATTTGGCTTAGATCTTGGTCGGGGATAATGCATCTAAAAATAAGTTGTGTGCCATTCCATTCACAGGCTCCAGGATATTCGGTCAGGCTTTAGATGACATTTTAGAATCGGCATCAGATAGTAAAAAAGGGTTCCCCGAGGATAAACCTAGGAAATTCCAGCCCTTTCGGAAAAGACCACTTCCTCCCCCTCCCCCCGCAGTCAAGTGGAGTATAGAGAACAATGGAGATCAAGCAGAGGGACCGTTAAGGGTTCCTACGCTCAAAACAAAAGGGGAAGGAGTTCTCTTTTTGGGTCAAGCTATAGACCTAGGAGACAATGACACCATAGGTATAGGTGGGAGACTAAGCCTCTTTCTAAAACACTGGGGTCGGATCTCAGACAACAGTTATGTCCTCAAGATAATTTCAGAGGGTTACAGAATAGAGCTGATATCCCGCGTACCACAAAGGTGTATCGCACCAACAGTGGTAGATCCAAACTCCCCAATGTTCACAGAGCTGCAAGATCTATTCAGTTCCGGGGTCATAGTTCGGGTTCCCTCTTCAGAAATAGGCACAGGTCACTATTCTTCTCTTTTTTCGATTCCAAAGTCGTCAGGAGGAACCCGTACAATAATAAATTTAAAACCTCTGAATGTATACGTCAGATACAAAAGATTCAGAATGGAGTCAATCAGGTCTACCATTCACCTTATAAGCAAGGATTCGGTGATGTGCACTCTTGATCTGAAGAGTGCGTATTATCAGGTTCCGATACATCCCTCATCTCAGGAGCTGCTGAGATTCTCGGTGAGATTCCCGGACCAGACCTGCCACTTTCAATTTCAATGCCTCCCATTTGGTCTAGGTTCGGCCCCAAGAATTTTCACGAAATTGGTAGCAGAAGTGGTGGCTTTCCTAAGAAACCAAGGAATAACAATAATTCCATACTTGGACGATTTTCTCGTCATAGCACGAACAAAGGACATTCTGCTGCAGCACAGAGATCGGGTCATAGCAGTATTGGAACAACTAGGATGGGTGGTAAACCGGAAAAAGTCGCATCTAAGGCCCGAATCCCGGAAAATATTTCTGGGAGTACTCTTGGATTCTACAATCAGACAATCCTTCTTGCCAAAGGACAAACGGATCTCAATAAAGAAGATGATTTTAGAGTTCCTAAAAAGTCCAGTGATGATAAGATCTGCCATGAAGATTTTGGGGAAGATGACAGCTTGCATCCCTTGTGTCAGATGGGCTCAGGCTCACTCAAGACCATTACAAGAACAAGTCCTCATGGTATGGGACCGTTGTCGTTCGTCATTAGACAGAAAGCTACAGCTATCAACGAAGGTAAGAAGGTCGCTACGATGGTGGACTCAAGACTGCAACCTAACTATGGGTGTTCCTTGGATCTCAACCCCTTGTGTGGTAATCACCATGGACGCAAGTCAGTGAGGATAGGGAGCACACTTGGGAGGAAGATTCTTTCAGGGCAAGTGGCCCGAAGAGATCAGTCAGATGTCATCGAATTACAGAGAACTTAACGCAGTTTGGGAAGCTCTCAGAAGAAACCGTTCCCAGCTAAAGGACAGACACGTAAAAATCCTATCAGACAATGTGACAGCAGTATCCTTTTTGAGACACCAAGGAGGTTCCAGACACAAGGCTCCCCAAGATCTGGCGCAAAAAATATTTGCTTGGTCAGAAAACACGGTCCTGTCAATAACAGCAGTGCATCTAGAAGGATCTCAAAATATTCTAGCCGACTACCTAAGCAGAAGAAAGGTTTGTCCAACCGAATGGGAATTAAATCAAAAAATTTTTCAAATACTATGCCATCGTTGGGGAACTCCCGGGATAGATTTGTTCGCCACAAGGAAAAATTCAAAGGTGCCCAGATTTTATTCCCTCAACCCTTCAGACATGCCGGAAGCAGTCGACGCCTTAAGTCAAACATGGAACTAGCCTGTCTTATGCCTTTCCCCCCATAACACTCATTCCTGTAGTGCTCAGGAAGATTCAAGAGGACCAGGCAACAGTGCTGACAATTGTACCGTTTTGGCCAAAAAGAAGCTGGTTTCCATTGTTGGGAGCCATGACAACGGAAGAACCTATCAAACTCCCATTATGGAAGGATATCATTCATCAAGGGCCTGTATTACACCAAGACCCGGAGAGATTACATCTATCAGCATGGATCCTGAGAGGGACATATTGAAATCCAGAGGTCTTTCGGATGAAGTAATTACAACCATCCAGGCTAGTAGGAAGCCTGTTACCGCAGCCATCTACCAATCTACCACAAAATCTGGAGGAAATTTTGTATGGAAAGTGGCGGGTCGGCCGTGATACCGGGGGCCTTGGATGTTCCTAGAGTTTTAAATTTTTTACAAGCTGGCTTCAACTTGGGGCTCAGGCCGAGTACTCTTAAAGTACAGATCTCGGCCCTCAGTACATTCTTGGATTATCCATTGGCCTCCCACCCTTGGATAATTAGATTTGTGAAGGCTATCCAAAGATTATGGCCTACCTTAAGGACTTAAATTTGGTCCTCAGGGCTCTATGTAAAAATCCTTATACTCTCGAGGAGGACATGCCCATTTCAATACGTACCTGGAAGACGGCCTTTTTAGTAGCAATTACAACAGCTAAACGTGTAGGTGAAATTCAGGCTCTATCAATTAAGGATCCTTACCTTCAGGTCCGAGAGGACCATATAATACTAAAATTAGATCCTGCATTTATCCCTAAAATAGCCCCGCTTAAAAACCGAAACCAGGAGATAATTTTACCTTCCTTTTGTGAGAACCCTTCTAATGAAAAAGAACAGGCTTTACACTCCCTTGATGTTAGACGGGCAGTATTAAATTATCTAGAGGCCACTAGTTCTTGGAGGAAGGATTCTAATCTTTTTATTCTATTTGGGGGTAAGAATAAAGGTAAAAAAAGCTTCCAAGGCATCAATAGCTAGATGGATCACGACTATAATTTCAAAAGCCTACTCATCAGAGGGGGTAGAGTGACCAACACGAATTAAAGCGCACTCTACTAGGGCTGTTTCAGCATCATGGGCTGAGCGAGTGGGGGTGTCCCTAGATCAGATTTGCAAGGCCGCATCTTGGGCCAGGGTAAACACGTTCTGTAAGCATTATAAACTAGACGTATTAGCAGCCCAGCAAACGTCATTTGGGAGAAAAGTTCTCCAAGCAGTTGTCCCACCCTAAAGGAGGTTTTCTTTGGTATTCTCCAATGTGCTGTCAGGGGGACGTCCTGGAAAATGGGTATTATACCTACCGATAATTTGGTTTCCAGGAGTCCATCCTGACAGCACTGTTACTTCCCACCCTATGTATACTATTTCATATGCTGTAATATGTTTGGTTAATAAAGATTGCAAAGTATATCTATCCATGGTGTGGTACTTGTCAAAACACTAAAGGAAAGGGGTCGGAGTGGGACCTTTTAACCTCTCGTGTTGTTTTTCCTGTCCCTGCAAGGAGGAGGAGGACGTCCTCCAATGTGCTGTCAGGATGGACTCCTGGAAACCGAATTATCGGTAGGTATAATACCCATTTTTTTTTGGCAAATATTTGGAGAACGATAGGCTTGAGATAGCTGAAACCTGGTGTAAAACCTTCCCGAAGTGCCTGATTTACCAATGTGCCAAAACTGGAAAAAATTGGTCCCATTGTTTAGCTGTAGATTAATATTTGCTTTCATATTATTATTTTTTTTTTGGTGGGAGTGAATATCTCAAGTATGGTAGGTCATGGAGAGCTGAAACATGGTCTAAAAAGCTTCAGAATCCCCTGATTTACCTATCGTATGTCTCAAATTTGGTGACAATTGTTCTATTCGTTTGACCATGCACAAGGAACAGACAAAAGACAATGGAAATTCATTTTTTATATATAGAGAAAGAGTTAAGGAAATCAATAATCTATATAGGCTGGTGCAAGTCTCAAGCTCCCATCACTCGCTTATGCCTCTCATGTGTTCTGCCACCCTCCCCCACTTTTTACATTACTGTTTTCAATAGGTAAATCTATAAAAGTATTATAAAAGAGAGAGGGTAACATTTTATAATTCTTAGTTTTAATGTTGTTCCTATAATTTGATATATAATTTATAAATGTAGTCTCATGAATCTTCGTTCTGCCTGAATGTCAACATATCAGTGCCATACCCGACTCATTGATGCATTTGATGTTCCATCCTTTACTGTTGGAATCTTTATACATTTAATGACTTTATATTATAATGTTGGCTTCCTCATCAATCTTATTTCGTTGTCCACAGCTGGCAGTCCTCGATTCTCAGATCATACGTTTCTAGCACTTGTGGGCTGTATGCAACGCTGCCTGTGCTGACATCAATATTTCATCTCTGTCACACTATCTGTTATATTCACCATCCTCTATTATATTTCTGGGAAAGGCATAAAATGAACACACAGAAGATAAAACTGTATTAAAGTCTATCATTCACTCTGCATCCCTTAAAATTTCTCGGGGTCACTGCGTTTATGGAGTCCCTAGATCATCGACTTCTGCAGACCAGTAGTTCCATTTATTTAAAGTCTTACTGTGAAATCTGATTTTCGAGCTGAAATCCTCGAGTATTCAATATTAGACTCTTCATCATTAGGTCTTATTGGAAGGACTTTTTTTCAGATGTTATAAATGAACCAGTAGTACAATAAACAAGTCAGTTAATCGTAACAATTAATGATCTAGTCTACCGAAGTAATCTCATCCGACCGGTTTTATAGGACTCTCTGTGAATTATAGTTCAAGCAATAAGAGACTGGCTAATAAAAGTCAAAATTGGATGATAATGATTAACAACCATTAGCTTGACTATGCAGCCAAGATGCAGTCCTACTTCTCAACAACACATGACTGCAGTTCTATGGGTTTGGAACTATTTGGCATTTCACACACCCTGGAATTTCAACATTTTCAGGGTTTGTGCACATGACTGTATTTTCAGTCTGAGTGTGATCCGACAAAACATCTGGTCACAATTGGACCAATGTTATTCTATGGGGCACAAATCCGACCTTCACAGCATGACCAAGTTGGGTCCGATTAGCGAATCACACTCAACCATGCAAGTCAATGAATCTGTGGAACACATTGGACTGCACATCGGATCACACCCAGACCAATATTATTCTATGGGTCCATGCACATGTCCAGTTATTTGCTTGGACAGAGCTGGTTTGGGGAACAAAAACCACTGCATGTAGGAGTTTGATCAGATATTCGGCTCATACTCGACTATTCAAGTCAATGAGTGTGTGGAAAACATTGGACTACACTCGGATTGCATCTGAGTGCATTATGATTTTCATAGATTGACAGAATTAAGAAGATGTAAAAACATTTTTTCTATGTTCTCCTCATCTGAGAAAGTTTGCACACACTATGATAACACTGATCAAACGCTGATCAGAGTCTGGTCAGAGTGTGATTACCATAATCGTCCAGATTCTCTCAAATGAGATACAATATGTTTGTGTCACTCACATTATTATTGAACACTTTTATTTATTTATTTTTTCTTTTTACATTTTGGTGGCATTTTTTTTACTTTGCACCATTTGTAATATGCACATTTAATATATATTTTTAATATTTTTGAAGTCCTACTGAAAAATCTATGGGAAAACATCATACTCTCACGCTGCATTTTTCACCCACTCCTAGCTTTCATTTACAAATACTGATGCATATAGGAGAAACAAGTGTTTTTGGACACATTATACAGTTGCTCAACTCATTCACATTATAAAGTTATTGTGAACTATGGACCATTAACATTAAAGTCTGAAAAATTTGTGTAAATGTGCCATAGATTTACATAATCTATGAGTTGGTTTACTTTAGTTGACTAAGTTATTCCAAATTGGTGAAAATGATGCCAGATTTCTGGTGCATTTAGCGTAATAAATCAGTCCTGTTGCATAAAATGCAATTTCTGCTCAATAATGAGGGCCAATCAAATTGATTGCCACAATTTATGGTCCTGTATGGGAACAAAATAACTATTAATATGAATGTTCTGAATGATGTCATTTACATAAGGACATATTCAGCCAATCAGGAGGGACTGTCATAGCTTGTATAAAAGAAGAGGCAAGGAATGCAACAGCCATTTTGGTGTTAATCTGGATAGTGGGAGGATGTTACAACTCTCAGCTTAGCAATAAGTGATATAGAGAGAAAGTCATAAAACAGTGAACAAATTCTACAGTTAGTGTTGGTGTGACAGCTCAGCATTGCAGAATAGTTACTATCTGTTTACGCATAGCCATATATGTTGAGGGCAACTACTAAGTCTGTGTTTGCATTAACAAGCTTGAAATTTGTTGGATGCAGTTCAGGAGATCTCACAGAGTTCTTGCAATTCATCACAATTCACATTTTTGAGAAAAATTTTGCAAAGCTGGTGAATTTGAAATTCTAAAAATTTGCTCATCAGTATTTTCTTTAATACAATATACATGTTTGGAGGACAAAGGGTTTAATACTTGACCGGTGGATTGATGGAGTGCTAATGGTGCATGGGTTAGGGGCCTCCAAATATTGGCCTAACCTGGAGTTGGCTACACAACTACTTCACGTGTTTCAAAACACTACTGGCTCTCCTTCAAATAGTGTTCTCAAGTATGTTGTAGAAATAAATAAATCAATTAGATGGGAATTGAACTGTGTCAAATTTTTAGGACATTGCTGAACTTGGTGAAGTTCAACAATTTTGTGATTTGCTGCACATCATTCATCAAAAATGACCACTACACTATGCAGAAGAACAGAAAAAGCTGACATGACCTTGGGTATTGCTGAGTGGACTTCCTCATAATGCTTTATTAAATCATATAGTCCCATCTGATTGGCTGCACTGTACTGTACTATCAAAGCCTGTATAAAAGCAAAGGCAGGGAATGATGCATCCATTTTGAAGCATATATTGATAGTGACAAGACGTTATAGCTCACAGCACTGTACAATTGAAGTCAGATTTTTTCTTTTTTTAAAGATGGACCAAACTAGTCTGGTGCTGCCTCTGGCCAGCTACTCCCATGACCTCTTTAGTTAATTGCCAAATCTCTCCCGAGGTACCCACATGAGATGAGACCTGTTAATCAACTAGAATGGTACAGGAAGAACCTCGTGGGTGATGACAGTGTAACACCGGTGTGCTTTTACCTTGTTTCCCCGGCTTTACTCTGCATGTCTGTGCTCTTTTCCTTTGCTCCTTTCCCTCTAACAAGCTGTGATACTG
Source organism: Ranitomeya variabilis (assembly GCF_051348905.1). Taxonomy (NCBI): domain Eukaryota; kingdom Metazoa; phylum Chordata; class Amphibia; order Anura; family Dendrobatidae; genus Ranitomeya; species Ranitomeya variabilis. The sequence continues at coordinate 56,569,980 of NC_135235.1, read as the reverse complement.
CTGTCTGTTACCTGTATGGATTCTGTTCAGTTCCTTGCTCTGCTGCTTAGCCGTAGATGTGTTGTAGAGTTTTTGGTCCGCTGCACGACCATCCGTGTGTGCAGTCCTTGGCTGCTGCTGTGGAAGCTATCCACGAGTTGCTAGGTCCTCTGCAGCTGGTGCATGACTTTCCCCATGTGTCCAGGCTTGCAGCCGCTGCCAGGTGCCTTGGGCCTCAGTTCCTGTGCTGGCTATGCTGTAATAGTTTCTGTCTGTGCTTAGGGTGCGCACGGCCACACCTTCCCCACTTTTATTAGGGGCAGTGTGGTTGCATGAATTTCTTTCCCCAGCCTATTGCTGAGGGGCAGCTCCTATTTAAAGTTCATTTTCCCTGTTGGGCATTGCCAGAGCTTCTCATTAGGTTGCAGAACCTAGCCATGTGTGTTTGGTCCAGCATGTTGCTCCTAATCTGCCTTGTTTTCAGCTCCTGTTCTGCCTGCTATCAATTCTGGGAAAGCTGATGTCTTTGTCCCTGGACCCATCCTGTCTATGTGTTGGTACCAAAGTCCTTGCCTTTGAATGGGAATTCCAGCTGTGTGTTGTTCCTGAAGTCCTTCTGTGTCTTGAACCATGCACCCAGTGACTGTGAGTTTCTTCTAACCTATGTCTTGAAAATAAACCTGTGTTCATCTTTTGAAGATGGAGTCTGGTGTTCCTGCTGAGTGCCTACTACTCTGTGCTCAGCCTTCTATGCAGTTCTAGCTCTGTCCACCTCCGGTCCGATGCTGCTGTGCTTGCACCATACCGCTTGAGTTCATTTCTAGGTCGTGTCCATTCTTTGGAGCCTGACAACCACTGGCTGGTGCCTGAAGCCTGATGTTCACTGCCTAATGCCTTGAGCCTGACGACTGCTGCCTGGTGTCTGGAGCCTGACAACTGCTATCTAGTGCCTGGAGCCTGACGACTGCTGCCTGGTGCCTGATGGCCACTGCCTGGTGCCTGGAGCCTGATGACCGCTGCCTGGTGCCTGGAGTCTGATGAATGCTGCCTGGTGTCTGGAGCATGATGACCGCTGCCTGGTGCCTGGAGCCTGATGACTGCTGCCTGGTGCCTGGAGCCTGATGACCGTCATCTGGTGCCTGGAGTCTTCCCTGATGTTCTGTCGGTGTCCCTGATATCCTGCCGTTCTCTGCCTGGAGCCGTGTCTGTTGTCCGGAGTCCAGATGTCCTGTCTTCATCCTAGATGTCCAGCCTGAGTCCAAATTTCCTGTCCGTGGTCCTGCTGGTCCAGCCTGAGTTCTGAGCTGGTTCTACTTGTGTTCCTGGACTAGCTCCTCCTCCGTGGTCTTGGGGAGTTTCCAGCCTTGTTTTCCAGTGATGACTCTGCCTGTGTGTCCTGACTAACCAATGTCCTGAGTTGCTGTTCCTGGACCTGTGATGTCCGTGTTTTGCCTGTGTCCCAATGTCCAGCCTGTTCCCTGGGGTCCATCCTGTGATGACGTCTGTCCGAGGATGGTGTCTGATGTTCTCCTGCTGTGCCACGCCTGAGGCCTGAGAGAGAGGTTCTCCTGATATGCCCGTGCCAGATGACCGCTGGACTGCATCAACCCATGATGACCTCTTGCCATCGTCTGACGTCTGCTGTCCTGAGATGTTCACCCTTGCTAGATGTGCGAAATCGGGAGCCTGGCATTGTAATGTCTTGTTTCTGTATGTGACTTTGTTTAGTAAACTTTATGTTTCTTCATACCTGAAGTTGTGCGGTGTCATCTATTCCTGCATGTTACCACATTGCCCACATGCTCAGCTGCCAAAGACCCTGGTCACTGCCCTTCCCTAGATCGGGTAGGCTCGCATTCTCCTCTGTGGTCCAGTGGGTCCACATTCTAGTACCACCTGGGACACATGCCCCACGTTGTCGTGGCTTGGCAATGTGGGAGCGTAGGCTAAGTAAGCTAAGCCGTGTCCGTTACGTGACAGTCAGTGGCAGACAAGTCACTTCGCCTTTTCAAACTTTGGTCGGCCATTCAAACTGTGTATTCTCTGAAATGCCGGAGCACTTAATAGAAAAACATGAGTGGCTGCATGGTTTGGGCATCATGAATCAACTGACAGGTTCCCTTAAAATAGTTTGAAGGGGATTGGAGACAGTCATGGGAAACTTCTAACTGTTAAATGTGATTTTTTTTCATGGGAAATTGAGCATTTGTGATCTGCTGAAAATCAATTTTTTTGGGAAAAATTTGTTAAAGCTGATGAATTATCGAATTTCAAAAGATTCACTCATCTTTAGTCTCAAAGCCTCAGTACAGCACATAACCAACGGGCAACGGGTGTCATGTACACATGTTATCTTCTCATGATCTATTTTGAACTGTGATTTCTGTTATGCTGTAATGTCTATTGTCTGTACAAGTCCCTTCTATAATTTGTAAAGCGCTGCGGAATATGTTGGCACTATATAAATAAAATTATTATTATTATTATTATTCCAAGTTCACAATCCTAAGTGTTGAGTCAATTGCGTCAAATCTGCACCAACCGATACATGGGTCCACAATGATTATATCATATTATTGCATCTGTCACAGCTTTTAATTCCCAGCTGGGGACGTGTTTTTAGGTCTTGTCATTTTTAATACAAGAACCATTTTATCAGATAATACTTTTCCTTGTAAGAATTAAATGCTCATTTATCCTTCAGAAAAAAGTTGTTATTATTAACATGGGGCAGACAAAAGCTGATTGTTATATTTCCGTTTTTATAAAAAAAAAAACTAATTAAAAGCAGATCTTGGAACATTCATTAAATTAATACTTATTAGTCTTTTTCTCCCAGTAACATAATACATATGTCAATGACAGATCCTAGAGGGAGCCATTTTTATGAAAATTATCAGGAAGCCCATCTGTTTGCAACTTTATTTGTCTTTGCTGGGTTTACTTTATGTCTGGATGGAATTGTAGCTATGAATGTGCTTTAATAGATTATATTTAGGTTAATATAGATTTATGTAGATTTTGTATAGATTTTGAGAACTTGCTTTATGATAATGTAGTACTATTTGGTGTCTTTGTAACCCTTCAGTGTTAGATGAGAAGAGCTCAGAAGAAAAGAGATCAGGTTACTGGTAACTCATTCTGAATTCTGCTATGTACTGTGATGCATATAGGCTGTAGAAGCCAGATTTCAACATTTTAATAAAAGCCTATAAATGCTTACATTTCAGTAAAAAAGCCCTTAAAGTCATGTGAAAAAATGCTATTAATATGCAAATGTGGAGTTAATATGCAAGTTAATAGCGTTCTTAAACTGTCCGGTGCCGACACTTAGACCCCGCTGCAGGGAGGAAATTAAGTTTATTCCTCCCGGTAACATTTGGGTTTCACTTGTAGATAACTTGGAACGCAAATAATAATAATAATTTTATTTCTATAGTGCCAACATATTCCGCAGCACTTTCCATTTTAGAGGGGACATGTACAGACAATAGACATTACAGCATAACAATAAACACATAGATCAAAACAGATACCAAGAGGTCTTATTCTTACAGATAAAAGTTGTAAGAAGATAATTTTATTGTGTGTAGTCAATCCAAAAATAAAGAAGGCTTTTTGGTCATATAATGACCTTCATCAGTCAGACAGATTGCGGAGTGCAAAAGGGTACAGGTAATAACGACCGCTCAGGATCAGCAGCATGGGCTGTGGCAGTGTAGCGCCATACACTGCCGTGGCACATGCTGCTAATCCTGAGCGTTCATTATTACCTATATCCTTTCGCACACCGCAATCTGTCTGACTGATGAAGGTCCTACTGATGTAGGATCCTACTTGGGCACCATCCACAGGAATGGTGTAAGTACTATTTTGATAACATTTGGGTTTCAATCACGGGGAGACGCCAACGCGGGTTCAGTCACTGCTGTGTGTATAGATAGTGGTGGCTGTAACTGCGCCCCGGTACTGACAGACCGAAGGCCCTAATGGTGAGCTGCTGTCACGACAAACATAGGTCAAAAAGAAATTATGCCTCACAAAAGTTGTCTGGTGAAACGCATGGTATAAAATAAATAATGGAGTCCATGTGCACAGGCAACAATGTAGAGGAAAAAGGAACCCAACTTTGGTGAGGTATAATGTCTTGTCATTGTGCCGATAGTATACCGCTCTGATGCACTCATTCCATGCTTTCAAGCAGGAAGCACAACTAAGGGTACCGTCACACAGTGGCACTTTGATCGCTACGACGGCACGATCCGTGACGTTCCAGCGATATCCATACAATATCGCTGTGTCTGACACGCAGCAGCGATCAGGGACCCCGCTGAGAATCGTACGTCGTAGCAGATCATTTGGAACTTTCTTTCGTCGCTGGATCTCCCGCTGTCATCGTTGGATCGGTGTGTGTGACACCGATCCAACGATGCGTTTGCTTGTAACCAGGGTAAACATCGGGTTACTAAGCGCAGGGCCGAGCTTAGTAACCCGATGTTTACCCTGGTTACCATCGTAAATGTAAAAAAAACCAAACAGTACATACTCACATTCCGGTGTCCGTCAGGTCCCTTGCCGTCTGCTTCCCGCACTGACTGAAAGCCGGCCGTAAAGTGAAAGCAGAGCACAGCGGTTACATCACCGCTGTGCTCTGCTTTCACTTTACGGCCGGCAGTCAGTCAGTGCTGGAAGCAGACGGCAAGGGACCTGACGGACACCGGAATGTGAGTATGTACTGTTTTTTTTTTTTTACATTTACGATGGTAACCAGGGTAAACATCGGGTTACTAAGCGCGGCCCTGCGCTTAGTAACCCGATGTTTACCCTGGTTACCCGGGGACCTCGGCATCGTTGGTCGCTGGAGAGCTGTCTGTGTGACAGCTCGCCAGCGACCACACAACGACTTACCAACGATCAGGGCCAGGTCGTATCGCTGGTCGTGATCGTTGGTAAATCGTTTTGTGTAACGGTACCCTAACACCAGGTAAACTGGAGGATTGCTTTATTTTACCTTGCACTTTAGCCTTGTTGGATATGATCTTTCGACCTTTGTTTGTCATGATTCTTTGATATCCGAAGTTTATATTTGTATTGTTATTGTATTACTATATTATTGGTGCTAGTAGATTAGCATATACAATCTTTCCATGTTGAACTGGTATTCCTTTGTTCAGTGCTTCTCATCAATGCATTATCTAATCAGCATTATTATATAACTTGGGAATTAGTGCTTCAGCATTTGGTGTTCAGTGCATTGTTCTAACAGGCATGAGAGGTTAGACATTAACCCTATTATGGGCTTGTTGTGGTTTGCACATTTAGCCATTTGGCTGTTTTAATTGTTCTTAGTTCTTAACTTTATGAGGTTTCTTTTTGTCTTGTGATATAATGAGCAAAATAGTGATTTTTGTAGGTGACCTTTGTTTGGCTTGCTTCTTTTTTCCACTATATAGTCTATTTTGGTATGCTCAAGGCTGATCCCTATCTACATGGTGGTGCCCCCTTTGCTTCATTATATCACATGTTATGTATGTGCAGTGCTCCACGTTATATTTGTAATAGACCTTAATGTATATCCTCTGTGTTACTATTAAATGGTTTATCCAGGACTTTCTTTTACGGCCTATGCTGGCACAAAGTGGTCACAGACTTCTCCTGCCGGCGATTCAGTGGCTTCTGCTGACATTACAGAAAGTAGCAGCTTACCTTCCGCTCTGCTCTGTTGATTGGGCATGACTGCCAACGTCATGCCTAACTCTGGGGTGCCAACTGTCAGTCAGCATGTCGTCAATAGTCACGCCACGTTGATAGAGCAGCCCTGAAGAGGAAGAGCTACTTTGTTGACATTGAGCAGCTGAATTTCTGGCAGGAGCGGTCAGTGACTGCTCTGTGCAGGTGCAGGGTAGAACAGATATGTAGTTAGCAACCTGCTTGATAGTTTAATGCCCATAGTAAAAAAAATTAGTCCTCAATAAACCCTTTAATTATAAATGTTTATATGTTCTGTATTCATGGAGGGAGAGCCTATGAATGATTTTCTTTGATGAATTTGAGAAAGGCTGCTCAGCACTCCTCCCAGATGAATGCTCAAGTAGGATTCTACTCCAGAGCTAATACAAATTGTAGACTTGGCACTCCAATTATGAGCAAAAAAATATTTTTTTCTTTATTTCACACAGGCAATCCACTTATATTAGTAACTGACATTTGGGCCAATCATTAGGCCTTCATCAGAACTAAGGTATTCAAAAAAGAAGAAATAACAAAACTTAAAAATTCCAAACTTAGGATCACGTGAGTCAAACAATTCTACACAGATATCACATGGATCAAACACTGCATTGCACTAGATGTCAGACATTTTTCAATTTTCAGTTTTGTTATTTCTTCTTTTTTGTATACCATAGTTCTAATGAAGACCTAAAGATTCTCCAAAATGTGAACTATTTATATAAGTGGATTGCCAGTGTGAAATGAAATAAAAAAACAACTTTTTTTGCTCATAATTGGATTGCCAAATCTTCAATTTATATTAATTTCCTTTAGCGGGTGAAAATGAACGGTTCTCCGACGTTGTGCAATACATCATTGAGAAACCTGTAGCTTCCAATCTACACTAGAAATCAGTGTATTAATATCGTACAAAGTTATAAAAGAAACCTATTTAGAGTCTCATTTCTCCAGATCCATTATTTCTGGCTTTTTATGGCACATATTAGACTCCTGCATCTAAAAAGATGTAAGTGAGAGCTGCGGTACAAATGGAAATAAACAATTCTTGTACCGCTCGCTGATACCATGATGTTAATACAAACAGAATTACAATGGCAATCTGTATTATATTAATGCAAAGTGCATGTACACACCAAGGGGCATGCACAATACTTCTGCACCGCGGGGGGCTGCTAAGACTATTTATGGGTTCAAGGCATTCAGGATAATTTACCTTGTTACAAAGGTGATAAAAATTAACATAAAAATGCCCGTAAACTAGGCAGGCAACGACTTTTCGGTATTTTCTAAAGACAAAATGGAGTCCCCTGAGAAGTGTACAAAGGACCCATTTTTCTTTTCTAATTTCTGCTGTACTTAAGATTTTATTCTACTTTATCTTATTCCTCCTACCTGCTACAAGTGTATAGGCATTAATGAGAGACAAGAAAATTGCATCAATTTCTAGCCTGCACACTTTAAATTATATTCCCATAAGGTTTGGTGCTGTAGAGCTCGAAGACTATACTTATATAAGAAGATTATTAGAGATTGAAGATGGAGTTTCAGAAAAAAAAACCCTATTAAGTAGCAAAGTAGCCGCATTTTCTTGCCTTCAAATCCTGTTATTTAGGCTTTGTCCCATGACAACTGAATCAGCAGTAATATCAACAGAACGTTAAAAAACAAACTCCGTAATCTATTTTAGGAATTTTTCAGACAGAAAACCTGCATGTCCTCAAACTGCGGCTTCATTATATCATTTGCTGATTTAGCAGTTATAAATTAACAAAAAGAAATTGGACAAAAAGTGCTTCTTAAAGTGCCGACGTCACCGGAGAGCTGCAATCTACATTGGGGCGTCTACCCAGTGGTCCGGAAGACAACAAGAGCTGCCGATAATACTTGTTTTACAACTTACTGACTAGTAGGTGCCGCTAAATTGGATGGTTGGACGGTCCAGTGGCTCTCCTTTAATTTCAATTTGAAATATTTTATCACTTTAAGGGGCCTTTCCCACCATTATTTTTTTCTCTGACCCTGATTGTGTCATCTCTGTAATATGACAATACTGCTTACATTATTAAAATTGCTATGATATGATTGTGTATATATCTCAGTACCATAATATCACTGTTCATTATTCCTGTGCTGTGACATCATTGTGAAAATTATCTCTGAACTGTGATATAACTGTTTCTATTATCCATATACTATGATATCACCATATTTATTATATCTGTATAGTGACATCACTATGTTTATTATCACTGTTATATGATATCCCTGTTTAGTTTCTCTGTACTCTGACATCACTATGTCCATTATCTCTGTACTCTGACATCACTGTGTATATTATCCTTGTTTATTATCCTTGTACTGTGACATCACTATGTCTATTATCCCTATACTGTGACATCACTGTGTTTATTATCCCTGTACTATGATATCACTGTGTGTATTATCCCTGTACTACGACACCACTGTGTGCATTATCCCTGTACTATGACATCACTGTGTTTATTATCCCTGTACAGTGACGTCATTGTTCCTACCTCAATACTGTGACATCACAGTTTTTATTATATCTGTATTATTACATCACTAATCTATGTATATTATCGCTGTTATTATTACCCTTGTAATGTGACATCACTGTTTATCATCACTGTTCTATGACATCACTGTGTTCATTATCCCTATACTGTGACATCACTATGTTTATTATCCTTTACTATGATATCACTGTGTTTATTATCCCTGTACTGTGATGTCATTGTTCCTACCTCTATACTATGACATCACAGCTTTTATTATATCTGTATTATTACATCACTGTGTATATTATCCCTGCACTGTCTGTGACACTATTGTGTTTGTATCTCTAAACTGTCTCTATTAAACTTTATCAGCATGCACAAGAGACAAATCTAGCATGCCAAAACCACCGCAAAAAAAACACATCAAAAACGCAAGAAAAACACACAAAAAAACAAGGAAACATGCTTTTTTTTCTACAGCTTCTTTCCTGTCAATAGATCAGATTTTTCTGCAGAAAAAAAGGGCTGAAAAAATGTCTAGTGTGAACATACCCTTACAGTGCCATGCATTTCACTGTTGTGCTGAAAATCATCTTTTATTAATATACAAATCAGGCTTGTTGGGTGTATCAGTTCCCTTGCAGTCCATGGCTCCTCTGTGCTGTTTACCAGTTTGCCCTGTCCTAAGCTTCTTGATTGACGGTGTAGACTATGGCTCTCCTGAATGGCATCACCTCTGCTTTCCACTGTCAATCAAGAAAAAAGACGCGGTGACATTGGGGAGAAGCGAAGAGGAGCCATAGGCCAGGGTCACACTTGCATGGGCAATGTGAGAAACTCGCGCATCAATACCTGGCACTGCCGCAGGCACTCGGGACCAGGGCATGCGGCTGCATAGAAATAGATGTAGCCGCAAGCTCCTGTCCCAAGTGCCGGCGGCAGTGCCAGGTATTGATGCGTGAGTTTCTTGCATTGCATACGCACGTGTGACCCCGGCCATAGACTGCAAGTGCCCATGTACGCCCACCAGTGCACTTGTAACCCTAATTTTCATATCAATACATTTTCTGTCAGCACAGTTGCACCTCTGATGATGTCGTGACAGGCATCCTTCATAATGTTTTACACAACCCTTGCACAGGGATGATGTTACTGACAGGTTCCCACTAAACTCTTCTAGGGATTGATGTAATTCAATAGGCTGTGCCCCACTTACTCAATGGCGTCCTTTAAGTTACTGATGATACTTTTCACCTACTTACCTCTTTTTTCCCCTACAGTTGTGGCCTAAAGTATTTACACCCCTGCAATTCTGTCAGATAATACTCAGTTTCTTCCTCAGTTTACAGGAGAAAAAAGAGGCATTCAAAGAAAAGAACACGGTCCCTACAGTCAAACATGGCAGAGGTTCCCTGATGTTTTGGGGTTGCTTTGCTGCCTCTGGCACTGGACTGCTTGACTGTGTGCATGGCATTATGAAGTCTGAAGACTACCAACAAATTTTGCAGCATAATGTAGGGCCCAGTGTGAGAAAGCTGGGTCTCCCTCAGAGGTCATGGGTCTTCCAGCAGGACAATGACCCAAAACACACATCAAAAGCACTAGAAAATGGTTTGAGAGAAAGCACTGGAGACTTCTAAGGTGGCCAGCAATGAGTCCAGACCTGAATCCCATAGAACATCTGTGGAGAGATCTAAAAATGGCAATTTGGAGAAGGCACCCTTCAAATATCAGGGACCTGGAGCAGTTTGCCAAAGAAGAATGGTCTAAAATTCCAGCAGAGCATTGTAAGAAACTCATTGATGGTTACCGGAAGCGGTTGGTCGCAGTTATTTTGGCTAAAGGTTGTGCAACCAAGTATTAAGCTCAGGGTGCCAATACTTTTATCTGGCCCATTTTTGGAGTTTTGTGTGAAATGATCAATGTTTTGCTTTTTGCTTCATTCTCTCTTGTGTTTTTTCATTTAATACAAATTAAAAGAAGATAATACCAAATAATTTGTGTTTGCAATCATTTTCAGGAAGAAACTGAGTATTATCTGACAGAATTGCAGGGGTGTCAATACTTGTGGCCACAACTGTATCCTAAGTCATTCTACCATTATTGAGATTAGGCAGCTTCATGGGAATTATTTATTACAAAATTGATGATATTTTTGATATTGTGTCTATGGTAAGCCAAGTTTCTATACGGTAAAAGTTATTTGCTACCAGCTCATACCATTCATGTAGCCGTTTAAAAGAAAAAAAATAGAAAAGCTTTTATGTGACAAATTTTCCATTTTTTAAACAATTTTCCATTTGTTAAAAAATAATTATCCCTTACATGCCTATTGTTAATTGCAGTTCTGTGGTTTTTCTTATGCTCCAGTAATGATAACTCTGGTCTAACTGAGATAATATTAGAATTTTGGCTGGAAATGTAATAATAGGTTTGGGGATAATTTGCGCGTGCTTTAATGGTGGTCAACCTTAGCTAACAAATGCGTTATACCCGTATTTAACTATTGTATTCATGTTCTTTACGCATGAGACCTTACTCACAGTAAATTATTAAAGGGAACATTTTCTGGAAAAAAAGAGAACATAAAAATAATATCACATGTGAAATTAAACTTTTGTTTCTGCCTTTCATTATACCGATGATTCTTACTTTTTTGTGTAAATTAGTAGACTATGTGAATATATTAAGTTATATGTAGGAAATCAGTATCTTACTATCTTCTAGTACTTTTTATTTCACTTTTGCCTTTTGCAGGATTTTCATAAATGTTCAGAATTCCCCTTAGGCTTTTTTTTATGTGTTTTTGTATGCAAATTTGCTACGTTTTTGGTGAAAAAAACCTGATGAAGTTGAATGAGATTTATTTTTATGCACTAAACTTTATCAGCATGTACAAGAGACAAATGTACCCTGACAAAAAGGCAGTAAAAAAACAGCAAAACTGCTGCAAACTCTGCTTTTTGAGGTTGCTTCTTTAATGCCGAGAGCACGGGGAAAAAAAAAACGCTGCAAAAACGCAACGTCTGATCATAGCCTCAATCTTCAACAATCCATCTAGAGTAATATATTGAATGAAAACTGGACCGGAGGGGGATGAAGCTGCAGTTTATTAGGATCGGTGTGTGTAGGGCTGTATTTTTCGCAAAGAGGAGCAACAAGACAGTCATGTACTGTAATTGTACCGAATTCATCCTCAACTAATCTATCTAGAATCATATAGTGAATAAAAAACAGAGGAGCGGGACGCAGCTGGGCCTATTGGACTCCAAAGTGCTCATATATTGTTCTGTTTTTCTTACACAGGGGCCATTTTCTATCAGTGTCCGCTCTTGGTCAGGAATGATGTCGATTGTGCATGTTTGATTATGGATTGCTGATTGTATTGTTTTCACTGAGATAAGCTGCCGACCAATGTGTCTGCCGGTGGCTTTGTCATAGAGACCACAGGAGCGATCGGCCAAATGAGCGCTCCTGTTTAAGGGAGTGTCGGCTGAGATGGCTGTCAGCCAAACGATCGCCCAAGGCATCGTTTGGCTAACAGCCATCTAAAATATATAGAACAAATAGAAAAAAGAATCCAGCTTCCAAAAATATCAAAATTTATTGAAGATAAAATCCAAACTCCAAAGACATGGTTCACAGGAGAGAGAGTAGCAGCAGGCTAGCTGTAGAAAATACAGTGAGGAGCCACACAAGAGGCTCAGTAGCCACCAACTAATGTTAATCCTTTGCCTTTAGAAAGAATGTGTATATCCTCCATATATTATCAAACAGACATTTGTTTAGAAAACGGTAAATGAGATCTATTTTACATGCACATCACGATTGGAAATAATTGTACATGTGAAAAAAAAAATCTCACAAACCGGCTTCTGACAGAAATAGCAAATTCTAATTATTTTCAGATGGTACTGGAGCAAATGATCTGCACTGGAGTGAATCTGATTTGAAAATGGGCATCTAAAGGCGATGATGCTGATCGCTGTCGCAGATGAAGCACATGTTTTTAAGAAAAATAAGCATCCTCCTCCACCCAGGAATTTATTTTCAGGCATGATAACAATGTTTTCTGATGCCATAATCTCTTACTCACTAATTGCCTTAAAGCAATCAATTAAAAATATCATGATTCCCTTATTGTTTTCTTATTTTTTTTTTTTGCTTCTGCATTATTTCGTTTAATAAAGCCTTTGTTACTATCACTGCTGGAGAGATAATCAACATTGTATTATTCTGCCATAGTTTGATTTTCAATTATTCTGAATTAAACATGCTCATGGAAAGTAGTATATTCTTAAAAAATAAGTAACTGGGTCTCCTTTTTGATTTTGAGATAAATATTTTTTTTTTATTGTGCAATCCAAAACAAAAATTAGTTTAAACAACTTCTACACCTTTTAAAGAAGGACCAAACACCCTCTCTGAGGACTTTTAAGTATTGATGTACTGTATGGTGTGTTTTATTTCCTGTAATTTTACATCCACTGTGTTCTGCTGCAATTGGTTAGCCTAGGACAGGGTTAATAAATAGTGCCAAACCCGGTTGAGAAGCTTTAGGAGGGCACCTATGAAGCTAGTTTCTTGTTGTTAGGCAGTTGATGAATAGCTTGTCATGCCAATAACTTGCACACTTTCTCAGTGCCATAATACTCACTGCGGTATCTGCTCTGCTCCATCCAGTGTCAGGCCATTGAGCTGAACTGCCTCTGCAGCACTTCCAGCTCTGCTGCATTCCCCTGTTACTCTGTTATTGGAGAGTCTCCACCTGGCTACAGGGAGGAGTGGCCAGACTCTGCAGGAATTTAACCCACTGTGTCCTGCAGAGTTTTCCTTCCCTGGCATATCCCCAACCAGCATTCTTGTTTTAACTTTCCTGTTACTGACCCAGCTTGTTTATTTGTTTTTACTGACCTCTCCACTCCTGACCTGTGCTTCGTATTCTGAATCTGTGATGCTACCCCAACCTCAGACTTCCTGACCATGTCTCTGTTTATTCCCTCTGTGCTTCATGGCTGTGGCTCTGACCCTTGGTTAGCTGCTGCAGGTCTGGCACAGCCCTGGAGTGGTATCTGGTGGATACCATAACGGCCCAAGCCTACCCTCATTATCAGAAGCTCTAGTGATGAGCAGGTAGCTACTTAGTTACACCCCTTTAAGGTAACCCCAGCCAGTGGCGCAGTGGGTCCACACCTACTGTCATCCCATAGCTATTGGAGAGATAAGAAGTATTGTTGAGTAATAGAAGAGCGACAGAAGATTTAAAGGGATAGCAAGTTCTACAACAACTGACTACTTATACGGCTGGAGTGCAGAGATCAGAGGAGTAATAAGAAAGTTATTTTCACCTACAGTCAGTACCAGCTATAGCAAAAACAGAGGGGATGGAGGCATAATTCACCTAGGGAGCTAGAAGGAGTTGGCTACTTAAAGGCAACAAGTAAACTGGTCAAAGAGGAGTAAGCAACAAACCCCCAGATAGCACACACTCAGTCGAACTGAAAATGGGTGCTTTGGAACCGCAAAACAAACCTCGCCATAGCTGGACCCTTACACGTCAATAATGGACCTTGATCAGATGGACTGCAAAAGATGTCTTTACTAAGTGTAGTAGGTGTCAAAAGGGAAAAGTCATCTGTGAAATGTAACTGTTTGTTGGTGAATTACACCCATGGGATGCAGGAGTGCACCTATCCAGTGTTATATGGAATGGAAAACTATTCTGGGACTCAAGCTCCAGGAGTGATGTGTATTCCAAAATTATATTCTTAAAGGAATTATTCAATTTTTAGAAAATCTTGCTCTCTGTTCCCAGTTTGCTATAAAAATAAATAGAGATATATATACATGGAGCTAACTGATGGATTCACTGTTAACTCATTCTGCAATCTACTATGTACTATGATACATAGAGGATGTATAAGCCACATTGTCCAACATTTTGAATGAAACCCTATTGCAAAAATTCTTTATAACCAAAAATATACAGTATGTGTTAAAGTAGAAAAAAATGCCCCCAAAGGTGCTTAATCGTTATATAATAAAAACAAAGTTTTGCAGCTGTGTTTACTGTCAGCAAGGCCTCAAGCGTTTGTGTTTCATGTACATGGTCTTTCTGATAGAACAAGTACCATTATAGACTATTTGCATATTCACATTTACTCTCAGAGCCATGATCTGTTTTGACCTTATTGGGCAACAAATGCTTTCATTTAAGTGAATGGTTTTTGCAAAAAAAAGAAAAGAAACAAAAATGATGGCACTAGGATGCCATTCATGCCTCATCTGCTTTTTACTGTTTAATGGGTGGGAGAAGCCTGGATGTTTTTTTGCATACTACAATAATAGATGTCTCACTGATGGTAGAAGCCTAACACATGGAACAAAAGTGGATGAAAATTGAATCTAGCACATTGATCAAAAACATCTGTTTTTTTTTTCGGATATGCAAAAAGAACCAAAAAACTGATTTTTGAGACAAGTCTAACTGAGCTCTTTTGACATCAGTTTAGTCAATTCTCTGCACTCTGAGTTTCAAACTATGGTTCTGCCAAACTATAAAAGAAACCTACAAATGTGACTGTATGAGCAGAGGAGGAAAATGCCAACTTCTGAATAGGAACAACTATGTTTCCATTCATTAACAGCCAGTACAAGTCATCGATAGAGTGATGAATTGAGATATATTAAATACTAAGCTGGGTAATTATTTAGTAACACATTTTATAACGGGGCTAAAGAATGTTGCTATGTAGATAATTTGGTTATAGAATGTTTCGCCCCCAGCAGTTCGCCCCAGGTACATTTCGGCCACGCACATTTCATCCCCAGCATTTGGCCCCCAGGATGATACCGTATTTTTCGGACTATAAGACGCACCGGACTATAAGGCGCACCCAGGTTTTAGAGGTGGAAAATAGGGAAAAAAAATATTTGAAGCAAAAAAATGTGGTAAAATATTTAATAACATAAATAACATACTATTATATGTGGTGTTATTACATATAATAGTATGTTATTATGTTGGAAGCTGCAGGACCAGTGTGGTGTCTGTACAGTACTATATGAAGCTGCTGGAGGGTGAGTATAAGAATGGGGGCACAGGGCTGATATTGAAAGCACCACTCCAGCACTGCAAAATAGCACTGGAGTGCTGCTTTAAAATCCCATGGGAGAACTATATCTCCCAGCATGTCCTGCAGATCCTATGACATGCTGGGAGTTATAGTTCACCACAGGAGTGGCAGAGTGCTTTATTGTGTATTGTAAAGACTAACCTCTTAATTGTGGCAGCCTGCCAGCCTGTGGTGAGGTAAAAGCATCCCATGACTGCACACACAGAGCCCTCCCTCTTGTTGCCTCTCCACAGCACAGGTTTTGAGGAAGCCTGCAGATTCTAGTGGAGAGCCTGAAGGACCTGTGATGATGTCAAGAAGAGGGAGGGCTCTGAGCTGCCATGTGATGCTCCAGCCCGCCCACTCCTGACATCACACAGGTCCTGTTTGTGCACAGCACTCGGCATCCAGGCATGGCAGGCAGGTATACAGCGATCTCCTCTCCGCTTTGGCCCCTGCTGCTGCTGCCTCCTCCCCAGGACACACAAATCTCCCTAGCTGCTGCAGCAATCAGCGCTGAGGAAGCCATGCGTGTCCCTGCTTAAGTCCAGTATTCATTTGCTGCTCCCGGCTCACCACTCAGCTGATCGGTGGGCGGGGAGCCGCTAATGAATATTCACTGCACTTAATCATCGGGACCACATGGTTTTCCCAGCGCTGATTCCGGGCAGCAGGGACATCCTGAAGTGGGATAACAGTGCGATCCCACTCACTGCTGCCCCCCTCCCCACATGCTACATCCCTACCATAAGACGCACCCACACTTTCCTCCCAAATTTGGAGGAAAAAAAGTGTGTCTTATGGTCTGAAAAATACGGTACTTACCTGTTGCAGCTGCAGCTCCTTGGGTCACGGAGTGCAGTGTAGCGGTTCCCCGTGGCGTCAGATGGAAATAGTTGATTTAACATGTCACAAAAGTGCAGCTCTCTGTACAGTACTTTTGTGATATGTGGATTGATGACTGACGGGAATTCATGAACCACAAGGACAAACTGGCAAAACATCCAAACACAAAATTCTGGGGGCAAAACAGGGTACAAGGACGAAATGTACCCGGGGCAAACTGCTGGGGGCAAACTGCTGGCGGCGAACTGCTGGGGGCGAAACATCCAAATCCCAGATCATTTCATATTTTATTTTCTACAGAGGCATAATGTGAAGCTCATAGGTCCCATAAAAAAATCTCAAATTGGGTCCAAAATGATCTCACATTATTTATAGTTTTGGTCTGATCACTAGGGTTGAGCGACCTTTACTTATATAGGATCGGGTCGGGTTTCACGAAACCCGACTTTTTCAAAAGTCGGGTCGAGTGAAATCGGCCGATCCTATAAAAAAGTCAAGGTCGGGGTCGGCCGAAACTCGAAACCCAATGCAGTGCATTGGGTTTCCAATGGTTCCCAGGGTCTGAAGGAGCGGAAACTCTCCTTCAGGCCCTGGGATCCATATTTAAGTGTAAAATAAAGAATTAAAATAAAAAATATCGCTATACTTACACTCTGACGGGCCCTGGTACTAACCGGGAACCTTCCTTCCTTAGAATCAGCCTTCCAAGACCTTGCGGTGACGTCGCGGTGACGTCGCGGCTTGTGATTGGTCGCGCGGCCCCCATGTGACCGCTCGCGTGACCAATCACAAGCCGCGACGTCACCGTGATGTCACCGAAGGCCCTGGAAGGGCTGATTCTTAGGAAGGAAGGCTGCCGGAACGAAGCCGAGTGTGAGTATATTCCTATTAGGTATATACTCACCCTCGGACACGCCCTGCTTCTTTCCGGCAGCCTTCCTTCCTAAGAATCAGCCCTTCCAGGACCTTCGGTGACGTCACCGAAGGTCCTGGAAGGGCTGATTCTTAGGAAGGAAGGCTGCTGGAACGAAGCCGAGGGTGAGTATATTCCTATTAGGTATATACTCACCCTCGGACATGCCCTGCTTCTTTCCGACAGCCTTCCTTCCTAAGAATCAGCCCTTCCAGGGCCTTCGGTGACGTCACGGTGACGTCGCGGCTTGTGATTGGTCGCGCGAGCGGTCACATGGGGGCCGCGCGACCAATCACAAGCCGCGACGTCACCGCGACGTCACCGCAAGGTCCTGGAAGGCTGATTCTAAGGAAGGAAGGTTCCCGGTTAGTACCAGGGCCAGTCAGAGGGTAAGTATGGCGATATTTTTTATTTTAATTCTTTATTTTACACTTAAATCTGAATTCCGATACCAATTCCCGATATCTTAAACATATCGGGAATCGGTATCGGAATTCCGATTCCAGATTCAGAAGATCGCCGACCTCATGGCCGACCCCACACAGGGGTCGGGTCGGGTTTCATGAAACCCGACTTTGCCAAAAGTCGGCGACTTCTGAAAATTGCTGACCCGTTTCGCTCAACCCTACTGATCACATAGGGCAGCAATGGGACCTTTTGGCTTTCACCAGTTTCCCGGGCCCTGGGGTGATGGTGACCTCTGTACCCCCCTCAAGAGCTTATAGAGAAATTTGGGAAATCCATAGCTTTGCTTATATGGCGCTAGTAATTCCAAAGCACTTTACAGACATTATTATCAGGGTCACCATTGGGCTCACAATCTACATTGCCTATCAGTATGTCTTGGGAGTGTGAGAGGAAACCGGAGAACCTGAAAAAAACCCACATAAATACGGGGAGAACATACAAACTCCTTGCAGATGTTGCCATTGATGAGCGTCGACCTCAGGACACCAGTGCTCCAAGGATACACTGCTAACCACTGAGCTACTGGGCTGATCATGATGACTCAGTGGTTCAAATTGTAACCCCATTGGGGAAAGTCATTGAACAGCCCATCAGGATCACATTGTAATGGCCCAATGGGGGTGTCAGAGCGTCCCCAGTCTAAATATTTACAAGTCATTGTCATTCCTCCACATGGCATCTAAGGGATTAAACTTTTTTGTTTCAGAGCTAGCTCCAATCATGGCAGTTAGAGGTGGGTGTCTGTTGTGTAAAATGACCGACACCTGCTGGGTATGAAGGGAACCCAGCTTGTGTGCGTGCTCCATATTAATCCTCCTGACTGTGAGAAATGGGTGGCAGGGGGCAAAGACATTCTGCTTTGGGTTTCCGAATGTTCACGGTCTGCCATTTGTGGGACACCTCAGCTCCCTCAGATGTACAGTACATTAGTTCTAAATTATATTCCCAGGTTGAGAAATTTATTTGTATTTATTTTTTATCTTGTCTGCATTTTCAGTGATTATTGCTTATTTCTCAATCTGTTTTATGTGACTCCGCTTTGATGCAAGAAACAAAAACTGTGTAGGAGGAAAACTGTGAAACACAATATACTAATTATTTACAACTAATCATTACACATTTCAATGTGCTAAATATTCTCATGTTTCTAACAGCGTCGGCATTGAATGTACTTCTGGAGGGCAAATACACAGACTGCTGAGCTTAATCATGGCTGGGGTATAAGATGAGTCAGCCAGATTCAGCCCTCTTGTTATGCCCACAGGGCGTGAAGATGTATCGTGGACTCACTAGACCACTGATGGTGCAGTGGTAGCTGTATACCCGATACACAAGAGACAGGAGAATGAGCTTCATAAAACCAAAGATATTTATTAAAGGAAGTTTAATAAAAAGGAAAAAGGTGCCTGAGGGGAGAACCCTCTGGACCACGACACTGTACCACGTAGTGGAGCAACGGGCAAGGTATACCCCTATACAGGGATTCCCCGTCACAACACCACGAGGCCTTAATGCCGCGAATCCCGGACCAGAGAGACAACCCATACAAACCAGATAGCAGAGACTGTAGAATACTGGCTCTGTCGGTGGAGAGAATCCCGGGAGTTCCGTGTAATCCTGGAAAGACTGATCCAGGAGGTAGTGGTATCTGGATAGATGCCAGAGGAATCCAGGATAGGGAACTGCCAGCAGAGGATTCTGTGGAGACAGAGATATTATAGTCCAAAGCCACAGACTTCCAATCGCAAAGCACAGCAGAGTGTGGCCTGAGCAGGAGGCAACGATCCTTAGAATGAACACGTTGCCCAGGCACCTCCCTTAAGGGGAGGATGCCTTTTATGCACAGGCACAGAGCATCACAGCACAGACAGCCCTAATAGAGAACAGGTGCCCTGCTGCTTTAAGTATGTGCAGGAAGCAGGGCTGCGTGATAGACACTGATCTCCCTGTCCTTGAGAGACTGGGCCCGCGGCTGAAGGCATGACACCTCTGTTCCATTGTATCTTTGGGGGAACTATATACTGTCACCCAACTTTTGAAGACTGCACATTATCAATGCTTAATGCTACCTTCCATATTCTCCTCCCTTTTGGGCTTTCGGCAACTTAGTCCACTATAAGGTTCTATTCCACATTAAGGGGTCCATGTTCTTCACTAATTAGAAGCCCATTTGACTACAGAAGATCCTGGTGATTCAGGATATTATACACCCAAGACAAAGGGTAAAAGTGGCAGGAACACGAAAAACATAAGATGTGGATTCTTCTATTGATGTTTTCTTAATTTTTTATGTTATGTATAGTGTTGAGCGATACCGTCCGATACTTGAAAGTATCGGTATCGGAAAGTATCGGCCGATACCGGCAAAGTATCGGATCCAATCCGATACCGATACCCGATACCAATACAAGTCAATGGGACTCAAGTATCGGACGGTATTCCTGATGGTTCCCAGGGTCTGAAGGAGAGGAAACTCTCCTTCAGGCCCTGGGATCCATATAAATGTGTAAAAGAAAGAATTAAAATAAAAAATATCGCTATACTCACCTGTCCGACGCAGCCTGGACCTCAGCGAGGGAACCGGCAGCGTTGTTTGTTTAAAATTCGCGCTTTTACTTGCTTACGTGAAGTCCCGGCTTGTGATTGGTCAGGGCGACCATGTTGCCAGGACGCGGACCAATCACAGCAAGCCGTGACGAAATTACGTCACGGCTTGCTGTGATTGGTCCGCGTCCCGGCAACATGGCCGCCATTAACCAATCACAAGCCGGGACGTCACGGGAGGCTGGACACGCGCCCATTTTAAAAAGCGCGCGTGTCCAGCCTCCAGTGACGTCCCGGCTTATGATTGGTCACGGCGCCATGTTGCCGGGACGCGGACCAATCACAGCAAGCCGTGACGAAATTACGTCACGGCTTGCTGTGATTGGTCCGCGTCCCGGCAACATGGCCGCCATTAACCAATCACAAGCCGTGACGTCACGGGAGGCTGGACACGCGCGCTTTTTAAAATGGGCGCGTGTCCAGCCTCCCGTGACGTCCCGGCTTGTGATTGGTTGCGCCGCGGTCAACCAATCACAAGCCGGGAGGCTGGACACGCGCGCATTTCAAAATTTTAAAATGGGCGCCTGTCCAGCCTCCCGGCTTGTGATTGGTTGATCGCGGCGCAACCAATCACAAGCCGGGACGTCACGGGAGGCTGGACACGCGCCCATTTTAAAATGCGCGCGTGTCCAGCCTCCCGTGACGTCACGGCTTGTGATTGGTTGCGTCTCCCATGTGACTGCGACGCAACCAATCACAACGCCGGAACGTAATTTTAAAATCCTGAAGGACCTGAAATTACGTCACGGCTTGCTGTGATTGGTTGCGTCCCGGTCACATGGGCGGCACGCAACCAATCACAAGCCGGGACTCACGTAAAGGAAAGAAAAGCGCAAATTTTAAACAAAGAACGCTGCCGCTTCCCTCGGTAAGGTGCAGGCTGCGTCGGAGAGGTGAGTATAGCAATATTTTTTATTTTAATTCTCTCTTTTACACATTTTTACATTAATGTTGTTTCGATACCGATACCCGATATCACAAAAATATCGGATCTCGGTATCGGAATTCCGATACAGCAAGTATCGGCCGATACCCGATACTTGCAGTATCGGAATGCTCAACACTAGTTATGTATGAAATAGATGGGAACATACTCACGGCACAAAGCAGACATGATGAAATGTGGGGAACGTACAAAAATCTGTGACCAAGAAATATTTTTCCTTAAATCAACAGGGGTAAAGATGTTGGACACGATGTGGATATCTTAATTACATGTCCCAGAAGTGGAGTCGAAAGAAATATTTTGCACAACACCATTAATGTACTAAAAAATCAGGTAAAACATTCTACTGAGTATAAACAAAGGTCTCATATCTATCTATCTATCTATCTATCTATCTATCTATCTATCTATCTATCTATCTATCTATCTATCTATCTATCTATCTCATACCTATCATCTAACTATTATCTATCTATCTATCTCATATATATCTATTTTCTATCTATCATCTATCTGTCTATTATCTATGTATCTACACTCCCTGAGAGAAATTATGTCGCTTATCCATGTTACGTAAATAAAGGCTTATAACCTGACGTTAAATTCATCCATTGGTTGTATAAATTATTCTTTTGAAAGCTGATACCCTCCAAAATGTGGTTTAGGTTAAGAAAATAAATTGGCATCAATGCAGAAATATTGATCAGTTAATGGACACAGAATGGTTAGATTTTGTTAAGGCAAATGTTTTGTCGCCTGGTCACATAATGCACCCAATCCTAGTTTACATCCATTCCTCACCTGTGCTCAGTAAATGATCGTTAATTAGTGTGTGTGTATAAAAAGAAACTCAGCACCCCAGACCTTCACTTGAACTGCAACTTGAGCTCTGACAACATGCCAAAAATCCACCCTGCGACCAAATCCTCGATTATCAAGAGGTTGAAGACCAGATCCACTGCAGAGGTGTCTGGCACATTTAACCCCTTCACCCCCAAGGGTGGTTTGCACGTTAATGACCGGGCCAATTTTTACAATTCTGACCACTGTCCCTTTAGGAGGTTATAACTCTGGAACGCTTCAACGGATCTTGGCGATTCTGACATTGTTTTCTTGTGACATATTGTACTTCATGATAGTGGTAAAATTTCTTCGATATAACTTGCGTTTATTTGTGAAAAAAACGGAAATTTGGCGAAAATTTTGAAAATTTTGCAATTTTCCAACTTTGAATTTTTATGCCCTTAAATCACAGACATATGTCACGCAAAATACTTAATAAGTAACATTTCCCACATGTCTACTTTACATCAGCACAATTTTGGAACCAAAATTTTTTTTTGTTAGGGAGTTATAAGGGTTAAAAGTTGACCAGAAATTTCTCATTTTTACAACACCATTTTTTTTTAGGGACCACATCTCATTTGAAGTCATTTTGAGGGGTCTGTATGATAGAAAATACCCAAGTGTGACACCATTCTAAAAGCTGCACCCCTCAAGGTGCTCAAAACCACACTCAAGAAGTTTATTAACCCTTCAGGTGTTTCACAGGAATTTTTGGAATGTTTAAATAAAAATGAACATTTAATTTTTTTTCACACAAAATTTATTTCAGCTCCAATTTGTTTTATTTTACCAAGGGTAACAGGAGAAAATAGACTGCAAAAGTTGTTGTACAATTTGTCCTGAGTACGCTGATACCCCATATGTGGGTGTAAACCATTGTTTGGGCGCATGGCAGAGCTTGGAAGGGAAGGAGCGCCATTTGACTTTTCAATGCAAAATTGACTGGAATTGAGATGGGACGCCATGTTGCGTTTGGAGAGCCCCTGATGTGCCTAAACATTGAAACCCCCTACAAGTGACACCATTTTGGAAAGTAGACCCCCTAAGGAACTTATCTAGATGTGTGGTGAGCACTTTGACCCACCAAGTGCTTCACAGAAGTTTATAATGCAGAGCCGTAAAAATAAAAAATCATATTTTTTCACAAAAATGATCTTTTCGCCCCCAATTTTTTATTTTCCCAATGGTAAGAGAAGAAATTGGTCCCCAAAAAATGTTGTGCAATTTGTCCTGAGTACGCAGATACCCCATATGTTGGGGTAAACCACTGTTTGGGCGCATGGCAGAGCTTGGAAGGGAAGGAGCGCCATTTGACTTTTCAATGCAAAATTGACTGGAATTGAGATGGGACGCCATGTTGCGTTTGGAGAGCCCCTGATGTGCCTAAACATTGAAACCCCCTACAAGTGACACCATTTTGGAAAGTAGACCCCCTAAGGAACTTATCTAGATGTGTGGTGAGCACTTTGACCCACCAAGTGCTTCACAGAAGTTTATAATGCAGAGCCGTAAAAATAAAAAATCATATTTTTTCACAAAAATGATCTTTTCGCCCCCAATTTTTTATTTTCCCAAGGGTAAGAGAAGAAATTGGTCCCCAAAAAATGTTGTGCAATTTGTCCTGAGTACGCAGATACCCCATATGTTGGGGTAAACCACTGTTTGGGCGCATGGCAGAGCTCGGAAGTGAAGGAGCGCCATTTGACTTTTCAATGCAAAATTGACTGGAATTGAGATGGGACGCCATGTTGCGTTTGGAGAGCCCCTGATGTGCCTAAACATTGAAACCTCCTACAAGTGACACCATTTTGGAAAGTAGACCCCCTAAGGAACTTATCTAGATGTGTGGTGAGCACTTTGACCCACCAAGTGCTTCACAGAAGTTTATAATGCAGAGCCGTAAAAATAAAAAATCATATTTTTTCACAAAAATGATCTTTTCGCCCCCAATTTTTTATTTTCCCAAGGGTAAGAGAAGAAATTGGTCCCCAATAAACGTTGTGCAATTTGTCCTGAGTACGCAGATACCCCATATGTTGGGGTAAACCACTGTTTGGGCGCATGGCAGAGCTTGGAAGGGAAGGAGCGCCATTTGACTTTTCAATGCAAAATTGACTGGAATTGAGATGGGACGCCATGTTGCGTTTGGAGAGCCCCTGATGTGCCTAAACATTGAAACCCCCCACAAATGACACCATTTTGGAAATTAGACCCCCTAAGGAACTTATCTAGATGTGTTTTGAGAGCTTTGCACCCCCAAGTGTTTCACTACAGATTATAACGCAGAGCCGTGAAAATAAAAATTCTTTTTTTTTTTTCACAAAAATGATTTTTTAGCCCCCAGCTTTTGTATTTTTACAAGAGTAACAGAATAAACTGGACCCCAAAAGTTGTTGTCCAATTTGTCCTGAGTACGCTGATACCCCATATATGGAGGGTAACCACTGTTTGGGCGCATGACAGAGCTCGGAAGGGAAGGAGCGCCATTTGGAATGCAGACTTAAATGGATTGGTCTGCAGGCGTCACGTTGCATTTGCAGAGCCCCTGATGTACCCAAACAGTACAAACCCCCCACAAGTGACCCCATATTGGAAACTAGACCTCCCAAGGAACTTATCTAGATGTGTTGTGAGAACTTTGAACCCCCAAGTGTTTCACTACAGTTTGTAACGCAAAGCCGTGAAAATAAAAATTCTTTTTTTTTTCACAAAAATGATTTTTTAGCCCCCAGCTTTGTATTTTTACAAGGGTAACAGAATAAATTGGACCCTAAAAGTTGTTTTCCAATTTGTCCTGAGTACGCTGATACCCCCTATGTGGGGGGTAACCACTGTTTGGGCACATGACAGAGCTCGGAAGGGAAGGAGCGCCATTTGGAATGCAGACTTAAATGGATTGGTCTGCAGGCGTCACGTTGCATTTGCAGAGCCCCTGATGTACCCAAACAGTACAAACCCCCCACAAGTGACCCCATATTGGAAACTAGACCTCCCAAGGAACTTATCTAGATGTGTTGTGAGAACTTTGAACCCCCAAGTGTTTCACTACAGTTTGTAACGCAAAGCCGTGAAAATAAAAATTCTTTTTTTTTTCACAAAAATGATTTTTTAGCCCCCAGCTTTGTATTTTTACAAGGGTAACAGAATAAATTGGACCCTAAAAGTTGTTTTCCAATTTGTCCTGAGTACGCTGATACCCCCTATGTGGGGGGTAACCACTGTTTGGGCACATGACAGAGCTCGGAAGGGAAGGAGCGCCATTTGGAATGCAGACTTAAATGGATTGGTCTGCAGGCGTCACGTTGCATTTGCAGAGCCCCTGATGTACCCAAACAGTACAAACCCCCCACAAGTGACCCCATATTGGAAACTAGACCTCCCAAGGAACTTATCTAGATGTGTTGTGAGAACTTTGAACCCCCAAGTGTTTCACTACAGTTTGTAACGCAAAGCCGTGAAAATAAAAATTCTTTTTTTTTTCACAAAAATGATTTTTTAGCCCCCAGCTTTGTATTTTTACAAGGGTAACAGAATAAATTGGACCCTAAAAGTTGTTTTCCAATTTGTCCTGAGTACGCTGATACCCCCTATGTGGGGGGTAACCACTGTTTGGGCACATGACAGAGCTCGGAAGGGAAGGAGCGCCATTTGGAATGCAGACTTAAATGGATTGGTCTGCAGGCGTCACGTTGCATTTGCAGAGCCCCTGATGTACCCAAACAGTACAAACCCCCCACAAGTGACCCCATATTGGAAACTAGACCTCCCAAGGAACTTATCTAGATGTGTTGTGAGAACTTTGAACCCCCAAGTGTTTCACTACAGTTTACAACGCAGAGCCGTGAAAATAAAACATATTTTTTTCCCACAAAAATGATTTTTAGCCCCCCAAATTTTTATTTTCCTAAGGATAACAAGAGAACTTGGACCCCAGAAGTTGTTGTTCAATTTGTCCCGAGTACGCTGATAACCCATATGTTGGGATAAACCCCTTTTTGGACGCACGGGAGAGCTCGGAAGGGAAGGAGCACTGTTTTACTTTTTCAACGCAGAATTGGCTGGAATTGAGATCGGACGCCATGTCGCGTTTGGAGAGCCCCTGATGTGCCTGAACAGTGGAAACTCCCCAATTCTACCTGAAACCCTAACCCAAACACACCCCTAACCCTAATCCCAACGGTAACCCTAACCCTACCCCTAACCTCACCTCTAACCGTTTAATGAACATTTTCTGACAGTCATAAGTGCCACGTATTTAAGTGCCACGTATTTAAGTGCCACATATTTAAGTGCCACATATTTAAGTGCCACGTGTTTCAGTGCCACGTGTTTCAGTGCCACGTGTTTCAGTGCCACGATATTTCAGTGCCACGTATTTCAGTGCCACGTACTATAAATACTATAACTATGTGGTTATACGTGGCACTGAAATATCGTGGCACGTAAATACGTGGCACTTAAGTACGTGGCACTTAAGTACGTGGCACTTAAGTACGTGGCACTTAAGTACGTGGCACTTAAGTACGTGGCACTTAAGTACGTGGCACTTATATACGTGGCACTTATATACGTGGCACTTATATATGTGGCCACTGAAATATCGTGGCACTTATATACGTATATAAACGTATATTTTAGTGCCACGTATTTCAGGTTAGGGGTAGGGTTAGGGGTAGGGTTTTTTTTTTTGTTTGTTTTCTTGTGTTTTTCTATAAAAACGCATGCGTCTAAAAACGCATGCGTTTTACCACGTTTACATGCGTTTTTTCACACATGCGTTTTTTTAAAAAACGCATGCAGATAAAAACGCAAGTGTGAAACCAGCCTAAAAGACGCTTTTTATAGCAAAAAAGTTTTTGCGTCTCCACATTTTGAGACCTATAATTTTTCCACATTTTGGTCCACAGAGTCATGTGAGGTCTTGTTTTTTGTGGGACGAGTTGACGTTTTTATTGGTAACATTTTCGGACACGTGACCATTTTTGATCACTTTTTATTCCGATTTTTGTGAGGCAGAAGGACCAAAAACCAGCTATTCATTAATTTCTTTTGGGAGAGGCGTTTATACCGTTCCGCGTTTGGTAAAATTGATAAAGCAGTTTTATTCGTCGGGTCAGTACGATTACAGCGATATCTCATTTATATAATTTTTTTATGTTTTGGCGCTTTTATACGATAAAAACTATTTTATAGAAAAAATAATTATTTTGGTATCGCTTTATTCTCAGGACTATAACTTTTTTATTTTTTTGCTGATGATGCTGTATGGCGGCTCGTTTTTTGCGGGACAAGATGACGTTTTCAGCGATACCATGGTTATTTATATCCGTCTTTTTGATCGCGTGTTATTCCACTTTTTGTTCGGCGGTATGGTAATAAAGCGTTGTTTTTTGCCTCGTTTTTTTTTTTTTTTCTTACGGTGTTTACTGAAGGGGTTAACTAGTGGGGCAGTTTTATAGGTTGGGTCGTTACGGACGCGGCGATACTAAATATGTGTACTTTTATTGTTTTTTTTATTTTATTTAGATAAAGAAATGTATTTATGGGAATAATATTTTATTTTTTTTTTCATTATTTTGGAATATTTTTTTTTTTTTTTTTACACATTTGGAAAAATTTTTTTTTAACTTTTTTACTTTGCCCCAGGGGGGGACAATACAGATCGGTGATCTGCCAGTTTGCATAGCACTCTGACAGATCACCGATCTGAGGAAAGTGCAGGCTGCTTCACAGTGCCTGCTCTGAGCAGGCGTCTGTGAAGCCACCTCCCTCCCTGCAGGACCCGGATCCGCGGCCATCTTGGATCCGGGTCTGGGAGCTGCAGGGAGGGAGGTAAGACCCTCGCAGCAACGCGATCACATCGCGTTGCTGCGGGGGGCTCAGGGAAGCCCGCAGGGAGCCCCCTCCCTGCGCGATGCTTCCCTGCACCGCCGGCACATCGCGATCATGTTTGATCGCGGTGTGCCGGGGGTTAATGTGCCGGGGGCGGTCCGTGACCGCTCCTGGCACATAGTGCCGGATGTCAGCTGTGATAATCAGCTGACACCCGGCCGCGATCGGCGGCGCTCCCCCCGTGAGCGCCGCTGATCGCGTATGACGTACTATCCCGTCGGCGGTCATACGGGCCCACCCCACCTCGACGGGATAGTACGTCAGATGTCAGGAAGGGGTTAATGTGTCTCATCGTCAAGTACAAAGAATTAAAAAAAGATTTGAAGAGACTGGAGATGTGTTTGACAAGCCCAGGTCCGGCAGACCCCGCAAGACAACTGCTCAGGAGGAACGTTTGTTGGTTAGAAAATCCAAAGCAAGCCCCTCTTCCACTGCAGCAGAGTTCCAACAGGCTTGGTCACCTCAAGTCCCTGTGTCAACTAGAACAGTTTGTAGGATTCTGTCTCGAAATGGCCTCCATGGTCGAATCAGTGCCCAGAAGCCAGCACTAAACAAAAGGCAAATAAAAAACCGTGTGGCATTTGCAAAGTCCCACAGCCTGCTAAACAGATGGACGCTGGAAAAGTGGTAGAAGGTGGATTTCTCTGATGAATCTTCAGTAGAATTACACCACAGCCGCTGCAAATACTGCAGGAGACGTACTGGAGCCCGTATGGATCCAAAATACACCCAGAAAATAGTTAAATTTGGTGGTGGAAAGATCATGGTCTGGGGTTACATTCAGTATGGGGGTGTGCGAAACATTTGCATGGTGGAAAGCAATATCAATAGCCTAAAATATCAAGACGTATTAGCTACCTCTTATATTCCAAATCATAAAAGGGGTCAAATTCTGCAGCAGGATGGTGCTCCATCTCATACCTACATCTCTACGACAAAGTTCCTCCAGGCAAACAAGATCAAGGTGCTCAAGGACTGGCCAGCCCAGTCACCAGACATGAACATCATTGAGCATGTTATATTTGGGGTAGGATGAAAGAGGAAGCTTGGAAGACAAAACCAAAGAATCTAGATGAACTCTGGGACTCATGTAAGACTGCATTCTTTGCTATTCCTGATAACGTCATTAATAAATTGTATGAATCATTGTTGAACCGCATGGATGCAGTCCTTCAAGCTCATGGAAGTCACACAAAATATTAAATATGACTCTAATACAGTGATGGCGAACCTATGACACGCGTGTCAGTGCTGACACGCGTAGTCATTTTCAGTGATACGCGGCCGCCGGCCGCGGCCCCATAGAAATTGCATCCTTAAATTGCATGGCAAGTAGTGTTGAGCATTCCGATACCGCAAGTATCGGGTATCGGCCGATTCTTGCGGTATCGGAATTCCGATACCGAGTTCCGATACTTTTGTGTTATCGGGAATCGGTATCGGATCCATATTAATGTGTAAAATAAAGAATTAAAATAAAAAATATTGATATACTCACCTCTCCGGAGGCCCCTGCACCTTACCGCTGTTAACCGGCAGCCTTCTTTGCTTAAAATGAGCGCGTTTCCTCTCCTTCAGACCCTGGGAACCATCAGGATACCTTCCGATACTTGGTGTCCCATTGACTTGTATTGGTATCGGGTATCGGTATCGGCGATATCCGATACTTTTCGGGTATCGGCCGATACTATCCGATACCGATACTTTCAAGTATCGGACAGTATCGCTCAACACTAATGGCAAGCCGTTCCAATTTTTTATTGGATCGGATGCCATGCAGGAGGCCTGTAGGCCGAAACAACAGAGCTCCGGCGCAGAGCGTCTAGGCCTGGGACTTCCGGTAGACCCGGCGCAGCTCCCGGAAGTCCCAGGCCTAGACGCTCTGCGCCGGAGCTCTGTTGTTTGGGCGGCATTGCGCTGCTCCCTGCTGCGCCGGCCGGAAGTTCGGGCCTACTGGAAGTCCCAGGCCTAGACGCTCTGCGCAATGCTGCTTGGGACGCACTTCTGAGGCCTGAGGTGATCGCTGTCTGGAGGCCCTGTGATTGCTGTCTGCAGGCCCTGTGATTGCTGTCTGCAGGCCCTGTGACTACTACAGCAACCATCATCCAGTGAATTGTGGGGTGTCATTGGCCATTACTGAGATAAGTGAGCAAAAGCTTTGGCTGTGAAGACATGATGGGAATTGTAGTTTTGCAACAGCTGGACTGTCACAGGTTCGCCATCACTGGAAGAATTCCCCCTCACTTATCTTAGTTCACGGCACCCCACACAAGTTAAATAATAGCAAGACCAACAAAAGAAACCAACTGACAGATGAACAAAGAAGTCACTAAGAAAGTAAGTTAATTATAATTATACATATTTGTTATTTAAACTATACATGTCGCAAAATTATGGGTTTTTTTATCAAGGTGACACACCACCCAAGTTATGTTCGTTTTTTTGGCGAATTTTGACACACCAAGCTCAAAAGGTTGCCCATCACTGCTCTAATAGCACCACAACTTCATGCACCAATGTTATGCAACATATATTTGTATTTTAAGTTAATTATCTGTTTGAATATTACATTACTTTCTGTGGGCGACAAAACTTTTGTCTTGCCAAAATCTGACTATTCTGTGGACATTAACTGATCAATATTTCTGCATTGATGCCAATTTATTTTCATAACCTAAACCACATTTCAGAGGGTTTCACCTTTCAAAAGAATAATTTATACAACCAATGGATGAATTTAACGTCAGGTTATAAGCTTTTATTTACATAACATGGATAAGCGACATAACTTCTGTCAGGGTGTAGTATCTATTATCTTTCTTTCTATTATCTATCTATCTAGTATATATTATCTATCTATCTGTCGAGAAAATCAGAAAAATACAGGCAGCACTCCCTTTTATTATTATTATTATTATTATTTATTTATATAGCACCATTAATTCCATGGTGCTGTACATGTGAAAAGGGGTTACATACCGGGTTATAGATATTGTTAACAGTAAACAAATTTACAGTGACAGACTGGTACAGAGGGGAGAGGACCCTGTCCTTGCGGACTTACATTCTTCAGGATAGTGGGGAAGAGACAGGAGGTTGGTGTGCTGCAGCACTGGTGGTGGTGAGGCGGCAGCTCGGGTGGTCGTGGCAGTAGATCGGGTGGTCGTGGCGGCAGCTAGGGTGGTCGGTGACGTGGCGGCAGCTCGGGTGGTCAGTGACGTGGAGGCAGCTTGGGTGGTCGGTGACGTGGCGGCAGCTCGGGTCGTCGGTGACATGGCGGCAGCTCGGGTGGTCGGTGACATGGCGGCAGCTCGGGTGGTCAGTGACATGGCGGCAGCTCGGGTGGTCGGTGACGTGGCGGCAGCTCGGGTGGTCGGTGATGTGGTGGCAGCTCGGGTGGTCAATGACATGGCAGCAGCTCGGGTGGTCGGTGACGTGGCGGCAGTTCGGGTGGTCTGTGACATGGTGGCAGCTCGGGTGGTCGGTGACATGGCGGCAGCTCGGGCGGTTGGTGAGGTGGCAGAATGGTTATTGCAGGCTGCAGACTGCAGACTTTTAGAGTGCTGCCTGTATTTTTCTGATTTTCTACTTTGGAGGTTTGGACATCACCTCAACAGGTCTTATTGCACCCGGTTTCTTTTGGTAGTGCTGCCAAATTTTCTTTAATTATCTATCTATCTATCTATCTATCTATCTATCTATCTATCTATCTATCTATCTATCTATCTATCTAGTATCTATCATCTGTCTATCTATCTTTTTTTAAATTCTTTATTACATTTTCAAGGAATTAAACAGTACAGAATAGACGTTGCAGCCATGCATATAAACGTACGATTGACAATATACCTGCATTTTCTCGTAATATACAAATATCTACATGGATACCAAATCAACATCTCTAAACAGAAAACTTTATGGAAAAAGAGGGGATAAAGAAAGAGGTTGGGAAAGGAGGAAGAGAAGTGTGTAGGATGGAGCCATTGGGTAGCATTAGTGTTAGGTTCCAGGAGGAAGGTCACTGTGAGGAGAAACTCATGATACATCAGTTTATTGGTTTATCGTGTGTACATGTCTTGAGATTTAGACATTGCAGGCCTGTTTAGTAATTAATATACGGTTAACATGTGAGTAGTGTATTTCGGTTTACATAAGTCAAACACTATAGGGCAATAGTTTCCTATATAAGTTATAAATGTTTATATAGGAGGACATAATAATAATATAATAATAATAATTTTTATTTATATAGCGCCAACATATTCCGCAGCACTTTACAATTAAGCGGGGACATGTACATACAAATTCAATACAAGTTAAGACAATTTAAACAGTGACATTAGGAGTGAGGTCCCTGCTCGCAAGCTTAGAATCTACAAGGAAATGGGGGGACACAATAGGTGAAAAGTGCTTGTTATTTCTGGCAATTATAATAAATAGGGATTTTCATATAAAGCTGCATGATCCAGTCATCAGCCCGTGTGCTTAAGTGCATAAGTCAAGTATCAAGTGCAGTTATCATGTGCATGGAAGGTGTGGAGACAGATGAATAGTAAGGTGCAGATTCAGAATAATATTTGGAAGGAGGGAACAGGGCAAAGTTAGTTTACTGAGTAGTTGATGTGGTAGGCTTGTTTGAAGAGATGGGTTTTTAAAGCGCACTTGAACAGGTCGGGGCTAGGTATCAGCCTGATCGTCTGGGTAAGTGCATTCCAGAGAGCTGGCACAGCACGAGAGAAGTCTTGTAGACGGAGGTGTGAGGTTCGGATTACGGGGGATGTTGGTCTTAGGTCATTTGTAGAACGGAGGGCACGTGTAGGGCGATAGACAGAGATGAGAGAGGAAATATAAGGCGGTGCAGAACTGTGGAGGGCTTTATGGGTGAGAGAGATGAGAGGACATCCCCAATTTTATGACTTTGCTCCCTCTATGCATCTGAGGTGTCTCTGTAAGTGCGCCATGGGGCCATATCTCCTTAAATTGCTCATATCTCCTGTGTTCCCAGCTAGTTAGCTCCTCAAGCCTATAGAGCTGTTCCATCTTTTGTTCCCATTGGGAGATTCTAGGTGCCTCGATTGATTTCCACTCAGTTGGAATCAGTATTCTGGCTAAAGCCATTAAATGCATGGGAAGAGACCTATCTACTCTATCTATCTATCTATCTATCTATCTATCTATCTATCTATCTATCTATCTATCTATCTATCTATCTATCATCTAAAGAGAATAAAGTAATATTCGGACTACAAAATATGAGTGCAATCTAGACCCACTGGCTCCTTTATCACAATAATACAAAAGAAAAAGCTTGGCAGCACTCTGTAATTTGGCAAAAAAAAAGGTAAAGGTTTATTTAATCCCTAAGATATCCAACGTTTCAGCTCAAGCTGTGAATCTTTTTCAAACTGAAAAAGGCTTAGTTGAGAAACTCTCACTGCTTGAGCCGAAACATTGTATACCTTAGGCATGAAATAAACCGTTCATGTTTTTTGCCAAGTTCCGGAGTGCTGCGTCTTTTTCTTTTGTCTGTCTATCTATCTGTGTCATATCTATGTAGCTAATTTATCTCATGTCTATCTATTTATCTATCTTGAAAAAAGGTAGCACTCTGATTCTTCAAATGAAAAAAGTGTGTTATTCATCTATAGGACGCATTGTTTAAATTCACCTGGATTTGATAGGACCTTGCAGGATCCCCTTACTTTCTTTCTTTCTTTCTCTTTTTTCCTCTCTCAAAATATGCAAAAATGCTATACTCAAAACTTTCCTCATTTTCCTTTCTTTCTGACCTTTCTTTTTTCTTTCTTCTTGATTTCTTTCCTTTGTTACTTTCTTTCTTCTTTCTTTCTATCCTTTTTTTCTTTCTTTCTTTGTCATATCTTATCTTCTTTCTTTCTTTTTCTCTTTCTTTCTTTCTTTCTTTCTTTCTCGCTTTCTTTCTTTCCTTCTCTCTTTTTTTCTTTCTTTTTTCTTTCTCTCAAAATATGCACTAATTTTGAAGATTGGTTCAGACAAAAAACAAAATTCAGAACTGTAATTTTCTTTTGCCATGGAGTATAGCTATATGTGAACTGCTATTATAATGGCTTGCAGGTGATGTGAATCCACAGGGGCACTAATGGGTTTGGCTGTGGGTTAAACCAGTGAGTGTGGCAAAAGGAATTGTGAGTTTTTCACAGTTTTTGACATCCCCAGATTACATCCCCAGAGTAGTCTCCAAGAGTAACAGCTGACAAGTAAATGGTAAATTGACAACAGCACGTAATACCAATGTGACAAACAGCGCAACAGTTCTGATCACAGTCACAGATACTGAGTTGTTAGGTCACACGTCTTAAAAAATAGTAGACAAACGAAAGTTGCAATTTCACTTTTTGTTCTACCTTTTCTGTCCTGCCATAGTCATAACTTTGCAAATCATTTACTTTTGAAGGGTCGCCTTCTTTTTCATGATATAATTGAATCAACATTTGATGACACAAAACGGCCCAGCAGGTGTGTGGATAACCTTGATCATTTTCAGAAGAGCTTTTTAATACTGAAACTTTTGAAAAAAGAAGTTATGGCTGAAAAACCAAGAGATGATGGATGGACAAAACTGGAAAAATCTGATCTTAAGGAGTGGAAGGCTGTACGAGTTGACCTAGTAATAACTCCACAGGAACAATACGCCTTTGCTCTTCTTGGATGGACGGGTTCTCCGGTAAGATATAATACTGTATCATATTAGTACACACCAAGAAGCTTCAAATTGGTAAATATTATTTAAAAAGTCAATAATTCAATAATAAAGTGAATAGAGATAAGCGGATCTTTTGAAATTTAAATTTGCTGGCTTCAGCAGACTTTTCCCAATATTTGGTTCGTGGCAAATAAATTCTGGAAAGCTTGTAACTACTCAGAAAATACATGTGGGAGAAAGGAGAGAAAGAACGCCACTGATCATAAGAGCTTACACTCTATAGAAGAGAGAGGACCCTGCTGACCATAAGAGCTTACACTCTATAGAAGAGAGAGGACCCTGCTGACCATAAGAGCTCACACTCTATGGAAGAGAGAGGACCCTGCTGACCATAAGAGCTGACACTCTATGGAAGAGAGAGGACCCTGCTGACCATAAGAGCTTACACTCTATAGAAGAGAGAGGACCCTGCTGACCATAAGAGCTCACACTCTATAGGAAAGACAGGACTACGCTGACCATAAGAGCTCACACTCTATAGGAAAGACAGGACTACGCTGACCATAAGAGCTCACACTCTATAGGAAAGACAGGACTACGCTGGCCATAAGAGCTAACAACTTATAGGAGAGAGAGGACTACGCTGACCATAAGAGCTTACATTTTATAGGAGACACAGGACTACGCTGACCATAAGAGCTTACACTCTATAGAAGAGAGAGGACTCTGCTGACCATAAGAACTTACATTCTATAGGAGAGGACCCTGCTGACCATAATAACTTGCATTCTATAGGAGAGACAGGACTCTGCTGACCATAAGAGCTCACACTCTATAGGAAAGACAGGACTACGCTGACCATAAGAGCTTACACTCTATAAGAGACACAGGACTACGCTGAGCATAAGAGCTCACACTCTATAGGAAAGACAGGACTACGCTGACCATAAGAGCTTACACTCTATAGGAGACACAGGACTACGCTGAGCATAAGAGCTCACACTCTATAGGAAAGACAGGACTACGCTGACCATAAGAGCTTACATTCTGTAGGAGAGACAGAACTACACTCCCCATAAGAGCTTACACTCTATAGGAGAGAGAGAGAACTCTGCTGACCATAAGAGCTTACATTCTATAGGAGAGACTTACCCAGTGATTCTGAAGATGGAAAATAACTCTGCCATGCAAACTTTGCTTCACCATCTCTTTGGTGAATTACATGGCTGTGAAGGTATTGGATTTATTGCAACACTTCACTAAACTCCTTGTAACGCCATATTTATCCACCTGTATTCTTTAATAGGTGTTTGAGGTATATATATATATATATATATATATATATATATATATATATCTAATATATAAAGCTGAATGTGTGTGTGTGTGTATGTATGTATGTATGTATGTATGTCCGGGATTGGCATCTGAACCGTAGCAGCTACAGCCACAAAATTTTGCACAGTCACACGTCTGGACCCCGAGAGCGTCATAGGCTATGTTGTGAGGTGAAATTTTAACCCCGCGCTTTCCAATTCACCAAACAATTTTGCCCCTATCTACATAATGGGGAAAAAGTGAAAGGAAAAGTGTTGGAGGCGTCGCAGCTACAGGCACAAAATTTTGCACAGTCACACGTCTGGACCCTGAGAGCGTCAAAGCTATATTGTGAGGTGAAATTTTAACCCCGCGCTTTCCAAGTCACCAAACAATTTTGCCCCTATCTACATAATGGGGAAAAAATGAAAGGAAAAGTGTTGGAGGCAAATTAACAGCTGCCAGATGTGAACAAGGGGGACTTAAAGAATGACAGCGATGGCACCAAAGAGTATATACTGTACAGTTGCTAAGGTGGGGCCCCAACATGGGATAATCACACCACCACGGGGATATGAACACACACACAAAATGCGCCACACACTACCACGTGCTCGAACACATATACCACCCTCAGTGCACATTTCACCACACATACACCAACCTCGCCACATAAAAGTAGAAACACAAAAGTCGCCGCTCAAAACTCGCCACGCGCAAAACTCTCCACATGCAAAACTCGCCACACGTGCAAAACTCGCCACACGCAAAACTTGCACACGCAGAAAAATTGCCACACGCAGAAAAATTGCCACATGCACAAAAGTTGCAACACATGCAAAAGTTGCCTCACACAAAACTTGCACATACTCAAAAGGCACCACACATAAAACTCGCCACGCGCAAAACTCGCCATGCGCAAAACTTGCTGCACACAACTTGCTACACTAACCTGTCACATGCAACTCGACACACAAAAAGTTGCTACACGCATGTCGCCACACAAAACTCATCTCACAAAAGTCCCTACATGCATGTCGCCACACGCAACTCAACACACACAACTTGACACACGAAACTCGCCCTAAAACACACACAAGTCTGGTATCCTTCAAAAATAAAAATCTGATTAATAAGCAGACAAACTACAAGAGCAACAAATGTACCATATAGGAATCCGGCAGCTGTCAGTCACATGACCAGTCTATTATGTGTATGTGTGAGCTAATATATACTGCCAGGGGGTGGGCTTACTGTTGGCTGGGGATTTATCAGGCTGCCATTTTAGCTTACAAATACTGAGGTAAAAATACTGACCAAATAACGTGTGAACGAGGGCTAATACAGGAGGAGATGGCATACAGCTATATACTATATACAGGAGATGACACACAGGTATATACTATTTACAGGGGAGATGACACACAGGTATATACTATATACAGGAGGAGATGACACACAGATATATACTATATACAGGAGAGATGACACACAGGTATATACTATATAGAGGAGGAGATGACATACAGGTACATACTACATACAGGAGGAGATGACATACAGGTATATACTATATACAGGAGGAGATGACACACAGGTATATACTATATACAGGAGCAGATTACCTACAGGTATATAGTATATACAGGAGGAGATGACACAGGTATATGCTATGTATAGGAGGAGATGACATACAGGTATATACTATATACAGGAGATGACACACAGATATATACTATATATAGGTGAGATGACACACAGGTATATACTATATACAGGAGATTACATACAGGTATATCTAATATATAAAGCTGAATGTGTGTATGTATGTATGTGTGTATGTCCGGGATTGGCATCTGTACCGTCGCAGCTACAGCCACAAAATTTTGCACAGTCACACGTCTGGACCCCGAGAGCGTCATAGGCTATGTTGTGAGGTGAAATTTTAACCCCGCGCGTTCCAATTCACCAAACAATTTTGCTCCTATCTACATAATGGGGAAAAAGTGAAGGGAAAAGTGTTGGAGGAAAATTGACAGCTGCCAGATGTGAACAATGAGGACTTAAAGAATGAGAGCGATGGCGACAAAGAGTATATACTGTACAGTTGCTAAGGTGGGGCCCCGACATGGGATACTCACCACACACGGGGATATGAACACAAACACAAAATGCGCCACACACTACCACGTGCTTGAACACATATACCACCCTCAGCACACATTTCACCACACACACACACCAACCTCGCCACATAAAAGTCGAAACACAAAAGTCACCACTCAAAACTCGCTACATGCAAAACTCGCCATATGCAAAACTAGGCTCACGCAAAACTCGCCACACGTGCAAAACTCACCTCATGGAAAACTCACCTCATGCAAAACTTGCACACACAGAAAAATTGCCACATGTACAAAAGTTGCACCACATGCAAAAGTTGCCTCACACAAAACTTGCACATACTCAAAATGCACCACACATAAAACTCGCCACGCGCAAAACTCGCCATGCACAAATCTTGCTGCACACAACT
Organism: Ranitomeya variabilis; assembly: GCF_051348905.1. Lineage (NCBI taxonomy): Eukaryota > Metazoa > Chordata > Amphibia > Anura > Dendrobatidae > Ranitomeya > Ranitomeya variabilis. Next base: position 56,531,584 of record NC_135235.1, on the reverse strand, counting down.
TGCTACACTAACCTGTCACATGCAACTCAACACACAAAATGTTGCTACACGCATGTCGCCACACAAAACTCATCTCACAAAAGTCGCTACATGCATGTCGCCACACGCAACTCAACACACACAACTTGACACATAAAACTCGCCCTAAAACACACACAAGTCTGGTATTGTCCTTCAAAAATAAAAATCTGATTAATAAGCAAACTACAAGAGCAACAAATGTACCATATAGGAAATACGGCAGCTGTCAGTCACATGACCTGTCTATTATGTGTATGTGTGAGCTAATATATACTGCCAGGGGGGAGGGCTTCCTGTTGGCTGGGGATTTATCAGGCTGCCAATAGCAACCAATCACAGCTCAGCTTCTATTTTGCTACAGTTAATTAACCTGAGCTCTGATTGGTTAATATAGGCAACAAAGACATTCTCAGTATAACAAAGCTAATATATGTTGTGAAATGCTTCTATTTGCTTAGTTTTTGCCTTTTAATAATTACATTTCTATCTATTTGTTTTGTGGTTTTTGTGTGCAGAATAAATTTTTGTTAACACATTCTATTTTGCTAACAGCAGTCATTAACCCGGGCGAAGCCGGGTAGTACAGCTAGTATATATATATATATACAGTATATATGTATGTGTCTCTTTAATTTTATATTGACCTTTTTTAATTGGTTAAATAAATGTTGTGCTTTAAATTCCCATTCTATGCTGTACCCGTATCTTAGCTCTTTTGGGAATTTTTTTTAGCTTTTGTTTAGAAAGCTGACTACGCTAAATCATTCACTGTGATGGCCCATGGACTGACCACCACTGTATAAGGTATGATAATCCGCAAGATGTTTTAGCTAAAGAGCATGTTAGAGAGACCCATGCCGCCACACAGAAAGACATTAGTCCGCTCTGATTCTTCAGCTGCTGTGGGAAATGGTGCCGAGCAAGGTTTTTTTTTCAAATCTGAAATTGAATCTCAAAATGTTGAAATTCATGTGCAACCATGAATTTCAGGAGATTCGATTCAAACTCAATTCGCCACAGATCAATCCGCTCATCTGTAAAGGTGAGCTTTCATTAATGTTTACACCATATACCCTATCGATTGTGTGTATACACTAATATACAAAGGCTTGATGAAATACAAATTTTAGGAGACCTCAGCTCGTTTTGCTATAAAATCAGTAGTAACTTCCATTTGCTATCAAAACATTTTTTAAATCTATTTTCCTGCTGTGATATTTGGGACCATGGGTCTAACAAAAGCCACATTGGAAAGGCTGCCTGACTTTCAGAGGCAGTTCCAGACTATTCATTGTGCAGTTTGTATTGGGGGTGTAGTCTACATTCAATGCTTTTATGCAAGTGATGTGGATCTAATATCTAATGTTTTTTTTCCATGTTCAGTAATAAAAACTCGTTTATGACTAAAGAGGATTTGACACCCGCCTTCGCAATACATTATTAAATAGTTTTAGACCTGATGGTGCTGATGTATTTACTTGGAATATCCATGTCAGTATAACTTTGATATTAAGATAAGCTAATTATGAACCCAGATATAAAATGAAATAGCTCATGGACCATGGATCATGAGTCATGGTACCAAGAATATTCTGTCTCCACCCACCCAACCTGACTGATCCTTGCACGTCGCTGCTTGTATTGAGCAGTGTGAGATTTCAGCAGTGAAGAGACTCACTGAGGAGCTGTCAGTCAGGCTAAGTGGACTGAGATTGAGTTAAAATTTCATAATCCTTATCAGGTCTAAGAGATAATACTGTATCCAGTTTCTATTGTAAAATCGGGTGAAATATCCACTTTTACAGTACTTTTTTTTCCATAATTTTGGTATTACTTGACTTTTGGCGTTTTTAAAGTAGGAGTCTAAGGGTGAAGCTGTTTTCCTGAATTGTTCACTAGTTTTGATCACATACAGATGTGTCATTTCCTTTCCCTTTCAATCTCCTTTTACCTTTCCTTTCCCCTTTCCTTTTGTTTAATGTTTGCCTGGCCTACTGGTTTGTTTTCACATCTTTCTGGTCCATTTCTTGTCTGCTTCTTGGTCATTTAACTTTGGGCAGTCTGCATCAGCAGCAGCTGCGAACCTAAGTGTCATCACAACCAGAGGGACAGCTTACAGTGCAGACATAAGAACATTGATGAATACTAATTATTTGTGCTTCAGAGAAGTATGTTACCCACTCAACAGAGCACAGAGGCACTGCATAGATCAAAACAGAAAATTATAGTGTGAAATATGGCCTCTTGTACACTCCATAGAGACATAATGCATACCTAAAGGCCCTACATGTGGTGCCTCTATGACAAGGCATATTGCTTCTACAAAAGGTAGGCAAATAACCTAAACCGAGAGAAAGAGGACTGGAACTCTAGTTCCATCTATTGGAAGTAGCGATCCTAAAAGTCAATATGGATCCTTTAACAAGCCTTGCCACACGACTTAGAAGAAGAAGAAGCCAAACCAAGATAACTTCATTAGCTGACACATGTTTTTGGGTGTTTGCCCCTCATCAGTGCAAAGCAGGAGCCCTGATTTGGCTAAGTGAGAGTTCTCTCCCATGCAATGCTACTCTGGTCATTTAAATATGCAACTAGTCTCTTCAGAGAAGAGAACTCAACTGCCATCCAATTTTAATAGTCGATAATGAAATTTCAACGAGTCTCGCCACATGACTTAGGATAAGAAGCCAAACTAGACGGCTTGGCATTATCCATAAGGAGAATCGTTGCCCCTTAAAACCTATGTCAGAGGCCTCTTATCCAGAAAAAAAAATCACATCTCCTGCTTTGCACTGATGAAGAGTAAATACGACAACACACATGTCTGCAAATTAAGTTTCTGGTTTGGCTTCTTATGCTATGTCACGTGGTAACGCTCGGTAAAGGATCGATAATAACTTTTGGGATTGCTACATCCAATAGATGGCTCTAGAGTTCTAGTCTTCTTTTATTCTCTGAAGAGGCTATTTACATATTTATATTCCTAGAGAAGCATTGCATTGACTTCAAGTCTCATTATTGCAGCTTGGCACTCTCCACAAGGAGAAACCTTCCCTCTTAGACTTCTGTAATAGAATAACTCCCTAATTTGGCAGGTGATTGAGCATTTTTTTCATAGATTCTCAGAGTATACATGTATAGGTGCCTCAAATATACAATTTTTGGAGGTACGGTTAGGACTTATAATATGTTATGGTTGATGTTTTTGAATATGGCAATATGCATGAATGCTAACAGGGGGGTCAAATATTGGTAATAAGGTTATGGATTGTGTCTAATACTATGGCTAATGTCCATTCATGACTATATGTTTGAGCTGCAATACCAGACACAATATTCTGGTGCTGTTTCAGCAAATAAGGTACTTGATTTCCGATCCTGGAAAAGCCTTTCCAAGCCTCATTCCAGCGCTTTTTCTTTTTAATTTTACTGCTGGAATGGTGTCACTAGTCTAAGTTCCCTGCCCCTTGAATTATATACACCAACCGCCGTCTTCGTCTGTTATCGTCGCCTCTCCAGTCAGTCTTCTCCAGATTGTGACCTTCCGGATCGCTCGCGTGTTTCTTGGAAGAGCTGTAAGTCACAACTCAATGTAAGTCTATGAGAACTTAGGCCAGAATGACGCTTTCACAGACTTACATTGAGAGATTGTTTGTGACCCTTACCTCTGACTTCCAGTCAGTCGGAACTTGCGGTTACGAGATAACGGTTTGGGACCGGGGCAGTGCCGTGATCAGGTGAAGATGGTGGCTCATTAGTGGCAGCGTTCCAGGGCTGAAATAAAAGAAAACATTGGAGTGGTGCTTTACAACACAAATCATGAAAAAATGTGTTATAGTTTTTTTTTTTTTTATAGCCTAACCATATTTATAAGTGCTTAAGTATTCATCTCCCTTTATCTCTTTGGATTTGCATATCCCAGAGTGAAGAAATTTCAGAAAACTATATTTCTCATTTCTCATCTTTAGAATATTTTAAATGTAAAGTGAGTTGTCAAAGGAAATGTCTCGTACATGAGAAATTGCCTGTGTAGAAGAAATACGTCTTCATTTAAGTTGTACCTGGTGCAACCCACTTGGTCTAATGTTATTACAAGGAGCGCTTAAGAAACGCAATTTTGAGGCGATCAGTATATCCCCCATTCTATTACCATCAAGAAACCCTGATTAAAATGTAAGTTGTTGCAGGAGGAAATGGAATATGTCTGGGGAGCGCTGCCTTACACAATGTTATTATCATTTACTCCATAAAATAGAAATCCTACACTTGTAAAGAATCGCACACTCCCCTAAACAGATGCAGAACGGTGCAGGCTGTAATAAGCAGAATCCACTCCGTAATTAGAGTAGAGCAGACAGGCAGAACTAACATTAGCCGGGAAAAGGGATATTATACATATATTATATGTGAATGCTGGACAAAGTGGGGATTGTCTTCTCTGCAATCATTTTCCAATGTTATTTGCATAGTTTTGGGCATGAGGAGGAGAAGAAATCAGTGGAATATTCATTCTAATCACTTTCCCATCACTTTAGCAGTTACTTTTATTTTTTTGTCTTTTACACCTACATTAATTCTAATTTATCTCTCACCTCGTAATTACTGTACATCTATCTCTTTAATTTAAATTTGATACATCTTCATATAAAATGATAGACGTAATCATATTGCTAATTGGAGTGTTGACATTTTGTTATTGGTACTATTTAGAAGGATTCAGGTTTGAGGTCCTAGGATTCATACCATTTACTGAGCACAATTCTTCTTTCTTGGATAGTTACATAGACAGGTAGATAGATAGATAAATAGATAGGCAGAGTTATTTTATAGAACTGCATCACCACTTCTGGACTCTTTACGAAGGACCAGCTGGTCTGAATGGTTACATAAGCCAACGCACAGATAATAATTTACTGAAAATGTGAATTTTTCTAATTTTATGACTTTCAAGGGTGTGGTCCAAACATATTTCCCTTCCCTATTTTTTTTTTAAGATATGCAGTACAGACCAAAAGTTTGGACACACCTTCTCATTTAAAGATTTTTCTGTATTTTCATGACTATGAAAATTGTACATTCACACTGAAGGCATCAAAACTATGAATTAACACATGTGGAATTATATACTTAACAAAAAAGTGTGAAACAACTGAAATTATGTCTTATATTCTAGGTTCTTCAAAGTAGCCACCTTTTGCTTTGATGACTGCTTTGCTCACTCTTGGCATTCTCTTGATGAGCTTCAAGAGGTAGTCACCGGGAATGGTTTTCAGTTCACAGGTGTGCCCTGTCAGGTTTAATTAATAAGTGGGATTTCTTGCCTTATAGATGGATCACCGGGAATGGTCTTACAACAATCTTGAAGGAGTTCCCAGAGATGCTTAGCACTTGTTGGCCCTTTTGCCTTCACTCTGCAGTTCAGCTCACCCCAAACCATCTCGATTGAGTTCAGGTCTGGTGACTGTGGAGGCCAGGTCATCTGGCGTAGCACCCCATCACCCATCACTCTCCTTCTTGGTCAAATAGCCCTTACACAGCCTGGAGGTGTTTGGGGTCATTGTCCTGTTGAAAAATAAATGATGGTCCAACTAAACGCAAACCAGAAGGAATAGCATGCCGCTGCAAGATGCTGTGATAGCCATGCTGGTTCAGTATGCCTTTAATTTTGAAAAAATCCCCAACAGTGTCACCAGCAAAGCACCCCCACACCATCACACCTCCTCCTCCATGCTTCACAGTGGGAACCAGGCATGTAGAGTTCATCCGTTCACCTTTTCTGCGTCGCACAAAGACACGGCGGTTGGAACCAAAGATCTCAAATTTTGACTCATCAGGCCAAAACACAGATTTCCACTGGTCTAATGTCCATTCCTTGTGTTCTTTAGCTCAAACAAGTGTCTTCTGCTTGTTGTTTGTCCTTAGCAGTGGTTTCCTAGCAGCTATTTTACCATGAAGGCCTGCTGCACAAAGTCTCCTCTTAACAGTGGTTGTAGAGATGTGTCTGCTGCTAGAACTCTATGTGGCATTGACCTGGTCTCTAATTTGTGCTGCTGTTAACCTGTGATTTCTGAGGCTGGTGACTCGGATAAACTTATCCTCAGAAGCAGAGGTGACTCTTGGTCTTCCTTTCCTGGGGCAGTCCTCATGTGAGCCAGTTTCTTTGTAGCGCTTGATGGTTTTTGCAACTGCACTTGGGGACACTTTCAAAGTTTTCCCATTTTTTCGGACTGACTGACCTTCATTTCTTAAAGTAATGATGGCCACTCGTTTTTCTTGCCATAATACAAATTCTAACAGTCTATTCAGTAGGACTATCAGCTGTGTATCCACCAGACTTCTGCTCAACACAACTGATGGTCCCAACGCCATCTATAAGGCAAGAAATCCCACTTATTAATTAAACCTGACAGGGCACACCTGTGAACTGAAAACCATTCCCGGTGACTACCTCTTGAAGCTCATCAAGAGAATGCCAAGAGTGAGAAAAGCAGTCATCAAAGCAAAAGGTGGCTACTTTGAAGAACCTAGAATATAAGACATAATTTCAGTTGTTTCACACTTTTTTGTTAAGTATATAATTCCACATGTGTTAAATCATAGTTCTGATGCCTTCAGTGTGAATGTACAATTTTCATAGTCATGAAAATACAGAAAAATCTTTAAATGAGAAGGTGTGTCCAAACTTTTGGTCTGTGCTGTATGTGGCTTAATTTTATTTATTTTGCTGATATCGAGGGAAAAAGCAAAAAAAAATAAATAATGGAAATATGTGTCTATATTTTCGCCCTTTTTATTTTTGTTTTACTTTTTTATGACCAAAAAGGAGAACCCAAAAATTGTGTTTCCCTTTACTTTGAAATTATTTGTATACATTGGATATTTTTTTTAACGGAGGCAGGGCTAGAAAGAATGATACAGAATGGAAGTGACACTTCTTTTTTAAGTTAATCATTTTTTTTGTATTTTTGCTATTTCTCACACTGTAGGGGCTCTAAATACATACATTTTTTTTGGGGGGTGGGGGATGGCATTTTAACATTTTAAAACATTCTTTTTTTATGATTTTATGATAGGATGGTGCATTAGCCCAAGTTACAGTGGAATTTCAATCTCCTACCTGCAGAGTAGGGCTGACTAGGTATCTGGAGGACACTCCTATACCCAGTCACTCCTATACTGGGTCTCCTGCTCTCTCCTATACTCAGCTCTTTTAAGCATTGTTTATACATTGATCATGGAGGTAGGGATAGTAATAAACCCTCTCTGCCTTCTCTATGGGGAGTCTGGTTGCATCTGACTGCCAAATCCCTGCTCCAAGAGTTTTTAGAATTTCATGCAAGCAACTTACTCTGCCTTTAACTTTTAGAATATCAGTACAGAATTAAAGTGAAGACTGTGCAGAAGCTTAAAGTCTGGAACTAGTTGACCCAAATTGACCCATGGATTATTTTGTTCCCTTTTTTGTATATCACAAAAATTGGTGATATATCTCAATATATGCAACCAATAATCACAGTAAATGGAGGTGACACAGATACTTATTCAGTAAGACACATGTCCTTAGACAGTATCTCACATTGGAAAAAGCAGTATTATGATGTAACGATATTGATCAGATGATGTTAAAAAAGATTCTCTCGGCTTATTAAATGGATCAAATTGGAAAGTGCTTGTAAAAACAACTTTCCAATTTACCACCTTATTACAAATCCTCTGTTCTCAAAAACAGCAGGATTTTAAACCCTATAGTTTTCTGCTCATTGCTACTGTTACCGGCCACCTCAGACATGACCAGTTTCTGAGACCAGTAGCAGAGGTTGGAAACTGTTTGCTATAAAACTTACAAGCGTCACTCTGGAGATGGCGAGATTGGTGGATATGACCAGCTTCAGTGCCCCTTTGGTCCTTCAATCCTGCTGCTGCTTTCAGCATCGGTGAGTGGCTAGTTCTTGCCAACTTCTAGGCTATACTGCCACCTCAACCTTCAAACTTCAGGGGCACACCCTCCCCCCAGCTAGCAGGAAGGCAGGAGGCAGAGGAACATTGCCACCTGAGTGAGAACATGAAATAATTCCTTAACCACTTCACATCCTACGACGTATAGGTACATCATAGGTCATGTCCCGGCATTTGATACGGGCTCTGGCGCTGAGTCCTCATGTTTTCAAGCACATGACAGATGATCTGATGAGCTGTCATGTGCCCCTAACAGCCGCAGGTGGAATCACGATCCACTCTCAGCTGGTAACATGTTAAATGCCGCTGTCAATCTCTGATAACGGCATTTAACTCGCGCTCCTGTCACATGATCGTGAGGTGTGGATGGGTTGACAGGAGACCCCTGTGGTTGTCATTGCTGATCTGCTATCTTTTCTGACACACTATATGATAAAATCAATGGTGTCGTTTAAAAGTACAACTCGTTCTGCAAGAAAAAAAGCCTGCACCCAGCCATATTGATGAAAAAATAAAAAAAAGTTATGGCTCTGGGAAGAAAGGGAGCAAAAAATTAAAATGCAAAAATGAAAATTCTTAAGGTTATGAAGGATTAAACACAGCGACTTCTACTGTGGGCACAAGATAGTCCCTCAGAATATGCCTACAGCTGTTGTATACTCCAGCATAAGCACTGCATTGTGTCTTTTGGTATGGGCATTTAACCTCTTTAAGGCCAAATAAACAAGTCCCTACTGCTGACTAAATTTACACTCAGTGATTTATATATAGAAGGTGCAGTGTTTGCAGTCAGAACCAGGCTCTATAGGGTAAGGTCCCTCTGATCCATTTTGGAGAGCCAATGCCAGAAAAAATGTACTATATTTGTTGCCTTTGTTACCTGAGGAAGCCCATCATGCGAAACGCGCGTCGGGGCTACGGCTAACACAGTCAGTCACCTGTTCTCTCTCACATAGGTAAGCAATAATACATCACTGCATTATAAGCGGCACTTTATACTCAGGACTATGCAGATTTATTTCTGTTTTAGCGTACACCAACATCCCACGTGTAATCTCTGTATCCTTGTTTGTTACATGTAGCCGTTACTTTGACATACATGTGCTATTTGTATTGTGCTCTGTGCTGCTATATAATTTTGCAATGAGATTTGTGTGATGGCATGTGCTGACAGGTTTTTCCCCTTTTATACCCATCTTGTATTGTCTTCAGGGTACACACCCTTTAATTTTATGTGAGTTTTTCAATAAATAATTCTTTATACATCATTGATGGTACTGCTTCTCATCTCACTTTATTGCCTAGGGCATATCACTCCATTGTTTTTGTAGGACTATATAATGTAAGGAGTTGCTCTTTTTTCTGATGAATCGATTCCGGTTTGGACCCACCCACATATGTATGTTTAGATCCGACATGTCAGCTGTTGTTAACTCTTTGTTACAGATTTTGCATTAGGGCCCAAGAGTTTCCTTTTGCTTATACCATCAAAGTCTCCTAATCCTCATCTTGTGCTACTTGAATTGCTGTAGAAAGTCCATTTTGCAAATAGCAGCATAATCATTATACCTTATACCCGTCACCATTATCACAAACTTCATAATTACTTTCATCACGGAAGTTTAATTTTCCCTTAGCAAACATTAATTCATTGTCTTGCAGTTATTTCCCTGCCTCCGTGACACACCATCCATCATTATCATCTACAATAGTTCTGCTCCCTGAACTGCCTACAGGAATCTACAATCCTCTGACTCCTTCATATCAAGAGGTTATAATATTCCACTAATTAATTGCATTTTAAATGGGGTTTTCACCTTCAAACACAAATCTTCAATGGATGCTTTCGTCTTTATCATTTTTCTTACTTTTATTGGCCAAATTAAATTATTTTATGAACAAAGTACATGTTTTTGTTATTATTTCATTTATTGCTATGTGTTTGCAATACAAGTGGGTAATTTCTACTATTTAGCACTTGATTTTAGAGAAAATTGTAAATATATATATATATATATATATATTATATTATAAGAAAACAAGAGATAAGGTCTTGGATGGCAGATATGTGTCATCGAGGGGGTTGGTCTTGGTAATGTAAAGTCTGTGCCAATTATATTAGGTTACTGAGAGAGTTTTCATTTAAACTGGATTTTGGGTCTTGGATTTAGGGACAATCAAAAGGGTTTGGGTGGAAAAGGTCGTCCCTATATTGAGTTGTGGTTGAGCTGAATAGAGGTGTGTTTGTCTGGTGAATGCGTTTATAACTGCTTGAGCTGCTACAGCCCGGAATACAGAGACTGATTAGGCTGATACATTTGCATTGTTTCATTGTGCCTGAAGAAAGGACTGTTTATGTTATGCATTTGTATTGGAGAAAAGCTGTTTACGTTTTGGAGCTGTAATGTATATGATGGACAATAAACTTTATGCTGTTTTGATATAAAAACCCTGAAAACTCTATGCCAGTGTACTGTATATCCAAACTGTTAGCAGACAGCTGAATCCCTACAATATATATATATATATATATATATATATATATATATATATACACACTCACTGGCCACTTTATTAGGTACACCTGTCCAACTTCTTGTTAACACTTAATTTCTAATCAGCCAATCACATGGCGGCAACTCAGTGCATTTAGGCATGTAGACATGGTCAAGACAATCTCCTGCAGTTCAAACCGAGCATCAGTATGGGGAAGAAAGGTGATTTGAGTGCCTTTGAACGTGGCATGGTTGTTTGTGCCAGAAGGGCTGGTCTGAGTATTTCAGAAACTGCTGATCTACTGGGATTTTCACGCACAACCATCTCTAGGGTTTACAGAGAATGGTCCGAAAAAGAAAAAAAATCCAGTGAGCGGCAGTTCTGTGGGCGGAAATGCCTTGTTGATGCCAGAGGTCAGAGGAGAATGGGCAGACTGGTTCGAGCTGATAGAAAGGCAACAGTGACTCAAATCGCCACCCGTTACAACCAAGGTAGGCCTAAGAGCATCTCTGAACGCACAGTGCGTCGAACTTTGAGGCAGATGGGCTACAGCAGCAGAAGACCACACCGGGTACCACTCCTTTCAGCTAAGAACAGGAAACTGAGTCTACAATTTGTACAAGCTCATCGAAATTGGACAGTAGAAGATTGGAAAAACGTTGCTTGGTCTGATGAGTCTCGATTTCTGCTGCGACATTCGGATGGTAGGGTCAGAATTTGGCGTAAACAACATGAAAGCATGGATCCATCCTGCCTTGTATGGAGCATCTTTGGGATGTGCAGCCGACAAATCTGCGGCAACTGTGTGATGCCATCATGTCAATATGGACCAAAATCTCTGAGGAATGCTTCCAGCACCTTGTTGAATCTATGCCACGAAGAATTGAGGCAGTTCTGAAGGCAAAAGGGGGTCCAACCCGTTACTAGCATGGTGTACCTAATAAAGTGGCCGGTGAGTGTATATATTCTGGGGCCCTGAATAACATTGTACAGAAGGTAGATAATACTATAAAAATGCAAATGCAAAATCATTTCTAAACATAGTTTATGAATAATTACATTTTTATGAATAATTACCGTATTTTTCGGATTATAAGACACATTTTTCCCCCAAAATTGGGGGATGATGGGGGTGCGTCTTATAATGCGGATATACCTTCCCAGCCACAGTGGAGCAGGTCCCAAGGTCGCTGCTGGAGGAGGCAAAAGTGGAGTGTTGCTGCAAGCTGCAGGCTGGGAAGAGGTGGTGTTCAGATTTGCACCGCTGATGGTGTTCCAATGTGCGGGGTCTCTGCCGACATTTTGTGAAAGCCCAGAGCCCCCACACTTACATGGTTTGCTATGCGGTGGACTCGGGCTGCGCATGTGCAGATGGAGATCTTGGCACCAAGATCTCAGGAGATGAGGCAGTTGGGCTCATATACATTGGCCAATTTATGTGCTAAGTATCTTCTTTTTACTGTAAATTTTCCTATAGCAATATTGCAGTACCAATTTTCTGAAATTCCATATGTATATAATATAGCACTTACCTATTTTCTATGGTGGTAATGCAGTTCCAATTTTCTAGATTTACCATTCTAAACAATCCAGAGTGCAGCTTTGCATTTTCTTAGAATTGTTGTGTTACCTGGCACCTGTTCACACTCATTGGGATGTGCTGGTAAGTTTATCTGTTTGTAATAATTAAAACCAGTCTGGGAAAGATGGGTGGATAATGGTGCGCTGCCTCTTTTAATATTCTGTATAAAGATTAGAGATAAGTGGATTGATTTGTGGAGGATCAAGTGCAAGTCGAGTTTTCTGGAATTCATAGTTTCATGAGAATTAAAACATTGTGAGATCCGATTCGCAGTTTGCAAAATGCAAAAGCTTGCCCATCACCATTTGCCACTCTGCTGAAGCATCAGAGTGTGGACTCATGTCATTTTGCTTTGCGGTGCGGGCTTCCCCTTAATAATCATAGAATCCTAGAATGTTAGAGTTAAAAGGGACCTCCAGGGTTCTCGTGTCCAACCCTCTGCTCAATGCAGGAGTCACTAAACCATTTCAGACAGATGTCTGACGAGCCTCTGTTTGAAGACTTCCATTGAAGGAGAAATCACTACTTCTCGTGGCAGCCTGTTCCACTCATTGATCACCCTCGCTGTCAAAAAGTTTTTTCTAATATCTAATCTGTATCTTCTCCCTTTCAGTTTCATTCCATTGCTACTTGTGTTTCTGTGTGTAAATGAGAATAATGATCAAGGCTAAGTCTCTTCTTAGCCTTCTTTTTTGCAAGCTAAACATTCCCAGATCCTTTAACCGTTCATCGTAGGACACAGTTTGCAGTCCGCTCACTATCCTGGTAGCTCTTCTCTAAACTCGCTCCAGATTTTCAATGGAATTTTTAAATTGTGGTGCCCACTGGGCATCGTATTTTACACTTATGACATCTTATGGATTATCATATCTTGTACAATGGTTGCCAATACTTGGGTCATCAAAGATCAGCGATTCCCAATGGAATACAGTTTGTATGAAAGAGTCATTTTCCATCTCCAGAGTCACTGGGTAAGTCTCTCAATCCTCTCAAATGTAAAGTATTATGGTCAGTGAGGATCTCTTACTCAAATGTAAAGTATTATGGTCAGTGAGGATCTCTTACTCAAATGTAAAGTATTATGGTCAGTGAGGATCTCTTAAGGTACCGTCACATTTAGCGATGCTGCAGCGATCTAGACAATGATGCCGATCGCTGCAGCATCGCTGTTTCGTCGTTGTGTGGTCGCTGGAGAGCTGTCACACAGACAGCTCTCCAGCGACCAACGATACCGGTCCCCGGGTAACCAGGGTAAACATCAGGTTACTAAGCGCAGGGCCGCGCTTAGTAACCCGATGTTTACCCTGGTTACCAGTGCTAATGTAAAAAAAAACAAACACTACATACTTACATTCCGGTGTCTGTCCCCCGGCGCTGTGCTTTCCTGCACTGACTGTGAGCGCCGGCCGGAAAGCAGAGCGGTGACTTCACCGCTGTGATCTGCTTTACAGCTGGCCGGCGCTGACAGTGCAGGAAAGCACAGCGCCGGGGGACAGACACCGGAATGTAAGTATGTAGTGTTTTTTTTTTTTTTTACATTTACACTGGTAACCAGGGTAAACATCGGGTTACTAAGCGCGGCCCTGCGCTTAGTAACCCGATGTTTACCCTGGTTACCAGTGAAGACATCGCTGAATCGGCGTCACACACACCGATTTAGCAATGTCTGCGGGAGTCCAGCGACGAAATAAAGTTCTGGACTTTCTGCTCCGACCAACGATGGCACAGCAGGATCCTGATCGCTGCTGCGTGTCAAACTCAATGATATCGCTAGCCAGGACGCTGCAACGTCACAGATCGCTAGCGATATCGTTCAGTGTGAAGGTACCTTTACTCTGCTGCAGGCAAACTAAAACTAAAACAACCAACCCTCACCTGAAAGTATAAAATAAAAGGAAATCGTGGTCCTGGGCCACTTCCAAGACCTAGACTGGAGGGAGAGATTCATCCCACTTCCTTCCTATAGATCTCTCCAAAAAAAAGTACCCATGTCAGGTTTTCCTAAATCAAACTTGGTCAAATAGCTTAAAGGGAACCTATCACCCCGTTTTTTTCGGTATGAGATAAAAATACTGTTAAATATGGCCTGAGCTGTGCATTACAATAGTGTAGTTTGTGGACCCCGATTCCCCACCTATGCTGCCGAAATACGTTACCAAAGTAGTCATTTTCGCCTGTCAATCAGGCTGGTCAGGTCGGATGGGCGTGGCTTCTTCCCCCAGATATTGCGTAGTTTTCCGTTGGTGGCGTAGTGGTGTGCGCATGTCCAACGTCCCCAATCCTGCACGGGGGGGGTGAAAATAGCAGCGATGTCCGTTATTCCATTGGTGGTCGGTGGGCGCGGCCATCTTCCTTTGGCCGCGCGTGCGCAGAAGCGGCGCTCTGCTGGCCGCGGCTTCAGGAAAATGGCCGCCGCGATCTCCATCTGCGCACGCGCGGCATCCCGCGGCCATTTTCCTGAAGCCGCGGCCAGCAGAGCGCCGCTTCTGCGCACGCGCGGCCAAAGGAAGATGGCCGCGCCCACCGACCACCAATGGAATAACGGACATCGCTGCTATTTTCACCCCCCCGTGCAGGATTGGGGACGTTGGACATGCGCACACCACTACGCCACCAACGGAAAACTACGCAATATCTGGGGGAAGAAGCCACGCCCATCCGACCAGACCAGCCTGATTGACAGGCGAAAATGACTACTTTGGTAACGTATTTCGGCAGCATAGGTGGGGAATCGGGGTCCACAAACTACACTATTGTAATGCACAGCTCAGGCCCTATTTAACAGTATTTTTATCTCATACCGAAAAAAACGGGGTGATAGGTTCCCTTTAACCAAGTCCACACACTTTTATTTTGTGTTGCAACCACAACTTTTGCTGTAATTTTATCGCCATCCAGCAGGCTCAGTATGTTTGTATGCACATCCAGGGGGACATATAAAGACCCTCATATATGATTCCCCTCACTGCTTCACACTACCCATATCTATGCTAGATCGCCATGGATAATGGATATTGATATTAACTCCTTTATCATCCTAGACCATCCAAACACTGTATAAACAAAAGTTATGGTGCACACACCTGATTATTGTTAAATTCAGCTTTTTCATTCAGTCCAGCAGCACAGTTGTATAACATCGGCCCTGTGCCATGCCATCTGCCTTTACTAATAATTGTATAAGGTGGCTGGTGGCAATGAGCTCACTGGACTCTCACCTGATCCTGTAATAGGAGCAACTGGATCATGACATCTTTTCCCTCTTAAATATTGTATGACCCAACTGTGAGTGATATTATTGAGTAGAAGGAACCGCAGCAACTCAGCCATGAAGTAGACATCATGTAAAGTACAGTAATAGAGTGGGGTTACCGAGTGCTGAGGACCAGATTGCAGAAAAGTCACCAAAGCTCTGCTGATTCCATGGTGTTAACATCAGCACAAAACATTGGGTGCCTTTATGGCTGAGCAGCTGCATGCAAGCACAATGTCAAGCATCAGATAAAACAGCCATCTCTAGATTCTGGAGAAGAGGAAGCAAGTTCTTTAGAGTAATCATCATGCTATCTGGCATCTGGTGCACGTGTCTGGCTTTGGTAATGCTATGGATTTTTTTGGGGGAAATGGCCTAGAACTTTTAAGGTACCTTCACACTAAGCGACTTTGCAGCGAGAACGATGACGATCCGTGACGTTGCAGCGTCCTGTATAGCGATCTCATTGTGTTTGACATGCAGCAGCGATCTGGATCCCGCTGTGATATCGCTGGTCAGAGCTAGAAGTCCAGAACTTTATTTCGTTGCTGATCACCCGCTGTCATCGCTGGATCGGTGTGTGTGACACCTATCCAGCGATGTGTTCACTTGTAACCAGGGTAAACATCGGGTTACTAAGTGCAGGGCCGCGCTTAGTAACCCAATATTTACCCTGGTTACCATTGTAAAAGTAAAAAAAACCCAGTACATACTGTTACCTCGGCTCCTGTTCCTGGCGCTTCCCCTGCTGCTGCCGAGTCCAGGTCAGCTGATGTCCTTGCTGCGTCCTCCTCACTCCGGGGTTCGGTGCTTGCATCCCGGCGCGTGTCCTCCCTGCACTCAGCTGCACGCACCTGTGGGTTGCGCAGGCGCAGTAGGTTCTGACTGTGCGCGCTCCCTCTGCTCTTCTATCCCTCCATGACCTGACCCGGAAGTACTTCCTGCCAATCAGTGTCTGGTCTCAGGTATTTCTGGCCCTCCTCCCTTTGTGGAGGCGCCTGATTATTGTGTTTTCCTGCTTTAGTTAGTCCGCATAGTTTTCTGTGCTTTACCAGTCCTGTGCATTCCCAGTCTTGTGCCTTGCCAGCCCTGTGTTGTTTAACCTCATGTTCTCCTTTTTTCTCTTTCAGTTCCTGCTCCCGTGTTCCGCAGTTCCTGTGTTTTCCCTTTCCTCAGTCCGATCCTCAGCTCCTTTACTTCTCACCCAGGTTCCCCTCCTTCACCTTCTTCCCTTTCTGTTTTTCCCCATTTTTCTCCCTGTTTCCTTTCCTGGAGCCGATCCCTGGTCCTGGCCTCCGTGGTACTAGTTTTCCCTGTGCCTGCCTTCTAACAGTCCCTGTATAGGGGTTGGTTCCACTCTGGAGTGCTCGCTCAGGGGAGGTTCGGTGCCACTGTCCAGTGGGTCCACTCTTTGTTTCCGTCCCCTTCGGCGTAACAGACTGCACTCGGACGACATCTGAGTGAAGCCTGATTCTAACACATACTCACCTTCTGAAGTCTGTCACCTCCCCCGGCATCCACGCGGTGCTGCAGAGAGCTTTCCCTGCACTGTGTCAGCGCCAGCCGTAAGCAGAGCACAGCGGTGACGTCACCGCTGTTACTGCCGGCGCCGCTGACACATTCAGTGCAGGGAAAGCTCTCTGCAGCAGCGCGTGGACGCCGGGGGACGTGACAGACTTCAGAAGGTGAGTATGTACTGTTTTTTTTTACTTTTACAATGGTAACCAGGGTAAATATCGGGTTACTAAGCGCGGCCCTGCACTTAGTAACCCGATGTTTACCCTGGTTACCCGGGTGCTGCAGGGGGACTTCGGCATCGTTGAAGACAGTTTCAATGATGCCGAAGTCGTTCCCCTGATCGTTGGTCTCTGGAGAGAGCTGTCTGTGTGACAGCTCCCCAGCGACCACACAACGACTTACCAACGATCACGATCGCTGGTCGTGATCGTTGGTAAGTAGTTTAGTGTGACGGTACCTTTAGTCCTAGTGAATGGAAATAATAATGCCTTAACATACAAGACATTTCGCACAATTGTAACTTCCAACTTGGTAACATTGGGGAATGCCCTTTTATGTTCTGTAGCCCAAAATACATGCATTTAAATAATAAAAAATCTCCCAATAAGGGGACAGCCCCTTTAAATGTTTTCTTTCCAATGTTTGTAAAAAAGAAAAACTCTGCAAGTACAACTTCTCTTTTAAATATTGAAATTTCCATGCAAATGAATAGCCCGTAATGAAAAAATATTTATTTGGCCAAGTAATAGCATCGCTCATTCATTCTCATTTATTTCTAAGCCTTGTAGGAAACGCATAAAGTAGATATGAGATGGGATTAAAATGCATGAAATAACTGCAGTTCCCCTCAGATTGCTGCTCTTTAATGTTCTAAATTAAGAGTGAAGAGGCGCATGGTCTTGTCAAGTGATAATCCTCGCAGGCCAATTATTTTTAATACAGAGCTCAGACAGTTTATCAGGTATTTAAGCCGATTTTATATGCCCATCTATAATCAAAAATGCTTTCCTAATACGCCCATCCCAATATTGGGATAGGAGAAATTGTATACTCAGTGACATTTGTTTGCTGGGAACTCATCATATTACCGCCGTTGATAAGCAATACAAATGCTTTAAGAAAAATGAAATGTATTCTTTGTTTTTCCTTAACAGCAGTTTGAGCGAGATTTACGGAGATATGCGACCCAGGAGAAAAAGATGATGCTGGATAACCACGCTCTGTTTGATAAAACTAAGGTACTGAGAAATAAATATGGTTTACCTTGCTTCTCTTTTTATTCTGTGCTTTAATATGTTGATATGTCTAAGAGTATGTTCATATTAATTTTTTTCATGCAGTTTTTGGCACTAATTGTGTGCCAGAATTCACATTAAAAAATACCGTAAATGCACTTCAAATAACCAACTTCCCATTCATATGATCGAGAAAACGTGCCTATAGTTGTGCTTATACTGTACATGCATTTTTCAAGGCGTGTTCGAAAAAGCATCTTGTCAATTGTTTGGCTTGTTTTCAGGATGGAAATCTGGGCAAAACACACAGATCCATCTTTGTTTTCTGATATGTCTTTTAACAAAGATTTGCAGCTGAAAAGTACAAGAAAACACCCCTTATTGCTATACCTAATATTAGGGTACATTCACGCAGTTTTCTTATAAGACTTTTTTAGCAGATCTGACCCATAATCAACATCAAACAGTTGATTAATAATACTATTAACCACCGCGCTAAACCGAAACTGGAATATCAATGTACTTACTTTTGATATGGCTATTACTATGTTGTCTGGGGTCCCTGGTGATTGAAGGGTTACACCTGGTTACAGTGGTTTGCTGAAAGGTAAAGTGTGAAGCAGAGTGATATATTATTTGATTTGGACCTTACAAAAAAAAAAAAAAAAAAAAGGTGTTGGTTACAAACACTTACTCTTTTTATGAGGCTGTATAGGTTGCACCTGTGGTGTTTCAATGTGGGGTTAATAGTTTCTCTTTCCACAGTGTAGTGAACTGATACTGGAAGGCAAAGTGTGTAAAACCTCGGTATATTGTTTATATTGTACACACAAAGTATCAAGGGTATTAGCTGGGTGCACTTACTCCTTATATAAGGTTGTACAGTTTACACTTGGGATGTTCTTATGTGAGGTTTTGGTATTTGTCTTTCCACAGTGTGGTAAACTGATGCTGGTGAGTAAACAAAGTAGAGAATAAAGTGATTTGCAAGCAATACACTAGAATAGTAGGAAGTTACTGGCCACAATAATTGCAGTGGTATAAAGGTACCGTCACGCTAAACGATATCGCTAGCGATCCGTGACGTTGCAGCGTCCTCGCTAGCGATATCGTTTAGTTTGACACGCAGCAGCGATCAGGATCCTGCTGTGATGTCGCTGGTCGCTGAATAAAGTCCAGAACTTTATTTGGTCGTCCGATCGCCGTGTATCATTGTGTTTGACACCAAAAGCAACGATACCAGCGATGTTTTACACTGGTAACCAGGGTAAACATCGGGTTACTAAGCGCAGGGCCGCGCTTAGTAACCCGATGTTTACCCTGGTTACCAGCGTAAAAGTAAAAAAAACAAACAGTACATGCTCACCTGCGCGTCCCCCAGCGTCTGCTTCCTGCTCTGACTGAGATCCGGCCCTAAAGTGAAAGTGAAAGCACAGCGGTGACGTCACCGCTGTGCTGTTAGGGCCGGAGCTCAGTCAGTGTCAGGAAGCAGACGCCGGGGGACGTGCAGGTGAGCATGTACTGTTTGTTTTTTTTACTTTTACGCTGGTAACCAGGGTAAACATCGGGTTACTAAGCGCGGCCCTGCGCTTAGCAACCCGATGTTTACCCTGGTTACCCGGGGACCTCGGCATCGTTGGTCGCTGGAGAGCGGTCTGTGTGACAGCTCTCCAGCGATCAAACAGCGACGCTGCAGCGATCGGCATCGTTGTCGCTATCGCTGCAGCGTCGCTTAATGTGACGGTACCTTAAATAGGAATTAGTTGGCACTCACCATATGTTTGCTTATGAAGGTACCCGCGGTGAGGTAGGCAAGGTAGTCCACTGGATACGGTGCCGATAAAGTAACCCGCTGAGCTGGGAGGGTTAGAGTCCGGTGTGCGTGCCAGAGGCCGCGGTTCCTGGACGAGAACGTACCGGCGAGTGGTGAGGAGGTACCAGTGCCTCGTGTGCCCCGGCCGGAAGCAACGCTGAGGATGCGGTGCCGAGATGGGGCAGAGCTAGTGTGATGTCACAGAAAGCAGGGACGGGTGCGCGAGAGAGACAAGCTGCCAACTAGTTTCGAGAGGTAACTCCCCTCTTCGTCAGGGCTATCTTGGAAAGACAAATACCAAAACCTCACATAAGAACATCCCAAGTGTAAACTGTACAACCTTATATAAGGAGTAAGTGCACCCAGCTAATACCCTTGATACTTTGTGTGTACAATATAAACAATATACCGAGGTTTTACACACTTTGCCTTCCAGTATTGGTTCACTACACTGTGGAAAGAGAAACTATTAACCCCACATTGAAACACCACAGGTGCAACCTATACAGCCTCATAAAAAGAGTAAGTGTTTGTAACCAACACTGTCATGATATGGTATGAAATATCATATAAGTTTAGTTTCTCTTGTCAGCCCAGGATGTGGGCTAAGAAACCCCCCTTCTCTCTGGTTCTCTTTCCTTCCCTGTGTTTCTAACTGTGTAGAAGAGCTTGCCTTGTGGGGGAGTTTTATTGACGAAAGGTATTTACGACCAGTATTTCTTGTGGGGGGAAAGTGCCCAGCTTTAACTAGATTAGAACCTTCCAGAAAATGAAAGTCTTTTGTTCTGTTTTTGGAAGATATTATGCAAACCGGTTAAGTTACGAACACCAAAATATATCGTCATAATCACACTCGGAGGATCTACGCATCACTCTAATCACAGGCTTGTAGCTCCATCTGGTACAGAGGTAGGGATTTCTCTGTCAGTGTGCGTGACAAATAGGACATATTTGATCTCATCGGAATGCCCACGATACTATGAGATGAACGATGGGTAGGGTGCGATTATTTTATGTTCTGTAGCGAAGTTACGGGCATCAGATATATTTAATGCCCAGTGAGCAATACTGAAGAAGTAGGAGGGGTTGGAAAAACCAGCCCTTTCTGTGAGGTCACAGGCTGTAGGTTATAAAGTTGCTGGCAGGTTTCCAGGGGGGGAGTTGTGAGTTTTTACCTGAAGCGACCAGACTGCGAGTGCCAATGCACTGGGATAGATGGAAAGCTCCTAGCCTGTTGCCTGCAATGCAATGATCTGAGAATATGTGAGTGTTACCTTTTCTTCATTTAATCCTTTTATTTTTATAATTACCTTGTACATATTTGCAATTGTCTCATTTGTTCCATCTTTGTGAAATATTTTATAAACACTGCCTAAAAATCATTCATGGGGTATCATATTTAATACTAGTTCGTTCTTCCTGCCCTAAACCGTACCCTGTCTCTGAAGGGAATTACGCTACTGTTTTGGGTTAGCAGCCGAACCCGTTTAATCGGCGCTGGTGGCAGCTTACCATGTGCCGGCTTTTTTGGGGGGTCACTGTAGCGACTGCGGCTTGATAATTATTGTTCCTGCCTGAGTGGGAGTAGTTATCGCATCGCTGCAGTGCGCCCAATAGCCAGTACATAGCAGGCAGCCTTTCTGGCGACTAATTACCCCAGGTGCAGTACCTAATCTGACCTGAGAGTAAGGGGGGCGCCAGAGAGCTGCAAGTGTTAAGTGGAACTGTAAGCGGGATAGACACAAATCCCTGCAGTTCATGGTATACTGAAGAGCAGTGGGATACCTAAAATAAGCCCCTGCTGTAAACTAAGAGGTCAATAGCCTCGTGTGTGTTTTTTTTTCCATCACATTGTGGCAGTGGAGGGATAACTAGGATAAGCCCCCTGCACATGTGATAGCCGTCTGCTGGTCTAAAGTCACCCCAATCCGTGACATATTGTAGGCAGCGGCTAAGGGATCTTGACAATTGGTGACAGTCACGGTGTGAATCGTGACAAATTGGTGGCAAGGCGGTGGGATATTAGAGCATTAGTGAGTTGGTTTGAGCAATCATTCCTCTCACTAAAAACTTGCAGAAAGTTCTTGTGAGAACTCTGCGCAAATAAGTTTGGAGAACGAACTCAGTGTTTATTAGTTGTGAGACAATTGTGTACTGGTAATTATCCCTTCCCTTTCTCTTCGTTTTTCTATTCTATCTTTTATTTGGCAACCATGGCAACGAAAGGAGAAGCCTGGTACACCCAGCAGAAGAAAGACACTCTTGCTGGGATATGCATGTACCATGGCCTAAACCCCCAGAACAAGACCAAGACTCAAATGGTCACTGAACTGGTGCAATTTGAAGCAGACCAAGCCAGGCCACAGAGCCCAGAGGCCGCAGAAGCCGGCACAAGCGAGCATGGTGCTGCAGCAGAGGTACAACCACCGAATACGGGCCCTACTGGCAACCAGGGAGGCGCAGACCTCCTCCTGCAGCTGGCTCTGCAACAATGCTCCGCAGATGACCTAGAGAGACGCCTGCAGCTGATCCAGCAATACCAGGAGCGAGCCGAGCCAGAGGCCCAGCGAGAGGCAGAGAGAGCCGAGCGAGAGGCCCAAGCGCAGCGGGAGCACCAGCTGCAGATGGCCCGACTGCAAATGCAGGGGTCATCCCAGTCAAGTCGTGAGCCCAGCAGCGCTCAGACACCAAAGCCCCGGCCCGACCACTTTCCTGTTATGGAAAAGGATGGGGACTTGGACACTTTTCTGCGGGCCTTTGAGAAAGCCTGCAGACAGTACCAGCTGCCTACACAAGAATGGGCACGGTACCTGACACCAGGGCTGAGAGGAAAAGCTCTGGAGGCGTTTGCTGCACTCCCTCAAGAACAAGATGGTGACTATGAGGCCATCAAGCAGGCTCTCATAGCTAAGTACCAGCTTACGCCCGAGGTGTACCGCAAGAAGTTTCGGACCCTCCAACGTGGCCCACACGACAGTTACAGTGATGTGGTGCATGGACTGGGGACCCACTTTGACCAGTGGACCCAAGGACTGTCAGTGACCACCTTTGCACAGCTGCGACACCTGATGATCAAAGACCAGTTCTTCCGTCTTTGCCCAACTGAGGTGCGACAGTTCGTGATGGACAGAGAACCCAAAGACGTGACGAAAGCAGCGCAGATTGCCGATGCCTATGAGGCCAACCGTAGATCGGAAGTGCGGAAGCCAGTCACCACCAGCTGGAGAGGGGGTAAGCCTGCAGCCAACGCCAGTACCCCTGCCAGCCAACACCCCAGAGGTCCTGTCCCCGTGGCCAACAGCACCAGACCTACCACCGAACTTCGCCAGTGTTACCACTGCAGGCAGACTGGACACCTCAGTCACCAATGTCCAGCCAAGCAGAAGAACCCCTCATCCCAGGCCCCAGGGCCTAATGCAGCTGTTCTTTTGGTGGGTGGTGTGGTTGGGAGGGTGTGTGACAACGTACAGCCCGTCACTGTGGGAGGTCGTGTTGCTACAGGCCTCAAGGACACCGGGGCTGAACGAACCCTCATCCGACCCAAACTGGCGGCCCCTGAAGAAATCATTCCGGGGAAAACCCTAACTGTCACTGGGATTGGGGGCATCAGCTGTCCCTTACCGATGGCCCGGGTTTTTATTGATTGGGGTGCCGGGAGCGGGGTGAAGGAAGTGGGGCTGTCTGATAATTTGCCCACTGATGTTTTGTTGGGGACTGATTTGGGGAGGTTGGTTGCATACTTCGTGGATGACCCTCCTCCCCAATCTGCTAATAAGGGTAATGTTAACCCTGATGATGATGATGATGATGATGGGAAATCGCATGTGTTACCTGACCATGCTTTATCTTGTAATGATGCATCTGTTAACCATTTTTTCCCTAGGATTGATGGTGAAAATGTTGTACCTGTGCCAACTGTACCTGATAACGCTGTTTCTATGAAAGTTGATGTGTCCGTAGGTACAGGAGTGCTCAGCCACGTCGCTCTGCGGAGTGAGACGGCTGAGGAACCCCTAGCAGGGGCAAGTGTCGGTGCTACCGGAAATGGGGAAATACATGGGAACCGTGAGGAAGGTGATGCCATGCAATTGACCAGTGCCACCGAGGAAGGTAACTGGCCCATAAGTAGCAATGCTCCTGAGGTAATGGGGGTGGATGGGGAGGTAGAGCCCATAGCAGCATCGGCTGATGGGTCTGTAGAAATCCCCGGGGAGACAGCCTACGTAGCTGCTGTCACCCGCAGTCAGAGTGCCCGGAACGCAGATAACTGTCTGCCTCCCGGACCCTCCTCAGTCATCAGTATGACTGAACCAGAGGTGGACCCAGAGCAGGTCCCAGAGGGCTCCCGTGGGGAAGGGACCCTGACGTCGCTTCTGGCTTCCCCTAGCCAGGAGTTTCAGGCCGCTCTGCACACAGATGCGAGCCTAGAGAGTTTGAGACAACTCGCCGGGACGCGCTTCTCCGAGACTGACAAGGAGAAGGTGTTCTGGGAAGGAGGAAGGTTGTACCGGGAGACAGTACCCGGAGAATCACAAAAGGAGTGGTTGAGGGAAAGACAGCTGGTCGTCCCGCAGCAATTCCGGGGTGAGTTGTTGCGGATTGCCCATGAGATCCCGCTAGCTGGACACTTGGGGATCAGCAAAACTAAGGCCCGGCTGTCTCAACACTTCTATTGGCCTAAGATGGGGACAGATGTGTCAAACTACTGCCGCTCCTGTGTCACCTGTCAAAGAGTGGGGAAGGCGGGGCCTGCTCTTAAGGCTCCCCTGATCCCTTTGCCAGTGATAGAGGAGCCTTTCCAGAGGATTGCGGTGGACATTGTGGGCCCGCTGGCCGTCTCCAGCAGCTCTGGAAAGCGATTTATTCTTACTGTGGTAGACTACGCTACCCGGTACCCAGAGGCCGTAGCTCTGTCTTCAACTAGGGCAGATAAGGTGGCGGATGCCCTGTTGGCTATCTTTTCACGGGTAGGATTTCCCAGGGAAATGCTTACTGATCGAGGGACCCAATTTATGTCTCACCTAATGGAGGCTCTCTGTAAGAAAATGCAGGTGAAGCACCTGGTATCGAGTGCGTATCACCCACAGACCAATGGCTTGTGTGAACGCTTCAATGGTACCCTCAAACAGATGCTACGCATGCTGGTTGAGACACAAGGGCGCGACTGGGAGCGGTACCTCCCACACCTGCTATTCGCTTACAGAGAGGTTCCGCAGGCCTCGACGGGGTTCTCCCCCTTCGAGCTCCTGTACGGCAGGCGAGTCCGGGGACCCCTTGGGTTGGTAAGAGAATCCTGGGAAGAGGAGCCGAACCCTTCTGAAGTGTCCATAGTGGAGTATGTCCTGCGCTTCCGTGACAAGATGCAGACCTTGACGCAGTTGGTGCATGACAACATGACGCAAGCTCAGGCTGATCAGAAGCACTGGTACGACCAGAACGCCCGGGAGCGGACCTACCATGTGGGTCAAAAGGTGTGGGTGCTGGTTCCTGTACCAACGGATAAGCTTCAGGCAGCCTGGGAGGGCCCATACGTCGTCCACCAACAGCTCAACCCGGTCACCTACGTGGTCACGCTTGACCACGCTCGGGGTAGGCGAAAGGCCTTTCACGTCAACATGATGAAGGCTCATCACGAACGTGAACCTTTCGTCCTACCGGTCTGCAGCTTACCCGAAGACGGGGAGGAAGACACCCTCCTGGACATGCTGGCCCAAGCCAAGGCCCGTGGGTCCATTGAGGACGTGGAGGTGAGCGCCTCACTAGATGAACCACAGCGGTTGCAGTTGCAAACCACACTGGAACCCTTCTGGGTCGTGTTCTCCAACCGGCCTGGAAGGACTGAGTTAGCCATCCACGAGGTGGACACCGGGAATCACGCCCCACTACGGCGAACACCCTATCGAATCTCTGACCAGGTGCAGCAGATTATGCACCAGGAGATCGATGAGATGTTGCAGCTGGGGGTGATTCGACGGTCAAAGAGCGCGTGGGCCTCACCTGTAGTTCTCGTGCCAAAGAAGGACCGGACCACCCAGTTCTGCGTGGACTACAGGGGGCTCAACGCCATTACAGCCTCTGACGCGCACCCAATGCCGCGCATCGAGGAGCTGCTTGAGAAGTTAGCTGGCGCAGAATACCTGACAATAATGGATCTGAGTCGCGGATACTGGCAGATTCCCCTGAGCCCCGAGGCGCAGGAGAAGTCCGCCTTTATCACCCCCTTTGGACTGTACGAGTCCACGGTCATGCCCTTCGGCATGAAGAATGCCCCTGCCACTTTCCAGCGGATGGTCAATCTCCTGCTTCAGGGACTGGAGAAGTACGCTGTGGCGTACTTAGATGACATTGCCATCTTCAGTCCCTCCTGGGATGAACACCTGCAGCATCTCGAGGAGGTGCTCGGGCGAATTCACCAAGCAGGCCTGACTATCAAGCCGGGAAAGTGCCAGATGGGCATGAGGGAGGTTCACTACCTGGGGCACCGGGTAGGCGGAGGCACCCTGAAACCGGAGCCTGACAAAGTGGGCGTGATCGTGAACTGGCCCACTCCCAGGAACAAGAAACAGGTGATGTCCTTCCTGGGCACTGCAGGGTACTATAGGCGCTTCGTGCAGCACTATAGTAGCCTGGCAAAACCTTTGACGGACCTCACCAGGAAGAAGCTACCCCACATCGTCAACTGGACAGATGGCTGTGAGGGGGCCTTCCAGGCGTTGAAGACCGCACTGTGCAACGCCCCTGTGTTGAAAGCAGTCAACAGCTGTCGACCGTTCTTGGTACAGACCAACGCCAGCGAGTTTGGCCTTGGTGCTGTGCTCAGCCAGGTTGACTCGGAGGACCAAGAGCACCTCGTGTTGTACCTGAGCCGGAAACTTTTGCCGAGGGAAGTGGCCTACTCCACCATTGAGAAGGAGTGCCTGGCCATAGTCTGGGCCCTGCAGCACTTGCAGCCCTACTTGTACGGGCGCACCTTCACTGTGGTGACCGACCACGACCCTCTGCGCTGGCTAAGCACCATGTGTGGAACCAATGGCAGGTTGCTACGCTGGAGCCTTGCCCTTCAGCAATTTGACTTCACCATTAAACACAAAGCGGGCAAAGAGCATGGGAATGCAGATGGACTGTCCCGCCAGGGTGAACCCACGGAGGTGCGCATGGAGGCATACCGAGAGGTTCTGCCGCCGTAGCGCACGCTAAAAGGGGGAGGTGTCACGATATGGTATGAAATATCATATAAGTTTAGTTTCTCTTGTCAGCCCAGGATGTGGGCTAAGAAACCCCCCTTCTCTCTGGTTCTCTTTCCTTCCCTGTGTTTCTAACTGTGTAGAAGAGCTTGCCTTGTGGGGGAGTTTTATTGACGAAAGGTATTTACGACCAGTATTTCTTGTGGGGGGAAAGTGCCCAGCTTTAACTAGATTAGAACCTTCCAGAAAATGAAAGTCTTTTGTTCTGTTTTTGGAAGATATTATGCAAACCGGTTAAGTTACGAACACCAAAATATATCGTCATAATCACACTCGGAGGATCTACGCATCACTCTAATCACAGGCTTGTAGCTCCATCTGGTACAGAGGTAGGGATTTCTCTGTCAGTGTGCGTGACAAATAGGACATATTTGATCTCATCGGAATGCCCACGATACTATGAGATGAACGATGGGTAGGGTGCGATTATTTTATGTTCTGTAGCGAAGTTACGGGCATCAGATATATTTAATGCCCAGTGAGCAATACTGAAGAAGTAGGAGGGGTTGGAAAAACCAGCCCTTTCTGTGAGGTCACAGGCTGTAGGTTATAAAGTTGCTGGCAGGTTTCCAGGGGGGGAGTTGTGAGTTTTTACCTGAAGCGACCAGACTGCGAGTGCCAATGCACTGGGATAGATGGAAAGCTCCTAGCCTGTTGCCTGCAATGCAATGATCTGAGAATATGTGAGTGTTACCTTTTCTTCATTTAATCCTTTTATTTTTATAATTACTTTGTACATATTTGCAATTGTCTCATTTGTAACATCTTTGTGAAATATTTTATAAACACTGCCTAAAAATCATTCATGGGGTATCATATTTAATACTAGTTCGTTCTTCCTGCCCTAAACCGTACCCTGTCTCTGAAGGGAATTACGCTACTGTTTTGGGTTAGCAGCCGAACCCGTTTAATCGGCGCTGGTGGCAGCTTACCGTGTGCCGGCTTTTTTGGGGGGTCACTGTAGCGACTGCGGCTTGATAATTATTGTTCCTGCCTGAGTGGGAGTAGTTATCGCATCGCTGCAGTGCGCCCAATAGCCAGTACATAGCAGGCAGCCTTTCTGGCGACTAATTACCCCAGGTGCAGTACCTAATCTGACCTGAGAGTAAGGGGGGCGCCAGAGAGCTGCAAGTGTTAAGTGGAACTGTAAGCGGGATAGACACAAATCCCTGCAGTTCATGGTATACTGAAGAGCAGTGGGATACCTAAAATAAGCCCCTGCTGTAAACTAAGAGGTCAATAGCCTCGTGTGTGTTTTTTTTTCATCACATTGTGGCAGTGGAGGGATAACTAGGATAAGCCCCCTGCACATGTGATAGCCGTCTGCTGGTCTAAAGTCACCCCAATCCGTGACATATTGTAGGCAGCGGCTAAGGGATCTTGACAATTGGTGACAGTCACGGTGTGAATCGTGACAACCACCTTTTTTTTTTTTTTTTTTTGTAAGGTCCAAATCAAATAATATATCACTCTGCTGCACACTTTACCTTTCAGCAAACCACTGTAACCAGGTGTAACCCTTCACTCACAAGGGACCCCAGACAACATAGTAATAGCCATATCAAAAGTAAGTACATTGATATTCCAGTTTCGGTTTAGCGCGGTGGTTAATAGTATTATTAATCAACTGGTTTAATTTTTAACAGAGTTTTGCACAGAACCTGTTTTAACCACCTGCAGCTTCCGTGGCTTCCTACCTCATCCTTCCAGGTGAATAAGCGCCAGTGTATATACGTTTTTATTCTTCAACATCAAACAGTATTCAAAAAATATTCAAAGCAATTTTTTAATTTTTAGATGTAATTTTAGATGTAATTATCAGTTTTAGATTACGCAATTTTAGATTGTGGCAGAAGAACATACTTGGTAAATAGCTCAGAATAAACACATCCTCACATAAGAAACACTAAAAAACATGTCAAAACAACATAAAGCCCCCCACAATTTCTTATACAACGGTGCCAAAAACGACATATTTTATTAGCAATTTTTAGATGTGGATTTTCAGCCAGAAAAATCAACGTCAGATTACTACTTGTGAGAAGATCCTGAATGTCAAGTGAATTGAATGATAATCAGAAATGTAATTAAAAGTACAAAATCATATAGAAGTGAAATTAAATTGCAGAAAAAAAAAATGTGCAGGAATGAAAAAAACAGTAACATGCCATAAAGTGGCATTCTCAAGTTTGGAAATTACTTCCTATTTAAAGGGTAGGTGAGAAACTCCAATCACTAGGAGTCTCCTCGCTGGATTTCTGGTAATTGAAGCTTTGAAAAGTCCCATGTGAATGGAGTGGTGCTCAATCATGTGCACTGCCGCTTCATTAATTCTTAATATGACTGCTTAAGATAGCCGATCTCTGCGTTTGCCTGATCATTGCCACTGAATGGACTGGTAGTCATTGCATGCACGCCACTTAGGATATGAGGACCATACAAAGGAAACATGAGTTCTTGTTTAAATTGTGGGGAAATCTTACTCAGGACGACCATTAATTATAATTATTCACAGTAGAGGGGAGGTAATGGTTTACAGGGACACAGCTATGACACAATCCTGAGCTGAAGTTGATCACAGGGGTTTTAATCAAGCTTTTTTTCATCACACAGAATCACTTCTCTTCATGCAATGCTTCATCATCATATATGAAAGTCTCTTTACAGCTACCTTCTCTTCACAGATAACATCTCTTCACACACAGTGTCTTAACCTGAGCAGAACTGTACCTTGCTCATGCAGTGAGGTGGGGGGGATGAGTTCGGTGCTGTAGCTCTCTCACTTCTATCTTGAGGTCATAAAGATACTCCTGGCTGTTCTCACTGCTTCTATTATAACAGCAATCGCTTCCCAGGAATAACTGGTCTATACAGCTTGTTTGACTTCAGTCTGACTCTCTAGCATACACCTTACTCTTGGATGTCCAGAACACAATAATAACTTTCCCAATGTCACCTGGGGCTGAGCTAACCTCTCCCTGTCTGCTATAACCATTTTAACCCCTATAGTTGGTAGATGATTCTAAATCAACTGTGCAGCTTCGAGCCAAAGATCTCAGGATCATTGGGGGCCCCAGTGGTCAGGAAATTATCCCCTCTCCCATGGATAGAGCACAAGTGTTAATCTTCAGAAAACCTACCTTTAAGGGAGTTGTATCATAATCAACATATGTACTTCTCCTCAGGGTACATTATAAGTGTTTGATCACTGGGTGTTTGACTGCAACGTATCGCAAAGTTGGAGGTCTCAAAGTCCCCTGTGTGAATGGAGCTGTAGTGAACAGGTATGACAGCCCATCCTACAGGTTGTAATGGAGCAGTGATCTCATAATCCCCAGCTCCATTCACACAGAGGGAGATGCAGGGGTGTTCTCTGTTGTCATGATTTGTGGAGTCCGGATG
Organism: Ranitomeya variabilis; assembly: GCF_051348905.1. Classification (NCBI taxonomy): domain Eukaryota; kingdom Metazoa; phylum Chordata; class Amphibia; order Anura; family Dendrobatidae; genus Ranitomeya; species Ranitomeya variabilis. The sequence continues at coordinate 56,501,064 of NC_135235.1, read as the reverse complement.
TTATTAATAATCTATCCTCTAGATAGGTTATATATGTTGTTTATGTGACAACAACTTTAAAGTTACAAGTGTCTCATAGAAGACCTTCAGTAGCATCATCCCCATGACAACTCTTCCATCGGGAAGTTGAAAAGGAGATTGAGCCCCATAGGAATCAATCAGACTCCTAATTTTCCTAAATATGCTTGAAAAAAATGGATTCTAATGAGTTTTATAATGGCTAATGTCACCTGTGATGACACTGACCTTTATATGTTTTAGAAAAATAAAACATTTTCCAGTATCCTGTCAGGTAGTTTTGAGTTTATAGGTTAACCATAAATATATGCACAGTCTTCTAGCTTATAACCTGGACCCTTGTGGCTCTACTGAACTTAATTTACAGCACCACAGACCCCCGTGGGTCTTGTTCGGTGATTAGACCTGTGGAGGTATTGGTGGTCCAAACAACCCTATGGTGCTGTGTGTTCAGTACATTAAAACTATATGGAAGGCCATGGAACCCTAAGGTGCAGTGCAGTAGATTTGCTTTATTTGCACCGATGGGGGAACCGGTATTTGTCATACTCCGTACAAGTCTGACAGAAATAAATCTGCTTTTCCTATCAGTCTCCTTATATACTGATGTAGTGGACGATATCTGTGCATGGGGTACCCAGCAGACCTCGTGGCATCATACTGTACTGTTGAGTAGGCCTTGTGCCCATATGTTTGATCTCTTCCCGTAATTCACATAAATAATGTCAGAAGACCACTGAATAATACATAGCTGGACCTCATGGCTGTGTTAGAGGTCAAGCCAGAAATAAAATTTCCTCTGCAGTCTGATAGGATAACAGCTTCCCAATATGACACCAGCACAAAAAGTAAACTATAACTAGAGTTTTATTCAATATCTAACAATATGGAGGTATATTAGCGCGTATCGTTACACAATTCTCCTGCTGTTTTCTGATGTGCCTCTGTCTCAGGCGATCAATCGTCTCAAGTCCAAATAAGGCGCACGCTCACATCGGTCAGTAAGTCGGCTGAACATTTTTGGTTCAGGACCTTGTACCATACCAGTGCCTCTTGCACTCCTAAATAAAACTCTATAACCCGGTCATTGCCTATGACGTCACATGTGGTTAACGGCTGTATGAAGCAGGCTCAGGAGCTACGCATCAGTGCTTCAATTCTTGCTATTAACCATTTATTTTTCACAGAGACATTTAACTGCGTAACTGCAAGTGCGCTCACGCACCAGCTCTCATTGGTCCCCTGTGATTCTGCAAGCTGCCTTGATAACTGGGGCCCGTAACTGCCAAGTCCTGTGAAGTTCAGCCACAAGTTGGGCTTCATAGGAGAACCGCATTTGTACTTTATACTACAATACTACATTCGCAGATTCAAGTTCCCTTGAGAATAATACAAAAAAAGCTATAAAACAATATAACAAAAAATTTTATAAAATATCTAAAACTTGATATACCCTTTTGTTTTCTCATAAAAAAAAAATAAAACAAAAACAACATATTTGGTTTTGTTGGTTTTCAAAAAAGTCTGATTTTCTGAAAATATAAAAGTATTTAAACTGTACACTAAATGGCAAAAAAAAAAAAATCAAAACGTCAGATTGTTATGATTTCTACACTTTCCTAAAATAAAATACAATAAAAAGCAATAAAAATATCATATATAACCCCAAAATGGTATAAATAAAAACATCAGCTCCGCGCCCAAAAACGAAGCCCTGAGTCCGCTAAACAAAGGAAAAAAGAAAACAGTTACAGTTCTTAGCAAGTATCGAAACAAAATTAAATTTTTTACAAAGTTTTGAATTTCTTTAACAAAGTTTTCAACTCCTCATCATACTCCATGCTTGGCCCTGATAAAATAAAAAAGCTTATACTCACCTCCTTTGTGTCAGCACCGTTCCCACGGAGTTGGCACTCGCTCTCCCTGGGGCTCCCGAGCTGTAGTTGTGACATGTGACCCTAGTGCCCATTCAGCGCTGGCCTCACTGTTCCCATCTTGGACAAATTGAACATGAACAGGATGTCTGGGCTGCAGCTGATCTCTGTCTTTGTCCAAAGCCGGGGACAGTGACGCCAGCGCTGATTGAGTGCCTGGCACCACGAGTCATGCAACTGCACAAGAGCGCCGAGACCACGAGTGCGTCGGCACGGGAGGTGAGTATAGGCTTTTTATTTTATCTTTATTTTATCGGGGCCAAGAATTAGGTATGAGAAGGGGTTGTCCTAGCGGTGGGCAACCCTTTTAACTACTAAAGTGCACAACGTATGCAGTAAAAAAAAACACCCCAAAAACAATTTTTTTCACCATTTTAACCTACTTGGAATTTTTTTTCACAATTTTTTGTTAGATTATGTGATGAAATGGATGGAGTCAATCAAAATTATGACTTGTTCTGCAAAAAACAAGCCATCATAAAGCTATGTCAATAGAAGAATAAAAAATATATGGCTTTTGGAACAAGGGGAGGAGAAAACTAAAGAGCAAAAATTAAAAATATCAGAGGTTCCTAAAGTCTTACACAACATGGCCAACATTTATAGTCATCAATGTGACTTATTTTTTTTCGTGACATACAGGGAATGGAAAACAGCTTGCTACAGACAGTATACAGTATATATAAATATTTGCAGGAGGCGACTCGCAGCCATACGGGGGCACATAGAGCCCTTTGGCTTCGTACAGCAGAGCCATAAGCTAGCACTGCATATGCCGCCATACGGTGCTCCATATGGTGCTGCATTACAGAGATGTTCTACCTCGGTACCAATGTTTCTTAAGCTTGTTACAACGCTTCTTTTGTGTATCTTGATAAGTTTCTGCTTCATTGACGTACTGAGCTCTGCTACAATTGTAGATCACAATCCATTACTAGACTTTTTATTACTGTAGCAAGACTAATTGCTTTATCTATAGACTCTTTTTTGCGTGATGTAAGAAGATAATTATGGTTGCTAATGAGAAACAAGAGATAGACAAGTAACTCTAAAAGCATTTTGCAGCTTCTAATGTTTTTGATCCCTGGCCTTTTTTATTGTGATGGCATATAGAGTTTTGATTCATTTTTTTACAATATTCCAATAAGCGCTACAGCATATATAACAAGGAAGGAGGGAGGATCGGGAGTAGCTAAAGGGCAACCGAAGGAAACGCTATTTAGATAATGCCATGAGCTCAGCAGGAATTCAAAATAATTGTGGAAAATGGAGTTAAAGGAGACAGGAAGCTGGAAGCCGTAAGCCAGGGCCAATCACTGCTGTTAGAGACAGTCGCAGGCTGTATAACACAGCCAGCTCCGGCCATGTATGGACAGGCCCAGCTCCTGAGCCCACTCCATACTCAAACTTCTGACATACACTAAACATATACGAAGATGTTGGGAAAGGGTTAAGAAGAAAAGGGGACCTATCTCGAGAAAACCAATCTACAGACAAAAACATCCAAATTGTATTGCTCCAATAAATTAAAATGTTAAATATAAAGTTGCACAATCCCAACAATAGTTCTTTACAAACTACCATAAAGAGCACAAACACTACAACAAATTAGTGTCCAAACAATGTCACCTCAGTGAACAAGTACCCGAGGCAACACATAAAAGTCGTAAGTATGCACGTGCTCATACCCTGACGAGGGCAGCGGAGCCCGTTAAGTGGAGGGAGCCCTTGGGCATTTGCACTCATTTCTCTCTCTATAAAAAAAAACCCCTGCTTATGATCCTCAGCATGCAACCACTGATCAACAAAGGATATTTCCAGCTACATAAGAGTAGAATCTCAGGTTGTATTTTTTTAGTCCAAAATGCCCCAGTTTTTGCTGCATTTTTTAAATCCTTTATGTTTTCTCTAACTCAACCATGCTCTAGGTGTATATATTTTCCTCTATAGTAAATGCTTAAAAAAATATGTGTGCATAAAATCCACAATGTGCAAAAAACCTCTTCAGAGAGAAAGAGGACTTGAACTCGGGCATCACCTATTGGAAGTAGCAATCCTAGCAATCCTACTGTAAATGTCAATATTAGTGTTGAGCATTTCGATACTGCAAATATCGGGTATCAGCCGATATTTGCTGTATCGGAATTCCGATACCGAGTTCCGATATTTTTGTGATATCGGAAATCGGAATCGGAAGTGTGCGGTGTGTATGGTTCCCAGGGTCTGGAGGAGAGGAGACTCTCCTTCAGGCCCTGGGATCCATATTCATGTAAAAAATAAATAATAAAAATAAAAAATATTGATATACTCACCCCTCCGGCGGACCCTGGCTCTTAGCAGTGCCTCCGTTCCTAAGAATGCAGGGAGTGAAGGACCTTCGATGACGTCGAGGCTTGTGATTGGTCGCGTGAGCGGTCACATGAGCGGTCACGCGACCAATCACAAGCTGCGACGTCATCGAAGGTCCTTCACTCCCTGCATTCTTAGGAGCGGAGGCAGACGCTTGGACCGGTGAGAGCCGGGGCCGTCTGAGGGGGTGAGTATATCAATATTTTTTATTTTTATTCTTTATTTTATACATGAATATGGATCCCAGGGCCTGAAGGAGAGTTTCCTCTCCTTCAGACCCTGGGAACCATTCCGATATTTTGTGTCCCATTGATATGCATTGGTATTGGGTATTGGTATCGGCGATATCCGATATTTTTTGGATATCGGCCGATCCAATCCAATACCGATACCTTTGCATATCGGAAGGTATCGCTCAACACTAGTCAATATCGACCTTTTAACGAGCCTTGCCTCATGACTTAGGATAGAAGCCAAACCAAAATCTCAAGTTGCAGACACAGTGTTTCGGGGTGCTGCCTCTCATCAGTGCAAAGTGTGAGATCTGGTTTGGCTATGTGAGAAGCTTCTGACCTTGAGCGTGAAATGCTCTGAGAAATTAAATATGTAATATACCGGTCAGAAGCCTCTCACATGGCTAAACCAGATCTCTCACTTTGCATTGATGAGGGGCAACACCTCAAAACATCTTGCCTGCATATTGAGAGTCTGGTTTGGCTTTTATTCTAGGTCATGTGGCAATGCTCATTAAAGGGTTGATACTGACTTTTAGGAATGCTACTCCCAGTAGATGACACTAGAGTTCTAGTCCTCTTTCTCTCTGAAGAGGCAAATTTCATATTTAATTTCCCATAAGAGCATTGTATGGCATATAAGTCTCCTCACATTGGCATGCCAGTCTTGGCATGCCAGTCTCCACAAGGAGAAAAGCTACCCCTTGGATCCCGATTAAAATCCACAAAAAATGTTTTGAAAAAAACTCATTTCTTTTCCCCTATGGTGGAACTGCATGGAAATTGAACTATTAAGACCCCGTTTTCCTGTCCATATAGTCAATAACTATGGTTCATTATAATGGGACAACCTGTGATCAGTTTTTGGAGCACTATTCTAGCTAAAAAGGATCTAAAATGTACAACACCCTTTTAATGCCAGCAGAAACGTTTTCCTGATTATTTTTTTTAGAATATGCCAATAAGCATGACTGCATATACAACAAGGAGTTACAGAGGGAGGATCGGGAGTAGCTAAAGGGCAACAGGAGGAAACACTACTTAGAAAATAAAGCTTATTAACAAAACAACGGCCAGAAACAATATATAGCTCTATCACATTATATACAATATAATACCCAAAACAAGAAAGTGAGTCACAGAGCAAAATATATTAAAATATAATATCTTTATTAATCCAAATGATGACTATAAAACCAAATAACAAAAGAAAAATCAGCAGGGTAAGTGACACCAATGTGCTATGCTCAGTAAAGTCCAATACAAATGTAAGGGGGTATACATATATTATACATTCAAAACGGATAATCCAAAAACAAGGGGGGGAGGGGGGATGGGAGACAAATTTAGCAGAAATGCACAGTGGTTATATGTGGCGGCCTGAATTGAAATGTAATGTGTGCAGTGACTCATTAATAATAAACATCAATCAGTATGTCTGTAAGGGTACCGTCACACAGTGCCATTTTCATCGCTACGACGGCACGATTCGTGACGTTGCAGCGTCGTATAAGTATCGCTCCAGCGTCGTATACTGCGGTCACACGTTGCAATACACGGCGCTGGAGCGATAATTTCATGACGTATTTGCGATGTAGAAGCCGTTGGTTACTGTGCGCACATCGTATACAACCTGTGTCACACAATGCAATCATGCCGCCACAGCGGGACACTAGACGACGAAAGAAAGTTTCAAACGATCTGCTACGACGTACGATTCTCAGCGGGGATCCGGATCGCAGTAGCGTGTCAGACACAGCGATATCGTAAATGCATCGCTGGAACGTCACGAATCGTGCCGTTGTAGCGATCAAAATTGCACTGTGTGACGGTACCCTAATACACAGAGCCAAACCATACGCGCCCACATAGTGCATAGTATAAACAAGGAGTCCCCAACACCCACCATGGGTATACCGGTAAATGATAGATAATGAATGGGAAATACCGACCTAGATGCAGAGCATAGAAGAGGCCCCGACGCCCCCCGAGGAAGCATTGATAGCGAAACGCGCGTCGGGGCCTCTTCTATGCTCTGCATCTAGGTCGGTATTTCCCATTCATTATCTATCATTTACCGGTATACCCATGGTGGATGTTGGGGACTCTGCACTATGTGGGCGCGTATGGTTTGGCTCTGTATATTACAGACATACTGATTGATGTTTATTATTAATGAGTCACTGCACACATTGCATTTCAATACAGGCCGCCACATATAACCACTGTGTATTTTTGCTAAATTTGTCTCCCCCCCCCTTGTTTTTAGATTATCAGTTTTGAATGTATAAAATATGTATACCCCCTTACATTTGTATTGGACTTTACTGAGCATAGCACATTGGTGTCACTTACCCTGCTGATTTTTCTTTTGTTATTTGCTTTTATAGTCATCATTTGGATTAATAAAGATATTATATTTTAATATATTTTGCTCTGTGACTCACTTTCTTGTTTTGGGTATTATTTTTTTTTAGAAAATAAAGCTCAGTGGGAATGCAAAGGAATTATGGGGAATTGAGTTAAGGGGGAGCTGGAAGCCGTAAGCCACTGCTGTTACTGACAGTCACTGGCTGTATAACACAGCCAGCTCCTGCCATGTAGGTACAGGCCAAGCTCCTGAGCCCACTCGCCAAAACCAACACTTCTGACATGTGCCATACAAGTATGGAAGATATTGGGAAAGGCTTAGGAAGAAAAGGGGACATAGCTCAAGAAAACTAGGCTAAAAATAAAAAAATGATCAGTTTATTTTTGGGGCACCAATCCAGCTAAAAGAATCTAAAGTATACAACATCCTTTAACTGCCAGTACAAATGTTTTATTTTATTAAGGTCTCAAATAACATTTCAAACCATTTGATTTTAGTGATCTCTTATCTGAAATGCCCAGCAACATCAACAACAGCAAATTGCATAAGACTGAGAGGATAGAAGCCAAGAAATAAAATAACCATTTATTAATCAAGGCTTCATCTAAAGAAAAGTGAATGTAACTTTTTGTGATAAGCTTTTATTACATTTTTTTCCCCTTAGGTTGCAACTAAAACACTCTCGTATTTTTGTGTAGGAGTTGGGGGGAATGATGTAGGAGGTATTGCTGCAAGGCAAACTGGATACTGCAGCTTAGTATCTCTGCTATTATTTTATTTGTCAGAAGATCTGCAAATTGCTACATTATTGGATTACTATTGCTCACTGACATTTATTACAATAAAGAAATCAAACCCTAAACCCATTGTACTATGTGTTTATACATAGTAAATACAGATGCAATAAAAAACTATTCAACCCTCATTGCAAATTTGGTTTATCAAGCATTTTATAAACAACTAGATGGTGGCCCGATTCTAACGCATCGGGTATTCTAGAATATGCATGTCCACGTAGTATATTGCACAGCCCACATAGTACACTGCACAGCCCACGTAGTATATTGCCCAGCCACGTAGTATATTGCCCAGTTACGTAGTATATTGCCCAGTGACGTAGTATATTGCCCAGCCATGTAGTATATTGCCCAGTTACGTAGTATATTGCACAGCGACGTAGTATACAGCACAGAGCCATGTAGTATATTGCCCAGCCACGTAATATATTGGCCAGTCACATAGTATATTGCCCAGCTACGTAGTATATTGCCCAGCCACGTATGTCACAGGCTAAAAAATAAACATATACTCACCTTCCGAGGGCCCCTTGTAGTTCTGTCGCCTGTGTGCGGTGCAGGCGGCAGCTTCCAGTCCCAGGGTGTGATGACATCGCGGTCACATGACCGTGACATCATGGCAGGTCCTTCTCGCGTAGGCGCGCAGGACCTGTGATGACGTCGCGGTCACATGACCGTGACGTCATGGCAGGTCCTTCTCGCATACCATCCTTGCCACCGGAACCTGCCGCTTGCATGGAGCGGTCACCGGAGCGTCGCGAGGGGCAGGAAAGGCAGCGGACGGTGAGTATATAATGATTTTTTATTTTTTTAATTATTTTTAACATTAGATGTTTTTACTATTGATGCTGCATAGGCAGCATTAATAGTAAAAACTTGGTCACACAGGGTTAATAGCGGCGGTAACGGAGTGAGTTGGCATTAACCCTGTGTGAGCGGTGACTGCGGGGAGTATGGAGCGGGCGCCGGGCACTGACTGCAGGGGAGTAGGGAGGGAATAATCGGACTGTGTCCGTCACTGATTTTTTGCGGTAGCCATGACAGGCAGCTGGCGAGACCAATCAGCGACTTGGATTCCATGACAGACAGAGGCCGCGACCAATGAATATCTGTGACAGACAGAAAGACAGACAGACAGAAGGACAGACAGAAAGACGGAAGTACCCCTTAGACAATTATATAGTAGATGCTACTTTTAACCCCTTCACGTCGCAGCCCTTTTTCGTTTTTGTGTTTTCGTTTTTCGCTCTCCTTCTTCCCAGAGCCATAACTTTTTTTAATTTTTCTGTCAATATGGCGATGTGAGGGCTTGTTTTTCGCAGGACAAGTTGTAATTTTGAACGACTCCATTGGTTTTACCATGTCGTGTACTAGAAAATGGGAAACAAATTCCAACTGTGGGGAAATTGCAACAAAAGTGACACACTTGATTTTTATTTGGCTTTTTTATTAGGTTCACTAAATGTTAAAACTGACCTGACATTATGATTCTCCAGGTCAATACGAGTTGATAGACACCAAACATGTCTAGGTTTTAGTGATGAAAAAAAATCCAAACTTTGTTAAAAAAAAAAGTTGCACCATTTTACAAGACCCGTAGCGTCTCCATTTTTTGTGATCTCGGGTTGGGTGAGGGCTTATTTTTTGCATGCCAAGCTGATGTTTTTAATGATACCATGTTGGTGCAGATACTTTCTTTTGATCACCCGTTATTGCATTTTAATATAATGTCACGGCAACCAAAAATTCTGGCGTTTTGAAATTTTTTCTCGCTACGCCGCTTAGCAATCAGGTTAATCCTTTCTTTTATTGATAGATCGGGCAATTCTGAATGCAGCAATACCAAATATGTCTATGTTTGATTTTTTTTATTGTTTTATTTTGAATGGGGCAAAAGGGGGGTGATTTTAACTTTTTTATTTTTTAATATTTTTAAAACTATTTTTCTTTAACTTTTGACATGCTTCAATAGCCTCCATAGGAAGCTAGAAGCTGCCATAGCTCGATCGCCTCTGCTACATAGAGGTGATGCTTAGATCACCTCTATGTAGCAGAATTACAGCATTCCTATGAGTGCCGATCACAGGGTGGCACTCATAGCAATCATAGAGGTCCATAGAGGATGAACTGATGACCCTCACCGGTGCGCATATTTCCAGCATCACTGCCAGAAGCGCACGTTAAATGGCGCTGTCAGAGTTTGACTAGTTAATAGCGGCGGGTGGATCGTGATTCCACCTGCCGCTATTGTGGGCACATGTCAGCTGTACAAAAGATCCTTAGGGGTGCATCCCAGAAGCAAAGCATGCCGAAGATAAGCATCAAGATACAGCAGTTATTCCATGGCAATTAGTCAGGGCAGGAGTCAGGTAACCCACACTCTGCTCTCCCTTCTATCCATGTGCTTTATTCCTATCCTCATATGTTCCCTTGCCATCCACATCCACTGCCCCATCCCTCCTCCATCACGACTAATATTCATCAGCTCCTCTCTCCTTTCCTCTCCCATGTACAGCTCCCATGCACTTCTCACCTTCCTGAAAAACCTCAGCACACCTTACCCAAACATACTGCACAAAAAAAAAACATTTGTACAATTCCAAAAACTACTTGCTCTTTATCCTCCTACTCCTTCTGATCTCGGGGGATATCTCCCCAACCCTGGTCCACCATCCCCCAACCTCAACCCCTATCCTACCTCGTATCATAACCACACTAATCTTATTAATATTACTTGCACTACTTCATATCCTTCTTTTAATTGTGCCCTTTGGAATTCACGGTCTGTATGTAACAAACTTCCTTTTCTGTACAATTACTTTCTGAACAACTGTCTGAATCTGTTGGCCCTCACTGAAACCTGGATTCAGGATTCTGACACTGTCTCCCCTGCTGCCATCTCCCACGGTGGCCTACATTTCTCCCATTCCCCGAGAGCCACAAACAGACATGGTGGTGGAGTCGGCATACTACTGTCCCCACAATGCACCTTCCAGGTTATCCCCCAGTTCCATCTATCTCATTCCCTTCTTTTGAGGTCCACAACATCAGGCTCTTTCGTCCCCTCTCCCTCAGAGTAGCAGTCATATAGTGGCCCCAGGCTCACTCGCCCACCCGCTTCCTTGACCACTTATCAGCCTGGCTGCCGCACTTCATGTCCTCAGAACTCCCAACCCTTCTCCTGGGAGACTTTAACATCCCCATAAACAACCCCACTTCCACATCTGCATCCCAGCTTCTATCACTAACCACTTCTCTCGGCCTCTCACAGCTCTCAACCTCTGAAACACACAAAGACTGTAACACCCTTGACCTGGTCTTTGTCCGGCTCTGCTCAATCTCCTACCTAGATAACTCACCGCTTCCCCTCTCTGACCACAAAATTCTCTCCTTCGCACTCACAATCCCTCGCCCACCCCAGCACACTCCTACCTACCACACATTCATAAATCTACCCATCATTAACTCTCATACACTTTCAGACTCCTTACACTCATCACTGTCCCCAATCTCCTCTTTTTACAGTCATGATCAGGCTGTACACCACTACAATGACACTCTTAGAAGCACCCTGGACCAGGTAGCACCCCTTACCCTCAGAACCTCCAAGCACAGAGAAAAACAGCCCTGGCTCACATCGCAAACCTGATTTCTCCAGCGATGCTCTTGGTGTGCTTATGGAGCAAAATTCGCACACCAGAAGACTTCATCCACTTCAAATTTATGTTAAAAACCTATAATTCTGCCCTTCACCTTGCCAAACAGACCTACTTCACGACCCTGATCTCCTCACTATCTAACAACCCCAAGAAACTTTTTTTGTGCTTGGAGATTTTGTTTTCATCGCCTCAGCTGAATGATTTACAGCTATTAGCCAGGCTAAGTACATGTGGGGGTTGCCTTGTTGCTAGGGAATCCCCACATGTAATCAAGCAGGCTAGTAGTTGTAAATCATCCAGCTGCGGCCAAGAAAACTAAATCTCCGAGCACTAAAAAATACTTGGAGGACACCCGAGTGTGCTCGGGAAATCTTGAGTAACGAGTATATTCACTTATCACTATTTTTGACACCTTTCATTCCCTCCTCAGGCCAAAAGCACACCCCCCTATAACAGACATTTGTGCTGATGACCTGGCTTCCCACTTTATAGAGAAAATAGATAATATCCGTCAGGAAATCCGCTCCCAGCCACTAAGTGCTGTGACTCCCATCCTTCCCTGCATTTCCCCTGGCTCACTATCTACATTCGATCCCATCACAAAAAAGAAGTCTCCAGGCTCCTCTCTTCTTATTATCCAACTACATGCACTACTGACCCCATTCCCTCTCATCTCCTCCAGTCTCTCTGGAGCGCCCCCACACCGCCGCAGGGCCGAGGGGTACCCGGAGCCGGGCCTCTGGGATCTCAGTCCTGGGGTTGTCACGGTGGCTAGACCCGGTCCGTGGCCCTGTCTGTCAGTGGGGACGTCCGGTGCAATAAGTGGTGTTGTAACGGTGCAGTTGTGGGGTGCAGGTCGCGATAAATAATGAGGACACCAGGTTGCAGTCTCTTTACCTCTTTACTGAAGATCTCTGGGTCCTCAATCCAGAATACGGCTCACCAGGCTGCGCAAGTCCGGCCGGTCCAATGACACTTCCAGAGTTCTCTTCACAGGAGGAAATCTGTGCCTTCCCCCTAGCGCTATGTGTTGTAGTCCTTCCCTGCTGTGCTTACGGAAAGTACCCCACAACTGTTGTGTCTGTTTCTGATGTTCCCTCACAACTCGACTAGATGATGTTCTGCTAATCCTCCGTCCCTCCCTGAGGTTCGGGTAGGAACGGCACCCGTTTGACGGGTAGGCCTGGAGTTCTTCCGGGACCCTAGAGACGCCCCTCTCCCACAATTGCCTCCCAAGACTTCATAGGTGATTTGAGTTAGACAGCCCGCCTGAGACTGACTGTCCTGCCGCTGTTTGGAGTATTGCTTGAAGCTGAATGTTGTTCTACTCCCTCGGCGTTCCGGCCACCGGTAGTGCGCCTCAGCAGGATGTTGCTCCGGTCTTACAGCACGACTCCTACTGGTATTTCTCCTTTGCGTGATCCCGTTTCTCACTCAGCACAATCTATCTCTCTTCTAATCCTTTCTTGGGCACCGCCGCTACCCGGAGCAGGCACGGTCCCGTTACGTTCGTTCTTGTTGCCAAGCCTCTGTCAGGATCCCACCCCTGACAGAGACCCTACTGTATCTTCCCCTACAACACCCTCTGCCACAAGGTGTTGCCTGGTTCCAACCCAGTCAGCTTTCTGATCTAACTTCCTGCCTGACCCCCAGTTTACCCACTATGGTGGGGAGTGGCCTAATGAATAGCACCCTTAGCTCCCCCCGGAGGCCCGGCTGCGAAATGTATTGGTGTCTGTGATACCTGATCAGATGAACTCCTTCAGTGCCATCGGACACACCATAGCTCCCCATAGTGGCGGAGCCACAGTACTGCAATGACCAGGACTCTGGGGCGCTGCACTCCCCCCTGGTTAAACACAGTACTCCGGGACTGGGAAGAAAACAACAATACAAGTTTAGCAAAAAGACATACAGTTTGGTTGAGTGCAATAACAATAAGTATACTTGAACAAGCTTCCCTTTATGGGAGGTGAGGACACTTGAACGTTACAAAACATGGTTAAATATCATAGCAACATGCTATAATTAACTTTCCTTACCCAACCGGGTATTCTACTAAGTGCAAAAATTGTTGAACAATAATTTAACATTGCCTTTAAGGACATACACTCTGTATCCACCAAAGACCTTCCTATAATCACATTATAAGGTAAATTAACTTTTTTCATTCTCCTTCTTTGAATCTGCAGGACCGCCTGTCCTATCGGCACCAGACCAACTGCCTCTCCTTTCTATTACAGGACCGCCCCGTTCAGCCAGGACCTACTGCCTTTTCAACTACTATACACAGTATAGAACATAACATTACTTTCAGCTTAAGAGCACTGAGCCATCTCTGCATGACTCCTATGAGGACTCAGGGTTTACCTTCTATCCTAACTATCTATCAACATTATCAAGCATTTTCTTCTGAACATTAAGCCTTCTCATTATCTTTCTTTCTATCATGCATGCTGGACTCCACGTCTATCCCTACGGGTCCACTGCATCCTTCTTCTATCTTTCACCTTTTACTTCTCAGAGCACATTATCAGTATTTCTTCACATTTAACTAATTAAACACATATAACTTTTCTCATATAAACATTATCATCATTTCCTTTGGTCAAGACATTATTGCTTCCGGTCTTAAAGCAATATCACGGTTTAAGCGCAACAAATGAACATCCCCTTTAAGAGGGGACCAAGTCTCTGTGAGGTAGCGTACCTTCTCGAGCTACCAGTCTATACTCAGCAAAGGTTCCAGTGCGGTATCTTCACAAAGAGTCCTTCTTTAAGTAAAACCAGTAGGGAGCGCCTTTAATAAGGTGCAACTATATACAAGGAGTTCGGATCATGCACTGTTCATGATTTCAGCAGTTCTTTTAAATAACGTAGAAAAATAGAAAACAACCAAAAACAATAGGGATCCCGGGTCAACAAAGGGATCCCTTTAAGAGTTTTACCCTGAACGGGTTTAGCAAAACAACAGGAAAGCAGCAACTATTTACAGATTCATGGTATCGAGGTTTATTCTCTTGGTAGGTTGCCAGACATCAGCTGATGGTGGACACCTCCCGACCGTGCAGGCTTCAGCCCTTGGTCCACAGCTGATGCGGCGGTAGTTTGTTCCCTCTCTTTCCAGTCCTTCCATTGTAGGATCAAGTACCGCTTATATTGTTCCCAACTCAGCACGGCAACGGTGTGACCTTCTCGCCGGACCCCATCCAGCCCAATTCGGGGGGCCTCCCACCGGAGGATAACTCCCTCCGGGCTCACATCTACGAACTCCCCCGTCTGGGTCGGTGGCAGAGGTATCAGCCTCCCCGTTGCGCCGGGGGATAATACCCCTAGCCCCGCCAAGAGGAAACGGTTATTGTGGGGGCGGGGATCGATCGCAGGATCGGGATCGGTCGGGGGAGCAGGGACGCTTTCTATACCTGCGTCTGATGTAATTCCACCGATGTCGGTCCGTTCCATTAACGAGGACGCTGGAGTCGGCTGCAGCCCGGACCGCGGCTCCGCCCCGGCAATCTCCGTATACGGCTCCGCTCCCCATAGCTCTTCTTCGGCTAGTTCCGAGATCGGGATAGGTAGGCTCAGCTCCACTACCGGCTCCGAGGAACTCAGGTCCTCCCGCTGCGGTGGACGCGGGTCCTCCTCTGATGAATGAGG
This sequence comes from Ranitomeya variabilis, assembly GCF_051348905.1. Classification (NCBI taxonomy): domain Eukaryota; kingdom Metazoa; phylum Chordata; class Amphibia; order Anura; family Dendrobatidae; genus Ranitomeya; species Ranitomeya variabilis. The sequence continues at coordinate 56,486,046 of NC_135235.1, read as the reverse complement.
ACAAGCCGGGTTCACCTCGCCGTTGTTCGGGCCCCCTCTGTTCATCGTCGCTGTCTGGCATTCGAGGGCAAGGCATGTATCTGACTCTGCCATTTCTCCAAGGTCGAGCTCCTCCTTCACCTCGTTCCCGCCATCGCAAGTCAGGGGGCGGTTCTCTGCTTTGAGGCAGGTCATCGCTTTGCAACAAGAGGCGCAGGGGGCGATCACCGCTTCTGGCGCCACTTTGGTAGTCCCCTCCCATGGCACGCCCTCCTGCTTCTCTGGCGTAGCAATGGCGGCGGTTTTTGGCGGGAACTTTTGGCGGTAAATGGCGCAGCACAGTCTTTGCAATAAAGTACAGTCCAAGCACAACAAATTACAGTTCCAAGGCACACATGACCTGATTCTTCAGGCTTAAGTAGATCCTGTTCATGACGCCAAGTTGGAGCGCCCCCACACCGCCGCAGGGCCGAGGGGTACCCGGAGCCGGGCCTCTGGGATCTCAGTCCTGGGGTTGTCACGGTGGCTAGACCCGGTCCGTGGCCCTGTCTGTCAGTGGGGACGTCCGGTGCAATAAGTGGTGTTGTAACGGTGCAGTTGTGGGGTGCAGGTCACGATAAATAATGAGGACACCAGGTTGCAGTCTCTTTACCTCTTTACTGAAGATCTCTGGGTCCTCAATCCAGAATACGGCTCACCAGGCTGCGCAAGTCCGGCCGGTCCAATGACACTTCCAGAGTTCTCTTCACAGGAGGAAATCTGTGCCTTCCCCCTAGCGCTATGTGTTGTAGTCCTTCCCTGCTGTGCTTACGGAAAGTACCCCACAACTGTTGTGTCTGTTTCTGATGTTCCCTCACAACTCGACTAGATGATGTTCTGCTAATCCTCCGTCCCTCCCTGAGGTTCGGGTAGGAACGGCACCCGTTTGACGGGTAGGCCTGGAGTTCTTCCGGGACCCTAGAGACGCCCCTCTCCCACAATTGCCTCCCAAGACTTCATAGGTGATTTGAGTTAGACAGCCCGCCTGAGACTGACTGTCCTGCCGCTGTTTGGAGTATTGCTTGAAGCTGAATGTTGTTCTACTCCCTCGGCGTTCCGGCCACCGGTAGTGCGCCTCAGCAGGATGTTGCTCCGGTCTTACAGCACGACTCCTACTGGTATTTCTCCTTTGCGTGATCCCGTTTCTCACTCAGCACAATCTATCTCTCTTCTAATCCTTTCTTGGGCACCGCCGCTACCCGGAGCAGGCACGGTCCCGTTACGTTCGTTCTTGTTGCCAAGCCTCTGTCAGGATCCCACCTCTGACAGAGACCCTACTGTATCTTCCCCTACAACACCCTCTGCCACAAGGTGTTGCCTGGTTCCAACCCAGTCAGCTTTCTGATCTAACTTCCTGCCTGACCCCCAGTTTACCCACTATGGTGAGGAGTGGCCTAATGAATAGCACCCTTAGCTCCCCCCGGAGGCCCGGCTGTGAAATGTATTGGTGTCTGTGATACCTGATCAGATTAACTCCTTCAGTGCCATCGGACGCACCATAGCTCCCCATAGTGGCGGAGCCACAGTACTGCAACGACCAGGACTCTGGGGCGCTGCATCTCTCTCCAGTCGTCACAGCTCATCTAACTACAATCTTTAATCTCTCCCTCTCCTCAGGCATTTTCCCATCCTCCTTCAAACACTCTATCATTACTCCATTAATAAAGAAACCCTCTCTCGATCCATCCTGCACAAACAACTACAGACCAGTCTCCAATCTCTCCTTCATCTCTAAACTCTTGGAGCGCCTCGTCTACTCCCACATTACATGTTACCTCTCACTCACTGCCTCCCTCCTATACCCTTCACAGTCCGGCTTCCACCCCCTACACTTGACAGAAACTGCCTTATCAAAGTAACCAATGACCTTCTGACAGCAAAGTGTAATGGTGACCACTCTCTGCTCATTCTTCTTGACCTCTCTGAAGCTTTTGACACTGTTGACCACACTCTCCTACTCTCCAGGCTCCAGTCAATAGGCATTAAGGACACTGCTCTCTTCTGGTTTTCTTCCTATCTTTCTGACCGCTCCTTCAGTGTTCTCTTTGCTGGCTTCACTTCATCTCCTCTTCCTCTCCTGTTGGGGTACGTCAGGGCTCTGTCCTTGGCCCCATTCTCTTCTCTCTCTACATGGCCCCAATTGGACAGACCATGAGCAGATTTGGCTTTCAGTACCATCTTTATGCCGATGACACACAACTATATATGTCATCCCCTGACCTTACTCCCGCTGTACTACAGAACACCAGTGACTATCTGTCCGCAGTCTCCGACATCATGTCCGCTCTCTATCTGAAACTCAACCTCTCCAAAACTGAACTTCTTCTGCTCCCACCATCTACTAACCTCCCTAAACCTGACATTTCTCTCTCCGTGGGTGGCACCATAATAACACTCTGGCAGCAGGCGTGCTGTCTGGGTGTTACGTTTGACACAATCTCTCCTTCACTTCCCATATACAATCTCTTGCCCGCTCGTGTCGCTTACACCTAAAGAACATCTCTAGAACCCGCCCTTTTCTCACCATGGAAACAACAAAAACCCTCACTTTCGCCCTGATCCACTCCCGCCTGGACTACTGTAATGCTCTATTAATTGGCCTCCCCGTTACTCAACTTTCCCCTCTTCAGTCTATCCTCAATGCAGAAGCAAGGGTCATCTACCTGGCTAATCAGTATTCAGATGCAGCCACTCTTCGCCAGTCATTACACTGGCTGCCCATTCATTATAGGATCCAATTCAAAGTACTTGTTCTCACCCACAAAGCTCTCCACAGTGTAGCACCCCCTTACATCTCCTCCCTCATTTCGGTCTATCGGCCTAGCTGAACGCTGCGCTCTGCAAATGACTTTCGACTAGCCTCTGCACTAATCCGTACCTCCCACACCCATCTCCAAGACTTCTCCCGCACTGCACCAATCCTCTGGAATGCTCTACCCCAAGAAATTAGGACCATTCATAATTTGCATAGTTTTAGGCGCGCCCTCAAAACATATTTGTTCAGAGCGGCCTATCACGTTCCCTAATAAAAGTCATTTTAGGTTTGTGTGTATGTGTAGCCCATTCACTGCTTCCATCTATCCCCCATCCCCTGAAGATGGCTGGACCATCATTGTAAATACATCATTGTAAATCCATCATTGTAAATACACACCTGTACTTTGTATATCCCCCACCTCATTGTAGATTGTAAGCTCTCACGAGCAGGGTCATCTTATTTTGCTTTAATTATTGTATTGTTAACATTGTTACTTAGGACTTGCGTTTGAAACTGTTAGGCTGCCGTCACACTAGCAGTATTTGGTCAGTATTTTACATCAGTATTTGTAAGCCAAAACCAGGAGTGGAACAAATAGAGGTAAAGTATAATAGAAACATATGCACCACTTCTGCATTTATCACCCACTCCTGGTTTTGGTTTACAAATACTGATGTAAAATACTGACCAAATACTGCTAGTGTGACGGCAGCCTTAAACTGTAAAGCGCTGCAGAATATGTTGGCGCTATATAAATGAAGATTATTATTATGTTCAGGACTATTACCTCTCTCAGCTGGTAGTTGAATCGACCAGGGGAGGTAATCTGCTGGATCTGGTCCTGTCAAATAGACCTGATACAATTTCAGATCTAGAGTAGTGATGAGCGAGTATACTCATTGCTCGGGTTTTGCCGAGTACACCTGGATGGTCTCTGAGCATTTGTTAGTGCTCGGAGATTTAGTTTTCCTCACCACAGCTGCATGATTTACGGCTGCTAGACAGCTTGAATACATGTGGGAATGCCTGTTTGTTAGGGAATTCCCACATTTATTCAGGCTGTCCAGCAGCCATAAATCATGCAGCTGAGGTGCTGAAAACTAAATCTTTGAGCACTAACAAATACTCGGAGATCGCCTGAGCAACAATGCTATTCGCTCATCACTAATCTAGAGGTCAGGGAGCATTTGGAAAGCAGTGACCATAATACGGTACGTTCCGATGTAATTTTCAATCAAACACTCAAAAGGGGAAATGTCAAAACCTGGAACTTTAGGAAAGCTGACTTCAACAAATTGAGGAAATAACTTAATCAAGTAGACTGAGACCATGTCATGGTAACTGGGGATACTGAACGTAAATGGAGCATGTCTAAGGAAATACTACTAGAATCCTGTAGAAAACTTATATCCTCTAGAAATAAAATGTCAAGGAATAAAAAGAAACCATTATGGATGAATAAGACAGTACAAAGTATAATAAGACAAAAACAAAGGGCATTCAAAATCCTGAAAGCAGAGAAAACAGAAATCCTATTTCAGGAATATAGATCTAAATAAGAAATGTAAAAAAGAAATCAAGATAGCAAAGTTATCTACAGAGATACAAATTGCCAGCGACATTAAAATAAATCCCCAAAAGTTGTATAAATACATCAATGCCAAAAAGAAAAGAACAGATGCTATTGGCCCCTTAAAAGACAATAATAAAATAATTATAGAGGACAAAGAACTGGCTGAGATATTAAACAGGCATTTTTCATCCATGTTTCCAATGACCTGTTTGTTCCAGTGATCTTTTAACAAGGCAAAAATCAAAGTTCACCACCTGATATAACTAGTTTAGCACAAATAGAAGTACGGTTGCGTCTAAGCAAATTAAACATTGACAAATCCCCTGGCCCACATGGCATTAATCCACGGATATAGAGGGAATTCAGCTCAGTAATTGACAGACCGGTGTATTTCATATTCTTAGATTTTCTTGTAACAGGGGTGGTGCCACAGGATTGGAGGATGGCTGATGTGGTGTCAATATTTAATAAATGTAAGAAGGATGGATACCGTCCAGTAAGCCTGACATCAGTAGTGTGCAAAGTTTTTGATGTCATCATAAGAGATGATCTGCAGAGATATATTGCAGAGAGTAATATAATAAATGACAACCAGCAAGGATTCATGGAAAATAAGTCTAACTAACATTTTGGGTTTCTATGAGGAGGGAAGTGCAAGTATGGATGTTGGTAATGCAGCTGATATGATTTATCTGGACTTTGCAAAGGCATTTGATACTGTACAATTTAACAGTCATGGGCTACTTTCACACTAGTCCGTCGGTACGGACCGTCGCAAACCGTCGGCCTGACGTACCGACGGACAGTGTGTTCATTAATCACAACGTGGACAGTGGATGCAGTCTTACGACGCATCCGCTGCCCAGTGTGATGAGCGGGGAGGAGGGGGCGGAGTTCCGGCCGCACATGCGCGGTCGGAAATGGCGGACACGACGCACAAAAAAAAGTTACATCTAACTTTTTTTGTGCCAATGGTCCTCCAAAACACGACGCAACCATCGCACGACGGTTGCGATGTGTGGCACTCCGTCGCAATGCGTCGCTATGTATAAGTCTATGGAGAAAAAACACATCCCGCAGGCAACTTTGCAGGATGCGTTTTTTCTACATAACGATGCATTGCAACGTGCGTCGAGCGACGCTAGTGTGAAAGTAGCCTTATACTGAAGCTACAGAGGCAAGGGCTGGGGAAACGATATACAGATGGGTAAGGAACTGGCTAAATAACAGAAAACAAAGAACCGTCCTGTTAGGTGTCAAGATCCCGCCTCTGCACAGGGAGAATCTCGAACCATTTCCGCTGTGGTCTCCCATTCTTCTCCAGCCGCAGTGGAGTCTGCTCAGTGGAGATGACGGTCCCAGCGTCTAGCTCAGGCTGATACTGGATGACTGGTTACTGCTGCCCTTCCAGCTTCTGCCATTGTAGCCAGTACTGGGCAGCGGCGAGCAGATGTGTTTGGGACTAAGTCCTGCTCTTCCCTTTCTGTGCATGCCCAGGACAAGATCTCTCGTTGGAGGTCAAGGGTCACATGCTTAGATACTGCAGCAAATCCCATTGGTCCTTTAGGAAGGTCCTGAAGGTGTTCTTCTGTGGCTGACTCCCATTGGTCCTTCTGGGAAGGTCCTGTTCTTGCTGCAGCTATAAAAAGTTCTAGTGCTAGTGTACATTTGGAATCGTGTGTGTTGATGAGTGCAAGTCGTTCTTTAAAATCCCCTACCTTGTGTATGACTGTTCGCAAAAGGTGGATGGGATGCTTGCTGTCTAGTGCCCGACTAAGCTGTCAACATAAAGACACATGATACAGCGTCTATTGCTGTAACCACCAGTGCGGCGCCGTGCGCTTATAGAGAGCTTTCTTATCCCAAGTCTGGGTGATTAGTGGCATCTGCCAAAGCGGCACAGCACGCACTCTTGTGCTTTAAGTTATATTTTCTGTTACTTTGACACCCCAGTTGCGGTGTCGAGCGCAAGTGGTCTGAACGTACTCTAATCCTGTGTCTTGGGATAGAGTCCTGAGACTCCTTGCTTGCGCTCTTGGTGCGGTACCGCGGCCCTGTGACGCAACAGGGTTTGCTTCCTTTACACAGGGTGAAGTTAACCCGTGTGTGTATCCACATTGTACCGCCATATAGTCCGTAATTACTTAGCAGCAGGTTCCATCTCTGCACGGTGGACCCCGGGCTGCGAACGCACCTTATACCATCTCTCTTATAATTTGGTGTGTTCCGCTAGCCCTAACATGTCCTAAATGGTACTTTCTCTAAATGGGATATAGTCAGCAGTGGAGACCACAGAGATCTGAGCTCGGACCTATTCTTTTTAACCTCTTTATTAATGACCTAGAGGATTGGATTGAGAGTAAAGTGTCAGGCTTTGCTGACGAGACCAAACTATGTAGGATATTACAATCTGACCATGACAGTACAATATTGCAAAATGATCTGAATAAGATGTCGAATGAGCAAACACTTGGCAAAAGAGGTTTAATTAACCAAAGGGTGTCCAGAATCAAAAGATTGGTGCCCCAGAAGAAGCAAGAGGCGAAACGCTCATCAGGGTGATGGGGACTCTGCTCCATCCAGGCCTGCTGCCATCTTACCCATTTTCAGGTACTTCTATATTGTCATGATGTGCCATAGTGTTGTATGTGTTAGTATTGTACTCTTACCTTCTAGCATGCTTGCAGCTTAATTAGAACCTGATAGTTTATATATGTGAAGGTAGAGTCATCTCCAAATACAATTATGGGTCACCATTTTTTTTGAATGCACATTCTGTACTGTACTAAACTGCACACTTTATAGGCAGCAGCTTTTCACAATTTTTTCAACTGTGTTACACTGCTATTTACCCATGGACTCAGCAAGGTTCCCCTAACTAGGCACTCTGTTGTAGTCATTTTAATCCTTTTTTAACTATTTTCCAAATAAAGATTGTCTACATTTTAATTATAATGGATCTTTTCTTTATTCCATATGACCAAATAAGGTTTAATTTAGATAAATGTAGAGTAATGCACTTGGGATGGCCTAATCCTATTGCTGCATATACATTAAATTGGAGTATACTCGGGACTACAGAACAGGAGTAAGCTGAGCAGCAGTACTCAATGTCAGGCAGCGCCAGCAAAAGCAAACAAGATTTTAGGGTGTGTAAAAAGAGAGATAATATCCCGCCATCCCAACGTATTGTTACAAATTTATAAATTACTGGTGGGGCCACATCTAGAATATGGGATCCAGTTTTGAGCTCCACATTTTAAAGAGGATATTCAGAAGTTACAGTCAGTTAACCCCTTCATGACCCAGCCTATTTTGGCCTTAATGACCTTGCCATTTTTTGCAATTCTGACCAGTGTCCCTTTATGAGGTAATAACTCAGGAACGCTTCAACGGATCCTTGCGGTTCTGAGATTGTTTTTTCGTGACATATTGGGCTTCATGTTAGTGGTAAATTTAGGTCGATAATTTCTGAGTTTATTTGTGAAAAAAACGTAAATTTGGCGAAAATTTTGAAAATTTCGCAATTTTCACATTTTGAATTTTTATTCTGTTAAACCAGAGAGCTATGTGACACAAAATAGTTAATAAATAACATTTCCCACATGTCTACTTTACATCAGCACAATTTTGGAAATAATTTTTTTTTTTGCTAGGAAGTTATAAGGGTTAAAATTTGACCAGTGATTTCTCATTTTTACAACAAAATTTACAAAACCATTTTTTTTAGGGACCACCTCACATTTGAAGTCAGTTTGAGGGTTCTATATGGCTGAAAATACCCCAAAGTGACACCATTCTAAAAACTGCACCCCTCAAGGTGCTCAAAACCACATTCAAGAAGTTTATTAACCCTTCAGGTGTTTCACAACAGCAGAAGCAACATGGAAGGAAAAAGTGAACATTTAACTTTTTAGTCACAAAAATGATCTTTTAGCAACAATTTTTTTATTTTCCCAAGGGTAAAAGGAGAAACTGGACCACAAGTTGTTGTCCAATTTGTCCTGAGTACGTTGATACCTCACATGTGGGGGTAAACCACTGTTTGTGGGCACGGCAGGGCTCGGAAGCGAAGGAGCGCCATTTGACTTTTTCAATGAAAAATTAGCTCCAATCTTTAGCGGACACCATGTCGCGTTTGGAGAGCCCCCGTGTGCCTAAACATTGGAGCTCCCCCACAAGTGACCCCATTTTGGAAACTAGACGCCCCAAGGAACTTATCTAGATGCATAGTGAGCATTTTAATCCCCCAGGTGCTTCACAAATTGATCCGTAAAAATGAAAAAGTACTTTTTTTTCACAAAAAATTTTTTTAGCCTCAATTTTTTCATTTTCACATGGGCAACAGGATAAAATGGATCCTAAAATTTGTTGGGCAATTTCTCCTGAGTACGCCGATACCTCATATGTGGGGGTAAACCACTGTTTGGGTGCACGGCAAGGCTCGGAAGGGAAGGCGCGCCATTTGACTTTTTGAATGAAAAATTATCTCCATCGTTAGCGGACACCATGTCGCGTTTGGAGAGACCCTGTGTGCCTAAACATTGAAGCTCCCCCACATGTGACCCCATTTTGGAAACTAGACCCCCCAAGGAACTTATCTAGATGCATAGTGAGCACTTTAAACTCTCAGGTGCTTCACAAATTGATCCGTAAAAAATGAAAAAGTACTTTTTTTTCACACAAAAATTTTTTTAGCCTCAATTTTTTCATTTTCACATGGGCAACAGGATAAAATGGATCCTAAAATTTGTTGGGCAATTTCTCTTGAGTACGCCGATACCTCATATGTGGGGGTAAACCACTGTTTGGGTGCACGGCAAGGCTTGGAAGGGAAGGCGCGCCATTTGACTTTTTCAATGGAAAATTAGCTCCAATCGTTAGTGGACACCATGTTGCGTTCGGAGAGCCCCTGTGTGCCTAAACATTAGAGCTCCCCAACAAGTGACCCCATTTTGGAAACTAGACCCCCCAAGGAACTAATCTAGATGTATAGTGAGCACTTAAAACCCCCAGGTGCTTCACAGAAGTTTATAACGCAGAGCCATGAAAATAAAAAAATATTTTTCTTTCCTCAAAAATGATTTTTAGGCCGGAGTTTTTTATTTTCCCAAGGATAATAGGAGAAATTGGACCCCAAATGTTGTTGTCCAGTTTGTCCTGAGTACGATGATACCCCATATGTGGGGGTAAACCACTGTTTGGGCGCACGGCAGGGCTCGGAAGGGAAGGCACGCCATTTGGCTTTTTGAATGGAAAATTAGCTCCAATCATTAGCGGACACCATGTCGCGTTTGGAGAGCCCCTGTGTGCCTAAACATTGGAGCTCCCACACAAGTGACCCCATTTTGGAAACTAGACCTCCCAAGGAACTAATCTAGATGTGTGGTGAGCACTTTGAACCCTCAAGTGCTTCACAGAAGTTTATAACGCAGAGCCATGAAAATATAAAATTATTTTTCTTTCCTCAAAAATGATTTTTTAACCCACAATTTTTTATTTTCCCAAGGGTAACAGGAGAAATTGGACCCCAAAAGTTGTCGTGCAGTTTCTCCTGAGTACGCTGATACCCCATATGTGGGGGTAAACCACTGTTTTGGCACACGTCGGGGAGCGGAAGGGAAGTAGTGACGTTTTGAAATGCAGACTTTGATGGAATGCTCTGCGGGCGTCACGTTGCGTTTGCAGAGCCCCTGATGTGCCTAAACAGTAGGAACTCCCCACAATTGACCCCACTTTGGAAACTAGACCCCCAAGGGAACTTATCTAGATGTGTGGTGAGCACTTTGAACCCCCAAGTGCTTCACAGAAGTTTATAACGCAGAGACGTGAAAATAAAAAATGTGTTTTCTTTCCTCAAAAATATTTTTTTAGCCCAGAATTTTTTAATTTTCCCAAGGGTAACAGGAAAAATTTGACCCCAAAAGTTGTTGTCCAGTTTCTCCTGAGTACGCTGATACCCCATATGTGGGGGTAAACCACTGTTTGGGCACAAGGCGGGGCTCGGAAAGGAAGTAGTGACGATTTGGAATGCAGACTTTGATGGAATGGTCTGCGGGAATCATGTTATGTTTGCAGAGCCCCTGATGTGCCTAAACAGTAGAAACCCCCCACAAGTGACCCCATTTTGGAAACTAGACCCCCCAAGGAACTTATCTAGATGTGTGGTGAGCACGTTCATCCCCCAAGTGCTTCACAGAAGTTTACAACGCAGAGCCGTGAAAATAAAAAATCATTTTTCTTTCCTCAAAAAAGATGTTTTAGCAAGCAATTGTTTATTTTCACAAGGGTAACAGGAGAAATTGGACCCCAATATTTGTTGCCCAGTTTGTTGTGAGTACGCTGGTACCCCATATGTGGGGGTAAACCACTGTTTGGGCGCACGTCAGGGCTCGGAAGGGAAGTAGTGACATTTGAAATGTAGACTTTGATGGAATGGTCTGCGGGCGTCACGTTGCATTTGCAGAGCCCCTGATGTGCCTAAACAGTAGAAACACCCCACAAGTGACCCCATTTTAGAAACTAGACCCCAAAAGGATCTTATCTAGATGTGTGGTGAGCACTTTTAACCCCCAAGTGTTTCACATAAGTTTATAACGTAGAGCCGTGAAAATAAAAAATAATTGTTCTTTCCTCAAAATTATGTTTTAGCAAGTAATTTTTTATTTTTGCAAGGGTAACAGGAGAAATTGGACCCCAATAGTTGTTGCCCAGTTTGTCCTGAGTACGCTGGTATCCCATATGTGGGGGTAAACCACTGTTTGGGCGCACGTCGGGGCTTGGAAGGGAGGGCGCACCATTTGACTTTTTGAACGCAAGATTGGCTGGAATCATTGGTGGCGCCATGTTGCGTTTGGAGACCCCTGATGTGCCTAAACAGTGGAAACCCCTCAATTCTAACTTCAACACTAACCCCAACACACCCCTAACCCTAATCCCAACTGTAGCCATAACCCTAATCACAACCCTAACCCCAACACACCCCTAACCACAACCCTAACCCCAACACACCCGTAACCCTAAATCCAACCCTAATCCTAACCCTAATCCCAACCCTACCCACAACTGTAACCCCAACACAACCCTAACCCTATCCTTAACCCTAACCACAAGCCTAATCTTAACCCTATTTCCAACCCTAGCCCTAATTCCAACCCTAAGGGTACCGTCTCACATAACGATTTACCAACGATCACGACCAGCGATACGACCTGGCCGTGATCGTTGGAAAGTCATTGTGTGGTCGCTGGGGAGCTGTCACACAGACCGCTCTCCAGCGACCAACGATGCCAAGGTCCCGGGTAACCAGGGTAAACATCGGGTTACTAAGCGCAGGGCCGCGCTTAGTAACCCGATGTTTACCGTGGTTACCAGCGTAAAAGTAAAAAAAAAAAACGTACATACTCACATTTTGGTGTCCTTCAGGTCCCTTGCCGTCTGCTTCCCGCTCTGACTGAGTGCCGCCGTACAGTGAGAGCAGAGCGCAGCGGTGACGTCACTGCTGTGCTGTGCTCTCACTTTCCGGCCGGCAGACAGTCAGAGCGGGAAGCAGACGGCAAGGGACCTGAAGGACACCGGAATGTGAGTATGTACGTTTTTTTTTTTTTACTTTTGCGCTGGTAACCACGGTAAACATCGAGTTACTAAGCGCGGCCCTGCGCTTAGTAACCCGATGTTTACCCTGGTTACAAGTGAACGCATCGCTGGATAGCTGTCACACACAACGATCCAGCGATGACAGCGGGAGATCCAGCGACGAAAGAAAGTTCCAAACGATCTGCTACGACGTACGATTCTCAGCAGGGTCCCTGATCGCTGCTGCGTGTCAGACACAGCGATATCGTATGGATATCCCTGGAACGTCACAGATCGTACCGTCGTAGCGATCAAAGTGCCACTGTGAGACGGTACCCTAACTCTAATTCCAACCCTAACCCTAAGGCTATGTGCCCACTTTGCGGATTCGTGTGAGATTTTTCCGCACCATTTTTGAAAAATCCGCAGGTAAAAGGCACTGCGTTTTACCTACGGATTTACAGCGGATTTCCAGTGTTTTTTTGTGCGGATTTCACCTGCGGATTCCTATTGAGGAACAGGTGTAAAACGCTGCGGAATCCGCACAAAATTGACATGCTGCGGAAAATACACAGCGTTTCCGCACGGTATTTTCCGCACCATGGGCACAGCGGATTTGGTTTTCCATAGGTGTACATGGTACTGTAAACCTGATGGAAAACTGCTACGAATTCGCAGCGGCCAATCCGCTGCGGATCCGCGGCGGATCCGCGGCCGATCCGCTGCGGATCCGCGGCAATCCGCTGCGGATTCGCAGCCAAATCCGCACTGTGTGCACATACCCTAACCCTACCCCTAACCCTAACCCTACCCCTAATTCTAACCCTAATTCTAACCCTAGTTCTAACCCTAACCCTAGCAGAAAAAAAAATATATATTTTATTTATTTTTATTATTGTCCCTATGGGGGTGATAAAGGGGGGTCATTTCCTTTTTTTTCATTTTGATCACTGCGATAGGCTATATCGCAGTGATCAAAATACTTCTGAAATGAATCTGCCAGCCGGCAGACTCTGCGGGCGCAGTGCGCATGCGCCCGCCATATTATAAGATGGCGGCGCCCATGGAGAAGCCGGACGGACATCGGGAGGCCCGGTAAGTATGAAGGGGGGGTGATCGGATCATGGGGGGGGGACCGGAGCACAGGGGGGGGGGACCGGAGCACAGGGAGGGGGCACCGGACCACGGGGGGATCGGACAGGAGGACGGAGGAGCGGACAGAACGAATTAGGGGGGCGGACCGCGCACCGGAGCACTGGGGGGGCGATCGGTGGGGTGGGGTGGGGGCAGATTAGGTTTTCCAGCCATGGCCGATGATATTGCAGCATCGGCCATGGCTGGATTGTAATATTTCACCGTTTTTTTGGGTGAAATATTACAAATCGCTCTGATTGGCAGTTTCACTTTCAACAGCCAATCAGAGCGATCGTAGCCACGGGGGGGGTGAAGCCACCCCCCCTGGGCTGAAGCACCACTCCCCCTGTCTCTGCAGATCGGGTGAAATCGGAGTTAACCCCTTCACCCGATCTGCAGGGACGCGATCATTCTGTGACACAGCATATGCGTCACAGGTCGGGAAGGCACCGACTTTCATGACGCATACGCTGTGTCACAGGTCGGGAAGGGGTTAAAGGGCTGCAACTAGATTATTACAAGGAATTAATAAAATTATTACATCACATGATGAGAGGTTGGAATAGTCGGGCTTGCTTAGTTTAGAAAAAAGATGCCTCAGAGGAGATCTCATTTACATGTATAAATATATGTGTGATCAATACAAAGGACTGGTGAATGACTTATTCCTTCCAAAGGCCATACTGCCAGACTAAGGACTAGGGGGCATTCATTACGGGTGGAACAAAGGTGATTCCGGCAGCTTTATAGGAAAGGGTTCTTTACAGTTACAGCAGTCTGACTGTGGAATGCCAAACACAAGAGGTAGTAATGCACTATGACAGCTTTTAAAAAATGGCTGGATGAATTCTTCGATACACATAACATTATGCGTTATAGTTAAATTAGTGACAAATGTACAATTGGTGGAGAAAGGTTGAACTTGACGAACCTAGGTCTTTTTTCAACCTATATAACTATGTAACTATGTCACCAAAAGATGTCTCAGGGTTGTAGCCATCATATAAACAAAAATGAAAATTCAGCCATATTTTGGCCTCAATCTCAATTCTGTTCCAGTCCTATTGGCTCTATGCAATTTCAGCTTTGGAAGGACATCACATTTAAGAACTATAAAAATAAACCAAGATTTACGTTTACTCACAAATGTTAGCAATATACAGTAAAACCTCTTGAATTTACCACAAAAAATTTAAGGGTTCTTTTAAGTGGTACTACTATCTGTGAAGATCATCCATGGACTAATGTACATAGGATGAAGGAAAATTGTTAGTCCATCACAGAAAAATTTGGTCTGGATCAGGAGTGGTCTTCTCAATAATGTCGTCTTTTGGACAGATTTCACTGTACTTGAACGTTTGAGAAAATTCTCACTGTGAATATGATTACAAAACAGAGCACTGACATCACTGTGACAACATTGGATAAGATTTTAAAAAGTTTTATCGATCCTAATGTCAATTTCTTATGGCTTGAGGTCTTTTTATTCAGTAGCTCTAAAGATCCTAAAGCATCAACTGATTTCCCAACCTCTAAGTCTGTCCATTAATATCACAGATCTTCTCCAAAGATCTTTCCACCTAATAACGGTTCTCTGGGATCCCTGCTGAAAAAAACAAACAACAATGGTGCTCCTGACCATTTGCTCTGCAGGAAAATACAATATAACCTTAATTAAGTATTGCTTGTAAAGGAGGAACAGCGATTAGCCAGAATTGTGGCCCCTTCATTTTAAAGATCGTGGGGGTCCTGACATTCACCCACTGATTAGTGATGGCATATGTTTAACTTACTGTAGTCTTTAGTGGGAAAACTCAAATTTTCAAAGAATTGTAGATTCATAAAAATGGCATGAAAAGAGATGACATTTTCACAAGGGACATTATTATTATTATTTATTGTTATAGCGCCATTTATTCCATGGCGCTTTACATGTGAGGAGGGGTATACATAATAAAAACAAGTACAATAATCTTAAACAATACAAGTCATAACTGGTACAGAGAGGACCCTGCCCACGAAGGCTCACAATCTACAAGGGATGGATGAGGATACAGTAGGCGAGGATAGAGCTGGTCATGCAGCGGTTTGGTCGATCGGTGGCTACTGCAGGTTGTAGGCTTGTCAGAAGAGGTGGGTCTTCAGGCTCTTTTTGAAGGTTTCGATGGTAGGCGAGAGTCTGATGTGTTGTGGTAGAGGGTTTCTTTAGTGAAAAGAGCAACTGAAATACAGGATTTTATCTAACGACAGAGCATTCCGACAAGTGGAGACTTGTTTCTGAGTTTTTAGGTGGGGACTGAAAACTTTCATTTTTCCAGGAGGCAACTAGATGTCCTGGAAAAGATTTGGCAAATATGAGCAGATACATTATTTTTTGGTTGTCTTACGAGATGCCTAAAGGGTTTGTGTTAAAAATAATGTAAGTGATAAAAGTCGCCTTGATGCCACTCTAGGACATTTCCGTGATGATTTCAAATTTTCCATCAACCTTCAGAAATCCTGCCTGTGAAGTGTTTAAGTGGTATTGAAATTATAATAAGTGCACCTTCACTTACTTTTACTTTCCTCACTTAATATATAAATAGTGGTAAAAGCTTCCAATGTTGTTTGTCAATTATCTCCTCACATTTTCACCTTTCCATTGAACGTCCTGTTTAACCTCAAAAGTAACTTTTTCTATGAAATCTGCTTTATTTTATGCCGTAAAAATCAGTTCTAATGACATTACTATTTAACATATTGTTAGATTTACAACCTTTATCTCCTAGTGTCACGGAATAAAAAAAAAATTTCTTTAGAAGGAAAACGAAATGAGTATTATATTTACACTTCAAAGGTTTTCAAAGGAGGAGGGCATCTACCTTGAAGAAAGGATTTTTTTTATATCATTTGAATGGCTAAATGTACTGGTCTTCAAAGTTTACCCTGATTAATTCAGTCTTAAATTGAAAGGTAAAAGGCAAATCCTGATGATTTTTTGATGGTTGTATTGAATTATAGCAGTTGACTTGCCTGTAGCCTTACATTGTTCCCCAGTCACATGCTGTATCTGGTTTCCTTGGGCTTAAGATAAAAGTTGGGCAAAACCAAAATATGATGTCCATGTTGGCAGATAATGGTAGATGGTGGTAAAATTCAACATGCCCGAGTCTTTGATTTTTTTGGGTGGGGATCCCTGCCAGAGGTGTTTAGTAGTAGCTCCTTTTCTTCTTCTCAATAAAGTAAGTATGATTGAGTTTTTGAGACCATTAAACTGAAGGTGCAATTGGGAGAAATAGCTTCAAAGAACTAAATAATTTTGCAAAATTTTGTTAGGACAGCTACAAAATCTATTCTCTACTTAGGCTAAAAAAAGTAGGAAATAATCATGCCTTTTCCTAATTGTACAGATAGGGAAATATTAATGGTCTACACAACTTGTCCTAACATACAGTATACACAGATACAATTTAGGACCCATAGGCATTGATCATTACTGATTGATTCAATTCCATGAATTTTGTTAAGAGTTATTTCTTTACTTTTTTGTATACCGTATATACTTGAGTATAAGCTGACCCGAGTATAAGCCGAGGCACCTAAATTTGTCATGGAAAACTGGGTAAGCTTATTGACTCAAGTATAAGCCGGGTATGTATTGTCCCCTCATTCCTATCCCGCTATGTGTGGTTCCCCCATCCTGTCCAGCTCTGTGTGGCTCCCCCTCCCATCCTTGTAAGCATGGCTCCCCCATCCCATCTTGTATGCATGACTCAGCTCCCCCCTCCCATCCTTGTATGAATGGCTCCCCTGTCCCATCTTATATGCATGGCTGGGCTCCGCTGGGCTCCCCTGTCCTCCTCCGTCCTCCTCCGTCCTCCACCATCCTCCTCTGTCTTCCCCCATCCTCCTCCATCATACTTACCCTCCTTGCACCATCGCTGAACATCCCTGCATCTCTGTCCTGGTGCGGCAGCTTCTTCCTTTGCCGAGCGGTCACGTGGTACCGCTCATTAAAGTCATGAATATGCGCTCCACGCCTATGGGAGTGGAGTCACGTCCATATTCATGACCTTAATGAGCGGTACCACGTGACCGCTCAGCACAGGAAGAAGCTGGCACGCCGGGACAGATATGCAGAGAGACGGAGATGCAGCAATGGAGGGTGAGTATTGATGTTTTCTAGAAGCCGGTAGCTGCAGCTGTCACTGTGATACAGCCGCCGGCTCCCTGCTCCCCCCTCCCCCGCCGGCTTTCTGGACCATGACTCGTGTATAAGCTGAGGGGGGGCACTTTCAGCACAAAAAAGGTGCTTAAAATCTCAGCTTATACATGAGTATATACGATATATTCTTACTTTACCGCAAGTTGGTGATCTCTCTACGATGTCCTAGCACTCCGCACTATATTAGATGTGTACATGCACCATTACAAAAATGTTATTGGAAATTTAGCTTTTATATTTAACTTCTTTCTATGTAAACCAAGATGAGATTCATTTTTTTCACATAGTTTAAACTATAGTATTACATATTTTTCAACCCTGATAAAATCATCTTAAGTGTTTTTTATTTTATTTTTTTTACAGTAAAAGCTCCTGGAGAGGGCTTTTGTTGAATTGTGAATTTGTAGTAACACAACACAAGGACATATCAATACATAAATCCATTGCCTAATGCACTTACAAGTAGCTGTATTTCATAGAAAAAAATGCTGCATCCAGGTCACAAGCAATTGAGAGGTCGGAAGCCAAATGAATTTCACATGTGCTTAAATTTCATCACCAATGGAAACAAGGAATAATATCTGTACCAAACTCAACACATAAGGCTAAGTTCACATTTGTGTATATGTGCGCAGCGTATCATCTGCATACGCAAACGCATGCCAAAACGCATACAAACGCATGTTTACGTAGCGTTTTTTATTTGCATCAGCTTACGTATGACGGCAAAAAAAAAAAAAACTGCGTGTGCATGCGTTTGTGTGTGTTTTTTGCATGCTTTTACGTTTTTATGCCCATGAGTTCAATATTTCCGGAAGGGTGTGTCTCAATTGGCGTGTCTCAATCAGTTACCAGACATGCGCATCAAACGCATGCGTACGCAAGGACATGGGCACGCATGCGTTCCCATAGACAGTAATGCGTTTTTTAACGCACTAATCCGCATGCCTGCGCATATTTGACAGATTTTTGACGCCTTGAAAAATGCAACATGTTGCGTTCGCCACGCCCAGCCGCACACCATGAAATGACACATACGTACACAAAAGCATGCAAACTCATGTCCATGCATACACCATCTTAAATATATGTACGCATGACGCATGCGGATGTATGCCGATGAAACGCTGGGGTCACAGAAGCAAATGTGAAAACAAAATTTAACCAATAAAATCACTTAGTATTTTGTCCTTGTGCAATACTGTGTGTGTATATACATATTGTAAAATGGCTGCCTGACAGGTGCTTGAGGGGAGATATATATCATTGCAGTTGGTACCTTCGGTGATGTGAGCTCGGAAAGCATGCTCCAGCACACATAGTGCTATCACCACTCCTTTTCCATTCAGTGGCAGCTGACAGCACCTGTCACCATTAGTGTTTGTGTACTCAAGATTGGGAAATTAGATTGAGACCAACTGGTTATTCCGGCCTTCTTAATTCAACCTCCATATAAGGGTTTGGTGTTACTGCTGGGCTTCTTAGTGGCATCCAAGGAGTAGCTGCTGTCTGGAGGAGCAATTTTAAGGCTATGTGCACAGGTTGCGGATTTGGCTGCGGATCCGCAGTGGATTGGCCGCTGTGGATTCGCAGCAGTTTTCCATGCCTTTACAGTACCATGTAAACCTATGGAAAACCAAATCCGCTGTGCCCATGCTGTGGAAAATACTGCGCGGAAACGCTGCGTTGCATTTTCCGCAGCATGTCAATTCTTTGTGTGGATTCCGCAGCGGTTTACACCTGCTCCTCAATAGAAATCCACAGGTGTCAAACCGCAGGTGGAATCCGCACAAAAAGCGCAGGAAATCCGTGGTAATTCCGTGGTAAATCCGCAGGTAAAACGCAGTGCGTTTTACCTGCGGATTTTGCAAAAACAGTGCGTAAAAATATGCACACGAATCCGCAACATGTGCACATAGCCTTAGGCTAGGTTCACATTGCGTTAGGGCAATCCATTTAGCGCTAGCGCTAGCGGATTGCGCTAACGCAATGTTTATTTAGGGGCCGTGTTTGGGGTCGCGTTAACGTCCCCACTCTCGCAGATCCCCGATCTGCGAGAGCGGGGAACGGACCTCGGGCGCGCCGCGGACGCTGCAAGCAGCGTCCGAGGCGCGTCACAGAGGAACGGCACATCACTAGCGTGAGCCGAAAAAGGCACGCGCTAGTGATGCGCTGCAGGAGAAATTGACATTGCTGTCAATGGGCACGCTAACGGCCCCGTTGCACGGCGTTAATTGCGACATTTTCGCCGTGCAACGCTGTCCGTTAGCGTGCACACATTAACGCAATGTGAACCCAGCCTTAGGAAGAATAGTCGCAGTAAGCCAGGTCAGTATCTGGAGGTACAGAAGCAGGGACAGAATTAGTAACCAATAACTTAGGGAAGCAGCCAGAGTGAAATGCCAAAAAGTAGACCAGATTGTAGTGAGATAGGCTTATATCAAGATCAGTTGAATCACAAAGGCAAACGTAGTCAATGTCATAAGTTAGGTAAGGATCAATATGGACGTAACATATATATAGCACCAAAGTAAGCACAATATCTGGCAACTCCCATCATTACTGTAGGAGATTAAGTAAGGTGTGGTTCTACCCTATTGACCACAGCATGGAGCTGATTATTCCTGCTGAACTGCTGGACAGCACACACATATTTTGCCTGGCTGGCCATTTCCACAAGTCCTAGCCACACTAGTGTCCTGGCTGGTCAGTGTGTGAAACTTCCAGAGATATAGGCCATGACCGCTTACATCATCTGTACCACTGCAGGGTTATTAGGGCAATGAGTTTGTATGTTCTCCCCGTGTTTGCGTGGGTTTCCTCCAGGTTCTCCAGTTTCCTCCCACATTCCAAAGACATACTGATAGGGAATTTAGATTGTGAGCCCCATCAGTAACAGCGACGATAATGTGCGCAAAAACTGTAAAGCTCTGCGGAATATGTTAGCACTATATAAAAATAAAGATTATTATTATTATTATAATAGGGCACTCCAGGGCTGGGTTTTACGAGCAGTCAAAAGAGATGGGTGGGAATGACTGCTCACATTTCCTCACCCCAGGGGTTTGGCAAATTAAATGGAGACCAAGTGTCTCATTCAGTGTCTGTGAGTGGAGGGGTGGAGACCTCCAGTGTGTTTGCTGAAGACACTGAGCGGGCGGACCCGCAGTGCTATATGAACTGTTTATTTTCTGTTTGTTTTCACTTTGTGCCGGAGAAGGCTATCTTTTGTTTTGCCTATGCTTAAGCAGGTTTATGAAGTTTAATAAACCTGACTGGACATTTTATGAAAACTGCCTCCTGTACCTACCTCAAACCACAGCTGAGTGAGTAAACCCCTACAATATACCTCAGCACCCTGATATTTAATTTATTAGATAGGCAGTATGGAAAGCAGTGAGCTGCCTCTCTTTACCTCAGCCTTCCTGTTATCTCCAGTGTTAGAGGAAACAGACAGAGTGGACAGCAGTTTGAGCAGCCTCTTCTTACCTCAGCAACCCTGTTATTTCCAGTGTAAGATCAAACAAACATGATGGACAGCAGTTTGAGCAGCCTCTTCTTACCTCAGCAACCCTGTTATTTACAGTATTAGGTCAGATAGACATGGTGGACAGCAGTGTGAGCAGCCTCTCCTTACCTCAGCAACCCTGGTATTTACAGTATTAGGTCAGATAGACATGGTGGACAGCAGTGTGAGCAGCCTCTCCTTACCTCAGCAACCCTGGTATTTACAGTATTAGGTCAGATAGACATGGTGGACAGCAGTGTGAGCAGCCTCTCCTTACCTCTGCAACCCTGGTATTTACAGTATTAGGTCAGACAGTGTGGACAGCAGTGTGAGCAGCCTCTTCTTACTTCAGCATCCCTGGTATATACAGTATTAGATAGATAGACAGGGTGGACATCAGTGTGATCAGCCTCTTCTTACCTCAGCAACCCTGGTATATACAGTATTAGATCAGATAGACAGGGTGGACAGCAGTTTGAGAAGCCTCTTACCTCAGCAACCCTGGAATTTACAGTATTAGGTCAGATAGACAGGGTGGACAGCAGTGTGAGCACCCATCCATAGAGATATCCCCCTTCATACATACTTTAGACTGACTCCTACTTACACAGACTTCAGATCACCCCCCATATATACAAACACCATACGACACCCACAATCTATATAGACCCACAGCCAAACCCACCATCCATAGAGACTCCAGACCTTCAATGTATACAGACCACATGCCATCTACCCAAACCCCAGACCAACCTTGCATGAGGCTGTTATGTGATCTGTATAGATTTTGCAATGTGAGAAACCCATCCTGTTTTTCACTATACAATGATATATACAACATCCTGGTATGTTATATGTTAAAGGCGTTAAATTTAAACATTACCAACAATTCCTGCAGAGATGATGTGCTAACATGTGACAATTGCAGCCAATTACTGTCTTGGCTTTAACTGGGATAGTAGCATGGTCTGGATGCTGACGCTACAGGAAATAAGCATAGATTGGCTGTAAGCATTGGAGTAGGTGGGTATAGGTTACTTCTTTATTTACAGATCCCAGTCACAATTTTACTGTTGCAGATTTATGGCTGTAGCATGAACAGAGCATGTCATCACTGATCTCTCCAGTTGCCATACTCACTCCTGACCCTAAAGCCTTCACTCGGAAGAACACAAGACATGGTGTATATTTCAGGGGTCGGCTCACACTGGCATCTGTTCATCACTTGTCACAGCAGTCATTTTGGCCAAATCTTTCTGTAGCCCACGCTGGGGCTACCGTTGCTGTCCAGCACCACTACCTTTAGCACCACTCCTTTTCCATTCAGTGGGAACTGACAGCACCTGTCACCATTAGTGTTTGTGTACTCAAGATTGGGAAATTAGATTGAGACCAATTGGAAGCGGACATTAACACTAGAGGTGTAAAATCTGTTGATTGGCTTAAAAAAAGTAACTTGTTGCTAGCCATTCTGTTCAGTAGATATGAGAGTTATTCCGGCCTTCTTAATTCAACCTCTATATAAGGGTTCGGTGTTACTGCTGGGCTTCTTAGTGGCATCCAAGGAGTATCTGCTGACTGGAGGAGCAAGTTTAAGGCTATGTGGACACATTGCGGATTTGGCTGTAGATCCGCAGCGGATTGGCCCCTGTGGATTCGCAGCAGTTTTCCATATGTTTACAGTACCATGTAAACCTATTGAAAACCAAATCCGCTGTGCCCGTGCTGCGGAAAATACTGTGCGGAAACGCTGCGTTGCATTTTCCGCAGCATGTCAATTCTTTGTGCGGTTTACACCTGCTCCTCAATAGAAATCCGCAGGTGTCAAACCGCAGGTGGAATCCACACAAAAGCGCATTCCGTGGTAAATCCGCAGGTAAAACGCAGTGCGTTTTACCTGCGGATTTTGCAAAAGCAGTGCGGAAAAATACACACACGAATCCGCAACGTGTGCACATAGCCTTAGCAAGAATAGTCAAAGTAAGCAAGGTCAGTATCTGGAGGTACAGAAGCAGGGACAGAATTAGTAACCAATAACTTATGGAAGCAGCCAGAGTGAAATGCCAAAAAGTAGACCAGATTGTAGTGAGATAGGCCTATGTCAAGATCAGGTGAATCACAAAGGCAAACGTAGTGAATGTCATAAGCTAGGTAAGGATCAATATGGACGTAACATATATATAGCACCAAAGTAAGCACAATATCTGGCAACTCCCATCATTACTGTAGGAGATTAAGAAAGGTGTGGTTCTACCCTATTGACCACAGCATGGAGCTGATTATTCCTGCTGAACTGCTGGACAGCACACACATATTTTGCCTGGCTGGCCATTTCCACAAGTCCTAGCCACACTAGTATCCTGGCTGGTCAATGTGTGAAACTTCCAGAGATATAGGCCCTGACATCGCTTACATCATCTGTACCACTGCAGAGTGAATACAGTGGCTCCCAGAGACAGAATCAGATGTTGTTGGAACAGGTCCAAGTAGAAATGTGACAAGTGATAATCTCTTTACAGTACTGCAAAAAAGGTTGGTGCTATATGAACAATGGGAAATGAAAGATGAACCATCTACTCCTCAGTTTAGGACCATTTTTCTTTGTGATCTTGCCAGTCATATAATACTAGATGGTGGCCCGATTCTAATGCATCAGGTATGCAAGAATATGTATGTAGTTTATTTATGAAGATTTCTACGTAGTACATTGCATAGTCACATAGTATATAGCACAGCCCACGTAGTATATAGCACAGCCACGTAGTATATTGCACAGCCACGTAGTATATTGCACAGCCAGGTAGTATATAGCACAGCCCACGCAGTATATAACACAGCCCACGTAGTATATAGCACAGCCCACGTAGTATATAGCACAGCCCACACAGTATATAAGACAGCCCAAGCAGTATATAACACAGCCTACGTAGTATATAACACAGCCCACGTAGTGTATAGCAAAACCCATGTAGTATATAGCACCGCCCATGCAGTATATAGCACCGCCCATACAGTATATAACACAGCCCACATAGTATATAGCACAGCCACGTAGTATATTGCACAGCCACGTAGTATATAGCACCATCCATGCAGTATATAACACAGCCCACGTAGTATATAACACAGCCACATAGTATATAGCACAGCCACATAGTATATTTCACAGCCACGTAGTATATAGAACAGCGACGTAGTATATAACACAGCCCACACAGTATATAACACAGCCCATGCAGTATATAACACAGCCCACTGTTGTGAATTTGGATTCTGGGCTCCCCCGGTGGCTACTGGTGGAATTGAACTTGTGACATCATCTTCCCTGTTCACCTGTTCTGATTAGATCTGGGTGTCGCTATATAACCTGGCTTCTCTGTTAGATGCTTGCCGGTCAACAATGTTATCAGAAGCCTCTCTGTGCTTGTTCCTGCTCCCAGACATCTACTAGATAAGTTGGACATTCGTCCATGTTTTGTTTTTGTATTTTGGTTCCAGTTCACAGCTGCAGTTTCGTTACTGTGTCTGGAAAGCTCTTGTTGATCAGGAATTGCCACTCTGGTATTATGAGTTAATGCCAGAGTCCTAAAGTAATTTCTGGATGTGTTTTGTTAGGGTTTTCTACTGACCATGAAAGTATGCTTTCTGTCTTCTGCTATCTAGAAAGCGGACCTCAAATTTGCTAAAACTATTTTCCTGCTGCGTTTGTTGTTTCATCTCATATCACCGCCAATATATGTGGGGGGCTTCTGTCTCCTTTTTTTGGGCATTTCTCTAGAGGTGAGTCAGGTCTTATATTTCCCTCTGCTAGCATTATTTAGTTCTCCGGCCGGCGCTGGGCATATAGGGATAAAAAGTAGGACATGCTACCTGGCTACTTCTAGATGATGCGGTAGGTTTAGTTCATGGTCAGTATAGTTACATCTTCCAAGAGCTTGTTCCTATAGAGGCTTATGCTAGTTCTCTGGCCATGGAGATCATGACAGTTTGACCGGCCCACTAAAGGGTTAAAATCCTTGGCTGAGAAAGGAGAGAAATAAGAAGTCTGCTGAGAGGTTTTTTTTTTTTTTTTTTTTTTTTTTTGTGCTCTTAATTGGATCACTTGCCAGTCTGTCTATGCTGCAGTCTTTCTTTTTTTTCTCTCTCCTTATAATCTTTGAATGGCTTTGTGTTCACCTGTTAATAATGGATCTTCAGAGTGTAACTGCAGGTTTGAATAATCTCACCACGAAAGTACAAAATTTGCAAGATTTTATTATTCATGCTCCGGTATCTGAGCCGAGAATTCCTTTGCCGGAATTCTTCTCAGGGAATAGATCTAGCTTTCAGAATTTTAGAAATAATTGTAAGCTATTTTTGTCCCTGAAATCTCGTTCTGCTGGAGACCCTGCACAGCAGGTTGGGATTGTGATTTCCTTGCTCCGCGGCGACCCTCAAGACTGGGCTTTTGCATTGGCACCAGGGGATCCTGCGTTGCGCAATGTGGATGCGTTGTTTTTGGCCTTGGGCTTGCTGTATGAGGAACCTCATTTGGAACTTCAGGCAGAAAAAACTTTGATGTCCCTATCGCAGGGGCAAGATGAAGCTGAAATTTACTGCCAAAGATTCCGTAAATGGTCTGTGCTTACTCAGTGGAATGAGTGTGCCTTGGCGGCTACTTTCAGAGAGGGTCTCTCTGATGCCATTAAGGATGTTATGGTGGGGTTCCCTGTGCCTGCGGGTCTGAATGAGTCCATGACAATGGCCATTCAGATCGATAGGCGTCTGCGGGAGCGCAAACCAGTGCACCATCTGGCGGTGTCCACTGAGAAGACGCCAGAAAGCATGCAGTGTGATAGAATTCTGTCCAGAAGCGAGCGGCAGAATTTTAGACGGAAAAATGGGTTGTGTTTCTATTGTGGGGATTCTACTCATGTTATATCAGCATGCTCTAAACGTACTAAAAAGCTTGATAAATCTGTTTCCATTGGCACTTTACAGTCTAAATTTATTTTGTCTGTGACCCTGATTTGCTCTTTGTCATCTATTACTACTGACGCCTATATCGACTCTGGCGCCGCTTTGAGTCTTATGGATTGGTCCTTTGCCAATCGTTGTGGGTATGATTTAGAGCCTTTGGAAACTCTTATTCCTCTGAAGGGGATTGACTCCACCCCATTGGCTAATAATAAACCACAATACTGGACACAAGTGACTATGTGTATTAATCCGGATCACCAGGAGACTATTCGTTTTCTAGTGCTGTATAATCTACATGAGGATTTGGTGCTGGGATTGCCATGGCTGCAGTCTCACAACCCAGTCCTTGACTGGAGAGCTATGTCTGTGTTGAGCTGGGGATGTAAGGGGACTCATGGGGACGTACCTTTGGTGTCCATTTCATCATCTATCCCCTCTGAAATCCCTGAGTTCCTGTCTGACTATCGTGACGTCTTTGAAGAACCCAAGCTTGGTTCACTACCTCCGCACCGTGAGTGCGATTGTGCTATAGATTTAATTCCGGGTAGTAAATACCCAAAGGGTCGTTTATTTAATCTGTCTGTGCCTGAACATACTGCTATGCGAGAATATATAAAGGAGTCCTTGGAAAAGGGACATATTCGTCCATCGTCATCTCCCTTAGGAGCCGGTTTTTTCTTTGTGTCAAAAAAAGACGGCTCTTTGAGACCATGTATTGATTATCGGCTTTTGAATAAAATCACGGTTAAATATCAATACCCATTGCCGTTGCTGACTGATTTGTTTGCTCGCATAAAGGGGGCCAAGTGGTTCTCTAAGATTGATCTCCGTGGGGCGTATAATTTGGTGCGGATCAGGCAGGGGGATGAGTGGAAAACCGCATTTAATACGCCCGAGGGCCACTTTGAGTATTTGGTGATGCCTTTTGGTCTTTCTAATGCCCCTTCAGTCTTCCAGTCCTTTATGCATGATATTTTCCGCGATTTTTTGGATAAATTTATGATAGTGTATCTGGATGATATTCTGATTTTTTCGGATGACTGGGACTCTCATGTCCGGCAAGTTAAGAGGGTTTTTCAGGTTTTGCGGTCTAATTCTCTGTGTGTCAAGGGTTCTAAGTGCGTTTTTGGGGTTCAGAGAATTTCCTTTTTGGGATATATTTTTTCTCCCTCTTCCATTGAGATGGATCCTGTCAAGGTTCAAGCTATTTGTGATTGGACGCAGCCCTCTTCTCTTAAAAGTCTTCAGAAATTTTTGGGCTTTGCCAACTTTTATCGTCGATTTATTTCTGGTTTTTCGGATGTCGTTAAGCCATTGACCGATTTGACTAGACAGGGTGCTGATGTTGCTAATTGGTCCCCTGATGCTGTGGAGGCCTTTCAGGAGCTTAAGCGCTGTTTTTCTTCTGCCCCTGTGTTGCGTCAGCCTGATGTGACTCTTCCTTTTCAGGTTGAGGTCGACGCTTCTGAGATCGGAGCTGGGGCAGTGTTGTCGCAGAAAAGTTCTGACTGCGCCGTGATGAGGCCTTGTGCCTTCTTTTCCCGTAAATTTTCGCCCGCTGAGCGGAATTATGATGTTGGGAATCGGGAGCTTTTGGCCATGAAGTGGGCGTTTGAGGAGTGGCGCCATTGGCTCGAGGGGGCCAGACATCAGGTGGTGGTATTGACTGACCACAAAAATTTGATTTATCTTGAGACCGCCAGGCGCCTGAATCCTAGACAGGCGCGCTGGTCATTATTTTTTTCTCGGTTTAATTTTGTGGTATCGTACCTACCAGGTTCTAAGAATGTTAAGGCGGATGCCCTTTCTAGGAGTTTTGAGCCTGATTCACCTGGCAACTCTGACCCCACAGGTATTCTTAAGGAGGGAGTTATCTTGTCAGCCGTTTCTCCAGACCTGCGGCGGGCCTTGCAGGAGTTTCAGGCGGATAGACCGGATCGTTGTCCGCCTGATAGGCTGTTTGTTCCTGATGATTGGACCAGTAAAGTCATCTCTGAGGTGCATTCTTCTGCGTTGGCAGGTCATCCTGGAATTTTTGGTACCAGGGATTTGGTGGCAAGATCCTTCTGGTGGCCTTCCCTGTCACGAGATGTGCGAGGCTTTGTGCAGTCTTGTGACGTTTGTGCTCGGGCCAAGCCTTGTTGTTCTCGGGCTAGTGGATTATTGTTGCCCTTGCCTATTCCTAAGAGGCCTTGGACACACATCTCGATGGATTTTATTTCAGATCTGCCTGTTTCTCAGAAGATGTCTGTCATCTGGGTGGTGTGTGACCGTTTTTCTAAGATGGTTCATTTGGTTCCCCTGCCCAAATTGCCTTCTTCTTCCGAGTTGGTGCCCCTGTTTTTTCAAAATGTTGTTCGTTTGCATGGTATTCCTGAGAATATCGTTTCTGACAGAGGAACCCAATTTGTGTCTAGATTTTGGCGGGCATTTTGTGCTAGGATGGGCATAGATTTGTCTTTTTCGTCTGCTTTTCACCCTCAGACTAATGGCCAGACCGAGCGGACTAATCAGACCCTGGAGACGTATCTGAGGTGTTTTGTGTCTGCTGACCAGGATGATTGGGTTGCTTTTTTGCCATTGGCGGAGTTCGCCCTCAATAATCGGGCCAGCTCTGCCACCTTGGTTTCCCCGTTTTTCTGTAATTCGGGGTTCCATCCTCGATTTTCCTCCGGTCAGATGGAATCCTCGGATTGTCCTGGAGTGGATGCGGTGGTGGAGAGATTGCATCATATCTGGGGGCAGGTGATGGACAATTTAAAGTTGTCCCAGGAGAAGACTCAGCTTTTTGCCAACCGTCACCGTCGTGTTGGTCCTCGGCTTTGTGTTGGAGATTTGGTGTGGTTGTCTTCTCGTTTTATCCCTATGAGGGTCTCATCTCCTAAGTTTAAGCCTCGGTTCATCGGTCCGTATAAAATATTGGAGATTCTTAACCCTGTTTCCTTCCGTTTGGACCTCCCTGCATCCTTTTCTATTCATAACGTTTTTCATCGGTCGTTATTGCGCAGGTATGAGGCACCGGTTGTGCCTTCCGTTGAGCCTCCTGCTCCGGTGTTGGTTGAGGGTGAGTTGGAGTACGTTGTGGAAAAAATCCTAGACTCCCGTGTTTCCAGACGGAGACTCCAGTATCTGGTCAAGTGGAAGGGATATGGCCAGGAGGATAATTCTTGGGTCACTGCATCTGATGTTCATGCCTCTGATCTGGTTCGTGCCTTTCATAGGGCCCATCCTGATCGCCCTGGTGGTTCTGGTGAGGGTTCGGTGCCCCCTCCTTGAGGGGGGGGTACTGTTGTGAATTTGGATTCTGGGCTCCCCCGGTGGCTACTGGTGGAATTGAACTTGTGACATCATCTTCCCTGTTCACCTGTTCTGATTAGATCTGGGTGTCGCTATATAACCTGGCTTCTCTGTTAGATGCTTGCCGGTCAACAATGTTATCAGAAGCCTCTCTGTGCTTGTTCCTGCTCCCAGACATCTACTAGATAAGTTGGACATTCGTCCATGTTTTGTTTTTG
The DNA here is from genome assembly GCF_051348905.1 of Ranitomeya variabilis. Classification (NCBI taxonomy): domain Eukaryota; kingdom Metazoa; phylum Chordata; class Amphibia; order Anura; family Dendrobatidae; genus Ranitomeya; species Ranitomeya variabilis. Next base: position 56,456,802 of record NC_135235.1, on the reverse strand, counting down.
TATTTTGGTTCCAGTTCACAGCTGCAGTTTCGTTACTGTGTCTGGAAAGCTCTTGTTGATCAGGAATTGCCACTCTGGTATTATGAGTTAATGCCAGAGTCCTAAAGTAATTTCTGGATGTGTTTTGTTAGGGTTTTCTACTGACCATGAAAGTATGCTTTCTGTCTTCTGCTATCTAGAAAGCGGACCTCAAATTTGCTAAAACTATTTTCCTGCTGCGTTTGTTGTTTCATCTCATATCACCGCCAATATATGTGGGGGGCTTCTGTCTCCTTTTTTTGGGCATTTCTCTAGAGGTGAGTCAGGTCTTATATTTCCCTCTGCTAGCATTATTTAGTTCTCCGGCCGGCGCTGGGCATATAGGGATAAAAAGTAGGACATGCTACCTGGCTACTTCTAGATGATGCGGTAGGTTTAGTTCATGGTCAGTATAGTTACATCTTCCAAGAGCTTGTTCCTATAGAGGCTTATGCTAGTTCTCTGGCCATGGAGATCATGACAGCCCACGTAGCATATAGTAATGTGGGCACCATATCCCTGTTAAAAAAAGATTTAAACTAAAAATACCGTATTTTCCGGCGTATAAGATGACTTTTTAACCCTGAAAATCTTCTTAAAAGTCGGGGGTCGTCTTATACGCCGGGTGTCGTCTTGTACGCTGGGTGCAGACCTACGTGTATATGGTGGGTGGGGGGAGTGGTCCCGATGACAAAGAGAGGGAGCATCTCACAGGAAAGTGTGAGTGGAGTATCCCCCTATTACCTCACTGTAGCAGCGTGGGGTCTCTGTGCTGGGGAGCGGCGGCGGCTGCTCCTCTTTGTGCCGCGTGGGTGCTGTGCTGTGGGGCTGCCATTTTCCTGGAGGCCACCGCATCGCAGCAATGGAGCTGCCGGTGCCTCCGGGCTTTGAGGAGATGCCGGAGGAGCCCCAACTCTGCACTAAGATATGCTGCCGACCCACAGCATAGAGGCCCGACGCTGCATGAAGAGGAGCCGCCCCACAGCACAGCACCCACACGGCACAAAGAGGAGCAGCCGCCGCTGCTCCCCAGCACAGAGACCCCACGCTGCTACAATGAGGTAATAGGGGGATACTCCACTCACACTTTCCTGTGAGATGCCCCCTCTCTTCGTCATCGCGACCACTCCCCCCCTAAAGGCACATTATTCACCGGCCCTATAAGACGACACATGGCATATAAGAAGACCCCCGACTTTTAAGAAGATTTTATATATTTAACTAGAAAAGTTGGGGGGTCGTCTTATATGCCGGAAAATACGGTAGTTAGATACTCACCTTCCATCGGCCCCCGGATCCAGCCCAGGCCTTTAGCGATGCTCCTCGCGACGCTCAGTTCCTAGTGATGCTTTGCGGCAAATACACGTGATGATGTAGCGGTCTCGTGAGACCACTACATCATCTCCGGTCATTGCTGCAATGCATTCTTGGCCTGGAGCTTCGCGAGGAGTGGGACAGGCTGCCATGGACGCCGGAAGATGAGAACATAATGATTTTTTTAAAATTATTATTTTTAACATTATGTTTTTACTATTGATGCTGCATAGGCAGCATCAATAGTAAAAAGTGGGTCACACAGGGTTAATGGCAGCGTTAACGGACTGCGTTACACCGCGTTATGCCGCTGTCTAACGCAGTCCATTTAATGGACTGCTAAATCCCTATGTGGCCGCTGACTGGAGGGGAGTATGAAGGGGGCACTGACTGGAGGGGAGTAAGGAGTAGGGACTGTGCCTGTCGCTGATTGGTCGTGCCCAGCCGGCCGCGACCAATTAGCGACGTGGGATTTCCGTGACAGACAGACAGACAGACAAACATACGGAAGTGGACCATAGACAATTTTATAGTAGGATAACCAATGTGGTTTTCCAGTGGTATGTATAGAAATCTGCTACTTGACTTTCTTATAGTTCGTAGCGATTGTACAGAATATTTATTTATTTTTTTAAATATTACTCATCGAGTTCCTTTATTCATTTTTCACCACCTACTAGTATCCAATGATAGTCAATCTTTTTCTTTGCTTCATGATTTAAGACACTAAATTGAAGCCCACTGAGTTATATAGATTCATATGCTGAAAACCTATTTACCGAGGTCGTGATAGTGAATGCATTTTATTCGTTACCATTACCATGTTTTATTGTATAGAAGTGAATACATCATGTATTTTCATTCGCATAGAATCATTTAGCAAAATTATTTTTTCATTTTTTACCCATAGATGTTATCAGAAATAGCTTCTTAATGATCTATTGACAAACTGATGCATGTAGCATCTGTATCATGTAATGCCTTACAGGGCTTCAATTTGCAATATGCTGTCCCCACGTAGATAAATGGTCAGGTGGATACTGCACATGGTACAGTGTGGAGCAGGACAGCAGAGTATACGGAACGGCATTTGGGCAGGAAAAGCTGCAATCATTAGATGCTTTTGGATGCAGTTATACCCAGTATAAGCAAATAGGTATGTGCAATTTGGTGTCTTGCAGCACGGGACAAGAGTGAAATAGGTGGGAACAGCCAGTATTAATAGATTTGAGTTTGTTATCAGAGTTGAAGATGTGAACAGCACCAGTGTGAGCAGAGATGAGTATATAATAAGAGACCTGACATTGTGAGCCCTCGCGGGCAGGGTCCTCTCTCCTCCTGTACCAGTTGTGACTTGTATTGTTTAAGATTATTGTGCTTGTTTTTATTATGTATACCCCTCCTCACATGTAAAGTGCCATGGAATAAATGGTGCTATAATAATAAATAATAATATTAATAATAACTATCAAATGTTAAATCTCATTTCAGTACTGGATTCACAGCTACTCAGCTCAGTACTGCTGTATAAAGTCCTCCATATTGCTTCTGCTTCAGCCCATGTGCTATTAAAAGAAATAAGCTTAGAAATCCCTACTATAGCTGTGTACCGTGTTTTGGAGACATCATAGCAGCTCATCTCCACCTTCTAGCTGAGAGACAATTAAAAATCAGAAATAGTCTTCTGAGCGAAAAACTGGGAAAAAATGCAAATGACAAGTCAAATAATGGCCAGAAATAGTGCTATTCGTTGTGTTCATACACCTGATAGCTTATATGATTTCTTCAAAATAATTTGTCGACATTTTATTGGTAACTTCCAAGTTTTACCGATTATTCATATTATTTTTGTTATTCTTTGGATCAATAATATTATCATGAAGCTATTGTATTCTTATCTTATTTATTACTGAATTATCTTCTTTTAAGTAAATAAAACCAAAGCATCCATATTCGGTTTCCTGTCTATCAGCGTAGGTTCACTCTGGATACGTGGTATATATCATTATTATAGACATTTATCGTACCGTTGATAACGTGGAGGCTGGATGAGCTCACTGATACCTTTACACTTCTCCATAAAACTGTCATCATTTCCACATTCACCATTATGAATCTTCCCATTTTAATAAACAATAGTTAGGGGGACATCGCTCATGATTAGGTGGTATGCGAAGAGCTTGTTTTCCTGGCTGTTTCTCATTTCGAAGCCTCAAGCTATTTGCTTGCACAGTTAAGCAGACTTTTTATGCCTTTTTAAGTTAGATGTAATAGTCTTGTTTTGGCAGACGCTGCTGTAAGATTATATAGTTATAACAGGGAAATAGTCAGCCCACGGAACATCTTGATAAATTAAACATTCCACATCTGCAACGCTTCCTTCAGATGTCTGCAATAATGACTGAGATGAGCCATAAAGATATACGGAGGTTATAATATTGATTTCTACCTTGATATGTGTTGCTCATGTAGCTCATTCCCACAATTAAATACTATCACATTGCAAACACAATAACAGATGCATATTCCTTCATTACCTAAGTGATTCCCCATCTTTTCATCATTTTTTGCAGCTAGTTATTGTGCTGTGGATTGAGTTATCTGTTTATCTTTGCACCTGGTTGATGAGAACATTACTGGAATTAGTTTACGTTTCCCCTTGAAGTGGAAAAGTTGCTAGTATTCCAAATCAGTTCAGTCTATCATTTTTATTTATAAGTGTATATATTTGCAAATAAGAGTATTATGGAAGTGTTCCAGCTTTGGGCAGTCCATCTTTAAAGCATACCTTTGGTTTCAGGTGTCATGTGTGTTAACATGAGGAATAGCACTTCTTTTGACAAGTACCGTATTTTTCGTATTATAAGATGCACCTTTTTTCCCCAAAAATTTTTTGGGAAAATGGGGGTGCATCTTATAATGCGTATATATGCCTTACTGCTACCGTTGCTGCAGGCCACAGGCTGGGATGAGGGGGTGCCCAGCGGTGCTGTGGGTTCCTGACGGTGCTGCGTGGGAGTCTCTGATGCCGCACGGGGGTATCCGATGCCACTGTAGGGGTCTCCGATGCTGCGAGGGGCTCTGCCGACTTTTTGTGAAACCCCCACAGTAGCACTGGAGACCCCCGCAGGGGCATCGAAGACCCCCGCAGTGGCGCACTGCACATCGGAACACCCCCTCATCCCAGCCTGTAGCATCACCCCACTCCTGCCTCCTCCAGCAGTTACCCCGCTTCACCGAAGGCACCACCTGCCATTAAGCAATAAGACGCATGGATGATAAGAAGCACCACCATTTTATTAAAAAAAAATGTTTTCCTTCTTTTTCTCCTCAAAATTTGGGGTGCGTCTTATAATCCGGAGCGTCTTATAATCCGAAAAATATGGTATATTAATTGTATCATACATTTTCACCAGTTTTCCCCTCTGCAGGCTCTAACTCTAATTTTCAGTTGTCTCTAATCTAGTGGATGGAGAGTAACTCAGGGGGGAGGAGAAGTGGTGGATAAGTGAAAAATTAAGACTATTTTTCTGGTATAATATGATGTATTACAAAGATTCTTTCTTCACTTGTTCGATTATGATTTTTATGAAGTTTGTTGAAATTACAATGAACATTTAAATGGAATATGGCATTATGTTTTTCTATGTAATCTTTCAGTCCGCATAGGATAGCATTCCTAGGAACACTAGTTCATAATAATATAGAGTAATTGCACCTTTAGTCATTGCTGTTAGGATACAGTAAATACAATATCAATTCATGGGGTTGCGTGAGATTTATAACAAAGGATCTACAATATTGCAAATCCTGTGCCATTGTTATCCATGGTCTGTATGTAGTACTATGCCCGCCACTGTTTCCTGAAATGGACTCAGTAGTACATAGGGGCAGATTTATCAATTCTTTGTAATCCTTAGACAGTGCAAACCCAGACTAGAAAATCTTAAAAAACTTCAGATGTATCACAGTAGTTCATACTGTTTGATACATTTGTCTGATTTTAAGACTGTCCAGTCTTAGTTTACACCATATATTACTTGGTTACTATGAGCTAAAATGTTCTTCACAGCTCTGCTGTATTTTTTGGCTGGCGCTATAAGGCACTCCTTTTAAATAGGTCACACCCACTTATTGGACAAGGAACAGAAAGAGGCCGACTCATCACAGCTTTTAAGTTGCAAAAAGCTTTGTAAAGTCACAATTTTTTTATGCAGCAAAGAGTTGCCAGAAAAATTAGTGACTTTTTGAGCCTTTTAATGACACTTTGGATCAGCTCTGTCAAAACAGGCAGAGTTGGGGTTGGATCGACAAGGGATGTGGTTATACCCAGTAGTCTGATTCATGAAAAGATGGCTTTTTTTAGGCCAGAAATGCTACCTAAGTCTTTGACACTCAAAAAAAATGCCGAATTCTTCATGAATTTGACATCTCTGCAACTCCATCAAGACTGGCATAGGGCGAGCATGTGGTACACTGGTCTTGATGAATCAACCCCAAAGTGCCCCCCCATAAAATTAATAAACATGGTGTTAATCATGGAACACAGTTTCTTTCGCACACATTTTTCCGGAATTCTAGTTCATTTAGCTTGATATACAGTATCTACTTCATATTGTGCAAAATTATATTGGTTCTGTCAATTTTTTTTTATTGGGAAGTCACGACAAAATAGTTAAATTTATATTGCTAAATCAACCAAGAACATATAGTGATAAAAAATTTCTAGAGGCATAAAGGCAAAAAAAATCTTATTTTTTTTACTAGGTTTGGAATGAAACTTCACTTTTATTAATAATAAAAAATGTAAAAAAATGTAATAAACTTTTTATGTAAATTGTAATAAGCTGAAATGCATTATGACCTTGATGGTAATGGGAATTATTGTCTGAATATGGAATGCCATTTTATATTACATTTTAAAACTTTATGCACATTTCAACTGACAGTGATCCTTGGATTGTAGAAAATAATAATGCAATGTTCTTCTGATAGAGAAATACACAACAGAGATACAACATTTGCTAACACTGAGCAGCCTATCTAAGGTACTTTGTGCAGAGCTGAGTTGTTGGCATAGAGCTTACTTTATTCTCTGCCGTCCGTGACAACCGAAAATATGTTTTTATTAAAGCCCCAGTAAGCAGCATTAGCGAATCAAACAGCAAGAAAATGGATATAATGAGGTTCACGTAAAACAAAATAGAGATCTAATAGGAGAAGAATCCATGTGTGCTTTGCTCAAAATAGATAACAACGACCTAGGCTGGTAAACACTTTTGTACTTGGTATCAAATTGTTAATGTTTCCAAATTTAAGAGAACTTTAGTGGGTTTTTTTGCTATACATTAAAAGGGTTTTCTGGGTTTTTTGTTAAAAAATGACAGGAGGAAGCCATAGAGATAATATACATACAGAGTCAGGTGAACAATGGGTTTCATGTAATTGCTTATAGTCTGGTAGAAAGTGTCAGAGCAGCATTGCTGGAGCGGAGAAGATTCCATTGGTGTGTACAGCTTCTTTTTCTTCTTTATCCTAATATATCTTCTTTAACTTTTTTTAAAGCAAGAAAAACCAATTAGAGGGGTTGTCCGGCGAAGTTAAAGCTGTTGTTCACTACTAGGACAACGCCTCTACTCACCTCCCATGCCAGCGCTGTTCCCACGGTGCTTGCAATCACTCTCCTGGGGCTCATGTGTGGTTGTTGTGACTAAATGTAAAGAAAACGGACCAAAGCAAGCTCACCGACAGCCACCACAGGTGCATGGAACACCGTCCTGATGAGACGTGATGAATAATGTAGAAAAAAGTAGTAGTTCCAGCTCCTTAAAATTCAAATCTTTATTAATCCATTTTAAAATTGCAGTATTGGTGGGTGGCAGAGAGAAGGCGATAGTTCTTTCTAGATCGAAATGTGTCGCTTATATCCGGCAGTTGTGACACATGATGACGGCACCCAATCAGTGCCAGTGTCACTGTCTCCGCTTTTTGGACAAATTGAACATGAAGAGGAAGTCAGAGCAGCTGATCTCGGACTTCCTCTTCCTGCTCATTTCAACAAGAGGTGAAGACAGTGACACCAGCGCTGATTGGGGGCCAGCGTCACTTGTCACAACAACAGCACGGGAGAACCGAGAGACTGAGTGCCAACACCGTGGGAACGGTGCTAGCACTGGAGGTGAGTATAAGCTTTGTTATTTTACGGGGTCCAAGGGAGGGCATGAGAAGAAATTGTCCAAGTTTTGGACAACTTCTTTAAGTTACTATCACCTATCCATCGGCTGTATGATAGCTTATAGATCAGTGATGTTCTGACAGCTGAGTCCTGCACTCATGGGCAGAACATCATTTTCTATGAAGCTATTGTAAGACTGGTCAACCCCTTTAATGGGCATGAGCACTGTTGCTTCATTCTGAATATTGGTGGGGGTCCCAGTGGTCACACCTTTACCAATCTATAAACTAATCACCTATCTTGTGGATAGGTTAAATTGTCTCTCCTGGACATCCAATTTAATTCCATTTCCAGCTATGTTATTTAGTAAAAATGTGAAAAGAGGTAAAGGGGATAAAGATTTAAAATTGACCAAGATATATCAAGGTCAATTAATATCCTACAGTGTAGATCAGACAGAAGTATTAGGTTAATGCTGTTTACCCCATAATAAAAACAAATTATTTAAAAATCTAAATATGGTACTCAGAATAAACCCTGTATCAATTACCTTCTAATTACCATTAGCTGTAACTTGTTAAACTAGTCAATCATGATACCATGGTGTGGCATAGTGTTTCGTAGACTCACTGCTGTTACATTAAAGAATCACTGTTGTTATAGTAAAAAATCACTGATGACAGTGATTCCCTCTGGTCACGACAACAGATGACACCCTTTTTTTTAAGCTTTTTTTTAACCCGAACAAAAGGGAATATGGAGATCGTTACGAGGATCAACAAGCACCAGATTGTCTGACTTTTAGGCTTGCATGGTGAACTAATTCAGTACCAGAAGTGCATTTACGAAAACCATAATGTTCCAAACCTATGAAAAGAGGAGCATGTCTCTTAATACATTTGGTGCATCTTTCACAAACTGAAAACTTGTAAATGATAGTAAATATGGCAGACCATGGTGTACCCTGCCTCCTTCTGGTAATGTAAAGAAAATGAGAAAATCCAGCAACCGCAAAAGTCATAAAACTTCACATTTATTAGTAGATTTAAAACATGAAAAGGAAAAATAAAAAAAACGTGACAATGGATGACGTGTTTTGAGCTACACTAGCTCTTAATCATGACCATGATTAACTTTTGCGGTTGCTGGATTTTCCCATTTTCTTCACAGTTCATTTACTCAGGAAACCAGCCTGATGTCTCCATGCACCGCACCCGTATTCCAGGAATTTCTCAACCCGGTGAGCTGATTGTTGCTCCATTGTGTTTTTCTCCCTCTGGTAATCCCTGGCTAATTTTTTTAAAAATTGCAAAATGTCAAAAAAATTTCCGAAAATGCAACTTGGCCAAAAAGTTTTCCTAATAGATCCCATGATAAATGCTCAGTATCTATTTTTTAAAACTTTTCAAACTGCTACGATCACATTTAGAAATAATGCAATCTCCTATAAAATGAAAAGAAGCGCTAAAGCGGACCATATACAGTACAGTACATTAGAGTTAGTAGAATGATAGGTTTTCTAGTCTATCATCTAAAAAGCATCGGAACCTCCTGAATGGAATAGGGCAGTTTGATTTCAACTTCATCCTTTTGTTTTCAGGGAAAATGAGCCGCCACCACCACAGCTGTTTCCCCTCTCCCTATGCAGAATATATGCTCTTGCAGCTGGACATGGGCACACTGGTAGAGAGAGATGGCTATATACCGAGTAAGCATTCTGACGGCAGGAATCTAAGTTATAAGGCCAGCCTAAGGGTATGTGTCCACCTTCAGGATGGCCGGCGGTTTGGACGGAGCGGCAAACCCACTCTGCCCTAAGCTCCGCCCCCTTCTGTGTCGCGATGATTCCGGATGTGTTCATTGCACACATCTGGCATCATCGCGCCCCACACATAGGGCCCTGTGGACATGCTGCGATCTTAAAAGTCGTGCCGCATGTCCGGAATCGCAGGGCCGCCGGGTGTGTGTTACCACGCATAGTGGAGATGGGATTTGATAAAATCCCCTCCACTATGCTGTAACATCTGGACGCTGCGTGTTTGACACTGCGGCTCTGCGCAGCGTCAAACACGCAGCGTTTCCTGAACGTGGACACATACCCTAAGAGGAGAAGGTTGATTTTTATGTCCCAGTAGCAACATACAGTATAGAATCCTTTTATCAATCTCATCAAAGAACAATTCTAGCCATTCCTTTTATGTATCTCTACCACTAATCCTATGCATGGATTAGCAATGAAATATTTTTGAAACCAATCTTTTGGCATATAACAAATATGGACGGGGGGAAAGTAAAAAAAAAATCACTGGGAAATTTACATTTTAAATATGTCATTGTTAAGTACAGCTCCTCTCATCTCAGATAATGTCTTTCAAAGACACATCAAAGCGGAGTGTTTCGCCTCTGCAATAATTTTCAATGCTAAATAAAATAGAAAATTGCATGAATGCGTAGAGGAGGAAGACAAAAATAAGATTACCAAGTAATTACATTGAACACAGTGTACATTGCGTTTCCTAGACATGGATACGGCTATTACTGTAAACATGGAAAATCTGCTAGGCTACAATATGTAGAAATCATTACATGCGTAAAGATAAATTAGCATATGATCATACTGCTATCTAGCTCTTTTATGTGCTTTCTTGAGTTATCTTCGTTCACAGCCCACACAGATATTTAACCCTGTCCCACAAATCGTTAGTACTCACTATAATCAGAGACAATGTTATATTGGTGGGTATCGTATGTATCATTTCATGTGGGAACCTTCACCCAATATGGTACTGTATATTGCCATACAGTGTACAAATAACCATACTATACTGTGTCTAACAATCAAGTGTTCATAAATAACTGTTTCACACATTGGTTAAAGGGAGTCGGTCACCCTAAAAATGCATTTTAAATGGGCAGTACAGTGTTGTAGTACCTGTACATATAACAATCTTTTTAGGTTTGACAAAGGACAATGTAGGTCTGAAATTTGTTGCTTGGGAGTGCAGTGGATATTTCTTTTCTGCCTTTTTAGTTTTTGTGCTGTTGTGTTCAAACATTTATTTTGCCTTTTATACTACCAGATCAATTAAGCAATTTTTTAGGAAGATGTGAGTGCTGGCTATCGTTTGGACTATTGCTATTACTAGAGTATTTTGACGTGCTCCCAAACAGGTGAGCTGATTGCTCCTTTTCACATTTTCTATAGGTATATTGACTGCACTATATTTACTACCTGTACATATAACAATCTTTTTGGGCTTGATAATTAGCTGTTATCGTTTTGGTTAATGAGCTCCCAGGGTGGCTTTAACTTTTTGTATTGATACTCTCACTTTTATATGGTTTTGATCTTGTTTTGTAATTTTCTCAATACAGATTTATTCATTTTATCTTGAAAGGTATTTTATTCCTCTCAGGCCTTTCGACTATATGGTCAATTATACAGTAGGTACTCATTGTCAAGTAGAAGCAGAGGAAGGCCATCAATATGCAAATAAAGAGGCGTGACGGTGCACGAAACTCTTGTCCACTCCAAGGGTGCACAGTAACCACTTCATTTGCATATGCATTAAAAGTTATTTTCTCAGGCACTGCACCAGTAACAGGTACAGTGCTACTATGATTTTGCTAGGGGCTAAGTCCCCTACAGCTCTGTATAGCTAATTTAAAATGCATTTTGAGTGTGATGGACTCTTTTCTAAGGAGTTTTCCAGTGGGAGAATATTTTTTAACACAGGGCTTGGAGTCATTTAAAAAGATGTAAGAATAGATTCTTACCCTCGCCAAACTCCTACAGGTCCCTTTCTAAGGTCTGCCAGTTCCTCGTTAGTTTCTACTTTGTGGTCTGGTTTTGACAAACCAGAAACGCTCGGAAATTAAGGACCACAAATCCCTGAAATTGAATGGTCTAAGTAATTCTAGCATATTTTTCAAAATTTCATGGACGTCACAAGTCTCAGATGCAGGATATACTGTAAAGTGTTATCAATGATTTTCCATAAAAAATAATTTTAACATTACCATATATAAATTTTACCATAATATCTGCTTCTGATATATCAATCAAAAATATCAGAAGGTACTCATAGCTGGTGGTCTATGATCTTGGACCTTCCCAGATGTTACTGATTTTAGTACACATGTCAGCACTCATTTGTTGCTACTTTTCCATTAATGTTAGTAGATCATCAGTCATTGCTAACTCTAAGGGTGCTTTGACATTGCATTCTTGCCCACATTAAGTGGTCCCGTCGGGGCTTGCATCTGAACCCTCCACAAAACAGGATTCAGGTGAATGCATTGATGGGGACATAGACTATAATGATTGCCAAGAGAGTCAAAGTGTGCTCTGTTGTGCATCATCTTTGGCGTATATGCCTAATGGAGGTGGACACCAAGATGTGGTCTACTCCGTCTGAGTGTCTGACTCTAGTAGGCATGTTCGTCCAAAAATGATGCACAACGAAGCAGACATTGACTCTGTCATCACCATTAGAGTCAGTGGCCTCATCGGCGCATATGCCCGAATCCTGTTTTACGAAGGATTCAGAAGCAAGCACTGAAGGAACCACTGAATGTGGGACAAAGCGCAGTGTAAAAGCATCTTAACTGATTTCAATGAAGAGATGGATGAAAATGTGAAGTTATATCTGAATTGAAACTATTGTCAAAATCCAAATAAGTGACCGATGTTGGCAACTCCTTATGACTGACATATCTGATATGATACTGTATATTGGGAAAATTTGACTTTTCAAGTGAAAGAATTTTGGAATGTTATCTGGTGTGGTGTGGTAAAATACATGTTTACTATTCTGCAAGATTTCACATTGAGAGACTAAATACTGTACCTCTTTAAAATGTACTTGGCTGGGGTACCATGGCCTTCTCAACAATGACATGTCTTCAATTTTAGGCAGCTAACAGCAATAGTTGACCAAATTATGTTTAAACTTGTTTTTAGGATAATTTTTTTTAAATAAACTGTAGTTTTTTTTTTACTTGCTGAATGGATGTGTAGGGACCAGAGTATTCGAACTATGCAGATGTAGATATTGGAGGATTTCATCACTATCATGTTCCATTGATGCCATTTTTAATTTGGTTGATACTAAATCGAGTCACAAAGTTGGTAAATCTGAGTAATTTGCTTTGGATGAAAAATGCTTGCGGTATATCACAGCTCCAGAAATTATTTCATAGCCGAATATTAGAATTTCTCTCAAATTAAAGCAAATAGATGCGTCATCAATATGTGACTTCTATACAACTGCTTTAACCCCTTCAGCCCCCAAACCTTCGCGACAAAGACAAATTTTACAATTCTCACCAGTTTAACTTTATGTGGTAAATTAATCACTCTGGAATGCTTCAACAGATTCCACTGCTTCTGAGACACATTGTACTTCATGATAATGGTAAAATTTAATTGCTATGACTTGTGTTTATTTTTTAAATAAAACGTAATTTTGGAGAAAATGTTCAAATGTTGCCATTTTCAAACTTTAAATTTTTATGGCCTTAAATCAGAGAGTTATGTCACACAACATAGTTAATAAATATCATTTACCACATGTCTACTATACATCGGTACAATTTTAAAATCATAATTTTTTTTTTGTTTGGAAGTTATAAGGGTTAAAAGTTAATCAGTGTTTTTTCATTTTCAACAGCACCTACAAAATAATTTCTTTTAGGGACTACACTACATTTAAACTGACTTTGAGGGTCTATGTGACAGAAATACCAATGCCCAAAAAAGACATAATTCTATAAACTTCACCCCTCAAGGAGCTCAAAACCACATTCAAGAAGTTTGTTAACCCGTCAGGTGCTTCGCATGAATTTTTGGAATGTAGAAGAAAAAATTGTTTAACTTTTTTTCATAAAACATTTATTTAGACCCCATTTTTTTTTTTTTTTTACAAAAGAAACAGGAAAAAAATTGACCCCAAAATTTGTTGTGCAATTTCTCCTGAGCATGCTGATACCCCATATGTGGGGAAAAAACACTGTTTGATTTTTTTAATGCAAAATTTACTGGAATAATTAGCAGATGCCATCCTGATGTGCCTAAACAGTGGAAACCCCAAACAACTGACACCATTTTGGAAGCTAGACCCCTCAGGGTACCTATCTAGATTTGTGGTGAGCACCTTGAACCCCCAGGTGCTTCACAGAAGTTTACAACATTGAGCCATGAAAATAATTTTTCCCCAAAAATATTTATAGCACCAAATTTAGCATTTTCACAGGGGTATCAGGAGAAATAGCACCATACAAATTGTGCAATTTCTCCTCACTATGCCGATACCCCATATGTGGAGAAAACTACTGTTTGGGCATATGGCAGGGCTTGCAAGGGAAGGAGCTCCATTTTGAAGGCAAAATTTGCTGGAAATATTTGCAAACACCATGTTGTGCCTAGATAGTAGAATGACAGCAACATTTTTCCAAGATTTCTGTTAAATGTACAAATACATGGCTGTACAGTACTGCTTAGCCATACAGCGAGACTCTGGAGTGAAAAGATTCTATTTGCCTCCTGGAGCGCAGATTTTCCTAGAATAGTTTGTGGACTCCATATACAGAGCCCCTAAGTGCTAGAAGAGCAGAATCCCACTTTAAGTGACCCCATTTGGGAAATTATACTCCTTTGGGAATTTATCTACAGGTGTAGAGACATTTTGACTTCATGTGTGTTTTCCAGAAACAAACAGCAGTGGATGTTGCTGAGTGAAACTTGCTAACTGCCATTGTAGTAACGAGTACATTGCAGTGACAACTACGTGGTAGTGAGCAGTATGTGGTAGGGACCAGTACGTGTTAGTGACCAGCTCATGCTTCTGGAGACATGCACCCATAAATTAGGCAGGCTGCCATCACTACAGAAATGTCAAACATGTGGATGCTAAATGTGGTTTAGGCACACTGTGGGGCTCAGAAGGGAGACGGACATTTGGATTTGAGAGCGCAGAATTCTCTGGATTTCTTTGTTTTTCCAGAGCCTTTATACTAATAAACCAGTAATGTGGAAGCCCCCTCTATTTCCACTGACAAGTGACAGATGTGAGTGGGTAACATTTGGGATCAATTTATATGGTGCTCTACACTGAGCATTTACATCGGGGTTTCCATCTAAATCTCTGAGTGACATGATTCAGATGAAATTCCATAGGGATCCATTCACTATAATGAGGCAGCAGCGTGAATCTGGACTCTGGACTCCATCTGGTCTCTTTTCAGCATTGTCCTTTTTTTTTAAAGTTACAGAAAACTGTGCCCGACTGCACTTTTATGTGCACCTATAAAGACAGACACCGCCGGATCATAGGTCAGATAACGTCCACAGTGCCTCCATCTGCCTCATTATATGGAATCTTCCACAGGGGGTTCAGTCTGAATAGTTTAGAGATTTACACCGAAACCCCGATGGAAGCGCTCAGCACAAAGCACAGGATAAATATAAGTAGGACCTTACTGCAATCTTTGGAAGGCAGAATGTAAAAATCAACAGTAGGTGAAGAATTGGTTTTATTTGTTTTTTACGCCGTTTCTCGTGTGGTATAAGTGATTAGATGAGTTTATTCTTCTGGTCGATGCGTTTACAGCAATACCAGATTTATATCAGGTTTTTATGTTTGGCTGCTGTCATGCTCACAAACTAAAACATGCTTTTTTTTTGCAAAAACAAATTTTTGCATAGTTATATTTTGAGAGCTATAATTTTCCAATATTTCTGCCAACATAATCATGTGATGGGCTTGTTTTTTGCAGGATGAGTTGATGTTTTCATTGGTACCATTTTCAGGCACATTACTTTTTTTGATCGCTTTCTATTCCAAATTCAGGAATTATTTTTGGGTTTTTTTTTATGCCATTTCACATATGGTGATATTGATAAGGCAGTTTTATTTTTCAGGTTAGTACGATTACAGCAATACCACATTTATATATTTTTTTGTGTGTTTTGATGCTTTTAAGCAATAAAAAATATTTTACGGAAAAAATAATTATTTTTGTACCGCTTTGTTCTGAGAGCTATAACTTTTTTTATTTTTACTCTGATGGAGCTGTATCGTGGCTTCTTTTTTGTGGGACAAGATGACGTTTTCGGGTTTGCCATTTTTATTTACATTTGTCTTTTTAATCCCGTTAAACTCTACTTTTTGTTCGGTTCCACTTTTTGTTGGGTGGTATGATGAAAAAGCATCATTTTTTGCCTCTTTTCTTTTACGGTGTTCACTAAAGTGGTTGACTGGTGGAGCTATTTTGGGCACGGCGATGCAAAATATGTCTACTTTTTTTGTTTATTTTTTTACATTTTTCACAAAAATATATTTATTTATGGGTACAATAGATTTTTAATTTTTTTTAATATTATTTTGTGATTTTTTAAGGAAACTATTTTTACAATTTGTTGTTGCTCCTTGGGACTTTCAGTTTCTGCAGTCTGATCGGAGTTCTAATGCATTGACGGGTCACCATGGCAAAGATTGGGTCCCCGCGATGATGTTACAGGGGCGCTGAATGGAGTGCAGAGGGGGCTTCCTCAATCTGCATTCCTACTAAATGCTGCAATCTCAGTTTTTAGGAAGTTAAAATGCTGGGAGCAGTGAGGGAACCGCTCCTTCACTGAGTGCCAGGTGTCAGCTGTCAGAATCAGCTGTCACCCGGCGGCGATTACTGAAAATTTTGCGCACTCATAATCAGAGAAGCATCATAAGTCAGTCTGAAATTCCTTTGGTTCAGTACAAAATCTATACAAAGGTCCCCAACCAGGGGTGGACATAACATTGGGGTAGCCGCACAGTGGAAAAAGAGGTAAGGGAGCCACTACCGCCTCCAAATCAGTACATAGTTACTCTCTTAGCCAGAGTTATTGTACTGCAAAAGGCCCATATACCGTTCTTGCAGAGGGGCTCTTTTCTATATGTGTCTGCCACTGCCCCAAACCATCACATGGCATTTAGTACTGCCACCCACTGAAGTTGCCGAAGGGTCATTGGGTCAGAACTGTGAAGTCAACACACACCAATATAGTTTTGTTTGTGTCTTTCACCTTACAACTTTATATTGTATTTTCATTAACTGTTACAAAAAACTGCAGGTGAATTTAGCAAAGTGAACTAATAATCAGTGAGGCAAGATAATTAAAGAATTACTTAGATAACCATTTATCACAGAGCCCGTTTGTACCTGTCACCAGGATATTATGTTAGCACAGGGAAAGATAATTTATTAGCAATAATGCAAATGCAAATAAAGTTTAATGAGTATCTGCGAGCTTCATATAATTAAAGTTTTCATAAAATGTCAGAATTAGTAGCAAGTAACAGAAAACTAACAAGGTGATGTCTTCATCTACAATTAATTAGAACCATATGTTTCACTGCTTGCTTGGTGGCCTGATCCTGTGGAGGTCAAATATCGGCTTTTTATTGTTTAGAAAGTGCAGTATTTCGTGAGTACAAATGTACGTACAATTTTATGTGGTTGGAGGTTTTCAAGTGATGAGTAATAATATCCTGATTTAGTAGAAATCTGATAAATGGAGTAATTAGCAGGTTTCAAACAATAAGCCATAAACTGATTGAATATGGGAATTTCACAGAATGATTATGCAAATGAATGCACTAGTGTTGAAAGTGCAAAGATGCTGTTTAAAGTGTTATTAGATCTACTAGAATGTTATATGTGCTAATTAGTGGTACAAAAATGACAACACAAATATGTTCATAATGTGGTCTCATTATCTCTAGGATTGTATCAGCTGACTCCTAGTAATTGTTAGGCACTTATGTGGTGAGGTGGATTCACAAAGCCCTGATCCAGGGTGGACATCTGGACCTAGGGTGTTGGCACAGCAGGCTGGAAGGTACCTGGAATAGTAGTACCTGTAAATAGGCCATGCTAAATGACAGAAAAGAAGCAAAGCAGGTAACACTGGAAGCCACAGAACCAGGAGGATAGACGAAGAAGAAAACTGCAGCACCAGAGTAGAGATCAGATGTAGATAGCAGAATCCAAAGCAGATTTTGCGTAATTTAAACAGGCTCTAATAATAGTAAGTAAAGCTTACAGCAAACAATGAGTTAACCAATAGATAATAGAAACAGCAGATGCAAAAATAGAATCCGGAACAGAGGGTAAGTAGCCGCACTACTCAATTTTTCCATGTGGTAAAAAACCTTTGTCCTATATTAAATTCAACGTGACATGTACAAGGTACATGTAACATTCGTCCTGGTTGACCCGTTGAAGTGTGTAAGATGCGAAATGCCCGTAGTTCTTTCTTGTTACCCGCTCAGCTTTTTTACCACATGGAAAAATTGAGTAGTGCAGCTATTTTCTCTCTGTTCCAGATTACCATGCATGTGTTTTCAAGCAAGCACCTCAATCACAGTAGATACACCGGCTGTGGTGTTGTCGACTTAGAATTCACTGTCTCCACCAGTGAGTAAACCTTTTCTTTGTGCCATTCAATTTTTGAATTTTTATTTTGCAAAAATAGAATCCACAGCAGATTGCAACATAATGTTAACAGACTCTAATAACTGTGAAGCTTTTAGCAAACAGTGGGTTAACCAACAGATCACAGAAGCAACAGATGCAAAAACAGAATGCACAGCACATTGCAATAATTAGTTAACAAAGAGTGATAGCAGTGTGTGATGCTTACAGCAAATGATGGGTTAACCAACAGGTCACAGAAGTAGCAGATGGAAATATAGAAATCACAGGAGCAGGAGGAGATGATGGAAGCAGAGGAACCTGGATGGTGGCAATCTCCAAACAAACAGAAATTTAACACATTACAGTCTAAATACTCAGACAGAGGGGTCTGTCAATATGGACTTATAAGGCTTTGGGAGATGATGGATCTTCCGGTAAGCATAACAGAGGATGGCAGTTAAAGAGGAAGGGAGCAGAGCTTGGCCCTGGAAATGAGGCAGGTTTGTAATTTTAAAAAAGTGATATGACACATGTACGGTAAGGTGGACCTTGTAGCTATTATTAAGCTTTTGTTAGGCCCTCTAAGACATGTTCTAGATATAGTTCAGTTTATCAACTTTCTACGGATTTTGGTGTGGCTTCTTTATCATCAGCACTATAAGCTCTTAAACTTTCTTTCCATCTTTTCCATGCATGTACAAGTTATTTAGAAATTATGCTCTCTTATTCCTAAACTATTCCCCCAAAGTGCTGGCCACAATTTGTATTCCTTCTGTGAAACACTTTTAGGGCAGTCATCTGAATCTCCACTCCATTTCAATGAGCTGTTCGTCATCATTTCTAAAATTTGTACATACTGTATGCGCTGGGTGCGTGTACCATAAGTCACACATTTGTTCGGAAATTTGTTACACCGGAAGAGCTCCCAAGCAGTATAAAATCTGAATCTTGGCCCCCAACTAGCTGGAACTTATAAGAGTTTTATTTCCCATGGCTAAAAAAAAACATGTGAACTTACAGAATCACTCCTTCTCCCATGAAAATTTGTATCCTCTTAAAGGGAACCTGTCTCCCCCAAAATGGAAGTTGAGCTAAGCCCACCGGCATCAGGGCCTTATCTACAGCATTCTGGAATGCTGTAGATAAGCCCCAATGAATCCTGAAAGATGAGAAAAAGAGGTTAGATTATACTCACCCAGGGGCTTTCCCGCAGCGGTCCGGTCCGATGGGTGTTGCTGTCTGGTCCGGGGCCTCCCATCTTCATAGGATGATGTCCTCTTCTTGTCTTCATGCTGCGGCTCCGGCGCAGGCGTACTTTGTCTGCCCTGTTGAGGGCAGAGCAAAGTACTGCAGTGCGCAGGCGCTGGGAATCTCTCACCTTAGTGATGAAACAACCTCTTTTAATTTCATAATTGCTGATATGTTTTTCTTTTACTGTTTTTATTTTGCTATCTGTACAGTCTTCCTAAAAGTTTGCAATTCATTATTTGTTTAATAAAAAAAATAATAGTTCAGTCATTTCAATTCAGTCCAAGTTTTCCTTTTTACTGGATCCACTTAAACCTTGAAGATAATTGAACAAGCTCATAAAGGTAAAATATATGATGCCGAGTCTGAAGAATACATGTAGAAAAAGACAATAAATATGATAATCAGGCTTTGGGAACACAGCGCGGAAAAGATTACAATGCCTACACATTACAAGTTCTAAACATAAGTCATAGACTTGTTTAGCATAATACATAATCGCTTAAGCAAAAGAGAAAAAAAAAAATCCCTTCATCACGCCTCTATGTGACTCGAACAATGGCTCCCCTGTAGCTAAAGCCATTTATTTTTTTACAGCTTTCTTTAGCTTGTCCAATATTTTAGCGTTCGACAAATTGTTATAGTTTAGAAAATGGAGCGGGGTCTAAGTTCAAGTTTTTACTTACAGTGTTCCATTTATTTTGCAATATTTTTTTCCCCATCTTTAAGCTGAAAGAAGATAGCTTTAGGCTGACGGCATAAATTACATTTAATAACTGAGCATCTTTCAAGCTTGCATGAGACTGTGGCTGTTCTTCCAAGTCTTATTAAAAATTCCTTTCAAATCCGCTTTGTCCATATTAGCACAGTGTATCATTTCTGTACAGCTAGTGTTCTTCGGAAATGCTTTAATTTGTCAAGGAACCTGCCAGAAATTTTGTTTTGGATGTAAATTGATTCAGGTTCAGTCGAACTGTGCAAGTATGCCTCACAGGAGGAAACAGATAGGAGCAAAACTTTGGAATTTCAGTAACCTAGCCCTAGTTTTGTTACAAGGCTTGATAAAGAGCTGGACATTGATTTAGTAGAGGTGCAAATGACCTTATAATCGGTCTGAGTGCGATCCGACCAAACATTGGATCGCAGCTGGACCAATATTATTCCATGAGGCCGTGCATGTGTCTGAAATTTTCCTCTGACAGAGCCGCTTCAGGTCGGGGAACAAAAATTAGAGCATGCGCGAGTTTGATTTGATATTTGGATCACACTCAGCCATGCAAGTCAATGAGTGCCTGGGGGATATCAAACTACACTCGGATGACAACTGAGTGCAGTCCGATTTCTCCATTTTTGGAGAATCGGCACAGAATTTGATCAAATTGGGATTTCCATAATTGACCCAATTCTCCCGGATGGTAGAATATACGCTCTTGTGACCCTTAGCCTAGGTAATTTGCTGGACAAGTGGCACTAACGTGATATATATTCTTTTTTATTCTTCCATGAAGAGAGCTTATTTTCACATTCTTTCCAAATGAAAATGTTCAAAAAAACACTATACTCAGTTGGTCTCCTTAAAGGGTTATTCTAAAGTTCTTGAATATGTAAAATTGCAAAGAACTTGTAAAAGCAAGCAACTTCGCAATTCATTTGTTGCTAAAAATCCTTTTCATTTTACAGTTTATTGCTAATAGCCTCGGCTACCATCCATCACTGCAGCCTATCAGCAGTGGCCAGTCTTCTAGGCAAGAGAGCAGTGCTTACAAGCTCTTTGTTATAGAGCTTGCAACCACTGCTCTACAGCTGGCTGGATCAGGAGGTGTACAGTTCCTTCCAATGGTGTGACAAGGTTGCCGATCCAAACTTTTTATTAATTCTGGAACACACTAGCCCATTGCAAATAGAAAGCTGGGAAGTTAGGGAGTGTGTAATAATTATAGGAATAACTCAGGAGACTCTTTGCGTGGAACAAGACAACTACAGGACACAGTTTTATAAGTGGTAAAGTCTATATTATCACACGGTGATTCAAACAGGTGCAGAGAGAAACTCAAGTCCACAACACTTGGCGCAAATAATAAACGCAGCTTAGCAGTCTATAGGAAACTTCAGAGGAAAATGCAATCAAGCAGAAAGTCTATGAAGCACAGTTATTCTTTAGGATACTTGACACAAATAAATCCTTGTCTTAGTCCAGGCACAGATAGATATGCTTATTAGGCAGTTCAAATCATATCTCAGCTCAACCAGGGAGGCCTGGTTAATGGTCGCAGTTTATTGCAAAGCAGCAACAGCTTACATGACCAGCAAATGCAGATGGGAGTAAACACGAACAGCAGATGAAGGAGGATTACTGGAAACTTGTGTATGCAGCAGGAACTCAGAGCAGAGTAGCAGGATCACCACACAGGTACACAGGAGCAGGTGTATAGCCAGGGAGTAATCAGAGGTCAGGAGCTGGATGCAAGGCAGAATATTCTAGCACAGACTGAAGGCTGGGGTGGAGTTTTATAGCAGGAGACACAGTGCACATGAGACCAAAGACACCATCTTGAAAAAAGGGCAGTAATGCACAAAAGGTAAAAAATGTTCAGAGTCCTGACATTACTCCCTCCTTAGAAGCGGCCTCAGGATGATCCTGGACCTGGTTTCTCAGGGAATCTCTGATGAAAGCGAAAAATCTTTTGTTGGGCACTGATGTTTTCCACAGGTTCCCAAGAGTCTTCCTCAGGGGGATATCCCTGCCACCTTATCAGATATTGGAGCCAATTCCTGCGAATCCTGGAATCAATAATTTCCTCCACCACAAATTGTTCTTGCCCATCAATCACCACAGGCTGTGGAGGTGGCACAACACGTCCCTGGAAGGTATTAGGAGATACAGGCTTTAGTAAAGATACATGAAAAACTGGGTGTACCTTCATTGTCCTAGGCAGCTTCAGCCAGCAGGCCACAGAGCTCACAATACCGTTGATCTTGAAAGGGCCAATTAATTTCTGTCCAAGTTTTTGTGAAGGAATGTTTAACTTCAGATTCTTAGTTGCTAACCACACGGAATCTCCTACCTTGAACATGGGTACAGGTTTACGGAATCTATCAGCCGATCTCTTATAACGTTCTTGAGCTGTGGTCAGGGATTCCTTCAGAACCTCCAGATTCTGTCTCATCGCAGTCAGCCTTTCCTCCACTGCTGGAACCGGAGAATTAATTGGGGACCTAGGTAAAATAAACGGATGATAACCCAGATTGGCAAATAAAGGCGTAAATTTAGTGGAGGCGCTCTGAGAATATTTATATGAAAATTCAGCTAACGGCAACAACTCCAACCAATCATCCTGGAGATGGCTGACATAACATCTTAGATATTGTTCCAGCGTCTGGTTGGTACGCTCAGTCTGACCATTTGTCTGGGGATGGTAAGCGTAAGAGAGACAGACATTAATATTGAGTGCAGAGCAAAACCCCTTCCAGAATCTTGAAGTGAACTGTACTCCACCGTCAGAGATGATCTCATCTGGAACCCCGTGCAACTGAAAGACATTCTGTATAACCAAGTTCACTGTATCTTTAGCTGAGGGGAGGCCGGTGCACGGAACAAAATGAGCAGCTTTAGTCAGGCGATCAACTACCACCATGACTGTATTCATGCCCCCCAATGTAGGCAGCTCCACAATAAAGTCCATTGATATAGACCCCCAAGGGAAGGACGGAACAGGTAATGGTTGTAGAAGACCCGTAGGTGCCACATGAGGAGTCTTGAAACGGGCACATACCTCGCAAGAGAGAACATAGTCCTTGGTATCCTTCAGGCAAGTTGGCTACCAGAAGAATCGGCTCAAGAACTCTTGTGTCTTCTGTACCCACCTGTGACCAGCCAACTTGGAGTCATGTACTAACTTGAGAATCTGCAGACGGACGACCTCCAGGACGAAGATACATCGATCTCTGAACCACATGCCACCCTTAAAGACAAGATTAATATCCACAGGTGGGTTGGCCAGAAATACATCACCTTCATAGGCCTCCCTGCACTCCTTCCACAAGTCCTGATTGTGGATAATTCCGATGAAATTGGCATCAGATGGAATGGTCTTGGATGGGGCTCCAGGTACGGAATCCGCAGCATGGATTCGGGATAAAGCATCAGCCTTCCCATTACGAGAACCTGGATGGTACGAGATAACAAAGTTAAATTGATTTAAAAATAAGTTCCAACGAGCCTGACGAGGTGAAAGACATCTAGCAGATCTAAGAAACTCTAGGTTGCGATGGTCAGTTAGCACTATGATCTGTTGTGCAGCTCCTTGCAGATGATGCCTCCATTCTTTGAAAGCTGCAATAATAGCCAGCAATTCCTTGTCTCCTACGTCGTAATTCTTCTCTGCTGAGGTTAGTCTACAGGATAAGAAAGCACAAGGATGTAGCAGACCCTTCTCTCCAGTTCTTTGGGAGAGAATAGCCCCCAAAGCATTATCAGAAGCGTCCACCTCCACAATGAAAGGAAGTGTTGGATCTGGGAGTATCAACAGCGGTGCTGATGTGAAACAGACTTTAAGCCGATCAAAAGCTTCTTGAGCCTGTGATGACCACTTAAAGGGCTTTTCCTTCTTTGTCAAGGAATTAACGGGACGGACAATATCAGAAAAATTTCGAATGAAGCGTCTGTAGAAATTTGCAAAACCAATAAAACGTTGGACCTCCTTAACGTTCTTGGGTACCGGCCAGTCAAGGATAGCTTGAATCTTACCAGATTCCATGTTCAGCCCCTGGGGAGAGATGATATAACCTAAGAACTGTATCTCAGAACGATGGAACTCACATTTCTCCAGCTTAAAATACAGATGGTTCTCTTTCAGACGTCTTAAAACAGTTTTGACATGTTCTTCATGTTCCTGTAGAGAGTCAGAAAAGATTAGTATATCGTCCAAATAGATCACTACAAACTGGTCCAAAAAATCTTTGAAAATGTCATTAGCAAGGTGTTGAAATGTTGCAGGGGCGTTACAAAGCCCGAAGGGCAGCACAAGAGATTCAAAGTGTCCATACCAGCATCTGAATGCTGTCTTCCAATCATCCCCTGGACGAATACGCACCAACTTATAAGCCCCACGAAGATCCAGTTTAGAGAACACCTTAGCATGGCGGACTCTTTCCAGTAATTCGGGAATCAGAGGCAAAGGGTAACGGTTTCATACGGTTACCTTATTGAGTTCTCGATAGTCAACACAGGGTCTCAGGGTCCCATCCTTCTTCTTTACAAAAAAGATAGGTGCCTCTGCTGATGAGGAAGAAGGACGTATGAAGCCTTTGGCCAGATTTTCATCAATATACTCTTTTAAGGCTTGAAGCTCAGGTGCCGCCAAAGGGTATATGTTACCAAAAGGAATGGCTGCCCCGGGAAGCAGCTCAATGGGACAGTCATAATGCCTATGTGGAGGAAGCTGATCTGCATTCTTCTTGTCACAGATGTCAGAGAACTCTTTATAAGCTGGAGGTAAAGAAAATAGCCGTGGACTCAGGGACAGCTTCTGTTAACGCTGAGTTGCTCCTTGTTGGGAAGATAATCTCCTTGGTCTCCCAGTTGATAATTGGGTTCCGAGAACGCAACCAAGGAATGCCTAGAATCACAGGAAAATAAGGAGAAGAAATTAGCAAGAAAGAAAGATGCTCCTGA
The DNA here is from genome assembly GCF_051348905.1 of Ranitomeya variabilis. Lineage (NCBI taxonomy): Eukaryota > Metazoa > Chordata > Amphibia > Anura > Dendrobatidae > Ranitomeya > Ranitomeya variabilis. The sequence continues at coordinate 56,431,918 of NC_135235.1, read as the reverse complement.
TGCTTAGGCTCCAACAAAATTTCAAGGGGTACGGTCTCCTGATCCACAGGCCCAGAGATTAAAGGTAACCCATCCACTGTTTCCATGGTAATTGGAGAGGCTCTTTGCTGAATTTTAATACCATGTTCCTTGGCAAATGCGATATCCATGAAATTGCCACCTGCACCAGAGTCAATCATAGCTGAACTGGAAATCCACTGTCCTGAACACAGGATCTTAATAGGGAGAGAACAGTGAGAGTTCTTTTCCTTCAGCTCCTTGGGGGGTGAAGTCGTAGAAAGTGAATGCAATACAGCGTTTAAAGGCAGGCTACATTCAGAGATGTCAGATTCATCATCACAGTTGTCATACTCCCCTATTGCTGCTAGCACCTTGTTAGGCCATCTAGGACACTTAGGACAATTGATCAAGAAGTGGTCAGACTTGCCGCCGTAGAAACATAAACTTTCATGCAGGCAATGCTCCCGGCGCTCATTGATCTCACGCCTCTGAACGGAATCAATTTGCATGGGCACCTCCTCCACTTTCCAAGAAGTTTTACCTGCAGGCTCTTTGGAAGGAAGGGAAAAGTTAGAAACACGGTTATATGCAGCAAATTTCTCCTGCCTACGCTCAGTAAGGCAAATGTCTATGCGCACACAATGCTGTATAAATGTCTCTAGCTCTTGTGGTGACTCAGAGCGGGCTAGTTCATCTTTTACAATACTAGACAGACACCTCTTAAAAATAGGCAATTGTGCATAACTGTCCCAATTGGTATCTACCGCCAATATCCTGAATTCAGTGGCATACTCAATAACAGAACGTTTAGCCTGGCGTAAAGACAACAAAGCAGATTCAGCGGTTGCACGGCAATTAGGGTCATCAAACATTAATGCCATAGCAGCCAAGAAATCATCCAAGTCATTTAAACGTGGGTCACGAGACTCAATCATCGGATTCACCCAGGCGAGCGCTCGTGAGGTCAGTAGCATTATTACACACAATACTTTGCATCTATCAGTAGGAAAACGGTCAGCATGTACATCAAAATATAGCATACATTGATTCACAAAGCCACGAAATTTGTCGCGATCACCATTAAATCTGAATGGGGGCAATTTAGGTGGGCCAGCTGGTGGCGGTTGCCCAGAGGGTAAAGTCACTTGTGCAGCTATTTGCGTGCTTATGTCCTGAAAAGCCCATCCATACTGGGACTCTATGCCAACAAGTTTGTTTTCCTGGGCTGCCATGCTGTTGCTCAAGTCCTGCAAAGTTTGTCCAAACACTTGTTGATTGTGTTCAAAGCTTCCAAACTTCTTTTGCAGACCTTCCACATCTTTCTGCAGTGATCTAATTATGGAAAACACCTGCTCTAATTTGCTTTCTGCAGTCATTGTACCAGCAGTTTCCTTTTTTTTTTTTTTAGGCTAGAGTATCCTGTAATAATTATAGGGATAACTCAGGAGACTCTTTGTGTGGAACAAGACAACTACAGGACACAGTTTTATAAATGGTAAAGTCTATACTATCACATGGTGATTCAAACAGGTGCAGAGAGAAACTCAAGTCCACAACACTTGGTGCAAATAATAAACGCAGCTTAGCAGTCTATAGGAAACTTCAGAGGAAAATGCAATCAAGCAGAAAGTCTATGAAGCACAGTTATTCTTTAGGATACTTGACACAAATAAATCCTTGTCTTAGTCCAGGCACAGATAGATATGCTTATTAGGCAGTTCAAATCATATCTTAGCTCAACCAGGGAGGCCTGGTTAATGGTCTCAGGTTATTGCAAAGCAGCAACAGCTTACATGACCAGCAAATGCAGATGGAAGTAAACACGAACAGCAGGTAAATGAGGATTACTGGAAACTTGTGTATGCAGCAGGAACTCAGAGCAGAGTAGCACGATCACCACACAGGTTCACAGGAGCAGGTGTATAGCCAGGGAGTAATCAGAGGTCAGGAGCTGGATGCAAGGCAGAATACTCTAGCACAGACTGAAGGCTGGGGTGGAGTTTTATAGCAGGAGACACAGTGCATATTATAGCGAACTAGGAGAGACAAGAGTGGACCCTCTGGACCGTGGGGAGCCCTACCCCTGGGCGAGCGACCTAGGAGATAACGACCCCTATACAGGGACCGCAAGGAGCAAGCCCAGAGGTCACTTACCCACGGTGAGATACCAGTAGGGACGGCTCCAGGAAGAGAGATAAACGAAGGCAGGATACTGGGGAAGAATACGGGAAGCAGCTAGAGAGCCTGGAGGGCCGGGAGGCAGGAACGGAGCGGAGCTGAGGGAAGGAAAACAAAACAAAGACCATAGGTAAACTACAGGAAAAGAAGAACAGGGACTGCAGGTAACAACAAGGAGGAAACGGAGTGAACCAGAGAGAGCCGGAAGGTAGCACGGTAAGGCACAGAGTGCAGGCACTGAGCAGGGAATACGAAGGGCCAAACGTAATAGCAAATGTGCTAAAACAATCAGGCACCAGGAAGCAGGAAGAACTACCTTTTATAGGAGGAGCAGGAACGGGATTGGATGGAAAAGAACATGTGACTTCAGGAGGAGGTAGCAGAGATGCTGGGTCTGCGTCCTAGAGGGAAGCTAGAGCGCCTGCGCAGAGAAAGAACACCTGCAGAGGAGCGTGCAGACCGGGACGTAGCAGCGGTGGAGCGAGGACGCAGGAGTGCAGCGCTGGAGCGGTGAGAACGGCGACGCTGGAGCGTAGCGGTGGATGTAACAGTACCCCCCTTCTTATACCCCCCTTTACGAAGAGTAGCAAAAAACCTATTAAGAGTACGAGGAGCATCAATGTTCTCCAAGGGCTCCCAGGACCTCTCCTCCGGACCAAAACCCTTCCAGTCCACCAGAAAAAACTCTTTTCCCCGAACCTTTTTAACAGCCAAAATGTCCTTAACCTCAAAAATGTTGTCCGTGCCGGCTGGTTGAGAAGAGGAACAAGAGGGAGAATGAAAACGGTTAAAGACGGCTGGTTTGAGAAGAGAGACATGAAACGTATTGGGTATACGGAGCGAAGCAGGCAATTTCAGCTTGTAGGCGACATCGTTGACTCGACGTAGAATCTCAAAAGGACCAATGAACCGTGGACCAAGCTTGTAGGAAGGAATCTTGAGTCTGATGAATTTTGAAGAAAGCCAAACTTTGTCACCAGGAGAGAAAGGAGGAGAATCTAAACGCCTCTTGTCTGCTTGTCTCTTCATTCTAGAAGAAGCTAGATTTAAGGTCCCTTTGACCTCGCTCCAGATGGAAGAAAAGTTGAGAGCCGTAGAGTCAGCAGCTGGAACACCAGAGGCAGGAGAAACCGGTAGGGGAACACTCGGATGCCGTCCAAAAACAACAAAAAATGGAGACTTTGCGGAGGACTCGCTGGAATGGTTGTTATAGGCAAACTCCGCCCAAGGAAGTAGTTCGACCCAGTCATTATGGTGAGCATTAGAAAAATGCCGAAGATAAGCAGCCAAGGTTTGGTTGGTACGTTCTGCTTGACCGTTAGTTTGAGGGTGATACGAGGAAGAGAAGTCCAGATTCACCTTTAAAAGCTTGCACAAAGCTCTCCAAAAGCGGGAAGTAAATTGAACCCCTCTGTCTGACACGATGTGCTGAGGAAGACCATGGAATTTGAAGATGTTAAGAATAAAAATGTTAGCCAACTGAGGAGCTGAAGGTAAACCGGATAATGGAATGAAGTGAGCCATCTTAGAGAATCTGTCCACAACGACGAGGATGACCGTGCAGGCGGAAGAGCAAGGTAGATCGGTGATGAAGTCCATTGCGATGTGTTGCCAAGGTGCGGACGGAACAGGAAGAGGAAGGAGATTTCCATGCGGTAGTTGCCTGGGTACCTTGTTTCTGGCACAAGAAGGACAAGAGGCTACGAAGTCCTTTACGTCTTGACGTAAAGTAGGCCACCAATAGTAACGTGAAATGAGAAGAAAAGTCTTTCTAATACCGGCATGACCAGCCAATTTGGAAGAATGGCCCCAAGATAAGACCCTCTTAGTGTCTTCATCCAAGACAAGAGTTTTACCCGGTGGAGATTGGAACATCCGTAAAAGGGCTACGGTGACCATCTTAGTAGGGTCAATGATGTAAGCTGGCTCCTCCACGGTATCAGACGATTGGAAGGACCTGGACAGGGCGTCAGCTCTTATGTTTTTGTTGCCGGGCCGAAAACGAAGTTCGAACTCAAAGCGAGCAAAGAACAAGGACCATCTAGCTTGACGTGGATTCAATCTTTGCGCAGTCTGTAGGTAAGTAAGATTCTTGTGATCGGAGAAGATTACAAACGGGTGCACCGAGCCCTCCAGTAGATATCTCCACTCGCCTAGAGCCAATTTGATGGCCAGCAATTCTCGATCTCCAATTGTGTAATTTCGTTCAGAGGGTGAAAAGGCTTTTGAGAAGAAGCTGCACGGTGCCGTTAGACCCTCAGGAGTCTTTTGTGAGAGCACAGCTCCAGCCCCGGTAGAGGAGGCGTCAACTTCCAGCATAAAAGGCTTGTTCACCTCCGGGTGATGCAAGACTGGGGCAGAAGAAAAAGATCTCTTGAGAAGAACAAAGGACTTCTCGGCCTCAGGAGACCAATCCTTGGAGCAGGAACCTTTGCGAGTGAGAGAAGAGAGAGGACGAATCATGGAGGAGAAGTGTGGGATGAATTGCCTGTAGTAATTGGCGAATCCGATGAAGCGTTGAATGGCTTTCACTCCGCAGGGCCGTGGCCAGTTAATAATGGCATTCACCTTCTCAGGGTCCATCTTAAGGCCGGAGTCGGAGACAATGTATCCAAGGAAAGGTAGTGAGGTTTGCTCAAACAAGCACTTCTCTATCTTGGCATACAAGTGGTTTTCTCTTAGGCGTTGCAAGACCTCGCGAACACTCCTGCGATGTGACGGAAGATCAGAAGAAAAAATAAGGATATCATCCAAATAAACCAAAACACAAGAGTACAGAAGATCCCGGAACACATCGTTGATGAACTCTTGGAAAACCGCAGGAGCGTTGCAGAGACCGAAAGGCATGACTAAATACTCGTAGTGTCCATCCCGGGTGTTAAAAGCTGTTTTCCACTCATCGCCAGAGCGGATCCGGACCAAATTGTAAGCGCCTCGTAAATCCAACTTAGTAAAAATACGAGCGCCACGGAGGCGATCGAAGAGCTCCGGTATAAGGGGCAGAGGATACCGATTCTTAATCGTGATGCTGTTCAAACCCCGATAGTCTATACAAGGTCTTAAGGAACCGTCCTTCTTCTTCACAAAGAAGAACCCTGCTCCAGCAGGGGAGGAGGATTTCCGGATGAATCCTTTAGCTAGGTTCTCTTGTATGTACTCAGACATAGATTTGGTCTCAGCTGCAGAAAGCGGGTAAATCCTTCCCCTAGGTGGAGAACGGCCGGGAAGAAGCTCCACAGGACAATCGTAAGAACGATGGGGAGGAAGATTCTCAGCCTCTCGCTTGTTGAAGACGTCAGCGTAAGACCAGTAAGGAGAAGGTAATCCGTCAGGAACTTCAGCAGGCTGGGTACGAGAAACCGGACATACAGACCGAAGGCAACGATCATGGCACGAAGGGCCCCACCGAAGTACGTCTCCAGTGCGCCAATTCAGTGTGGGCTCATGTAGTCGAAGCCAAGGGAGGCCCAGCAGGAAGGCGTAGGAAAGGTTAGGCAGAACATAAAAAGCGATCTTCTCGCGATGAAGGGCCCCAATTTGTATCTCCACCTCTTCAGTGACGAGGGAAATTGCATCTTGTAAAGGTCTTCCATCCACAGAGGCGATTAGACGGGGAGTGTCCAAAGAGATTACTGGTACGCGAAGCCTCCGAACCGCCTCAAGACTGATAAAATTGCCTGCCGCTCCAGAATCCACATACGCCACCTCGGAAGATTGATGCTGGTTAGAGAAAAAAAGAATGGAAAGAGTCAAAGGTTGAGAGGAAATGCGGGCACCTAGGGAGGCCTCTCTTACCTGTCCTAGGCGGAAGAGTTTTCCGGTCTGTCAGGGCAACTGCGGAGTAAATGGGTTGCACTACCACAATAGAAGCAGAGGCCCTGGGTGCGCCTCTCTTTGCGGCGTTGTTCCGCCATTTTAACTCGATCCACTTGCATAGGTTCAGAGGTTGGAACAGTAGAGGGAACAGAAACGGGAGCACGAGAAATACTAGACTGACGGAAGGTAGCGGAGACAGGCATAGATCTCCTCTCTCGAGCAGACTCCCGCGAACGCTCCTGGAAGCGGAGGTCGATCCGAGTGGCGAGAGAGATAAGGTCCTCCAGGGTAGTTGGAGTGTCACGACCGGCGAGCTCGTCTTTAATACGGCTGGACAGGCCTCGCCAGAAAGCACCCACAAGAGCCTCATTGTTCCACCCTAACTCCGAGGCCAAAGTACGAAAGCGGATGGCATATTGTCCAACGGAAGAAGAACCCTGACGCAGATTAAAGAGAGACTCGGTCGTAGAGGCTAAACCTCCGGGCTCATCAAAAACTTTCCGAAAGGTCTCAAGAAAGTCCTCCAGGTGGCTGACAACGGGATCGTCACGCTCCCATAAGGGGTTCACCCAAGCTAATGCCTCTCCCTCAAGATGAGACACTATGAACGCCACTCTCGCCCGATCTGATGGATACTGAAGTGGGAGAAGCTCAAAGTGGAGGCGGCATTGATTTAAAAACCCCCTACAAAGTTTTGGATCGCCAGAGTACCTGGGAGGTTTACCCAAACGAGGGGGAGGGTGAGCGGTAGACGGAGGACTGGAGTCAAGGGAAGAGGCTTGTGTGACCACAGCTGGGGCAGACTGGAGATTAAACAAACGGTCATCAATAGAGGCCATATAACTCAGCATGCGGGATTGGGTATCGCGTTGCTGGGCAAGTTCTTGTTGGAGACTAACTAACTGGGCGGCGTTAACTGGGTCTGAAGTCTGTATCGAGGTAAGGCGGGACTCCATAGACTTCATAAAAGCCATTATGCACCGTTGGTTTTCACGCAAATGGGCTAGCTCTTTCTGGGCCGAGAAAGGGGTACCCGCGGGGTCCATGGCCTGATTGTACTATAGCGAACTAGGAGAGACAAGAGTGGACCCTCTGGACCGTGGGGAGCCCTACCCCTGGGCGAGCGACCTAGGAGATAACGACCCCTATACAGGGACCGCAAGGAGCAAGCCCAGAGGTCACTTACCCACGGTGAGATACCAGTAGGGACGGCTCCAGGAAGAGAGATAAACGAAGGCAGGATACTGGGGAAGAATACGGGAAGCAGCTAGAGAGCCTGGAGGGCCGGGAGGCAGGAACGGAGCGGAGCTGAGGGAAGGAAAACAAAACAAAGACCATAGGTAAACTACAGGAAAAGAAGAACAGGGACTGCAGGTAACAACAAGGAGGAAACGGAGTGAACCAGAGAGAGCCGGAAGGTAGCACGGTAAGGCACAGAGTGCAGGCACTGAGCAGGGAATACGAAGGGCCAAACGTAATAGCAAATGTGCTAAAACAATCAGGCACCAGGAAGCAGGAAGAACTACCTTTTATAGGAGGAGCAGGAACGGGATTGGATGGAAAAGAACATGTGACTTCAGGAGGAGGTAGCAGAGATGCTGGGTCTGCGTCCTAGAGGGAAGCTAGAGCGCCTGCGCAGAGAAAGAACACCTGCAGAGGAGCGTGCAGACCGGGACGTAGCAGCGGTGGAGCGAGGACGCAGGAGCGCAGCGCTGGAGCGGTGAGAACGGCGACGCTGGAGCGTAGCGGTGGATGTAACACATATGAGACCAAAGATGCCATCTTGAAAAAGGGCAGTAATGCACAAAAGGTAAAAAATGTTCAGAGTCCTGACAGAGTGGTGCCCTGATCATTAGATATTGTCTTTAAAAAGCCTCAGTCCACACACAGTTTAACATACAGGAAACAAGAGCAGGGAGACAAGGACCTGACCTGCATCTTTTAATCCATCTTGTCATCTCTGCTTTTAGAGGAAGATTACACTTGACAACAGGCAGTCAACAGAAAGTTAGACTGTAGGCAGATAACTAGTGGGTGGCACTTTGAAGTGATTTTTCTGGAAGAAGACAAGTTAATTTCTAAATAAACTGATTTGCAGATTGTCTATATATCACAACATTTATCAAATAATGTCAGTTTGTCTAAAATTACAGTGATAAGTAAAAAATTGTAGGACTCTGACTTATGTACCTGTAACACCTCATGAAGATGTTTGTTACAGTGGTATTGCCTTCCTCATGGGGAGGTTGATGCCATGCCTGGAAGCGACAAGGATCCCTTTAACAGGTAACACATACCTACAACACTATTCTGATTCCAGGCCAGAAGGGGGAGGTCTGAACCCGGTTTCAGGGTGGCTTCACTATATATTCCGGCTGGAGGAGGAGTTAGCTAGTCAGTCAAGAGGAGAGCTGGAGCTGAACAGACATCTAGTTCTGCAGCTCCTGACAGAGCAGTCTGTAGGAGACTGTTAGGGGAGAAGGAGCACGGGAGGAGAGAGAAACTGCAGTGGAGCTGCGAGTGGGCTCCCTCCAGGATCAACAGAGGTTGTAGGGGTAACTGTATGCCCCACAACAGAAACAGACAGGAGATTCCAAGACTCCTGGACACCATTATACCCAAGGGCACAGCAGCAGATAGAGCCTGGAGTCACCACGAGAAGGGACACCGGTAAAATGGCTCGAGTTGCCTACCATGCAGGTAGTGTCCACCTAAAGGACAGAGAGAGAGAGGACCTTGTTCAGAGTCTCAGACAGCAAGGAACTTAGAAAACTGCGCAGTAAGGAAGGCTTCCAACCCCACCTGGCTAGGGGGATTCCGAATCGCTTCCAGGCTGCCCGCAATCCAAAGACCACCTGTAATCTGTACCTGGACTGCATCAGTAAAAGGTAAAGAGACTGCAACCTCGTGTCCTCAAATTCTTTCCTGCACTTCACCATCTATCATCCTTTCCAACTACACCGGGATCCCTGGGGACCAAGCTCTACCTGTGGGGAGCTGTACCATCTAAGCTGCAATACCATCATCCTCAGAGGACCCCTTTAAGCAGTGTTGACCATCCCCGGCCGAGTACCACAGGTGGCGTCATGAACACAACTACATTAGACTTTATTTTTCCGCTTTAAATCCCCTTTTATTGGACGCCCAGGGCCATGGACCGGGTCACTGCCACCGTGACCACCCCTTTAAGAACAGAACCGGCCTGGTACCGAGTACCCCACAATCCTACCTATAATTATAGCATTTCCAATTTGATAGCATAGCAGATGACTACATGTTGGCAAGTTTGCATTTAAAGAACTGGAACCATAAAGTAAACATAGTCATTACCCAATTTATTCTCCTCTGAGTTATGTGTGGTGAAATCATGAACTGGGTTGAATTTATTGGACAGTAGAGGTAAGTCCTGCAGAGTGTAAACTAGAGATATATAATGGTTTACAGCTTTGGTGGGACGTAGGTGTTTCCCGCTATGCACCTGCTTTTACTCCCTCTCAAAGACCGACCAGATTCATATTAGATTCCAGGAGCTTGAATGTTAGTAATTTCAGAGTCATAAGGTGCCTTTACATGTTGTGGTAATTACACAGCCTGGAATATTTGCTATGTATATTCTCAGGGGCTCCTCTATGGAGATCAGTTCTTTGTAAAGATCAGTGCAGTGTTTGATATGATAAAAGTGACAGCAATGCTAATTACAAACATCAAGATAGAAATTCATTTGAATAACATTATTCATTACATGTCAGTATTCTGACAAGTTAAAAGGAATAACTTGTTTTCCTATGCAAGTTTGATGCTACAGATGGGAAAGTCAGATTTGCATTGATTAGATTGAAACTTCACGACTGTAGTCAAGTCACAATGTTGTGGGCTACAGGGACATAGGTGGACTTTGTAGGATCCAATGTGAAACCACTATGGACTGACTCACCAGGATACCAGAAGATCCCAAAGTTGGCCTTAAGTTCTTTCAGGAGACAACCCCATTTGGAGGTGACATTGGAAAATGGTCATGATCTGTACACTTGGTGGGTGGGCCATGAAGATAATTTCTTCTAGTGGTCCCAAAGAACCCAAGTCTAACACTGTCCTATTTATTATGCTTTGCTGCTAGAACTCTGTCATATTCCACAGCACTTTACAGATTATCATTGCTGTTCCCATTGGCAAAAAAAAAGAAAAGGGTGCACCACCAATAATATATAGCAGGGAGCTACATCATGTAGAAAAATAAACTATGACCAAACAAAAAGCAATAGAAGAGCGATGAGCACACCCAAAAATGTCAAAATTTGTTATGAAAAGGCACAAACATCAACAATACTAAGCCATAAAAACATTAAAAAACATGTCAACATGCACTGTAATCCACTATATAAAGTGGTAAGAAGCACCATGCAGGAAAATCACATGCAATAAGATATTCAACAGGTTCAGACACAAAAGGTGATCCAAAAATGGCCAGTTATAAAAAAGCCTGTAAGGACACACATGAGATAAATAGCCTTAAATGACTTGTGCCTAACCTAAGTCCTTATGTTGGGTGTGCCGATAAAGGTACCAAAATGGATGCCATAATCAAAGTGTATAAAGTATTGTGGCAAAATATGGATGTCAATAAATTACAAAATGGCCCTCACCAGCACAATCATAACAAAGAAAATAGCCTAACAAAAATGCAAGATTATAATTGCTAGAGACAAGATGGTCCTGTTCCTTAGACTGTAGTAATGATCTTTTTGAGTGGTTCCTGGCTCATTGGAAAGCAGTGGAAAATATTTTTTAAGGGTAGCCCCTTTGTGTGAATCGTTCAATCAATTGATGAGCTTGAGCCAACAAGTCACCATCACGTGTGCAATTCTGTCTAATCCTCTGATATGGAGAGGATGTAAGCTGGAAAATCGAAGTAAACCATTTGTAGCCTTTGGCTTGCGGAACAAGTCAGTAATCAAATAATAGTCACGGAAGGATGACACCATCGGTGTCCAATATACCATATTATACCATTACCTATAGATAGCCTCTTATTCGTTCATTCTCTCACACTTTCCCTCATGAAGCTGCATGCACGCAGCGAAACGTGTGGGGTTTGGTTCTTTGATCTATGGACCATGTTTGCTTCTATTCTATTGGTTTGCACATTGCTATGTCTCTAATAATATCTTGCATTTTTGTTAGCCTATTATCCTTGCTGGGATTATGTAGATGTGGGCCATTTTGCAATTTAGTGGCATCATCCAGGCTTGCCATGATACTTTGTTTATTGCATCCATTTTGGTCAGTGTTTATCTTTATCACCACTCACGCAACGTGAAATGTTGGCTACTGGGCATTACTATGATTGGCTGGCTGCATCACGTCATTGAGTCTTATAGAAGACCTGGTGATGCGATGCTCAGCACGCTCTCTTCTGCAAGCAGAGGATAATCCCGCCTACCTATCGGTGACTGTGAAGATTTTTACTATCACTGATGCTGGAGCCGAAAGATGGGTGTGGAGAGCAATAAATATTAATTTTGAATTTATATCTGCTTAACTGGCCAACACGCAGCTCTCCCTTCTCTGGTGGAAAGCAAAAAAACTGGAGAAGTGAGAGCAATAAACGTTACATATCCTGAAAGGGCAACCAAAGCCCTATTTCAGGATTCTATGAGTTTGGTACAAAAAAAATCACCTGACAGATTTCCTTTGTCGTATTAAATACATTTAAAAAAAAGACATGGGGTGTTAGGGTTTGGTGGAACGCACCAAATATATATTTATAGAGTAATAGGTGCGTTTGCAACCCGGGGTCCACCATGCAGGAGTAAAACCCGCTGCTAGTAACTGACGGTACTATATGGCAGTATAAGTGAACTCTGTTACTTCACAGAGTCACTTAAGACAAGAGAACGCTGTGCCCTGTTAACCTCACAGAGGAACACAGCTACCAAATAGAGCGAACAGTGGTCATTCAGTCAGAATAGCACACGCAAAACTCCTCACCGGAGGTGCCGGTATTCTAGGGGCTTATTTCAGCCGGGTCCTGAATCCACTCACACAAAACTCCTTACAGGAGGTGCCGGTATTCTAGGGGCTTATTTAAGCCGAAACCTGAAACCACATACTTATGACCACACTGGCGCAGAACACAAAACTTAGTTGATACTAGCGCATGGCCGTGCGGCCATGCGAACCTTTTATCGCTGCAGCAACTACAGGACCTTCCTAGAGGACCAATGGGAGCTGCTGTAGTACCTGAGCATGTGACCCCCGACCTCCAATGAGAGGACTTACCCTGGGCATGCTCAGAAGGGAAAATGCAGGACTTAGTCCCAGAGACGTCTGCTCGCCGCTGACCAGTACTGGCTACAATGACTGAGCCTAGAAAGGCAGCAGTAACAATCCGCACCGTATCAGGCTGAACCAGACGCTGGGACTGACGTCTCCGCTGAGCAGGCTCCACTGTGGCTGGAGAAGAATGGGAGACCATAGCGGAGATGGTTCGAGATTCCCCCTGTGCAGAGGCGGGAACTTGACTTCTAACATGGGGTCCCCCCTACTTTTAATAACCAGCTAAGGTAAAGCAGACAGCTGCAAGCTGATATTACCAGGCTGGGAAGGACCATGGTTATTTCACCTTTCCCAGCCTAAAAATACAATCCCACAGCTGCCCAGAAGCGGTGCATCATATTAGATGTTATAAGGTGTTCCTAATGGAGAGGTGTCTTTTAATAGGTTTTGTGGTGTTGCATAGTCAACACAAGAAGTTGAGCAGACCACTCTAAAGGGATTGGCAAACTTTTACCTTGATCCATCCCCTTCCTTTTCCCCTTACCTTAACAAATAGTCATTAAATTAAGAATTTAAACAAGTTATCATGGACATTAATATGATACTCCTACCAATTAGCTGATTGAAATTATTATGGCATTCTAGAAATAGCCCGGCCCCATATGTTCTGCAGTGGTTGTGAATGGTACTGCAAATTCGCTGAAGTACAAGAAGGAGAGAGCATGCAGTACCATAAATGGCTACTAAACAATGCATGGCGCTGTACCAATTCTGATGCACCACAGCCCGTTTAATCAGCTAATCAGTGGGGGTGTCGGACTTTTACTGATCTGAGATTGATGAGCTTTCTTAAGGCTAGATCATTATTACAGTCCTAAAAAAAATTAATCAAAGTATGTTTGTTTTCTTGGCACAGTATTATATGCTAAGTTACTTTTTAATCAATAATACAGCTATAATTCCAATTGCCTGGAATTATTGCACTGGCTGTAGTGTCAAGACCCCTTTACAGTAATTGAAATTTTTGCTCAATGGGTTGATGAGTAAAATGCATTGTATCAATAGCAGCACAAAACATTACAGCATTGCAATACGGGTATCCATTTAACCTTATATTTTATGTAGAACTGCTCATATTGCTTATTGCTAACTGTCAAGTTGTAGGAAAGTGAGAGGCTATGGAAAGGATCAAGTAGACTGAAGAGCAGAAAATGGAGTGCTAGACGAACCATTGGCGCAGCATGTGCAGCCACAGAGGGACTCAAGAGATATGAGGACCCACTTCCACCTCCAATTCTGGTGGAATTGTGCATTATTATGAGCCATTGGACTGAAAAAGATCCATGTATTGCTCTTGAATAATGGCCCTCTTATGTCTGTGTCCGCCACTGGTTGGCAGGTCTCTGCTCAGTGATACTAAGATACCTATCATAATAGCGTGTTATGCCACTGCTATGGAGTAGAAGAGTGGGCTCATAAATGATGTTGAGACCCTCTTTGCACAGTGTTTATCCCAGGCTGCTATAGGTGCAGATTGGATGGGTTTCAGATACCCATCACTTTGTATGTTCCTTAGGATTGGAGAACAAGTAATAATAATAATGGTAATAATCCTTATTATTATAGCGCCCACATATTCCACAGAACTTTAAAATTTTCTAGGGGACATATACAGACAATAAAAACATTACAGAATAAACATAACTCAGATACCAAAAGGAGTGAAGGCCCAGCTCGCAAGCTTACTATCTATAAGGAAATAGGGGAGACACGAAAGGTTAATGGTAAAATGTGTTGATGTTGTACAATACTGCCATAATATACTAAATAGGGTATGCACATAGCGATGCATGTACTGGTCGTTAGCCAGTATGTGAACAGTACAAACATAGTCGCACACGCTGGTCCCAATGTACAAGAGTTTAACAGCCTGACCACATACATATAATTCTCAATGTGTGCAGCAGAATATGTACATTTGGATTAACATAGAATACTTGATATACTTTGAATCAGAAAATTTACTTTTCCACTTCAACATCTTACGTGGAATTTGCTGATTGTAAAGCAATTGCTACCCCTGCCACTGCTTCCCTTCCTTTACAGAATTATTTAAAAATGCAATAAAATTTTCCTTCATATTAGTTAACCTAGAAATCTCATACAAAACACTTGTTGAGGCGTAACCAATTTTTTTCCAATATTTTTAGAGCCATTTAAATGCCTTGTAGATCAGTAGGGGTCTATAGTCACCCAACACTCATTCAAACGACTGTGCATAAGTACTCATCTCCTGTGTGAACCGTGAGTATGGAAGATTTTCTGTTGACCTTGAACCTCACTATGCTCATGCAAAAGCTAAACTCTTCTTTAAAGTTTCTTTGAGTCTTCAATTGGGTCTCAAATTCTGGAACCCCACTGATCAACAAGGCATTTAAGGGGCTCCAATATACAAAAAAAACTTTAGTGTAAACCTTCAATTGAGCCCATACTCTGAATCGGCTATTTACACTTCCATGCGGAATCTTAGTGTTGCTGCAGAATGTTAAAAGCAATTGGTGGTGGTCTCAGAACTTGGACTCCCACCATGGTGTTTAAGGGACTACAACATACGAAAAACATCTTGTTGCTAGGGTTGAGCGAAACGGGTCGATCATTTTCAAAAGTCGCCGACTTTTGGCTAAGTCGGCGTCTCATGAAACCCGATCCGACCCCTGTGCTTGTCGGCCATGCGGTACGCGACTTTCGCGCCAAAGTCGCGTTTCAATGACGCGAAAAGCGCCATTTCTCAGCCAATGAAGGTGAACGCAGAGTGTGGGCAGCATGATGACATAGATCCTGGTCCCCACCATCTTAGAGAAGGGCATTGCAGTGATTGGCTTGCTGTCTGCGGCGTCACAGGGGCTATAAAGGGGCGTTCCCGCCGACCGCCATCTTACTGCTGCTGATCTGAGCTTAGGGAGAGGTTGCTGCCGCTTCATCAGAAGCAGGGAGAGCGTTAGGCAGGGTCCACTAACCACCAAACCGCTTGTGCTGTAGCGATTTCCACTGTCCAACACCACCTTCAGTGTGCAGGAACAGTGGAAGCTATTTTTTTTTTTTTTCCTCAGCGCTGTAGCTCATTGGGCTGCCCTAGAAGGCTCCGTGATAGCTGTATTGCTGTGTGTACGCCACTGTGGAAACCAACTGCTTTTTTCAAAGCACATATCCTCTTGTTCCTTTCTGCACAGCTATCTTTTTTGTTTGTCCACACTTTTTATTTAATTTGTGCATCAGTCCACTCCTATTGCTGCCTGCCATACCTGGCTTAGATTACTGCAGGGAGATAGTAATTGTAGGACAGTCCCTGTTTTTTTTTTTTTTTTTTTTTTTTTGTGGGAGATTAAGATTGGCATTTCTGCTACAGTGCCATCCCTGTGTGTGCCATCTCTCACTGAGTGGGCCATAGAAAGCCTATTTATTTTTTCCGTGATTTGTGTTCTAAATTCTACCTCAACACAAAAACACTACATCAATCAGTGGTAGAAAAATATTGGCCTCAGTCAGGGCTTGTGTGCCACTGCTGTGTGTGCTATCTCTTATTCAGTGGGCTATAGAAAGCCTATTTATTTATTTATTTTTTTTCTTATTATTTGGTTTCTAAAGTCTCCCTGAAAAAAAAAAAAACATAAAAAAACAGTGGGAGAGTAATATTGCCCTTTCAGCTTGTGTGCCAGTCTTGACTCCTGGGTGTGCCACCTCTCTCTCTCATTCAGTGGGCCATAGAAAGGCTATTTATTTTTTTGGTTTTTTTAATATTATTTGGTTTCTAAAGTCTCCCTGAAAATAAAAAAAACATAAAAAAACAGTGGGAGAGTAATATTGCCCTTTCAGCTTGTGCGCCAGTCTTGACTCCTGGGTGTGCCACCTCTCTCTCTCTAATTGTGGGCCATAGAAAGCCTTTTTTTTTTTTTTTTTTTTTTTATATTATTTGGTTTCTAAAGTCTCCCTGAGAAAAATAAATAAATAAATTAGGTGGGAGATTAATATTGACATTAGTGCTTGAGTGACAGTCCTGCGTGTGTGTCATCTCTGTGATTTTGTGCCACAGAAAACAGAGTGTGTAACATTGTGCCTGATTTTCCTTGTGGTCTCACCAACCTGTTAAGGGATATTGAAATCATACTGAAGTTATAGCTCACCGTGTAAGTTGTTTGACAGCAACAAATAAAGTTACTTTGGTTAAGATTTTAAAACAATGAGGAAGTCTGGTGCAAGAGGTCGTCGTGGGCGTTCATTGTCAGCTGGTAATGATGGTAGTGGTAGTGGAGCATCAGGTGGTCGTGGGGATAAAAATATTCCACCTAAGTCTGGAGCTGTGGAGCCAGTTTCGTCGTCAGGCTACACAAGGCCTCGAACGCTCTCTTTTCTGGGAGTAGGAAAACCGCTTTTAAAGGCGGAGCAGCAACAGCAAGTTTTGGCTTACATTGCAGACTCAGCCTCAAGCTCTTTTGCCTCCTCTTCCGAAACTGGTAAATGTAAAAGCAGCGCGTCGCTTGTGGATGTTCACGGTCAGGGACAAGTCGCTTCCTTGTCCTCCTCAGCAAAAACTACAACAAGAGAGAAGGATGCAGCAGGCGACACAACGGGTCACTCCATGGAGCTCTTTACACATACCGTCCCTGGCTTAGAAAGTGAAACATTTAACAGGCCATGCCCATTACAAGTATATTCTGACATGGAGTGCACTGATGCACAGCCACAGCCAGAGTACTATGCTGCTCCTTTGACTCAGACCACCACATTGCCCTCTCAGGGTACAGATCCACAATCAGACCCTGATGAGACTATGTTGCCCCGCCACGAACGCTATACCACCGACCGACACAGTGACACAGACGAAGTTGCACACAAGCTCGAAGAGGAGGTAATAGATGACCCAGTTATTGACCCCGATTGGCAGCCATTGGGGGAACAGGGTGCAGGCGGCAGTAGTTCAGAAGCGGAGGTGGAGGAGGGGCCGCAGCAGGCATCAACATCGCAACAGGTTCCATCTGCCGGGCCCGTATCTGGCCCAAAACGCGTGTCAAAGCCAAAACCTGTTGGAGGACAGCGTGGCCATCCGGTTAAAGCTCAGTCTGCAATCCCTGAAAAGGGATCCGAGTCTAGGAAGAGTGCAGTCTGGCATTTTTTTAAACAACATCCAACTGATCAGCGCAAAGTCATCTGTCAAAAATGTTCAACTAGCTTAAGCAGAGGTCAGAATCTGAAAAGTCTCAATACTAGTTGCATGCATAGACACTTAACCACCATGCATTTTCAAGCCTGGACTAACTACCAAACGTCCCTTAAGGTTGTAGCACCCTCGGCCAATGAAGCTAGTCAGCAACGCAACATCCCTTCCGTCACTGTAAGGCCACCATTTTCCGCACCACCGGCAGTATCTGTGCAGGTTTCTTTGCCAGCCAAAAGCAGTCAGGGTCAGGGAACCACCAGTTTTGTAGGAGGAAATATTGCATCTAGGGCACCGGCGGAAACAATACCGTCTCCAACCGTCTCTCAGTCTGCCATGTACACCGGCACACCCGAAAGTTCCACGATCTCCAGCTCTCCAGTCCAGCTCACCCTACATGAGACTCTGGTTAGAAAAAGGAAGTACTTATCCTCGCATCCGCGTACACAAGGTTTTAACGCCCACATAGCTAGACTAATCTCGTTAGAGATGATGCCCTACCGGTTAGTTGAAAGCGAAGCTTTCAAAGCCCTGATGGAGTACGCTGAACCACGATACGAGCTACCCAGTCGACACTTTTTTTCCAGAAAAGCCATCCCAGCCCTGCACCAGCATGTTAAACAGCGCATCGTCCATGCACTCAGGCAATCTGTGAGTACAAAGGTGCACCTGACTACAGATGCATGGACCAGTAGGCATGGCCAGGGACGTTATGTGTCCATCACGGCACACTGGGTGAATGTGGTGGATGCAGGGTCCACAGGCGACATCAATTTAGGGACAGTTGTGCCTAGCCCACGGTCTAGGAAACAGTTGGCTGTAGGCGTTCGCACCCCCTCCTCCTCCTCCTCCTCGTCCTCCTGCAGAAGCTACAGCTCTTCCACAGAACGCAGTCTGCCAACCACTCCATCGGCAGATGACACTGTTGCACACCAGTTGTCCCATTATGGGCCAGCTACTGCCAAGCGTCAGCAGGCTGTATTGGCTATGAAGTGTTTGGGCGACAACAGACACACCGCGGAAGTTCTGTCCGAGTTCTTGCAACAAGAAACGCAGTCGTGGCTGGGCACAGTAGATCTTGAGGCAGGCAAGGTAGTGAGTGATAACGGAAGGAATTTCATGGCTGCCATCTCCCTTTCCCAACTGAAACACATTCCTTGCCTGGCTCACACCTTAAACCTGGTGGTGCAGTGCTTATTGAAAACTTATCCTGGGTTCTCCGACCTGCTCCTCAAAGTGCGTGCACTTTGCTCACATATCCGACGTTCGCCTGTACACGCCAGCCGTATGCAGACCTATCAGCGGTCTTTGAACCTTCCCCAGCATCGCCTCATCATAGACGTTGCAACAAGGTGGAACTCAACACTGCACATGCTTCAGAGACTGTGCGAACAGAGGCGTGCTGTTATTTATTTGTGGGAGGATACACGGGCAGGCAGTAGGATGGCAGACATGGAGTTGTCAGGTGTGCAGTGGTCTAAGATACAAGACATGTGTCAAGTCCTTCAGTGTTTTGAGGAATGCACATGGCTGGTTAGTGCAGACAACGCCGTAATAAGCATGAGCATCCCCCTAATGCGTCTGCTGATGCAAAGTTTGACGCACATAAAGGAGCAGGCGTCTGCACCAGAGGAAGAGGAAAGCCTTGATGACAGTCAGCCATTGTCTGGTCAGGGCAGTGTACAGGACGAGGTAGCGGGCGAAGAGGAGGTGGAGGACGAGGAGGATGATGGGGATGAGTATATTTTTAATGCCGAACCTTTCCCGGGGGCACAGGAAATTGGTTGCGTGTCACGGCCGGGTTCTGGTTTTTTGAGGGACACAAGTGACGTAGATTTGCCTGCAACTGCCCCTCAACCAATCACAACCGGAGATTTGACAACTGGAACTTTGGCCCACATGGCGGATTATGCCTTACGTATCCTAAAAAGGGACACACGCATTACGAAAATGATGAACGATGACGATTACTGGTTGGCCTGCCTCCTTGATCCACGCTATAAAGGCAAATTGCAAAATATTATGCCACATGAGAACTTGGAACTAATATTAGCAACCAAACAATCAACTCTTGTTGACCGTTTGCTTCAGGCATTCCCAGCACACAGCGCACGTGATCGTTCTCACACGAGCTCCAGGGGGCAGCAGACTAGGAGTGTTAGGGGTGCACACATCAGAAGTGGCGTTGGACAGAGGGGTTTTCTGACCAGGTTGTGGAGTGATTTTGCTATGACCGCAGACAGGACAGGTACTGCTGCATCAATTGAAAGTGACAGGAGACAACATTTGTCCAGTATGGTTACTAACTATTTTTCATCCCTTATCGATGTTCTCCCTCAACCGTCATTCCCATTTGATTACTGGGCCTCCAAATTAGACACCTGGCCAGAATTGGCAGAATATGCATTGCAGGAGCTTGCTTGCCCGGCAGCAAGTGTCCTATCAGAAAGAGTATTCAGTGCTGCAGGTTCAATATTAACCGAAAAAAGGACTCGTCTGGCTACCCAAAATGTTGACGATCTAACATTCATTAAAATGAACCACAACTGGATTTCGAAATCTTTTGCCCCACCTTGCCCGGCCGACACCTAGCTTTCCTATGAAAAGCTCTTGCCTGTGAATTACTTTTCTAATGTCTAATTTGCTGCAGCTGATTGTACAGCATACGACATGTTTACACCTCCCTAAATGGCAAAACTCCCCACACGGGGCCGTGGTATCGCGACTTGGCGCAAGCACCCGTGAGACTGCTGTTTGTCTGAAGAGGTGGGTGTGCTCGCTTTTGGTTGACGGCATTGCGACTGGGTCCCTCATAGTACAATGTAGTGTCTCTGGCGGTGGCGGTGCGCACCCAACGTCAGACACACCGTTGTAACATGAGGGGCCCTGGGGCGGTCCCGCCGGCCTCAAGAGAGTTCCCCCCTACCCCAGCTCAAAATGTGCTCTACCACGTGCAAAATTATGTCGCACAGCTCCACCAATCTTTAGTCTATTCGCTGACATCATTCAATGTCTGGCACTGACAATACAAATTTGTAGACATCTATGATGCAAGTAGTCTGTGTCTGTGTCCTATATTGGCACCATTAAATAGTTACTGCCAAATTACTATGTCAGAAACTCAGTAGATGAGCCCACCCCTGTACCTAAGTATGCCACCTTTTTTTTTGTTTTGGTTGTTTTGCGAGACATTAACATCTATTTATATTTTGGGAGTACTGGGACAGACACTCCTTGCACTACTCCTCCACTCACCACCAAGCTGCCTGTGTATCCATGTAACCGCTGTAAAGCTGCCATGAGCCTATTGTTTGTTATTTTAGGCCTTTGATAGCCTGTCTGCGGTCCCTACTTTAAATACTCCTCCACTCATCACCAGCTGCCTGCCCGTGTATCCATGTAACCGCTGTAAAACTGCCATGAGCCTATTGTTTGTTATTTTAGGCCTTTGATAGCCTGTCTGCGGTCCCTACTTTAAATACTCCTCCACTCACCACCAAGCTGCCTGTGTATCCATGTAACCGCTGTAAAACTGCCATGAGCCTATTGTTTGTTATTTTAGGCCTTTGATAGCCTGTCTGCGGTCCCTACTTTAAATACTCCTCCACTCATCACCAGCTGCCTGCCCGTGTATCCATGTAACCGCTGTAAAACTGCCATGAGCCTATTGTTTGTTATTTTAGGCCTTTGATAGCCTGTCTGCGGTCCCTACTTTAAATACTCCTCCACTCACCACCAAGCTGCCTGTGTATCCATGTAACCGCTGTAAAACTGCCATGAGCCTATTGTTTGTTATTTTAGGCATTTGATAGCCTGTCTGCGGTCCCTACTTTAAATACTCCTCCACTCATCACCAGCTGCCTGCCCGTGTATCCATGTAACCGCTGTAAAACTGCCATGAGCCTATTGTTTGTTATTTTAGGCCTTTGATAGCCTGTCTGCGGTCCCTACTTTAAATACTCCTCCACTCACCACCAAGCTGCCTGTGTATCCATGTAACCGCTGTAAAACTGCCATGAGCCTATTGTTTGTTATTTTAGGCCTTTGATAGCCTGTCTGCGGTCCCTACTTTAAATACTCCTCCACTCACCACCAAGCTGACTGTGTATCCATGTAACCGCTGTAAAACTGCCATGAGCCTATTGTTTGTTATTTTAGGCCTTTGATAGCCTGTCTGCGGTCCCTACTTTAAATACTCCTCCACTCATCACCAGCTGCCTGCCCGTGTATCCATGTAACCGCTGTAAAACTGCCATGAGCCTATTGTTTGTTATTTTAGGCCTTTGATAGCCTGTCTGCGGTCCCTACTTTAAATACTCCTCCACTCACCACCAAGCTGCCTGTGTATCCATGTAACCGCTGTAAAACTGCCATGAGCCTATTGTTTGTTATTTTAGGCCTTTGATAGCCTGTCTGCGGTCCCTACTTTAAATACTCCTCCACTCGCCACCAAGCTGCCTGTGTATCCATGTAACCGCTGTAAAACTGCCATGAGCCTATTGTTTGTTATTTTAGGCCTTTGATAGCCTGTCTGCGGTCCCTACTTTAAATACTCCTCCACTCATCACCAGCTGCCTGTGTATCCATGTAACCGCTGTAAAACTGCCATGAGCCTATTGTTTGTTATTTTAGGCCTTTGATAGCCTGTCTGCGGTCCCTACTTTAAATACTCCTCCACTCATCACCAGCTGCCTGTGTATCCATGTAACCGCTGTAAAACTGCCATGAGCCTATTGTTTGTTATTTTAGGCCTTTGATAGCCTGTCTGCGGTCCCTACTTTAAATACTCCTCCACTCATCACCAGCTGCCTGCCCGTGTATCCATGTAACCGCTGTAAAACTGCCATGAGCCTATTGTTTGTTATTTTAGGCCTTTGATAGCCTGTCTGCGGTCCCTACTTTAAATACTCCTCCACTCATCACCAGCTGCCTGCCCGTGTATCCATGTAACCGCTGTAAAACTGCCATGAGCCTATTGTTTGTTATTTTAGGCCTTTGATAGCCTGTCTGCGGTCCCTACTTTAAATACTCCTCCACTCATCACCAGCTGCCTGCCCGTGTATCCATGTAACCGCTGTAAAACTGCCATGAGCCTATTGTTTGTTATTTTAGGCCTTTGATAGCCTGTCTGCGGTCCCTCCTTCCACTAGGCCTCCACTGACCAGACCACTGCTGCCCGTGTACCCCTGGAACCAATTTTAAAGTGCCTACAGCCAGCCCATTTTATTGTGTTAGGCCTTCGAAGCCTGTCTGCGGTCCCTCCTTCCACTAGGCCTCCACTGACCAGACCACTGCTGCCCGTGTACCCCTGGAACCAATTTTAAAGTGCCTACAGCCAGCCCATTTTATTGTGTTAGGCCTTCGAAGCCTGTCTGCGGTCCCTCCTTCCACTAGGCCTCCACTGACCAGACCACTGCTGCCCGTGTACCCCTGGAACCAATTTTAACGTGCCTACAGCCAGCCCATTTTATTGTGTTAGGCCTTTGAAGCCTGTCTGCGGTCCCTCCTTCCAATAGGCCTACACTGACAAAGGTACACCTGACAACAGACACATGGACCTGTAGGCATGGCCACGGAAGGTTACGTGTCCTTTGTGGCTCAATGGGTTAATGTATTGGATGCATGGTCCACACAGGGGACAGCCTGCTAAGTCTGTATGCAGTCCCTAATTCAAGTTGTCCTCAACTGAATAAAGCTGAGCTTCTACCTTCTGGCTCTCATTAAGTGTTTTTTAAAAAACAAAATGGTGGTTCCGGCCTACTAACGGTGTCTGCCCCTGCCTGGTGTTGCCCTCAACTGAATAAAGCTGAGCTTCAACCTTCTGGCTCTCATTAAGTGTTTTTTAAAAAACAAAATGGTGGTTAGGGCCTACTAACGGCTTCTGCCCCTCCCTGGTGTTGCCCTCAACTGAATAAAGCTGAGCTTCTACCTTCCGGCTCTGATTAACTGCTGTTTTTAAACAAAATGGTGGTTCCGGCCTACTAACGGTGTCTGCCCCTGCCTGGTGTTGCCCTCAACTGAATAAAGCTGAGCTTCAACCTTCTGGCTCTCATTAAGTGTTTTTTAAAAAACAAAATGGTGGTTAGGGCCTACTAACGGCTTCTGTCCCTCCCTGGTGTTGCCCTCAACTGAATAAAGCTGAGCTTCTACCTTCCGGCTCTGATTAACTGCTGTTTTTAAACACATTGCTGGTTCCGGCCTACTAACGGTGTCTGCCCCTGCCTGGTGTTGCCCTCAACTGAATAAAGCTGAGCTTCAACCTTCTGGCTCTCATTAAGTGTTTTTTAAAAAACAAAATGGTGGTTAGGGCCTACTAACGGCTTCTGCCCCTCCCTGGTGTTGCCCTCAACTGAATAAAGCTGAGCTTCTACCTTCCGGCTCTGATTAACTGCTGTTTTTAAACAAAATAGTGGTTCCGGCCTACTAACGGTGTCTGCCCCTGCCTGGTGTTGCCCTCAACTGAATAAAGCTGAGCTTCAACCTTCTGGCTCTCATTAAGTGTTTTTTAAAAAACAAAATGGTGGTTAGGGCCTACTAACGGCTTCTGTCCCTCCCTGGTGTTGCCCTCAACTGAATAAAGCTGAGCTTCTACCTTCCGGCTCTGATTAACTGCTGTTTTTAAACACATTGCTGGTTCCGGCCTACTAACGGTGTCTGCCCCTGCCTGGTGTTGCCCTCAACTGAATAAAGCTGAGCTTCAACCTTCTGGCTCTCATTAAGTGTTTTTTAAAAAACAAAATGGTGTTTAGGGCCTACTAACGGTGTCTGCCCCTCCCTGGTGTTGCCCTCAACTGAATAAAGCTGAGCTTCATCCTTCTGGCTCTCATTAAGTGTTTTTTAAAAAACAAAATGGTGGTTAGGGCCTACTAACGGTGTCTGCCCCTCCCTGGTGTTGTCCTCAACTGAACAAAGCTGAGCTTCCACATTCTGGCTTTCGGTCTATACTATCAGATATTAAACTGCATTTGGCCTACTAGTGTGGTTAGGCCCTTGAAACAGTGTCTGCTGCTCTTGGGTTTGCTACTCCACTGAACAAAGCAATGCCGCCTGTTTAGTCCTGTTACCAATTTTGATCTGCATTTAGCCTACTTTATTCTTTGGCCCTATATCTGTTTCCTCATCATCCTGCCCATTGCCCAGCCACTGCTAGATGAGTCTGCTGGTACATTGACCTAGACCACTACATTCCCCTTGTACTCTACACAGCCAGAATCTGACCCTGCTGAAAGTAAGGTTCCCCTTCCCGCATATTATACCACCTTACACAGGGACAAAGAGGAAGGTGCAGATGAAAGTGCAGGTTCCTTCATCAGGTGGGGGGGCATACTCGTTGGCGACGTCACTGGCACAGGGCCACTCAGAGTACGCAAAAGTGTCGCTGCTGGTGGGAGGCGCCCCCGCCATGCAAACACACCGCCGTACTTTGAGGGGCCCTGTGCCAGTGCCAATGCGAACGAGTGGGCCCCCCCTGCTTGCTCAGGATCACAGCACTTGCAACGTTGAAATACTTACCTCTCCCTGCTCCACCGCCATGACGTAGTCCATGTTTCCTGGGCCCACTAAAACCTTGAACCAGCCCTACCCCCACAACTTTTGCCAAATGACCCCCAATTTCCAGTGCCCAACTATTATTATAAAGTTAATTAAGATTGACAAGCTTCAGAAAACAAGAATGGATGTTTTTGGCAGTAAAATGTGCACTGTAGGTGTTTTCCTGGCCTCCACTCACTGCCGGCTATGCTTCCCCATTGACTTGCATTGGGTTTCGTGTTTCGGTCGATCCCCGACTTTTAGCGATAATCGGCCGACTTCACTCGACTCGACTCTGGACTAAATCGGGTTTCACAAAACCAGACTCGATCTTAAAAAAATGAAAGTCGCTCAACCCTACTTGTTGCAATTTATAGTTTGGATTCCTCTATTTAGAAAAGGATTTAATACAAAAATGTGTAGGTGCTGCCCTAGTCTTAAAGTGGTTATCCGGGTCTTTCGTATTTTTTCCTTATGGGGCTAATAATATACAGACAGATAGTTGCTAACTTCCTGCCTGTTTTGCCATGTACCAATCTCTGCTGGCTCAGAGTAAACACAGACAGCTCCTGCTGGCTATTCTGCATCTTCCAGTGACATCACTCCGGCACAGCAGCTTCTTCTCTTCTGCTCTGCTCTGTTGACTATGTGTGACTGCCAATGTAATGCAGATTGACTAACAACTCCCAGCTGCCTAAGTGCTGTGAGCCGACTGTCAATCAGCTTGACATCAACAGTGACGCCCCATTGACACAGCAGCCAGAAAGAGGAAGAGCTGCTCTGTTGATGTGAAGTCAAGTAAAGCAGCAGAATCACTAGCAGGAGTGATCCGTGACTGCTTTCAACTGGCAGAGATCAGCGCCAGCCAGAACAGGCAAGTAGTCAGAAAAAAATAGAGAAGTCCTGAATAACTTCTATAAGAGTGCAGCAGTTATAATTAAAGTGGTGTTAACCGGTTACTCGGATGCAACATGCATATAATTTGGAGGTGAAAGTAACCAATTAAAGCTATTTATTACTCTGACACAGAAAGGAAAAGGTTAATTATGGAAACAGTTGCTCAAATACAGGGTAACAGGTCACACAATATTAGCAGTAATAGCAACAACAACAATATAACAGTTTCAATATCCTCTCCTCTGCTCTATCTAACTATTCCTTAGCATCAACTGGAACTCTAATGTCCTTCTGCATTAACTTTCACCAGCGACATTCACAACAGTAGATGTGTTACTGCAATATGTCCTTCAAGCTTTTTTTTTGAACGTTATACTGGCATTACAGAGGTCACTGGCCAGCCCTGGTCCCATCTGCTGCACAATGACAGCCTGTACTCTGCACCATACGTCTACATTGGAATGAACGGTTCGGTTTACTTGCGTCTCCTGGTCACCATGGCAGACATCCAGTCCCATATAATGATCCATGTGCGGCCTTTGGTGCTTAACCTGCGGCGTTATATTGGGTCCCAGCAGAAGTAAACTGGACTTCTGGGTTACGGGTCTTGACTGGCGTAGTCTGGACTTGAATGCTCAATCCATGATGTCCCACATGTCTCAGTTTCCAACGCCAATTTGGTCGCTCAGCCCCTGTGTTCCACCACTCACACGTAGTCCTTGTTTCTCTTTTTGGTGCCACCTGACTTCCTGCTTTGTCACTCGGGTTTTTTATACAGGTGCTTCTCACAAAATTAGAATATCATCGAAAAGTTAATTTATTTCAGTTCTTCAATACAAAAAGTGAAACTCATATATTAGGTAGAGTCTTTACAGAGTGATTTATTTCAAGTGTTTATTTCTGTTAATGTTGATGATTATTGCTTACAGCCAATGAAAAACATAAAGTGTTCTAATTTACTGAGATGGCTTTTGAACACCAGCTTGAAAAATTATTTTAAAATCCAAAATGTTGGCCTACTAAAATGTACAGTGGGGAAAAAGAGTATTTAGTCAGCCACCAATTGTGCAAGTTCTCCCACTTAAAAAGATGAGAGAGGCCTGTAATTGACATCATAGGTAGACCACAACTATAAGAGTCAAAATGAGAAAACAAATCCAGAAAATCACCTTGTCTGATTTGGCAAGATTAATTTTTCATATTACTGTGGAAAATAAGTACCGTATTTTTCGGATCATAAGAGGCACTTTTTTTCCCACAAAAGTTTGGGGGAAAATGGTGGTGCGTCTTATGTTCGGGATGCACTTACCAGGAGACACATCCCAAGCTGATGTGCGGCAGTTTGGCAGATGGTCGGAGGTGCGGGGGCTCCGCTGGCATTTGTGGAATCCCAGAGCCCCCGCATATCCCTCCCGAGGTGCGGGGGTTCCGGCCTTTCACAAAATGATCTCATTCTGCGCATGCACCACTCTGGCAGCCATTTTCATGAAGATCAACTCATAATTACAGCAATGGAAGTGCAGGGGCTCCGGCCTTTCACAAAAGGCCAGCGGAGCCTCCACACCATCTATCATCTGCAAAAGTGTCGCGCACCAGCCCAGGATGGATATGCGGGGGCTCTGGGATTTCCACAAATGCCAGCCGAGCCCCCACACCACCGATATCATCTGCCAAAATGGCGTGCATCAGCATGGGATGGATGTGTGGGGCTTTCACAAAATAGCAGAGCTCCCGCACCACTGAGCCTGCTGCACCAGCCTGGGATGAGCCAGACCACCAAACACCTCCTAAGACCCCGCTCCATCAGTGCTCCAATTACACCCAACTCCCCAGGTAAGCTGAATAATTCAGACTGTAAGACGGACCCTCATTTGATGCATTAATTTTTCTCCCTATTTTACTTCTGAAAATTTGGGGTGCCCCTTATGGTCCGGAGCATCTTATAGTCCAAAAAATACAATATTTGGTCATTAACAAAAGTTAATCTCAATATTTTGTTATAGATCCTTTGCTGGCAATGACAGAGCTCAAATTTTTCTGTTAGTCTTCACAAGGTTGGCACACACTGTTGGTGGTATGTTGGGCCATTCCTCCATGCAGATCTCCTCAAGAGCAGTGATGTTTTGGGCTTTGAGTGATGTCAGCTTACGCAGGCCCAGCTGTTCCCTTGCTGTCCATTGGATAAAAACTGGTCCCCCTTCTCTCAAGACATTAATTCCCAGTGTTACGATGGGTCCTCCACATTGGGGCATTTCACTAATATGATCCCCTTCTTTCCCAGATCTTTTTCTCAAACTCATATGGTCATCTACACATTTATTTTGCCATGGGTAAAGGTAGCTGCCTAGCAGCTACCAGTCATATGGTTGGTTCTTCACTGGAGCGTGCAACATCCAGGAAGTGGGACTTGGTGTTCATTCTTCATTAAGCAGTGGATTATTTGTCATTAAATTCATCACAGGTAGTGGGTCTTTCCGAAATAATGTCTTCGGAGTCTTCTTACCCCCTTCTGGGGGTATTGAGCCCCACAGTGTGTTCCATGTTGTGGGGCATGTTAGTTTATCAGCCACCATCTCTGTCAGCTTTCCTGTGTAGGATAGCCCCGGGAAATGTTTCCTTGTCCACCACACATCCAGCATTTTACACTATGTTCCTCTGGGGTACAATGTGATTAGTGCTGTTGTCCACAGGGAGGGAGATATTTCTGCTCTGACTTGTCCTCATACCAGGCACAGTGCTAGGCATTGTTGTTGTAATGGGGATTCCTCTGATGCTGCATAATTTCCTTATAATGTCACACATTTCCTGCTGTAATTCTTTGATCCAATTCCAGCTCGTCGTTTGGCGACTCAGAGACAGTTACTTCATGGCTTCATACCATACCATTCACAACTGTGGCCTCTCATTCTCAAACCCTGGCTTCCATCCTGACCTGTCATAAACTCATATTGGGGTTATAGCATTCATTCAGGGTCTGTCTCAGGGAGGGGCCTGTTATGATCCTGGTGGTTAGAACACATGAACTGACCTGATAAGTAACCCAAAAATAAGGACAAGCTCTGGGAATGTGGGAACTTTACTGACCGCAATCCTGATCCTATCAACACACACTATAGGCAGCCGTGGAGCGTTCCTAACTCGGCCTAGACGCCTCGTTCACAGCCTGAGAAACTAGCTACCCATAGAGAGAAATTAAGCCTCACTTGCCTCAGAGAAATTTCCCCCAAAGTGTAGGCAGCCCCCCACAAATAATAACGGTGAGTTAAGGGGAAAACACAAACATAGAAATGAAAATAGGTTTTAGCAAATGAGGCCCGCTAACAACTAAATAGTCAGAAGATAGCAAGGAATCTGTGCGGTCAGTATAAAATACTACAAAAGTTATCCACGCAGAGAATACAAAAAGACCCCCACACCGACTCACGATGTGAGGGGCGCAACTCCGCACCCCAGAGCTTCCAGCTAGCAATCAAATAGCATATAAGCAAGCTGGACAGAGCTCATAACATACTGAGAAACATTTTCAAATAGCAATGAGCAAAAATGGACTATCATGAACTTAGCTTCTCCACGAGGAGACAGGTCACAAGGGAAGTCCCAGAGAAATCTGAACCAGTACTGAATTCAACGACAGCAGGCAACAAGTAAAGGTCCAGATGGAGTTAAATAGGCAGCAAGCCTAGCAGGAAACGAGGCAGCTGGAGTCCAGCTACAGACCAGCCGTAACACTAAAAGCCACCAGAGGGAGCCCATGAACAGAACTCACAAAGTACCACTCATGACCACAGGAGGGAGCCCGAGAATGGAATTCACAACAGGGGCCCCTCAAACACCTTGTCCAGCGGTCCCAACCCTCGATACTCTTCATGAGTCTTCATAGTGATATAAGCGATTACTTCCTGCAGGGCATTCACATACTAGACCACTGTCACGTCTTCTCTCTGAACCAGATGGTACAGCCACATGCAAAAGTTACCCAAGTCTGTGGTGTCACCATTCATGTCCTCTAGAATTCTGATGACTTGGTCTACTATATCCCTTGGCTGTCGGAACATAACCATCTGTCGGGCCTCGTGCCTAGGGTTAGCAAGGCCATCTCCGCCTGTAAGGCATGTGTCCAGGGGTGCATGCATAACATACTTCAGAGCTCCATCCAGTCCCATAGTAAGAAATTGTGCACTGTAAATTTTGGGAGAATGCTGAGCATAGCCCCAGCGAATGCTGCCCCTGGCGGACTTGTTTACAGTCTGATCCGCTATTTCTGTGCTGGAATGTTGCATCTTGCCAACTATGCCAAATGTTAGCAGATTGCTGGGATGCAACACGCAGATAATGTGGAGGCGGAAGTAATCAACTAAAACTATTTATTACTCTTATACAGAAAGGAAATTGTTAATTATAAAAACAGTCAGTTGCTCAAATACAGGGTAACAGGTAACAGTTTCAATATCTTCTCCTCTGCTCTATCTAACTGTCTCTTAGTATGAATGGCGCTTTAATGTCCTTCTGCTTTAATTTTCACAGGCGACACTCACAATGGTAGACTTATCACTGCATTGTCTCCTTCAAGCATTTTTTTAAATGTTATACTGGCACTAACGGGGGTCACCTGTATTTCCCGCTACGCGGCACATTTTTAGTGGCAAGCTATTTATACGTACTCTTCACACTAGCCAGTCTTCGGTCCCTTCAGCTGCACAGTCACAGTCCGCACCCTGTACGGTACATCTATGCTGGAAGTAATGACCCAGTTCACTTGCATCTCCTTGTCAGCAATTAAGGAGAGAGAGCGCACATAGGGCGATCAAAGTGATAATTTGGATGACAATACACGGTAGGTGCACTCACCTTTAGAGGTTGTGAAAAGTCACAACCCCTTGCAGAATATGAGAAGAAACAGTGGTCGCTGCAGACTCCCGTGGATAACAATGTCACAAAGAAGGAAGGAAAAGACCGGGTTTCTCAATGTATCTGCACTGACCACACACGATGCATTTCGTGGCAATCTGCCACTTCCTCAGGGCCAAAAAAAAAATCTTTGGCCCTGAGGAAGTGGCAGATTGCCACGAAACGCGTTGGCACTATAAAGCTTTTAAGAACATTTCCATCGTGTGTGGTCAGCGCGGATAAATTGAGAAACCCGGTCTTCTCCTTCCTTCCTTGTGTCCGTGTCACCAAGGCAGACATACAGTCCCATATGATGTTCCATGTTTGGCCTTCGGGGCTTGACCTGCAGAGTCCAGATCCCAGGTCTTGGCTTTGGTAGACTGGACTTTGGGTCTTGACCAGCGGAGTCTGGGTTTTCCTCAAATTCATCCCCCATTCTTCCTTCATCTTCCTGTTCCAGCTTACTCAGCTTGTTGATTAGATGGCAACATTTGATCACAAGTGCTTTGAAGCTTTTATGAACCACATTTTTGACTTCCCTCCCTGTTACAGGGGCACGCAGGCTAAGAAACCTGAGAGGCCCCGAAGGTCTTTCTGGCCTAAAAAAGGAAAACAGTACTTTAAATGATACTACCGTACATATCTCCACAAAACCCCAAAATTAATGTAATAAATGTGCATAAATATAAGTATGCCGTAAAATGAAAAGCCAGGGATCTGGAATTAATACCAGTATCCTGCATATACTTTTACTTTTTTTCCAACAAGATTCTTTGTGTTTCCTTAACACAGAAGCAACTGAGCCCAGGGCGAGAGTAGCACTTGGATTGTAAGCGCTGCTGACTGTTGTGAATGTCCTTGCACCTGTATACATTTCATTCTGATTGAAGCGGTGTCAGTAACAAGCTGTGCTTGATCTCAGCTCCATGATCATTTCGTGTGGTAGGATCATTAGCGAGGTGTCCTTTGTTCTCCGCTTCATAAGTGAAGCACTTCAGCCTTTAAGTCTTTAAAAATGCACCAAGCTTTACATAATTTGATGCTCCAAATGTGAAGGTAAAAGAATTTGTCTTTATAGTTTTGAAATTAGAGAACTGTAATAGGGATGATAGGAAATGGTAGAAGAAAAAACACGGTTCTTCTGCCAGCTATGTGGTGCTTTATATACAGCTGCTTTTTAACACACGCTGGGTCTAATCAGAAAATCTAAGATTTCCGAGTTGTTTTCCGATTGGACACAGCAGTCATCGGGAACCAAAAAGCAAGATAACCACTGAACTCCGAGCCATCTTCTGCTCTTTCTTTTTATTAAAACCCTTTTTCCTTCTGTCACAGTCTGTGCTTGACTGTAGACGCACTGTTGAGCATAATTAGGCTTATTTTTAGCAACATAGCCTGTGATTGAAAAGTCCACACTAAGGATGCAGATGAAAAAAAAACAGTGTAATGTGGAACAATACCTTTATGTTCATACATCCTTTTATCTAATATGTCCATTATATAGGTTAATGGCAACATTCATTATGCGAGGACACTTGCAAATAAGGAAATTACTGGCATTTGTTTGCATTCTGAATAGTAGTTCTAAAGCAAATACCTCCCGAAAATACACCCATCCACCTCCCGAAACACTCACCAGCAGTATTCTATGGATGCGTGATCTTGAAACAAAATCATATAGCCATTGGCCACCATGTGTTGGCATAGTTTTGGCTATGCCGCCCCATGCTGTTTTGCCCTAATATCAATGCTTACTCATGAGTTGCTGAAGAAGCAAGAAACACAGATGGCGATCTGTTTATTGCACTGGCAAGTTAGCCATTTGGGCTCCGGCCAAAGGTTCCTTAATGTGTTGGAGTATCACAATAAAAGCATTTTATTATGAAACCTCTTTATTTTAAGCCCGATAATTTGTGTCACAGACCTTGTAAACTGCATAATTCACTACCATGATGTGACAGATACAGTGTAGGTGTCTTGCTTACCCTTCAGTGTATGAACTTTGGCATAGTGATGAGGGCCATCTAAAGGGGTTTTCTTATGACAACACCCTATCCAGGCATGGGGACAAGAAAGTGGCACCTACTTTAACACCCTCTATGAGCCATTCTTAAAAGCTGTCTTAGATCTCTGCTATGAAACTACTTAGATGCCTCTTTCAATCAGAAAATCTAAGATTTCCAAGTTTTTTTCCAATTGAAAAAAAACGCATTCCTTATGTCACATCCTGTGCTTGACTGTAGATCCACCTTTGAGGATCGCAATAGCAGCATCATAAGAAGGATCTGTTGGATTACCCATCACCCTAATTCATCCCCCAATCATGGGATGCCAAGGATTTACCACAGCTACTGGGGGCCCACTGATTGTTCATTAATTAGGACATCATTAATTTCACAATATACTGCAAAGTTAGATGAGTTATCCAGGATGTTAGTTTTTATTCCACTATGGGGCTAAGAACGTATAGGCAGGTGGTTGCTAACTATCTGCCTGTCCTGCCCTACATTGAACTTTTCCACCTCACAGCGGTCACAGACCACTCCTGCCAGAAGTTCCCTGGCTTCTTGTGACATCAGGTTGACAGAGCAGCTCCTCCTCTTTCGCTCTGCTCTGCCAATGGTGCATCATTCTGATTGACAGCTGGCTTCCCAGTGCCTAACTTCAGGGAGCCGACTCTCAACCAGCATGACATCGACAGTGATGCCCTGTCAACAGAGTGGAAGAGGAAGACCTGCTCTGTAACTCTTTTTTGACAACTACTTCATGTAATCGAAGGAAGCTGGACTATCGCAGCCTGAGTCGGGCAGGACAGCCAACTACATGCTGATGAGTTCTTTCTGCATGGTTTAAAGAAAAAAGTTAAGTGGCTACAGGTTTAGGTCCCCTAAAAGGACTAGAAATATGTAAAAGCTAGTTTAAAAATGTTATGTATTAAATAAATAAGTTTAACCCCTTAGTGACAGAGCCAATTTGGTACTTAATGACCGAGCCAATTTTTACAATTCTGACCACTGTCACTTTATGAGGTTATAACTCTGGAACACTTTATCGGATCCCGCTGATTCTGAGATACTGTACTTCAAGTTAGTGGTAACATTTCTTCGATATTACTTGCGATTATTTATGAAAAAAACGGAAATATGGCGAAAATTTTTAAAATTTTGCAATTTTCAAACTTTGTATTTTTATGCCCTTAAATCAGAGAGATATGTCACGAAAAATAGTTAATAAATAACATTTCCCACATGTCTACTTTACATCAGCACAATTTTGGAAACAAAATTTTTTTTTGTTAGGGAGTTATAAGGGTTAAAAGTTGACCAGCAATTTCTCATTTTTACAACACCATGTTTTTTTTAGGGACCACATCACCTTTGAAGTCATTTTGAGGGGTCTATATGATAGAAAATAACCAAGTGTGACACCATTCTTAAAACTGCACCCCTCAAGCTGCTCAAAACCACATTCAAGAAGTTTATTAACCCTTTATGTACTTCACAGGAACTGAAACAATGTGGAAGAAAAAAATGAACATTTAACTTTTTTTTGCAAACATTTTACTTCAGAACCATTTTTTTTAATTTTCACAAGTGTAAAAACAGAAATTTAACCACAAATTTTGTTGTGCAATTTCTCCTGAGAACGCCGATACCCCATATGTGGGGGTAAAACACTGTTTGGGCGCACCGCAGAGCTTGGAAGAGAAGAAGTGTCGTTTTACTTTTTCAATGTAGAATTGGCTGGAATTGAGATCGGACGCCATGTCACGTTTGGAGAGCCCCTGATGTGCCTAAACAGTGGAAACCCCCCACAAATGACACCATTTTGGAAATTAGACCCCTTAAGGAACTTATCTAGATGTGTGGTGAGCACTTTAAACCCCCAGGTGCTTCACAGAAGTTTATAACGTAGAGCCGTGAAAATAAACAAATCACATTTTTTCTACAAAAATGATCTTTTTGCCTCCAAATTTTTATTTTACCAAGGGTAACAGGAGAAAATGGACCCCAGAAGTTGTTGTACAATTTGTCCTGAGTACGCCGACACCCCATATGTGGAGGTAAACCACTGTTTGGGCGCATGGCTGAGCTCGGAAACAAAGGAGCGCCATTTGACTTTTCAATGCAAAATTGACTGGAATTGAGATCGGACGCCATGTCGCGTTTGGAGAGCCCCTGATGTGCATAAACAGTAGAAACCCCCCAAAAGTTACCCCATTTTGGAAACTAGACCCCCCATGGAACTTATCTAGATGTGTAGTGAGAACTTTGAATGCCCAAGTGCATCACAGAAGTTTATAATGCAGAGTCGTGAAAATAAAAAATACTTTTTTTTAACAAAAAAGATTTTTTAGCCCCCAAGTTTTTATTTTCACAAGGGTAACAAGAGAAATTGGACCCCAAAAGTTGTTGTCCAATTTGTACTGAGTATGCTGGTACCCCATATGTGGGGGTAAACCACTGTTTGGGTGCATGGCTGAGCTCGGAAGGGAAGGAGCGCCGTTTTGGAATGCAGACTTTGATAGAATTGTCTGCTGGCATTATGTTGCGTTTGCAGACCCCTAATGTACCTAAACAGTAGAAACTCCCAACAAGTGACCCCATTTTGGAAAATAGACCCCCCAAGGAACTTATCTAGATATGTGGTGAGAACTTTGAATTCCCAAGTGCTTCACAGAAGTTTATAATGCAGAGTAGTGAAAATAAAAAATATATTTTTTTCCCACAAAAAAGATTTTTTAGCCCCCAAATTTTTATTTTCACAAGGGTAACAAGAGAAATTGGACTGCAAAAGTTGTTGTCCAATTTGTCCTGAGTATGCTGGTACCCAATATGTGGGGGTAAACCACTGTTTGGGCACACGGCAGAGCTCGGAAGAGAAGGAGCACCATTTTGGAATTCAGACTTTGATAGAATTGTCTGTGGGTGTTATGTTGCGTTTGTAGAGCCCCTGATGTACCTAAACAGTAGAAACCCCTACAAGTGACCAAATTTTGGAAACTAGACCCCCTAAGGAACTCATCTAGATATGTGGTGAGAACTTTGAATGCTCAAGTGCTTCACAGAAGTTTATAATGCAGAGTAGTGAAAATAAAAAAATATTTTTTTTCCCACAAAAAAGATTTTTTAGCCCCCAAGTTTTTATTTTCACAAGGGTAACGGGAGAAATTGGACCCCAAAAGTTGTTGTCCAATTCATCCCGAGTACGCTGATGCCCCATATGTGGGGGTAAACCACTGTTTGAGCGCACGGCAGAGCTCAGAAGGGAGGGAGCACCATTTGACTTTTTTAGCGCAAAATTGTCTGTCGTGTTTGGAGACCCCCTGATGTACCTAAACAGTGGAAACCCCCCAATTCTAACTCCAACCCTAACTCCAACACACCCCTAACCCTAATCTCAACCCGATCCATAATCCTAATCACAACCCTAATGATAATCACAACCCTAACCCCAAAACAGCCCTAATCTCAACTCTAACCATAACCCTAATCAAAACCCTAAATCCAACACACCCCTAACCCTAATCTCAACCCTAACCTCAAACCTAACCCTAATCCCAATACACCCCTAACCCTAATCCCAACCCTAACCTTAACCCTAATCCCAACCGTAACCATAATACCAACCCTAATCCAAACCCTAACCCTAATCCCAACTCTATCCCTAACTTTAGCCCCAACCCTAACCCTAATTTTAGCCCCAACCCTAGCCCTAACCCTAACTTTAGCCCCAATCCTAACCCTAAATTTAACCCTAACCCTAGCCCTAACTTTAGCCCCAACCCTAACCCTAAGGCTACTTTCACACTTGCGTCGTGTGGCATCCGTCACAATCCGTCGTTTTGAACAAAAAATGGATCCTGCAAATGTGCCCACAGGATGCCTTTTTTGCCCATAGACGTATTACCGATGGATGGCCACACGTCGCGTCCATCGTGCACTGGATCCGTTGTGTTTTGGCGGACCGTCGTCACAAAAAAAGTTCAATGTAACCTTTTTTTTGTACGTCGCGTCCGCCATTTCCGCGCATGCGTGGCCGTAACTCTGCCCCCTCCTCCCCAAGACATAGACTGGGCAGCGGATGCGTTGAAAAACTGCATCCACTGCCCACGTTGTGCACAATTTTCACAACGTGCGTCGGTACGTCGGGCTGACGCATTGCGACCGCCCCGTACCGACGCAAGTGTGAAAGAAGCCTAAGGCTACTTTCACACTAGCGTCGTACTCGGCCCATCGCAGTGTGTCGGGCCGACGTACCGACGCTAGCGTTGTAAGCGCCGCACAATGGGTGCAGAGGATGCTGTTTTTTAGACGCATCCGCTACCCCATTGTGAGGTGCGGGGAGGCGGGGGCGGAGTTCCGGCCGCGCATGCGTGGTCGGAAATGGCGGACACATCGCACAAAAAAAGTTGTAGCGTTTTTTTGTGCCGACGGTCCGCCAAAGCACGACGCATCCGTCGCACGATGGATGCGACGTGTGGCAATCCATCGCAATGTGTCGCTAATGCAAGTCAATGGAGAAAAAAACGCATCCTGCAAGCACTTTTGCAGGATGCGTTTTTTCTCCAACGACGCATTGCGACGGAAGCCAAAAAACGCTAGTGTGAAAGTAGCCTAACCCAGCCCTAACCCTAACCCTAAATTTAGCCCCAACCCTAGCCCTAACCCTAGCCCTAACCCTAACCCTAACCCTATAACCCTAGCCCTAACCCTAGCCCTAACCCTAGCCCTAACCCTAACCCTTACCCTAACCCTATAACCCTAGCCCTAACCCTAACCCTATAACCCTAGCCCTAACCCTAACCCTAATTTTAGCCCCAACTCGTCTCTCCTGCCGGCCGGCAGATGGCAGCAGATGGCGGGCGCACTGCGCATGCGCCCGTCATTTTCTTTGCAGAGGAAGAAGCCGGCTGGCAAGAGGAGACGCAGGAGGACCCGGGGACACCGGGTGAGTATGATACGGTCCCCGAATCCCCCTATTTCTCTGTCCTCTGATGTGCGATCACATCAGAGGACAGAGAATTACAGATCGCTTTTTTTTTTTTTTTGCCGGCGATCGCAAAACAGGGGTCGGTAAAAACCGACCCCGATCATGTTCTTTGGGGTCTCAGCTACCCCCGGCAGCCGAGACCCCAAAGATCTTCCGGGTGCCGGGCGGCGGGCGCACTGCCATGCGCCCGCCGTTTTTTCCCGGAAAAAAGATGGCGGCGCCCATCGGGAGCAACGAGGAGCACCGGGGGAGATAGGTGAGTATTGGGGGGCTATTGGGGGCCATCGGGGACACTATTTCTCTGTCCTCCGATGTGCGATCACATCGGAGGACAGAGAAATTAAATGGCAAATCGCGTTTTTGTTTTTTTTTTGCGACCGCCGGTAAACGGTTAATTACCGGCGAACACAACTCGGGGGTCGGTAAAAACCCCCCGAATCATGTTCTCTGGGGTCTCGGCTACCCTCGGCAACCGAGACCCCAGAGAAAATCCGACTCTGGGGGGCACTATTCACTTTTTCCACAGCGCCGTTAATTAACGGCGCTGTGGTTTAAGTACCCTTAACTGCCGCTGTTAAAAGGCGTATCGGCGGTCGTTAAGGGGTTAAATCCTTCTCTTTTGCCTTTCTGAAGATAAACTAATAAAAAATAAGCATATTTGGCTTTGTCATTTTTGTAAAATTCTAACCTATTAAAACTATAAAGCCAATTCAGTGAGCGCAATAAACAAAAAAAATTGAAAAGCCAGATTTGCACGTTTATAGCCACCGCATTTCCTCCGAACATGCAATACAAAGCAATCAAAACATAATATAAATGAAAATTACAACTCGCCAACCAAAACAGAACTCCATTGTTGAAAAAAGTTGAGCCTCAGAAAATGGAAACACAACTTTTTTTTTTCTAAAGTTCAACAAAAGAAAAAAAAAATTATATGTACACAAACTTGGTTTCTTCGTAATCATATTGACTTGCAGTATCATACTGCCAGGTCATTACCAGTCATTGATCGTTTTAAAAATGAATCTCATAAAACAATGTCAATATTTTTCATCATTTTACCCCACTGGGCATTTTTTCCCCCAGTTCATTATATGGTATGGTGTCATTCAAAATTTTATTTGTCCAGAAAAGAAAAAAAAAACAATCTCTCATCTAGTTACATCGATGGAAAATGTAAAAAAAAAGAAAAAAGTTATAGCTCTTGGAAGAAAAAACAAAAATGGAAAAGCCAAATGAATGCTAATATGAGATGAAGCATGAATGAAGAGAAGAACAACGCTCATGCATCTAGCTCTCATTAAATGCACTGATTAGCCATGATTGGAAAATATCCCTCAATTAACGATAGTCTAAACGTCCTTGGTTCTGCTGCCGCTGGTTTTAGTGCTATTGATTATCATTGTCAACATATAAATATAGGAAGCTGCAAATCAGAGCACATTGCTTTCCATGGGCATTTGTTCTGCACTAAGTGTAGTTAATGGTCATGTTTACAGCCACAAAAGCATTATTTGCAGGCATTAAAATAACAGAATTGATGGGCACAGAGAACACAAGGGAGTGCCAGCTGCTCTTAAGCATTTCATATAAGCTTGATTGATGCTGATTAGAGATTAGCTATAAGCTCCGCTCCGAAATGGCAAAAATGTAGATGAAGACGCACAATCATTATTTTCTTCCTCTGCTAAGAAAGTGTAAAGAATAGTACTGATTGTAATCATCAAATAAGCACCTTCACTATGTGGAATAAGACTGTAGTAAAATAATAATGCAAAAA
Source organism: Ranitomeya variabilis (assembly GCF_051348905.1). Lineage (NCBI taxonomy): Eukaryota > Metazoa > Chordata > Amphibia > Anura > Dendrobatidae > Ranitomeya > Ranitomeya variabilis. The sequence continues at coordinate 56,392,349 of NC_135235.1, read as the reverse complement.
AAAAAGTCAAGTGAACTCGCCTAATAGCAATATAAGAGCCTAGCATCTACTTTGTGCAAGTTCTTGGTTTCATGCCAAGGTCTTCGATGGGCATGCTGACAGATGCCAACGATAATACCACACCTGTGCCAGAGTATTGACTCCAAACAAGAAACTGTTCAAGAAATAAAAAAAGAATAAAAATAATCATGTTAGCGTCTGCAAGAAAACCATTCCGTCCGTGCTCAGGGATTTCTGTGTAAATGCAAATATCCACATAAATGTACAAAATATATACATATTTTCTTTTGCATAGTTACATTTCCAAGTATAGTTTTCAATATTCAAAAATAAATATGTACATTTGTCAAGTGAATAGTCAAGAAACTTTTGTGAAATGCAGTTGGTTATCGATAGGTTGGAAGAATATTCTAGTATGTGTGCCAACGGTAGTGCCTAAATATGGTGTTGACCTTCCATTACAGATCTTAAAATACGGCTAAGGTACTGCTTGCTTCCCAATCCCATAAATACGGCTAGGACTCAGTACATGTGTCTCCCTTCCGAGAGAAAAAGGACGTCTCTGAGAAGATCTCAATTATATGTATAAATATATGTGTGGTCAGTACAAAGGACTTATTTCTTCCAAAGACCTAACAAAGGACCAGCTTTTATAAAGGGCTGGATGATTTCCCCGGTACACATAACATTGTGGGTTATGGATAATTTAGGGACAAAAGATGTAGAATTGGTGGGGGAAAGTTGTACTTGATGGATCTAGGTCTTTTTTCAACCTATGCAACTATTCTATCCATTTTGTAGAGCCAAGATTGAAGAAAGATTTCATGAAGCTGGACTCCATTGATAAAGCAATATGCTGGTTCATAGCTGGCTTTTTGTATTTTAAGGGGAATATATAATCAGAATCCTATTGAAATCTAAATTTATAGATCTTCTATAATTGCTAATATGTTACTATGTATAGTTAGTGAACCTGATAAATAGCTGATGCACCTAATTTGTTTCAGCCTAGTACTAGGGGGTGAACAACATGAGTTGACCCAGGTGTGTAGGTATTGTGGTGAAGGTGTGGAAGTCACATGCAAGCCCTAAAGCCTAAGAAGTCCTAAAGGTCAGTTTGGCCTATAGAAAAGGACAAGTACTCTTTTTAAAACCTATAAGATGTTTGGGGACCCTGTTAGAGATTTTGCTTTAGGGTGCGTATGTTTTTAAATTACTCAACTGAGTAGAGCAGTGCTTCCCAATCTGTAAGGCGCCCCTAGTTGTTCGTGAGAACAAGGCTTCGGTTGTCCCCAATTTCTAGTTTACTACCTAATAGATTATTTTTGTGTTTATTTTAATATTCCATTGAGACAAAGAAAATATAAATGGAGACATATTCTAAGTGTTGTTATGGAAGTCAGCCAATGGGGACATTCTAGATTTTAAGCCCAAGGTAAAAAAAAAATGTGAGTAAGTCATTAGGTAGATGAGTTGATTAGGATTGTGGATACAAAAGCGCCTCATAGGAAACCACTGAGTTTTCATGGGTCATATTGGAATTCTCGTTGCCTAAATTGTGTAGCCCCATCCTTCATTAGTTCAGTTATTCAATCTTATTACATGAAACCTGACTATAACGCATTTACAAACTGTAGTTCTGCTACATGATAGTGATTAGTTTCATTTATTTGTATTTTGCAGAAAGTTTTCTTGAGAGCCAGGACTGAAGAAGACATCTTTGCCCACCTTGGCCTGGAATATGTAGAACCGGAAGACAGGAACGCATAACTACCACTAGCTTTTGTAACAAAAAAATGTATTCTGCTAAAGCTTAGTGTAGGAATCTCTAACATGTTTCATAGTAAGCGTAGACGACCCGGCAGAACCTACAGCTTTTGGCAGGAGCAGTCAGCCATCCAATATGTATGTAATTTGTATGTTCCAATCACCAGAAAAAAAGACATGATGTTGTTAGATTTCAACATGGCTGTTAATATTGATTTCATAGCAGCTGAGCTACTGACCGAGGCTTATGGCAGCAGCTTTAGCTCAAAAAGATGTCCGGATCTGCTGATTTTGGCAGAGTCAGCTAGTTGATTCGTCTTGCCAAAATCAACAGGTTAGGCCAAATATATATGGACATCTCCTGACTGTTTATTGGTGGGAGATGTTGGGGAAGAGAAGGATTAGAGATTTGGATTTCAACATGCCCAATGTTTTGTTCTTAGAGAAGCGGCTGCCCATTCATAAACCATGCATTTACTGGAGCACGGGAGAGACAGTTGTGTGCCTAGACTTAATCTAATTTTTACAAAGCTCTTAAAATTTTAATACACCAGCCTAAAATGAAAATGATTCAATATTTAAAGAAGCACTCCTCCTTCCATCAAAGTTTCATCCTCTTAATATATTGCAGCACTGTGTTCTTACAATTGCTTATTTTGCCTTTCTACCTAGTTAATTATTTTCTTCTCTCTTCTTTATGTAGAAACTGGAAGTTTCTTTCCCTGCAGTTATCATTTCCCTCTTCAACTCCTGACCCAGCTGGGACTTTTGCAGTCTATCTATCTATCTATCTATCTATCTATCTATCTATCTATCTATCTATACACATTGTTCCTTCTTTCTTTATTTTTCTCTCCTTCCCTCCTTCCTTCTTCAGTCTCCCGTTCCTTCCTTTCTCATATGCGGCCACACAGAATATGCTGTTGTGGTACAGGAAGAAGGGAGTAGTAAAGGGGGCAGGTGGCTGTAGCAGAGTGGGAGATCCAACCCTATGATTGAACTTGTTCATTTTACGAAAGTGAAAATATTTGGCACCAATTGTGGTGGCCATATTGACATAGGTGATGGTGATCAGCAAACTTTTTAACATTTCTGTCCATGCATCTGATGGCAAAATCCCAAGTACTATACTGATGGCGGTCCTACCTACACGCCCAAAATAGTTCTGATTTGAGCCTGTGATAAGTTGGCAGTAGTAAAAAGGCCAAGAAACAGAATTAATATGATTTATAGACTCGAAGAGAAAAAATATAATTACTTAGTGGAGAGCTTGTATAGAAACCCCATTCACCCCACTCTAATACCCATATCCACTTGTCACGGGAGACCTAGGCAAGGAACAAGCTTATAACCCGGGCCCCTGCGATTTCCCTCAGACTAGGGAAACCCTGACTGACCCTCTACCTATCGTTTACACTGATGGTGTGCATGTCTAGGCCTCCACCCTCTCCCTGTCTCCTGTTTCAACCCTAGGCTGAAAACACCCCCCTCCACCCAGTGAAGTGATAATACACCAATACCCACAGTTAGCACAGACAAGGATAACGGAAAATATACACCACGCCGCAGTCACTCAGGAATACACTATAAATGCACAGGGCAAAATAAATACAAATATAGGAAGGAGTAAATAAGACAAAGGGAAATACACCACCAGATACGATACTCCAGCTCCTAGCTCACCACTCCAGACCGAGACAACCAAGCACTTAGACAGAAGCTATAATCGGCGACGCCCAATGTTCAGGAGAACTATTTAAAGGTAGTGGGTATGGCCCAGCTTCCAATCAGAGCACCAGGTAAATTAACCCCGGACCAGCTAGATAAAATCTAGCCGGCGCCAATGAGCGCATAGTGGTCAAAAGCGGAATTACCGCTGTCTGTCGAACGACCTGGTCTGAACAGTGTCCGACATGACACCACCATGGTGGAACGAGCTCTGCCTTTCTGCTCTAACACTGCACTGTTACTTGCTTATTTTCTCTTTTAACTTGCCATTTTTCTCTGGGTCCATTTGAGCTTAATTCATCGGGTTTTAGTATTTTTATTGTTAGTATCTGTTTTCCTTGATATTGGTTTTCTTTTAAAATAGAATACATTACTTAATTTTCTGCAGCCCAGGACTGCTGCTGTCCTGAAAGTTCAAAGTGTTTTTTTCCTGACAACTAATGGTACATAAATGCCACTATATTTATCAGCTGCAAATTCCAATCATTTCTGTCATTTTCTTTTTTATATTATTTTGAACACGCAAGATAATCATACAGCAGGTTCGCATTCTTAAATAAAAATATTTCTAGTATTTTATAACACTTTATTATTGTATTGATTGTTTTCTTTGTGTGTATCTTTGTACGAAGCAGATGGTAATAGGTTAGATAGGCTTTTATCACTCACAATCAAACAATGAAGCATATTCTGTTTGCCATGCTTCTCTGTTGTGTTGATGGTTAATGTTTTGTTGGTAACAAATAATAAAGAGAAAAATATATATATGTTCATGGCAAAAGTGTATCGCCCAGAAATTATTGCTATACTCATGTTTATATGTATTGTAACAAAACAAAATTACATAGAAAAAAGGCAAATTGGACATAATTTCACACAAAACCCTAAAAATGGACAGGGCAAAATTGTTGGCACCCTCAACTTAATATTTGGTTGCACACACTTTTGAATAAATAACTGCAATCAGTCTCTTTCTATAAGGATCAATAAGATTCTTACACCTTTCAACTGGACTTTTGTACCACTCTTCTTTTGCAAATTGGTCCAGGTCACTCTTATATCTGGCCACTTCAGAACTCTCCATCGCTTTGTTTCCATCAATTTCTGGGTGCTTCTTGAAGTATGTTTGGGCTCATTGTCCTGCTGGAAGACACATGACCTAGGAAGCAAACCCAACTTTCTGACACTGGGATCTACATTGCAACCCAAAATCCTTTGGTAATCTTCAGATTTCATGATGTCTTGCACACAGTTAATAGTAAATATGGGTAAACTGACTGAACAGCAGTCTAGTCTGAACTGGTGCATAACCAAAAAAGACTTACATAGCAAATAGATCAATGGCTGCACTCAACTGTACTAAAGCAAGGAAATGTGCGATACATGAAATGTGAATAGCATAATGGCTTGTGAAATCTATGAAAAAACACATGAGATGCTTAGCACAAGATTTGGCCAAAAAATGTGAGCCCATCCACCAAACGTCAAGGTAATCTCAGATCGGATGGGTCCCTGACCTGACTGCCTAGTGTGAACACTTACCTCTGGCTAATAACATGGTAAAGCCTGCATTTATAGGAAGGTCAGAACCAACTGTGTTTGGATGTAATTAAAATCACAGCATGGTGAAGGGCAGGACGTTCAAGTCAGAAAAAATAGTACATAGTAAATATAGGTAAACTGACTGAACAGCAATCTAGTCTGAACTGGTGCATAACCAAAAAAGACTTACATAGCAAATAGATCAATGGCTGCACTCAACTGTACTAAAGCAAGGAAATGTGCATAATGGCTTGTGAAATCTATAAAAAAATACATGAGATGCTTAGCACAAGATTTGGCCAAAAAATGTGAGCCCATCCACCAAACGTCAAGGTAATCTCAGATCGGATGGGTCCCTAACCTGTCTACCTTGTGTGAAGGTTCCGACCTTCCTATAAATGCATACTTTACCATGTTATTAGCCAGAGGTAGGTGTCCACACTAGATAGACAGGTCAGGGACCCATCCGATCTGAGATTACCTTGACTTTCCTTTTTTTTCTCAAAACTTACTAATTACCCACCTGTTCTGCCCAGCGTTGATCTCTGCTGGCTCAGAGCAGTCACAGATCGCTTCTTACAGTGATTCCCATGCTTCCAGAGAAGTCATGTTGACAGAATAACTTCTTCTCTTCTGCTCTGCTTTGTAGATGGAGCATCACTGTCGTTATGCTGATTGACAGCTGGCTCCCCACTGCCTAACTGCAGAGAGTCGCCTGTCAATCAGCATAACGGCTGTTATGCCCCATCAGCAGAACAGAGCAGAAAAGAAGGAGCTCCTCTGTTGACAAGAGGTCAAAGGAATCAACAGAGTCACTGACTGAGCCGGCTGAGCAAGCAAGTAGTTAACAGTTACCTGTCAGTACGTTTTTAGCCCCATATGAGAAAACAAAGCAACCTAACAATCTAAGTATGAGAATATTGAGAATATTTCTTGTAATTTAAGTTAACATTGTATTAGTACCCTAATGAGAAAACTTACAATGTACCACACAACCACTGGATTCTTAATACTGCCAAATGCATCCCCATATCTCTCTATATAATACAAAAAGTCAATGCCCTGAGGGTTTCCAATGTATAATAACCCAAACATCCCAATAGTATTATCAGGAACTTTGTCCTTATATATAAATGTTTCAAAGTGTCATTTACTATCCAAATTGTACCATTAGTATTCTACAGAAGGTTAAGTAGTTTTAAGAAAGAGCCCTCCATAACTTCTCCTTAGTAGTAATTGATGATTGTGACATTGTAACCTAAAATACTTGAGCCATTTTAACCAATATAGAGCAAGATTTGTTACTTTTCTCCCGCTATTAAATTCTCGCTGTCATCTGTCTTGATGCTGAAGTTTAATCACAGAGACAGCTCCTTGAGTTCTCTATGGAAGTCTTGTATTACATGTAATGTATTAATCCTCTAATGAGCCTCCATTCACCAAGGACATCTATCTGTATAAAAAGTAAGGTCATTTAGTAAGTGTTAATTTGTCACTTTTAGATTAAAGGTGATTGAGAGCGCCCAGCTCTTACAAACTCATTTTCTTTTAACAATGGAGCTTCTGAAACCATTCAAATGATTATAACACTTTGTACATTGGGAATAAGTGGAATATGTACGACAATTATCCTCGGAAACAATAGAGCTCTCTTTAAGCTATAGTGAAGGTGCTATTATGAGAGGGGATGTGGCGTCTTCAAATGCTTCTATCGTATATTGCAAAAACAAGTTGATTAATCTATGGATTTTATGTATCAAGCGATGCCGTTTTAGACAAAAAGTAGCATTACATGCTATTCGAAAGGAAATGACTTGGTGAAATAACCATAGGATATGTTTTACTCCAATGTCAAAAAAAACATTGTGTCTTGTAATTCCTTGCTTTCAGAAGTGAATATATGTCAATCTGAATGGTAATTATTTTAGTCTTCTTTGCTTTTTATTAATAAATTGAGTTACGGTACATTGATTTATGCGTTTCTCCAGCCCAAGATGAAAATGTAACATTGTCTTTGCATTTTTTCACAATTTCTATCTTTGACTTCTTACTTCACTTTTTGAGAAAAGAAGAATCCTTGTACTACTAGTCATATTGAGTAGGGATGAGCAAACATAAACGGTGAAGTTCAGGCTCCATACCGGACACCTAGTGTCCTTTACTGAACCTTGAGCACAGACTTTTTAATGTACAACCAGTTGACTGTTCAGGTTCGCCAGTCTAATAAACAGCAGAACAGCCAGTGAACAAGCTTTGAGACTGTGGACCCTTCCAGAACCATCACAGCCATGCCAAGCGCTGTGGAGAGAGTGTGAGACCAACAGCAGGCAATAGGGGAGTTTCAGCTGCAGCATGCAAGTGTAAGTCACTTTGCAATACAACACCTTCCTTTTGCAGCCCCATAGCCTTTGACCAATACCTGGTTTAATAATAATAATAATTTTTATTTATATAGCGCCAACATATTCCGCAGCGCTTTACAACTTATAGAGGGGACTTGTACAGACAATAGACATTACAGCATAACAGAAATCACAGTTCAAAACAGATACCAGGAGGAATGAGGGCCCTGCTCGCAAGCTTACAAACTATGAGAAAAAGGGGAGACACGAGAGGTGGATGGTGACAATTGCTTTAGTTATTTGGACCAGCCATAGTGTAAGGCTCGGGTGTTCATGTAAAGCTGCATGAACCAGTTAACAGCCTAAGTATGTAGCAGTACAGACACAGAGAGCTATTAACTGCATAAAGTGTATGAGAACATGATGCAAGGAACCTGATTATGTGTTTTGGTTTTTTTTTTTCTATTTTTAATAGGCCACACAGGGATAGTTAGGTTAATGCGTTGAGGCGGTAGGCCAGTCTGAACAAATGCATTTTTAGGGCACGCTTAAAACTGTGGGGATTGGGGATTAATCGTATTAACCTAGGTAGTGCATTCCAAAGAATCGGCGCAGCACGTGTAAAGTCTTGGAGACGGGAGTGGGAGGTTCTGATTATTGAGGATGCTAACCTGAGGTCATTAGCGGAGCGGAGGGCACGGGTAGGGTGGTAGACTGAGACCAGAGAGGAGATGTAGGGTGGTGCTGAGCCATGGAGTGCTTTGTGGATGAGGGTAGTAGTTTTGTACTGGATTCTGGAGTGGATGGGTAGCAAGTGTAATGACTGGCACAAGGTAGAGGCATCGGTGTAACGGTTGGTGAGGAATATGATCCTGGCAGCAGCATTCAGGACAGATTGGAGCGGGGAGAGTTTGGTAAGAGGGAGGCCGATTAGTAAAGAGTTACAATAGTCCAGACGGGAATGAATAAGAGAAACAGTAAGAGTTTTTGCAGAGTCGAAAGTAAGAAAAGGGCGAATTCTAGAAATGTTTTTGAGATGCAGATAAGAAGAGCGAGCCAGTGATCGGATGTGGGGGGTGAATGAAAGCTCGGAATCAAGGATGACCCCAAGGCAGCGGGCATGTTGCTTTGGAGTAATGGTGGAACCGCACACGGAGAAGGCAATGTCAGGCAAAAGTAGGTTAGTAGAGGGAGAGAACACGAGGAGTTCAGTTTTTGACAGGTTCAGTTTCAGATAGAGGGAGGACATGATGTTAGAGACAGCGGTAAGACAATCACTGGTGTTTTCTAAGAAGGTCGGAGTGAAAGCAGGAGAAGAGGTGTATAATTGGGTGTCATCAGCATAGAGATGGTACTGGAACCCAAATCTACTGATTGTTTGTCCAATAGGGGCAGTATACAAAGAGAAGAGGAGGGGGCCTAGGACTGATCCTTGAGGAACCCCAACAGTAAGGGGAAGGTGAGAAGAGGAGGAACCAGCAAAACATACAGTGAAGGATCGGTCAGAGAGATAGGAGGAGAACCAAGGGAGAACGGTGTCCTTGATGCCAATGGAGCGGAGCATAGTGAGGAGGAGCTGATGATCCACAGTGTCGAATGCTGCGGAAAGATCCAAGAGAATTAGCATGGAGTAGTGACCATTAGATTTAGCTGTTAGTAGGTCATTAGAGACTTTAGTGAGGGCAGTTTCAGTAGAGTGTAAAGAGTGGAAGCCAGATTGAAGAGGGTCGAGAAGAAAGTTATCTGAGAGATAGCGGGTAAGACGGGAGTGGACCAGGCATTCCAGGAGTTTAGAGATGAAGGGAAGATTAGAGACAGGTCTATAATTAGCGGCACAGTTTTGGTCGAGGGAGGGTTTTTTAAGTAATGGATGTATGATTGCATGCTTAAATGAGGAGGGAAAAATACCGGAAGTGAGGGAAAGGTTGAATATTTTTGTTATGTGAGAGGTGACAGCCGGGGAAAGGGACTGGAGGAGATGTGACGGAATGGGGTCACTGGTGCAAGTGGTCGGGCGAGAAGATGCAAGGAGCCTGCTTACTTCTTCTTCAGTAACTGGTTCAAAGTCAGAGAGTGAACTAGATGCAATGGGGGAGGGAGGACAGTGCCTGGTATGAAGAGATTGGGAGATGATTTCCTGTCGAATGTGCTCAATTTTTTCTTTGAAGTAATTGGCCAGATCGTCAGCGCGGAGATCTGTGGTTGGGGCCTGCTCTCTTGGGTTGAGTAGGGACTGGAAAGTGTCGAAGAGACGTTTAGGGTTATTGGACAGTGAGGTGATGAGGGTGTTGAAATAGGTTTGTTTGGAGAGGTGAAGGGCAGAGTTGTATGTTTTTAGCATGAACTTATAATAGATGAAATCTTCGGGTAGATTAGATTTTCTCCACAGACGTTCGGCGCACCTGGAGCACCGCTGCAGGAAACGTGTTTGCAGCGTGTGCCACGGTTGTCGCCATCTGTGTCGAGTTGCTCTATGTATAGGAGGAGCAGCTTCATCCAGGGCACTTTGCAGGGTTTCATTGTAATGGTTCAGAGCAGAATCTGTTGTGAATTTGCTTTTTGCTCCCTCTAGTGGTTACTAGTTTTTTGACTCTGGTTTTTCTGTCATTCCTTTTATCCGCACCTGGGTCGTTAGTTAGGGGTGTTGCTATATAAGCTCCCTGGACCTTCAGTTCAATGCCTGGCAACGTAGTTATCAGAGCTAGTCTGCTGTGCTCTTGTCTACTGATCCTGGTTCCAGTTATATCAGCTAAGTCTGCCTTTTGCTTTTTGCTATTTGTTTTGGTTTTGGTATTTTTGTCCAGCTTGTTCCAAATCTATTTCCTGACCTTTGCTGGAAGCTCTAGGGGGCTGGTGTTCTCCCCCCGGACCGTTAGACGGTTCGGGGGTTCTTGAATTTCCAGTGTGGATTTTGATAGGGTTTTTGTTGACCATATAAGTTACCTTTCTTTATTCTGCTATCAGTAAGCGGGCCTCTCTGTGCTAAACCTGGTTCATTTCTGTGTTTGTCATTTCCTCTTACCTCACCGTCATTATTTGTGGGGGGCTTCTATCCAGCTTTGGGGTCCCCTTCTCTGGAGGCAAGAAAGGTCTTTGTTTTCCTCTACTAGGGGTAGCTAGATTCTCCGGCTGGCGTGTGTCATCTAGAATCAACGTAGGAATGATCCCCGGCTACTTCTAGTGTTGGCGTTAGGAGTAGATATATGGTCAACCCAGTTACCACTGCCCTATGAGCTGGATTTTTGTATTCTGCAGACTTCCACGTTCCTCTGAGACCCTCGCCATTGGGGTCATAACAGTTTGCCAGGCCAGTATTAAATGTTTAATGCATTGCAGAAGAGGGATTATAAGAAAGAAGATTCTGAGTTTTTTTTTTCTCCTTCCCCTTTACCTCAGAGTGGCTATGCTTGCTGCAGACATGAATGTCCAGACCTTGATTACAAGTGTGGACCAGCTGGCTACTCGTGTGCAGGGCATACAAGACTATGTTATCAGAAATCCTAGGTCAGAACCTAAAATACCGATTCCTGAACTGTTTTCCGGAGACAGGTTTAAGTTTAGGAATTTCGTGAATAATTGTAAATTGTTTTTGTCCCTGAGACCCTGTTCATCAGGAGATTCTGCTCAGCAAGTAAAAATTGTTATTTCGTTCTTACGGGGCGACCCTCAGGATTGGGCTTTTTCGCTGGCGCCAGGAGATCCGGCATTGGCTGATCTTGATGCGTTTTTTCTGGCGCTCGGTTTACTTTATGAGGAACCCAATCTTGAGATTCAGGCAGAAAAGGCCTTGCTGTCTATGTCTCAGGGGCAGGACGAGGCTGAAGTGTATTGCCAAAAATTTCGGAAATGGTCCGTGCTGACACATTGGAACGAGTGTGCACTGGCCGCTAATTTTAGAAATGGCCTTTCTGAAGCCATTAAGAATGTTATGGTGGGTTTTCCCATTCCCACAGGTCTGAATGATACTATGGCACTGGCTATTCAAATTGACCGGCGGTTGCGGGAGCGCAAAACCGCAAATTCCCTCATGGTGTTGTCTGAACAGACACCTAATTCGGTGCAATGTGATAGAAAAACCGCAAATTCCCTCATGGTGTTGTCTGAACAGACACCTGATTTAATGCAATGTGATAGAATCCTGACTAGAAATGAGCGGAAAATTCATAGACGCCGGAATGGCTTGTGCTACTACTGTGGTGATTCTACACATGTTATCTCAGCATGCTCTAAACGTATAGCTAAGGTTGTTAGTCCTGTCACCGTTGGTAATTTGCAACCTAAATTTATTCTGTCTGTAACTTTGATTTGCTCACTGTCGTCTTTTCCTGTCATGGCGTTTGTAGATTCAGGTGCTGCCCTGAGTCTCATGGATCTCTCATTTGCTAAGTGCTGTGGATTTACTCTTGAACCATTAGAAAATCCTATTCCTCTTAGGGGTATTGATGCTACACCATTGGCAGCAAATAAACCGCAGTATTGGACTCAGGTTACCATGTGCATGACTCCTGAACACCGCGAGGTGATACGTTTCCTGGTTTTACATAAAATGCATGATTTGGTCGTTTTAGGGCTGCCATGGTTACAGACCCATAATCCAGTCCTGGACTGGAAGGCTATGTCAGTCTCAAGTTGGGGCTGTCGTGGTATTCATGAGGATTCCCTGCCTGTGTCTATTGCTTCTTCTACGCCTTCGGAAGTTCCGGAGTATTTGTCTGATTATCAGGATGTCTTCAGTGAGTCTGAGTCCAGTGCATTGCCTCCTCATAGGGAATGTGACTGTGCAATAGATTTGATTCCAGGCAGTAAATTTCCTAAGGGAAGACTGTTTAATCTGTCGATACCTGAACATACCGCTATGCGTTCATATATCAAGGAGTCTCTGGAGAAAGGACACATCCGTCCGTCTTCTTCCCCTCTTGGTGCGGGATTCTTTTTTGTGGCTAAAAAGGACGGATCTTTGAGGCCTTGTATTGACTATCGGCTTTTAAATAAGATCACTGTCAAATTTCAGTATCCTTTACCGCTGTTGTCTGACTTGTTTGCCCGGATTAAGGGTGCCAAGTGGTTCACCAAGATAGACCTTCGTGGTGCGTACAACCTTGTGCGCATTAAGCAAGGTGATGAATGGAAAACCGCATTCAATACGCCCGAAGGTCATTTTGAGTACTTGGTGATGCCTTTTGGGCTCTCCAATGCGCCTTCAGTTTTTCAGTCCTTTATGCATGACATTTTCCGGAAGTATCTGGATAAATTTTTGATTGTTTATCTGGATGATATTTTGGTTTTTTCTGATAATTGGGATTCGCATGTGGAGCAGGTCAGGTTGGTCTTTAAAATTTTGCGTGAAAATTCTTTGTTTGTCAAGGGCTCAAAGTGTCTCTTTGGTGTACAGAAGGTTCCCTTTTTGGGGTTCATTTTTTCCCCTTCTGCTGTGGAGATGGACCCAGTCAAGGTCCGAGCTATTCTTGATTGGACTCAGCCCTCGTCAGTTAAGAGTCTTCAGAAGTTCTTGGGCTTCGCTAACTTCTACCGTCGTTTTATCGCTAATTTTTCTAGCATTGTGAAACCTTTGACGGATATGACCAAGAAGGGCTCCGATGTAGCTAACTGGGCTCCTGCTGCCGTGGAGGCTTTCCAGGAGTTGAAACGCCGGTTTACTTCGGCGCCTGTTTTGTGCCAGCCTGACGTCTCACTTCCCTTTCAGGTTGAGGTGGATGCTTCGGAGATTGGGGCAGGGGCCGTTTTGTCGCAGAGAGGCCCTGGTTGCTCTGTTATGAAGCCTTGTGCCTTTTTCTCTAGGAAATTTTCGCCTGCCGAGCGAAATTATGATGTGGGCAATCGGGAGTTGTTGGCCATGAAATGGGCATTTGAGGAGTGGCGTCATTGGCTCGAGGGTGCTAAGCATCGTGTGGTGGTCTTGACTGATCACAAAAATCTGATGTATCTCGAGTCTGCTAAACGCCTTAATCCGAGACAGGCCCGCTGGTCATTGTTTTTCTCCCGCTTTGATTTTGTTGTCTCGTATTTACCAGGTTCAAAGAATGTGAAGGCCGATGCTCTTTCTAGGAGCTTTGTGCCTGATGCTCCTGGAGTCGCTGATCCTGTTGGTATTCTTAAAGATGGAGTTATCTTGTCAGCTATTTCTCCGGATCTGCGACGTGTGTTGCAGAGATTTCAGGCTGATAGGCCTGAGTCTTGTCCACCTGACAGACTGTTTGTCCCGGATAAGTGGACCAGCAGAGTCATTTCCGAGGTTCATTCCTCGGTGTTGGCAGGTCACCCGGGAATTTTTGGCACCAGAGATCTGGTGGCCAGGTCCTTTTGGTGGCCTTCCTTGTCAAGGGATGTGCGGTCATTTGTGCAGTCCTGTGGGACTTGTGCTCGAGCTAAGCCTTGCTGTTCTCATGCCAGCGGTTTGCTCTTGCCCTTGCCTGTCCCGAAGAGACCTTGGACACATATCTCCATGGATTTCATTTCTGATCTTCCGCTATCTCAGGGCATGTCCGTTATCTGGGTGATATGTGATCGCTTCTCCAAGATGGTCCATTTGGTTCCTTTGCCTAAGCTGCCTTCCTCTTCCGATCTGGTTCCTGTGTTTTTCCAGAACGTGGTTCGTTTGCACGGCATCCCTGAGAATATTGTGTCAGACAGAGGATCCCAGTTCGTTTCCAGGTTCTGGCGATCCTTTTGTAGTAGGATGGGCATTGATTTGTCGTTTTCGTCTGCTTTCCATCCTCAGACTAATGGACAGACGGAGCGAACCAATCAGACTTTGGAGGCTTATTTGAGGTGTTTTGTCTCTGCTGATCAGGACGATTGGGTGACATTCTTGCCGTTGGCTGAGTTTGCCCTTAATAATCGGGCTAGTTCCGCCACCTTGGTTTCGCCTTTTTTCTGCAACTCTGGTTTCCATCCTCGCTTTTCTTCGGGTCATGTGGAGCCTTCTGACTGTCCTGGGGTGGATTCTGTGGTGGATAGGTTGCAGCAGATCTGGAATCATGTGGTGGACAACTTGAAGTTGTCACAGGAGAGGGCTCAGCGCTTTGCCAACCGCCGCCGCGGTGTGGGTCCCCGACTACGCGTTGGGGATTTGGTGTGGCTTTCTTCCCGCTTTGTTCCTATGAAGGTCTCCTCTCCCAAATTTAAACCTCGTTTTATTGGGCCTTACAAGATATTGGAAATCCTTAATCCTGTATCTTTTCGTCTGGATCTTCCTGTGTCGTTTGCTATTCACAATGTATTTCATAGGTCCTTGTTGCGGCGGTACATTGTGCCTGTAGTTCCTTCTGCTGAGCCTCCTGCTCCGGTGTTGGTTGAGGGCGAGTTGGAGTACGTGGTGGAGAAGATCTTGGATTCTCGCCTCTCCAGGCGGAGGCTTCAGTACCTGGTCAAGTGAAAGGGCTATGGTCAGGAGGATAATTCCTGGGTGGTCGCCTCTGATGTTCATGCGGCCGATTTAGTTCGTGCCTTTCATGCCGCTCATCCTGATCGCCCTGGTGGTCGTGGTGAGGGTTCGGTGACCCCTCACTAAGGGGGGGGTACTGTTGTGAATTTGCTTTTTGCTCCCTCTAGTGGTTACTAGTTTTTTGACTCTGGTTTTTCTGTCATTCCTTTTATCCGCACCTGGGTCGTTAGTTAGGGGTGTTGCTATATAAGCTCCCTGGACCTTCAGTTCAATGCCTGGCAACGTAGTTATCAGAGCTAGTCTGCTGTGCTCTTTTCTACTGATCCTGGTTCCAGTTATATCAGCTAAGTCTGCCTTTTGCTTTTTGCTATTTGTTTTGGTTTTGGTATTTTTGTCCAGCTTGTTCCAAATCTATTTCCTGACCTTTGCTGGAAGCTCTAGGGGGCTGGTGTTCTCCCCCCGGACCGTTAGACGGTTCGGGGGTTCTTGAATTTCCAGTGTGGATTTTGATAGGGTTTTTGTTGACCATATAAGTTACCTTTCTTTATTCTGCTATCAGTAAGCGGGCCTCTCTGTGCTAAACCTGGTTCATTTCTGTGTTTGTCATTTCCTCTTACCTCACCGTCATTATTTGTGGGGGGCTTCTATCCAGCTTTGGGGTCCCCTTCTCTGGAGGCAAGAAAGGTCTTTGTTTTCCTCTACTAGGGGTAGCTAGATTCTCCGGCTGGCGCGTGTCATCTAGAATCAACGTAGGAATGATCCCCGGCTACTTCTAGTGTTGGCGTTAGGAGTAGATATATGGTCAACCCAGTTACCACTGCCCTATGAGCTGGATTTTTGTATTCTGCAGACTTCCACGTTCCTCTGAGACCCTCGCCATTGGGGTCATAACAAGAATCAGGACATGAGATGGAGGAGATTGGGGCCAATGAAGACTGCAAGTTCTTCATAAGTTTCTGGGTGTTAATGGCCTGTATGTTTCTATAAGTGTGGAAAGTGGGGGTGACCTGAGCGGGATGGCAGTTCTTGATAGAGAATGAAAGAAGGTTGTGGTCAGAGAGCGGGAGAGGGGTGTTTGTGAAATCATCCACTGAGCAAAGGTTTAAAAACAATAGTATCACTGTGCCTGATTGGCCAGCAAACTCACCTGACCTTAACATCATAGACAATCTATGGAGTATTGTCAAGAGGAAGATGAGAGACACCAGACCCAACAATGCAGACGAGCTGAAGGCTGCTATCAAAGCAACCTGGGCTTCCAAAACACCTCAGCAGTGCCACAGGCTGATCGCCTCCATGCCACGCCGCATTGATGCAGTAATTGATGCAAAAGGAGCCTCAACCAAGTATTGAGTGCATTTACTGAACATACGCTTCACAGGGGTATTAGTGGAAATAAAAGAAGAGACAAGGGGTGCAGAATCTAAGTGCAGGTGTATGATAACCTCATTTGATTGAGGCACGCCCCTGTCAGTTAGCAACCACTAGTCTATAAAGACAAACCTTTTTTTCCAAAAAAGAATATTTTTTTTTAATTCATAATATACCTGATGAAGGCCGATGCAGGCTGAAACATGTTGTTTTATCTCAGTAAAGTGTCTAAATAAAAATTTTTACGAATTATCCTTGTCCTCCTGAAGCGCCGAAAAGGGAAATCTTTTTTTTATTTTTTTTTCAATACTACATTCATGAACATACATTTCAGTAGGACAACATTTTGGATTTTAAAATCATTTTTCAAGCTGAGGTTATAAAGTTTTCTAATTTACTGAGATAATGACTTTTGGGTTTTCATTGGCTGTAAGCCTTAATCATCAACATTAACATAAATAAACACTTGAAATAGATCACTCTGTAATGACTCTATATAATATGAGTTTCACTTTTTGTATTGAAGAACTGAAATAAATTAACTTTTTGATGACATTCTAATTTTGTGAGGAGCACCTGTACATGTGTGTGTGTGTATACAGTATATATATATATATATATATATATATATATATATATATATATATATATATATATATATATATACATGTGTATACCTATACAGTATATATATCTTATACAGTGTATGCCTGTATGTGGGTTTTTATACTTTATATACATATATGGTATATCCGTTGTGAGGCAGTGACTCATGTCACAGGTAGGGGCGCAGTGTGTTCTCTCCAGGTTATGCATGCAGATGGATGAAGTCCATAGGTGTGCATGGGAGTCACGTATTTCCGGTCCGGGTTTTCCATGTGGCTGAAGGCCAGAGGTTTGTGTGTGTTAAAAACCCTGCAGTAAGAGGTATGGGTGTGTCAGGTGTGTGAGGTGCATGTCAGTGTCAGTCTGGTGTGTGCTGGTGTGCGCTGGTGTGCAGAGCGCTGCCTGACTGCATTGAGGCACAGGCCAGCAGACCCAGCACCCAGGGCAGCTGAATAGCCTGGCACCCGCATTGTATACAGCGATGCAAGTCGTCCATGGTACTGGTCTTGGATGTGGACAGCCCTGTGCCTGGAGGTGGATGTCCAGTGCCCGAAGGAGTTGGATGTGGACAGTACTGAGCTCAGAGGTGGATGTCCAGTGCCCCAAGGAGTCAGATGTGGTCAGTCTTGTGCCTGGAGGTGGATGTCCTGTGCCTGAAAGAGAACTAGCATGTGTAACAATTGCAAAAAGGTGGATATTTTTCCCGGCTGCTATCCGGAGGATATCCTGGGCTGTGTACGGCTGTGTGAGTAAAAAGACTGTAAGAGACCGTGATAGTGATGCAGGACACCCACAAGAACTAGTCAGAGGAAGGCTGGGGTGTGTAGTGTCTGCAACATATGAGGCTGTGTGTTTGGAGACTGCAGTATGGCGTGCGGTCACCCAGGAAACTGGACAAGGGAAGTCTGGCCTATGTAGGGACTGTAAATCTAAAGCCATATGATATGTATTTCTATGAACTGGTGTGAACTGAACACTGATAATATACACTGAGGTTATATTTGCATTTGTGTGAATTGGACTTTAATGCTGTGAGAAAACACATTAAAGAGACTTTTGTGTTGGAACTTTGTGGGTCACTGCCTCTTCACTGCGTATGATCCTACCACAATCTTACGCCTTATAGGATCACTTTGGCAAACTTTATCTAAGATAGTCTAGAGTACGGGACACACAATTCTCTACATTTAATTAGTTTTCCTTTTTTCTCAGGTCAGATTTATGCCACAATTGTATCCATTGGAAAGTGGATACCTATGAAAATAGTTTATGGGCTTTGAAACCCCTTCCTTGCAGTTACATTTGTCTTTATTCTTTATCATGAGTATTTTATCCCATTTACACTTTTACATAATAATCTGTCCTAGTTTATGATGTGCTGTGTGGAAATAGATATTCTCAGGCAGAGAGGCTAGCATTCATCAGAGCAGACATTTGTTCACTGAACTCGTCCGGCTAACAATATAGTTGACAGGCAATCTACCAATCCCATTCAGCACGGAAATTGATTCCATGGTGAACCACACAGCTAGTCAAAGCCTGAAAAGCAATGCGAGTTTGAATGAAAGATCGAGGGTCCTGCTCCGTACTGCTAATAACTACTGTGTCCCAATAAATAGGAATGGCTTACAAATTGCACACAGCTCTGACTTCTTTTCAGTTTGACATACTCCGTCCAGCTTCTTATAAACAAAAGGCAGCGGGCCCGAAAAAAATAAATAAAGTCATCTATTGAGGTATTGAACATTTGCTGCCATGACCTCGCTGTGTCCCAGCTAATGGACCAGAATTCAATGGAATGTTTACACTGAAGACAACTCAAAGTGACCATGCCCATGGCCGTATTACTGCACTGTACAGTGATCAATTATGGCACTAGAGATGACTAGCACTAAAATGCTCGGATGCTCGTCACTCAAACTAAGAAATTCCTAATGCTCGTTTCGAGTAACAAATATAATGGGAGTCAATGGGAAATCCAAGCATTTTTCCGACAAACCCTACAAAGAAGCCTGGGAGGCAGTGAAAATGTTGAAATGAATGGAAAAGTCCTGAATGGAAGAACAGGATGGGGAAGACCCCTGGTTGCATCTCTGACTCCCAGGTCACTGCTGAAAGCATTGGTGTCACACTTTTACTCCACTTTAAGGATTGACAACAACAAAACATTCAAAATCGACAAGAAATTGGAGTTTACATGTAAAAAAGTTAAGAAACATTCTTTCTTGTATAATGACTTTTATATAAGGCAACATTTAGAAAATGTTTTTTTTTTATTATAATTTATGTAAACAAAAATTGAATTTTTTAGTAAAAAATTGGAAATTTCAGTGTAATTTATAAAAGAAGCAAGAAAAAAAAAGTGATGTAAAAGGGACTCAGGTACACCACGTAGTATTAGATACGCACAAGGTCAAAATTGTTGGTACCCCTCGTTTATTGATAGCAAAAACCCACAATAGGTCACAGAAATAACTTGAATCTGACAAAAGTAATCTATATATAAAAAAATTAGTGCGTGTGTGTGTATGTATCGGCAACCAATCACTAAGCATGTGTGTGTGTATCAGTCACACCCATTCCACATAGCAACCAATCACTAAGCATCTTTCATTTCACCAGAACTGTTTATAAGAAGCTGAGCTGTGATTGGATGCTATGAGCAACAGTTTTCCTTGTAGACAGCTGTGGTAACTGAGGCCTATTATTCTTATAATTTCTACTAGATGGTGGCCCGATTCGAACGCATCAGGTATTCTAGAATATGTATGTATGTACGTTGCGCTTAGCACAGCCACGTAGTATATAGCACAGCCACGTAGTATATAACACAGCCACGTAGTATATAACACAGCCACGTAGTTTATAACACAGACAGCCACGTAGTATATAGCTCCGCCACGTAGTATATAGCACAGCCATGTAGTATATAGCAGCCACATAGTATATAGCACAGCCCACGTAACACAGACAGCCACATAGTATATAGCAGCCACGCAGTATATAGCAGCCACGTAGTATATAGCAGCCACATAGTATATAACACAGCCCACGTAATATATAGCACAGCCCACATAATATATAGCACAGCCCATGTAGTATATAACACGGGCCACGTAGTATATAACACAGCCCACGCAGTATATAACACAGCCACGTAGTATATAACACAGCCCATGTAGTATATAGCAGTGTGGGCACCATATCCCTGTTAAAAAAAAATTAAAATAAAAAATAGTTATATACTCACCCTCCGGCGTCCACCGAAGCTGTCCCGATGTGCGCTATGCTGCCTCCAGCTTCCGTTCCCAGTGATGCATTGTGAAATTACCCACATGACTTAGCGGTCTCTCGAGACCGCTAAGTCATCTGGGTAATTTCGCAATGCATCACTGGGAACGGAAGCTGGCGGCAGCATCCCAGGACGGTGGAAGGTGAGAATAGCACAATTTTTTATTTTTTATATTATTTTTAACATTATATCTCTTTACTATTGATGCTGCATAGGCAGCATCAATAGTAAAAAGTTGGTCCAGAATGGGGCGACACACTGGCACTCACTGGAGGGGAGTAGGGAGGGGGCACTGACTGGAGGAGAGTAGGGAGGGGCTCAGCACACAGTATCACTCACGATAGGATTAGATACACAGCTCAGCAGACAGTAACACACAGGACAGGATTAGATACACGGCTCAGCAGACAGTATCACACAGGATAGGATTAGATACACAGCTCAGCAGACAATAGCACACAGGATAGGATTAGATACACAGTTTTGGAGACAGTATCTCAAGACAGAATTAGATACACAGCTCAGCAGACCGTATCACACAGGATAGGATTAGATACACAGCTCAGCAATAGGATGTGCCAAAGGAGAAGACCTTTTCATTCCAAGAATTCTTCTCATTCCATATGATTTGCCTTTTGATTTTAAAGGCCTCCAGTTTCCACATCGACTGGCATTTGCAATTTTCATTAAAAGGCTCAGGAACAGTCCTTGAAAGCAGTAGGGATCGATTTGCAATCTCCATGCTTTTCTAATGGTCAACTTTACGTGGCCTGTTCATGAGTTGGAACTGCCAAAAAGGGCACGGGTAATGTTTCTGGACACATGCTGGTACCAGGCGGGGACAACACACCAGGAGAAAAAGTGGAGGCTGGGGACCGAGTACCAATCATGTATCCAGGCATTCGGACCACAAAGTCAGGTGCTTGGATGACATGTGCCTGATCATGCTGGTGGTGGTTAGATTCTTAGTGGTAAGGCCCTGCTGATCTTGGCATGGCACAGGTTGCAAATTATTATTTTTTTCTCAGAACTCTCTTTAACAAAACTCCCAGACTGGGGAACACCAAAGTCTTTGACGTAGAAATACAGGAGTGTCGGTGCTCTGCAGAACAGTTATTCGCCTTTTCCCTCTGGTCACATCAGTGTCCCTTCCTGCCCGTTTTAGTGCTGCTTATCCCTCCCTCTCAGCACTGCTGGCCTTGCTCTGCATGCCAGATTCCCAGGTTGGGTCAGTGACTTTGTCATTCACCACCTCATCTTCTGCCACTGAGCCCTGGTCCTCCTGACTTATTGACTTGCCAACAACAAGCTGACTTGATGAGGTGATCAAGACTGTTTGCTGATGAGACTGTACCATGTGGAAGACTTGGTGGTACTGCTAAGAATGCTTTAAGCATTATCTGCTACCCAACCAGGACCTGGCACCTGTACACACTGCGAAAAGTACCAATACCTGGTTTAAAAACAACAGTATCACTGTGCTAAATTGGCCAGCAAACTTGCCTGACCTTAACCCCAGAGAGACTCTATGTGGTATTGCCAAGAGAAAGATGAGAGACTCAACAATGCAGATGAGCTGAAGGCTGCTATCAAAGCAAACTGGGCTTCCATAACACCTCAGCAGTGCTAGTCGCCTCCATGCCACGCCGCATAGTTGCAGTAATTGTGCAAAAGGAGCCCCGACCAAGTATTGAGAGCATTTACTGAATATACATTTCAGTAGGCCAACATTTCGGATTTTAAAATCATTTTTCAAGCTTATGTTATAAAGTATTTTAATTTACTGAGATAATGACTTTTGGCTTTTCATTAGCTGTAAGCCATAATCATCAACAATAACAGAAATAAACACTTGAAATAGATCACTCTGTGTGTAATGACTCTATATAATATATGAGTTTCACTTTTTGTATTGAAGAACTAAAATAAACTAACTTTTTGATGACATTCTAATTTTGTAAGCAACACCTGTACATGGCTGTCTGACTGTGGCCTAAAAAGTGTGAGCCTCATAATGAATTTGGTGCATCTTTTGACTTCCTCTATGCCAGAATAAAAAAATGCAGTCAACTCATTGACTGGAATATATTTCTGCTATAATTTACGCCTTTGATATATGTTGGGATACCCCTGGCCACACACACACCCTTACACTATTCCCCACCCACTTTAAAAGTTGGCAATGCTGGCATAAGAACACCAATACGCATTTATTTTTTTTACACAGTTGCAGGTTTGCAAAAATATGCTGCTTTTTACATCCAGAAAACTGGCAAAAAATGTTTGATATATATCGACTCCTTAGCCTGTGTCTTTGTGTGTGGGGATTTGTTTTTCCATTGTGACTCAAAAGCTTCAAGATCAAATCATTGCACAGTACATACCTCAAAATACCCTCCAAATAATGGAGGTTCTTTTCACCATTTCATATTTTGGGTCCTTAAAATCCTGCTTGTATTGAATAATTATGCGACGATATGCACAATCCATTAATCTAATTAGGCCACTGAAAAATAAAACAGCCATTGATCATTGGTCTTATGTAACTTTCTTGACCAGAATAAACAGACCCTAGGTGGTCAAAATAATGAGACCCCAGGATTCTGTACTTATTTCTTGTAGTCATAATCATGTTTTTTTTTATTTTATTGAGCTTATTGTATATACTGTGCTGTAGATATTCCATGTCCCAATATATCTTTTTTCTACTGTATTGTTTTGAAATATTGTACTTTTATGACCAGAATTGCAAAACAGTAGGTGAAAATTTAATTCCACTCGCTCTTTGAAGTTTTTCTAATGACTCTGAACCCTGCTAATCTCAATACATGAATACTTATCTCATTGCTGCAGCCGGATTTTCTCAAACCAGGAAAAAAAATAAAAAGTGTTGTTCTCTTTTGCATAAAATAATATCATAAATTCTTTGTCAGCCAAACTCAATCACTATAAATTGAGCACACCTGCAAGCAGCGCTCTTCTAATGTGCACTAAAAGTGGAATCCTCCGACTTTATAATCAGAACTTCTCTTAAAGTAACTGTCCTACATTCTTCTCATACAACTCGCTAATCAGGTATTCATCAACATCTGCATACCTTCTGTGTCTATCAAAGCGTTGGAGAAATTTATAACTAGCATTTCTCTTAATAAAATTAAACCCTCTGCTGAGCTATATGTGGGAAAATATGAACGTTAATGCTGGAAGATCGCAGTGTCCATCTGCTGATCTGTAAAATATCATTCCAAATAAAGCATTTCTAATCTTCTAATAAAACTTTACATTATGGCCTGATAGTAAATTCATACTTAATACCCTTGCCATGCTCTTAATATAAAGTACGTGCTAGGCTACTGGTAGTAGCAATATGCCATCTCGTAATAATTGTGCTTTTATTATTTTGCAAAAAAAGAAGAATATTTCTTTTGGAAAACCTATTAGTAGAGATGAGTGAACCTTTCACTTTCCGATGTTCATCAAACAGTTTGTCGAACGGTTCGTCGACCATATCCGAACCCCATTGAATTCAATGGAAGACAAAACTAAACGCATTGAAAACACCTACAGGGGGGACAAAAAAGCTGCAAAAACAACTCAAATTAGGGGCAGACACCAGGAAAAGTGGCATCAATTGACCAACAGTAGAAATTTGATAATGGCACAACAGCAGTCAGCCATTGGCCATCCATGAGGTGTCAGGGTCTGGCCCAGCATTTAATTTAAGTTTAAATTAAGACAAGGTGGGTGAGCCTGCTGTGAAGGGAGCCCCGATACCTCATGCAACAGCTCAAACTGCCTTTTTAATCAGCCACACTCAGGTGGCACAAATATCAGCTTGGTAGACCACCAATGTTAGAAAAATTTAAGGATAGTAACAAAGGTATTTTACTGATCAATTCACCCACAGCAAACATTTTATAATGGCACAGCAGCAGTCAGCCATGAGCCATGCATGAGGTATCAAGGTCTGGGCCAGCATTTAGACCTTTGAATTTCAATTATGGCGTGTCGGATAGGGGAGTAGTGTAAGCCTTCTTTGCTGGAGCCCTGATACTTCATACAAGAGCTCAATTATTTTTTTCATAGCCACAGTCAGATGGCACAAACATTAGTTTCATAGACTACTTTTGGTAGAAAAATGTAAGAATAGTAACACAGGTAGTTGACTAATCAATTGACCCACAGTAGAACATTTTGTAATGGCATAGAAACAGTCAGCCATGGGCCATGCATGAGGTATCAGGGTCTGGGCCAGCATTTACAGCTTTGAAATTTGGATGAAATTAATAGCTCCATTTATTCCATGGAGCTGTACATGTGAAAAGAGCTTTACATAATATAAACAAGGACAATAATCTTAAACAATACAAGTCACCGACTTGGTACAGGAGGAGAGAGGACCCTGCCCATGAAGGCTCACAGTCTACAAGGGATGGGTGAGGATACAATAGGTGAGGGTAAAGCTGCTTGTGCAGGGGTATGGTGGAATGATGGTTAGTGTAGGTTATAGGCTTGTCAGAAGAGTTGGTTTATCATGTTCCTTTCGAAGGCTCCCATGGTAGGCAAAACTGAATTTTGCACAGAAGTGTTGAAGTCTAATGAAACAAGCCGTTTTCTTCTGTTATATTTTGATGAAAATAGCATGAAATCGGAGGTGTATAAGGCCAAATTTAAAACTTCATTTACACACGTATGAGAAAAAAATTCTACCAACATCATAAGTGTTCAGATTTGGCTGAAGGTTCACCTTCCAACAAGATAATAACCCTAAGCACACAGCTAAAATAACATAGGAGTGGCTTCTGAACAACTCTGTGACCATTCTTGACAGGCCCAGCCAGATCCCAGACCTAAACCCAATTAAGCATCTCTGGAGAGACCTGAAAATGTCTGTCCACCAACGATCACCAGCCAACCTGACGGAACTGGAGAGGATCTGCAAGGAAGAATGGCAGAGGATCCCCAAATCCAGGTGTAAAAAACTTGTTGCATCGTTCCCAAGAAGACTCATGGCTGTACTAGCTCAAAAGGGTGCTTCTACTCAATACTGAGCAAAGGGTCTGAATACTTATGACCATGTGATATTTCAGTTTTTCTTTTTTAATAAATTTGCAAAAATTTCTACATTTCTGTTTTTTTCAGTCAAGATGGGGTGCAGAGTGAACATTAATGAGAAAAAAATGAACTTCTTTGAATTTGTCAAATGGCTGCAATCAGGGCTGTCACTTGGAATTTCGGGGCCCTATACTGGCAACATTTTTTGGGCCCCCTTGACACTCTGCCCATGCTCCACCACAGCCCCGCCTCCACCCCTCGAACTGTCTACAGTCCCACTGCTCTATCTTGGAAAAACTCCACTTCTCACCAATCACACATTAACAGTTCCCATTACCAGATCACACATATAGCCAACAGCTTTTGTTTTGGCCAAAAGATTTTTTTAATCTGCCACCATGACAAGGTAGACTTTTTTGACCGGCCCTACTCTACCCTAACCTATTGAAAATTTGTTAAAATATGCAATACAATTTAGGTATATTTTTATTTATTTTTCAATTTTTAAAATGACCAATAATATCACATCCAAAGGGACAAATACCTCAACGACATGACCAGACACCATATTACCACCACATAGTGACCTATAATACCACATACAAGAAACAAATACTTCCACACCATGTCGAGACCACATATTACAACCACAGTGACCGAATAATAGCACATACAAGGAACAAATACCGCCACACCATGGCCGTACAACATATTACCATCACATTGTGACTGAATACACAATACTGATCATTAATAAAAAAACACAATACTATCACCAAAAGTCCCATTATACACAGGAGATCTGTATTTAGTATGCAGTGTCTGTTTACAGGAAATACAGTGATCATCAGTAACAATACACACAGGAGCTCTGAATTAGTGTCAGTGTAAAGGTAATTGTTATGGAACTGCAACACAGAACTAGGATAGAAGAGGGGAATCTGACCCTGCACTGAGACTAAGCTGATACCCTATGATGGAGTGGGCGACCCATTCCTTGCGAATAGCCCCACCGACGATCCTAGGTTAATCTCAAGCGAAGACCTATAGATAGGGGGAAGGAGGTCCCTAAAAGATCTAAGGACTGGGTATAAAAACAGGTCATCGCCTAATAGAAAATACAGAGAAGGCTGCAGAAACCAACAGAAAACAGAAACTAAGGATAGCAGAATTGTGGGGGTCTCAGAACTGCACAATATCAAACACAGAACGCACCTAGTCCAGCAAGGACTGGGAGGCAGGTGCTAGGTAATAAAGGGTGATACAATCACCTTACCTAAGACAACCCAGCACCAGGAGCACCAGGAGAAAAAGACCAGCAGCAAGAAACCACAACAAGATGGCGGATGGTCAAAAACAAAACAGATTCTAACAGTACCTCCCCTTTTACGAGATCCTCTGGATCCTCTTGGCCGAGCCTTATTCGCAAATCTCCTGTGAAAAGCCTTAATCAGCCTTGAGGCCTAGACGTCCTCAGCTTTCACCCAGGAATTATCCTCGGGACGGAAACCCTTCCAGGACATGAGATACTGCAACCTTCCTCTGTGCCACCTGGACTCGCCTCCTTATCTGGTGTGTCAACTTTCTTCAGTAAAGATACATGAAAAACTGAATTAATTCTCCAGGATGAGGGGATATCTAATCTCACCGCTGCCGAGTTGACAACCTGAACCACTTTGAAGGGTCCTACAAACTCAGGCCCCAGTTTTTTTAGAAGGGATCTTCAAACGCAGATTCCTAGAGGACAACCAGACCATGTCCCCAAATGCAAACAACACCTCCGTTCTTTTCTTGTCAAAATATTTCTTTGACCTCCTATTTGCCTCTTTGCCTCTTTCAGATTATGGCATACATTGGTCCAAACCCTATCCAAATTTCCAGAAAAACTCTCCTCCTCAGGCACCGCTGCCCCAATCTTTGAAAATGGACCGAAAGATGGATGCCTCCCTGTACAGCAAAAAAAAGGAGAACACCCAGCCGAGGAAGACGTATGATTATTAAGAGCAAACTCAGGCTAGTGGTAGATATTTTAATGACATCTCCTGATTGTCTGCTACAAAATATCTCAAAAACTGCTCGACGTCCTGGTTCTTCCTTTCGTTCCATCCATTGGACTCCGGATGATAACCTGATGAAAATAACAAATGAACCTTTAATCTTTAAGCCAAAAGTGAGCCACAAACTGTGGTCCTCTATCAGAAATAATGTCCGTGGGAACCCCATGGAGCCTGACAATCTCTTTCACAAATGCCTTAGCTAGAGTCTTGGCGCAGGGTAATTTATTGAACGGGACCAGATGACACATCTTACTAAATCGGTCCACAACAACCCAGATGACAGAAAAACCCTGAGACTGGCAGATCTGTGATAAAATCCATAGCAAGATGTGACCATGGCAAACTAGGAACCTCCAAAGGGTGCAGCAACCCTGCAGCCGGGGCATGTGAGGCCTTCGACCTATTTCACACAGTACACTGACGCACCCACTTCATGATTTCTCTTTGCCACCCTGGTCACCAGAAACTTCGACCGATGGACTTCCTAGTTTCTGAAATCCCTGGATGACCAGCCAATCAAGACTCATGACATTCAGCAAACAAAGCTGTGTACCGAATGTTAGTTGGTGCAGCATTCTGGGCCTCTAGGATGCTACTCTCCAACTCAGAACCCAATGCTGCCACCACCACTCCTTTCTGCAAAATACATTCCTTCCTTCTCAGTATTAACTGCTAGAGAGAAACTACGAGACAAAGCATCCGCTTTAACATTCTTTGTCCCAGGGATATATGTTACGGAGAAATGAAACCGGGCAAAAACAGTGCCCACCTAGCTTGATGGGCATTCAAAAGTTTAGCAGCATCCAGATATATCAGATTCTTATGATCAGTAAAAACCTGTATCGGATGACTAGCCCCCTCGAAAAAATGTCGCCAATGCTCAAACCTGAGTTTAAGGCTAGTTTCACATTTGCGTTTAAAAATGCAGCGTTTAAAACGCAAACGCAGGTGGTGAAAAAAACCCATGTAAACGCGTGCAAACGCTGCGTTTTTTAGACGCATGCGTTTTCTCATGCGGTTAAAAAAACGCGGCGTTTTGATGCATTTACATGCGTTTTTTCCTGCGTTTGCGTTTTTGAAACGCATGCTGGGAAGTGTGTGACAGTTGCCAATCATCAAAATCATCTAGAAAAGCCACTATAAATAGAAATAGCTAGGGTTGGGGTTAGGGTTTGTGCTTTAGCACAGCTCCTGGCTGTAAAATGATTTAACCCCTTCAGATGGATTTACTTCGTGGGACGTGACAGATCATCGGAAGGTATGAGATATTGTTGATTTTTTATTTTTACTTTGTTACAGAACGAGGGTCTTCAGCAGGATTAAGAGGATAATAAAATATTACAACACCCTGTGTCTTTATTTCATTAAAGGACTTTGTAATAATTTGTGTGTGTTTTAGTAACCATTTCGTACTATTGGATTAATAATGGATAGGTGTCATAATTGACGCCTCTCCATTATTAATCTGGCTTAATGTCACCTTACAATAGCAAGGTGACATTAACCCTTCATTACCCCATATCCCATCGCTACACGGGAGTGGGAAGAGAGTGGCCAAGTGCCAGAATAGGCGCATCTTCCAGATGTGCCTTTTCTGGGGTGGCTGGGGGCAGATGTTTGTAGCCGGGGGGGGGGGCAATAACCATGGACCCTCTGTAGGCTAATAATATCTGCCCTCAGTCACTGGCTTTACCACTCTGGTGGAGAAAATTGTGCGGGAGCCCACGCCAATTTTTTCTGCCATTTAACCCTTTATTTTACAAGCTACAGCGCCCAAATTTTGCACATACACACTACTAACATTAGTAGTGTGGAATATGCAAAAAAAAAAGGGATATGAGATGGTTTACTGTATGTAAACCATGTCTCATATCATGTCAGGTTTCGGAAGGAGAAATGAAAAGCCGGCAATTGAATTACCGGCTTTTCACATATCTCGCGCTGAATTAAATATAAATACAGAATATATATATATATATATATATATATATATATATATATATATATGTGTGTGTCTCAATGACATATATACACTCACTGGCCACTTTATTAGGTACACCTGTCCAACTTCTTGTTAACACTTAATTTCTAATCAGCCAATCACATGGCGGCAACTCAGTGCATTTAGGCATGTAGACATGGTCAAGACAATCTCCTGCAGTTCAAACCAAGCATCAGTATGGGGAAGAAAGGTGATTTGAGTGCCTTTGAACGTGGCATGGTTGTTGGTGCCAGAAGGGCTGGTCTGAGTATTTCAGAAACTGCTGATCTACTGGGATTTTCACGCACAACCATCTCTAGGGTTTACAGAGAATGGTCCGAAAAAGAAAAAAAATCCAGTGAGCGGCAGTTCTGTGGGCGGAAATGCCTTGTTGATGCCAGAGGTCAGAGGAGAATGGGCAGACTGGTTCGAGCTGCTAGAAAGGCAACAGTGACTCAAATCGCCACCCGTTACAACCAAGGTAGGCCTAAGAGCATCTCTGAACGCACAGTGCGTCGAACTTTGAGGCAGATGGGCTACAGCAGCAGAAGACCACACCGGGTACCACTCCTTTCAGCTAAGAACAGGAAACTGAGGCTACAATTTGTACAAGCTCATCGAAATTGGACAGTAGAAGATTGGAAAAACGTTGCTTGGTCTGATGAGTCTCGATTTCTGCTGCGACATTCGGATGGTAGGGTCAGAATTTGGCGTAAACAACATGAAAGCATGGATCCATCCTGCCTTGTATGGAGCATCTTTGGGATGTGCAGCCGACAAATCTGCGGCAACTGTGTGATGCCATCATGTCAATATGGACCAAAATCTCTGAGGAATGCTTCCAGCACCTTGTTGAATCTATGCCACGAAGAATTGAGGCAGTTCTGAAGGCAAAAGGGGGTCCAACCCGTTACTAGCATGGTGTACCTAATAAAGTGGCCGGTGAGTGTATATATATATATATATATATATATACAATGCCTACAAGTAGTATTCAACCCCCTGCAGATTTTGCAGGTTTAATAAGATGCAAATAAGTTAGAGCCTTCAAACTTCAAACAAGAGCAGGATTTATTAACAGATGCATAAATCTTACAAACCAAAAAGTTTTGTTGCTCAGTTAAATTTTTATAAATTTTAAACATAAAAGTGTGGGTCAATTATTATTCAACCCCTAGGTTTAATATTTTGTGGAATAACCTTTGTTTGCAATTACAGCTAATAATCGTCTTTTCTAAGACCTGATCAGGCCGGCACAGGTCTCTGGAGTTATCTTGGCCCACTCCTCCATGCAGATCTTCTCCAAGTTATCTAGGTTCTTTGGGTGTCTCATGTGGACTTTAATCTTGAGCTCCTTCCACAAGTTTTCAATTGGGTTAAGGTCAGGAGACTAACTAGGCCACTGCAACACCTTGATTTTTTGCCTCTTGAACCAGGCCTTGGTTTTCTTGGCTGTGTGCTTTGGGTCGTTGTCTTGTTGGAAGATGAAATGACGACCCATCTTAAGATCCTTGATGGAGGAGCGGAGGTTCTTGGCCAAAATCTCCAGGTAGGCCGTGCTATCCATCTTCCCATGGATGCGGACCAGATGGCCAGGCCCCTTGGCTGAGAAACAGCCCCACAGCATGATGCTGCCACCACCATGCTTGACTGTAGGGATGGTATTCTTGGGGTCGTATGCAGTGCCATCCAGTCTCCAAACGTCACGTGTGTGGTTGGCACCAAAGATCTCGATCTTGGTCTCATCAGACCAGAGAACCTTGAACCAGTCAGTCTCAGAGTCCTCCAAGTGATCATGAGCAAACTGTAGACAAGCCTTGACATGACGCTTTGAAAGTAAAGGTACCTTACGGGCTCGTCTGGAACGGAGACCATTGCGGTGGAGTACGTTACTTATGGTATTGACTGAAACCAATGTCCCCACTGCCATGAGATCTTCCCGGAGCTCCTTCCTTGTTGTCCTTGGGTTAGCCTTGACTCTTCGGACAAGCCTGGCCTCGGCACAGGAGGAAACTTTCAAAGGCTGTCCAGGCCGTGGAAGACTAACAGTAGTTCCATAAGCCTTCCACTTCCGGATGATGCTTCCAACAGTGGAGCCAGGTAGGCCCAACTCCTTGGAAAGGGTTTTGTACCCCTTGCCAGCCTTGTGACCCTCCACGATCTTGTCTCTGATGGCCTTGGAATGCTCCTTTGTCTTTCCCATGTTGGCCATGTTTGAGTGCTGTTCACAAGTTTGGGGAGGGTCTTAAATAGTCAGAAAAGGCTGGAAAAAGAGATAATTAATCCAAACATGTGAAGCTCATTGTTCTTTGTGCCTGAACTACTTCTTAATACTTTAGGGGAACCAAACAGAATTCTGGTGGGTTGAGGGGTTGAATAATAAATGACCCTCTGAAAAAACTTTTCACAATTTAAAAAAAAAAATAAACAAAGAAATAACATTCTTTTTTGCTGCAGTGCATTTCACACTTCCAGGCTGATCTACAGTCCAAATGTCACAATGCCAAGTTAATTCCAAATGTGTAAACCTGCTAAATCTGCAGGGGGTTGAATACTACTTGTAGGCACTGTATATATATACATACTGTATATATGTTTTAACGAACATTTGAGCATATAAATCCATTAGATGTCGGTTTTGCAAGCCTGCGAGAAAATCTAGGCATACGGATGCCATACGGATGTCACATGGATCATTTGATGTGAAGAAATCGCATCCTCGCACTGCACACGGATCACTGTTTTTGAAACATTTGTGCGATTCTCGTCCGTGAAAAATGGACCGTTTTTTTATACGTTGTGTGTGTCCCCGGCCTTAGGGTTAGGGTTAGGATCCTGTTATGATCCGGTGACCTTGGAGCCGCATGAGACTTTCTCAGGAGTAGGTGGAACCTGTACTGACCGCAAACCCTAAACTGTCACCGCAACTAGAAGTAGCCGTGGGGTGTACCTAACACATCCTAGACACCTCGACACAGCCGGAGGACTAAATACCCCTATAGATGGAAATGGGAATTCTATTTTGCCTCAGAGCAGAACCCCAAAGGTTCGGCAGCCCCCCACAAATATTGACTGTGAGTATTAGAGGAGAGACACACGCAGGCAGAAATCAGGATTTAGTAAAAGAGGCCACGCTAGCTAAATAGGAAAGGATAGGACAGAATACTAAGCGGTCAGTATTAAAACCCTAAAAATATCCACAGCAGATAATACAAAAATTCCACCATCTAACTAAAGACATGGAATGTAAATCTGCATCTCCTGAGAATCCAACTGGACTGAAATATCCAAACACAGTCTAAGCTGGACAAGAAAAAACATTGAATAGTACTGAATTGTAAAGCACACAGCATGTGTGCTGTAGAAACAAAACCAGACACTTATCTTTGCTGATTTGGCAGCAGGGCTAGAGGAACCAGACAGAGATGCAAAACCTCCAAGAACAATGGACAACTGGCAAGGGCTAATGAATCCTGCACACCTAAATATCCCAGTCAGAGCTGCAATCAGCAGGAACACCTGCCCAGGATTGCAACCCAGGGACAACTGCATTACTACCAATAACCACCGGGGGAACCAAGAGCAGAATTCACAACAGTACCCCCCCCTTGAAGAGGGGTCACCGAACCCTCGCCAGAGTCCCCAGGCCGATCAGGACGAACCAGATGAAAGGCACGGACCAAATCAGCAGCATGGACATCAGAGGCAAAAACCCAAGAATTATCCTCCTGGCCATAACCCTTCCATTTAACAAGGTACTGAAGCCTCTGCCTCGAAAAGCGAGAATCCAAAATCTTCTCAACCACATACTCCAACTCCCCATCAACCAACACAGGGGCCGGAGGATCAACAGAGGGAACAACGGGCACCACATATTTCCGCAATAAAGATCTATGGAAGACATTATGGATAGCAAAAGAAGCCGGAAGGGCCAATCGAAAAGACACCGGATTAATAATCTCAGAAATCCTATAAGGACCAGTAAAGCGAGGCTTAAACTTAGGGGAAGAAACCTTCATAGGAACATGATGGGAAGACAACCAGACCAGATCCCCAACGCGAAGCCGGGAACCAACACACCGACGACGGTTAGCAAAACGTTTTGCCTCCTCCTGAGACAATACCAAATTGTCCACCACATGAGCCCAAATCTGCTGCAACCTGTCAACCACAGAATCCACACCAGGACAGTCAGAAGGCTCAACCTGCCCCGATGAAAAACGAGGATGAAAACCAAAATTACAAAAGAAGGGCGAAACCAAAGTAGCCGAACTAGCCCGATTATTAAGGGCAAACTCGGCCAATGGCAATAAAGCCACCCAATCATCCTGATCAGCAGACACAAAGCATCTCGGATAAGTTTCTAAAGTCTGATTAGTTTGCTCAGTCTGGCCATTTGTCTGAGGATGAAATGCGGAAGAAAAAGACAAATCAATGCCCAGCTTAGCACAAAAGGCCTGCCAAAACCGAGAAACAAACTGGGACCCTCTGTCGGACACAATATTCTCCGGAATACCATGCAAACGAACCACATGCTGAAAAAACAACGGAACCAAATCAGAAGAGGAAGGCAATTTAGGCAAAGGCACCAAATGGACCATCTTAGAGAACCGGTCACAAACAACCCAGATGACAGACATCTTCTGGGAAACCGGAAGATCAGAAATAAAATCCATAGAAATATGCGTCCAGGGCCTCTCAGGGACCGGCAAAGGCAAAAGCAGCCCACTAGCACGGGAACAACAAGGCTTGGCCCGTGCACAAGTCCACAGGACTGCACAAAAGAACGCACATCACGTGACAAAGAAGGCCACCAAAAGGACCTACCAACCAAATCTCTGGTACCAAAAATACCAGGATGGCCAGCCAACACAGAACAATGAACCTCAGAAATCACTCTACTAGTCCATCTATCAGGAACAAACAGTTTCCCCACTGGACAGCGGTCAGGTTTGTCAGCCTGAAATTCCTGAAGAACCCGTCGTAAATCAGGGGAAATGGCAGAAAGGACCACCCCTTCTTTCAGAATGCCGACCGCTTCAAGGACCTCAGGAGAATCAGGCAAAAAACTCCTAGAGAGGGCATCAGCCTTAATATTCTTAGAACCCGGAAGATACGAGACCACGAAATCAAAACGGGAAAAAAACAAGGACCATCGAGCCTGTCTAGTATTCAGCCGCCTGGCAGACTCGAGGTAAATCAGATTTTTATGATCGGTCAAGACCACAATATTGTGCTTAGCTCCCTCGAGCCAATGTCGCCACTCCTCAAACGCCCACTTCATAGCCAACAACTCCCGATTGCCGACATCATAATTGCGTTCAGCGGGCGAGAACTTACGGGAAAGGAAGGCACACGGTTTCATCAAGGAACCAACAGGATCCTTCTGAGACAAAACGGCCCCTGCCCCAATCTCAGAAGCGTCAACCTCAACCTGAAACGGAAGAGAAACATCTGGTTGACGCAACACCGGGGCAGAAGTAAATCGGCGTTTAAGCTCCTGAAAGGCAGAGACAGCCGCAGAGGACCAATTCGTCTCATCAGCGCCTTTCTTCGTCAAATCGGTCAAGGGTTTAACCACACTGGAGAAGTTAGCAATGAAACGGCGACAAAAATAAGCAAAGCCCAAAAATTTCTGAAGGCTCTTCACAGATGTGGGTTGAATCCAATCATGAATGGCCTGAACCTTAACCGAATCCATCTCTATAGATGAGGGAGAAAAAATAAAGCCCAAAAAAGAAACCTTCTGCACTCCAAAGAGACACTTAGACCCCTTCACAAACAAAGCATTATCACGAAGGATCTGAAATACCATCCTGACCTGTTTCACATGAGACTCCCAATCATCGGAAAAAATTAAAATGTCATCCAAATATACAATCATGAATTTATCAAGATAAGTCCGGAAGATATCGTGCATGAAGGACTGAAAAACAGATGGAGCATTAGAGAGCCCGAATGGCATCACAAGGTTTTCAAAATGGCCTTCGGGCGTATTATACGCAGTTTTCCATTCATGACCCTGCTTAATACGAACAAGATTATATGCCCCCCGAAGGTCAATCTTAGTAAACCAACTAGCCCCCTTAATCCTAGCAAACAAATCGGAAAGCAGAGGTAAAGGGTATTGAAACTTGACGGTGATCTTATTCAAGAGGCGATAATCAATACAGGGTCTCAAGGAGCCATCCTTCTTAGCAACAAAAAAAAATCCTGCTCCCAACGGTGAAGAAGATGGCCGAATATGTCCTTTCTCCAAAGACTCCTTAACATAACTCCTCATGGCGGTATGTTCAGGCACAGACAGGTTGAAAAGTCGGCCTTTAGGAAACTTACTGCCTGGAATCAAGTCAATCGCACAATCACAGTCCCTATGCGGTGGAAGGGAACTGGACTTGGGCTCATCGAATACATCCTGAAAATCAGACAAAAACTCTGGAATTTCAGAAGTGAAAGAAGAGGAGATTGACATCAAAGGAACATCATTATGAACCCCCTGACATCCCCAACCAATCACAGACATAGACTTCCAATCCAACATAGGATTATGTGCCTGCAACCACGGAAAACCCAGCACGATAGCATCATGTAAATTATGCAACACCAGAAATCGACAATCTTCCTGATGGGCTTGTGCCATGCACATGGTCACCTGTGTCCAGAACTGGGGCTTATTTTTAGCCAAAGGTGTAGCATCAATGCCCCTTAAAGGAATAGGGTTCTGCAAAGACTGCAAGGGAAAACCACAATGCCTGGCAAACTCAAAGTCCATTAAGTTCAAGGCGGCGCCTGAATCCACAAACGCCATAACAGAAAATGATGATAATGAGCAGATCAAGGACACAGATAATAAAAATTTAGGTTGTACAGTACTGATGGTAAATGAACTAGCGATCCTCTTTGTACGCCTAGGGCAGACTGAAATGACATGAGAAGCATCGCCACAATAAAAACACAACCTATTCTGACGTCTGAATCCCTGTTGTTCCGTTCTAGACAAAATCCTATCACACTGCCTTGACTCAGGCATCTGCTCTGAGGACAACGCCACAGTGTGCACAGTTCTGCGCTCCTGCAAACGCCGATCAATCTGAATGGCCAGAGACATAGAATCACTCAGACTGAAAGGCGTGGGAAACCCCACCATAACATCTTTAACGGATTCAGAAAGTCCCTTTCTGAAAATTGCCGCCAAAGCATCATCATTCCATTTAGTCAACACAGACCATTTTCTAAATTTCTGACAATACAATTCTGCCGCTTCTTGACCCTGAGACAGGACCAACAAGGTCTTCTCCGCTTGAGCCACAGAATTTGGTTCATCATATAATAATCCTAAAGCCTGAAAAAAGTCGTCTACATTAAGCAAGGCCGGATTCCCAGATTCCAGGGAAAATGCCCAATCCTGAGGATCACCACGCAGCAGGGAGATGACAATTTTAACCCGCTGAATGGAATCACCAGAGGATCGAGGTCTCAGAGCAAAAAACAGTTTACAGTTGATTTTAAAACTCAAAAATTTGGACCTGTCCCCAAAAAACAAATCAGGAGTAGGAATCTTAGGCTCTAAAACTGGAGTCTGAACAATATAATCAGAAATACCCTGTACCCTAGCAGCAAGCTGGTCTACATGAGAAGCTAATCCCTGAACATCCATGCTGGCACAAGACTCCTCAGCCACCCAGAGAAAAAGAGGGAAGAAAAGACAAGCAAATGGCTCTTTCTTCCCTTCTTCTGAGATGCATTTAACTCATTGTTGGCCAGTTGTACTGTTATGATCCGGTGACCTTGGAGCCGCATGAGACTTTCTCAGGAGTAGGTGGAACCTGTACTGACCGCAAACCTTAAACTGTCACCGCAACTAGAAGTAGCCGTGGGGTGTACCTAACACATCCTAGACACCTCGACACAGCCGGAGGACTAAATACCCCTATAGATGGAAATGGGAATTCTATCTTGCCTCAGAGCAGAACCCCAAAGGATAGGCAGCCCCCCACAAATATTGACTGTGAGTATTAGAGGAGAGACACACGCAGGCAGAAATCAGGATTTAGCAAAAGAGGCCACGCTAGCTAAATAGGAAAGGATAGGACAGAATACTAAGCGGTCAGTATTAAAACCCTAAAAATATCCACAGCAGATAATACAAAAATTCCACCATCTAACTAAAGACATGGAATGTAAATCTGCATCTCCTGAGAATCCAACTGGACTGAAATATCCAAACACAGTCTAAGCTGGACAAGAAAAAACATTGAATAGTACTGAATTGTAAAGCACACAGCATGTGTGCTGTAGAAACAAAACCAGACACTTATCTTTGCTGATTTGGCAGCAGTGCTGGAGGAACCAGACAGAGATGCAAAACCTCCAAGAACAATGGACAACTGGCAAGGGCTAATGAATCCTGCACACCTAAATATCCCAGTCAGAGCTGCAATCAGCAGGAACACCTGTGTTGTGAACTCTATTTCTGGGCTCCCTCTAGTGGTCACAAGCGGTACTGCGTAGTGTTGTCCTTCTGCAGGTTGGCTTCATCAGCTGGTTCGTTATCCTTGGTTGGTTTTCTATTTAGCCCACCTGGATACTCAGTTCCTTGCCTGCTATCAATGTATTCAGTGCTCTTCAGATTCCGTGTGTCTACCTTGCTCCCAGTCTCTCCAAGACAAGCTAAGTTTTTGTTTAATCATTTTTTGATTATCAGTGTTCATTATGTTTTTAGTCCAGCTCGCTAAAATGTGATTCCTTCGCTTGCTGGTTGCTCTAGGGGACTGAGTTTCTCCCCCCACACCGTTAGTTGGTGTGGGGGTTCTTGAAATCTCAGAGTGGATATTTTGTAAGGGTTTTTTACTGACCGCATAGATTCCCTTTTCTATTTTCTGCTATCTAGTATTAGTGGCCTCATTTGCTGAATCTGCTTTCACCCCTGTGTATGTGCCTTCCTCTTACCTCACCGTTATTATTTGTTGGGGGCTTCTATATCTTTGGGGATTATTTCTCTGGAGGCAAGAGAGGTCTTTCTTTCTCTCTAGGGGTAGTTAGTTCCTTAGGCTGGCTCGAGACGTCTAGGAATTCAGGCACGTTCACCGGCTACTTCTAGTGTGTTTGGTTAGGTTCAGTGTTATGGTTCTCAATGGCAAGAGAACATAGCCCAGCAAACATACGAACTAGCTCTTGGAAGGATGGAAACTAAACTGACCATGAACTAAACCTGCCGCACAACTAACAGTAGCCGGGTAGCGTAGCCTGCGTTTTATCCCTAGACGCCCAGCGCCGGCCGGAGGACTAACTAATCCTGGCAGAGGAAAATATAGTCCTGGCTCACCTCTAGAGAAATTTCCCCGAAAGGCAGACAGAGGCCCCCACAAATATTGGCGGTGATTTTAGATGAAATGACAAACGTAGTATGAAAATAGGTTTAGCAAAATTGAGGTCCGCTTACTAGATAGCAGGAAGACAGAAAGGGCACTTTCATGGTCAGCTGAAAACCCTATCAAAATACCATCCTGAAATTACTTTAAGACTCTAGTATTAACTCATAACATCAGAGTGGCAATTTCAGATCACAAGAGCTTTCCAGACACAGAAACGAAACTACAGCTGTGAACTGGAACAAAATGCAAAAACAAACAAGGACTAAGTCCAACTTAGCTGGGAGTTGTCTAGCAGCAGGAACATGCACAGAAAGGCTTCTGATTACAATGTTGACCGGCATGGAAGTGACAGAGGAGCAAGGCTAAATAGCGACTCCCACATCCTGATGGAAACAGGTGAACAGAGAGGATGATGCACACCAGTTCAATTCCACCAGTGGCCACCGGGGGAGCCCAAAATCCAATTTCACAACAGTACCCCCCCCTCAAGGAGGGGGCACCGAACCCTCACCAGAACCACCAGGGCGATCAGGATGAGCCCTATGAAAGGCACGGACCAAATCGGAGGCATGAACATCAGAGGCAGTCACCCAAGAATTATCCTCCTGACCGTATCCCTTCCATTTGACCAGATACTGGAGTTTCCGTCTGGAAACACGGGAGTCCAAGATTTTTTCCACAATGTACTCCAACTCGCCCTCAACCAACACCGGAGCAGGAGGCTCAACGGAAGGCACAACCGGTACCTCATACCTGCGCAATAATGACCGATGAAAAACATTATGAATAGAAAAAGATGCAGGGAGGTCCAAACGGAAGGACACAGGGTTAAGAATCTCCAATATCTTGTACGGGCCGATGAACTGAGGCTTAAACTTGGGAGAAGAAACCCTCATAGGGACAAAACGAGAAGACAACCACACCAAGTCCCCAACACAAAGCCGAGGACCAACCCGACGCCGGCGGTTGGCAAAAAGCTGAGTCTTCTCCTGGGACAACTTCAAATTGTCCACTACCTGCCCCCAAATCTGATGCAACCTCTCCACCACAGCATCCACTCCAGGACAATCCGAAGATTCCACCTGACCAGAAGAAAATCGAGGATGAAACCCCGAATTACAGAAAAAGGGAGACACCAAGATGGCAGAACTGGCCCGATTATTGAGGGCAAACTCCGCTAAAGGCAAAAAAGCAACCCAATCATCCTGATCTGCAGACACAAAACACCTCAAATATGTCTCCAAGGTCTGATTCGTCCGCTCGGTCTGGCCATTAGTCTGAGGATGGAAAGCAGACGAGAAAGACAAATCTATGCCCATCCTAGCACAGAATGCTCACCAAAATCTAGACACGAATTGGGTACCTCTGTCAGAAACGATATTCTCCGGAATACCATGCAAACGGACCACATTTTGAAAAAACAGAGGAACCAACTCGGATGAAGAAGGCAACTTAGGCAGGGGAACCAAATGGACCATCTTAGAGAAACGATCACACACCACCCAGATGACAGACATCTTCTGAGAAACAGGAAGATCCGAAATAAAATCCATCGAGATGTGCGTCCAGGGCCTCTTCGGGATAGGCAAGGGCAACAACAATCCACTAGCCCGAGAACAACAAGGCTTGGTCCGAGCACAAACGTCACAAGACTGCACGAAGCCTCGCACATCTCGAGACAGGGAAGGCCACCAGAAGGACCTTGCCACCAAATCCCTGGTACCAAAGATTCCAGGATGACCTGCCAACGCAGAAGAATGAACCTCAGAAATGACTTTACTGGTCCAATCATCAGGAACAAACAGTCTACCAGGTGGGCAACGATCAGGTCTATCCGCCTGAAACTCCTGCAAGGCCCGCCGCAGGTCTGGAGAAACGGCAGACAATATCACTCCATCCTTAAGGATACCTGTAGGTTCAGAATTACCAGGGGAGTCAGGCTCAAAACTCCTAGAAAGGGCATCCGCCTTAACATTCTTAGAACCCGGCAGGTAGGACACCACAAAATTAAACCGAGAGAAAAACAACGACCAGCGCGCCTGTCTAGGATTCAGGCGTCTGGCGGACTCAAGATAAATTAGATTTTTGTGGTCAGTCAATACCACCACCTGATGTCTAGCCCCCTCAAGCCAATGACGCCACTCCTCAAAAGCCCACTTCATGGCCAAAAGCTCCCG
This sequence comes from Ranitomeya variabilis, assembly GCF_051348905.1. Lineage (NCBI taxonomy): Eukaryota > Metazoa > Chordata > Amphibia > Anura > Dendrobatidae > Ranitomeya > Ranitomeya variabilis. The sequence continues at coordinate 56,351,652 of NC_135235.1, read as the reverse complement.
ATTCCCAACATCATAATTCCGCTCGGCGGGCGAAAATTTACGCGAGAAAAAAGCACAAGGTCTCATCACGGAGCAATCGGAACTTCTCTGCGACAAAACCGCCCCAGCTCCGATTTCAGAAGCGTCGACCTCAACCTGAAAAGGAAGAGCAACATCAGGCTGACGCAACACAGGGGCGGAAGAAAAGCGGCGCTTAAGCTCCCGAAAGGCCTCCACAGCAGCAGGGGACCAATCAGCAACATCAGCACCCTTCTTAGTCAAATCAGTCAATGGTTTAACAACATCAGAAAAACCAGCAATAAATCGACAATAAAAGTTAGCAAAGCCCAAAAATTTCTGAAGACTCTTAAGAGAAGAGGGTTGCGTCCAATCACAAATAGCCTGAACCTTGACAGGATCCATCTCGATGGAAGAGGGGGAAAAAATATATCCCAAAAAGGAAATCTTTTGAACCCCAAAAACGCACTTAGAACCCTTCACACACAAGGAATTAGACCGCAAAACCTGAAAAACCCTCCTGACCTGCTGGACATGAGAGTCCCAGTCATCTGAAAAAATCAAAATATCATCCAGATACACAATCATAAATTTATCCAAATAATCACGGAAAATGTCATGCATAAAGGACTGAAAGACTGAAGGGGCATTTGAAAGACCAAAAGGCATCACCAAATACTCAAAGTGGCCCTCGGGCGTATTAAATGCGGTTTTCCACTCATCCCCCTGCTTAATTCGCACCAAATTATACGCCCCACGAAGATCTATCTTAGAGAACCACTTGGCCCCCTTTATGCGAGCAAACAAATCAGTCAGCAGTGGCAACGGATATTGATATTTAACCGTGATTTTATTCAAAAGCTGATAATCAATGCACGGCCTCAAAGAGCCATCTTTCTTAGCCACAAAGGAAAAACCGGCTCCTAAGGGAGATGACGAAGGACGAATATGTCCCTTTTCCAAGGACTCCTTTATATATTCTCGCATAGCAGCATGTTCAGGCACAGACAGATTAAATAAACGACCCTTAGGGTATTTACTACCCGGAATCAAATCTATGGCACAATCGCACTCCCGGTGCGGAGGTAATGAACCAAGCTTAGGTTCTTCAAAAACGTCACGATATTCAGTCAAGAATTCAGGAATCTCAGAGGGAATAGATGATGAAATGGAAACCACAGGTACGTCCCCATGCGTCCCCTTACATCCCCAGCTTAACACAGACATAGCTTTCCAGTCAAGGACTGGGTTATGAGATTGCAGCCATGGCAATCCAAGCACCAACACATCATGTAGGTTATACAGCACAAGAAAGCGAATAATCTCCTGGTGATCCGGATTAATCCGCATAGTTACTTGTGTCCAGTATTGTGGTTTATTGCTAGCCAATGGGGTGGAGTCAATCCCCTTCAGGGGTATAGGAGTTTCAAGAGGCTCCAAATCATACCCACAGCGTTTGGCAAAGGACCAATCCATAAGACTCAAAGCGGCGCCAGAGTCGACATAGGCATCCGCGGTAATAGATGATAAAGAACAAATCAGGGTCACAGATAGAATAAACTTAGACTGTAAAGTGCCAATTGAAACAGACTTATCAAGCTTCTTAGTACGCTTAGAGCATGCTGATATAACATGAGTTGAATCACCGCAATAGAAGCACAACCCATTTTTTCGTCTAAAATTCTGCCGTTCACTTCTGGACAGAATTCTATCACATTGCATATTCTCTGGCGTCTTCTCAGTAGACACCGCCAAATGGTGCACAGGTTTGCGCTCCCGCAGACGCCTATCGATCTGGATAGCCATTGTCATGGACTCATTCAGACCCGCAGGCACAGGGAACCCCACCATAACATCCTTAATGGCATCAGAGAGACCCTCTCTGAAATTCGCCGCCAGGGCGCACTCATTCCACTGAGTAAGCACAGCCCATTTACGGAATTTCTGGCAGTATATTTCAGCTTCGTCTTGCCCCTGAGATAGGGACATCAAGGCCTTTTCCACCTGAAGTTCTAACTGAGGTTCCTCATAAAGCAACCCCAAGGCCAGAAAAAACGCATCCACATTGAGCAACGCAGGATCCCCTGGAGCCAATGCAAAAGCCCAATCCTGAGGGTCGCCCCGGAGCAAAGAAATCACAATCCTGACCTACTGAGCAGGATCTCCAGCAGAGCGAGATTTCAGGGACAAAAACAACTTGCAATTATTTTTGAAATTTTGAAAGCAAGATCTATTCCCTGAGAAAAATTCAGGCAAAGGAATTCTAGGTTCAGATATAGGAACATGAACAACAAAATCTTGTAAGTTTTGAACTTTCGTGGTGAGATTATTCAAACCTGCAGCTAAACTCTGAATATCCATTTTAAACAGGTGAACACAGAGCCATTCCAGGATTAGAAGGAGAGAGAGAGAGAAAGGCTGCAATATAGGCAGACTTGCAAGAGATTCAATTACAAGCACACTCAGAACTGAGAAAAAAAAAAAAAAATCTTCAGCAGACTTCTCTTTTCTCTCCTTTCTCTGTCAATTAATTTAACCCTTTATGGCCGGTCAAACTGTTATGGTTCTCAATGGCAAGAGAACATAGCCCAGCAAACATACGAACTAGCTCTTGGAAGGATGGAAACTAAACTGACCATGAACTAAACCTGCCGCACAACTAACAGTAGCCGGGTAGCGTAGCCTGCGTTTTATCCCTAGACGCCCAGCGCCGGCCGGAGGACTAACTAATCCTGGCAGAGGAAAATATAGTCCTGGCTCACCTCTAGAGAAATTTCCCCGAAAGGCAGACAGAGGCCCCCACAAATATTGGCGGTGATTTTAGATGAAATGACAAACGTAGTATGAAAATAGGTTTAGCAAAATTGAGGTCCGCTTACTAGATAGCAGGAAGACAGAAAGGGCACTTTCATGGTCAGCTGAAAACCCTATCAAAATACCATCCTGAAATTACTTTAAGACTCTAGTATTAACTCATAACATCAGAGTGGCAATTTCAGATCACAAGAGCTTTCCAGACACAGAAACGAAACTACAGCTGTGAACTGGAACAAAATGCAAAAACAAACAAGGACTAAGTCCAACTTAGCTGGGAGTTGTCTAGCAGCAGGAACATGCACAGAAAGGCTTCTGATTACAATGTTGACCGGCATGGAAGTGACAGAGGAGCAAGGCTAAATAGCGACTCCCACATCCTGATGGAAACAGGTGAACAGAGAGGATGATGCACACCAGTTCAATTCCACCAGTGGCCACCGGGGGAGCCCAAAATCCAATTTCACAACAGTTCAGATTTGCGGTCAGTCCAGCTTGCCACCTCCCTAGAGCTTGTCCAATGTTTGTTACTTAGCTGGAGTAATTTGAGATCCTCAACCACTAAGGATCATAACAGTATAGCAGGCCAAAAAGTGTTTAATGCATCGCAGAAGTGGGATAAAAAGAAGACCTGAATACATTTTTTTTTTCCTCCTCCCGCTTTTCCTTTGCTGCAGTCTGTTTAGCTTCTTTCTTCCCCTTGAACTCTGGGTGGTTTTGAGCTCAGCTGCAGACATGGATGTTCAGACTCTGACTTCTAGTGTGGATCATCTTGCTGCACGGGTGCAAAGTATTCAGGATTTTGTTATTCATAGCCCTATGTCAGAACCAAAGATACCCATTCCTGAGTTGTTTTCTGGAGATAGATCTAGGTTTCAGAATTTTAAGAATAATTGTAAGTTATTTCTATCTCTGAGACCTCGTTCCTCTGGTGATTCCGCTCGGCAAGTAAAGATTGTTATCTCCTTGTTACGTGGCGACCCTCAGGATTGGGCCTTCTCTCTGGTGCCAGGAGATCCTGCATTGCTTAATGTGGATGCGTTTTTTCTGGCTCTTGGACTGCTTTATGAGGAGCCTAATCTTGAGAATCAGGCAGAAAAAGCGTTGCTGGCCCTTTCTCAAGGGCAGGATGAAGCAGAGGTGTATTGTCAAAAATTTCGGAAATGGTCAGTGCTTACTCAATGGAATGAGTGTGCCCTGGCTGCAAATTTCAGAGAAGGTCTTTCTGAAGCCAATAAGGATGTTATGGTGGGGTTCCCCACCCCTACAAGTCTGAGTGATTCTATGGCTTTAGCCATTCAGGTTGATCGGCGTTTGCAGGAGCGCAGATCTGCTCATCCTTTGGCGGTATTTTCTGAACAGAGACCTGAGTCTATGCAATGTGATCGAACTCTGACCAGAATTGAGCGACAAAGTCATAGACGTCAAAATGGGTTGTGCTTTTACTGTGGTGATTCTGCTCATGTTATCTCAGCATGCTCTAAACGCTTAAAAAAGGTCGCTAAACCTGTCACCATTGGTACTATACAGCCTAAGTTTATTTTGTCTGTTACTTTGATTTGTTCTTTGTTGTCCTACTCGGTTATGGCCTTTGTGGATTCGGGTGCTGCCCTGAATCTGATGGATTTGTCATTTGCCAGGCACTGTGGTTTTGTCCTGGAGCCTTTGGAATTTCCTATTCCTCTGAGGGCAATTGATGCTACGCCATTGGCTGAGAATAAACCTCAGTATTGGACGCAAATGACCATGTGCATGACTCCCGTTCATCAGGAGGTGACTCGCTTTCTTGTTCTACATAATTTACATGATGTTGTCGTTTTGGGTCTGCCATGGTTGCAGGCTCATAATCCAGTTTTAGATTGGAAAGCTATGTCTGTGTCTAGTTGGGGTTGTCAGGGAATTCATGGCGATACTCCATTGGTGTCTATTGCTTCTTCCACTCCTTCTGAGGTCCCTGAGTTTTTGTCTGACTACCAGGATGTATTTGATGAGCCCAGGTCCAGTGCCCTGCCCCCTCATAGGGATTGTGACTGTGCTATAAATTTAATTCCTGGTAGTAAATTCCCTAAGGGACGACTTTTTAATTTGTCTATACCAGAGCATGCCGCGATGCGGAGTTATATAAAGGAGTCTTTGGAGAAGGGACATATTCGCCCATCCTCTTCCCCTCTTGGTGCAGGATTCTTTGTTGTGGCCAAGAAGGACGGTTCTTTGAGACCGTGTATAGATTATCGCCTTCTGAATAAAATTACAGTCAAATTTCAGTATCCTTTGCCACTATTATCTGATTTGTTTGCTCGGATTAAGGGTGCCAGTTGGTTCACCAAGATAGATCTCCGTGGTGCGTATAATCTTGTGCGCATTAAGCAGGGAGATGAATGGAAAACAGCATTTGATACGCCCGAAGGCCATTTTGAGTACTTGGTGATGCCTTTTGGACTCTCTAATGCTCCTTCTGTGTTTCAGTCCTTCATGCATGACATTTTCCGTGAATATCTGGATAAATTTATGATTGTTTATCTGGATGACATTTTGGTCTTTTCTGATGATTGGGAGTCCCATGTGAAGCAGGTCAGAATGGTGTTTCAGGTCTTGCGTGCCAATGCTTTATTTGTGAAGGGCTCAAAATGCCTCTTCGGAGTACAGAAGGTCTCCTTTTTGGGTTTTATTTTTTCTCCTTCTGCTGTGGAGATGGACCCAGTCAAGGTCCAGGCTATTCATGACTGGACTCAGCTCACGTCTGTTAAGAGTCTTCAGAAGTTCTTGGGTTTTGCTAATTTTTACCGTCGTTTCATCGCTAATTTTTCTAGCGTGGTTAAACCTTTGACGGATTTGACCAGGAAGGGCTCTGATGTGACTAATTGGTCTCCTGCGGCCGTGGAGGCCTTTCGGGAGCTTAAGCACCGGTTTTCTTCAGCTCCAGTCTTATGTCAGCCAAATGTCTCTCTCTCCTTTCAGGTCGAAGTTGATGCTTCCGAGATTGGAGCAGGGGCTGTTTTGTCACAGAGAAGTTCTGAGGGCTCTGTGATGAAGCCGTGTGCTTTCTTTTCAAGAAAGTTTTTGCCTGCCGAGCGAAATTATGATGTTGGTAATCGGGAGTTGTTGGCTATGAAGTGGGCATTTGAGGAGTGGCGTCATTGGCTCGAGGGAGCTAGACATCGTGTGGTGGTCCTGACTGATCACAAAAATCTGATTTACCTCGAGTCGGCCAAGCGCCTTAATCCTAGACAGGCTCGTTGGTCGTTGTTTTTCTCCCATTTCAACTTCGTGGTCTCATACCTGCCTGGTTCGAAGAACGTGAAAGCTGATGCACTTTCTAGGAGCTTTGTGCCTGACTCTCCGGGAGTTTCTGAGCCGGCTGGTATTCTTAGAGAGGGAGTGATTTTGTCTGCCATTTCTCCAGATTTGCGACGAGTGCTGCAGAAATTTCAGGCGGATAGACCTGACCGTTGTCCACCAGAGAGACTGTTTGTCCCGGATAGATGGACCAGCAGAGTTATTTCCGAGGTTCATTCTTCGGTGTTGGCGGGTCATCCTGGGATTTTTTGGTACCAGAGATTTGGTGGCTAGGTCCTTCTGGTGGCCTTCCTTGTCGCGGGATGTTCGTTCCTTTGTGCAGTCTTGTGGGATTTGTGCTCGGGCTAAGCCTTGCTGTTCTCGTGCCAGTGGGTTGCTTTTGCCTTTGCCTGTCCCGAAAAGGCCTTGGACGCACATCTCCATGGATTTTATTTCGGATCTGCCAGTATCTCAGAGAATGTCTGTCATCTGGGTGGTGTGTGATCGCTTTTTCCAAGATGGTCCATTTGGTGCCCTTGCCTAAGCTGCCTTCCTCCTCCGATTTGGTTCCTCTATTTTTTCAGAATGTGGTTCGCTTGCACGGCATTCCTGAAAATATTGTGTCTGATAGAGGATCCCAGTTTGTGTCCAGGTTTTGGCGAACTTTTTGTGCTAAGATGGGCATTGATTTGTCTTTTTCGTCGGCCTTCCATCCTCAGACTAATGGCCAAACCGAGCGAACTAATCAGACGTTGGAGACTTATTTGAGATGTTTTGTTTCTGCTGATCAGGATGATTGGGTGACTTTTTTGCCATTGGCCGAGTTTGCCCTTAATAATCAGGCTAGTTCTGCTACCTTGGTTTCGCCTTTTTTCTGCAATTCTGGTTTCCATCCTCGTTTTTCCTCAGGTCAGGTTGAATCTTCTGACTGTCCTGGGGTGGATTCTGTGGTGGATAGGTTGCAGCAGATTTGGAGCCATGTGGTGGACAATCTGAAATTGTCACAGGAGAGGGCTCAGCGCTTTGCCAACCGCCGCCGCGGTGTGGGTCCCCGACTTCGTGTTGGGGATTTGGTGTGGCTGTCTTCTCGGTATGTTCCTATGAAGGTCTCGTCTCCTAAGTTTAAGCCTCGCTTCATCGGTCCTTATAAGATCTTGGAAATCCTTAACCCGGTGTCTTTTCATTTGGATCTCCCGGCATCGTTTGCCATCCATAAAGTGTTCCATAGGTCTTTGTTGCGGAGGTATGTGGTACCTGTGGTTCCTTCTGTTGAGCCTCCTGCTCCGGTGCTGGTTGAGGGCGAATTGGAGTACGTGGAGGAGAAGATTTTGGATTCTCGTATCTCTAGACGGAGACTTCAGTATCTGGTTAAGTGGAAGGGCTATGGTCAGGAGGATAATTCCTGGGTTGTCGCCTCTGATGTTCATGCGGCCGATTTGGTTCGCGCCTTCCACGCAGCTCGTCCTGATCGCCCTGGAGGTCTTGATGAGGGTTCGGTGACCCCTCCTCAAGGGGGGGGTACTGTTGTGAACTCTATTTCTGGGCTCCCTCTAGTGGTCACAACCTTCTGCAGGTTGGCTTCATCAGCTGGTTCGCTATCCTTGGTTGGTTTTCTATTTAGCCCACCTGGATACTCAGTTCCTTGCCTGCTATCAATGTATTCAGTGCTCTTCAGATTCCGTGTGTCTACCTTGCTCCCAGTCTCTCCAAGACAAGCTAAGTTTTTGTTTGATCATTTTTTGATTATCAGTGTTCATTATGTTTTTAGTCCAGCTCGCTAAAATGTGATTTCTTCGCTTGCTGGTTGCTCTAGGGGACTGAGTTTCTCCCCCCACACCGTTAGTTGGTGTGGGGGTTCTTGAAATCTCAGAGTGGATATTTTGTAAGGGTTTTTTACTGACCGCATAGATTCCCTTTTCTATTTTCTGCTATCTAGTATTAGTGGGCCTCATTTGCTGAATCTGCTTTCACCCCTGTGTATGTGCCTTCCTCTTACCTCACCGTTATTATTTGTTGGGGGCTTCTATATCTTTGGGGATTATTTCTCTGGAGGCAAGAGAGGTCTTTCTTTCTCTCTAGGGGTAGTTAGTTCCTTAGGCTGGCTCGAGACGTCTAGGAATTCAGGCACGTTCACCGGCTACTTCTAGTGTGTTTGGTTAGGTTCAGATTTGCGGTCAGTCCAGCTTGCCACCTCCCTAGAGCTTGTCCTATGTTTGTTACTTAGCTGGAGTAATTTGTGATCCTCAACCACTAAGGATCATAACACACCTGCCCAGGATTGCAACCCAGGGACAACTGCATTACTACCAACAACCACCGGAGGGAACCCAAGAGCAGAATTCACAACAGGATCCCTAGGGTTAGGGTTAGGGTTAGGATCCCTAGGGTTAGGGGTAGGGTTAGGGGTAGGGTTAGGGTTAGGGTTTGGATCCCTTTATCACCTTGATGGTGGGGGGTGGCTTATCAGTGTGTATTCTTGTTTTTTTCTATTGAAACGCATGCGTTTAAAACGCAACCAAACGCATGTGCTTAAAAACGCATGCGTTTACATAGACAGCAATACGCATGCGGCAAAAAAACGCCTCTAGAAGTTACTACATGTTGCATTTCTGCAACCAAATGCAAGCATAGAAACGACGCATGCGTCGTCAAACGCGGCAAAACACATCCAAAAAATCCGCATGCGTTTTTAATGTTAAATGTAGGAAAAAAAACGCATGCGTTTTTTTGCGCTAAAACGTAGCGGCAAAAAACGCAAATGTGAAACCAGCCTAATAGCCAGCAACTCTCTGTCCCCCAAACATTTTTTAGAAAAGAAAGCACAGGGATGCACCCCATCCTCTCCCTCCTGGGACAGAACTGCCCCCACCCCTACTGAAGAGGCATCAACCTCTACCAGAAATGGCTTGGTCTCATCTGTCTCGATCAAAACAGGAGCAGAGCTAAACCTCTCCTTGAGATGCTCAAAAGCCTTAAAGGGAAGGTGCCATCAAAAACATTTTTTCCAGCAATTGAAAAAAATGTAAAGAATTAATGTCTACATTGTTAGGGGTTGAGTTCCCACCTCTGCACAGGGGGAATCTTGGGCCATCTCCGCTGCGGTCTCCCATTCTTCTCCTGCCGCGGTGGAGCCTGCTCAGCGGAGACGTCGGTCCCAGCATCTCGCTCAGTCTGACTCTGTACAAAGAGTTACTGCTGCCTTTCCTGCTTCTGCCATTGAAGTCAGTGCTGGGCAGAGGCGAGCAGACGCTTCTGGGACTAAGTCCCGCTTTTCTCTTTCTGAGCATGCCCAGAGTAAGATCTCTCAGTGGAGATCGAGGGTCACATGATCAGATACTGCAGCTAAGGCCATTAGTCCTTCAGGAAGGTCCTGTAGGTGCTCACGCTCTGTGGCAGCCTCTCATTGGTCCTTCTAGTAAGGTCCTGTACATGTTGCAACTATTTAAGGCTCGCATGGCCGCATGGCCATGCGCTAGTATTGTTCTTTGTTATGTGCTTTGCGCCAGTGTGGTCACGTGAGAGTGTGTTCAGGGACCCGGCTGAAATAAGCCCCTAGAATGCCGGCACCTCCGGTGAGGAGTTTGTGTTTGTATGTATTCAGGGACCTGGCTGAAAAAAGTCCCTAGAATGCTGGCACTTCCGGCAAGGAGTTTTGTGTTCATGCGTGACCACTGACTGCTCTCTGTTTGGGCAGTTAGCCTGTGCCTCTGTCAAGACTAACAGGGCACAGTGCTTTGCTTTCATGGCTACTCGGTGAATTAACTGAGTTAGTCCATACCGCCATATAGTGCCGCCATTTGCTAGCAGCAGGTACTCCTGCACGGTGGACCCCGGGCTGCGAACGCACCAATATCAATAAAAACATGTCTATTTACTCGGTGCGTTCCGCTAGCCCTAACATACATTTTCTTAAAAAATATCATCATTTGTTTATAATTTAGTAAAATATGAAAAATAATTTGAAAAGGTTTGACATTTCCACTTTTAAACACTAGGGGGAGCAGCTGCTGAAATTTGACAAAAACCTAGTGTACAATTAGCTCACATTACTGCACTGCAGTAAAAATGGGCGGAGTCTGCTGACATGTGTGATCCCTCTCCTCCCCTTCTGGGTGTTTGCTAAGGGATAAGAGAGGATGATATTAAGGAACCCAGTCAGCAGCCATTTTGTTGGTGATTGCAAATTTATACTGACAAGTAGACAATCACCAAGGATGGCAGGTAGCAAGGATTCTGGGAGATATATGGTGGAGGGAGCAGGGTGACAGCAGCACAGAGTATTTCAGGAGAGCAGTGTGCTGATCTATGGGGGGCACCCTGTTTGGTGTGCGGAGCAGCCAGGGATTGTACATAGAGCACTGTCTTTTATACACATGGATGGACCATGTGAAACAGGAAGCAGTGATGTCACTGTTCCACCAGCTGCTAGACCGCTGCAGCCTGTGATTGGTTGAGGCGGTTAGGTCACTTGAGCAGCATAGATGTTGGATGTTTTATCATAAGCTGTTGCTCAAAGTTCTGGCAGCCTTAGTTTATTTGTTGTGACAGAGAAGGGGGCACAGAGATTTTTTGAAAGTTCCCTGCCTGTGTAGGAACTTTCACCAAGGATGAATCTTGTATAAATGACCCCTTTCCCGACCATTGCAAACGTTTTATTTCTGCGATTTAGTTTTTTTCTCCCTTTCTTCCACGAGTCATAACTTTTTTGAAGTTTACTGTCAACATAGCCATAGGATTGCTTGTTTTGTGCAGGACGAGTGACAGTTTTGAAGGATATTATCGCCCGTTGACTTCTTATGTGGACATGTTAATAATCTTAGAAACTGATTTCCGTGACCTTATTGTACCAATGCATATGTTTTCTACAGTGAGCCACGATCTTCTTCATTGGGTAGGAGTAAATAATTTAATAACACCCCGTGTCTGATTGAAATAGTTGTAAATTCCATCTCATATTTCCCTACATGTATATACAGATATAAATATGCTCATGGGAAACATTTTTAATTTACAGGTGCAATCAGACAATCAGAATATATTTGGCGCTTGATTAATGTTTCAAAACAGCTCTGCCTACCAGCTGCTGAGGACGATAATATAAAAATTACCATATTACATACAAGCTAATTAACTTTATGCTCTTTCTCCAGAACCTTTGGTGTCTGTTTTCAAACAATTGTGTGCATGGCAGAAGGTTAATTGTTATTTTTCTTGAAAGACATGAGCAAGCATGTACTCTGACCCCTTTAATAAATGAGCTAACTTGCTGGATCCCTCTATGGGAAATCACCTGTCGTTCATTTTGTCAGATGTTTGTAAATGCTACATGGCTCTTTTGTGAAGCTGGCCTGAAAAAAACCCAAATCTCTTGGTGATAACTTTATGTTTTCCAGCAAGTTTTTCCATCTTTTTCATTTCAATGGACTTTGTTGTTTTTTTTTTAAGGTAGTCGATCTCTTCGCTCTAGGTTTTCTATTTTTACAGGGGACAGTGAGTCTACTGAACGATAATGTGAATTGATGGACCTCTTCTACCTGCTGTCAGTGAAGATGTGTGACTGCGATGCAGTTCTTCATTTCCAAGTAAGTTCTTGAGGGTGTATTCACAAAGATTTTTAACGTGAATTTTAAAATGGATCCACTCCAAAATCCACATGAAAACCCCAACAAATACTCTTTGTATCCTCTCTGATGTGAATTTTGAAGCAGATCTGTTTGAAAATTTCCGTAAAAAAAATATGTGTGAACATACTCACAGACATCTTCACCAAAACGTGGAAAATGAGAAGATTTAAATTTCTCCTTTAATGGTAATTCCGCTTTTTCAGCCCTGGCACAAAGTATAGAACTGATGGGAAGCTGGGGTGTTACCAGGGTCGGTTACTGGGGTGTCTGGGGCCCACCCTACAGCTAAATGCAAATACTGTATCTGTCATTATAGCGGAGCATCCTGTAATACTATTGTAGGAACTCTTAAGATTCTGGTAGCATGGGGCAATGAACAGACAGAGACGGGTTTCTTTAGTGTAAAATAGTGTATTTGTAACACAGCAAAAACACACAAACAATATACTGATAACTTGCAATGAAACAAGTCCCTTAGCCATATACAGCAAAACAGAAGAGTTCTTAGGCCAAAGTCCTTGGCAAGGTGAGTGAGACGGGTGACGTGCAGATCCAAACTCAGCTGGTGCAGAAAGAGTCAAATCCGGGTATGAAGTAAACACAGGGAAGTCCAGAAACAAGTCCTCAGGTTAATCCCAGGTGTGGGACGAACATGGGTAAGTCCAGAAACAAGTTCACAAGTTAATCCCAGGTGTGGGATGAACACGGGTAAGTCCAGAAACAAGTTCATAAGTTTCTCAGTTGTGGCATAAACACGGGTAAGTCCAGAAACAAGTTCACATAAAGAATTATACTGGTGTAATTTCCAGTAGCTCCCACCGGGGGGAGTAAATAAGGATTAAGTAGCAAACACAGTCTAAGTCCAGCAGCAAAGCCCCAAACACAGTTCCAAACAGAGTTCTTACCCGGAGGAGAGAACCAAGGGTTAAGTTCCCAAGCCAACAGACTGAGAGCGTAACTTACATAGGCAGAGAATGTCCAAAGCCACGGGTAGAAGTACAGCAGGCAAGCAGCTGAGCTGATGGAGAAACCAAGCAGAATACTCCAGCAGTGAGGCTGACACCTGACCCGGGGCAAAAACATTCACAAGGTAACTTGGAAAACCCGGAATACTGACATTACTCCCCCCCCTAGAAACGGCCTCAGGACGATCCTGGACCAGGTTTGCCTGGGTATCTACGATGAAATTGAGCAACCTTCAGGGGAGCATTGATGTTACTTACTGGTTCCCAAGAATCGTTTTCAGGAGAATAACCCTGCCATCTAACCAGATACTGAAATCGATTCCTATGAAGTCTTGAATCGATAATGTCCTGTACAACAAATTGTTCTTCGCCATCAACCAACACTGGTGGAGGAGGTACGATACGTCCCTGAAATGTGTTGAGAGAGACTGGTTTTAATAAAGAAACATGAAATACTGGGTGTACCTTTAGAGTTCTTGGCAGCTTCAGCCGACAAGCAACAGAGCTCACAATCCCAGTGATCTTGAATGGACCGATGAACTTCTGCCCCAGCTTCTGCGAAGGAACACCCAATTTTAGATTCTTGGTAGACAACCAAACCGAGTCTCCTACCTTATACATGGGTGCCGGTTTCCGGAATCTATCAGCCGACTTCTTGTAACGCTCCTGTGCTGCGGTCAGGGAGTCTTTCAAAACTTCAAGATTACGTTGCAACACTGCCACTCTGTCTTGAACTGCTGGTACCGAAGTAGCAACCGGAGACCTAGGCAAAATATTTGGATGATATCCCAAATTGGCGAAAAAAGGCGTTACCTTCGTGGAACTGCTCTGTAAGTTTTTATACGAGAATTCCGCTAACGGAAGAAGCTTCAGCCAATCATCCTGCAAATGACTGACGTAACAGCGTAGATATTGCTCCAAGGTTTGATTGGTTCGTTCGGTTTGCCCATTGGTCTGAGGATGGTATGCAGAAGACAAGCAAACATTAATGTGGAGTGCAGAACAAAATCCTTTCCAAAACCTAGAGGTAAATTGTATTCCCCGGTCAGAGATGATCTCATCTGGTACCCCATGCAGCCGAAAAACATTCTGGATAACCAGATCCACTGTCTCTGTGGCTGAGGGAAGACCACTGCAAGGAATAAAATGAGCAGCCTTTGTTAGACGGTCCACTACCACCAGAATAGTATTCTTACTGCCGGAGGTGGGTAACTCCACAATAAAGTCCATCGAAATAGACCCCCAAGGACGAGATGGTATGGGTAGTGGCTTAAGAAGGCCCGTAGGTGAAACACGAGGAACTTTGTACCGGGCACAAACCTCACAAGAGCGGACATAGTCATTCACATCCTTCAAACAGGTAGGCCACCAGAAAAAATGGCTTAAAAATTCCTGCGTCTTCTGTACCCCCCGATGACCAGCCAATACGGAGTCATGGACCAATTTGAGAATTCAAAGTCTCACAGCCTCAGGGACATAAATACAGCGATCTCTAAGCCATACACCATTCTGTAAGACAAGATTCACATTGTCAGGTGGGGCAGCAAGAAATACGTCACCATCATAGGCCAGCTTGATCTCCTCCCACAGGTCCCGGTCCTGGAGCACTCCTATGAAATTGGCATCCGACAAGATGGTCTTAGACGGGGTCCCAGGCACGGAGTCCATCGTGTGGATTCGGGATAGTGCATCGGCTTTCCCATTACGTGAACCTGGGCGGTACGAGATGACAAAATCAAACTGGTTTAGGAACAAACTCCACCTAGCTTGTCGAGGAGAGAGACATCTGGCGGACTTGAGGAATTCCAGATTACGGTGGTCTGTGAGCACCACTACCTGTTGAGTTGCTCCCTGCAAATGGTGTCTCCATTCCTTAAAAGCGGAAATGATTGCCAAAAGTTCCTTATCTGCAATATCATAGTTCAGTTCAGCAGATGATAACCTGCGAGAAAAGAAGGCACACGGGTGCAGCAAACCTTTATCTCCGGTTCGTTGTGAGAGGATTGCTCCCAGTGCACAGTCAGAAGCGTCCACCTCCACGACAAAAGGCAGTGCAGGGTCCGGGTGTGTCAATATCGGAGCCGTGGTAAAACAAACCTTTAGGCGATCAAAGGCTTCCTGGGCTTGCGAAGACCATACAAACTTCCTCCCCTTCTTAGTGAGGAGAGTGATGGGACGGACAATTTCCGAAAAATTCCGGATGAAACATCTATAAAAGTTAGCAAAGCCAATGAATCTTTGTACCTCTTTGACGTTTCCTGGTACCGGCCAATCTATGATCGCCTGGATCTTGCTGGACTCCATATTCAATCCCTGGGGAGAAATAACATAGCCTAAAAATTGAATTTTGGAGCAATGAAATTCACACTTTTCGAGTTTGATATACAGATGGTTGTCTCTCAAACATCTGAGCATGGTCTTGACATGTTCCTGGTGTTCCTGTAGGGAATCAGAGAAAATCAAGATGTCATCCAGCTAAATGACTACATAATGATCCAGTAAATCCCTGAAAATATCGTTGGCCAAGTGTTGGAAAGCAGCAGGAGCATTACAGAGTCCGAATGGCATCACTAAATATTCAAAATGTCCATACCGACATCTGAAAGCTGTTTTCCATTCATCTCCGGGACGTATACGGAGTAAATTATATGCTCCGCGAAGATCTAATTTGGTGAATATTTTAGCTTGGCGAACTCTCTCCAACAATTCAGGAATTAACGGCAACGGGTACCTGTTACGGATGGTTACCTTGTTTAGCTCCCGATAGTCAATACACGGTCTTAGAGTGCCATCTTTTTTCTTTACAAAGAATATGGGAGCGCCCGCTGGTGAAGAAGATGGTCGGATAAACCCCTTGGCTAAATTCTCGTCTATATACTCCCGTAATGTCTTTAATTCTGGAGCTGCCAACGGGTTAACATGGCCGAAAGGAATTGCTGCCCCGGGAAGCAGCTCTATGGGGCAGTCATATGGTCTGTGTGGAGGGAGTTGATCTGCCTTCCTCTTGTCACAAATGTCTGAAAATTCCTGGTAAACCAGAGGGAGAGTAGATACCTGTTTCGTTTCCTCCAAATTCTGGGTAACTGGAGCCATTACCTGTGGACTGATGGTAGAGCTACACTTCGGAAGGAAGGATATCTCCTTAGTTTCCCAATTGATGTTTGGATTCTGTGACCGTAACCAGGGAATTCCTAAAATTACAGGAAAATGAGGAGAAGATATTAGCATAAATGATAGGGTTTCCAGATGGTCTGGTTCCATCTTACACTTCAGAAGCACCGTCTCCCGGTCTACTGGCCCAGAAACTAACGGAGAACCATCCACCGTTTCCATGGTGACTGGTGAGGCTCTTAGCTGTGTCTTAATACCATGTTCCCTGGCAAAAGAAGAATCCATGAAATTTCCACCTGCTCCAGAATCTATCATAGCAGAACTTGTTATCCACTGTCCCTCCCACAGAATCTGAATAGGAAGAGAACAATGTGTATTTCTCCCCTTGATCCTTAGGGGAAGTCGACATCACTGTTAGGGGAACCACAGCATCTAGATGTAAACTGGTCTCCGAAACTTCTGACTCAGAGTCCGTATTGTCATAATCCCCTACTGCCGCCAATACCTTGCTAGGTCGCCTGGGACATTTAGGACAATTAATAAGGAAATGATCTGATTGGCCACAGTAAAAGCATAAGCGTTCTCGAAAGCGATATTCATGGCGTTCATTACTTTCACGTTTTTGTAGTGAGTCCACTTGCATCGGCACCTCCTCAGCTTCCCGCGGGTTCTTACTGGTAGTTTCCCTAGACGGAAGAGTAAAATTAGTGATGCGATTTACAGCTGCCCATTTCTCCTGTCTGCATTCAGTTAGGCGTATATCAATACGCACACAGTGTTGTAAGAATAACTCATACTCTTGTGGAGATTCTGAGCGAGCTAGCTCATCCTTGATTGTACTGGACAACCCTTTCCTGAAAATTGGTAACAAAGCATTTTCATCCCAGTTGGTATCCACTACTAACCTCTTAAATTCAGTAATATACTCTATGACTGAACGCTTCCCCTGGCGTAAGGAAAGCAAGGATTTTTCAGCGGAGGCACGGCGGTTGGGATCATCAAACATTTGCGCCATAGCTGCCAGATAATCATCCAAATTATTTAGACGGACATCGCGACTTTCTACCATAGGATTTGCCCAAGCCAGTGCCCGTGATGTCAACAACATAATAATACCTAGTACCTTAGATCTATCAGACTGATAGTAGGAGGCATGTACATCAAAAAATAATATACATTGATTTACAAACCCACAGAATTGACTTCGGTCACCATTAAACCGAAAAGGAGGCAATTTAGGCATACTGGTGGGTGGTGCATGCTGAACAGGTGGTGTGACCTGAGCCTCTACCTGGGTACGTAAATCTTGAAGAGCCTGACCAAACACCTGCGCATTATGGTTAGCTCGGGAGTCCATGTCTCTGATCTTATTTTGCATAGCCACCACCTCCTGTTGCAAGGAGTTAATCATAGCAAACATCTTGTCTACCCGTGTCTCTGTCATTGCCCCAGCAGAATCCTTTTTAAGGCTGGAGTATCCTGTAATACTATTGTAGGAACTCTTAAGATTCTGGTAGCATGGGGCAATGAACAGACAGAGACGGGTTTCTTTAGTGTAAAATAGTGTATTTGTAACACAGCAAAAACACACAAACAATATACTGATAACTTGCAATGAAACAAGTCCCTTAGCCATATACAGCAAAACAGAAGAGTTCTTAGGCCAAAGTCCTTGGCAAGGTGAGTGAGACGGGTGACGTGCAGATCCAAACACAGCTGGTGCAGAAAGAGTCAAATCCGGGTATGAAGTAAACACAGAAGTAAACACAGGGAAGTCCAGAAACAAGTCCTCAGGTTAATCCCAGGTGTGGGACGAACACGGGTAAGTCCAGAAACAAGTTCACAAGTTAATCCCAGGTGTGGGATGAACACGGGTAAGTCCAGAAACAAGTTCATAAGTTTATCTCAGTTGTGGCATAAACACGGGTAAGTCCAGAAACAAGTTCACATAAAGAATTATACTGGTGTAATTTCCAGTAGCTCCCACCGGGGGGAGTAAATAAGGATTAAGTAGCAAACACAGTCTAAGTCCAGCAGCAAAGCCCCAAACACAGTTCCAAACAGAGTTCTTACCTGGAGGAGAGAACCAAGGGTTAAGTTCCCAAGCCAACAGACTGAGAGCGTAACTTACATAGGCAGAGAATGTCCAAAGCCACGGGTAGAAGTACAGCAGGCAAGCAGCTGAGCTGATGGAGAAACCAAGCAGAATACTCCAGCAGTGAGGCTGACACCTGACCCGGGTTTTAAACAAATGAACAGGAAGTAGGGCAGACAAAAACAGCAAACTCCATCTTAACAAAGGGCAAAAACATTCACAAGGTAACTTGGAAAACCCGGAATACTGACACATCAGCTGTAAAACACAGGCGGCTGCTGCACATCTCATGTGCGCCCCAATAACTGGGATGTATAATTACGGTAGTTTACATTAATGGGGTTCTTAGTTAAAACAAGTTATCACTGATCCATTGGCTCCACAGGATAGGTGATCGCTTAGGTCCGACCATTAGAAACTGCACCGATCAGAAGAATGGGGAAGTTTTATCCATGACTGGGCACTTTTATCCCTATTTTAAAATGCAGCGGCAGGTGGGATATCTGACTGCAGCTCCATTCATTCTCTTTGGGGCTTCCAGAAAAAATATATGCAGCCACAGAGTGAATGAATGGATCAGTGATCTAGTCGGACATGCCACTCCAGTCTAATGGGGACAAAAGGTTCCACATTTTCCTGAATGGGTCCAAGCAGTCAGACCCCCCCACCAATCAATACGTTATCAATAGTGTTGAGCGATACCGTCCGATACTTGAAAGTATCGGTATCGGAAAGTATCGGCCGATACCGGCAAAGTATCGGATCTAATCCGATACCGATACCCGATACCAATACAAGTCAATGGGACACCAAGTATCGGACTGTATCCTGTATGGTTCCCAGGGTCTGAAGGAGAGGAAACTCTCCTTCAGGCCCTGGGATCCATATCAATGTGTAAAAGAAAGAATTAAAATAAAAAATAGGGCTATACTCACCCTCTGACGCGCCCTGGACTTTACCGCCGTAACCGGGAGCCGTTGTACCAAAGAATGCGCGCTTGAAGGGCCTTAGATGACGTCACGGCGCTCTGATTGGTCCGTAGCGGTCGCGTGACCGCTACGAGACCAATCACAAAGCCGTGACGTCACCTAAGGTCTTTCAAGCGCTTGAAATACCTTAGAAGACGTCCGCAGCTTCTGATTGGTCGCGTAGCGGTCACGCGACCGCTACGGACCAATCAGAGCGCAGTGACGTCATCTAAGGCTCTTCAAGCGCGCATTCTTAGGTACAACGGCTCCCGGTTACGGCGGTAAAGTCCAGGGGCCGCTGGAGATGTGAGTATATCACTATTTTTTATTTTAATTCTTTCTTTTACACATTGATATTAATCCCGATACTGATTCCCGATACCACAAAAGTATCGGATCTCGGTATCGGAATTCCGATACCGCAAGTATCGGCCGATACCCGATACTTGCGGTATCGGAATGCTCAACACTAGTTATCAATAGTGTTGAGCATTCCGATACTGCAAGTATCGGGTATCGGCCGATACTTGCGGTATCGGAATTCCGATACCGAGATCCGATATTTTTGTGATATCGGGTATCGGTATCGAAACAACATTAATGTAAAAATGTGTAAAAGAGAGAATTAAAATAAAAAATATTGCTATACTCACCTCTCCGACGCAGCCTGCACCTTACCGAGGGAAGCGGCAGCGTTCTTTGTTTAAAATTCGCGCTTTTCTTTCCTTTACGTGAGTCCCGGCTTGTGATTGGTTGCGTGCCGCCCATGTGACCGGGACGCAACCAATCACAGCAAGCCGTGACGTAATTTCAGGTCCTTAAGGATTTTAAAATTACGTCCCGGCTTTGTGATTGGTTGCGTCGCAGTCACATGGGAGACGCAACCAATCACAAGCCGTGACGTCACGGGAGGCTGGACACGCGCGCATTTTAAAATGGGCGCGTGTCCAGCCTCCCGTGACGTCCCGACTTGTGATTGGTTGCGCCGCGATCAACCAATCACAAGCCGGGAGGCTGGACACGCGCGCATTTTAAAATTTTAAAATGCGCGCGTGTCCAGCCTCCCGGCTTGTGATTGGTTGACCGCGGCGCAACCAATCACAAGCCGGGACGTCACGGGAGGCTGGACACGCGCCCATTTTAAAATTTTAAAATGCGCGCGTGTCCAGCCTCCCGGCTTGTGATTGGTTGACCGCGGCGCACAAAATGAGTGAGGATGAACTAAACCAAACAAGGGGAAACTGCCAATGTTGTCAAAACATCAATTATTGCATAATAAGTTTGGTCGAATTTGCAGGATGTGTCTCACATTCCCATGTATCACCTCTCAGCTGATGTATTATACAAGCCTCCCGGCTTGTGATTGGTTGACTGCGGCGCAACCAATCACAAGCCGGGACGTCACGGGAGGCTGGACACGCGCCCATTTTAAAAAGCGCGCGTGTCCAGCCTCCCGTGACGTCACGGCTTGTGATTGGTTAATGGCGGCCATGTTGCCGGGACGCGGACCAATCACAGCAAGCCGTGACGTAATTTCGTCACGGCTTGCTGTGATTGGTCCGCGTCCCGGCAACATGGCGCCGTGACCAATCATAAGCCGGGACGTCACTGGAGGCTGGACACGCGCGCTTTTTAAAAAGCGCGCGTGTCCAGCCTCCCGTGACGTCACGGCTTGTGATTGGTTAATGGCGGCCATGTTGCCGGGACACGGACCAATCACAGCAAGCCGTGACGTAATTTCGTCACGGCTTGCTGTGATTGGTCCGCGTCCCGGCAACATGGCCGCCCTGACCAATCACAAGCCGGGACTTCACGTAACCAAGTAAAAGCGCGAATTTTAAACAAACAACGCTGCCGGTTCCCTCGCTGAGGTCCAGGCTGCGTCGGACAGGTGAGTATAGCGATATTTTTTATTTTAATTCTTTCTTTTACACATTTATATGGATCCCAGGGCCTGAAGGAGAGTTTCCTCTCCTTCAGACCCTGGGAACCATCAGGAATACCGTCCGATACTTGAGTCCCATTGACTTGTATTGGTATCGGGTATCGGTATCGGATTGGATCCGATACTTTGCCGGTATCGGCCGATACTTTCCGATACCGATACTTTCAAGTATCGGACGGTATCGCTCAACACTAGTTATCAATCATTTATCCTGTGGAGAGGTGATTACTTTTTTCCACAGGAAACCCCTTGTAAGTGCATCTCCGCTGCTGTGTACAAAGCATTAAAACTCTAATTAAAATAAAGAATCTTCTCCTAATTAATATCAGAGAGAACAAATGACCGCCATACACAACACAATCCACTATACCAAGACCAATATTACCACATACAGGAAGAAATACCACCACACCATGATCAGACCACATAGTGACCGAATAATACTACATACAAAGGACAAATCCCACCAAGGACAACATCTGCAAGGAGTTTGTATGTTCTCCCCGTGTTTGCGTGGGTTTCCTCCAGGTACTCTGGTTTCCTCCCACATTTACAAAGACATACTGTTAGGGAATCTAGATTCTGAGCCCCATCGGGGACAGTGGCAATAATGTCTGTAAAGCACTGTGAAATTAATAGCGCTATATAAATGAGTAAAAATAGATAAAAATAAAAATTACCAGCATATAGGGACCAAATGATACCACATACAAGGAGAAATACTGCCACTCAGTGACCAGACCACAAATTACCAACACATAGTGCCCGAATACTACAATATTGATTATGAATACAAACCACAATACTAACAACACTGTTATTACCACCAGTGACAATATACACTATGTGACTTCAACACCTGGCCTGTCACAGAGCAGAGTGCCCTGTCACAGCTGCAGCCGGCATTCATCTTGATGTGCGTTGTCGCCGGGGTCGGCTCCAGGTTAAGAAACAGATATAGTACAATATATAGGCACCACACAGTGCGCCATACAGTATTATGGTCAACACATAGTGCTCCATACAGTATTATGGGCAACCACATAGTCCTCCTTACAGTATTATGGGCACTTCATAGTCCTCCATACAGTATTACGGGCACCTCATAGTCCTCCATACAGTATTATGGGCAACCACATAGTGCTCCATACTGTATTACGGGCACCTTATAGTCCTCCATACAGTATTATTGGCCCCATACAATGCTCCTCCATACAGTACAGCAACCACATAGTCCGCCATACAGTATTATGGGCAACCATATAGTCCGCCATAAAGTATTATTGGCTCCATATAATGCTCCTCCATACAGTATTATGGGTACCTCATAGTCCTCCATACAGTATTATGGGCAACCACATAGTGCTCCATACAGTATTATGGGAATCACATAGTCCACCATACAGTATCATGGGCAACCACATAGTCCTCCATACAGTATTATTGGCCCCATATAATGCTCCTCCATACAGTATAATTGGCCCCATATAATGCTCCTCCATACAGTACAGCAACCACATAGTCCGCCATACAGTATCATGGGCAACCACATAGTCCACCATACAGTATTATTGGCTCCATATAATGCTCCTCCATACAGTATTATGGGCACCTCATAGTCTGCCATACAGTATTATGGGCAACCACATAGTGCTCCATACAGTATTATGGGCACCACATAGTCCGCCATACAGTATTATGGGCAACCACATAGTCCACCATACAGCATTATGGGCACCTCATAGTCCTCCATACAGTATTATGGCCAACCACATAGTCCACCATACAGTATTATTGGCCCCATGTAATGCTCCTCCATACAGTATTATTGGCCCCATATAATGCTCCTTCATACAGTATTATTGGCCCCATATAATGCTCCTTCATACAGTATTATTGGCCCCATATAATGCTCCTCCATACAGTATTATGGGCACCTCATAGTCCTCCATACAGTATTATGGTCAACCACATAGTGCTCCATACTGTATTACGGGCACCTTATAGTCCTCCATACAGTATTATTGGCCCCATACAATGCTCCTCCATACAGTACAGCAACCACATAGTCCGCCATACAGTATTATGGGCAACCATATAGTCCACCATAAAGTATTATTGGCTCCATATAATGCTCCTCCATACAGTATTATGGGTACCTCATAGTCCTCCATACAGTATTATGGGCAACCACATAGTGCTCCATACAGTATTATGGGAATCACATAGTCCACCATACAGTATCATGGGCAACCACATAGTCCTCCATACAGTATTATTGGCCCCATATAATGCTCCTCCATACAGTATAATTGGCCCCATATAATGCTCCTCCATACAGTACAGCAACCACATAGTCCGCCATACAGTATCATGGGCAACCACATAGTCCACCATACAGTATTATTGGCTCCATATAATGCTCCTCCATACAGTATTATGGGCACCTCATAGTCTGCCATACAGTATTATGGGCAACCACATAGTGCTCCATACGGTATTATGGGCACCACATAGTCCGCCATACAGTATTATGGCCAACCACATAGTCCACCATACAGCATTATGGGCACCTCATAGTCCTCCATACAGTATTATGGCCAACCACATAGTCCACCATACAGTATTATTGGCCCCATGTAATGCTCCTCCATACAGTATTATTGGCCCCATATAATGCTCCTTCATACAGTATTATTGGCCCCATATAATGCTCCTTCATACAGTATTATTGGCCCCATATAATGCTCCTCCATACAGTATTATGGGCACCTCATAGTCCTCCATACAGTATTATGGTCAACCACATAGTCCTCCATAAAGTATTATGGGCCCCATATAATGCTCCTCCATACAGCACATCAGGGGCCCCGTGCTCCTCCACACAGTATTATGCCCCCCAGCTCCTCCACACAGTATTATGGGACCCCACTCCTCCTTATAGTATTATGCATCCCCGCTCCTCCATACAGTATTATGGGACCCCATTCCTCCACACAGTATTATGCCCCTGCTTCCTCCTCCATACAGTATTATGGGACCTTGCTCTCCTCTATACAGTATTATGCATCCCCGCTCCTCCATACAGTATTATGGGACCCCACTCCTCCATACAGTATTATGCCCCCCCACTCCTCCACACAGTATTATGCCTCCCCGCTCCTCCACATAGTATTATGCTCCCCGCTCCTCCACACAGTATTATGCCCCCCCGCTCCTCCACATAGTATTATGACACCCTGCTCCTCCATACAGTATTATGGGACCCCCCGGTCCTTCACACAGTACTATGCCCCCTGCTCCTCCATACAGTATCTTGGGAGCCCACTCCTCCACACAGTATCATGGGACCCCGCTCCCCCATACAGCATTATGCCCCCCCCGCTCCTCCACACAGTTTCATGGTCCCCCGATCCTCCACACAGTATTATGGGATCCCCCCGTTCCTCCACACAGTATTATGAAACGCCGCTCCTCCTCACAGTATTATGCCCCCCCGCTCCTCCATACAGTATTTCGGGCCCCCCGCTCCTTCACACAGTATTATGCCCCCCGCTCCTCCACACAGTATCATGGGACCCTGCTCCTCCATACAGTATTATGCCCCCATGCTCCTCCACAAAGTATCATGGGCGCCCCGCTCCTCCATACAGTATCATGGGACTCCGCTCCTCCACACAGTATTATGCCCCCCAGCTCCTCCACACAGTATTATGCCCCCCATTACTCCACACAGTATTATGCCCCCAGCTCCTCCACACAGCATTATGCCCCCCCCTGCTCCTCCATACATTACTAGGGGCCCCATACATTAAAAAAATAATAATAAAATACTCACCTCTCCCGTTCACTCAGCATCTCTCCGGCTCTGCAACGCTCAGGACAGAGAGACTGAGCGCGCAGTGATTACTTCATCGCACCCTCTACCCTGAGACATCGCAGAGTCAGAGGGCGCTGAAGACACTGCAGCTGCCGCCGGAATGAGGAGAGGTGAGTGTTAGAATGGGGGGCCCGATGCCAACTCTGGCAATGGGGGGCCCCTGGTCGTGGCGGTGGTCAGCACCGCCCAAAGATTTAAAGGGCCCGCATCCTTTTTTTTTCTTCCTCCTCCTCCTCTCTGGGGTGGGGCCCACCAGGCATTTCACCGGTGTCCCGGTGGGCCAGTCCGACCCTGCGTGTTACTAGGGTCCTAAAACATCAGGGGCCTAAGTTCCTTTCAGAATTAATAATGAATGAGTGCCTTTAAATATAATATATAAAAATAATAAAGCTTAGACTCATCTAATCCAGATTCCCCATCCACTGCAGCCTCTGTGTCCTCTTCTGACTTGTATATGAAATTTTTCCTTTGTTATGTCTGTATGAAATTTGATAGGTAGATGTGACATCTGTTTTTGTGACTGCCCTTCTGGTTTCAGCTTCTGTCACTGGGCAGCAGCACACTTTGATTTCATGTGATATAATACTTTTTCTCTAGGACTTGTAGTATTGTCCAGGCTTAGGAGCTCAGAAGGTAACTTCTGCTTATGTTTGCTCCTTGCTGTTTAACCTGTGCAGGGCTGCAAACTAATTAAGCTCCTGAAATCCTGATATCCACTGTAATTTATTGTAAATCTTGCTCTGGTTCAGTGCTGTATTTTTGCCTTTGCTAAGCTTATTTGTATACTGTTGTCAGACTTTGGTCCTTATTTTAACCATCCTTGAACCTGGCAATTCTGTTCCTGTTTGTGACCTCACAGTTTTGACCCAGCTTCCTGACTATGCTCTGCTAGTGAGAATTAAAGAAGGAGCAGCATCCGTTCCAGGTGAAAAATACTCACAAAAAGTCTTTATTCTGCCATCACAAAAATACAACGTTTCGGCCAAACATGGCCTTTGTCAAGTACTTGACAAAGGCCATGTTTGGCCGAAACGTTGTATTTTTGTGATGGCAGAATAAAGGCTTTTTGTGAGTATTTTTCACCTGGAACGGATGCTGCTCCTTCTTTAATTCTTGTTAGTATTGGTCCAGTTGGATCCCTGGACTTTGGAGCATGCACCATTCACCTGAGTGCTGTTGGTTGATTGCTTTATACATATGCTCTGCTAGTGGTCGCCACCTGCCAGCAGTCTACTCCATGGTCCCGACCCAAGGACCCCTGTATAAGTACAGCTTACAATACAGGGGTTAAAGAGTGAAAGCCAAAGCCTGTAATCGAGTAGATGTAGTGACTAGCGCTAAGCCTGGCCAATGTAGCCCTGTTGAGAGTTTCCAGGTTACCACAAACAAGGCCACTGTAAAAACAGAAAAGCAGAATCAGAGGTACAATGAGACCACTCAATGTCTTGCAGAGAGACAATGACATGCCTTCAATTGCTTTAATCTGTCTCAGCGTCTCAGTTGCTTGAGATGGATTACACTTGACAACAGGCAGTGGACAACATGTTAAAAAGATGGGCACACCTGGTGATAGACACCATTTTTAAATATGCAGAATGTTCATTTATCACATTATCTATCAAATGTAAACAAGTTGTCCGAAAGTACAGAGACCAGGTAAACACTGAAGATCTGTCTTGAGAATAGACCATCAATGTTTGACTAGTGGGGGTCTGAACTTCAGAACACTTGATATCAATATGTATATTGGCACAGGGACTTGTGATGTTCCCACGCAATCATAATGATTGTTCAATGTTTCCTCTGAACTTTTTCATTTTGCTCAGTGTTTATTAGCCGTACATTGCCCATGTTTTAGAAGAAATGAACATTGTTCTTCTAATTTTACTGCCTTGTCTTCCTAGCCTTTAATTCACTTGTCACACTCAGTGTTTCCTGCTGTCTCTGTACTTAATGTTTTCTCTGTTTGATTCTTTGCCACAGGGGCCGCAGAACTTCTACTTACTCCTGTCACCATAGAGGACTTTTACTGCGATGTCAGCCATGGTGATTACATTACCTTACAAGAAACTGCGATAAACTTGCTGATTTAGTGCTTCTATTAAATATGCACATGAAAAAGCAACAAGGAGATTAGGGCTGGATGAAAATACAAATGTCTAGTACTAGATGAAAAACATAACTGGTTACTTACACAGGGCATAGTACAACTAAGTCAAGGGCCATTACCATTGTGCAGACAAACAAGGCATACATGCCAGAGGCACATGAAATGTATGTTTTATTTATTTCTGCGGTCCCCTCCTTTTCGCTCGTCCTAGTAAAGCAACATACGGACAATTGCTAATTGAGCTTAAAGCACATCTTTTACCACCGTGTAATTTCAAGTCAAATTATAACAATCTCTTTCTGTTAGAGATGAGTGGATGTTTTAAAATTCTGTGATTTCACTAAACTTTTCCAAAAAAATTTGATTTCATGCAAATAAATTTGTGTAAATCTTAACACTGTAAAAGTTTGTAACTGAAGAAAATATACGTGGGGGAGAGGAGAGAGAGAAAACCACTATCCATATGAGCTTACGCACTACAGAAGGAAAAGAGAGAAGACCACGCTGACCATAAGAGCTTACCCTTTACAGGCGAGAGAGAGATAGAGGCTCCTGCTGACTAAAAGAGCGAGAGAGAGGGCCTCACTGACCATTAGAGCTTACACTTTACAGGCGAAAGAGAGGATCCTGCTGACTGAAAGAGAGAGAGAGAGAGAGAGAGAGAGAGGGCCTTACTGACCATAAGAGCTTAGACTCTACAGAATAGAGAGAGCTAGAAAACACCATGGACCAAAAGAGATTACATTTTATAAGGGAGGGAGAACCCTGCTGACCATAAGAGCTTACACTTTATAGGGGAGAGAGAGAGGACCATGCTGAACATAAAAGCTTATACTCTACAGGAGAGAGAGAGAACCCCACTGACCATAAAAGCTCATACTCTACAGATGAGAGAGAACCCCACAGACCATAAGAACTTACACTTTACAGGAGATAGAGGACCCTGCTGATCGTAAAAGCTCACACTCTACAGAAGAGAGAGTATCCCACAGACCATAAGAGCTTTCAATCTACAGAAGAGAGAGGACCCCACTGACCATAAGAGCTTACACTTTACAGGGGATAGAGGACCCTGCTGACCATAAAAGCTCATACTCTACAGAAGAGAGAGGACCCAACTGGCCATAAGAGCTTACACTCTACAGAAGAGAGAGGACCCCGCTGACCATAAAAGCTCACACTCTATAGAAGAGAGAGGACCCGCTGACCATAAAAGCTCACACTCTATAGAAGAGAGAGGACCCCACTGACCATAAGAGCTTACACTTTACAGGGGATAGAGGACCCTGCTGACCATAAAAGCTCATACTCTACAGAAGAGAGAGGACCCAACAGGCCATAAGAGCTTACACTCTACAGAAGAGAGAGGACCCTGCTGACCATAAAAGCTCACACTCTATAGAAGAGAGAGGACCCGCTGACCATAAAAGCTCACACTCTATAGAAGAGAGAGGACCCCACTGACCATAAGAGCTTACACTTTACAGGGGATAGAGGACCCTGCTGACCATAAAAGCTCATACTCTACAGAAGAGAGAGGACCCAACAGGCCATAAGAGCTTACACTCTACAGAAGAGAGAGGACCCTGCTGACCATAAAAGCTCACACTCTATAGAAGAGAGAGGACCCCAATGACCATAAGAGCTTACACTTTACAGGGGATAGAGGACCCTGCTGACCATAAAAGCTCATACTCTACAGAAGAGAGAGGACCCAACAGGCCATAAGAGCTCACACTCTATAGAAGAGAGAGGACCCCACTGACCATAAGAGCTTACACGTTACAGGGGATAGAGGACCCCGCTGACCATAAGAGCTTACACTCTACAGAAGAGAGATGACCCTGCTGACCATAAGAGCTTACACTCTACAAAAGAGAGAGGATGCTTCTGACCATAAAGCTCATACTCTACAGAAGAGAGATGACCCAACAGGCCATAAGAGCTTACACTGTACAGAAGAGAGAGGACCCCGCTGACCATAAAAGCTCACACTCTATAGAAGAGAGAGAACCCCGCTGACCATAAGAGCTTACACTCTACAGAAGAGAGATGACCCTGCTGACCATAAGAGCTTACACTCTACAAAAGAGAGAGGATGCTTCTGACCATAAAAGCTCACACTCTACAGAAGAGAGATGACCCAACAGGCCATAAGAGCTTACATTCAACAGAAGAGAGAGGACCCCGCTGACCATAAAAGCTCACACTCTACAGAAGAGAGAGGACCCAACAGGCCATAAGAGCTTACATTCTACAAAAGAGAGAGGACCCCACTGACCATAAGAGCTTACACTCTACAGAAGAGAGAGGACCCTGCTGACCATAAAAGTTCACACTCTAAAGAAGAGAGAGGACTCCACTGACCATAAAATCTCACCCTCTACAGAAAAGAGATGACCCTGCTGACCATAAAAGCTTACACTCTGCAGGAGAGAAAGAGAGATAGGGCCAACTGACCATAACAGTTTACACTCTACAAAAGAGAGACTTGCCAAGTGATTATTGAGATGGAAAATGACCCCGTCTTACAAACTGTGCTCCACTAGGAACCACTGATCTGTGTTGACCAAGGTACTGACCACCACTGTACAAGGTATGATAATCCGCTAGGTGTCAAAGCAGCTGTGTGGGAAATGGTGCAGGGCAAGGATTTGTTTTTTTTATGTGAACATCAAATATCACAATCTTTCAATTTATATGAAACCACAAATTTCAGGAAATTTGACTTAGACTCGATCCTCCATGAATCAATTCGCTTTACTCTAGTTCATATCGTTAAAGGCTGTATCTTGATACACTGTATACATTTTTTCTAACTTGTAGGCCAAACTTTTAGTGAAAGTGGTGCATTTTAATTCATGCAATTCTCCTTTAGGCCACACCCCATTTTCATCAAGGCCACACCCTCTTGTTTAGCCAGGAGCAAAAAATGAGTTAAAAACACCTAAAAAATTGTCGCAGGGCATGCAAGACAATTATTTATGACAGAAATTGAGCCACAATCTTGACTCATTTAGCTTAGTAGTCTACCTCATTGAGTTTTAATAAAGATCAAAAAAATTTTTTACTCTAGAGGGACAATGGCAGCACACTATCTGTTTAGTAAACCCCTTCAGTCTCCTAAAGGTGGCTGCAATTAGCCAGAATTGGATCTGGTAACTTTGGTTTTATACCATTAATTTAGAGAGAAAAAAAGAGACAGAAAGATTTTCGAGCTCCAAAGTTCAGGTCCCCATTCTTTTCTTTTTTGGTGCTCGGGTTGAGGTTCACGTTCGAGTACAGTTCTGGAACCCGAACTGTACTTTGGAGTACAGTTCGGTGGGGTACCAGAACCCAAACTTTTATGGGTCTGCTCACCTCTAATTATCTATTCTCTTAAAGGGAACCTTTCAGTCAGCTGATGCTGCCTTAACTATGGGCGACCTCAATCAGAGAGCGACTACTGAATTCCTAACTTCTATGTTTTAATCTGAAGCTCTGCTTTGTTTCAGAGAAAAATAAAGTTTAAAGCGTTGCCAGGAACGAGGTGACTAGTCCAAGAGGTCCCCATTGTTAGACTGACAGGTCTTTTCCTATACACAAACATAGGGAAAGACCTGTCAGACTGGCTAAGCTAGAAAGACAGAGGTTTATGGGGCTACAGTAAATGCTCCATGCACTTTTATGGGTACTTTTCTTAGCCCATACAAGCCATAATACAAAATGTTACAAGAAGTATTAGTGAATGCCAGGGGAAAAAAATTGGTGCACATTGTTGCACATTGATAAGCTGAAAGTGTCTAAAACACATAATAATGATGCAAGGTCATGAAAGACAGTTTTTGTCCAAAATTCTCACATCTCAGTATCAAGTGATTTTCTCAAGATTTATATATATATATATATATATATATATATATATATATATATATATATATATATATATATATATATATATATAACTATTATTATCATCTTACTAATATTATTGGATTTATTTATTATTGCAGCATCCGAATTATATGCAAGTTATTTCTCAATATCATGTATTATGCTTCATGTCATCCTTTATAGTGTGTTAATGTTGAAATTGCAGCTAACATTTACTGCACATCCCTCGCAGCAGCTACATTTGTCTTTGCTATGTGGGTATCCCAGTGCGCACATCAATGCTAAGTTGCTGTAATAGGGTCAATCTAGCCTCCAGCTACACTTAATAGGGCAAAAAATTCTTGTGTCTAAGATAATTTAATTAGTTTCTCATTCTGTTTGTCTAGTAGAAGACTAAGAGACGAAAGCTACATGATGTAAAATATGATACATTCCGCTCATCACCCTGTGCAGATCTCATTCATTAGTTTCACTAGAAATGATCAATCCCATAGAATAATATATGGATTTTATACACAAAAGTATATAGATTATATGCACAATAATATATTGACTTTGTTGAAAAAATATTGGCATCCTTGTAACTAGGCTGAATCTTATATTAAGCAAGACATGATAATAGGTAATGTCAATTTACAAATTTAGCTAAAGATTTAAAAAAATGGTTTTCTTCATAATCGCATCAGTTTTGTCAAATTTGACCAAAACAGTCAATTTGCAGCAAATAAATTTGGGTGAATCTCAATCCTGGAAAGCTTGTAAATTGCTAAGAAAATACAAATGAGGGAGAGAGAGACAGAGGGGACCCCACTGAACAAAAGAGCTTACACTTTACAGGAGAGAGAGATAAACCCTCTGACCATAAGAGCTTACACTCTACCAAAAAGAGTATTCTACTGATCAAAAGAGCTTATAATGTACAGAAGAGGGAGCAAGAGAGAGAGAAACCCGCTGATCATAAGAGCTTGCACTCTTCAGGTAAGAGAGGGTTGGCCCCTCTGAACAAAAGACCTTGCGCCTTAAAGGAGAGCGAGAGAGGACCCTATTGAACAATAAACTTACGCTTTACAGGAGAGAGAAGCCCTCTGAAAATAATAGCTTAAACACTACAGGAGAGAGAGAGCAAGAGAGCTCAGCTGGCCATAAGAGCTTACACTCTACAGGAGAGAGGAGAGGACCCCGCTGAACAAAAGAACGTAAACTTTACAGGACAGAGAGAGGAGCCCTCTGAACATAAGAGCTCACACTCTATAGTAGGGAGAGTTGACCATAAGAGCTTATATTCTACTGAAAAGAGGACTCTACTGACCAAAAGAGCTTACAATCTACAGAAGAAAGAGAGAGAAAGGGCCCCGCTGATAATAAAAGCTTGCACTCTTTAGGTAAGAGAGAGGGGACCCTGCTGAACAAAGGAGCTCCTTAGAGGAGAGAGAGAGAGAGAGAGAGAGAGAGAGGACTCCAGTGAACAAAAAACTTACACTTTACAGGACAAAGAGAGAAGCCCTCTGAAAATAAGAGCTTACACACTACAGGAGAGAGGGAGAGAACACCGCTGACCATAAGAGCTTACACTCTACAGGAGAGAGGGAGAGAACACCGCTGACCATAAGAGCTTACACTCTACAGGAGAGAGAGAGGACCCCGCTGACCATAAGAGCTTACACTGTACAGGAGAGAGACAGAACCCTGCTGACCATAAGAGCTTACACTCTACTGGAGAGAGACAGAACCCCGCTGACCATAAGAGCTTACACTCTACTGGAGAGAGAGAGGACACCGCTGACCATAAGAGCTTACACTCTACAGGAGAGAGGGAGAGAACATCGCTGACCATAAGTACTTACACTCTACAGGAGAGAGGGAGAGAACACCGCTGACCATAAGAGCTTACACTCTACAGGAGAGAGAGAGAAGACCCCGCTGACCATAAGAGCTTACACTCTACAGGAGAGAGACAGAACCCCGCTGACCATAAGAGCTTACACTCTACTGGAGAGAGAGAGGACACCGCTGACCATAAGAGATTACACTCTACAGGAGAGAGACAGAACCCCGCTTACCATAAGAGCTTACACTCTACTGGAGAGAGAGAGGACCCCGCTGACCATAAGAGCTTACACTCTACAGGAGAGAGACAGAGATAACCCTGCTGACCTTAAGAGCTTACACTCTATAGAAGAGAGAGGACCCTGCTGACCATAAGAGCTTACACTCTAAAGGAGAGAGACAGAGATAACCCTGCTGGCCATAAGAGCTTACACTCCACAGGAGAGAGAGGACCCCGCTGACCATAAGAGCTTACACTCTACAGGAGAGAGAGAGAACCCCGCTGACCATAAGAGCTTACACTCTACAGGAGAGAGACAGAGATAACCCTGCTGACCTTAAGAGCTTACACTCTACAGAAGGGAGACAGAGATAACCCTGCTGGCCATAAGAGCTTACACTCCACAGGAGAGAGAGAGAGGACCCCGCTGACCATAAGATTTTAAACTCTACAGGAGAGAGAGAGATAGAAACTCCTAACCATAAAAGCTTACACTCTTCAGAAGACAAAGAGAACCCATCAATTGTAAATTGTAATTTTCAAGTAAAATTTTTCTTTAATATTTTTTTGCAGACTGATAACATTATTTAAAATCATTCAGTCCATCTCCCAGTACAGAAGCAGGTATGCAAATTAATAGAAGTGAATACGATATTCCCATTTGCTGAGACAAAATTAATTTTCTAAAGGCGACAAATATGACAAACTTCTCTGTGGGAGCCTTTTTTTTTTTTACAAAGAAATATCCTTGTCATGTAAGAAATTATAAATACACTTTATGGAATGACATAAGTCACTGTGCACAAAAAAATACTGTGTCTGAGAAATATTCTGCGAAGTAAGTAAAATGCCTGTGATTTATTTACTAATAACTGGTAATGGAGTTTGTCACATGAGGGTTTTCCTGCATGAGGTTCACTGCCAACCCCCTCCCCCTCAAAAAAAATGCGTGACTACTTACCCCCAGGAAAAATCTGGAGATTTTCAAAACCCAGTTTTTAACAATAGGGAGATTTTGCACTTTGAATCATGAATTTGTGTGAGCAAATGCATAAATTCCCCTTTCCTCAAAAAATGGAATAAAAAGTTATCAAGGGGGATATACAGTGCCTTGCGAAAGTATTCGGCCCCCAGGAACTTTTCAACCTTTTCCCACATATCATGCTCCAAACATAAAGATACCAAATGTAAATTTTTGGGAAGAATCAACAACAAGTGGAGCACAGTTGTTAAGTTGAACAAAATTTATTGGTTATTTTAAATTTTTGTGGAAATTCAAAAACTGAAAAGTGGGGCGTGCAATATTATTCGGCCCCTTTACTTTCAGTGCAGCAAACTCACTCCAGAAGTTCTTTGTGGATCTCTGAATGATCCAATGTTGTCCTAAATGCCTAATGATGATAAATATCATCCACCTGTGTGTAATCAAGTCTCCGTATAAATGCACCTGCTCTGTGATAGTCTCAGGGTTCTGTTTGAAGCACAGAGAGCATCATGAACACCAAGGAACACAACAGACAGGTCCGTGATACTGTTGTGGAGAAGTTTAAAGCTGGATTTGGATACAAAATGATTTCCAAAACTTTAAACATCCCAAGGAGCACTGTGCAAGCGATCATATTGAAATGGAAGGAGTATCATACCACTGCAAATCTACCAAGACCCGGCCATCCCTCTAAACTTTTCAAAAATCCAGTTTTTGAATTTCCACAAAAATTTAAAATAACCGATAAATTTTGTTCAACTTCACAATTTTGTTCCACTTGTTGTTGATTCTTCCCCAAAAATGTACATTTGGTATCTTTATGTTTGAAGCATGATATGTGGGAAAAGGTTGAAAAGTTCCTGGGGGCCGAATACTTTCGCAAGGCACTGTATATCACAAAATGGTACCAATCAAAAATACACCTCACCCCATTAAAAACAACCCTCACACAGCTCCATCAGCAGAAAAATAATAGCTTTGACAATAGTAACCAAATTTTAAATGATTAAAGGTAGTAAAAAATAAAAAGGTTACATAAATTTGGTATCACCACAATCATACTAACCTGCAGTTGTTATGTCATTTTGTCATACAATGAATGTAGGGGGTGAAAAACAATAGCAGAATTGATTTTTTTTTTTATTATTGCAAACATGTTGCCCATTTTTTGTAACTTGTATGGTAAAATTAATAGAGCTGTTGACAGAGAAATTGAAAAGTTATGGCTCTCGGAAAGCAAAAATAGCTAAAGTTAAAGAGTCCTTGAATGTGGTGCCTTTTTTGTTAGAAAGGTTCCCTAATGTAAAGTTGATGAAAGTTTATCCTGCTTATTGAGACCATAGATCAATCAAACTATGGACAACATGCCAAAAATCCACCCTGCGACCAAAGCCTGGATTATCAAGAGGCTGAAGACCAGATCCACTGCAGAGGTGTCTGGAACCTTTAATGTGTCTCAGCGTCAAGTACAAAGAATTAAAAAAAGATTTGAAGATACTGGAGATGTGTTTGAGAAGCCTAGGTCTGGCAGACCCCGCAAGACAACTGCTCAGGAGCAACATTTGTTGGTTAGAAAATCCAAAGCAAGCCCCTCTTCCACTGCAGCAGAGTTCCAACAGGCCTGGTCACCTCAAGTCCCTGTGTCAACTAGAACAGTTTGTAGGATTCTATCTTGAAATGGCCTCCATGGTCGAATCAGTGCCCAGAAGCCAGCACTATACAAAAGGCAAATAAAAAAACGGGTCACATTTGCAAAGTCCCGCAGCCTGCTAAACAGATGGTCACTGGAGAAGTGGCAGAAGGTGGATTTCTCTGATGAATCTTCAGTAGAATTACACCACAGCCACCGCAAATACTGCAGGAGGCCTACTGGAGCCCGTATGGATCCAAAATACACCCAGAAAACAGTTAAGTTTGGTGGTGGAAAGATCATGGTCTGGTGTTACATTCAGTAATTAAAGTCGAGTCGAGTGAAATCGGCCGACCACCGTGAAAAGTCGGGTTTCGGCCGAAACACGAAACCCAATGAAGGAAATTACATCTTTTTTTTCTTCTTCTTCTCCTCCTTCTCCCTCTCCCTCTCCCTCTCCCTCTCTCTCTCTCTCTCTATCTCTCTCTCTCTCTCTCTCCCCCCCTCCGTCCCAGCACAGAAAATTTCGTATTACACATTCCAAATCCCTACTGCGCACAAGCGATAACATGACGATTGGCGTTCACTCCCCTAAGACCTATGTCATCACTCAGTATGGGGGTGTGCAAAACATTTGCAAGGTGGAAGGCAATATCAATAGCCTAA
This sequence comes from Ranitomeya variabilis, assembly GCF_051348905.1. Taxonomy (NCBI): domain Eukaryota; kingdom Metazoa; phylum Chordata; class Amphibia; order Anura; family Dendrobatidae; genus Ranitomeya; species Ranitomeya variabilis. The sequence goes on along the minus strand of NC_135235.1, from coordinate 56,315,666 downwards.
AATATCAAGAAGTATTAGCTACCTCTTATTTTTCAAATCATAAAAGGGGTCAAATTCTGCAGCAGGACGGTGCTCCATCTCATACCTCCATCTCTACAACAAAGTTCCTCCAGGCAAAAAAGATCAAGGTGCTCAAGGACTGGACAGCCCAGTCACCAGACATGAACATCATTGAGCAGGATGAAAGAGGAAGCTTGGAAGACAAAACCAAAGAATCTAGATGAACTCTGGGAGGCATGTAAGACTGCATTTTTTGCTATTCCTGATGACTTCATTAATAAATTGTATGAATCATTGTTGAACAGCATGGATGCAGTCCTTCAAGCTCATGGAAGTCACACAAAATATTAAATATGATTCTAATAGCACCACAACTTCATTCACCAATGAAATGCAACATATACAGTATTTGTATTTTAAGTTAATTATTTGTTTGGATATCACATTACTTTCTGGGGCCAACAAAACGTTTGTCTTGCCAAAATCTGACCATTCTGTGTCCATTAACTGATCAATATTTCTGCATTGATGCCAATTTATTTTCTTAACCTAAACCACATTTCAGAGGGTTTCAGCTTTCAAAAGAATAATTTATACAACCAATGGATGAATTTAACGTCAAGTTATAAGCTTTTATTTACATAACAAGGATAAGCGACATAACTTCTGTGAGGGAGTGTATGGTTTGCATATTGCTGATCAGTCACGCCTACAAGCCGTTTGGCTTTGGACTTGTTGGGTAGATTTCTCTGACTGGTTTTAGATTGTTTTAATTGATTCTCTCCATGTACACTACATATGTACTGGCAAATCTACAATCTATAATTTGACAAATCAGATAAAACTCGTGCATCACCTCCAAGAGAGGAAGCAAGGAGCCTTGAAGGGATCAATTTAATCAAATATCAACTAGATAATATTTTATAGTGTTTGTCTATGGAAATGTTAAATAATAACTTTTAAATTGAGGCTCTGATGGATGTCTAAAAAAGCCATCCCCGAAAAAGTAATCTGACCAATATCTCCTAACATGTAAAACAGGAACATGTAGAGACATGTTCACACCACCAAGAGACTTGAAAACACAAAAAAAGCACAGCAAAACCAAAAACAGAGGACTGCTCTGATACGGGTATACCTTGACATTTGGTAGAGCGGCTTAGTATACATTTTTGCTAAAAACGTATCAACCACCCTGTTTTTCCATCTTTTTACTAGCACTTGCTGTTCACTGTGATTTTTTTTGCAACAGAGTGTTTTTGGTTTTACTGTGCTTTTTTGTGTTTTCAAGTCTCATGGTGGTGTGAACATGTCTCTACAGGCTTGTTCACTGTGCACATGGCTCATGTGTTCCTGTTTTACATAATTGTTCTCTTGTGTCCACAAGACTGAGGAGGCCTCCACTCCTCTTTTTTTGAGCCATGCGCACAAGAGCTGTTCTATCCAGCGTGTCCACATTGGACATTTCCTCTCTGAACTCTGCTCATACAGGTATTGTACAGATGACCAGGTTTTTAAATACATCAGATAGGGATTACATACATCAGTTAGGACTGTTCTGATACGGGTATACCTTGACGTTTGGTAGAGCAGCTTAGTATACATTTTTTGCAAAAAATGTATCAACCAAATACCCTGTTTTTTCCATCTTTTTACTAGCACTTTGTGTTCACTGTGATTTTTTTGCAACAGAGTGTTTTTGGTTTTACTGTGCTTTTTTGTGTTTTCAATGTCTCCTAACAGAATGAAGCGAGTGAAAAAAGGTGCAAGCTGTTGGATCTGCTGTTTATACGCATCATATATTGCCAAAGCAATGCTCTAAGATATAGGCAAACATGAAATACATAAAACGTAACCTAAGTCATATTGTACGACTCGTTAAAGGGTTGATTGTGACTTGTAGGATCACTACTTCCAATAGGTGGCGCTGTAGAGTTTAAGTCCTCTTTTTCTCAGAAGAGGCAATTTGCATATTTAAATTCCCAGAGGAGCATTGTACGGCAAATAAGCCTTCTTACCTTGACAAGCCAGAGATGGTATGTCACTCTCCATAAGGAGAAACGATACCCCTTAGACCCCATGTCCAGAGCCTCTCACCTAGCCAAATCAGTTCTCATGCTTCGCACTGACGAGGGCCAACAGCCCGAAACACCGTGTCTGCGAATTGAGATACTGATTTGGCTTTTATCCTAAGTCATATTGTACGACTCGTTAAAGGGTTGATTGTGACTTGTAGGATCGCTACTTCCAATAGGTGGCGCTGTAGAGTTTAAGTCCTCTTTTTCTCAGAAGAGGCAATTTGCATATATAAAACGTAACCTGCATTAATGCCATATAAACTATAAGGATAAAACAAAGGTAAATAGTGCACAAACTGGCCAATTCGTGTGTGCCCACCAGAAACAAAAAGGCGTACTTTTAGTTGCTGTGACCTAACCTTATATATAGGACCTATAAAATTATTGTGCAGCTAGGATCCAGGTGGCTATTGCCTCACAGTTGGCTGAGCACTCCCCCAATTAGTCTAAGGGTACGCACACATGGCCATATTTTTGGTCTGAGTACGATTTGACAAAACATCGGATCGCACTCGGACCCATGTTAGCCAATGGGGACATGCACATATCAGTTTTTTGCTTGGACTGAGCCTTGGGGAGGCTATTGGTTTCTAAAATTGTATGATCTTTCACCTGGGTAATTGTATCCCAGTAGTGACTGGTTATTAACACGATCACCCATTCATCTATCAAACCAGGTTAATTGTATCCTATAAGTGACTGGTCACCAATATTTATGTAAAGACATGCATTGTCTAATGCCTTTATTAAATCTAGGAAACTGTATCCCATTTGACTGATCACAATACACCTCACCTATTCCCTTTAATCCAGTACCTGAGTAATTGTATCCCAGCAGTGATAGATATATTGTTCTATACACCTAATTCCATTGACTATTGGTTTGGCCAAATGTCTCCCAGTGATGTTTGACTACCAGCAACTAGTGTGTTTTTAATAGCACTTTAGCCCAATTATTAACTATATCAATAAAGATTATATTTTAGTTAGTCTTTATTTTCTTTCAGCAATTTGTAAATTCTATTCTGGCGAAGGAAACTAAACTACAGTACTACGTAAAGCTGCCAATTTTTTGAAGCTGTGACTCGCTAACAAAGAAAGGGAGGCAACCGGTAGTTGCACCTCCACCGAGCTCACATTTGTGGCCTATCCTATGGACATTATAGTCCTTAAAAAAAAATTTCATTTCAGCAAATCTGCAGTTCTTCCAGTTGGAAATATTTTATTCTTCTTTCCTACATTTAGTTGAAAAGGTCCATTTTTTAGTCTTGTCTTTTTAAAACTGCAATACTAAAGTTAAAAACATTATTTTGCAATTCAAAGCCAAATTTCTGCAAATCAAACACTGTCTTTTTGCACCACAAGAAAGTATATGTTTGCCTTAAAAATATCTCTTTTATCACACTATTCTGTAAAAATAATGTACCATTTTGCTTTAAAACATGCATTATTTTCTGGAAAAAATAGAAAGTCATAATGACGATCTTCATCCCATGATGCCAAACACCTTATTTTACATTACATGGTACATACCATTCCAGCGACACTTCTGTCTTATTTGTCTGGGTAATTCTTCTTGGCATTTACTGCGATACATTAATACAACACAACATATGATTTTGCCTTTGGCCGAGAAACCATCACATTTATGTAGAAGACAATTTCCTCTACCTGAATAGTTAAAGTCGCCCCGTGAGGACAAAATGTCAGGATGTGTATCTTTAAATAAAAGACATACAAAACTGAACTGTTTTTCTGTGTCAAGTGTCATAAAAATATAGTGATTTCAGAACTTGAAAATGAACACTATGAGGTGAAATGCACAAAACCTGCCCTACAGACCTCTTAGCAGTGACATACAAGCCTAAAACAAAACGTACATGCAGTGTGTACACTGATCGGCTTTGGCAAAAAAAAAATATGCAGAATTTTGTGTAGGTCATCCAGAAGCCACTAAAACAACTGCATCGTCTCATTCAGAAGTCAGTTCTATGAGTTCTATCCATGTATTTCACAGATAGAAATCGTATCCGTTATAGTCTATGGGGCTGTTCATTTGTCCATGTATTTTTGCCGACTGAGTGGTCATCACCAAAGTACACGAGACATGTCCAATTTTGATCCGAGTCATGGTTCAAACTTGCTAATGCAAGTCTATGGATCCGTGAAAAAAAATAAACATAGCTCGAACGCCAATAGTGAGCCATCTGATTTTGACCGACTTTTTCCTAGGAGAAGATTAGAAACCTCCCTCAGTTTTATTTTTGCATACTACAAAAATTGATAATTATCTGATGGCAAAAATGGACACTATGACCAAACTGATGAAGATCTGATCAATAACACTGATAAAACTCAGACTGTTTTTTGCATACAAGAAAAATCTCTGGTGTCTGAATAAGCTCTAGCCCATTGAGGCATGGACTCCACAAGACCTGTGAAGGTCTCTTGTGGTATTTGGCATGAAGACATAAGCTGTAAATTGTTAAAGGGAACCTGTCACCTGAATTTGGCGGGACCAGCTTTGGGTTATATGGGCGGGGTTTTCGGGTGTTTGATTCACCCTTTCCTTACCCTCTGGCTGCATGCTGGCCGCAATATTGCCTTGCGCAGGCGTGTACTCTGGAGGACAGAGAATGAACTTCAATCCAATATTGTGGCCAGCATGCAGCCAGCGGGTAAGGAAAGGGTGAATCAAACACCCAAAAACCCCGCCCATATGACCCAAAACTGGTCCCGCCAAATTCAGGTGACAGGTTCCCTTTAAGATTGGACTTATTTCTCCAGCACATCCCACAGATGACTGGTCTTACTCATATCTGGGGAATTTGGAGTCACGTCAACAGCTCTTTTTCATGTTCTCCACACAATTCTAGAAAAATGTTTGCAGTGAGGCAACCTACTTAAAGAAAACATTGCCTTTAGAAGATACAGCAGTCATGAGGAAATGTACTTGGCCTGGACAATGTTAGGTAGAAGGTATGTGGAGCACTCGCCAGGGCTGTGGGGTACTCGGAACCGTGCCAGTTCTTAAAGGGATGTGTCACAGTGGTAGTGACCCGGTCCATGGCCCTGGGTGTCCAAGTAAAAGGGAAGGTCTTTAAAGTGGTTGTTGAATAAAGAATAAAGTTTGTTCATGACGCCACCTGTGGTATTCGGTCAGAGGTGACCGACGCTGCTTAAAGGAGTCCTCTGGGGAGTGATGGTACTGCAGCAAGGTAGGCCACAGTCCAGGGTACCGGTAACAGGTGCTGCAGCAAGGAAGGCCACAGTCCAGGGTACCGGTAACAGGTGTTGGTGAGGTCTGGTCAGCTTGGAAGAAAATCAGTGGGGTTGGAAGCCTTCCACTACGCACTGTGTTGTAGTCCCTTGCTTCCTTAGGCCTCACACAATGTCCCTTTTGGTAGGACACTACCCGCATGGCAGGCAACTCGAGCCATTTTACAGGGGTCTCTCAGATGGCTCCGGTTCCTGCGCTTCAGCGTGAAGGAAGCTCAGTCGCAGCTTCTCTCTTGATCTTTACTCTCCTTTGCTTCTCTTCCCCTATCAGTCTCCTCATTCTACCTTACAGGAGCTGCAGCACTACTGGTCTGCACGGCCCCAGTTTTCATTTCTCAGTCTCTCTCTGTCTGCTTCCTCTCTCCTCTGTCCCTCTGACAGACTGACTAACTCCTCCTCCAAGCCAGAATATATATCTAGGGACGCTTCCCTTAAACCGGGTTCAGAGCTCCCCCTTCTTGCCTGGAGTCAGAACAGTGTTGCTTGTGCTGAATACCTGTTAAAGGGAGCCTTCCTCACTTCCAAGCATGGTATCACCCTCCCTGTAAAGTAGACAATACCACTGAAACAACCGGTTACCTGGGGTGGTACATATGTGTCACATTCATATGAATGTCAGAACCCATCAGGACGTTGCCCATCACAAAGCTTTCACTGCCCTGTTGTCTTTCCATAGTTCATCATGGTGCCATCTCTTCCCCAAGTAAGTGTCATAAATGCACCTGGCCATCCACATGATGTGATAGAAACACTATAAACAAATCCTGATTGACTAAAACCCAAGCAGCAGTGTAGAGACAGTACTGGACCTTGAAAACAGGAAACCCCCTTTTAAAGTAACCATCAGCCAAAAATGGATGATAAGCAGGAGATTAGTCCACGTGAAAATGGTGCAAACTAACAAAAAGTGAGGGTGACTCCTTTCAAGAATTAGTGCTCCTTTAAAGACTCTAAATACTGTAAAATAAAGAAAGCTATATATAGTGTATTTACATATATGACGCACATAGAAAACATAAAGCATGTGAATAAAGCTGCGGTTATTTCATTACCATTGTAATCAGTTATCATTACATAAGTAAAATTGCTGACTTCACTGTAAAAACAGAAGAATGATTGTAAGAAAAATTGAGTCTGATCCTGAAGCCGGATACATAATGCACTTGAATTATTTATAGTCGCCATTATTATTAAACACTTGTATCTTTCAAGTAAGCAAAGCATTGCAAACAGTAGGCAATTACCGTGAAAATAACTAATTAATAGGTCGTGTTGATATTACAATTCATTATTAATAGCTTATACAAATATTTTCTTGGTTGCTGATGGGAGAACATTGATTTATAAGATTTAAAGGGCTTGTTTAAATAAAAAAAAAAAAACATTTTAAATTGTCTGATTATATCAGAACACACGGAGCCCCTGTGGCTCTACTAGACCGAATGTCGATCATCGTAGGGTTGTATAGTCAGAAGAACCACGGTGGCCTGACAGTTATGTCCTGATATGCCCATAGCGCTGGAAATTTTATTATACCTGTTGTATGATATAAAAAACAATTCACATTATAAAAGGTATTCCTAGTAAGGGCTATGGGGCTGCAAAAAGAAATGGCTAGGGAAATGACTTTAAGGGGTTCTGTCACGATGGCAATCATGGTATAATAGGAAGTAAATAAATAAGAAAAAGTGTGCAATCACAGAGACTGAGGGTTGCTACCGCCAGTCCAGTTAAAAATTTCACCCACAGAGCATGGGGCAGAGTATCCCCCAGAAGCTAATTCCAATTTCACCCACAGAGCATGGGATAGAGTCCCCCTGCAGAAATTGTTTAAAAGTGTCACCCACAGAGCATGGGGCACAGTACTCTTCAGAAGCATTTTACACATTTCATCCACAGAGCATGGGTCAGAGTGCCCCTTACAGAAGCTGATTCCAATTTCACCCACAGAGCATGCGGCTGAGGACCCCCACAGAAGCTGATTAAAAATTTCACTCACAGAAGATGTTTTCACAGTTCTCCCACGGAGCCAAACTTTTACCTTCAGTAGCGTATAGTAGAGCAGCCGCAGATAAAAAAGCTCGTAGTTTCTTTCCGGATCAAGCTTGCAGTCCGCCATGAGGCTGTCATGGGAACCCGCATCGGAACTTTTTTTTCCAATAAATTGGTGAACGTGGGACAGTATCTTTTTCTATTTATCTATTTTTAGGTTTTTTAGGTTTGCATTTCAGGACTACGTCACATTCGGTGGACTATGGTGGACCTACATGGCAACTTTTTTAAAATAAATTGGTGAACCAGGGAAAGTGTGGGGTAGCGTTTTTTTTAAATAAATACTTTTGTGTGTGTCTTTTCTTTTTATTTACTGAGTTAGTAATGGGGTTGTCTGATAGACACCTCTTTATTACTAAGACCAGGTCTTGATGTCAGCTATGTTTTTGGACACTTCACAGCTGACATTGACCTCAAGCCCCATTGCCCCAATTACCAATGCACCAGGGAAATTGGGAACGCCAAGGCAAAGCAACAGAATTGGCACATCTAATGGGATGCTCCCCTTCTGGCACTGCTGTGGGCTTGTATTTTTGGACTGAGAAGGGCCCAATGACCATGGATCTTTCCAGACTGATAATATTAATATTAATGATAATAATTTTATTTCTATAGCACCAACATATTCCGCAGCACTTTACAATTTAGAGGGGACTTGTACAGACAATAAATGACATTACAGAATAACACATAAACCAACAGATACCAAGAGGAGTGAGTGTCCGGCTCGCAAGCTTACAATCTATGAGGAAATAGGGGAGAAATGAAGGGTGGATGGTAACAATTGCTTGCATTGTAAGGTCCAGCCATCAATGTATTAAATAGGGTGTTCATGTAATGCTTTGCACAAGAAAGAAAAAAACGGTGTTTCAGCTCACCCTTAGTTCAGACGAGATGGTAAGAAATTAGTCCGAGCACGGAGACAAAGTGTTGCTGCCACAACACTGATTGGCATGTAGAAGAAGACGGTATGAATCCAGCTCCAGGATAAAATGCAAAAATTTTTATTTCAACATTTAAAAATGCTGCTAGAACATGACCAGCATGGTCCCGAAACGCGTCCAGTCAGGTGCTGGTTGCTCTCCGTTACCTACCATGCTGGTCATGTTCTAGCAGCGTTTTTAAATGTTGAAATAAAAATTTTTGCTTTTTATCCTGGAGCTGGATTCATACCGTCTTCGTTCATGTAATGCTGCCTGAAGCAGTAACCAACCAGTATGTGTAAAAGTATAGATACAGAGGGCTATTAAATGCATAAAGGGTGTGAGAATTGATGATATGAATGTGGCGTTCTCATGTGGTGTATGGCTGAGGGTTGATCTCCTGACAGGGTATGATGTATCTTACGGTGGCCAAGCTTTCTGTCAGGAGAAGAGTCTTTCCCTCTCAAATTACACACACACAGAAAACTCCACAATACAATGTTTGCACCGCTAATGGTGGTGGATAGTGGTGTCACCTGCCAGATGGGAACGCGCTGTCCACTGAACAAGCGTTGGACACCGCGTTTCCATCTGGCAGGTGACACCACTATCCACCACCGATATTGGTGATATCCCATTGGTCCTCCACCTAGATCCCTGCTACACATAAGGAAATATAGGCTCTCATCATTTCATAGATGTACAAAGCTAATTTGCCTTTACATATTAATTGAGACTTTGATCCTCATATTTTACAAAGCATCAAGATTGGACCCTTACATTAAGCCACTTCTGACCAATACAAAGCTATAGGATCCATTTTTAGGACCTTTTTTTGATCCATGGTGGGAGTCATACACTCTTGGATTTTTTCCCACATACTATTCATGTACTATTCACCTAGACACTACAGGAGCAGTGAGTGTACTGAGGAAGGTCAGCTGTATTGACCGAAACGTTTACCAGTGACTGCCAATAAAACTCATTCATTCCACAAGTTGAGTGCCAAAAATTTATTGTATCTTTATTTTGGTGTGGGAACCTTCTATTCAACACCACCACAGCTGTGCCATGATATTCATTAATTCTTATTTTTGTATGACCCTCGAATGTCCTGGTTTATTAGTATTGGGTCCTTATGGTATTTCAATCTATCTATATAATCGTCTAAGGGGTACTTCCGTCTGTTTGTCTGTCTGTCTGTCTGTAATGGAAATCCTGCGTCAATGATTGGTCACGGCCGGCCGTGACCAATCAGCGACAGGCTTAGCCCGGACGCGAATTGGCCCCTCCCTACTCTCCTGCAGTCAGTGCCCCCTCCCAGTCAGTGCCAGTGTGTTGCCCCATCCTGGACCAACTTTTTACTATTGATGCTGTCTATGCAGCATCAATAGTAAAAAGATATAATGTTAAAAATAATAAAAAACAAAACACATTGTGCTATTCTCACCTTCCACCGTCCACCGTTGCGCACGATGCTGCCACCAGCTTCCATTCCCAGTGATGCATTGCAAAATTACCCAGATGACTTAGCGGTCTCGCGAGACCGCTAAGTCATCTGGATAATTTTTCAATGCATCACTGGGAACGAAAGCTGGCGGCAACATCGCGTGCATCGGGACAGCTTCGGTGGACACCGGAGGATGAGTATATAACTATTTTTTATTTTATTTTATTTTTAACAGGGATATGATGCCCACACTGCTATATACTACTTGGGCTGTGTTATATACTGCGTGGGCTGTGTTATATACTGCGTGGCCTGTGTTATATACTACGTGGGCTGTGCTATATATTATGTGAGCTGTGTTATATACTGCCTGGCTGCTATATACTACGTGGGCAGTGTTATATGCTGCGGGGGCTGTGTTATATACTACGTGGCCTGTGTTATATACTGCGTGGGCTGTGCTATATATTACATGGGCGGTGCTATATATTATGTGGGCTGTGTTATATTCTATGTGGCTGCTGTATACTACATGGCTGCTATATACTACGTGGCTGTCTGTGTTACATGGGCTGTGCTATATACTATGTGGCTGCTATATACTATGTGGCTGCTACATACTACGTGGCTGTGCTATATACTACGTGGCTGTTCTATATACTATGTGGCTGTGCTATATACTATGTGGCTGTCTGTTATATACTACGTGGCTGTGTTGTATACTACGTGGCTGTGTTATATACTACGTGGCTGTGCTATATACTGCGTGGCTGTGCTAAGCACGACGTACATACATACATACATATTCTAGAATACCCGATGCATTAGAATCGGGCCACCATCTAGTAATACAAATAAAAGTTATTTTTTAAGGTTTTTTTTCGCTTTTGTGGTTTTCTTATTGGTAAACCCTTTTTGTATATTGTTTAGGTTCTCCACTGTGTGGTTACTAGACTCTGTTGCACTAGGCACCATCTTCTGTTTCTCCTCTTCCTCCATCCCCACCTAGTCCGCATGCAAAGCTTCATGTTTAATTGTCAGCAGCAACTGTAGGCACAGAGGCGGGATAGTTGTGTCATCGCCGCACACCATCTTTGTGGAGTCCTCAGTCTTGGAGAACCAATCAAATGTCAGACATCCATACCCACTCTTCAGTTGTTATGTGCAGAGGCTGACCAGAATACCGATTGGCGTGTTGGAGCTGTTACTCAACCACTGGTCTTTTCTGTTTACAAAGTCTGGACAACATGTGCAGTATGGAGTTCCAGCGTGTGAAGATGTCGCACACCAGTTGGCGAGCTGGCACTTGCATGTGATACTACAGCACCGCCAGAGCGGCAGTAGCTGCAGCCAACTTGTGGAAATGGGTGCTGATGTGACGTTAATTATATGTGCCAAGTAAGGTAGGCTATATTAACTGAAATGCATTGTGTTTGCCATGTTTTATGCTTGGTAGCCTTGGTATTTTCTCAGTACCGCTCCAACAAAAAAAATTGTAACTTTTATATATATATAGATATAAAAGTTACAATATATATACATTTTTATCCATGATAATACTCTTTTGATTCCTCTTGGAATTTCCTTAATCTAAATGGAAGCATCTTCCAGGATTCTTCATCCACACAAGCATGGTACATGTGTAAGCTTGCCAAGCTTCACAGCTGCCATCAGGTTAAAGTTACACCCATTATCAGGCACAACCATGCCTGGTTGGAGGTTCAGCGGCAAAAAACACAGATCTGTCTGGTCTGTTAGTCTTTTAAGTAACTCTGCAGCGGTGTACAGATTGTCTCCTAGAGAACGTGGATGATACCACATCAGAGATGGAGGATGAGGAGGTGCAGGAGGGGTTGCAGGAACTGCTGTAGGAGGTGGGGAAACCCTGAAGGAAGTAGTGCCAGCAATTCCCGGCATTGGGAGCACATGTGCCATGCCAGAATGTGACTCGACCCCAGCCTTCACAGTGTTTACCAAGTGTGCTGTCAGGGAAATGTAGCATCCCTGGCCACAAGCGCTTGTCCACGTGTTGGTCGTTAAATGGACAATGCTTTGGTAAGGGCATGGGTGATGTTCCTGAACAAATGCTGATACAGGGAGGGGATGCCACACTGGGAGAAAAAAATGTGGCTTGGGAACGAGTACCAAGGGACGGCTGCTGCCATGAGTTGGCAAAAATCCTCAGCGTCTACCAGCCTAAATGGCAACATTTCCAGAGAAAGCAAGGATTTGGGAGTGTCTGACGAATGTAAGTCAGAATATGCAAGGATAGGTTCATTGCAGGTGGCATCTGCGTCAGTATTTTGGACAGGGGATTGGGAAGCACCTAGCATAGGGGAAGAGGCAGTGATGTCACCCCATGGCACCAATAGTGGACCCTGGCATTTGGCCCACTGAGTTGGGTGCTTAGATGACATGTGCCTTATCATGCTGGTGGTGGTTAGATTCTTAATGGTCAGGACTGTGCTGGTCTTTGCATGGCACAGGTTGCAAATGGCTATTTGTCCCAGAATTCTCTTAAAAAAAGTCCCAGAACACCTAACTCTTTGATGTAGAAATTCAGAAGGGTTGGTGCTCCGCGGAACAGTTGCCCACCTTCTCCCTCTGGTCATCACACTGCTTCTTCCTGTCTGTTTAGTTGCTGCTGATCTCTCCCATTCAGCATTGCTGGCCTCACTCAGCATGCCAGCTTCCCAGTTGGGTCAATGACTTCATCATCCACCAACTTGTCTTCCACGACCACACCCTGGTCCTCCTAACTTTGTGACTTAACAACAACAAGACATAGCAGCAACTGTGTCTCATCATCATCTTCCTTCTTATCCAAACTTTGCCGTTTCCCACTGTCATGTTCTTGTGACTGCTCTAAGGATTGTGCATCACTAAAAAGCATGCCCTCCTGTACCTCTTGGAGAAGGCAGGTTGAGAGGCCACAATCAAGAAATTATGTTGTAAAGAGCTCCTCGGAGTGTCCTATTGTGGGATCACTAGTCTCCTGGGATTAAAAATAGTGAGAGGAAGGAGGATGAGTGTGAGGAGTAAGTGATCCAGAGTTTAGGCTGGTGAGGCTGGACCATGTGGAAGACTGGGTGGTGCTGTCAAGCCTGCCTGAAGCATTATGTGCTATCCAACTGACCACCTGTTTGCACTGCTCTGGCTTCAGAAGTGGTGTACCGTGCCATCGTGCAAAGTGGGACAGGAACCTATGTGATGCAGATTAGCATGTTTCTTGAGCTCCAGCAATAGGCATAGTCACACTTGCCTCATGTTCTCAGCATCTATGTGCACCATCATCAGCACTTTAATTTCCGCATCCCATTTTTTTGTGAGTTTGCTCCACTGTAACAAAAAGATCTCAAAAGTGTATGGATGAAAATCAAATTCAATCCAGAAAAATGTTTCAATGCTTTTTCTCAGTTTTAGAGATCACAAAAATGTTCACAGACCATGTAACACTGTATGGCTGAGAAATGGAAGCCTACAAAATGTTTAAAAGATTTTTGATACAGGAAAGAAATATATCTTGGTACCATGTTAAATTTGTTACCATCTTTTCAGTTAGCCATTAAAAGGTATCAACCACTGAGGACTCTCAATTCTAAATATTTTTAAAAGATTTTTAGCAGTTTTAGAGATCACAGAAATTTTCACAGCTCATGTAACACTGTGTGGCTGAGAAATGAAAGCCTACAACATTTTTAAAAGCTTTTCTTCACTTTTACAGATCACAGAAGTGTTTAAAGACCACATAACACTGTATATAAAGAAATGAAAGCCTAGAAATTTATTAAAAGCTTTTGTTCACTTTTAGATAACACAGACCATGTAACACTGTTTGCCTGAGAAATGGAAGCCTAAGTTTTTAAAAGCTTTTTAGCAGTTTTAGAGATGACAGAAATGTGCACAGACTAAGTAACACTGTATGTCTGGGAAATGGAAGACTACAACATTTTTTAAAGTGTTTTAGAGATCACAGAAATGTTCACAGACCATGTAACACTGTATTAGACCTATACAGAAATGCAAGCTGAAGCCACTTCAAAATACCAAGACAAACTTTATTAGTACATAACAATTTATAAAAACCACTAAACAAAGGAAAACAAGTGCAGAAAAAAATACACTTGCAAGCAATACCACAAACTATTCCTTGGGGGAGTCAAAGCTTTGAACATTTATTGAAATTATTTGTACATCCAAATTTAATTAAATAGCAAAAAGCACCATTTGACTTTTTGAAATCAAAATTTTCTGGAATCATTAGCTGACGGCATGTTGCGTTTGCAGAGCCCCTGTTGTGCCTAAACTGTGGAAACCCTCCACAAGTGACCCCATTTTGGGAACTAAACCCCTCAAGGAATTTCTCTAGATGTGTGGTGAACATCTTTAACCCTTCGCAGAAGTTGAACTATGAAAAAGAAAAAATAAAGTTTTCCTGCCAAAATGTTTGTTTTTCTCAATTGTTTTATTTTTGCAATGGTAATGGATCAAAATGCACCACTCAACTTGTGAAATTTCTCCTGAGCACACTGATACACCATATGTGGTTGAAAACTATTTTGAGGCACAGTGCAAAGCTCAGAATGGGAAAAGCGCCATATTGGAGTTCAGATTTTGCTGGAATGGTTTGTGGGTGCAAATGTCACATTGGCAGAGTCCCTGAGGTGTCCTAACAGCAGAATAAGTTACATCATTTTACAAACTATACCACTCAATGAATTCATCTAGTGGTGCAGTGAGCATTTTAACACTTTATGTGTCTCAGAGAAATTTATACCATTGGGCAGTAAAGAGAGAATAATTATATTTTTACCTTTAAAATATGGTTTTAGCCTCAAATTTTTAATTTTTGTAAGGACTAATAGGAAAAAAATGAACCACCAGGTTTGTTTTGCAATTTCTCCTGAGTACATCAATACCCTACATGTAATCTGGAAATACTTTTCAGTGCAAAACTTAGAAGAAAAAGAGAGCCATAATTTAGTGCAGATTTCACCGTTATTGTTTGCGGGTACCATGTCCCACTGCGAAAGTGGACATTGAGTTACCTATATATTGGTAAAAACTGCACCCCTGAAATACTTTAAAACTGTTGTCAGGAAGTTTTTTTAACCCTTCAGTTGTTACATAAAAATTAATGCATGGTGAAATAAATTATTTTTTTAATTTTACCTCTAAAATCTTGCTTTAGCCCCAAATTTCTCACTTTTGCAAGAGGTAACCGTCATGCTCACCATCCTCGCGCCGTCACTGCACATCCCTGCATCTCCGTTGTCCCGATGCGGCAGCTCTTCCTGTGCTGAGCGGTCATGTGGTACCGCTCATTAAGGTAATGAATATGCGCTCCACGATTATGGGAGTGGAGACACGTGCATATTCATTACCTTAATGAGCGGTACCACGTGACCGCTCAGCACAGGAAGAGCTGCCGCAACTGGACAACGGAGATGCAGGGACATTCAGCGACGGTGCGAGGAGGGTGAGTATGATATCACAGACGCCGGCTCCTGCGGCTCCCATCCCCCTCCCCTGCTGGCTTTCTGGACAATGTCTCATGTATAAGCCAAGGGGGCGCTTTCAGCACAAAAAAATGTGATGAAAATCTCAGCTTATACACGAGTATATGCGGTATTGGCAGGAAAAATACCTGCTGTTGCCAGGTGCCGTCCGGCAGATCTTTTTTTCAGGAAGGGGAGACGGAGGCCCAGAGATGGAGCAGAAGGGCCTTAGGTATGGCGAAGGTACTGGGTGGGCTTGGGGACATTATTTCTCTCTCCTCTGCCATGTATATCATGTCAGAAGAGAGATAAATGATTTTAATAGCGGGTGCATCCCATTTTCGGATTCTGGAGGATGCTTTAGGCTTATTTCCTATGAGGAAATAAAACCTTTTATCTGCCACCATTTTAATGCAAATCGGCGATCGTTAAGTGGTTAAGAGAATTGTAGTTGATTTGTAGTTCTCGGCAGCAGCTGCTACATGTGATGTTTAAGGTTTACATCTGGCCACTTCTGCAGCTAATCAGTTGTCAGAACTCCATGGATCTTATATTGAGGAGCTATGATGAGGATTGGTCATAAATAGTGTATGCCTTGACAACACCCTTAAAAACAACATTCTGATTACTTGCAGACACCCCAAGTGGGATGTTTAATGGATAAACTGTATGCAGCTTGCTCCCTCTGGTGGCGACTAAGTGTAAGCAACATCTAATTTTTCATATCTATGCAGGAGTTTTGGAGCTCTGTATCCGAAATAAACAAAGCATTATAATAAAAAGAAATGCACTTCAAGAATAAATTTACTGTAATAAAATACTCTTAATTTCAAAATATGGAAAGAAAGAAAAACCTTATTTATTGGCTTGCAGATGTACTACGTCTCATGAAATACCCCACTGACTAATTTTATTTATTTATTTCTATCCCACTAAGGATTCCTTTACTAATCTTATGTTAATCTTTGCTTCCAACATTGAAAATGTAAAATCTCTTTCTTCAAGCCGTTTGACAAATGATTGCAGTGGGAGTCAGTTGGCTCTTCACCGCTACCATTCTTGGCAAACATTGATAAATAGTGCAGACAGAACTCATATGTGCTGATAATTATTTTGTTGTTTTATCCACTGTATCCGCCAGCTACATTTTGTCAATGTTCTAACAGGGCTGGTAGTATTGACAAAAAGCTATTGGTGGCCTGCCAGAGATGTAATGTAATGATTTCCATAGTCTCGCTGAATAGCCTTTTGTAAACCATTTTTATAGAGATGATCTTGTTCTATGTTTAGAGATATCGGAAAACACAAGTGATGTTCAAAGTACCGTACAAAACAGAGAAAATGTTTCCATAACGAAATTTACAATTGATTGAAAATGATCAAAAAAGTAAAAACAACATAACTGTGGATTAGCTCCCCGGGCAATGATGCAAACGGGTATGTGGGAGCAGGACTGCCAACTTGACTTTTTACTTTTTCTGGACAGCTTATCAAAAAATCACAGACAGATATATTTTACGGACACATTGGAAACCCATAATAAATCATTATGATTGTAAGTGATACGGGTCTACAGACCATAATTGTGATTTCTCCAGCTTACAGACACCTACATTTTTTTATGGACTGGGAAAAAAGTGCCCTATTTTTATGGACTGTCCTGGAATGTCTGGATGGATGGCAATCCATTACATAGGTGTGGGGAGAGACTTCTACAGCAGGACTTATTTTTCCCTAGGAGCAACATTTCTCCTAAGCACTTTGATCAATTGCTCATTTTCCCTTTCTACCCAGTTAATTCTTCTCTTTTCTCTGCTCTTTGTAGAAACATGAAGTTTCCCTGCAGAAATCGTTCCCCTCTTCAACTTCTGACCTAGCTGCTTCCCTGCCAGGGACTTTTGCAGTGACTTCTGATTCATACAGGGAAAATTGACCTCCTGTTTCTACATAGAGCTTAGAAGGATTCAGCTAGTCAGTATTTACTCACATTATCTCATAGACCTAATGGGAAAGAGAAGAATTAATGGCTAGAAATGCAAAACGGGCAATAGTAAGTACACGATGCTATATTATATGATGATTGCAATGTTTTAGGAGGGTAAAAACTTTGATGAGAGGAGGAGGAGGAGGGCTTTTTTATCTATATCTATCTATAAACAGTATTACCTATCTGCAGTAATTCTTCTCTATGATATTATCTATCTACTTTTAATAGATATTATTTATCTAATTTTTCTTTCTTTTTTTTAGTTCTTTATGTCTCAAGTTTACTACAAACTGGCATATCTGGGCTTGAGGGAAGTTTTTATTTTTTCCCAGTCACATCATTACACCTGTCTGTCTGTCTGTCTATCTATCTTGTTCTTTGTTTTCTTTTTCCTTCCTTCTTTCTCTCTTTCTTTTTTTTATTTATCTCTCAAGTTAACTACAAACTGGCATATCTGGGTGTGAGGGAAATGTTTATTTTTCCAAATTACATATCTATCTATCTATCTTGTTCCTGCAATATCACCAAGCTACATCTTTTTTCCTCTTTCTTTATTAATAATAATAATAATAATCTTTATTTCGCTCTAACATATTCCGCAGCGCTTTACAGTTTGCACACATTATCATCACTGTCCCCATCAGGGCTCACAATCTAGATTCCCTATCAGTATGTCTTTGGAATGTGGGAGGAAACCGGAGAACCCAGAGGAAACCCACGCAAACACTGGGAGAACATGCAAACTCCTTGCAGATGTTGTCCTTGGTGGGATTTGAACCCAGAACCCCAGCGCTGCAAGGCTGCAGTGCTAACCACTAAGCCACTCTTTCTTTCTTTCTTTCTTTCTTTCTTTCTTTCTTTCTTTCTTTCTTTCTTTCTTTCTTTCTTTCTTTCTTTCCATTTTGGCAACTTTTTAAACAGACTGGAAAAAAGATTTATCGCCACTTTTCTCTTTCTTGGATTTAATATTCATTGAAATAGCAGAGCAGCCTGAGCAGGGATACATTTTCCATTGTCATCTGCTGAATTCGAAGCTGCTGTTATTTCCTTGAACCTGTGACTCCATAAAAAGCTGCTCTCTTGCTAACAGCACCTATGATATGTATATCGTTAGTTCCTATTGACATGGAAAGCGCTAGATGATCTCATTCTCTCTGTCACAACTGGCAGAAACTTTCTAATAAGCAGCCAAGCAGATTTAGATGTTGCTAATGGCAGATACTACTCAGCACATGTATGCCGTCATTTGGCAGATTTGTCATCAACAATATAGATGGGCAAATAAAAAGGCTATAAAATGAGATAATTTATGTCTGGTATTGTCTTCTGTACAAGGACACTGGGTTCATAGATGACTTCACGTGACAGATTTAAAAATGGGTCACCCAAAAATGTCAGTTGAGGAAAGAGCAATCGTAGTTGCAGGGGTTTGGTTGCTTTGTGGGTAACTTCTGATAGTACATATAATGGAGACCAGTGTTAAATTTTTTATTTCCTAAAAATTTAAAACTGCTGATTGAGGGTAAATCTACAACGCCGGGCACAATTTGTGATCAAGATTTTTTTTTTAAAGCTCAATCAATTTTTTTAAGCAGAATGTCTTATCAGAAAATGACCTATCGTTTAACTCTTTATTTCGGATCGTTGTGATCTATGTATTTACTTTTTCTTATATCTGGCAGTATTTTTTATTTACGCATTTTTAAATTTTCACTTGCCAGCTTTAATGATTTTTTCCAAATTAGTTAGTCAATTTGTCATGAATTGCAATACTGTAAACCCTCTAATTGCCTTGAAAAACATGAGTAACACTCTGAGGTCTCCTAGGACTGTATCCAACACTTTTGATGATCTTTAATACAAACATAGCTTTAGTAATCTCAAAGTGACCTTAACACTGAAACGGATGGTAAATGGTAGAAACCAACACTCCTTTTATTAACAAAGTGCATTGACAGAATTTTAATGTTTTTTTAAAGTGAAAAATGGTCCAAAAATTATCCCATAATATATGCATAGTCAATCTATTAAGGGGATCCTCATACATTTTGGGAACTACCAAGAGGGGCATGATACAGCATGGGGGCTATGAAGGGAGCTCTCATACATAGAGGGGGTGCTAAGGGGTCCTCATAGAAAGTGGAGGCTACTAAGAGGACCATAATACAATTTCTCTCTTTCTCTCTCTCGCTTCCTCGTTGAGTGTAAGATAAAAAAATACAAAGCACAATAGGGTCTTATCCACGTAAAATCGTGAGGGTACAATTATACTGTGCTCACTTGATGAAACTGTATGTGGCACAACCACTAATAATGTGAAGATATCAGCTGCTACATCATATATGAATGTTTTTAAAGGAATGCCGGGGAAGGTGGATTTACTTTGCGATTTTCAATGCAATCAGGTTCTCAATTTAAAGGGTAAAGTGGTTTATTTGTCAATGCATTTCAGAGTTCACATGCGGTGTCCTGAGGAAGGAGTCAGATAGACTCTGAAATGGGTTGACAAATAAACCACTTTATGCTTTATCCTGAAATCCTGATTCTTGGATTGCATTGAAAATCAGC
Organism: Ranitomeya variabilis; assembly: GCF_051348905.1. Classification (NCBI taxonomy): domain Eukaryota; kingdom Metazoa; phylum Chordata; class Amphibia; order Anura; family Dendrobatidae; genus Ranitomeya; species Ranitomeya variabilis. The sequence goes on along the minus strand of NC_135235.1, from coordinate 56,295,831 downwards.
AGCATAGAGTAAATCCACCTTCCCTGGTACTCCTTCTCGTAGAGTGTAAACTGTTATGGTCAGCTGGGTCCTCTCTCTCTCCTGTAGAGTGTAAACTGTTATGGTCAGCTGGGTCCTCTCTCTTCTGTAGAGTGTAAACTCTTATGGTCAGCTGGGTCCTCTCTCTCTCCTGTAGAGTGTAAGCTCTTATGGTCAGCTGGGTCCGCTCTCTCTCTTCTGTAGATTGTAAGCTCTTAAGGTCAGCAGAGTCCTCTTTCTCCTGTAGATTATAAGCTCTCATGGTCAGCGGAGTCCCCTCTCTCTCTTGCAGAGAGTAAGCTCTTATGGTTCTCTCTCCTGTAGAGTGTAAGATCTTATGGTCAGCGGGGTCCTCTCTGTCTCCTGTAGAGTGAAAGCTTTTATGGTCAGCAAGGTTCATGCTCTCTAGTAGAGTGTGAGCTCTTATAGTCAGCAGGGTCTGCTCTCTCCTGTAGAGTGTAAATTCTTGTGGTCAGCGAGGTCCTCTCTTTCTCCTACAGAGTGTAAGCTCTTATGGTCAGTGAGGTCCTTTCTCTGTCTCTCTTTTTTTCTTCTGTAGCATGCAAACTATTGTGGTTAGTGTTGTTCTCTCTCTCTACTCTCCCCGCCTGTATCCTCTGCGTAATTATGAGCTTTCCTGTATTGAGATTGACAAATATTTATTTGCCGCAAATGGAATTTTTGGGGAAAAATTTAGCAAAGGCGGCGAAGTCAACTTTGAAAAGACGAGTTCGTTTCTGCAAGTATGTGGAAAAAAGTTATTTTTAATTTGTTGCTATCCATTGTGGTCAAGACATGAGGAACTTGAGCAGTAAACCCCTCTTTGATAATAGTTCCCTACAAAGGTACCTGAAAATGGGATTTATAAATTGGACAACCCCTTTAATGACCACCGTAAACATCTTATTGTCCTGGTGAATCAATTGCCCTACCCTGGTGTCACAGTCCTATGTTGGCGCTGTACGAGGCTAATCTCGTTAGCTATGATATCCAGTATATACCCAAATTATATCTGCAAACATTCAGACATTTTTGCGAACTCGCCCTGTAATGAATTCAGCTTCCAGCTGGAAAATATATATGAGCTTATTTAAACCATTGTTAAAGTGAAATCCGTGTATATGCTTGGATTACTTTAACAAAAGAAATTATTTTCTGGCCAAAGAAATCCCTCATGCAGCAAAGTCTTCTCTCGAACAGCATGTCTCTTCTAAGCTGCTGACAAAACATCGCCACTGGACAAATCACTACTTATATTGTGTTGCTGCTTATTATGTCCAATTATCATCTTAAAAAAAGAGAAAAGTTACTCTGAACAATACATAATTGGAATCAGTGAGTGTAAATATTTTACCTCCTTGGTAACGTGACACTGTATGATAGCTATTGTTTGCCCAGAAATGGTAACCTGTCATTATGATTGCCTTCATTAGCTTCACGTATAGAAAGAGAAAGAAGTATTTCAAATTCAACACAACAGCTTTATGTTTCTGAGTACTGTCACGGGATTAACCTCCTCTATTTATGAGAAATCGCTATTTGTCTTTGTAGTAAGCTATTCTGTAAGGGATTGAAGGATTGACTAGCAACCAAGATCAATAAGTACGGGAAACTGAGACATCACTGATGCTTCTGTGCCCTAATGAACTTATGAGCCACTGACCCTTTCCCTGTGATTTCTAATCAAACAAAATATTGCAAGTGATATGTCTCCATCAACCCTTTACCTTTCTTAAAAGTGTTGTCCAGTCTTAAGCTACAAGTCTGCAGTCACTCTATGAGATTACATACTTGTGAATCCTCAAATCCTGCGTACTGTGCACTGTGCATACTTCCGGCCACATCCCGACTAGACTGTGTCCAGCCTCTCTCAATACACTTGCATTGAGCGAGGCCACACACGTCTAGTCAGCACGTGACCGCATGTATGCAAATCACACACTTGTGGTCACGCTCCCGCCATTCCCGGTTCCAGATCCTGTGAATTCTCACAGTTATTGATTGCAACAAATACATGTGGGGTGTGGACCATGCAAACTAGGTTCTACATCCATCAAGGTATCAAGAAAATAACATACTACCAGGTATAAAAAGTTAATCACTTTCTTGTTTCATGTGGTCACATGTAATTCTTTTGTCGTATACAAAAAAACAGGAAATTCAGATCAAATAAAGTATCAGGAAAAGGCCATTGAACATCTTGTTTTTGCAAATGGTGGCCCTGATGATAAATTAGAATCTGAAGATGTCAAAAGACTAACTAAGCAACATTTTATTGCACTCATTTCAGCAACAGAAACCAGAAAGAACCCCCAGAGAAGATGTAGGTAGAGAGGAATGAGGCCTGATACCCGCTACTATTGCCCACATTTCCCATCATTACCAGCCTTATGCCTCATTGACTGCTTTAAAATCTTCCAAACGGAAACCAGGTTTTTTCACTATATTAATTTATCCCATTTTGTAATTCATGCATATGGCTTACTTAGTGAATGAATCATTCACTTAGCGCAGTGGTCCCCAAGTCCGGTCCTCAAGAGCCGCCAACAGGTCATGTTTTCAGGAATTCCTTAGTATTGCACAGGTGATAATTGCATCAGCTGGACAGGCAAGCCTTCAATCACCTGTGCAATACTAAGGAAATCCTGAAAACATGACCTGTTGGTGGCTCTTGAGGACCGGACCTGGGGAGCACTGACTTAGCGGCTCTGCACCTAAAGTCCGCAAACTATTCAAGGAAAATCTGTGCTCCTATAATCAAATAGCGCTCCTTCCTTCCTCGCTCCTGCTCTGTTGCCAAACATTACTGCACAGCCACAAATGGAGTGTTGCAAAAATGATGAGACAAATTAAGGGGCAACTTTTACCTATTTTAACATGTATAAATCTAAAATCGGAGGTTAAAAACATCATTTCAGTGGTAAAAATGTAAGTATTTTTTCATTACCGCTCAACGGTATAACATTTTATGAAACAGCTCTATGCTCAATGCACCACTAGATGAATTCATTCAGGTGATTAGATTGTAAACTGGGGTCACTTATGGGGAAGCTCTGCTGTCCTGGCACCTCAAGGGTTCTGCCAGCATGACATGTCACCCACAAATCAGTCCAGCAAAATCTGCTCTCTGATATGGCACTCCTTTCCTTCTGAGCTTTGCACTATGGCTGAAATGTAGTTCCAACCACATATGGGGTATTGGCATACTCATGAAAACTTGCACAATCAATTGCTAGGTCCATTTTCTCCTTTTACCCTTGTGAAAATGAGAAATTTGAGGCTAAATCAACTTTTTCGTGAAAAAAATGCAATATTTGATTTTCATATCCCAATATTTTAAAATTCTGTGGGGCACCTGTTGTATCAAGATAGCCATCACACCAGCAGATAAATTCCTTCACACTTATACGCTGCTCAGCCAATTGCCTCCAAAATATCTCTATCTTCTGGAATTCTGTGCCCCAACACGTCCAATTGTCGACCACATTCATGACTTTCAGACAGAACTTGAAACCACATCTCTTCAAGAAAGCTTAGAGCCTACAATAGCCGACTTTTCCATCACCGGAGCTATGGAAACCCTTCATCCTACTGTCTCCTTCCTCATTACCCTGTAGACTATAAGCGCACAAGGGCAGGACCCTTTTCTTTCTGTACCAGTCTGTCATTGTTAATTTCTGCACTATAATTTATATTTGTGTCTTGTATCTAACCACATCTCATGTACAGCACCATAAAATCAGTGGTGCTCTAAAAATAAATAATAATCAAAATAATCAAGTTGATTGGAATGTCTCTCTGATGTTTGTACTTCTGTCAATCAACTAGAGTGGAGCGGGGAGAATCCGGACAGAGAAGGCCACGGACTAGTTTTGTGTCTCCCACTAGTCCCCTGATGGCTCTTCAGTCTAAGTTCTCCTTGAAACACCGGAGCCCTTCCGAGAAACACATACCGAGCAAAAAACATGTAGCCAAGATCTAATTTATGCTGCACATGGTTTGAACAGGAGGAATTCAGTGACTGGTTTTCTTTATGATTTAGCAATGGAGACTTTTTATACTTATTCTGTGTTATGTGTACAGGGGGAATAAAATATTCAGTTGTCCTCTAGTAAATGTCAAACATTCTCATTGCATGGTGGCTCAGTCATGAAAGGGCATGCTTGACACCTGTAGTATTTGTATTGTGTATAAAATGTGAGAGATTTCTGTGTGATTTTACCAGTCACTGACCTGGAACATTTATCTTACATTGAAGCTTTTCTCTCCAGCTACTGAACTGTGTCAATAAAGTGGTCATGAGACAGCTGAACTTTCAACTGCGAGGTTCGACCGGAGAGAATTTTTTCACAGTGCATCAAATTGTCTGCAGCCAGATGTCTAGGTTATATAAATTAAGCCCACATGAAGGTTACTTAGAGGTCTCATCTCTGCTGGATCTGTCAGATCTCATCTTTATATTGCATTTCAAGGTTTTCAGAGGGTTTAGTCTACAGAGTGCTACCGCAAGCATTTGTCTGCACCGCTGTACCAGTATGTATGCTGGCCAGTGGGTATGTTATAATGTCATTAGTAATTAATTAAGAAACTATGTCTAAATATTCCATGGAGATAATATGTGCCAATATTACAAGTGACCAAACTTTTTTTCTGTTGAAAACCCTGTACGGCTCAGACCACTGCAACAATAGATAGTAGAAAGTCATATAAGTCACAATTAATCAAAAATATTTATGATGACATTTCAGAAATATATAAAAAAACGGAAATATATTCTAAATCTCAATTATTTATTACTAGTAAAATGCAGAGACCTGAATAAGATGACTCGAGAGGTGTAGTTTCCATAACTCAAGTCCCTCAAATGTAGGATGAACCATATATCCTTAATTCACAGCACAAGGGCTGAGGATGCATCCTTTAACCCCTTAATTATAGAGACAACATTTATTTTATGTCACTTATACCTTTTTTATTATTAGTTTAGCGTCCACATAGTCAATATTTGAGATGAGAGAGATTGACAGCGGCATTCAACTAGTTAACAGCCGCGGGTGGATCATGATTCCACCCGCAGCTGTTGCGGGCACATGTCAGCTTTATAGATCAGCTGTCATGTGCCCGGAAAGGTGCAGGCTCAGCGCTCACCAAATAGGGGGAGGTAATAAACACATAAAGCAAAGGATTGGCTACAACCTGCATTAACCACCAATCGACCAAACCTCTATCCTCACCTACTGTATCCTCACCCATCCCTTGTAGATTGTGAGCCCTCGCGGGCAGGGTCCTCTCTCCTCCTGTACCAGTTGTGACTTGTATTGTTCAAGATTATTGTACTTGTTTTTTATTATGTTCACCCCTCCTCACATGTAAAGCGCCATGGAATAAATGGCGCTATAATAATAAATAATAATAATAATAATAATAATAATAATTGGCCAACTTGTTCACAGTCAGTAAGTTTCCAAAGGTCCTATGGTTGGTGATGGTATTCAAAATTTGCAATCCGCCATATAAGTTCACGGAATGTATGTATATGGTGCCCCGGTGGGTAGCAACTTCCACAAATATGGTCCTTTCAAAAATGGAAATGTAGGTTCCTGTGTGACATCACAACATCTATGGTATGTAGATACACCAAATAATCCAACATGTTTCTGAGATGCTTGCTCTCATTCGCCATAGTATGCAGGAAGTAAGAATTCACGAGTCTGTAGTCACATAGAATGAATTCTAGCCTAAAGCTGGACAACCTCTTTAAAAATGGGGCTCCTATATCCTCCATTTGGATGCCTAACCATCTCTTCATTCACTGTTTATGGGAGTGAAAGTCAAGCATGCACCATACTGATCCATTCATAAGCCAGCATAAGACTCCACTCTTATAATCAATGGGGCCCTACTGGGTCCCCAATTGATCGTACGAGAGTGAAAGCTCCTTAGAGAAGGTTGATTTTTCTTAATATTTCTCTCTTCAAAATTAAAACTGAAAACCCCTTTAAGAACGTCTTCATTACATTTCTAATTCTCTGCATATCTTCATTCTAGGGACAAGTGAAAGACACTTATTTTTATAGTTGGTATCTCTACGATTTCACAGGAGCAATAGAATGTTTTCTATGTGCCGACATTAAATCTTCTGTATGAATTGGATTGCAGTTTTTGAAGGATGACCTTTTCAACATCATAAAAGGAACGGAGGTGCTGAAGCATTTAGAATGTAAATGCTTTCACCAGGGCACTGATAATTTGATGAACACAGCTATCATTTTTTTTTGCTCCTATGGCTGTAGATTAAATCTCAGACGTTTAACAATCTTGTGTGAAGAATAAAATATGCCATGCAACAATTTTTTTTTCTATGTAATTTCGGTTACTTTATTTTCACAGCAAATGTATTCTGTTATATTTTCAGAACAGTCATTACATGAACAAATAAATCTGCATTGAAAATAAATTGACCATTCTGTGGAAAATATGTTTCAACCTTGTAACCAATGGTAGAACATTAAGCTGAACTCAAATACATTACAGAGACATGTTGTATAACTCAGAAACGTTTTATTACTGGGAAAGTAAGAATTACAAGTGCAGCGCCACAGGGTTGTGGTCGTTGCAGTAATGTCATTCTCCTCTAGGGGGAGTGATGTTACATCTGAAGGCAATAAAGGAGATCTCACTACCAGGTAACACCAACACACAACACACTTCATACTCCAGTCCACCAGGGGGAGCTATGCTCCTATTTATTTGGGCGTTCTTCACAATTAGGTAAAACTGGTGGTCTGGATAGAAAGTTAGTCAGTTGCTGGCTGAGCTTTGCTCAGGCAGTTGGCCCCTGACAGGGGTGGGATCCTGTCAGAGGCCTAGACAGAAGACCACGGAGCTGCGCCTGCCCGACGTGCGGCAGCTTCCTAAGAAAGAGACACGAACAGAGAACTGTATTGCGGAGAGTGAGGAGAAGTCATAGCAAAAGGAGAGGAAACCAGAAGGAGTTCTGCCCTTCACAGGCTGCCTCCTTCTGAGGCGCAAGATCCCGGTAGCCGGAACACCGAGGGAGCAACAGTCCTTTATGCCTTGCTCCAGAGACCAGCAGGACAGCTAATTCCAAGTTACTGATCCGCCCTATACCCAGGAGGCACAGTGGCAACTTGTAGAGGCTGGGGCGTGCTAGAGTCCCTGTAAAAAGCCTCAGGCCACCAGTCATATGGGTTTGTCCTATCCATCCGGGGGACAGAGAGAGACACAACATCTAGAACATCTACTACAGTTGTGAGGACCTTATGAGAAGCTTAGCAGTAAGGTACTACAACACACGGCGCTAGAGGAAGGCTACTGATTTCCACCTGGATAAGGGGACTCTGGATTTGCCTTCAGACCGGCCGGACTCTGCCCTGTGATCTGGTGCTCTGGACTGTGGATGCTGAAGCATTCAGTAAAAAGGTAAAGAGACTGCACCCTTGTGTCCTCGTTCTTCACTGCGCCTCTCACCATCCACCATCTACACACTGGGAAGCCCTGGGGATATACTTCACCTGTGGGAAGGTATACCATCTAGCTGCACTAACATCACCCCAGCAGACCCCTTAAAGCAGCGTCGGTCACCCTGACCGAATACCACAGGTGGTGTCACGAACACTTTCCCTTTAAAGACCTTTCCCCCCCTTTTATTCATGGACGTCCCTAGGGCCACGGACCGTGTCAGCCACCGTGACATCCCCCTTGAGAACCAAAGGACCCGGTGCCGAGTACCCCACTGCCCTACTGGGGGCGCTCCATAAGTATGGACTTTTTAGATAGATAGATAGAAAGATAGATAGATAGACCATCAGACAGATAAATAGACAGCAAAAAAAACAACAAAGGACCACGAATCGACCAATGCAAGAGTAGATCCACTGACAATCAAAATTCCAGCTACAAGTAGCAAAAATGGAGTGAAAAGAGATTTTTCATTCCAGCAATGTGAATTAAAAGCAAAAATATTTTATTATGACTTCATTAAAATAGTAGATGGGCATAAAAAATATACTGATGCTCTTCGAGTCCAGCTGACTCTTATTCATAGATATAGTTGAAAAAAGGACAATAAAACATAAAAAATATTTATTCCATGCTCAAGGTGTGCAGCATTTTAGCTAAAACAATGAGCCTGGGCATGGAAAAAATATTTTTATAAGTTTTATTGTAGGTTGGTCTACCTCTGTTTTAGATAGATAGATAGATAGATAGATAGATAGATAGATAGATAGATAGATAGATAGTTGTCCTGTGCACCTCTGAATAAGGGCAGCCTATGTCTATCCATTACAGATCATTCAGTAAGCATCTGAAGTAGGATCATTCTATGTAAACAGGCTATTAACCCCTAAGCAACCATTGATACGCATTAAAACGGTGGCCGCTAATGGTACTTATTCCCTTATTGCCGTTTCAAAATGGAGATCGTGAATAAGGCTGTAGCGCCCCCCCCCCCAGTGTCTGAAAATCTCCAGGGTGTCGGCTACCAGAGACCCCGGAGAACATGATCGGGGCCGGATTACATAATCCAATTACACTATTGCCGATATTTTTTCCTGTTACCCTTGTGAAAATAAAAAAGTTTGGGTCTAAAGTAAATTTTTTGTGAAAAAAATTAAATGTAAATTTTTTTCCTTCCATATTTTTGTGGGGTGCAGTTATTAGTAGAATGGTGTCACTTTTGGGTACTTTGTCATATAGGCCCTCATAGTCACTTCAAATGTGATGTGGTCCCTAAAAAAATGGTTTTGTAAAATTTTGTTGGAAAAATTAGAAATCGCTGGTCAACTTTTAACCCTTCTAACTTCCTAACAAAACAAAATGTTTCTTAAGTTGTGCTGATGTAAAATAGACACGAGGGAAATGTTATTTATTAGCTATTTTGTGTGACATAATGCTCTGATTTCAGGGCATCAGAATAAAAATTTTAATGTTCCAAATTTTGGCCAGATTTCCATTTTTTTCACAAATAAACGTCCTATCGAAGAAATGTTACCACTATCATGATGTACAATATGTCACGAAAAAAACTGTCTCAAAATCAGTGGGATATGCTGAAGCGTTTCAGAGTTGTAACCTAATAAATTGACACCGGTCAGAATTATAAAATTTGGCCTGGTCACGAAGGTCAAAATTTAGGGGTTAGACAACCGCTGATTATTAAAAAAGTAGATGATTGACGGTTGTTTAGTGCACCCTCAGCAGGTGTAATTAGACCTTTAGTTTTGTCCACTGATTTTAATTACAGTCAGGCCTGTGTCTTGCTCTGCCCTTATTCACATTGAAGTCGTCTGACACAACGTAAGGTTTTAATACTAGAGACAGGATAGGACAATCCCAATTGGGTACACCTTGTCGTGGAGAGATGGCTTTGCACTTTTTTTTAATTCAAAATAGTATTATTTACATGTATTATTACTATTTTCTTACTGCAGAGTATATGCTCATTGTGGTTTTTTGTGGGTTTTACATTTAATTTCTGTAAAAAAATCCAAAATAGCAAATATAATCCATGTTGTGTCACCTGCTTTGAGTTGCCTCTTCCACCTTCTTATCCTCCTCAGTTATGTCCTTTAACTAATTATTAATCAAATTTCATTTTTCTCTAAGGGCTCTACAAATGTCACCATGATCACATCAATTGTTTGGAGAATGACTGACATTATACAGCGGTGGGTGACATTGGTTGCGCCCAGATAACACAAGGACAATGTAGCACAGAGCATTTCTGCTGCATCTTGTATTAACCTCTTCAAGGTGGAATCTCCCTCCTTCCACTTCTTCTCACATACTTCCGCAGTGATTAAATGAACATGTTTCTATCTGCTCCACTTTGTGGTAGCGTCAACCTTAATCGCAATGGGGTGGGGGGGGGTTAGCATAATCATTAAAATTGGCTCCTGCTCAGCCACATTTCGATAACTGGCTGGGTAGGTGGCCCCGTTAAAAAGAAAATTCATCTGTAAAAAGTTTGTTATATTATAAAAGGCAATGCCCTTTACATTTTTCACACAGTTAGCTTTATACTTAACCTTATTTTACTATTGAAATGCAAAGTTACGTTAAAAGAGCATAAAATGCATTTTCAATCTTGGAAACCTCCTGTAAAGTTAGCGTTTTTTTCTATATGGGATCAGCATGGAATGGCACAGATCTGTATCACTAAACTGTTAGAACAGGCTGAAGCTCGATCCTGTTCTCCATCAGAAAGGCCTCACCGAGCTGACATTGTTATTTAAAGGTTTGTCTGAAACTACAAGATATGTCATCAGAGTCAGATCAGGCAGAATCAGACCGATGTGACCCACACCCAGAGGCATAATTATAATGGCCGCAGGGGTTGCAATCGCACCTTGGCCTTGGAGATTAGGGGAGCCCAAAAGATCCCTTTTAGTGTTAAGTGAGTTCTCTTCGATTAGTGATGAGCGAGTGAGCGTGCTCAGATATAGCGTTTTCCGAGCATGCTCGGGTGTTATCTGAATATCACGAGGGCTCAAGTAATATTTCTAAGTCCCCACAGCTGCATGATTGGCGCCTGTCCAGCAGCAGCGAATCGTGGAGCTGCGGGGACTCGAACATATTACTTGATCCCCCACAATACTCGGATAACGCCCAAGCATGCTCGGATAAAGCTATATCTGAGCACGCTCGCTTATCAATAATCCCTTTTCCCATATGAAAAGACTATTACTACACTGCTCAAAAAAATAAAGGGAACACTCAAATAACACATCCTAGATCTGAATGAACAAAATATTCTTATTGAATACTTTGTTCTGTACAAAGTTGAATGTGTTGACAACAAAATCACACAAAAATCATCAATGGAAATCAAATTTATTAACCTATGGAGGCCTGGATTTGGAACGATACTCAAAATCAAAGTGGAAAATCAAATTACAGGCTGATTTAACTTAAGTGGAAATGCCTCTCAAAACAAGGAAATGATGCTCAGTAGTGTGTGTGTGTGTGTGTGACCTCCACTTGCCTGTATGACCTCCCTACAATGCCTGGGCATGCTCCTGATGAGGCGGTGGATGGTCTCCGGAGGGATCTTCTCCCAGACCTGGACTAAAGCATCCGCCAACTCCTGGAGAGTCTGTGGTGCAATGTGACATTGGTGGATGGTGCAAGACATGATGTCCCAGATGTGTTCAATCAAATTCAGGTCTGGAGGAATGGGCGTGCCAGTCCATAGCTTATTATTATTATTATTATTTATTGTTATAGCTCCATTTATTCCATGGCGCTTTACATGTGAGGAGGGGTATACATAATAAAAACAAGTACAATAATCTTAAACAATACAAGTCATAATGGGTACAGGAGGAGAGAAGACCCTGCCCGCAAAGGCTCACAATCTACAAGGGATGGGTGAGAATACAGTAGTATACAGCTTCAATGCCTTCATCTTGCAGGAACTGCTGACACACTCCAGCCACATGAGGTCTGGCATTGTCCTGCATTAGGAGGAACCCAGGGCCAACCGCACCAGCATATGGTCTCACAAGGGGTCTGAGGATCTCATCTCGGTACCTAATGGCAGTCAGACTACCTCTGGTGAGCACATGGAGGGCTGTGCGGCCCTCCAAAGAAATACTATCCCACACCATTACTGATCCACTGCCAAACCGGTCATGCTGAAGGATGTTGCAGGCAGCAGATCGTTCTCCACGACATCTCCAGACTCTGTCACATCTGTCACATGTGCTCAGTGTGAACCTGCTTTCATCTGTGAAGAGCAAAGGGCACCAGTGGCGAATTTGCCAATCCTGGTGTTCTGTGGCAAATGCCAAGCATCCTGCACAGTGTTGGACTGTGAGTACAACCCCCATCTGTGGATGTCAGGCACTCAGACCATCCTCATGGAGTTGGTTTCTAACTGTTTGTGCAGACACATGCACATTTGTGGCCTGCTGGAGGTCATTTTGCAGGTCTCTGCTGCTGGGTTGTTGCCCTCCTACGGCCCTCTCCACATCTACTGGTGTACTGGTCTGTCTCCTGGTAGCGCCTCCAGCCTCTGGACATTACGCTGACAGACACAGCAAACCTTCTTGCCACAGGTCGCATTGATGTGCCATCCTGGAAAAGCTGCACTACCTGAGCCACTTGTGTGGGTTGTAGAGTCCATCTCATGCTACCACGAGTGTGAAAGCACAACCAACATTCAAAAGGGACCAAAACATCAGCCCGAAAGCATTGGTACTGAGATGTGGTCTGTGGTCCCAACCTGCAGAACCACTCCTTTATAGGGGGTGTCTTGATAATTGCCAATAATTTCCAGCATGTGAGATTGATTGTCAATCAGTGTTGTTTCCTAAGTGGACAGTTTGATTTCACAGAAGTTTGATTCACTTGGAGTTATATTCTGTTGTTTAAGTGTTATCTTTATTTTTTTTTAGCAGTGTATTAAAAACCTGTGAAAATATGAGGCCTTGTTGGAGATTTTGCATTGGGGTCTTCGAACTTTAAGTTATGCCACTGCCCACCAGATAACAAGGATAAGGTGGGTGGAAGGTGACCTTGTGCCAAGTGGAGCCAGCAGAAAATTACATAGAAAAGTGTTTTCCTAGCAATGCTGACACTTTATTATGGCAATCAGACTTTGATGGATATCCCAGTAATACGCTAACAATGTCCATCATAATATTGCAATTTATACAAAAGTCTTTGATGATACTGCAGGTAAATCACTGGGACTTATCAGAGGTGTAACTAATATAGAGGGTGAAAGGGCAATTGCAACTAAGCACTGGAGATTAGGGAACCCAAAAAGTCCTTTTAGCCCATATCAAAAAAATATATCATTAAAGACCTGTGATGGTTGGGGGCCCTGTTTGAAACTTTGTATTGGGGCCAAAAAAGATTCAAATTACGCCAGTTCAACAACAGCTGGCAAACCTTGTGCATAATCTTAAAGGAATTATTTTTATATTTGTAGTTTTTAAACCCGTCCACTGGAACTCAACCCTTATCTATATGCCCTTATGGGACACATGGTCTTCAGAGAGGGCGACCTCAATTTAGAGAATGAAGAGTTCCTGGCAAGTCATGAAATGTTAAAATTCCACCTTTGCTCTTTCCCTCTCTCCTTCACATGTGTTTTCTCTCTCTTTCTCTCATCTATCTCATTACTTTCTCCAAATCCATATTTTTTTACAAAAAAATAGCCTGGAGTTCTGACAATATTTATGTAGGTCCTAATGGTGGTGGCCCCATCCATATTGCTATTCAGTTTCCCCTATGCCGTTCCATCAAGGGAAAAGCTTGATGCAATTCCTTCAGGAATCCTGGCATGCCTCTTCCTGTACACTGGATAATTATGTGTTGCTTCAGACCTTGAGTTCCAGGTTTGTGAACTTGACATTGCGTGATCTCTGATCACCTTGAGGATTGCTTTGTTCATATTTCCATGAAAGTTAGCATAAAAAGCAACATCTGGCTCTGGTTTGAAACTGGGACGAAAAAAATACAAGAAGCAAATTACGTTTTTAGATCTTTGGTCTTTTTAATAATTTATTGGCTCAGGATAGAGGGAATTTTATGGCATTATTTTGTAGGAAATGTGTGTAAAAATGTGTTTATTTGGGACATTATTATTTATATTAACCCCTTGTTGACAACCACTGCACATGCAGTACGGATGTGCACATTTGTTGCAATGAGTGGGCTCAGAAGTTTAGTCCACTCCATACACTCTGGTTCTGACTGCTGGATACTGGATGTGGGGCTGATTTATCCTATAACACTCCCCTCGCCCTTCATTATGCACAACATGAACATTGGGCACCGATGGTGTTGATATGGCAGCTGGAGTTCTACTGGGTTTCTTATGAGATTGTCAATTTTACAATAGAATGCAGTACAGAGAAAAACCTACAAAGAGCGGCACTGCAAGAACCAAGTAGTAATAACAAAATCTTTATTAAATAACCAGTAAAAACACATCATGCATATATTTTAGGGATGACATAAGATGACAAAGACATACCCCCGGAAGAAGGCACGGCGCCGAAACGCGCGTTGGGGCTCGTGGCAGCGTGGTTCCCCAGGTAATATGACTGGTTAGCCTATACCTAATATTCACTCACTCATGACCTTGGCTATGATATGCTTGGGTAATACACTGCACTTATGCTCTTGGATAATACAGATCCCTATGTATCACAGTGGGTCAATTTGACTATTATGTTATTTGCACAATGCACCTGCACTTTTTGAAGTGAATATGTAGCTATAATTTGATACACATGGTTGTAATATTACTTACCTGTTGGATCCTGTGCTGCTTTGTTTGGTGATCTTTGTCATCTTATGTCATCCCTAAAATATATGCATGATGTGTTTATACTAGTTATTTAATAAAGATTTTGTTATTACTACTTGGTTCTTGTAGTGCCGCTCTTTGTAGGTTTTTCTGTTTGCTAGCTTTGCACTGAACCTTTAGCATATATCCCAGCACCCCTAGTATATTGGTTGGTGGTGCATGTGTGGTCTGGTATATATGATTTAATAGAATGCAGTACTACAGTCTTGCAGTGTACTGTGCAAGCAATCAATTTCCCTAAGAGGACCAGTATAAAAAAAAGGAAAATATTTTTTAAAAAATGACCAAAACATAAAAATTAAAATCATTCCCTCTTCCTAAAACGTACATGATAAAATGCAAAAATTCTAAAATTTACATATTTTTTTATCATTGCATCCAAACTAATACAGTATGGTAAGATTTAATCCATTCAGTCAATGCTGATAATAAAAACTGAGACGCTGCGGGCGCAGGTTCAGTAACTAGCGGTGACGTCACTGAGTCTGTGCTCACTGCTTCTAATTCATTCCCCAGTAGTTTACAGCCGGGGTGGTCGCATTAGCACCGCTCCCAGTTGTAAACTGTACATTCCCCAGACATAGATTAAGCAGACTGACTGTATGCCAGACAGGTATGGGTATATTGTTGGATTTTTATTTTGACTTTTTTAGAGGAGATCGAGGGCTTCACTTGGATTGGCAGAATAATAAAGATGGAAAACTGTATGTATTGTTTTATTTCATTAAAATACTTTATTCTTACTGTGTGGTGTTTTATTAACCCTTTAACAACTATAGGATTAGTAATGGAGAGGTGTCTTATTGACACCTCTCCATTACTAAGCCAGTTTAATGTCACCTTACAATAGGAAGGTGACATTAACCCCTCATTACCCCACTTGCCACCACTACAGGGCAAATGGGAAGAATTGGGCAAAGCTCCAGAATTGGCAAACCTAATAGATGCACCTTTTCTGGGCAGCTGCAGGATGCTGTTTTAGGCTGGGTGGCCCATATCCATGGCCCCTTACCAGCTTGAGAATAGCTGCCCGCACCTTTGAGTTTTGCCGGGTTAGTTGAAAAACATAGAGGGGACCCCAAGTCGGGTTTTTCTTTCATTCATTCTCCCCTGTTCACGCTGCTAGCCGGCAGAGCAGGGGAGAAGGGACGACAGCCCACTTCAGCACCACACATAGGGGAACAGCGCTTACAGTAGTGCTGCTTCCCTGGCAGCCGTCCATGCATATGGAGGACAGTGTACACTGTTCTCCATGTGCACGTGTGGCACATTTTGGGGCCCATGTGTCCTGGTAAAAACGGACATGTCTGCATGTTTTGCACATGGACACATGGTCCGTCAAAACATGCTGACATGTGCATAGATCTATTTGAATGGACGTTTGTCAGTGTCTCCGGTACGTGAGAAAACTGTCACTACTCTTACCAAAGACACTGGCGTGTGAAACCGGCCTAAAACAGCAGTGACTGATCGCTGCTTGTAACCATTTAAATGCTGTTATCAATCACTGACAGCAGTACTTGAGCAGTGTGGACACGTTTTTGCCAATGCACCAGCTCCCATCTTTCCCCAGCAAAATGATCACGGGAAACTGATGGTTTGTTATGGCCTGTTGATGACCCCCATATCTGCCATCTTAGTCATCCTCTGAAGCCCAGTGTGTGGCTGTTCTTTTTGTATCTGTATGTTACAATACTGTGGTATTGCAGTACACAGAACAAGTGATGAAACACACACAGGTTTAAATGGAATCTATCAGCAAGATATCACACCACATACAATGTATACGTGCATGTGTCTCTTTCAAAGACAAGTCCAGCAATACCCTTATGGCTAGTCTGTTCCTTAGTTACTGAGAAATCAGCGTTAAATGGATATGTAAATGAGGCTGAAGAACTATAGTAGATCTGAAGCCTTTGTCACTCCAGGTCTATTCCCCGCCAGTGCCGCCTCCTATTCCTTGAGTGACAGCTTCCATGCTGTGTGACTTCAGAAAAAGGAGCCATTAATAAAGCAGGATGAGGCAGCACTGGTCAGAAAATAGAGCTGGAGTGACAGAGACAGATCTTATTTCTCAGTAATGGAGGAGTGGACTAATGTAAAGGTATTTCTGGACTTGTCTTCTAAACAGCGACATGCACATACAAATAGTTTGGGATGTTAAAGCCTGCCGACTGATTCCCTTTAAAGTCCCTACAAGGACAAAAAAAATAAAAACAAGTTTAAAAAAATATAAAAAAATAAGCATTTTTTATATCAACACATCTGTAAAGTCGAATACAAAATATATAAATAATAAACTCAAACGATAAATTCCATAATGAGACAAAAATCGTAACGCCAAAATTGCATTTTTCTGGTCACCAAACCTAAAAAAAGCAATAAAAACAATCAAAATGTATCTAACACAAAATGCTGTCAATAAAAAGTTCAGCATACTTTTATACATCACTTCATTTGAAAAAAACCCTGTACATGTTTGTTATCACTGTAATCATACTGGCCTTGAATATAAAATGAATGAACAACATAAGAACAAAAACCAATGGTGGAATCAAGTTATTTTTTTCCCCCACTTCACAGGACTTTAGTTTTTTTATGTATTTTTCCAGTACATTGTTTGGTAAAATTATGGAGTCATTGTACACTATAACTCCACCCACAAAAAGGAAGCCCTCATAAGTTGACAATAAAAAGATAAAAAAGTTATGGCTCTTTGAAAAAGGGGAAGATAAAACGTGAACGCAAAAGCAAACAATTTGTAGATATCTTTGATTCCGGCAATAGAGTACAGTAACTTAGTAGCCATGAAAGACTTTGGCCTCAATTCCTTATTGAAGTTTCTCCACTAATTTCTTCCTTTTTAGTGGATTTAGTATTTGCACCTTATTCTCTATTGGTTTTGCACCACTTTTTAAGTTGTCTTTTTTTATTGGTTTTTTTTTTCCGTGACAACTTTGTTTATCCAGATATTCTTGACAGATTCATGAAATGCGACTTGTACCAAATGTCAATGTAATATAGGGCAAAGTTTGAGAAGAGGGTGAATCAGAACTCATACTAATGGGACAACATTGGATGGTGCTACATGTTATTTCCTTCCGTTTCGACATGACTTTACTTTTGGTAAATCAGTACTCCAAGGGGACAGTAAAACTTTTCAGGTCTAGCACATCTATTGGAGCTCAATACTATCATTTCGGAAAATTGAAAGTGCAGCTTTTGTAACTTTCATTCAAAGTGACAGGTTAAACGGCACGTCCTTCTATCTCACTGCATGTTGTGTCACTTAGTCTATATAGCACTGTCTGCTTATTATACATTATTTGCTTATTTTGGTCCAGTAATCATGTGATCTTGGTGGAGATATTATGTGAACCTGTGTGAAATCCTTCTGCTATTGTTGTCTTTGTCCTTAAACCGATAGACTGAAAAATCCATAGGATTAACCAGGCTCAGCGGATGTGACTCCGAATACTCCGTCTCTCAACATGAGGCTCAATCTATCTTGTTGAGGTCACACAAGGTCATACCTAGAAGTTCATGTGGTTCGTTGTCTGCAAATCCCTGCGCATCTTACACATTTCACATTTTATTTGATATTTCAAACTCAAAAATTATTTTTTGGAAGAATTTTAAAGAGTTATTCCCATCTCCAGGATCCTATTCCAATATGAAGTTGGTATAATAATAATAATATTAGCTTAGTATAGTTCTTCTAATGTCGCGAAAATCAAACCTACCACAACATGGTATTAATAAAAACATTAGCTTGGCATGCAAAAAAACAAGCCCTCACACAGCTCCATAGATCAAAAAAATTAAAATGTTATAGGTCTCAAAAAATGGTGATGCAAGTAC
This sequence comes from Ranitomeya variabilis, assembly GCF_051348905.1. Taxonomy (NCBI): domain Eukaryota; kingdom Metazoa; phylum Chordata; class Amphibia; order Anura; family Dendrobatidae; genus Ranitomeya; species Ranitomeya variabilis. The sequence goes on along the minus strand of NC_135235.1, from coordinate 56,277,605 downwards.
ATTTTATTTTTTTCCAGAATTTTTTTTTACCGAATAAAAAAAAATCAGGCATGTTTTGGATTGCCATTTTCATACTAACCTGGAAAATATTATTTCCAGGTCATTTTTGACACATAATAAACACCAAAAAACAACCCCCTAAAAAAATAATTGTGGATTTATGTTTTATTTTGTAATTTTGTTGCACTTGGATCTTCTCCATGTTTTCCAGCACTCCGCATGGTAAAATGGATGATGTTGTGCAGAAGCACAACTCATGCCACAAAAAACATACCCTTGTTTGGTAATATCGATGGAAAAATAGTACAGTTATGGCTCTTAAGGATTGGAAAAAAAACGAACGTCAAAAAATGGAAAATTGCCTTACAATAGGTGAAACGTAAAAAAAGTTGGAACTCCTCCAGGTCACGTTCACACTTTCAGTATTTGGTCAGTATTTTATATCATTATTTGTAAGCCAAAATGAAGAGTGGAAAAATCACAGGAAAAGTGCTATAAAAACATGTCACCACTTCTGTATTTTTCACCCACACCTGGTTTTGACTTCCAAAATTGATGTAAAATACTGACCAAATACTGAACGAGTGAATGTGGCCTTACACTTAGCATCTCCTGAATGCCGATTGCTGTAGTTGAAAGAGCAATTCTTTACCTAAATATATCTGCAAAAGGGGCTATATTTATTGTATGTGCTATAATAGGTGAAGTTTTATTTTAAAGGGAATGTCTACTGTAGAAAAAAAACTATTTTCATGTATGATATGAAGGAATTCTAAGAAAAGTGGAGAACAATTATAAGAGTATGTCTCTCTGGAGAACCTTCCCTGTTCCATAAGTCATCAGTGTGTACTGTAATCTTATAAACACATTGATGTATGAATTTGTATTTTAATTATACACTATATTTTAATTCATGACTTACAATAAAGTTTAATTTTATCCACATTTCACTTTTCCCTCTACCTGATGATTATAATTTGGTGGTTTTCACCTTGTGGATATTTGTCCTATGAGTAATGGACTCCTTATCTGTCCCATAAGTCACAAACAGTACATTGATTTAAGTGGACAATGTTTAATGCTTTATGTTACCTATAGTTGAGCTGCAGAAAAATTAAATACATACTTTTTACGCTAGTCACTACTCACTCACAGACCGTGAGGCAGAGAATTCAGATGTTTCGGGGCCAGTACTAAGAAAGCACATAGAAAACCAAGGGGAAATACAAATACATAAGTCAGAACACAGTCCGAGGTCAAAATACCAGGAGACAGAATATCAAAGCAAAAGAACATCTTGCAGGGATCAGAGGCAAACAGCTCAGTTAAGTAGCTGGGCAATCTCCAGAACAGAGAACACCTGGAGAAAGCCCAGCACCTCCAGTCACAGATTGGATGGCTGAGCTGTCAATCAAAGTACTGACAGCTCAGCATGACTCAGATTTCATAGGGCATCAAAACAGTCACTCACTGAGCGAAAGAATCGAGACACTACTGTTAATTCTCCATAAATAACAGCTGATCACTTGATGACACTATGTGATCAGTTTATTATGAAGGTCTCCTTTTACAACAGAGAAAAGTCAGACAACACTTTTGAATGACATTTTCAGTTAAGCAAGGGTTGCACCAACGTTTTTTTCTCATCCAATGTTTTCTATGGACTCACTGACTTGCGTGGCTGAGTGCAATCCAATAATTGGATAAAACTCAGACATGCTACAAAAAAATCGGACATGTGGACATTTCTATAGAATAACATTGGTCCAAGTGTGAGCCGATATTTTGTCAGATCGCACTCAGACTGAAAATACAATCATGTGCACGATCCCACATAGAGAAGGCTAGAGATGCCCAAATAAACCAGGAATTTCTGGGCCACATACTGGCAAAATTTTCAGGCCCCTTTGAGACTCCGCCCAGGCTCCAACCCAGCTCTGCCTCCACCCCTTTAACCTTCCATAGTCCCACCGCCCATTCTTTGAAAAACTCCATTTCTACACCACGTCCTCACCAATCATACATCAACAGTTCCCAGCAAACACTATATAGCATACATAGTTATCAGCTTCTGATTTGGCCAAAATATTTTTAAAGCCTTTCACCATGACAAGGTAGACTCTTTTGGCAGGGCTCTATTCTACTGTAAACTATCAAAGCATTTGTTAAAATACCCAATACTCTTTTTAGGTATATTTTTATTTATTTTTCTTTAAAGGAATGTGTCACTTACATTTTTAAAATGACCAATAATACCACATGCAATCTTTATTTACCTTTATTTTTTTATATAACGCTAACATATTCCACAGCGCTTTACAGTTTGCACACATTATCATCGCTGTTCCTGATGGGGTTCACAATTTAAATTCACTATCAGTATGTCTTTGGAATGTGGGAGGAAACCGGAGTACCCGGAGGAAACCCATGAAAACACGGTGAGAACATACAAACTCCTAGCAGATGTTGTCCTTGGTGAGATTTGAAACCAGGACTCCAGTGTTGCCCCAAGGAAAAAATACTGTCACACCTTGACCAGACTACATATTACCAACACATGGTGAATGAATTATACCACATATAAGAAACAAATACACCATGGCTGGACTCCATAATATTATCAGATAGTGACCCGAATAATACCACATACAAGGGACAAATACCGCCACACCATGACCAGACCACATATTAACACCCCATAGTGACCAAATACTACAATACTGATGATTAATATAAAAAACACAATACTAATATCACCATAAGTGCCATTATACACAGGAGCTCTGTACATAATATACAGTGTATAGGTAACACACTGACTCACCAGTGATATTATTCACAGGAGCTCTGTATATATTGTCAGTGTTCAGGTAATGCTGTGATCACTGATGGCATTATACACAGGGGTTCTGTATATACAGGTGCTTCTCACAAAATTAGAATATCACCAAAAAGTTGATTTATTTCAGGTCTTCAATACAAAAAGTTAAACTCATATATTATATAGAGTCATTACAGAGTGATCTATTTAAAGTGTTTATTTCTGTTAATGTTGATGATTATGTCCAATGAAAACTCAAAAGTCATTAACTCAGTAAATTAGAATACTTTATAACTAGTGTTGAGCGATACCTTCCGATATCGGAAAGTATCGGTATCGGAAAGTATCGGCCGATACCGTCAAAATATCGGATCTAATCCGATACCAATACCCGATCCCAATGCAAGTCAATGGGACGAAAATATCGGAATTAAAATAAACCCTTTATAAACTTGTAGGTTCATTCTACATGAAGGAAAACAACTAAGAATAATGTAGGATGTATTGGGGGACGTGGCGGAGACATTAAAGGCACAGAGGTTTAGCCCAATGTAATAGAATAGCAGGATTTTGTTGTTTTTTTTATGACGTTCGGCGTTAGAAAGATTTTGACTATGTTAATTTTTTTTTTATTTTGTCAGATATTGATGTTTCACTACTTCCACGCCCTTCACCTTCTTTTTTACTTCTCCCACACTTTCTTCTTCATTATCCTCATCATCAGCTTCTTTGACATCAACTTCTTCACCTTATTCATCTTCTTCTTCATCTTCTACCTATTATTTTTTTGGTTACATTGTTCATATTCTTTTTATTTTACTATTATCTTTATCATATTCTACTTCTTCATCATATTCTTATTTGTGACAGGCATTCCCGTAGTTGTTATCTATAAAAGTTTGAAGATTACACCTTCCGTTCTGCCTGTCACAAAACAGTTACATTTGTCCGCGTTCAGTTTGGCCTGCAGCATCAGGCTTTATCCAGGGGCACCACGAGGAGGAACGGACTCACCCCCGTACACTGCTTAGTCTTCTTCTGCTTATAATTTAGATAATATTTTTTGCTCTGATATTTAGTGTTATGCTTAATGTTCTTCTGCTCTTTGTTCTGCAGCCTCTTGTTCTTCTGCTTCTCGGTCTTCCAGGTCGTCATCGTCTCCAGGGTCGTCGTCTCCGGGGTCGTCGTCATCGGGGTGGTCTTCAGGGTCGTCATCTCCGGGGTCGTCGTCATCGGGGTGGTCTTCAGGGTCATCGTCTCCAGGGTCGTCGTCATCACGGTGGTTGTCGTCTCTGGTGTCGTCGTCATCTTAGGGGTGGTCTTCCGGGTCATCGTGTTTAGTCTCTTGAACTTGGAAATGTAGCAGAAGGTACAAGAAGGCTGAGAAAATGCCGAGAACCAGCTGATGGAACTGGAACTCGGATGGCTACCCGAAGGTCCAAGAGCCAATGGAACTACCGAGGACCAGCTGACGTTACTGGAACCCGGTTACTAAGCAGGAGGTACCCGTGCCTGAAAGCACTACCAAGGACCACCTGACGTTGGTGGAACTCGGATACCCAGAGGGAGGCACCTAAGCCAAAGGCTCTGCCCGGAACCAGCTGACGGTACTGGAACCAGGATGGGGAGCAGAAGGTACAAGAGAAAGTGTCTGCGTGGCTTTTGCAGGACACGATGCCGGCTGCACAGCAGGGGAACAGCTGGCGGTGCTGAACCCCACTGACACATTGGCTGGTGTTTTTCTCTGTGCAGCTAGCAGTACCGGGCCCCAACTGGCGGTGTTGGAGCCCGGGGTCAGCTGGAGGAGGAGAGGGAGCAGAGTGTAGGCCGAAGCCTGCACTGGCGGCAGCTTTGGGTCTGTTGTGCCTGCGTGGCAGTTGCAGGACACGTTGCCGGCTGCACGGCAGGGGAACAGCTGGCGGTGCTGAACCCCACTGACACATTGGCTGGTGTTTTTCTCTGTGCAGCTAGCAGTACCGGGCCCCAACTGGCGGTGTTGGAGCCCGGGCTCTGCAGGGGGAGCAGAGTGTAGGCCGAAGCCTAATTGAACCAATTTCAAAGGTAACCTTTAACCCCCCCTCAGGGGTTACAAAGTAGAAGAGCCACAGCTTATGCAGCAGTAGTGCTGCACAAGTCAAAGGTTGCTCTTTTAATTTTGCTCCTTGCACACGCTGAATGAAACACGTATAACATTTAGCCCTTTATACAGTCAAACTGTGTTGGAGGCGCGAGTTCCCTTTGTAATGAGACGCAGCACAGATGTCAAGAATCCCACCTTGGTGCTGGGTGCAGCCTCCTGAGCGTTGTTATTTGCTGTACAGGAGTCTGCGCTGTCGTGTTATCCCCTGGCCTAGCGCTGTTAGCGCTGCCCATCTTCTGACCTCATTTAATGTCGGCCGGTGCGGTTCGCGATGACCATGAATCCCAGCCCCGCAGTGTCTTAACATTGTTAAAACACTGCGGGGCTGGGATTCATGGCCTGGCGCAGCACATATGTTCGCTTCTCACACTCGGGTCCTTACACCCGCTTCAGACTGTGCGGCGTCAGCTGATCCCTTATCGCATGCCACGGCCATGAAGCCGCACAGTCTGAAGAAGGCGGAAGGAGATGAGGGACAGGCGAACTGATGCACTGATCATGCCCATCAATCACACCCTCGGAGTCCCAATAAATAAGACACCGAGGGGCGTTGTGTTGGTCAGGGCGGCCGCAGAGGCGCAGGCAGCCAAACAATGATGCCAGAAGACGGGCAGCGCTACCAAGGGGGTTGCAGCGTGTCATTACAAAGGAAAGTCACACCACCGGGACGGTTAAATGGTCACACAGAGGACACATTTTAGACGTGCTTTCAGTTCCACATGTGCGAGGAGAATACGTTTATGAGCCACCTTGCACACATGCAGCATTACCGCTGTACAAGGTGGCTGTAAAACGTACAAACGCCTGGGGGAGGGGGGACAGGTTCCCTTCAATTTCAGTTCTGGTGTCTGCGTGGCTTTTGCAGGACACGATGCCGGCTGCACAGCAGGGGAACAGCTGGCGGTGCTGAACCCCACTGACACATTGGCTGGTGTTTTTCTCTGTGCAGCTAGCAGTACCGGGCCCCAACTGGCGGTGTTAGAGCCCGGGGTCAGCAGGAGGAGGAGAGGGAGCAGAGTGTAGGCCGAAGCCTGCACTGGCGGCAGCTTTGGGTCTGTTGTGCCTGCGTGGCAGTTGCAGGACACGTTGCCGGCTGCACGGCAGGGGAACAGCTGGCGGTGCTGAACCCCACTGACACATTGGCTGGTGTTTTTCTCTGTGCAGCTAGCAGTACCGGGCCCCAACTGGCGGTGTTGGAGCCCGGGCTCTGCAGGGGGAGCAGAGTGTAGGCCGAAGCCTAATTGAACCAATTTCAAAGGTAACCTTTAACCCCCCCTCAGGGGTTACAAAGTAGAAGAGCCACAGCTTATGCAGCAGTAGTGCTGCACAAGTCAAAGGTTGCTCTTTTAATTTTGCTCCTTGCACACGCTGAATGAAACACGTATAACATTTAGCCCTTTATACAGTCAAACTGTGTTGGAGGCGCGAGTTCCCTTTGTAATGAGACGCAGCACAGATGTCAAGAATCCCACCTTGGTGCTGGGTGCAGCCTCCTGAGCGTTGTTATTTGCTGTACAGGAGTCTGCGCTGTCGTGTTATCCCCTGGCCTAGCGCTGTTAGCGCTGCCCATCTTCTGACCTCATTTAATGTCGGCCGGTGCGGTTCGCGATGACCATGAATCCCAGCCCCGCAGTGTCTTAACATTGTTAAAACACTGCGGGGCTGGGATTCATGGCCTGGCGCAGCACATATGTTCGCTTCTCACACTCGGGTCCTTACACCCGCTTCAGACTGTGCGGCGTCAGCTGATCCATTATCGCATGCCACGGCCATGAAGCCGCACAGTCTGAAGAAGGCGGAAGGAGATGAGGGACAGGCGAACTGATGAACTGATCATGCCCATCAATCACACCCTCGCAGTCCCAATAAATAAGACACCGAGGGGCGTTGTGTGGGTCAGGGCGGCCGCAGAGGCGCAGGCAGCCAAACAATGATGCCAGAAGACGGGCAGCGCTACCAAGGGGGTTGCAGCGTGTCATTACAAAGGAAAGTCACACCACCGGGACGGTTAAATGGTCACACAGAGGACACATTTTAGACGTGTTTTCAGTTCCACATGTGAGAGGAGAATACGTTTATGAGCCACCTTGCACACATGCAGCATTACCGCTGTACAAGGTGGCTGTAAAACGTACAAACGCCTGGGGGAGGGGGGACAGGTTCCCTTCAATTTCAGTTCTGGTGTCTGCGTGGCTTTTGCAGGACACGATGCCGGCTGCACAGCAGGGGAACAGCTGGCGGTGCTGAACCCCACTGACACATTGGCTGGTGTTTTTCTCTGTGCAGCTAGCAGTACCGGGCCCCAACTGGCGGTGTTAGAGCCCGGGGTCAGCAGGAGGAGGAGAGGGAGCAGAGTGTAGGCCGAAGCCTGCACTGGCAGCAGCTTGGGGTCTGTTGTGCCTGCGTGGCAGTTGCAGGACACGTTGCCGGCTGCACAGCAGGGGAACAGCTGGCGGTGCTGAACCCCACTGACACATTGGCTGGTGTTTTTCTCTGTGCAGCTAGCAGTACCGGGCCCCATCTGGCGGTGTTGGAGCCCGGGCTCTGCAGGGGGAGCAGAGTGTAGGCCGAAGCCTAATTGAACCAATTTCAAAGGTAACCTTTAACCCCCCCTCAGGGGTTACAAAGTAGAAGAGCCACAGCTTATGCAGCAGTAGTGCTGCACAAGTCAAAGGTTGCTCTTTTAATTTTGCTCCTTGCACACGCTGAATGAAACACGTATAACATTTAGCCCTTTATACAGTCAAACTGTGTTGGAGGCGCGAGTTCCCTTTGTAATGAGACGCAGCACAGATGTCAAGAATCCCACCTTGGTGCTGGGTGCAGCCTCCTGAGCGTTGTTATTTGCTGTACAGGAGTCTGCGCTGTCGTGTTATCCCCTGGCCTAGCGCTGTTAGCGCTGCCCATCTTCTGACCTCATTTAATGTCGGCCGGTGCGGTTCGCGATGACCATGAATCCCAGCCCCGCAGTGTCTTAACATTGTTAAAACACTGCGGGGCTGGGATTCATGGCCTGGCGCAGCACATATGTTCGCCTCTCACACTCGGGTCCTTACACCTGCTTCAGACTATGCGGCGTCAGCTGATCCCTTATCGCATGCCACGGCCATGAAGCCGCACAGTCCGAAGAAGGCGGAAGGAGATGAGAGACAGGCGAAGAAATGCACCGTTCATGCCCGTCAATCACACCCTCGCAGTCAAAATAAATAAGACACCGAGGGGCGTTGTGTGGGGCAAGGTGGCCGCAGAGGCGCACCAGCCAAACAATGATGCCAGAAGACGGGCAGCGTTACCAAGGAGCTTGTTGCGTGTCAATACAAAGGAAAATCACACCTGAGGGACGTTTTAATGGTCACAGAGGACATATTTTAGACGTGTTCAGTTCCACGAGTGCAAGGAGAATAAGTTTCTGAGCCACCTTGCACACATGCAGCATTACTGCTGTACAAGGTGGCTGTAAAACATAGAAACACCTTGGGGGAGGGGGGACAGGTTCCCTTCAATTTCAGTTCTTGTGTCTGCGTGGCGGTCGCAGGACACGTTGCCGGCTACACAGCAGGGGAACAGATGGCGGTGCTGAACCCCACTGACACATTGGCTGGTGTTTTTCTCTGTGCAGCTAGCACATCTGGGCCAAAACTGGCGGTGTTAGAGCCCAGGGTCAGCAGGAGGAGCAGGGGGAGCGGAGTGTAGGCCGAAGCCTGCACTCGAGCAAGTTGAAAGGAAACCTTTAACCCACCCCCCCAGGCGTTTGTAGCTGAAAGAGCCATTGTGTACAGCACTAATGCTGGAAAAGGTAAACTTAGCTCTTTTAATTATGGTCCTTGCACATGCTGAACCTAACACTTATGAAATGTGTCCCCTCACAGCGTTAAACCGTCCGGTAGGTGGAACTTTCCTTTGTCGTGTGACGCAGCACAGCCATCATTTTTACCCCCTTGGCGCCGTGCGCCGCCTCCTCAGCGTTGTTTGAATCTGTCCCGGAGCCTGCGCTGTTAGGTTAGCCCTTGGCCATGCACACATGTTGCGCTGCCCGTCTTCTGACATCATTTGGTGTCAGGCTGGCTGCGCCTGTGCGGGTGCGCTGGCCGAGATCCCGCCTCACAGTGTCGTCTAATGTAATCCCACCGCGGGCCTGTGATCCGTGGCCATGCGCAGTGCATATCCTCGCCTCTCACTCCCTTCCCTATGGCTTCTTCAGACTGTGCGGTGTCACGGCCGTGGCATGCTATTAGGGATCAGCTGACACCGCACAGTCTGAAGAAGCCGTAGGGAGGGGAGTGAGAGGCGAGGATATGCACTGCGCATGGCCACGGATCACAGGCCCGCGGTGGGATTACATTAGACGACACTGCGAGGCGGGATCTCGGCCAGCGCACCCGCACAGGCGCAGCCAGCCTGACACCAAATGATGTCAGAAGACGGGCAGCGCAACATGTGTGCATGGCCAAGGGCTAACCTAACAGCGCAGGCTCCGGGACAGATTCAAACAACGCTGAGGAGGCGGCGCACGGCGCCAAGGGGGTAAAAATGATGGCTGTGCTGCGTCACACTACAAAGGAAAGTTCCACCTACCGGACGGTTTAACGGTGTGTGGGGACACATTTCATAAGTGTTAGGTTCAGCATGTGCAAGGAGCACCACGAAAAGAGGCACTTTTTCCCTTTGCATCATTACTGCTGCACAAGGTGGCACCTTCAGTAACAAACGCCTGGGGGGGGGGGACAGGTTCCCTTAAATTTAACTTGTTGTGCCTGCGTGGCGGTCGCAGTACACGTTGCCGTATACACAGCAGGGGAACAGCTGGCGGTGCTGAACCCCACTAACACATTGGCGAGGTGTTTGGCTCTGTGCGTACAGCACTTCTGGATGGCAACTAGCGGTGTTGAAGCCCAGGGACAGGTGGAGGAGGAGGAGGTGGAGGAGATAGGAGGGATTGCCACACACACAGCAGGGGAACAGCTGACGTTACTGAACCCCAATAACAGAGGAGGGACTGTTGGGACTGTGCGGACAGCACTTCTGGACGGCAACTAGCGGTGTTGGAGCCCAGGGACAGGTGGAGGAGGAGGAGGTGGAGGAGGTAGGAGGAGGTAGGAGGGATTGCCACACACACAGCAGGGGAACAGCTGACGTTACTGATCCCCAATAACAGAGGAGGGACTGTTGGGACTGTGCGGACAGCACTTCTGGACGGCAACTAGCCGTGTTGGAGCCCAGGGACAGGTGGAGGAGGAGGAGGTGGAGGAGGTAGGAGGAGGTAGGAGGGATTGCCACACACACAGCAGAGAAACAGCTGACGTTACTGAACCCCAATAACAGAGGAGGGACTGTTGGGACTGTGCGGACAGCACTTCTGGACGGCAACTAGCGGTGTTGGAGTCCAGGGACAGGTGGAGGAGGAGGAGGTGGAGGAGGTAGGAGGAGGTAGGAGGGATTGCCACACACACAACAGGGGAACAGCTGACGTTACTGAACCCCAATAACAGAGGAGGGACTGTTGGGACTGTGCGGACAGCACTTCTGGATGGCAACTAGCGGTGTTGGAGCCCAGGGACAGGTGGAGGAGGAGGAGGTAGGAGGAGGTAGGAGGGATTGCCACACACACAGCTGGGGAACAGCAGACGTTACTGAACCCCAATAACAGAGGAGGGACTGTTGGGACTGTGCGGACAGCACTTCTGGACAGCAACTAGCGGTGTTGGAGCCCAGGGACAGGTGGAGGAGGAGGAGGTGGAGGAGGTAGGAGGAGGTAGGAGGGATTGCCACACACACAGCAGGGGAACAGCTGACGTTACTGAACCCCAATAACAGAGGAGGGACTGTTGGGACTGTGCGGACAGCACTTCTGGACGGCAACTAGCGGTGTTGGAGCCCAGGGACAGGTGGAGGAGGAGGAGGTGGAGGAGGTAGGAGGAGGTAGGAGGGATTGCCACACACACAGCAGGGGAACAGCTGACCTTACTGAACCCCAATAACAGAGGAGGGACTGTTGGGACTGTGCGGACAGCACTTCTGGACGGCAACTAGCGGTGTTGGAGCCCAGGGACAGGTGGAGGAGGAGGAGGTAGGAGGAGGTAGGAGGGATTGCCACACACACAGCTGGGGAACAGCAGACGTTACTGAACCCCAATAACAGAGGAGGGACTGTGCGGACAGCACTTCTGGACGGCAACTAGCGGTGTTGGAGCCCAGGGACAGGTGGAGGAGGAGGAGGTGGAGGAGATAGGAGGGATTGCCACACACACAGCAGGGGAACAGCTGACGTTACTGAACCCCAATAACAGAGGAGGGACTGTTGGGACTGTGCGGACAGCACTTCTGGACGGCAACTAGCGGTGTTGGAGCCCAGGGACAGGTGGAGGAGGAGGAGGTGGAGGAGGTAGGAGGAGGTAGGAGGGATTGCCACACACACAGCAGGGGAACAGCTGACGTTACTGAACCCCAATAACAGAGGAGGGACTGTTGGGACTGTGCGGACAGCACTTCTGGACGGCAACTAGCGGTGTTGGAGCCCAGGGACAGGTGGAGGAGGAGGAGGTAGGAGGAGGTAGGAGGGATTGCCACACACACAGCTGGGGAACAGCAGACGTTACTGAACCCCAATAACAGAGGAGGGACTGTGCGGACAGCACTTCTGGATGGCAACTAGCGGTGTTGGAGCCCAGGGACAGGTGGAGGAGGAGGAGGTGGAGGAGATAGGAGTGATTGCCACACACACAACAGGGGAACAGCTGACGTTACTGAACCCCAATAACAGAGGAGGGACTGTTGGGACTGTGCGGACAGCACTTCTGGACGGCAACTAGCGGTGTTGGAGCCCAGGGACAGGTGGAGGAGGAGGAGGTGGAGGAGGTAGGAGGAGGTAGGAGCGATTGCCACACACACAGCAGGGGAACAGCTGACGTTACTGAACCCCAATAACAGAGGAGGGACTGTTGGGACTGTGCGGACAGCACTTCTGGACGGCAACTAGCGGTGTTGGAGCCCAGGGACAGGTGGAGGAGGAGGAGGTAGGAGGAGGTAGGAGGGATTGCCACACACACAGCTGGGGAACAGCAGACGTTACTGAACCCCAATAACAGAGGAGGGACTGTTGGGACTGTGCGGACAGCACTTCTGGACGGCAACTAGCGGTGTTGGAGCCCAGGGACAGGTGGAGGAGGAGGAGGTGGAGGAGGTAGGAGGAGGTAGGAGGGATTGCCACACACACAGCAGGGAAACAGCTGACGTTACTGAACCCCAATAACAGAGGAGGGACTGTTGGGACTGTGCGGACAGCACTTCTGGACGGCAACTAGCGGTGTTGGAGCCCAGGGACAGGTGGAGGTGGAGGAGGTAGGAGGAGGTAGGAGGGATTGCCACACACACAGCAGGGGAACAGCTGACGTTACTGAACCCCAATAACAGAGGAGGGACTGTTGGGACTGTGCGGACAGCACTTCTGGACGGCAACTAGCGGTGTTGGAGCCCAGGGACAGGTGGAGGAGGAGGAGGTAGGAGGAGGTAGGAGGGATTGCCACACACACAGCAGGGGAACAGCTGACGTTACTGAACCCCAATAACAGAGGAGGGACTGTTGGGACTGTGCGTACAGCACTTCTGGACGGCAACTAGCGGTGTTGGAGCCCAGGGACAGGTGGAAAAGCAGAGGAACACAATGTAGGCCGAAGCCTGAGAAAGTCGAAAGGGAACCTTTAACCCCCCCCAAGGCGTTTGTAGCTGAAAGAGCCAGCTTGTGCAGCACAAAAGATGCAAAAGGAAAAGGTGGCTCTTTTCATCATGCTCCTTGCAAACACAGAACTAAACACTTATAAAATGTGTCCCCTGAAACCGTGAAACCGTCCCGGAGGTGGGACTTTCCTTCGTAATATGACGCAGCACAGCTGTCATTCCTACCCCCCCGGCGCCGCGCCCCGGCTCCTCAGCGTTGTTTGATTCCGTCCCGGAGCCTGCGCTGTTATGTTATCCCGTGGCCAGGCACACTTAGCGCTGCCCATCTTCTGACATCATTTGGTGTCAGGCTGGCTGCGCCTGTGCGGCCGCGCTGGCCGAGAGCCCGCCTTGCAGTGTCTTCTGATTTAATCCCACTGGGGGCCTGGGATCCATGGCCATGCGCAGTGCATATCCTCGCCTTTCACTCCCCTCCCTACGGCTTCTTAAGACTGTGCGGTGTCACGGCCGTGGCATGCTATTAGGGACCAGCTGACACCGAACAGTCTGAAGAAGCCATAGGGAGATGAGTGAGAGGTGGAGGTTCAGATATGCACTGCGCATGTCCATGGATCCCAGGCCCCCAGTGGGATTAAATCAGAAGACACTGCGAGGCGGGCTCTCGGCCAGCGCGGCCGCACAGGCGCAGCCATCCTGACACCAAATGATGCCAGAAGACGGGCAGCGCTAAGTGTGCCTGGCCACGGGATAACATAACAGCGCAGGCTCCGGGACGGAATCAAACAACGCTGAGGAGCCGGGGCACGGCGCCGGGGGGGTAGGAATGACGGCTGTGCTGCATCATATTACGAAGGAAAGTCCCACCTCCGGGACGGTTTTACGGTATCAGTGGACACATTTTATAAGTGTTAAGTTCTGCGTGTGCAAGGAGCTAAACAAAAATAGCTACCTTTTCCTTGTGCAGCATTACTGCTGCAGAAGGTGGCTCTTTCAGTAACAAACGCCTTGGGGGGGGGGAACAGATTCCCTTACATTTCAGTTGTTGTGTCAGCGTGGCGGTCGCAGGACACATTGCCGGCTACACAGCTGGGGATCAGCTGACGTTACTGAAACCCAATAACACTGGGTCGTATGTTTTGACTGTGCAGACGGCACTTCTGAGCCTCAACTGGCGGTGTTGGAGCCCAGGAATTTAAGTTCAGGTGGTAGAAAGATGAACACAACAGGAGACCTGGATAACGTATACAGTGACCTAATTATTTAATCAGGAAGAGGAGTGGCAAATTCCTGCGAGATCCAGGCCTTGTTCATTTTCAGGAAAGTAAGCCGGTCAACGTTATCGGAGGATAGTCGCATGCGACGGTCAGTTAGTCCACCACCTGCAGCACTAAAGACACGTTCCGATAATACACTGGCCGCAGGGCAAGACAGCACCTCCAATGCATACTGGCTTAGCTCTGGCCATGTATCCAGCTTTGAGACCCAAAACTTGAAAGGGGAAGAGCCGTCTGGGAGTACAGCAAGAGGGCAAGACATGTAGTCTGTCACCATCTGACGGAACCGTTGCCTCCTGCTGACTGGAGCCGTCTGTGATGGTGTAGACTTTTGTGGGGGGCACAGAAAACTGTGCCGCAGTTGGGCCATACTGGTCTTGCCTTGGGCAGAGGCACTGCTTCTGCTCCCTCTTTGTGCAGAGCCTCCACCACTGCCTGGACGCACTGAGCTGCTTTGGAATGCACTAGCAGAACTTCTCTCAGTTGGAATGGAGAAGATGATGGAATTGACCAGTGTGTCTTGGTACTCCCGCATTTTTCGCTCCCGGTTCAACGGTGTGATGAGGCTTTCTACGTTGTCCCGGTAGCGAGGATCGAGGAGGGTGAACACCCAATAATCAGACATGTTGAGAATGTGGGCGATGCGGCGGTCATTTCTCAGGCACTGCAGCATGTAATCCACCATGTGCTGCAGACTGCCAACTGCCCAAGAAACGCTGTCCCCTGCTGGAGGCGTGATCTCTGCCCGCTCGTCATCACCCCACCCTCGCTGTACACACTGAGTACTGGACAATTGTGTAACTCCCTCCTCTGGACGGATGTCTTCCTCCTCCATTGACTCCTCCTCATCCTCCTCACAAACTGTCCCCTGCCTATGCGTTTGTGAGGAACCACGTGGCGCTGACTGTCCAGAAGATGATGGAAATGGTGAATCCTCATCCTCCACCTCTTCCACAACATCATCCCTTAGCGCTTGCAGTGATTTTTCAAGCAGGCAGATAAGGGGGACAGTCATGCTGACTAGTGCATCATCTGCACTCGCCATCCGCGTGGAATAATCAAAGGGACGCAAAACCTGGCAGACGTCATTCATAGTGGCCCACTCTGTGGTTGTGAAGTCTGTACGGCGCTGAGTGCGACTTCTTTGCGCCTGAAGCAGCTGGTACTCCATTACAGCTTGCTGCTGCTCACACAACCGCTCCAACATATGTAACGTGGAATTCCACCTGGTAGGTAGGTCACATATGATGCGATGTTCCGGCAGGCGGTGTCGGCGCTGCAGAGCCGCAATGCGCGCTTTTGCCGTGCTGGAACGCCGCAAGTGAGCACACTCTAGGTGGACCTTGTGCAGCAGTGCATCAAGATCCGGATAGTCCCTCAAAAAGCTCTGCATGACCAAATTGAGCACATGTGCCAGACATGGGATGTGAGTGAGGTTGCCGAGGCCCAGAGCTGCCACCAGATTTCGGCCATTATCACACACTACCATGCCTGGCTGGAGATTCGCTGGCACAAACCACACATCACTCTCCTGCTTTATGGCATTCCAGAGCTCCTGCGCTGTGTGGCTACGATTCCCCAAAAAAATTAATTTCAAGACGGCCTGTTGACGTTTGGCCACGGCTGTGCTCATGTCGGTCGTAACAGGTACACGTTCATCACGGGTCCATGTGGAGGTGGACTGTGACGGCTCCTGCAGCGATGATTCTGAGGAACTGGTGTAAGAGGAGGAGTCAATGCGTACAGAATGGATTCCTGCAATCCTTGGAGTGGGCAGGACACGTCCTGCGCCACTCGCACGGTCTGTACCCGGCTCAACGACATTAACCCAATGGGCAGTGAGGGAAAGGTATCGCCCCTGTCCATGTTGACTGGTCCACGCATCGGTGGTGAGGTGGACCTTGCTACTGACGGCGTTCAGTAGCGCGTGTTTTATGTGTCCCTCCACATGCTTGTGCAGGGCAGGGACGGCTTGCCTGCTGAAGTAAAAGCGGCTGGGCACATTGTACTGTGGGACTGCCAATGACATCAAGTCACGGAAGCTGTCAGTCTCCACCAGCCTGAATGACAGCATTTCCAGTGACAGAAGTTTGGCAATGCCTGCAGTCAGAGCCTGTGCTCGTGGGTGGTTTGACGAGAAAGGCCGCCTTTTCTCCCATGCCTGTACTACCGATGGCTGTAGACTGGGCTGGGAGTGTGTGGATGACTGGGAAAGTGGTGCTGTGGGTGGAATTACAGCGGGTCTCTGGACAACAGGGCCAGAGGTTCTTCCACGGCGATCCTGGGAGGAAGCCGAACCAGCTGCGTGTGAGCTGGAGGAAGAGGCAACACGAGCTGAAGAGGTGGTAGCTGCCGCTGTTGGTTGGCCTAGCTCTTCAGTGTGTTTTTCTAACTCCGCCGGGTGCCTGGTGCGCACATGTTTCCACATGTTGGAGGTATTGAGGTTGCTGACATTTTTCCCTCTTTTGACTTTTTGATGACACACCTTGCATCTGACATAGCAAATGTCATCTGCAACTGTGTCAAAAAAGGACCAGGCACTGCAAGTCTTGGGAGCGCCCTTTTTGGCTTTTGGAAGAGACATGCTCCTAACGGGTGCCAAAGCGGAGGCTGCAGGATCCGCAGTCTTCCCCCTCCCTCTCCCTCTTTGGGCCGTACGGGGAATCTCTTCCTCAGAGCTGCTCCCACCACCTTCCTGTCCCTCACGCCAAGATGGGTCAAGGACCTCATCAGCTACACTACCCTCTGCCCCCAACTGCTCCTCCTGGGTAGTCTCAGCAGCAGAGCACGCACCAGTAAGTGGCACCTGAGTGTCATCATCAGCTGATGCGGCCTGCGATGTGCTGACCGGAGCCACTGGCCCACCCGCCTCTTCAGAGGAAGAGAGAAAAAGCTGTTGGGCATCACTGCACCCTGCCTCTTCTTCCATTTCTCCAATGCTGCTTGGCTGGCCTCTTGTTTCCAAGCCAAGAGATTCAGAGAACAGAAGTAGAGACGGCTCCTGTCCTGGGCTCTCTGTCTGCCTGGGCAATTTGGCAGGTGGTGAAGAGACAGATGGCTGCTCTCCAGTGCTCTGTGTCTGAGAGGATGTGGCACTAATTGAAGTTGATGCATTAGCTGCCATCCATCCGACAACGGCTTCAATTTGTTCTTCACGCAGTAGCGGTGTACGGCGCTCTGACACAAAGCTGCGCATGAATGACTTTTGCCTGGTGAAAGTGGGTGCTGATGAGTCACCGGTGCCCGCAGCAGGCACAGAATCCCCACGTCCCCTCCCTGCTCCGCGCCCACGCCCACGCCCACGTGCCTTACTCACTGCCTTCTTCATCTTGGTTGACTGATAAAGATAAGCAGAAAAGTACTAATGGCTTTGTGTGCTTATTCCTGAACAACTCCTCCTAACAGGTATAAGAAACACTAATTTTCTAAAGTGTGGACTAGACTTTAATATGAGCTAATGTGGCCTACACAAATGTAAAGTGGTGTAACTGGTGTGTTTGGTGAACTTTATTATTTATTTATTTTTGGGGGGCTGAACTGACAACAGATAGAGCTGCAGTCACACGGAGACCGTGCAGACAGCCGTAAACGGCGCTGCAAGGCCCAAAAACCCTCCTCTACGTTATCCTATGTAGTGTTTTTCCACAAGTTAGCTGGAGACGGGTGGAAAGACACTAATAGGAATTTTTTGAAAAAATGTGCAGCAGCCTGCACTACTTAAAACAAAATGAAAATTGATTTGGCGGTATGACGCAGTGAAGAACCCTGAGCTGGAGACAACCAGGCTATGGCTGCTCACAGACTACAGGGCGAGCTGCAGTCACACGGAGACCGTGCAGACAGCCGTAAACGGCGCTGCAAGGCCCAAAAACCCTCCTCTACGTTATCCTATGTAGTGTTTTTCCACAAATTAGCTGGAGACGGGTGGAAAGACACTAATAGGATTTTTTTGAATAAATTAGCAGCAGACTACACTACTTGGAAAAAAAAAAAAAAAAGAACAGTATGAGGCAATGAACCACCCTCCCTGAACTGAATACAACCAGCTATGGATGGCCTATGTGGCTGCACTCAGACTAGAGAGTGGGCTGCACTCACACACACACACACACAGACCTTGCAGATCGCTGTGAAAACAGCGCTACAAGGCAAAAGCAAGGTGAATAGTAGGTGAACACAGCGGTTGCTAAATTAGCCTTTGGAAAGCACAAAGAAGCAAATCGCTATCTCTAAACTGGCCCTCAGTCAGCAAACAGCGTCCTGTCACTTAAGGTACCGTCACACTAAACGATATCGCTAGCGATCCGTGACGTTGCAGCGTCCTCGCTAGCGATATCGTTTAATTTGACATGCAGCAGCGATCAGGATCCTGCTGTGATGTCGCTGGTCGCTGAATAAAGTCCAGAACTTTATTTGGTCGTCCGATCGCCGTGTATCGTTGTGTTTGACACCAAAAGCAACGATACCAGCGATGTTTTACACTGGTAACCAGGGTAAACATCGGGTTACCAAGCGCAGGGCCGCGCTTAGTAACCCGATGTTTACCCTGGTTACCAGCGTAAAAGTAAAAAAAACAAACAGTACATACTCACCCAGCGTCATACCTCCCCCAGCGTCTGCTTCCTGACACTGACTGAGCGCCGGCCCTAAAGTGAAAGTGAAAGCCGCTGTGCTGTTAGGGCCGGAGCTCAGTCAGTGTCAGGAAGCAGAAGCTGGGGGACGCGCAGGTGAGCATGTACTGTTTGTTTTTTTTACTTTTACGCTGGTAACCAGGGTAAACATCGGGTTACTAAGCGCAGCCCTGCGCTTAGCAACCCGATGTTTACCCTGGTTACCCGGGGACCTCGGCATCGTTGGTCGCTGGAGAGCGGTCTGTGTGACAGCTCTCCAGCGATCAAACAGCGACGCTGCAGCGATCGGCATCGTTGTCGCTATCGCTGCAGCGTCGCTTAATGTGACGGTACCTTAACTGAATTCACAGCAGAGTGATCGCAAAATGGCGCCAGCGACTTTTAAACTGCATCATGACATCATTTCAGCAGCCAATCACAGCCTTGCCAGTAGTTTCATGCCCTCCATGCTAAACAGGATGTGCCCACACTTGGAATCATTCTCATTGGCTGAATTTGTGCATTTTGAATCTGGGAACTTCCGATTCCGGTATCCGATACGCGGCAAGTATCGGAATACCGGTATCGGAATTCCGATACCGCAAGTATCGGCCGATACCCGATACTTGCGGTATCGGAATGCTCAACACTATTTATAACACAACCTTGAAAAATGATTTTAAAATCAGAAATATTGGCCTACTGAAATGTATGTTCAGTAAATGCACTCAATACTTGGTCAGTGCATCACTAGCATGGAGGCGATCAGCCTGTGTCAATGCTGAGGTGTTATGGAAGCCCAGGTTGCTTTGATAGCGGCCTTCAGCTCGTCTGCATTGTTGGGTCTGGTGTCTCTCATCTTCCTCTTTACAATACCCCATACATTCTCTATGGGCTTATGGTCGGGCGACTTTTCTGACCAATCAAGCACAGTGATACTGCTGTTTTTAAACCAGGTATTGGTACTTTTGTTAGTGTGGGCAGGTGCTAAGTCCTGCTGGAGAATTAAATTTCCATCTTCAAAAATCCTGCCAGCAGAGGGAAGCATGAAGTGCTCTATAATTTCCTGGTAGATGGCTGCACTGACTTTGGTCTTGATAAAACACAGTGGACCTACACCAGCAGTTGACATGGCTCCCCAAACCTTCACTGATTGTGGAAACATCACACTAGACTTCAAGTAGCTTGGATTGTGGCCTCTCCACTCTTTCTCCAGACTATGGGACCTGTTGTGAACTATACTTTTTGGCTCCCTCTTGTGGTCACTAGTGATTTGGCACTTGGATTGTCTTTTACCAGGTTGGTGCTCACCTGCTTCGTTAGGCCTGGGGTGTTGCTATTTAAACTTCCTGGATTCTCAGTCCAGTGCCTGGCATCGTTGTAATCAGTTCACTTCTGTTTGCTCCTGTCTTCAGGTCCTGGTTCTTTGCAAGATAAGCTAAGTTCTGCTTTCGTACTCTTGATCATTTGCATTGTTCATTTTTTTGTCCAGCTTGTACAATATGTGATTCCTGTTATTGCTGGAAGCTCTAGGGGGGCTGATATCCTCCCCCCACACCGTCAGTCGGTTTGGGGGTTCTTGGATATTCAGCATGGATATTTTGCAGGGTTTTTTGCTGACCATATAAGTCTTCTTACTATATTCTGCTATTAGTCAGTGGGCCTCTCTTTGCTAAATCTAGTTCATTCTTACGTTTGTCTTTTCTTCTTACCTAACCGTTATTATTTGTTGGGGGCTTGTATTACTTTGGGGTCTTTTCTCTGGAGGCAAGAGAGGTCTTATTTTCCCTGATAGGGGTAGCTGGTTCTCCGGCTGGCGCGAGACGTCTAGAATCAACGTAGGCACGTTCCCAGGCTGCTGTTAGTGTTTGCGCTAGGATCAGGTATATGGTCAGCCTAGTTACCACTTCCCTATGAGCTGGTATTTATGTTTTGCAGACTTTGCTGTAATCTTTGAGGTCCCCTGCCATTGGGATCATAACAGGGACCTTGATTTCCAAATGAAATGCAAAATTTACTTTCCTTGTGGAGTGTGTCCATGACTGCCTTCTGGACATCTGTCAAGTCAGCAGTCTTCCCCATGATAGTGGAGCTACTGAAACAGACTAAGGGATCTTTTTAAACGCTAAGGAAGCCTTTGCATGCGGTTTTTGTTATTTTCTCTAATTTACTGAGATAATGACTTTTGGGTTTTCATTGACTGTAAGCCATAATCATCAACATTAACAGAAATAAACACTTGAACTAGATCATTCTGTTTGTAATGTCTTTATAAAATATATGAGATTTACTTTTTCTATTGAAGAACTAAAATAAATTAACTTTTTGATATTTTAATTTTGTGAGAAGAACCTGTAGAATATAGTGTACAGGTAATACAGGGATTACCAGTGACATTATACACAGGAGCTCTTTATATAGTATAGTATATAATGTATAGTCTAAGTGTACAGGTAACACACTGACTCACCAGTGACATCTCTAGTTGAAGTCCTTCATCTTCGCTTTAATTCATCCAGTGCAGATCGCCATTACTTATTCCAGCCAGGACTCATCTCTGCAGAAAATAACACAGTTATCTAGAGCACCGCTTCCAGAGCACATTCCCCACTTTTCCCCCAACTTCTGCAGTATGTCAGATGAAGAAAAAAGCGACATTGGGCCACCCTGCACAATAACAGGACCCCCCTCAATTCATCATTTTTCTCATCCCACCTTCAAGTCATCACCATTTGCCGTATTCCACCCCCCAATCTCAATGCATCATTTTGCATAACTATCTCCCGGTTTCAATTCAAAATCACTTGCTGTACCCTACTCCCCAGTCTTAGATTCATCATCATTTGCTGTTCCCCACCCCCAGTCTCAATTTATCCACATTTGCTCCCCTCTCCCCACACCAATTCATTTTATTAAAAAAAAATTAGTTTTTTCATACTTACCACTCAGACGATCTCCTGCAGGAGCAGCTCCACTTCTGCTATCCTGGCAAGTGGCACACGTACATGCCGGCACGTACGCAATTACATCATCGCATAGGTGCCATCACCAGACTGTCACAGAAGAGGCAGAGGGAACCCTGGAGTTGCATGAACATTCTGATTTGATGGCCGTGCAGCACCAGGGAGCTCCCTCCTCCGAGATGTCAGATTGCACATGGATGACTAGTGAGAAAAAAATAGCACCTCTTTTCTGGATGAAACTGAACATTTTTACAGATGCTGTTGTGAACCTACTCTAGGATTTGTCTTTAACTCTTACCTAATGGGTTGAATTGATACTAAATTTATTCTATGCACGTTTACCCCTATGAAATAAGCCAAAATATCCAAAATCAAATTTTACAAGAGTCGCTCAACTCTGTGATTTATCTAAGATTATCCTAATTTATATGTAAAACAAACTAACTATTTCAGGAAATTTCCGAAGAAACATCTGCCGCTGGGTATCAGTCATAGAATATGCTTACCTGAAAGGTAAAATCTATCGTTAATCTGTTCATCTACAGCAGGTGAAAATGTAAAATCTATTTTCGCCTGCTTATTGCATTACTTACAAGGAAACGTCCAATAGTCTCAGCTCTATGCATTTAGAATATTAATGGGGTCTTTAGAAGAAAATCAATTTCTTTAAAAGTGAATATGATATTTCTATTTAAGAGAACTTTCCTTACACCACCCTTGCGCCACTCTAACATTTTGATGGCTGTACCCAGACTAATGAAGCCTGGCTTCTTATGAGGTTGTTTGTGTCTTATGGCTGGCTGACTTGTTAGCTGAATTATGCAAATGGTTTCTAATGCATATGAATTTTACTACTTTTAGAATTCAGATTTCAGACTCTTTATACATGACTTGCTGCTATAGTCGCGAGACAGATTGAATAGCCTAGAGATATTCCAAAGTGGTTATTACGTGTATAGTGTTGTGCTAATCTGTCCTATACTGTGCTTTATACAGCCAGGAAGGACACCCGGCATGGCTCATCTTCATATTACACTTTCCTCCTTGACTTTATAGCCAATTCCTTACATCACTTTAGATTTCCATGTTTTTCTTTCTAAATTGCTAGAAAAAAACATTATATTCTGTTTTCCAAATTGTATATAATTATTATGTTTGATATAGTTAACCAGTTCACGCCCAGGCTCTCTCCCCACCCCTCCCGGTATTGATCAGTTACATTTTTTTCCTCGTCTGTGCATGACTTAGCAATGTAATGCTATTTATTTACTTACTCCTTACCTTTTGTCTTAGGTTTTGTCTGTTAGGTGGCCACAGTGTGAACGTGTACCTACATATTGCACTTATACCAACATGTGTTCCGGCTCATTTCTTTTGTTTTGTTTAAGTTTTTTTATACTTTGTACAAACAGGGGCATGGTCACCCCCTTTTTGGTCTGGGCATTTTGTCCATACATAGCTGGCAAGTGTGTGAATGGACATGAGCATGATTCCTACTGTGCCCCGTCTACATTGAGATCTGCTGACACATGGTGAGGTTTAATACTAGAGGTTAATCCTTTCCGATTGGGTTCACCTTGTCACGGTGGGATAGTTTTTACTCTTTTTTTAACAAAATACTGTCATCTAAGCACACTATGTTATTTACAGGTACTATTTATTTACTTACTTATTTAAGGGTATTTTTTCATTTTGTTTTTATCTTAGGTTTTGTCTGCTAGGTGGCCACAGTGTGAACATGCATCTACACGTTGCACTTATACCAACATAGCTCCGTCTGATTTCTTTGATTTTTTAGTAGTAATGTTGCTTTATATTCCTTTTTAGATGCAGCTCGATAATGAAAAAATGTTTACAAATATTACCTACTTTGACTTTGCGTATTTGTTTGCAATTCTTTAGAGTTGGACTGAACAGATAGAATTGAAGGAAGAATTGAAGCTCTGTGACACCTAACTTCTGGCATGATCCAATATCCAGCAAAAAAAATTAAATTATTTCTGTTGATGCTAAGGAGTAGGACAGTTCCTAAAGAGTACTTGTTGTTTTCGGTGACTTTAGCTGTCATGTGTGTACAGAAGTAGCACTATTTCTGCCCATTGTATGATGTGTTTGACATATTTCTCCAGTTTTTTCCATTTATCTCTAATTGTCAGTTGTACTCGAGCTATTGGGTGGACTCCTGCTCCCCTATTTCCTTATGGCACATCACCTAGATGTAACAGCATGAAGGACATTTTATAGCAGCACTGAACAGTGTAGCTGTGAGTCCTGCATTTACAGTAAAGAAGCACTCCCATCGTAGTTTTTATCCTCTTATTATATTGCAATCATCATATTATATAGCACTGTGTACTTACAATTGCTCATTTTTCCCCTCTACCCAGTTAATTCATCTCTTTTCCATTAGATCTATGCCATCATGTGATTAATAACAGACTAGCTGAATCTTTATAAGCTCCATGTAGAAACAGGAAGTTTCTTTTCCTTGCATGAGTCATCAGTGGAAGTACAATTCTACAGAGCAGCTCGGTCAGGAGTTGAAGAGGGGGTGGAGCTGGGCTTTGAAGGATTTTGCCGTGATGTAGAATTGTACTTCTAATGATGACTCATGCAGGGAAAAGAGACTTCCTGTTTCTACATAACGCTTAAAAGGATTCGGCCAATCTGCTATTAATCATGTGATCTTATACACCTAATAGGAAATAGAAGAAATTACCGGCGTAGAAGGGCAAAATGAGCAATTGTAAGTACACAGTGCTATATAATATGATGAGTGCAATATATTAACGAGGGCAAATACCTTGATAAGAGTCCTTCTGTATGTGGGAACTTATTACCTTAGGCTATAGGCACCAACACATATTATTTATACAATGTGGATCCATAATTAGACCATTTGTTTTGCTCCAAAATAAATGGCCATCAGAATGAATTGTAATCACATTTTTTACATGGGGCTCGAGACAGAATGTCCAAATAATGGTTAATTTATCATTTTACGTCATGACCCAGAATCTGCTTCAGAATTTACTGTAAACAGCCCATACCACATTTTATCCTTTGTTTGTGCTATTCATTGTTTTAAAATATTCTGCATTATTTCAGAAACTTGTCCCTTGAAATCCAAATCTAATTGGTTTGCTTGCCCTTTATCTCTTCCCTATAGATCATATTAATTGATTTGAAATAGCAGAACATTGGCAAAATGTAGTATGACCTGAATATATAGAAAATCTCTTTCCTTGAATTGAGAGCTCGTTCTTTGAGTTGACAGCGTGCGATGAATTTCTTTAACAGCCATCGATCATCTTTAGCTCTTAATCAGCTGACAACACTATTATAAGCATAAAAAAGGACCATATACATCCAGAGCTGACTGACGGCATTATCTCACATAGTCAATGTGCTCTAAGAGCATTTACGTAATTCTCTTAAAGGGAAAATCTCACGTATTTCATTCTCATAAATTCATTAGATATTTATCAATAGATGAAAAATATTATGTCAATTATTTTTATTTTTTATTATGTACAGAAATATTTGATAAAACTTCCCAGGGGCGACCGTATTGGAGGCATATACTTTTCTTTTGTATAGTCTATTTAAGCAGTGTAGCAACGTGACTATGCTGTTTGGCAAATGGAGTAAATGGACATTAATGCTCATTTTGACAGAATTCTGGAGTTTATTGCTCTGAAAAGATGCAAACTTTTTGCACAATTTGAAGCTGTGCAAAAATTTTATGACGTTTGGCATTTTCACACCAGTTTCTCCCAGCTCCACCAAAATGGGCAAATCTGTGACGGAATGGGGGCACAACACCATAGCTCATCTATTTCACGGTGACCGGTGGCATTCTGTGTGCCAGAAATCTTACTCCAGCCAGGAACTGCAAAAAGATTTCTGGTGTGGTGGGTGCTCGTGACTGATTCATTAAAAGGCGTATGCTTCTTATTGAATCAGGAACTTCTGACTCCAGCATATCCCCTCATCAAGACCGTCGAGAAAAACACCATTCTTGATGAATTTGGGCCTATTTGTTCGTGAACTGCATCGGCAAAGCTCCTGGTAGATCTGTATCCCAAGGACACTATTCACATGATGTATAACAAAAGCTTGCCCTTTTTTCATGTTTGATATGCTTAAAGGGGTGCTGTTGTGAACTCTGTTCTGGAACTCCCTCCTGTGGTCAGGAATGGTATTTCTGTGAGTTCTGTTCGTGGGTTCCCTCTGGTGGCTGAAAGTGGAGCTGCTGGTCTGGAGGTGGCTTCCTCAGCTGCATCGTTTAAAGACTGGGCTGGTTCCTCTATTTAACTCTGCTCAGATCGTTACCTGATGCCAGTTGTCAATGTATCTGTACTGGTTCAGATCTCACTTGGATCTCCTGATGACCTGTCTACTTCAGCAGAAGCTAAGTCCCTGTTAAGCTCATTTATTGTTCATTTGTGTGCTGAATATATTTCTGAGTACCTGCTAAGTTTTGTCCAGCTGGCTATCATGATATTGTCTCGCTAGCTGGAAGCTCTGGGTTGCAGAGTGGCACCTACCACGCCGTGAGTCGGCGCGGGGGGTTTCTTGCTCACTCTGCGTGGCTTTTTGTAGTTTTTTGTGCTGACCGCAAAGATCCCCTTATCTATCTTCTGTCTATTTAGTAAGTCGGGCCTCCTTTGCTGAAACCTGTCTCATTCCTATGTTTGTGCCTTCCTCTTAACTCACAGTCAATATATGTGGGGGGCTGCTCTTTTCCTTTGGGGAAATTTCTCTGAGGCAAGGTGAGGCTATATTTCTCTTTAGGGGAAGTTACCTCTCAGGCTGTGAAGAGTCATCTAAGCAGTGTCAGGTACGATCCACGGCTAATTCTAGTGTGTGTGATAATAGATTAGGGCTGCGGTCAGCAGAGCTCCCACTTCCCAGCGCTCGCTCTATTTTGCAGTTTTGACTATCAGGTCATTCCCGGTGCTCCTAACCACCAGGTCCAGCCATAACAGTACAACTGGCCAGAAAGTGTTAATGCATCTCAATAGAGGGATAAGAGAAGTTCTGAGACCATTTTTTTTCTCTGCAGTGTGTTTAGTCTTTTTTTTACCCTAAACCTCTGGGTGGTTCAGGACTCAGGTGTAGATATGGACATTCAAGGTCTGTCCTCTTGTGTGGATAATCTCACTGCAAGGGTACAAGACATTCAGGATTATATAGTTCAGAATCCTATGTTAGAGCCTAGAATCCCAATTCCTGATTTGTTTTCTGGGGATAGATCAAAGTTTCTGAATTTCAAGAATAATTGTAAACTGTTTCTTGCCCTGAAACCTCGCTCCTCTGGTGACCCTAGTCAGCAAGTAAAAATCATTATTTCCTTGTTGCGTGGTGACCCTCCAGACTGGGCATTCTCCCTTGCGCCAGGAGATCCTGCATTGCTTAATGTAGATGCGTTTTTTCTAGCGCTTGGATTGCTCTATGACGAACCAAATTCTGTGGATCAGGCAGATAAAATCTTGCTGGCTCTATGTCAGGGTCAGGATGATGCTGAAATGTATTGTCAGAAGTTTAGAAAGTGGTCTGTGCTTACTCAATGGAATGAGTGTGCTCTGGCAGCGATTTTCAGAAAGGGTCTTTCTGAGGGCCTTAAGGATGTTATGGTGGGGTTCCCCCCGCCTGCTGGTCTGAATGAATCAATGTCCTTGGCTATTCAGATCGATCGACGTTTGCGGGAGCGGAAAGTTGTGCACCATATGGCGGTGTCCTCTGAGCAGAGGCCTGAGTCTATGCAATGTGATAGGACTTTGACCAGAACTGAACGGCAAGAGCACAGACGTCAGAATGGGCTGTGTTTTTACTGTGGTGACTCCACTCATGCTATCTCTGATTGTCCTAAGCGCACTAAGCGGTCCGCTAGGTCTGTCACCATTGGTACTATACAGCCTAAATTTCTTTTGTCCGTTACTTTGATTTGCTCTTTGTCATCCTACTCTGTTATGGCGTTTGTGGATTCAGGCGCAGCCCTGAATTTGATGGACTTAGAGTATGCCAGGCGCTGTGGTTTTTTCTTGGAGCCCTTGCAGCATCCTATTCCATTAAGGGGAATTGATGCTACGCCTTTGGCCAAGAATAAGCCTCAGTACGGGACCCAGTTGACCATGTGCATGGCTCCTGCACATCGGGAAGATATTCGCTTTTTGGTGTTGCATAATTTGCATGATGTGGTCGTGTTGGGTTTGCCATGGCTACAGGTCCATAATCCAGTATTGGACTGGAAATCTATGTCTGTGTCCAGTTGGGGTTGTCAAGGGGCCCATGGTGATGTTCCAGTGTTGTCAATTTCTTCTTCCACTCCTTCTGAAGTACCTGAGTTTTTGTCGGATTGCCAGGATGTATTTGATGAGCCCAAGCCCAGTGCCCTGCCTCCTCATAGGGATTGTGATTGTGCTATTAATTTGATTCCTGGTAGTAAGTTTCCTAAAGGCCGACTTTTCAATTTATCTGTGCCAGAACACGCCGCTATGCGGAGCTATATAAAGGAGTCCTTGGAGAAAGGGCATATTCGCCCGTCGTCGTCACCGTTGGGAGCAGGGTTCTTTTTTGTGGCCAAGAAGGATGGTTCTCTGAGACCTTGTATAGATTACCGCCTTCTTAATAAAATCACGGTCAAATTTCAGTACCCTCTGCCTCTATTGTCTGATTTGTTTGCTCGGATTAAGGGGGCTAGTTGGTTTACCAAGATAGATCTTCGAGGAGCGTATAATCTTGTGCGTATTAAGCGGGGCGATGAATGGAAAACCGCATTTAATACGCCCGAAGGCCATTTTGAGTATCTGGTGATGCCATTCGGGCTTTCTAATGGGCCATCTGTATTCCAGTCCTTTATGCATGACATCTTCCGAAAGTATCTGGATAGATTCATGATAGTATATTTGGATGATATTTTGGTCTTTTCGGATGATTGGGAGTCTCATGTGAAGCAGGTCAGAATGGTGTTCCAAGTCCTTCGTGCTAATTCCTTGTTTGTGAAGGGGTCTAAGTGTCTCTTCGGAGTTCAGAAGGTTTCATTTTTGGGCTTCATTTTTTCCCCTTCTACTACCGAGATGGATCCAGTTAAAGTCCAGGCCATTTATGATTGGACTCAGCCTACATCTGTGAAGAGCCTTCAGAAATTCCTGGGCTTTGCGAATTTTTACCGTCGCTTTATCGCTAATTTTTCTAGTGTTGTCAAACCACTGACTGATTTGACCAAGAAAGGTGCGGATGTGGTGAATTGGTCCTCTGCGGCCGTTGAGGCGTTTCAGGAGCTGAAACGTCATTTTTCTTTGGCTCCTGTGTTGTGTCAGCCAGATGTTTCGCTCCCTTTTCAGGTCGAGGTTGATGCTTCTGAGATTGGAGCAGGGGCTGTTTTGTCTCAGAGAGGTTCTGATAGCTCTGTGATGAAGCCATGTGCTTTCTTTTCTAGAAAGTTTTCGCCTGCTGAGCGTAATTATGATGTTGGCAATCGGGAGTTGTTGGCCATGAAGTGGGCTTTCGAGGAGTGGCGACATTGGCTTGAGGGCGCCAAGCATCGCTTGGTGGTCTTGACGGATCACAAGAATTTGACTTATCTCGAGTCTGCCAAGCGGTTGAAACCTAGACAGGCTCGATGGTCACTGTTTTTCTCCCGTTTCGATTTCGTGGTTTCATACCTTCCGGGTTCTAAGAATGTGAAGGCTGATGCCCTTTCAAGGAGTTTTGTGCCTGATTCTCCGGGAGTTTCTGAGCCGGCTGGTATTCTCAAAGAGGGGGTGATTTTGTCTGCCATCTCCCCTGATTTGCGGCGGGTTCTGCAGGAGTTTCAGGCGGATAGACCTGACCGCTGTCCTGCAGAGAGACTGTTTGTCCCTGATAGATGGACTAGTAGGGTTATCTCGGAGGTTCATTGTTCGGTGTTGGCTGGTCATCCTGGAATTTTTGGTACCAGAGATTTGGTGGCTAGGTCCTTTTGGTGGCCTTCCTTGTCCCGGGATGTGCGTGCTTTTGTGCAGTCCTGTGGGACTTGTGCTCGGGCGAAGCCCTGCTGTTCTCGTGCGAGTGGGTTACTTTTGCCCTTGCCGGTCCCGAAGAGGCCCTGGACGCATGTTTCCATGGATTTTATTTCAGATCTCCCTGTTTCTCAAAGGATGTCGGTCATCTGGGTGGTTTGTGATCGCTTCTCTAAGATGGTCCATTTGGTACCCTTGCCTAAGTTGCCTTCATCCTCTGATTTGATTCCGTTGTTTTTCCAGCATGTGGTTCGTTTGCATGGCATTCCGGAGAACATTGTGTCAGACAGAGGTTCCCAGTTTGTTTCGAGGTTTTGGCGGTCCTTTTGTGCTAAGATGGGCATTGATTTGTCTTTTTCTTCTGCTTTCCATCCTCAGACAAATGGCCAAACTGAGCGAACCAATCAGACTTTGGAGACCTATCTGAGATGCTTTGTTTCTGCTGATCAGGATGATTGGGTGACCTTCTTGCCATTGGCTGAGTTCGCCCTTAATAATCGGGCCAGTTCGGCTACTTTGGTTTCACCTTCTTATTGTAATTCTGGTTTTCATCCTCGTTTTTCTTCAGGGCAGGTTGAGCCTTCGGACTGTCCTGGTGTGGATTCTGTGGTGGACAGGTTGCAGCAAATTTGGACTCATGTAGTGGACAATTTGACATTGTCACAGGAGAAGGCTCAATGTTTCGCTAACCGCCGTCGCCGTGTTGGTCCTCGACTTCGTGTTGGGGATCTGGTTTGGCTGTCATCTCGTTATGTTCCTATGAAGGTTTCTTCTCCTAAGTTTAAGCCTCGTTTTATTGGGCCTTATAAGATTTCTGAAATCCTCAATCCTGTGTCATTTCGTTTGGACCTTCCAGCTTCTTTTGCCATCCATAATGTGTTCCATAGGTCGTTGTTGCAGAGATATGTGGCGCCTATGGTTCCTTCCGTTGACCCTCCTGCTCCGGTGTTGGTCGAGAGAGAATTGGAGTATGTGGTGGAGAAGATTTTAGATTCTCGTATCTCGAGATGGAAACTTCAGTATCTGGTCAAATGGAAGGGCTATGGTCAGGAAGATAATTCCTGGGTTCTTGCCTCCGATGTCCATGCTGCCGATTTGGTTCATGCCTTTCATTTGGCTCGTCCTATTCGGCCGGGGGGTTCTGGTGAGGGTTCGGTGACCCCTCCTCAAGGGGGGGGGGGGTACTGTTGTGAACTCTGTTCTGGAACTCCCTCCTGTGGTCAGGAATGGTATTTCTGTGAGTTCTGTCCATGGGTTCCCTCTGGTGGCTGAAAGTGGAGCTGCTGCTCTGGAGGGGGCTTCCTCAGCTGCATCGTTTAAAGACTGGGCTGGTTCCTCTATTTAACTCTGCTCAGATCGTTACCTGATGCCAGTTGTCAATGTATCTGTACTGGTTCAGATCTCACTTGGATCTCCTGATGACCTGTCTACTTCTGCAGAAGCTAAGTCCCTGTTAAGCTCATTTGTTGTTCATTTGTGTGCTGAATATATTTCTGAGTACCTGCTAAGTTTTGTCCAGCTGGCTATCATGATATTGTCTCGCTAGCTGGAAGCTCTGGGTTGCAGAGTGGCACCTACCACGCCGTGAGTCGGCGCGGGGGGTTTCTTGCTCACTCTGCGTGGCTTTTTGTAGTTTTTTGTGCTGACCACAAAGATCCCTTTATCTATCTTCTGTCTATTTAGTAAGTCGGGCCTCCTTTGCTGAAACCTGTCTCATTCCTATGTTTGTGCCTTCCTCTTAACTCACAGTCAATATATGTGGGGGGCTGCTCTTTTCCTTTGGGGAAATTTCTCTGAGGCAAGGTGAGGCTATATTTCTCTTTAGGGGAAGTTACCTCTCAGGCTGTGAAGAGTCGTCTAGGCAGTGTCAGGTACGATCCACGGCTAATTCTAGTGTGTGTGATAATAGATTAGGGCTGCGGTCAGCAGAGCTCCCACTTCCCAGAGCTCGCTCTATTTTGCAGTTTTGACTATCAGGTCATTCCCGGTGCTCCTAACCACCAGGTCCAGCCATAACAGGGTGCACAGTCAACTTTTTTTCACTATATTATTGACTGAGTATGAAGAGATCCAACGGTGTATTTTTTTATATAGGACACTATGGGTGATGTTCGTCACTATACGGCATGGTGCAGTGACATATGCCATACATTTACATTTGGTGTATACACTAGGATTTAAATTTACACTAGGATTTACATTTCACTAGATTTCCATAGTATATCTGACAAAAGTAAAGCCAGAGCGCATTGTGCAAAGCTGAAAATCACTGTATCGCTTTCTACTGATATTGAAATGACTCTGTCTCAGTTTACACAGCAAAGCTGACAAGATATCTGCAGGAAAAAGAATAAAAAATGTGTCTCCTTTTTATAAGGAGTGTCATTAAAAGTATAAAAAACACCAATAAAGCGTGATTTTAGGACTTTGAAGGTATTAAAAATGACAGTTTTTAATAGTAGATTTCATTTAAAGCCAACTTGGTTTCTATATTGTTTACACAACATGAATCAAAACTCTGGATTCATAGAATTAAGAGTATCCGCTATTAATGCTTTTACTAGGCAGCGCTCAGACTGAACAAGAATACCCTATCAGGACTTTGAAGATAGGATTTTTTAGCAACTCCAGGCAGCATGATGAGTATTTTATACCTATGAGAATTCATTTCTGATGAGATCTAAGACCTTGGTCGTGTCATATTTATAGAAGGAAAAAAAGATATAATAGCTTTGTTAAACCTTAAACCTTCAGTGTGATGATGAAACATTCGCTGTGCGGCAGAATAGAAGCTGAAAAAGCCCTAGGCAAAAAAAAAAAAAAAAAAAAAATTACAAAACACTGCATTAAGGTGACATTATAGGTTCTCTCGTAAAGTTAAAAGTTTGGAAATGCCCAGTGATGGATCATTAACCGTCGTAACACAGCAACCTTTTTTGCTTTGTCATTAGTGGAGTCATTAGAAATTTTCGGACTTCGCATTCATTTCATAGCAGCACTTGACATTGTGTGAGTTAAAAAAACCCTAACCTTAGGGGATCTCTGCCGAGTCTTACAACCCTTTCTGCTTTGAAGTGAAGTTTAACAATGATTGCAGGGCATGATTCTGTTCCACACAGTCCATAGCTGTAATAGAAAATCAGTAAATGTGGTGCGGCTGGAAATGTAGACTTTGTCATAACATAACGTTATTGTACAATTATAATAGTACTAGATGGCAGCCCGATTCTAAAGAATCGGGAGTCTAGAATCCATATATACTTTATTTATTCAAATGTAAGAATAATACAATTAATAAATAATAGTAAGAAAGAACAAAAAATGGCTGCACTCACCAGCTCTTGACAATTCTTGACAGTACGGCACATTTCTGATTGGTCGCTCGCGGCAGGCGGCAACCAATCAGAAAAGTGCCGCGCACCACGAAGGCATATATCTTTGTCCACCCTGAGCGGGTGTAGGACGCTGGTGACGTCACTTATCTCCGGACATTATCTCCGGACAAAGCCACGGAAGTTGGCACAAATTGCCGGAAGTAGTATTCTAGGCAATTATATATTAGATTTTAATGTTATCAGTGTTTACCTTTGAACGTTTATATTGTATTGTCCTGTCACCAGCCATGTGTACGATTATCGGCCGAAAGCCTCTCTGGAACCAATAATCACCCCATGTAAAGGTATCTTTATAAGTTAAAGATTCAGAATACTATGACTTTTATCATATCCTGAACAGTCAAGTTTTTTATGAACCGTTAAGGTTTTCTGGTTGAAGTAAAAAAAACTCTGAGTGTTTACAGTTTGAAACCATAAAATGTTGAAAAATTATGTCATTCTTGAGTATATCACTCAATGGTGCTCATAAACGTGTCAAATTTGATCTATAATATACTTTAATATACGTTACTTTAATCTTTAATATACTTAAGAACAGGGCCCCAGACATCACACAGGGGGTCTGAAACACCGCACAGTGGTCCAAAATATCGCCGTGCTCTGCCTGGGGCCCCATATGCTGCCTGGGGCCCCTGTGCTCTGCCTGGGGCCCCATATGCTGCCTGGGGCCCCTGTGCTCTGCCTGGGGCCCCTGTGCTCTGCCTGGGGCCCCATGTTCTGCCTGGGGCCCCTGTGCTCTGCCTGGGGCCACTGTGCTCTGCCTGGGGCCCCATATGCTGCCTGGGGCCCCTGTGCTCTGCCTGGGGCCCCATAGGCTGCCTGGGGCCCCTGTGCTCTGCCTGGGGCCCCATGTTCTGCCTGGGGCCCCTGTGCTCTGCCTGGGGCCACTGTGCTCTGCCTGGGGCCACTGTGCTCTGCCTGGGGCCCCATAAGCTGCGTGGGGCCCCTGTGCTCTGCCTGGGACCACTGTGCTCTGCCTGGGGCCCCATATGCTGCCTGGGGCCCCTGTGCTCTGCCTGGGGCCACTGTGCTCTGCCTGGGGCCCCATATGCTGCCTGGGGCCACTGTGCTCTGCCTGGGGCCCCATATGCTGCCTGGGGCCCCTGTGCTCTGCCTGGGGCCCCATATGCTGCCTGGGGCCCCTGTGCTCTGCCTGGGGCCCCTGTGCTCTGCCTGGGGCCCCATGTTCTGCCTGGGGCCCCGGTGCTCTGCCTGGGGCCCCTGTGCTCTGCCTGGGGCCCCATATGCTGCCTGGGGCCCCTGTGCTCTGCCTGGGTGTAGGACACTGGTGACGTCACTTATCTCCGGACATTAGCTCCGGACATTAGCTCCGGACATTAGCTCCGGACATTATCTCCGGACATTAGCTCCGGACAAAGCCACGGAAGTTGGCACAAATTGCAGGAAGTAGTATTCTAGGCAATTATATATTAGATGGGCATTTCCTGAAGGAAATACATGATGCTTGAACAGCGCTACCAGCTTTACAGCAGCACTTTTCACACACAGGACTGGGGGGCGCGCTTACTTTTGCACCCGGGGCCGGGGGCGCGCTTACTTTTGCACCCGGGGGCGCACTTACTTTTGCACCCGGGGGCGCACTTACTTTTGCACCCGGGGGCGCACTTACTTTTGCACCCGGGGGCGCACTTACTTTTGCACCCGGGGGCGCACTTACTTTTGCACCCGGGGGCGCACTTACTTTTGCACCCGGGGGCGCACTTACTTTTGGGGCCGCAGTTACTTTTGGTGGGCGGGGCTCCCCGGCCTCCGATTTGGTTGGTGGGGCCCCTCGTCCTCCGATTTGGTGGGTGGGGACCCTCGGCCTCCGATTTGGTGGGCGGGGACCGGCCTCCGATTTGGTGGGCGGGGACCCTCGGCCTCCGATTTGGTGGGCGGGGACCCTCGACCTCCGATTTGGTGGGCGGGGACCCTCGGCCTCCGATTTGGTGGGCGGGGACCCTCGGCCTCCGATTTGGTGGGCGGGGACCCTCAGCCTCCGATTTGGTGGGCGGGGACCCTCGGCCTCCGATTTGGTGGGCAGGGACCCTCGGCCTCCGATTTGGTGGGCGGGGACCCTCAGCCTCTGATTTGGTGGGCGGGGACCCTCGGCCTCCGATGTGGTGGGCAGGGCCCCTCGGCCTCTGCTTTGGTGGGCGGGGCCCGGGCCCCTCGGCCTCCGCTTTGGTGGGCGGGGCCGCTCGGCCTTCGATTTGGTGGGCGGGGCCGCTCGGCCTTCGATTTGGTGGGCGGGGCCCCTTGGCCTCCGATTTGGTGGGCGGGGACCCCTGGCCTCCGATTTGGTGGGCGGGGCCCCTCGGCCTCCGATTTGGTGGGCGGGGCCCCTCGGCCTCCGATGTGGTGGGCGGGGCCCCTCGGCCTCCGATTTGGTGGGCGGGGACCCCTGGCCTACGATTTGGTGGGCGGGGCCCCTCGGCCTCCGATTTGGTTGGCGGGGACCCTCGGCCTCCGATTTGGTGGGCGGGGACCCTCGGCCTCCGATTTGGTGGGCGGGGACCCTCGGCCTCCGATTTGGTGGGCGGGGACCCTCGGCCTCCAGTTTGGTGGGCGGGGACCCTCGGCCTCCGATTTGATGGGCGGGGCCCCTCGGCCTCCGATTTGGTGGGCGGGGCCCCTCGGCCTCCGATTTGGTGGGCGGGGCCCCTCGGCCTCCGATTTGGTGGGCGGGGCCCCTCGGCCTCTGATTTGGTGGGCGGGGCCCCTCGGCCTCCGATTTGGTGGGCGGGGCCACTCGGCTTCCGATGTGGTGGTCGGGGCCCCTCGGCCTCCGCTTTGGTGGGCGGGGTCGGGCCCCTCGGCCTCCGCTTTGGTGGGTGGGGCCCCTCGGCCTCCGATTTGGTGGGCGGGGCCCCTCGGCCTCCAATTTGGTTGGTGGGGCCCCTCGGCCTCCGATTTGGTGGGCGGGGCCCCTCGGCCTCCGATTTGGTGGGCGGGGCCCCTCGGCCTCCGATTTGGTTGGAGGGGCCCCTCGGCCTCCGATTTGGTGGGCGGGGACCCTCGGCCTCCAATTTGGTGGGCGGGGACCCTCGGCCTCCGATTTGGTGGGCGGGGACCCTCAACCTCCGATTTGGTGGGCGGGGACCCTCGGCCTCCGATTTGGTGGGCGGGGCCCCTCGGCCTCCAATTTGGTTGGTGGGGACCCTCAGCCTTCAATTTGGTTGGCGGGGCCCCTCGGCCTCCGATTTGGTTGGCGGGGCCCCTTATCCTCCGATTTGGTGGGCGGGGACTCTCGGCCTCCGATTTGGTGGGCGGGGACCCTCGGCCTCCGATTTGGTGGGCGGGGCCCCTCGGCCTCCGATTTGGTTGGCGGGGCCCCTCGGCCTCCGATTTGGTGGGCGTGGACCCTCGGCCTCCGATTTGGTGGGCGGGCCCCTCGGCCTCCGATTTGGTGGGTGGGGCCCCTCGGCCTCCGATTTGGTGGGCGGGGCCCCTCGGCCTCCAATTTGGTTGGTGGGGCCCCTCGGCCTCCGATTTGGTGGGCGGGGACCCTCGGCCTCCGATTTGGTTGGTGGGGCCCCTCGGCCTCCGATTTGGTGGTCGGGGACCCTCGGCCTCCGATTTGGTGGGCGGGGCCCCTCGGCCTCCGATGTGGTGGTCGGGGCCCCTCGGCCTCCGCTTTGGTGGGCGGGGCCGGGCCTCTCGGCCTTCGCTTTGGTGGGCGGGGCCGCTCGGCCTCCGATTTGGTGGGCGGGGCCACTCGGCTTCCGATGTGGTGGTCGGGGCCCCTCGGCCTCCGATTTGGTGGGCGGGGCCCCTCGGCCTCCAATTTGGTTGGTGGGGCCCCTCGGCCTCCGATTTGGTGGGCGGGGACCCTCGGCCTCCGATTTGGTTGGTGGGGCCCCTCGGCCTCCGATTTGGTGGTCGGGGACCCTCGGCCTCCGCTTTGGTGGGCGGGGACCCTCGGCCTCCGATTTGGTGGGCGGGGTCCCTCTGCCTCTGATTTGGTATGCGGGGACCCTCGGCCTCCGCTTTGGTGGGCAGGGGCCCCTCGGCCTTCGATTTGGTGGGCGGGGCCCCTCGGCCTCCAATTTGGTTGGTGGGGCCCCTCGGCCTCCGAGTTGGTGGGCGGGGACCCTCGGCCTCCGATTTGGTGGGCGGGGACCCTCGGCCTCCAATTTGGTGGGCGGGGACCCTTGGCCTCCAA
This sequence comes from Ranitomeya variabilis, assembly GCF_051348905.1. NCBI lineage: Eukaryota > Metazoa > Chordata > Amphibia > Anura > Dendrobatidae > Ranitomeya > Ranitomeya variabilis. The sequence goes on along the minus strand of NC_135235.1, from coordinate 56,240,557 downwards.
TTTGGTGGGCGGGGACCCTCGGCCTCCGATTTGGTGGGCAGGGACCCTCGGCCTCCGATTTGGTGGGCGGGGACCCTCGGCCTCCGATTTGGTGGGTGGGGACCCTCTGCCTCCGATTTGGTGGGCGGGGACCCTCGGCCTCCGATGTGGTGGGCGGGGCCCCTCGGCCTCCGCTTTGGTGGGCGGGGCCGGGCCCCTCAGCCTTCGCTTTGTTGGGCGGGGCTGCTCGGCCTTCGATTTGGTGGGCGGGGCTCCTCGGCCTCCGATTTGGTTGGCGGGGCCCCTCGGCCTCCGATTTGGTTGGCGGGGCCCCTCGGCCTCCGATTTGGTGGGCGGGGACTCTCGGCCTCCGATTTGGTGGGCGGGGACCCTCGGCCTCCGATTTGGTGGGCAGGGACCCTCGGCCTTCGATTTGGTGGTCGGGGACCCTCGGCCTCCGCTTTGGTGGGCGGGGCCCCTCGGCCTCCGATTTGGTGGGCGGGGTCCCTCTGCCTCCGATTTGGTGTGCCGGGCCCCTCGGCCTCCGCTTTGGTGGGCGGGGCCCCTCGGCCTTCGATTTGGTGGGCGGGGCCCCTCGGCCTCCGATTTGGTTGGTGTGGACCCTCGGCCTCCGATTTGGTGGGCGGGGACCCTCGGCCTCCGATTTGGTGGGCGGGGACCCTCGGCCTCCGATTTGGTGGGCGGGGCCCCTCGGCCTCCGATTTGGTGGGCGGGGCCCCTCGGCCTCCGATTTGGTGGGCGGGGACCCTCGGCCTCCAATTTGGTGGGCGGGGACCCTCGGCCTCCGATTTGGTGGGCGCGGCCCCTCGGCCTCCGATTTGGTGGGCGGGGACCCTCGGCCTCCAATTTGGTGGGCGGGGACCCTCGGCCTCCGATTTGGTGGGCGGGGACCCTCGGCCTCCGATTTGGTGGGCGGGGACCCTCGGCCTCCGATTTGGTGGGCGGGGACCCTCGGCCTCCAATTTGGTGGGCGGGGACCCTCGGCCTCCGATTTGGTGGGCGGGGCCCCTCGGCCTCCGATTTGGTGGGGGGGGCCCCTCGGCCTCCGATTTGGTGGGCGGGGCCCCTCGGCCTCTGATTTGGTGGGCGGGGCCCCTCGGCCTCCGATGTGGTGGTCGGGGCCCCTCGGCCTCCGCTTTGGTGGGCGGGGCCGGGCCCCTCGGCCTCCGCTTTGGTGGGCGGGGCCGCTCGGCCTCCGATTTGTTTGGCGGGGCCCCTCGGCCTCCGATTTGGTTGGCGGGGCCCCTTATCCTCCGATTTGGTGGGCGGGGACTCTTGGCCTCCGATTTGGTGGGCGGGGACCCTCGGCCTCCGATTTGGTGGGCGGGGCCCCTCGGCCTCCGATTTGGTTGGCGGAGCCCCTCGGCCTCCGATTTGGTGGGCGGGGCCCCTCGGCCTCCGATTTGGTGGGCGGGGCCCCTCGGCCTCCGATTTGGTTGGAGGGGCCCCTCGGCCTCCGATTTGGTGGGCGGGGACCCTCGGCCTCCAATTTGGTGGGCGGGGACCCTCGGCCTCCGATTTGGTGGGCGGGGACCCTCAACCTCCGATTTGGTGGGCGGGGACCCTCGGCCTCCGATTTGGTGGGCGGGGCCCCTCGGCCTCCGATTTGGATGGTGTGGACCCTCGGCCTCCGATTTGGTGGGCGGGGACCCTCGGCCTCCGATTTGGTGGGCGGGGCCCCTCGGCCTCCGATTTGGATGGTGTGGACCCTCGGCCTCCGATTTGGTGGGCGGGGACCCTCGGCCTCCGATTTGGTGGGCGGGGACCCTCGGCCTCCGATTTGGATGGTGTGGACCCTCGGCCTCCGATTTGGTGGGCGGGGACCCTCGGCCTCCGATTTGGTGGACGGGGACCCTCGGCCTCCGATTTGGTGGGCGGGGCCCCTCGGCCTCCGATTTGGTGGGCGGGGCCCCTCGGCCTCCGATGTGGTGGGCGGGGCCCCTCGGCCTCCGATTTGGAGGGCGGGGACCCCCGGCCTTCGATTTGGTGGGCGGGGACCCTCGGCCTCCGATTTGGTGGGCGGGGACCCTCGGCCTCTGATTTGGTGGGCGGGGACCCTCGGCCTCCGATTTGGTGGGCGGGGCCCCTCGGCCTCCGATTTGGTGGGCGGGGACCCTCGGCCTCCCATTTGGTGGGCGGGGACTCTCGGCCTCCGATTTGGTGGGCGGGGACCCTCGGCCTCCGATTTGGTGGGCAGGGACCCTCGGCCTCCGATTTGGTGGGCGGGGCCCCTCGGCCTCCGATGTGGTGGTCGGGGCCCCTCGGCCTCCGCTTTGGTGGGCGGGGCCGGGCCCCTCGGCCTCCGCTTTGGTGGGCTGGGCCGCTCGGCCTTCGATTTGGTGGGCGGGGCTCCTCGGCCTCCGATTTGGTTGGCGGGGCCCCTCGGCCTCCGATTTGGTGTGTGTTCTGCCTGGGGCCACTGTGCTCTGCCTGGGGCCCCATATGCTGCCTGGGGCCCCTGTGCTCTGCCTGGGGCCCCATATGCTGCCTGGGGCCCCTGTGCTCTGCCTGGGGCCCCTGTGCTCTGCCTGGGGCCCCATGTCCTGCCTTGGGCCCCTGTGCTCTGCCTGGGGCCACTGTGCTCTGCCTGGGTGTAGGACACTGGTGACGTCACTTATCTCCGGACATTAGCTCCGGACATTAGCTCCGGACAATAGCTCCGGACAATAGCTCCGGACAATAGCTCCGGACAAAGCCACGGAAGTTGGCACAAATTGCAGGAAGTAGTATTCTAGGCAATTATATATTAGATGAGAATAAGCAGAATAACAGTGCGCCATTACTGCAAGAAAGATCGGGAAAAAGAAAGAGATGAATGTTTAAGCTGTATCCTAATATTTGTTACATAGTCACCCAGTCCCGATCCTGTGCCGCCTACTTTTCCCGACAGGTGCCACCACTCTGATCCAGCAAACGGTTCTAGCAGCTAAGGGGGCTGGGCTGAGGACATATCTATTGGGTTAGCTTGCATTCCGACCGAACAATAAATCAATAACCCTGTTCTTCTTTTAGATAGTCCATTCACTATCCACAACTTTACAAGTCTTGCTAAGTCGCCAGCTTAGCAGACCAATTACCAAGCAATGTGCTATGGCCAAAGGCAGTGCATTGTGCCCAAATTAAACACCACCTTGTTATTCTATGGTATACCAATTAGCTCTTTTATTGCCTTACAATTCTGCTTTCAGTCCCATCCTTTTCATCCTGACACCAACTAGCCTCCTAAATATGCTTCTATTGGATGATTTTGCCCTTATCCAAATGCCTCTGCTTATGATCAATGTTCAAAGCTGCTCTACCTCAAATTACAACTCTGCCATGAAGCTTCGCACTTAAGGCCGGATCCCTGTGAAACATGAAGTTTCCCTAGGACATGTTACATGGAGTGGCTAGTGGTAAGACTGACAGTGGAAGCTCAATTAATAGTTCCCAGACTCTCTATATATAGTCCCCCATAAAAAAGTTTGAGAATTGAAGGGTGCAAATCAAAATTGCTGGAAAATCCTGGGCCAAAAAATGTCAAACCCCAAATATCATATAATGGAATACTAAAGAAGCACTCTCATGAAACTTTTTACTACCTAAACCTCCATAAATGTAAATCTAGTGTATGTGCATTAATATACTCATCGAACACCATCTTCCCCAATTTCTAGCCGGCCCTCTTCTGGGTCACATGACTTCTATTCCAACTTGTTGGATCAAACTAGGGTTTCTGTGAGCAGAAAATCGTTTTTACAATGTAAGTCTATAGAGCGTCAGAATAAGTCTCCATAGACTACACTGTAAAGGCAACTTCCAATTCACATATACAGTACAGACCAAAAGTTTGGACACACCTAATTTAAAGATTTTTCTGTATTTTTATGACTATTAAAATTGTACATTCACACTGAAGGCATCAAAAATATAAATTAACACATGTGGAATTATATACTTAACAAAAAAGTGTGAAACAAATGAAATTATGTCTTATATTCTAGGCTCTTCAAAGTAGCCACCTTTTGCTTTGATGACTGCTTTGCACACTCTTGGCATTCTCTTGATGAACTTCAAGAGGTAGTCACCGGGAATGGTCTTCCAACAATATTGAAGAAGTGCCCAGAGATGCTTAGCACTCGTTGGCCCTTTTTCCTTCACTCTGCGGTTCAGCTCACCCCCAAACCATCTCGGTTGGGTTCAAGTCTGGTGACTGTGGAGGCCAGGTCATCTGGCATAGCACCCCATCACTCTCCTTCTTGGTCAAATAGCCCTTACAAAGACTAGAGGTGTGTTTGGGGTCATTGTCCTGTTGAAAAATAAATGATGGTCCAACTAAACGCAAACGGATTGAATAGCATGCCGCTGCAAGATGCTGTGGTAGCCATGCTGGTTTAGTATGCCTTCAATTTTGAATAAATCCCCAACAGTGTCACCAGCAAAGCACCCCCACACCATCACACCTACTCCTCCATGCTTCACGGTGGGAACCAGGCATGTAGAGTCCATCCGTTCACCTTTTCTGCATCGCAAAAAGACACGGTGGTTGGAACCAAAGATCTCAAATTTGGCTCATCAGACCAAAGCACAGATTTCCACTAGTCTAATGTCCATTCCTTGTGTTCTTTGGCCAAACAAGTCTCTTCTGCTTGTTGCCTGTCCTTAGCAGTGGTTTCCTAGCAGCTATTTTACCATGAAGGCCTGCTGCACAAAGTCTCCTCTTAACAGTTGTTGTAGAGATGTGTCTGCTGCTGAACTCTGTGTGGCATTGACCTGGTCTCTAATCTGAGCTGCTGTTAACCTGCGATTTCTGAGGCTGGTGACTAAACTTGTCCTCAGAAGCAGAGGTAACTCTTGGTCTTCCTTTCCTGGGGCGGTCCCCATGTGAGCCAGTTTCTTTGTAGCACTTGATGGTTTTTGCCACTGCACTTGGGGACACTTTCAAAGTTTTCCCAATTTTTCGGACTGACTGACCTTAATTTCTTAAAGTAATGATGGCCACTCGTTTTTCTTTACTTAGCTGCTTTTTTCTTGCCATAAAACAAATTCTAACAGTCTATTCAGTAGGACTATCAGCTGTGTATCCACCAGACTTCTGCACAACACAACTGATGGTCCCAACCAGGGCTGGACTGGCCATCGGGCAGTTCTGGCAAATGCCAGAAGGGCCGGTGGCAGTAGTGGGCCGCTCGAGTGTGCCGCTGTCGGCACACTCCCCCCACTGTCGGCACACTCCCGGCCCCGCATTCAACTATACCGGCGTCATACACGCCGGTACAGTTGAATGCAATGATGGAGGAGAGAGCGTCTGCTGACGCTCCCTCTCCCATCATTCCCCGCTCTGCCTGCCGCTGACACTGCGGGTGCACGATGACTTCATAGTATCGCGCACCTGCTGTTTGACCGGGCGGGCAGACTGTAGCTGCTGAGACCGGAGCCAGGAGCAGCACGGGGCACGAGGAGAGGTGAGTAGAATGTTTTTTTTTATTATTATTATATATCAATGACTGAGTGATAACTGGATTGTGGGGCTATTGAGGGGCTGCATTACATTCTATGGGGCTGGGCTGCATTACATTCTATAGGGCTGTGCTGCATTGCATTGTATGGTGGCTGTGCTGCATTACATTCTATGGGGGCTGTGCTGTATTACATTCTATGGGGGCTGGCTGTATTACATTCTATGTGGACTGTGCTGCATTACATTCTATGGGGGCTGTGCTGCATTACATTCTATGGGGCTGTGCTGTATTACATTCTATGGGGGCTGTGCTGCATTACATTCTATGGGGGCTGTGCTGCATTACGTTCTATGGGGGCTGTGCTGTATTACATTCTATGGGGGCTTGCTGTATTACATTCTATGGGAACTGTGCTGTATTACATTCTATGGGGGCTGTGCTGCATTACATTCTATGGGGCTGTGCTGTATTACATTCTATGGGGACTGTGCTGCATTACATTCTATGGGAGCTGTGCTGCATTACATTCTATGGGGGCTGTGCTGTATTACATTCTATGGTGACTGTGCTGCATTACATTCTATGGGGGCTGTGCTGCATTACATTCAATGGGGCTGTGCTGTATTACATTCTATGGGGACTGTTCTGCATTAAATTCTATGGGGCTGTGCTGCATTACATTCTATGGGGTTGTGCTGCATTACATTCTATGGGGCTGTGCTGTATTACATTCTATGGGGCTGTGCTGCATTACATTCTATGGGGCTGTGCTGCATTACATTCTATGGGGGCTGGCTGCATTACATTCTATGGGGGCTGTGCTGTATTACATTCTATGGGGCTGTGCTGTATTACATTCTATAGGGACTGTGCTGTATTACATTCTATGGGGGCTGTGCTGCATTACATTCTATGGGGGCTGTGCTGCATTATATTCTATGGGGTATGTGCTGCATTACATTCTATGGGGGTTGTGCTGCATTACATTCTATGGGGGCTGTGCTGCATTACATTCTATGGGGGCTGTGCTGCATTACATTCTATGGGGCTGTGCTGCATTATATTCTATGGGGTCTGTGCTGCATTACATTCTATGGGGGCTGTGCTGCATTACATTTTATGGGGGCTGTGCTGCATTACATTATGGGGGGGCTGTGTGCTGCATTACATTCTATGGGGGCTGTGCTGCATTGCATTCTATGGGGCTGTGCTGCATTACATTCCATGGGGGCTGTGTGCTGCATTACATTCTATGGGGGCTGTGCTGCATTACATTCTATGGGGGCTGTGCTGCATTACATTCTATGGGGGCTGTGCTGTATTACATTCTATGGTGACTGTGCTGCATTACATTCTATGGGGGCTGTGCTGCATTACATTCAATGGGGCTGTGCTGTATTACATTCTATGGGGACTGTTCTGCATTAAATTCTATGGGGCTGTGCTGCATTACATTCTATGGGGTTGTGCTGCATTACATTCTATGGGGCTGTGCTGTATTACATTCTATGGGGCTGTGCTGCATTACATTCTATGGGGGCTGTGCTGCATTACATTCTATGGGGGCTGGCTGCATTACATTCTATGGGGGCTGTGCTGTATTACATTCTATGGGGCTGTGCTGTATTACATTCTATGGGGACTGTGCTGTATTACATTCTATGGGGGCTGTGCTGCATTACATTCTATGGGGGCTGTGCTGCATTATATTCTATGGGGTATGTGCTGCATTACATTCTATGGGGGTTGTGCTGCATTACATTCTATGGGGGCTGTGCTGCATTACATTCTATGGGGGCTGTGCTGCATTACATTCTATGGGGCTGTGCTGCATTATATTCTATGGGGTCTGTGCTGCATTACATTCTATGGGGGCTGTGCTGCATTACATTTTATGGGGGCTGTGCTGCATTACATTATGGGGGGGCTGTGTGCTGCATTACATTCTATGGGGGCTGTGCTGCATTGCATTCTATGGGGCTGTGCTGCATTACATTCCATGGGGGCTGTGTGCTGCATTACATTCTATGGGGGCTGTGCTGCATTACATTCTATGGGGGCTGTGCTGCATTACATTCTATGGGGGCTGTGCTGTATTACATTCTATGGGGGCTGTGCTGTATTACATTCTATGGGGGCTGGCTGTATTGCATTCTATGGGGGCTGTGCTGTATTACATTTTATGGGGACTGAGCTGTAATGCTGGATACAGCTGTAATTATATGTTATATAGTCGTGTTACACTCCCCTCACTTCTTGTAACCTACAAGTGTACAAAGATATTATACAGTCACCATGTGACAAGTGGGCCTGTGTGACTTCAAATGCCAGGGCTGAATTTTAGTCCCAGTCCGGCCCTGGTCCCAACCCATTTATAAGGCAAGAAATCCCACTTATTAAACCTGACAGGGCACACCTGTGAAGTGAAAACCATTCCCGGTGACTACCTCTTGAAGCTCATCAAGAGAATGTCAAGAGTGTGCAAAGCAGTCATCAAAGCAAAAGGTGGCTACTTTGAAGAACCTAGAATATAAGACATAATTTCAGTTGTTTCACACTTTTTTGTTAAGTATATAATTCCACATGTGTTAATTCATAGTTTTGATGCCTTCAGTGTGAATGTACAATTTTCATACTGTAGATCCTACGAGTTGGAATTGCCGTCATGTGAGTGACAACATGACCAGTGCTGGGCTGGAAAACTGAGGAAGATGGTATATTAACGTACTTTGTTGTGAATTCTGTTCTCGAACTCCCTCCGGTGGTTATGAATGGTACTTCGGCGAGTTCTGTCCATGGACTCCCTCTGGTGGCTGTGAGTGGAGCTGCTGGTTCTGAGGTTCCTTCCTCAGCTGACCTCGTTTAGTCCTAGGCTGGCTGCTCTATTTAACTCCACTTAGATCGTTACTTGATGCCAGCTGTCAATATCCTAGTACTGGTTCAGTACTCTCTTGGATCTTTCAGATGACCTGTCTACTCCAGCAAAAGCTAAGTCCCTGCTAGCTTATTTGTTTACCACTGTTTTCTTGTCCAGCTTGCTATCATGATTCTGCCTTGCTAGCTGGAAGCTCTGGGATGCAGAGTGGCACCTCCACACCGTGAGTCGGTGTGGGGTCTCTTTTGCACACTCTGCGTGGTTTTTTGGTAGTTTTTTATGCTGACCGCAAAGATACCTTTTCTATCCTCAAGTCTGTTTAGTTAAGTCTGGCCTCCTTTGCTGAAACCTATTTCATTCCTGTGTTTGTGACTTCCATCTTAACTCACAGTCAATATGTGTGGAGGCTGCTTTTCTCTTTGGGGGAATTTCTCTGAGGCAAGTTAGGCCTTATTTTCTATCTTTAGGGGTAGTTAGCTCTTAGGCTGTGAAGAGGCATCTAGGCAGAGTCAGGTACGCTCCACGGCTATTTCTAGTTGTTGTGATAGGATTAGGGGTTGCGGTCAGCAGAGCTCCCACTTCCCAGAGCTTGTCCTGTATTACTAGTTTGCTCATCAGGTCATTCCTAGTGCTCCTAACCACCAGGTCATCATAACAGTACAGCTGGCCCGTAAAGTGTTAATGCATCTCAATAGAGGGATAAAGGAAGTTCTGAGACCATTTTTTTTTTCCTCTGCAGCGTGTTTTTTTTTTTTCCCCTAAATCTCTGGGTGGTTCAGGACACAGGTGTAGATATGGACATTCAAGGTCTGTCCTCTTGTGTGGATCAACTCACTGCAAGGGTACAAGGCATTCAAGATTATGTAGTTCAGAACCCGATGTTAGAACCCAGGATTCCAATTCCTGATTTGTTTTCTGGGGATAGATCTAAGTTCCTGAATTTCAAAAATAATTGTAGACTGTTTTTTGCTTTGAAACCCCGCTCCTCTGGTGACCCCATTCAGCAAGTAAAAATCATTATTTCTTTGCTACGTGGCGACCCTCTAGACTGGGCATTTTCCCTTGCGCCAGGAGATTCTGCATTGTGTAATGTAGATGCGTTTTTTCTGGCGCTTGGGTTGCTTTATGATGAACCAGATTCAGTGGATCAGGCAGAGAAAATCTTGCTGGCTTTGTGTCAGGGTCAGGATGATGCGGAGGTATATTGTCAGAAGTTTAGAAAGTGGTCTGTGCTTACTCAGTGGAATGAGTGTGCCCTGACGGCAATTTTCAGAAAGGGTCTTTCTGAAGCCCTTAAGGATGTTATGGTGGGATTCCCCACGCCTGCTGGTCTGAATGAGTCTATGTCCTTGGCCATTCAGATCGATCGACGCTTACGTGAGCGCAAAACTGTGCACCATTTGGCGGTATCTTCTGAGCAGAGGCCTGAGCCTATGCAATGTGATAGGACCTTGACCAGAGCTGAACGGCAAGAATACAGACGGCAGAAGGGGCTGTGTTTTTACTGTGGTGACTCCACTCATGCTATCTCTGATTGTCCTAAACGCACTAAGCGGTTCGCTAGGTCTGCCACCATTGGTACGGTACAGCCAAAATGTATTTTGTCCGTTACTCTGATTTGCTCTTTGTCATCCTATTCTGTTATGGCATTTGTGGATTCAGGCGCTGCCCTGAATTTGATGGACTTGAAGTTTGCCAGGCGCTGTGGTTTTTTCTTGGAGCCTTTACAGTATCCTATTCCATTGAGAGGAATTGATGCTACGCCTTTGGCCAAGAATAAGCCTCAGTACTGGACTCAATTGACCATGTGCATGGCTCCTGCACATCAGGAGGATGTTCGCTTTTTGGTGTTGCATAATCTGCATGATGTGGTCGTTTTGGGTTTGCCATGGCTACAGGTCCATAATCCAGTATTGGATTGGAAATCAATATCTGTATCTAGTTGGGGTTGTCAAGGGGTACATGAGGATGTCCCATTGTTGTCAATTTCATCTTCCCATCCTTCTGAAGTCCCTGAGTTCTTGTCAGATTACCGGGATGTATTTGATGAGCCCAAATCCAGTGCCCTACCTCCTCATAGGGATTGTGATTGTGCTATTAATTTGATTCCTGGTAGTAAGTTTCCGAAGGGCCGACTGTTCAATTTATCTGTGCCAGAACACGCTGCTATGCGGAGTTATGTAAAGGAGTCCTTGGAGAAAGGTCATATTCGCCCGTCGTCATCACCATTGGGAGCAGGGTTCTTTTTTGTGGCCAAGAAGGATGGTTCTCTGAGACCTTGTATAGATTACCACCTTCTCAATAAAATTACCGTCAAATTTCAGTACCCTTTGCCGCTACTGTCTGATTTGTTTGCTTGGATTAAGGGGGCTAGCTGGTTCACTAAGATAGATCTTCGAGGGGCGTATAATCTTGTGCGTATTAAACAGGGCGACGAATGGAAAACAGCATTTAATACGCCCGAGGGCCATTTTGAGTACCTGGTGATGCCATTCGGGCTTTCTAATGCTCCATCTGTGTTTCAGTCCTTTATGCATGACATCTTCCGAAAGTACCTGGATCGATTCATGATTGTATATTTGGATGATATTTTGGTCTTTTCGGACGATTGGGAGTCTCATGTGAAGCAGGTCAGAATGGTGTTCCAGGTCCTTCGTGCTAATTCCTTGTTTGTGAAGGGGTCTAAATGTCTCTTTGGAGTTCAGAAAGTTTCATTTTTGGGCTTCATTTTTTCCCCTTCTACTATCGAGATGGATCTTGTTAAAGTTCAGGCCATTTATGATTGGACTCAGCCTACTTCTGTGAAGAGCCTTCAGAAATTCCTGAGCTTTGCTAATTTTTATCATCGCTTCATCGCTAATTTTTCTAGTGTTATTAAACCATTGACTGATTTAACCAAGAAAGGTGCGGATGTGGTCAATTGGTCCTCTTCGGCCGTCGAGGATTTTCAGGAGTTGAAGCGTCGTTTTTCTTCTGCCCCTGTGTTGTGTCAGCCAGATGTTTCGCTCCCGTTTCAGGTCGAGGTGGATGCTTCTGAGATTGGAGCAGGGGCTGTTCTATCTCAAAGAAGTTCTGATGGCTCGGTGATGAAGCCATGTGCTTTCTTTTCTAGAAAGTTTTCACCTGCTGAGCGCAATTATGATGTGGGCAATCGAGAGATATTGGCTATGAAGTGGGCGTTCGAGGAGTGGCGACATTGGCTTGAAGGAGCCAAGCATCGCGTGGTGGTCTTGACGGATCACAAGAATCTGACTTATCTCGAGTCTGCCAAGCGGTTGAATCCTAGACAGGCTCGATGGTCGCTGTTTTTCTCCCGCTTCGATTTTGTGGTTTCGTACCTTCCGGGTTCTAAGAATGTGAAGGCTGATGCCCTTTCAAGGAGTTTTGTGCCTGATTCTCCGGGAGTTCCTGAGCCGGCTGGTATTCTCAAAGAGGGGGTAATTTTGTCTGCCATCTCCCCTGATTTGCGGCGGGTGCTGCAGGAGTTTCAGGCTGATAGACCTGACCGTTGCCCAGCGGAGAAACTGTTTGTCCCTGATAGATGGACTAGTACAGTTATCTCTGAGGTTCATTGTTCGGTGTTGGCTGGTCATCCTGTAATCTTTGGTACCAGGGATTTGGTGGCTAGATCCTTTTGGTGGCCTTCCTTGTCACGGGATGTGCGTTCTTTTGTGCAGTCCTGTGGGACTTGTGCTCAGGCTAAGCCCTGCTGTTCTCGTGCCAGTGGGTTGCTTTTGCCCTTGCCGGTCCCGAAATGGCCCTGGACGCATATTTCCATGGATTTTATTTCAGATCTCCCTGTCTCTCAAAGGATGTCGGTTATCTGGGTGGTTTGTGATCGCTTCTCTAAGATGGTCCATTTGGTACCTTTGCCTAAATTGCCTTCCTCCTCTGATTTGGTTCCATTATTTTTCCAGCACGTGGTTCGTTTACATGGCATTCCGGAGAACATCGTGTCGGACAGAGGTTCCCAGTTTGTTTCGAGGTTTTGGCGGTCCTTTTGTGCTAAGTTGGGCATTGATTTGTCTTTTTCTTCAGCTTTCCATCCTCAGACAAATGGCCAAACCGAACGAACCAATCAGACTTTGGAGACATATCTGAGATGCTTTGTTTCTGCTGATCAGGATGATTGGGTGTCCTTCTTGCCTTTGGCTGAGTTCGCCCTTAATAATCGGGCCAGCTCGGCCACTTTGGTTTCGCCTTTTTTCTGTAATTCTGGTTTCCACCCTCGTTTTTCTTCAGGACAGGTTGAGCCTTCTGACTGTCCTGGTGTGGATTCTGTGGTGGACAGGTTGCAGCAGATTTGGACTCACGTGGTGGACAATTTGACATTGTCCCAGGAGAAGGCTCAACGTTTCGCTAACCGCCGTCGCTGTGTTGGTCCCCGACTTCGTGTTGGGGATTTGGTTTGGTTATCGTCTCGTTATGTTTCTATGAAGGTTTCGTCTCCTGAGTTTAAGCCTCGTTTCCTTGGTCCTTATAAGATTTCTGAAATTCTTAATCCTGTGTTATTTCGTTTGGACCTTCCAGCTTCTTTCGCCATCCATAATGTGTTCCATAGGTCGTTATTGCGGAGATATGTGGCTCCTATGGTTCCCTCCGTCGACCCTCCTGCCCCGGTGTTGGTTGAGGGGGAGTTGGAGTATGTGGTGGAGAAGATTTTGGATTTTCGTGTTTCGAGACGGAAACTTCAGTACCTGGTCAAGTGGAAAGGTTATGGTCAGGAGGATAATTCCTGGGTGGTTGCCTCTGATGTTCATGCTGCCGATCTTGTCCGTGCCTTTCATTTGGCTCGTCCTGATTGGCCTGGGGGCTCTGGTGAGGGTTCGGTGACCCCTCCTCAAGGGGGGGTACTGTTGTGAATTCTGTTCTCGAACTCCCTCCGGTGGTTATGAATGGTACTTCGGCGAGTTCTGTCCATGGACTCCCTCTGGTGGCTGTGAGTGGAGCTGCTGGTTCTGAGGTTCCTTCCTCAGCTGACCTCGTTTAGTCCTAGGCTGGCTGCTCTATTTAACTCCACTTAGATCGTTACTTGATGCCAGCTGTCAATGTCCTAGTACTGGTTCAGTACTCTCTTGGATCTTTCAGATGACCTGTCTACTCCAGCAAAAACTAAGTCCCTGCTAGCTTATTTGTTTACCACTGTTTTCTTGTCCAGCTTGCTATCATGATTCTGCCTTGCTAGCTGGAAGCTCTGGGATGCAGAGTGGCACCTCCATGCCGTGAGTCGGTGTGGGGTCTCTTTTGCACACTCTGCATGGTTTTTTGGTAGTTTTTTATGCTGACCGCAAAGATACCTTTTCTATCCTCAAGTCTGTTTAGTTAAGTCTGGCCTCCTTTGTTGAAACCTATTTCATTCCTGTGTTTGTGACTTCCATCTTAACTCACAGTCAATATGTGTGGGGGCTGCCTTTCTCTTTGGGGGAATTTCTCTGAGGCAAGTTAGGCCTTATTTTCTATCTTTAGGGGTAGTTAGCTCTTAGGCTGTGAAGAGGCGTCTAGGCAGAGTCAGGTACACTCCACGGCTATTTCTAGTTGTTGTGATAGGATTAGGGGTTGCGGTCAGCAGAGCTCCCACTTCCCAGAGCTTGTCCTGTATTACTAGTTTGGTAATCAGGTCATTCCTAGTGCTCCTAACCACCAGGTCATCATAACAATACTTACACTACATATTTAGACAAGTTTAAGGCCTAAAATATTTTATGGGAGTGCTTTTTTAGCAAATATTTAAAGGGTTAAAATAAATTACCATATTTCCATTATTACCTATCCACTACTCTACTATCTTCATCACTGCTATAGACTTTGAATTCAATGACAGGTCACATACACCATTAGTGTACCATGCGACTCTTGACCCCCGTCTTGTAGCTTTTGGGGAAACAAGGAAAGCAGGACACCACTCTTCAGGTAATCTATGGGGGTCTGAGTGATTGGATCATCAACAGTTATGTCAACCATGCGTTACAGAGGAGATCTGGATATTTAGGTAGCAAGCCAGCAACTGTATGTAAAAAGATCTAGTAGTGTGAGAGACCTGGTGATAGCCGGCAAGCCAGGGTGCCATGTATGTGAGAATTATTGTCTGAGCAAGAAATATCTAGTACAAACTACAAAACACACACACCCATAGGAACCCAAGTCATTGGTGCCTAGGGTCAAGAGCATGATACTTTGGCCCATGAGATTCTTACCTGTGCTTCATCTTAGCTCAACCAGTTCATGTGTGAAATATTCATACTGCTATTCGTACTGCTGCTGCTTCAAACTGTTTAAAAAAGTCCTTTACAGAAACCTATTCTGCAAAATACTTGTATATAGAGAAATGTGTCTATTTCATGGTTTGGAGACTGTACTACTAGTTGCTCACGCCCTGTAGAAATAGCCATGGCCACCCAGCGTACACATAAACAAGACAGTGGAAGCCCTTTTGTCTACAATAGATGCATGTAGAATCCAGGTTACACTGGGTTCCTGCCAGGGGAAATGAAACAATAAACTAATTCAAACAGTAAGTCTCCTAAAGAAAATATAGAATATGGGAATTTGTATAAATCCGATATTAATGAGACATACATTTTCAATGAATCTTTTGTATATTTTTCATAAACACTGCCTCCCTTTGGATTAAATATAAAATGTAATAGTTCTGTTCCTTTTGTTCTTTAAACTACTCCTCTACCTATAAGGTGTCCAATTGACCTGAATAAAAGATTGGCAAGTACTCTAGGGGTATTGAGAATTTAGCAGTGACTGTACGGGGATATATACATATATTCCATGAGTTGGAATCTGGAGGTGTATATACCATACGCTTACTGTTAGTTTCCCAATAACTGGCCTGTTAGTGTAAACAGCCTGCGGCCTCCTCCATCATTCATCGGCCAATTGTGTAATTGTCCAGAAAACAGGGGGCAGCAGAGAGCTGATCACTTTAAAGATCACAGAGGGTGGTTCTCTTGACCTTCTCAGTCTGTGATATTGTGAATTCTTGATTAAATTCTTGACAAACTCCATGACAGGTAGTGCAGCTACTGGCCACAGTGACCTAAAGAGGCACAGTGCAATCCTGAACAAAGTGAATGATGCATCTCTACATTTGACTGTGCCATGAATGTACTTTAATATGGGTGTTATGAGCTCACCTGGTAAAGTGGATTTACTAAGCAGAAGGTCAGGGTGAGCAGCATTGACCAGAGGCATTAATTGGACAAATCTGGGCTAGTTGGTTGACAATTGTAACAGCAAGAACCAGCACAGTTGAATATGCTGGAGAGCATGTGGATCATAAGAGCAGGATGTGCTAGGTGCAGTAGAGAACACCAACAACATCAACACCAACACTCAGTTGAGACCAATAGACAAGCATGAATCTTAATTAACCCCTTAGTGATAGAGCCAATTTTGTTCTTAATGACCAAGCCAATTTTACAATTCTTACCACTGTCACTTTATGAGGTTATAGCTCTGGAACACTTCAATTGATCCCACTGATTCTAAGACTGTTTTTTCATGACATATTGTACTTCATGTTAGTAGTAAAATGTCTTCGATATGGCTTGCGTTTATTTATGAAAAAATGAAAATTTGGCAAAAATTTAGAAAATTTTGCAATTTTCAAACTTTTAATTTTTGTGCCCTTAAATCAGAGAGTCATATCGCACAAAATAGTTAATAACAAACATTTCCCACATGTCTACTTTACATCAGCACAATTTTGGAAACATAATTTTAAAGGGTTAAAAGTTGACCAGGGATTTCTCATTTTTCCAACAAAATTTACCAAATCGTTTTTTTTAGGGACCACCTCACATTTGAAGTGAGTTTGGGAGGTAAATATAACAGAAAATACCCAAAAGTGACACCATTGTAAATATTGCACCCCTCAAGGTACATCAAACCACACTCAAAATGTTTATTAACCCTTCAGGTGCATCATGAGAACTAAAGCAATGTGGAAGGAAAAAAATGAACATTTTACTTTTTTCTTCAAAAATTTACTTTGGAACCAATCTTTTTTATTTTCCCAAGGGTATCAGGAAAAAATGGACCACAATATTTGTTGTGCAATTTCTCCTGAGTACGCCGATACACTGTATGTGGGGGAAAGCCACTGTTTGGGCGCATGGCAGTGCTCAGAAGGGAGGGAGCACTGTTTGACTTTTTGAACTCAAAATTGGCTGGAATCAATGGCGGGCGCCGCAACCATAACCCTAGCCCCACTCTAACCCTAGCTCTAACCCGAACCTTAACCCCAACCCTAGCCCTAATGGAAAAATATATTTTTTGAATTTTATTATTTTTACCTAGCTAAGGGGGAGATAAAGGGAGTTTTGATTTACAATTTTTTTTTAATTTTGATCACTGTGATAGGGTCTATCACATTGATCAAAATGAACCAATAGGAAAAATCTCCCACTGTTGACGGGTGCCGGCCGGCAGATCTCGGCGGGTGCACTGCGCATGCGCCTGCCATTTTCTTCCTGGAAGAAGAAGCCGAGGGCCGGGGGACAGAGCCAGAGGAACCGGGGGATGCCGGAGGTATGGGGGCCCTCTGGGGACCCCGTTTCTCTCTTCTCTGATGTGCTAGATCATATCACAAGAGAGAGAAATAAATGGGAAATCAAACTTTTTTTTGCAGTCGCTGTTACCTTGGTGAAAAACGAACTTCGTAACACTGGGGATGGTAAAAACTGACCTGAATCATGTTCTCCAGGGTCTGAGCTACCCCAGATAACTGAGACCCAGAGATTTTCCAACGCTGGAGGACGCTATACCTTTATTACTCAGCGCAGTTAAAAAGCAGCACTGAGGAATAAGTACCCTTAACTGCCACCGTTAGAAGGCATATTAAGAGGTTGATAGGCATCTGTCAACACTAGGGTTGAGCGACTTTCATTTTTTTAAGATCGAGTCGGGTTTTGCGAAACCCGACTTTGTCCAAAGTCGAGTCGAGTGCAGTCGGCCGATTATCGCTAAAAGTCGGGGATCGACCGAAACACGAAACCCAATGCAAGTCAATGGGGAAGCATAGTCGGCAGTGAGTGGAGGCCAGGAAAACACCTACAGTGCCCATTTTAATGCCAAAAACATCCATTCTTGTTTCTGAAGCTTGTCAATCTTAATTAACTTTATAATAATAGTTGGGCATTGGAAATTGGGGGTCATTTGGCAAAAGTTGTGAGGGGGTAGGGCTGGTTCAAGGTTTTAGTGGGCCCAGGAAACGTGGACTACGTCACGGCGGTGGAGCAGTGAGAAGTAAGTATGTCAAGTTTGCAAGTGCTGTGATCCTAAGCAAGCAGGGGGGGCCACTCGTTGGCATTGGCACTGGCACAGGGCCCCTCAAAGTACAGCGGTGTGTTTGCACGGCGGGGGCGCCTCCCACCAGCAGCGACACTTTTGAGTACTCTGAGGGGCCCTGTGCCAGTGATGTCGCCAACGAGTATGCCCCCCCACCTGATGAAGGAACCTGCACTTTCATCTGCACCTTCCTCTTTGTCCCTGTGTAAGGTGGTATAACATGCGGGAAGGGGAACCTTACTTTCAGCAGGGTCAGATTCTGGCTGTGTAGAGTGCAAGGGGAATGTAGTGGTCTAGGTCAATGTACCAGCAGACTCATCTAGCAGTGGCTGGGCAATGGGCAGGATGAGGAGTACTAAACACAGATATAGGGCCAAAGAATAAAGTAGGCTAAATGCAGTTCAAAATTGGTAACAGGACTAAACAGGCGGCATTGCTTTGTTCAGTGGAGTAGCAAACCCAGGAGCAGCAGACACTGTTTTAAGGGCCCAACCACACTAGTAGGCCAAATGCAGTTTAATATCTGCTACTATAGGCCAAAAGCCTAAAGACTGAAGCTCAGCTTTATACAGTGGAGGACAACACCATGGAGCGGCAGACACCGTTAGTAGGCTGTAACCACCAATTTTTTGTTAAAAAAGCACTTAATGAGAGCCAGAAGGTTGAAGCTCAGCTTTATACAGTTGAGGACAACACCAGGGAGCGGCAGACACCGTTAGTAGGCCGTAACCAAAGTTGAAGGCCAAATGCAGTTTAATATCTGATACTATAGGCCGAAAGCCTAAAGACTGAAGCTCAGCTTTATACAGTGGAGGACAACACCAGGGAGCGGCAGACACCGTTAGTAGGCCCCAACCACCAATTTTTTTAAAAAAAGCACTTAATGAGAGCCAGAAGGTTGAAGCTCAGACAAGGCAACCTGGAGGAGAACACCAAGGAGGAGGAGAACACTCAGGAGGAGGACAACACCAGGGAGCGGCAAACATAGTTATTAGGCCCCAACCACCAATTTTTTTTAAAAAAGCACTCAATGAGAGCCAGAAGGTTGAAGCTCAGATTTATTCAGTTGAGGACAACACCAGGGAGCGGCAAACATAGTTATTAGGCCCCAACCACCAATTTTTTTAAAAAAATCACTTAATGAGAGCCAGAAGGTTGAAGCTCAGATTTAGACAGTGGAGGAAAATTTGAATTAGGGACTGCAGACAGACTTAGTAGGCTGTCCCCTGTGGACCATGCATCCACCACATTAACCCATTGCGCCGTAATGGACACGTAACCTTCCGTGGCCATGCCTACAGGTCCATGCGTCTGTTGTCAGGTGCACCTTTGTACTCACAGATTGCCAGAGTGCATGGACAATGGAGGTGGTGCTGGTGGAGGGCTGGGATGGCTTTTCTTGCAAAAGAAGTGTCGACTGGGTAGCTCGTAGCGTGGGACAGCGTAGTCCATCATGGCTTTTTTAACATTACATAAAATAAAGAAATAGGCTCTTTGCACTTTAAAATAGGTTCCAGGGGTACACAGGCAGCATTGTGGTCAGCGGAGGAGGAGGATTGCAAGGAGGGACCGCAGACAGGCGTACTAGGCCTAAAATAACTAAAAATAGGCTCAAGGCAGTTTTAAATCGGTTACATGGATACACAGGCAGCATTGTGGTCAGCGGAGGAGGAGGATTGCAAGGAGGGACCGCAGACAGGTGTACTAGGCCTAAAATAACTTAAAATAGGCTCAAGGCAGTTTTAAATCGGTTACATGGATACACAGGCAGCATTGTGGTCAGCGGAGGAGGAGGATTGCAAGGAGGGACCGCAGACAGGCGTACTAGGCCTAAAATAACTTAAAATAGGCTCAAGGCAGTTTTAAATCGGTTACATGGATACACAGGCAGCATTGTGGTCAGCGGAGGAGGAGGATTGCAAGGAGGGACCGCAGACAGGCGTACTAGGCCTAAAATAACTAAAAATAGGCTCAAGGCAGTTTTAAATCGGTTACATGGATACACAGGCAGCATTGTGGTCAGCGGAGGAGGAGGATTGCAAGGAGGGACCGCAGACAGGTGTACTAGGCCTAAAATAACTTAAAATAGGCTCAAGGCAGTTTTAAATCGGTTACATGGATACACAGGCAGCATTGTGGTCAGCGGAGGAGGAGGATTGCAAGGAGGGACCGCAGACAGGCGTACTAGGCCTAAAATAACTTAAAATAGGCTCAAGGCAGTTTTAAATCGGTTACATGGATACACAGGCAGCATTGTGGTCAGCGGAGGAGGAGGATTGCAAGGAGGGACCGCAGACAGGCGTACTAGGCCTAAAATAACTAAAAATAGGCTCAAGGCAGTTTTAAATCGGTTACATGGATACACAGGCAGCATTGTGGTCAGCGGAGGAGGAGGATTGCAAAGGGGGACCGCAGACAGGCGTACTAGGCCTAAAATAACTTAAAATAGGCTCAAGGCAGTTTTAAATCGGTTACATGGATACACAGGCAGCATTGTGGTCAGCGGAGGAGGAGGATTGCAAGGAGGGACCGCAGACAGGCGTACTAGGCCTAAAATAACTAAAAATAGGCTCAAGGCAGTTTTAAATCGGTTACATGGATACACAGGCAGCATTGTGGTCAGCGGAGGAGGAGGATTGCAAGGAGGGACCGCAGACAGGCGTACTAGGCCTAAAATAACTTAAAATAGGCTCAAGGCAGTTTTAAATCGGTTACATGGATACACAGGCAGCATTGTGGTCAGCGGAGGAGGAGGATTGCAAGGAGGGACCGCAGACAGGCGTACTAGGCCTAAAATAACTTAAAATGGGCTCAAGGCAGTTTTAAATCAGTTACATGGATACAGAGGCAGCATTGTGGTCAGCGGAGGAGGATTGCAAGGAGGGACCGCAGACAGGGCTACTAGGCCTAAAACAACTAAAAATAGGCTCAAGGCAGTTTTACATCGGTTACATGGATACACACGCAGCATTGTGGTCAGCGGAGGAGGAGGATTGCAAGGAGGGACCGCAGACAGGCATACTAGGCCTAAAATAACTAAAAATAGTCTCAAGGCAGTTTTAAATCGGTTACATGGATACACAGGCAGCATTGTGGTCAGTGGAGGAGGAGGATTGCAAGGAGGGACCGCAGACAGGCGTACTAGGCCTAAAATAACTAAAAATAGGCTCAAGGCAGTTTTAAATCGGTTACATGGATACACAGGCAGCATTGTGGTCAGCGGAGGAGGAGGATTGCTAGGAGGGACCGCAGACAGGCGTACTAGGCCTAAAATAACTTAAAATAGGCTCAAGGCAGTTTTAAATCGGTTACATGAATACACAGGCAGCATTGTGGTCAGCGGAGGAGGATTGCAAGGAGTGTCTGACACAGTTAGTACTCATAAAAAATAAATAGATGTTAATGTCTCGCCAAAAAACAAAAAAAAAAAGTGTGGCATACTTAGGTACAGGGGTGGGCTCATCTGCTGAGTTTCTGACATAGTAATTTGGCAGTAAGTATTTACTGGTGTCAATATAGGACACTGACCCAGACTACTTTAACTAGCATCATAGATGTCAACAAATTGGTATTGTCAGTGCCAGGCATTGAATGACGTCAGCGCATAGACTAAACATTGGTGGAGCTGTGAGAGATAATTTTGCACGTGGTAGAGCACAGTTTGAGCTGGGGGGTGGGTGATCTCTCTTGTGGCCGGCGGTACCGTCCCAGGGCCCCTCATGCTACAACGGTGTGTCTGACGTTGGGTGCGCGCCACCACCGCCAGATACACTTTATTGTACTATGAGGGACCCAGTGGCAGTGCCGTCGACCAAAAGCGGGCACACCCACCTCTTCAGACAAACGGCACTCTAACGGGTGCTTGCGCCAAGTGGCGAGACCACGGCCCCGTGGGGGGAGTTTTCCCATTGAGGGAGGTGTAAACATGTCGTATGCTGGACAAACAGCTGCTGCAAATTAAGAGATTGGAACACTCAGTAAGACCAGTCCACAAGCAAGACCTTTTTATAGGAAAGCTAGGTGTCAGCCGGGAAAGGTGGGGCAAAATAATTTGAAATCCAGGAGTGGTTCATTTTAATGAAGGTTAGATCATCCACATTTTGGGTAGCCAGACGAGTCCTTTTTTCGGTTAATATTGAACCAGCAGCACTGAATACTCTTTCTGATAGCACACTAGCTGCTGGGCAAGCAAGCTCCTGCAATGCATATTCTGCCAATTCAGGCCAGGTGTCTAATTTGGATGCCCAGTAATCAAATGGGAATGACGGTTGAGGGAGAACATCGATAAGGGATGAAAAATAGTTAGTAACCATACTGGACAAATAGATGCTGCAGTACCAGTCCTGTCTGCGGTCATTGCGAAATCGCTCCACAACCTGGTCAGAAAACCCCTCTGTCCAACGCCACTTCTGATTTGTGCACCTCTAACACCTCTGCCCTGTAGCCCCCTGCAGCTCGTGTGAGAACCATCACCGGCGCTGTGTGCTGGGAATGCCTGAATCAAACGGTCTACAAGAGTAGCTTGTTTGGTTGCTAATAGTGTTGAGCATTCCGATACCGCAAGTATCGGGTATCGGCCGATATTTGCTGTATCGGAATTCCGATACCGAGATCCGATACTTTTGTGGTATCGGGTATCGGTATCGAAACAACATTAATGTAAAAATGTGTAAAAGAGAGAATTAAAATAAAAAATATTGCTATACTCACCTCTCCGACGCAGCCTGCACCTTACCGAGGGAAGCGGCAGCGTTCTTTGTTTAAAATTTGCGCTTTTCTTTCCTTACGTGAAGTCCCGGCTTTGTGATTGGTTGCGTCGCAGTCACATGGGCGACGCAACCAATCACAGCAAGCCGTGACGTAATTTCAGGTCCTTAAGGATTTTAAAATTACGTCCCGGCTTTGTGATTGGTTGCGTCGCAGTCACATGGGCGACGCAACCAATCACAAGCCGTGACGTCACGGGAGGCTGGACACGCGCGCATTGTAAAATGCGCGCTTGTCCAGCCTCCCGTGACGTCCCGGCTTGTGATTGGTTGCATCGCGATCAACCAATCACAAGCCGGGAGGCTGGACAAGCGCGCATTTTAAAATGCGCGCGTGTCCAGCCTCCCGGCTTGTGATTGGTTGACCGCGAAGCAACCAATCACAAGCCGGGACGTCACGGGAGGTTGGACAAGCGCGCATTTTAAAATGCGCGCGTGTCCAGCCTCCCGGCTTGTGATTGGTTGACCGCGAAGCAACCAATCACAAGCCGGGACGTCACGGGAGGTTGGACAAGCGCGCATTTTAAAATGCGCGCGTGTCCAGCCTCCCGGCTTGTGATTGGTTGACCGCGAAGCAACCAATCACAAGCCGGGACGTCACGGGAGGTTGGACAAGCGCGCATTTTAAAATGCGCGCGTGTCCAGCCTCCCGGCTTGTGATTGGTTGACCACGACGCAACCAATCACAAAGCCGGGACGTAATTTTAAAATCCTGAAGGACCTGAAATTACGTCACGGCTTGCTGTGATTGGTTGCGTCGCCCATGTGACTGCGACGCAACCAATCACAACGCCGGAACGTGATTTTAAAATCCTGAAGGACCTGAAATTACGTCACGGCTTGCTGTGATTGGTTGCGTCCCGGCCACATGGGCGGCACGCGACCAATCACAAGCCGGGACTTCACGTAAAGGAAAGAAAAACGCGAATTTTAAACAAAGAACACTGCCGCTTCCCTCGGTAAGGTGCAGGCTGCGTCGGAGAGGTGAGTATAGCAATATTTTTTATTTTAATTCTTTCTTTTACACATTAATATGGTTCCCAGGGCCTGAAGGAGAGTTTCCTCTCCTTCAGACCCTGGGAACCATCAGGGATACCGTCCGATACATGAGTCCCATTGACTTGTATTGGTATCGGGTATCGGTATCGGATTGGATCCGATACTTTGCCGGTATCGGCCGATACTTTCCGATACCGATACTTTCAAGTATCGGACGGTATCGCTCAACACTAGTTGCTAATATTTGTTTGAGGTTCTCATGTGGCATAATATTTTGCAATTTGCCTTTATAGCGAGGGTCAAGGATGCAGGCCAACCAGTAATCGTCATTAGGGTTGAGCGAAACGGGTCGGCAATTTTCAGAAGTCGCCGACTTTTGGCAAAGTCGGGTTTCATGAAACCCGACCCGACCCCTGTGTGGGGTCGGCCATGAAGTCGGCGATCTTCTGAATCTGGAATCGGAATTCCGATACCGATTCCCGATATGTTTAAGATATCGGGAATTGGTATCGGAATTCAGATTTAAGTGTAAAATAAAGAATTAAAATAAAAAATATCGCTATACTTACCCTCTGACGGGCCCTGGTACTAACCGGGAACCTTCCTTCCTTAGAATCAGCCTTCCAGGACCTTGCGGTGACGTCGCGGCTTGTGATTGGTCGCGCGGCCGCCCATGTGACCGCTGCACGACCAATCACAAGCCGCGACGTCACCGTGACGTCATGGTAGGTCCTGGAAGGGCTGATTCTTAGGAAGGAAGGCTGCCGGAACGAAGCCGAGGGTGAGTATATTCCTATTAGGTATATACTCACCCTCGGACACGCCCTGCTTCTTTCCGGCAGCCTTCCTTCCTAAGAATCAGCCCTTCCAGGACCTTCGGTGACGTCACGGTGACGTCGCGGCTTGTGATTGGTCGTGCAGCGGTCACATGGGCGGCCGCGCGACCAATCACAAGCCGCGACGTCACCGTGACGTCACCGCAAGGTCCTGGAAGGCTGATTCTAAGGAAGGAAGGTTCCCGGTTAGTACCAGGGCCCGTCAGAGGGTAAGTATAGCGATATTTTTTATTTTAATTCTTTATTTTACACTTAAATATGGATCCCAGGGCCTGAAGGAGAGTTTCCGCTCCTTCAGACCCTGGGAACCATTGGAAACCCAATGCACTGCATTGGGTTTCGAGTTTCGGCCGACCCCGACCCCGACTTTTTTATAGGATCGGCCGATTTCACTCGACCCGACTTTTGAAAAAGTCGGGTTTCGTGAAACCCGACCCGATCTTATAAAAGTAAAGGTCGCTCAACCCTAATCGTCATCGCTCATCATTTTAATAATGCGTGGGTCCCTTTTGAGGATACGTAAGGCATAATCCGCCATGTGGGCCAAAGTTCCAGTTGTCAAATCTGCGGTTGTGCTGGTTTGAGGGGCAGTTACAGGCAAATCTACGTCACTTGTCTCCCTTAAAAAAACAGAACCCGGCCTTGCAACGCCACTAATTTCGGTTGGCCCAGGAGAAGCTTCCTCATTAAAAAAGTACTCATCCCCATCATCCTCCTCGTCCTCCTCCTCTTCGCCCGCTACCGCGTCCTCTACACGGCCCTGACCAGACAATGGCTGACTATCATCAAGGCTTTCCTCTTCCTCGGCTGCAGATGCCTGCTCCTTTATGTGCGTCAAACTTTGCATCAGCAGACGCATTAGGGGGATGCTCATTCTTATTATGGCGTTGTCTGCACTAACCAGCCGTGTGCATTCCTCAAAACACTGAAGGACTTGACACAGGTCTTGTACCTTCGACCACTGCACACCTGACAACTCCATGTCTGCCATCCAACTGCCTGCTCGTGTATGTGTATCCTCCCACAAAAACATAACAGCACGCCTCTGTTCGCACAGTCTCTGAAGCATGTGCAGTGTGGAGTTCCACCTTGTGGCAACGTCGATGATTAGGCGATGCTGGGGAAGGTTCAAAGACCGCTGATAGTTCTGCATACGGCTGGAGTGTACGGGCGAACGGCGGATATGCGAGCAAAGTCTGCGCACTTTGAGGAGCAGGTCGGGTAACCCCGGATAACTTTTCAGGAAGCACTGCACCACCAGGTTTAAGGTGTGAGCCAGGCAAGGAATGTGTTTCAGTTGGGAAAGGGCTATGGCAGCCATGAAATTCCTTCCGTTATCACTCACTACCTTGCCTGCCTCAAGATGTACAGTGCCCAGCCATGACTGAGTTTCTTTCTGCAAGAACTCGGACAGAACTTCTGCGGTGTCTGTTGTCGCCAAAACACTTCATTGCCAATACAGCCTGCTGATGCTTGCCACTAGCTGTCCCATAATGGCACACCTGGTGTGCAACAGTGGCAGCTGCAGATGGAGTGGATGTGCGACTGCGGTCTGTGGACGAGCTCTTGCTTCTGCAGGAGGACGAGGAAGAGGAGGAGGGGGGGCGAATGCCTACAGCCAACTCTTTCCTTGACCGTGGGCTAGGCAGAACTGTCCCAATATTGCTGTCCCCTGTGGACCCTGCATCAACCACATTCACCCAGTGTGCCGTGATGGACACGTAACGTCCCTGGCCATGCCTACTGGTCCATGCATCTGTTGTCAGGTGCACCTTTGTAGTCACAGACTGCCTGAGTGCATGGACAATGCGGTCTTTAACATGCTGTTGGAGGGCTGGGATGGCTTTTCTAGAAAAGAAGTGTCGACTGGGTAGCTCGTAGCGTGGTACAGCGTAGTTCATCAGCGCTTTGAAAGCTTCGCTTTCAACTAACCGGTAGGGCATCATCTCTAATGAGATTAGTCAAGCAATGTGGGCGTTCAAACCCTGTGTACGCGGATGCGAGGATGAGTACTTCCTTTTCCTAACAAGAGTCTCATGAAGGGTGAGCTGGACTGGAGAGCTGCATACGGTGGAACTAGCGGGGGTGCCGGTGGACATGGGTGACTGAGAGAGGGTTGGAGATGGTATTCTTGCCGGTGCCCTACATGCAGTGTTTCCTACTAATAACCTGGTGATTCCCTGACTGCTTTGGCCTGGCGACGAAAGCTGCACAGATACTGCAGGTGGTGCGGGAAATGGTGGGCTTACAGAGAGGGAAGGGATGTAGCGTTGCTGACTAGCTTCATTGGCCGAGGGTGCTGCAACCTTTAGGGACGTTTGGTAGTTAGTCCAGGCTTGCAAATGCATGGTGGATAAATGTCTATGCATGCAACTTGTATTTGGACTTTTAAGATTCTGACCTCTGCTTAAGGTACTTGAACATTTTTGACAGATGACTTTGCGCTGATCATTTGGATGTTGTTCAAAAAAATGCCAGACTGCACTCTTTCTACTATCGGATACCTTTTCAGGCATTGCAGACTGAGCTTCTTTAACCGGATGGCCACGCTGTCCTCCAACTGGTTTTGGTTTTGCCAAGCGTTTTTGGCCAGATACTGGCCCGGCAGATGGAACCTGTTGTGATGTTGATGCCTGCTGTGGCTCCTCCTCCTCCGCTTCAGAACTACTGTCGCCTGCACCCTGTTCCCCCAATGGCTGCCAATCGGGGTCAACAACTGGGTCATCTATGACCTCCTCTTCTATGTCGTGTGCAACTTTGTCTGTGTCACCGTGTAAGCCGGTGGTATAGCGTTTTTGACGGGGCACCATAGTCTCCGCTGGTTTTGATTCTGCCTCAGTACACTGCGAGGGTAATGTTCTGGTCTGAGTCAAAGGAACAGCATAGTAATCTGGCTGTGGCTGTGCATCTGTGCACTCCATGTTCGAATGGGCATGGCCTGTTAACTGTTTCACAGTCTAACCCAGGAACGGTATGTGTAAAGAGCTCCATGGAGTAACCTGTTGTGTCGACTGACACATCCTTCACTGTTGTTCTGGGTGAAGGACACAAGGAAGCGACTTGTTCCTGACCGGGAGCATCCACTGACGATGCACTGCTCTGACATTTGGCACTTTCCGAGGAGGAGGCGAAAGAGCTAGAGGCAGAGTCAGCAATGAAAGCCAATACTTGTTCCTCCTGCTCCGGCTTCAAAAGTGGTTTTCCTACTCCCAGAAAAGAGAGCGTTCGAGGCCTTGTGTAGCCAGACGACGAACCTGGCTCAACAACTCGAGACTTAGGTGCTGTACTGCTTTTACCATGACCACCTGATGCTCCACCACCACTACCATCATTACCAGCTGACAATGACCGCCCACGGCCACGATCTCTTCCACTAGACTTCCTCATTGTTTGCAAAACGTAACCAAAGTAACGGTATTTGTTACTGTAAAACAACTTATAAGGTGAACTCAAACTTCTGTAGGATTTATATATATACCTTTATAGGTGCCTGACACTGAAAGGAAAATCAGGCCCAATGTTACACACTAGGTTTTCTGTGCCCCAATAATTTGAGACAGATGGCACACACAGGACCGGCACTCAAGCAGAAATGCCAATCTTAATCTCCCACTATTTTTTTTTTTACAGGGAGAATTTACCAAAAAAAAAAAAAAGGCCCAATATTACACACTGGTTTTCGGTGGCACACAAGGAGAGACAGATGCCACACACAGGACTGGCACAGAGGCAGACTTGCCAATATTTATCTCCCACTATTAATTATTTTTTTTACAGGGAGAATCTACCCCCCCCAAAAAAATGGCCCAATATTACACACTGGTTTTCAGTGGCACACAAGGAGAGACAGATGCCACACACAGGACTGGCACAGAGGCAGACTTGCCAATCTTTATCTCCCACTATTAATTATTTTTTTTACAGGGAGAATTTACCAAAAAAAAAAAAAGGCCCAATATTACACACTGGTTTTCGGTGGCACACAAGGAGAGACAGATGCCACACACAGGACTGGCACAGAGGCAGACTTGCCAATCTTTATCTCCCACTATTAATTTTTTTTTTACAGGGAGAATTTATCAAAAAAAAAAAAAGGCCCAATATTACACACTGGTTTTCGGTGGCACACAAGGAGACACAGATGCCACACACAGGACTGGCACAGAGGTAGACTTGCAAATCTTTATCTCCCACTATTAATTATTTTTTTTACAGGGAGAATTTACCCCCCCCAAAAAAATGGCCCAATATTAAACACTGGTTTTCGGTGGCACACAAGGAGAGACAGATGCCACATACAGGACTGGCACAGAGGCAGACTTGCCAATCTTTATCTCCCACTATTAATTTTCTTTTTTACAGGGAGAATTTACCGCCCCCAAAAAAAGGCCCAATATTACACACTGGTTTTCGGTGGCACACAAGGAGAGACAGATGCCACACACAGGACTGGCACAGAGGCAGACTTGCCAATCTTTATCTCCCACTATTAATTATTTTTTTTACAGGGAGAATTTACCAAAAAAAAAAGGCCCAATATTACACACTGGTTTTCGGTGGCACACAAGGAGAGACAGATGCCACACACAGGACTGGCACAGAGGCAGACTTGCCAATCTTTATCTCCCACTATTAATTTTCTTTTTTACAGGGAGAATTTACCGCCCCCAAAAAAAGGCCCAATATTACACACTGGTTTTCGGTGGCACACAAGGAGAGACAGATGCCACACACAGGACTGGCACAGAGGCAGACTTGCCAATCTTTATCTCCCACTATTAATTATTTTTTTTACAGGGAGAATTTACCAAAAAAAAAAGGCCCAATATTACACACTGGTTTTCGGTGGCACACAAGGAGAGACAGATGCCACACACAGGACTGGCACAGAGGCAGACTTGCCAAACTTTATCTCCCACTATTAATTATTTTTATTACAAGGAGAATTTACCAAAAAAAAAGGCCCAATATTACACACTGGTTTTCGGTGGCACACAAGGAGAGACAGATGCCACACACAGGACTGGCACAGAGGCAGACTTGCCAATCTTTATCTCCCACTATTAATTATTTTTTTTACAGGGAGAATTTACCAAAAAAAAAAAAGGCCCAATATTACACACTGGTTTTCGGTGGCACACAAGGAGAGACAGATGCCACACACAGGACTGGCACAGAGGCAGACTTGCCAAACTTTATCTCCCACTATTAATTATTTTTTTTACAGGGAGAATTTACCAAAAAAAAGGCCCAATATTACACACTGGTTTTCGGTGGCACACAAGGAGAGACAGATGCCACACACAGGACTGGCACAGAGGCAGACTTGCCAAACTTTATCTCCCACTATTAATTATTTTTTTTACAGGGAGAATTTACCCAAAAAAAAGGCCCAATATTACACACTGGTTTTCGGTGGCACACAAGGAGAGACAGATGCCACTGTTATGACCCCAATGGCGAGGGTCTCAGAGGAACGTGGAAGTCTGCAGAATACAAAAATCCAGCTCATAGGGCAGTGGTAACTGGGTTGACCATATATCTACTCCTAACGCCAACACTAGAAGTAGCCGGGGATCATTCCTACGTTGATTCTAGATGACACGCGCCAGCCGGAGAATCTAGCTACCCCTAGTAGAGGAAAACAAAGACCTTTCTTGCCTCCAGAGAAGGGGACCCCAAAGCTGGATAGAAGCCCCCCACAAATAATGACGGTGAGGTAAGAGGAAATGACAAACACAGAAATGAACCAGGTTTAGCACAGAGAGGCCCGCTTACTGATAGCAGAATAAAGAAAGGTAACTTATATGGTCAACAAAAACCCTATCAAAATCCACACTGGAAATTCAAGAACCCCCGAACCGTCTAACGGTCCGGGGGGAGAACACCAGCCCCCTAGAGCTTCCAGCAAAGGTCAGGATATAGATTAGGAACAAGCTGGACAAAAATACAAAACCAAAACAAATAGCAAAAAGCAAAAGGCAGACTTAGCTGATATAACTGGAACCAGGATCAGTAGACAAGAGCACAGCAGACTAGCTCTGATAACTACGTTGCCAGGCATTGAACTGAAGGTCCAGGGAGCTTATATAGCAACACCCCTAACTAACGACCCAGGTGCGGATAAAAGGAAATACAGAAAAACCAGAGTCAAAAAACTAGTAACCACTAGAGGGAGCAAAAAGCAAATTCACAACAGTACCCCCCCTTAGTGAGGGGTCACCGAACCCTCACCACGACCACCAGGGCGATCAGGATGAGCGGCATGAAAGGCACGAACTAAATCGGCCGCATGAACATCAGAGGCGACCACCCAGGAATTATCCTCCTGACCATAGCCCTTCCACTTGACCAAGTACTGAAGCCTCCGCCTGGAGAGGCGAGAATCCAAGATCTTCTCCACCACGTACTCCAACTCGCCCTCAACCAACACCGGAGCAGGAGGCTCAGCAGAAGGAACTACAGGCACAATGTACCGCCGCAACAAGGACCTATGAAATACATTGTGAATAGCAAACGACACAGGAAGATCCAGACGAAAAGATACAGGATTAAGGATTTCCAATATCTTGTAAGGCCCAATAAAACGAGGTTTAAATTTGGGAGAGGAGACCTTCATAGGAACAAAGCGGGAAGAAAGCCACACCAAATCCCCAACGCGTAGTCGGGGACCCACACCGCGGCGGCGGTTGGCAAAGCGCTGAGCCTTCTCCTGTGACAACTTCAAGTTGTCCACCACATGATTCCAGATCTGCTGCAACCTATCCACCACAGAATCCACCCCAGGACAGTCAGAAGGCTCCACATGACCCGAAGAAAAGCGAGGATGGAAACCAGAGTTGCAGAAAAAAGGCGAAACCAAGGTGGCGGAACTAGCCCGATTATTAAGGGCAAACTCAGCCAACGGCAAGAATGTCACCCAATCGTCCTGATCAGCAGAGACAAAACACCTCAAATAAGCCTCCAAAGTCTGATTGGTTCGCTCCGTCTGTCCATTAGTCTGAGGATGGAAAGCAGACGAAAACGACAAATCAATGCCCATCCTACTACAAAAGGATCGCCAGAACCTGGAAACGAACTGAGATCCTCTGTCTGACACAATATTCTCAGGGATGCCGTGCAAACGAACCACGTTCTGGAAAAACACAGGAACCAGATCGGAAGAGGAAGGCAGCTTAGGCAAAGGAACCAAATGGACCATCTTGGAGAAGCGATCACATATCACCCAGATAACGGACATGCCCTGAGATAGCGGAAGATCAGAAATGAAATCCATGGAGATATGTGTCCAAGGTCTCTTCGGGACAGGCAAGGGCAAGAGCAAACCGCTGGCACGAGAACAGCAAGGCTTAGCTCGAGCACAAGTCCCACAGGACTGCACAAATGACCGCACATCTCTTGACAAGGAAGGCCACCAAAAGGACCTGGCCACCAGATCTCTGGTGCCAAAAATTCCCGGGTGACCTGCCAACACCGAGGAATGAACCTCGGAAATGACTCTGCTGGTCCACTTATCCGGAACAAACAGTCTGTCAGGTGGACAAGACTCAGGCCTATCAGCCTGAAATCTCTGCAACACACGTCGCAGATCCGGAGAAATAGCTGACAAGATAACTCCATCTTTAAGAATACCAACAGGATCAGCGACTCCAGGAGCATCAGGCACAAAGCTCCTAGAAAGAGCATCGGCCTTCACATTCTTTGAACCTGGTAAATACGAGACAACAAAATCAAAGCGGGAGAAAAACAATGACCAGCGGGCCTGTCTCGGATTAAGGCGTTTAGCAGACTCGAGATACATCAGATTTTTGTGATCAGTCAAGACCACCACACGATGCTTAGCACCCACGAGCCAATGACGCCACTCCTCAAATGCCCATTTCATGGCCAACAACTCCCGATTGCCCACATCATAATTTCGCTCGGCAGGCGAAAACTTCCTAGAGAAAAAGGCACAAGGTTTCATAACAGAGCAACCAGGGCCTCTCTGCGACAAAACGGCCCCTGCCCCAATCTCCGAAGCATCCACCTCAACCTGAAAGGGAAGTGAGACGTCAGGCTGGCACAAAACAGGCGCCGAAGTAAACCGGCGTTTCAACTCCTGGAAAGCCTCCACGGCAGCAGGAGCCCAGTTAGCTACATCGGAGCCCTTCTTGGTCATATCCGTCAAAGATTTCACAATGCTAGAAAAATTAGCGATAAAACGACGGTAGAAGTTAGCGAAGCCCAAGAACTTCTGAAGACTCTTAACTGACGAGGGCTGAGTCCAATCAAGAATAGCTCGGACCTTGACTGGGTCCATCTCCACAGCAGAAGGGGAAAAAATGAACCCCAAAAAGGGAACCTTCTGTACACCAAAGAGACACTTTGAGCCCTTGACAAACAAAGAATTTTCACGCAAAATTTTAAAGACCAACCTGACCTGCTCCACATGCGAATCCCAATTATCAGAAAAAACCAAAATATCATCCAGATAAACAATCAAAAATTTATCCAGATACTTCCGGAAAATGTCATGCATAAAGGACTGAAAAACTGAAGGCGCATTGGAGAGCCCAAAAGGCATCACCAAGTACTCAAAATGACCTTCGGGCGTATTGAATGCGGTTTTCCATTCATCACCTTGCTTAATGCGCACAAGGTTGTACGCACCACGAAGGTCTATCTTGGTGAACCACTTGGCACCCTTAATCCGGGCAAACAAGTCAGACAACAGCGGTAAAGGATACTGAAATTTGACAGTGATCTTATTTAAAAGCCGATAATCAATACAAGGTCTCAAAGATCCGTCCTTTTTTGCCACAAAAAAGAATCCCGCACCAAGAGGGGAAGAAGACGGACGAATATGTCCTTTTTCCAGAGACTCCTTGATATATGAACGCATAGCGGTATGTTCAGGTACCGACAGATTAAACAGTCTTCCCTTAGGAAATTTACTGCCTGGGATCAAATCTATAGCACAGTCACAGTCCCTATGAGGAGGCAGTGCACTGGACTCAGACTCACTGAAGACATCCTGATAATCAGACAAATACTCCGGAACTTCCGAAGGCGTAGAAGAAGCAATAGACACAGGCAGGGAATCCTCATGAATACCACGACAGCCCCAACTTGAGACTGACATAGCCTTCCAGTCCAGGACTGGATTATGGGTCTGTAACCATGGCAGCCCTAAAACGACCAAATCATGCATTTTATGTAAAACCAGGAAACGTATCACCTCGCGGTGTTCAGGAGTCATGCACATGGTAACCTGAGTCCAATACTGCGGTTTATTTGCTGCCAATGGTGTAGCATCAATACCCCTAAGAGGAATAGGATTTTCTAATGGTTCAAGAGTAAATCTACAGCGCTTAGCAAATGAGAGATCCATGAGACTCAGGGCAGCACCTGAATCTACAAACGCCATGACAGGATAAGATGACAGTGAGCAAATCAAAGTTACAGACAGAATAAATTTAGGTTGCAAATTACCAACGGTGACAGGACTAACAACCTTAGCTATACGTTTAGAGCATGCTGAGATAACATGTGTAGAATCACCACAGTAGTAGCACAAGCCATTCCGGCGTCTATGAATTTTCCGCTCATTTCTAGTCAGGATTCTATCACATTGCATTAAATCAGGTGTCTGTTCAGACAACACCATGAGGGAATTTGCGGTTTTTCTATCACATTGCACCGAATTAGGTGTCTGTTCAGACAACACCATGAGGGAATTTGCGGTTTTGCGCTCCCGCAACCGCCGGTCAATTTGAATAGCCAGTGCCATAGTATCATTCAGACCTGTGGGAATGGGAAAACCCACCATAACATTCTTAATGGCTTCAGAAAGGCCATTTCTAAAATTAGCGGCCAGTGCACACTCGTTCCAATGTGTCAGCACGGACCATTTCCGAAATTTTTGGCAATACACTTCAGCCTCGTCCTGCCCCTGAGACATAGACAGCAAGGCCTTTTCTGCCTGAATCTCAAGATTGGGTTCCTCATAAAGTAAACCGAGCGCCAGAAAAAACGCATCAAGATCAGCCAATGCTGGATCTCCTGGCGCCAGCGAAAAAGCCCAATCCTGAGGGTCGCCCCGTAAGAACGAAATAACAATCTTTACTTGCTGAGCAGAATCTCCTGATGAACAGGGTCTCAGGGACAAAAACAATTTACAATTATTCACGAAATTCCTAAACTTAAACCTGTCTCCGGAAAACAGTTCAGGAATCGGTATTTTAGGTTCTGACCTAGGATTTCTGATAACATAGTCTTGTATGCCCTGCACACGAGTAGCCAGCTGGTCCACACTTGTAATCAAGGTCTGGACATTCATGTCTGCAGCAAGCATAGCCACTCTGAGGTAAAGGGGAAGGAGAGAAAAAAAAACTCAGAATCTTCTTTCTTATAATCCCTCTTCTGCAATGCATTAAACATTTAATACTGGCCTGGCAAACTGTTATGACCCCAATGGCGAGGGTCTCAGAGGAACGTGGAAGTCTGCAGAATACAAAAATCCAGCTCATAGGGCAGTGGTAACTGGGTTGACCATATATCTACTCCTAACGCCAACACTAGAAGTAGCCGGGGATCATTCCTACGTTGATTCTAGATGACACGCGCCAGCCGGAGAATCTAGCTACCCCTAGTAGAGGAAAACAAAGACCTTTCTTGCCTCCAGAGAAGGGGACCCCAAAGCTGGATAGAAGCCCCCCACAAATAATGACGGTGAGGTAAGAGGAAATGACAAACACAGAAATGAACCAGGTTTAGCACAGAGAGGCCCGCTTACTGATAGCAGAATAAAGAAAGGTAACTTATATGGTCAACAAAAACCCTATCAAAATCCACACTGGAAATTCAAGAACCCCCGAACCGTCTAACGGTCCGGGGGGAGAACACCAGCCCCCTAGAGCTTCCAGCAAAGGTCAGGATATAGATTAGGAACAAGCTGGACAAAAATACAAAACCAAAACAAATAGCAAAAAGCAAAAGGCAGACTTAGCTGATATAACTGGAACCAGGATCAGTAGACAAGAGCACAGCAGACTAGCTCTGATAACTACGTTGCCAGGCATTGAACTGAAGGTCCAGGGAGCTTATATAGCAACACCCCTAACTAACGACCCAGGTGCGGATAAAAGGAAATACAGAAAAACCAGAGTCAAAAAACTAGTAACCACTAGAGGGAGCAAAAAGCAAATTCACAACAGCCACACACAGGACTGGCACAGAGGCAGACTTGCCAAACTTTATCTCCCACTATTAATTATTTTTTTTACAGGGAGAATTTACCAAAAAAAAGGCCCAATATTACACACTGGTTTTCGGTGGCACACAAGGAGAGACAGATGCCACACACAGGACTGGCACAGAGGCAGACTTGCCAATCTTTATCTCCCACTATTAATTATTTTTTTTACAGGGAGAATTTACCAAAAAAAAAAAAAAGGCCCAATATTACACACTGGTTTTCAGTGGCACACAAGGAGAGACAGATGCAACACACAGGACTGGCACAGAGGCAGACTTGCCAATCTTTATCTCCCACTATTAATTATTTTTTTTACAGGGAGAATTTTCCAAAAAAAAAAGGCCCAATATTACACACTGGTTTTCGGTAGCACACAAGGAGAGACAGATGCCACACACAGGACTGGCACAGAGGCAGACTTGCCAAACTTTATCTCCCACTATTAATTATTTTTATTACAAGGAGAATTTACCAAAAAAAAAGGCCCAATATTACACACTGGTTTTCGGTGGCACACAAGGAGAGACAGATGCCACACACAGGACTGGCACAGAGGCAGACTTGCCAATCTTTATCTCCCACTATTAATTATTTTTTTTACAGGGAGAATTTACCAAAAAAAAAAAAGGCCCAATATTACACACTGGTTTTCGGTGGCACTCAAGGAGAGACAGATGCCACACACAGGACTGGCACAGAGGCAGACTTGCCAATCTTTATCTCCCACTATTAATTATTTTTTTTACAGGGAGAATTTACCAAAAAAAAAAGGCCCAATATTACACACTGGTTTTCGGTGGCACACAAGGAGAGACAGATGCCACACACAGGACTGGCACAGAGGCAGACTTGCCAAACTTTATCTCCCACTATTAATTATTTTTTTTACAGGGAGAATTTACCAAAAAAAAAGGCCCAATATTACACACTGGTTTTCGGTGGCACACAAGGAGAGACAGATGCCACACACAGGACTGGCACAGAGGCAGACTTGCCAATCTTTATCTCCCACTATTAATTATTTTTTTTACAGGGAGAATTTACCAAAAAAAAAAAAAAGGCCCAACATTACACACTGGTTTTCGGTGGCACACAAGGAGAGACAGATGCCACACACAGGACTGGCACAGAGGCAGACTTGCCAATCTTTATATCCCACTATTAATTTTTTTTTTTACAGGGAGAATTTACCAAAAAAAAAAAAAAAGGCCCAATATTACACACTGGTTTTTGGTGGCACACAAGGAGAGACAGATGCCACACACAGGACTGGCACAGAGGCAGACTTGCCAATCTTTATCTCCCACTATTAATTATTTTTTTTACAGGGAGAATTTACAAAAAAAAAAAATGGCCCAATATTACACACTGGTTTTCGGTGGCACACAAGGAGAGACATGCCACACACAGCACTGGCACAGAGGCAGACTTGCCAATCTTTATCTCCCACTATTTATTTATTTATTTTTTCAGGGAGAATTAAAAAAATAAAAAAAAACAATATTACACACTAGGTTTTCTGTGGCACACAATGAGAGACAGATGCCACACACAGCACTGGCACAGAGGCAG
Organism: Ranitomeya variabilis; assembly: GCF_051348905.1. Classification (NCBI taxonomy): domain Eukaryota; kingdom Metazoa; phylum Chordata; class Amphibia; order Anura; family Dendrobatidae; genus Ranitomeya; species Ranitomeya variabilis. The sequence continues at coordinate 56,203,529 of NC_135235.1, read as the reverse complement.
ACTTGCCAATCTTTATCTCCCTGCAGTAATCTCAGAAAAGTATGGCAGGCAGCTATAAAAAGGACTGCTGCACACAAAAGTGTGGACAAACAAACAAGATAGCTGTGCAGAAAGGAAGGAACAACAGGATTTGTGCTTTGAAAAAAGCAGTTGGTTTGCACTGCGTCATACACACACAGCAACGCAGCTATCAGGGAGCCTTCTAGGGCAGCCCAATGAGCTACAGCGCTGAGGAAAAAAAATGTAGCTTCCACTGTCCTGCAAACAAAAGGTGGTGTTGGACAGTGGAAATCGCTACAGCACAAGCGGTTTGGGGGTGAATGTACCCTGCCTAACACTGTCTATCCCTGCTTCTGATGAAGCGGCACCTCTCCCTACGCTCAGATCAGCAGCAGTAAGATGGCGGACGGCGGGAACGCCCCTTTATAGCCCCTGTGATGCGGCAGAAAGCAAGCCAATCACTGCAATGCCGTTCTCTAAGATGGTGGGGACTGAGATCTATGTCATCACGCTGCCCACACTCTGCGTCCACCTTCATTGGCTGAGAAATGGCGCTTTTAGCGTCATTGAAACGCGACTTTGGCGCGAAAGTCGCGTACCGCATGGCCGACCCCACACAGGGATCGGGTTGGGTTTCATGAGACGCCGACTTTGCCAAAAGTCGGCGACTTATGAAAATGAACGATCCGTTTCGCTCAATCCTAGTCACCACTTTTGAGGTAAGTAATCTTTTAATATGGGCATACAGGTTATAGAATGGTTAAAAAGTCCTACCTGTATGCCGCATATCGGATGCCTTGTTGTTGAGAATTCATCTTTTATCACTTTTTGTAAATGAGTTCTTCCAGACTATGGGGAAGTTGCTGTCCAGAAGAAAACTTTGCTTCCGTACTTCATTATCACGTGAATCGCCTCCCACAGTGTCACTGTGTGCTGGTGATGTCGCATTTTCGGCCTGTAATCTCGCGCCTGTGCAGTCCCAGTGCCGTCATTACTCTTCAGTGTTCCGTCCTTCTCTGTGCATTGGCTTCATGTTCCTGTTGTGCTGGCGCCTGAAAGTCACTGAAAGTTCTCCCGTACACAGAAACACTCAAGTGAAAAAAAAATTGGTTTAGAGATTATATTGTGCCAGACAGAGTAGCCAACATACAAGGTTCTTATCCCAATGGTCAGTTTTAGGTGGTTAATGGGAAGAGTAAACATGCTCCAAAATTTCACTCTATTAACTTTTTAGTAGGAGCTTATAACTCTTAAAATATGATCCTTTATTGAGCTCTTACGTTAGGAATTGAGTTCCCGCCGCTGCACAGTGGGAATCTCGAAACATGTCTGCTGCAGTCTCCCATTCTGCATCAGCCACAGTGGAGCCTGCTCAGCAGAGATGTCAGTCCCAGCATCTCACTAAGTCTGATATTATACAAAGGGTTACTGCTGCCTTTCCAGGCTCTGCTCTTGTACCCTTTACTGGTTTGCAGCAAGCAGGCTTTTCTGAGACGAAGTCCTGCTTTGCACACACTGAGCATGCCCACGGGAGGACCTCTCATTTGAGGTCGGGGGTCACACGTTCAGGCCCTGTAGCAGCTCTCATTGGTCCTCCAGGAAGGTCCTGTAGAGCTGCAACTATAAAACATCCGCAGGTCCGCATGGCCATGCACTAGTGTCAATTTATGTATGAGCTCAGCGCCAGTGTGGTCGTGTTTGTATACAGTCAGGGACCCGGCTGAAATAAGCCCCTAGAATGCAGGCACCTCCGGTGAGGAGTTTCGTGTGTGTATTCAGGGACCCGGCTGAAATACGCCCCTAGAATGCTGATACCTCTGGCGAGGAGTTTCATGTTTGCATTTGACTGCATGACCACTATCTGCTCTACTAAGTAGCTGTGTTCCTCTGTGAGCTAAACAGGGCACAGCGTTCTCTTTGCTAACAGACTCTGTGAAGTAACAGAGTTTGTTTTTATTACTATATTGTACCGCCATATCTAGCAGCAGGTTCTTTCCTGCACGGTGGATCCCAGGTTGCGAACGCACCTACTACTAATAAATATATATTCGGTGCGTTCCGCCAACTCTAACATCTTATCTTATCCAATCAGCACTGCTGACAACACTTCTGGAGCAGCCACAATTTTTACCTTTTACAATTGGAGCGCCCCCACACCACCGCAGGGCCGAGGGGTACCCGGAGCCGGGCCTCTAGGTCTCAGTCCTGGGGTTGTCACGGTGGCTAGACCCGGTCCGTGGCCCTGTCCGTCAGTGGGGGGGACGTCCGGTGAAGTAGGTGCTGTTAACGGTGCAGGTCACGGTAAATAACGAGGACACCAGGTTGCAGTCTCTTTACCTCTTTACTGAAGATGTGGGAGACCTCAGTCCAGAGCGCTGTTAACTGGGTTTTCAGAGACCGGCCGGTCCAACGACACATCAGGAGCTCTCTTTACAGGTGGGAATCAGTATCTACCTTCTAGCGCTGTGTGTTGTAGTTCTTCCCTGCTGAGCTCCCGGGATAGTCCTCACAACTGTTTCTTTCTGTCTCTACTGTTCCTTCTCCGTCCTCCAGTTGATATGGTAGGACGCACCCGTATGACGGGGTAGGCCTGGAGTTCTTCCGGGACCCTAGAGTCGCCCCTCTCCCACAGCTGCCTCCGTTGTCTGCTTAGGTGTTAAGTGAGACAGCCAACCTGTAGTTAGCTGCCCTGCCGTGGTTTGCAATGTACTTAAAGTCTCTTACTTGCTCGGCGTTCCGGCCACCGACTGTTTGCGCCTCAGAAGGATGTTGCCTCGGTCTAACAGCAAGACCCCTTCTGGTATTTCTCCTTTTCTGTATTCCCGTTGTTTACTGGTTAGGTCTGCTCTGAGGAGTCTGCCAGGATCCCATCCCTGACAGGTCCTCTCACTAGCTCTTCCCAGCTACTTCTCCCCGTCTTCCTGTCCAACCCCCAGTTTTACCAGAGTTGTGAGGAGTGGCCTACTAGATAGGACCACCCCCCCTGGTGGCCGGAGTGTGAAGTGTGGTGTGAGTGTACCTGATCAGAGAAACTCCCTAGTGCAATCAGACGCACCATAGCTCCCCGTAGTGGCGGAGCCACAGCACTGCAACAACCAGGACTCTGGGGTGCTGCACTCCCCCCCGGTTAAATCCAGTACTCCGGGACTGGGAAAACAAGAACAATAATACATGTTAACAGAAAACACACAAATTTTTGAAATAGCATAACAATTGAACATAACAGAGCTTCCCTTTACGGGAGGTGAGGATTCTTGAACGTTGCGAAAGTTTGGTCATGCACAGTTTATGACTCTCAGTTCAGTGGTTGAAACAGCGGGGACCCCGGGTAAACAAAGGGGCCCCCTTTGTGGAAGTTTTTGAGCAATTCACCGTCCATTACTCTAGTGTCCATTTAAAAACCTGTAACAAAAGGATATGCATACAAACATTTTCAATTACATAGCAGCCCTATCAATACCTCCAAGTTTTGTAGCGGAGGGGAGTTTGATTTTGAGTGCTGCGTGTGGACCTTCGCAGCGCAGGGGTTGCTATTGGTCTAACAGGGCCCGCTATGCTTGCTACCGCTGGTGTAGGGCGCTGTTTTCTAACTACACTTCTAGTGAGTCTGGGTAGCACTGGCAGGTTGGGGCTCTCAGAGCTGCTGCTATCAACAGTGGGTACGGCAGGCTCACTGATAGCAGAGGGAGGATTTGCCGGTTCAACGGTTGGCATGGCTTCTTCAGGCAAGGCTTGTTGAGGTTGCGGGACCGGATGATCTGGTACCACCATTGTTTCTGGTGGGTCCAGCTGTGGAAACGTTAGAACAGGTACCACGATGGCCTGATTTATCTGAGTCCAGGACTGGGGAAAGTCACCAAGGACAGTATGGAACATCTTCTCCTTTTCCACCGGCGGGGAGATTTCTGGGGCCGTGCCCCTCTCTTTCAACTTATCGGGGCAGACCTTAAGGTGATCCCTGGATACCGCTGTCGAGGTCTCCCCTCTGTCCTTGCTGATGAGACAGACCTTAGTGTTGTCGAAGTCGGATGGCAAGATGGTATACGGTTCCGCTTCCCATTGGTCATCAAGCTTGTGTAACCTCCTCTTTCGTTTAAGCACTTGCTCACCAGGTGACAGGGGAATCGCAGGAGCGTGTTGATTGTAGTCCCTTTCTTGTTTCTGCCTAGCCTGGGCGAGACTTCTCTCCACACACTCCTGTACTTCGCGGTATCTTCGCTGCCTTTCTGTATCCCAATCTGCCTCCGGCGAGGTATCTTCGGGTACTAGGACCCCCATGTCCAGATCAACAGGTAACCGACTAGACCTTCCTCGCATCAGGTACGCTGGAGTACAGTTGGTGGAACTTACTGGGATGTGGTTGTACATATCCACCAAGTCAGGCAACTTTGTCGGCCACAGGTTCCGTTCCTCCACAGGCAAGGTCTTCAATAAATCGATTACTACCTGGTTCATCTTCTCGCACATCCCGTTGGTTTGGGGGTGGTACGGTGTAGTTCTGATCTTCTTACACCCGTACAACTGGCAGAATTCTTGGAACACTTCCGCTTCGAATGCAGGCCCCTGATCGGTCAGTACTTTCTCTGGGTAGCCATGGGGTCTACAAAAGTGCTGCTGGAAGGCCCTGGCGGCAGTCCTAGCTGTTAGATCCTTGACAGGCACAACCACCAAAAACCTGGAGTAGTGGTCCACGATGGTAAGGGCGTAGATATAGCCCGACCGGCTAGGCGTCAGCTTCACATGATCCAGCGCGACCAGTTCGAGCGGCCGTTTGGTGATGATAGGCCGCAGGGGAGCCCGTTGACTGTCACGGTCCTTCCTTCGCAGACTACACGGACCACACTCTCGACACCACTTCTCAATGGTTCTCTTCATGCCAATCCAATAGAACCTCCCTCGGAGCAGCTTCTCCAGCTTCCTCCATCCGAAGTGTCCGGCTCCATCATGGTAGGCTCCCAGAACCATGGGCGCATCTCGCCTTGGCACCACTATCTGCCACACCAATTCATGAGTACGTGGGTCGATGCTCCTCCTGCACAACTTGCCATCATGGATAAACAGTTTGCTTCTCCCCTTCCACAGCTGTTGAGTTTCTTGTGGATCATCTGGGCCAGGGTGCAACCCAGCCTGCGTCAAGAGTTCCTTCACCTGACGGACCGCGGGGTCACTATCCTGGGTTTCTGCCCATCCGTGTTGGGGCAGGGGATTCAGCGTGGCATCCGGTTGGTTCTTGTGCCTGTTCTTCACATGGTGAGAGTTCTGAGTGGCTTTGGGGCGATGGAAGGCAGGCAGCTCCACCTCTTCAAGTGCCTCCGGGTCTTCCCCCACTTCTGGTAGATTGGGCATTCGGGACAGAGCATCGGCATTGGCATTCTGGTGTCCTGCCCGATATTTGATGGTGAAATCATAGTTGGACAGCCGGGCCATCCACCGCTGTTCCAAAGCCCCGAGTTTGGCAGTACCCAGATGCGTTAGCGGATTGTTGTCCGTGAAGACGGTGAATTTCGCGGAGGCCAGGTAGTGCTTAAACCTCTCTGTCACTGCCCAGACGAGGGCCAGGAATTCCAGCTTAAAGGAACTATAGTTGTCAGGGTTCCTTTCCGTGGGACGGAGTTTCCTGCTGGCGTAAGCGATCACCCTTTCTTTGCCGTTCTGAACCTGGGACAGCACGGCTCCTAATCCCACATTACTGGCATCTGTGTACAGCACAAACGGTTGATCGTATTCGGGGTAAGCCAGTATCTCTTCTCCCGTCAGTGCCGACTTCAAACAGGTGAAGGATTCCTCCAGCTCTTCGTTCCAATCAAAGGGGGTTTTCCTCCCCTTGGTCTTCTTTGGTTGGCCCACCAGCAGATTTTGCAAGGGTGCGGCCTTCTTGGTGAAATCCTTAATGAATCTCCGATAGTAACCTACCAACCCGAGGAACTGCCGGACTTCGTGGAGGTCACTAGGCTTTGGCCAGTCCTTGATCACTGTGACCTTGTCGGGGTCTGGGGCCACTCCTTCAGCGCTCACCACATGGCCCAGGTACTGCACTTTAGGTTTGAGCAGATGACACTTGGACGGTTTCACCTTTAAACCGAATTTGGACAGGGCTTCGAACACCTCGGCCAGGTGCTTCAGATGGTCTTCGTAGGTCTTAGAGAAGACAATGACATCATCCAAATACAGCAGCACAGTTTCAAAGTTCATGTGTCCTAGGCAGCACTCCATCATCCTCTGGAACGTTCCTGGAGCATTGCACAGTCCGAAGGGCATGTAGTTGAACTCGCAGAGACCCATTGGTGTCGTGAAGGCCGTCTTCTCCTTGTCCGCCTCCGCTACAGGAACCTGCCAGTACCCACTGGTGAGATCTAAGGTAGAGAAGTAGTTAGCAGATTTTAAAGCAGCCAGAGATTCCTCTATCCTGGGCAGTGGGTACGCGTCCTTATGTGTAATGCGATTCAACTGCCTGTAATCAACACACATCCTCATTGTACCATCTTTCTTTTTAACGAGGACTAACGGAGCTGCCCAGGGGCTACAGCTGTCTCTCACCACCCCAGCCTCCTTCATTTCCCGCAACATGTCCTTGGCACACTGGTAATGAGCTGGGGGTACAGGGCGATATCTCTCTTTTATGGGTCGATGATCTCCCGTGGGGATGTGATGTTGGATCCCTTTCACCTGCCCAAAATCTGAGGGGTGTTTGCTGAATACCTGCTCGTACTCGTGTACCACCCTGTAAGCCCCCTGTATTTGATGAGACGGGGTGGAGTCAGTGCCCACATGCAGTTCCCGACACCAGTCTTTCGAGTGCTCTGCAGAACCTTTGTTCTCCGCCACGTTTGATGGGACCAAGGGTTCAGGTGTCTGTATTACACTATTATTGACAGTGAACAATTTGGCGAGCGTGGTATACTTGGTTAGGTGGACCTCTTCCTCCCCACAATTGAGGACACGTACGGGCACTCTCCCCTGTCGGACGTCAACCACCCCCCGGGCTGTCAGAACAGTAGGCCTATTGTCTGAATATACAGGTTCCACCAAGGCCTGGTATTCCTTACCCCTGAGGCCTATGGCTGCTCGACACCATATTAACATTTCACTCTTGGGAGGTATCGCGATGGGGTTTGAATCGCTTACAGTGACACGACCAATCTCACCACCAGTCAGCTCTACCTGCTGTCTCTGCATCAGAGCTCTGATTTCCTTCTGCAGGGCACGTTGCTCACTGTGGCCAGCGTTTTCTGCCACCTGTTGCAACAAAACAATCACTTCTGCAAGACAATTTTCTATAACATTAGTACCAAGAGTCATCATGGGATTACATTCTCGACGATCAATATCTACAATCACAATCCCTTGGGCTTTCAATTCCACCCGCCCCACTTTGATGGTGACCTCCTTATACCCCACTTGTGGCAACGGCTGACCATTACTGGCGATTATGGTGAAATCATCGTCAGGGCCACGAGTAATATCAGCGTCCTCCCAATACCGTTTGTAGAGCACGTAAGGTATAGTCGTCACCTGAGAACCGGTGTCCAGCAAAGCATTCAAGGGGATTCCATCAATCACTACAGGGAGAACTGGTCGTCCTCCAATATACTTGGTTCTCCAATGCTGCGGGCCTGACCGTCCTACTCCTGGGGGTTGGCCCTTTGCCCCAGGGGTTGCTCGTTTAAAGGACAGTACCTTGCAAGATGGCCCACCTGATGACAGCGGCGGCAGATGGGTCGTCCATCCTGGTGGAAGCGATCGTCGGGCCGGCTCCTGGTCGGCGGAGTCTTCCTCCGTCGCATCCAAGGGACATCCTCCGGGCTGGAAGCCAACTGGATCTTCTCTTTGGGGGCCTCCTGTAGGGACTGCACCGTCCGGGCCAGGGCAGCAACGCTCTTGGTTAGCTCTTGCATCTGGAGACGGAGTCCTGCAGGGGAGTCGTCCTCGAAGCTCTGGGCGTCGGCCTCCGCGGCAACTGGGGTATCCGATGCCACCTCCTGGTGGTAGGTGAGAGCGGGGCGCCTGGGTGGTACTGCGCGGCTGGGCTGTCGCTCCTGCAATGCCTGGATAGCTTTATCTTTAAACTGCGCAAAAGTCAAGTCTGGATTTTGCATGGCCAGGAAGTGCAATTGGCCCCGCTGGTGACTGCACAGGAGCCCCTCGATGAACCGCTCCTTCAGGGTTTTATCCTCATCCTGCATGCTGCCGGGGTCACTCTGCTTAATGGCCCGCATCGCTTCCTGGAGATTAAGGGCATAGTCCCGTAAGCTATCCTGCGACCTCTGTTTGCATCCATAGAAAGTCAGTTTAATCTCTGTGGCAGTGCGAGTATCAAAGGTGGCTTTAAGCTTGGCAAAAATCTGTTGTGCAGTTCCTTTATCCTCAGCGGGCCAGGATTTCACTTCTCTCAGAGCCGCCCCAAAGAGTTGACCGGTTATCATATGGACCTTCTGAGGCTCGGTTAGGGGATAGAACTCGAGCAGGCTGCAGAGCCCTTCTTTAAAGTCAGTGAACGTATGCGCCTCCCCAGAGTATCGTGGGAGCCAGGCCGATCCGGGCAGGTAGGGCATGGAGAAGGGCATTATGGCTTTCGCATTAGCGGCAGTGTCCGACTGGCTGATGGGGGCAGCGGGTTCTGCGGCAGCCAGTGGTGGTATTAGGGCCGCGGCTTCGCCCGCTGCGGGGACCGGAGCTGCCCCTGCGTCCGCGGCTGCGACCGCCACCTCCTCTCCTCCCGACTCGGACATGGCCGTCCCTTCCTCCCACTAACCTGCTGGAGGTCGGAGTTCCTCTTCCGGGATTGGCGTCTCACCGCGCTTTCCGTTCCGCGCTTCTTTTGGCCGATCCCGCCCACGTAGCTAAGGCTCCTCCCTCCGCGTGCGGCAATGGCGAATTTTGGCGGTAACTTTCCGCGGCAAGCAGTAGCACACAGTCTCTCAATAAAGCTACAGTTCATGCACAACAAATCACAGTCTCTAGGCACACATGACCTGATTCTTCAGGCTTAAGTAGATCCTGTTCGTGACGCCAAGTTGGAGCGCCCCCACACCGCCGCAGGGCCGAGGGGTACCCGGAGCCGGGCCTCTAGGTATCAGTCCTGGGGTTGTCACGGTGGCTAGACCCGGTCCGTGGCCCTGTCCGTCAGTGGGGGGACGTCCGGTGAAGTAGGTGCTGTTAACGGTGCAGGTCGCGGTAAATAACGAGGACACCAGGTTGCAGTCTCTTTACCTCTTTACTGAAGATGTGGGAGACCTCAGTCCAGAGCGCTGTTAACTGGGTTTTCAGAGACCGGCCGGTCCAACGACACATCAGGAGCTCTCTTTACAGGTGGGAATCAGTATCTACCTTCTAGCGCTGTGTGTTGTAGTTCTTCCCTGCTGAGCTCCCGGGATAGTCCTCACAACTGTTTCTTTCTGTCTCTACTGTTCCTTCTCCGTCCTCCAGTTGATATGGTAGGACGCACCCGTATGACGGGGTAGGCCTGGAGTTCTTCCGGGACCCTAGAGTCGCCCCTCTCCCACAGCTGCCTCCGTTGTCTGCTTAGGTGTTAAGTGAGACAGCCAACCTGTAGTTAGCTGCCCTGCCGTGGTTTGCAATGTACTTAAAGTCTCTTACTTGCTCGGCGTTCCGGCCACCGACTGTTTGCGCCTCAGAAGGATGTTGCCTCGGTCTAACAGCAAGACCCCTTCTGGTATTTCTCCTTTTCTGTATTCCCGTTGTTTACTGGTTAGGTCTGCTCTGAGGAGTCTGCCAGGATCCCATCCCTGACAGGTCCTCTCACTAGCTCTTCCCAGCTACTTCTCCCCGTCTTCCTGTCCAACCCCCAGTTTTACCAGAGTTGTGAGGAGTGGCCTACTAGATAGGACCACCCCCCCTGGTGGCCGGAGTGTGAAGTGTGGTGTGAGTGTACCTGATCAGAGAAACTCCCTAGTGCAATCAGACGCACCATAGCTCCCCGTAGTGGCGGAGCCACAGCACTGCAACAACCAGGACTCTGGGGTGCTGCACAATCATCTAATAATCCAATAGATACGACCTCTGTCTGTTCTACACCGTGCAGGAAATTATTCAACTGAATCTATCAAGCATGTTATAGATATATGATACATTTCTATAAGGACAATTAAAATCTTTGGGGATATGGACTATGGTCATATCTTATTCAGCTTGATAATCAGTAATCAAGACCAACCTCCATGTATTACACTTGTAGACATGTGTCATCATAAACGTATTGTATTGTACAGTAGTACCACAATAATTCAGTATTTTATCCATTACCAGCAAAAGCAGTAAAATTTCAGCTCAGTCCAACATAGATAGTCTAATGGCTATATTCAGTGTTCAACTAAGATATTTTCAATTTCTTAGCAGAAATGTACTTCCACTGTCACAAAGGAATTTCACAAAGTATTCAGTGACCTTTGTTTAAAAATTACCTTGTGCTGTAGAATCCCAGACTCAACATGCGTCCCTGGGCTAGCCTTGATATTTCCACGGGCTATACGCCCCATGAATGGTCCACAGGAAGGCTTTAGGTTTATTCTGCCCAATTTAGATTTATGAACTGCAGTATGCATTTTATGTGCTGAGCAGATGTCTACGGCATGAAATGCGGCACGCTTCTATGGCTGAATATTTGATAGCAAGTTTATGAACTGTTAGAATAAAGTACTCGCTATCATAGTAATAAAGTAATATTCAGTAAGTTGTGAAGGAAGTTTTCAGATGCTGACATTTGCATGGCCCTACAGTAAAGCATGGTGGTTCAACATTATATTGTGGGTAGTTAGAGATGGGGATAAGAAGAATCAAGAAAAGTCAAGAGAAATCCTTGATGAAAAACTAATATTCACCAGTTATCAACTGAGTGAATGAAAAGTAGACCAAGTGCATTCATCCATGAGCATAGGGAAGTACTCATTTTTGTCAATCAACCCTTCAAGTAAAAAAAAAGCAAGAAAGTATACTGACCCACACTGATTGGTAGTAGCAGTAGTAGTGCATGGAGAGGGCCAGCAGGGCAGTTGCTCCCATATGTCAAAGTCTATGGGGGGACATAATTCACCCCAACTCTCTCGCATCTCTCACATGCCTCCACTATTGTCCACTGATTGGCACCTGCAAGTAACTGTTTCTTGAAGAGGCGCATTGAGTACCTGTCAGAACATGTTTTTTGTCGAGCATAAACCGGCTGCTGCGGTCTGCATAGGCAGTGACCGAAATGACAAAGATCAGGACAATGAGGAGAGCATTGTCATCTCATCTGCTGCCCACGCCAAGCAAAAACTCATCTCACGGATGTATTCTGCCAAAGCAGAAACCCAGAAGAATGAAGATAGGCAGCAAATAAATAGAGATACGCAGCACATGACTGAAGAGAGTATTAACCCTTTTTCCATGAAGCCCGCTTTCACCTTCCTGGCCAGGCCAAATTTTACAATTCTGACCAGTGACACTTTATGGGGTAATAAGTCTGGAACTCTTCAACAAATCCCGGCGATTCTGACAGTGTTTTTTTCATGACACATTGTACTTTATGGTATTGGTAAATTTAGGTTTAAATTTTTTGTGTTTATTTGTTAAAATATTTTACTTTTGGCAAGAAATTTGCAATTTTCAAGTCAGTTAGTCCTGTGGTACAAAAGAATTTATAAAAATTATGTCTACTTTAAAAAATGATGCTGATGTAAAGAATAGTTTTTTGTTAGAAAGTTAAAAGGATTCAAAGTTTATCAGCAATTTCTCATTTTTCTCAACAAAATTTACAAAACCGCTATTTTTAGGGACTTCGAGGGGCCTGAATGACAGAAAATACCCAAAAGTGACACAATTTTAAAAATTGCACCCCTCAAAGTGTTCAAAACCACACTCAAGAATCTTATTAACCCTGTAGGTGATTCACAAGAATTACAGCAATGTGGAAGGAAAAAATGACAATTCAAATTTTTACATGTTACTTTTCCCCAAAATTTTGCATATTTACGAGAGTGGCAAAAGAATATGAAAAATGTAATTTGATGTGCAATTTCTCCTAAATACGCTGATACCCCATAAGTGGAGGAAAGTCACTGTTTGGTCATACAGTAGGGCTTGGAGTGGAAGGAGCCCCAATTGACTTTTGGAGCCTAAATTGTAAGAAATAGAAAACGGATGCCATGTTGCGTTTGCAGAGCCCGTGATGTGCCTAAACAGTGGAAACCCCCCATTTTGGATATTATACCCATCTTTATCTAGAGGTCTGGTGAGTACCTTGAACCCACAGGTGCTTCATGGAATTTTATAACGTTGAGCTGTGAAAATGAAAAGATTATTTTTTTCCCACAAACATGTTCCTTTCGCCCCAAATTTGTCATTGTTCACAAAAGTAACAGGAGAAAAGAGACCTAATAATTTGTTGTGCATCGTCTCCTGAGTCCGCCGATACCTTATATGTGGTGTAAAACTACTGTTTGGGCTTGAAATGAAAGGAGCACCTTTGACATTTGGAGCGCAAAACTGGCTGAAATAGATAGTGTCTGCAGAGTCCCTGATCTGCCTAAACATTCAAACCCCCCCACAAATGAGCCCATTTTGGAAATTACACCCCTCAAAGAACTTATCTAGAGGACTAGAACCTTGAACCCACAGGTGTTTTATAGAATTTTATAGTGTTGAGCCGTGAAAATAATTGTTTTTTTACACAAAAATGTTTCATCCCTAAATTTTTCATTTTCACAAGGGTAACAGGAGATAAAGGACCATACAATTTATTGTGCAATTTATTGTGTGTACACCGATATGCCATATGTGGTGAAAAACTAGAGTTTGGGCACACGGCAGAACTCGGAAGAGGAGGAGCACCAACTGAATTCTGTAGCGTAATTTTGGATGGAAGAGAATGCCAATGCCATGTCACATCTGAAGAGATCCTGACATGGCAGAACAGAAAAAAAAATGATGAGGAATTGATCTAGCGGTGCAGTAAGCATTTTTTAACACTCAGGCGATTCACAGAATTGTAAAACATTGGGCAGAGTGAATGGAAAACAAGTTTTCAATTTTAAAAGGGATAAGCTGAAAAAACGGACCACTAAATATGTTACACAATTTCTCCTGAGTATGCCAATATCTCATATGTGGTCGAAAACTATTTTTTTGTGCACAGTGCAAAGCTCAGAAGGGAAGAAGCGCCATAGTGTAGTGCACATTTTGCTGAAATGGTTTGACGGTGCACTGTCACATTGGCAGAGCCCTTAAGGTGCCAGAACATCAGACCAGTGACCTCTTTGCAAGCACAGTGCACCTATCAATGAATTAATCTAGGAGTACAGTAGTCATAATGACACCACAGGTGTGTCAAAAGATTTTATACGATTGGGAGGTGAAGAAAAAATAATTACGGTACATTTTTACCAGAAAAAATATTAACCCCATATTTTACACAGGGAAATAGCACCAAAATTTGTTTTGCACAATTTCTGCTGAACAAGGCAGTACCCCCACATGTGTCTGAACAGTACAGCCACACAGCGGGACTCGGAACGGAAGGAGCGCTATGTGACTCTCAGAGAACAAATTAATGTAGAATAGTTTGCGGACTCCATATAAAAGTACCTAAGTGCCAGAACTAAGTGCTAACTAGGGTCGGGACTAGTAATTGATTTAAGGCTTGACTTAGGGCAAGGGTTAGGCTTATGGTAAGTGTTAGGCTTACAGTTAGACTTATGATTAGTGCTGAGCATTCCGATACTGCAAATATCGGGTATCGGCCGATATTCGCTGTATCGGAATTCCGATACCGAGTTCCAATATTTTTGGGATATCGGAAATCGGAATCGGGATCCATATTCATGTAAAAAATAAAGAATAAAAATAAAAAATATGGATATACTCACCCACCGACGGCCCCTGGCTCTCAGCGGTGCAACCGGCAGCCTCCGTTCCTAAGAATTCAGCGAGTGTAGGACCTGCGATGACGTCGTGGTCTTGTGATTGGTTGCGTGACCGCTCATGTGACCGCGACGTCATCGCAGGTCCTACACTCACTGCATTCTTAGGAACGGAGGCAGATGCTTGCACGGGTGAGAGCCAGGGTCCGTTGGAGGGGTGAGTAGATCCATATTTTTTATTTTTATCCTTTATTTTTAACATGAATATGGATCCCAGGACCTGAAGGAGAGTTTCCTCTCCTTCAGACCCTGGGAACCATCCAGGATAGCTTCCGATATTTGTGTCCCATTGACTTGTATTGGTATCGGGTATCGGTATCGGCGATATCCGATATTTTTTGGATATTGGCCGATCCAATCCGATACCGATACTTTCAAATATCGGAAGGTATCGCTCAACACTACTTATGATATAAGACTAGTTTTAGAGAAAAGGCTAAGGTAATGTAATATACTTAATTATACACTCACCGGCCACTTTATTAGGTACACCATGCTAGTAACGGGTTGGACCCCCTTTTGCCTTCATAACTGCCTCAATTCTTCGTGGCATAGATTCAACAAGGTGCTGGAAGCATTCCTCAGAGATTTTGGTCCACATTGACATGATGGCATCACACAGTTGCCGCAGATTTGTCGGCTGCACATCCCAAAGATGCTCCATACAAGGCAGGATGGATCCATGCTTTCATGTTGTTTACGCCAAATTCTGACCCTACCATCCGAATGTCGCAGCAGAAATCGAGACTCATCAGACCAAGCAACGTTTTTCCAATCTTCTACTGTCCAATTTCGATGAGCTTGTACAAATTGTAGCCTCAGTTTCCTGTTCTTAGCTGAAAGGAGTGGTACCCGGTGTGGTCTTCTGCTGCTGTAGCCCATCTGCCTCAAAGTTCGACGCACTGTGTGTTCAGAGATGCTCTTAGGCCTACCTTGGTTGTAACGGGTGGCGATTTGAGTCACTGTTGCCTTTCTATCAGCTCGAACCAGTCTGCCCATTCTCCTCTGACCTCTGGCTTCAACAAGGCATTTCCGCCCACAGAACTGCCGCTCACTGGATTTTTTTTCTTTTTCGGACCATTCTCTGTAAACCCTAGAGATGGTTGTGCGTGAAAATCCCAGTAGATCAGCAGTTTCTGAAATACTCAGACCAGCCCTTCTGGCACCAACAACCATGCCACGTTCAAAGGCACTCAAATCACCTTTCTTCCCCATACTGATGCTCGGTTTGAACTGCAGGAGATTGTCTTGACCATGTCTACATGCCTAAATGCACTGAGTTGCCGCCATGTGATTGGCTGATTAGAAATTAAGTGTTAACAAGAAGTTGGACAGGTGTACCTAATAAAGTGGCCAGTGAGTGTATGTACCAAATGTCCACCTGGGGTTCTGTATCTAGGGAAGACAAGACAGAAGCTGAGAACTAGGATGAATTATTTTTGCCACTTGACAAAAGATAATAAAGAAAAGATAATAATAATAATAATCTTTATTTATAAAGCGCCAACATATTCCGCAGCCAAACATTTTTGTAGTCCTGATCACAGAATCATGGACATGAAATTGCTGATATTGAAACCTATATTCAAATGTCAGGGAGACAGAAGAGTCTGGGATATAAATTTATAATGATTTGAGCAGGAATGAATGTGTTGCTTGATTTTATATCTTTTTACATCAATTAAAGAATGGACCAAACTTTTACACTCCTTATCTATGAACTACTCCAATATTTACTGCCACATTTTTTTTATCCTCTTCTCATATTGATAGGTCAGCTTCACGTCACTGCTCTTATTACTGCACTATTCTATGTCCTGTGATGTATAAATATGTGACACTTCAGATTTTGTGCTCTACTGCCTGATGAAGAGACTTGAGTAGTCTCAAAATCTTACTATTTATTACCATCTTTTCAGTTAGCCATTAAATGGTATCAATGACTGCATTTTTACATTTTTCATTATACTTTAAGAATATTACCAAAAAGATTAAATAAAAAGGTCAAAGCGCAAATGTTAATTACATCAATGTTTTCCTCAAATTGTATTTGCAATATTCAATATTATTCAATAGTTGACTGGTTTAATAAGGGGCTCAGAGGGCGAATGTTTTACAGACTAGAGGGCGCAAAATACTTGCCTTGCTCTGGGCGTTCGCAATCTATGCTCCGATACTGGTATATATAGTACAGAATCTAATCCTATAATCCATTCTTAGGTCATGCTGTGTGCTTTCTGTCTCAGATAGGTGCAGCACCCTCAATAACTGATCTCTGAAGGTAGCAATTTGTATGAACTCCAGGCTATGATTTTCTCTTCTAGTCAATAGCTGGAATCACATTTTCACAATTACAGGCAAGTTTCAAACCCCAAGCAATAAATAACGGTGTAATATTTGGAAACTATTACACTTCGGAAAGGAACACAACTTTTTTTTTTGTTGCCTTTTAATAATACAGTCGGCTTTGAATACAGTTCCACTTTTAAGCATGTCTGAACTTTTTATGACACACAGTGTAACAGACTCGGGCAAAAGAAAAGCAATCAATCATGGATTTGGCTGGGAGAGAAGTGATTTGTTAGAACTTTTACCTCGAGCCATGGAAATCCAATTTAACAACCAATGAATATGTGTCCCAGTGCACTTTACACAATTATAAGTTCAAGGTGATAAACTTTTTCCAACAATGGATCAGATGGGAGGCGTTCTGTTGCTTACATTGGTTTTCCTGACTGTTCTTGTGTTTTTAATAATACAACCCTGTTATTAAAGGGAATATGTTAGCAGATTTTTGCTTTTTAATCTGTAAGCAGCATAATGTGGGGGCAGAGACCCTGACTCCAGTGACGTGTCACATACTGGGCTACTTGTTGTTTCAATAAAATCAGTGTTTTATCAGCAGGAGATTATCACTAGAGGACTAGTTGTCCCAGGCCAAACAGTCCTCCCATTCTATGTAACCCTGCCCCCACCGCTTATCAATGTACAGTGCACACAGAAAACTGCTAATCAGTGGTATGGGTAGGAGACGCCAACATTTTCTGCAGCTGCGGGCATGGGATAGGTATTCTGCTTACATGGTTAATACAGAAATGGAAAATAGTGGTTTTCAACTGTTTGTCCATCTGAATAAACTTTCAATTGACATTAGTGCTGGCCACCAGTGAGCCCCTCTTTTTTCCAACCTGTCGCAATCCAACCTCTTACAATCTGTATGCTCCTGGTCAGATCCCTAATAATCAGTAAGTTATCCACCATCTCATCATTTCTGGGAGTACCCCTATAATGATAAGCACAAGCCTGCTACAGATTTATCCAATTGTAAAAGAATAAAATATATTAAGGGATAATATCACTTTGCACACACTCTAAATTTAAACAAAATAATCTGTCATCAAGACACCACTTGAAAATATAAAAGACATGAGACCTTAAGGTGAAGGCATTAATAAGGGATACAAAGCTAAGTTGCCTTCTAATATTCTTAATAATTTACAGGTCTAGTCCCTGCTCTGTCACTGTATGATGTGCACAATGACAGTGCACCGACTCAGATCAGCAGTAACGAGCCAGCAACAGAGTGTGTTGTCAGGATACCTAGCGTGAAGAGGCCAGTGACAGCAATTGAGGGGCCAATGCTGGTCTCTACACGTCGAGTTCTATTGCTGGTTGGTTACTGCTGTTCCAAGCAGGTGACAGAGAGGGCACTGTCATTGTGCACATTGCAGAATACACATTGCACACTGGGACAAAGCAGGAACAAGCGCAGCCCCTGAAATCACCATCACTGTGATGACACTTAATTTCAGGAAGGGAGCAGAGGCTGCAGCAGTAACGCTTCGTGTGAGTATCCCCGCATGCACTAGAAGTGTCATTAAAAAAAGAAGTGAAAAAAAAGAAAAAGAAAAGCAGTTAGTATAGTTAGGATAGGGAATTTTTAATTCAAGTGTGTTAAAAAATAGCTTAAATATGCCACTAAATAGATAGGGATTCAGGAGGAATATTACTTTGGACTTCGGACCACCCCTTTAATGCACTTTTACATGCAGTACATGCCAGTTGTTTGGGGTATAAAATCCTGATAACAGGTTCTCTTTACAGGGCCTTGCACATACTGAGCTTTTCAGTAGTCTATTCGTACTAAAGCACATAGAAGTTTTCTGAAGTCTGCAGAGTCAAGTCAACATTTTCCCAAGCTTTCATTAACCTTATCTCTGACGGAAAAAAATGTGCCTCTGGTGTATTATACTGTAGACTTTAACTTTGGACTTAAACACTAATCTGTATTAAGAGTTCTGTCAGACCACTTCCCTGTATCTGGCTGGAAATGATTATGGGAGAACTAATCTGTGCTATCATATAATAACAGGATTAGGATGTGAATGGTGTAAAACAGGTTTAATAGACAATTCATATTTTCTGCACCACAATACATAAATGTGCAGTGTGTGCAGGTTGTCATGAACATGTAATTTACCAGTTCTTCTAATGTATAAAGGAATTATTCTGCTCATTAGGTCTGAGTGTAGGGGATTTAGACATTTTGTACACCTTCCCCCTAATTTTTTTTTAGTTATTGTTCATTTGCTTCCTAAATGCAAAGCTAGGCAACTTTCTAAATAGTATCAAATAAATTTTTTCTATAAATTTGCTGCTGCAAAAAAAATCTTTGGATAGTTCTGCCTAAATGTTACAAATCCATCAAAGCTCCTGCTCCTGACAGCTCTCTCTGTTCTTCCTCCCTTCTCTCTATGTTAGGAGGGAAGGGATATCTAAGTTTTATAGAGAGAAGAGGAAACAGGCTGTAGACAAGCAGGAAAGCACACGGAGCTCAAATAAGGGTAGTATTGGTACTGTGCTGATACATGAATGCAAGTGAAGACAGAAGCACCCTGAATACATACAGACAAATACAACCTGCATTTAAGCTACAGTTACATACGATGAGTTGAGACTCTCAAATGAGTGCGATCAACAATGTTGACGTCGTTCAGCGTGTTTACCGTCCTCTTTACACAGGCTGATATAGAATGATGGGGACAGAACAATCACTAAGGCCAGTTTCACATTTGCGGTTGTGTCCGCAGCGTTTCTTCCGCAATTATCCGCATGCGTTGTTTATTCCTATATTTAACATTAGAGATGCATGTGTCTGCAATCGGTTGCGTTTTGCCGCGTTTGATGACGCATGCGTCGTTTCATCGTCTGCGGTTTGGCGCGGTAAACACTACATGTATGCAGTTGTTAGCGGAAGGAATGCGGCAAAAAAACGCATTGCTGTCTATGTGAACACATGCGGCCGCAAGCATATGCGTTTGTGAACGCATGCGTTCCACCACAGGAAAACAGGTCTAGACACTGATTAGCCACCCCCACATACAAAGTGATAAAGGCAGGGAGTGGACATTTGCAGGTCACTACTCAGCAGACAGAGAAGCAGAGCAGACGCAGGCAAGAACCTTGGAGGAAACAAGACACTGAACAATGTGAGTATATCCTAGCCAATGTCTTTATTTTCTATTTTCTGTCTCTATATGTCCTAATTTCTGCCATTTCTTTCTTTCTGCATGCATGAGAATGTCATCTTCTTCTGAGGAGGACCAACTGTTGTGAATTCTGCTTTTGGGTTCCCTCCGGTGGTAGTAGGTGGTAATGCAGTTGTCCCTGGGTTGCAGTCCTGGTCAGGTATGTCTGCTGATTGCAGTTCTGACTGGGGTATTTAGGTGTGCAGGATTCATTAGTCCTTGCCAGTTGTCAATTGTTGTTGGGAGGTGTAGGACCTCTGCCTGGTTACTCCTGCCTTTCTGCCAAATCAGCAAAGATAAGTGTCTGTTTTTTTTTCCTGTGGCACACATGCTGTGTGCTTCACAATTCAGTGCTATTCTTTGTGTTTTCTTGTCTAGCTTAGATTGTGTCAGTATTTTCTCAGTCTTGTTGGATTCTCTGGAGTGGCAGATATACATTCCATGTCTTTAGTTAGATTGTGGAACTTTTTGTATTATCTGTTGTGGATATTTTTGGAAGGGTTTTAATACTGACCGCCTAGTAATCTGTCCTATCCTTTCCTATTTAGCTAGAGTGGCCTCTTTTGCTAAATCCTGTTTTCTACCTGCGTGTGTCTATTCTTCTACTCACAGTCATTATTCGTGGGGGGCTGCCTATCTTTTGGGGGTCTGCTCTGAGGCAAGATAGCATTCCTATTTCCATCTATAGGGGTATTTAGTCCTCCGGCTGTGTCGAGGTGTCTAGGGTTTGTTAGGCACACCCCACGGCTACTTCTAGTTGCGGTGTTAGTTCAGGATTTGCGGTCAGTACAGGTTCCACCGACTCCAGATAAAGTTTTCATGCGGCTCCAAGGTCACCAGATCATAACAGTACAACTGGCCCATAATGAGTTAAATGCATCTCAGAAGAAGGGAAGAAAGGTGTTGAGACATTTTTTTTTCTGCAGTCTGTTCTGTCTTTTCTTCCCTTTTTATTTATGGGTGGCTGAGGAGTCTTGTGCCAGCATGGATGTTCAGGAATTAGCTTCTCATGTAGACCAGCTTGCTGCTAGGGTACAGGGTATTTCTGACTATATTGTTCAGACTCCTGCTTTAGAGCCGAAGATTCCTACTCCTGATTTGTTTTTTGGTGATAGGTCCAAATTTTGGGGTTTTAAAAACAATTGTAAACTGTTTTTTGCTCTGAGACCACGATCCTCCGGTGATTCCATTCAGCAGGTTAAAATTGTCATCTCCCTCCTGCGTGGCGATCCACAGGATTGGGCATTTTCCCTGGAATCTGGGAATCCGGCCTTGCTTAATGTAGATTCCTTTTTTCAGGCTTTAGGATTATTATATGATGAACCTAATTCTGTGGATCAAGTGGAGAAAACCTTGTTGGCCCTGTCTCAGGGTCAAGAGGTGGCAGAATTGTATTGTCAGAAATTTAGAAAATGGTCTGTGTTGACTAAATGGAATGATGATGCTTTGGCGGCAATTTTCAGAAAGGGTCTTTCTGAATCCATTAAAGATGTTATGGTGGGGTTTCCCACGCCTTCCGGTCTGAGCGATTCTATGTCTCTGGCCATTCAGATTGATCGGCGCTTGCGGGAGCGTCAAACTGTGCGCGCTGTGGCGTCACCCTTAGAGCAAAGTCCTGAGCAAATGCAGTGTGATAGGATTTTGTCTAGAACGGAAGGACAAGGATTCAGACGTCAGAATAGGTTGTGTTATTATTGTGGCGACGCTTCTCATGTCATTTCAGTCTGCCCTAAGCGGACAAAAGGATGGCTAGTTCATTTACTATTAGTACTGTACAACCTAAATTTCTGTTATCAGTGTCCTTGATCTGCTCATTGTCATCATTTTCTGTCATGGCGTTTGTGCATTCAGGCGCCGCCTTGAACTTAATGGATTTTGAGTTTGCCAGGTGTTGTGGTTTTCCCTTGCAGCCTTTGCAGAACCCTATTCCTTTAAGGGGGATTGATGCTACACCTTTGGCTAAAAATAAGCCCCAGTTTTGGACACAGGTGACCATGCACATGGCGCCAGCCCATCAGGAAGATTGTTGATTTCTGGTGTTGCATAATTTGCATGATGTTATCGTGCTGGGTTTCCCGTGGTACATAATCCTGTGTTGGATTGGAAATCTATGTCTGTGACTAGTTGGGGTTGTCAGGGGGTTCATAATGATGCTCCTTTGATGTCAATCTCCTCTTCTTCCTCTTCTGAAATTCCAGAGTTTTTGTCTGATTTTTAGGATGTATTCGATGAGCCCAAGTCCAGTTCCCTTCCACCGCACAGGGACTGTGATTGTGCGATTGACTTGATTCCAGGCACTAAGTTTCCTAAAGGCTGACTTTTCAACCTGTCTGTGCCTGAACATTCCGCCATGCGGAGTTATGTTAAGGAGTCTTTGGAGAAAGAGCATATAATATTGTTCGTATTAAGCAGGGTGATGAATGGAAAACTGCGTTTAATACGCCCGAAGGCCATTTTGAATACCTTGTGATGCCATTCGGGCTCACTAACGCTCCATCTGTTTTTCAATCCTTCATGCATGATATCTTCCGGACTTATATTGATAAATTTTTGATTGTATATTTGGATGATATTTTGATTTTCTCCGATGATTGGAAGTCTCATGCGGAACAGGTCAGGATGGTATTTCAGATCCTTCGTGACAATGCTTTGTTTGTGAAGGGGTCTAAGTGTCTCTTTGGGGTGCAGAAGGTTTCTTTTTTGGGCTTTATTTTTTCTCCCTCATCTATGGAGATGGATCCGGTTAAGGTTCAGGCCATTCATGATTGGATTCAACCCACATCCGTGAAGAGCCTTCAGAAATTTTTGGGTTTTGCAAATTTTTATCGCCGGTTCATTGCTAACTTCTCCAGCGTGGTTAAACCCTTGACTGATTTGATGAAAAAAGGCGCTGATGTGGCGAATTGGTCCTCTGCAGCTGTCTCTGCCTTTCAGGAGCTTAAACGCCGATTTACTTCTGCTCCGGTGTTGCGCCAACCAGATGTTTCTCTTCCGTTTCAGGTTGAGATTGATGCTTCTGAGATTGGGGCAGGGGCCGTTTTGTCTCAGAGGGATTCTGTTGGTTCTTTGATGAAACCGTGTGCCTTCTTCTCCCGCAAGTTTTCGCCTGCTGAACGCAATTATGATGTCGGCAATCGGGAGTTGTTGGCTATGAAGTGGGTGTTTGAGGAGTGGTGACATTGGCTTGAGGGAGCTAAGCACCGTATTGTGGTCCTGACCGATCATAAGAATTTGATTTACCTTGAGTCTGCCAAATGGCTGAGTCCTAGACAGGCTCGATGGTCCTTGTTTTTTTTCCCATTTTGATTTTGTGGTTTCGTATCTTCCGGGTTCTAAGAATATTAAGGCTGATGCCCTTTCTAGGAGTTTTTTGCCTGATTCTCCTGAGGTCCTTGAACCGGTCGGCATTCTGAAAGAAGGGGTGGTCCTTTCTGCCATTTCCCCTGATTTACGGCGGGTTCTTCAGGAATTTCAGGCTGATAGACCTGATCGCTGTCCTGTGGGGAAATTGTTTGTTCCTGACAGATGGACTAGTAGAGTGATTTCTGAGGTTCACTGTTCTGTGTTGGCTGGTCATCCTGGTATTTTTGGTACCAGAGATTTGGTTGGTAGGTCCTTTTGGTGGCCTTCGTTGTCACGTGATGTGCGTTCTTTTGTGCAGTCCTGTGGGACTTGTGCATGGGCCAAGCCTTGTTGTTCCCGTGCTAGTGGGTTACTTTTGCCATTGCCGGTCCCTGAGAGGCCCTGGATGCATATTTCTATGGATTTTATTTCTGATCTTCCGGTTTCCCAGAGGATGTCAGTTATCTGGGTTGTTTGTGACCGGTTTTCTAAGATGGTTCATTTGGTGCCTTTGCCTAAATTGCCTTCCTCTTCAGAGTTGGTTCCGTTGTTTTTTCAGCATGTGGTTCGTTTGCATGGTATTCCGGAGAATATTGTGTCCGACAGAGTTTCCCAGTTTGTTTCTAGGTTTTGGCGGGCCTTTTGTGCTAGGCTGGGCATTGATTTGTCTTTTTCTTCTGCATTTCATCCTCAGACAAATGGCCAGACCGAGCGAACTAATCAGACTTTGGAGACTTATTTGAGATGCTTTGTGTCTGCTGATCAGGATGATTGGGTGGCCTTTTTGCCATTGGCCGAGTTTGCCCTTAATAATCGGGCTAGTTCGGCTACTTTGGTTTCGCCTTTTTTTTGTAATTTTGGTTTTCATCCTCGTTTTTCTTCTGGGCAGGATGAGCCTTCTGACTGTCCTGGTGTGGATTCTGTGGTTGACAGGTTGCAGCAGATTTGGGCTCATGTGGTGGACAATTTGGTGTTGTCTCAGGAGGAGGCTCAACGTTTTGCTAACCGTCGTCGGTGTGTTGGTTCCCGGCTGCGGGTTGGGGATTTGGTTTGGTTGTCTTCCCGTCATGTTCCTATGAAGGTCTCTTCCCCTAAGTTTAAGCCTCGGTTTATTGGTCCTTATAGGATTTCTGAGATTATTAATCTGGTGTCTTTTCGATTGGCGCTTCCGGCCTCTTTTGCTATCCATAATGTCTTCCATAGATCATTATTGCGGAAATATGTGGTGCCCGTTGTTCCCTCTGTTGATCCTCTGGCCCCTGTTTTGGTTGTTGGGGAGTTGGAGTATGTGGTTGAGAAGATTTTGGATTCTCGTTTTTCGAGGCGGAGGCTTCAGTACCTTGTCAAATGGAAGGGTTATGGCCAGGAGGATAATTCTTGCGTTTTTGCTTCTGATGTCCATGCTGCTGATCTGGTCCGTGCCTTTCATCTGGCTTGCCCTGATCGGCCTGGGGGCGCTGGTGAGGGTTCGGTGACCCCTCCTCAAGGGGAGGGTACTGTTGTGAATTCTGCTTTTGGGTTCCCTCCGGTGGTAGTAGGTGGTAATGCAGTTGTCCCTCGGTTGCAGTCCTGGTCAGGTGTGTCTGCTGATTGCAGTTCTGACTGGGGTATTTAGGTGTGCAGGATTCATTAGTCTTTGCCAGTTGTCAATTGTTGTTGGGAGGTGATCAGCAAAGATAAGTGTCTGGGTTTTTTTTCCTGTGGCACACATGCTGTGTGCTTCACAATTCAGTGCTATTCTTTGTGTTTTCTTGTCCAGCTTACATTGTGTCAGTATTTTCTCAGTCTTGTTGGATTCTCTGGAGTGGCAGATATACATTCCATGTCTTTAGTTAGATTGTGGAACTTTTTGTATTATCTGTTGTGGATATTTTTGGAAGGGTTTTAATACTGACCGCCTAGTAATCTGTCCTATCCTTTCCTATTTAGCTAGAGTGGCCTATTTTGCTAAATCCTGTTTTCTACCTGCGTGTGTCTATTCTTCTGCAACTCACAGTCATTATTCGTGGGGGGCTGCCTATCCTTTGGGGGTCTGCTCTGAGGCAAGATAGCATTCCTATTTCCATCTATAGGGGTATTTAGTCCTCCGGCTGTGTCGAGGTGTCTAGGGTTTGTTAGGCACACCCCACGGCTACTTCTAGTTGCGGTGTTAGTTCAGGATTTGTGGTCAGTACAGGTTCCACTGACTTTAGAGAAAGTTTTCTTGCGGCTCCAAGGTCACCAGATCATAACAAGCAACGTCCTGGGCCTTCACAAGCCGAACATGTCAGTGAAGTGAGTACTCATCTCCTCAGATTTGTAAGTATTCACTGTCACATCTACACATGTGACAATTTTTTTGCACTTCTTCCACTGTGGCAGAGGCTGAGCAGGAGCAGCAGGTTCACGGTTGGGTGGCAAGGCGGCAGCGTGTAAGTATACCTGGCTGATTGTTTATTGTATCCTCACTTTAGTATTCTTGAATCTTCCTTTCTTCACTTTCCTCTTTCTTTACATTTGTCTTCTGGACTCCTTTTTTATCTTGACTTTCATTATTCATGCCATTTCTCTGCCTCTGTTTTCTTTTTTTTCCTTATGTTAATGTCTCCAACCTTAATGTCTTAATTTATATTTTAGGTTCCAGAACGGGATGAGGACCTCATTGAAAATGACCTCCTTATCTCCCTGGTCCATGAGCTAGTCCCGTTGTGGGACACCCGGGTTCCGCAGCACTCGGTCAACGTGACAATCCAGCGGCTATGGAATGAGGTGGCCAAAGCGATGTGGGATGGCTGGGACAATGCCCCGACTCAGGTCCGAAATGCATTTTGTAAGTATTGCAATGCAGTGTGATTCAGCAGAGACCTTGGCCGGGATCACACAACTGTGTGTGATGACAGAAACTCTCAGGAGTTTCTCTCATCACACACAGTTGTGTGAGCACAGCCAAAACTCCATTGTCTAACCATTATCATTTGTTTTTTCAACAGTGCTCAAAGTCAAAACACGTTGGCGTTCGATGAAGGACCACTTCAACAAGGACCTTCGTCAAGAGAGCTGTGTTCCTAGTGGTTCTGGAGCAAGGATCCAAAAATATAAATACCACCGCATTCTGGCATTTTTAAGATCGGTCCTTACCCAGAGAACGTAAGTATGTTTTCGGTGTATTGGGTTGTGTTGTATTGCCATAATCTGTATGTTTCTATTCCACAGGAGTTGGCATTTTGTAAATGTTTGGTATTAATTTTTTTTTACTTTTTTCACAGCACATGGAGCAGCACTCTTGACCCTGGTTCTGGAGCGGTCCTTCATCAGACAGCCACGGACCCATCCCAGCCATCCAGCAGCACTGCAGCAAGTGGGCCTGCCACACTAACTGGAGACCAGGAAGCTGTGGGAAGGTGTTCCCCTTTCCCAGTCCTCTGCCTCTGCCCCTTTTTTGGGGGGGCTCCTCCCGGCAGCAGCAGAGGGCCTTGGACAGGTCACTCATGCCTGAGTTTTTGCACTTGAGCTCGGTTTTTCACGATGGAGTCAAGGCGCTGGGTGACCGCCTCGATACTGCCATTAGCCATATGAATACAAGCATCCAGGAGGTCACCAAAAGCCTTGACCAAGTAAAAGCCGACCTCCAGAGGCCAGCACATCATTTTTTTAATCAAATTGAACAGGGTATGTCGGAACACCTTACTCCTGATCTCCAGCTTAATGTCATGCAGGCCTGCAATGCTGCTTACGTGCATGCTATGCAGCAGAGTCGGTATTTTCAGCAGACAGTGGCGGCATATCCACCTGTGCCTACACTGTCATGCTTGACCTCAATGCTGACCTCTGCTGCATACCACTGCACGGCCACCTCCATTCCAAGCACTGCCGGACACCACTACAGCACCACCACCATGCCGAGTGCTGCAGGACAGCCCACCGCCACCACCATAACAACTGCTGCTCCTGCTTCGACCTCCTCCACTGACACCACCATGCAGCAGCAGGACCCAGGAATGGCCTTCCGCTCCACCACCACGATGCAGCAAGACCCTGGCATTCCCTTCCGCTCCGCCACCACGATGCAGCAGGACCCTGGCATGGCCTTCCGCTCCGCCACCACAATGCAGCAGGACCCTGGCATGGCCTTCCACTCCACCACCGCGGTGCAGCAGGACCCTGGCATGGCCTTCCGCTCCACCACCACAATGCAGCAGGACCCTGGCATGGCCTTCCGCTCCGCCACTACGATGCAGCAGGACCCTGGCATGGCCTTACAAACTCCTACTGCAACCATGCAGCAGCAGCGGGACAAAGACACTGATAGTTCAGCCACTATGACCAGGCCACAAGAAATGAGCCCACCGAGGCTCCCCAGACCCAGCATCCCAAAAAGGGAAAAAAAACTGTGGACTATTTCTATTCCTCCCCCCTCACCTACCAATGTGTCTGTAATGTCAGGTTTGTCTCACCCTTCCAGTGTGTCTCAGCTCTCTCATGCATCGAGCCCCATCCCCGATCTGCCAGACTCCAGTAATTTAATTGCCCCTTCTCCTGCCACCCCTGCATCGACGACAGTGAGTCAAGCTTCACAGCTACATACCCCCTGTTTCCAGCACTCTACCCCAAGCAGGCGCAGTTAATTTTTTTTTGTTTGTTTTAAAAATAAATAATAATCTTTTTTGCCCCCCAAAATGTTTGGTTAATTGTGTATTTCGCCACCAGCAACACACACCGTACGTCAAATAAAACACTGCGCCGCACACTTTATTTTTTGGCCACATCATAGCTCCAGTAGTTAGCAAGTGCAACAGTGCAGCTTTGTGTCTTTGGTATAGAGATATGAGGTGGGCCAAAAAATTTATACTTGTATTTTCTCCATAATCTCATCCATCTGCTTACTCTGTGACTAGTGTTGCAGACTGAAGAGAAAATGGCGGCAACGCAATGCAGAACTATACTCAACAGGTCATGTGTCCAAAAGCTCATTAGTTAGGACATCTGACCTGGTGAGTAGAGAACTGCCTTGTATAACTTCCATTTTCTCTTCTGTGTACGTATCTATTTCACACAAACTGAAGGGACG
This sequence comes from Ranitomeya variabilis, assembly GCF_051348905.1. Taxonomy (NCBI): domain Eukaryota; kingdom Metazoa; phylum Chordata; class Amphibia; order Anura; family Dendrobatidae; genus Ranitomeya; species Ranitomeya variabilis. Next base: position 56,175,699 of record NC_135235.1, on the reverse strand, counting down.
ATGGCGGTCATACAAGGCATATCTATACTAACCTGGACAGGTGTCAGAAATAGTGAATTCATGAGGCTGGGTTTTGAATTCATTATTTCTGATACCTGACTTAATGAGTATAGATCTGTTTTGTATTAAACAGCCATCGTCTCTTCAGTCTGCATCCAATAGATACTGCAGAACAGAATCAGGACGCAATGATGTCAACAACCTTACCACTAACAACCTAAGTGGTTTGTAGAGGAAATACATAGGAGACACGGTCAAGATACCAAAAAAATAAAGTTTATTAACAACAAATATTAGTAACATTTAAAACATAACTGGTACAGACCAAAACCCAACAGGACATTTACACAATATTGTCCTGCCATGCCACACGTCCAAGATCAGAATTAAAAAAGGCAGGAAATTGGTCCCGCATGTGGCCAACTTCAGTAGTAGACCGCAGCGGGTGACGCGGTAATCTGGCAATGGGTTTGCAACTGGTTCATCCAGTTCAATGTTGGGTTGCTACTTAGCCATTATGTAATTGTGGAGAACTACACAGGCTTTGACCACCTCATCGACTGTCTCCATTTTTAGATTAATGGCTGTTGCAAAAATGCACCATTTTGAGACTAGAATCCCAATGGTACACTCTACTGTTCTTCGGGCCCTGGTCAGTCTGTAGTTGAAGATCCTTTTAGTGTGGTTCAAGTCCCGACTGGAATATGGCTTCAGTAGGTTTTCACACATCTGAAAGGCCTCATCCCCAACCATAACAAATGGCATCGGTGGACCTTGAGTGTTGGGGAAAGGTCGTGGCCATGGAAAACTAAAATTTTTGCCATACACACATCGGCCCATATCCGAGTTCTTGAAAGTCTGGGAATCGTTGCCATTTCCAAAAGCTCCAATGTCCACGGCGATGAAGCGACAGTCCGCATCTGCTATTGCCATGAGCACAACAGAAAAATATTTTTTATAGTTGAAGTACTCCGATCCTGTTCTGGCGGGTTTGATAATGCATATGTGCTTTCCATCCACCGCTCCCAAACAGTTGGGGAAATCACACACACTCCAGAATTTTTCAGGAACTCTCCCGGAGAACATTCCACAAAGCCCAGCAGGTGTCCGCAACTATTCCGGACAGGGTGGAAATTCCAAGCCGGTATTGGAAGTGAAGGGATGATAAGCTCTCTCCGGTTGCCAGAAATCTGTAATAAAATAAATAAAAAGTAAATTACAATCAATTCTATTTATGGTGTTGTTCTGCTAAAGACATAAAGGAAAATACAAAGAATACATGTCAGACCAACCAAAATTATGACTGGCATTTGTTTAGAATTGTTACGTACCTTAATGTAACCAGCAGACGTTCCTCTGCTGGAATTGCTCTATGGAGCTGGGTGTCCCGTTTCCGGATGGCTCCTTGGACATGACCAAGCAAATCCCGAAAAGAGTCTTGTGACATCCTGGTATATTCCAGGAATTTGTCTGGGTTGGCAGTAAGCTCGCCATACAGCGTGTGATAGGCTCCACGGCTCTCACGTAGTTCGATAATGGGGTGTCGCCAAAAACGCCTATGCCGTGTCCTTCTCCGTCTTTCGCAATTTCTGTGTTGCTCTCAAGCAAACGCACAGGCAAGAAACAGCTTGATGCTTAAATCCTGGTTGAAATAAAAGCTCTCCATGCGAAGATCCATCATGACACAGGATACAGTAGCACACTGTTAAGATTTCAGCAGTTCTAGGGTCTATATATAGATATCCCATAATACACGCCCTCTGTAGTCCCATTGGCGGTGTCTGGTTATCTAGATTTTTCTCCTTTAAAATTTTCCACCATGCGCACAAAAAACGCAAACGCATGACAAAACGCATGGAAAAGCGTGAAAACGCGTCATTTTATAAATCGCATACGTTCCCGCATGTGTCTAAAAAACGCTGCTTTTGTACGTGTTTCTATCTGTTTTTTCCTGCACCTGCGGATGCGGATTAAACGCTGCGGATTCGAACGCAAATGTGAAATTAGCCTAATAGATCAATCTGTCACCATACAGTATCATGTTTTTTAACTGTTTTAATTTAAATGGGAAAACACTTTTTTTCTTCTTTTTTTTATATATTTTAAAACTTTTGTTTTTTTCCTCACTTTTCCCTGCGTTTAATAGTACCCTAAGGCTGGGTTCACACTGCGTTGACAGCAGCCCGTTCAACACATACGGTAACGGGCTGCTGTAAATGCAAGTGCCTGTATGGCAGCACGCTAGCGCAGATAGAGCATCTGCTAGCTCTATCTGCGCTAGCAGTGACGGACCCGGAAACGCTGCAGCCCGCGTCTCAGGGTCCATCACTCAATGACGGCACATGGCTAGCGCACGCCCATTGTGGGCGGGCGCTAGCGATGCGTCCGACATTGGAGTCAATGGCGGCGCTAGCGGACTACGTTATGTTAGGCCGCGGTGTAACGTAGTCCGTTTAACGGACGGGTTCAACGCAGTGTGAACCCAGCCTAAGAGAACACACACATGAGCACAGAATTTGGGGCCTGTGGTTACATGACATTCACCTAACTGGTCACATGATCATGATGTCACCAAAGGTCCAGAAGCAGTCTCCACATTGGAAGCTTCACTAATAATGCTTTTAGGGAGCGGGAGACCTGGGAAATTGCCCAGTGTGCTCCCTCCTAACACCGTCCCTGGTTAGAGGTCAGGGAGAGCCTGCAGTTCATGGGCATTGTGAACTTGCAGCATGTATTTACATAAGGAGGAGTCCAGAACTGCAACTTAAGGGTATGCACCCAATCTTCTTTTAGACGCTGGCAATATTTTTTCAGAAGCATCTTTTTTGGAGTATGTGTGCTGTGTGCACTTACCGTATAAATTGTGATTTTATGAAAAATACTGCCTCCAACAAAGTGCAGGAATTAGGGGCTCTGTCACTACTTTCTTTATACTAGGGCAGCATAAGTCTTGTGACAGATTCCCTGTTAGCGATTAATAGTAAAGCAATTGCTCCGATTATTCCTGTAAATATCAAGCAGTATATATTACGCATCCAGTATGTTGTATATTATTTCCTATAAATCTACAGGCGGCTATGAAATGCAACCGAGTCTCCAGGGCAATCACTGATAATTTGGAGCCTCCTGTCTATGTGGAATCCTGCACCCAAAGGGAGTGATTAAAACAAGAGCCTTGCATTAGGGAGCTGCTATTCTTTTAGCTGCATCATTTATTTTATTCCTATGTTCCATTAAAGGGTTTTTCCCTTGATAGGATGAGTTACAAATGTGTGACCACTAATGGAGATGTCCAGTGACAGTCTTTTGTAGCTGGTAGATAAATGTCCGCACACATGCCCTCCACAAATTCCTTTGGTAAACTATAACTCACAGCATTCCTTGAGAGCTGCCGACACGTCACGCACATGGGGGCAGACTTACAGCTTATTCTATGAAGCCCGCACTAATGTAAGCTCAGTTTTACTCCCCAATTACTCGTTAGGTCTCATGCAGATGACTTTCTTTTTAGAGTGTGATCCAACAAAACAACAGATTATACTTGTGTAGCACCCCAGGCAACCGGTTGCTACAGTGATGTTGCCTTTCCTTCGGGGAGGGCAATATCATGCTCAGAGGCAATGGAGTTCTCCTCACCAGGTAAGGCACCCACATGCAACACATTCTGAATCCAGGCCAGGAGGGGGAGCTCAGGACCCATATTCAGGGGAGCTTCCCTCAAATATGGATATATGTCCTGGTTTGGAAGAGGAGTTAGCCAGTCTGATAGAGATGCTGAAGGAGAAGGAAGTCTGAGAGAGCAGACAGAGGCCTGGCAGCCACGAGGGAGCTTCAGCCTCTGGAAGGAGAAAGACCCGAAGGGTTGTATGTGGTGGAGATTCAGAGGAAAGAAGCAAAGGTGTCATGGTTCCCAATGGCAAGGGAACGTCAGAGAACTTAAATAACAGACTAGCTCTTGGGTGATGGAATCTCTAGCTGACCGTGAGCTAAACCTACCACACAACTAACAGTGGCCGGGTGACGTACCTACGTTTTTTCCCTAGACGCCTAGCGCCAGCCGGAGAACTAACTAACCCTAATAGAGGAAAAGACAGACCTGGCTTACCTCTAGGGAAATTCCCCCAAAAAGGAGACAGAAGCCCCCCACATATATTGACGGTGAGTTCAGAGGAAAAGACATACGCAGTATGAAGGTAGGTTCAGCAAAGCGAGGTCCGCTTACTAGATAGCAAGAAGATACAATAGGGAACTTCACGGTCAGCTGAAAACCCTATTAAAATACCATCCCGAAATTACTTTAAGACTCATGTGTCAACTCATGACACCGGAGTGGCAATTTCGGCCCACAAGAGCTTCCAGCTACAGAAAAATAACATAACTGTGAACTGGAACAAAAATGCAAAACAAACTTAGGACTAAGAGTCCAACTTAGCTGAGTAGTCTAGAAGCAGGAACATGCAACAGAAAGGCTCTGGTTACATTGATGGCCGGCACTAGAATAACTGAGCAGCAAGGCTAAATAGGATACTCCCATATCCTGATGGAAACAGGTGAACAGAGAAAGTGAAGCACACAAGTCCAGTACCACCAGTGACCACCGGGGGAGCCCAAAAACCAAATTCACAACAGTACCCCCCCCTCAAGGAGGGGGCACTGAACCCTCACAAGAACCACCAGGGCGATCAGGATGAGCCCTATGAAAGGCACGGACCAAATCAGAGGCATGAACATCAGAGGCTGTCACCCAAGAATTATCCTCCTGACCGTAGCCCTTCCACTTGACCAGATACTGAAGTTTCCGTCTGGAAACACGGGAGTCCAAGATCTTCTCCACAATGTACTCCAATTCACCCTCAACCAACACCGGAGCGGGAGGCTCAACGGAAGGCACAACCGGTACCTCATACCTGCGCAATAATGACCGATGGAAGACATTATGGATAGAAAAAGATGCTGGGAGGTCCAATCGAAAGGACACAGGGTTAAGAATCTCCAAAATCTTATACGGGCCGATGAACCGAGGCTTAAACTTAGGAGAAGAAACCCTCATAGGGACAAAACGAGAAGACAACCACACCAAGTCCCCAACACGAAGACGAGGACCAACACGACGACGGCGGTTAGCAAAATGCCGAGTCTTTTCCTGGGACAACTCCAAATTGTCCACCACCTGTCCCCAAATCCGATGCAACCTATCCACCACAGTATCCACTCCAGGACAATCCGAAGACTCCACCTGACCGGAAGAAAAACGAGGATGAAACCCCGAATTGCAAAAGAAAGGAGAAACCAAAGTGGCAGAACTAGCCCGATTATTGAGGGCAAACTCCGCCAACGGCAAAAAGGCAACCCAGTCATCCTGATCCGCAGACACAAAACACCTCAAATAAGTCTCCAAGGTCTGATTAGTTCGCTCAGTCTGGCCATTAGTCTGAGGATGGAACGCAGACGAAAAAGACAAATCAATGCCCATCCTAGCACAGAACGCCCGCCAAAATCTAGACACGAACTGGGTCCCCCTGTCAGAAACGATATTCTCCGGAATACCATGCAAGCGAACCACATTTTGAAAAAACAGAGGAACCAACTCGGATGAAGAAGGCAACTTAGGCAAGGGCACCAAATGAACCATCTTTGAAAAACGGTCACACACCACCCAGATGACAGACATTTTCTGAGAAACAGGGAGATCAGAAATAAAATCCATAGAGATGTGAGTCCAAGGCCTCTTCGGAATAGGCAAAGATAACAACAATCCGCTAGCCCGAGAACAACAAGGTTTGGCCCGAGCACAAACATCACAAGACTGCACAAAAACTCGTACATCTCGAGACAGGGAAGACCACCAGAAGGACCTAGCCACCAAATCCCTGGTACCAAAGATCCCGGGATGACCTGCCAACACAGAAGAATGAACCTCCGAGATGACTCTACTGGTCCAATCATCAGGAACAAACAGTCTACCAGGCGGGCAACGATCAGGTCTATCCGCCTGAAACTCCTGCAAAGCCCGTCGCAGGTCTGGGGAAACAGCAGATAATATCACCCCATCCTTAAGGATACCTGTAGGTTCAGAATCACCAGGGGAATCAGGCTCAAAACTCCTAGAAAGGGCATCCGCCTTCACATTTTTAGAACCTGGTAAGTATGAGACCACAAAATTAAACCGAGAGAAAAACAACGACCAGCGCGCCTGTCTAGGATTCAGGCGCCTGGCAGACTCAAGATAAATCAAATTCTTGTGATCGGTCAATACCACCACCTGATGTCTAGCCCCCTCAAGCCAATGACGCCACTCCTCAAAAGCCCACTTCATAGCCAAAAGCTCCCGATTACCAATATCATAATTTCGCTCGGCGGGCGAAAATTTTCGAGAAAAGAACGCACAAGGTCTCATCACGGAGCAGTCGGAACTTTTCTGCGACAAGACCGCCCCAGCTCCGATCTCGGAAGCATCGACCTCAACCTGAAAAGGAAGAGTAACGTCAGGCTGACGCAACACAGGGGCAGAAGAAAAGCGGCGCTTAAGCTCCCGAAAGGCCTCCACAGCAGCAGGGGACCAATCAGCAACATCAGCACCCTTTTTGGTCAAATCAGTCAAAGGTTTAGCAACATCAGAAAAAACAGTTATAAATCGACGATAAAAATTAGCAAAGCCCAAAAATTTCTGAAGGCTCTTAAGAGAAGAAGGTTGCGTCCAATCACAAATAGCCCAAACCTTGACAGGATCCATCTCAATGGAAGAGGGGGAAAAAATGTACCCCAAAAAAGAAATCTTTTGAACCCCAAAAATACACTTAGAACCCTTCACACACAAGGAATTAGCCCGCAAAACCTGAAAAACCCTCCTGACCTGTTGGACATGAGAATCCCAGTCATCCGAAAAAATCAAAATATCATCCAGATACACGATCATAAATTTATCCAAATATTCACAGAAAATGTCATGCATAAAGGACTGAAAGACTGAAGGGGCATTTGAAAGACCAAAAGGCATTACTAAATACTCAAAATGGCCCTCGGGCGTATTAAATGCGGTTTTCCACTCATCCCCCTGCTTAATTCGCACCAAATTATACGCCCCACGGAGATCAATCTTAGAGAACCACTTAGCCCCTTTTATTCGAGCAAACAAATCAGTAAGCAGTGGCAGAGGATACTGATATTTGACTGTAATTTTATTCAAGAGTCGATAATCAATACACGGCCTCAAAGAGCCATCTTTTTTAGATACAAAGAAAAAACCGGCTCCTAAGGGAGATGAAGAAGGACGAATATGTCCCTTTTCCAGGGACTCCTTAATATATACTCGCATAGCAGCATGTTCAGGTACAGATAGACTAAATAAATGACCCTTTGGAAATTTACTGCCCGGAATCAGATCTATGGCACAATCGCAATCTCTGTGAGGAGGTAGTGAACCAAGCTTAGGCTCCTCAAAAACATCACGATAATCAGATAAAAATTCCGGAATCTCAGAGGGAATAGATGACGAAATGGAAACCAAAGGTACGTCCCCATGAGCCCCCTGACATCCCCAGCTTAACACAGACATTGCTTTCCAGTCAAGGACTGGGTTATGAGATTGTAACCATGGTAATCCGAGCACCAAAACGTCATGTAGATTGTACAACACAAGGAAGCGAATCATCTCCTGATGGTCTGGATTCATACGCATAGTCACTTGTGTCCAGTATTGTGGTTTATTACTAGCCAATGGTGTAGAGTCAATACCCTTCAGAGGTATAGGAACTTCCAGAGGCTCTAGATCAAACCCACAGCGCCTGGCAAAGGACCAATCCATTAGACTCAAAGCGGCGCCAGAGTCGACATAGGCATCCGCGGTAATTGACGATAATGAACAAATCAAGGTCACAGACAGAATAAACTTAGACTGTAAGGTGCCAATTGAAATAGACTTATCAACCTTTTTTGTACGTTTAGAGCATGCCGATATAACATGAGTTGAATCACCACAATAGAAGCACAACCCATTTTTTCGCCTAAAATTCTGCCGTTCGCTTCTGGACAGAATTCTATCACATTGCATATTTTCTGGAGCCTTCTCAGAAGACACCGCCAAATGGTGCACAGGTTTGCGCTCCCGCAAACGCCGATCAATCTGAATAGCCATTGTCATGGACTCATTCAGACCTGTAGGTGCAGGGAACCCCACCATAACATCTTTAATGGCCTCAGAGAGACCCTCTCTGAAATTTGCCGCCAGAGCGCACTCATTCCACTGAGTAAGCACAGACCATTTACGAAATTTTTGGCAGTATATTTCAGCTTCATCTTGCCCTTGAGATAGGGCCATCAAGGCTTTTTCAGCCTGAATCTCTAAGTTAGGTTCCTCATAAAGCAACCCCAAAGCCAGAAAAAACGCATCCAAATTGAGCAACGCAGGATCCCCGGGTGCCAATGCAAATGCCCAGTCTTGAGGGTCGCCCCGCAGCAAGGAAATTACTATCCTAACCTGCTGTGCGGGATCTCCAGCGGAGCGAGATCTCAGGGAAAGAAATAATTTACAATTATTTTTGAAATTCAGGAAACGAGATCTATCCCTGGAGAAAAATTCTGGTATAGGAATTCTAGGTTCAGATATAGGAGCATGAATAACAAAATCCTGTAAATTATGAACCTTCGTAGCAAGATTATTCAAACCTGTAGCCAAACTCTGAGGATCCATATTAATCAGGTGAGATCAGAGCCATTCAAGGATTAGAAGGAGAGAGAGAGACAAAGGCTGCAATTAGAGCAGAAATGCAACTAAGTCAACTATAGAGCAAGCTCAGAGGGAAAAAAAAAAAAATAAAAAAAATCTGCAGACTTCTTTTTCTCTCCTTTCTTCTGCCAACAGTTTTAACCCTTGGCCGGCCATACTGTCATGGTTCCCAATGGCAAGGGAACGTCAGAGAACTTAAATAACAGACTAGCTCTTGGGTGGTGGAATCTCGAGCTGACCGTGAGCTAAACCTACCACACAACTAACAGTGGCCGGGTGACGTACCTACGTTTTATCCCTAGACGCCTAGCGCCAGCCGGAGGACTAACTAACCCTAATAGAGGAAAAGACAGACCTGGCTTACCTCTAGGGAAATTCCCCCAAAAAGGAGACAGAAGCCCCCCACATATATTGACGGTGAGTTCAGAGGAAAAGACATACGCAGTATGAAGGTAGGTTCAGCAAAGCGAGGTCCGCTTACTAGATAGCAAGAAGATACAATAGGGAACTTCACGGTCAGCTGAAAACCCTATTAAAATACCATCCCGAAATTACTTTAAGACTCATGTGTCAACTCATGACACCGGAGTGGCAATTTCGGCCCACAAGAGCTTCCAGCTACAGAAAAATAACATAACTGTGAACTGGAACAAAAATGCAAAACAAACTTAGGACTAAGAGTCCAACTTAGCTGATAGTAGTCTAGAAGCAGGAACATGCAACAGAAAGGCTCTGGTTACATTGATGGCCGGCACTAGAATAACTGAGCAGCAAGGCTAAATAGGATACTCCCATATCCTGATGGAAACAGGTGAACAGAGAAAGTGAAGCACACAAGTCCAGTACCACCAGTGACCACCGGGGGAGCCCAAAAACCAAATTCACAACACAAAGGAGAGGAACAGGGCTCAGAGGGGAACTGTGACCGGGCACCCTCAGAGCCAAAGCGCAGTATCGGGTACCAGGAGCCCGAGCCCTTAGTGGAACTGTAGGACACTTGGCAGAACCGGAGGACTGAGAACTATATGGGATTGGCCCACACCACACCTGAGACGCAGCAGCACCTGAGGAGTCTGGGGCATGATAGAATCCCTATAAAAAGGCTCAAGCTGCCCGTCATGCAGGTACCTGTCTCAGGACAGGGGAATTAGAGGATTCTGCAGAAAGATTCAGGCAGCAGGGACTTCATATACAGCAGGCGCTAGTTGGAAAGGCTCACGGACCTCGACTGGAAAAAGAGAATCTTCCATTGCCTCCGAGCCGGCCGAGCCATACCATCATCTGTGTCTGGTACCCTGGACTGTGGCCTGCAAACTACAGTAAACCAGTTAAAGTCTTATAACTTGTGTCCTTTATTTATTGCAAGGCATACACCATCATCGCCTTGCATCTTAGGACCCCTGGGGACCCCGCTTCACCTGTGGGAAGTGTACCATCAATGCTGCAATAACATCCCCCAGAGGACCCCTTTAACACAGCATCGATCCCACTATTGACCGAACACCACAGCTGGCATCTCGACAGACTTTACCACAATTCCCCTTAAAAGACCTTTACCCTTTTACAGTTAGTCCCAGGGCCTCGGACCGGGTCGCAGCCACCGTGACATCCCCTTTAGCAGCCGATCGGACCAGGTGCCGAGTATCCTGCCCTGGTGGGCGTCTCACTCGGACCAATGTTAGTCTATTAGGCCATGCACATGTCTGATTTTTCCCTCTGACCGAGTCTGAAAAAAAAACATTGCAGCATGACTGATTTGCACTCGTAGTCGTATCGCACTTAGCCATGCAAATCAGTGGGCCTGTCAAAAAAGTCGGACCACCCTCAGAAGACATCGCAGTGCACATACCCCTACATACATACCCTTAGGGGGTTATCTCAGGTTTACAAGTTATCACCTAGCCAAATAGGTGACAACTTTCTGATTTCTAGGGATCCAACTGCTTGGACCCCCACTGTTCCAGAGATTGGGACTCTGAATTGGCTGGTTGAATCGAGCACCACACAGCTGGAGATAGAATGTGTGGCCACCCTACATTTTAATGGGGCATTTCAGAACTCTATTCCCTAGTGATCAGTGAGTTATCCCCTACTGTATGTGGATAGGCAATAACTTGCCAAGTTGGGTAATTTCTTTTAACACCTTTTCGCTGCAATCCATTCTGATATTTACACTTTTGTTTTTTACTCCCTGTGACAGAGTCACTGGCACGGTCTGTGAACTGAGATAAGTGTCGCTGTGTATACTGTGGTCACTGATGTAGAACCAGATTGTTTTTGCCTCCGGCATACTAAGTGCTGAGAGGGTTAATGTTACAATGGGCTGATTTTATGTGAGCACCTATAGAGTGGGAGGAGGGAGGTTGCTCACCATATCCCCTCTTGCAGACATGACACCGGCATGTGTACTAGCAGGACCTGCAGTGATGTCACAATCATGTGATCATGACATGGTCCTGGTCAAATACCTGGACATAAGAGACAGTCTGGGTGTGTGTTGGGTGAGGGAACACTCCCACGTTGCTCGAACAGGAACCGATGACATTGCCAGGTGTCTGCAGGTGGAACCTGCAGAGAAAGGAATCTGTTACATTTTATTTGTTTTGTTTTCCATTAAGCCAGAAAGGCTCTGCTTTTGTTTTTCTGAACCTTGCCTTGGTCTATGCTGACTTTAATAAACCAGCAGGTGTTTCACTATCAAAGTGTGTGTTGCCTTCTTTGCGGTTGCTATACAGGTTAAACACTTTAAAATGTTGATAGATTGTTTTTTTACGGACATGGGGATACCAAATATGTTTCTTTTTTTTTCTTCTTTATTTTTAAAGAGGTAAAAAGGGGTGGCTTAAATTTTTATATATTTTTTAATATATTTTTAAATAGCAGTAAATTGATTAAAATAATGGTCTCCACTGCACTTGTGCACCTTATATAGAGAATGACTGCAGCATTTAAAGGTTTAACAAAAGTTTGCAGCAAGCTCTGGTCGCTGCTGATGAAGGCAGATGCTGCAGTGTAACACAGTTGGCACCCGGTGAGGAGCTTAGCCCGCACTACGCACCCACACCTGGCACCTGACGTATGTTTAGGTCACGTTATGAGAAGGGGGGTCAAGACGCAAATATCCGTATTCCCCATGAAATAACAATTCTGCAGGACCTGATGCATCTATGCTCACAGCGTTGTGTTGGGGCATTCTTCTGTTCTTCCTCTTGGAAATACAGTATTTAATTTCATTTGACACCTAGTTTTTACCATTCCTTCTTTATCCCATATGCCACAGTTTAAAACTCACATCTGTGAACTTTTATTATCCCCAATATTTCCATATTACCCATTGCTCATAACAATAAAATAGTGGATAAGATAAGGAGCAGAGGTCTGGACCCCCAATGGTAGCCAAATCTCCGGGAGAGACTTATACAGTCCCTTTTAATTCATGAACTAGAGATTGCTCGTATATGCACGGGGTGTACAGAGATTTAAAGCTCACATATTTCTCCTTCATGTTCGCTCAAGGGTTTGGGAGAATTTAAAATCACTGTACTTATAATTGCATCTATAAAAAAGTCCATAAAAAATTAACACTCCCTAAGACGAATCCGTGCTTCCTAAGGGCCAATAAAACTGGCTTGTGAACTTTGGGCTAATAAATTGTATTCAAAGGCATTAAAGGAAATTTATCAGGAAAACACGCACATTCTTCCTGAAATGATAATTAAATATTCATTTTGTAGGGAGGAGGTAGAGGGGGTGGTCATCCCGCATTTTATTATGTCGCTTAAAAAATGGCTATATTTCCACATCTTGAAAACTTAAGAAAAATAAAGTTGATCAGAACGGCTAATAGTCATGCATTTTTTAGAAAGTGTGGTATTTTGTTGAAGTAAAAAAGTGCAACAAACATAGATCTACATTAAAGGGATTTTCAAGCTATTTTTTTTTTTTAAATTGTATTTAATACAAATGACTAATATAATTCGTGTCTTATAGGTGGCACCATCTTGCGTTCCGAGTTGTCATGTTTCCTGTGTTGCCACATGACCAGAACTGTGTCTGATGGGGGAAAGGCTGACTGATCATTTAAGTAGCTAAGACTTAAGGGGGCTGGCTTAGCTATTAAAATAAGCAGTCAGCTTCCCCCCATCACATATACAAGATAACTAAAAGCAAAAGAGGACTTGCAAGGACCTAGGACCAGGGCCTGTAAGCTGAAAAGCAGGTACCTTTCAGAACTTGAGTAAATGGCATAACTAATTTAAAGAAGTTGTCCACTACTTTTACTCTGATGACTTCACACCGCAGGGTGCTACACATCCGCCTCCTACTGATATGGATAGGCCACTACAAGTAGACAGAGCAGCTCAGCAAGTGAGCAATTCTAGGTGGCGACCGCTGACACTGGTAACAGCTCATTGGCGGGGGTATCGAGTGTCAGACACCAGCAAATCAGACATTGATGACCTATCCTAAGGATAGGTCACTGACGTAAAAGTAGAGGACAACCACTTTAAGCACCTAAAAATGGGGTTCCAGCGATCCCAAGTAATTTGTGGCAATAATAAGAACAATATAGAAATAAATGACTTAAATGAAGGAGTTGTCCAGTGAGATTGGTGGGGTCCAACACCCACCACCCGCATCAATATATGCAGCTCCATTCAATAAGTAGCAACCACTGCCGGATCCCGCAGGTCAAGGTACTGCAGTGCCTGGAGCTCGTGTGTAGCACCCGGCAGCTAGCATTGGACTCCATTAATCTGATATTGATGTCATATCCTAAGCATAAACCATTAATCCACCAGACAAATCCTTTAGGGCATAAGCAAACATTACGTATTTGCTACAGACTTTTCTGCATTAAAAAACAAGTTTTTTGGCAAGAAAAAAGCGGCATAAAAAATTTGCATTTTTGATACTTTTCTTTAAAATGGGTGAAATACGCTACAAAAATACTGGAAGAATTGACATGCCACAGATATGAAACTGCTTCAATAAACAACATGTGCAGATTTCAGAAGTCTCCTTCACTTTGCTGGGACAGTAAAATGCTGCATCGCAGCAAAAACATGTAGGAAAAAAGAGAGGTTTGCTTGTTCCCACTGATTGTCTGCAGCATTTCCAGCCTCATCATCTTAAAGTCAATACTACAAGGAACATAGGGATTAAGCCGTGTTCCACTAGTGGCCTGACGAAATCCTGCACCTTCAGCCAAGGAGGCAAGACTTAGTGAAATTTTTTGGTCCTACTGCAGACAAGCTAGAGGGGGAGGCTTCTGCTGCAGCACGTTCTCTTACAGCCACACACAGGACCAGGACATTGAAGAGAAAAAGGGATACGCCTGGGCTCCTGAGACACACACAAAACATATTTTTTTCGTTATTAGTATTTTATTTTTCAAATTTGTAATTGTAATATAAACTTACTACGATCAAAGAAAAAAAAGAGTATTAAAAGGGCGTCTATCAGTAGGATCAACTCTCTTAAGCTGTCATTATTAGCATATAGGCTATAGAACTTTGAATAAAATTACATCTTGATATATGCAGTAAAATGTCTTAGCCCATAGAAATCCACTTAATATGTAAATGAGCTGTTAAAATCTATGGGACAGATATAGATCTCTCTGTGAATCTGCCTCCAGAGCTTATTGTAAATGAAAGTGGGTGTTAACAGTGTGAGACATGTACATCAGGAGAGGAGACTGTCAGTCATTACATGTCTCACACTGGTAATGCCTCCTTTTATTTACTATTAGCTCCGGAGTAAGATTCTCAGGGAGATCTATGTCCGGCCCATAGATCTTAACAGTTAATTTACATATTAAGAAAAATTTGGATTCCTCGGGAATAAATGATCGGATCACAGATATCGAGGTATCATTTTATTCAACTTTCTATGACCTACATGCCTATATAGACGGCTAAGGAGGGTTCATCCTACTGACAGATTTCCTGTAAGAGAGGAAGTCCTGCAACATTTTATAATTTGTACTGGATTTTTATGTTTTTATTGTTTCTTTCAGCTTTACCAACTGTTTTGTTTCTACAGTCTCCTTAAATGTAAATTTTTATACTGTTATTTAATCTGGTTAAATAATATAAAAAACTGGTAATTCTGCAACTAACCACTTTCTATTTTCTACATATTAACTGTGTATCTACATACTACGACTTTGAGCATTAAATATAATCATAATGAAACCACAAGAAAAATCAAACTGCTTATGATTGAAAACCCTGAAAAACGTGTCTAAACAAAAACACATCTAACTCTTCTGCCAGCATTTAGGCATACAGAGCCGAGTGAGAAACCAAAGTTTGACAGAAGGAAGGACATAAAAGGAAGCGGAATATTACTGCATAAAACATCCTTTGTAAAATCTGTCAAGAAGGTCAAATGGAGCTCCAACGAGAGGACGCACTACACAAGCCGCCTGCGCATTATGGATCTCCTCATCGCTCCGGCAAGCCAGTACATTTTAGAGATACAGAATATGAGGCATCGTAGATTTCATATCGTGTATTCAAAACTACTGACATCAGATGACAAAAGTTAAAGGCAAAGTAAAATTACAAAAGAATAAACTAATATGGAATTATCTGGTAACGTAACGACAACGAAGAAGCAGCATAGAAAAACTGACAGCAATGGCATCAAGCTGGCATCAGTGCTCAATTTGAAATGTAAAATGTAAAAAAATCCTGTTTTCTTCATATATTAAGCTGCAATGAGATAGAAAGAAAGAGATAACTAAATAGAATGGATCAACGACGATTATGTCCCTTTCCTTCCTCAGTGACTTTGGTGGAGATTTATCAAATTGTCATAGGCTATGTCAGCATTTTTTCAGCAGCCAAAACCTACTTTCTTGACAGTAAAAATGCTTCATTCAAAACAACCATTTTGCAACGTTTTCGTGGCATTTTTCGCAGCTTTTTTGACACCTTTTTTGCAAGGTGTTTGACTCCCGGTTACATGCGTGCTTTGCCGAAAACATGTTAAAAAGTTTGTCCACTACTTTCTCACTGCTGAACTATCCTTAGGATAGGTCATCAATGTCTGATCGTTCGGGGTCGACACCCGGCACCCCTCGGCTGTTCTTGGTGTCGGCAGCTGATGTGCAGTACCCTGCCACAGCCACTACCAGAAGACGAAGCAGTTCTGCACTCGAGCAGTTCCTGCCGGCACTGACACTGAGAACAGCCTATCTGCGTGGGGTGCTGGGTGTAGAACCCTGACCGATCAGACATTGATGGCCTTTCATAAGGATAGGTCTTCAATGAAAAGGTAGTGGACAGCCTCTTTAAATAAAATTAGTTTTATTCACCAAAAATGCTGCAAAACCATTTACTGCAGTTTCTGCAGTGCCTTTACAAGTGTGTGCATGAGATTTCTGGAATTTCATAGCTTTTGCTGGTACTCTAAAAAGCAGCTATTAATTTGCATACAAAAAACGCTGCATGTGAACGCAGCCTTATAGTAAGACTGGTCTTTGATGTCCATTGAGACCAATCAGAGAGCTCTCATTTATTAATGATGGATAGATAGATAGATAGATAGATAGATAGATAGATAGATAGATAGATCGATTGATTTTGCTTCTTTGGTGGTTTCATGCCGGTTTCTTTAGGAATTGGGGCAGGACAGGAGCATGACATTACAACTTGTCTAATTTATGGCCAATGGTGGCTGTTATGATCCTAGTGGCAAGGATCGCAGGTAGGACTAGCTAAGTAACTGAACAGACGACTAGCTCTGGGGAAATGGTAACTAGATTGACCGCAACCTGATCCTATCCGCAAACAACTATAAGTAGCCGTGGAACGTTACCTGAAAATCCTAGACGTCTCTTCACGGCCTGAGAAACTGACTATTCCTGGAGGGAAAGAAAGTCCTCTCTTGCCTCAGTGGAATAGCAGAAAATAGGAAGGGAACTGTGCGGTCAATAAAAAAACCCTATTCAAAATATCCACGCAGAGATTGCTCGAGCCCCCGCACCAACTAACGGTGTGGGGGAAGCAACTCCGTACCCCAGAGCTTACCAGCAACAAGAAATCACATATTAGCAAGCTGGACTAGACTCATCATACACAGAAATAATATTGCAGGCAGATGAGCAAAAAATATTCAAACAGAACTTAGCTTATCCTGAAGAGGCAGAAAACGAGATAATCAGGAGTAATCAGAATAGCACTGAATACATTGACAGCCGGCAACAAGTGGAAGTGAAGCAGAGCTAAATAGGAGCCTCCCTGGTGAATAACGAGGCAGCTGATCCAGCCAAACCCGCAGGATAATAAACCAAACCACCAGGGGGAGCCAAAAAACCAAAGTCACACAATACCATCTGTGACCACAAGAGGGAGCCTGAAAACGGAGTTCACAACAGTACCCCCCCCTTGAGGAGGGGTCACCGAACCCTCATCAAAACCCCCAGGGCGATCAGGGTGAGCCACATGGAAGGCATGAACCAAATCGGCCGCATGAACATCAGAGGCGACAACCCAGGAATTATCCTCCTGACCATAGCCTTTCCACTTAACCAAATACTGAAGCCTCCGTCTAGAAATACGAGAATCCAAGATCTTCTCCACCACGTATTCCAATTCTCCCTCAACCAGCACAGGGGCAGGAGGCTCAACCGAAGGAACCACAGGCACCACATACCTCCGCAACAACGACCGATGGAACACATTATGAATAGCAAACGATGCCGGGAGGTCCAAACGAAATGATACAGGGTTAAGGACTTCCAAAATCTTATAAGGACCGATAAACCGAGGCTTAAACTTAGGAGAGGAGACCTTCATAGGAACAAAGCGAGAAGACAACCACACCAAGTCCCCAACGCGAAGTCGGGGACCCACACAGCGACGGCGGTTGGCAAAGCGCTGAGCCTTCTCTTGTGACAGCTTCAAATTGTCCACCACATGATTCCAAATCTGATGCAACCTATCCACCACAACATCCACTCCAGGACAGTCAGAAGGCTCCACCTGACCCGAGGAAAAACGAGGATGAAACCCTGAATTACAAAAAAAAGGCGAAACCAAAGTAGCAGAACTAGCCCGATTATTAAGGGCAAACTCGGCCAATGGCAAAAAAATCACCCAGTCGTCCTGATCAGCAGAAACAAAACATCTTAAATAGGTTTCCAAAGTCTGATTAGTGTGCTCGGTTTGGCCATTCGTCTGAGGATGGAAGGCCGACGAAAAAGACAAATTAATGCCCATCTTAGCACAAAATGTCCGCCAAAATCTAGACACAAACTGGGATCCTCTGTCGGAAACAATATTTTCAGGGATCCTGTGCAAACGAACCACATTTTGAAAAAACAGAGGAACCAACTCGGAGGAGGAAGGCAACTTAGGCAAGGGCACCAAATGGACCATCTTAGAAAAACGATCACACACCACCCAAATGACAGACATTCTCTGAGAGACAGGGAGATCTGAAATAAAATCCATGGAAATGTGCGTCCAAGGCCTCTTCGGGACAGGCAAAGGTAACAACAAGCCACTGGCACGAGAACAGCAAGGCTTAGCCCGAGCACAAATTCCACAAGACTGCACAAAGGAACGCACATCCCGCGACAAGGAAGGCCACCAGAAGGACCTAGCCACCAAATCTCTGGTACCAAAAATCCCCGGATGGCCTGCCAACACCGAAGAATGAACCTCGGAAATAACTATGCTGGTCCATCTATCCGGGACAAACAGTCTCTCCGGTGGACAACGGTCAGGTCTATCCGCCTGAAACTCCTGCAGCACTCGTCGCAAATCTGGGGAGATGGCAGACAAAATCACCCCTTCTCTGAGGATACCAGCTGGCTCTGAATCACCAGGAGAGTCAGGCACAAAACTCCTAGAAAGAGCATCAGCCTTCACATTCTTCGAACCAGGCAGGTATGAGACCACGAAATCAAAACGAGAGAAAAACAACGACCAACGAGCTTGTCTAGGATTCAGCCGCTTGGCCGACTCGAGATAAATCAAATTCTTGTGATCAGTCAAGACCACAATACGGTGCTTAGCTCCCTCGAGCCAATGTCGCCACTCCTCAAATGCCCACTTCATAGCCAACAACTCCCAATTACCAACATCATAATTCCGCTCGGCAGGCGAAAACTTTCTTGAAAAGAAAGCACATGGCTTCATCACAGAGCCATCAGAGCTTCTCTGCGACAAAACAGTCCCCGCTCCAATCTCAGAAGCATCAACCTCGACCTGGAAAGGAAGGGAGACATCTGGCTGACATAAGACTGGAGCCGAAGAAAACTGGCGCTTCAGCTCCCGAAAGGCTTCCACAGCCGCAGGAGACCAATTAGTAACATCAGAACCCTTCTTGGTCAAATCCGTCGATGGCTTAACAACACCAGAAAAATTAGCGATGAAGCGATGGTAAAAATTAGCAAAACCCAAGAACTTCTGAAGACTCTTAACAGATGTAGGCTGAGTCCAGTCATGAATAGCCTGAACCTTGACTGGGTCCATCTCAATAGCAGAAGGAGAAAAAATGAAACCCAAAAAAGAAACCCTCTGGACTCCAAAAAGACATTTTGAGCCCTTCACAAATAAAGCATTGGCACGCAGGACCTGAAACACCATCCTGACCTGCTTAACATGGGACTCCCAATCATCCGAAAAAACAGAATATCATCCAGATACACAATCATAAATTTATCCAGATATTCTCGGAAGATGTCGTGCATAAAGGACTGAAAGACAGAAGGAGCGTTAGAAAGTCCAAAAGGCATCACCAAGTACTCAAAATGGCCTTCGGGCGTATTAAATGCAGTTTTCCATTCATCACCCTGCTTAATACGCACAAGGTTATACGCACCACGAAGATCTATCTTGGTGAACCAACTAGACCCCCTAATGCGAGCAAACAGATCAGATAACAATGGCAAAGGATACTGAAATTTGACCGTGATTTTGTTTAGAAGGCGATAATCAATACAAGGTCTCAGGGAACCATCCTTCTTAGCCACAAAAAAGAACCCCGCACCAAGAGGTGAGGAGGAGGGGCGAATAAGTCCTTTCTCCAAAGACTCCTTTATATAACTCCGCATAGCAGCATGCTCCGGCACTGACAAATTGAAAAGTCATCCCTTAGGAAACTTACTACCAGGAATCAAATTTATAGCACAATCACAATCCCTATGAGGAGGTAGAGAACTGAGTTTGGGCTCATCAAATACATCCTGGTAATCCGACAAAAACGCAGGGACCCCAGAAGGAGTGGATGAAGCAATTGACACCACAGGAGCGTCGCCATGAATTCCCTGACAACCCCAACTTGACACAGACATTGCTTTCCAATCCAGGACTGGATTATGAGTCTGCAACCATGGCAGGCCAAGCACGACAACATCATGCAAATTATGCAGCACAAGAAAGCGAATCACCTCCTGATGAACAGGAGTCATGCACATGGTCACTTGTGTCCAGTACTGAGGTTTATTCGTAGCCAATGGTGTAGCATCAATTCCCCTTAGTGGAATAGGGAATTTTAAAGGCTCCAAAACAAAACCACAGCGCCTGGCAAATGACAAATCCATCAGACTCACGGCAGCACCTGAATCCACAAAAGCCATAACCGGGTAAGATGACAGGGAACAAATCAGGGTAACAGACAAAATAAACTTAGGCTGTAAAGTACCGATGGTGACAGATTTATCAATCTTTTTTGTGCGCTTAGAGCATGCTGAGATAACATGAGCTGAGTCACCACAGTAAAAGCACAACCCATTTTGCCGTCTATAATTTTGCCGTTCACTTCTGGTCAGAATTCTATCACATTGCATAGACTCATGTGTCTGTTCAGAAGACACCGCCAAATGGTGCGCAGGTTTGCGCTCCCGCAAACGCCGATCAATCTGAATGGCCAGAGTCATTGACTCATTCAGACCTGCAGGCGTAGGGAACCCCACCATGACATTCTTAATGGCTTCAGAAAGACCTTTTCTGAAATTTGCAGCCAGGGCACACTCATTCCATTGAGTAAGCACCGACCATTTCCGAAATTTCTGGCAGTACACCTCTGCATCATCTTGCCCCTGAGAGAGGGCCAACAACGCTTTTTCAGCCTGGTTCTCAAGATTAGGTTCCTCATAGAGCAATCCAAGGGCCAGAAAAAACGCATCCACACTGAGCAATGCAGGATCCCCTGGAGCCAATGCGAAAGCCCAATCTTGAGGATCGCCACGCAAGAAAGAAATAATAATCTTAACTTGCTGAACAGAATCCCCAGAGGAACGAGGTTTCAAAGAAAGAAACAATTTGCAATTGTTCTTAAAATTCAGGAACCTAGATCTATCTCCAGAAAACAACTCCGGAATAGGTATTCTAGGCTCTGACATAGGACTGTGCACAATAAAATCCTGAATACTTTGTACCCTTGCAGCAAGATGATCTACACTGGAGGCTAAACTCTGGATATCCATATCAGCAGCTGAACTCAGAGCCACACCAAGATTAAGAGGAGGAGAGAAGCCAGACACACAGCAGCTAGACACACGGCAGCAAAAAAAAAAAAGCTTCTTTTCTCCTGCTTCTGCCATGCAATTAACACTTTACTGGCCGGCTGTACTGTTATGATCCTAGTGGCAAGGATCGCAGGTAGGACTAGCTAAGTAACTGAACAGACGACTAGCTCTGGGGAAGAGGTAACTAGATTGACCGCAACCTGATCCTATCCGCAAACAACTATAAGTAGCCGTGGAACGTTACCTGAAAATCCTAGACGTCTCTTCACGGCCTGAGAAACTGACTATTCCTGGAGGGAAAGAAAGTCCTCTCTTGCCTCAGTGGAATGACCCCAAAGATATAGAATAGCCCCCCACAAATATTAACGGTGAGTTAAGGGGAAAGCACAAACACAGAGATGAAATTAGATTTAGCAAATGAGTCCCGCTAATACTAGATAGCAGAAAATAGGAAGGGAACTGTGCGGTCAATAAAAAAACCCTATTCAAAATATCCACGCAGAGATTGCTCGAGCCCCCGCACCAACTAACGGTGCGGGGGAAGCAACTCCGTACCCCAGAGCTTACCAGCAACAAGAAATCACATATTAGCAAGCTGGACTAGACTCATCATACACAGAAATAATATTGCAGGCAGATGAGCAAAAAATATTCAAACAGAACTTAGCTTATCCTGAAGAGGCAGAAAACGAGATAATCAGGAGTAATCAGAATAGCACTGAATACATTGACAGCCGGCAACAAGTGGAAGTGAAGCAGAGCTAAATAGGAGCCTCCCTGGTGAATAACGAGGCAGCTGATCCAGCCAGACCCGCAGGATAATAAACCAAACCACCAGGGGGAGCCAAAAAACCAAAGTCACACAATACCATCTGTGACCACAAGAGGGAGCCTGAAAACGGAGTTCACAACAGGTGGCATTCCATATACCGAAATGCCACTTGTCAGACGTTCCAGATTCACAAAGATGAGTGCACCTCTTTATGAATTGGGTGCATCTGACTCCACCACGCCCCCACATTAAGATTGGCAGAAATATCGTTCTTGATGAATCAGGGCTTAAGTGACTATGTGTACCAACGTAGTGGTTTTGATGTGACTTGGTGCCCGTTGAAAGTATTGTTAGCATATCTAGTGCTGAAATTTTAGCATGAGAAATTGGATGTAAGGATGCACACATATTAAACTGATAATGAATTAATACTTTAATTATCCTCTAGAGGCGCTGCAGGGAAATTGAACACTTGCTGCCAGGTTTCCAAACAGATTACAGCTAATAGCTGGGGCCTAAGAAGCAAAGACACCTTTTGATTAGCTTATCCTTAAGGGAACGATTTAACAAAAAGGGATTATCTTAAGTGCTCTTCTTCTTTCATGTAGCGTTATCATGGTGCAGCAAGCGGCATACACTTCATTTCTATATAAGACCCCTTTTTGAAATATTATTATAAGTCATATTTGTAATGTTCCTAAGTCTAATCCTCTCTGCGTTTCCCCCCTGAGGAATCAGTGAACATGTCAATGCCATACACTATACGAGACACTAATCTATTTTACTTCTGAATCTCTACATGGTAATATGTGGCTTTGATTATATGCTATCTGTGTGTATTGCTGTCTGCCATCAATCAATGCATGTCTTCAATGAAAGGAGCTAAATCTCAGTTATAAGGAAGATGAATAATACATTTTGAATTTCAAAGAGAAATTGATGTCTTTCAATTTATATTTCATGGTATGGAATACAAATCACTGTAATTAATGAGGAATTGTCCTACAAAACATTGGAGTAAGAAGAGTGCCGCGGTGACAATGCTGCCACCGATTGTGTAGAGAAGTCTATAGGGGTTGGTATACTGTGCAGTAAGGTAAGAATTATTAAAAATAACAATTAAACAGAGAATAGTATTTATGTATATTTTTTTATAGATTTTGCCCCTACATCAACCTCCTGAATTCGGATGACCCGCTTGCCTCCCGATTGTTCATTGACGAGAGTTCTCCACTTTGACCCTACTTGGCAACCTTTCCTGCCTCTGGACAGCAGCTCTTCCATGGTAGCTATCCACTGGATCCTGTTGTAAAACCAAATCACTTCATAGGGATTAAAGGATCTTGGGCTTCCTCTGGAATCTGTCAGATGGAGTGACTTGTCTTTTTGAGCCTGCTGCCTCTGACAAACGTAACAATACACCTACATGAGTTGGCAAGCCTCACAAAAATCTCATGAAAAGCTTCTGGTAGGTTTCTGAAAGAATATCCTATTGGTGTCTATGTGCACACTGAGTGTTTTTGGTGAGGTTTTGAAGTAGAAACTGAGCTGAAATTCTTAAGTTTTTGAGTAGTTTTGCATTCTTGAAAAGGATTCTAAGAATTTCCTGTGTTTCTGCTCCAAAAACTCATTGAAAAAACTCCGTGTTCACATAGCTAACAAGGTCCTATGCCCTTTTATACAAATTCACATTTAGGACATTAGAAAGGGTCATGGTGGATGAGTGATAGAGCATGGACAAGGTGTTACCTTAAAAAGGGGACATTTCACATTCAAAATCCTCCTGGAAAAGCATAAATTACATAACATATTTTTGCGCAGAGTGATTTGGGGATTAATGACTTTATTTCTCCTAGTTCATTTCGGTTTTCTAAGGTGAAGAAGGTATATTGATATACAGTCATGATAAAAACTAAGCACATATACTTTGAATTCTATGTATCAGATTCATTATCGCAATTCTCTCCTTTTTTGTCTAGTTTTTGATGTTTTTAGCCTATGTCTGATTTGTGCCAAATTCTTATTTTCATTTATTTTTTTAAGTCCGTTATTATGTGTTCACCTGTTTGTTTTTTTCGTTTGTCATTTTGGGTAGGGTTTGGGGTTTCCAGATGTTTTTAGTTGATTCATCAAGTGCAATTTTTGCACAAATGTTCTCCAGTTCTTCCCTCCCCAAAGTGATTTTTTTGTACAATTGAAATCTGAAATAATTTTTTTGCCAGTTTATTGGAACATGTGACTTTTTGAGCTCAAATGTTGCAAAATAATAGTTTAAGACACAAATAAAAGCACTTTTGATTTTGCGTACAAGTCATGAATGATGTGAAAATTGTCAATGAATACCATAAAATAAATATCATGGATTAGGCAGTATGTTATTTTTTGTATTAGGACTAGAGATGATCCAATAGTTTGAAATGTAAGTTTCCCACAAAATTTGAATTGCAATATTGAAAAGAATCTAATTGCCTGGAAATATGTGTGTAATACTCAGAGAGAGGTCTCCTAGAGACAGCATTGAATCGTTTTTGAACTCTTCAATGGAAACATTGCATTAAAGGGTAAGTACAAAACCCCAAAATAAATTTAAAATAATACACTTTTAACAATGAATCACTTTTGTAATTTACCCTTCCTATAGTGTTAGCTTTCTGTTACTTTTTCTTATGTTAATGGGTCGGTTTTGACCCGTGTCTTAAATCACCCCTAGGATACCCTAAAAACAGTTATTTATGATCCAATTTGTTTCTTACCTCTTAGTTACCTTGTTAGGGTTTCTCATCCATGGAAGGATTGATTTTAATATTTTTGTTGTGGCCCCCTGGGCCTTTCATTTGAGAGCATACCCTTCATTTTCAATATAAAAATATTGTCAAATGGAACCTCAAGAGAATAATATAAACTTAAAAAAGTTTGTTATATTACCTGAATATTACTGAAGGGTTTTAGAACACATTTCTTAAATGTAAAAAAATACACATATATATATTTTATATTATTAACTCTAGTAACATCTATGGTGTTACAGGTCAATTTTGACCCATATCTAACTACTTTATGAAAAAGGCAAAAAACAGATTTTTTTTTTATAGAACTTTAATACAAATAAAAGATGAAAATTATATTAACATTAATAGCAATAATAATAAAAAGTAGCTTTTCTAGGTCAAACAAACAAACAACAATCAATCAAGCAAATCAAATCAACAGAAATCAAGTACTAGTTTTTAGATGCATTAGTATTTAGATGCATGTGTGGCAAAAAGTGACACTTTTTGTGTGTTCTTTGCAGAGGTATTTTTTGCAGGCGAAGCACGATGTGTTTGTCTTTCTGTCCTTATTTCTAGGGCAGACCTGACACCTCTTTCTTTTAGAATCAGGTGGTCTCACTGGGGTTGTGGCTGTTGTGGTTGATGTTGAGGCAGGCCTGGTTGAGGAGGATGCTGATGATGATGCTCTTTGTGTTGCTGTGGGTGTGGACAAAGCACTTGTTGAGCTCTGGAGTTGTCGGACCAAGGCTGCAGCGGCTGGGTCTCGGGGCACTCGTTCCCTTTGGTCAATATGCGCCTTGACCAGGGATCTTCCTAGTTCCTCAAGAAACATCCTCCGCTTGTTTTTTTTCTTTGAATTCCATCCTTGGTGAATGTGGGTCCACAACACAAATGAATTGCATGCTGACACATCAAGGATGTTGTAAAATACAACCATTGGCCATCTCTTAGTCATTCACTGGCAAGTGTAGGTGGCAGTCAGCTTGTCCAGGTTGTCCACTCCTCCTTTGTTTTTGTTATAGTCCAGGATGATTCTGGGCTTTTTGTCACTTCCTGATGACACAGCTGCATCTTTGTGAAGTGTGGACATCAGTACCACATTCAGTCGTTTTTTGGGGCAGTATGAAACAGCAGTGGTGGTGTCTGTAAAAACAAACTTTGAGGAAAGTGGAGCCCTGTCCATCATCTGCAACAATTCAGCGGGCAGCTCAGGTTTGTTTTTTTCACTGTGCCCACCATGGTGATTTTCCTCCTGAGAAGTTCTTGTCCAAGGTCATAGCTGGTAAAAAAAATTGTCACAAGTAATGTTGTGACCTTGCAGTCCAGTAGTCATATCGAGGACTACACGTTTTCCTTGTTTTTTTTCAGGGATGCTGCTTGCTGACTTGCCTGTGTAAATCTGTAGATTCCATCATAGCTAGTTTTTGCATCACAGGCTGCCCAGATTTTTATGCCGTATTTGCCTGGCTTACTTGGCATGTATTGCCGGAAGGGGCATTTTCTGCGGAAAGGGAGAAAACGTTCGTCTACTGTCACCTCTGGCCCTGGGTTGAACATCAGTGGAAGGAGCTGCACCCATTTCTCCCAAACAACCCTGATGGGAGCAAGTTTGTCAGATTTTGTTCTGGTGTCTCTGTTGTCAAATCTGAGGACTCTTGATATCATTTGAAACTTTTGAAGTGACATTGTTGCCCGGAAAATATTCCTGCCTGTCGATGCATCTCAGACACTATCACTGGCCTCATTGCAGGATCTGTACACTCCAGCAAGGAGAAGAACACCAATGTAGGCATCCAGGACATCATCATGAAGGTCATTCCACATGGACTTTTTTTTCTTCAAGGTTTGTCATAGCAATAATGACTTTTTTATTGACAATGGCATAAACAGATCAAAACATGTCTTGATGTCACTTACTCTTGTCACCGCAAACCTTGTGATCCCAGGGGTCATTTTTATGACATTTGCAGCATCTGCCCTGCCATGTACATCTGGAGGAACTGAGCTCCAACTGATCTTGCGACTTTTGGATTTGAATCTTTCAGCGGGAGCAGCTTTAGCACCAGTGACCTCCTCATCAGACTGATCAGAACTGTTTGTGTCTTCCGGTTGATACTCCACATCATCTTCCACCTCAGAAACCTGTTCATCTGTATCAGTTTGCTGCTGTGTGTCCTCTGATTCATTATCATCTAAGATATAATCCAGAATTTGGCTTACAACAAATCTTCTCCTCATTGTTGCATGTGTAAACTGGAGATGTATACTCTGCAAAGTACCAACTCTAAGCTAATTTGGCCATACATGCCTGGACATGTCCCTAACTCAAGTTGTTGGAGGTAGAGCTGGCTGTGGGCTGTTGGTTTATATTGTGTTTATGAGTTCAGTTTTGGGACTTATTATTGTTTTTTTACTCTTATATTAGACCTGGGTCGAAATTGACCCCAACAACACAAATGTTATAATTTTAATAAGAGCATTTTACAATTTCGTAAAATAGTTTTATTTTATTGTATTTTGTTTAAAAATAAGTTCCTGAAAAAGTCAAAAAGTCTTGATGCAATAAACAAATGTATGTAGAATTTTCATGCATTTAAAACCTAAAACGGGTCGGTCACGACCTTAACACTAGAGAAAGGTTTTAATTCAAGTAAAAATTCCCTACCATTCACTTTATGCTGCAACTTATCTATCTGGTAGTATAACTCAGTCATTCATTTGAGAATCCCCAGTGCATGATGGGAGACTCAAACGAAGTGCTATCAGGGGGCTGGGACTAGAATTTCTTTTGTGGCCCATGAAACGATATGTCATCAGCTGGTCTGTGTATTTTCCACTGAAAAACTAAAAGTTACAGGAGAACAATGGGGGTGCGTGCACTATTGTGTGGGAGACAAGTAAAGAGCATGAGTAACAATGAAAACTGGCTCGAGCACAGTAAAGCAGTACTGGCGCACTGGCGAAGGTACATGGTGAATGTAAGTGAACACGGCAAGAATCGAGTGCATACTGAGCATGCATCAGGCTTAACAACTGACAAATGCTCAGTAGAAAATACACAGCCTAGATAGTCTTAAATAAAATTTCTACCATATTGCTGCTGCAGGGTCTCTGTAAATTCTTTATCTGGCTGAGTGATTTGCAAAAAAATATACAAATTTGTCAGAAGTCCTGCTCCTGGTGGCTCTGCACATTCCCCCACCCTTCTCTCAGTTTTTGAGATAGCAGAAGGAAATTTGAGTGGGTAGAATACAGGTCTACACTGAAGAGGGTAGAAAATATTGCAGAAGGCTCAGAAAACAGGCTGTAAACAAGGAAGAGAGCACATAGAGAGGATAGAACTAAGTGCAATATTGGAGCTGCTGATATACACGAAAGCCAGAGAAAACAGTGGTACCTTGGATACACACAGACCTCAAATCCAACCTTCTAGGCTATATTATTGAGAAAGACAATCCCACAAGAGGAAAATGTGAAATTTGCATCCAGCTGCAAACAGCAACCCAGGGGGGGGTCTACAAATGAATGAAGCAATAAATTATGCAAACTGAAGCTTAGTGTGATGCTAGTCACTACTCACGGACAATGGGAAGCTAGTCACCACTCACGGACAAGCCGTGAGGCTGAGTAGTCAAGAGGTCAGGGTCAGGTACCAAGAGGTCTCATCATAATAAACAGAAGACGTAGTCAGGTCACAGTCTAAGGTCAGAATTCTGGGAAGGTAGTGGTTCAAGACAAAAGGGCAAAGCAAATGGATGGCCAAAGGCAAGGTCCAAGGTCCAGCAACAAAGATTAAATGCAGGAACACAGAGTACAGCGCAAGCGTGCACAACCTGAGCTAAGCTACAACTGGCCATAATTAGAGGTAGAGAGCAAACGAAATAACCAGGTAATAATTTGAATAGGAGACACATGGAGGAAGCCCTTACACGCCACGGCTCTGATTGGATGGCTGAACTTTCACTCAATACACTGACAGATCAACATGCCCCAACCTTCGATTGGAGGGCTGAGCTGTCCATCACCATATTGAAATCTCAGCATGCCCCTGTCCTAGATAGGACGGCTGAGCTGTCACTCACTGCTTCCACACTCACTTTTCAGTTCTTAGTTATTTAGTTAAAAAATTGCTTTTAGATGTTGAATATAAATATAGACTAATTTATGTATCAGTAAGGAATGAATTTGCAAAAACTAAAGTCACCGCAATATTGTTAATACATCTTGAAACATATGAAATTGGGAGGGACGGGAGTAATTTCCTCTCAGTGCAGGCATGTAATGAAGTCGTTCTTTTGCTAATTAGATTGCTATCAATCTGCCTAAAGTAATTGAGATATTCTTTGTATTTTCCAATTTAATATTAGATACAGAAAGCTTTCATAGAGATGCATTATAAGATGTCTCCAGATTACAGTATAGCACATTATTACAGCACTAGTAAATTATAGGAATTTCCCACTCTGGGGAACACATATCAATGGCAAAAGCATTGAAAGCTCGAAAACACTTTCTTCAAACCATACACGGATGTCCCTATATCATTTACCATGTAAGAAATGATATAAAAATATATTTTTTCTTCTTTTCCTACTACTTTTTCTCTTTCTTCTTCTCTGGGAAATAGTAGAGATTAGTGGATCTTCTGAAATTCTATTTTGATGCCTTCTCCGAAGTTTCCTCAAAATTTTCTGTGCAGCAAATATACACTGTGTTCCAAATTATTATGCAAATAATATTTCCTCATATTTTCTCTAGATTACCTATCTGAATTGCAGTCATTGTTATTTTCCAGTCATCTACTATTCTAGTATAATTGCAATGTTTTGGAAAAAAATGCCTATGAAAACAGTATCTTTTTAAAAAAAAATAAACACTCAAAATGCATGTTCCAAATTATTATGCACAGCAGAGTTTTCAACCTTTTTTTTTATTTTGAACAAAAAAATGGTCAATTGTGAAGTTATAAGCATTATCAGCTTATTACAAAATGAAATCAAACAGTTTTCAAGTGAAAACTTTATTCTAGGTGATGTTACATTTGCACGTAGGACCCCTTGTTCAAAAGAAGCTTCTGAACTCTCTCGTCCATTGAATTTGTCAGTTTTTGGATGGTTTCTGCTTCAATTGTTTTGCATGTGGACAGAATACCCTCCCAGAGCTGTTGCTTAGATGTGAACTGCCTCCCGCCATCATAGACACTCCTTTTGATGATGCTCCAGAGGTTCTCAATGGGGTTGAGGTCAGGGGAAGATGGTGGCCACACCATAAGTTTGTCCTCTTTTATGCCCATAGCAGCCAGAGATGCAGATGTGTTTTTTGCAGCATGAGACGGTGCATTATCATGCATGAAAATGATCTTGCTGCGGAAAGCACGGTTCTTCCTCTTGAACCATGGCAGGAAGTGTTGTTTTAGAAACTCCACATAGATTATGGAGTTCATCTTTACCCCTTCAGGGATCATAAAGGGGCCAACAATCTCTCTCCCCATGACTCCAGCCCAAAACATTACTCCACCTCCTCCTTGTTGGCGCCTTAGCCGTGTTTTCATGGGGTGTCCATCCTCCACTCCATCCATCTCGACCATCGAGCGTTGCACGGCACTCATTGGTGAACAAAACAGTTTGGAAGTCAGTCTTCATGTATCGTTTGGCCCACTGGAGCCATTTCTGCTTGTTGCAGTGGATAGAGGTGGTCGACAGGATGGCTTACGCACAGCTGCAAACCTCTGAAGGACCCTGCATCTTGTTGTTCTGGGGACTTTGGAGGCACCAGCAGCTTCAAAAACTTGTCTGCTGCTATGACAAGGCATTTTTGCAGCTGCTCTTTTAACCTTACGCAATTGCCTGTTGGAAAGAGTCCTCAATTTTTCATTATCAGCATGCACACGTGTGTGCTGGGAATCAGCTACATACTTCTTGATTGTGCGATGATCACGATGTGTCTTGGCAATGTTGATTGTAGTCATGCCTTGACCTAAATACTCCACAATTTGTTGCTTCTTTGCAGCAGACACATCCTTTTTCTTTCCCATTTTGGCAAAAAATGTAGGCTGCTTAATAATGTGGAACAGCCTTCTTAAGTAGTCTTACCTTTATTTGGACATGTAGCGCCCCCACCGCCGCAGGGCCGAGGGGTACCCGGTACCGGGCCTACGGGTCTCTGCTTCTGGGGTTGTCACGGCGGCTAGGCCCCGGTCCGTGACCCTGCCGTGGGGCGCACAGTAAATGATAGGTGTGGATGTTGGTAGTGGTGATGGTGATGGTGATGCGGTGGTGCGGTGCAGTAAATAACGAGGACACCAGGTTGCAGTCTCTTTACCTCTTTACTGAAGATCTCTGGGTCCTCAGTCCGGAATACGGTTCACCAGGCTGCGCAAGTCCGGCCGGTCCAATGGCACCTCCAGAGTTCTCTTCACAGGTGGAAATCGGTGCCTTCCTTCTAGCGCTATGTGTTGCGGTCCTTCCCTGCTGTGCTTACGGAAAGTCCCCACAACCATTGTGTCTGTTTCTTAAGTTCCCTCACAACTCGATTAAATGATGTTCTTCTAATCCTCCGTCCCTCCCTGATATTCTGGTTGGAACGGCACCCGTTTGACGGGTAGGCTCGGAGCTCTTCCGGGACCCTAGAGTCGCCCCTCTCCACAGGTTGCCCCCCAAGACTTCATAGGTGATATGTGTTAGACAGCCCGCCTTAAACTGACTGTCCTGCCGCTGTTTAGAGTATTGCTTGAAGCTGATTGTTATAATACTCCCTCGGCGTTCCGGCCACCGGTAATGCGCCTCAGTAGGGTGTTGCTCCGGTCTTACAGCATGACCCCTACTGGTATTCTCCTATTGCTTGATCTCGTTTCTCACTCAGCACAATCTATCTCGCTTCTAGTCCTTTCTTGGGTCCCGCCGCTTCCCGGAGCTGGCGCGGACCCATTACGTTCTTTTCAATGCCAAGCCTCTGTCAGGATCCCACCCCTGACAGAGACCCTACTGTCTCTTCCTCCACAACACCCTCTGCCACCAGGTGTTGCTTCGTCCAATCCAGTCAGCTTTCTGATCTATCTTCCTG
Organism: Ranitomeya variabilis; assembly: GCF_051348905.1. Lineage (NCBI taxonomy): Eukaryota > Metazoa > Chordata > Amphibia > Anura > Dendrobatidae > Ranitomeya > Ranitomeya variabilis. Next base: position 56,143,879 of record NC_135235.1, on the reverse strand, counting down.
CCTGACCCCCAGTTTACCCACTATGGTGGGGAGTGGCCTAATGAATAGAACCCTTAGCTCCCCCCGGAGGCCCAGCTGTGAAATGTATTGGTGTCTGTGATACCTGATCAGATGAACTCCTTCAGTGCCATCGGACGCACCGTAGCTCCCCATAGTGGCGGAGCCACAGTACTGCAACGACCAGGACTCTGGGACGCTGCAGACACACCTGCCAAACTAATTTGCACAGGTATCTGCAATTGCTTTCAGTGATATAAAGAGCCCTGACACACATCACCATCAATGAGTTTAAATGACAAACAAAATAATTCTAACCTTATCACTCCTAAAGTCTTTGTGCATAATAATTTGGAACACAGTTTATGTATTTGAATCTCAATACTGGAAACTTGTAATTGCTCAGAAAATACACCTTTGAGGAAGAAGAGAGAGATAGGACCCCGCTGACCATAAGAGCTTACATTCTATAAGTGAGAGAGATTTGCTGTACAAACTGGGCTCCGCTGGGAAACGCTCATCTGTGATGACCCAGGTACTCACCACCACTGTACAAGGTGTGATAATCCACTAGATGTCATAGCTGCAGGGCTTTATAGGGAGGCCATGCAAAAAAAACTTAACCCCTTAGCGACCAGAGGTATTTTTAGTTTTGCATTTTCATTTTTTGCTCCCTTTCTTCCCAGAGCCATAACTTTTTTATTTTTTGGTCAAAATGCAATGTAAGGGCTTGTTTTTTTGCGGGACGAGTTGTACTTTTGAACGACACCATTGCAATCCTACACTTGATTTTTGTTTGGCTCTTTTACTAGGTTCACTAAATGCTAAAACTGACCTGCCACTATGACTCTCCAGGTCATTACGAGTTCATAGACACCAAACATGTCCAGGTTCTTTTTTATCTAAGTGTTGAAAAAAAAATCCAAACTTTGTTAAAAAAAAGTGCCATTTTCTGATACCCATAGCTAGTGTTGAGCATTCCGATACCACAAGTATCGGGTATCGGCCGATATTTGCTGTATCGGAATTCCGATACCGAGATCCGATACTTTTGTGGTATCGGGAATCGGTATCGGGATCGATATTTATGTGTAAAATAAAGAATAAAAATAAAAAATATTGATATACTCACCCTCTGACGCGCCCTGGTTGTAACCGCCAGCCTCCGTTCATAAGAATGAGCGCTTGAAAGACCTTAGATGACGTCGCGGCTTGTGATTGGTCGCGTTGCGGTCACGTGACCTCTCCGCGACCAATCACAGGCCGCGACGTCATCTAAGGACTTTCAAGCGCTCATTCTTATGAACGGAGGCTGGCGGTTACAACCAGGGCGCGTCAGAGGGTGAGTATATCAATATTTTTTATTTTTATTCTTTATTTTACACATTAATATGGATCCCAGGGCCTGAAGGGGAGTTTCCTCTCCTTCAGACCCTGGGAACCATCAGGATACCTTCCGATACTTGGTGTCCCATTGACTTGTATTGGTATCGGGTATCGGTATCGGCGATATCCGATACTTTTCGGGTATCGGCCGATACTATCCGATACCGATACTTTCAAGTATCGGACGGTATCGCTCAACACTACCCATAGCGTCTCCATTTTTCATGATATTGGGTTGGGTGAGGGTTTATTTTTTTCTTGTCGAGCTGATGTTTTTAATGATACCATTTTGTTTCAGATACAATCTTTTTATCGCCTCTTATTGCATTTTAATGTAATGGCGCAGCAACCTAAAAAATGTAATTTTGTCATTTTGACTTTTTTCTTGCAATGCCGTTTGGCGATCAGGATAATCTTTTTTTTATTGATAGATGGGGCGATTTTGAACATGGCAATATCAAATATGTGTAGGTTTGATTTATTTTTAATTGTTTTATTTTGAATGGGGCAAAAGGGGGGTGATTTTAACTTTTATTTTTTTTTATATTTTTAAAAACACTTTTTTCTTACTTTTGGCATGCTTCAATAGTTTCCATGAGAGAGTAGAAGGTGCCATAACTCGATTGGCCCTGCTACATACAGGCGATGATCAGATCACCTGTATGTAGCAGAATTATTCATTTGCTATGAGCGCCGGCAATGCTCATAGCAATCCGGCAGTGACAACCATAGGGGTCTCCAGGAGAACTCTGGTTGTCATGCCAACCCATCGATGACCCGCGATCAACATAACGGAGGTCACCGATGGGCTGATTTCCGGCACGATTGGCAGAAGCGCATGTTAAATGCCGCTGTCAGCGTTTAACAGCGGCATTTAATGGGTCAATATCCACGAGCAGTGGCGGACTATAATGAGGTCAATCTGGGCGGTAGCCCAGGGCCCAGTGGTGTGGGGGGCCCTGGGCTACTGCTGAGATTGACCTTGGACGCCATCAGGGCATTACTGCCCTGACTGGCGTATGGGCCCGGTGGGCAGAGGGGGCCTGCATCGGGCCCCATCTCATTTGCTCTCCAGGCCCCTACCGGCGCTGTGGCAATTTAATGCTATTGATGTGCGGGTGCCAATTGGAGGCTGGCAGCTGAAGTCAGTCGTAGTGCGCACGTCGCCGGCGTCTGATATCATTGTCCATCGCCGGCGAGTGCGCTCTGATGGAGGGAGCATCGCCGGAGGAGCGTGGACAGGTGAGGAGAACTCATTTTTTTCAGAATGCTGGACACACTGGGGCAATATGCTGGAGACACTGGGGGCAATATGCTGGAGAGACTGGGCCAGATTGCTGGACACACTGGGGGCAGAATGCTGCACACACTGGGGGCAATATACTGGACACACTGGGGGCAGGATGCTGGACACACTGGGGGCAGGATGCTGGACACACTGGGGGCAGGATGCTGGACACACTGGGGGCTGAATGCTGGACACACTGGGGGCAGGATGCTGGACACATCGGGGGCAGGATGCTGGACACACTGGGGGCAGGATGCTGGACACACTGGGGTAGAATGCTGGGCACACTGGGGGCAGGATGCTGGGCACACTGGAAGCAGGATGCTGGACACACTGGAGGCAGGATGCTGGTCACACTGGGGGTTGAATGCTGGACACACTGGGGGCAGGATGCTGAACACACTGGGGGCAATATGCTGGAGACACTGGGGGATGAATGCTGGACATACTGGGGGCAGGATGCTGAACACACTGGGGGCAGGATGCTGGGCACACTGGGGGCAGGATGCTGGACACACTGGAGGCAGGATGCTGGTCACACTGGTGGCAGGATGCTGGACACACTGGGGGCTGAATGCTGGACACACTGGGGGCAGGATGCTGAACACACTGGGGGCAAGATTCTGGAGACACTGGGGGCTGAATGCTGGACACACTGGGGGCAGGATGCTGGACACACTGGGGGCAGGATGCTGGACACACTGGGGGCAGGATGCTGGACACATTGGGGCAGAATGCTGGACACACTGGGGGCAATATGCTGGAGACACTGGGGCAGATAGCTCGACACACTGGGGCAGGATGCTGGACACACTGAGGTCAGGATGCTGGACACACTGGAGGCAGGATGCTGGACATATTGGGGGCAGGATGCTGGACACACTGGGGGCTGGATGCTGGACACACTGGGGGCTGGATGCTGGACACACTGGGGGCAAGATGCTGGGCACACTGGGGCAGAATGCTGGACACACTGGGGGCAATAAGCTGGAGACACTGGGGCAGATAGCTCGACACACTGGGGCAGGATGCTGGACACACTGAGGTCAGGATGCTGGACACACTGGAGGCAGGATGCTGGACATATTGGGGGCAGGATGCTGGACACACTGGGGGCTGGATGCTGGACACACTGGGGGCTGGATGCTGGACACACTGGGGGCAAGATGCTGGGCACACTGGGGCAGAATGCTGGACACACTGGGGGCAATAAGCTGGAGACACTGGGGCAGATTGCTGGACACACTGGGGCAATATGCTGGACACATTGGGGCAGAAATGCTGGACATTGGGGGCAGGATTCTGGACACATTGGGGCAGAGATGCTGGACACTGGGGGCAGAGATGCTGGACACTGGGGGCAGAGATGCTGGACACTGGGGGCAGAGATGCTGTACATTGGGGCAGAGAGGCTGGACACACTGGGGGCAGGACTGGAGACATGGGCAGAATGTAGATACGGGGCATGATTGGAGGCACGGGGCAGAATGAAAGACATTGGGCAGGATTAGAGACAGATCATGCAGGATCATGGGGCAGGATGGATACGAGGCAGACTGATGGGGCAGGATGGGGAGATCATATGGGGCAGGATGGATACTCATGAAGGCAGGATGGGAGAACATATGGCTGAAGCCAGGAATGAGATACAAGGGGCCAAGATGGGGGATATTATTATTACCATAGGGGCTAATTAAGGGATATTATTACTGCAGTGATGTATTTATTCTATTTTTTGAGTATACTGTTTTAAATGGGTGGGGGTGGTCCTGTTAATGTGTAGAGTGACACTATGTCGCCTCTTTTTCTTCATGTGGTGTAATGAAGAAGTTGAGAAAAATTAAGTAATGTGTTCTGCAAGTGGAGCTTGAGATAACTGTGTTATTTCCTGCAGAGACAAGTCCTGGCTGGCTGAAGTGATGGCGGTCTGTGCTGGATGAAAGATGAAGAACTTCACCTAGAGATGTCACTGGTGAGTCAGTGTTACCTATACACTGACACTATACACTGTATACTATAAACAGAGGTCCTGTGTATAATGTCACTGGTGAACACTGTATTACCTCTACACAGACACTGCTGTTATGGTTTCCAATGGCAAGGAAACATCAGAAGCATAGAATAAACGGACAAGCTCTCGGGTGATGGAAACTAGAGCTGACCGCGATGCTAAACCTACACACCACACTAGAAGTAGCCAGGGGGCATTCCTGCGTTGTCTCTAGATGCCGCGCGCCAGCCGGAGAACTAACTACCCCTGGTAGAAGAAAACACAGTCCTGGCTTGCCTCCAGAGAATGCCCCCACAGGAGATAGCAGCCCCCCACATATAATAACGGTGAGAGCAGATGAAAAGACACACGTAGTATGAAAGCAGATTTAGCACAGAGAGGCCCGCTAACTAAATAGCAGAAAGATACAACAGAGGACTTCGCGGTCAGCTGCAAAACCCTTCAAAACACCATCCTGAAATTACCTTAACTCATGTGACAACTCATGCCACTGGAGTGGTAATTTCAGCCCAACAAGAGCTTCCAGCTGCAGAGATTCACATAAGTGCAAACTGGACAAAACATACAAAAATAGACTTAAGGACTAAAGTGTCCAACTTAGCTGAGCAGAAAACTGGGAGCAGGAACATGCAACAGAATCACTCTGGATACATTGATGGCCAGCATTAGAATGACTGAGGAGCAACGTTAAATAGGATACTCCCACATCCTGATAGGAACAGGTGAACTGAGAAGGCAAAGCTTGCAGGACACCAGTACCACAAGAGACCACCGGGGGAGCCCACGAACCGAATCACAACAGTACCCCCCCCTTAAGGAGGGGGCACCGAACCCTCACAAGAACCACCAGGGCGATCTGGATGAGCCCTATGAAAGGCACGGACCAAATCAGAAGCATGAACATCAGAAGCTGTAACCCAAGAATTATCCTCTTGACCGTAGCCCTTCCATTTCACCAGATATTGAAGTCTCCGTCTGGAAACACGGGAGTCCAAGATTTTCTCCACCACATACTCCAATTCACCCTCAACCAGCACAGGAGCAGGAGGCTCAACAGAAGGCACAAGTGGTACCTCATACCTCCGCAATAATGACCGATGGAAGACATTATGGATAGCAAAGGATGCTGGGAGGTCCAAACGAAAAGACACAGGGTTAAGAATTTCCAAAATCTTATAAGGACCGATGAACCGAGGCTTAAACTTAGGAGAAGAGACCCTCATAGGGACAAAACGGGAGGACAACCACACCAAGTCCCCAACACGAAGACGAGGACCAACACGACGATGGCGATTAGCAAAACGTTGAGTCCTCTCCTGGGACAACTCCTAATTGTCCACCACCTGCCCCCAAATACGATGCAACCTATCCACCATGGTATCCACTCCAGGACAATCCGAAGACTCCACCTGACCAGATGAAAAACGAGGATGGAACCCTGAATTGCAAAAGAAAGGGGAGACCAAAGTGGCAGAACTGGCCCGATTATTAAGGGCAAACTCAGCCAACGGCAAAAAGGAGACCCAGTCATCCTGATCAGCAGACACGAAACACCTCAAATAAGTCTCCAAGGTCTGATTAGTACGTTCCGTCTGGCCATTTGTCTGGGGATGAAATGCAGATGAAAAAGACAGATCAATGCCCATCCTGGCACAAAACGCCCGCCAAAATCTGGACACAAACTGGGATCCCCTGTCGGAAACGATATTCTCCGGAATACCATGCAGCCGAACCACATTCTGAAAAAACAGGGGCACCAACTCAGATGAGGAAGGCAGCTTGGGCAAGGGCACCAAATGAACCATCTTAGAAAAGCGGTCACACACCACCCAAATGACGGACATCTTCTGAGAAACAGGGAGATCAGAAATAAAATCCATAGAGATGTGTGTCCAAGGCCTCTTAGGAACAGGCAAGGGCAACAACAACCCACTAGCCCGAGAACAACAAGGCTTGGCCCGAGCACAAACATCGCAAGACTGCACAAAAGTACGCATGTCCCGAGACAGGGAAGGCCACCAGAAGGACCTAGCCACCAAATCTCTGGTACCAAAAATTCCCGGATGACCTGCCAACGCAGAAGAATGAACCTCCGAGATGACTCTATTGGTCCACTCATCCGGCACAAACAATCTACCAGGCGGACAACGATCAGGCCGATCCACCTGAAACTCTTGTAAAGCACGTCGCAGGTCTGGGAAGACAGCAGACAATATCACCCCATCCTTAAGTATACCCGTAGGTTTAGAATCACCAGGGGAATCAGGTTCAAAACTCCTAGAAAGGGCATCCGCCTTCACATTCTTAGTACCTGGCAGATACGAAACCACAAAATTAAACCGGGAGAAAAACAACGACCAGCGCGCCTGTCTAGGATTCAGACGTCTGGCCGACTCAAGATAAATCAAATTTTTGTGATCAGTCAAGACCACCACCTGATGTTTAGCACCCTCAAGCCAATGACGCCACTCCTCGAATGCCCACTTCATCGCCAAAAGCTCCCGATTACCGACGTCATAATTTCGCTCGGCGGGCGAAAATTTTCGAGAAAAGAACGCACAAGGTCTCATCACTGAACAATCTGAACTTTTCTGCGACAAAACTGCCCCCGCTCCGATCTCGGAAGCATCAACTTCCACCTGAAAAGGAAGAGAAACATCAGGCTGGCACAACACCGGAGCAGAAGAAAAACAGCGCTTAAGCTCCCGAAAGGCCTCCACAGCAGCAGGAGACCAATCAGCAACATCAGCACCCTTTTTAGTCAAATCAGTCAAAGGCCTGACAACGCTAGAAAAACCAGTTATGAATCGACGATAAAAGTTAGCAAAGCCCAAAAATTTCTGAAGGCCCTTAAGAGAAGTCGGTTGCGTCCAGTCACAAATAGCCCGAACCTTCACAGGATCCATCTCAATAGAAGAGGGGGAAAAAATGTACCCCAAAAAAGAAATCTTCTGAACCCCAAAAACACACTTTGAACCTTTAACAAACAGAGAATTGGTCCGCAAAACCTGAAAAACCCTCCTAACTTGTTGAACATGAGATTCCCAGTCATCCGAAAAAATCAAGATATCGTCCAAATACACAATCATAAATTTATCCAGATATTCACGGAAAATATTGTGCATAAAAGACTGAAAGACCGAAGGGGCATTTGACAGACCAAAAGGCATCACCAAATACTCAAAATGTCCCTCGGGCGTATTAAATGCAGTTTTCCACTCATCCCCCTGCTTAATTCGCACCAAATTATACGCACCGCGAAGATCAATCTTAGAGAACCACTTCGCCCCCTCAATGCGAGCAAATAAATCTGTCAGCAATGGCAAAGGATACTGATACTTGACTGTGATCTTATTCAAGAGTCTATAATCAATACAAGGTCTCAAAGAACCATCGCTTTTAGCTACGAAAAAGAACCCCGCTCCAAGAGGAGACGAAGAAGGACGAATATGTCCCTTTTCCAAGGACTCCCTAATATACTCTCGCATGGCAGCATGTTCAGGTACAGACAGATTGAATAGACGACCCTTAGGAAATTTACTGCCAGGGATCAAATCTATGGCGCAATCGCAATCCCTGTGAGGAGGAAGAGAATTAAGAGTAGATTCCTCAAAAACCTCACGATAATCAGACAAAAACTCAGGAATTTCAGAGGGAATAGATGAAGCAATGGAGACCAAAGATGTGTCCCCATGATTTCCCTGACATCCCCAGCTTAGTACAGACATTGTTTTCCAGTCAAGGACTGGGTTATGAGTTTGCAACCATGGCAATCCCAGCACCAACACATCATGTAGATTATACAGTACAAGGAAGCGAATCACCTCTTGATGGTCTGGAGTCATACGCATAGTCACTTGTGTCCAGTATTGTGGTTTATTACTAGCCAATGGTGTAGAATCAATACCCTTTAAAGGTATAGGAACTTCCAGAGGCTCTAGATCAAACCCACAGCGCCTGGCAAAGGACCAATCCATAAGACTCAAAGCGGCGCCAGAATCCACATACGCATCCGCAACAATAGAAGATAACGAACAAATTAGAGTTACAGACAAAATAAACTTGGACTGCAAAGTGCCAATAGCAGAGGATTTATCAACTTTCTTTGTTCGTTTAGAGCATGCTGATATAACATGAGTAGAATTTCCACAATAGAAGCACAAATGATTTTTGCGCCTATAAATCTGTCGTTCGCTTCTGGACAGAAAGCTATCACATTGCATACTCTGTGGTGCCTCTTCAGAAGACACCGCCAACTGGTGCACAGGTTTGCGTTCCCGTAAACGCCGATCAATCCGAATTGCCATTGTCATGGACTCATTCAGACCAGTAGGCGCAGGAAACCCCACCATGACGTCTTTTACAGCATCAGAGAGACCTTCTCTGAAAATTGCCGCCAGAGCGCACTCATTCCACTGAGTAAGCACAGACCATTTTTGAAATTTTTGGCAATATATTTTGGCTTCATCTTGCCCCTGAGAGAGGGCTATTAGGGCTTTCTCAGCCTGAATCTCCAAATTTGGTTCCTCATAAAGCAACCCCAAAGCCAGAAAAAACGCATCCACATTGAGCAACGCAGGATCCCCTGGTGCCAATGAAAATGCCCAATTTTGGTGGTCACCCCGCAGTAAAGAAATAACAATTTTTTCTTGCTGGGCAGGATCTCCAGCAGAATGAGATCTCAGCGAAAGAAACAATTTACAATTGTATTTAAAATTTAGAAAACAAGATCGATCTCCAGAAAAAAACTCCGGTATAGGAATTTTAGGTTCAGACCGAGGAGCATGTAACAAAAAATCTTGTATATTCTGAACTTTAGAGGCAAGATTATTCAAATTGGTAGCCAGACTCTGGGGATCCATATTTCAACAGATAAAGTCTGAGCCATTCAGGGGTTAAGAGGAGAGGAAAACAGGAGACTGCAATTAGAGCTGGAGTGCAACTTCAGAGGAAGGAAAAAAAAAAAAAAAAAGGTTTCACACAGTTCCTTTTCTCTCCTGCTTCAGCCTATAGATTAAACATTTGGGCTGGCCATACTGTTATGGTTTCCAATGGCAAGGAAACATCAGAAGCATAGAATAAACGGACAAGCTCTCGGGTGATGGAAACTAGAGCTGACCGCGATGCTAAACCTACACACCACACTAGAAGTAGCCAGGGGGCATTCCTGCGTTGTCTCTAGATGCCGAGCGCCAGCCGGAGAACTAACTACCCCTGGTAGAAGAAAACACAGTCCTGGCTTGCCTCCAGAGAATGTCCCCACAGGAGATAGCAGCCCCCCACATATAATAACGGTGAGAGCAGATGAAAAGACACACGTAGTATGAAAGCAGATTTAGCACAGAGAGGCCCGCTAACTAAATAGCAGAAAGATACAACAGAGGACTTCGCGGTCAGCTGCAAAACCCTTCAAAACACCATCCTGAAATTACCTTAACTCATGTGACAACTCATGCCACTGGAGTGGTAATTTCAGCCCAACAAGAGCTTCCAGCTGCAGAGATTCACATAAGTGCAAACTGGACAAAACATACAAAAATAGACTTAAGGACTAAAGTGTCCAACTTAGCTGAGCAGAAAACTGGGAGCAGGAACATGCAACAGAATCACTCTGGATACATTGATGGCCAGCATTAGAATGACTGAGGAGCAAGGTTAAATAGGATACTCCCACATCCTGATAGGAACAGGTGAACTGAGAAGGCAAAGCTTGCAGGACACCAGTACCACAAGAGACCACCGGGGGAGCCCACAAACCGAATCACAACACACTGCATACTAAGTACAGATCTCCTGTGAATACTGGCACTTATGGTGATAGTATTGTGTTTTTTTTTCTTCCTAACAGAACGGTAAATTGACTAGATCAATGGATATTTGACAGGTTATAGTTTCACACAGCAACTATTTTTCTGGAATAATCTGGTTCAGGTACAGTACAGACCAAAAGTTTGGACACACCTTCTCATTTAAAGATTTTTCTTTATATTCATGACTATGAAAATTATAAATTCACACTGAAGACATCAAAACTATAAACACATGTGGAATTATATACTTAACAAAAAAGTGTGAAACAACTGAAAATATGTCTTATATTCTAGGTTCTTCAAAGTAGCCACCTTTTGCTTTGATGAATGCTTTGCACACTCTTGGCATTCTCTTGATGAGCTTCAAGAGGTAGTCACCGGAAATGGTCTTCCAACAATCTTGAGGGAGTTCCCAGAGATGCTTAGCACTTGTTGGCCCTTTTGCCTTCACTCTGCGGTCCAGTTCACCCCAAACCATCTCGATTGGGTTCAGGTCTGGTGACTCTGGAGACCAGGTCATCTGGTGTAGCACCCCATCACTCTCCGTCTTGGTCAAATAGCCCTTATACAGCCTGGAGGTGTGTTTGGGGTCATTGTCCTGTTGAAAAAAAAAATATTTTCCAACTAAACGCAAACAGGATGGAATAGCATGCCGCTGCAAGATGCTGTGGTAGCCATGCTGGTTCAGTATGCCTTCAATTTTGAATAAATCCCCAACAGTGTCACCAGCAAAGCACCCCCACACCATCACACCTCCTCCTCCATGCTTCACGGTGGGAATCAGGCATGTAGAGTCCATCCGCTCACCTTTTTTGCATCGCACAAAGATGCGGTGGTTGGAACCAAAGATCTCAAATTTGGACTCATCAGACCAAAGCACAGATTTCCACTGGTCTAATGTCCATTCCTTGTGTTCTTTAGCCCAAACAAGTCTCTTCTGCTTGTTGCCTGTCCTTAGCAGTGGTTTCCTAACAGCTATTTTACCATGAAGGCCTGCTGCACAAAGTCTCCTCTTAACAGTTGTTGTAGAGATGTATCTGCTGCTAGAACTCTGTGTGGCATTGACCTGGTCTCTAATCTGAGCAGCTGTTAACCTGCAATTTCTGAGACTGGTGACTCGGATAAACCTATCCTCAGAAGCAGAGGTGACTCTTGGTCTTCCTTTCATGGGGTGGTCCTCATGTGAGCCAGATTCTTTGTAGCTCTTGATGGTTTTGCAACTGCACTTGGGGACACTTTCAAAGTTTGCACAATTTTTTGGACAGACTGACTTTCATTTCTTAAAGTAATGATGGCCACTCGTTTTTTTTTACTTAGCTGCTTTTTTCTTGCCATAATACAAATTCTAACAGTCTATTCAGTAGGACTATCAGCTGTGTATCCACCAGACTTCTGCACAACACAACTGATGGTCCCAACTCCATTTATAAGGCAAGAAATTCCACTTATTAAACCTGACAGGGCACACCTGTGAAGTGAAAACTATTTCCGGTGACTACCTTTTGAAGCTCATGAAGAGAATGCCAAGAGTGTGTAAAGCAGTCATCAAAGCAAAAGGTGGCTACTTTGAGGAACCTAGGATATAAGACATATTTTCAGTGGTTTCACACTTTTTTGTAAAGTATATAATTCCACATGTGTTAATTCATAGTTTTGATGTCTGCAGTGTGAATTTACAATTTTCATAGTCATGAAAATACAGAAAAATCTTTAAATGAGAAGGTGTGTCCAAACTTTTGGTCTGTACTGTATATGATGACCTCGTCACATGACCCCATCGCATGACCCCATCGCATGATCGGGGGGCCCACAGTATCTGAACAGCCCGGGGCCCTGGCTACCCTTAATCCACCCCTATCTACGAGTGGATCGTGATTCCACCCGCGGCTGTTCCGGGCACATGTCAGCTGTTCACATGTCACCGCCGGAGCCCACATCAAAGGGAGGGAGTACGACATCGGTGTAAATTTATATCCATTGTTGGAAAGGGGTTAAACCCACTCTCTGTTGCTTCAGCAGTGTAGGAAATAGTGTGGAACAAGGTTTTTTGTAATGCAAATGGCAAATTGAATCTATAAATGCTTGAATTTGTGTGACACCATGAATCTCAAAAAATTCAACTGGAACTAGATCCTCCGTGTATTTATCTGCTCATTTCAAGGAATGAGTCTATTTTGCCCCCCATAGCATCCATATGACTTGATATTTTGCTAAATAAAACAACCTCTGTAAAACCTGGCATGAAAAAAGTATGGACATTTGTCAGGAACTGCACTGGAAGCATGTTGAAGCAATTGGAAGAAGTTGTCACAGATGCACTTCCTGCTTCATTTACATATGGTTTCTACACTAGACTTTTCATGGCTGGCATATCAGATCACTATTGAAAAGGCACAATTTTTATTGGTGGATATAATATATATTATATTTATATGATACTGCTACTCCTATATCTAAAAACAAGCAGACATCTTTCCTTTTAGAAAATGAGAACAAGGTCAAGTGATGTAGCTAGTAGGTTTGTGATCGCACTGCCTTCATACCCAATGGAGTTATTTTAAAGAAAGGCATCCATGAAGCAGAGACAGACAGCGCATGTAGCATATCCTGTCCCCCCCATACCTAGCAATGGGGGAGAAAATTTCTTGGCTCTATAGGGTCCAAAAATTCCAGATAGTAGCTTTCCACTACTTGCGTACCCGCTGTAGAGGCATCACTGGTTACATTTCCATGCATGACATGACCCGATTGCATGACTTCACCATTTCATTGCAATGGATCCATCCATTCATTACCATTCTGTGGATTCGTAAAAATAAGCATTGATTATGTTGATTTGTGAGAATTTCACCTCCAAATTTATACATTCACTTAACTCCTAATAGGCCCATATCATACATCCTCATTTATCTATACACTAATTATAGGCTCACAGTGGTGCAGAAAGCGGAGTCTGTATTATCACACAAATGGACTGATAAATGTGGGAGCATCACAGAAGTAACCTTTATAAAGTAAACAACTAATTAAATGAGGTTCGCCTCGTTAAAGTTATTGCAGTATAGAGGAATAATTTGTCAGATTGTAAATATCCTATTACATCAATAATAGACACTTAATTAGAGGTTGAACTTATTAGACCTTGGTTTACTAATTGGCGCTGTTTTGCTTAGTAATATTTCAGCTAAATTGAAGAATTCTGTAATGATATCTCATACAAAGAGCCTTTATGCTCATATATACTTATTTAATTGTGAACGGAAAAATCAATATGCAGGAATAATTGCTGCCAAAACTATTCAAAGCCTGAAAAACTGAATAGAAGTCAAGAAATGAAGAAAACTACAAGTGAGAGAGATGTTGGTGAAGTTGAAGAGAAATGTGAAAGACAACCATGCAATGGGTCTCAAAGTTGGTTCCCAAATTATGGTTTAGAAAACTGGACAATTTCCCAAGTCCCTTGTTGCATTGGCGGTCCTGAAAAACAGGAGCAACCTGGAGCATAAAAACATGTCACTGCACTTTTCATGAAAAATTATTCAAAAATGACAGCAAATCATATATGGAAATTCATTAAAATTGTTAAAAGTTTGACCAGTGGTTAAAAAATATTTTTTTTCAAATAGGTTAAGATTTGGTAAAAAAAAATGCCTTTGGAGACCTTGTTCCTTAGCTTCCCAGGCCCCATAAGTGTCTAATTGCTGATCCAGTTTCAGCACACCAGAATATGTAAGAAATTCCAAACATCGGGCACAGCGGTGACTCGCTTAAGGCAGAGATTGGCTGAGGCAGGTATTATTTTGCCATTTATGTTATATCAGGATTAAACCAGGAAATAAATACCAGCAAAGACTAAGCAATGGTGCTTTGGGAATAGGAGCTATAGGGAATTGACGAGGGTCTATTTTTTTTTTATTCAGCCTATTCTCTTTAAAGATAATGTCTTATTCACCAGACAATCCCTTTAGCTTTTAACTAAGCAAGATAACCAAAATTTAGAGTGTTGACGCAGATACACAAAGTAAAGGAGTCGTCCACTACTTGAAAATCTTTTATTAATAGTTGCAGGATGTTATATGAATTCTAAAAAAAAAATCTATACTTATATTCAAAGTCTCTTGGCATAACAGCTGGGCAGGCACTTGTGACTGAGCTCTATGGAAACCAGCTGTACACTATGTAAGATAAAAGCATGCATTGCAGGAAAATTACAGCAGATAGAAAAAGCAAATGAATTGCAATCCAATTTCATGCTGTCTAAAAAATAAAGCAATTTAATAACTTGAGACTACACCTTTAAAAAGCAACCATCCTTTGTCACTAGCAACATCATGCCTATCTGTGATTCAAACACTCAATATTCAATTATATAAGAGACTATTACTACCATAGAGTGATATCTTTAGGGTTTCACCATTAAAAAAGCAATAATGTAAATTCTACAATATATCTATAGTTATAAAAGGTCTGTCTCTATATGGATGGCTCTAAAAGGATAATAGCAGAAATACGCTAGAAAAATACCCCCTGCTATAGATGCTTCATTATTATTATTACTATGCTTCATTATTGCTATCAATCTGACAATCGATCTGCTTCATCCTCGGGTATGTCCTCTGGCTGTAATCCCAATCCCATCACCATCACCCAACTTTCCTGAGCCTTCTCACCCTGTATCCGTCTGCTATTCCTCGTATGTCATTTGGCTGCAATCCCAATCCCATCACCATCACCCAACTTTCCTGATCCTTCTCACTCTGTATCCATCTGCTATTCCAGGTATGTCCTCTGGCTGCAATCCCAAACCCATCACCATTACCCAACTTTCCTGATCATTATTACCCCCTTTCTATTGCTCCCAACCCAACATAAACACCCGAAATCTTGCCCACCTCAAATCCGTGCCCTTGACGCCCACCACCCTGCTCCCTCTCTCTGGATCACTCTGGAATGTCCGCTCCATCTGCAATAAACTTCACGTGATTTACGACCTCTTTACCTCTCATAATCTTTCCTTCCTGGGCCTCACCAAAACATACCTGACACACTCTGACACAGCCTCCCCTGCTGTGCTATGTTACGGTGGCCTCCACTTCACACACACTCCTCATCCTGGCAACAGACATGGTGGAGGAGTGGGCCTTCTCCTTTCTTCCAACTGTACCTTTAACCCAATTCCACCTCTACCCTCCCTTATACTCCCCTCTTTTGAATTCCACTCTGTCTGCATCTACTCTCCCTCCAGCCTCCAAATGGTCATCATATACCGACCCCCGGGCCTGACCACTGCCTTTATTGACCAATTCACCACCTGGCTCCTTCACTTTCTCTCTGCTGACTTTCCCACCTTCATCATGGGTGACTTCAACATCCCCATTGACATCCACCAGTCAGCAACCTCCAAACTCATGTCCCTTACTTCATCTTTTGGAATTACTCAGTGGTCCACCTCAGTCATCCATACAAACACACATTAGACTTGGTCTTCACCCATTTCTGCTCCCTATTAGTGATGATCGAATACACTTGTTACTCGAGATTTCCTGAGCACACTCGGGTGTCCTCCGAGCATTTGTAAGTGCTCAGAGATTTAGTTTTCCTTGCAGCAACTGAATGATTTACATCTGTTAGCCAGCTTGATTACATGTGGGGATTCCCTAGCAACCAGGCAACGCCCACATGTACTTCTGATGGCTAGTAGCTGTAAATCATCCATGTGCGGCGAGGTAAACTAAATCTCCGATCTCTTACAAATGCTCGGGGAATCTCGAGAATATATTTAGTATATTCGCTCATCACTACTCCCTATCTAACTTCACCACCTCCCCTCTCCCTCTATCTGACCACCATCTACTCTCTTTCTCATCCCTGTCCTCCACACCTGTCACCCGTGTCCAGCAACATGTGCACCCCCCCAGAAACCTCGCACATCTGGACCCTCGTACACTCTCTGACTCTATTCAGCCACTGTCCTCCATAGCTTCACTCCATGACACAGACACTGCCATTAGTTTCTACAATCACACTCTGGCATCAGCCATCAACACGGTCGCCCCTGTCATGCATTGCAGAGTGCACCGAATCAATAGACAACCCTAGCACAATAACATCACTAAAAAGCTTCGGCAAGTATCCAGAATTGCAGAACGGCATTGGAAGAAAACGCATTCACAAGATGATTTCACTGCACTTAAACAAGCCACACCCCTATTCAAATCAGCTCTCACCTCTGCTAAACAGGCCTATTTCACATCCCTCATATCTTCTTTATCCCACAACCCCAAACAGTTGTTCAATACCTTTAATTCCCTCCTCCGCCCACCACTGCCCCCTCGGACTTCCTTAATTTCTGCTGAGGACTTTGCCACACACTTAAAAAATAAGATAGACCAAACAAGGCAAGTCTTTGTTGTCCGACCACCACAACCCCTTTGTATGCCAGACCAGTGCCCTAACCCCATAACTTCCCTCTCCAGAATGACTGAAGGACAGCTTGCTCATCTTCTCTCCAAATCACACCTCACCACTTGTGCACTTGACCCTATCCCATCCCACCTCCTCCTCAACCTAACCAGTACACTAATCCCATCCCTAACCCATCTCTTCAATCTATCACTAACGTCTGGTACCTTCCCCTCTGCTTTCAAAGATACCACACCTATCCTCAAAAAGCCTTCCCTTGACCCGAGCGCTATGTCCAGCTATCGCCCCATATCTTTGCCCCCATTTGCTTCCAAACTACTTGAGCAGCATGTCCACACTGAACTTTCCTCTCACCTTGCATTTAACTCTCTTTGACAGCCTACAATCTGGTTTTCGTCCCCACCATTCCACTGAGACTGCCCTGATGAAACTTACGAACGACTTACTTACAGCCAAATCTAACAGACAATTCTCTATACTCCTCCTTCTAGACCTGTCCTCTGCCTTTGACACAGTTGACTACTGCCTCCTACTACAGATCCTCTCTTCCTTTGGTGTCAAAGACCTCGCCCTATCCTGGATCTCCTCATACCTCACCAACCGCACATTTAGCATTTCCTACTCCCATACTACCTCTTCATCTTGCCCCCTCTCTGTTGGTGTCCCTCAAGGCTCTGTCCTAGGACCTCTTCTCTTTTCAATCTATACCCTTGGCCTTGGACAACTCATAAAGTCCTATGGCTTTCAGTACCATCTATATGCCGATGACACTCAGATCTACCTCTCTGGCCCAGATGTCACCTCTCTGCTCTCCAGAATCCCAGAGTGTCTATCAGCCATATCCTCCTTCTTCTCCTCTCATTTCCTCAAACTCAATATGGACAAAACCGAATTAATTATTTTTCCTCCATCTTGCACATCTTCCCTACCTGATCTATCTATCACAATAAATGAATTCACACTTCCCCGTCCCAGTAATCCGATGCCTTGGAGTAACCCTTGACTCTGCCCTGTCCTTCAAACCGCACATCCAAGCTCTTGCCTCCTCCTGTCGCCTCCAGCTCAAAAATATTTCCAGAATCCATACTTTCCTCAACCATCACTGTACCAAAATGCTTGTGCATGCCCTAATCATCTCCCGCCGTCACTACTGCAACATCCTCCTTTGTGGCCTACCCTCTAACAATCCTGCTCCCCTCCAGTCCGTCCTTAACTCTGCTGCCCAACTAATTAATCTCTCTCCTTGCCATACTCCTGCTTCCCCTCTTTGCAAATCCCTTCACTGGCTCCCAATTTCCCCAGCGTATCCAGTTTAAACTACTAACACTGACCTTAAAAGCCATCCATAACCTTTCTCCTCCGTATATTTCCAAATTAATCTCTCAATATCTTCCCTCACGTAATCTCCAGTCCTCCCAAGACCTCCTTCTCTCCTCCACCTTTATTCGCTACTCACCCAATCGCCTCCAAGACTTCTCCCAAATATCCCCCACCATCTGGAATTCTGTGCCCCAACACGTCCGGTTATCCACCACATTTGGATCCTTCAAACAGAACATGAAAACCCATCTCTTCAAAGAAGCTTACAACCTGTAATGACCACACGACCACCTCAACACCATCTGAGCTACCACAACCCCCGACCTACTGTTTCCTTCCCCACAATCCTGTAGAATGTAAGCCTGCAAGGGCAGGGTCATCTCCCCTCTGTATCAGCCTGTCATTGTTAGTTTTGTTTACTGTACGTGATATTTGTATTTTGATGTAACCCCGTCTCATGTACAGTCATGGACAAAAATTTTGAGAATGACACCAAAATTATATTTTCACATGATCTGCTGCCCTCTGGTTTTTATCAGTGTTTGTCTGATGTTTATATCACATACAGAAATATAATTGCAATCATATTATGAGTACCAATAGGTTATATTGACAGTTAGAATGAGTTAATGCAGCAAGTCAATATTTGCAGTGTTGACCCTTCTTCTTCAAGACTTCTGCAATTCTCCCTGGCATGCTCTCAATCAACTTCTGGACCAAATCCTGACTGATAGCAGTCCATTCTTGCATAATCAATGCTTGCATTTTGCCAGAATTTGTTGGTTTTTGTTTGTCCACCTGTCTCTTGATGATTGACCACAAGTTCTCAATGGGATTAAGATCTGGGGAGTTTCCAGGCCATGGACCCAAAATCTCTATGTTTTGTTCCTTGAGCCATTTATGTATCACCTTTGCTTTATGGCAAGATGCTCCATCATGCTGGAAAAGGCATTGTTGGGCGCCAAACTGCTCTTGGACAGTTGCTAGAAGTTGCTCTTGGAGGACATTCTGGTACCATTCTTTATTCATGGCTGTGTTTTTAGGCAAGACTCTGAGTGAGCCGATTCCCTTGGCTGAGAAGCAACCCCACTCATGAATGGTTTCAGGATGCTTTACAGTTGGCATGAGACAAGACTGGTGGTAGCGCTCACCTCTTCTTCTCCGAATAAGCTGTTGTACAGATGTCCCAAACAATCGAAAAGGGGATTCATCAGAGAAAATGACTTTGCCCCAGTCCTCAGCAGTCCACTCCCTGTACCTTTTGCAGAATATCAGTCGGTCCCTGATGTTTTTTCTGGAGAGAAGTGGCTTCTTTGCTGCCCTCCTTGAAACCAGGCCTTGCTCAAAGTGTCTCCGCCTCGCAGTGCATGCAGAAGCACTCACACCAGCCTGCTGCCATTCCTGAGCAAGCTCGGCACTGCTGGTAGTCCGATCCCGCAGCTGAAACAGTTTTAAGATACGGTCCTAGCGCTTGCTGGTCTCTCTTGGGCGCCCTGGAGCCTTTTTGACAACAATGGAAGCTCTCTCCTTGAAGTTATTGATGATGCGATAGATTGTTGACTGAGGTGCAATCTTTGTAGCTGCGATACTCTTCCCTGTTACGCCATTTTTGTGCAGTGCAATGATGGCTGCACGTGTTTCTTTAGAGATAACCATGGTTAACTGAAGAGAAACAATGATACCAAGCACCAGCCTCCTTTTAAAGTGTCCAGTGATGTCATTCTTACTTAATCATGACTGATTGATCGCCAGCCCTGTCCTCATCAACACCCACACCTGTGTTAATGCATCAATCACTAAAACGATGTTAGCTGCTCCTTTTAAGGCAGGACTGCAATGATGTTGAAATGTGTTTTGGGGGTTAAAGTTCATTTTCTGGGCAAATATTGACTTTGCAAGTACAGTAATTGCTGTTAAGCTGATCACTCTGACATTCAGGAGTATATGCAAATTGCCATTTGAAAAAATGAAGCAGTAGACTTTGGAAAAATTAATATTTGTCTCATTCTCAAAATTTTTGTCCATGACTGTACATCACCATGGAATTAATGGTGCTATATAAATAAATAATAATAATAGTAATAAATGGGATACAGTGGTATGGAATTGTGTAGTCTACTTCATTACTGACAAACTTGACCAAAATAACCCTAAGTTGCTGCCTAAGTTAAAAAAAAATCTGCTCTTACCTCCTGGACCTCAGCTATTTTTCTGAATTCAGCACTGAGTCTCCCACCAATATCATCACAATGTGTCAAGCAACTGCTATAGATAATTAGTGACCAATGATTGGCCACAACCTTCACAATTTCATCAGAGTGGAAGAAAGACCATGGCCGAATGTGCACAATATCTACATTTCAGGAGAGGAGCTAACTCCTAACATCCCAATCACCTATTTCCAGCCCACTGATTTCTATACAGAAGTTAGCTGCTCACCACTCTTCCGCTCTCTCAGATCCTGATCACCTGCTGCTATAAATCTTTCAAAGTCAACAGCCCACAACATCAGCTTTCCTCATAATACTTCTTGTAATAGTAGCTCTTAGCTCCTCCTGTCCTGAGCCTTGTGCTGGTTCAGCTGTCCAGTTATTTCTGTGTGTAAATATTGTGATAGCAGTTTAGACTTAGAACAAACCATTGATAGATGAATGTGTAACTGAATTTATAGGGATTTATAGTTCCACTAATACTACAGTTCTGCTCCTCACCAGAGTTGTCACTCAAGGTGAAGAGCCCGCCCTGCCAGGAATCAGGAAGTAAGGAGACTGCATAGCTTAGAGCTGTGTTGTGATTTTGCTTTTTGCTCCCTCTAGTGGTCATTAGTGATTTGACTCTGGAGCGTCTGTCTTTTTCTATATCCTCACCTGGGCCGTTAGTTCAGGGGCGTTGCTATATAAGCTCCCTGGACCTTCAGTTCAATGCCTGGCATCGTTGAAATCAGAGCTAATCTGTTGTGCTCTTGTCCTCTGATCCTGGTTCCTGTTTTTCAAGCTAAGTCTGCTTCTTTGCTTTTTGCTTTTGTTTTGTTTGGTATTTTTGTCCAGCTTGTTCCTATCTGTATCCTGACCTTTGCTGGAAGCTCTAGGGGGCTGGTGTTCTCCCCCCGGACCGTTAGACGGTTCGGGGGTTCTTGAATCTCCAGCGTGGATTTTTATAGGGTTTTTGTTGACCAGATAAGTTATCTTGCTATATTCTGCTATTAGTAAGCTGGCCTCTCTTTGCTGAACCTGGTTCATTTCTGTGTTTGTCATTTCCTCTTACCTCACCGTTATTATTTGTGGGGGGCTTGTATCTTGCTTTGGGGTCCCTTTCTCTGGAGGCAAGAGAGGTCTTTGTTTTCTTCTCCTAGGGGTAGTTAGATTCTCCGGCTGGCGCGAGTCATCTAGCGATCACCGTAGGCATGATCCCCGGCTACTTCTAGTGTTGGCGTTAGGAGTAGCTATTTGGTCAACCCAGTTACCACAGCCCTATGAGCTGGATTTTTGTATCTTGCAGACTTACACGTTCCTCTGAGACCCTGTCCACTGGGGTCATAACAGTATGCCAGGCCAGTATTAAATGTTTAATGCATTGCAGAAGTGGGATTATAAGAAAGAAAATTTTGAGTTTTTTTTTTCCCTCTCTCATTTTTTTTTTTTTTCTTTTCCCCTTTACCTCAGAGTGGCTTAAGCTTGCTGCAGACATGAATGTCCAGACCTTGATTACAAGTGTGGACCAGCTTGCCGCTCGTGTGCAGGGTATACAAGATTATGTTACCAGAAATCCTAGGTCTGAACCCAAGATTCCGATTCCTGAACTGTTTTCAGGAGACCGATTTAAGTTTAGGAATTTCAGGAATAATTGTAAATTATTTTTGTCCCTGAAACCTTGTTCGTCTGGAGACTCTGCTCAACAAGTAAAAATTGTTATTTCATTCTTACGGGGTGACCCTCAGGATTGGGCTTTTTCGTTGGCGCCAGGAGATCCGGCATTGGCTGATATTGATGCGTTTTTTCTGGCGCTCGGTTTACTTTATGAGGAACCCAATCTTGAGATTCAGGCAGAGAAAGCCTTGCTGGCTATGTCTCAGGGCCAGGACGAGGCTGAGGTGTATTGCCAAAAATTTCGGAAATGGTCCGTGCTGACACATTGGAACGAGTGTGCACTGGCCGCTAATTTTAGAAATGGCCTTTCTGAGGCCATTAAGAATGTTATGGTGGGTTTTCCCATTCCCACAGGTCTGAATGATACCATGTCCCTGGCTATTCAAATTGACCGGCGGTTGCGGGAGCGCAAAACCGCAAATTCCCTCATGTTGTTGTCTGAACAGACACCTGATGTGATGCAATGTGATAGAAAAACCGCAAATTCCCTCATGGTGTTGTCTGAACGGACACCTGATTTGATGCAATGTGATAGAAAAACCGCAAATTCCCTCATGGTGTTGTCTGAACGGACACCTGATTTGATGCAATGTGATAGAATCCTGACTAGAAATGAGAGGAAAATTCATAGACGCCGGAATGGCTTGTGTTACTACTGTGGTGATTCTACACATGTTATCTCAGCATGCTCTAAACGTATATCTAAGGTTGTTAGTCCTGTCACCGTTGGTAATTTGCATCCTAAGTTTATTCTGTCTGTAACTTTGATTTGCTCACTGTCATCTTATCCTGTCATGGCGTTTGTAGATTCAGGTGCTGCCCTGAGTCTTATGGATCTCTCATTTGCTAAGCGCTGTGGTTTTATTCTTGAACCATTAGAAAATCCTATCCCTCTTAGGGGTATTGATGCTACGCCATTGGCAGAAAATAAGCCGCAGTATTGGACACAGGTTACCATGTGCATGACTCCTGAACACCGCGAGGTGATACGTTTTCTCGTTCTACATAAAATGCATGATTTGGTTGTTTTGGGGCTGCCATGGTTACAGACCCATAATCCAGTCCTTGACTGGAAGGCTATGTCAGTGTCTAGTTGGGGCTGTCGTGGTATTCATGAGGATTCCCTGCCTGTGTCTATTGCTTCTTCTACGCCTTCGGAAGTTCCGGAGTACTTGTCTGATTATCAGGATGTCTTTAGCGAGTCCAGGTCCAGTGCATTGCCTCCTCATAGGGAATGTGACTGTGCAATAGATTTGATTCCAGGCAGTAAATTTCCTAAGGGAAGACTGTTTAATCTGTCGATACCTGAACATACCGCTATGCGTTCATATATCAAGGAGTCTCTGGAGAAAGGACACATCCGTCCGTCTTCTTCCCCTCTTGGTGCGGGATTCTTTTTTGTGGCTAAAAAGGACGGATCTTTGAGGCCTTGTATTGACTATCGGCTTTTAAATAAGATCACTGTCAAATTTCAGTTTCCTTTGCCGCTGTTGTCTGACTTGTTTGCCCGGATTAAAGGTGCCAAGTGGTTTACCAAGATAGACCTTCGTGGTGCGTACAACCTTGTGCGCATTAAGCAAGGGGATGAATGGAAAACCGCATTCAATACGCCCGAAGGTCATTTTGAGTACTAGGTGATGCCTTTTGGGCTCTCTAATGCCCCTTCAGTTTTTCAGTCCTTTATGCATGACATTTTCCGGAACTATCTGGATAAATTTCTGATCGTTTATCTGGATGATATTCTGGTTTTTTCTGATAATTGGGACTCGCATGTGGAGCAGGTCAGGATGGTCTTTAAAATTTTGCGTGAAAATTCTTTGTTTGTCAAGGGCTCAAAGTGTCTTTTTGGTGTACAGAAGGTTCCCTTTTTGGGGTTCATTTTTTCCCCTTCTGCTGTGGAGATGGACCCAGTCAAGGTCCGAGCTATTCTTGATTGGACTCAGCCCTCGTCAGTTAAGAGTCTTCAGAAGTTCTTGGGTTTCGCTAACTTCTACCGTCGTTTTATCGCTAACTTTTCTAGCATTGTGAAACCTTTGACGGATATGACCAAGAAGGGCTCCGATGTGGTTAATTGGGCTCCTGCTGCCGTGGAGGCTTTCCAGGAGTTGAAACGTCGGTTTACTTCGGCGCCTGTTTTGTGCCAGCCTGATGTCTCGCTTCCCTTTCAAGTTGAGGTGGATGCTTCAGAGATTGGAGCAGGGGCCGTTTTGTCGCAGAGAGGCCCTGGTTGCTCTGTTATGAGACCTTGCGCCTTTTTCTCTAGGAAGTTTTCGCCTGCGGAGCGAAATTATGATGTGGGCAATCGGGAGTTGTTGGCCATGAAATGGGCATTTGAGGAGTGGCGTCATTGGCTCGAGGGTGCTAAGCATCGTGTGGTGGTCTTGACTGATCACAAAAATCTGATGTATCTCGAGTCTGCTAAACGCCTGAATCCTAGACAGGCCCGCTGGTCATTGTTTTTCTCCCGTTTTGACTTTGTTGTCTCGTATTTACCAGGTTCAAAGAATGTGAAGGCCGATGCTCTTTCCAGGAGCTTTGTGCCTGATGCTCCTGGAGTCGCTGAACCTGTTGGTATTCTTAAGGATGGTATTATCTTGTCAGCTATTTCTCCAGATCTGCGACGTGTGTTGCAGAGGCCTGATTCTTGTCCACCTGACAGACTGTTTGTGCCTGATAAGTGGACCGGCAGAGTCATTTCCGAGGTTCATTCCTCGGTGTTGGCAGGTCACCCAGGAATTTTTGGCACCAGAGATCTGGTGGCCAGATCCTTTTGGTGGCCTTCCTTGTCTAGGGATGTGCGGTCATTTGTACAGTCCTGTGGGACTTGTGCTCGAGCTAAGCCTTGCTGTTCTCGTGCCAGCGGGTTGCTCTTGCCCTTGCCTGTCCCTAAGAGACCTTGGACACATATCTCCATGGATTTCATTTCTGATCTTCCGGTGTCTCAGGGCATGTCTGTTATCTGGGTGATATGTGATCGCTTCTCCAAGATGGTCCATTTGGTCCCTTTGCCTAAGCTGCCTTCCTCTTCCGATCTGGTTCCTGTGTTTTTCCAGAACGTGGTTCGTTTGCACGGCATCCCTGAGAATATTGTGTCTGACAGAGGATCCCAGTTCGTTTCCAGATTCTGGCGATCCTTTTGTAGTAGGATGGGCATTGACTTGTCGTTTTCGTCTGCTTTCCATCCTCAGACTAATGGACAGACGGAGCGAACTAATCAGACTTTGGAGGCTTATTTGAGGTGTTTTGTCTCTGCTGATCAGGACGATTGGGTGACCTTCTTGCCGTTAGCTGAGTTTGCCCTTAATAATCGGGCTAGTTCCGCCACCTTGGTTTCGCCGTTTTTCTGCAACTCTGGTTTCCACCCTCGTTTTTCTTCGGGTCATGTGGAACCTTCTGACTGCCCTGGGGTGGATTCTGTGGTGGATAGGTTGCAGCGGATCTGGAATCTTGTGGTGGACAACTTGAAGTTGTCACAGGAGAGGGCTCAGCGCTTTGCCAACCACCGCCGCGGTGTGGGTCCCCGACTACGTGTTGGGGATTTGGTGTGGCTTTCTTCCCGCTTTGTTCCTATGAAGGTTTCCTCTCCCAAATTTAAACCTCGTTTTATTGGTCCTTACAAGATATTGGAAATTCTTAATCCTGTATCCTTTCGCCTGGATCTTCCTGTGTCGTTTGCTATCCACAACGTGTTTCATAGGTCCTTGTTGCGGCGGTACGTTGTGCCTGTGGTTCCTTCTGCTGAGCCTCCTGCTCCAGTGTTGGTTGAGGGCGAGTTGGAGTACGTGGTGGAGAAGATCTTGGATTCTCGTCTCTCCAGGCGGAGGCTTCAGTACCTGGTCAAGTGGAAGGGCTATGGTCAGGAAGATAATTCCTGGGTGGTCGCCTCTGATGTTCATGCGGCCGATTTAGTTCGTGCCTTTCACGCCGCTCATCCTGATCGCCCTGGTGGTCGTGGTGAGGGTTCGGTGACCCCTCACTAAGGGGGGGGTACTGTTGTGATTTTGCTTTTTGCTCCCTCTAGTGGTCATTAGTGATTTGACTCTGGAGCGTCTGTCTTTTTCTATATCCTCACCTGGGCCATTAGTTCAGGGGCGTTTCTATATAAGCTCCCTGGACCTTCAGTTCAATGCCTGGCATCGTTGAAATCAGAGCTAATCTGTTGTGCTCTTGTCCTCTGATCCTGGTTCCTGTTTTTCAAGCTAAGTCTGCTTCTTTGCTTTTTGCTTTTGTTTTGTTTGGTATTTTTGTCCAGCTTGTTCCTATCTGTATCCTGACCTTTGCTGGAAGCTCTAGGGGGCTGGTGTTCTCCCCCCGGACCGTTAGACGGTTCGGGGGTTCTTGAATCTCCAGCGTGGATTTTTATAGGGTTTTTGTTGACCAGATAAGTTATCTTGCTATATTCTGCTATTAGTAAGCTGGCCTCTCTTTGCTGAACCTGGTTCATTTCTGTGTTTGTCATTTCCTCTTACCTCACCGTTATTATTTGTGGGGGGCTTGTATCTTGCTTTGGGGTCCCTTTCTCTGGAGGCAAGAGAGGTCTTTGTTTTCTTCTCCTAGGGGTAGTTAGATTCTCCGGCTGGCGCGAGTCATCTAGCGATCACCGTAGGCATGATCCCCGGCTACTTCTAGTGTTGGCGTTAGGAGTAGCTATTTGGTCAACCCAGTTACCACAGCCCTATGAGCTGGATTTTTGTATCTTGCAGACTTACACGTTCCTCTGAGACCCTGTCCACTGGGGTCATAACAGAGCTGCTCAAGAGACACCTTGAGAATACCTCTTTAAGCTCTATTGACATAAAGCCCACCAACCTCATTATTTTAAAAACTGCAATGAATAGCAATTTGCAAACAAAGTAGCTGTTCTCAGCGGCACTATGTTTGAGGAGTGCATCACATACAGCACTAAGTGAGATACTTCTCCCCAGTATAGTCTTTTTATTAATAATTAATCATCCCTTAAATATAATTCAAAGCCACTTCAAATATGTCAGTAAGTACCTTTATGTAGTGAACGCTTTTTGTTGAAGTCCGGATGAAAGGGTTTAATCACACTTAGCTTTTAGAAATATCTCTTCCACTATTTGCTTTTGATAAGCAATGAAGCTTTTTGTGCCCTCATGAGATTGCAATTGGCATGGAGCCTCTTAGCACTATCCTATCTAGAAAAAAATAGAATGTTAGGTGTATGCCAGGATATAGCCTTTACATTTTTGTACAATTAAGGTCAGTGGCAGATTATGCAGCTGGATCTCATGCAAATGCACACATTTTTTGAACAGGCAGGAGAATTAGATCCATGTTCATCCTAATGATAAAAAATGAGGGCAGGCAGAAATTATTTCACAGCCAATAGTTGCTAAGCACTGAGGAGTTGTGGTTTTGTAACTATTTGGTAACTACTGCTGCTCTCTTGAAACTCTGCAGCAGAGGTTGCTTTTCCAAAGGTCGCTTTTTCAAAGGTCATCCACCTTTGACAACATTTTTTTCTTATATAAATGCATCTGTTTTTTTTACTATAATAATTTTTTATTGGATTTCATAAAAAATATGCACATTTTACATTCTGTATTCTCTGTGTTGCTTGTTCTGATGGTCCAATGGTAGCATTTATAATTCTTTTGTCTGTCTCTTTATAACAACAGACCACATCATAGTTGAATGTGCAGTGAAAGAGTCTGTGAAAGCCAAATGGTGCAATTAAGTCAATTTAAAATATGTATTTTTTTCTGAAAATAAATGCTTTTAAATTAAAAGATAAAAAATTGTCCCAAGAGATAGACGGACCTAATATCCCTTAAAAATAAGCAGTTAGGAATGCTATCATGTAGGTATTATTATTTAACCTAAGTTGATCTTTTTTTTTTCTTCAGTCCGGCGTATCAATTTAAATACTTCAAAATCTATGTAAGATAAACTAGTTAAAAAAATAAACAAGATATAAATTCAGAACCGAAATGAAGACGACACACATGGTGATAATATTCCATTCTTTGACTACAGAACCGAGACACCTGTTCTGCCATTTAGCTGTCTCCTTAGATTGAGAACACATAGTAAATTGATTTCAATGATAATATTCTAAGAAATTAACACAATATACACAGTTCAAATGGTAAAAACATATTAAAATTGAAGCAAAGTATTGCAGACATTATACTAGCCGGGAGCATAGAGGGTATAATTATGGAGTGAATGGGAATATTAACAAAATTACTATTGTGGTTTAATGGAGTAGTAGCCATAACCAAAAACCGTAGTTATTGTAGATTATACAATGGAGATGCTTGATTCCAATCAACAATATGAGACTATGTCTAAATAACATCTCATCAGTTGCTAAGCTTTTGAGGGTACTCATCCTTTACATACTCAAAGCCATTGCTTTGCTTTTATTTTCCCTAGGACAAAGATTAACTTTCTTCCTTGGCTCTCTATCTACATACCCTGGCCAATGGTTAGTTGACTTCACCAATGGCACCCATCGCCGAGGACACATGTCCCAGCTTAGTGCATAATATACTGATTATATTATGCTGAAATTATTGATCCAAGCACAAAAACAATATTTTGATGACAGATACTTTTTTAATGATAAACTAATGATGGTGCAAATCGATTTGTAGCACCCAGGCCAGTACCACATCAATAACTTGCAGCCATCAGATGGGAGGAGCTCTACAAACCACAACTTATCTGATAGTATCCCCAGCTCTTCTTTTGATTACCTGGCCTGATGTGACCTCACTGTTGTGACATGATACACATGTGTTGTTACGCCAAGCTGGCTGGTCAAAAGAAGAGCCGCAGATGCCGTCAGATAGTAGGCGGTACGCGGACCTCCCATCCAACGGCCACAGATTACTGATGTGGCCGCCGGACCGAATCCTGTAAATCTTTTCACACTTATAGTATAGCATAGATTGTTCTTTAATGGGAGCAATCAGTATGTAGCATGCGTAGTATAAGCTGGGAATAATCTGAAATATAATTTCTGTTAGCTGACCCTAGGTCATGTGAAAATAGCGTAAAGATATATATGACCCCAAATCTAATTTCTACTTAAATTTCTAATATTACTATGTGAATACATTATTCATAATAGATCGGACTGAACTGATGAATAATGGATTCTATTTAAATATTTTACGTATTGATGACTTGAGTATTTCTGATGCGTTGATATATTTCCAGTCGTTTGTAAGCCGCATATGTCATAATTTCCCAGATCGTCTCAGTACACAGCGTCCTCGTGCCAAATATTCCATAACATTGTGTTTTATTCCTGTTATTTGTGAGAAACTGCGGGAAACTATTTTGACATTCTGAATTATAATAATGCTACATTTGTATCTGCGCCATCTGCTTCTGGGCCACTTCTAACACAAATAGAACTTTCTTTGTGGAGACATGCCAGCAAACTGCCATTTTATTAATGCATGTGGAAACCAGGAGATAACATTTCATTTTCATTTTTAATCACTTTGCATTGCTAAAGCGTGTGTAATAACTAACAACTCGGAGGCTTCAGTTTGATCATTCAAAGGTGTAAAAAACAAGGTTTCTTTGAAACAAAGCAATACATCAAAAAAACTTTTAATTGTTTTACTGAAATAAATACATAAAGTAAAAATTAAAGGAGACATTTGTTCACCACTATCTTTCGTTTCTGAAATAACGGTCTGCGATGAATGTGTATGGATCTGTAAGTTTATATTCTTATACATTTCTTCTACCTCTTTATTTCAAGATTCTGAGATCCAATATTCCTACAATCCCTGCTTGTTTGGGGTCTGCTCTTTGCATTCTGTGATAATGTAGCAATGATAGAAATGTGGTCCCTTTCATGTTCAGTTTAAAAGGGAATCTGTCACCATTTTTTTCCTACCTCATTTGAGAGTAGCATAATGTGGGAAAAGAGATTCCACCACTCAGTGGGTCTTGGACGCAGTGACTGACAGCTCAGTCGTACAATCTAGTGCGAGGGTGTGCTAAGCTGTCGGTATTTCAATTGACAGCTCAAATGTACAATCTGAGACTGGGAGGTGCTAAGCTTCTGCCAGGTGTTCGCTGTTCCAAGTAATTACCCAGCTACTTAACTAAGCTGCCAGTTTCAGATAGTTGCCAGTCGTAGTTCAATGTGGTGTGTCCTCTCTGCTTTGTGCTCTGTATTCAGACATTCTGATCTTCTATTGCCAGCCCCTGGACTTGCCTATTGACTACCCATTTGTAATATACCTTTTGCCTTGATGAACTCTGACCTCGGAATGCTGACACGGCACTGTAACCTAACTACTGGTTATGACTTACCCTCCTGGCTCTTGACCTTGGACTCCTTGACTACCCTGATTCACGGATTGGCCGTGAGAAGTGACTGAGAATCACAAGGAGTCCTTTATTCCAGCTATGAGTGTAGCAGTTTGGACACAATCAGAATTTTTAGGCTACTTTCACACTAGCGTTAACTGCAATACGTCGCAATGCGTCGTTTTGCCGAAAAAACGCATCCTGCAAAAGTGGTTGCAGGATGCGTTTTTTCTGCATTGACTAACATTAGCGACGCATTTGCGACATATTGACACACGTCGCAACCGTCGTGCGACGGTTGCGCCATGTTGTGGCGGACCGTCGGGAGCAAAAAATGTTACGTGTAACGTTTTTTGCTCCCGACGGTCCGCTTTTTCCGACCGCGCATGCGCGGCCGGAACTCCGCCCCCACCTCCCCGCACTTTCCCGCACCTCACAACGGGGCAGCGGATACGCTGGAAAAATGCATCCGCTGCCCCCATTGTGCAGCGCAGAGAACGCTAGCATCGGTAACTTTAGCCCGACGCACTGCGACGGGCCGAGCCCGACGCTAGTGTGAAAGTAGCCTTAGATGTAACATATAGCAGAGCTCAGAATGCTTGAAGTTATTTGGTGATTTGATATAATGATAGCGCTTGTTGTTCTAGGATACATCCAGTATTTATCATTTTTCTTTAAAAGAAACTACTTTATTCCTTGCTTGTCCAAAATAAATGATTTGATTTTACCAATCTAATCTTCCATCTGGTTTCATTTCTATACGTGCCTCATAGTTGCAGCTATAAGAGGGATGTTGAGGCTGCAATGATCTTTGTGCCCAGTGTAATCCAACAGCTACTGTAGGTTGGTAATAGTCTCAAAATGACATCTTCCATTGTTAAAGGCTTAAAGATCTCAGGTAATGGGTTTCAGAATTCATCTCCCCATTTTGTCAATAATGATAACTGCTTAAAGGGAACTTATGATGTGAAGTAAAGCTATTGACCTGCAGATAATGGGGTTAATCTGCAGGTTAATAACATTATGAACCTGCCTGGTGCTCGTACTTATACCATCACTGTTGAGAGGAAATGGACTTTATTCCTCCTGGCAGTGTTTAGGCTTCAGTCATGGGGTGGAGCCGACGTGGGTTCAATCACCACTCTGTATATAATGAGCGGTGGCTGTAACCGCACCCCCCACGCTGACTGACAGCCTGCCCTAATGCTGAGCTGTTGTCAGTCACTATACACTGAGCAGTGACTGAACTTGCGCCGGAGCCACCACCATGAATGAAACCCCAGTGGAATAAAGTTGATTTCCTCCCAGCAGCAGAGCTTCAAATGCCGCACCAGGCAAGTTCAGAACACTACTAATCTGCAGATTAACCCAAAAGCTACAGATTAACCACATATCTGCAGGTTAATAGATGTTTTTTTTTCACATGACCGGTTCCCTTTAATTAATTATGAATCTTTCCAAAACAATCAACCTTGACCTAGTAATGAACATGTTTTCAAGTCTTCATCAGTTGTATCATTATCAATGATTCAGCATCAAGTTGGCTGCTGAAAGAATTTTAAAGACAGTTGTGCACCTCCCTAAATGATGCCCTAGGCAGCTCCCTACTTTGCCCACCCCTTGTTACAGATTTATACTGGTGCCATGAAGTTTTGAGGCAACACCTCTGACAAGCATCCTGTAGATAGAAATAAAAGTGTTTCACCTAAAAATAAAATTAATGTGATCTGTGTAAATAAAGGGGAGAAGCAGAAACAGCTCATAGTCTCAGTCACAACAGCCATAAATTACACAGTTTAAAAGGAGAGTGAAAATGGGTTTTGAGCCTGCCGAGAGAAAAGGGTCACCAAGTTTAATTGAAATGAGGATTGCAATTGGGTTTGATGTCTTGAGCATCATAAGTGTGACAAACTGTTAGACTACACACAGGAAAATGGCCGTATTCACTTTGTTTAGAGGCTGCAAAAAATTTCGCATTAAAATGCAATGTTTCTGAAATGTATATAATGATATTGTACACAATCCCAGATAGGGATTGTAATGTATCGTCATTGGGATATTAAATAATGCCGCCCTGATTGCAAGTACATTTCTGTACTGATTTTTTCTGCCTCTGCTTTACTGTGATGAATACTTAATATGAGAGCATAAATTCTAGACCTCATGCACAAAAGCAGGGACTCTGTGATATGCCATAAAGTGCTCTGTGTATGTTAAAGGGAACCTGGCATGTTCCCAAATGCTAATAACCAGCAGAAATAGGGTTAATATGCAGGTTAAAAGCAATATAATGCTGTCCGTCTGCTGAACTAAAAGTGAGTGCAGCTACTGGGAGAAAATTAACTTTATTCCTCCTGGGAGCCGCCGGCTTTTAGTCATAGAGATGCACAAGACCAACTATAGTCATCACTCACTGTATTGTGCTGTACGTTGCCCCAGCACTTTGACTGTTTGCTCTACAGAATATCTGTGCAGGAAAAACTGTCATTTAAATGTTGGGGCATGTGTAGAGCCGCAATGCTATGAGCAATGACTGTAGCTGCACTGGCACGTCTCTATGACTAAAAGCCGGTGGCTCCTGGGAGAAATAAACTTCATTTTCTCACAGTAACCACAGTTTCATTAGAACTGCCAGACAGCATTGTAATGCTATGAACCTCCAGATTAACCCTATATCTGCTGGTTAATAGCGTTTTGGGACATGACAGGTTTTCTTTAAATGGGAAAAGCCATGTATCATACGGAAAGAACCTTTTTCTTCAACTTTCCCCAAATCTGAAACATTGAAATCTTTTCTAAGCCTAATATTAGACTTCCTGCTCTTTTCCACAGCCAAACACATATAAGCACCAAAAGACTGGCTCTGATTTATTGACTTACGATCTGGCCAAAAGTCTTTGTGAATTGAAGGGGAGAAGGTAAACTGTGACCACAATCTAGTGTGAACAGTGGGTCCAGTGTTAAACACTGAACTTAGAGGGGCTCTCTGTCATTGTAATAATGCCTGTAATAGTAATGAGATTTCAGAAATGTCGGATGCACAGAACAGAAAGTGTAAGTAACATACTTTGCTTTTTTTTAAATACATAAAATATTCAGTATGTGAAATAAAGGGCAGGTCACTAAGGGATCAGTGACCTGTCATAAGTAGTGTTGAGCGATACCGTCCGATACTTGAAAGTATCGGTATCGGAAAGTATCGGCCGATACCGGCAAAGTATCGGATCCAATTCGATACCGATACCCGATACCAATACAAGTCAATGGGACTCAAGTATCGGACGGTATTCGTGATGGTTCCCAGGGTCTGAAGGAGAGGAAACTCTCCTTCAGGCCCTGGGAACCATATTAATGTGTAAAATAAAGAATTAAAATAAAAAATATTGCTATACTCACCTCTCCGACGCAGCCTGGACCTCAGCGAGGGAACCGGCAGCGTTGTTTGCTTAAAATTCGCGCTTTTCTTTCCTTACGTGAAGTCCCGGCTTGTGATTGGTCGCGTGCCGCCCATGTGACCGCAACGCAACCAATCACAGCAAGCCGTGACGTAATTTCAGGTCATTCAGTATTTTAAAATTACGCTCTGGCTTTGTGATTGGTTGCGTCGCAGTCACATGGGCGACGCAACCAATCACAGCAAGCCGTGACGTAATTTCAGGTCCTTAAGGATTTTAAAATTACGTCCCGGCTTTGTGATTGGTTGCGTCGCAGTCACATGGGCGACGCAACCAATCACAAACCGTGACGTCACGGGAGGCTGGACACGCGCGCATTTTAAAATGCGCGCGAGTCCAGCCTCCCGTGACGTCCCGGCTTGTGATTGGTTGCGTCGCTGTCAACCAATCACAAGCCGGGAGGCTGGACACGCGCGCATTTTAAAATGCGCGCGAGTCCAGCCTCCCGTGACGTCCCGGCTTGTGATTGGTTGACACTCAGCGACGCAACCAATCACAAGCCGGGAAGCCATTTTAAAATGCGCGCGTGTCCAGCCTCCCGGCTTGTGATTGGTTGACTGCGATGCAACCAATCACAAGCCGGGACGTCACGGGAGGCTGGACAAGCGCGAATTTTAAAATGCGCGCGTGTCCAGCCTCCCGGCTTGTGATTGGTTGACCGCGATGCAACCAATCACAAGCCGGGACGTCACGGGAGGCTGGACAAGCACGCATTTTAAAATGCGCGCGTGTCCAGCCTCCCGTGACGTCACGACTTGTGATTGGTTGTGTCGCCCATGTGACTGCGACGCAACCAATCACAAAGCCGGGACGTAATTTTAAAATCCTTAAGGACCTGAAATTACGTCACGGCTTGCTGTGATTGGTTGCGTCGCCCATGTGACTGCGACGCAACCAATCACAAGCCGGGACTTCACGTAAAGGAAAGAAAAGCGCGAATTTTAAACAAAGAACGCTGCCGCTTCCCTCGGTAAGGTGCAGGCTGCGTCGGAGAGGTGAGTATAGCAATATTTTTTATTTTAATTCTCTCTTTTACACATTTTTACATTAATGTTGTTTCGATACCGATACCCGATACCACAAAAGTATCGGATCTCGGTATCGGAATTCCGATACCCGCAAGTATCGGCCGATACCCGATACTTGCGGTATCGGAATGCTCAACACTAGTCATAAGCCATACAGATGAATATGTAAGCAGAGCACCACATGAAGACCCCACCCACAACCTGCCCACATGCCTCCCAGAGCTCCATCCACAGGCCGCCGCAGAGCACCAGAATCTTATTAACTGAAAACTACAAATAAAGATTAAACAACAATCACAAAACGGATTTCATCAACCCAGGTATCATTTTAATCAGTGTAATGGTGCCAACCTGACAGTATCTATAGTTTACTGAGCACAATCCCAGTGACAGGTTCCCTTTAATGGTAGAGTTGAGCAAATCTCTTGAAATTTGATACAGGCAGATTATCTCAGTTCAGTGAGGGAATTCAAATTTCAGTAATTTGATGGGCATTGAATGTAATGGGAGGAGGTTAAAAAAAATTATACTCACCAGTCCTCGACCTTTCCTGAACCTATTGTGCCATCCCCAGTCCTCTGGTTGACTCTTCTGTTTTTCATCTTTTGTCTTTATTTCAGGCATTCAGCCATGTTTGGACAGCTCTTCTGTTCCTCAGAATGTCAAATGGGACACATTGCACATTATTGACATTACTGACATGCATCTCACCTCACATGAAGGCATAGAGGCTAGCGAATGGAAGACATGACTAAGGCCTCTTTCACATTTCTGTCGGTACGGGGCCGTCGCAAACCGTCGGCCCGACGTACCGACGGACATTGTGCAAAATAGTGTACAACGTGGGCAGGGGATGCAGTTTTCAGACGCATCTGCTGCCCATTATGAGTTCCGGGGAGGAGGGGGCGGAGTTTTGCCACGCATGTGCAGTCGAAAATGGCGGACGCGTCGCACAAAAAAAGTTACATTGAACTTTTTTTGTGACGATGGTCTGCCAATTACCAACTCATCCAGTGCACGACGTATGGAACGTGTGTCCATACGTCGCGATGCGTCGGTAATACAAGTCTATGTGCAAAAAACGCATCCTGCGGGCAACTTTGCAGGATGCATTTTTTGCACAGAACGACGCATTGCAACGTCTTTATAAAGACGAAAGTGTGAAAGTAGCCTAAGAATGGCCAGAGACCTAGAACAAAGATGGGAGTGACAATCAAGGAATCGGCCTTGGCAGGTCAGGATATATCACGAAGGTCGAAGAGTAGTAAATATTTTTTAGCCCCTTTCTGGCCATCTGAAATACAGTGAAATTGTGGCCAACTAGCTGCTATTTTACTGAATTTGCAAAAAAATGCATCCAACCAAAGCTACATTTTTTTGTAAAATTCAAGTTGAGTTCAATTTGCTTCAAATCAATTTGCTCATCTCTACTTAGTGGCCATTGTGAAAACTGCAAGATTTCTAAATTATGTTTATTAAAAATATTTAAATGGAAAAAAAATGATAATGGAAAAAAAATACATTTAACATAAAAACCTGATTTAAAGGTTTTATCCAGCATTATTATTTGTTTTTGTTATGGACCTAAAAACTAACAGATGGTTGCTAACTATCTACCTGCTCTACCCAGTGCCAGTACAAAGCAGTCATTTACTGCTCCTGATGGCGCTCCAGCTGCTCAACATCAACAGAACAGCTCTTCCTCTTTAGTTTGTCAATGGAGCAGGATTTCAAAGTCATGCTGATTGCAGTGGTGAGCCGGCTGTCAATCAGCATGAAGTCAGCAGGCATGTCCCATCAACAGAGCAGGGCGATGGACAAAGCGCCGCTCTGTCAACATATCATCAACGGAACCCGCTGGCATGATATACAGTACAGACCAAAAGTTTGGACACACCTTCTCATTTAAAGATTTTTCTGTATTTTTATGACTATGAAAATTGTAAATTCACACTGAAGACATCAAAACTATGAATTAACACATGTGGCATTATATACTTAACAAAAAAGTGTGAAACATCTGAAAATATGTCTTATATTCTAGGCTCTTCAAAGTAGCCACTTTTTCCTTTCATGACTGCTGTGCACACTCTTGGCATTCTCTTGATGAGCTTCAAGAGGTAGTCACCGGGAATGGTCTTCCAACAATCTTGAAGGAGTTCCCAGAGATGCTTAGCACTTGTTGGCCCTTTTGCCTTCACTCTGCGGTCCAGCTCACCCCAAACATCTCGATTGGGTTCAGGTCTGGTGACTGTGGAGGCCAGGTCATCTGGAGTAGCACCCCATCACTCTCCTTCTTGGTCAAATAGCCCTTACACAGCCTGGAGGTGTGCTTGGAGTCATCATCCTGTTGAAAACTAAATGATGGTCCAACTAAATGCAAACCAGATGGAATAGCATGCCGCTGCAAGATGCTGTGGTAGCCATGCTGGTTCAGTATGCCTTCAATTTTGAATAAATCCCCAACAGTGTCACCAGCAAAGCAACCCCCACATCATCACACCTTCTCCTTCCTGCCTCACAGTGGGAACCAGGCATGTTGAGTCCATCCGTTCACCTTTTCTGTTTCGAACAAAGACACAGTGGTTGGAATCAAGGATCTCAAATTTGGACTCATCAGACAAAAGCACAGATTTCCACTGGTCTAATGTCCATTCCTTGTGTTCTTTAGCCCAAACAAGTCTCTTCTGCTTGTTGCCTGTCCTTAGCTGTGGTTTCCTAGCAGCTATTTTACAATGAAGGCCTGCTGCACAAAGTCTCCTCTTAACAGTTGTTGTAGAAATGTGTCTGCTGCTAGAACTCTGTGTGGCATTGACCTGGTCTCTAATCTGAGCTGCTGTTAACCTGCGATTTCTGAGACTGGTGACTCGGATAAACTTATCCTCAGAAGCAGAGGTGACTCTTGGTCTTCCTTTCCTAGGGCCGTCCTCATGTGAACCAGTTTCTTTGTAGTGCTTGATGGTTTTTGCCACTGCACTTGGGGACACTTTCAACGTTTTCCCAATTTTTCAGACTGACTGATCTTCATTTCTTAAAGTAATGATGGCCACTCATTTTTCTTTACTTAGCTGCTTTTTTCTTGCCATAATACAAATTCTATCAGTCTATTCAGTAGGACTATCAGCTGTGTATCCACCAGACTTCTGCACAACACAACTGATGGTCCCAACCCCATTTATAAGGCAAGTAATCCCACTTATTAATGCTGACAGGGCACACCTGTGAAGTGAAAACCATTCCCGGTGACTACCTCTTGAAGCTCATCAAGAGAATGCCAAGAGTGTGCAAAGCAGTCATCAAAGCAAAAGGTGGCTACTTTGAAGAACCTAGAATATAAGACATAATTTCAGTTGTTTCACACTTTTTTGTTAAGTATATAATTCCACATGTGTTAATTCATAGTTTTGATGCCTTCAGTGTGAATTTACAATTTTCATAGTCATGAAAATACAGAAAAATCTTTAAATGAGAAGGTGTGTCCAAACTTTTGGTCTGTACTGTATGTCCACACTTTACCGGTGGGGATTGGCACCGGGCACATTAAGTAGGTAGCACGCAACTATGACATAACTTTTAACTAACCTCCATGGCTGGTTATGTTGGATGGTGCCCTATCGGTGATCTTCTGTTGGCACCCTTCTTATGTGGTGCATGGTGTACAAAGAACCATAAAGCCGTTTCATAATTGTGATCTATTTGAGAAGTCTGCTTTTTCCTGATATTTGTGTTTAGACAGCCTAATACTCCTTTACCTATGATAGTGCGGCGTCAGGCTTAAACCTATGAATAGTGAACTATTACTGTAATGAAAAAAGTGTTCTTGTTCACGCTTCAACTGCTGAAATTATTGGTTTCTTCAACTTTTTTTGCATCTAATGGCTGCAGTGTTTATCCAGCTGTCAGAAAGTAAACTAAGTGGACTTCCTAGCAATCATGGATTTTGAAGTGGAAGCATATGGGGCACTGAATGTTGTCATTCTCTCATGATATTGATTGTTCACGTTTTCATATTTTTCATTTCTCTTTACTTTTCCTGCCTCATTGTCTTATCTTGTTTTGCATTGACGCAGTTCTTTCTATGTCCGGGAACATTTTTTTCTTGCTCTTGAAAAAAGCCCATCCTGTAAAGAATAGAGTTGTCATTAAATGAATGCAGCAAAGAACAGTGATCTATATTAAACTGGGTATTATTCACTGCAAACCTATTCATTACGATACAGTAAATCCCCTATAGCCTCAAATGAGTAGCTGAAACCACCAATTGTCTTTTTAAATATGTTGAATGTGGTAAACCACTAAACTTAATTTAAAGTTTAAAACTTAATTTAATTTAAACTTAAAGTGACTGCAAAATATAGTTATCTACTGTTAGCAGCCGACATGTCCTAAATGTACTACCATGGTCTGTAGCGTCTCTGGACTTGTCTCCCATCGAGTAGATCTGGTTGGCAAATACAAAAGGAGCTGCCAGCATCAAATTTTGATGATTTGTCCAAGTTCCATCAGTGTGGCAGAACATTTCTCTGACAACCATTAATAACCTCATTGATAGAAACCAAGGCTGTTACTGTGGAGATTTTTAAGCTCACTCTCAATACTGAGTAAATAGAGATGTTTTGAAAATGTTGTTTCCTTTTTCCATCCTTTGCAGATCATTACAGTGTTTATCCATCCTGTGGATAATTTCTTGATTTTTTACTAATTTATTCTTTCGCCACCTAAGGAGACTTGAACCTGCAATTGTTTGATCATTTGCACTATATACTGCAATACCTGGATATCCAGGTATATACCCAGCTCTCTCTACCGGAGAGTAACAGCTGCATGTATTTGTACGCTGCTGGCCAGTCCCTGTATTACAGTCCGATCTCGGTCCGATTTACAGGTGCTTCTCACAAAATTAGAATATCTTCAAAAAGTTCATTTCAGTTCTTCAATACAAAAAGTGAAACTCATATATTATATAGAGTCGTTACAAACAGACTAATCTATTGCATGTGTTTATGTCTGTTAATGTTGATGATTATGGCTTACAGCCAATGAAAACCCAAAAGTCATTATCTTAGTAAATTAGAATACTTTAGAACACCAGCTTGTAAAATTACTTTAAAATCAGACATGTTGTCCTACTGAAATGTATGTTCAGTAAATGCACTCAATACTTGGTCAGGGCTCCTTTTGCATCAATTACTGCATCAATGTGGCGTGGCATGGAGACGATCAGTCTGTGGCACTGCTGAGGGGTTATGGAAGCCCAGGTTGCTTTGATAGCAGCCTTCAGCTCATCTGCATTGTTGGGTCTGGTGTCTCTCATCTTCCTCTTGACAATACCTTATAGATTCTCTATGGGGTTAAAGTCAGGCAAGTTTTCTGGCCAATCAAACACAGTGATACTGTTGTGTTTAAACCAGGTATTGGTACATTTGGCAGTGTGGACAGGTGCCAAGTCCTGCTGGAGAATGAAATTTCCATCTCTAAAAAGCTTGTCACCAGAGGGAAGCATGAAGTGCTCTAAAATTTCCTGGTAGACGGCTGTGCTGACTGTGGTCTTGATAAAACACAGTGGACCTACACCAGCAGATGATATGGCTCCCCAATCCATCACCGACAAGCGTCTTTAGAAATGACCTTTTGTGACTTACCCTCCTTGTGGAGTGTGTCAATGACTGCCTTCTAAACATCTGTCACGTCAGCAGTCTTCCCCATTATTGTGGAGCTACTGAAACAGACTAAGGGACCTTTTAAATACTTAGGAAGCCTTTGCATGTGTTTTTTTTTTAAATATTCTAATTTACTGGGCTAATGACTTTTGAGTTTTCATTGGCTGTAAGCCATAATCATCAACATTAACAGAAATAAACTCTTGAAATACATCACTCTATTTGTAATGACTCTATATTATATATGAGTTTCACTTTTTGTATTGAAGATCTGAAATAAATTAACTTGTTGATATTCTAATTTTGTGAGATGCACCTGTAGGAAAATCAAGATGATGGTGATGGAGGAGATTGCCCAATCTCGTGGCAGAGAGTGGGCAATAGACACGGGAAAAATTGCGCTTTGCAATTGTGCCATTTAAAAGTGGTTAGATGGTTAAATAACAGCGATCGGAGTGGATTCCAGTCGCTGCTTTTAGAGGCAGGTGCTGGCTGTACTGAACTTTATTATCATGGTGCAGAAAACAATACCAGATTTTCCACATAACGTAAATTAAAATTAGCTGCAC
Source organism: Ranitomeya variabilis (assembly GCF_051348905.1). Taxonomy (NCBI): domain Eukaryota; kingdom Metazoa; phylum Chordata; class Amphibia; order Anura; family Dendrobatidae; genus Ranitomeya; species Ranitomeya variabilis. The sequence continues at coordinate 56,102,762 of NC_135235.1, read as the reverse complement.
CCGACACTCCTGTTGGTTATAATATTACATAGGACTGTTTAGTGGAGGAGATATACTGTACTTGCCCTTTTAAGATAAGGTTATATTTAAGGGTCAGGGTGCAGCTGCTGCTTGTTGGGAAAAATTCCCTTGATACTTGTGGTATAGATGGAATATATATATATATATATATATATATATATATATATATATATACAGTATGTATATATATATATATATATATATATATATATATATATATCTTGCTGAGCTGAAATCATTTTTATAATGAAGTGATTTATTTTCATAAAAACAATAAAATTAAGATGTAGATGTCAGAAAGCAATCACATTGTGTGATTACAGTATATTGCCTTCTCTGATTATGTTTCCTTCTATCACCTCTGTATAGAGGAATCACTTTAGTGAAGAGAGATGGGCTTTAAAATTACAACAAAAAAGATGCGCAGAGCAGCTTTCCTTCACAAGAATACCCACTAGTAGGGTTGAGCGAAACGGGTCGTTCATTTTCATAAGTCGCCGACTTTTGGCAAAGTCGGCGTCTCATGAAACCCGATCCGATCCCAGTGTGGGTCGGCCACGTGGAACGCGAACTTGGCGCCAAAGTCGCGTTTCGAATGACGCCTTCCCCGCCATTTTTTTGAGCCAATTAATTGTGGGCAGCGTGATGACATAGGTTCCGGCTCCTGCGGCATCATAGTGCTATGTTACGTTTTCGGACGTAGTAATTTCCGGAGTCAAAAAATAACATATGCCTTGCACGGAGGAGAGAGAGAGAGAGGAGAGAGAGAGAGAGAGAGAGAGAGAGAGAGAGAATAAAAAAAATTATTTCATTGACATACATTGGGTTTCGTGTTCCGGGTCCGGAACCCGACTTTACAGTAGAATCGGCCGATTCCATACGATCCAACATCCGAGAAGGTCGGGTTTCACAAAACCCACCTCGATCCTAAAAAAGCTAAGGTCGCTCAACCCTACCCACTAGTCATGTGTCAAGGCTTTTTAATGGTTTGGCCATTATTAGTAATGGTTTTTAATGGTCTGGCCAGTATAATTCAGGAAGAACCTAAGATAAAAACAAAACAAGCAAATACCCTTTAATTAGTAGATAAATAGTAATAGCACATGTAAATAACCTAGGGTAGTTAGTTACCATTGCTTTAATAAAAAAAAAGGGTAAAAGACATCCCACCGTGACAAGGTGTACTAACACTTGTCTTTCCCTTCACTATGGGTCAGCAATAGATAAAGGCAGAGCAGGACTGGATCCCAACTACTAAGACACCTGCCCGTGGAAACTTATATGAATAAAATGAACAGGCCAAAAATGGGGGGCCACGTCCTTGTTTGAACAAAGTACAAAAAAATAAAACAAAACCCAAAAATTAAGCAGGAGCATATGTTGGTATAAGTACAATGCACAGGTGTGCATGATAATGTGTGCAAACTGTAAAGCGCAGCGGAATATGTTAGTGCTATATAAAAATAAAGATTATTATTGTTATTATTTACACTGTGACCATTTAACAAACTACCTAAGATTAATAACAAAAAACAAAATGAGCAAATACCCTGTAGTAAGTAAATACCGTATTTTCCGGCGTATAAGACGACTGGGCGTATAAGACGACCCCCCAACTTTACCAGTTAAAATATAAAATCTTCTTAAAAGTCGGGGGTCTTCTTATACACCCTATGTCGTCTTATAGGGCCGGTGAATATGTGCCTTTTGGGGGGGGGGGAGTGATCCTGATGCCGAGGGGGCGTCTCACAGGAAAGTGAGTATCCCCCATTACCTTATCGTAGCGGTGCAGCGTGGGGGTCTCAGTGCTGGGAGTGGCGGCGGCGGCTGCTGTGCTCTGGTGCGGCGGCTGCTGTGTTCTGGTGCGGCGGCTCCTCTTCTGTGTGGGGCCTCTGTGCTGTGAGGTGGCGGTGGCGGCGGCATATCTTTATCCAGTTGGGGCTCCTCCGGCATCTCCTTAGCCCTGGAGGCCCCGCCGCAACTCCATCGGTGCAATGCAGCGGCCATTTTCCCGGAGGCAGCTCAATAGGTGCGATGCGGTGGCCTCCGGGAAAATGGCCGCTGCTCAGATTCAGATCTCGTCCCGAAATCTCGGGACACGAGATCTGAATCTGAGCAGCGGCCATTTTCCCGGAGGCCACCACATTGCACCGATGGAGTTGCGGCGGGGCCTCCAGGGCTAAGGAGATGCCGGAGGAGCCCCAACTGGATAAAGATACGCCGCTGCCGCCGCCACCTCACAGCACAGAGGCCCCACACAGAAGAGGAGCCGCCGCACCAGAACACAGCAGCCGCCGCCGCTCCCAGCACTGACACCCCCACGCTGCACCGCTAGGATAAGGTAATGGGGATTACTCACTTTCCTGTGAGACGCCCCCTCGTCATCAGGATCACTCCCCCTCCCCACCCACCATATACACCGGCGTACACGACGATTCCCGGCGTATAAGACGACCCCCGACTTTTAAGAAGATTTTCGGGGGTTAAAAAGTCGTCTTATACGCCGGAAAATACGGTACATAAATTGTAATAGTACATGTAAATAACATAGGTTATGGGGAATGCTGGGGAGCTATGCCACACTATGACTAAGACCGCATAAGTTCAAAACGTGTCAGGTTGTGCAAATCCCTGGGAATTGCACTTTCTCGCTATGAAACCTTTTTAATATATTTTTCTAACAAATTGTTGTTTTTAATACTATCCCCCAAACCTGTTGCTGGATAAACCATTTGAATTTGTTTCCGCTTTGCTGCTAACACAGCTTTACATCCGAGCCCTGCCAGAGGGACTACACACATCTACCGGGTGAGCTGGATAAAATCCTGTTTTCTCTTTAAATAACATAGGGTTTAGAGGGATTGTCCCATAAACAACAGTAATCACTTTTTCACAGGATGTATGATTGGTCAGGGTTTGGTGGTCAAAAATCCCACTGATCATATGTACAAGAGCCCTGGATCTCCTGCATGAATGGAGTTGTAATGTATCAGAAACAATGATCCATTCATGGTGGTCATGTATATGCGCTACCACTCTCGTAGTCGTGAATGGAGAAGTGATTACGCATGCACACTGCCACCCTATTCACATGGAACTCAAGGACCCCTATTCTCATGAACAGTGAGGATACCTTCCATTAGACCTCCACCAAACATTTCTTATTTATTCAGTGTATGGGATATAAATATTGTTAGTTATTGTTACAGAGTTAGTTTCCTGGTTGTTGTAGGCAGCATTTACAATTATTACTGCAGTATTTACAAAGCTATGTCCCCATATAGAAAGAAAACCACTTGTTGGAATATCCAAGACCTCAGACTTCTGAAATTCGGAAAATATAAAATACTTCTTGCATAAGAGGCAATTTTACACCTCTACACTGTATAATTTCTGTCTGAGTGACTGTCTGATATTAAATTGGACACTACATTCTTTCCATTACCAACAGACAAGGCAGAATTAGTGCCCTGTGCCTGCTTTATAGACCAATTCCTTCCCGACCTTTCTGACATAGAAGTAAAACTGTAAACATTGGACCAGGCATGATGGATGGTTGCAAAAAACACATCTGACATACACAGCAGGTTAACCTGTGAGGTTGAGAGTTCGAAAGTGATAGATCAACCTAAAGAAATAACTACACAGAACCAGGATGAAAGAAGAGGATGACTTCCGAGCATAGCATTGTGCTGCGCTTATATTTCCACTATTAGACTTAATGACCATAATGTATATAAAATATGGAAATTTAAATGTAAGTACAATTTGCATATCCCACCATGGTCATGTAATATTCTTCTCTACGAGTTGCTGCCACTCCTTTCTGGTTAGTAGCACCCACATAAAGGTCGATTGGCGCATTTACGGTGTGCATGGCTTTCACCAAATCAAGTCAATCAAATCTTTTCCGGGCCTGTCAGGTTGATTGGTTCGCTAGCCAATTAAGGAAGCCAGTCAGATGACCATTGAGAGTGCTTTCTTAGTAGACAGTATCAGTGGCCCTGACTCTTGGCTCCCTTTGAAATTTGCCCTAGTGCAAGTTATTTATTCTGTTCTTGGATTCTACCTGGTATCTGGCATGCATACATACATACATTCAATTTGTTACATCTGTAGGAAGCCACAGGCTCAAAAAGTCAGCCTTGAACATATTTTTCACAAGCCAATCCGTCTGGCAGATTCCAGAGAGAGGCCTGGTTCCCATTAGTGTATGGCATCATGCAAGAGCATAAGATGACCCACAGCTCCAGCTATGCTTCTTTGGTATCACTGTGTCCACAATGACCTGACCTATAAAAAATTACCACCAGTTGATCTCTTCAGTGAACACTGTAAGAAAAATAAACAAAAAATGAGGCAAAAAACAATGTTTTTTCATCATACCGCCAAGCAAAAAGTGGAATAAAATGCAATAAAAAGACAAATCTAAATAAAAATGGTACCGCTGAAGACGTCATCTAGTCCCACGAAAATCAAGTCACAATACAGCTCCATCAGTGGAAAAATTAAAAAGCTATAGCTCTCAAAATAATGCAATGCAATAATAATAATTTTTTCATATGATAGTTTTTATTGTGTAAAAGCATCAAAACATATAAAAAGATATAAATGTGCCATTGCTATAATCGTACTGACCAGAGGAATGATGCTGCCTTATCAATCTTACCAAATGCAAAATGGCATTAAAAAAAAATAATTCTGAACTGCTGATTTATGGTACCAATAAAGACATCAACTCATCCTGCAACGCAGGATAAAAGTGATCCCAAATGTTATGTAAAATAGTCCTAATAAAAGATTCAACTCAATCCACAAAAAAGCAAGTCCCTACTAAGGTCCGTCATCTGTTAACGGCAATATAATTTAATTTACAGGTGCATGGCTCCAGAAGCATGAGCTGGGCACTACAATGTAGTAGGCACTAGAAAGTACTGGTCCTGGTCACTGCAACGTACTGGTCACTACAAAGTACTGGTCACTACAAAGTACTGGTCACTACAACGACAGTTTGCCATTTTCACTCAACAACTTCCACTGCTGCTTGTTTCTGGAAAACACCCATGGAGGCAAAATCATCACTACACCTGTAAATTCGTAAAGGGATATAATTTCCAAAATGGTGTCATTTAAAGGAGGAGTCTGCTCTTTTAGCACTTAGGGGATCTGTATATGGAGTCTGCAAACTATTCTGGGAAAACCTGCTCTCTAGGAGGTAAATAGGGTGCCGTCACTCCCAATGCTCCCTATGTGGCTAAGCAATACTGTTCAGCCACATATGGGGTATTTCTACATTCAGCAACAAATGTGGGACTCATTTTGTTGCCATTTTTGCCCATTTATCAGTTTGAAAATGTAAAATCTGAAGCTAAAACAAAATTTTGAAGGTAAAAATGTAGTTGTTTTTTTTTCACCCACCTACGGTATGATCACTGCACCCCTGGAGTAATTAAATGAGAGGTGTAGTTTGTAAACTGGTGTAACTTATAGGGGGGTTCTGCTGTTCTGGTACCTCAGGAGATCTGCCAATGTGACATGGTACCCTCAAACCAGTCCAGGAAAATTTGAACTCCATTATGGTGCTTCTTCCCTTCTGAGCTTTTCACTGTGACTCAAAAGTAGTTTTAGACCACATATGGGGTATCAGCATACTAAGGAGAAATTGCACAAATTTTTTGGTTAGTTTTTTCCTGCTATCCTTGTAAAAATGAAAAAATGAAAAACAAAATTAGGGCTAAAACAACATTTTTGTGGGAAAAATGTGATTTATTTTAATTTCACGCTCTTCGTTGTATACTTCTGTGAAGCACCTGGGGGTTCAAGGTGCTCACCACACATCTAAATAATCTTCCTGAGGGGTCTAGCTTCCAAAATAGTGTCACTTATGGAGGGTTTCCATGGAAAGACAAATCAGTGGCTTTCTAAATGCAACATGGCGTCCGCAAATTATTCCAGCAAATATTGAGGTCCATTTTTATACTGTTACCCTTGCAAAAGTTAAAACAATTGGGTTTAAAGTAAAATTTTTGTGGAAAAAAAAGTTAAATGTTCATTTTTTCCTTCCACATTCCAAAAATTCCTGAGAAGCACGTGAAAGGTTAAAAAACTTTTTGAATGTGGTTTTGAGCCCATTGAGGGCTGCAGTTTTTAGAATAGTGTCACTTTTGGATATTTTCTGTCATATAGTGTTTTTTATCCCTTTTAACTTCCTAACACAAAAAATATGTTTCAAAAATTGTGCTGATGTAAAGTAGACATTTGGGAAATGTTATTTATTAACTATTTTGTATGAGATAATGCTCTGATTTAAGGGCATAAAATTTAAAGTATGAAAATGGCAAAATTTTCACCAAACTTCTCTTTTTTTCACAAATAAACACAAGTCATATTGAAGAAATTTTACCACTATCATGAAGGACAATATGTCATGAAAAGACAGTCTCAGAATCAGTGGCATCCACTGAAGCGTTCCAGAGTTATTACCACATAAAGTGACACTGGTCAGAATTGTAAAATTTGGCATGGTCATGAAGGTGAAAAACGACTTGGGGTAAATGGGTTAATCCTTTGCCTTTTTATTCTGACTGCCTTTTCTGGATTTTGATTTTGCTCTCGGACTCTGCTTTTTTCATTGTAATTCTTTGGTTTTTCCTGAAGAAGAAGTTATATTCTTCAAAACACGTTGAAATAAACCACCATCATACGTGCCATACTGGGATATACGTCTCCATTCTGTCGGCAGCTTGGAAAATTGTCCACTAACTCCCTTTACAGTCTGAATTCTTTGCTTTTTGACACAGCTAGCTTTGGTTACCCAATAGTTAGAGACTGCTCTGCAAACAGTACCTGGAAGGTCCAATATAGGAGGTAATGGGCTTAAACCAGAATGCTTCTTAGACTCTGCTACACGCTATGGCATGCGTCAAGTCGAGTTGTGTCTTACTATGATTGCACCAAGTTCTGTTTGGTCTCTCAACATTTAGATAAAATGCGATTCAGCATGTCTCAGGACTACCGCGGTGTATTCATGCCAACCCAGGGGTTTGCATGGATCTGTGTGATGGTCATTTTCATCCATTGCCTTAATAGTTACTCATTTACTGAATGTTGAAAGGTCATAGTCTATCTGATATTGCAGAAGGTCAGATTGGCCTCCGATGATTGGAACGCACTCGGCCATTTAAGTTTATGGGTTAGAGAAAACAATCGGACCTACTGAAAAGAGAAGAGAAGATAGAACTTTTTTTGTTATTCACAACTGAGAAAATCGTATCACACTCTGACCAGATAGTAATTAGCATAATCGGACTAATTTTCTTGGTTAAGAGAAAAACAGACATGTGACCCTAGCTTTACAAAAGATCATAGCTCCCACCCCTGGAAGCAGGTCAGGAGATCCATAACATCTTAATGAGTGTTTTAGAATTGGAGATTGACCTCAACAAGTCTATAAAAAATACATTCATATTTGTATAGGCAGAAGCTACACGGCGTCTTTATTCTGACACAGAATGCACTGCCAAAAGATTGCTGCGTCCTACCGCCACGTTGCAGCACAATGTGGATGAATGGGGTCACACTGAGGTTATGACTCAGAACAAGGAAAAAAGGAAAAAACATATAAGTTGGACAGCTATTAAGTACGGTAATACTTTCTTTCTCCTATAGTGCCTACTAAAGGACAAATGTCTGTCTGGCCACAGCCTTCCTGGCTCAAGCTTCTGTTTCCTATGTACATAGTGAGCCAGACACACAGCAATCAGCTATTTGTCATGGCAGCTTTAATCTGAAAAGGTTTGTCTCTAGTTGGATAATCTACTTAAAGGAATGATAGACTGGAGCATAAATGGGCTGACGGGTTCCCTTTAAGATCATTACCATGTTAATAGTATTCGGTGGCATCCAGAAGAACAGCAGTAACTTCCTCTGTGTTGGTGAAGCCGACATGGACTTTATTTTTGCTGATAATATTTATGTGAAAATGAAATAGAATTTGAGTCTTCTCCGAGATTATTTTAATAATTTTCTTCTTTTTATGGTTCTTTTTTTTCTTCTTTTTTGTTCTTTTTATGGTTATTTTAATTTGCTTCCCAGATTGTTCAACTTGTCCTAAGATGAGTAAGTAACCGCTTGAACAGCAGAAATCAGCGAGACGATGGCCCTCTATTGAGGGTGCTGTCATCGCGGCTGCTTTGCATGACTATGGTGAACATTACATTTTCTTTCCGTAGCAATCTTTTCTTTAGCTTACATTGTTTCTTAGTCACAATTCATTGAGTTTCTGCTAAGTCAGCCAAGACATTCACCCCTAACATCCTGTCACTCTGTGCGGGGACTGTTTGTCAACAGTGAAGTTATTCCATGCAGCTATCAATTAGATGGCGAAGAGAATGACTGCATGACACCATTTGTCCTTACACATCTCATTAAATAAACGGAATATTTAGTTTAATTTCTCTTCAATTCTGCAAAGTCTGCTGATACATCCAACTTTTCATTACCGCCAAAATTATACTCTCGATAAAAAGGCTTGTAATATATAGTAGTTTGTAGTCTTACACCCTCTTCCACTTTATGGACAAACTTTACCTGTCCTTGTCCTCAGTATATCCTCCATTTTAGGATTGAAGGCTTTTTAAAGGGAATCTGTCAATAGGATTTCACCCCCAAAATAATTATATGTGCATGTTGCTCTTTTAGAAGAGACAGATCCAGCAATACATTTACATGGCCAGTCCATTCCTCCGTTAATGAGAAATCATCGTTCAGATTTATATGCAAACTAGACTGTAAATTTAAACCTCAGTCACTCCAGCTCTATTTGCCGCCCAGAGCTGCTACCTCCTACTTGACTGACAGCATACATGCTGTGTGACTTCAGGCAAAGGAGTAGTCAGTCAAGCAGAATTATACGGCGCTGGGTGGGTAATAGAACCGGAGTGACAGAGGCTTCAAAATCTAAAACAGCGCTCCAGACTCATTGCATATTATTTGCATATAAATTCAAATGGTGATTTTTCAGTAATAGAGGAATGTACTGGCCATATAATGGTATTACTGGACTTGTCTTTGAAAGATATAGATGTACATATAAATAGTTTGGAGTGTGAAATTCTGCTGGCAAATTCCCTTTAAAAGGGTTGTGCATGTTAGACAATTCATTTTTGTTAAAAAGGACCTGACACTTGCTGTAAAAATAAAATAAAATGGATTTTACCTCGTAAAAATAACCAAGCTCATCCTGATTCTGCCATTTTATTCATTTTTGTGCTACGACACTCCATTGCAGTGATTTTCACATTTGTTGTTTTTGCAGTGCAGTATGTGAAATCTCTGCATATGCAATTGTTTCTTCTTGGGGTGTTTGCTTTTATCCCTCCCTCACAGATGCTGCAAATCACAGCTCAGCGGTGTCTGAGACTTCTACACTGCTAATGCTATGATTGGCAGCATCTGAGAAGGAAGTTTGAAAGTGTATGCCCCCAGAGAAGACTCTGAAGAAATGCCCAGTTAAATTGGAATCAGAGATTTCACATACTGTGCACCGGAAAAAATCAAATGCGAATATCTCTGCAAAGGAGCGACACAGTGCAAAATGGGAAAAAAGCTACTGGGTCAGGGAAGCTCAGGGATTTTTCAATGCATTTAACGCATTTTAACTCCAAATATAACTGTTAAACAAGTGGACCTATTAGCCCCAATTATCAGCAGTAATCAGTGTGGCCATGGCACCTTCACTTGACTTGACTCGTGTCAAGAATTCCATTTGCAGCAAAAGGTTTGTATCTAATTATTAGAGTAGAGCGATTCTCCTGAATGTTGATCATGTCAAATTTGCTCGAAATCAGCCAGCAGATTCAACTCTAGGAAATGTGCGATAGAAACTTTTTAACCCTGTATTAGTTTCATCTCTGAAACATTCTGCCATCTGATCACTACTGACATCAATAACTGTGTCTCTTTTCTTATCCTTATATTGTGAATCTCCCAACCCTTTGAAGAATGATTGTCGACTAAATATGAGGAAATTGATTTTCAGGACCCTGGGCTGTATTCCATGGCTTTGGATGAGAGCCCTGCAATCTGCCTCCTGGTAGGCTGCAACATCTTTGTTGCAAAGCGAAGAACACTTCATGGTGCACCATGCCGGCAGGTAAAAGGTGGTTTGCATTGCGCTCATCCACTGACAACAGACTGAAGACCAGGGTCTTGCACCTTTCTTTCCTCATCTCTATTGCGTTCACCTCACCCAGATCTGGTCACAATATTGCGATTTAAAAAGGTCATTGATTAAGACAATTTGCTGAACTTTTTTTTCCTCCAGTAGATATTTCATTTTCAGGAAAAGGTTATGTAGAAGTAAGCATTAGAGATGACTAGCACTAAAATGCTCAGACGCTCGTTACTCGAACCAAGCAATTTCTAATGCTCGTATGCTCGTTTTGAGTAATGAATATAATGGAAGTCAAAGGGAAATCCAAGCTTTTTTTCTGGCAGACCCTACAAGTAGGTTTGAGGGGGCAGTGAAAATGTTGAAATGGATGGAAAAAGTGCTTATTGGATGAACAGGATGATGAAGACCTAAAGATTAGTGTTGAGCATTCCGATACCGCAAGTATCGGGTATCGGCCGATATTTGCGGTATCGGAATTCCGATACCGAGTTCCGATATTTTTGCGATATCGGGAATCGGGATCGGAATGCATATTCATGTGTAAAATAAAGAATAAAAATAAAAAATAGGGATATACTCACCCTCTGACGCGCCCTGGTTGTAACCGCTGCAACCGGCAGCCTCCGTTCCTAAGAATGAGCGAGTGAAGGACCTGCAATGACGTCGCGGTCTTGTGATTGGTCGCGTGAGCGGTCACATGAGCGGTCACGCGACCAATCACAAGCCACCACGTCATCGAAGGTCCTTCACTCGCTCATTCTTAGGAACGGAGGCTGCCGGTTAACACCGCTAGGTCCAGGGTCCGCCGGAGGGGTGAGTATATCCATATTTTTTATTTTTATTCTTTATTTTTTACATGAATATGGATCCCAGGGCCTGAAGGAGAGTTTTCTCTCCTTCAGACCCTGGGAACCATCCAGGATAGCTTCCGATACTTGTGTCCCATTGACTTGTATTGGTATCGGGTATCGGCGATATCCGATATTTTTCGGGTATCGGCCGATACTATCCGATACCGATACTTTCAAGTATCGGAAGGTATCGCTCAACACTACTAAAGATGCATATCTGACTCCCATATCACTGCTGAGAACAATGGTGTCTCACTTTTACTCACTTTAAGGACTAACAATAAAATATTCAAAATCGACAAGAAATTGGAGTTTACAGGAAAAAATGTGTAACATGTCTAATGACTTGTATATAAAGTGACATTTAAAAAGGATTTAAGAAATAATAAATTAAGTAAACCAACATTTTTTAAAGAAAAAAATTGTACATTTCAGTGTAATTTATAAAGGAACCAAGAACTGCAAAAATGTGATGGATGAGGGACTGAGATACACCCTGTATTAGACATAAAGGAGGGACTCATACACATTCTGTTCAAATTGTCATGTACTGGCACTCCTAGACTCATAAAGACTGTGCACTAAGTGCAAAGCCTGCCAAAAATTATAAGCAGGGTCATCTATACACCCTTGAAGGCACTAACTGTGGTACCTGATTAAAATATTGTGAACAATGTGTAGTTGTTATACTCCTATACTCATAAAAGCTCTACACAAAGTGCAAACCCTTGATAAAATGATAAGCAGGCTCATCCATAGACACTTCAAGGCAACAACTAGAGGGCCTCATTAAAATATTTTGAAAGTGTATTTGATGTACTCCTAAAATTATAAGTAGGGTCAGCCAGTCATCCATAGACTCTTGAAAGCAACATCTAGTGGGCATCAATCAAATATTAAAAATTAAACACAATTTGTGTGCTGCTGTCATCTGGTTGTCTGGAAAAGATGGGGCTAATCCAAGCTTTGCTCATTTTTATCACAGTGAGCCTATCAGACCTTTTTGTTAACAGGTGAAATCGCCTGTCTGTTTTGACCTCCCCAGCAGCACTAAAAACCCACTCAGACAAGATGCTAGCTGTAGGGAAGCACAATGCCTCCAAGGCATAGAGGGACAGCTCATGCCAGGTGTTTAGCTTTGAGATCCAATAGCTGAAGGTTGCAGAGCAATTAGTGAGTATGCTGGTTTTGTCAGCCTGGTGTTTCTTGACCATCTTTAAAAGCTTTTCCCTCCTTGTCAAAAATACCCAAGCATCAGGGCCTGGACGCAGGTATGGTGTCGTGAAATTGCCCCAGGTCTTTGACCGTGTACCCTTGCCTTTGCTGTGTGTTTCCTTGGTTGGGCAGGGAAGCTTGCCCACTGACACTAGCATTGTCTGATTGGAATTTTTCAAACATATTTTCCACAATAGCCTTAGCAATAGCACCATTTTAGTAGACCTCTCTGCCTCAGGAAGGAGAGATACAGCGTTAGTCTAGCAGGGTGAACAACCATTACTCTTTTTGGCCAAGATGAGTGTAACCTGAGGGTCATGGGAAAGGCAGTGGTACATAAAGTCTACCTTTACATATATGCCAAGGTGTCAAGAGTATGGCAGGTGTGAAAGACAGTTATCCTGGATCCGACTGTAGAAGGTCTTTGCATTTAGCTCAAGCATCTTCTTGATTTTTGCATCTCTGTTATGGAGTGATATACTTCTCCCTCTAGGACCCAATAGCTACCTCCACCTTCTTCTGCTAATCACACACCTGTGATGAAGGTTTAAATACATTCAATTGCTTCTGCATGGTGCTGGTGTTAGCTCATACTAGCCTCAGTCTTGTTGGAAGCTCTAGAAGTGGGTTAGTGTCTTTCCTGAGGACCGTTGGAGGATTTCTGGCATGACTGCTCAGTGGTCTTCCTCAAGCTAAGTGTTTTCCTCCTATCCATCTACCCTCTCTGTCTTTAGTTTTAGCGGGGACTGACTAGTGCTTACCCCATTGCCTCCCTATGTAGGGCTTATCGCTAGGGTAGGGCAGGGATTAGGTTTCTGCTCAACGATAGGTGCAGAACCTATTTAGGGACGTTTAGGGCAGACAGGGTGATTTTAGATCTGCCTAAGGGTTTCCACTCCCATCTTCCCTAGTGTTTGGGCTCCCCCTTTCCTCTTCCCATTGTTGTTCACTTTCTTATCCTTCACCCAGCATGACACAAGGTCCCTACAGCCAACACTTCCCTGTCTCCATCATGATGACTAATCTCCATCTCCTCCTCCATCTCTTCCTCCTCATTCCCATCCTCACCATACAGGAGAGACAGGACAAAGCTTGTTTGGGTTCTCTTGACAACATCTCCTGTTCCTCCTCCTCAGCCCCCACCTTCTCATTGTTACAAAATCCACACTGAGCATATGAGATGAGGCTGGGCTGGGTAGTATGTCCCTGTCTGATGTCTTCCTTCATCTCTACCTGGTCTGATGCAAAGCCTCAAGTTTAATTGTCAGCAGCGACTGTTTAAGTAGACACTGAAGCGGTATCATTGTGCTGTTGATGGTGTCATTTCCGCTCACTATCTTTGTGAAATCCTCCAAATCTTGGAGAACTGCGCAAATATCAGCCATCTATGCCCACTCTTTAGTTGTTATGTGCAGAGGCTGACCACAATAATGAAGGGCTCGTTGAAGCTGGTATTTCACAACTGGCCTTTGCTGCTAACAAAGCCTTGCTAGCATGTACAGTGTGGAGACCCACCATGTAAGCACGTTGCACACCAGTCAGTGAGCTGGCACTTGCATGCTCTGCTGAAGCACTGCCAGAGTGGCAGCAGCTATAGCAGATTGTAAAAATGGCTGCTGACACAGCGTACCTCAACCATAAGCTCTGGAAAATATGGGTGAGTTTTCAGAAACTGCTGAACTACCAAGTTGAGAACATGGGATAAGCATGCTGCATGTGTGAGCTTGCCAAGCTTCACAGCCGCCACAAAGTTATGGATATTATCATACACGACCATTCCTGAATGTAGGCTTGTAGTGTGAATATAATAATTCAATCATATTATTCCTTTAAATTTGTATTTTGAAATAAAATTGCATTATATCGCAAGTAGTAGCCTTCTTTAAAGCCATATCCGAACCTTAGTGTTAAAAACTTGGCAATACAAGGCTCAGCGGCAAGAGCTACAGATCTGTATGTCTGTTATTCCTTTCAATAAATGTGCCATGGTGGTCGGTTTGTCTCCTAGACAAATTAGGTTTAGCACAGCTTGTTCCTGCTTTGCAGAGGCAGTGCTGCAGAGCAGAGAAGTAGTTACATCAATCCTCAGCATCGGAAGCACATATGCTGTGCCAGGGTGGGACAGTGGGCTGTCAGTGAAATGTAGCATCCCTGGCCACAAGCACTTGTCCACGTGTTGGTTGTTAAGTGGACAATCCCAGTAATCGTGATGGTAAGGACACAGGTAATGTTCCTGGACACGTGCTATACAAGGCAGGTATGCCACATTGGGACAAATAGAGGCAGCTGAAGACACCAAATTACCGAGGGTGTACACCAGTGGCGGGCCAATTTTTTTTTTTTAATCTCAAACAAACGAAATTGCACACAAACCAAGTTCTACAGTACGGTATATATGACATTAGTCGATTTTTGAACAACCAAATTTGTACACTTGTAATAGGCCAGTTTTGGTTCTTATTTCAAGCCAACAAAATTGCACACAAAGCAGGTTCTACAGTATACATAACAATAGTAAAATTTTTGAGCAAAAATATTCTATGAACTGTACCAGGCCAAGCGATTTTTACAAATTTGAACTCAACACAATTTTACCCAAAGCATGTTAAACTGTATGGATGAATAAATGAATTGATAAAAAAATTTTGGAAGGTTTTTTTGTAGTTTTATATACCACAGTAATGTAACAAGAACCACATTAAACTGTATGGATGAATAACTAAATTCATAAAAAATTTTGGAAGTTTTTTTGGAGTTTTATGCACCACTGTAATGTAACAAGAACTGTGTTAAACTGTTTGATGACTAATTGAATCCATACAACATTTTGGTACTTTTATATACCACCGTAATGTAACAATAACCATGTTAAACTGTATGAATGAATAATTGAATTCATAAAAAAATAAGTTTTTTGGGGACTTTTATATACCACCGTAATGTAACAAGAACTGTGTTAAACTGTATGGATGAATAATTGTATCTCTAAAAAAATTTTGAAGGTTTTTTTTGAGCTTTATATACCAGTATATTGTAACGAGAACCGCATTAAACTGTATGGATGAATAATTGAAATTCTAAAAATAAATGTAAGTGTTTTTGGAAGTTTTATATACCACTGTAATTGTCATGATCCAGACCGGGTTTTGAATCCTGTTTTCCCATTTTTCCGGTCTGGTCATGCCAGGAGTTACCAGTCTGGTCTCAGGTTTGCTATTTATCCCCACTGTGTCCTGCAGACCATGTCAGTTATAGCTTCTGCCTATGGCGTGAGTAGCTGACCCCGTTTGCCTTTATTTGTCCTGCTGCTTGCTTACTGAACCAGTGTCTGTTTATCATCTATTCCCTTTCCGGCTCTGTGTTCCCCTTTCGTATATATTGACTCTCTGGTTTTTTGACTCAGCTTGGACCCTGACCTGTTGTTTTGTCTCTTGTCTTTGGCATATCTGCTCCAGACTGGTACTGACCCATTTGGCTTGTTGTTGACTCTGTATTTGCTGATTCCCTTTGTACTGTGCTACAGTCTTATATCGACCCAGCTTGTTTTGACTATTCTGCTGCCACCTGGTGGCGGCCTCGCTGCTGCATTGCAGGTCTGGTCCTGCTGTATTCAGTCCTCCCTCAACTCTATTGCCACCTAGTGGAGCTTGCAATTACCTGTATTGCAGCGGCGTGACAGTAATGTAACAAGAACTGTGATAGAATATATATGGATAAATAAATTAACATTTTTAGACTTTTTTTTAGAGTGCTATATACCGAAATTTAACGCAAAACACCTAATACTGTATGGATAACTAATTGAACCAGAAAAAAAAATCAACCCTTTTTTGGAGTGTTATGTACCACCCTAATGTCTCAGAAAACACCTAATACTTTATGGATGACTAATTGAATCCCGACAAATTTTCGATGCTTGAGTATTCAATAAGACCGTAATGTACTACAAGGCACATAATACTGTACGAATGAATAATTGAATCCAGAAAAAAAAATTTAACTCTTTTTTGGAGTGTTATGTACTGCCAAAATGTAACACAAAGCTTGTAATACTGTATGGGTGAGTAACTGAATACAGAAAAATGTATCAATGCTTTTTTTGCAGTGTTATATGCCACAGAAACGCATCAAAAAGCATGTAATACTCTATAGGTGAATAATTGAACACAGAAAAAATTGTCAATGCTTTTTTTGGAGTGTTATATACCATAGAAATGTACCACAAGGCGGATGAAAATAGAATCAATTTTTTTCACCCCCCAAAAAAGTTGTTATGTGCAGCATATATTTAGCAATGGACTGCAAACTCTAAGACCGTCCTAGAGACTATATTCTGCCACCCTCCCTGCTCTTGCAACCATCCCTCCCTAGGCTAAATGAAAAATGTATCTGATACAAACAGCAAAGCGCAAGATTAGCTCTTTTCAAAATCAGCACCAGTATCAACGCTAGAGGACTCTGATTTGTTCAACTGTGCACACACAGGCCTAGACAAGCACTCTCTGCCCCCAATAAGAACTGTTCTTGAGCTTTGCAATGGCATCAGTATGCCGAGTGTGGCGGAGCATGCCCTTTTTTAGCCCCAGCCAATTACAGTAATGCCACTACTAAGATGGCTACAGCATTACAGTGACTCGCAGGCAATCCCCACATGCTTATTGGCTACGTTACTGGGGCCAAACATGGGGGGAGGGATTCCATTCGAGCATCAGTTAATGCTCACCGAGTTCCGAGCACATCTGATCACACAGATACTTGAGTGATATCCAAGTTTCAACGAGCACATTCGCTCATCCTTAGTGAATATATGTTGAAGATGATACATTCTGAATCCTAAGACAATGTTTCTATTTATCCGGTGAAGTATGTGTCTCTCCTTATCATTTTTGTCCACAATTCTCCATTTGAAAGTCACCTCTGTGTAACTTTTTATTATTTCATGCTACATTTCTATCATTTGTACTCAGCTGTGAGGCTGCAATGAAGGGAATAACAAGCATTTAAAGCAGCAATCTGATCTGCTCTCCATTAAAATGAAATGTCCCTTTTCTTTTTACTATTGAAAAAAAAATCAGTTTGCAGCTGCAGACTTTAAAGCAAAATCAAATTGTAAACCTTTTAGAGTTTGAAAACAGTTGCTGCTTGTGCAAAGATAAGATGTTTGGTAACCCTCTCAAGTCATCATCTAAGGCCCTGAACGCGCTCATTCTTAGGAAGGAAGGCTGTCGGAAAGAAGCCGAGGGTGAGTATATTCCTATTAGGTATATACTCACCCTCGGACGCGCCCTGCTTCTTTCCAGCAGCCTTCCTTCTTAAGAATGAGCGCGTTCAGGGCCTTAGATGACGTCACGGCTTGTGATTGGTCGCGGCCGCCCATGTGACCGCCACGTGACCAATCACAAGCCGTGACGTAATTCTCAGGTCCTAAATTCCTAGAATTAGGAATTTAGGACCTGAGGGATGACGTCACGGCTTCTGATTGGTCGCGTGGCGGTCACATGAGCGGCACGCGACCAATCAGAAGCCGTGACGTCATGGAAGGTACTGAACGCGCTCATTTTAAACAAAGCAGGCTGCCGGTTACCAGCGGTGATATCCAGGCTGCGTCGGAGAGGTGAGTATATCAATATTTTTTATTTTAATTCTTTATTTTACACATTAATATGGTCCCGATACCGATTCCCGATACAACAAAAGTATCGGATCTCGGTATCGGAATTCCGATACGGCAAGTATCGGCCGATACCCGATACTTGCGGTATCGGAATGCTCAACACTAATCAGGACTGATCTACTATTCAGTAGCCACATGACTATTCCAATGTGTACGGCTATTTTTCTGCAGTAATCAAGCCATAGGACCTTCATAGAATCATAAAATGTTAAAGAGTTGGAAGGGACCTCAACGGTCATCATGTCCAACCCCCATCTCAATGCAGGATTTACTATCACTAAACCATATCAGACAGATGTCTGTCCAGTCTCTGATTTAAGATTTCCACTGAAGGAGAACTCACCACCTCTCGTGGCAGCCTGTTCCATTCACTGATCACCCCCATTGTCAAAAAGTTTTCTCTAATATCTAATCTGCATCTTCTCCCTTTCAGTTTCATTCCACTGTTTCTCAAGTTTCCATGTGCAAATGAGAATAAGGATGATCTCTCTGCTCTGTGACAGCCCTTCAGATATTTGTAAACAGCTATTAAGTATCCTCTAAAGGTACCTTCACACTAAACGATATCGCTAGCGATCCGTGACGTTGCAGCGTCCTGGCTAGCGATATCGTTTAGTTTGACACGCAGCAGCGATCAGGATCCTGCTGTGATATCGCTGGTCGTTGAACAAAGTTCAGAACTTTATTTGGTCGTCAGACCAGCGTGTATCGTCGTGTTTGACACCAAAAGCAACGATACCAGCGATGTTTTACACTGGTAACCAGGGTAAACATCGGGTTACTAAGCGCAGGGCCAAGCTTAGTAACCCGATGTTTACCCTGGTTACCAGTGTAAAATGTAAAAAAAACAAACACTACATACTCACCTTCGCATCCCCCGGCGTCCGCTTCCCACACTGACTGAGCGCCGGCCGTAAAGTGAAAGTGAAAGTACAGCACAGCGGTGACGTCACCGCTCTGCTGTTAGGGCTGGCGCTCACACAGTGCAGGAAGCGGACGCCAGGGGACGCGAATGTAAGTATGTACTGTTTGTTTTTTTTACATTTTACGCTGGTAACCAGGGTAAACATCGGGTTAATAAGCGCGGCCCTGCGCTTAGCAACCCGATGTTTACCTTGGTTACCCGGGGACCTCGGCATCGTTGGTCGCTGGAGAGCGGTCTGTGTGACAGCTCTCCAGCAACCAAACAGCGACGCTGCAGCGATCGGCATCGTTGTCGCTATCGCTGCAGCGTCGCTTATTGTGAAGGTACCTTAAGTCTTCTTTTTTTGCAAGGTAAACATTCCCAGATCCTTGAACTATTCCTCGTATGACATACTCTGCAGTCCGCTCCAAATTCTAGTAGCTCTTCTTTGAACTTGATCCAGTTTTTCAATGTCTTTTTTAAAATGTGGTGCCCAGAACTGGACACAGTATGCGAGATGAGGCCTGACCAAGGAGGTGTAAAGGGGGATAATTACTTCAATTGATCTAGACTCTATGCTTCTTTTAATACATCCTAGAACTGTTTGCCTTTTTTTTGCTGCTGCACCACACTGTTGACTCATGTGCAGTGTGTGATCTATTAGTTCATCCAAGTCTTTTTCACATGTGCTTAGCTCTATTCCTCCCATTCTGTACATGTAATTTTAATTTTTCTTGCCCAGATGTAGAATCTTGTATTTTGCTCTTTTAAATGCCATTCTATTAGTCGCTACTAGGGTTGAGCGACTTTCATTTTTTTAAGATCGAGTCTGGTTTTGTGAAACCCGATTTAGTCCAGAGTCGAGTCGAGTGAAGTCGGCCGATTATCGCTAAAAGTCGGGGATCGACCGAAACACGAAACCCAATGCAAGTCAATGGGGAAGCATAGCCGGCAGTGAGTGGAGGCCAGGAAAACACCTACAGTGCACATTTTACTGCCAAAAACATCCATTCTTGTTTTCTGAAGCTTGTCAATCTTAATTAACTTTATAATAATAGTTGGGCACTGGAAATTGGGGGTCATTTGGCAAAAGTTGTGGGGGTAGGGCTGGTTCAAGGTTTTAGTGGGCCCAGGAAACATGGACTACGTCATGGCGGTGGAGCAGGGAGAGGTAAGTATTTCAACGTTGCAAGTGCTGTGATCCTGAGCAAGCAGGGGGGGCCCACTCGTTCGCATTGGCACTGGCACAGGGCCCCTCAAAGTACGGCGGTGTGTTTGCATGGCGGGGGCGCCTCCCACCAGCAGCGACACTTTTGCGTACTCTGAGTGGCCCTGTGCCAGTGACGTCGCCAACGAGTATGCCCCCCCACCTGATGAAGGAACCTGCACTTTCATCTGCACCTTCCTCTTTGTCCCTGTGTAAGGTGGTATAATATGCGGGAAGGGGAACCTTACTTTCAGCAGGGTCAGATTCTGGCTGTGTAGAGTACAAGGGGAATGTAGTGGTCTAGGTCAATGTACCAGCAGACTCATCTAGCAGTGGCTGGGCAATGGGCAGGATGATGAGGAAACAGATATAGGGCCAAAGAATAAAGTAGGCTAAATGCAGATCAAAATTGGTAACAGGACTAAACAGGCGGCATTGCTTTGTTCAGTGGAGTAGCAAACCCAAGAGCAGCAGACACTGTTTCAAGGGCCTAACCACACTAGTAGGCCAAATGCAGTTTAATATCTGATAGTATAGGCCGAAAGCCAGAATGTGGAAGCTCAGCTTTGTTCAGTTGAGGACAACACCAGGGAGGGGCAGACACCGTTAGTAGGCCCTAACCACCATTTTGTTTTTTAAAAAACACTTAATGAGAGCCAGAAGGTTGAAGCTCAGCTTTATTCAGTTGAGGGCAACACCAGGGAGGGGCAGATACCGTTAGTAGGCCCTAAACACCATTTTGTTTTTTAAAAAACACTTAATGAGAGCCAGAAGGTTGAAGCTCAGCTTTATTCAGTTGAGGGCAACACCAGGCAGGGGCAGACACCGTTAGTAGGCCGGAACCACCATTTTGTTTTTTAAAAAACACTTAATGAGAGCCAGAAGGTTGAAGCTCAGCTTTATTCAGTTGAGGGCAACACCAGGCAGGGGCAGACACCGTTAGTAGGCCGGAACCAGCAATGTGTTTAAAAACAGCAGTTAATCAGAGCCGGAAGGTAGAAGCTCAGCTTTATTCAGTTGAGGACAACTTGAATTAGGGACTGCATACAGACTTAGCAGGCTGTCCCCTGTGTGGACCATGCATCCAATACATTAACCCATTGAGCCACAAAGGACACGTAACCTTCCGTGGCCATGCCTACAGGTCCATGTGTCTGTTGTCAGGTGTACCTTTGTCAGTGTAGGCCTATTGGAAGGAGGGACCGCAGACAGGCTTCGAAGGCCTAACACAATAAAATGGGCTGGCTGTAGGCACTTTAAAATTGGTTCCAGGGGTACACGGGCAGCAGTGGTCTGGTCAGTGGAGGCCTAGTGGAAGGAGGGACCGCAGACAGGCTTCGAAGGCCTAAAATAACAAACAATAGGCTCATGGCAGTTTTACAGCGGTTACATGGATACACGGGCAGGCAGCTTGGTGGTGAGTGGAGGAGTATTTAAAGTAGGGACCGCAGACAGGCTATCAAAGGCCTAAAATAACAAACAATAGGCTCATGGCAGTTTTACAGCGGTTACATGGATACACGGGCAGGCAGCTTGGTGGTGAGTGGAGGAGTATTTAAAGTAGGGACCGCAGACAGGCTATCAAAGGCCTAAAATAACAAACAATAGACTCATGGCAGTTTTACAGCGGTTACATGGATACACGGGCAGGCAGCTGGTGATGAGTGGAGGAGTATTTAAAGTAGGGACCGCAGACAGGCTATCAAAGGCCTAAAATAACAAACAATAGGCTCATGGCAGTTTTACAGCGGTTACATGGATACACGGGCAGGCAGCTGGTGATGAGTGGAGGAGTATTTAAAGTAGGGACCGCAGACAGGCTATCAAAGGCCTAAAATAACA
Organism: Ranitomeya variabilis; assembly: GCF_051348905.1. Lineage (NCBI taxonomy): Eukaryota > Metazoa > Chordata > Amphibia > Anura > Dendrobatidae > Ranitomeya > Ranitomeya variabilis. Next base: position 56,080,874 of record NC_135235.1, on the reverse strand, counting down.
AACAATAGGCTCATGGCAGTTTTACAGCGGTTACATGGATACACGGGCAGGCAGCTGGTGATGAGTGGAGGAGTATTTAAAGTAGGGACCGCAGACAGGCTATCAAAGGCCTAAAATAACAAACAATAGGCTCATGGCAGTTTTACAGCAGTTACATGGATACACGGGCAGGCAGCTGGTGATGAGTGGAGGAGTACTTAAAGTAGGGACCGCAGACAGGCTATCAAAGGCCTAAAATAACAAACAATAGGCTCATGGCAGTTTTACAGCGGTTACATGGATACACGGGCAGGCAGCTTGGTGGTGAGTGGAGGAGTATTTAAAGTAGGGACCGCAGACAGGCTATCAAAGGCCTAAAATAACAAACAATAGGCTCATGGCAGTTTTACAGCGGTTACATGGATACACGGGCAGGCAGCTTGGTGGTGAGTGGAGGAGTATTTAAAGTAGGGACCGCAGACAGGCTATCAAAGGCCTAAAATAACAAACAATAGACTCATGGCAGTTTTACAGCGGTTACATGGATACACGGGCAGGCAGCTGGTGATGAGTGGAGGAGTATTTAAAGTAGGGACCGCAGACAGGCTATCAAAGGCCTAAAATAACAAACAATAGGCTCATGGCAGTTTTACAGCGGTTACATGGATACACGGGCAGGCAGCTTGGTGGTGAGTGGTGGAGTATTTAAAGTAGGGACCGCAGACAGGCTATCAAAGGCCTAAAATAACAAACAATAGGCTCATGGCAGTTTTACAGCGGTTACATGGATACACGGGCAGGCAGCTGGTGATGAGTGGAGGAGTATTTAAAGTAGGGACCGCAGACAGGCTATCAAAGGCCTAAAATAACAAACAATAGGCTCATGGCAGTTTTACAGCGGTTACATGGATACACGGGCAGGCAGCTGGTGATGAGTGGAGGAGTATTTAAAGTAGGGACCGCAGACAGGCTATCAAAGGCCTAAAATAACAAACAATAGGCTCATGGCAGTTTTACAGCGGTTACATGGATACACGGGCAGGCAGCTGGTGATGAGTGGAGGAGTATTTAAAGTAGGGACCGCAGACAGGCTATCAAAGGCCTAAAATAACAAACAATAGGCTCATGGCAGTTTTACAGCGGTTACATGGATACACGGGCAGGCAGCTGGTGATGAGTGGAGGAGTATTTAAAGTAGGGACCGCAGACAGGCTATCAAAGGCCTAAAATAACAAACAATAGGCTCATGGCAGTTTTACAGCGGTTACATGGATACACGGGCAGGCAGCTGGTGATGAGTGGAGGAGTATTTAAAGTAGGGACCGCAGACAGGCTATCAAAGGCCTAAAATAACAAACAATAGGCTCATGGCAGTTTTACAGCGGTTACATGGATACACGGGCAGGCAGCTGGTGATGAGTGGAGGAGTATTTAAAGTAGGGACCGCAGACAGGCTATCAAAGGCCTAAAATAACAAACAATAGGCTCATGGCAGTTTTACAGCGGTTACATGGATACACGGGCAGGCAGCTGGTGATGAGTGGAGGAGTATTTAAAGTAGGGACCGCAGACAGGCTATCAAAGGCCTAAAATAACAAACAATAGGCTCATGGCAGTTTTACAGCGGTTACATGGATACACGGGCAGGCAGCTGGTGATGAGTGGAGGAGTATTTAAAGTAGGGACCGCAGACAGGCTATCAAAGGCCTAAAATAACAAACAATAGGCTCATGGCAGTTTTACAGCGGTTACATGGATACACGGGCAGGCAGCTTGGTGGTGAGTGGAGGAGTATTTAAAGTAGGGACCGCAGACAGGCTATCAAAGGCCTAAAATAACAAACAATAGGCTCATAGCAGCTTTACAGCGGTTACATGGATACACAGGCAGCTTGGTAGTGAGTGGAGGAGTAGTGCAAGGAGTGTCTGTCCCAGTACTCCCAAAATATAAATAGATGTTAATGTCTCGCAAAACAACCAAAACAAAAAAAAAGGTGGCATACTTAGGTACAGGGGTGGGCTCATCTACTGAGTTTCTGACATAGTAATTTGGCAGTAACTATTTAATGGTGCCAATATAGGACACAGACACAGACTACTTTAAGTTGCATCATAGATGTCTACAAATTTGTATTGTCAGTGCCAGACATTGAATGATGTCAGCGAATAGACTAAAGATTGGTGGAGCTGTGCGACATAATTTTGCACGTGGTAGAGCACATTTTGAGCTGGGGTAGGGGGGAACTCTCTTGAGGCCGGCGGGACCGCCCCAGGGCCCCTCATGTTACAACGGTGTGTCTGACGTTGGGTGCGCACCACCACCGCCAGAGACACTACATTGTACTATGAGGGACCCAGTAGCAATGCCGTCAACCAAAAGCGAGCACACCCACCTCTTCAGACAAACAGCAGTCTCACGGGTGCTTGCGCCAAGTCGCGATACCACGGCCCCGTGTGGGGAGTTTTGCCATTTAGGGAGGTGTAAACATGTCGTATGCTGTACAATCAGCTGCAGCAAATTAGACATTAGAAAAGTAATTCACAGGCAAGAGCTTTTCATAGGAAAGCTAGGTGTCGGCCGGGCAAGGTGGGGCAAAAGATTTCGAAATCCAGTTGTGGTTCATTTTAATGAATGTTAGATCGTCAACATTTTGGGTAGCCAGACGAGTCCTTTTTTCGGTTAATATTGAACCTGCAGCACTGAATACTCTTTCTGATAGGACACTTGCTGCCGGGCAAGCAAGCTCCTGCAATGCATATTCTGCCAATTCTGGCCAGGTGTCTAATTTGGAGGCCCAGTAATCAAATGGGAATGACGGTTGAGGGAGAACATCGATAAGGGATGAAAAATAGTTAGTAACCATACTGGACAAATGTTGTCTCCTGTCACTTTCAATTGATGCAGCAGTACCTGTCCTGTCTGCGGTCATAGCAAAATCACTCCACAACCTGGTCAGAAAACCCCTCTGTCCAACGCCACTTCTGATGTGTGCACCCCTAACACTCCTAGTCTGCTGCCCCCTGGAGCTCGTGTGAGAACGATCACGTGCGCTGTGTGCTGGGAATGCCTGAAGCAAACGGTCAACAAGAGTTGATTGTTTGGTTGCTAATATTAGTTCCAAGTTCTCATGTGGCATAATATTTTGCAATTTGCCTTTATAGCGTGGATCAAGGAGGCAGGCCATCCAGTAATCGTCATCGTTCATCATTTTCGTAATGCGTGTGTCCCTTTTTAGGATACGTAAGGCATAATCCGCCATGTGGGCCAAAGTTCCAGTTGTCAAATCTCCGGTTGTGATTGGTTGAGGGGCAGTTGCAGGCAAATCTACGTCACTTGTGTCCCTCAAAAAACCAGAACCCGGCCGTGACACGCAACCAATTTCCTGTGCCCCCGGGAAAGGTTCGGCATTAAAAATATACTCATCCCCATCATCCTCCTCGTCCTCCACCTCCTCTTCGCCCGCTACCTCGTCCTGTACACTGCCCTGACCAGACAATGGCTGACTGTCATCAAGGCTTTCCTCTTCCTCTGGTGCAGACGCCTGCTCCTTTATGTGCGTCAAACTTTGCATCAGCAGACGCATTAGGGGGATGCTCATGCTTATTACGGCGTTGTCTGCACTAACCAGCCGTGTGCATTCCTCAAAACACTGAAGGACTTGACACATGTCTTGTATCTTAGACCACTGCACACCTGACAACTCCATGTCTGCCATCCTACTGCCTGCCCGTGTATCCTCCCACAAATAAATAACAGCACGCCTCTGTTCGCACAGTCTCTGAAGCATGTGCAGTGTTGAGTTCCACCTTGTTGCAACGTCTATGATTAGGCGATGCTGGGGAAGGTTCAAAGACCGCTGATAGGTCTGCATACGGCTGGCGTGTACAGGCGAACGTCGGATATGTGAGCAAAGTGCACGCACTTTGAGGAGCAGGTCGGAGAACCCAGGATAAGTTTTCAATAAGCACTGCACCACCAGGTTTAAGGTGTGAGCCAGGCAAGGAATGTGTTTCAGTTGGGAAAGGGAGATGGCAGCCATGAAATTCCTTCCGTTATCACTCACTACCTTGCCTGCCTCAAGATCTACTGTGCCCAGCCACGACTGCGTTTCTTGTTGCCAGAACTCGGACAGAACTTCCGCGGTGTGTCTGTTGTCGCCCAAACACTTCATAGCCAATACAGCCTGCTGACGCTTGGCAGTAGCTGGCCCATAATGGGACAACTGGTGTGCAACAGTGTCATCTGCCGATGGAGTGGTTGGCAGACTGCGTTCTGTGGAAGAGCTGTAGCTTCTGCAGGAGGACGAGGAGGAGGAGGAGGAGGGGGTGCGAACGCCTACAGCCAACTGTTTCCTAGACCGTGGGCTAGGCACAACTGTCCCTAAATTGATGTCGCCTGTGGACCCTGCATCCACCACATTCACCCAGTGTGCCGTGATGGACACATAACGTCCCTGGCCATGCCTACTGGTCCATGCATCTGTAGTCAGGTGCACCTTTGTACTCACAGATTGCCTGAGTGCATGGACGATGCGCTGTTTAACATGCTGGTGCAGGGCTGGGATGGCTTTTCTGGAAAAAAAGTGTCGACTGGGTAGCTCGTATCGTGGTTCAGCGTACTCCATCAGGGCTTTGAAAGCTTCGCTTTCAACTAACCGGTAGGGCATCATCTCTAACGAGATTAGTCTAGCTATGTGGGCGTTAAAACCCTGTGTACGCGGATGCGAGGATAAGTACTTCCTTTTTCTAACCAGAGTCTCATGTAGGGTGAGCTGGACTGGAGAGCTGGAGATCGTGGAACTTTCGGGTGTGCCGGTGTACATGGCAGACTGAGAGACGGTTGGAGACGGTATTGTTTCCGCCGGTGCCCTAGATGCAATATTTCCTCCTACAAAACTGGTGGTTCCCTGACCCTGACTGCTTTTGGCTGGCAAAGAAACCTGCACAGATACTGCCGGTGGTGCGGAAAATGGTGGCCTTACAGTGACGGAAGGGATGTTGCGTTGCTGACTAGCTTCATTGGCCGAGAGTGCTACAACCTTAAGGGACGTTTGGTAGTTAGTCCAGGCTTGAAAATGCATGGTGGTTAAGTGTCTATGCATGCAACTAGTATTTAGACTTTTCAGATTCTGACCTCTGCTTAAGCTAGTTGAACATTTTTGACAGATGACTTTGCGCTGATCAGTTGGATGTTGTTTAAAAAAATGCCAGACTGCACTCTTCCTAGACTCGGATCCCTTTTCAGGGATTGCAGACTGAGCTTTAACCGGATGGCCACGCTGTCCTCCAACAGGTTTTGGCTTTGACACGCGTTTTGGGCCAGATACGGGCCCGGCAGATGGAACCTGTTGCGATGTTGATGCCTGCTGCGGCCCCTCCTCCACCTCCGCTTCTGAACTACTGCCGCCTGCACCCTGTTCCTCCAATGGCTGCCAATCGGGGTCAATAACTGGGTCATCTATTACCTCCTCTTCGAGCTCGTGTGCAACTTCGTCTGTGTCACTGTGTCGGTCGGTGGTATAGCGTTCGTGGCGGGGCAACATAGTCTCATCAGGGTCTGATTGTGGATCTGTACCCTGAGAGGGCAATGTGGTGGTCTGAGTCAAAGGAGCAGCATAGTACTCTGGCTGTGGCTGTGCATCAGTGCACTCCATGTCAGAATCTACTTGTAATGGGCATGGCCTGTTAAATGTTTCACTTTCTAAGCCAGGGACGGTATGTGTAAAGAGCTCCATGGAGTGACCCGTTGTGTCGCCTGCTGCATCCTTCTCTCTTGTTGTAGTTTTTGCTGAGGAGGACAAGGAAGCGACTTGTCCCTGACCGTGAACATCCACAAGCGACGCGCTGCTTTTACATTTACCAGTTTCGGAAGAGGAGGCAAAAGAGCTAGAGGCTGAGTCTGCAATGTAAGCCAAAACTTGCTGTTGCTGCTCCGCCTTTAAAAGCGGTTTTCCTACTCCCAGAAAAGAGAGCGTTCGAGGCCTTGTGTAGCCTGACTACGAAACTGGCTCCACAGCTCCAGACTTAGGTGGAATATTTTTATCCCCACGACCACCTGATGCTCCACTACCACTACCATCATTACCAGCTGACAATGAACACCCACGACGACCTCTTGCACCAGACTTCCTCATTGTTTTAAAATCTTAACCAAAGTAACTTTATTTGTTGCTGTCAAACAACTTACACGGTGAGCTATAACTTCAGTATGATTTCAATATCCCTTAACAGGTTGGTGAGACCACAAGGAAAATCAGGCACAATGTTACACACTCTGTTTTCTGTGGCACAAAATCACAGAGATGACACACACGCAGGACTGTCACTCAAGCACTAATGTCAATATTAATCTCCCACCTAATTTTTTTTTTTTTTTTTCTCAGGGAGACTTTAGAAACCAAATAATATTAAAAAAAAAACAAAAAAAAAAGGCTTTCTATGGCCCACAATTAGAGAGAGAGAGAGGTGGCACACCCAGGAGTCAAGACTGGCGCACAAGCTGAAAGGGCAATATTACTCTCCCACTGTTTTTTTATGTTTTTTTTTTTTTTCAGGGAGACTTTAGAAACCAAATAATAAGAAAAAAAAATAAAAATAAATAGGCTTTCTATAGCCCACTGAATGAGAGATAGCACACACAGCAGTGGCACACAAGCCCTGACTGAGGCCAATATTTTTCTCCCACTGATTGATGTAGTGTTTTTGTGTTGAGGTAGATTTTAGAACACAAATCAAGGAAAAAAAAAATAAATGCTTTCTATGGCCCACTGAATGAGAGAGAGGTGGCACACCCAGGAGTCAAGACTGGCACACAAGCTGAAAGGGCAATATTACTCTCCCACTGTTTTTTTATGTATTTTTTGTTTTTTAAGGGAGACTTTAGAAACCCAATAATATTTAAAAAAAAAAATAAATAGGCTTTCTATGGCCCACTGAATGAGAGGGAGAGAGGTGACACACCCAGGAGTCAAGACTGGCACACAAGCTGAAAGGGCAATATTACTCTCCCACTGTTTTTTTATGTATTTTTTGTTTTTTAAGGGAGACTTTAGAAACCCAATAATATTTAAAAAAAAAAAAAAAAAAAAAAGGCTTTCTATGGCCCACAATTAGAGAGAGAGGTGGCACACCCAGGAGTCAAGACTGGCACACAAGCTGAAAGGGCAATATTACTCTCCCACTGTTTTTTTTTTTTTTTTTTTTTTTTTCAGGGAGACTTTAGAAACCAAATAATAAGAAAAAAATAAATAAATAAATAGGCTTTCTATAGCCCACTGAATGAGAGAGAGAGGTGGCACACCCAGGAGTCAAGACTGGCACACAAGCTGAAAGGGCAATATTACTCTCCCACTGTTTTTTTTTTTTTTTTTTTTTTTTTCAGGGAGACTTTAGAAACCAAATAATAAGAAAAAAATAAAAATAAATAAATAGGCTTTCTATAGCCCACTGAATAAGAGATAGCACACACAGCAGTGGCACACAAGCCCTGACTGAGGCCAATATTTTTCTACCACTGATTGATGTAGTGTTTTTGTGTTGAGGTAGAATTTAGAACACAAATCACGGAAAAAATAAATAGGCTTTCTATGGCCCACTCAGTGAGAGATGGCACACACAGGGATGGCACTGTAGCAGAAATGCCAATCTTAATCTCCCACAAAAAAAAAAAAAAAAAAACAGGGACTGTCCTACAATTACTATCTCCCTGCAGTAATCTAAGCCAGGTATGGCAGGCAGCAATAGGAGTGGACTGATGCACAAATTAAATAAAAAGTGTGGACAAACAAAAAAGATAGCTGTGCAGAAAGGAACAAGAGGATATGTGCTTTGAAAAAAGCAGTTGGTTTCCACAGTGGCGTACACACAGCAATACAGCTATCACGGAGCCTTCTAGGGCAGCCCAATGAGCTACAGCGCTGAGGAAAAAAAAAAAAAAATAGCTTCCACTGTTCCTGCACACCGAAGGTGGTGTTGGACAGTGGAAATCGCTACAGCACAAGCGGTTTGGTGGTTAGTGGACCCTGCCTAACGCTCTCCCTGCTTCTGACGAAGCGGCAGCAACCTCTCCCTAAGCTCAGATCAGCAGCAGTAAGATGGCGGTCGGCGGGAACGCCCCTTTATAGCCCCTGTGACGCCGCAGACAGCAAGCCAATCACTGCAATGCCCTTCTCTAAGATGGTGGGGACCAGGATCTATGTCATCACGCTGCCCACACTCTGCGTTCACCTTCATTGGCTGAGAAATGGCGCTTTTCGCGTCATTGAAACGCGACTTTGGCGCGAAAGTCGCGTACCGCATGGCCGACAAGCACAGGGGTCGGATCGGGTTTCATGAGACGCCGACTTAGCCAAAAGTCGGCGACTTTTGAAAATGATCGACCCGTTTCGCTCAACCCTAGTCGCTACCCATTGTTCAAGCTTATCTAGAACCTTCTGAATCCTTTCTGTCTTCTCTAGTGTTATCTATCCCTTTTAGCTCTACATCAACTGCAAATTCGAATAGTTTACCTTCAGTTCCCTTATCTAGATAATTTATAATAATGTTGAACAATACTGGGGCCAGGACAGAGCCTTGTAGTACTCTACTTGAAACACGCTTCCAATTGGATGCGCAGCCATTTATTACCACTTTTTAAGTATGATGACTGAGCCAGTTATGAATCCACTTAACCATAGCCATGTGAATCCCACACCTGGTCATTTTTTCAATAAGGATAGTATGAGTAAAGGTACATTCACACTAAACGACTTTACAGCGATAACAATAGCGATCCGTGATGTTGCAGCGTCCTGGATAGCGGTATCGTTGTGTTTGACACGCAGCAGCGATCTGGATCCTGCTGTGATATCGCTGGTCGTTGCTGAAAGTTCAGAACTTTATTTGGTCGTCAGATCGGCGTGTATCGTCGTGTTTGACAGCAAAAGCAACGATGCCAGCGATGTTTTACAGTGGTAACCAGGGTAAATATCGGGTTACTAAGCGCAGGGCCGCGCTTAGTAACCCGATATTTACCCTGGTTACCACTGTAAAAGTAAAAAAAACAAACAGTACATACTCACCTTCTGCTGTCTGTCACACGTCCTTCACCGTCTGCTTCCTACACTGACTGTGAGTGCCGGCCGGAAAGTAAAAGCAGAGCGGTGACGTCACCGCTGTGCTCTGTACTGCCGGCGCTCACACAGTGCAGGGAAGGACGCCGGGGGACGCGAATGTAAGTATGCACTGTTTGTTTTTTTACATTTCCACTGGTAACCAGGGTAAACATCGGGTTACTAAGCGCGGCCCTGCGCTTAGCAACCCGATGTTTACCCTGGTTACCCGGGGACTTCGGCATCGTTGGTCGCTGGAGAGCTGTCTGTGTGACAGCTCTCCAGCGACCAAACAGCGACGCTGCAGCGATCGGCATCGTTGTCGATATCGCTGCAGCGTCATTTAGTGTGAAGGTACCTTAACTTTATCAAGGCAATTCCTTGCGCTGGCGTGTACTCTGGAGGACAGAGAATGAACTTCAATCCAATATTGCGGCCAGCATGCAGCCAGCGGGTAAGGAAATGGTGAATCAAACACCCAAAAACCCCGCCCATATGACCCAAAACCGGTCCCGCCAAATTCAGGTGACAGGTTCCCTTTAACATGACACTCTCCGCAAGGAGAAATGATACTTCTTGGATCCCAGTACCTTAGGATGTAATTCATCTAGACCAGTAGATTTAAATTCATTTAAATTAACTAAGTATACCCTCACCATCTCTCTGTTTATGGATAGTGTAGATTATTTTATCTCTTCAATGGCACCATGAAGATAAGTTTTCCCTCCAGTCAGTGTGCAATGGGGGAACCATCCCAAACTCCCCACGTAGACTCTGGGCATGACTGCAGAGCATAGCTGACCTCCATCTGAGACCACTTCTTTGGTCACGCCAAACGATTTTAGTTCTGTGGTACAAAATTAAACAAGGAAGGTTCTACCTTCCTGAGATCCTCTGGTGTGATGGTAGCGCAGCAAAGATGGTATAGCTCTCCATGGGTAGATGTAGTGTTAAGAGATAAGATGGTGGTGGTGGTTATGCCGGGCAGGTGTTGTAGGAATAACGCAAAGGACACAGCAAGGTACAGTTTCCACTTTTACTCACAGTTCTCAAGTCCACATACACCAGCTGGATGCTGTGTTCTCTGGGTTAGTGGTCTAGCAAACTCCCATGTAAATTGGGGTGCACCTTTTCAGGACTCCTTTCTTATGCCATTCTCTGGCCGACTCACTACGCTGACTTCCACTTCTCCTGCCCAGCACCTTACCCACAGTGTCCCAAGCCATTAACCATGAACCTGATCGGGTGATGTCCTCTGAGTCCCCTGGATTCTATATGGCTGTCTTTTTGGCAAATTATGGGTGGTTGTGGCTGGTACTGTTACAAAAGCCACAGCCTCCGGTTTCTTAGCTGAACTTGCAGATTTCCACTAAGTTAGGACCGGTCCCCTGACTGCGACCTGGTCCCTCCACCTGACTCTGGTCATCCTGGATGCAGGACCCACGGGTGGCTTCTGCACTCCCTGTGCCCCTAGGACCCCTTCTGTCCTCCTGGGAGCTCCCACACCCACTCCCACCAGCCAGTCCTATCCAGCCCGGGATGTGGCCATCCTCCCTAAGGGTACACCCAGGTGCCCTGACTGAACAGTTGGGTGTTGGATGTGAGTGTTAGGCCATGTGCACACGTTCAGTATTTTTCGCGTTTTTTTCGCGTTTTTTCGCTATAAAAACGTGATAAAAACGCGAAAAAAACGCTTACATATGCCTCCTATTATTTTAAGTGTATTCCGCATTTTTTGTGCAAATGTAGCCTTTTTTTCCGCGAAAAAATCGCATCGCGGAAAAAAAAGCAACATGTTCATTAAAATGCGGAATTGCAGGGGATTCCGCACACCTAGGGGTCCATTGATCTGCTTACTTCCTGCACGGGGCTGTGCCCACGATGCGGGAAGTAAGCAGATTATGTGCGGTTGGTACCCAGGGTGGAGGAGAGGAGACTCTCCTCCACGCACTGGGCACCATATAAGTGGTCAAAAAATAAGAATTAAAATAAAAAACAGTCCTATACTCACCCTCGATGTCCCGCGCAGTCTTCCCGCCTCCACTGCACGCTGCCGTTCGGTTCCTGTAGCTGGTGTGCGGCGAAAGACCTGCCGATGACGTCACTGTCCTGTGATTGGTCGTGAGCGGTCATGTGACCGCTCACGTGACCGTGACGTCACGCTAGGTCCTGTGCGCACAGACCAGCTATAGGAAGAGGAGCCGGACGCCGGTGAGGAGATGTCTGGGTGAGTATAAGCATTTTTTTATTTTTTTTATTATTTTTAAACATTCTATCTTTTACTATAGATGCTGCATAAGCTGCATCTATAGTAAAAAGTTGGTCACACTTGTCAAACAGTATGTTTGACAAGTGTGACCAACCTGTCAGTCAGTTTTCCAAGCGATGCTACAGATCGCTTGGAAAACTTTAGCATTCTGCAAGCTAATTACGCTTGCAGAATGCTAAAAAAACGCGAAAAAAACGGAAAAAAAACGCAAAAAAAAAAATGCGGATTTCTTGCAGAAAATTTCCGGTTTTCTTCAGGAAATTTCTGCAAGAAATCCTGAACGTGTGCACATACCCTTAGAGTCCTGGGTAGTGCTCCCCTCCTCACCTGAGAGTGGGATACCACACCTCTGGATGAGGTGCAATATCTCTGTGGCGACTGGACCCTCAGGGGCGCCACACTTCCAATTCTTTGATTTCAGATATTCTCTCATAAATTACATAAACTTAAAGGAAATCTGTCAGCACTTTCTCACCCCATCTTTTTCAAAGTCAAGTTTAGAAATACTTTACATAGCCAGCCCATTTCTTCATTAGTGAGAAATCAGAGTTTCAATTTATATGCAAACAAGACTGAAGGACTATGATAGATCTGAAACTTCTGTCACTGCAGCTCTATTCCCAGGCCATCATTGCTTCCTTCTGCTTCACCTGGAGTCATGCAGCATAGAGGCTGTCAGTCAAGTATGTGAAGGCAAAGAGAGCTGCATTGACAAAGGTTTCAGATCTACAGTCTCATTTGCATTTTGATTCAATCACTTAAGGTACCGTCACACTCAGCGACGCTGCAGCGATATAGACAACGATCCGATCGCTGCAGCGTCGCTGTTTAGGTCGCTGTACAGATGTCAAACACATCAGCTCCACAACGATGCAGGAGCGATCCTGTGACGTAGCGGTGACTCACTTATCGTTCTCACAGGTCGTTAGCTCCATGTAAAACATTGCTGGCATCGTTGCTTTTGCTGTCAAACATGACGATACACGCCGATCTGACGACCAAATAAAGTTCTGGACTTTTAGCTCCGACCAGCGATATCACAGCGGGATCCAGATCACTGCTGCGTGTCAAACTCAACGAGATCGCTATCCAGGACGCTGCAACGTCACGGATCGTTGTCGTTCTCGTTGTAAAGTTGTTTAGTGTGAAGATACCTTTATTGCTGGACTTGTCTTTAACCCCTTCATGAATGGAGGTATTTTTGGCTTTGCGTTTTTGTTTTTCACTCCCCTTCTTCCTAGAGCCATAACTTTTTTATTTTTTCATTAATATGGCCATGTGAGGGCTTGTTTTTTGCGGGACGAGTTGTGCTTTTGATAGACACCATTGGTTTTAACATATAGTGCAATGGAAAATGGGAAAAAAAATTCCAAGTGCGGTGATATTGCAAAAAAAGTGCAATCCCATGGTAGTTTTTCATCTTGCTTTTTTACCACTTTCACTAAATACTAAAACTGACCTGCCATTATGATTCTTCAGCTCATTACAAGTTCATAGACACCAAACATGTCTAGGTTCTTTTTTTATCTAAGTGGTGAAAAAAATTCCAAACTTTGTAAAAAAAAAATTGCTCCATTTTCCGATACCCGTAGCATCTCCATTTTTCATGATTTGTGGCTGGGCGAGGGCTTATTTTTTTGCACGATGAGCTGACATTTTTAATTATACCATTTCAGTGCATGTTAATGCAATGTTGCGGCGACCAAAAAATCCGTAATTCTGGCGTTTTAACTTTTTCTCGCTACGCCGTTTAGTGATTAGGTTAATCTTTTTTTATTGAAAGAGCAGGCGATTCTGAATGCGACAATACCAAATATGTGTTTTTTTATTATTATTATTTTATTTTGAATGGGGTGATTTGAACTTTTATATATTTTTCATTTTTTTATATTTTTAAAAACATTTTTTCTCAACTTTTGCTTCAATAATCTCCATGAGAGTCTAGAAGCTGCAGTAACCCGATCGGTTCTGCTACATACAGGCGATGATCAGATCATCTGTATGTAGCAGAATACCTCAGTTGCTATGAGCGCTGACCACCGGGTGACGCTCATAGCAATCCGGCGGTGACAACCATAGAGTTCTCCAGGAGACCTCTGATTGTCATGCCAACGCATCAGTGACCCACAAACACATGACAGGGGCCACCGATGGGCGGACTTCCGGCACGATTGCCAGAAATGCATGTTAAATGCCACTGTCAGTGCTTGACAGCAACATTTAACGGGTTAACAGTCACGGGCCGGAAATGCATGTTAAATGCCGCTGTCAGTGCTTGACAGCAACATTTAATGGGTTAAGAGCCACAGGAGGATAGCGGCTGCTAAACAGCTGACATGTACCTGAAAAGGTGCGGGCTCACCGTCGAAGCCCGCACCAAAAAGGGGGAGGCGTCCAATGACTGATAAATCCATCACTGGTCTTTAAGGGGTTAAAAGAGCTATTTGAGCACATTGTTTTGGAGGATAAAATCCTGCTGACAAATTCAAATTAATAGGGAAAGTGCATTCCTTTTAAATGGGCAAGGTTGCAATAACAGGTGTAACGGGGTCTACTGTGCTGTAGTACCTCTTTAGGTACCACCCCGTGTTTCAGGAGGTCCACTCTGCCTTGGCTGGATTCTGAATGAAGGACGCTGGCTGGAATTCCTTGGTTACATGGGCGCATATAAAATCTTACTGCTTCTCCACGTATTTCCAGTCTAACAACTCTTTATTCACAGCACACAGAATATATAACACAGATAAAGAGGACAGGCCAATAGAAAAACAGCAGGCCAGACATACATTACAATAGCCGCAGGTGGCCGGAGCCTGCAGATATTTACTGTGGGAATTACAAAGGTGGGGGAGGTCAGAAGGGGGATATCTTGTCCAGAGGCGCAGCCTGTGGACTGATGCATTTCACATGGAACCTATCATACATACATATACTGCATAACATATTCCTGGTGCTGGGGGGTTCTGTAACAACAGTTGTAACCTATTGACAGTAATGGCACTTTTTCTGAAAAAGTATATGTTCTCCAAGTTAACAAAAAGTTGTTATGATGAAAGAAAAGTGGACTGCAGAATCATATTATACAGGATGTGTTACCATTTTGTTACTACAGTTATTATGCAAACCTATGTAACAAATTATTAGGAAATCTTTTATCAAGATCTAATGCAAATTTTCCTAATTTTTTTTTATTTGAGATGCTTTGGTATAATAAGAGTTTTTCAGAAGATGTACATAGATTTGAAACTCTTGGCTGATTTGAAACCCTTTTAGAACTATGCCATCATGTATTTATGAAACGTGGTCGAGGGACGGCCACTGGATGAAGGATACAGCAACAATCAGCAGACACGCACAAAGAATTTGATAATATAAAGATTTACTAAACAGTAGGGTTGAGCGAAACGGGTCGATCATTTTCAAAAGTCGCCGACTTTTGGCTAAGTCGGCGTCTCATGAAACCCGATCCGACCCCTGTGCTTGTCGGCCATGCGGTACGCGACTTTCGCGCCAAAGTCGCGTTTCAATGACGCGAAAAGCGCCATTTCTCAGCCAATGAAGGTGAACGCAGAGTGTGGGCAGCGTGATGACATAGATCCTGGTCCCCACCATCTTAGAGAAGGGCATTGCAGTGATTGGCTTGCTGTCTGCGGCGTCACAGGGGCTATAAAGGGGCGTTCCCGCCGACCGCCATCTTACTGCTGCTGATCTGAGCTTAGGGACAGGTTGCTGCCGCTTCGTCAGAAGCAGGGAGAGCGTTAGGCAGGGTCCACTAACCACCAAACCGCTTGTGCTGCAGCGATTTCCACTGTCCAACACCACCTTCGGTGTGCAGGGACTGTGGAAGCTATTTTTTTTTTTTTTCCCCTCAGCGCTGTAGCTCATTGGGCTGCCCTAGAAGGCTCCGTGATAGCTGTATTGCTGTGTGTACGCCACTGTGGAAACCAACTGCTTTTTTCAAAGCACATATCCTCTTGTTCCTTCCTTTCTGCACAGCTATCTTTTTTGTTTGTCCACACTTTTTATTTAATTTGTGCATCAGTCCACTCCTATTGCTGCCTGCCATACCTGGCTTACATTACTGCAGGGAGATAGTAATTGTAGGACAGTCCCTGTTTTTTTTTTGTTTTTTTTGTGGGAGATTAAGATTGGCATTTCTGCTACAGTGCCATCCCTGTGTGTGCCATCTCTCACTGAGTGGGCCATAGAAAGCCTATTTATTTTTTCCGTGATTTGTGTTCTAAATTCTACCTCAACACAAAAACACTACATCAATCAGTGGGAGAAAAATATTGGCCTCAGTCAGGGCTTGTGTGCCACTGCTGTGTGTGCTATCTCTCATTCAGTGGGCTATAGCAAGCCTATTTTTTTTTTTTTTTTTTTTTTAATATTATTTGGTTTCTAAAGTCTCCCTGAAAAAAAAAAAAATACCTAAAAAAACAGTGGGAGAGTAATATTGCCCTTTCAGCTTGTGTGCCAGTCTTGACTCCTGGGTGTGCCACCTCTCTCCCTCTCATTCAGTGGGCCATAGAAAGCCTATTTATTTATTTTTTAAAATATTATTGGGTTTCTAAAGTCTCCCTTAAAAAACAAAAAATACATAAAAAAACAGTGGGAGAGTAATATTGCCCTTTCAGCTTGTGTGCCAGGCTTGACTCCTGGGTGTGCCACCTCTCTCCCTCTCATTCAGTGGGCCATAGAAAGCCTATTTATTTATTTTTTTAAATATTATTGGGTTTCTAAAGTCTCCCTTAAAAAACAAAAAATACATAAAAAAACAGTGGGAGAGTAATATTGCCCTTTCAGCTTGTGTGCCAGTCTTGACTCCTGGGTGTGCCACCTCTCTCCCTCTCATTCAGTGGGCCATAGAAAGCCTATTTATTTTTTTAAAAAAATATTATTGGGTTTCTAAAGTCTCCCTTAAAAAACAAAAAATACATAAAAAAACAGTGGGAGAGTAATATTGCCCTTTCAGCTTGTGTGCCAGTCTTGACTCCTGGGTGTGCCACCTCTCTCCCTCTCATTCAGTGGGCCATAGAAAGCCTATTTATTTATTTTTTTAAATATTATTGGGTTTCTAAAGTCTCCCTTAAAAAAAAAAAAAAACATAAAAAAACAGTGGGAGAGTAATATTGCCCTTTCAGCTTGTGTGCCAGTCTTGACTCCTGGGTGTGCCACCTCTCTCTCATTCAGTGGGCCATAGAAAGCATTTTTTTTTTTTCCTTGATTTGTGTTCTAAAATCTACCTCAACACAAAAACACTACATCAATCAGTGGGAGAAAAATATTGGCCTCAGTCAGGGCTTGTGTGCCACTGCTGTGTGTGCTATCTCTCATTCAGTGGGCTATAGAAAGCCTATTTATTTATTTATTTTTTTTCTTATTATTTGGTTTCTAAAGTCTCCCTGAAAAAAAAAAAAAAAAACATAAAAAAACAGTGGGAGAGTAATATTGCCCTTTCAGCTTGTGTGCCAGTCTTGACTCCTGGGTGTGCCACCTCTCTCCCTCTCATTCAGTGGGCCATAGAAAGCCTATTTATTTTTTTTTTTAAATATTATTGGGTTTCTAAAGTCTCCCTTAAAAAACAAAAAATACATAAAAAAACAGTGGGAGAGTAATATTGCCCTTTCAGCTTGTGTGCCAGTCTTGACTCCTGGGTGTGCCACCTCTCTCCCTCTCATTCAGTGGGCCATAGAAAGCCTATTTATTTATTTTTTTAAATATTATTGGGTTTCTAAAGTCTCCCTTAAAAAACAAAAAATACATAAAAAAACAGTGGGAGAGTAATATTGCCCTTTCAGCTTGTGTGCCAGTCTTGACTCCTGGGTGTGCCACCTCTCTCCCTCTCATTCAGTGGGCCATAGAAAGCCTATTTATTTTTTTAAAAAAATATTATTGGGTTTCTAAAGTCTCCCTTAAAAAACAAAAAATACATAAAAAAACAGTGGGAGAGTAATATTGCCCTTTCAGCTTGTGTGCCAGTCTTGACTCCTGGGTGTGCCACCTCTCTCCCTCTCATTCAGTGGGCCATAGAAAGCCTATTTATTTTTTTTTTTAAATATTATTGGGTTTCTAAAGTCTCCCTTAAAAAAAAAAAAAAACATAAAAAAACAGTGGGAGAGTAATATTGCCCTTTCAGCTTGTGTGCCAGTCTTGACTCCTGGGTGTGCCACCTCTCTCTCATTCAGTGGGCCATAGAAAGCATTTTTTTTTTTTTCCTTGATTTGTGTTCTAAAATCTACCTCAACACAAAAACACTACATCAATCAGTGGGAGAAAAATATTGGCCTCAGTCAGGGCTTGTGTGCCACTGCTGTGTGTGCTATCTCTCATTCAGTGGGCTATAGAAAGCCTATTTATTTATTTATTTTTTTTCTTATTATTTGGTTTCTAAAGTCTCCCTGAAAAAAAAAAAAAAAAACATAAAAAAACAGTGGGAGAGTAATATTGCCCTTTCAGCTTGTGTGCCAGTCTTGACTCCTGGGTGTGCCACCTCTCTCCCTCTCATTCAGTGGGCCATAGAAAGCCTATTTATTTATTTTTTTAAATATTATTGGGTTTCTAAAGTCTCCCTGAAAAAAAAAAAATACATAAAAAAACAGTGGGAGAGTAATATTGCCCTTTCAGCTTGTGTGCCAGTCTTGACTCCTGGGTGTGCCACCTCTCTCTCATTCAGTGGGCCATAGAAAGCATTTTTTTTTTTTTTTTCCTTGATTTGTGTTCTAAAATCTACCTCAACACAAAAACACTACATCAATCAGTGGGAGAAAAATATTGGCCTCAGTCAGGGCTTGTGTGCCACTGCTGTGTGTGCTATCTCTCATTCAGTGGGCTATAGAAAGCCTATTTATTTATTTATTTTTTTTCTTATTATTTGGTTTCTAAAGTCTCCCTGAAAAAAAAAAAAAAAAACATAAAAAAACAGTGGGAGAGTAATATTGCCCTTTCAGCTTGTGTGCCAGTCTTGACTCCTGGGTGTGCCACCTCTCTCCCTCTCATTCAGTGGGCCATAGAAAGCCTATTTATTTTTTTTTTTAAATATTATTGGGTTTCTAAAGTCTCCCTGAAAAAAAAAAAAAACATAAAAAAACAGTGGGAGAGTAATATTGCCCTTTCAGCTTGTGTGCCAGTCTTGACTCCTGGGTGTGCCACCTCTCTCCCTCTCATTCAGTGGGCCATAGAAAGCCTATTTATTTTTTTTTTAAAATATTATTGGGTTTCTAAAGTCTCCCTTAAAAAACAAAAAATACATAAAAAACAGTTTGAGAGTAATATTGCCCTTTCAGCTTGTGTGCCAGTCTTGACTCCTGGGTGTGCCACCTCTCTCCCTCTCATTCAGTGGGCCATAGAAAGCCTATTTATTTTTTTTTTAAAATATTATTGGGTTTCTAAAGTCTCCCTTAAAAAACAAAAAATACATAAAAAAACAGTGGGAGAGTAATATTGCCCTTTCAGCTTGTGTGCCAGTCTTGACTCCTGGGTGTGCCACCTCTCTCCCTCTCATTCAGTGGGCCATAGAAAGCCTATTTATTTTTTTTTTTAAATATTATTGGGTTTCTAAAGTCTCCCTTAAAAAAAAAAAAAAAACATAAAAAAACAGTGGGAGAGTAATATTGCCCTTTCAGCTTGTGTGCCAGTCTTGACTCCTGGGTGTGCCACCTCTCTCTCATTCAGTGGGCCATAGAAAGCATTTTTTTTTTTTCCTTGATTTGTGTTCTAAAATCTACCTCAACACAAAAACACTACATCAATCAGTGGGAGAAAAATATTGGCCTCAGTCAGGGCTTGTGTGCCACTGCTGTGTGTGCTATCTCTCATTCAGTGGGCTATAGAAAGCCTATTTATTTATTTATTTTTTTTCTTATTATTTGGTTTCTAAAGTCTCCCTGAAAAAAAAAAAAAAAAACATAAAAAAACAGTGGGAGAGTAATATTGCCCTTTCAGCTTGTGTGCCAGTCTTGACTCCTGGGTGTGCCACCTCTCTCCCTCTCATTCAGTGGGCCATAGAAAGCCTATTTATTTTTTTTTTAAATATTATTGGGTTTCTAAAGTCTCCCTGAAAAAAAAAAAAATACATAAAAAAACAGTGGGAGAGTAATATTGCCCTTTCAGCTTGTGTGCCAGTCTTGACTCCTGGGTGTGCCACCTCTCTCCCTCTCATTCAGTGGGCCATAGAAAGCCTATTTATTTATTTTTTTAAATATTATTGGGTTTCTAAAGTCTCCCTTAAAAAACAAAAAATACATAAAAAAACAGTGGGAGAGTAATATTGCCCTTTCAGCTTGTGTGCCAGGCTTGACTCCTGGGTGTGCCACCTCTCTCTCATTCAGTGGGCCATAGAAAGCATTTTTTTTTTTTTTCCTTGATTTGTGTTCTAAAATCTACCTCAACACAAAAACACTACATCAATCAGTGGGAGAAAAATATTGGCCTCAGTCAGGGCTTGTGTGCCACTGCTGTGTGTGCTATCTCTCATTCAGTGGGCTATAGAAAGCCTATTTATTTATTTATTTTTTTTCTTATTATTTGGTTTCTAAAGTCTCCCTGAAAAAAAAAAAAAAAAACATAAAAAAACAGTGGGAGAGTAATATTGCCCTTTCAGCTTGTGTGCCAGTCTTGACTCCTGGGTGTGCCACCTCTCTCCCTCTCATTCAGTGGGCCATAGAAAGCCTATTTATTTTTTTTTTAAAATATTATTGGGTTTCTAAAGTCTCCCTTAAAAAACAAAAAATACATAAAAAAACAGTGGGAGAGTAATATTGCCCTTTCAGCTTGTGTGCCAGTCTTGACTCCTGGGTGTGCCACCTCTCTCCCTCTCATTCAGTGGGCCATAGAAAGCCTATTTATTTTTTTTTTAAATATTATTGGGTTTCTAAAGTCTCCCTTAAAAAACAAAAAATACATAAAAAAACAGTGGGAGAGTAATATTGCCCTTTCAGCTTGTGTGCCAGGCTTGACTCCTGGGTGTGCCACCTCTCTCCCTCTCATTCAGTGGGCCATAGAAAGCCTATTTATTTATTTTTTTAAATATTATTGGGTTTCTAAAGTCTCCCTGAAAAAAAAAAAAATACATAAAAAAACAGTGGGAGAGTAATATTGCCCTTTCAGCTTGTGTGCCAGTCTTGACTCCTGGGTGTGCCACCTCTCTCCCTCTCATTCAGTGGGCCATAGAAAGCCTATTTATTTATTTTTTTAAATATTATTGGGTTTCTAAAGTCTCCCTGAAAAAAAAAAAAATACATAAAAAAACAGTGGGAGAGTAATATTGCCCTTTCAGCTTGTGTGCCAGTCTTGACTCCTGGGTGTGCCACCTCTCTCCCTCTCATTCAGTGGGCCATAGAAAGCCTATTTATTTATTTTTTTAAATATTATTGGGTTTCTAAAGTCTCCCTTAAAAAACAAAAAATACATAAAAAAACAGTGGGAGAGTAATATTGCCCTTTCAGCTTGTGTGCCAGGCTTGACTCCTGGGTGTGCCACCTCTCTCTCATTCAGTGGGCCATAGAAAGCATTTTTTTTTTTTTTCCTTGATTTGTGTTCTAAAATCTACCTCAACACAAAAACACTACATCAATCAGTGGGAGAAAAATATTGGCCTCAGTCAGGGCTTGTGTGCCACTGCTGTGTGTGCTATCTCTCATTCAGTGGGCTATAGAAAGCCTATTTATTTATTTATTTTTTTTCTTATTATTTGGTTTCTAAAGTCTCCCTGAAAAAAAAAAAAAAAAACATAAAAAAACAGTGGGAGAGTAATATTGCCCTTTCAGCTTGTGTGCCAGTCTTGACTCCTGGGTGTGCCACCTCTCTCCCTCTCATTCAGTGGGCCATAGAAAGCCTATTTATTTTTTTTTTAAAATATTATTGGGTTTCTAAAGTCTCCCTTAAAAAACAAAAAATACATAAAAAAACAGTGGGAGAGTAATATTGCCCTTTCAGCTTGTGTGCCAGTCTTGACTCCTGGGTGTGCCACCTCTCTCCCTCTCATTCAGTGGGCCATAGAAAGCCTATTTATTTTTTTTTTAAATATTATTGGGTTTCTAAAGTCTCCCTTAAAAAACAAAAAATACATAAAAAAACAGTGGGAGAGTAATATTGCCCTTTCAGCTTGTGTGCCAGGCTTGACTCCTGGGTGTGCCACCTCTCTCCCTCTCATTCAGTGGGCCATAGAAAGCCTATTTATTTATTTTTTAAAATATTATTGGGTTTCTAAAGTCTCCCTGAAAAAAAAAAAAATACATAAAAAAACAGTGGGAGAGTAATATTGCCCTTTCAGCTTGTGTGCCAGTCTTGACTCCTGGGTGTGCCACCTCTCTCTCTCATTCAGTGGGCTATAGAAAGCCTATTTTTTTTTTATTTTTTTTTTTATTTTTTTTATATTATTTGGTTTCTAAAGTCTCCCTGAAATAAAAAAAAAACTTAAAAAAACAGTGGGAGAGTAATATTGCCCTTTCAGCTTGTGCGCCAGTCTTGACTCCTGGGTGTGCCACCTCTCTCTCTCTAATTGTGGGCCATAGAAAGCCTTTTTTTTTTTTTTTTTTTTTAATATTATTTGGTTTCTAAAGTCTCCCTGAGAAAAAAAAAAAAAAAAATTAGGTGGGAGATTAATATTGACATTAGTGCTTGAGTGACAGTCCTGCGTGTGTGTCATCTCTGTGATTTTGTGCCACAGAAAACAGAGTGTGTAACATTGTGCCTGATTTTCCTTGTGGTCTCACCAACCTGTTAAGGGATATTGAAATCATACTGAAGTTATAGCTCACCGTGTAAGTTGTTTGACAGCAACAAATAAAGTTACTTTGGTTAAGATTTTAAAACAATGAGGAAGTCTGGTGCAAGAGGTCGTCGTGGGCGTTCATTGTCAGCTGGTAATGATGGTAGTGGTAGTGGAGCATCAGGTGGTCGTGGGGATAAAAATATTCCACCTAAGTCTGGAGCTGTGGAGCCAGTTTCGTCGTCAGGCTACACAAGGCCTCGAACGCTCTCTTTTCTGGGAGTAGGAAAACCGCTTTTAAAGGCGGAGCAGCAACAGCAAGTTTTGGCTTACATTGCAGACTCAGCCTCTAGCTCTTTTGCCTCCTCTTCCGAAACTGGTAAATGTAAAAGCAGCGCGTCGCTTGTGGATGTTCACGGTCAGGGACAAGTCGCTTCCTTGTCCTCCTCAGCAAAAACTACAACAAGAGAGAAGGATGCAGCAGGCGACACAACGGGTCACTCCATGGAGCTCTTTACACATACCGTCCCTGGCTTAGAAAGTGAAACATTTAACAGGCCATGCCCATTACAAGTAGATTCTGACATGGAGTGCACTGATGCACAGCCACAGCCAGAGTACTATGCTGCTCCTTTGACTCAGACCACCACATTGCCCTCTCAGGGTACAGATCCACAATCAGACCCTGATGAGACTATGTTGCCCCGCCACGAACGCTATACCACCGACCGACACAGTGACACAGACGAAGTTGCACACGAGCTCGAAGAGGAGGTAATAGATGACCCAGTTATTGACCCCGATTGGCAGCCATTGGGGGAACAGGGTGCAGGCGGCAGTAGTTCAGAAGCGGAGGTGGAGGAGGGGCCGCAGCAGGCATCAACATCGCAACAGGTTCCATCTGCCGGGCCCGTATCCGGCCCAAAACGCGTGTCAAAGCCAAAACCTGTTGGAGCACAGCGTTGCCATCCGGTTAAAGCTCAGTCTGCAATCCCTGAAAAGGGATCCGAGTCTAGGAAGAGTGCAGTCTGGCATTTTTTTAAACAACATCCAACTGATCAGCGCAAAGTCATCTGTCAAAAATGTTCAACTAGCTTAAGCAGAGGTCAGAATCTGAAAAGTCTAAATACTAGTTGCATGCATAGACACTTAACCACCATGCATTTTCAAGCCTGGACTAACTACCAAACGTCCCTCAAGGTTGTAGCACCCTCGGCCAATGAAGCTAGTCATCAACGCAACATCCCTTCCGTCACTGTAAGGCCACCATTTTCCGCACCACCGGCAGTATCTGTGCAGGTTTCTTTGCCAGCCAAAAGCAGTCAGGGTCAGGGAATCACCAGTTTTGTAGGAGGAAATATTGCATCTAGGGCACCGGCGGAAACAATACCGTCTCCAACCGTCTCTCAGTCTGCCATGTACACCGGCACACCCGAAAGTTCCACGATCTCCAGCTCTCCAGTCCAGCTCACCCTACATGAGACTCTGGTTAGAAAAAGGAAGTACTTATCCTCGCATCCGCGTACACAGTGTTTTAACGCCCACATAGCTAGACTAATCTCGTTAGAGATGATGCCCTACCGGTTAGTTGAAAGCGAAGCTTTCAAAGCCCTGATGGAGTACGCTGAACCACGATACGAGCTACCCAGTCGACACTTTTTTTCCAGAAAAGCCATCCCAGCCCTGCACCAGCATGTTAAACAGCGCATCGTCCATGCACTCAGGCAATCTGTGAGTACAAAGGTGCACCTGACTACAGATGCATGGACCAGTAGGCATGGCCAGGGACGTTATGTGTCCATCACGGCACACTGGGTGAATGTGGTGGATGCAGGGTCCACAGGCGACATCAATTTAGGGACAGTTGTGCCTAGCCCACGGTCTAGGAAACAGTTGGCTGTAGGCGTTCGCACCCCCTCCTCCTCCTCCTCCTCGTCCTCCTGCAGAAGCTACAGCTCTTCCACAGAACGCAGTCTGCCAACCACTCCATCGGCAGATGACACTGTTGCACACCAGTTGTCCCATTATGGGCCAGCTACTGCCAAGCGTCAGCAGGCTGTATTGGCTATGAAGTGCTTGGGCGACAACAGACACACCGCGGAAGTTCTGTCCGAGTTCTTGCAACAAGAAACACAGTCGTGGCTGGGCACAGTAGATCTTGAGGCAGGCAAGGTAGTGAGTGATAACGGAAGGAATTTCATGGCTGCCATCTCCCTTTCCCAACTGAAACACATTCCTTGCCTGGCTCACACCTTAAACCTGGTGGTGCAGTGCTTATTGAAAACTTATCCTGGGTTCTCCGACCTGCTCCTCAAAGTGCGTGCACTTTGCTCACATATCCGACGTTCGCCTGTACACGCCAGCCGTATGCAGACCTATCAGCGGTCTTTGAACCTTCCCCAGCATCGCCTAATCATAGACGTTGCAACAAGGTGGAACTCAACACTGCACATGCTTCAGAGACTGTGCGAACAGAGGCATGCTGTTATTTATTTGTGGGAGGATACACGGGCAGGCAGTAGGATGGCAGACATGGAGTTGTCAGGTGTGCAGTGGTCTAAGATACAAGACATGTGTCAAGTCCTTCAGTGTTTTGAGGAATGCACACGGCTGGTTAGTGCAGACAACGCCGTAATAAGCATGAGCATCCCCCTAATGCGTCTGCTGATGCAAAGTTTGACGCACATAAAGGAGCAGGCGTCTGCACCAGAGGAAGAGGAAAGCCTTGATGACAGTCAGCCATTGTCTGGTCAGGGCAGTGTACAGGACGAGGTAGCGGGCGAAGAGGAGGTGGAGGACGAGGAGGATGATGGGGATGAGTATATTTTTAATGCCGAACCTTTCCCGGGGGCACAGGAAATTGGTTGCGTGTCACGGCCGGGTTCTGGTTTTTTGAGGGACACAAGTGACGTAGATTTGCCTGCAACTGCCCCTCAACCAATCACAACCGGAGATTTTACAACTGGAACTTTGGCCCACATGGCGGATTATGCCTTACGTATCCTAAAAAGGGACACACGCATTACGAAAATGATGAACGATGACGATTACTGGTTGGCCTGCCTCCTTGATCCACGCTATAAAGGCAAATTGCAAAATATTATGCCACATGAGAACTTGGAACTAATATTAGCAACCAAACAATCAACTCTTGTTGACCGTTTGCTTCAGGCATTCCCAGCACACAGCGCACGTGATCGTTCTCACACGAGCTCCAGGGGGCAGCAGACTAGGAGTGTTAGGGGTGCACACATCAGAAGTGGCGTTGGACAGAGGGGTTTTCTGACCAGGTTGTGGAGTGATTTTGCTATGACCGCAGACAGGACAGGTACTGCTGCATCAATTGAAAGTGACAGGAGACAACATTTGTCCAGTATGGTTACTAACTATTTTTCATCCCTTATCGATGTTCTCCCTCAACCGTCATTCCCATTTGATTACTGGGCCTCCAAATTAGACACCTGGCCAGAATTGGCAGAATATGCATTGCAGGAGCTTGCTTGCCCGGCAGCAAGTGTCCTATCAGAAAGAGTATTCAGTGCTGCAGGTTCAATATTAACCGAAAAAAGGACTCGTCTGGCTACCCAAAATGTTGACAATCTAACATTCATTAAAATGAACCACAACTGGATTTCGAAATCTTTTGCCCCACCTTGCCCGGCCGACACCTAGCTTTCCTATGAAAGGCTCTTGCCTGTGAATTACTTTTCTAATGTCTAATTTGCTGCAGCTGATTGTACAGCATACGACATGTTTACACCTCCCTAAATGGCCAAACTCCCCACACGGGGCCGTGGTATCGCGACTTGGCGCAAGCACCCGTGAGACTGCTGTTTGTCTGAAGAGGTGGGTGTGCTCGCTTTTGGTTGACGGCATTGCTACTGGGTCCCTCATAGTACAATGTAGTGTCTCTGGCGGTGGTGGTGCACACCCAACGTCAGACACACCGT
This sequence comes from Ranitomeya variabilis, assembly GCF_051348905.1. NCBI lineage: Eukaryota > Metazoa > Chordata > Amphibia > Anura > Dendrobatidae > Ranitomeya > Ranitomeya variabilis. The sequence continues at coordinate 56,054,877 of NC_135235.1, read as the reverse complement.
TGTAACATGAGGGGCCCTGGGGCGGTCCCGCCGGCCTCTAGAGAGTTCCCCCCTACCCCAGCTCAAAATGTGCTCTACCACATGCAAAATTATGTCGCACAGCTCCACCAATCTTTAGTCTATTCGCTGACATCATTCAATGTCTGGCACTGACAATACAAATTTGTAGACATCTACGATGCAACTTAAAGTAGTCTGTGTCTGTGTCCTATATTGGCACCATTAAATAGTTACTGCCAAATTACTATGTCAGAAACTCAGCAGATGAGCCCACCCCTGTACCTAAGTATGCCACCTTTTTTTTTGTTTTGGTTGTTTTGCGAGACATTAACATCTATTTATATTTTGGGAGTACTGGGACAGACACTCCTTGCACTACTCCTCCACTCACCACCAAGCTGCCCGTGTATCCATGTAACCGCTGTAAAACTGCCATGAGCCTATTGTTTGTTATTTTAGGCCTTTGAAGCCTGTCTGCGGTCCCTCCTTCCACTAGTCCTCCACTGACCAGACCACTGCTGCCCGTGTACCCCTGGAACCAATTATAAAGTGCCTACAGCCAGCCCATTTTTTTATGTTAGGCCTTTGAAGCCTGTCTGCGGTCCCTCCTTCCACTAGTCCTCCACTGGCCAGACCACTGCTGCCCGTGTACCCCTGGAACCAATTATAAAGTGCCTACAGCCAGCCCATTTTTTTATGTTAGGCCTTTGAAGCCTGTCTGCGGTCCCTCCTTCCACTAGTCCTCCACTGACCAGACCACTGCTGCCCGTGTACCCCTGGAACCAATTATAAAGTGCCTACAGCCAGCCCATTTTCTTATGTTAGGCCTTTGAAGCCTGTCTGCGGTCCCTACTTTAAATACTCCTCCACTGACCACCAAGCTGCCTGCCCGTGTATCCATGTAACCGCTGTAAAACTGCCATGAGCCTATTGTTTGTTATTTTAGGCCTTTGAAGCCTGTCTGCGGTCCCTCCTTCCACTAGTCCTCCACTGACCAGACCACTGCTGCCCGTGTACCCCTGGAACCAATTATAAAGTGCCTACAGCCAGCCCATTTTTTTATGTTAGGCCTTTGAAGCCTGTCTGCGGTCCCTCCTTCCACTAGTCCTCCACTGGCCAGACCACTGCTGCCCGTGTACACCTGGAACCAATTATAAAGTGCCTACAGCCAGCCCATTTTCTTATGTTAGGCCTTTGAAGCCTGTCTGCGGTCCCTACTTTAAATACTCCTCCACTGACCACCAAGCTGCCTGCCCGTGTATCCATGTAACCGCTGTAAAACTGCCATGAGCCTATTGTTTGTTATGTTAGGCCTTTGAAGCCTGTCTGCGGTCCCTACTTTAAATACTCCTCCACTGACCACCAAGCTGCCTGCCCGTGTATCCATGTAACCGCTGTAAAACTGCCATGAGCCTATTGTTTGTTATTTTAGGCCTTTGAAGCCTGTCTGCGGTCCCTCCTTCCACTAGTCCTCCACTGACCAGACCACTGCTGCCCGTGTACCCCTGGAACCAATTATAAAGTGCCTACAGCCAGCCCATTTTTTTATGTTAGGCCTTTGAAGCCTGTCTGCGGTCCCTCCTTCCACTAGTCCTCCACTGACCAGACCACTGCTGCCCGTGTACCCCTGGAACCAATTATAAAGTGCCTACAGCCAGCCCATTTTCTTATGTTAGGCCTTTGAAGCCTGTCTGCGGTCCCTACTTTAAATACTCCTCCACTGACCACCAAGCTGCCTGCCCGTGTATCCATGTAACCGCTGTAAAACTGCCATGAGCCTATTGTTTGTTATTTTAGGCCTTTGAAGCCTGTCTGCGGTCCCTCCTTCCACTAGTCCTCCACTGACCAGACCACTGCTGCCCGTGTACCCCTGGAACCAATTATAAAGTGCCTACAGCCAGCCCATTTTCTTATGTTAGGCCTTTGAAGCCTGTCTGCGGTCCCTACTTTAAATACTCCTCCACTGATCACCAAGCTGCCTGCCCGTGTATCCATGTAACCGCTGTAAAACTGCCATGAGCCTATTGTTTGTTATGTTAGGCCTTTGATAGCCTGTCTGCGGTCCCTACTTTAAATACTCCTCCACTCACCACCAAGCTGCCTGCTCGTCTATCCATGTAACCGCTGTAAAACTGCAATGAGCCTATTGTTTGTTATTTTAGGCCTTTGATAGCCTGTCTGCGGCCCCTACTTGCAATACTCCTCCACTGACCACAATGCTGCCTGGAGTGCCTGCCTGTGTATCCATGTAACCGATGTAAAACTGCCATGACTGCCTACTGTTTGTTATTTTAGGCCTTTGATAGCCTGTCTGCAGCCCCTACTTGCAATACTCCTCCACTGACCACACCAATGCTGCCCGTGTACCCCTGGAACCTATTTAAAAGTTCAAAGAGCCTAGTTATATATTTTATTTACTATTAATAAGGCCATGATGGACTACGCTGTACCACGCTACAAGCTAACCAGTCGACACTTCTTTTGCGAGAAAAGCCATCCCAACCCTCCACCAGCATGTAGAAGACCGCATTGTCCATGCACTCTGGCAATCTGTGAGTACAAAGGTGCACCTGACAACAGACGCATGGACCTGTAGGCATGGCCACGGAAGATTACGTGTCCATTACCGCGCAATGGGTTAATGTGGTGGATGCATGGTCCACAGGGGACAGCCTACTAAGTCTGTCTGCAGTCCCTAATTCAAATTGTCCTCCACTGTCTAAATCGGAGCTTCCACCTTCTGGCTTTCGGCCTATAGTATCAGAAATTAAACTGCATTTGGCCTTCAATTTTGGTTAGGGCCTACTAACGGCTTCTGCCCCTCCCTGGTGTTGCCCTCAACTAAATAAAGCTGAGCTTCAACCTTCCGGCTCTCATTAAGTGGTTTTAAAAAAACAAAAATGGTGGTTAGGGCCTACTAACGGCTTCCGCCCCTCCCTGGTGTTGCCCTCAACTAAATAAAGCTGAGCTTCAACCTTCTGCTCCAAATTACCATTTTAAAAAATGCAATAGGCTTTTCCGGCCTACTAAAGGTGTCTGTCTGTGTGCCCCTGCCTGGTGTTGTCCTCAACTAAATAAAGCTGAGCTTCAACCTTCCGGCTCTCATTAAGTGGTTTAAAAAAAAAAAAATGGTGGTTAGGGCCTACTAACGGCTTCTGCCCCTCCCTGGTGTTGCCCTCAACTAAATAAAGCTGAGCTTCAACCTTCTGCTCCAAATTACCATTTTAAAAAATGCAATAGGCTTTTCCGGCCTACTAAAGGTGTCTGTCTGTGTGCCCCTGCCTGGTGTTGTCCTCAACTAAATAAAGCTGAGCTTCAACCTTCTGCTCCAAATTACCATTTCAAAAAATGCAATAGGCTTTTCCGGCCTACTAAAGGTGTCTGTCTGTGTGCCCCTGCCTGGTGTTGTCCTCAACTAAATAAAGCTGAGCTTCAACCTTCTGCTCCAAATTACCATTTTAAAAAATGCAATAGGCTTTTCCGGCCTACTAAAGGTGTCTGTCTGTGTGCCCCTGCCTGGTGTTGTCCTCAACTAAATAAAGCTGAGCTTCAACCTTCTGCTCCAAATTACCATTTTAAAAAATGCAATAGGCTTTTCCGGCCTACTAAAGGTGTCTGTCTGTGTGCCCCTGCCTGGTGTTGTCCTCAACTAAATAAAGCTGAGCTTCAACCTTCCGGCTCTCATTAAGTGGTTTAAAAAAAAAAAAATGGTGGTTAGGGCCTACTAACGGCTTCTGCCCCTCCCTGGTGTTGCCCTCAACTAAATAAAGCTGAGCTTCAACCTTCTGCTCCAAATTACCATTTTAAAAAATGCAATAGGCTTTTCCGGCCTACTAAAGGTGTCTGTCTGTGTGCCCCTGCCTGGTGTTGTCCTCAACTAAATAAAGCTGAGCTTCAACCTTCCGGCTCTCATTAAGTGGTTTTAAAAAAAAAAAATGGTGGTTAGGGCCTACTAACGGCTTCTGCCCCTCCCTGGTGTTGCCCTCAACTAAATAAAGCTGAGCTTCAACCTTCTGCTCCAAATTACCATTTTAAAAAATGCAATAGGCTTTTCCGGCCTACTAAAGGTGTCTGTCTGTGTGCCCCTGCCTGGTGTTGTCCTCAACTAAATAAAGCTGAGCTTCAACCTTCTGCTCCAAATTAACATTTTAAAAAATGCAATAGGCTTTTCCGGCCTACTAAAGGTGTCTGTCTGTGTGCCCCTGCCTGGTGTTGTCCTCAACTAAATAAAGCTGAGCTTCAACCTTCTGCTCCAAATTACCATTTTAAAAAATGCAATAGGCTTTTCCGGCCTACTAAAGGTGTCTGTCTGTGTGCCCCTGCCTGGTGTTGTCCTCAACTAAATAAAGCTGAGCTTCAACCTTCCGGCTCTCATTAAGTGGTTTTAAAAAAAAAAAATGGTGGTTAGGGCCTACTAACGGCTTCTGCCCCTCCTTGATGTTGCCCTCAACTAAATAAAGCTGAGCTTCAACCTTCTGCTCCAAATTACCATTTTAAAAAATGCAATAGGCTTTTCCGGCCTACTAAAGGTGTCTGTCTGTGTGCCCCTGCCTGGTGTTGTCCTCAACTAAATAAAGCTGAGCTTCAACCTTCTGCTCCAAATTACCATTTTAAAAAATGCAATAGGCTTTTCCGGCCTACTAAAGGTGTCTGTCTGTGTGCCCCTGCCTGGTGTTGTCCTCAACTAAATAAAGCTGAGCTTCAACCTTCTGCTCCAAATTACCATTTTAAAAAATGCAATAGGCTTTTCCGGCCTACTAAAGGTGTCTGTCTGTGTGCCCCTGCCTGGTGTTGTCCTCAACTAAATAAAGCTGAGCTTCAACCTTCTGCTCCAAATTACCATTTTAAAAAATGCAATAGGCTTTTCCGGCCTACTAAAGGTGTCTGTCTGTGTGCCCCTGCCTGGTGTTGTCCTCAACTAAATAAAGCTGAGCTTCAACCTTCCGGCTCTCATTAAGTGGTTTTAAAAAAAAAAAATGGTGGTTAGGGCCTACTAACGGCTTCTGCCCCTCCCTGGTGTTGCCCTCAACTAAATAAAGCTGAGCTTCAACCTTCTGCTCCAAATTACCATTTTAAAAAATGCAATAGGCTTTTCCGGCCTACTAAAGGTGTCTGTCTGTGTGCCCCTGCCTGGTGTTGTCCTCAACTAAATAAAGCTGAGCTTCAACCTTCCGGCTCTCATTAAGTGGTTTTAAAAAAAAAAAATGGTGGTTAGGGCCTACTAACGGCTTCTGCCCCTCCCTGGTGTTGCCCTCAACTAAATAAAGCTGAGCTTCAACCTTCTGCTCCAAATTACCATTTTAAAAAATGCAATAGGCTTTTCCGGCCTACTAAAGGTGTCTGTCTGTGTGCCCCTGCCTGGTGTTGTCCTCAACTAAATAAAGCTGAGCTTCAACCTTCTGCTCCAAATTACCATTTTAAAAAATGCAATAGGCTTTTCCGGCCTACTAAAGGTGTCTGTCTGTGTGCCCCTGCCTGGTGTTGTCCTCAACTAAATAAAGCTGAGCTTCAACCTTCTGCTCCAAATTACCATTTTAAAAAATGCAATAGGCTTTTCCGGCCTACTAAAGGTGTCTGTCTGTGTGCCCCTGCCTGGTGTTGTCCTCAACTAAATAAAGCTGAGCTTCAACCTTCCGGCTCTCATTAAGTGGTTTTAAAAAAAAAAAATGGTGGTTAGGGCCTACTAACGGCTTCTGCCCCTCCCTGGTGTTGCCCTCAACTAAATAAAGCTGAGCTTCAACCTTCTGCTCCAAATTACCATTTTAAAAAATGCAATAGGCTTTTCCGGCCTACTAAAGGTGTCTGTCTGTGTGCCCCTGCCTGGTGTTGTCCTCAACTAAATAAAGCTGAGCTTCAACCTTCTGCTCCAAATTACCATTTTAAAAAATGCAATAGGCTTTTCCGGCCTACTAAAGGTGTCTGTCTGTGTGCCCCTGCCTGGTGTTGTCCTCAACTAAACAAAGCTGAGCTTCAACCTTCTGCTCCAAATTACCATTTTAAAAAATGCAATAGGCTTTTCCGGCCTACTAAAGGTGTCTGTCTGTGTGCCCCTGCCTGGTGTTGTCCTCAACTAAATAAAGCTGAGCTTCAACCTTCCGGCTCTCATTAAGTGGTTTTAAAAAAAAAAATGGTTAAGTGGTTTTAAAAAAAAAAATGGTGGTTAGGGCCTACTAACGGCTTCTGCCCCTCCCTGGTGTTGCCCTCAACTAAATAAAGCTGAGCTTCAACCTTCTGCTCCAAATTACCATTTTAAAAAATGCAATAGGCTTTTCCGGCCTACTAAAGGTGTCTGTCTGTGTGCCCCTGCCTGGTGTTGTCCTCAACTAAATAAAGCTGAGCTTCAACCTTCTGCTCCAAATTACCATTTTAAAAAATGCAATAGGCTTTTCCGGCCTACTAAAGGTGTCTGTCTGTGTGCCCCTGCCTGGTGTTGTCCTCAACTAAATAAAGCTGAGCTTCAACCTTCTGCTCCAAATTACCATTTTAAAAAATGCAATAGGCTTTTCCGGCCTACTAAAGGTGTCTGTCTGTGTGCCCCTGCCTGGTGTTGTCCTCAACTAAATAAAGCTGAGCTTCAACCTTCCGGCTCTCATTAAGTGGTTTTAAAAAAAAAAAATGGTGGTTAGGGCCTACTAACGGCTTCTGCCCCTCCCTGGTGTTGCCCTCAACTAAATAAAGCTGAGCTTCAACCTTCTGCTCCAAATTACCATTTTAAAAAATGCAATAGGCTTTTCCGGCCTACTAAAGGTGTCTGTCTGTGTGCCCCTGCCTGGTGTTGTCCTCAACTAAATAAAGCTGAGCTTCAACCTTCCGGCTCTCATTAAGTGGTTTTAAAAAAAAAAAATGGTGGTTAGGGCCTACTAACGGCTTCTGCCCCTCCCTGGTGTTGCCCTCAACTAAATAAAGCTGAGCTTCAACCTTCTGCTCCAAATTACCATTTTAAAAAATGCAATAGGCTTTTCCGGCCTACTAAAGGTGTCTGTCTGTGTGCCCCTGCCTGGTGTTGTCCTCAACTAAATAAAGCTGAGCTTCAACCTTCTGCTCCAAATTACCATTTTAAAAAATGCAATAGGCTTTTCCGGCCTACTAAAGGTGTCTGTCTGTGTGCCCCTGCCTGGTGTTGTCCTCAACTAAATAAAGCTGAGCTTCAACCTTCTGCTCCAAATTACCATTTTAAAAAATGCAATAGGCTTTTCCGGCCTACTAAAGGTGTCTGTCTGTGTGCCCCTGCCTGGTGTTGTCCTCAACTAAATAAAGCTGAGCTTCAACCTTCCGGCTCTCATTAAGTGGTTTTAAAAAAAAAAAATGGTGGTTAGGGCCTACTAACGGCTTCTGCCCCTCCCTGGTGTTGCCCTCAACTAAATAAAGCTGAGCTTCAACCTTCTGCTCCAAATTACCATTTTAAAAAATGCAATAGGCTTTTCCGGCCTACTAAAGGTGTCTGCCCCTCCCTGGTGTTGTCCTCAACTGAACAAAGCTGAGCTTCCACATTCTGGCTTTCGCCCTATACTATCAGATATTAAACTGCATTTGGCCTACTAGTGTGGTTAGGCCCTTGAAACAGTGTCTGCTGCTCTTGGGTTTGCTACTCCACTGAACAAAGCAATGCCGCCTGTTTAGTCCTGTTACCAATTTTGAACTGCATGTAGCCTACTTTATTCTTTGGCCCTATATCTGTTTCCTCCTCATCCTGCCCATTGCCCAGCCACTGCTAAATGAGTCTGCTGGTACATTGACCTAGACCACTACATTCCCCTTGTACTCTACACAGCCAGAATCTGACCCTGCTGAAAGTAAGGTTCCCCTTCCCGCATGTTATACCACCTTACACAGGGACAAAGAGGAAGGTGCAGATGAAAGTGCAGGTTCCTTCATCAGGTGGGGGGGCATACTCGTTGGCGACGTCACTGGCACAGGGCCCCTCAGAGTACGCAAAAGTGTCGCTGCTGGTGGGAGGCGCCCCCGCCATGCAAACACACCGCCGTACTTTGAGGGGCCCTGTGCCAGTGGCAATGCGAACGAGTGGGCCCCCCCCTGCTTGCTCAGGATCACAGCACTTGCAACTTTTAAATACTTACCTTTCCCTGCAACACCGCCGTGACGTAGTCCGCATTTCCTGGGCCCACGAAAAACTTGAGCCAGCCCTACTCCCCCCACAACTTTCCCCCAATTCCCTATGCCCAACTATTATTATACAGTTAATTAAGATTGGCAAGCTTCAGAAACAAGAATGGATGTTTTTGGCATTAAAATGGGCACTGTAGGTGTTTTCCTGGCCTCCACTCACTGCCGACTATGCTTCCCCATTGACTTGCATTGGGTTTCGTGTTTCGGTCGATCCCCGACTTTTAGCGATAATCGGCCGACTGCACTCGACTCGACTCTGGACAAAATCGGGTTTCCCAAAACCCTACTCGATCTTAAAAAAATGAAAGTCGCTCAACCCTACTAAACAGTTTATAAAACAAAGGAAAGGATGGTAGGTAAACAGTGTATAACAGATACAATGACAGCAGTTACTTTCTATAACACTGGCTAAGAGTATACAAAGGTACACTTAAACAGAATTAGCAGTGATATGCGAGCAAAATACTACGCGATTAAACCTTCTATGCATAAATCAATAAAATGACAGTAATGTGCCAGTTCTTTTTTAATACTCGGTGCAGTTTTCAAGATGTCTTTTACAGATGAGGCCTTTTCTCCTAACTAACTGGACCTCTGTGAGGCTATTTATTTATGCTCATATACACTGCTCAAAAAAAGGGAACACTTAAACAACAGAATATAACTCCAAGTAAATCAAACTTCTGTGATACCAAACTGTCCACTTAGGAAGCAACACTGTTTGACAATCAATTTCACATGCTGGTGTGCAAATGGAATAGACAACAGATGGAAATTATTGGCAATTATCAAGACACACACAATAAAGGAGTGGTTCTGCAGGTGGGGACCACAGACCACATCTCAGTACCAATGCTTTCTGGCTGATGTTTTGGTCACGTTTTAATGTTGGTTGTGCTTTTACACTTGTGGTAGCATGAGACGGACTCTACAACCCACACAAATGGCTCAGGTAGTGCAGCTCATCCAGGATGGCACATCAATCCAAGCTGTGGCAAGAAGGTTTGCTGTGTCTGTCAGCGTAGTGTCCAAAGGCTGAAGGCGCTACCAGGAGACAGGCCAGTACACTAGGAGATGTGGAGGGGGCCGTAGGAGGGCAACAACCCTCAGCCTCTGTGCAAGGAGAAACAGGAGGAGCACTGCCAGAGCCCTGCAAAACGACCTCCAGCAGGCCACAAATGTGCATCTGTCTGCACAAATGGTTAGAAACCGACTCCATGAGGATGGTCTGAGTGCCCGACATCCAAAGATGGGGGTTGTTCTCACAGCCCAACACTGTGCAGGCTGCTTGGCATTTACCACAGAACACCAGGATTGGCAAATTCACCACTGGCGCCCTGTGCTCTTCACAGATGAAAGCAGGTTCACACTGAGCACATGTGACAGACGTGACAGAGTCTTGAGATGCCGTGGAGAGCGATCTACTGCCTGCAACATCCTTCAGCATGACCTGTTTGGCAGTGGATCTGTAATGGTGTGGGGTGGCATTTCTTTGAGGGCCGCACAGATCTCCATGTGCTCACCAGAGGTAGACTGACTGCCATCAGGTACTGAGATGAGATCCTTAGACCCCTTGTGAGACCAGATGCTGGTGCGGTTGGCCCTGGGTTCCTCCTAATGCAGGACAATGCCAGACCTCATGTGGCTGGAGTGTGTCAGCAGTTCCTGCAAGATGAAGGCATTGAAGCTATGGACTGGCCCGCCTGTTCCCCAGACCTGAAACCAATTGAACACATCTGAGACATCATGTCTCGCACCATCCATCAGCGTCACGTTGGACCACAGACTGTCCAGGAGTTGGCGGATGATTTAGTCCAGGTCTCGGAGGAGATCCCTCAGGAGACCATCCGCTGCCTCATTAGGAGGATGCCCAGGTGTTGTAGGGAGGTCATACAGGCACATGGAGGCCACACACACTACTGAGCATCAATTCCTTCTCTTGAGGTGTCGAAATTGGATCAGCTTGTAACTTCATTTTCTACTTTGATTTTGAGCTTCATTCCAACTCCAGACCTCAGTGGGATATTAGTTGTGATTTACGTTGATAATGTTTTACGTTGATAATGATCCTTTTTAGGTTTTATTATTCTCAACACATTCCACTATGTAATGAATAAAGATTTACAACTGGAATATTTCATTTAGTGATATCTAGGATGTGGGATTTTAGTGTTCCCTGTTTTTTTGGAGCAGTGTATATTCAGATGTAAAATGGTACTAGTACATCCTGAAGGTGAACTAGAAGGGTCCTTGCTGGAATAATCAGAAATGCCATGTTGAAGCTCTTAGGGAATGCCAATCTCTCCAATACAGTGCTTCCCTTAGTCCTTAGAGATAGATACGCAGTTTTGAAGCTCTTAGAGAATGCAGATCTCTCCAATGCAAGGCTTCCCTAAGTCCTTAGAGAAAAGACCTCATGTGGTTTAGTCAAGAAGCTGTGCACTAGGTTCAGTTGGTTCATGTCAAGCCAAACAACATGTCCCAGAGTCACCAATAACAGATCCAGAGTTGCACCACCCTATCCAGAATTTCTCCAAGCATGCACAGTTTCACTTCCGCACGGACTCTCCTTCTACTCCTCCCAACCTCCCACCAACTGCCAAAACCCTGCGCTCCAACTCCAGCCTCTTGCTGCTGCCCTCTACTGGCAAGATCAAATATCACATCCCAAATTTCCAACAGTAAACTGAATTAAGCCTTACATTTATATCAATTTGCTAAAAATCTAGAACTGTGTTCACCAGTTATATTGTGTTCTGGAGTGGAGGATGTAAAAATTTATTTCTAAAGACGGTAATGAAGTGTAAAGTGCCTGTACATATATGTATATATATATATATATATATATATATATATATATATATATATATACAGCACAGATCAAAAGTTTGGACACACCTTCTCATTTAAAGATTTTTCTGTATTTTCATGACTATGAAAATTTTACATTCACACTGAAGGCATCAAAACTATGAATGAACACATGTGGAATGATATACTTAACAAAAAAGTGTGAAACAACTGAAATTATGTCTTATATTCTAGGTTCTTCAAAGTAACCAGCTTTTGCTGTGATGACTGCTTTGCACACTCTTGGCATTCTCTTGATGAGCTTCAAGAGGTAGTCACATGGAGTGCTTTGCACTTCACAGGTGTGCCCTGTCAGGTTTAATAAGTGCGATTTCTTGCCTTATAAATGGGGTTGGGACCATCAGTTGTGCTGTGCAGAAGTCTGGTGGATACACAGCTGATAGTCCTACTAAATAGACTGTTAGAATTTGCATTATGGCAAGAAAAAAGTAGCCAAGTAAAGAAAAATGAGTGGTCATCATTACTTTAAGAAATGAAGGTCAGTCAGTCCGAAAAATTGGGCAAACTTTGAAAGTGTCCCCAAGTGCAGTGGCAAAAACCATCAAGCGCTACAAAGAAACTGGCTCACATGAGGACCGCCCCAGGAAAGGAAGACCAAGAGTCACCTCTGCTTCTAAGGATAAGTTTATCCGAGTCACCAGCTTTAGAAATCGCAGGTTAACAGCAGCTCAGATTAGAGGCCAGGTCAATGCCACACAGAGTTCTAGCAGCAGACACATCTCTATAACAACTGTTAAGAGAAGACTTTGTGCAGCATGGTAAAATAGCTGCTAGAAAACCACTGCTAAGGACAGGCAACAAGCAGAAGAGACTTGTCTGGGCTAAAGAACACAAGGAATGGACATTAGACCAGTGGAAATCTGTGCTTTGGTCTGATGAGTCCAAATTTGAGATCTTTGGTTCCAACCACCGTGTCTTTGTGCGATGCAGAAAAGGTGAATGGATGGACTCTACATGCCTGGTTCCCACTGTGAAGCATGGAGGAGGAGGTGTGATGGTGTGGGGGTGCTTTGCTGGTGACACTGTTGGGGATTTATTCAAAATTGAAGGCATACTGAACCAGTATGGCTACCACAGCATCTTGCAGCGGCATGCTGTTCCATCCGGTTTGCGTTTAGTTGGACCATCATTCATTTTTCAACAGGACCATTACCCCAAACACACCTCCAGGCTGTGTAAGGGCTATTTGACCAAGAAGGAGAGTGATGGGGTGCTACGCCAGATGACCTGGCCTCCACAGTCACCAGACCTGAACCCAATCGAGATGGTTTGGGGTGAGCTGGACCGCAGAGTGAAGGCAAAAGGGCCGACAAGTGCTAAGTATCTCTGGGAACTCCTTCAAGATTGTTGGAAGACCATTCCCAGTGACTACCTCTTGAAGCTCATCAACAGAATGCCAAGAGTGTGCAAAGCAGTCATCAAAGCAAAAGGTGGCTACTTTAAAGAACCTAGAATATAAGACATAATTTCAGTTGTTTCACACTTTTTTGTTAAGTATATAATTCCACATGTGTTAATTCATAGTTTTGATGCCTTCAGTGTTAATGTTCAATTTTCATAGTCATGAAAATACAGAAAAATCTTTAAATGAGGAGGTGTGTCCAAACTTTTGGCCTGTACTGTATATCGGAAGTTAAGAAATAGAACAGGAAGTCAACTGTGTGGCAATTAGTATTTACTAGTTCCTATAAAATAGTGCTAATGTTCTTGTCTGTGTATTTATGACTAGTGTTGAGCGATACCGTCCGATACTTGAAAGTATCGGTATCGGAAAGTATCGGCCGATACCGGCAAAGTATCGGATCCAATCCGATACCGATACCCGATACCAATACAAGTCAATGGGACTCAAGTATCGGACGGTATTCCTGATGGTTCCCAGGGTCTGAAGGAGAGGAAACTCTCCTTCAGGCCCTGGGAACCATATAAATGTGTAAAAGAAAGAATTAAAATAAAAAATATCGCTATACTCACCTGTCCGACGCAGCCGGGACCTCAGCGAGGGAACCGGCAGCGTTGTTTGTTTAAAATTCGCGCTTTTACTTGGTTACGTGAATTCCCGGCTTGTGATTGGTCAGGGCGGCCATGTTGCCGGGACGCGGACCAATCACAGCAAGCCGTGACGAAATTACGTCACGGCTTGCTGTGATTGGTCCGCGTCCCGGCAACATGGCCGCCATTAACCAATCACAAGCCGTGACGTCACGGGAGGCTGGACTTGCGCACTTTTTAAAAAACGCGCGTGTCCAGCCTCCCGTGACGTCACGGCTTGTGATTGGTTAATGGCGTCCATGTTGCCGGGACGCGGACCAATCACAGCAAGCCGTGACGTAATTTCGTCACGGCTTGCTGTGATTGGTCTGCGTCCCGGCAACATGGCCGCCCTGACCAATCACAAGCCGGGAATTCACGTAACCAAGTAAAAGCGCGAATTTTAAACAAACAACGCTGCCGGTTCCTTCGCTGAGGTCCAGGCTGCGTCGGACAGGTGAGTATAGCGATATTTTTTATTTTAATTCTTTCTTTTACACATTTTTACATTAATGTTGTTTCGATACCGATACCCGATATCACAAAAATATCGGATCTCGGTATCGGAAATTCCGATACAGCAAGTATCGGCCGATACCCGATACTTGCAGCATCGGAATGCTCAACACTATTTATGACATCCTTGATGTTTCAATTGTTACCTTGACCTGGTCAGTGCATGTCATTGTAATCATGTAATAAATGCAGAATCTACTAACTTGAACAAGTAGCAGAGCTGGAAAATAATTTAATTCTATCCATCCACCTAAATGTGAGGATCACATATCAGATAGTGCTCTGTTGCTTTTCATCTTTATAACCCAATTTTAAGTGGAGAACTGTCTTTCTACCACTGTCATCTGGCTCTTTGCCCAGATGCACAGACATTTGCGTTAGTAATGGCTTTGTAACGGGATCTTGCTTAAGCTGTGAATGTACACTCTAGGTTTCCCTTTCTTGTGGAAAGCTTTTTCTACTTACCTTTGATTCAGAACAATTTGCACATATGTTTGAAATGCTGCCAGCACCCCACCAAATGCCATATTAAATTACTTAAGGGAATTGAGGGCGCGATACAATGCAGTTGATTCTCCCAAGCAACACATTTCTAACTTGTAATTACCTGTGAACACAAAAGGCAAACTTCATTATTCTGCTTAAAAGTTTTCACAGATTGTTTTTTTTCCTAAAATGAATTAAAAAATACGCCTGAGTGCAAGAAACATCAAGACGTGTATAAAATATCCACTAAATTCTAAGCCCATGTATATACATCTTTAAAGGGGTTTTCCATAAATATTTTTTTTTCAATTTCTATCTGCTTATTCGAGAAAAATAATAAAGTCGGCATTACTCAGCTGCACTGCTCCATTGATGCCTCCCTCTAGGTTGTATCAGTTGCATCATGACAATAATGTACGTGACCAATGCAGGCAAACACTATGTTCAACGGTCTCATGCAAGCTACTTTGGCATCACTGGTGAAACCAGTGATTGGCTGTAGTAATGATGTGCGCTATAGTTGTAAAGTCACGGCTGTAGCCTGTGAACAATGGCCAGCAGCAGCGGCGGATAAGAAGAGGTGTAGCACTGAAGGGTGAGTAACGCTGATTTAATTATTTTTGCTAAAGAAAGCCAACTGGGATAAAAAAATACCATATTAATGGAAATGTAGCAAAACGTTGGATTTTTTTATACACATACTGTACACTATCTCCTTTAAGTGCCCTGTAGATTAGTGGGATCTTGAATCCCCAACAATCACTCAAATTACAGGTTGGAAGTGGTGACTTCAAGCATGAATGGATCCATAGACTTTATATTGAGCCTCATACAACATAAGGCAAATGCATTAGCCGACCGCTTCTACCCTAGGGTTTGAATGATAAATAGGGAACTCAAAGTGTGAACCACCGCAAATCTACAGAGCTTTAGAAGGGCTAAAATTTATTTTTTTTAAATTATTAAAAGTTTACTGTATATGAAAAACCTCCTGGGCAGGAAAAATAAGGAGGGAAGAAAAGAGGGGAGTGCTAGCTATGCGCAATAAATGTGCTGGGAAACAGTGAGAGAATAAAAATAATAAGCTCACCTTGGCTAGTTACAATGGACATGATTTTCAAGGAAACCAGGATCCATCATGCGGCTCATCCGATACCGTGGCAGTTTACTTTCCTGACCCCGATGACACTCCACGTGGAAACAAAAATGGGTACGTCTCTGATGGCGCTTCCGTTTGAGGCAGGATCCCAATGAAAATTGATATGAATTAATGTTGGTTTGTTATCTGTGATTGCACTCAGTTTGTTAGATCACATTAAAATAATATCAGGAATAAAAATAGTTAAAAACTGAACACATCACATTTAAATTTTTATGAGGCTTCATCAGGTGTATAAAAGAAAAAACACGTGAAAGGTTTTTATAGCATTTATCATGGTCATTGGGTCCCAGATGAGAGGTCATTGGGTCCCACATCCACAAACAAGGAGGATAGAATATATAAAAACCTTTCATGTGGTATGTCTTTTATACACCTGAAGAAGGCTCATAAGAGTTGAAACGTGTTGTGTTCAGTTTTTAACTTTTTATTCCTGAAATTATTTAATTGTGATGTAAGAAACCTGATTGTAACCACAGATAATAAACCAACATTGATTCACACCAATTTTCATTGGGATTCTTCCTCAAACATACACAGGAGTGCTTGCTTGGCCGAATGTGTCTGTCTTTTCTGTGGGAAAGCCGCTGACTGACACGTCGGCCTGTTGCTTATATCTGGAAAAACAATATAATCTACAGTCCGAAATCGGAAATGTGCAATCAACATCTCTTCCAACCATCAGGTGGCCGGCTCCTCCTACTCATTTAACAGTGAGCCGAGTCCGTTGATTTTGGTGGGTTCAGCTGACAATAGTCTAATGTGTATGGGGGCCTTCAATGTACGCCGACACTGAAGTGCATCACTTACGCTGAATTAAACAAACAGCCAATTTTGACCTCCCATACAGATTAGATGAAAGACTGTTGAACTTGCCAATTTTGGTGAGACCAGATTCTCTTCTGATGTTAAGGGTATATACAAAATCATGGGGTTCCATAGCAAGAAGTCTTAGTTGAGCCCCACTCCCACCCTTAAAAAAAATTAATTCAGGTAGGTTCGCAGTGTATAGACAAAGTCCACATGGGTACAGTCACTGATTTTTAAATACAGTAAGAGGAACATGTTTTGTGGCACTTACACACTAATTGTGTCCCTATTTAAGCCCACTATATTTCTCACTCACTACTTTCATCCATTCATGGCCGCCATAGAGAATAATATCCTCAAAAATTGCCCCCACACACACAGCAGGTACCCTCACAGTGAATTCCTCTACAGTACCTACCAATGCACAACATAATGACCCCATAGTGCCCTCAGCAAAGTATGATGCCCCTATAGTATCCACAATACAGTATGGTTCCCCCACAGCTCCTTCACAGTACGATGTCCTAACAGTTCCCTCACATACACTGGGGCTACCACAATAATCCCACAATGTATAATGCCTCTGCAGCCCTCCCTCCTATAGTATGATGCCCACATAGCTATCCATACAGTATGATGGCCCAAACAGCACCCCTGCATATTATGATGGACCCCACAGCTTCTCGTAGAGTATGATGACTCCACTCCACTCAACATGATGGCTACCACATCACTCACAATGTATTGTGGCTCTCACAGACCCCAATGTAATTTGATTACCCCAACAGTCTTTCAGTTCAGTATGTTGGTGGCTAATGGATAGGAATGCAACCAGACTGGTCCATCAGTGGCCGCCTTTGAATAGCACTATGCACTGTACGGCAAAATAGTGTATTGGCAATGCTATTCGATGGAGCTGACATGGAGGAACTACATGTATTAAACTGTGTAATTGACTCCCTATCCATGCAACCCAGGCTTTTCTTGCTTTGTCAGGATAAAAACATTCAAGACAAAGTTGAACGTGTATGTTACCTATAGTCTACATTACATTATGGCTTCCGGGAAAGATTGAGCCACAGCCGAAGACAGGCTTTAAGTTCCTGCTGTTGAACTGAGCAGCTTCTATCTCCGTTAGTAATTCCAATAAATTATTTCTACATGAATACTGTTTCCTGTGGGCGCTTGATTTATCGGACTGACATTGAGTGAGCAGTTTACTTTTTTTTACTGCCAGCTTGTACATAACCATAAAGCTATGTGAGCCGCTATTGAAAAATGTACTGGTGTGTGCTTTATCTGCTGCGCCGTCATTTTAATTGCAGAGCAGGTGTGGATGGGGAGAGGTGGTTTATAAAATCTACATATTAAAACGCTGTTTAGCATCATTTAGAATCATTTGGACATGATTATATTGAATAAATTGCTCAACACGCAAATATCATTGGATCAAGCTCATGCTTATTTAGATGCAAGGCATAGAATATTAATGATGAGTGGGCGCATAAAGTTAGGGAAAAGTTATCCTTAGCATTTACTAGAGTGCCTCTTATAGTAAAGAAATAGGCATTATAAGTCCAATATTCTGGCAGACTAGAATTTGACTTGTTACCTAACATGTTTATCTTAGACCAGGAAGCCCTTCCTCTCCAGTGATAATTGAGCCCAACAATGGCCTTAATCTAAGTGGTGCAGTATTGGGTTATATGAGTCACTGGATGGTTCACATTCGTGCATAATTCTTAGGGAAATAAAAAAAAATAATCTTTTGCTTGAAATTTTGCACCCGTTAAAAGTGATGCTGCTTGGACTGAAGATCAAGAGTAGTGTACGTGTCCTGGACTTCTGACCGGGTGCCACGGCCACTATAAATTATATTGAGGTGAATATGGCACCAATACAGTTGGATACTGTGTTTGCCATGGGCTCCTTGTTCCACCATTCTCTGTAGGCCAAAGACCTCTATAGACCTATGGTAAATAAGACGTCAACGCCTTGACGCAGCTGTCACAATGACATCAATGCATTGCACCATCTGTGCCAGCCCACTCTTTATTGAGAGGAAACATTTGTATAAATTTCATTATTTTGTGGGGGATGACACAAAGGTGGCATTATTTGGAGGGGGCACTGAAGAAGCATAATTATTTACTAAAGTGCTATGAATGCTTTCTAAAAGGGGCAGGATTGTTTTAAGGAGGCAATCAGTGGGCACTCTTTCTGATAAGAAGATGTGATACTTGCCTTGTCTGGGCGCTGGCAACCCATGCAACTCATTTCATCTACTTCTGCCATTTTAACCAACCCCAACCACCTCCCTTACATTTAATCTATATTTAATCCCTGTCACAATGCAAACAATGCACAGCAATAAATGGATCACTTAGACATGACGAAGCTGGTGTTCCTACTTTGGAATCTGTAA
The DNA here is from genome assembly GCF_051348905.1 of Ranitomeya variabilis. Classification (NCBI taxonomy): domain Eukaryota; kingdom Metazoa; phylum Chordata; class Amphibia; order Anura; family Dendrobatidae; genus Ranitomeya; species Ranitomeya variabilis. The sequence goes on along the minus strand of NC_135235.1, from coordinate 56,036,452 downwards.
CCAAAGAGCTGTATAATCATGATTTAGCCCAAATGTACTCATTTGCTAAACTAAATCTCTGCCCACCCACCCAAACTGACTTACAACTGCAGCTTGTACTGATTAGTGTGAGATTTTGGTAGCAGCAGGGAGGAGGAACAGGAGCTGTCAACTTTGTGACTCGGATGAGATCGGTGGACATCCAAATGGAAACTAGAGATGCTAATGACTTAACGCACACATATTAACATAAACCATATATTTTTCTGCAATCTTTTCTGTCCCCAAGAACAGTACGTATTGATCATGCAGTCCACAAGAAACTATTTACATCTAATATAGCCAAGGGTGAGACATGGGAGCACTGAAGGATAATAATGTAAATAATGTCTCCTCAGTGAGAATTTGTCACCAGGTTTTTGCCACCTAATCTGAGAGTAACATACTGTAGAGACAGAAAACCTGATTTCAGCAATGTGTCACTTACCGGGCTCCTTGCTGTAGTTTTAATATATTCACTTTCATCAGCAGGAAATTATCATTAGCGGACAAGTAAAACTTCTGCCATGTTGTCAGCCATCTTCACTGGCTCTGTATAACTCCACCCACCCACAGAATGACAGTGCCTATGAAGGGATGGCCAGGGAACCACCAAGGTGCAGGGAGACTACCGTACACAAGATGAGGTGCAAACAACAAAGGGTAAATATATTGGAAAGCAAGGAATGAAGTGGATGAGGAAAGTGCAAACAGGGGTATGCAATGGCAAAGGATAATTTACAAGAGTTGTATTCTTTAGCTGGGCCGTCAAATAGCACGGTGCTCCAACTATTACAGACTCAATATATGTCACACAAGCAAATGCAAACAATAAACTAAGAATGATGCTACTCTACGTATAGCCTCCCTGGCCTCTCTAAGCAGGCCACACGGCTGCCGAGTTCTGTCTGTTGAAGCCTACACTAGGCCCCGACATGTGCACAAAACAGGAACAAACTCACGGTGAGGTTGAGGACTCAGATCCAGTTCTGGGGGGCACCCAACAGTCTAGTACGGTGGTGCGCATGGCTCTCTGCCTGCTCAGTGAAACGTGGTCTTCCCCTTGCTTCTGGGTTCGGGAGGTGCTCCTGGAAACTGTAAATCCATTTCTCGGTATCTTTGTGCCTTCTCAAACTAGCACAGGACAGCCACCCTTGCTGCACCCAAAGATTCTGTCCAATTTCATGAGTCCACTCCGTCCCAGGCTGTGGGTCCCCTTTCACAGCTACAAGCACGGACGTTCTCTGCAGCAGCTTTTGTTCACACACTGTAAAGCTGAAGCCCTCCCCTCAGCACAGGACAGTTCATTCACACAGTCTATTGCAGGGGGGAGCAGAACATTCCATCACACCAAAGGGTTGCTGTCTCTTAAAGTGGCAGCATGTTCCTTACTGTCCATAACAGCACAACCCCCTACACCTATGCACAGTGCACACAGAAAGCTGCCAATCAGTGGTGTGGGTGGGGTTATACAGAGCTCAGCATTTGAGCACTGCTAAATCTGCAGCAGATGAAACAGGGGTTATATCAAAACTACAGCAAACAGCCCAGTAATTGACACATCACTGAAATCAGGGTCTCTGCCACCACATGAATGCTGCGTTAAGATGCGGTACCAATAACCTGGTGACAGATTCCTTTTAATAGTATATGAAAGTTTTATCAATAAAATTTAATGATTACATGGCCTAGACTGCTGCATAAGGTGGTTAGAAAATGGAGGTGGATAAGAAAAGTTAGGAGGAGTGGATGGATCTGCAGATGATTTTTCTTTTCCATTTTTTGCATCATAAATTTAATATATCCTGGTAGATATATTACGAGACCTCACATCTGGCTTACACCAAAATGTGAGCCAAAATAGCTGCGCATTTTACACATAAATCCAGTCCATTTTACTACTCCTTTTAACTCGGCCTTCTTTTATAACCACTTTTATAAAAAGCAATAAAAAAGTGTAAAACATATAAGTTTGGCACACTGCTGGAACACTACATTTTCAGGCAATTTGTACCAGATTTGTGGGGCAAGTTTCTTTGTAAATCGCTCACAATGTGATTTATACAAGATGCATTTCTAGTCAATATATGTCTGATGGAATTACATTACCGTACTTGTTGTTTTTTTTTGTGGAACTTATCGTATGGTATTCTAAAAGAGATATGTTTAACCCCTTTTTTGCCATCGGATGGGATAGTACGTCCGATGGCAGATCCCCCGCTTTGATGTGGGCTCTGGCGGTGAGCCCGCATCACAGCCGGGACATGTCAGCTATTTTGAACAGCTGACATGTGCCCGCGATCCACCCGCGCCAATTAACTAGTTAAATGCCTCTGTCAAACTCTGACAGTTGCGTTTAACAAGCGCTTCCGGCCATCTGGACATGTGCTCACCGGTGACCCCTTTCACATGATCGGGGGTCATCGGTGCATCGGCATGACAACCAGAGGTCTCCTTGAGACCTCTATGGTTGTTGATGTCGAATTGCTATGAGCGCCACCCTGTGGTCGGCACTCATAGCAATGCAGTAATCCTACTACATAGAGGCGATCTGATGATTGCCTCTATGTAGCAGAGTCGATCGGGTTGTGGCAGCTTCTAGCGTCCCATGGAAGCTATTAAAGCATGGCAAAACTGAAAAAAAAATGTTTTTACAAATATGAAAAAAATAAAAAAAATATAAAAGTTTTAATCACCCCCTCTTGACCTATTCAAAATAAAACAATAAAAAAATAAACCTACACATATTTGGTATCACTGCACTCAGAATCGGCCGATCTATCAATAAAAAAAAGGATTAACCTGATCGCTAAATGGCCTAGCGATAAAAAAATGAAAACGCCAGAATTAGTTTTTTTTGGTTGCTGTGACATTGCATTAAAATGCAGTAACAAGTGATCAAAAGAACGTATCTGCACCAAAATGGTTCCATTAAAAATGTCAGCTCGGCATGCAAAAAAGAAGCTAACCGCAGATCACGAAAAATGGAAACGCTACGGGTCTTGGAAAATGGCACAATTGTTTTTTTTTAGCAAAGTTTGGAATCTTTTTCCACCACTTAGATAACAAAGAACCTAGACATGTTTGGTATCTATGAACTCACAATGACCTGTAGAATCATAATTGCAGGTCAGTTTTAGCATTTAGTGAGCCTAGCAAAAAGCCAAACAAAAAAACAAGTATGAGATTGCACTTTTTTGCAATTTCAATGCACTTGGAATTTTTTTCCTGTTTTCTAGTACATGACATGGTAAAACTAGTGGTGTCGTTCAAAAGTACAACTTATCCCCCCACCAAAATAAGCCCTCACATGGCCATATTGATGGAAAAATAAAAAAGTTATGGCTCTGGGAAGGAGAGGAGTGAAAAACGAAAACGCAAAACCGAAAAAAGCTCCGGGGGTTAAAAGGTTAATATATGGAAGACATCAAAGCGTAATGCCATCATTTACTTTGCTAATAAAATTCTACAGAACAGAATATCGTATTATGGCCATGTATTGACATATGTATTAAATTGGTGCCAAAGCCGTGAGCAGACAAATAAAAGACTTCCGTTTTAATGGATATGTTATGTTTAAGTATTTAATTATTTATTGCTTTTTGATAGAATATATATTGGATCAAAAACCTGGAATTATACAGCATTGCTGAGTAAGTTAGGTTTTCTACCTTAAAAAATAAGGATTTGAAAGGAGCCCATCACAATGAAAAAGCTGCCATGTTTGCCATCTACTATATAATTGTCTAAGGGTCACTTCCGTCTTTCTGTCTGTCCTTCTGTCTGTCTGTCTTTCTTTCTTTCTTTCTGTCATGGATATTCATTGGTTGCGGCCTCTGTCTGTCATGGAATCCAAGTCGCTGATTGGTCTCACCAGCTGCCTGTCATTGCTGCCGCGACCAATCAGCGATGGCCACAGTCTGATTAGTCCCTCCCTACTCCCCTGCAGTCAGTGCCCGGCGCCCGCTCCATACTCCCCGCAGTCACGGCTCACACAGGGTTAATGCCAGCGGTAACTGACCGCGTTATGCCGCAGGTAACTCACTCCGTTACCGCCTCTATTAACCCTGTGTGACCAAGTTTTTACTATTAATGCTGCCTATGCAGCGTCAATAGTAAAAACATCTAATGTTAAAAATAGTAAAAAAAGTAAAAAATCATTATATACTCACCTTTCCCGCTCCTCGCGACGCTCCGGTGACTGCTCCATGCAAGTGGCAGGTTCAGGTGGCAAGGATGGTCTGCGAGAAGGACCTGCCATGACGTTACGGTCATGTGACAGCGACGTCATCACAGGTCCTGCGCGCCTGCGCAAGAAGGACCTGCCGTGACGTCACGGTCATGTGACCACGACACGTTCATGTGACCGCAATGTCATCACAGGTCCTGCGCGCCTGCGCGAGAAGGAGGCGACAGGACTACAAGGGGCCCTGGAAGGTGAGTATATGTTTATTTTTTATTTTTTAATCTGTGACATACATGGCTGGGCAATACACTACGTAGCTGGGCAATATACTACGTCACTGGCCAATATACTACGTGGCTGGGCAATATACTACGTGGCTCTGTGCTGTATACTACGTCGCTGTGCAATATACTACATGGCTCTGTGCAGTATACTACGTCACTGGGCAATATACTACATAACTGGGCAATATACTATGTGGCTGGGCAATATACTACGTCACTGGGCAATATACTACGTAACTGGGCAATATACTACGTGGCTCTGTGCTGTATACTACGTCGCTGTGCAATATACTACGTGGTTGGGCAATATACTATGTGGCTGGGCAATATACTACGTCGCTGTGCAATATGCTACGTTGCTGGGCAATATACTACGTAGCTGGGCAATGTGCTACGTGACTGGCCAATATGCTACGTGGCTGGGCAATATACTATGTGGCTCTGTGCTGTATACTACGTCGCTGTGCAATATACTACGTGGCTCTATGCTGTATACTACGTCACTGGCCAATATACTACGTTACTGGGCAATATACTATGTGGCTGAGCAATATACTACGTTACTGGGCAATATACTATGTCACTGGGCAATATACTACGTCACTGGGCAATATACTACGTGGCTGGGCAATATACTACGCGACTGGCCAATATGCTACGTGGCTGGGCAACATACTACGTGGGCTGTGCAATATACTATGTGGACATGCATATTCTAGAATACCCAATACGTTAGAATCGGGCCACCATCTAGTGTTTGTATAATTGGGGCACTCTGTCAATCTCAGGTAGCAGGAGAGGGTTAAGGCACAGGGAAGCTGCTTGTTGGACATACTGTTGAAGCCAGATGTTTACATACACTATATATATATAAAAAGACTCATCTGCATGCTTTTCTCAATATATGACATGAAATCAGAATAAACCTTTCCTGTTTTAGGTCAATTACCATAATTATTAATATTTGCCAAATGCCAGAATAATGAGAGAGAATGTTTTAAAGCATTTTTATTACTTACTGCAAATTCAAAAGTTTACATACACTAAGATAACTATGCCTTTAAACAATTCTGGACTGCGCATATGATGATGTCATGTGTTTGGAAGCTTCTGGGTTTTTTTTAGCAACATCTGAGTTAATTAGGGACACACCTGTGGATGTATTTTAATGCACACCTGAAACACACTGCTTCTTTGTGTAGCATCATGGGAAAGTTTCAAGAAATCAGCCAATGTATCAGGAAGAGAATTGTGGACTTGCAAAAGTATGGCTCATCCTTGGGTACAATTTCAAGATACCTGAAGGTGCCTCGTTCATCTGTACAAACAATTATATGCAATTATAAACAAGATGGGAATGTCCTGCCATCATACTGCTCAGGAAGGAGCCGGGTTCTGTGTCCCAGAGATGAACATGCTTTGGTTCGACATGTGCATATCAACCCAAGGACAAAAGCAAAAGACTTTGTGAAGGTGATGGCGAAAGCTGGTAAGATTGTGTCAAGATCCACGGTGAAACGAATACTGTATCAACATAGGCTGAAAGGCGAATCTGCCAGGAAGAAGCCACTACTCCAAAAGAAACATAAAAAAGCCAGATTAATGTTTGCAAAATGCGCACATGAATATATTTATTTTTGGAGACATATCCTGTGGTCTGATGAAACTAACACTGAACATTTTGGGCATAATGACCATTGTTATGTTTGTAGGAAAGAGGGAGAAGCTTGTCAGCCTAAGAACACCATCCCAACTGTGAAACACAGGGGTGGCAGCATCATGTTGTGCAGTTGTTTTGCTGCAGGAGGGACTGGTGCACTTCACAAAATAGATGGCATCATGAGAAAAGAAGATTATGTGGCAATACTGAAGCAAAATCTCAAGACATCAGCCAGGAAGTTAAAAATTGGGCGGAAATGGGTCTTACAAATGGACAATGATCCCAAGCATACTGCCAAAATGATAACAAAGTGGCTTAAGAATAACAAAGTCAATGTTTTGGAGTGGCCATCACAAAGCCTTGATCTCTATCCTATTGAAAATTTATGCGCAAAGCCAAAAATACCAGTGCGAGCAAGGCAACCTACAAACCTGGATCAGTTACACCAGTTTTGTCAGGAGGAATGGGCCCAAATTTTGATCAAATCAACTATTGTGAGAGGCTTGTGGAAAGAGATCCCAAATGTTTAACCCAAGTCATTCAGTTTAAGGGCAATGGTACCAAATACTAATGAAATGTATGTAAACTTTTGACTTTGCAGTAAGTAATAAAAATACCTTAATACATTCTCTCATTATTCTGGCAAATATTAATAATTATGGTAATCCTAACTGACCTAAAACGGGAAAGGTTTATTCTTATTTCATGTCAGATATTGAGAAAAACATGCAGATGTGTCTTTTATATAGTGTATGTAAATTTCTGGTTTCAACTGTATCTCCTTGGCTTGTATAGTGGGCATCATGATGGCGCATTTGTGAATATTTAACCCCTTAAGCCCCGAGGGTGGTTTGCACATTAATGAGCGGGCCAATTTTTACAATTCTGACCTCTGTCCCTTTATGAAGTTATAACTCTGGAAAGCTTCAACGGATCTTGGCAATTCTGACAATGTTTTCTTGTGAAATATTGTACTTCATGATAGTGGTAAAATTTCTTTGATATAATTTGCGTTTATTTGTGAAAAAAACGGAAATTTGGCAAAAATTTTGAAAATTTCCCAATTTTCCAACTTTAAATTTTTATGCCCTTAAATCACAGAGATATGTCACATAAAATACTTAATAAGTAACATTTCCCACATGTCTACTTTACATCAGCACAATTTTGGAACCAAAATTTTTTTTGTTAGGGAGTTATAAGGGTTAAAAGTTGACCAGCAATTTCTCATTTTTACAACAGCATTTTTTTTTTAGGGACCACATCTCATTTGAAGTAATTTTGAGGGGTCTATATGATAGAAAATACCCAAGTGTGACACCATTCTAAAAACTGCGCCCCTCAAGGTGCTCAAAACTACATTCAAGAAGTTTATTAACCCTTCAGATGTTTCACAGGAATTTTTGGAATGTTTAAATAAAAATGAACATTTAACTTCTTTTCACACAAAATTTATTTCATCTCCAATTTGTTTTATTTTACCAAGGGTGACAGGAGAAAATGGACCCCAAAAGTTGTTGTACAATTTGTCCTGAGTACGCTGATACCGCATATGTGGGTGTAAACCACTGTTTGGGTGCATGGCAGAGCTCAGAAGGGAAGGAGCGCCATTTGACTTTTCAATGCAAAATTGACTGGAATTGAGATGGGACGCCATGTTACGTTTGGAGAGCCCCTGATGTGCCTAAACATTGAAACCCCCCACAAGTGACACCATTTTGGAAAGTAGACCCCTTAAGGAACTTATACAGATGTGTGGTGAGTAGGGTTGAGCGAAACGGATAGGTCATTTTCATAAATCGCCGACTTTTGGCAATCCCAGTGTGGGGTCGGCCACACGGTCGGCGATCTTCGCTCCAAAGTCGCATTTCCTATGATGCTTTCAGCGCCTTTTCTCAGCCAATGAAGGTGGATGCAGAGTGTGGGCAGCGTGATGACATAGCTCTCGGTCCCCACCATCTTAAAGAAGGGCATGGCAGTGATTGGCTTGCTCTCTGCGGCGTCACAGGGGCTATAAAGGGGCGTGCACGCCGACCGCCATCTTACTGCTGCCGATCTGAGCATAGGGAGAGGTTGCTGCCGCTTCGTCAGAAGCAGGGATAGCATTAGGCAGGGTACATTAACTCCCAAACCGCTTGTGCTGTAGCGATTTCCACTGTCCAACACCACCTTTTGTTTGCAGGGATAGTGGAGGCTAGATTTTTCTTCATCAGCTCTGTAGCTTATTGGGCTGCCCTAGAAGGCTCCCTGATAGCTGCATTGCTGTTTGTACGCCGCTGTGCAAACCAACTGCTTTTTTAAAAGCACAAATCCTGTTGCTTCTTCCTTTCTGCACAGCTATCTTGTTTGTTTGTCCACACTTTTGTGTGCAGCAGTCCTTTTTATTGCTGCCTGCCATACTTTTCTGAGATTATTGTAGGGAGATAGTAATTGTAGTACATTCCCTTTTTTTATATATATATATATCTTCCAGCCACTTTCTGCCCCTGAAACTGTGTAGTGTAATACAGTGGGCCTGTATTTTTCTGCACTGTCCCACACCTAAAAAGGGAGATTTATATTGCCAATTAGTGCATCTGCGCCAGTCCTGTCTGTGGTATCTCTGTCAGTCATTTTCTGCCACAGAACCTATACTGTAATACAGTTGGCCTGATTTATTCACCAGTCTCCCAAAAACAAAAAAAAGGGAGATTAATATTGCCAAATCTGTGCATCTGTGCCAGTCCTGTCTGTGGTATCTCAGTCTGTCATTTTCTGCCACATAAACTATACTGTAATACAGTGGGCCAGATTTATTCACTAGTCTCCCAAAAACAAAAAAAAGGGAGTATATTATTGCCAAATATGTGCATCTGCGCCAGTCCTGTCTGTGTTATCTCTGTCAGTCATTTTCTGACATAGAAATTGTGGTGTAATACATTTGGCCTGATTTATTCACTAGTCTCCAAAAAAAAAAAAAGGAGATTTATATTGCCAATCAGTGCATCTGTGCCAGTCCTGTCTGTGGTATCTCTGTCAGTCATTTTCTGCCACAGAGACTATACTGTAATACAGTAGGCCTGATTTATTCACTAGTCTCCCACACATAAAAAAGGGAGATTAATATTGCCAATCAGTGCATCTGCGCCAGTCCTGTCTATGGTATCTCTGCCAGTCTTTTCCTGCCACTGAAAGTATACTGTAATACAGTGGCCCTGATTTATTCACTAGTCTCAAACACATAAAAAGGGAGATTAATATTGCCAATCAGTGCATCTGCGCCAGTCCTGTCTGTGGTATCTCTGTCAGTCATTTTCTGACATAGAAACTGTGGTGTACTACAGTTGGCCTGATTTATTCACTAGTCTCCCAAAAAAAAGAAAAAAAAAGGGAGATTTGTATTGCTAATCAGTGCATCTGTGCCAGTCCTGTCTGTGGTATCTCTGTCAGTCATTTTCTGCCACAGAAACTATACTGTAATACAGTGGGCCTGATTTATTCACTAGTCTCCCAGAAGCAAAAAAAAAGGGAGTTTAATATTGCCAATCTGTGCATCTACGCCAGTCCTGTCTGTGGTATCTCTGTCAGTCATTTTCTGCCACAGAAACTATACTGTAATACAGTGGGCCTGATTTATTTGCTAGTCTCCCAAAAACAAAAAAAAGGGAGATTAATATTGCCAAATCTGTGCATCTGTGCCAGTCCTGTCTGTGGTATCTCTGTCAGTCATTTTCTGCCACAGAAACTATACTGTAATACAGTGGGCCTGATTTATTCACTATTTTCCACAAAAAAAAGGGAGTTTAATATTGCCAAATCTGTGCATCTGTGCAAGGCCTGTCTGTGGTATCTCAGTCTGTCATTTTCTGCCACAGAAACTATACTGTAATACAGTGGGCCTGATTTATTCACTAGTCTCCCAGAAACAAAAAAAAAAGGGAGTTTAATATTGCCAAATCTGTGCATCTGCGCCAGTCCTGTCTGTGGTATTTCTGTCAGTCATTTTCGGCCACAGAAACTATACTGTAATACAGTGGGCCTGATTTATTCACTAGTCTCCCAAAAACAAGAAAAAAGGGAGATTAATATTGCCAAATCTGTGCATCTGTGCCAGCCCTGTCTGTGGTATCTCTGTCAGTCATTTTCTGCCACAGAAACTATACTGTAATACAGTGGGCCTGATTTATTTACTACTCTCCCCCCCCCCCAAAAAAAAAAGGTAGATTAATATTGCCAAATCTGTGCATCTGTGCCAGTCCTGTCTGTGGTATCTCAGTCTGTCATTTTCTGCCACAGAAACTGTCATGATCTCTGCAGGCAGAGATCATAGCAAGCCTATAGAGGGACAAGCTCTCGGAAGATGGAACTATACTGACCATGAACTAAGCCTGCCGCGCAACTAGAAATAGCCAGGTAGCATTTCCTATTTATCGCTAGATGCCCAGCTCTGGCCTAAGACCTAAATAGCTAGCAGAGGGAAATATAAGACCTGGCTCACCTCTAGAGAAATATTCCAAAGAAGACAGTAGCCCCCCACATATAATGACGGTGAGTTCAGATGAAACAACAAACGCAGCAGGAAAATAGTCTTAGCAAATTTGAGGTCCGCTTACTAGATAGCAGAAGACAGATAGTATACTTTCATGGTCAGCAGAAAAACACTAACAAAACACCATCCAGAGATTACCTTAAACTCTGGCATTAACTCATAACGCCAGAGTAGCAATCCCTGATCAACGAGAGCTTTCCAGACACAGTAACAAAACTTCAGCTGTGAACTGGAACAAATAGGCAAAACAAAACATGGACAAAAGTCCAACTTATCTAGTAGTTGTCTAGAAGCAGGAACAAGCACTGAGAGGCATCAGATAACATTGTTGACCGGCAAGAAACCACCAGAGAAATGAGCTTAAATAGCGACACCCACTACTGATGGAACCAGGTGAAACAGGAAAGAGGATGACAAGTCCAATTCCACAAGCGGCCACCGGGGGAGCCCAGAATCCAAATTCACAACAGTACCCCCCCCTCAAGGAGGGGGCACCGAACCCTCACCAGATCCACCAGGGCGACCAGGATGAGCCCTATGGAAGGCACGAACAAGATCAGAAGCATGAACATCAGATGCATTGACCCAAGAATTATCCTCCTGGCCGTAACCCTTCCAGTTGACCAGATACTGGAGTTTCCGTCTGGAAACACGAGAGTCCAAAATTTTCTCCACAACGTACTCCAACTCACCCTCAACCAACACCGGAGCAGGAGGCTCAACTGAAGGTACAACAGGTACCTCATACCTGCGCAATAACGACCGATGAAAAACGTTATGAATGGAAAAGGACGCAGGGAGGTCCAAACGGAAAGAAACAGGATTAAGAATCTCCAATATTCTATAAGGGCCGATGAACCGAGGTTTAAACTTAGGAGAAGAGACCCTCATAGGGACAAAACGAGAAGACAACCACACTAAATCTCCAACACAAAGCCGAGAACCAACACGACGATGACGGTTGGCAAAACGCTGAGTCTTCTCCTGGGACAACTTCAAATTGTCCATAACCTGCCCCCAGATGTGATGCAATCTCTCCACCACCGCATCCACTCCAGGACAATCCGAGGATTCCACCTGACCGGAGGAAAATCGAGGGTGAAACCCCGAATTACAGAAAAACGGGGACACCAAGGTGGAAGAACTGGCCCGATTATTGAGGGCGAACTCTGCCAATGACAAAAAAGCAACCCAATCATCCTGGTCAGCAGAGACAAAACACCTCAGATATGTCTCAAGGGTCTGATTAGTCCGCTCGGTCTGGCCATTAGTCTGAGGGTGAAAAGCAGACGAAAAAGACAAATCTATGCCCATCCTAGCACAGAATGCCCGCCAAAATCTAGACACAAATTGGGTACCTCTGTCAGAAACAATATTCTCAGGAATACCGTGCAATCGGACAACATTCTGAAAAAACAGAGGAACCAACTCAGAAGAAGAAGGCAACTTGGGCAGAGGAACCAAATGGACCATTTTAGAGAAACGGTCACAGACCACCCAGATGACAGACATCTTCTGGGAAACAGGCAGATCTGAAATAAAATCCATCGAGATGTGTGTCCAAGGCCTCTTAGGAATAGGCAAGGGCAACAGCAGTCCGCTAGCCCGAGAACTACAAGACTTGGCCCGAGCACAAACGTCACATGACTGCACAAAGACTCGCACATCTCGTGACAGGGAAGGCCACCAGAAGGATCTTGCCACCAAATCCCTGGTACCAAAAATTCCGGGATGACCTGCCAATGCAGAAGAATGTACCTCAGAGATGACTCTGCTGGTCCAATCATCCGGAACAAACAGTCTATCAGGCGGACAACGATCCGGTCTATCCGCCTGAAACTCTTGCAAGGACCGCCGCAGATCAGGAGAAACGGCCGACAAAATTACTCCCTCCCTAAGGATACCTGTGGGTTCAGAATTACCAGGAGAGTCCGGGTCAAAACTCCTAGAAAGGGCATCTGCCTTAACATTCTTAGAACCCGGTAGGTATGACACCACAAAATTAAAGCGAGAAAAAAATAAAGACCAGCGCGCCTGTCTAGGATTCAGGCGTCTGGCAGTCTCAAGATAAATCAAATTTTTGTGGTCAGTCAATACCACCACCTGATGCCTAGCCCCCTCGAGCCAATGGCGCCACTCCTCAAACGCCCACTTCATGGCCAAAAGCTCCCGATTCCCAACATCATAATTCCGCTCTGCGGGCGAAAATTTGCGAGAAAAGAAGGCACAAGGCCTAATGACGGAGCAGTCGGAACCTTTCTGCGACAACACTGCCCCAGCTCCGATCTCCGAAGCGTCAACCTCAACCTGAAAAGGCAGATTCACATCAGGCTGACGCAACACAGGGGCAGAGGCAAAACGGCGCTTAAGCTCCTGAAAGGCCTCTACAGCATGAGGGGACCAATTAGCAACATCAGCGCCTTGTCTGGTCAAATCAGTCAGTGGTTTAACGACATCCGAAAAACCAGCAATAAATCGGCGGTAAAAGTTGGCAAAGCCCAAAAATCTCTGAAGACCCTTAAGAGAGGAGGGCTGAGTCCAGTCACAAATAGCTTGCACCTTGACGGGATCCATCTCAATGGAAGAGGGAGAAAAAATATACCCCAAAAAGGAAATTTTCTGGACCCCAAAAACGCACTTAGACCCCTTCACACATAAAGAATTAGACCGCAGAACCTGAAAAACTCTCCTGACCTGCTGGACATGAGAGTCCCAGTCATCAGAAAAAATCAGAATATCATCCAGATATATTATCATAAATTTATCCAGAAAATCGCGGAAAATATCATGCATAAAAGACTGGAAAACTGAAGGGGCATTAGAAAGACCAAAAGGCATGACCAAATACTCAAAGTGGCCCTCGGGCGTATTAAATGCGGTCTTCCACTCATCCCCCTGCCTGATCCGCACCAAATTATACGCCCCACGAAGATCAATTTTAGAGAACCACTTAGCACCCTCTATACGAGCAAACAAATCAGTAAGCAATGGCAATGGGTATTGATACTTAACAGTGATCTTATTCAGAAGCCGATAATCAATACATGGTCTCAAAGAGCCGTCTTTTTTTGAGACAAAGAAAAACCCAGCTCCCAAGGGAGAAGAAGATGGACGAATATGTCCCTTTTCCAAAGACTCCTTTATATATTCCCGCATAGCAGCATGTTCCGGCACAGACAAATTAAACAAACGACCCTTTGGATATTTACAACCCGGTATCAAATCTATGGCACAATCGCACTCACGGTGCGGAGGTAACGACCCAAGCTTGGGTTCGTCAAAGACATCTTGATAATCAGAGAGGAACTCAGGGACTTCAGAGGGAATGGACGACGAAATAGAAACCAAAGGTACGTCCCCATGAATACCCTTACATCCCCAGCTCAACACAGACATTGCTCTCCAGTCCAAGACTGGGTTGTGAGACTGCAACCATGGCAATCCCAGTACCAAATCGTCATGTAAATTATACAGCACCAGGAAACGAATAATCTCCTGGTGATCCGGATTGATACGCATGGTTACTTGTGTCCAGTATTGTGGTTTATTATTAGCCAATGGGGTGGAGTCAATCCCCTTCAGAGGAATAAGAGTCTCCAAAGGCTCTAAATCAAAACCACAACGATTGGCAAAGGACCAATCCATAAGACTCAGAGCGGCGCCAGAGTCAACATAGGCGTCCGTGGCAATGGATGACAAAGAGCAAATCAGGGTTACAGACAAAATAAACTTAGACTGAATGGTGCCAATGGAAACAGACTTATCAAGCTTCTTTGTACGCCTAGAGCATGCTGATATAACATGAGTAGAATCCCCACAATAGAAACACAATCCATTCTTCCGTCTAAAATTCTGTCGCTCGCTCCTGGACAGAATTCTATCACACTGCATACTTTCTGGCGTCTTTTCCATAGACACCGCCAGATGGTGCACCGGTTTGCGCTCCCGCAGACGCCTATCAATCTGAATAGCCATTGTCATGGACTCATTCAGACCTGCAGGCAAAGGGAACCCCACCATAACATCCTTAACGGCATCAGAGAGACCTTCTCTGAAAGTTGCCGCCAAGGCGCACTCATTCCACTGAGTAAGCACAGACCATTTACGGAATTTTTGGCAGAAAACTTCAGCTTCGTCTTGCCCCTGAGATAGTGCCATCAAAGTTTTTTCTGCCTGAAGTTCCAAATGAGGTTCCTCATAAAGCAAGCCCAAAGCCAGAAAAAACGCATCCACATCGCGTAACGCAGGATCCCCTGCTGGCAATGAGAAGGCCCAATCTTGAGGGTCACCCCTGAGCAAGGAAATCACAATCCTAACCTGCTGAGCAGGGTCTCCAGCTGAACGAGACTTCAGGGACAAATAAAGCTTACAATTATTTCGGAAATTCTGGAAGCTAGCTCTATTCCCTGTGAAGAACTCCGGCAAAGGAATTCTCGGCTCAGATACCGGAGCATGTACCACAAAATCTTGTAAATTTTGTACTTTCGTGATGAGATTATTCAAACCCGCAGTTACACTCTGGAGATCCATTATTATCAGGTGCACACAGAGCATACAGAGATTAGGAGGAGAGAGAGAAAAAAGACTGCAGCAAGGCAGACTGGAGGAAAAAAAAAAAAAAAAATTCCAGCAGACTTCTTATAACTCTCCTTTCTCAACCTGGGTCTTTAACACTTTATTGGCCGGTCAAACTGTCATGATCTCTGCAGGCAGAGATCATAGCAAGCCTATAGAGGGACAAGCTCTCGGAAGATGGAACTATACTGACCATGAACTAAGCCTGCCGCGCAACTAGAAATAGCCAGGTAGCATTTCCTATTTATCGCTAGATGCCCAGCTCTGGCCTAAGACCTAAATAGCTAGCAGAGGGAAATATAAGACCTGGCTCACCTCTAGAGAAATATTCCAAAGAAGACAGTAGCCCCCCACATATAATGACGGTGAGTTCAGATGAAACAACAAACGCAGCAGGAAAATAGTCTTAGCAAATTTGAGGTCCGCTTACTAGATAGCAGAAGACAGATAGTATACTTTCATGGTCAGCAGAAAAACACTAACAAAACACCATCCAGAGATTACCTTAAACTCTGGCATTAACTCATAACGCCAGAGTAGCAATCCCTGATCAACGAGAGCTTTCCAGACACAGTAACAAAACTTCAGCTGTGAACTGGAACAAATAGGCAAAACAAAACATGGACAAAAGTCCAACTTATCTAGTAGTTGTCTAGAAGCAGGAACAAGCACTGAGAGGCATCAGATAACATTGTTGACCGGCAAGAAACCACCAGAGAAATGAGCTTAAATAGCGACACCCACTACTGATGGAACCAGGTGAAACAGGAAAGAGGATGACAAGTCCAATTCCACAAGCGGCCACCGGGGGAGCCCAGAATCCAAATTCACAACAAGAAACTATACTGTAATACAGTGGGCCAAATTTATTCAGCACTCACCCACACATAAAAAGGGAGATTTATATTCACAACAAGTTAACATACACCTTCTACCTTGTTTTTCAGTACCATATAATGGTTTTTAGTTTGGTTACATTTTTCCAAGAATGAGGAAGGCTGGTGGAAGAGGTCGTGGCCATGGGCAGTCATTGCCATCTGGTAATGCTGATGGTGGTGGTGGTGGTGCTGGTGGGGCATCGGGTGGTAGAGGGAAAATCAAAATAGCACCTAAGTCTCGAGTTGTTGAGCCAGCGTCATCGTCCGGCTACACAAGGCCTCGAACACTACCTTTTCTGGGAGTAGGAAAACCGCTGTTAAAGCCGGAGCAGCAGGAAAAAGTTTTGGCTTTCCTTGCTGACTCTGCCTCTAGCTCTTTCGCCTCCTCTTTGGATAGTTCAAAATTGAAAAGTTGCCAGTCGTCGGTGGATGCTCCAGGTCAGGAACAAGTTGATTCCTTGTGTCCTTCCCCCAAAACAACAGTGAAGGATGCGTCAGGCGACACAACATGTTACTCCATGGAGCTCTTTACACATACGTGCCTGGGTTAGAAAGGGAAATAGTTAACAGCCCACTAGAAGATGATTCGGACATGGAGTGCACTGATGCACAGCCACAGCTAGATTGTCATGCTGTTCCATTGACTCACATCACTACATTGCCCTCGCAGTGTACTGAGCCAGAAACTGACCCTGATGAGACGATGGTGCCCATTCCCGAACATTATAGCACCTTACACGGTGACTCAGAGATAGCTGAACATGAGATTGAAGAGGAGGTGATAGATGACCCAGTTGTTGACCCAGATTGGCAGCCATTTGGGGAAGAGGGTGCCGCTGGCAGTAGCTCAGAAGAAGAGGAGGAGGATCGGCAGCAGCCATCTACATCACATTTGCTTTCATCTGGCAGGCCTGTCTCTGGCCAAAAAAGTTTGGCAAAACCAAAACCAGTTTTAGGACAGCGTGGCCATCCGGTGAAAGTAACACAGCGTGCAATGCCTGAAAAGGTATTCCATAGTAGGAAGAGTGTAGTGTGGCAATTTTTTACCCAAGATCCGAATGATGAGTGCAAAGTTATCTGTAAGAAATGCTCAAAAACATTTAGCAGAGGGAAGAATCCCCACAATTTAAATACAACGTGCATGCTCAGACATGTAACCAGCATGCACTTGCAAGCCTGGAATAACTCCCAAACATCCCCCACCATTGGTGCACCTGCTCAGAATCCAGGTAGTCAGCAACGCTACATCACTTCCCCCACTGTAAGCCCACCGGTTAGAACAACAACAGCTGCAAATGTGGAGGTGTCGTCGCTAGGGTAAAGCAGTCAGGGAATCAGAAGTTTATTGGTAGGAAACACAGCATGTAGGCCTACATTGAGAATACTGTCACCAACCCTCTCTCAATCTGCCATGTCCACCACCACCACCACCGCAAGTCCCACCATATGCACCTCGCCAGTCCAGCTCACCCTCCAAGAGACTCTCATTAGGAAAAGAAAGTACTCACCCTCTCATCCACGTACACAGGGTTTGAACACCCACATTGCTAGACTTATATCATTAGAGATGATGCCCTACCGGTTGATTGAAAGCAAAGCTTTCAAAGCCTTGATGGCCTACGCAGTACCGTGCTATGAGCTACCCAGTCAACACTTCTTTTCGAGAAAAGCCATCCCAGCCCTCCACCAGCATGTCAAAGACCGCATTCTCTATGCACTGAGGCAATCAGTCAGTAGAAAGGTGCACCTCACAACTGATGCATGGACCAGTAGGCATGGTCGGGGACGTTACGTGTCCATCACAGCACACTGGGTTAATGTGGTGGATGCAGGGTCCACAGGGGACAGCCACAGTGGGACAGTTCTGCCTAGCCCACGGTCTAGGAAACAGTTGGCTGTAGGCGTTCGCCACTCCTCCTCCTCCTCTTCCAGCCGAAGCGAAAGCTCATCCACAGAACGCAGTCGCACGACCAGTCCATCCGCAGCTGCCAGTGCTGCACACGAGGTGTCCCATTATGGAACAGCTAGTGGTAAGCGTCAGCAGGCTGTGTTGGAAATGAAGTGCTTGGGTGACAACAGACACACCGCGGAAGTTCTGGCCAAGTTCTTGCAGCAAGAAACTCAGTCATGGCTGGGCAGTGTACATCTTGAGGCAGGCAAGGTAGTCAGTGATAACGGGAGGAATTTTATGGCTGCCATAGCCCTTTCAGAACTGAAACACATACCTTGCCTGGCTCACACCTTGAACCTGGTGGTGCAGTGCTTCCTGAAAAGTTATCCGGGGTTACCAGCCCTGCTCCTCAAGGTGCAACGACTTTGCTCTCACATCCGCCGTTCGCCCATACACTTCAGCCGTATGCAGAACCATCAGCGATCGTTGAAGCTTCCCCAGCACCGCCTAATAATCGACGTTGCAACAAGGTGGAACTCTACACTGCACAGGCTTCAGAGGCTGTGCGAACAGAGGCATGCTGTCATGTATTTGTGGGAGTATACACATACATGGGCAGGCAGTTGGATGGCAGACAGGGAGTTGTCTGGTGTGCAGTGGTCGAAGCTCCAAGACCTCTGTCAAGTCCTTCAGTGTTTTGAGGAATGCACACGGCTGGTCAGTGCGGATGACGCCATCATAAGCATGAGCATCCAACTAATGCATCTGCTGATGCAAAGTTTGACGCACATTAAGGAGCAGGCGTCTGCAGCCGAGGAGGAGGGAAGCCTTGATGACAGTCAGCCATTGTCTGCTCAGGTAAGTCTCGGGGACGAGGTTGCGGACGAAGAGGAGGAGGAGGAAGATGGGGATGATTATTTATGGGAGGAGGAAGCTTCTCAGGGGGGAATAGAAACTGTTGGTGGTGCAAGGTCAGGTACAGGTTTTTTGCGGGAGACAAGTGATGTGGATTTGGCAGAAAGTGCTCCTCAACCCAGCACAAGCATTGATTTGACATCTGGAACATTGGCCCACATGGCTGATTATGCCTTGCGTATCCTAAAAAGGGACCCCCGCATTATCAAAATGATGACAAATGACGATTACTGGTTGGCCTGCCTCCTGGCTCCACGCTATAAAGGGAAATTGCAAATTATCATGCCACATGAGAACCTAGAGCAAATATTGGCTACCAAACAAGCAACTCTTGTAGACCGTTTGGTTCAGGCATTCCCAGCACACAGCGGCGGTGATGGTTCTCACACGAGCTGCAGGGGGCAACATGCAAGAGGTGTTAGAGGGGCACAAATCAGAAGTGGCGTTGGACAGAGGTGTTTTATGACCAGATTCTGGAGTGATTTCGCAATGACCGCAGACACGACAGGTACTGCTGCATCGATTTAAAGTGACAGGAGACAACATTTGTCCAGTATGGTTACTAACTATTTTTCCTCCCTTATCAATGTTCTCCTTCACACATCATTCCCCTTTGATTATTGGGCATCTAAAATAGACACCTGGCTTGAATTGGCAGAATATGCATTACAGGAGCTCGCTTGCCCAGCTGCTAGTGTGCTATCAGAAAGAGTATTCAGTGCTGCTGGTTCAATACTGACAGAAAAAAGGACTCGTCTGGCTACCCAAAATGTTGATGATCTAACCTTCATTAAAATGAACCAATCATGGATTTCTAATTATTTTGCCCCACCTTCCCCTGCTGACACGTAGCTTTCCTGTAAAAAGGTTTTGCTTTTGGACTCCTCTTAGTGACTGATCCAATTCCTCCATTTGCAGCTGCAGTATGTCCATCATAGGCCATTTTAACACCTCCCTAAATGGCCTGACTCCACCCACGGGGCCGTGGTCACCACTTTGCGCAAGCACCCGTGCGAGTGCCGTTTGCCTGGACAGGTGGGTGTGCCCACTTTTGGGCGACGGCACTGGCACAGGGTCCCTCATAGTACAATGACGTGTCTCTGGCGGTGGTGGTGCACACCCAACGTCAGACACCCCGTCGTAACATGAGGGGCCCTGGGCCAGTACCGCCGCCCACGAGAGAGTGTTCCCCCCCCAGCTCAAACAGTGCTCTACCACTTGCAAAATTACCTCTTACTGCTCCACCACTGTTTAGTCTGTGCTGTTAAATCCTTCAATTGGAACTGCCAATACTAATTTGTTGACATGATTGTTGCAATTAAAAATATTCAGGGGCCCTGTCCTACATTTACACCAGTTAATACTTTGCGCCAACTACCACTGTCTGCAAGTCAGCAGAGGAGCCCACCCCTGTACCTAGGTATGCCACCTGTTTATTTGTGAAAAAATTTTTTTGCAAGATATTAACCTCACTTTATTATTTTGGCCTACTAACTGTGTCAGACACTCCTTACAGTTGTCCTCCACTGAACAAAGCTAGGCCGCCTGTGTACTCCTGTAACCTATTTAAAACTGCATAGAGCCTACTTTTTTTTATTTTAGGCCTAGTAAGTCTGCGCCACTCCTTCCAATCATCCTCCGCTGACCACACCAATGCTGCCTGTGTACCCCTGTAGCCTATTTAAACCTGCATAGAGCCTGCTTTTTTATTTTAGGCCTAGGAAGTCTGTCTGCGATCCCTCATTGCAATCGTCCTCCGCTGACCACACCAATGCTGCCTGTGTTCCCCTGTAGCCTATTTAAACCTGCATAGAGCCTGCTTTTTTATTTTATGCATAGGAAGTCTGTCTGCGGTCCCTCCTTGTAATCGTCCTCCGCTGACCACACCAATGCTGCCTGTGTACCCCTGTAGCTTATTTAAACCTGCATAGAGCCTGCTTTTTTATTTTAGGCATAGGAAGTCTGTCTGCGGTCCCTCCTTGCAATCGTCCTCCGCTGACCACACCAATGCTGCCTGTGTACCCCTGTAGCCTATTTAAACCTGCATAGAGCCTGCTTTTTTATTTTAGGCCTAGGAAGTCTGTCTGCGGTCCCTCCTTGCAATCGTCCTCCGCTGACCACACCAATGCTGCCTGTGTACCCCTGTAGCCTATTTAAACCTGCATAGAGCCTACTTTTTTATTTTAGTCCTAGGAAGTCTGTCTGTGGTCCCTCCTTGCAATCGTCCTCCGATGACCACACCAATGCTGCCTGTGTACCCCTGTAACCTATTTAAAATTGCATAGAGCCTACTTTTTTTATTTTAGGCCTAGTAAGTCTGCGCCACTCATTCCAATCGTCCTCCGCTGACCACACCAATGCTGCTTGTGTACCCCTGTAACCTATTTAAACCTGCATAGAGCCTGCTTTTTTATTTTATGCATAGGAAGTCTGTCTGTGGTCCCTCCTTGCAATCGTCCTCCGCTGACCACACCAATGCTGCCTGTGTTCCCCTGTAGCCTATTTAAACCTGCATAGAGCCTGCTTTTTTATTTTATGCATAGGAAGTCTGTCTGCGGTCCCTCCTTGCAATCGTCCTCCGCTGACCACACCAATGCTGCCTGTGTACCCCTGTAGCCTATTTAAACCTGCATAGAGCCTGCTTTTTTATTTCAGGCCTAGGAAGTCTGTCTGCGGTCCCTCCTTGCAATCGTCCTCCGCTGACCACACCAATGCTGCCTGTGTACCCCTGTAGCCTATTTAAACCTGCATAGAGCCTGCTTTTTTATTTTAGGCCTAGGAAGTCTGTCTGCAGTCTCTCCTTGCAATCGTCCTCCGCTGACCACACCAATGCTGCCTGTGTACCCCTGTAGCCTATTTAAACCTGCATAGAGCCTGCTTTTTTATTTTAGGCCTAGGAAGTCTGTCTGCGGTCCCTCCCTGCAATCGTCCTCCGCTGACCACACCAATGCTGCCTGTGTACCCCTGTAGCCTATTTAAACCTGCATAGAGCCTGCTTTTTTATTTTAGGCCTAGGAAGTCTGTCTGCGGTCCCTCCTTGCAATCGTCCTCCGATGACCACACCAATGCTGCCTAAGTACCCCTGTAACCAATTTAAAACTGCATAGAGCCAACTTTTTTATTTAACACATACTACCTTTGTCTGTCTGCGCCACTCAATACCGCTGTCCTCCACTGAAAAAGCTGAGCTTCAATCTTCAGGCTTTCGGCCTGTATTTAGAATTTTAAACTGCATTTGGCCTACTACTTTGGTTGGGGCTAGTAACGGTGTCGGCCGCTCTTGGGTTTTCTCCTGTTTGGTTTTCCTGAGCTTCAATCTTCAGGCTTTCGGCCTACATTTTAAATATTAAACTGCATTTGGGCTACTAGTTTGGGTGGGCCTAGTAACGGTGTCTGCCGCACCTTGGTGTTGTCCTGTGTTGGTATTCCTAAGCTTCAATCTTCAGGCTTTCGGCCTACATTTTAAATATTAAACTGCATTTGGCCTACAACTTTGGTTGGGCCTAGTAACGGTGTCTGCCACTCCTGGGTTTTCTCCTGTTTGGTTTTCCTGAGCTTCAATCTTCAGGCTTTCGGCCTACATTTTAAATATTAAACTGCATTTGGGCTACTAGTTTGGGTGGGCCTAGTAACGGTGTCTGCCGCACCTTGGTGTTGTCCTGTGTTGGTATTCCTAAGCTTCAATCTTCAGGCTTTCGGCCTACATTTTAAATATTAAACTGCATTTGGCCTACTAGTTTGGTTGGGCCTAGTAACGGTGTCTGCCGCTCCTGGGTTTTCTCCTGTTTGGTTTTCCTGAGCTTCAATCTTCAGGCTTTCGGCCTACATTTTAAATATTAAACTGCATTTGGCCTACTAATTTGGTTGGGCCTAGTAATGGTGTCGGCCGCTCTTGGGTTTTCTTCTGCTTGGTTTTCCTGAGCTTCAATCTTCAGGCTTTCAGCCTACATTTTAAATATTAAACTGCATTTGGGCTACTAGTTTGGGTGGGCCTAGTAACGGTTTCTGCCGCACCTTGGTGTTGTCCTGTGTTGGTTTTCCTAAGATTCAATCTTCAGGCTTTCGGCCTACATTTTAAATATTAAACTGCATTTGGCCTACTACTTTGGTTGGGCCTAGTAACGGTGTCGGCCGCTCTTGGGTTTTCTTCTGTTTGGTTTTCCTAAGATTCAATCTTCAGGCTTTCGGCCTACATTTTAAATATTAAACTGCATTTGGGCTACTAGTTTGGGTGGGCCTAGTAACGGTTTCTGCCGCACCTTGGTGTTGTCCTGTGTTGGTTTTCCTAAGCTTCAATCTTCAGGCTTTCGGCCTACATTTTAAATATTAAACTGCATTTGGCCTACTACTTTGGTTGGGCCTAGTAACGGTGTCGGCCGCTCTTTGGTTTTCTTCTGTTTGGTTTTCCTGAGCTTCAGTCTTCAGGCTTTCGGCCTACATTTTAAATATTAAACTGCATTTGGCCTACTACTTTGGTTGGGCCTAGTAACGGTGTCTGCCGCTCCTGGGTTTTCTCCTGTTTGGTTTTCCTGAGCTTCAATCTTCAGGCTTTCGGCCTACATTTTAAATATTAAACTGCATTTGGCCTACTACTTTGGTTGGGCCCTAGTAACGGTGTCTGCTGCCCCTTGCTTGTCTCCTCCAGTGAATAAAGCTGAGCTTCAATCTTCAGGTTTTCGGCCTAGATCAGATATTAAACTGCATTTGGGCTACTTGTTTGGTTGGACCCTAGTAACGGTGTCTGCTGCTCCTCGCTTGTCTCCTCCACTGAATAAAGCTGAGCCTCAATCATCAGGCTTTCGGCCTAGATCAGATATTAAACTGCATTTGGGCTACTTGTTTGGTTGGACCCTAGTAACGGTGTCTGCTGCCCCTCGCTTGTCTCCTCCACTGAATAAAGCTGAGCTTCAATCTTCAGGCTTTCGGCCTAGATCAGATATGAAACTGCATTTGGCCTACTTGTTTGGTTGGGCCTACTAACGGTGTCTGCCGCTGCTTGTTGTTCTCCTCCACTGAACAAAGCAGTGCCGCCTGTTTACTCCTGTTACCAATTTTGAACTGCATTTGGCCCACTTTATTACTTGGGCCTACTGTGTCTGCCACTCATTACAGTTGTCCTCCACTGAACAAAGCAATGCCACCTGTTTAGTCCTGTTACCACATTTGAATTGCATTTAGCCTACTTTATTATTTGGGCCTACTAACTGTGGTTCCTTCTCTTCCTGCCCATTGCCCATCCAC
Organism: Ranitomeya variabilis; assembly: GCF_051348905.1. Taxonomy (NCBI): domain Eukaryota; kingdom Metazoa; phylum Chordata; class Amphibia; order Anura; family Dendrobatidae; genus Ranitomeya; species Ranitomeya variabilis. The sequence goes on along the minus strand of NC_135235.1, from coordinate 56,012,276 downwards.
TGCTAGATGATGAGTCTGCTGGTACATTGACCCAGACCACTACATTCTCCTTGCACTCTACACAGCCAGAATCTGACCCTGCTGAAAGTCTGGTTCCCCTTCTCGCATACTATACCACCTTACACGGTGACAAAGAGGAAGGTGCAGATGAAAGTGCAGGTTCCTTCATCAGGTGGGGGGGCATACTCGTTGGCGACATCACTGGCACAGGGCCCCTCAGAGTACGCAAAAGTGTTGCTTCCGGTGGGACCTGTGCCAGTGCCAATGCGAACAAGTGGGCCCCCCCCTGCTTGATCAGGATCACAGTACTTGCAAAGTTGAAATACTTACCTCTCCCTGCTCCACCGCCGTGACATAGTCCGGGTTTCCTGGGCCCACGAAAAACTTGAGCCAGCCCTACCCCCCCACAACTTTAGCCAAATGACCCCCAATTTTCAATGCCTAGCTATTATTATAAGGTAAAATAAGATTGACAAGCTTAAGTGACAAGAATTGATGTTTTTTACATTAAAATGGGCACTGTAGGTGTTTTCCTGTCCTCCACTCACTGCTGTCTTTGATTCCCCATTGGCTTACATTAGGTTTCGTGTTTCGGTCGATCCCCGACTTTGCGCGATAATCGGACGATTTCACTCGACTCGACTTTTGACAAAGTCGGGTTTTGCGAAACCCGACTCGATCCTTAAAAAGCAAAAGTCGATCAACCCTAGTGGTGAGCACTTTGACCCACCAACTGCTTCACAGAAGTTTATAATGCAGAGCCGTAAAAATAAAAAATCACATTTTTTCACAAAAATGATTTTTTCGCCCCCAATTTTTTATTTTCCCAAGGGTAAGAGAAGAAATTGGACCCCAAAAGTTGTTGAGCAATTTGTCCTGAGTACGCTGATACCTGATATGTGGTGGTAAACGACTGTTTGGGCGCATGGCAGAGCTCGGAAGGGAAGGAACGCCGTTTGACTTTTCAATGCAAAATTGACTGGAATTGAGATGGGACACCATGTCGCGTTTGGAGAGCCCCTGATGTGCCTAAACATTAAAACCCCCCACTAGTGACACTATTTTGGAAAGTTGACCCCCTAAGGAACTTATCTAGATGTGTTTTGAGAGCTTTGAACCCCCAAGTGTTTCACTACAGTTTATAATGCAGAGCCATGAAAAAAAAAATTTTTTCCACAAAAATTATTTTTTAGCCCACAGTTTTGTATTTTCCCAAGGGTAACAGTTGAAATTGGACCCCAAAAGTTGTTGTCCAATTTGTCCTGAGTACGCTGATACCCCATATGTTGGGGGGAACCACCGTTTGGGCGCATGACAGAGCTCAGAAGGGAAGGAGCGCCATTTGGAATGCAGACTTAGATGCATTGGTCTGCAGGCGTCACGTTGCATTTGCAGAGCCCCTGATGTACCCAAACAGTATAAACCCCCCACAAGTAACCCGATATTGGAAACTAGACCTCCTAGGGAACTTATCTAGATGTGTTGTGAGAACTTTGAACCCCCAAGTGTTTCACTACAGTTTATAACGCAGAGCCGTGAAAATAAAAAATTTTTTTTTTCCACAAAAATTATTTTTTAGCCCCAGTTTTGTTTTTTTCCCAAGGGTAACAGTTGAAATTGGACCCCAAAAGTTGTTGTCCAATTTGTCCTGAGTACGCTGATACCCCATATGTGGGGGGAACCACTGTTTGTGCGCATGACAGAGCTTGGAAGGGAAGGAGCGCCATTTGGAATGCAGACCTAGATGGATTGGTCTGCAGGCGTCACATTGAATTTGAAGAGTCCCTGATGTACCCAAACAGTAGAAACCCCCATAAGTGTTCCCATATTGGAAACCAGACCTCCCAAGGAACTTATCTAGATGTGTTGTGAGAACTTTGAACCACCAAGTGTTTCACTACAGTTTACAACGCAGAGCCGTGAAAATAAAAATCTTTTTTTTCCCACAAAAATGATTTTTAGCCCCCCCAATTTTTATTTTCCCAATGGTAACAAGAGAACTTGGACCCCAAAAGTTGTTGTCCAATTTGTCCCGAGTATGCTGATACCCCATATGTTGGGGTAAACCCCTGTTTGGGCGCACAGGAGAGCTCGGAAGGGTAGGAGCACTGTTTTACTTTTTCAACGCAGAATTGGCTGGAATTGAGATCAGACGCCATGTCGCGTTTGGAGAGCCCCTGATGTGCCTAAACAGTGGAAACTCCCCAATTCTAACTGAAACCCTAATCCAAACGCGCCCCTAACCCTAATCCCAATGGTAACCCTAACCACACCCCTAACCCTGACACACCCCTAACTCTAATCCCAACCCTAATCCCAACCGTAAATGTAATCCAAACCCTAACCCTATCTTTAGCCCCAACCCTAACCCTAACTTTAGCCCCAACCCTAACTTTAGCCCCAACCCTAACCCCAACCCTAACCCTTGCCCTAACCCTAACCCTAACCCTTGCCCTAACCCTAACCCTAGCCCTAACCCTAGCCCTAACCCTAACCCTAACCCTAGCCCTAACCCTAGCCCTAACCCTAGCTCTAACCCTAGCCCTAACCCTAACCCTAGCCCTAACGGGAAAATGGAAATAAATACATTTTTTTAATTTTATTATTTTTCCCTAACTAAGGGGGTGATGAAGGGGGGTTTGATTTACTTTTATAGCATTTTTAATAGCGGATTTTTATGATTGGCAGCTGTCACACACTAAAAGATGCTTTTTATAGCAAAAAAGTTTTTGCGTCTCCACATTTTGAGACCTATAATTTTTCCATATTTTGGTCCACAGAGTCATTTGAGGTCTTGTTTTTTGCGGGACGAGTTGACTTTTTTTTGGTAACATTTTCGCGCACGTGACATTTTTTGCTCTCTTTTTATTCTGATTTTTGTGAGGCAGAATGACCAAAAACCAGCTATTCATTAATTTCTTTGGGGGGGGGGGGCGTTTATACTGTTCCGCGTTTGGTAAAATGGATAAAACAGTTTTATTCTTCGGGTCAGTACGATTACAGCGATACCTCATTTATATCTTTTTTTATGTTTTGGCGCTTTTATACGATAAAAAATATTTTATAGAAAAAATAATTATTTTGGCATCGCTTTATTCTGAGAACTATAACTTTTTTATTTTTTTGCTGATGATGCTGTTCCGTGGCTCGTTTTTTGCGGGACAAGATGACATTTTCAGCGGTACCATGGTTATTTATATCCGTCTTTTTGACCGTGTGTTATTCCACTTTTTGCTCGGCAGTATGATAATAAAGAGTTGTTTTTTGCCTCGTTTTTTTTTTTTTTTCTTTCTTTACGGTGTTCACTGAAGGGGTTAACTAGTGGGACAGTTTTATACGTCGGGTCATTACGGACGCGGCGATACTAAATATGTGTACTTTTATTGTTTTAGTTTTTTTATTTAGATACAGAAATGTATTTATGGGAATAATTTTTTTTTTTCTTTATTTAGGAATTTTTTTTTTTTTTTACACTTTGTCCCAGGGGGGAACATCACAGATCGCTGATCTGACAGTTTGCACAGCACTCTGTCAGATCAGCGATCTGATTTACAGCGCTGCAGGCTTACAAGCGCCTGCTCTGCGCAGGCTCTTGGTAAGCCACCTCCCTGCAGGACCAGGATGCAGCTCCGTGCCATTTTGGATCCGGAGCCTGCAGGGAGAGGAGGTAAGAGACGCTCGGAGCAACGCAATCACATCACGTTGCTCCGAGGATCTCAGGGAAGCACGCAGGGAGCCCCCTCCCTGCGCGATGCTTCCCTATACCGCCGGAACACTGCGATCATGTTTGATCGCAGTGTGCCGGGGGTTAATGTGCCGGGGGTGGTCCGTGACCGCTCCTGGCACATAGAGCCGGATGTCAGCTGCGATAGTCAGCTGACACCCGGCCGCGATCGCCCGCGCTCCCCCCGTGAGCGCGGCCGATCGCATATGACGTACTATCCCGTCACTGGGAATTAAGTCCCAGGTCACCTTGACGGGATAGTACATCATATGGGATTAAGGGGTTAAATATTTTCTTTACTTTTGTCTGTTTTTACTTTTTTTTGGCTACTTACCTTACCACGTTAGAGTCACACTTGTAGCAACCTAATTCTCTTGTTTCTGCTCCAGGAAAGCCTCTTACTACCCCTCGCCATGTTCTTTGTTTCTGGCAGTGTTGGGTCATCAAATCAGTTGGATGCTCATTAATTACATTTATTCTGTGGCCTCTTTAAAGACCATGCCCACTTCACTTGTGCATTAAGGGATATCTTTTGCTCTTCCTGATTGTTATTGTAAGTCTGACCTTGACCTTGGCTTTATTTTCTGGATTATGCTGCTACCTCACTCTAGGATTTGTGTTGATCTACTCCAGCGTTCCCCAAATCCAATCCTCAAGAGCCACCAAAAGATCATGTATGTTTTCAGGATTTCCTTAGTATTGCCCAGATGATAAATTCAGGAATTGTGCAATACTGAGGAATTCCTGAACACATGATCTTTTGGTGGCTCTTGAGGACTGGAGTAGAGGTAACACTGTAATTATTGTCCCTTGGCTCATCTTCTGATTATATCCATGTCTCATCCACAAGTTTGCTAACTGTGACTTTTTGCAAGTGTTGACCCTCGTCTATGTTAGTTTATTATTTGGTCTGTTCAACCCTGCGCAGATCAGCTGAGCTCAGTCGCTGGCTGCAGTGCTGATTATGTGAAAAATTCATGTTAAGTGATGTATTCTGTAGTGTACATAAATTACAATGGCTCACATAAACTACTTAAAACATTACTTTTATTAATTAAAGATAATAGAAAGACAATTTAAATTTGTAGTAAATAACAAGCAAAAAACATCAGAAAAACATTCAGAGGTTTCATTCCACTAAACCATAAATAAACTACTGGAATAAGGGATTGAAAAGTGGGAAAATTACTCTTTTATCAACAATTTTGCCCTCTCTTACCTTGGAGGTTTGCACCATATATATATTTGCAAACGGCATCCCTGCTCAATGTAGACTATCCCTAGTATTCCCTGTTCCACCCTTCAATCAGGGGTCAGTGGTGGTATGCTATCATAATTTTATAGTCTAAACAACCATATTTTATGTCCAAGGGTATATGACAAGTACTCATCCATAGAGGTCAAGGCATAGAAATTTAAGAAATTCATACCTTATCCATACTCATATGGCAAATTTACCCCCAAATGATTCATTAAATTGTTGACATAAAGTGTACCAATAGTATGGAAGTTCATCGTGTACTATATAAAACTGCTCAATATCTCAATATATCGTAGGCATATACACTCACTGGCCACTTTATTAGGTACACCTGTCCAACTTCTTGTTAACACTTAATTTCTAATCAGCCAATCACATGGCGGCAACTCAGTGCATTTAGGCATGTAGACATGGTCAAGACAATCTCCTGCAGTTCAAACCGAGCATCAGTATGGGGAAGAAAGGTGATTTGAGTGCCTTTGAACGTGGCATGGTTGTTGGTGCCAGAAGGGCTGGTCTGAGTATTTCAGAAACTGCTGATCTACTGGGATTTTCACGCACAACCATCTCTAGGGTTTACAGAGAATGGTCCGAAAAAGAAAAAAAATCCAGTGAGCGGCAGTTCTGTGGGCGGAAATGCCTTGTTGATGCCAGAGGTCAGAGGAGAATGGGCAGACTGGTTCGAGCTGATAGAAAGGCAACAGTGACTCAAATCGCCACCCGTTACAACCAAGGTAGGCCTAAGAGCATCTCTGAACGCACAGTGCATCGAACTTTGAGGCAGATGGGCTACAGCAGCAGAAGACCACACCGGGTACCACTCCTTTCAGCTAAGAACAGGAAACTGAGGCTACAATTTGTACAAGCTCATCGAAATTGGACAGTAGAAGATTGGAAAAACGTTGCTTGGTCTGATGAGTCTCGATTTCTGCTGCGACATTCGGATGGTAGGGTCAGAATTTGGCGTAAACAACATGAAAGCATGGATCCATCCTGCCTTGTATGGAGCATCTTTGGGATGTGCAGCCGACAAATCTGCGGCAACTGTGTGATGCCATCATGTCAATATGGACCAAAATCTCTGAGGAATGCTTCCAGCACCTTGTTGAATCTATGCCACGAAGAATTGAGGCAGTTCTGAAGGCAAAAGGGGGTCCAACCCGTTACTAGCATGGTGTACCTAATAAAGTGGCCGGTGAGTGTATATACTACTAATACGAAAATCAGTATCAGTTCAAAGAAAATGTGACCATATAGTATGCCATAGTCTATATCATAGACACCAATGCTACATCAGCATGCTCCAGTGCATATTTTAATATATTGTCCATAGTGCTGCAATGACTCAGGATATCAAGTCACATACAGTATATCACAAAAGTGAGTACACCCCTCACAGTTTTGTAAATATTTTATCATATCCTTTCATGGGGCAACACTAAAGATATGACATTGATACATTGTAAAGTAGTCAGTGTACAGCTTGTAGAACAGTGTGAATTTGGTGTCCTGTAAATAACACACAGCCATTAATGTCTAAACCGCTGGCAACAAAAGTGAGTACACGGCTAAGTGAAAATGGTCCATTTGTGCAACAAAGTGTCAATATTTTGTGTGGCCCCCATTATTTTCAAGCACTGCCTTAACTCTCTTGGGCATGGAGTTCACTAGAGATTCATAGTTTGCCACTGGAATCCTTTTCCACTCCCCCATGACGACATCACAGAGCTGGTGGATGTTAGAGACTTTGCTCTCCTCCACCTTCCGTTTGTGGCCCCAAATGCTCAATAGGGTTGAGGAAAGGAGACATGGTTGGCCAGTCCAGCACATTTACCCTCAGTTTCTTTATCCAGGCAGTGGTTGTCTTGGAGGTGTTTTGAGTCATTATCATGCTGGTATACTGCCCTGAGGCGCAGTTTCCAAAGGGAGGGGAATATGCTCTGCTTCAGTATGTCACAGTACATGTTGTCATTTATGGTTCACTTAATGAAATGTAGCTCCCAACAGCCGGCAGCACTCATGCACCCCCAAACCATGACACTGCCACCACCATGCTTGACTGTAGGCAAGACACACTTGTTGTACTCCTCATCTGGTTGGCACCACACACGCTTGACACCATCTGAACCAAGCAGTTTATCTTGATCTCATCAGACCACTGGACATGGTTCCAGTAATCTATGACCTTTGTCCAATTGTCTTCAGCAAACTGTTTGTGGGCTGTGACATTCACAACACATGCATAATTAACCTGTTTTTTGGACTCTCCATACATGCAGCTGTGGCGCCGGACAGCTGATCAGCAGGAGCGATCCAGGTATCCGGGTTCCCTCTACAGTTTATTTGGTGAGCGCTATAGCTTGCCGAATAAGGAGGGAGCCGAACATATTCACTCATCTCTAGTCATAACATGACAGAAATAACATGCCCTTATTACATTCTTCAGAAAGCATCAAGAGAATGGGAAAGGAGGGCTAATGAAGAAAGATGATATATGTAGATACATATGAATTCTGGTACAGAGTAATATCACAACGCGCATGTGATTAAAGGAGAATTTATTGCATGTAGTCTTATAGTTTCTGTTATACTGTAAAGTGACTATATATTTGTCAAACTGTATATACTTTCCATTATTCTACTTGCTGTCCTTCATTTGGCTTTTTTAACCTCCTCTGTTGAGACTGGTGTCCTGGCCAGCCAAGATGGCTGCTGCAAAGGCATTGGGAGTGCAGTTGTCAAGTCTGAGCCATGCCTCCATTTGCCTTTCTTGCGTAGTGAAGGTAGGGAACAAACTTACCACTGCAGCCTGTTCAACAGCAGTGGCCATCTTGGACGCAGGAAGATCAGAACTTTGGCCTCGACTGAGGGCACCAGGTAGGGTGACTATGCATGACAACTATAGAGTCACTTTTCAGTGACATGGTGGAGGGTCACTTGAAGAAACTTCTATTGTCATTTGTCTTTGATGGTCATAAGCCTCAGAAAGGTCTTATAACAATTAGTGATGGGTGAACGTTCTGGGATAAGGTGTTATCTGAGCATACCCGGGTGCCAACCAAGTGTTTTTGGCATGCTCGAAAAGTTTATTCGAGTCCCCGCGGCTGCATGTAGCAAACCACTATAGGACAGAGGGCACCATCATCAATAATATTCTATGTGCTCAACCCGCTGCATATCAAACATAGACCATACTAAAAAGAAGAGAAGAAACATGCACAAACGCAGGGAACAACAAGAAAAAGTTACACATTTTATTCAATGTCTTTTTAACCACACAACTTGAATTTAAAAACATTTAAAACCGCAAATAGCACAACAGAATATACCCAAGAAAGCAATAAGGGAAGACAAAGAAAGTACAAATGGGGGAACAGTTCCTGATCAAATCTCCTCATAAAGATATTATTATTAAATCTAGACCATAAACAACCCTATTCTCATGGATTAGTACCCAATATAGGCAAATAGAAGGTGCAAAGTGCAGTGTCTATAATAACCTGATAGACAGGAAGAGTAACACTAGATATACAGAGCCTAAATGCACAAATAACATTTTAGTACCATACCCATATGGGCATTTCAATGGAGAACCAACATAGTTGAGCAAAATGAATTAATCAGATGAAAATGCATAGAATAAGCTCCTAATAGACATGCTCACACTCTGTAAATGGCTGAGAAAAATGAGATGGAGAAATGAAACCGGCTCCCATGTGGCCCACACAACACGTATCGTCACCTAAGTGACTTCATCAGGGGTAGAGTAGTGTGATAGCTTACAGACAAAAGTATATATAGCACTTACAATTAAAGAAATTCATTGCAGCTGTGACACGAGTCACGCCGGAGTACAGGCACTAGCATGTTGTTTCCTTAGCGTCCCAGAAATGGGTAGTTCGCATGCCCAGGAATCCCCATAGAGATGCGGCGGCGTCAGCCCTATTGCGCAAGCGCGGTCACCTTAGTTACCGCTGAGATACAAATATGCATGTCTGGCAGCTGTCCGACAGCCGCAACACATGCAAGGATTGCCTAATAGGTGTGAGACATGCAGCCTCGGGGGGCTCGAAGATGTGTTTTGAGCACGCCGAAGACACTCGTTAAGTACCCGAGCATGCTCATTTAAAATCTTATCCCAGCATGTTCACTCACCATCACGAATACAAATGCACTAGCTAAGAACAATGCATTGAAAATAGGAAGTAAAATAAGTATCATTCTTTTTCAGTCTGCTTTTAGCAAGTTAATTGCTTATTTGTTATCACTAAGAACAACACAACTTTACAGAAGAATTAGCACGTAGAATTGAAAGTGTTGAAGAAAAAATAAAAGACAGATGGCATAATTGAAACATATTATACATAGAGAATTCTATTTACTGTAGTCATTTGCATAAAAACCTATGAATAGCAGCATTGGACACGCACGTCGATGACATCTGTGAGGTGTTTCTGTTAGTTGTTCTGTAAAGTGCCAATGGACTAACCTTAAGCTACAGGAAATAATTAACAAAGGGGATTCTTATGTGAAAAACCTGACAGAGATGAAGAAATGGGATTTATAAAAGACATTATAATGAATAGACACAGGATAGGCACACGGCCAGATCAAAGGGCAAAATATTTCATTGGGAGGATAGCTTACCTTTTTTTTTTAACTGGGAGTCAAATAATATATATATATATATATATATATATATATATTTACAATAATCAAAAAAATAGAGGGAACACTTAAACAACAGGATTTAACTCCAAGTAAATCAAACTTCTGTGAAATCAAACTGTCCACTTAGGAAGCAACACTGATTGACAATCAATTTCACATGCTGTTGTGCAAATGGAGTAGACAACAGATGGAAATTATTGGCAATTATTAAGACACACTCAATAAAGGAGTGGTTCTGCAGGTGGGGACCACAGACCACATCTCAGTACCAATGCTTTCTGGCTGATCTTTTGGTCACTTTTGAATGTTGGTTGTGCTTTCACACTCGTGGTAGCGTGATACGGACTCTACAACCCACACAAGTGGCTCCGGTAGTGCAGCTTTTCCAGGATGGTACATCAATGCGAACTGTGGCAAGAAGGTTTGCTGTATCTGTCAGCGTAGTGTCCAGAGGCTGGAGGTGCTACCAGGAGACAGGCCAGTACACCAGGAGACATGGAGGGGGCCATAGGAGGGCAAAAACCCAGCATCAGGACCGCTACCTCAGCCTTTGTGCAAGGAGGAACAAGAGGAGCACTGCCAGAGCCCTGCAAAATGACCACCAGCAGGCCACAAATGTGCATGTGTCTGCACAAATGGCTCCATGAGGATGGTCTGAGTGCCTGATGTCCACAGATGGAGGTTGTGCTCACAGCCCAACACCATGCAGGATGCTTGGCATTTGCCACAGAACACCAGAATTGGCAAATTCTCCACTGGTGCCCTGTGCTCTTCACAGATGAAAGCAGGTTCACACTGAGCACATGTGACAGATGTGACAGAGTCAGTAGATGCTGTGGAGAGTGATCTGCTGCCTGCAACATCCTTCAGCATGAACGGTTTGGCAGTAGGTCAGTATTGGTGTGGGGTGGCATTTCTTTGGAGGGCTGAAAAGCCCTCCATGTGCTTGCCAGAGGTAGCCTAACTTCCATTAGGTACCGAGATGAGATCCTCAGACTCCTTGTGAGACCATATGCTGGTGCGGTTGGCCCTGGATTCCTCCTAATGTAGGACAATACCAGACCTCATATGGCTGGACTGTGTCAGCAGTTCCTGCAAGATGAAGGCATTAAAGCTATGGACTGGCCTGCCCATTCCCCAGATCTGAATCCGATTGAACACATCTGGGACATCATGTCTCACACCATCCACCAATGTCACGTTGTACCACAGACTGTCCAGGAGTTGGCAGATGCTTTAGTCCAGGTCTTTGAAGAGATCCCTCAGGAGTCCATTTGCCGTCTCATCAGGAGCATGCCCAGGCATTGTAGGGAAGTCATACAGGCATGTGGAGGCCACACACACTACTGAACATCATTTCCTTCTCTTGAGGCATTTCCACTGAAGTTGGATCAACCTGTAACTTCATTTTCCACTTTGATTTTGAGCATCATTCTAACTCCAGACCTCCGTGGGATATTAGTTGTGATTTACGTTGATAATTTTTAGGTTTTATTGTTCTCAACACATTCCACTATGTAATGAATAAAGATTCACAACTGGAATATTTCATTTAGTGATATCTAGGATGTGGGATTTTAGTGTTCCCTTTATTTTTTTGAGCAGTATGTATATATATATATATATATATATATATATATATATATATATATATATACAGTTAGGTCCATATATATTTGGACAGAGACAACATTTTTCTAATTTTGATTATAGACATTACCACAATGAATTTTAAACAAAACAATTCAGATGCAGTTGAAGTTCAGACTTTCAGCTTTCATTTGAGGGTATCCACATTAAAATTGGATGAAGGGTTTAGGAGTTTCAGCTCCTTAACATGTGCCACCCTGCTTTTAAAGGGACCAAAAGTAATTGGACAGATTATATAATTTAAAATAAAATTTTAATTTTTAGTACTTGGTTGAAAACCCTTTGTTGGCAATGACTGCCTGAAGTCTTGAACTTATGGACATCACCAGACGCTGTGTTTCCTCCTTTTTGATGCTCTGCCAGGCCTTCACTGCGGTGGTTTCAGTTGCTGTTTGTTTCTGGGCCTTTCTGTCTAAAGTTTAGTCTTTAGCAAGTAAAATGCATGCTCAATTGGGTTGAGATCAGGTGACTGACTTGACCATTCAAGGATATTCCACTTCTTTGCTTAAATAAACTCCTGGGTTGCTTTGGCTTTATGTTTTGGGTCATTGTCCATCTGTAGTATGAAATGACGACCAATCAGATTGGCTGCATTTGGCTGGATTTCAGCACACAGTATGTCTCTGAATACCTCAGAATTCATTCGGCTGCTTCTGTCCTGTGTCACATCAATAAACACTAGTGACCCAGTGCCACTGGCAGCCATGCATGCCCAAGCCATCACACTGCCTCTGCCGTGTTTTACAGATGATGTGCTATGCTTTGGATCATGAGCTGTACCACTTCTTCGCCATACTTTTCTCTTTACATCATTCTGGTAGAGGTTGATCTTGGTTTCATCTGTCCAAAGAAAATTCTTCCAGAACTGTGCTAGCTTTTTTAGATGTTTTTTTAGCAAAGTCCAATCTAGCCTTTTTATTCTTGATGCCTATGAGTGGCTTGCACCATGCAGTGAACCCTCTGTATTTACTTTCATGCAGTCTTCTCTTTATGGTAGATTTGGATATTGATACGCCGACCTCCTGGAGAGTGTTGGTCACTTGGTTGGCTGTTGTGAAGGGGTTTCTCTTCACCATGGAGATTATTCTGCGATCATCCATCACTGTTGTCTTCCGTGGGCGCCCAGGTCTTTTTGCATTGATGAGTTCACCAGTGCTTTCTTTCTTTCTCAGGATGTACCAAACCGTAGATTTTGCCACTCCTAATATTGTAGCAATTTCTCGGATGGGTTTTTTTCTGTCTTCGCAGCTTAAGGATGGCTTGTTTCACCTGCATGGAGAGCTCCTTTGACCGCATGTTTACTTCACAGCAAAACCTTCCAAATGCAAGCACCACACCTCAAATCAACTCCAGGCCTTTTATCTGCTTAATTGACAATGACATAACGAAGGGATTGCCCACACCTGTCCATGAAATAGCCTTGGAGTCAATTGTCCAATTACTTTTGGTCCCTTTAAAAACAGGGTGGCACATATTAAGGAGCTGAAACTCCTAAACCCTTCATCCAATTTTAATGTGGATACCCTCAAATGAAAGCTGAAAGTCTGAACTTCAACTGCATCTGAATTGTTTTGTTTAAAATTCATTGTGGTAATGTCTATAACCAAAATTAGAAAAATGTTGTCTCTGTCCAAATATATATGGACCTAACTGTATATATATATATATATATATATATATATATATATATATATATATATATATATATATATACTAGATTGTGGCCCAATTCTAACGCATCGGGTATTCTAGAATATGCATGTCCCCGTAGTATATGGACAATGATGATTCCAGAATTCGCGGCAGACTGTGCCCGTCGCTGATTGGTCAAGGCAACCTTTATGACATCATCGTCGCCATGGCAACCATTATGACATCTACGTCGATACTGTGCCCGTCGCTGATTGTTCGAGGCGAATTCGCGGCAGACTGTGCCCGTCGCTGATTGGTCGAGGCAACCTTTATGACATCATCGTCGCCATGCTGTGCCCATCGCCTGGCGGCCTCGACCAATCAGAGACGCGGGATTTCCAGGTCAGACAGACAGACAGACAGACAGAAAAACCCTTAGACAATTATATATATAGACTAGATTGTGGCCCGATTCTAACGCATCGGGTATTCTAGAATATGCATGTCCCCGTAGTATATGGACAATGATGATTCCAGAATCAGACTGTGCCCGTCGCTGATTGGTCGAGGCAACCTTTATGACATCATCATCGCCATGGCAACCATTATGACATCTACGTCGGCGGCCTCGACCAATCAGAGACTCGGGATTTCCAGGACAGACAGACAGATAGAAAAACCCTTAGACAATTATATATATAGATATGTATATAGATAGATATTATATATTCGCATAATATATATATCCAATGACTTGAGTTCATGTAGGAATGCTTGGACCAATACCCATAATGTGGTGGTGCACATTTTTAAAGCAGGTATATTAGAAAATAGCTTACATTATGGGACTAAATAGATAGGAAGTTAGGAGGAAAATGATGTGCCTTCGGACCACCCTTTTAAGCTCCTGGCAATGCAGTAAATGCCTCTTTCTGACACTGTTATCCTGACCCTTCCATGTTTTGAACTTTTCCTTTCTATTGTTCTCACAAATAAAGTGGCTTGGATAGATAGTTGCTGCAAAAACAAAGCTGTAAAAATAACTGAGGTAAAAAAAGACAAGAATCATTTCAGAAAAAAAAGAAAAAAAAAGAGCAGCAACACTTCGTTCTTTCGTGGCATGTAAACCTTAGTCCTTTATTACAAAAAGTTTTTCCTGGACATGATTTTACAGGCAAGTGCAGATAAAAAAGGCAAAAAAGACAGGACGACGGCCGTTTCGCGTTTAGCAGCGTACAATTAGCAGCATTGCAATATCTGGGATTTACTCTTCGATATTGAGATAAATATAGCAGAATGTATCTCTTTATGTAAAGCAGATCACTATTAAAAATATTGGGTTAATGTCAAAATTAAAGGCCGTCATAACAATCAGAACACTTGGCGGGCTTTTGAACCCCAATGGGGCACTTGCTATCCAAATTACACTTGAGAATTAAGTTAATTTTCTTTGCTTTCTAATGCTTTTAACAGCAACCCAAATATGTTGCCACTTGTTTACAGGTCTCCTACTCAGAGCTGGTAAAGGTTTTGTAATCAGAAATCTTCTGACAGACCCCACAATCATGTATAGTTACAAGAGTGGGGTCCTATATCCCATGGAGCTACAATCATCTTTACTCTGTTCACTCGCTACAGAAAAGGTGGATGTACATGGCCACCAAAATCCCATAGGCCCATAGAAATAAATTGAGCTGTTGTCACACATGTGCACTACCACTCTATTCATGCAGTATTTTGAACCCCCCCTTTTTTAATTAGTGGCAGTCCAAGAGGTCATATCTCCACCTATTTAAAATCTATCTCCTATCCTTTAGATAATTGATAAATATTGCCTGTAGGATGCATGGACTGGCCGGCAGCTTTTCTGACCATTGCATAACTTCTGCATGTATTTCTACGCTCAGGTTGGGAGAGTCACGGCCAGAATGAGAATTGCTGTCCAATATCGTTCTGATATATGCAGCTAATGACTCTGCCCTTAGTCTAGTCATTTAGTCTTCAAGATGGTGGAGAATAGTCTTCATATTCTTACGAATCTTTTATATTGGCTATACGTGTTCTTCTATAAGTGATGTCAGATGCCCAAATTTTGTAACAAAACATGATTTTGTGATACTCTCTATTAGGGTTGAGCGACTTTCATTTTTTTAAGATCGAGTAGGGTTTTGGGAAACCCGATTTTGTCCAGAGTCGAGTCGAGTGCAGTCGGCCGATTTATCGCTAAAAGTCGGGGATCGACCGAAACACGAAACCCAATGCAAGTCAATGGGGAAGCATAGTCGGCAGTGAGTGGAGGCCAGGAAAACACCTACAGTGCCCATTTTAATGCCAAAAACATCCATTCTTGTTTCTGAAGCTTGTCAATCTTAATTAACTTTATAATAATAGTTGGGCATAGGGAATTGGGGGTCATTTGGCAAAAGTTGTGGGGGGAGTAGGGCCGGCTCAAGTTTTTCGTGGGCCCAGGAAATGCGGACTACGTCACGGCGGTGTTGCAGGGAAAGGTAAGTATTTAAAAGTTGCAAGTGCTGTGATCCTGAGCAAGCAGGGGGGGGGCCCACTCGTTCGCATTGCCACTGGCACAGGGCCCCTCAAAGTACGGCGGTGTGTTTGCATGGCGGGGGCGCCTCCCACCAGCAGCGACACTTTTGCGTACTCTGAGGGGCCCTGTGCCAGTGACGTCGCCAACGAGTATGCCCCCCCACCTGATGAAGGAACCTGCACTTTCATCTGCACCTTCCTCTTTGTCCCTGTGTAAGGTGGTATAACATGCGGGAAGGGGAACCTTACTTTCAGCAGGGACAGATTCTGGCTGTGTAGAGTACAAGGGGAATGTAGTGGTCTAGGTCAATGTACCAGCAGACTCATTTAGCAGTGGCTGGGCAATGGGCAGGATGAGGAGGAAACAGATATAGGGCCAAAGAATAAAGTAGGCTACATGCAGTTCAAAATTGGTAACAGGACTAAACAGGCGGCATTGCTTTGTTCAGTGGAGTAGCAAACCCAAGAGCAGCAGACACTGTTTCAAGGGCCTAACCACACTAGTAGGCCAAATGCAGTTTAATATCTGATAGTATAGGGCGAAAGCCAGAATGTGGAAGCTCAGCTTTGTTCAGTTGAGGACAACACCAGGGAGTGGCAGACACCTTTAGTAGGCCGGAAAAGCCTATTGCATTTTTTAAAATGGTAATTTGGAGCAGAAGGTTGAAGCTCAGCTTTATTTAGTTGAGGGCAACACCAGGGAGGGGCAGAAGCCGTTAGTAGGCCCTAACCACCATTTTTTTTTTAAAACCACTTAATGAGAGCCGGAAGGTTGAAGCTCAGCTTTATTTAGTTGAGGACAACACCAGGGAGGGGCAGAAGCCGTTAGTAGGCCCTAACCACCATTTTTTTTTTTAAAACCACATAATGAGAGCCGGAAGGTTGAAGCTCAGCTTTATTTAGTTGAGGACAACACCAGGGAGGGGCAGAAGCCGTTAGTAGGCCCTAACCACCATTTTTGTTTTAAAACCACTTAATGAGAGCCGGAAGGTTGAAGCTCAGCTTTATTTAGTTGAGGACAACACCAGGGAGGGGCAGAAGCCGTTAGTAGGCCCTAACCACCATTTTTTTTTTTAAAACCACATAATGAGAGCCGGAAGGTTGAAGCTCAGCTTTATTTAGTTGAGGACAACACCAGGGAGGGGCAGAAGCCGTTAGTAGGCCCTAACCACCATTTTTGTTTTAAAACCACTTAATGAGAGCCGGAAGGTTGAAGCTCAGCTTTATTTAGTTGAGGACAACACCAGGGAGGGGCAGAAGCCGTTAGTAGGCCCTAACCACCATTTTTTTTTTTAAAACCACATAATGAGAGCCGGAAGGTTGAAGCTCAGCTTTATTTAGTTGAGGACAACACCAGGGAGGGGCAGAAGCCGTTAGTAGGCCCTAACCAAAGTTGAAGGCCAAATGCAGTTTAATTTCTGATACTATAGGCCGAAAGCCAGAAGGTGGAAGTTCCGATTTAGACAGTGGAGGACAATTTGAATTAGGGACTGCAGACAGACTTAGTAGGCTGTCCCCTGTGGACCATGCATCCACCACATTAACCCATTGCGCCGTAATGGACACGTAATCTTCCGTGGCCATGCCTACAGGTCCATGCGTCTGTTGTCAGGTGCACCTTTGTACTCACAGATTGCCAGAGTGCATGGACAATGCGGTCTTCTACATGCTGGTGGAGGGTTGGGATGGCTTTTCTCGCAAAAGAAGTGTCGACTGGTTAGCTTGTAGCGTGGTACAGCGTAGTCCATCATGGCCTTATTAATAGTAAATAAAATATATAACTAGGCTCTATGAACTTTTAAATAGGTTCCAGGGGTACACGGGCAGCATTGGTGTGGTCAGTGGAGGAGTATTGCAAGTAGGGGCTGCAGACAGGCTATCAAAGGCCTAAAATAACAAACAGTAGGCAGTCATGGCAGTTTTACATCGGTTACATGGATACACAGGCAGGCACTCCAGGCAGCATTGTGGTCAGTGGAGGAGTATTGCAAGTAGGGGCCGCAGACAGGCTATCAAAGGCCTAAAATAACAAACAATAGGCTCATGGCAGTTTCACAGCGGTTACATGGATACACGGGCAGGCAGCTTGGTGGTGGTGAGTGGAGGAGTATTTAAAGTAGGGACCGCAGACAGGCTTCAAAGGCCTAACATAAGAAAATGGGCTGGCTGTAGGCACTTTATAATTGGTTCCAGGGGTACACGGGCAGCAGTGGTCTGGTCAGTGGAGGAGTATTTAAAGTAGGGACCGCAGACAGGCTTCAAAGGCCTAACATAAGAAAATGGGCTGGCTGTAGGCACTTTATAATTGGTTCCAGGGGTACACGGGCAGCAGTGGTCTGGTCAGTGGAGGAGTATTTAAAGTAGGGACCGCAGACAGGCTTCAAAGGCCTAACATAAGAAAATGGGCTGGCTGTAGGCACTTTATAATTGGTTCCAGGGGTACACGGGCAGCAGTGGTCTGGTCAGTGGAGGAGTATTTAAAGTAGGGACCGCAGACAGGCTATCAAAGGCCTAACATAACAAACAATAGGCTCATGGCAGTTTCACAGCGGTTACATGGATACACGGGCAGGCAGCTTGGTGGTCAGTGGAGGAGTATTTAAAGTAGGGACCGCAGACAGGCTATCAAAGGCCTAAAATAACAAACAATAGGCTCATGGCAGTTTTACAGCGGTTACATGGATACACAGGCAGCTTGGTGGTGAGTGGAGGAGTATTTAAAGTAGGGACCGCAGACAGGCTATCAAAGGCCTAAAATAACAAACAATAGGCTCATGGCAGTTTCACAGCGGTTACATGGATACACGGGCAGGCAGCTTGGTGGTGGTGAGTGGAGGAGTATTTAAAGTAGGGACCGCAGACAGGCTTCAAAGGCCTAACATAAGAAAATGGGCTGGCTGTAGGCACTTTATAATTGGTTCCAGGGGTACACGGGCAGCAGTGGTCTGGTCAGTGGAGGAGTATTTAAAGTAGGGACCGCAGACAGGCTTCAAAGGCCTAACATAAGAAAATGGGCTGGCTGTAGGCACTTTATAATTGGTTCCAGGGGTACACGGGCAGCAGTGGTCTGGTCAGTGGAGGAGTATTTAAAGTAGGGACCGCAGACAGGCTATCAAAGGCCTAACATAACAAACAATAGGCTCATGGCAGTTTCACAGCGGTTACATGGATACACGGGCAGGCAGCTTGGTGGTCAGTGGAGGAGTATTTAAAGTAGGGACCGCAGACAGGCTATCAAAGGCCTAACATAACAAACAATAGGCTCATGGCAGTTTTACAGCGGTTACATGGATACACAGGCAGCTTGGTGGTGAGTGGAGGAGTATTTAAAGTAGGGACCGCAGACAGGCTATCAAAGGCCTAAAATAACAAACAATAGGCTCATGGCAGTTTCACAGCGGTTACATGGATACACGGGCAGGCAGCTTGGTGGTGGTGAGTGGAGGAGTATTTAAAGTAGGGACCGCAGACAGGCTTCAAAGGCCTAACATAAGAAAATGGGCTGGCTGTAGGCACTTTATAATTGGTTCCAGGGGTACACGGGCAGCAGTGGTCTGGTCAGTGGAGGAGTATTTAAAGTAGGGACCGCAGACAGGCTTCAAAGGCCTAACATAAGAAAATGGGCTGGCTGTAGGCACTTTATAATTGGTTCCAGGGGTACACGGGCAGCAGTGGTCTGGTCAGTGGAGGAGTATTTAAAGTAGGGACCGCAGACAGGCTATCAAAGGCCTAAAATAACAAACAATAGGCTCATGGCAGTTTTACAGCGGTTACATGGATACACAGGCAGCTTGGTGGTGAGTGGAGGAGTATTTAAAGTAGGGACCGCAGACAGGCTATCAAAGGCCTAAAATAACAAACAATAGGCTCATGGCAGTTTCACAGCGGTTACATGGATACACGGGCAGGCAGCTTGGTGGTGGTGAGTGGAGGAGTATTTAAAGTAGGGACCGCAGACAGGCTTCAAAGGCCTAACATAAGAAAATGGGCTGGCTGTAGGCACTTTATAATTGGTTCCAGGGGTACACGGGCAGCAGTGGTCTGGTCAGTGGAGGAGTATTTAAAGTAGGGACCGCAGACAGGCTTCAAAGGCCTAACATAAGAAAATGGGCTGGCTGTAGGCACTTTATAATTGGTTCCAGGGGTACACGGGCAGCAGTGGTCTGGTCAGTGGAGGAGTATTTAAAGTAGGGACCGCAGACAGGCTTCAAAGGCCTAACATAAGAAAATGGGCTGGCTGTAGGCACTTTATAATTGGTTCCAGGGGTACACGGGCAGCAGTGGTCTGGTCAGTGGAGGAGTATTTAAAGTAGGGACCGCAGACAGGCTATCAAAGGCCTAACATAACAAACAATAGGCTCATGGCAGTTTCACAGCGGTTACATGGATACACGGGCAGGCAGCTTGGTGGTCAGTGGAGGAGTATTTAAAGTAGGGACCGCAGACAGGCTATCAAAGGCCTAAAATAACAAACAATAGGCTCATGGCAGTTTTACAGCGGTTACATGGATACACAGGCAGCTTGGTGGTGAGTGGAGGAGTAGTGCAAGGAGTGTCTGTCCCAGTACTCCCAAAATATAAATAGATGTTAATGTCTCGCAAAACAACCAAAACAAAAAAAAAAGGTGGCATACTTAGGTACAGGGGTGGGCTCATCTACTGAGTTTCTGACATAGTAATTTGGCAGTAACTATTTAATGGTGCCAATATAGGACACAGACACAGACTACTTTAAGTTGCATCATAGATGTCTACAAATTTGTATTGTCAGTGCCAGACATTGAATGATGTCAGCGAATAGACTAAAGATTGGTGGAGCTGTGCGACATAATTTTGCACGTGGTAGAGCACATTTTGAGCTGGGGTAGGGGGGAACTCTCTTGAGGCCGGCGGGACCGCCCCAGGGCCCCTCATGTTACAACGGTGTGTCTGACGTTGGGTGCGCACCACCACCGCCAGAGACACTACATTGTACTATGAGGGACCCAGTAGCAATGCCGTCAACCAAAAGCGAGCACACCCACCTCTTCAGACAAACAGCAGTCTCACGGGTTCTTGCGCCAAGTCGCGATACCACGGCCCCGTGTGGGGAGTTTTGCCATTTAGGGAGGTGTAAACATGTCGTATGCTGTACAATCAGCTGCAGCAAATTAGACATTAGAAAAGTAATTCACAGGCAAGAGCTTTTCATAGGAAAGCTAGGTGTCGGCCGGGCAAGGTGGGGCAAAAGATTTCGAAATCCAGTTGTGGTTCATTTTAATGAATGTTAGATCGTCAACATTTTGGGTAGCCAGACGAGTCCTTTTTTCGGTTAATATTGAACCTGCAGCACTGAATACTCTTTCTGATAGGACACTTGCTGCCGGGCAAGCAAGCTCCTGCAATGCATATTCTGCCAATTCTGGCCAGGTGTCTAATTTGGAGGCCCAGTAATCAAATGGGAATGACGGTTGAGGGAGAACATCGATAAGGGATGAAAAATAGTTAGTAACCATACTGGACAAATGTTGTCTCCTGTCACTTTCAATTGATGCAGCAGTACCTGTCCTGTCTGCGGTCATAGCAAAATCACTCCACAACCTGGTCAGAAAACCCCTCTGTCCAACGCCACTTCTGATGTGTGCACCCCTAACACTCCTAGTCTGCTGCCCCCTGGAGCTTGTGTGAGAACGATCACGTGCGCTGTGTGCTGGGAATGCCTGAAGCAAACGGTCAACAAGAGTTGATTGTTTGGTTGCTAATATTAGTTCCAAGTTCTCATGTGGCATAATATTTTGCAATTTGCCTTTATAGCGTGGATCAAGGAGGCAGGCCAACCAGTAATCGTCATCGTTCATCATTTTCGTAATGCGTGTGTCCCTTTTTAGGATACGTAAGGCATAATCCGCCATGTGGGCCAAAGTTCCAGTTGTCAAATCTCCGGTTGTGATTGGTTGAGGGGCAGTTGCAGGCAAATCTACGTCACTTGTGTCCCTCAAAAAACCAGAACCCGGCCGTGACACGCAACCAATTTCCTGTGCCCCCGTGAAAGTTTCCGCATTAAAAGTATACTCATCCCCATCATCCTCCTCGTCCTCCACCTCCTCTTCGCCCGCTACCTCGTCCTGTACACTGCCCTGACCAGACAATGGCTGACTGTCATCAAGGCTTCCCTCTTCCTCTGGTGCAGACGCCTGCTCCTTTATGTGCGTCAAACTTTGCATCAGCAGACGCATTAGGGGGATGCTCATGCTTATTACGGCGTTGTCTGCACTAACCAGCCGTGTGCATTCCTCAAAACACTGAAGGACTTGACACATGTCTTGTATCTTCGACCACTGCACACCTGACAACTCCATGTCTGCCATCCTACTGCCTGCCCGTGTATCCTCCCACAAATAAATAACAGCACGCCTCTGTTCGCACAGTCTCTGAAGCATGTGCAGTGTTGAGTTCCACCTTGTTGCAACGTCTATGATTAGGCGATGCTGGGGAAGGTTCAAAGACCGCTGATAGGTCTGCATACGGCTGGCGTGTACAGGCGAACGTCGGATATGTGAGCAAAGTGCACGCACTTTGAGGAGCAGGTCGGAGAACCCAGGATAAGTTTTCAATAAGCACTGCACCACCAGGTTTAAGGTGTGAGCCAGGCAAGGAATGTGTTTCAGTTGGGAAAGGGAGATGGCAGCCATGAAATTCCTTCCGTTATCACTCACTACCTTGCCTGCCTCAAGATCTACTGTGCCCAGCCACGACTGCGTTTCTTGTTGCAAGAACTCGGACAGAACTTCCGCGGTGTGTCTGTTGTCGCCCAAACACTTCATAGCCAATACAGCCTGCTGACGCTTGGCAGTAGCTGGCCCATAATGGGACAACTGGTGTGCAACAGTGTCATCTGCCGATGGAGTGGTTGGCCGACTGCGTTCTGTGGAAGAGCTGTAGCTTCTGCAGGAGGACGAGGAGGAGGAGGAGGGGGTGCGAACGCCTACAGCCAACTGTTTCCTAGACCGTGGGCTAGGCACAACTGTCCCTAAATTGATGTCGCCTGTGGACCCTGCATCCACCACATTCACCCAGTGTGCCGTGATGGACACATAACGTCCCTGGCCATGCCTACTGGTCCATGCATCTGTAGTCAGGTGCACCTTTGTACTCACAGATTGCCTAAGTGCATGGACGATGCGCTGTTTAACATGCTGGTGCAGGGCTGGGATGGCTTTTCTGGAAAAAAAGTGTCGACTAGGTAGCTCGTATCGTGGTTCAGCGTACTCCATCAGGGCTTTAAAAGCTTCGCTTTCAACTAAACGGTAGGGCATCATCTCTAACGAGATTAGTCTAGCTATGTGGGCGTTAAAACCCTGTGTACGCGGATGCGAGGATAAGTACTTCCTTTTTCTAACCAGAGTCTCATGTAGGGTGAGCTGGACTGGAGAGCAGGAGATCGTGGAACTTTCGGGTGTGCCGGTGTACATGGCAGACTGAGAGACGGTTGGAGACGGTATTGTTTCCGCCGGTGCCCTAGATGCAATATTTCCTCCTACTAAACTGGTGATTCCCTGACCCTGACTGCTTTTGGCTGGCAAAGAAACCTGCACAGATACTGCCGGTGGTGCGGAAAATGGTGGCCTTACAGTGACGGAAGGGATGTTGCGTTGCTGACTAGCTTCATTGGCCGAGGGTGCTACAACCTTAAGGGACGTTTGGTAGTTAGTCCAGGCTTGAAAATGCATGGTGGTTAAGTGTCTATGCATGCAACTAGTATTTAGACTTTTCAGATTCTGACCTCTGCTTAAGCTAGTTGAACATTTTTGACAGATGACTTTGCGCTGATCAGTTGGATGTTGTTTAAAAAAATGCCAGACTGCACTCTTCCTAGACTCGGATCCCTTTTCAGGGATTGCAGACTGAGCTTTAACCGGATGGCCACGCTGTCCTCCAACAGGTTTTGGCTTTGACACGCGTTTTGGGCCAGATACGGGCCCGGCAGATGGAACCTGTTGCGATGTTGATGCCTGCTGCGGCCCCTCCTCCACCTCCGCTTCTGAACTACTGCCGCCTGCACCCTGTTCCCCCAATGGCTGCCAATCGGGGTCAATAACTGGGTCATCTATTACCTCCTCTTCGAGCTCGTGTGCAACTTCGTCTGTGTCACTGTGTCGGTCGGTGGTATAGCGTTCGTGGCGGGGCAACATAGTCTCATCAGGGTCTGATTGTGGATCTGTACCCTGAGAGGGCAATGTGGTGGTCTGAGTCAAAGGAGCAGCATAGTACTCTGGCTGTGGCTGTGCATCAGTGCACTCCATGTCAGAATCTACTTGTAATGGGCATGGCCTGTTAAATGTTTCACTTTCTAAGCCAGGGACGGTATGTGTAAAGAGCTCCATGGAGTGACCCGTTGTGTCGCCTGCTGCATCCTTCTCTCTTGTTGTAGTTTTTGCTGAGGAGGACAAGGAAGCGACTTGTCCCTGACCGTGAACATCCACAAGCGACGCGCTGCTTTTACATTTACCAGTTTCGGAAGAGGAGGCAAAAGAGCTAGAGGCTGAGTCTGCAATGTAAGCCAAAACTTGCTGTTGCTGCTCAGCCTTTAAAAGCGGTTTTCCTACTCCCAGAAAAGAGAGCGTTCGAGGCCTTGTGTAGCCTGACGACGAAACTGGCTCCACAGCTCCAGACTTAGGTGGAATATTTTTATCCCCACGACCACCTGATGCTCCACTACCACTACCATCATTACCAGCTGACAATGAACGCCCACGACGACCTCTTGCACCAGACTTCCTCATTGTTTAAAAATCGTAACCAAACTAACTTTATTTGTTGCTGTCAAACAACTTACACGGTGAGCTATAACTTCAGTATGATTTCAATATCCCTTAACAGGTTGGTGAGACCACAAGGAAAATCAGGCACAATGTTACACACTCTGTTTTCTGTGACACCAAATCACAGAGATGACACACACGCAGGACTGTCACTCAAGCACTAATGTCAATATTAATCTCCCACCTAATTTTTTTTTTTTTTTTTCTCTGTGAGACTTTAGAAACCAAATAATATTTAAAAAAAAACAAAAAAACAAGGCTTTCTATGGCCCACTGAATGAGAGATGGCACGCACAGGAGTGGCACACAAGCCCTGACTGAGGCCAATATTTTTCTCCCACTGATTGATGTAGTGTTTTTGTGTTGAGGTTGATTTTAAAACACAAATGAAGGAAAAAAATAAAAAGGCTTTCTATGGCCCACAATTAGAGAGAGAGGTGGCACACCCAGGAGTCAAGACTGGCACACAAGCTGAAATGGCAATATTACTCTCCCACTGTTTTTTTATGTATTTTTTTTTTATTTTCAGGGAGACTTTAGAAACCAAATAATATTAAAAAAAAAACAAAAAAACAAGGCTTTCTATGGCCCACTGAATGAGAGGGACAGAGGTGGCACACCCAGGAGTCAAGACTGGCACACAAGCTGAAATGGCAATATTACTCTCCCACTGTTTTTTTATGTTTTTTTTTTTTTTATTTTCAGGGAGACTTTAGAAACCAAATAATATTAAAAAAAAAACAAAAAAACAAGGCTTTCTATGGCCCACTGAATGAGAGGGACAGAGGTGGCACACCCAGGAGTCAAGACTGGCACACAAGCTGAAATGGCAATATTACTCTCCCACTGTTTTTTTATGTATTTTTTTTTTATTTTCAGGGAGACTTTAGAAACCAAATAATATTAAAAAAAAAAAAAAAAACAAGGCTTTCTATGGCCCACTGAATGAGAGGGACAGAGGTGGCACACCCAGGAGTCAAGACTGGCACACAAGCTGAAAGGGCAATATTACTCTCCCACTGTTTTTTTAGGTTTTTTTTTTTTTTTTCAGGGAGAATTAGAAACCCAATAATATTAAAAAAAAAAAATAAATAGGCTTTCTATGGCCCACTGAATGAAAGGGAGAGAGGTGGCACACCCAGGAGTCAAGACTGGCACACAAGCTGAAAGGGCAATATTACTCTCCCACTGTTTTTTTTATGTATTTTTTGTTTTTTCAGGGAGACTTTAGAAACCCAATAATATTTAAAAAAAAAAATAAATAGGCTTTCTATGGCCCACTGAATGAGAGGGAGAGAGGTGGCACACCCAGGAGTCAAGACTGGCACACAAGCTGAAAGGGCAATATTACTCTCCCACTGTTTTTTTAGGTTTTTTTTTTTTTTCAGGGAGACTTTAGAAACCAAATAATATTAAAAAAAAAAAAAAAAAAAAAAAAATAGGCTTGCTATAGCCCACTGAATGAGAGATAGCACACACAGCAGTGGCACACAAGCCCTGACTGAGGCCAATATTTTTCTCCCACTGATTGATGTAGTGTTTTTGTGTTGAGGTAGATTTTAGAACACAAATCACGGAAAAAATAAATAGGCTTTCTATGGCCCACTGAATGAAAGGGAGAGAGGTGGCACACCCAGGAGTCAAGACTGGCACACAAGCTGAAAGGGCAATATTACTCTCCCACTGTTTTTTTATGTATTTTTTGTTTTTTCAGGGAGACTTTAGAAACCCAATAATATTTAAAAAAAAAAATAAATAGGCTTTCTATGGCCCACTGAATGAGAGGGAGAGAGGTGGCACACCCAGGAGTCAAGACTGGCACACAAGCTGAAAGGGCAATATTATTCTCCCACTGTTTTTTTAGGTTTTTTTTTTTTTTTTCAGGGAGAATTAGAAACCAAATAATATTAAAAAAAAAAAATAAATAGGCTTTCTATGGCCCACTGAATGAAAGGGAGAGAGGTGGCACACCCAGGAGTCAAGACTGGCACACAAGCTGAAAGGGCAATATTACTCTCCCACTGTTTTTTTATGTATTTTTTGTTTTTTCAGGGAGACTTTAGAAACCCAATAATATTTTAAAAAAAAAATAAATAGGCTTTCTATGGCCCACTGAATGAGAGGGAGAGAGGTGGCACACCCAGGAGTCAAGACTGGCACACAAGCTGAAAGGGCAATATTACTCTCCCACTGTTTTTTTATGTATTTTTTGTTTTTTCAGGGAGACTTTAGAAACCCAATAATATTAAAAAAAAAAAATAAATAGGCTTTCTATGGCCCACTGAATGAGAGGGAGAGAGGTGGCACACCCAGGAGTCAAGACTGGCACACAAGCTGAAAGGGCAATATTATTCTCCCACTGTTTTTTTAGGTTTTTTTTTTTTTTTTCAGGGAGAATTAGAAACCAAATAATATTAAAAAAAAAAAAAAAAAAAAAAAAATAGGCTTGCTATAGCCCACTGAATGAGAGATAGCACACACAGCAGTGGCACACAAGCCCTGACTGAGGCCAATATTTTTCTCCCACTGATTGATGTAGTGTTTTTGTGTTGAGGTAGATTTTAGAACACAAATCACGGAAAAAATAAATAGGCTTTCTATGGCCCACTCAGTGAGAGATGGCACACACAGGGATGGCACTGTAGCAGAAATGCCAATCTTAATCTCCCACAAAAAAAAAACAAAAAAAAAAAAAAAACTGTCCTACAATTACTATCTCCCTGCAGTAATGTAAGCCAGGTATGGCAGGCAGCAATAGGAGTGGACTGATGCACAAATTAAATAAAAAGTGTGGACAAACAGAAAAGATAGCTGTGCAGAAAGGAAGGAACAAGAGGATATGTGCTTTGAAAAAAGCAGTTGGTTTCCACAGTGGCGTACACACAGCAATACAGCTATCACGGAGCCTTCTAGGGCAGCCCAATGAGCTACAGCGCTGAGGGGAAAAAAAAAAAAAAATAGCTTCCACAGTCCCTGCACACCGAAGGTGGTGTTGGACAGTGGAAATCGCTGCAGCACAAGCGGTTTGGTGGTTAGTGGACCCTGCCTAACGCTCTCCCTGCTTCTGATGAAGCGGCAGCAACCTGTCCCTAAGCTCAGATCAGCAGCAGTAAGATGGCGGTCGGCGGGAACGCCCCTTTATAGCCCCTGTGATGCCGCAGACAGCAAGCCAATCACTGCAATGCCCTTCTCTAAGATGGTGGGGACCAGGATCTATGTCATCACGCTGCCCACACTCTGCGTTCACCTTCATTGGCTGAGAAATGGCGCTTTTCGCGTCATTGAAACGCGACTTTGGCGCGAAAGTCGCGTACCGCATGGCCGACAAGCACAGGGGTCGGATCGGGTTTCATGAGACGCCGACTTAGCCAAAAGTCGGCGACTTTTGAAAATGATCGACCCGTTTTGCTCAACCCTACTCTCTATTAATATATTTATACTGTATGTGTCCACCCAGTGGGGGTTTAATATAGTATGCAGCCTCACACAAATAAATTTGCATTATTAAAGATTGTTCCCAAAATAGTAAGATCTTCCATTTCCAATACAAATTTTCAATTGGTTTTATGGTTAGAACGGTGGTTTTCATACACAAATGGGTCCACCACTACCGTTCACACATTTTGTAAAAGGGTTATTCCTAAGAAAGTAAGTTTTATAGGAGATAGTTTACTGTCTGCTGGAAGTCCGTCTACTGGGACCCCCAAAGTTCTCCCAAAAATGGGGTTCTGGATCATAGAAAGTACATCTTGAATGTAGCAGAGGGGTGCATATTTGACATCCACTCCATTCACTGTCTGTAGAATTTCTAGAGAAAGTTGAGTACACCTCTGCACTATTTACAAAATTCCCACAGGCAATGAATGGACCAGAGGTCAAGCATGCACACCTCCAATCAAGATAGGGCTTGCCAAAGGTTCCAAACCTCCATTCTTGGGATTCCTGTGGGGCCCAATGATTGAACTCCCAACAATCAGTAAGTTGCTCCTTATCCTATAGATAGGGAATACGCTATCTTGGTAATAACTGTTGACTCATCTGTGTTTATGAGAACAATAGCTCTAGAATTTGCATTGGAAATGGAAGACAGAAAAGTAGAAAAATAACATGATGAAATTGTGATTCTGCAAATTAACTTTTTTCTGAATCTCATAACTATTACACTCATTAGAAAGATTACCAAACGATGAAAAATGTCATCAAAAGGTCTTGGCGTTAAATTAAAAATAAGTATTTCAAGAAAGTCTTACAGACTTCCAGCATTTAAACAAACAATTTTTTTTAAATTTCATTTTTTTAAGCCTTCTTATTTAAACATATTCAGTTTGTTAAGAATTCAGCTCTGTAGGTGTGAAGTTTCACACATTGCCCACGTGCTATAATTCCTAAATAAGATTGCATCGTATTTCCCTAAAGTTAAGGACTGAAACAATAAACTATTGTGATTATTTTATCAGTAATCTTTTCCATATAACATATTGATATACGTTATGTAATTTTTTCGCTCTTTGCACAACTGTAAATTTGTTAACAATGTGTGTTGTTCATGTAAGGTGCCTGAGCGAGGTAGCTGTGGGCGAGCTGCTGTTTCTGCACCCTACTGGAAAATCATGTCCGGGTCCTGATGTCCTGCTGCACCTGGAGTTCATAACACTTTTACTTGGTAGTTTACGGACATTACAATGAAGCATGTAGGATACCGCACAACAGGCTACAGTCTTTCCCACAGGTACCGGACAGAACTTCAGTCCTAGTTCTCGGTATGGGTAGAGCATCCCTCTTGCTAACTCCTCTAGCACTAGGAATTCTTCTACTCCACAAGCAGTGCACCCGGATTCCATTACCTCCCGCCTCTGAGAGTTTGAGTCCATCTTTCCCTGCAGCTCTGCAGGCGCCCAAAGGCCTTGATGTCCATTTTGAGGTCACCAGGCCAATTTGCATGGGTAGGTTTTATTGCAATCCACTGACCCGAGTAACAGACCATAGAAAACTACTGCCTATGACCATTGCTATCACTTCACCGCACTTGAAATTGAACTTGACACTTAAATTTGGAACTAATTCTCAGTTCGCCCACCCCAATCTGGGTTGGTTGCTATAGTTAACCCTGTCTAGGCTAAACTGCAGCCCACGGGGGTTTTATTTATAGAATAATATATGGACTCCAATGAAGGAGTAGAACCATCTTAAGGAGGATCACAAGGAAATGGACAGCATGTGACTCAAATATGAGTGTCTGAGCAAAGGGTCGGAATTAGTGTTGAGCGATACTTTCCGATATCGGAAAGTATCGGTATCGGAAAGTATCGGCCGATACCGTCAAAATATCGGATCCAATCCGATACCGATACCCGATCCCAATGCAAGTCAATGGGACGAAAATATCGGAATTAAAATAAACCCTTTATAAACTTGTAGGTTCATTCTACATGAAGGAAAACAACTAAGAATAATGTAGGATGTATTGGGGGACGTGGCGGAGATATTAAAGGGACAGAGGTTTAGCCCAATGTAATAGAATAGCAGGATTTTTAATTTTTTTTTATGAAGTTCGGCGTTAGAAAGAATTTGACTATGTTATTTTTTTTTTTTTTTATGTCAGATATTGATGTTTCACTACTTCCACGCCCTTCACCTTCTTTTTTACTTCTCCCACGCTTTCTTCTTAATTATCCTCATCATCAGCTTCTTTGACATCAACTTCTTCACCTTATTCATCTTCTTCTTCATCTTCTACCTATTATTTTTTGGGTTACATTGTTCATATTCTTTTTATTTTACTATTATCTTCATCATATTCAACTTCTTCATCATATTCTTATTTGTGACAGGCATTCCCGTAGTTGTTATCTATAAAAGTTTGAAGATTACACCTTCCGTTCTGCCTGTCACAAACCAGTTACATTTGTCCGCGTTCAGTTTGGCCTGCAGCATCAGGCTTTATCCAGGGGCACCACGAGGAGGAACGGACTCACCCCCATACACTGCTTAGTCTTCTTCTGCTTATAATTTACATAATATTTTTTTGCTCTGATATTTTGTGTTATGCTTAATGTCCTTCTGCTCTTTGTTCTGCAGCCTCTTGTTCTTCTGCTTCTCGGTCTTCCAGGTCGTCGTCGTCTCCAGGGTCGTCGTCTCCGGGGTCGTCGTCATCGGGGTGGTCTCCGGGGTCGTCGTCATCGGGGTGGTCTTCAGGGTCATCGTCTCCAGGGTCGTCGTCATCACGGTGGTTGTCGTCTCTGGTGTCGTCGTCATCTTAGGGGTGTTCTTCCGGGTCATCGTGTTTAGTCTCTTGAACTTGGAAATGTAGCAGAAGGTACAAGAAGGCTGAGAAAATGCCGAGAACCAGCTGATGGAACTGGAACTCGGATGGCTACCCGAAGGTCCAAGAGCCAATGGAACTACCGAGGACCAGCTGACGTTACTGGAACCCGGTTACTAAGCAGGAGGTACCCGTGCCTGAAAGCACTACCAAGGACCACCTGACGTTGGTGGAACTCGGATACCCAGAGGGAGGCACCTAAGCCAAAGGCTCTGCCCGGAACCAGCTGACGGTACTGGAACCAGGATGGGGAGCAGAAGGTACAAGAGCAAAAGACACTGCCGAGAACCAGCTGACGGTGCTGGAACCCGGATGGGTAGCCGAAGGTCCAAGAGCCAATGGAACTACCGAGGACCAGCTGACGTTACTGGAACCCGGTTACTAAGCAGGAGGTACCCGTGCCTGAAAGCACTACCAAGGACCACCTGACGTTGGTGGAACTCGGATACCCAGAGGGAGGCACCTAAGCCAAAGGCTCTGCCCGGAACCAGCTGACGGTACTGGAACCAGGATGGGGAGCAGAAGGTACAAGAGCAAGTGTCTGCGTGGCTTTTGCAGGACACGATGCCGGCTGCACAGCAGGGGAACAGCTGGCGGTGCTGGACCCCACTGACACATTGGCTGGTGTTTTTCTCTGTGCAGCTAGCACATCTGGGCCCCAACTGGCGGTGTGTTAGAGCCCAGGGACAGCAGGAGGAGGAGCAGGAGGAGGAGGAGCAGGGGGAGGGGAGTGTAGGCCGAAGCCTGCACTGGCGGCAGCTTTGGGTGTGTTGTGTCTGCGTGGCTTTTGCAGGACACGTTGCCGGCTACACAGCAGGGGAACAGCTGGCGGTGCTGGACCCCACTGACACATTGGCGAGGTGTTTGGCTCTGTGCAGCCAGCACTTCCGGACAGCAACTAGCGTTGTTGGAGCCCGGGCTCTGCAGGTGGAGCAGAGTGTAGGCCGAAGCCTACTTGAACCGATTTCAAAGGTCACCTTTAACCCCCCCTCAGGGGTTAGAAAGTAGAAGAGCCACAGCTTATGCAGCAGTAGTGCTGCACAAGTCAAAGGTTGCTCTTTTAATTTTTCTCCTTGCACACGCTGAATGAAACACGTATAACATTTAGCCCTTTATACAGTCAAACTGTGTAATGGAGGCGAGAGTTCCCTTTGTAATGAGACGCAGCACAGGTGTCAAGAATCCCACCTTGGTGCTGGGTGCAGCCTCCCGAGCGTTGTTATTTGCTGTACAGGAGTCTGCGCTGTCGTGTTATCCCCTGGCCTAGCGCCGTTAGCGCTGCCCATGTTCTGGCATCATGTAATGTCGGCCGGTGCGGTTCGCGATGACCATGAATCCCAGCCCCGCAGTGTCTTAACATTGTTAAAACACTGCGGGGCTGGGATTCAGGGCCTGGCGCAGCACATATGTTGGCCTCTCACACTCGGGTCCTTACACCCGCTTCAGACTGTGCGGCGTCATCTGATCCCTTATCGCATGCCACGGCCATGAAGCCGCACAGTCCGAAGAAGGCGGAAGGAGAGGAGGGACAGGCGAACTGATGCACTGATCCTGCCCATCAATCACACCCTCGCAGTCCCAATAAATAAGACAACGAGGGGCGTTGTGTGGGTCAGGGCGGCCGCAGAGGCGCAGGCAGCCAAACAATGATGCCAGAAGACGGGCAGCGCTACCAAGGGGGTTGCAGCGTGTCATTACAAAGGAAAGTCACACCACCGGGACGGTTAAATGGTCACACAGAGGACACATTGCAGACGTGTTTTCAGTTCCACATGTGCGAGGAGAATACGTTTCTGAGCCACCTTGCACACATGCAGCATTACCGCTGTACAAGGTGGCTGGATAACGTAAAAACGCCTGGGGGAGGGGGGACAGGTTCCCTTCAATTTCAGTTCTTGTGTCTGCGTGGCTTTTGCAGGACACGTTGCCGGCTGCACAGCAGGGGAACAGCTGGCGGTGCTGGACCCCACTGACACATTGGCTGGTGTTTTTCTCTGTGCAGCTAGCACATCTGGGCCCCAACTGGCGGTGTGTTAGAGCCCAGGGACAGCAGGAGGAGGAGCAGGAGGAGGAGGAGCAGGGGGAGGGGAGTGTAGGCCGAAGCCTGCACTGGCGGCAGCTTTGGGTGTGTTGTGTCTGCGTGGCTTTTGCAGGACACGTTGCCGGCTACACAGCAGGGGAACAGCTGGCGGTGCTGGACCCCACTGACACATTGGCGAGGTGTTTGGCTCTGTGCAGCCAGCACTTCCGGACAGCAACTAGCGTTGTTGGAGCCCGGGCTCTGCAGGTGGAGCAGAGTGTAGGCCGAAGCCTACTTGAACCGATTTCAAAGGTCACCTTTAACCCCCCCTCAGGGGTTAGAAAGTAGAAGAGCCACAGCTTATGCAGCAGTAGTGCTGCACAAGTCAAAGGTTGCTCTTTTAATTTTTCTCCTTGCACACGCTGAATGAAACACGTATAACATTTAGCCCTTTATACAGTCAAACTGTGTAATGGAGGCGCGAGTTCCCTTTGTAATGAGACGCAGCACAGGTGTCAAGAATCCCACCTTGGTGCTGGGTGCAGCCTCCCGAGCGTTGTTATTTGCTGTACAGGAGTCTGCGCTGTCGTGTTATCCCCTGGCCTAGCGCCGTTAGCGCTGCCCATCTTCTGGCATCATGTAATGTCGGCCGGTGCGGTTCGCGATGACCATGAATCCCAGCCCCGCAGTGTCTTAACATTGTTAAAACACTGCGGGGCTGGGATTCAGGGCCTGGCGCAGCACATATGTTGGCCTCTCACACTCGGGTCCTTACACCCGCTTCAGACTGTGCGGCGTCATCTGATCCCTTATCGCATGCCACGGCCATGAAGCCGCACAGTCCGAAGAAGGCGGAAGGAGAGGAGGGACAGGCGAACTGATGCACTGATCCTGCCCATCAATCACACCCTCGCAGTCCCAATAAATAAGACAACGAGGGGCGTTGTGTGGGTCAGGGCGGCCGCAGAGGCGCAGGCAGCCAAACAATGATGCCAGAAGACGGGCAGCGCTACCAAGGGGGTTGCAGCGTGTCATTACAAAGGAAAGTCACACCACCGGGACGGTTAAATGGTCACACAGAGGACACATTGCGGACGTGTTTTCAGTTCCACATGTGCGAGGAGAATACGTTTCTGAGCCACCTTGCACACATGCAGCATTACCGCTGTACAAGGTGGCTGGATAACGTAAAAACGCCTGGGGGAGGGGGGACAGGTTCCCTTCAATTTCAGTTCTTGTGTCTGCGTGGCTTTTGCAGGACACGTTGCCGGCTGCACAGCAGGGGAACAGCTGGCGGTGCTGGACCCCACTGACACATTGGCTGGTGTTTTTCTCTGTGCAGCTAGCACATCTGGGCAAAAACTGGCGGTGTGTTAGAGCCCAGGGACAGCAGGAGGAGGAGCAGGAGGAGGAGGAGCAGGGGGAGGGGAGTGTAGGCCGAAGCCTGCACAGGCGGCAGCTTTGGGTGTGTTGTGTCTGCGTGGCTTTTGCAGGACACGTTGCCGGCTACACAGCAGGGGAACAGCTGGCGGTGCTGGACCCCACTGACACATTGGCGAGGTGTTTGGCTCTGTGCAGCCAGCACTTCCGGACAGCAACTAGCGTTGTTGGAGCCCGGGCTCTGCAGGTGGAGCAGAGTGTAGGCCGAAGCCTAATTGAACCGATTTCAAAAGTCACCTTTAACCCCCCCTCAGGGGTTAGAAAGTAGAAGAGCCACAGCTTATGCAGCAGTAGTGCTGCACAAGTCAAAGGTTGCTCTTTTAATTTCGCTCCTTGCACACGCTGAATGAAACACGTATAACATTTAGCCCTTTATACAGTCAAACTGTGTAATGGAGGCGAGAGTTCCCTTTGTAATGAGACGCAGCACAGGTGTCAAGAATCCCACCTTGGTGCTGGGTGCAGCCTCCCGAGCGTTGTTATTTGCTGTACAGGAGTCTGCGCTGTCGTGTTATCCCCTGGCCTAGCGCCGTTAGCGCTGCCCATCTTCTGGCATCATGTAATGTCGGCCGGTGCGGTTCGCGATGACCATGAATCCCAGCCCCGCAGTGTCTTAACATTGTTAAAACACTGCGGGGCTGGGATTCAGGGCCTGGCGCAGCACATATGTTTGCCTCTCACACTCGGGTCCTTACACCCGCTTCAGACTGTGCGGCGTCATCTGATCCCTTATCGCATGCCACGGCCATGAAGCCGCACAGTCCGAAGAAGGCGGAAGGAGAGGAGGGACAGGCGAACTGATGCACTGATCCTGCCCATCAATCACACCCTCGCAGTCCCAATAAATAAGACACCGAGGGGCGTTGTGTGGGTCAGGGCGGCCGCAGAAGCGCAGCCAGCCAAACAATGATGCCAGAAGACTGGCAGCGTTACCAAGGAGCTTGTTGCGTGTGTCAATACAAAGTCAAATCACACCTGAGGGACGTTTTAATGGTCACAGAGGACACATTTTAGACGTGTTCACTTCAACATGGGCAAGGAGAATAAGTTTCTGAGCCACCTTGAACACATGCAGCATTACTGCTGTTCAAGGTAGCTGTAAAACATAGAAACACCTGGGGGAGGGGGGACAGGTTCCCTTCAATTTCAGTTCTTGTGTCTGCGTGGCGGTCGCAGGACACGTTGCCGGCTACACAGCAGGGGAACAGCTGGCGGTGCTGGACCCCACTGACACATTGGCTGGTGTTTTTCTCTGTGCAGCTAGCACATCTGGGCAAAAACTGGCGGTGTTAGAGCCCAGGGTCAGCAGGAGGAGCAGGGGGAGCGGAGTGTAGGCCGAAGCCTGCACTCGAGCAAGTTGAAAGGAAACCTTTAACCCCCCCCCCCCCCAGGCGTTTGTAGCTGAAAGAGCCATTGTGTACAGCACTAATGCTGGAAAAGGTAAACTTAGCTCTTTTAATTATGGTCCTTGTACATGCGGAACCTAACATTTATGAAATGTGTCCCCACACAGCGTTAAACCGTCCGGTAGGTGGAACTTTCCTTTGTCGTGTGACGCAGCACAGCCATCATTTTTACCCCCTTGTCGCCGTTCGCCCCCTCCTCAGCGTTGTTTGAATCTGTCCCGGAGCCTGCGCTGTTAGGTTAGCCCATGGCTATGCACACATGTTGCGCTGCCCGTCTTCTGACCTCATTTGGTGTCAGGCTGGCTGCGCCTGTGCGGGTGCGTTGGCCGAGATCCCGCCTCGCAGTGTCGTCTCATGTAATCCCACCGCGGGCCTGTGATCCGTGCCCGTGCGCAGTGCATATCCTCTCCTCTCACTCCCCTCCCTACGGCTTTTTCAGACTGTGCGGTGTCACGGCCGTGGCATGCTATTAGGGACCAGCTGACATCGCACAGTCTGAAGAAGCCGTAGGGAGGGGAGTGAGAGGAGAGGATATGCACTGCGCACGGGCACGGATCACAGGCCCGCGGTGGGATTACATTAGACGACACTGCGAGGCGGGATCTCGGCCAGCGCACCCGCACAGGCGCAGCCAGCCTGACACCAAATGAGGTCAGAAGACGGGCAGCGCAACATGTGTGCATGGCCAAGGGCTAACCTAACAGCGCAGGCTCCGGGACAGATTCAAACAACGCTGAGGAGGGGGCGCACGGCGCCAAGGGGGTAAAAATGATGGCTGTGCTGCGTCACACGACAAAGGAAAGTTCCACCTACCGGACGGTGTAACGCTGTGTGGGGACACATTTCATAAGTGTTTGGTTCAGCATGTGCAAGGAGCATCACGAAAAGAGGCACTTTTTCCCTTTGCATCATCATTACTGCTGCACAAGGTGGCTCCTTCAGTAACAAACGCCTGGGGGGGGGGGGGGGTCAGGTTCCCTTACATTTAACTTGTTGTGTCTGCGTGGCGGTCGCAGTACACGTTGCCGTATACACAGCAGGGGAACAGCTGGCGGTGCTGAACCCCACTAACACATTGGCGAGGTGTTTGGCTCTGTGCGTA
Source organism: Ranitomeya variabilis (assembly GCF_051348905.1). NCBI lineage: Eukaryota > Metazoa > Chordata > Amphibia > Anura > Dendrobatidae > Ranitomeya > Ranitomeya variabilis. The sequence continues at coordinate 55,975,703 of NC_135235.1, read as the reverse complement.
CAGCACTTCTGGACGGCAACTAGCGGTGTTGGAGCCCAGGGACAGGTGGAGGAGGAGGAGGTTGGAGGAGGTAGGAGGAGGTAGGAGGGATTGCCACACACACAGCAGGGGAACAGCTGACGTTACTGAACCCCAATAACAGAGGAGGGACTGTTGACTGTGCGTACAGCACTTCTGGACGGCAACTGGCGGTGTTGGAGCCCAGGGACAGGTGGAGGAGGAGGAGGTTGGAGGAGGTAGGAGGGATTGCCACACACACAGCAGGGGAACAGCTGACGTTACTGAACCCCAATAACAGAGGAGCGACTGTTGACTGTGCGTACAGCACTTCTGGACGGCAACTGGCGGTGTTGGAGCCCAGGGACAGGTGGAGGAGGAGGAGGTTGGAGGAGGTAGGAGGAGGTAGGAGGGATTGCCACACACACAGCAGGGGAACAGCTGACGTTACTGAACCCCAATAACAGAGGAGGGACTGTTGACTGTGCGTACAGCACTTCTGGACGGCAACTGGCGGTGTTGGAGCCCAGGGACAGGTGGAGGAGGAGGAGGTTGGAGGAGGTAGGAGGGATTGCCACACACACAGCAGGGGAACAGCTGACGTTACTGAACCCCAATAACAGAGGAGGGACTGTTGACTGTGCGTACAGCACTTCTGGACGGCAACTGGCGGTGTTGGAGCCCAGGGACAGGTGGAGGAGGAGGAGGTTGGAGGAGGTAGGAGGGATTGCCACACACACAGCAGGGGAACAGCTGACGTTACTGAACCCCAATAACAGAGGAGGGACTGTTGACTGTGCGTACAGCACTTCTGGACGGCAACTGGCGGTGTTGGAGCCCAGGGACAGGTGGAGGAGGAGGAGGTTGGAGGAGGTAGGAGGGATTGCCACACACACAGCAGGGAAACAGCTGACGTTACTGAACCCCAATAACAGAGGAGCGACTGTTGACTGTGCGTACAGCACTTCTGGACGGCAACTGGCGGTGTTGGAGCCCAGGGACAGGTGGAGGAGGAGGAGGTTGGAGGAGGTAGGAGGGATTGCCACACACACAGCAGGGGAACAGCTGACGTTACTGAACCCCAATAACAGAGGAGGGACTGTTGACTGTGCGTACAGCACTTCTGGACGGCAACTGGCGGTGTTGGAGCCCAGGGACAGGTGGAGGAGGAGGAGGTTGGAGGAGGTAGGAGGGATTGCCACACACACAGCAGGGGAACAGCTGACATTACTGAACCCCAATAACAGAGGAGCGACTGTTGACTGTGCGTACAGCACTTCTGGACGGCAACTGGCGGTGTTGGAGCCCAGGGACAGGTGGAGGAGGAGGAGGTTGGAGGAGGTAGGAGGAGGTAGGAGGGATTGCCACACACACAGCAGGGGAACAGCTGACGTTACTGAACCCCAATAACAGAGGAGGGACTGTTGACTGTGCGTACAGCACTTCTGGACGGCAACTGGCGGTGTTGGAGCCCAGGGACAGGTGGAGGAGGAGGAGGTTGGAGGAGGTAGGAGGGATTGCCACACACACAGCAGGGGAACAGCTGACGTTACTGAACCCCAATAACAGAGGAGCGACTGTTGACTGTGCGTACAGCACTTCTGGACGGCAACTGGCGGTGTTGGAGCCCAGGGACAGGTGGAGGAGGAGGAGGTTGGAGGAGGTAGGAGGGATTGCCACACACACAGCAGGGGAACAGCTGACGTTACTGAACCCCAATAACAGAGGAGGGACTGTTGACTGTGCGTACAGCACTTCTGGACGGCAACTGGCGGTGTTGGAGCCCAGGGACAGGTGGAGGAGGAGGAGGTTGGAGGAGGTAGGAGGGATTGCCACACACACAGCAGGGGAACAGCTGACGTTACTGAACCCCAATAACAGAGGAGCGACTGTTGACTGTGCGTACAGCACTTCTGGACGGCAACTGGCGGTGTTGGAGCCCAGGGACAGGTGGAGGAGGAGGAGGTTGGAGGAGGTAGGAGGAGGTAGGAGGGATTGCCACACACACAGCAGGGGAACAGCTGACGTTACTGAACCCCAATAACAGAGGAGGGACTGTTGACTGTGCGTACAGCACTTCTGGACGGCAACTGGCGGTGTTGGAGCCCAGGGACAGGTGGAGGAGGAGGAGGTTGGAGGAGGTAGGAGGGATTGCCACACACACAGCAGGGGAACAGCTGACGTTACTGAACCCCAATAACAGAGGAGCGACTGTTGACTGTGCGTACAGCACTTCTGGACGGCAACTGGCGGTGTTGGAGCCCAGGGACAGGTGGAGGAGGAGGAGGTTGGAGGAGGTAGGAGGGATTGCCACACACACAGCAGGGGAACAGCTGACGTTACTGAACCCCAATAACAGAGGAGGGACTGTTGACTGTGCGTACAGCACTTCTGGACGGCAACTGGCGGTGTTGGAGCCCAGGGACAGGTGGAGGAGGAGGAGGTTGGAGGAGGTAGGAGGGATTGCCACACACACAGCAGGGGAACAGCTGACGTTACTGAACCCCAATAACAGAGGAGCGACTGTTGACTGTGCGTACAGCACTTCTGGACGGCAACTGGCGGTGTTGGAGCCCAGGGACAGGTGGAGGAGGAGGAGGTTGGAGGAGGTAGGAGGGATTGCCACACACACAGCAGGGGAACAGCTGACGTTACTGAACCCCAATAACAGAGGAGGGACTGTTGACTGTGCGTACAGCACTTCTGGACGGCAACTGGCGGTGTTGGAGCCCAGGGACAGGTGGAGGAGGAGGAGGTTGGAGGAGGTAGGAGGGATTGCCACACACACAGCAGGGGAACAGCTGACGTTACTGAACCCCAATAACAGAGGAGCGACTGTTGACTGTGCGTACAGCACTTCTGGACGGCAACTGGCGGTGTTGGAGCCCAGGGACAGGTGGAGGAGGAGGAGGTTGGAGGAGGTAGGAGGGATTGCCACACACACAGCAGGGGAACAGCTGACGTTACTGAACCCCAATAACAGAGGAGGGACTGTTGACTGTGCGTACAGCACTTCTGGACGGCAACTGGCGGTGTTGGAGCCCAGGGACAGGTGGAGGAGGAGGAGGTTGGAGGAGGTAGGAGGGATTGCCACACACACAGCAGGGGAACAGCTGACGTTACTGAACCCCAATAACAGAGGAGCGACTGTTGACTGTGCGTACAGCACTTCTGGACGGCAACTGGCGGTGTTGGAGCCCAGGGACAGGTGGAGGAGGAGGAGGTTGGAGGAGGTAGGAGGGATTGCCACACACACAGCAGGGGAACAGCTGACGTTACTGAACCCCAATAACAGAGGAGGGACTGTTGACTGTGCGTACAGCACTTCTGGACGGCAACTGGCGGTGTTGGAGCCCAGGGACAGGTGGAGGAGGAGGAGGTTGGAGGAGGTTGGAGGAGGTAGGAGGGATTGCCACACACACAGCAGGGGAACAGCTGACGTTACTGAACCCCAATAACAGAGGAGGGACTGTTGACTGTGCGTACAGCACTTCTGGACGGCAACTGGCGGTGTTGGAGCCCAGGGACAGGTGGAGGAGGAGGAGGTTGGAGGAGGTAGGAGGGATTGCCACACACACAGCAGGGGAACAGCTGACGTTACTGAACCCCAATAACAGAGGAGCGACTGTTGGGACTGTGCGTACAGCACTTCTGGACGGCAACTGGCGGTGTTGGAGCCCAGGGACAGGTGGAGGAGGAGGAGGTTGGAGGAGGTAGTAGGAGGTAGGAGGGATTGCCACACACACAGCAGGGGAACAGCTGACGTTACTGAACCCCAATAACAGAGGAGGGACTGTTGACTGTGCGTACAGCACTTCTGGACGGCAACTGGCGGTGTTGGAGCCCAGGGACAGGTGGAGGAGGAGGAGGTTGGAGGAGGTAGGAGGGATTGCCACACACACAGCAGGGGAACAGCTGACGTTACTGAACCCCAATAACAGAGGAGCGACTGTTGGGACTGTGCGTACAGCACTACCAGGCAACAACTAGCGGTGTTGGAGCCCAGGGACAGGTGGAAAAGCAGAGGAACACAATGTAGGCCGAAGCCTGAGAAAGTCGAAAGGGAACCTTTAACCCCCCCCCAAGGCGTTTGTAGCTGAAAGAGCCAGCTTGTGCAGCACAAAAGATGCAAAAGGAAAAGGTGGCTCTTTTCATCATGCTCCTTGCAAACACAGAACTAAACACTTATAAAATGTGTCCCCTGCAACCGTAAAACCGTCCCGGAGGTGGGACTTTCCTTCGTAATGTGACGCAGCCCAGCCGTCATTCCTACCCCCCCGGCGCCGCGCACCGGCTCCTCAGCGTTGTTTTATTCCGTCCAGGAGCCTGCGCTGTTATGTTATCCCGTGGCCAGGCACACTTAGCGCTGCCCGTCTTCTGGCATCATTTGGTGTCTGGATGGCTGCGCCTGTGCGGCCGCGCTGGCAGAGAGCCCGCCTCGCAGTGTCTTCTGATTTAATCCCACTGGGGGCCTGGGATCCATGGACATGCGCAGTGCATATCTGAACCTCCACCTCTCACTCATCTCCCTATGGCTTCTTCAGACTGTGCGGTGTCACGGCCGTGGCATGCTGTTAGGGACCAGCTGACACCGAACAGTCTGAAGAAGCCATAGGGAAATGAGTGAGAGGTGGAGGTTCAGATATGCACTGCGCATGTCCATGGATCCCAGGCCCCCAGTGGGATTAAATCAGAAGACACTGCGAGGCGGGCTCTCTGCCAGCGCGGCCGCACAGGCACAGCCATCCAGACACCAAATGATGCCAGAAGACGGGCAGCGCTAAGTGTGCCTGGCCACGGGATAACATAACAGCGCAGGCTCCTGGACGGAATAAAACAACGCTGAGGAGCCGGTGCGCGGCGCCGGGGGGGTAGGAATGACGGCTGGGCTGCGTCACATTACGAAGGAAAGTCCCACCTCCGGGACGGTTTTACGGTATCAGTGGACACATTTTATAAGTGTTAAGTTCTGCGTGTGCAAGGAGCTAAACAAAAATAGCTACCTTTTCCTTGGGCAGCATTACTGCTGCACAAGGTGGCTCTTTCAGTAACAAACGCCTTGGGGGGGGGGGGACAGATTCCCTTACATTTCAGTTGTTGTGTCAGCGTGGCGGTCGCATGACACATTGCCGGCTACACAGCTGGGGATCAGCTGACGTTACTGAAACCCAATAACACTGGGTCGTATGTTTTGACTGTGCAGACGGCACGTCTGAGCCTCAACTGGCGGTGTTGGAGCCCAGGAATTTAAGTTCAGGTGGTAGAAAGATGAACACAACAGGAGACCTGGATAACGTATACAGTGACCTAATTATTCAATCAGGAGGAGGAGTGGCAAATTCCGGCGAGATCCAGGCCTTGTTCATTTTCAGGAAAGTAAGCCGGTCAACGTTATCGGAGGATAGTCGCATGCGACGGTCAGTTAGTACACCACCTGCAGCACTAAAGACACGTTCCGATAATACACTGGCCGCAGGGCAAGACAGCACCTCCAATGCATACTGGCTTAGCTCTGGCCATGTATCCAGCTTTGAGACCCAAAACTTGAAAGGGGAAGAGCCGTCTGGGAGTACAGCAAGAGGGCAAGACATGTAGTCTGTCACCATCTGACGGAACCGTTGCCTCCTGCTGACTGGAGCCGTCTGTGATGGTGTAGACTTTTGTGGCGGGCACAGAAAACTGTGCCACAGTTCGGCCATACTGGTCTTGCCTTGGGCAGAGGCACTGCTTCTGCTCCCTCTTTGTGCAGAGCCTCCACCACGGCCTGGACGCACTGAGCTGCTTTGGAATGCACTAGCAGCACTTCTCTCAGTTGGAATGGAGAAGATGATGGAATTGACCAGTGTGTCTTGGTACTCCCGCATTTTTCGCTCCCGGTTCAACGGTGTGATGAGGCTTTCTACGTTGTCCCGGTAGCGAGGATCGAGGAGGGTGAACACCCAATAATCAGACATGTTGAGAATGTGGGCGATGCGGCGGTCGTTTCTCAGGCACTGCAGCATGTAATCCACCATGTGCTGCAGACTGCCAACTGCCCAAGAAACGCTGTCCCCTGCTGGAGGCGTGATCTCTGCCCGCTCGTCATCACCCCACCCTCGCTGTACACACTGACTACTGGACAATTGTGTAACTCCCTCCTCTGGACGGATGTCTTCCTCCTCCATTGACTCCTCCTCATCCTCCTCACAAACGGTCCCCTGCCTACGCGTTTGTGAGGAACCACGTGGCGCTGACTGTCCAGAAGATGATGGAAATGGTGAATCCTCATCCTCCACCTCTTCCACAACATCATCCCTTAGCGCTTGCAGTGATTTTTCAAGCAGGCAGATAAGGGGGACAGTCATGCTGAGCTGACTAGTGCATCATCTGCACTCGCCATCCGCGTGGAATAATCAAAGGGACGCAAAACCTGGCAGACGTCATTCATAGTGGCCCACTCTGTGGTTGTGAAGTCTGTACGGCGCTGACTGCGACTTTTTTGCGCCTGAAGCAGCTGGTACTCCATTACAGCTTGCTGCTGCTCACACAACCGCTCCAACATATGTAACGTGGAATTCCACCTGGTAGGTAGGTCACATATGATGCGATGTTCCGGCAGGCGGTGTCGGCGCTGCAGAGCCGCAATGCGCGCTTTTGCCGTGCTGGAACGCCGCAAGTGAGCACACTCTAGGCGGACCTTGTGCAGCAGTGCATCAAGATCCGGATAGTCCCTCAAAAAGCTCTGCACGACCAAATTGAGCACATGTGCCAGACATGGGATGTGAGTGAGGTTGCCGAGGCCCAGAGCTGCCACCAGATTTCGGCCATTATCACACACTACCATGCCTGGCTGGAGATTCGCTGGCACAAACCACACATCGCTCTCCTGCTTGATGGCATTCCAGAGCTCCTGCGCTGTGTGGCTACGATTCCCCAAGAAAATTAATTTCAAGACGGCCTGTTGACGTTTGGCCACGGCTGTGCTCATGTCGGTCGTAACAGGTACACGTTCATCACGGGTCCATGTGGAGGTGGACTGTGACGGCTCCTGCAGCGATGATTCTGAGGAACTGGTGTAAGAGGAGGAGTCAATGCGTACAGAATGGATTCCTGCAATCCTTGGAGTGGGCAGGACACGTCCTGCGCCACTCGCACGGTCTGTACCCGGCTCAACGACATTAACCCAATGGGCAGTGAGGGAAAGGTATCGCCCCTGTCCATGTTGACTGGTCCACGCATCGGTGGTGAGGTGGACCTTGCTACTGACGGCGTTCAGTAGCGCGTGTTTTATGTGTCCCTCCACATGCTTCTGCAGGGCAGGGACGGCTTGCCTGCTGAAGTAAAAGCGGCTGGGCACATTGTACTGTGGGACTGCCAATGACATCAAGTCACGGAAGCTGTCAGTCTCCACCAGCCTGAATGACAGCATTTCCAGTGACAGAAGTTTGGCAATGCCTGCAGTCAGAGCCTGTGCTCGTGGGTGGTTTGACGAGAAAGGCCGCCTTTTCTCCCATGCCTGTACTACCGATGGCTGTAGACTGGGCTGGGAGTGTGTGGATGACTGGGAAAGTGGCGCTGCGGGTGGAATTACAGCGGGTCTCTGGACAACAGGGGCAGAGGTTCTTCCACGGCGATCCTGGGAGGACGCCGAACCAGCTGCGTGTGAGGTAGAGGAAGAGGCAACACGAGCTGAAGAGGTGGTAGCTGCCGCTGTTGGTTGGCCTACCTCTTCAGTGTGTTTTTCTAACTCCGCCGGGTGCCTGTTGCGCACATGTTTCCACATGTTGGAGGTATTGAGGTTGCTGACATTTTTCCCTCTTTTGACTTTTTGATGACACACGTTGCATCTGACATAGCAAATGTCATCTGCAACTGTGTCAAAAAAGGACCAGGCACTGCAAGTCTTGGGAGCGCCCTTTTTGGCTTTTGGAAGAGACATGCTCCTAACGGGTGCCAAAGCGGAGGCTGCAGGATCCGCAGTCTTCCCCCTCCCTCTCCCTCTTTGGGCCGTACGGGGAATCTCTTCCTCAGAGCTGCTCCCACCACCTTCCTGTCCCTCACGCCAAGATGGGTCGAGGACCTCATCATCTACACTACCCTCTGCCCCCAACTGCTCCTCCTGGGTAGTCTCAGCAGCAGAGCACGCACCAGTAAGTGGCACCTGAGTGTCATCATCAGCTGATGCGGCCTGCGATGTGGTGACCGGAGCCACTGGCCCACCCGCCTCTTCAGAGGAAGACAGAAAAAGCTGTTGGGCATCACTGCACCCTGCCTCTTCTTCCATTTCTCCAATGCTGCTTGGCTGGCCCCCTGTTTCCAAGCCAAGAGATTCAGAGAACAGAAGTAGAGACGGCTCCTGTCCTGGGCTCTCTGTCTGCCTGGGCAATTTGGCAGGTGGTGAAGAGACAGATGGCTGCTCTCCAGTGCTCTGTGTCTGAGAGGATGTGGCACTAATGGAAGTTGATGCATTAGCTGCCATCCATCCGACAACAGCTTCAATTTGTTCTTCACGCAGCAGCGGTGTACGGCGCTCGGACACAAAGCTTCGCATGAACGACTGTTGCCTGGTGAAAGTGGGTGCTGATGAGTCACCGGTGCCCGCAGCAGGCACAGAATCCCCACGTCCCCTCCCTGCACCGCGCCCACGCCCACGCCCACGTGCCTTACTCACTGCCTTCTTCATCTTGGTTGACTGATAAAGATAAGCAGAAAAGTACTAACGGATTTGTGTGCTTATTCCTGAGCAACTCCTCCTAACAGGTATAAGAAGCACTAATTATCTAAAGTGTGGACTAGACTTTAATATGAGCTAATGTGGCCTACAGAAATGTAAAGTGGTGTAACTGGTGTGTTTGGTGAACTTTATTATTTATTTATTTTTTGGGGGCTGAACTGACAACAGATAGAGCTGCAGTCACACGGAGACCGTGCAGACAGACGTAAACGGCGCTACAAGGCCCAAAAACCCTCCTCTACTTTATCCTATGTAGTGTTTTTCCACAAATTAGCTGGAGACGGGTGGAAAGACACTAATAGGATTTTTTTGAATAAATTAGCAGCAGACTACACTATTTGGAAAAAAAAGAAAATTGATTTGGCGGTATGACGCAGTGAAAAACCCTGAGCTGGAGACAACCAGGCTATAGCTGCTCACAGATTACAGGGCGAGCTGCAGTCACACGGAGACCGTGCAGACAGCCGTAAACGGCGCTGCAAGGCCCAAAAACCCTCCTCTACTTTATCCTATGTAGTGTTTTTCCACAAATTAGCTGGAGACGGGTGGAAAGACACTAATAGGATTTTTTTAAATTAATTAGCAGCAGACTACACTACTTTGAAAAAAAAGAAAATTGATTTGGCGGTATGACGCAGTGAAAAACCCTGAGCTGGAGACAACCAGGCTATAGCTGCTCACAGATTACAGGGCGAGCTGCAGTCACACGGAGACCGTGCAGACAGCCGTAAACGGCGCTGCAAGGCCCAAAAACCCTCCTCTACTTTATCCTATATAGTGTTTTTCCACAAATTAGCTGGAGACGGGTGGAAAGACACTAATAGGATTTTTTTAAATTAATTAGCAGCAGACTACACTACTTTGAAAAAAAAGAAAATTGATTTGGCGGTATGACGCAGTGAAAAACCCTGAGCTGGAGACAACCAGGCTATAGCTGCTCACAGATTACAGGGCGAGCTGCAGTCACACGGAGACCGTGCAGACAGCCGTAAACGGCGCTGCAAGGCCCAAAAACCCTCCTCTACTTTATCCTATATAGTGTTTTTCCACAAATTAGCTGGAGACGGGTGGAAAGACACTAATAGGATTTTTTTAAATTAATTAGCAGCAGACTACACTACTTTGAAAAAAAAGAAAATTGATTTGGCGGTATGACGCAGTGAAAAACCCTGAGCTGGAGACAACCAGGCTACAGCTGCTCACAGATTACAGGGCGAGCTGCAGTCACACGGAGACCGTGCAGACAGCCGTAAACGGCGCTGCAAGGCCCAAAAACCCTCCTCTACTTTATCCTATGTAGTGTTTTTCCACAAATTAGCTGGAGACGGGTGGAAAGACACTAATAGGATTTTTTAAAATTAATTAGCAGCAGACTACACTACTTTGAAAAAAAAGAAAATTGATTTGGCGGTATGACGCAGTGAAAAACCCTGAGCTGGAGACAACCAGGCTACAGCTGCTCACAGATTACAGGGCGAGCTGCAGTCACACGGAGACCGTGCAGACGGCCGTAAACGGCGCTGCAAGGCCCAAAAACCCTCCTCTACTTTATCCTATGTAGTGTTTTTCCACAAATTAGCTGGAGACGGGTGGAAAGACACTAATAGGATTTTTTTGAATAAATTAGCAGCAGACTACACTACTTGGGAAAAAAAAAAAAAAAGGAACAGTATGAGGCAATGAACCACCCTCCCTGAACTGAATACAACCAACTATGGATGGCCTATGTGGCTGCACTCAGACTGGAGACTGGGCTGCACTCACACACACACACACACACACAGACCCTGCAGATCGCTGTGAAAACAGCGCTACAAGGCAAAAGCAAGGTGAATAGTAGGTGAACACAGCGGTTGCTAAATTAGCCTTTGGAAAGCACAAAGAAGCAAATCGCTATCTCTAAACTGTCCCTCAGTCAGCAAACAGCGTCCTGTCACTAACTGAATTCACAGCAGAGTGATCGCAAAATGGCGCCAGCGACTTTTAAACTGCATCATGACATCATTACACCAGCCAATCACAGCCTTGCCAGTAGTTTCATGCCCTCCATGCTAAACAGGATGTGCCCACACTTGGAATCAATCTCATTGGCTGAATTTCTGCTTTTTGAATCTTAGAACTTCCGATTCCGGTATCCGATACGCGGCAAGTATCGGAATCCCGGTATCGGAATTCCGATACCGCAAGTATCGGCCGATACCCGATACTTGCGGTATCGGAATGCTCAACACTACTTATGACCATGTGATATTTCAGTTTTTCTTTTTTAATACATTTCCAAAAATTACTACATTTCTGTTTTTTTCAGTCAAGATGGGGTGCAGAGTGTACATTAATTACTGCAATGAAGCAAAGAGTAAAAAATTAAAGAGGTCTGAATACTTTCCGTACCCACTGTAAAAAAAGCCTTTGGCTCTTTGACCCTGGTTCACCAATTTTCATTTATTGGACCATATGTTTGTATATTTTGGAACCCATTAGGTCCAGAGGGTTGCAAAGATCCAGTAAGAAGTAGCACATTTTTACTTACAGTAACTGCTAACATTCTCAATATTTGTTTTTTCCTTCTTTCTAAGATAACACATCCTTCCATAATATATCTGCACCAAAGGAATCACTTCCAGATTCCAAATTATTCTCCACTTATCTACAACTCAGCAATGAGCCGATGATTTACAATGTATCAGTCAATTTAATCTAAATTATTTCTAAACCAATCAGTTCATTCATTTCCTCACCACAAATGATTTCAACAAGGGTGTTTGTTTGATTAATTACTTGATCTTCTCCAATTCATTTTTTGTAAATCGTCACAGTTCACCTTCTTTTCTTTATTTTTAGTAAATATGACAAAGTGCCAACAAGTGAGTCTTTTAGTAGACTTGCTTCATTCATGGAGCAAGCAACAAGGGGTTCTCGGAATTTAGAACAACAAAGTCTTGTCCATAGGATATGTTTGGCATAGCAATTCAATCCCATTTTTTTTAAAGTTATTTCAGCCAATAGCATTGTCATCTATCCACTGTACATATTTGTTATAGATCTTACATTGGTGGAAAGCCACTACTAGATTAGTATTCTGCACAATTTTGATGTGGGTACTCCCAGGGGTTGAGCTTGGCTTTCCCAATTGTCCTTTGTCTACCTCTCTGTGACTTGTTTTTTTTTTTGGGCTTTGACAACTGGGAAAAATGAACTACTCTCCCATGTTGACCTTGGACAATACACATGGACTTTTTGTACAGTTTTTCTGGCGTCAATCTTTTGACTGTACCCAATTACCCACAGATCTATGCAAATGGACAACTATTCTGGACATCAAGACCTTTTTCTAGAAAAAAATCACTGAATGCAGAATTGATTAAAAAACCCTTCTCTATGTTTATTCAGCTTTTACCTAGGCTAATATGCACCAATTTGTTGCAGCTGCCGATCAATGGTTACTGTCTGCAAACAAATCCTGTGTCTTGCAGTAATGTGTTAATTTTCGCTTTCTTAATAAACTCCTCATGAGCACTAATGAGGTATCTTTGATAAGAAGAAATTAGTGGTGTTCATACACATATGCTTCCTTGAGGACACTACTGAGTTTGCATCTTTGCAACTGATCAGTCGAGTAATCATGTGATATAGTATTTACAGTCATTGGCACTTAGCTCGGTGGTTATAACTTATAGAACATAGCTTTGTGGTTACAGTCCATGACACACAGCTTGGAGGTTACAATAGCTCAATGTACCACGACTTGGTAACTTAGTCACCGGAAAGGGAGGGATATTGTCCTGGTCTCTTCCTCTGTTCAGTCTTGCTCTGTTGAAGTCAGCCTTTGTGCAGACATATAAAGTAATTGTATATGCTGATATACGGTACTTGCCAAAAATCGTTGAAGGGAAGATGAGGACTTCGCCAGACACCTGAATGAGCTGGAAAACATTCCAGACACTGCAGAATCTTGCAGTAAAGCAGTACTTCTACTGGAAGTTTCTTGTAAGTGACATAATCAGATGAGTCCCGACACCCAATCTCACATACAGCGTCAGAAAAGGGCATAAAGGGTGAGGTCTATAAAGCAGGTGTGACTATGGGCAAAAAAAATTCTCATCTGTTTCCTGGAAAAGCATTTTCAAAAGCTGGTAGATACTATCTGAGTAATAATTAGAAATTTCAAAGGTATAATTAAATCACTTGTGGCATAACCATCTTTGCGTTACCGACAAAACAGTGGCATAACACATAACTAAGTAGCTTTAAGTCAGCTTTGCTTGTGAACTAGTAAACTACTCCTTCGCTCTAGCAATGGCATCCTCATTACATGCTCTTCTTGGAGAGTCTGAAGACAAAGGCAAATGCCAAAACATCAAACTTATGAACCCCAATGCAAAATCTATACAATGACCTCAGATTCCTATATACATAGATACCATAGGCATTTTTAATACCGGTGCTTTCTTACGTACATTATTGGGCTCCGTTAGGGTGCTATTGGGCTCCTTTTGGGTACTTTCTCACTGCATTATTTGCCACATTCAGTGGACCCATTGGGGCTTACGTTTAGACCCCCGCAAAAGGGGCCATAGACTATAAATCTGCAGACAGACACAGTGTGCTCTGTCGTGCATCATTTTCAGGTGAAGGCACCCACTGGAGGTGGACACTCAGATGCAGTATGCTGCTGTTACAGGTTTGTCAGATGCTACAGACAGTCACTGCATCTGGCTGTAGAAGGTCTCTCTTTGGCATTATAGACACCTTCTTAATTCTTCTGATTTTTTCACCCAGTGACAACCTCCCTCCAGCCCTAATTGACACCTCTGAACCTGGGTGTTCATAAACTCTCAGTCTGCTTCTGGGAGTCCAGGTGATATTCACATTTTTCCCTTGTGAAGACTTGGAGCTTTAGCAGTCGGCTTACTTCCTCTCTGGTGCTGTTGGAGGACTTTGGTGTTACCTGTCTGAGTCTGCTCAAGCTAAGTTCATTTCCCTTGTCTGTCTACCTTTTTGTCTTTAGTTTACAGTGGGGACTGACCAGTGTACATCCCTCCCCTAACTATGCTGGGCCTAGCTATAAGGATATACAGGTCTTAGGTTCCTGCTCAGCGATTGTTGTGGAACCAATGTAGGGATGTAGGGGAGGCATGGTGCTATTAGATCTGCCTAGGAGTCTCCACTCCCCCTTTCACTAGCCTTTGGGCTTCCTTCCCCTCTTCCCCTTGGTTGCGCTTGGTCTTCCCTCACTGTGCATGACAACTGCGTCTGGGTGTCCACCTCTAGTAAATGTATATATCAATAAATGATGGACGACAGAGTACACGATGACTTTGTATGCACCATTATAGTCAATAGCCCAGTCGGTGCCAACACCCAAATCCGATTTTGCTCTGGGTTCGGATGTAAACCCCGACAGGACTCCTGGATGTGTTGAAGAATGCAGTGTGAAAGCACCCCAAGACATTAGACCCTTGATGTGACCCTTGATGTATACAAACCTTGGACAAAGCAGAAGGAGCTTAGCTCACATCCTTCCTACTTTCCTTATTGCATTTGGGTTACGTGGATGTGCTGAAATCTAGGACTAAACTCTCTGGACATTTGATGCTTCACAAGTGTAGCATAAATTAAAAGCTCAAATGAAAACTTAAAGTTTTACATGACATCCATTACCTGCATGCCATGGCTTGTATTGTACAGTAAGCCTTCTTATGGTGCAATTCATCAAACCACATGGGACTGGTAACATCAGTGATGTCTTTACTACTTAGTGAACTAAAAGCTGCATTACTGCATTACGGACCAAGAAAGAAATGGTTCCTTTTACTGCATGGAATTATTTTCCTGATTACCAGCTACGTAGTAGAAACCTTGTTATGATACAGACAGATGAGAAAAGACAGTTAATTATTACAAAATAACAAAGTGAAAAAATAAATAAATAAATAAATAAAAAGTATTTTAATATTATCCAAATGTTGGGGATTTTGCTCCAAGCCAAAAATCAGGAAAGAATCTTTATACCATTGTGGAAAACATGTATTCTATCATATCCTAGGGGTTCTTATTACTGATGTTTCCTGACCTGCTACATCTCTTTGGGATACCTACAAAAGACAAAAACATCAGTAACAATATAGCATTGCTGACAAGTAAGTGTCTCTGGAGCTGTAATGTCATTTCTGGAAATAGAGTAGATTCTTTTCCTAAGAGCATCTGTGGGACTTGAAACAAGCTGAATGCTCTTTTACCATCAGGAGAAGAGGCTTCTGGGAACTAGACTAGGATTTTAGTATTTATTGCAGAACTGAGACATATGATAATTAACTGTATCCCTGTAGTTTATTCCATTTTTTATTTGATTAAACAGAAATGAAGACATATAGATTTCTCTATCCTTAAAAGGAATCTGTCAGTTGAATATTGCTCACAAAACTATTTATACACACATGTAGCTCTTTCAAGGAAGTCCAGCAATACCTGTGCATGGCCAGTCTGTTCCCTCGTTACTGAGAAATCAGTGTTTGAATTGATATGCAAATGAGGCTGAAAAGCTATTTGTAGATCAGAAGCTTCTGTCACTCCAGCTCTATTCCCTACTCTCCTCTTGCTTCACTGATGGCTCCTTAGCCTAAAGTCGCACAGCATAGAGGCTGTCAGCCAATCAGGAGGAGGCAACGCTGAGCTTGAAATAGAGCTTTAGTGACACTGGCTTCAGATCTGCCATAGTTCTTCAGCCTCATTTAACAGACCAGCCATGTAAAGTTATCGAACAGCTACGTGCATAATATAATATTTTAGGTGTGACAGTTCCTTTTAACTTTCTGCAAAGTTTATTAAGAACATATTATATAAATTCAATAGATTATCAGTAAATGCTAAAAAATCAGGTTTCAATCTACATCACGACTAGAGATAAGCACATTTTTCAATATTCGGTTCGGATTACGATCACCAAATTTGCAATATTTGCCGAACATAGCCAAACGCCATTGGAGTCAATGGGCCTAGATATGAGCGACTATGTTCGAAAACGATTGCCAAACATAAATTCGGCATGAATATGACACGAATATGGCAGGTTCCTATTCGGCGACCGTTTTTCCGAACATATTCGCTCATCTCTAATCACAACCACTGATTGGCCACACTTAGATACTTATTGTAGAAACATCACTTGTCAGATTATCAAAAAACTTCTTATTTGTTTTAAATTTGTTTATGTGTTGTGCCAAGTGAAAGAGTAAGGGACATATGTGTAGGGTTTGTTCACACTGGCACAAGATTTACTTTTGCATGATTTTAAGGTTTTTAATGGCAAGAATTATGTGGTCAACACTGCAACCAATAAAAGCTTGATAGGCGGCTTGAGAAGTCAATGGAGTGTTGGGATGCATTTGGAAATGGATCAGTCATAGCTGTCAGTGCAAAGAGACAAAATAACAGATTTCCAGAGACTATACGTGTAGGTATGTTCTGTGGTGTCCTAACTTTGTCTAATTTCTTGTCCATTGCCTGTATTCAAGTGTAATCCACCTCTAGCAGCAGAAACTCCAAGATGGGTAACAGGAAATGGGGGAAGCTCTTTGTGTCTTTGCTCCTGCTCTCCTGTCTGACAGATTGTATACAGGCATAACAGAAAGGCGGGTTTTCAGTTCTGAGCAAGTTATTGGACAATGCAGTATGCAAAGTGAGCAAATGGAAGTTCCAGCACCTATGACAGCGGCAGAATAATAAAGAACAAAAAATTACTGAAAAAGACTGGATGGCAAATTACAGCACATGAGAATAGGGACAGTTCCTGCACATGCTTTACTGGTATATATGGTAAAAAACAATGTAACCTATTGTGTGGGATGAGACCCGCAAGAATATGCTATTCTAAAGATTGTGTATTAAAAGACAAATATTTTTTTATCCAACTAGAGGCAGAACTGAAAACAAAAGTATCTCCATCTTCTCCATTATGTCAGTCCGTGAAAATCGGGCTCATCCACGCAAGTTTTATACTGACCTATAGACTTGCATGGCTGATCAAATTGGACATGTCACCGAGTCACCGAAAAAATTGGACATGTGCACAGGCCTATAGAATATACCCAGGGGTCGGCAGGGGAGGGGGAGCGGGGGCTGTCTAATTATACTCACCTGCTCCTGGCACGGTCCCTGGCTCCCCGGCGCTGCAGCTTCTTCCTGCACTGAGCGGTCACATGGTACCGCTCATTACAGTAATGAATATGCTGCTCCACCTCCCATAGGGGTGGAGCCGCATATTCATTACTGTAATGAGTGGTAACGGTGACCGCTCAGTACAGGAAGAAGCTGCGGCGCTGGGGAAGCAGGGACTGTACAGTGCCAGGAGCAGGTGAGTATAATGGGGAGGGGGAGTGCTGCACGATAGTCATCTGCTCCTCGTTCCGGGTGCTGCTCCTTCTACAGCGTCTTCTGCAGTGATGCTCGGGCCAGAGGGCACAATGACATGGTTAGTGCATGCCCTCTGCCTGAACGTCAGTGCAGAAGATGCTGAAGATGGAGCGGCGCCGGAACGAAGTCAGGTGAATATTGAAAGTGCCGGCGGCCTGAGCGATGGAGAGGTGAGTATGTGATTTTTTTTTTTTTTAATCGCAGCAACAGCAAATGGGGCAAGTGTCGGCATGGAGCATCTTATGGGGCCATAACATTTGTGCAGCACTATATGGGGCAAGTGTCTGTATAGAGCATCTTATGGGGCCATAATCAACATTTGTGCAGCATTATATGGAGCAAATGTCTGTATGGAGCATCTTATGGGGTCATAACATTTGTGCAGCACTATATGGGGCAAATATCTTTATGGAGCATCTTATGGGGCCATAATTAATGTTTGTGCAGCATTATATGAGGCAAGTGTCTGTATGGAGCATCTTATGGGGCCATAATCAATGTTTGTGCAGCACTATATGGGGCAAATATCTTTATGGAGCATCTTATGGGGCCATAATCAACATTTGTGCAGCATTATATTGGGCAAATGTGTCTGTGGAGCATCTTATGGGGCCTTTATTAACCTTTATGCAGGATTATATGGGGCATATTTTAATATGGAGCATTTTATGGGGCCATCATAAACTTTATGGAGCATTATATGGGGCTCCTGATTCAATATGGATATTCAAAAACACTTAACCAACTGATGTCTCAATTAATTTTACTTTTATTGGTATCTATTTTCAGTTTTGATATTTACCGGTAGCTGCTGCATTTCCCACCCTAGGCTTATACTCGAGTCATTAAGTTTTCCCAGTTGTATGTGGCAAAATTAGGGGGGTCGGCTTATACTCGGGTCGGCTTATACTCGAGTATATACGGTACTTAACAAAAAAGTGTGAAACAACTGAAATTATGTCTTATATTCTAGGTTCTTCAAAGTAGCCACCTTTTGCTATGATGACTGCTTTGCACTCTCTTGGCATTCTCTTAATGAGCTTCAAGAGGTAGTCACCGGGAATGGTTTTCACTTCACAGGTGTGCCCTCTCAGGTTTAATAAGTGAGATTTCTTGCCGTATAAATGGTGTTGGGACCATAAGTTGTGTTGTGCAGAAGTCTGGTGGATACACAGCTGATAGTCCTACTGAATAGACTGTTAGCTGCTTTTTTCTTGCCATAATACAAATTCTAAGTAAAGAAAAACGAGTGGCCATCATTACTTTAAGAAATGAAGGTCAGTCAGTCCTAAAAATTGTAAAAACTTTGAAAGTGTCCCTAAGTGCAGTTGCAAAAACCATCAAGCGCTACAAAGAAACTGGCTCACATGAGGACTTCCCCAGGAAAGAAAGACTAAGAGTCACCTCTGCTTCTGAGAATAAGTTTATCCGAGTCACCAGCCTCAGAAATCAGAGGTTAATAGCAGCGCAGATTAGAGACCAGGTCAATGCCACACAGAATTCTAGCAGCAGACACATCTCTACAACAACTGTTAAAAGAAGACTTTGTGCAGCAGGCCTTCATGGTAAAAAAGCTGCTAGGAAACCACTGCTAAGGACAGGCAACAAGTAGAAGAGACTTGTTTGGGCTAAAGAACACAAGGAATGGACATTAGACCAGTGAAAATCTGTGCTTTGATCTGATGAGTCCAAATTTGAGATCTTTGGTTCCAACCACCGTGTCTTTGTGCGATGCAGAAAAGGAGAACGGAGGGACTCTACATGTCTGGTTCCCATCATGAAGCATGGAGGAGGAGGTGTGATGGTGTGGGGGTGCTTTGCTGGTGACACTGTTGGGGATTTATTCAAAATTGAAGGCATACTTAACCAGCATGGCTACCACAGCATCTTGCAGCGGCATGCTATTCCATCCGGTTTGCGTTTAGTTGGACCATCATTTATTTTTCAACAGGACAATGACCCCAAACACACCTCCAGGCTGTGTAAGGGCTATTTGACCAAGAAGGTGAGTGATGGGGTGCTGTTATGATCCTTAGTGGTTGAGGATCACAAATTACTCCAGCAAGGTGACTAAAGATAGGACAAGCTCTAGGGAGGTGGAAAACTGGACTGACCGCAAAACTGAACCTATCCAACCACACTAGAGGCAGCCGGTGAACGTGTCTAAAATCCTAGACGTCTCGAGCCAGCCTGAGCAACTAACTACCCCTAGAGAGAAAGAAAGACCTCTCTTGCCTCCAGAGAAATAATCCCCAAAAGATATAGAAGCCCCCAACAGATAATAACGGTGAGGTAAGAGGAAGGCACATACACAGGGGTGAAAGCAGATTCAGCAAAAGAGGCCCACTAATTCTAGATAGCAGAAAATAGAAAAGGGGTCTATGCGGTCAGTAAAAAACCCTTACAAAATATCCACACTGAGATTTCAAGAACCCCCACACCAACTAACGGTGTGAGGGGAGAAACTCAGTCCCCTAGAGCAACCAGCAAGTAAGAAATCACATTTTAACAAGCTGGACAAAAAACATGATGAACGCTGATAATCAGAAACTGAACAAACAAAAACTTAGCTTGTCTTGGAGAGACTGGGAGCAAGGTAGTCACCAGGAATCTGAAGAGCACTGAATACATTGGTAGCAGGCAAGGAACTGAGTATCTAGGTGAGCTAAATAGGAAACCAACCAAGGATAACGAACCAGGTGATGAAGCCAACCTGCAGAAAGACAACACTACACAGTACCGCTTGTGACCACTAGAGGGAGCCCAAAAATAGAGTTCACAACAGGGTGCTACGCCAGATGACCTGGCCTCCACAGTCATCAGACCTGAACCCAATCGAGATGGTTTGGGGTGAGCTAGACCGCACAGTGAAGGCAAAAATGCCAACAAGCGCTAAGCATCTCTGGGAACTCCTTCAAGATTGTTGGAAGACCATTCCCGGTGACTACCTCTTGGAGCCCATCAAGAAAATGCCAAGAGTGTGCAAAGCAGTAATCAAAGCAAAAGGTGAATATAAGACATAATTTCAGTTGTTTCACACTTTTTGTTAAGTATATAATTCCACATGTGTTAATTCAGTTTTGATGCCTTCAGTGTGAATTTACAATTTTCATAGTCATGAAAATACAGAAAAATCTTTAAATGAGAAGGTATGTCCAAACTTTTGGTCTGTACTGTACATAGATCTATCTATTAATATACTGTATCTATCTATAGATACATGTATGGATAGATATATCTACGGATAGTTAGATAGATATATCTATGTATCTATAGATAAATCTATCTATCTATAAATATATCTATAGATAGATATATCCATAGTTATATCTATAAGAAAAAATTGTAACAGCATCCAGTGTTACCTCCGATGACATGCAAAGCTTTCCTAACCACCGATCCAGTGACCTCCAAACATAGAATCAAAAAAAGGAAAACAGTACAAAAAAATAACTAAAGAAAAAGTGGACTTTAATGCCTGAATGGCGTGGCAACGTATCGGATGTAATATCCTTTCTCAAGTCATAGTTATATCTATACATATGTCTATAGATATATCCATAGATATATAATAGCAAGGCCAATGTTTATTAATGAACAATATGTTTAATTTTGAAAAAAATGACATGGGTTCCAGTACAATTTTCTGCTCCAGAGGGGGAAAGCAGACGGCCGGGGGCCAATATTTGTAGCCTGGGAAGGGGGTAATACCCATGGCCCCTTCGCAGGCTGTGAATATCAGCCCACAGCTGTCTGCATAGCCTTTACTGGCTATTAATACAGGGGGACCCTCCAAAAAAATGACTTGGGGTCCCCCTATATTTTATAGTCAGAAAGGCTACACAGACAGCTGCGGGCTGATATTCATAGTGTCATGTCGGACACTGTTCAGACCAGGTCGTCTGACAGACAGCGGTAATTCCGCGTTTGACCACTGTTTGCTCATTGGCGTCGGCTAGTTTTCGTCTGGCTGCTCCGGGGTTAATTTATCTGATCCTCGGATTGGACACTGGGCCATGCCCATTTCCTTTAAATGGTTCTCCTGTTCTTTGGGCGTCGCCGATTATAGCTTCTGTCTTATCCGTAGCTATCTCGGTCCGGAGTGGAGAGCTGGTTGTTGGAGAATCGTTGCTGGTGGTGTATTTTCCTTTGTTTTATTTACTCCTTCCTATATTTGTATTTATTTTGCCCTGCACATTTATAGTGTATTCCTGATTGACTGCGGCGTGGTGTATATTTTCCTTTATCCTTGTTTGTTATAACTGTGGGTATTGGTCTATTGCATTCACTGGGTGGTGGGCGGTAGTGTTCAGTCTAGGGCTGAATCAGGAGTCAGGGTGAGGGTGGAGGCCTGGACATGCACACCTTCAGTGTAAACTTCAGGTAGAGGGTCAGACAGGGTTTCCCTAGTCTGAGGAAATTGCAGGGGCCTGGGTTATTAGCTCTCGCCCTCCTTGTCTCCCCGTGACATTATAATCGGCCTAACAAAAAAAAAAAAAGGGGTTCCTTTTTTTTTTTTTTCTTCTCTGTCATGGATCCCATGACTTCCATAATCCGCCAGTTGGAGGCGCTGTCCCTACAGGTCACTGAGTTGAGGGGAGCAGTGCAGCAACAGGGACTAGCAGTATCTAATATACAAGCTGGAGCGACAGGAGGAGTTAATGAGCCAAAGTTTCCTTTGCCTGAAAAATTTTCTTGGGAACGCAGTAAATTTGTTTCTTTTCGTGAGGCTTGCAAACTGTATTTCCGTATGCGCCCGATCTCCTCTGGTAATGAGGCTCAACGTGTGGGCCTGGTGTTGTCATTATTAAGTGGGGATCCCCAAGCATGGGCATTTTCATTGCCGTCTGATTCTGCTGCATTTAACTCAGTGGAGAGTTTCTTTTCTGCTCTAGGACACATTTATGACAATCCAGACAGAATGGCTCTAGCAGAATCTAAGTTATGCACTATTTGCCAGGGGGAGCGTGTTGCAGAGGATTACTGTTCTGAATTTCACCGCTGGGCGGTTGACACTCAGTGGAATGAGCCAGCATTGCGGAGTCACTTTATTCATGGAGTTTCTAATAGGGTTTAAAAAGCCCTCCTGATGTACGAGACTCCTGCTTCACTAGATTCCGCTATGAGTCTTGTTGTCTGCATTGATCGCCGTTTGCGTCAGGGGAATCATGAGACGCCGCCTGTGGGTGAAGGTTTAGGTTCACGTGAGGTTGCTGCAGGTGAGCCCATGGAATTTATGCAAATCACAGGGGTGTCACATGTTAAGAATCGTACCCCTGTACTCAGGAAGCAGGGAGCCTGTTTTTTTTGCAGTAAAACTGGTCATTTTATTAATATCTGTCCTCTGCTGTTAAAGAGAAATGCAACGGCAGAAAACTTCTGAGCTCAGAGGGTGTGGAGGAGTCCAATCTGAGCTTATGTACATCCTCCATGATGATTTCTCGGTGCATGCTCCCTGCCAAAGTTGTTGTCGCTGGCAGAGAGATACCAATCACTATTTCTGTGGATAGTAGTTCCACCACAAATCTCATTGATGAGGAGTTTGCGCGCATTGCTGGTTTTAAGATTGAAAAACTGCCTCATCCTATCCATGTGGTCACCATCAATTCTGCTCCTCTTCCACAGGGGCAGATTACTGAGTTCGTGGCTGAGGTTAAACTCCACATTCTTCATTTCGAGCCGGTCACATGTAAGGTGCTCAAGAGTCTTCCGGCACAATTGGTTCTGGGTTTTCCATGGTTGTCTACACACAACCTGGTGATTGACTGGAAAACTCAGGACATAATCCAGTGGAGTGATTTCTGTCAGGAGAATTGCCTGGCCACATGTGTGTCCGCTGTGACTTCAAGCGTTCCTGAGTCACTTCAGGATTATGCGGATGTGTTCTCTGAGAAGGGTTGTTCAGAGTTGCCGCCACACCGCTCCTATGACTGTTCTATCAGGTTTAAACCAGGGGCCAAGTTGCCTAAAGCAAGGATGTTCAAAATCTCCGGTCCGGAGAGACAAGCGCTCAAGGATTACATTTGTGAAAGTTTGAGCAAAGGGCACATCAGGCCGTCATCCTCGCCGGTGGCAGCAGGGTTCTTCTTCGTGAAGAAGAAAGATGGCGGATTACGCCCTTGTTTGGATTTCAGGGAGTTGAACCAGATTACGGTTCGTGATCCATACCCTATGCCACTGATACCTGACTTGTTCAACCAGGTGGCAGGTGCTAAGTGGTTTACCAAGCTTGACCTCAGGGGGGCGTACAACCTCATAAGAGTCCGTCAAGGTGATGAGTGGAAGACGGCTTTTAATACCCCTGAGGGTCATTTTGAAAATTTGGTGATGCCTTTTGGGTTAACTAACGCACCTGCAGTGTTCCAAAATTTCATCAATGATGTGTTTTCGCATGTTTTGGGGAAATTCGTTATCGTGTACCTAGATGACATCCTCATATATTCTTGCGACCGTGATGCTCATTTAGATCATGTCAGGCAGGTGTTACAGCTTCTCAGAGAGAATAAGCTGTATGCTAAACTTGAGAAATGTGTATTTTTTGCTCAAGAGTTGCTGTTCTTGGGTTATATTGTGTCTGCTTCTGGTTTTAAAATGGACGCCGCTAAGGTGCAAGCGGTGCTGCATTGGGAACGTCCTGATAACCTGAAAGCACTTCAGCGGTTCCTTGGGTTTTCTAACTACTATAGGAAATTTATCAAAGATTTTTCTATCATTGCTAAACCGCTAACTGACATGACTAAAAAGGGTACCAATTTCTCAGTTTGGCCTGAGGCTGCTGTTCGCGCATTTGAATTTGTCAAGAACAGTTTTGTTTCAGCCCCCATTCTTGTGCAGCCAGACGTATCTAAACCCTTTGTCGTGGAAGTCGATGCGTCTGAGGTTGGTGTGGGAGCGGTACTATCTCAAGGCTCATCCTTGAGTGGTTTGCGTCCGTGCGCCTATTTCTCAAAAAAACTGTCGTCCGCTGAACGTAACTACGATATTGGCATCAGGGAATTGTTGGCTATTAAGTTGGCCTTTGAGGAATGGCGACACTTCTTGGAGGGGTCGGTACATCAGGTCACTGTTATTACCGACCATAAGAATCTGCTGTATTTGGAGTCTGCCAAGCGTCTGTCTCCCAGGCAGGCTCGCTGGGCATTTTTTTTCACGCGGTTCAACTTTGTTGTCACTTACAGACCAGGGTCTAAAAACACTAACGTGGATGCTCTGTCCAGGTGTTTTCCGGGGGGAGAACCTCGGGAAGACCCAGTACCCATTCTCCAAAAGGGTGTTGTGGTTTCAGCCCACACTACCGAGGTTGAGGCTGAGATTGCCGAGGCTCAGGAGGAGGTACCATCTGAGCTTCCCATCAACAAATGTTTTGTACCGCTTCATCTCCGCCTAAAGGTGTTGGCGCAGCATCATGATACTGTCCTGGCTGGCCACCCAGGGGTTAGAGGTACTTTGGAGTTGGTGTCACGTCGGTTTTGGTGGCCCAAAATCCGACAGGACGTGGTCTCATATGTGTCAGCTTGCAACACGTGCGCTAGGGCGAAGACGCCCCGCTCCCATCCTGTTGGCACACTACTTCCTCTGGAGGTACCTAGTAAGCCATGGACGGAAATCTCCATGGATTTCATCACTGATTTGCCTGCCTCAGCTGGGAACATGGTCATTTTGGTGATTGTGGATTGGTTTTCAAAAATGTCGCACTTTGTGTCTTTGCCTTCTTTACCTAACGCTAAGACTCTTGCTCAGGTGTTTGTGCAGGAGGTGGTCAGGCTTCATGGAGTTCCGTCTGACATCATGTCAGATAGGGGTACTCAGTTTGTAGCAAAATTTTGGAAAGCATTTTGCTCACGGCTGGGGATCAAGTTGTCTCATTCGTCTGCGTTTCATCCCCAGTCAAATGGTCAGACCGAGCGTATGAACCAAAATTTGGAGCAGTACTTGCGCTGCTTTGTCTCTGATAACCAGGAGGAGTGGTCTACCTTTCTTCCTTTGGCTGAGTTTGCCATCAATAATCACCGCCAGGAGTCGTCTGGGGAGTCTCCGTTTTTTTGTGTTTACGGGCTACATCCTCAGTTTTGTACGTTGAGTCAGAGAGGCTCTTCCGGCGTTCCGGAGGAAGACCAGTTAGGAACACAATTGTCATCAGTCTGGAGGAGAGTGAAACAGCGCCTGTTGAGTGTGGGTGCTAGGTACAAACGTGTGGCTGACAGTAGGCGTGTGCCAGGTCTGGACCTGAGTGTGGATGACTGGGTGTGGTTATCCACAAAAAACATAAGACTCAAGATACCATCCCTTAAAGGGCCACTGTCACCCCCCCCCAGCCGTTATAAACTAAAAGAGCCACCTTGTGCAGCAGTAATGCTGCAGTCTAACAAGGTGGCTCTTTTAGTTTTTGATTCATTTATTACCTCAAAAAAGCGTTTTAAAAATTGGCCACACATACCAGATATTATACCGGGAGGCGGTCCGAAGCGTCCTGTATGAATCCCCCAACTGCCGTCACTCATCTCTTCAGGTCCGATGGTCCCTGCCCCCTGAGCGCTGTTATCATCTGAAATCCGGCGCCTGCGCTGTGCGTGCCTGCCTGGGGCCTGCGCAGTGTTCATTGTCAGTGCGGCCACCTGAATCCCCCGCCCCGCACTGTTATTCATTATGCACAGTGCGGGGCTGGGGTTCCTGGGAAGGCGGGGGAGCTGGGGAGCGTCGGAGCTGGGGAGCGTCGGAGCTGGGGAGCGTCTAAACAGCGCAGTGCGCATGCCCAGGAACCCCAGCCCCGCACTGTGCATAATGAATAACAGTGCGGGGCGGGGGATTCAGGTGGCCGCACTGACAATGAACACTGCGCAGGCCCCAGGCAGGCACGCACAGCGCAGGCGCCGGATTTCAGACGATAACAGCGCTCAGGGGGCGGGGACCATCGGCCCTGAAGAGATGAGTGACGGCAGTTGGGGGATTCATACAGGACGCTTCGGACCGCCTCCCGGTATAATATCTGGTATGTGTGGCCAATTTTTAAAACGCTTTTTTGAGGTAATAAATGAATCAAAAACTAAAAGAGCCACCTTGTTAGACTGCAGCATTACTGCTACACAAGGTGGCTCTTTTAGTTTATAACGGCTGGGGGGGGTGACAGTGGCCCTATAAATTGGGTCCACGGTTTATTGGTCCATTTAGGGTCACCGCCATCATTAACCCAGTAGCGTACCGACTGGAGCTCCCTACGGTGTATAAAATACACAACGTGTTCCACAGGTCTCTTCTTAAGAAGGTGGTGGGTTCTGTGGACGCGGCGCCTATGCCACCTCCAGTCTTGGTGGATGGTAACCTAGAGTTTGAAGTCTCCAGGGTGGTTGACTCTCGTGTGGTGGCTTCACTTTACAATATTTGGTACACTGGCGTGGTTATGGGCCTGAGGAGAGGTCCTGGGTACCAGCCTCGGACATTCATGCGGATCGGCTGGTCAGGTGTTTTCATCGTCGCCATCTGGACAAGCCGGGTCCTATAAGCCATGAGGGCCCTGGGGTCCCTCGTAGAAGGCGGGGTACTGTCATGTCGGACACTGTTCAGACCAGGTCGTCTAACAGACAGCGGTAATTCTGCGTTTGACCACTGTTTGCTCATTGGCGTCGGCTAGTTTTCGTCTGGCTGCTCCGGGGTTAATTTATCTGATCCTCGGATTGGACGCTGGGCCATGCCCATTTCCTTTAAATGGTTCTCCTGTTCTTTGGGCGTCGCCGATTATAGCTTCTGTCTTATCCGTAGCTATCTCGGTCCGGAGTGGAGAGCTGGTTGTTGGAGAATCGTTGCTGGTGGTGTATTTTCCTTTGTCTTATTTACTCCTTCCTATATTTGTATTTATTTTACCCTGCACATTTATAGTGTATTCCTGATTGACTGTGGCGTGGTGTATCTTTTCCTTTATCCTTGTTTGTTATAATTGTGGGTATTGGTCTATTGCATTCACTGGGTGGTGGGCGGTGGTGTTCAGTCTAGGGCTGAATCAGGAGTCAGGGTGAGGGTGGAGGCCTGGACATGCACACCTTCAGTGTAAACTTCAGGTAGAGGGTCAGACAGGGTTTCCCTAGTCTGAGGGAAATTGCAGGGGCCCGGGTTATTAGCTCTCGCCCTCCTTGTCTCCCCGTGACACATAGTCTATGAAGGGGCCATGGATATTGGCCCCCCGACTACAAATACCGACCCCCAGCAGCCCCAGAAATGGCACTTAGCCTCTCTCTTTCCACTGCCCTGTAGCAGTGGCATATGGGGTAATAAGGGGCTAATGTCACCTTTTTATTGTAAGGTGACATTATACTCGGTTAGTAATGGAGAGACGTCAATAAGAAACCTATCCATTACTAATCCTATAGTAGTGAAAGCGTTAAAAAAAGACACAGCCAGAAAAAAGTATTTTAATATTCTTAATTTCACCATACTTATAACCACGCCGAATTCTTGTGATGCCCTCGATCGCCTGCAAAAAATAAAAAAAGAATAAACAAACAGTATACTCCATTTCCACTGTAGTCCAATTAATAACGAGTGTCCCACGACGATCTCCCTTATAGAACAGTGACACCACTCTATAGGGTCTCCAGTGACACACTGACAGGAGACAATGGCTCCTGCAGTTCATCACTGAAGAGGTTACTTTAGTTCATTGCTCTCACTTTATGGCAATGCTGCGTGGGAATTTTCCCACATAGCAGTACCGCAAGTGAGAGTATGAACTATACTGTACTCACAGCGGTGGAGGGATACAGTGAGGAAAGATACCTTCCGTCATTGTATCGCCAGAGCCCCTGGAGAGCGGTCGCATCAGCTGAAGTGGCAGCTCTCCACGGGGGATCGTCGTGGGACAATCATTATTACATGGATTACTGCGGATCAGGGAGTATTTTGTTGGTTTATTTTAATATTTTTTATAGGTGAGCGAGGGCTTCGGGATCAAGGTGATTGGTGAGAATGAACTCTATGTTGTATGTACTGTATATGTGTGTATGCGTTTTTTTTTTTACATTCAACACATTAGCCGGATGATGGGACTACTACTGTCCCATCACTGGCTAATGTGTCAATCACTGTCACTGTAGCAGGCATAGCCGGATGGGACTTGTAGTCCCGTTGGACGATGCCAGCACACACACACAAAACCCCCCAAAGACCCCCCAGCACAGCCTGCAGACCCCCCAGACAGACCCTCGGACAGTGCCGCACAGCCCTGGACAGCCCACAGACCCCCCAGACAGCCCCGCAGATGCCCCAGCAGACCCCTGCAGACCCACGGACAGCCCGCAGACCCCACCCGCACACACAGACATGCACACAGTCACAGCCCACACTCCGCCCACACGGTCCTCCCAATCTGCAATCTGTGTTTCATCCGCAGCTAAACTGCAGATGTTTTTTACATCTGTGGTTTTGCTGCGGATGTGCCTGACTCAATGAAACTCAATGGGTGCAGAAACGCTGCAGATCCGCAAAAAGAATTGACATGCTGTGGAAAATATGCCGCTGCATTTCCGCATGTTTTTTTCCGCAGCATGTGCACAGCAGATTTGGTTTTCCATAGGTTTACGTGCTACTGTAAGACGTATGGAAAACTGCTGCAGATCCGCATCAAATACGCTGCGGATCTGCAGGCAAATCCGCAACGTGTGCACATACCCTAAAGGTTTCTTCACTCTATTATTGTAGTCATAAATGTTATTTTCTGGAAGAGTTTGCTATGGAGGATTTCCTTGTGCAGACTAACTGCATTGTTGGCCATCAAGGGAGAAGCGCATTGGCTCAGAAGCAGAATCCGGCACCCTAATAGGGATAATTTTTGGTCCTTGCTACAGTTCCCTTCTCTTATATACAGCATATCAAACTGCTGTTCCTTTCAGCATACTTATATGCTTTATATTTTTTCTCTAAATTTATTATATTTGCACCATTTACTACTATGTAATTTTACGTGTTGTTAATATGTTAGCGGTATATCGATAAAGGTTCATAACTAGGGTTGAGCGACCTTTAGTTTTTTAGGGTCGAGTTGGGTTTTGTGAAACCCGACTGTCTTAAAAGTCGAGTCGAGTGTAATCGGCCGACCACCGTGAAAAGTCAGGTTTCGGCCGAAACACGAAACCCAATGAAGAAATTTTTTTAATATTATTTTTTAAATCTCTCTCTCTCTCTCCCCCTAAACGCTGATTTTCCACATCGCTCCCAGAACGCTCATTTTACACTTTGCACATCGCTGTAATGCACGCGAAAAAAAATGCCTGTTGTTGTGTACGCCCCCTAACACCTACGTCAGCACTCTAACGCTCCTTGATTGGCTGCAAAAATGGCGCTAAACGCGTCATACGAAACGCGACTTTCGCGCCTAGATCGCGTACCGCATGGCCGACCCCACACAGGGACCGGGTCGGGTTTCATGAGACGCCGACTTTGCCAAAAGTCGGCGACTTATGAAAATGAACGACCCGTTTCGCTCAACCCTATTCATAACAATAATCCATAAATTCTACAACTGACTTCATACGTCAAACACTGTCAGTTTCCGAACATCATTACGAATTCTGACTTTTCAGCATATTTTTTTTCACGTCCTCAGTATCAACCATAGTGATTGCACCACATACGATATATACTGTACCCCACAACTGCATCGTGTTATAAAATATCATTTTACGTTTCATAAACTGAAATAAAAAAAAGAATAACAAATTGCAAAATTTTTTATATTTGACACAATCTACGTCATTATTCTTTTCTTACCGACTTTGCATTTAACCAGAGCTATGCCCACTGGGCACGAATAAATCAAAGACGTTCAGGGTTAGTTGCTTCGGTAAGATTCATGTATTCTCTCCAGCTGATTATTGCAGTAATTAGGTGCTAGCCTTGGGTGCAGCTAACTGTTTGCCTGGAACGGTGAAGCTCTTTCTCAGTTTTCATCAATTGTTACAACTAATGGGCATCCTGAGGCAGGTGAATGGCTGAGGGGGGCGAGAGGAATTGCCCTCAGCACTTCCAATATATAGTTATTCTGTATATTTTAAAGTTTTGGAGTATCGCGTTAAAAAAAAACTCAAATGTTTTTAAAAAAGGGTTCCTACACAAATATGTACATTTTCTGCAGAAGTTGCAGAACTGAATTTGACACCTGACAAGTAGTGATGAGCGAACATGCTCGGATAAGGCGCTATCAGAGCATGCTTGGATGTTAACCGAGTGACTTTGCCATGTTCGAAAGTATGTTCGAGTCTCCACGACTGCATGTCTCGTGGCTGTTTGACAGATGCAACACATACAAGGATTGTCTAACAAACAGGAAGTCCCTTCATGTGTTGCGGCTTTAGAACAGCCGCGAGACATGCAGCTGCGGGGACTTAAACATATTTTTTGAGCACGTCAAAATCACTCGATTAGCACCCGAGCATGCTCAGACAACGCCTTATCCAAGCACGCTCGTTCATTATTAATGACACGTTACTTAGTGCATGATGGTAACACCAGAGTAAGAGCTGTAATTATCATCTTTACCTATTCATCGTGTTATGAATGAAAACCCAAGAATGGCTATGTGTCACGGGGAGCAATGGGAAAACAGGAGATTAGGAACCTGGGCCCCTGAAGTGCCCCTCAGGCTAAGGGAGCCCTGTCTTTCCTTAACCCAGGGGTACCCTTGATGGTAGGGAGGCCTGAGTCACCGACGTGTCCCTATCTCCTATCCAGCCCTAAGCTAAACCCCCAACCCCCACCCCAGGAGGTGAACCGCAAAAGAAAACACTGATAAAGACCGACAGGGATAAAGTGAACTGCACCACAAAGAAAACTATCAGGACAAAACAATATGTGTGTGGAGAGAACACAATACAAATAGGGAAATGAGCAAACAACAAAGTATACTTCACCAAACTCCAAATTAAGATTTGAGTATGAAGAGGTACTCCAACGCAGGATCGGTAAGCAAGAGGCAATCAAATGCTATAGTCGGTATCCAGGAATGTTTTGAGCCATACTTAAAGGGAGAAGGCGTTCTCAGCAGCCTCAGCCTACAATTGACACTAATCAAAAAGTTAACTCCTGCAAAGCTGAACATCAGAGAACAAACCACCGCCGACACCAAACCTCAGGACGGTCTAAGACTGCACACCAGACTCCCCAGTGTGAACAGAGTCCAAAGCCGGCATGACACTATGCTTGCTATTCACACATATAGGAGACATGTTGACTTTTTTAACTTTGGGTTCAATGTCAGATGATATTCCTATAGCTTAAAGGGTTGTCCAATACCCGAACAAACCTGTTTTAATAAAGTAGATCCCCTTGTAATATAAAAATAACAGAAACCCCCACTGACACCATTCCAGCAACACTAATTTAATCTATCTTTTGGATCAACCAATTTAACTCAATGGATAAATACTGCATAAGAAATGGACGCCATATGGACATTATTCGAATGGCGTCTGTTTTTCATGGATTCTTTGGAATAATTTTGTAACAAACTGCAGTTGGTCTTTTATTATTTGTAGATGTAGTAAATAGACATACGAATGTGAAAAATGGACATTCATAAAACCATATAGATGAATAATCTTGATTTTCTAGATAAAAATTGTTATTTTTCATTCGCACATGTGAATCGGACCTAAAGCTTATCTGGATTGAACTTTCTGATGTCTGCTGTTCAGCTTTCCAATTATCTATATAGGGGTACCCTATGACACAAGACGGTTGTGTTCTGTAAACATGGAGATATATAAGTCTACATAAGAGTGCTATACTCAAGCTATAATACATCTGTAAGGGCAGGTTCACATGACCGTATCAAAAAAACACAGTTTCATCCAGAAAACTAGGGTGATTTTTTTTTCTCACTTGTCATTCATGTGCAGTACCTTTTTTTATTTTTTTACAGCATCAGTTATTAATCATTTACAGTTTACAATGTATCTGTAAAAATCGGATGTTACACTGTGGTTCCGTGCGGCATCCAACTTTGGATAGGCCAACAATCTAGGCACATATCACTCTAATATGTCCAGAAACTGGTCCAATTCTCATGCTTTTAAGCTTGTCATCTGCTCTTTTTGAATGGGTGATTCCTCTTCATCAGCATTCTGCCAGCACTGACAGTACTGGAATTAACTTCCTCTCATTTTCCAGAATGCTTTACCCAGTGGCATGCTTGCTCTGAACTCAAAGCCTGTCTCTATGTATCAGGAGAGAAGAAACAGAAAGGCAAAGACCCGCTACGTCCCATAATCCGTATATATCATTCTGCTGCTAGGGATGGATTAAGTGGACAGGAAAGTAGCCAGAAGAAGACACTTAGTGGCCCCCACTCTGGACTTTTCAATGTACTTTCAAAATAAAGTGATTTTCAGATTTCCTATTTTCTGCATTTACTGGATGGTAAGGTAAGAAAAACTTCCACATTAATACTTAAATGTCGGAACTTTATTTTCTTTCGTACTGAAAACTTTCAGAGAATGGACTCACCAATTATCTAAGCCCCATACAGTTTTCCATATTGCAGTTCCTCCTATTAATAGCTATGACTTTACTCCATGAATTATTCTCTCCGGGATATTACAATTCCTTGCCACCAAGCCGAGCGTTTAGTCCCATCTAGAATATACCCAGGAACAAGTGTCATGATTACTGCTCGTAGTCTGCCACTTCAGACATGGCATTTTCGCTAAAGATAGGTTAAGAGAATTTGTTCTTAAATGTTCAAGTAAATCTCATAATTCTAGATCGCACATTCCGGTGTAACATGGCTTTTCAATTTTCCGATGTAAAAGGTAAAAGTCATATGACTGCGGCAGCCGGGGATGAATATTAGGTTTAACATCAAAAAAATGACACACTGCTGGATCCGTCACACAGCTCAATGGACTCCATTGACGCACAGTGGGATTTGTTGGGCTCCATCATATTTTTCAACATTTTGGCAAATCTAAAAGTACTGCCAACAGAGTCGCTAAAAGCAGTGTGAAAACAGCTTCCATTTAGCCAGAAATGTTTTTATTGTATACTGTTTATATTGGCTTTTTACCATTTGCTCTATTTATTTACTGGTCTGAAGATTTACTGGTCTAAGACTTATAAAATATTGCTGATCCATTATCAGGGTAGGATATCAATAAGGTCTGAAAAACAGTTCATACCAGGAGCAGCGGCAGCCGCACGTTCACAGTTTACAGAACCGGAACACCATGGCTCATTACGCTGTGTAGTGGCCATTTTGGGTACTGCAGCTTTTATCACATTCCCTTAAATGGAAGCCCAACTGCTATA
Organism: Ranitomeya variabilis; assembly: GCF_051348905.1. NCBI lineage: Eukaryota > Metazoa > Chordata > Amphibia > Anura > Dendrobatidae > Ranitomeya > Ranitomeya variabilis. The sequence continues at coordinate 55,942,291 of NC_135235.1, read as the reverse complement.
TCTGAGAACGACCACTATATAGTGTAAAAAACATCACAGAAAAAGAAACAGACTTATCAATACCAGGTCAGATTACCAATGCAGGATGCATCAGACCTCTATGATAAAGGCTGGGGAAGTGCAGATGCAATTAAGGAAACAACCATTTACAAACCATGGAGATGGTGGTTACCTAGTATTAAAAATGCACCCAGATGAGGCTTGCATAGGGCGCCAGTCACACAGATACGTGTGATGCACAGTGTCTGACTTACAGCCTATTGATGACTCCCATATGATTGGATCAGGGGGGCTACCCAGCACCATATAAGTGCACCCCACAAGGACAGGCATCTGAATTCACGCTAAAGGGCCTTGCTGCATTTTGAATAAAAATGGAAAAAATGTGCAATTAAAAGATGAAAAAGACATACAAAGTATACAAGGTATTGGTGGATATATTGGCCAAAATACAGAAGCTCTAAACATACGTTAAGGATCCTCATAGTGGAGAGTCCCTACACTAAATTCATAAAGCATGAGCCACTATGTAGTGTGCAGAGGTGAGTTGTTCTGGCTCTGTAGACTGTGTACAGCCGGCGGTTGCAGCTCCTGTTACCTTCCTGATGTTGATTATCTCTAGTGAGGATAGCTAATCAATATTTTAGTCCTGGACAACTCCTTTAATTCACTCTACTCTACTTAGTGGGCAGGTTTTGCTGGTGTTGATCAGGACAGGTAGGTTGTGCAATCTCACCGATTAGCTAGCTCCATCTTGCTGCTTCATCTCATGTCTTGTTAAAGCAAGATTCTGCAGCATCATACCCCTCCTCTACTTTCTTTTCCTCTTCTCAGTCATAAATCACTAAAACACAAATATTTTTTATAATGTAATTGTATATGTTTTTGAACATTAGCCTACAAACAAACTCTATATAGTCTGACCCTGTATTGCTACTTTTTAACTCCTACTTCTTTACTGGTTCATTTTATATAGGACACATGGAAGGGAGTATGACTGCAGGATCACACTAAACATGGTTTGTTTGTAGTATATAACTATGGACAATATATTTGTATCCTGAATATTTTGGTTTTCTTTATCTACTCCATCTTTCTTATTAATGTTAATTTTTCAGGTGCTGATGCAACTCGCTGCTCATCATCAGCTGATGCAACTTGCTTGTTGCTTACTAACAGTCGTCTACTGCCGCCTGTATTTAAGTGTAGTTGGAGTGGCCCCCAAACGCAGGGCAGCACTCGGTATCGGGTCTCTCTCGGTTCTGGGGATGTCACAGTGGCCTGACCCGGTCCGTGGCCCTGCTAAGGGGCGCCCAATTAAAGATGTAGATGACGGTATAGGTCGCAGTAAATAACGAGGACACAGGGTTGCAGTCTCTTTACCTCTTTACTGAAGGCTTCGGCATCCACAATCCAGAGCACTGCTAACAGGGCTGATTGAGACCGGCCGGTCCAAAGGCACATCCAGAGTTCCCTTTACAGGTGGAAATCAGTGCCTACCTTCTAGCGCCTGTGTGTTGTAGTACCTCCCTGCTGAGCACCACGGGATAGTCCTCACAACTGTCATGTATGTTTCTGTTCTTTCTCTCCATCCCCCAGATGATATGGATAGGACGCACCCGTATGATGGGGTAGGCCTGGAGTTATTTTATAGGGACACTAGAGATGCCCCTCTCCCACAATTGCCTCTGTTGTCTTCATTAGGTGATTAAGGTGAGACAGCCAACCTAAAGTTAACTGCCCGGCCATAGTTCAAAGTAATGCGTAGAGTCTCTTACTTCCTCGGCGTTCCGGCTGCCGGCTACGCGCCTCAGAAGGATGTTGCTGATCTTGAGGCATGACTCCTTCTGGTTCTATCTCCTTTGTGCTGTGATCTGATTTCTCACTTCTCCACAATATGCTTCGCTTCGTGTCCTTTCTTAGGAGTCTGCCGCTATAAGGCACAGGCATGGCTCTGTAATGATCTGTCTGTGCTAGGCCACTGTCAGGATCCCACCCTTGACAGGTCCTCTCTCTAACTCTCCCCAGCTACTTTCTGTCTAACTTCCTATCCAACCCCCAGTTTTACCCATGTGTCAGGAGTGGCCTAGTAGATAGGACCTTTTGCTCCCCCTGGCGGCCGGAGTGTGAAGTGTAATGTGTGTCTGTGATACCTGCAAGGTGAACTCTTTTAGTGCAGTCAGACGTACCATCACTGGGAAAAGAAGAACAACAATACATGTTAACAAAAGACATACAAAATTTTGAAATGCTATGAACAAGTAAATGCTATGAACAAGTAAATATAACAGTGCTTCCCTTTATGGGAGGTGAGGACGCTTGAACGTTGCGAAAGTTTGGTCATGCACAGTTCATGACTCCCAGTTCAGTGGGTGCAACCTTGAAACAGCAGGGACCCCGGGTAAACAAAGGGGTCCCTGTGAAAGTTTTGGAGCAATTTACTGTCCATCACTCCATTGTCCATTTTTAAACCTGCAACAAAGATATTTACACAAACATTTTCAACCAAATAGCAACTATTGTTAGTATCTGTTATGATCTGGTGACCTTGGAGCCGCATGAAACTTTCTCTGGAGTCAGTGGAACCTGTACTGACCGCAAATCCTGAACTAACACCGCAACTAGAAGTAGCCGTGGGGTGTGCCTAACATACCCTAGACACCTCGACACAGCCGGAGGACTAAATACCCCTATAGATGGAAACAGGAATGCTACCTTGCCTCAGAGCAGACCCCCAAAGGATAGGCAGCCCCCCACGAATAATGACTGTGAGTAGGAGAAGAATAGACACACGCAGGTAGAAAACAGGATTTAGCAAAAGAGGCCACTGTTATGACCTGGTGGTTAAGAGGCCACACTGATATGACCTGGTGGCTAAAACACAACATGGGACGAGCTCTGAGAAGGTGGTATCTCTACTGACCGCAGTCCCTAATCCTAACAACAACACTAGTAATAGCCGTGGGATGTTCCTGACTCTCCCTAGACACCTCTTCACAGCCTAAGAACTAACTACCCCTAAAGAAGGAAATAGGAAGCTATCTTGCCTCAGAGAAAACCCCAAAAGGAAAGACAGCCCCCCACAAATATTGACTGTGAATGAAGAGGGAAATGACGTACACAGAAATGAAATCAGATTTCAGCAAAGGATGCCAATACTAAACTTGATAGACAGAGAGAAAAGGATACTGTGCAGTCAGTATTAAAAACTACAAAATCCACGCAGAGTTTACATAAATGAACTCCACACCGACTCACGGTGTGGAGGGGCAAATCTGCTTTCCCAAAGCTTCCAGCTAGCCTGAAGATGACATAATGACAAGCTGGACAAAAAGAGACATATTTGCAGAGCAATAGAGTCCAGGAAAATGGACAAACAAAAACGTAGCAAAAACTTATCTTTTGCAGACAAGGACAGGCCATATGAGAAATCCAAGGAGAGAACCAAATCCAACCAAGAACATTGACAGCTGGCATGAACTAAAGCCCAGAGCAGGTTTAAATAACAAACCCAGGCAAGGCGATTAGTGAAGGCAGCTGCCACAGCTACCTAAAGGAGCAGCAGTTCCACTCAAAACCACCAGAGGGAGCCCAAGGGCAGAACTCACAAAAATACCATTAGCAACCACAGGAGGGAGCTCCAGAACGGAATTCACAACAGTACCCCCCCTTGAGGAGGGGTCACCAAACCCTCACCAGAGCTCCCAGGGCGATCAGGACGAGCCAAATGGAAAGCACAAACCAAATTGGCAGCATGAACATCAGAGGCCACAACCCAAGAATTATCCTCCTGGCCATAACCCTTCCACTTGACCAGATACTGAAGCGTCCGCCTCGAAAAACGAGAATCCAAAATCTTCTCCACCACATATTCCAATTCCCCCTCAACCAACACCGGAGCAGGAGGATCAACGGAGGGAACCATAGGTACCACATATCTCCTCAACAAGGATCTATGGAACAAATTATGAATGGAAAAGGAAGCTGGAAGGGCCAAACGAAAAGACACCGGATTGATAATTTCAGAAATCTTATAAGGCCCAATAAAGCGAGGCTTGAACTTAGGGAAGAAACCTTCATAGGAACATGACGAGAAGACAACCAGACCAAATCCCCAACACGAAGCCGGGACCAACACACCGACGACGGTTAGCAAAACGTTGAGCCTTTTCCTGAGACAACGTCAAATTGTCCACCACATGAGTCCAAATTTGCTGCAACCTGTCCACCACAGAATCCACACCAGGACAGTCAGAAGGCTCAAGCTGCCCTGAAGAAAAACGAGGATGAAAACCAAAATTACAAAAGAAAGGCGAAACCAAGGTAGCCGAACTAGCCCGATTATTAAGGGCAAACTCGGGCCAACGGCAAAAAGGTCACCCAATCATCCTGATCAGCAGACACAAAGCATCTCAAATAGGTTTCCAAGGTCTGATTGGTTCGCTCCGTTTGGCCATTTGTCTGAGGATGGAATGCTGAAGAAAAAGACAAATCAATGCCCATTCTAGCACAAAAGGACCGCCAAAACCTAGAAACGAACTGGGAACCTCTGTCAGACACAATATTCTCCGGAATACCATGCAAACGAACCACATGCTGAAAAAATAATGGAACCAAATCAGAGGAGGAAGGCAACTTAGGCAACGGTACCAAATGGACCATCTTAGAAAACCGGTCACAAACCACCCAGATGACAGACATCTTCTGAGAAACAGGAAGATCAGAAATAAAATCCATGGAAATATGCGTCCAGGGCCTCTCAGGAATAGGCAAAGGCAAAAGCAACCCACTGGCACGGGAACAGCAAGGCTTAGCCCGAGCACAGGTCCCACAGGACTGCACAAACGAACGCACATCCCGCGACAAGGAAGGCCACCAAAAGGACCTAGCCACCAAATCTCTGGTACCGAAAATCCCAGGGTGACCAGCCAACACCGAACAATGAACCTCAGAAATTACCCTGCTAGTCCATCTATCAGGAACAAACAGTTTCCCCACAGGACAGCGGTCAGGTTTATCAGCCTGAAACTCCTGAAGTACCCGCCGCAAATCAGGGGAGATGGCAGAAAGAATCACCCCCTCCTTGAGGATCCCAGCCGGCTCAAGAACTCCCGGAGAATCAGGCAAAAAACTCCTAGAAAGGGCATCAGTCTTCACATTCTTAGATCCCGGAATATACGAGACCACAAAATCAAAACGTGAGAAAAATAGAGACCACCGAGCTTGTCTAGGATTCAACCGCTTAGCAGACTCGAGGTAAATCAGATTCTTATGATCAGTCAAGACCAGGGTACTGTTATGACCTGGTGGTTAAGAGGCCACACTGATATGACCTGGTGGCTAAAACGCAACATGGGACGAGCTCTGAGAAGGTGGTATCTCTACTGACCGCAGTCCCTAATCCTAACAACAACACTAGTAATAGCTGTGGGATGTTCCTGACTCTCCCTAGACACCTCTTCACAGCCTAAGAACTAACTACCTCTAAAGAAGGAAATAGAAAGCTATCTTGCCTCAGAGAAAACCCCAAAAGGAAAGACAGCCCCCCACAAATATTGACTGTGAATGAAGAGGGAAATGACGTACACAGAAATGAAATCAGATTTCAGCAAAGGAGGTCAATACTAAACTTGATATTTAGCAAGGTAGGGCTGTAGTTAAATAAATAAAATATAACTTTTAATCCTATCTATTAAAACGAGCCATATTGTCTCATAAAATCCATATTGTCCACAAAACACATAACAGACAACATACAAATACTCTCTGGTGCTTCAATCATGCACCATAAACTCCAGCATAATACACCTTTTTTTTCATGGGATCTCACACCACAAAAAAGATGCTTCTAAAAGTAGCCTATATATTATATTATTCAGAATATGCCACTTATGTTAGCCGCTAGGTTACAGGAACAATCTCACCCAAATACAGGTCCCTTGCTTCGCAGCTTAAAACGCGATGAGTTGTGATGCTTTTACACAAGGGGGGGCTCTCCACGTGCCCTTTCAAAACCTCCTTGCTCTAGATTTCATCCAACCATCGTTGCGTCCTCCTTCATAATGGGTTCTCCCAACGCGTTTCTTGTTTCCCAATCATCAGGGGAGAGGCCGCTTGATATATTCAAAAGTGTGCCATTCACCATAAACACTAAGGAGGTGTGTATGGTGAATGGCACACTTTTGAATAGATCATGCGGCCTCTCCCTTGATGATTGGGAAACAAGAAACGCGTTGGAAGAACAAATTATGAAGGAGGATGCAATGATGGTTGGATGAAATCTAGAGCAAGGAGGTTTTGAAAGGGCACGTGGAGAGCCCCCCCTTGTGTAAAAGCATCACAACTCATCGCGTTTTAAGCTGCGAAGCAAGGGACCTGTATTTGGGTGAGATTGTTCCTGTAACCTAGCGGCTAACATAAGTGGCATATTCTGAATAATATAATATATAGGCTACTTTTAGAAGCATCTTTTTTGTACTGTGAGATCCCATGAAAAAAAAGGTGTATTATGCTGGAGTTTATGGTGCATGATTGAAGCACCAGAGAGTATTTGTATGTTGTCTGTTATGTGTTTTGTGGACAATATGGATTTTATGAGACAATATGGCTCGTTTTAATAGATAGGATTAAAAGTTATATTTTATTTATTTAACTACAGCCCTACCTTGCTAAATATTTTGATTTTTGAGCTGATTGGTGGTATTAGATTACTTAATTCTATCAATACTAAACTTGATAGACAGAGAGAAAAGGATACTGTGCAGTCAGTATTAAAAACTATAAAATCCACGCAGAGTTTACAAAAATGAACTCCACACCGACTCACGGTGTGGAGGGGCAAATCTGAGAGCTTCCAGCTAGCCTGAATATGACATAGTGACAAGCTGGACAAAAAGAGACATATTTGCAGAGCAATAGAGTCCAGGAAAATGGACAAACAAAAACGTAGCAAAAACTTATCTTTTGCAGACAAGGACAGGCCATATGAGAAATCCAAGGAGAGAACCAAATCCAACCAAGAACATTGACAGCTGGCATGAACTAAAGCCCAGAGCAGGTTTAAATAACAAACCCAGGCAAGGCGATTAGTGAAGGCAGCTGCCACAGCTACCTAAAGGAGCAGCAGTTCCACTCGAAACCACCAGAGGGAGCCCAAGGGCAGAACTCACAAAAATACCATTAGCAACCACAGGAGGGAGCTCCAGAACGGAATTCACAACAGGCCACTCTAGCTAAATACGAAAGGATAGGACAGATTACTAGGCGGTCAGTATTAAAACCCTTCCAAAAATATCCACAGCAGATAATACAAAAAGTTCCACAATCTAACTAAAGACATGGAATGTATATCTGCCACTCCAGAGAATCCAACAAGACTGAGAAAATACTGACACAATCTAAGCTGGACAAGAAAACACAAAGAATAGCACTGAATTGTGAAGCACATAGCATGTGTGCCACAGGAAAAAAAACAGACACTTATCTTTGCTGATTTGGCAGAAAGGCAGGAAGAACCAAGCAGAGGTCCAACACCTCCCAACAACAATTGACAACTGGCAAGGACTAATGAATCCTGCACGCCTAAATACCTCAGTCAGAACTGCAATCAGCAGATACACCTGACCAGGACTGCAACTCAGGGGCAACTGCATTACCACCTACAACCACCGGAGGGAGCCCAAAAGCAGAATTCACAACAAGTATCTCCAAGTTTTGTAGCGAAGTGGAGATTGATTCTTGGTGCTATGTGTAGACCTCCGCAGTGCAGGGGTTGCTATTGGCCTAACAGGGCCCGCTATGCTTGCTATCGCTGGTGTAGTGCACTGTCTTCTAGCTACACTTCTAGTGAGTCTGGGTAGCACTGGCATGCTGGAGCTCTCAGGGCTGCTGCTACTAATGGTGGGCATGGCAGATTCGCCGACAGCAGAGGGAGGACTTGCCGGTTCAACGGTTGGCATGGCATCCTCTGGTGGGGTCTGCTGTGATTGCTGGTCTGGATGATCTGGCACCACATTTAGTTCTGGCGGTTTCAGTTGACGAAACGTTAAGATAGGTACCACGATGGCCTGATTTATTTGAGTCCAAGACTGGGGAAAATCACCAAGAACAGTGTGTATCATCTTCTCCTCTTCTACAGGTGGAGAGGTTCTTGGATCTGTTTCCTTTTCTCTCAACTTATCAGGGAATATTTTAAGGTGATCTCTGGATATTGCCGTTGAGGTTTCCCCTCCATCTTTGCTGATGAGACAGACCTTTGTATTGTCAAAATCGGATGGCAGGATGATATACGGTTCCGCTTCCCATTGGTCGTCAAGCTTGTGTAATCTCCTCTTTCGTTTGAGTACTTGCTCACCGGGTGACAAGGGAATCGCAGGAACATGCTGGTTGTAGTCCCTTTCTTGTTTTTGTCTGGCTTGGGCTAGACTTCTTTCCACGCACTCCTGTATTTGGCGGTACCTTTGCTGCCTTTCCGTATCCCAATCGGCATCTGGCGAGGTATCTTCGGGGGTTAGGACCCCCATGTCTAGATCAACAGGTAACTTGCTAGATCTTCCTCGCATCAGGTACGCTGGGGTGCAGTTGGTGGAATTCACTGGGATGTGGTTGTACATGTCTACCAAGTCAGGCAACTTTGTTGGCCACAAGTTCCGTTCCTCCACAAGCAAGGTCTTCAGTAGGTCAATTACCACTTGGTTCATCTTCTCACACATCCCGTTAGTTTGTGGATGGTACGGCGTGGTCCTGATCTTTTTACACCCGTACAGATTGCAGAACTCCTGGAACACCTCCGCCTCAAATGCTGGCCCCTGGTCAGTCAGTACCTTCTCCGGGTACCCATGTGGTCTACAGAAGTACTGCTGGAAGGTTTTGGCAGCTGTCCTGGCCGTTAGATCTTTGACTGGCACAACTACCAGGAATCTAGAGTAGTGATCCACAATGGTAAGAGCATAGACATAGCCTGACCGGCTAGGTGTTAGCTTCACATGATCTAGCGCGACCAGTTCGAGCGGCCGTTTGGTGATGATGCAAGGGAGCCTGTTGCCTGTCACGGTCCCTCCTGCGTAGGCTACATGGGCCACACTTTCGACACAACTTCTCAATGGCTTTCTTCATGCCAATCCAGTAGAACCTCCCACGGAGTAGCCTCTCCAACTTCCTCCATCCAAAGTGTCCTGCCCCATCGTGGTACGCTCCCAGAACCATTGGCACATCTTGCCTTGGGACCACTATCTGCCATACCAATTCATGGGTGTGGGGGTCGATGCTTCTCTGGTACAGCTTACCGTCATGAATAAACAGTTTGCTTCTCCCCTTCCACAGCTGTTGTGTCTCCTGTAGGTCATCCGGGCCCAGATGCAAACCTGCCTGCGTCAAGAGCTCTTTCACCCGACGGACCGCGGGGTCACCATCCTGGGTTTCTGCCCATCAATGGTGGGGCAGGGGATTCAGCGTGGCGTCCTGCTTGTTCTGGCGCCTGTTCTTCACATGATGGGAACACTGGGTGGCCTTGGGGCGATGGAAAGCGGGCAGCTCTACCTCTTCAAGTGCCTCTGGATCTTCCCCTGTTTCTGGCAAGTTGGGCATCCTGGACAATGCATCGGCATTCGCATTCTTGTTCCCTGCCCGGTACTTGATGGTGACGTCGTAATTGGACAGCTGGGCCATCCACAACTGTTCCAAGGCACCGAGTTTTGCTGTGTCCAAATGCGTTAGTGGATTATTATCCGTGAAGACGGTGAATTTCACTGAGGCCAGGTAGTGCTTGAACCTCTCCTTCACTGCCCAAACAATGGCGAGGAACTCCAGCTTAAAGGAACTATGGTTGTCAGGGTTCCTTTCAGTGGGACGAAGCTTCCTGCTGGCGTAAGCAGTCACCCTCTCCTTGCCTTTCTGGACCTGGGACAACACGGCTCCCAACCCCACGTTGCTGGCGTCCGTATACAGCACAAACGGTTGGTCATACTCAGGGTAGGCCAGTACCTCTTCTCCCGTTAACGCCGACTTTAAACAAGAGAAGAATCCTTCCAGTCCATCGTTCCAGTCAAATGGAGTATTCCTACACTTGGTCTTCTTGGACTGGCCCACCAACAGGTCTTGCAAGGGTGCGGCTTTCTTGGTGAAGTCCTTGATAAATCTCCTGTAGTAGCCTACCAATCCGAGGAACTGCCAGACTTCATGGAGGTTGCTGGGTTTCGGCCAGTCTTTGATCACAGTAACCTTGTCGGGGTCTGGGGCCACTCCTTCAGCACTCACCACATGGCCCAGGTACTGCACTTTGGGTTTTAGCAGATGGCATTTGGACGGTTTCACCTTTAAGCCAAAGTTGGACAGGGCTTCAAACACCTCGGCCAGGTGCTTCAGATGGTCTTCATAGGTCTTGGAGAAGACAATGACATCATCCAGATATAGCAGCACGGTTTCAAAGTTCTTGTGTCCCAGACAGCACTTCATCATCCTCTGGAACATTCCCAGGGCATTGCACAGCCTGAAGGGCATGTAGTTGAACTCACAGAGACCCATCGGCGTCGTGAAGGCCGTCTTTTCCTTGTCCGCCTCTGCCACGGGAACCTGCCAGTACCCACCGGTGAGATCCAAGGTAGAAAAGTAGTTAGCAGACTTTAAAGCAGCCAAGGACTCCTCTAACCTTTGCAGTGGATATGCATCCTTATGTGTAATGCGATTTAGCTGCCTATAATCAACACACATCCTCATGGTGCCATCTTTCTTCCTAACGAGGACTAACAGAGCTGCCCAGGGGCTACAACTGTCTATCACTACCCCAGCCTCCTTCATCTCCCGCAACATGTCCTTGGCACACTGATAATGACCTGGGGGCACAGGACAGTATCTCTCCTTTATGGGTGGATGATCTCCTGTGGGGATATGATGTTGAATCCCTTTTAACTGCCCAAAATCTAGGGGGTGCTTGCTGAATACCCGCTCATACTCATGAACCACCCTGTAGGCCCCCTGTTTCTGGTGAGGTGGGGTAGAGTCAGTGCCCACATGCAATTCCCGACACCAATCTTTCAGTTGCCCTGCAGAACCGTTGTTCTCCGCCGGATTGGAGGGGACCAAGGGTCCGGGTGCCTGTATCACACTATTATTAACAGTAAACAGTTTAGCAAGTGTGGCATATTTGGTTAGGTGGACTTCTTCCTCCCCACAGTTAAGAACACGTACTGGCACCCTTCCCTTGCGGACGTCAACCACCCCTCTGGCTGTCAGGAGGGTAGGCCTATTATCTGAATATACGGGTCCTACCAGGGCCCGATAGTCTTTACCCCTGAGGCCTATGGCTGATCGACACCATATTAACATTTCACTCCTGGGGGGTATCGCAATGGGGTTTGAATCACTCACTGTGACACAACCAATTTCACCACCAGTCAGCTCCACCTGCTGTCTCTGCATCAGAGCCCTGATTTCTTTCTGCAGGGCACGTTGTTCACTGTAACCAGCTGTTTCTGCTACCTGCTGTAACAGGACAATAACTTCTGCAAGACAATTTTCTATGACATTAGTACCAATGGTCATCATGGGATTACATTCACGTCGGTCAATATCAACAATTACAATCCCTTGGGCCTCCAATTCTACCCGCCCCACTTTAATGGTGACCTCTTTATACCCCACTTGTGGCAATGGCTGACCATTACTGGCTATTATGGTGAAATCATCATCGGGGCCACGAGTAATGTCGGTGTCCTCCCAATAACGTTTATAAAGGATGTAAGGCATAGTCATCACCTGAGAACCGGTGTCCAGCAAAGCGATCATGGGGATACCGTCGATCACAATGGGGAGAACAGGTTGTCCTCCAATGTACTTGGCTCTCCAGTTTTGCGGGCCTGGTCGTCCTACTCCTGGGGGTTGGCCCTCTGCCCCAGGGGTTGCTCGTTTAAATGACAGTACCTTGCAAGGTGGCCCACCTGGTGGCAGCGGCGGCAGATAGGTCGTCCGTCCCGATGAAAGCGATCATCGTCCCTGCCTCTGGTTGGCGGAATCCTCCTCTGTCGCTGCCAGGGGACATCCTCTGGTCTGGAAGCCAGCTGGATCTTCTCCTTGGGGGCTTCCTGTAGGGATTGTATGGTCCGGGCTAGGGCAGCAACGCTCTTGGTCAGCTCCTGCATCTGGAGGCCTAGTCCGGCAGGGGAATCTTCCTCCAGGATCTGGGCATCGGCCTCGGCGGCAATTGGGGTATCTGGCGCCACCTCCTGGTGGTACGTGGGAGCTTGACGCCTGGGGAGTACTGCACAGCTGGGCTGTCGCTCCTGTAGCGCCTGGATGGCTTTATCTTTGAATTGCGCGAAAGTTAGGTCTGGATTCTGCATGGCCAGGAAGTGCAGTTGGGCCCTTTGGTGACTGCACAGGAGCCCCTCAATGAACCGCTTTCAGCAGTTTATCCTCATCTTGCATGCTGTTTGGTCATTCTGTTTGATGGCCTGCAGTGCCTCCTGGAGATTGAGGGCTGTTATGATCCTTAGTGGTTGAGGATCACAAATTACTCCAGCTAAGTAACATACATAGGACAAGCTCTAGGGAGGTGGAAAACTGGACTGACCGCAAATCTGAACCTATCCAAACACACTAGAAGTAGCCAGTGAACGTGTCTAAAAATCCTAGACGTCTCGAGCCAGCCTGAGGAACTAACTACCCCTAGAGAGAAAGAAAGACCTCTCTTGCCTCCAGAGAAATAATCCCCAAAGAAATAGAAGCCCCCAACATATAATAACGGTGAGGTAAGAGGAAGGCACATACACAGGGGTGAAAACAGATTTAGCAAATGAGGCCCACTAATACTAGATAGCAGAAAATAGTAAAGGGGTCTGTGCGGTCAGTAAAAAACCCTTACAAAAAATCCACACTGAGATTTCAAGAACCCCCGCACCAACTAACAGTGTGGGGGGAGAAACTCAGTCCCCTAGAGCAACCAGCAAGTGAGGAAATCACATTTTAGCGAGCTGGACTAAAAACATAATAAATGCTGATAATCAAAAAATGATCAAACAAAAACTTAGCTTGTCTTGGAGAGACTGGGAGCAAGGTAGTCACAAGGAATCTGAAGAGCACTGAATACATTGAGAGCAGGCAAGGAACTGAGTATCCAAGTGAACTAAATAGGAAACCAACCAAGGATAACGAACCAGCTGATGCTGCCAACCTGCAGAAAGACAACACTACACAGTACCGCTTGCGACCACTAGAGGGAGCCCAAAAACAGAGTTCACAACAGTACCCCCCCCTTGAGGAGGGGTCACCGAACCCTCATCAAGACCCCCAGGGTGATCAGGACGAGCCGCGTGGAAGGCACGAACCAAATCGGCCGCATGAACATCAGAGGCGAGAACCCAGGAATTATCCTCCTGACCATAGCCCTTCCACTTCACCAAATACTGAAGCCTCCATCTAGAGATACAAGAATCCAAAATCTTCTCCACCACGTACTCCAATTCGCCCTCGACCAGCACCGGAGCAGGAGGCTCAACAGAAGGAACCACAGGTACCACATACCTCCACAACAAAGACCTATGGAACACATTATGAATGGCAAACGATGCTGGGAGATCCAAACGAAAAGACACCGGGTTAAGGATTTCCAAGATCTTATAAGGACCGATGAAGCGAGGCTTGAATTTAGGAGAGGAGACCTTCATAGGAATATACCGAGAAGACAGCCACACCAAATCCCCAACACGAAGTCGGGGACCCACACCTCGGCGGCGGTTGGCAAAGCGCTGAGCCTTCTCCTGTGACAACCTCAAATTGTCCACCACATGGTTCCAAATCTGCTGCAACCTATCCACCACAGAATCCACCCCAGGACAGTCAGAAGGCTCAACCTGACCCGAGGAAAAACAAGGATGGAAACCAGAATTGCAGAAAAAAAAGGCGAAACCAAAGTAGCAGAACTAGCCCGATTATTAAGGGCAAACTCGGCCAATGGCAAAAAAGTCACCCAATCATCCTGATCAGCAGAAACAAAACATCTCAAATAAGTTTCCAACGTCTGATTAGTTCGCTCGGTTTGGCCATTAGTCTGAGGATGGAAGGCCGACGAAACAGACAAATCAATGCCCATCTTAGCACAAAAAGTCCGCCAAAAACCTGGACACAAACTGGGATCCTCTATCAGACACAATATTTTCAGGAATGCCGTGCAAGCGAACCACATTCTGAAAAAATAGAGGAACCAAATCGGAGGAAGAAGGCAACTTAGGCAAGGGCACCAAATGGACCATCTTGGAAAAACCATCACACACCACCCAGATGACAGACATTTTCTGAGATACCGGAAGATCCGAAATAAAATCCATGGAAATGTGCGTCCAAGGCCTTTTTGGAATAGGCAAAGGCAAAAGCAAACCACTGGCACGAGAACAGCAAGGCTTAGCCCGAGCACAAATCCCACAAGACTGCACAAAGGAACGAACATCCCGCGACAAGGAAGGCCACCAGAAGGACCTAGCCACCAAATCTCTGGTACCAAAAATCCCAGGATGACCCGCCAACACCGAAGAATGAACCTCGGAAATAACTCTGCTGGTCCATCTATCCGGGACAAACAGTCTCTCTGGTGGACAACGGTCAGGTCTATCCACCTGAAATTTCTGCAGCGCTCGTCGCAAATCTGGGGAAATGGCAGACAAAATCACTCCCTCTCTGAGAATACCAGCTGGCTCAGAAACTCCCGGAGAGTCAGGCACAAAACTCCTAGAAAGTGCATCAGCTTTCACGTTCTTCGAACCAGGCAGATATGAGACCACGAAGTTGAAACGGGAGAAAAACAACGACCAACGAGCCTGTCTAGGATTCAGGCGCTTGGCAGATTCAAGGTAAATCAGATTTTTGTGATCAGTCAAGACCACCACACGCTGTTTAGCTCCTTCGAGCCAATGTCGCCACTCCTCAAATGCCCACTTCATATCCAACAACTCCCGATTACCAACATCATAGTTCCGCTCGGCAGGCGAAAACTTTCTTGAAAAGAAAGCACATGGTTTCATCACAGAGCCATCAGAGCTTCTCTGTGACAAAACAGCCCCTGCTCCAATCTCAGAAGCATCAACCTCGACCTGGAAGGGGAGAGAGACATCTGGCTGACATAAGACTGGAGCTGAAGAAAACCGGTGCTTCAGCTCCCGAAAGGCCTCAACGGCCACAGGAGACCAATTAGTCACATCAGACCCCTTCTTGGTCAAATCCGTCAAAGGTTTAACCACGCTAGAAAAATTAGCGATGAAACGACGGTAAAAATTAGCAAAACCCAAGAACTTCTGAAGACTCTTAACAGACGTGGGCTGAGTCCAGTCATGAATAGCCTGGACCTTGACTGGGTCCATCTCCACAGTAGAAAGAGAAAAAATAAAACCCAAAAAGGAGACCTTCTGTACTCCGAAGAGGCATTTTGAGCCCTTCACAAATAAAGCATTAGCACGCAGGACCTGAAACACCATCCTGACCTGCTTCACATGGGACTCCCAATCATCAGAAAAGACCAAAATGTCATCCAGATAAACAATCATAAATTTATCCAGATATTCTCGGAAGATGTCATGCATGAAAGACTGAAACACAGAAGGAGCATTAGAGAGTCCAAAAGGCATCACCAAGTACTCAAAATGGCCTTCAGGCGTATTAAATGCTGTTTTCCATTCATCTCCCTGCTTAATGCGCACAAGGTTATACGCACCACGGAGATCTATCTTGGTGAACCAACTGGCACCCTTAATCCGAGCAAACAAATCAGACAATAGTGGTAAAGGATACTGAAATTTGACTGTGATTTTATTCAGAAGACGATAATCTATACAAGGTCTCAACGAACCGTCCTTCTTGGCCACAAAAAAAAATCCTGCACCAAGAGGGGAAGAGGATGGGCGAATATGTCCCTTCTCCAAAGACTCCTTTATATAACTCCGCATCGCGGCATGCTCTGGTATAGACAGATTAAAAAGTCGTCCCTTAGGGAATTTACTACCAGGAATTAAATTTATAGCACAGTCACAATCCCTATGAGGGGGCAGGGCACTGGACCTGGGTTCATCAGATACATCCTGGTAGTCAGACAAAAACTCAGGGACCTCAGAAGGAGTGGAAGAAGCAATAGACACCAACGGAACATCGCCATGAATTCCCTGACAACCCCAACTTGACACAGACATAGCTTTCCAATCTAAAACTGGATTATGAGCCTGCAGCCATGGCAGACCCAAAACGACAACATCATGCAAATTATGCAGAACAAGAAAGCGAATCACCTCCTGATGTACGGGAGTCATGCACATGGTCATTTGGGTCCAATACTGAGGCTTATTCTCAGCCAATGGCGTAGCATCAATTCCCCTCAGAGGAATAGGAAATTCCAAAGGCTCCAGGACAAAACCACAGCGCCTGGCAAACGACAAATCCATCAGATTCAGGGCAGCACCCAAATCCACAAAAGCCATAACCGGGTAGGATGACAAAGAACAAATCAAAGTAACAGACAAAATAAACTTAGGCTGCACAGTACCAATGGTGACAGGTTTAGCGATTTTTTTTAAGCGTTTAGAGCATGCTGAGATAACATGAGTAGAATCACCACAGTAAAAGCACAACCCATTTTGACGTCTATGACTTTGTCGCTCAATTCTGGTCAGAGTTCACATTGCATAGACTCAGGTCTCTGTTCAGAAAATACCGCCAAAGGATGAGCAGATTTGCGCTCCCGCAAACGCCGATCAACCTGAATGGCTAAAGCCATAGAATCACTCAGACTTGTAGGGGTGGGAAACCCCACCATAACATTCTTAACGGCCTCAGAAAGACCTTCTCTGAAATTTGCAGCCAAGGCACACTCATTCCATTGAGTAAGCACCGACCATTTCCGAAATTTTTGACAATACACCTCTGCTTCATCCTGACCTTGAGAGATAGCCAGCAACGCTTTTTCTGCCTGATTCTCAAGATTAGGCTCCTCATAAAGCAGTCCAAGAGCCAGAAAAAATGAATCTACATTAAGCAATGCAGGATCTCCTGGCGCCAGAGAGAAAGCCCAATCTTGAGGGTCGCCACGCAACAAGGAGATAACAATTTTAACTTGCTGAGCGGAATCACCAGAGGAACGAGGTCTCAGAGATAGAAATAACTTACAATTATTCTTAAAGTTTAGAAACCTAGATCTATCACCAGAAAACAATTCAGGAATGGGTATCTTTGGTTCTGACATAGGGCTATGAATAACAAAATCCTGAATACTTTGCACCCGTGCAGTCAGATGATCCACACTAGAAGTCAGAGTCTGAAAATTCATGTCTGCAGCTGAGCTCAAAACCACCCAGAGTTCAAGGGGATGAAAGAAGCTAAACAGACTGCAGCAAAGGAAAAGCGGGAGGAAAAAAAAAATGTACTCAGGTCTTCTTTTTATCCCACTTCTGCGATGCATTAAACACTTTTGAGGCCTGCTCTACTGTTATGATCCTTAGTGGTTGAGGATCACAAATTACTCCAGCTAAGTAACATACATAGGACAAGCTCTAGGGAGGTGGCAAACTGGACTGACCGCAAATCTGAACCTATCCAAACACACTAGAAGTAGCCGGTGAACGTGTCTAAAAATCCTAGACGTCTCGAGCCAGCCTGAGGAACTAACTACCCCTAGAGAGAAAGAAAGACCTCTCTTGCCTCCAGAGAAATAATCCCCAAAGAAATAGAAGCCCCCAACATATAATAACGGTGAGGTAAGAGGAAGGCACATACACAGGGGTGAAAACAGATTTAGCAAATGAGGCCCACTAATACTAGATAGCAAAAAATAGTAAAGGGGTCTGTGCGGTCAGTAAAAAAAACCCTTACAAAAAATCCACACTGAGATTTCAAGAACCCCCGCACCAACTAACGGTGTGGGGGGTAGAAACTCAGTCCCCTAGAGCAACCAGCAAGCGAGGAAATCACATTTTAGCGAGCTGGACTAAAAACATAAAAATAAATAAATGCTGATAATCAAAAAATGATCAAACAAAAACTTAGCTTGTCTTGGAGAGACTGGGAGCAAGGTAGTCACAAGGAATCTGAAGAGCACTGAATACATTGAGAGCAGGCAAGGAACTGAGTATCCAGGTGAACTAAATAGGAAACCAACCAAGGATAACGAACCAGCTGATGCTGCCAACCTGCAGAAAGACAACACTACACAGTACCGCTTGTGACCACTAGAGGGAGCCCAAAAACAGAGTTCACAACAGAGGGCATAGTCCCATAAGCTATCCTGCGGCCTCTGCTTGCACCCATAGAACGTCAATTTAATTTTTGTAGCGGTGCGGGTGTCAAAGGTGGTTTTAAGCTTGGCAAAGGCCTGCTGCGCAGTTCTCTTATCCGCGGCGGGCCAGGACTTAACTTCCCTCAGAGCCGCTCCAAAGAGTTGGCCTGTTATCATATGAACTTTCTGAGGCTCTGTCAGGGGATAAAACTCAAGCAGGCTGCAGATCCCTTCTTTAGAGTCAGTTAATGTATGTGATTCTCCAGAATATCGCGGAGCCAGGCTGCTCCCGGTAGGTAAGGCATGGAGAAGGGCATTATGGCTGCTGTAGCTGCGGTGGTATCCGGCTGGCTGCTGGGGGCGGCAAGCTCTGCGGAATCCGGTGGTGGTACAAGGCCTGCGGCTGCGCCTACTGCGGGGCCCGGAGGTGCCCCCGAGTCTGCGGCTGCGACCGCCGCCTCCGCTCCTCCTGGATCAGACATGGCCGCTCCTCCCCTCTGCTAACCTGGTGGAAGTCGGGGTTCCTCTTCCAGAATCGGCACCTCACCGCGTCTTCTTGTTCCACGCTCTTTTCGGCCGGCTCCGCCCACGAAGCTATGGCTCCTCCCCTCGTGCCCCACACGGCGAGGCAATGGCGGATTTTGCTGGCAAATAGCAATACACAGTCTTTGCAATAAATCTTGATTCAATCACAATTCAGTCACAGTTCTAAGGCACACATGACCTGATTCCTCAGGCTTAAGTAGATCCTGTTTGTGACGCCAAGTTGGAGCGGCCCCCAAACGCAGGGGTACCGGGTACCGGTACCGGTACCAGGTCTCTCTCGGTTCTGGGGATGTCACGGTGGCCTGACCCGGTCCGTGGCCCTGCTAAGGGGCGCCCAATTAAAGATGTAGATGACGGTGTAGGTCGCAGTGAATAACGAGGACACAGGGTTGCAGTCTCTTTACCTCTTTACTGAAGGCTTCGGCATCCACAATCCAGAGCACTGCTAACAGGGCTGGCTGAGACCGGCCGGTCCAAAGGCTCATCCAGAGTTCCCTTTGCAGGTGGAAATCAGTGACCTTCCTACCAGCGCCTGTGTGTTGTAGTACCTCCCTGCTGAGCACCACGGGATAGTCCTCACAACTGTCATGTATGTTTCTGTTCTTTCTCTCCGTCCCCCAGATGATATGGATAGGACGCACCCGTATGACGGGGTAGGCCTGGAGTTATTTTATAGGGACCCTAGAGACGCCCCTCTCCCACAATTGCCTCCGTTGTCTTCGTTAGGTGTAAAGGTGAAACAGCCAACCTAAAGTTAACTGCCCGGCCGCAGTTCAAAGTAATGCGTAGAGTCTCTTACTTCCTCGGCGTTCCGGCCGGCTACGCGCCTCAGAAGGATGTTGCTGATCTTGAGGCACGACTCCTTCTGGTTCTATCTCCTTTGTGCTGTGATCCCGTTTCTCACGTCTCCACAATATGCTTAGCTTCGTGTCCTTTCTTAGGAGTCTGCCACTATAAGGCACAGGCACGGCTCCGTAACGATCTGTCTGTGCTAGGCCGCTGTCAGGATCCCACCCCTGACAGGTCCTCTCTCTAACTCTCCCCAGCTACTTTCTGTCTAACTTCCTATCCAACCCCCAGTTTTACCCATGTGTGAGGAGTGGCCTAATAGATGGGACCTTTTGCTCCCCCTGGCGGCCGGAGTGTGAAGTGTAATGTGTGTCTGTGATACCTGCAAGGTGAACTCTTTTAGTGCAATCAGACATACCATCACTCCCCCCTGGTGGAAGAGCGACGTTACTGCAACGACCAGACTCTGGGGCGCTGCATAAATGCACCTTAAAGGGAACCTGTCACCCCCAAATCGATGGTGAGGTAAGCTAACCATCATCAAGGACTTATCTACAGCATTCTGTAATGCTGTAGATAAGCCCCCGATGTTACCTGAAAGAGGAGAAAAAGAGGTTAGATTTTACTCACCCAGGGGCGGTCCCGCTGCTGGGGCGGTCCTGCTGCTGGTCCGGTCAAATGGGTGTCTCAGGTCCGCTCCGGTGCCTCCTATCTTCATTCCATGACGTCCTCTTCTGGTCTTCACGCCGGTCCTCTCTGACCTTTCCTGGGGCCTGCGCACTGCAGTACTTTGCTCTGCCCTCAACAGGGCAGACAAAGTACGCCTGCGCCGGAGCCACAGTGTGAAGACCAGAAGAAGACATCATGGAATGAAGATGGAAGGCGCTGTACCGGACCTGAGACACCCATCGGAGCGGGACCGCTCTTTTTCTCCTCTTTCAGGTAACATCGGGGGCTTATCTACAGCATTATAGAATGCTGTAGATAAGCACCTGATGACGGTTGGCTTACCTCACCATCGATTTTGGGGGTGACAGGTTCCCTTTAATGAAGCACTCACTCACTGAGTTGTTATCCTCTTAATGTATTGCAGTCATCATATTATATAGCACTAATTACTTACAACTGCTCATTTTGCCGTTCTACCCAGTTAATTGTTCACTTTTTTTCTCTGCTGTATGTAAAAACAGGAAGTCTCTTTTCCCTGCCTTTATCAAACCCCTTTTCAACTCCTGACTCGACTACTCCTCCTCCCACCTGCCAGAAACTTTGCAGTGAGATAAAATTGTAGTTCTAATGATGACTTATGCATGATTTCCTGTTTTTACATAGAGCTTGGAATGATTTACCTAGTTTGTTCCTAATCACGTGATGTTATAGACTCAATAGAAAATAGAATAATTATCTGTGTAGAAAGGCAAAATGAGCAATTGTAAGTGATGCGCCCACAGAGCAGTGGGGTACTCGGTACCCGGTCCGGTCGCAAAGGGGATGTCACGGTGGCTGCGACCCAGTCCGTGGCCCTGGGCATCAACGTTAAAGGGGGCTAATGTTCAATGTTTGTCGTGACGCCACCTGTGGAGTTTAGGCAATAGGGGGACCGACTCTGCCTGCATTAGAGGGTTTCCCTGGGGGATGTTGCTGCCGCCCAGATGCTACACTTCCCACAGGTGAAGCAGGGTCCCCAGGGGTCCTATGGTGTATGGCGTAGATGGTGTAACCAATGAATAAATGGAGGAGACAAGTGATAAGTTTTTTCCTGGTTTACTTGTGGGTGACAGGCCACAGTCCAGGGTACCAGGCACAGGTGATGGGGGTCTGGCCGGCTCAGAGGCAAATGAGAGTTCTCTTTTCCAAGTAGAGGTCCATGAGCCTTTCCTACTTGCGCCTTTCTAAGTGAGGTCCTTGCTGCTTTAAGCTTCCTACAAGGTCCTCCAGTTTCCCCCTGCCCTGGGACAGGTACCTGCATGACAGGCAGCTTGACCCTTTTAACAAGGACTCTAACGTGCCCCGGGCTCCTCAGGTGCTGCTGCATCTCAGGCATGGTGCGGGTAGGTAACGTGTAGTGTCGTACCCTCCGGTTCTGCTCCTTGTCCTAGAGTCCACCAAAGCCTCGGGCTCCCGGTACCCGGCTACTGCGCTTTAGCTTCGAGGGTGTCCTGCCACAGTTTCTCTCTGAGCACTGTCTCTCTCCTGTGCTTCTTCCCTTCCAGCTGCTCCACATGAAACCCAACAGGTTTCTCCTTCCCAGAGGCTGCAGCTCCTTTGTGGCTGCCAGGCCTCTCTCTCTCTGCACTGCATCTCTCCTAGACGTCTGCTCTGCTTGGTCTCCTAGGACCAACTAACTAGCTCCTCCTCCAGGTCAGGACACATTAAAGCCTAGGGAAGCTCCCCTGAATCTGGGTCTTGAGCTCCCCCTCCTGGCCTGGATTCAGAATGTGTTGCATGTGTGTGCCTTATCTGCTGAAGAGAACTCCTTTGCTTCTGAGCATGACATCATTTTCCCCGAAGGAAAAGCAACATCACTGCAGCAACCGGTAATCTGGGGTGCTGCATAAGCATAAAGTGCTATATAATATGATGACTGTAATATATTAAGAGGATAAAAATTTTGATCGGAGGAGGAGGAGTGCTTCTTCAAATTAGGTTGGCGTGTACTAAATAACTATGATCACACATTGCTGCATAGAAGTTGTAGGCTCCAAATGGTAGTATATTTTTAATCAAGACTATTTACAAAGTTGACACTTTTTTATTTTTGTACACGTCAGAAACAGTACTTTATAAGGTGTACATCAATTGTATTCTTGTTTGAAATTTTGAATTAAGAAATCATAAATTACAAATTACTCGTTGTCTTGCATAGTACCTGGTCATTACTGAAATATAGAAAGAGTCAGGGGGTGGATATATTTTGCTCTCTTAGAAATTTTGATTCCCTCCAGTGTCTAAAAGTCTCCTAAGAATCCTTTGATGTCTTTAACCAATGCATATTCACTTGCCTGTCCTATCCCACAGTCATGTACATTAAAAATAACTTTGTCATGGGGGATTTCATCAAAGATTTCAGGAAATCTAAATAAATAATGTCATATGCATCACCATTATAAGCTTCGCAGCCCTGTCTGACATCAAGACTGTCAACGTGGCAGTATCCGTCTAGATTAGATGAAGCAATCCATCTCTTGTCAGGTTATTTCTTTAGCCCAGATTTTCATGTTGTTATTTTATTTTACCTTTTTTTACTTTGATTTTCTTGCACCCTTTAATGGCAGTTATCCTTTATATATTTTTTTCTGATTCTTTTCTATTTTGCCAGGCTGTACTATGAGTATAAGCATTGTTGTGATTGGTGCTGCCTCTGACATAACACTACAGGCAGAACGAGTGTTGTCACTAATTGCTTGTCATGCTGTGTCAATACGACTTAATGAAATTTGACAGCTCAGAAAAGAGTGGTTCTAAATCCAGAAGCCTGTATTGATAAGCTTCCACACTGCATGTTATTGCTCGAAAAGTTCATGCAAATTAGAGAAAATGGAAAAAAAAATGCAGTTTTGTGTGCTTGTCAGTGGGGACAAACCTATATTCTATCCACTTAGAATTATCCATATGTGATATTACTTTTAGCACGTAGAAAATGCAAAAGAATGCGACAAATTCTTATATCAAGCTTTTCATCTATCTGTGTACCTGTGACCTTTTGGCACTTCAAAAATTTAGTCTTTCTCCAACCATGGTTTGACGTAGCACATACATAGCTGAATAAAGACAAGAGATTTTTTTTTACTATATCACATCTGTAGTGCTGCCACTTTGCCTTATGTACATGGAGGATACTGGGTCAGTGTCATTTCTACAAAGTGTCCCATGAGTCGTGTTTTAACACAACAATGCCAGGCCGCGTGTTGCTTGTGCTCCTGTGAGCAGCCTGCAAGGCCTTAACATGCTATCATGGCCTATAGTGCCTTCGGCCTTGGTTCCCATCATGCACTTCTGGGATTTCATTGTTTGGCAATGGCAAAGGGGCTGGCAACAGCGGATCTTGATGATTTCCATCTATTATCTATCTATGTACCTATCTATCTATCTGCATATCTATCTATGTAAATGTACCGTATTTTTCGGACTAGAAGACGCACCCCAAATTTTCCAAAAACAGGAATAAAGTCCTGAATTCAGCTTACCGGGGGGGAATCAGCAGTGCTGGTGGAGCAGAGTCACAGGGGGTGCTTGGTGGTCTGGCGATGATATGACCCAGACTGGTGTGGCAGGTTCGGTGGTGCGGGGGCTCCGCCGACATTTTATGAAAGCCCAGAGCCCACGCACATCTACTGATGCAATGCGGTTGTCTCTGGGAAATCCCATCCCAAGGCTTCTGCTGCAGGTTCGGCCGTGCACGCTGGTGCTGGGGCTCCGATGACTTTTTGTGAAAGCCCAGAGCCCCCGCACTTCCATTGCATTGATGCTGTGGCCTCCGGTAAAATGGCTGTCAGAGGCGGCACATGTGCAGATTGAGATTTCGGCAACGAGATTGTGTCTCCTGAGATCTCGGGACAAGATCTCATTGCCGAGATCTCAAACTGTGCATGCGCCGCCACTGGCGGCCATTTTCCTGGATCATCGAAGCAATGTAAGTGCGGGGGCTTTGGGTTTTCACAAAATGTCACCGAAGCCCCACACCACTGAGCACCACCAAACCTGCTGAACCTGCCGCAACTGCGGGATGGGATGTGAGATCATGCACCCTGCAGCATTGGACCACCGGAAGAATCACCCGACTGCTGCTGCCACCTCACTAATTGTAAGTACAGTACATTCTGACTATAAGACGCATCTCCGTTTCCCCAAACAAATTTTGGGAAAAAAGTGCGTCTTATAGTCCGAAAAATACGGTATATTTTAGGCAATTGGCGTGCAAAATCATGAATATGTTATGGTTACAGTAGGGTTCCAGTTCATGGAAAAATACCATTACAGATTTTAATTTGTCTTTGGTTTGTGATGTCTGATATTGTACAACTCAATATATTTTTTAAGTGTAAATAACATTTCAGAATAGTATGCCATGTGTGTGTACATGAGAAATAACCAATTTTTGGTGATTATAAGACTTGCATCCTGCATTTTCCCCTCTCCTTAATTTTCAGCCTTCTTTGAGCTAGTGGATAAAGACTACCTCCTATGATGTCTTTCATACACAGCACACAATGACATGAGGACATAGATGACATTATAGAACAGTACAGAGCAGTGTAGTTGTGGGGTGAGATAAAACACTTACTAGAAAGAAGCAGCAGTCTTTGTGTGTCTGAGTCGCTGTTTTTAACTCTGTTCTTCCTCTCTACATAGACTTTAATAGGTAGTTTTAATCTAAAATCTTCAAGAGCTGTAAGTCTTTCTTTTCAAAGAAGGGTTTTAGCAGTTCTTTAGAGTGAATGAAGAGTTTAGGAGGTGAAGGAAGTGTCTTATAAGGGGAGAAAGATGCATTTTTTTCTGTTAAGATATTACAAAATTTCTTATATTCGCTTGTAGTCTTGATTGGTGCAAAATTTGTTGAAATAACAGTCACCGTTTAAAATATAGATGGGGCTCTCGAAGAGCCCAATAACGGATGTACCCAGTGATTTACAGACTCATAGACTTTCTGTTGAGCCCATACACCACTGTGTGCATTCTGGTTGGAGCTGAGTGCTTCTAACATTTGGTTTAAGCAATAAATTTGGGCTCAGGATCCAACCCGCCATCAATCTAGCTGGCTTTTTAAATTAATAAATGTTTACTCAGAGTTTAACCGCTTCACGTTGCAGCCTATTTCCATTTTTGCCTTTTTCATTTTTTCCTCACATTCTTTTTTTTTTTGTGGGACGAGTTGTACATCATTTATTTTAAAACAATGTACCAGAAATGGGAAAAAAAATTAAAGTGGGGAGAGCAATCCTGACATTGTTTTTTGGGAATTTTCTTTATGGTGTACATTGTGTGGTAAGAATGACTTGGCAATATGGTTCTCCTCAATAGTACAATTACAGCGATATTAAATATGTCCTTTTTTTATTGTTTTAGTGGCGAAAAAAATCAGAAGTTTGAAAAAAAAAAGTTGGGATCTATCTCCATTTTCCGAGACTCAGAACATTTTCATTTTTCAGCTGATGGAGTTGGGTGATGATGGCATATTTTTTTGCAGGGGAAAGACGACGGTTTTACTCATACTTTCTGGGGATTGAGATTATGTTTTTATTGCTTAATACAGCATTTGTTGTGGTATTGCAGTGACCAAAAAATCATAGTTTTGGTGTTCTTGATATATTTATGTTTATGGTGCTTACTATAGGGTTAATTGTTTTCGTATTTTGATAGATTGGGCTTTTTTCAGCGTGGTGAAACCACGTATGTGTATTTTTTTTTACATTTTATTACCGTATCTTTATTTTTAATGGGGGTAAAAGGGGTGATTTGAACTTTTATTTTATTATTTTTTTCATATTTTTTAAAAACTGTACTTTTCATTGTACTTGTTAGTCCCCTATGGGGACTATAACCTGCTGCCATCTGATCTCTGGTGCTATATACACCAATACCACAGTATTGCTGCATATAGTAAAAATCAACATTTCCTTTTACACCCGGTCACAGGCAGAATTTCAAGGTCGCTCCATAATGACTAGTATAGAGGTCTTAAGCAGACCCCGGCTGTCATAGCAACCCATTGGCGATCCGATATCACGTCATGGGCACGCTGATTAGCTGATAGAATTATGCACTCCGGATTGTGTGAGGATGTGGGCTGTCTTACACCGTCCCTACCCTGAAGACAACCGCCATGTGCATATGTGCAATGTGAACAGTGTAAAGGTACCGTTACACTAAGCGACGCTCCATCGATATAGACAAAGATCCGACCTAAACTAGATCGCTGGAGCGTCGCTGTTAGGTCACTGTAGAGACGTCAAACACAGCAGCTCCAGAACGATGCAGGAGCGATCCAGTGACGTAACGGTGACTCACTTATCGTTCACGCTCCATGTAAAAACATTGCTGGCATCGTTGCTATTGCTGTCAAACATGACGATACACACCGATCTAGCGACCAAATAAAGTACTGGACTTCTAGCTCCAACCAGCGATATAACAGCGGGATCCAGATCGCTGCTGCGTGTCAAACTCAACGAGATCGCTATCCAGGACGCTGCAACGTCACGGATCGTTGTCGTTCTCGTTGGAAAGTTGTTTAGTGTGAAGGTACCTTTATGCGTTTTATGCATTAAATGTGTATAATCCCTTTGGTAATGTGTAGGGGCAAATAAGGAAACCCCATGATAGCGTATAAAGATTGGGTTTAAGTGCAGTCGGTTCCTAGGGTCAGCATGGGCCAAATACTAGGCCTATCACTATCCTCCATGCGGATTCATTCAACGGGCCTGGGACCTCGAGATTGGCTCCTGGGCCATCAGGCACATCACACCTGCAGGGGAAGATGGACAAGATTCTGCAAGGGTGGCATATGATAGAATCCAGGTGCACTCCCGTCGGTGAAAAGGGATCCATAGTGGTAGTGGAGACAACAGGAAAAGGGACACTCTATCAGGAACGAGTGCTAGGGCTGAAGGTATGTCTGGTACCTGAGGGAAAGACTGTAACCTGTTGTACCCTATCCCACATGCTCCACTGTAATGCTTGTGAACTGTTCAGTAAAAGTTTGACTATTGACCAGCACTTGGCGTCCCCTGGATTGTGTGCGGAAGTTCTTGAAGATGGAAGCCTGGAGTTAGCGGAGGCCTATGGCCCACAAGTAAGTGTGCTGCCACCCACACCTAACAACACACTGGGACATGATTTTCCTCTAGGGTGCCAAAACATGCAGAAGCAGCGGCTTGTCTACAAGTACCTCGCTCGGGCACCTTACACTTGCACATTGTTAACGTCGCTGTCAGAGTTTGAGCATGATAACAAGGTTAATAAGCCAGCTACATACACCCTCTTCCGACTTGCGCTGAACATGTACGGCGGATGTCTTGAAGGGGTTAAATACAGTATACATATTTATATTTTAATATGAACATAAAATATTCAATAGTTAAAAAAATATAAACAATATGTACCAATGGTCGTATTTTCATCCGCTGCTTAAATAATCTCTATCAGTTTATTGAGGAGAACAGAGTTTATGTCCATTGATTGGATGTTCTCCTGGGGTTTCTGCTTCCTACTCACACACAGAAAATCAGTACTGTAAAGTAAAATCCAATATAAATAAAATTAATGTTTGAATCAGTTCACACGCAAAATAAAACTAAAGTGTGCCATTCTCTGAGCAGCGAAGCTGGATAAGAACAAATAGCATATAGTCATGGAGGGAAAGAATTAGGATTATCCTTAAACTGTAGGCCCACTTTTGGAATTACCTTGGCTTAAAGCACAGCTAATACTACTAAAATAGAAAATTGCTAATATACCGTAATTATGGAAAATGACCTATTAAGCCATGGGATTTTTCTGTACACATGCTGGCTTCTGTAGATTAACATCTCTATAGCCCTCCATTTTCCAGCTATAGATGATATATGCTATAGATGAATTGCGGAATGAAAAATAATTCATTGTACGTAGGGAGAAAAAAAATTATTTTCATTTTAAATGGGTTGTCTGGCCCAAATCGATAAATCTGCAGTCACTATGTGTGACTGCAGACTTATGAATCCTCCCCAGCACTCGAACTTTGCTGGTTTCTGAGCAGGGACCAGAGATTTTGCATGAGTCATACATACTCCTGGCCGGAACCCATGTAGCAGGCATAGCCTTGCTCCACACACTTGCAGTCCAGTTGACGTAGCCAGCTAGAGAGCATGGCTGTGCTCCATACAAATGTGGCGCCCCTGAGGGTCCAGTCGCCACAGAGGTACTGCACCTCAGCCAGAGGTGTGGTACTCCGCTCTCAGGTAAGAAGAGGACACTACCCAGTACCCACACACTAGCACCCAACACTAGACCTCTCCAGGCCAGGGAGGGGCTAGTTAGAAGGTGTGGTTGGAGTGAGTGGCAGTTGTGAAGAGTTTTCATGGAAACAGGAGGAAGGAGAGTCAGTTGGTGAGAGGCAGAGGGAGTTGGAGCTGGTGACTTGAGAAGTGAGGAGCTCGTCCCAGCACTAGAGGACAGAGAGAAGTTCTAGAGAGTGAAAGAGGAAGAAGGGGTCCTAGGGGCACGGGTAGTGAGGAATCCACCCATGGGGCCCAAATCCATGCTGACCATAGTTGGGTGGAGAGACCAGGTCGCAGAGGGGGAACTGACCCCCAGAATAGTGGAGAATTACAAGGCTCAGCTAGCAAACCGGAGGCTGTGGTAATTGTATGTGCCACATCCACACACACTCGCTGAAAAGGCAGCCACATAGAATCAAGGGGACCAGGAGGACGTCGCCCGACAGGATCCAAGGCTGCTGGCTTGGAACACTGTGTGTGAAGGCACCTGGCAGGAGAGGCGGGAGCCAGCGCAGTGAGATGGCCAGAGAAGGAACATAAGAAGGGGTTTCTGGGAAAGTGTACTGCAAATTACCTGAACACTGGCTGGACCACTGACCCATATAAGAACTGTGAGTAAAGTGTGGAAACTGCACCCTGTTGTGTCCTCTAAATTATTACTGCATCACCTGCCCTGCATCACAACATTCACCATTATTGACTATTACTCTAACTGCCCTGGGGCCTAGCTCTACCCGTGGAGAGCTGTAACATCTCTGCTGCGTCACCAACTGCCCCAGTGGACCTGAACCGCAGCTTCGGCCATTTCCCTATTGCCGAACACCACAGGTGGCATCACGAACAATTCCCCTATAAACTTTATTTTCCCCTTCATTTCACTTTTATTGGACACCCAGGGCCATGGACCAGGTCGCTGCTACCGTGACATGCCCCAAAGAACTGTTGGACCTGGCCCGAGTACCCCACGGCCCTAGCGGGCGCTCCACAAATGTATGGAAGCTCTTCCGCACCCACTGACAATGAGTATGTATAACTCATATATACCTTGCCTGCTCAGAAACTGGAGAATCCCCGCAGTTCACATGACCAGATAACCCCTTTTAAACTTTACAATGGAGCGTATGAGTCCAACCTAAACTACTATAGAAAGGTAGGAGACAAAAAAACGCAAATAGGGTCTTATCCCCAGGATTGTTTCCAATCAATTATGAGAGAACTGCTCACCTGGTGGTACAAAGTAAAAGCGTGTAGTTGTCAGCTGCAGATCCACAGGTCGGCGCTGCGACCTCTCAGAACCGTTATAATAGATGAATGTGGATAAAATCCGCGCTGCTGCGACAAATGATGGATCCAGATATAGTTATAAGATGTTCGGGTGGTTTATTCAACGCGTTTCGAAGCTCATGGCTTCTTCTTCAGGAAGTTTCCACAGAAAGATAACGCGTTGAATCCATCATTTGTCGCAGCAGCGCGGATTTTATACACATTCATCTATTATAACGGTTCCAACCTAAACTAATCAGTTAATATATAGAAATAAGAAACATTCTGTAGAACTGCGTTACTTATATTTTTTCTATGTATAGTCCAAAGCTGCAATCGTAATGATGCAAGTCAGTGGTGTTCATATAAGGGAACTCTGCAACCTCAGCTTTGCAAACAATACAAGTTTTTCTAGAGATGAGCCAGACTTGTGCAAGTACATAATTCTCTTCCTGATATCTTGGCTGATTTCTTGAGTCTTTCCCATGATGCTACACAAAGAAGCAGTGTGTTTCAGGTGTGCATTAAAATACATTCACAGGTGTGTCTCTAATGAACTCAGATGTTTCCAATGATGCTTCCAAACACATGACGTCATCATATGGACAGTCCAGAACTGTTTAAAGGCATAGTAATCTTAGTGTATGTAAATTTTTGACTTTGCAATAACTAATAAAAGTGCCTTAAAACATTCTCTCTCTCTCTCTCTCTCTCTCTCTCATTTTTCTGGAATTTGACAAATATTCATAATTATGGTAATCCTAATTGACCTAAAACGGGAAAGGTTTATTCTGATTTCATGCCAAATATTGAGAAAAACATGCATACAGCTGTGCTCAAAAATGTACATACCCTGGCAGCATTTTTGCTTTCTTGGCCTTTTTTTCAGAGAATTTGAATGATAACACCAAAACTTTTTCTCTACTTATGGTTAGTGGTTGGGTGAAGCCATTCATTGTCAAACTACTGTGAAGTGAAGACATGTATGTGTATGTATGTGCTCTGTATACATGTGTGTATGTGCTCTGTGTATACATGCTTGTGTGCTATGAGTATGTTTATATATGTGTGTGCTTGGTGTATACAGGGTGGGCCATGTATATGGATATACCTAAATAAAATGGGAATGGTTGGTGATATCAACTTCCTGTTTGTGGCACATTATTATATGGGAGGGGGAAAACTTTTCAAAGCGCCGATCTGGGTCATCCTCGTTGAGATGCTGCAGCAGCTGGATTTTGTAAGGGTGCCATTTGTGAATAGATAATATCCGCCGAAGGGATGCTTGAGTGATGCCAGATTGGTGCGCTGAATTTGCAGAATGAGCAAAACAAATATTGGAACATTATGTTCAGTGATGAGGCAAACTTTTTTGGGTGGGCCATTTATATGGATACACCTAAATACCATGGGAATGGTGACAGTTTTCTTGCGTAGGGTGTCTTGCATTGAAATCTGCATCAATGACCCGGGTACTGCGTTCACCAGACATCAACACAATTTCTAACCGCTCCTCGTGTGTTAGCCTTTGCGACATGTCAATGGCTGTAAACAAAGAAAGACTTGTAAATAACTCATGAAAGAATATAGTTACGTTAAAACCATGCACACCATTGTTTTTCTTGTGAAATTCTCAATAAGTTTGATGTGTCACATGACCCTCTTCCCATTGGAAAATATAAAGTTGGATCCAAAATGGCCGACTTCAAAATGGCCACCATGGTCACCATCTTGAAAACTTTTCCACTCCCATATACTAATGTGCCACAAACAGGAAGTTGATATCACCAACCATTCCCATTTTATTTAGGTGTATCCATATACATGGCCAACCCTGTACATGCATGTGTGCTGTGTGTGGGTAACATACAATGTGTGTGTCACATACGGTATATGTAGCATCCACATTTATAAACATCGGCAGCGCAAACTAGAGTTAAAAATTTTAAACATTCATCAGAATATTGGATTGTTTATGGCGGAGGAAAAATCATTATTCTCGACAGCACATCATCCAATGTAAACTGCAGATGTGCTGCTGATATCAGATACTGTATAGGGACTGATTGATCGATTAGTAATCTTTCCACTTCCATCATCCTTCATCAACGTGTGTAAAGAAGCCGGGAAACAAGCGTTAAACGACTTCAACATTGTCGATCGCGCTTATTTAAGTCTGAACTCAAGTCATGTAAATGCAATCACATTTTTTGAGTGTGATGGTGCAATATGGTGCAATATGTGAACATTTAGGGTCCTACTTTAACCCCATTCTGTCATCGGACGTACTATTCCGTCCATGTGGGGTGGGCCCTACTTCTCAAGGATGGAATAGTATGTCCAGTGCGATCGGCCGCGCTCACGGGGGGAGCGGCCGGGTGTCTGCTGTCTGCTGACTATCGCAGCTGACATCCGGCACTATGTGCCAGGAGCGGTCACGGACCTGTGATTGGTCGCGTCGCGGCCACATGGGCGGCACGCGACCAATCAGAAGCCGTGACGTCACGGAAGGAAGGAAAAGCGCGCATTTTAAGCAAAGAACGCTGCCGGTTCCCTCGGTGAGGTCCAGGCTGCGTCGGAGAGGTGAGTATAGCAATATTTTTTATTTTAACTCTTTATTTTACACATTAATATGGTTCCCAGGGCCTGAAGGAGAGTTTCCTCTCCTTCAGACCCTGGGAACCATCAGGGATACCGTCCGATACTTGAGTCCCATTGACTTGTATTGGTATCGGGTATCGGTATCGGATTAGATCCGATACTTTGCCGGTATCGGCCGATACTTTCCGATACCGATACTTTCAAGTATCGGACGGTATCGCTCAACACTACATACCGCCGAACAAAAAGTGTAATAACATGCGATCAAAAAGACAGATATAAATAACCATGGTACCGCTGAAAACATCATCTTGTCACGCAAAACCTAGCCGCCATACAGCATAATCAGCGACAAAATAAAAAAGTTATAGTCCTCAGAATAAAGCGATGCCAAAATAATTATTTTTTCTATAAAATAGTTTTTATGGTATAAAAGCGCCAAAACATAAAAAATGATATAAATAAGGTATCACTGTAATCGTACTGACCCAAAGAATAAAACTGCTATATCAATTTTACCAAACGCGGAACGGTATAAGCGCCCCCCCAAAAGAAATTCATGAATAGCTGGTTTTTGGTCATTCTGCCTCACAAAAATCGGAATAAAAAGCGATCAAAAAATGTCATGTGCCCAAAAATGTTACCAATAAAAACGTCAACTTGTGCCGCAAAAAACAAGACCTCACATGACTCTGTGGACCAAAATATGGAAAAATTATAGCACTCAAAATGTGGTAAAGCAAAAAACATTTTTTGCAATAAAAAGCGTCTTTTAGTGTGTGACGGCTGCCAATCAAAAATCTGCTAGAAAATCCGCTATAAATAGTAAATCAAACCCCCCCTTCATCACCCCCTTAGTTACGAAAAATAAAAAAATAAAAAAAATGTATTTATTTCCATTTTTCCATTAGGGTTAGGGCTAGAGTTAGGGCTAGGGTTAGGGCTAGGGTTAGGGTTAGGGCTAGGGTTAGGTCTAGGGTTAGGGCTAGGGCTAGGGTTAGGGTTAGGGCTAGGGTTAGGGTTGGGGCTAGGGTTAGGGTTAGGGTTGGGGCTAGGGTTAGGGTTGGGGCTAGGGTTAGGGCTACAGTTAGGGTTAAGGTTGGGGCTAAAGTTAGGGTTGGGGCTAAAGTTAGGGTTAGGGATTGGATTACATTTACAGTTGGGAATAGGGTTGGGATTAGGGTTAGGGGTGTGTCAGGGTTAGGGGTGTGGTTAGGGTTACAGTTGAGATTAGGGTTAGGGGTGTGTTTGCATTAGGGTTTCAGTTGCAATTGGGGGGTTTCCACTGTTTAGGCACATCAAGGGCACTCCAAATGCGACATTGCGTCTGATCTCAATTCCAGCCAATTCTGCGTTGAAAATGTAAAACAGTGCTCCTTCCCTTCCGAGCTCTCCCATGCGCACAAACAGGGGTTTACCCCAACATATGAGGTATCAGCGTACTCAGGACACATTGGACAACAACTTTTGGGATCCAATTTCTCCTGTTACTCTTGGAAAAATACAAAACTGGGGGCTAAAAAATAATTTTTGTGGAAAAAAAAGAATTTTTTATTTTCACGGCTCTGCGTTATAAACTATAGTGAAGCACTTGGGGGTTCAAAGTTCTCACAACACATCTAGATAAGTTCCCTAGGAGGTCTAGTTTCCAATATGGGGTCACTTGTGGGGGGTTTCTATGGTTTAGGTACATAAGGGGCTCTGCAAATGCAACGTGACGCCTGCAGACCATTCCATCTAAGTCTGCATTCCAAATGACGCTCCTTCCCTTCCAAGCTCTGCCATGCGCCCAAACGGTGGTTCCCCCCCACATATTGGGTATCAGTGTACTCAGGACAAATTGGTCAACAACTTTTGGGGTCCAATTTCTCCTGTTACCCTTGGGAAAATACAAAACTGGGGGCTAAAAAATAATTTTTGTGGGGGAAAAAAAGAATTTTTATTTTCATGGCTCTGCGTTAGAAACTGTAGTGAAACACTTGGGGGTTCAAAGCTCTCACAACACATCTAGATGAGTTCCTTAGGGGGTCTACTTTCCAAAATGGTGTCACTTGTGGGGGGTTTCAATGTTTAGGCACATCAGTGGCTCTCCAAACGCAACATGGCGTCCCATCTCAATTCCAGTCAATTTTGCATTGAAAAGTCAAATGGCGCTTCTTCCCTTCTGAGCTCTGCCATGCGCCCAAACAGTGGTTTACCCCCACATATGAGGTATCAGCGTACTCAGGACAAATTGTACAACAACTATTGGGGTCCAATTTCTTCTCTTACCCTTGGGAAAATAAAAAATTGGGGGCGAAAAAATCATTTTTGTGAAAAAATATGATTTTTTTATTTTTACGGCTCTGCATTATAAACTTCTGTGAAGCACTTGGTGGGTCAAAGTGCTCACCACACATCTAGATAAGTTCCTTAGGGGGTCTACTTTCCAAAATGGTGTCATTTGTGGGGGGTTTCAATGTTTAGGCACATCAGGGGCTCTCTGTTGTGAATTTGGTTTCTGGGCTCCCCCGGTGGTTTCTGGTGGTACTGCACTTGTGTGCTTCATCTCCTCTGTTCACCTGTTTTCCATCTGGATGTGGGAGTTTTCTATTTAGCCTTGCTCCTCAGTCATTTCTACGTCGTGTTGGTCCTCGTCTTTGTGTTGGGGACTTGGTGTGGTTATCTTCTCGTTTTGTCCCTATGAAGGTTTCTTCTCCTAAGTTTAAGCCTCGGTTCATCGGCCCGTACAAGATATTGGAGATTCTTAACCCTGTGTCCTTTCGTTTGGACCTCCCTGCATCTTTTTCTATTCATAATGTCTTCCATCGGTCATTGTTGCGCAGGTATGAGGTACCGTTTGTGCCTTCCGTGGAGCCTCCTGCTCCGGTGTTGGTTGAGGGTGAGTTGGAGTACGTTGTCGAGAAGATCTTGGACTCCCGTGTTTCCAGACGGAGACTTCAGTATCTGGTCAAGTGGAAGGGCTACGGTCAGGAGGATAACTCTTGGGTGACAGCCTCTGATGTTCATGCCTCCGATTTGGTCCGTGCCTTTCATAGGGCTCATCCTGATCGCCCTGGTGGTTCTGGTGAGGGTTCGGTGCCCCCTCCTTGAGGGGGGGTACTGATGTGGATTTGGTTTCTGGGCTCCCCCGGTGGTTTCTGGTGGTACTGCACTTGTGTGCTT
Source organism: Ranitomeya variabilis (assembly GCF_051348905.1). NCBI lineage: Eukaryota > Metazoa > Chordata > Amphibia > Anura > Dendrobatidae > Ranitomeya > Ranitomeya variabilis. Next base: position 55,906,708 of record NC_135235.1, on the reverse strand, counting down.
CATCTCCTCTGTTCACCTGTTTTCCATCTGGATGTGGGAGTTTTCTATTTAGCCTTGCTCCTCAGTCATTTCTATGCCGGCCAACAATGTTACCAGAAGCCTTTCTGTTGCATGTTCCTGCTCCTAGACAACTATCAGCTAAGTTGGACTTGTTGTCCTAAGTTTGTTTTGCATTTTTGTTCCAGTTCTCTGTGATTGAATATTTCTGAGGCTGGAAGCTCTTGTGAGCTGAAATTGCCACTCTGGTGTCATGAGTTGATATTAGAGTCTTAAAGTAGTTTCAGGATGGTATTTTGAAAGGGTTTTCAGCTGACCGTGAAGTTCCCTTTTCTGTCTTCCTACTATCTAGTAAGCGGACCTCAATTTGCTAAACCTATCTTCATACTTCGTATGTCAATTTCCTCTAAAATCACCGCCAATATATGTGGGGGCTACTGTCTGCCTTTTGGGGAAAATTTCTCTAGAGGTAAGCCAGGTCTGTATTTTCCTCTGCTAGGGTCAGTCAGTTCTCCGGCTGGCGCTGGGCGTCTAGGGATAAAACGTAGGCACGCTACCCGGCCACTGTTAGTTGTGCGGTAGGTTTAGCTCATGGTCAGCTCGAGTTCCCATCTTCCAAGAGCTAGTCCTTTTGTATGCTTTATTACGTTCTCTTGCCATTGAGAACCATGACAGTTTGGCCGGCCAAGAGTTAAAATAATTGGCAGAAGAAAGGAGAGAAAAGAAGTCTGCAGAGATTTTTTTTTTTCCTGAGTTTGCTCATTAGTTGATTCACTAGCATCTCTGCTTACTGCAGCCTTCGTCTCTCTCTCCTTCTAATCCTTGAATGGTTCTGATTTCACCTGATTAATATGGATCCTCAGAGTTTAGCTACAGGTTTGAATAATCTCGCTATGAAGGTTCAAAGCTTACAGGATTTCGTTATTCATGCTCCTACATCTGAACCTAGAATTCCTTTACCTGAATTTTTCTCTGGGGATAGATCTCGCTTCCAGAATTTCAAACATAATTGTAAATTATTTTTGTCTCTGAGATCTCGCTCCGCTGGAGATCCTGCACAGCAGGTCAGGATTGTAATTTCCTTGCTCCGGGGCGACCCTCAGGATTGGGCATTTGCTTTGACACCAGGGGATCCTGCGTTGCTCAATGTGGATGCGTTTTTCTTGGCTTTGGGGTTGCTTTATGAGGAACCTCATTTAGAAATTCAGGCTGAAAAAGCCTTAATGGCCCTGTCTCAAGGGCAAGATGAGGCTGAAATATACTGCCAAAAAATTCGTAAGTGGTCTGTGCTTACTCAGTGGAATGAGTGCGCCCTGGCGGCGAAATTCAGAGAGGGTCTCTCTGATGCCATTAAAGATGTTATGGTGGGGTTCCCTGTGCCTACAGGTCTGAATGAGTCCATGACAATGGCTATTCAGATTGATCGGCGTTTGCGGGAGCGCAAACCTGTGCACCATTTGGCGGTGTCTGCTGAGAAGACGCCAGAGATTATGCAATGTGATGGAATTCTGTCCAGAAGCGAACGACAGAATTTTAGGCGAAAAAATGGGTTATGCTTCTATTGTGGTGATTCAACTCATGTTATATCAGCATGCTCTAAACGTACTAAGAAGGTTGATAAGTCTGTTTCAATTGGCACTTTACAGTCTAAGTTTATTCTATCTGTGACCCTGATTTGCTCTTTATCGTCTATTACCGCGGACGCCTATGTCGACTCTGGCGCCGCTTTGAGTCTTATGGATTGGTCCTTTGCCAAACGCTGTGGGTTTGATTTAGAGCCTCTGGAAGTTCCTATACCTCTGAAGGGTATTGACTCCACGCCATTGGCTAGTAACAAACCACAATACTGGACACAAGTAACTATGCGTATTAATCCGGATCACCAGGAGATTATTCGCTTCCTTGTGTTGTATAATCTACATGATGTATTGGTGCTTGGATTGCCATGGCTGCAATCTCATAACCCAGTCCTCGACTGGAAAGCAATGTCTGTGTTAAGCTGGGGATGTCAGGGGACTCATGGGGACGTACCTTTGGTTTCCATTTCGTCATCTATTCCCTCTGAGATTCCGGAATTTTTATCTGATTATCGTGACGTTTTTGAGGAGCCTAAACTTGGTTCACTACCTCCGCACAGAGATTGCGATTGTACTATAGATCTGATTCCGGGCAGTAAGTTTTCAAAGGGTCGTTTATTTAATCTATCTGTGCCTGAACATGCTGCTATGCGGGAATATATTAAGGAGTCCTTGGAAAAGGGACATATTCGTCCTTCGTCATCTCCCTTAGGAGCCGGTTTTTTCTTTGTAGCTAAAAAAGATGGCTCTTTGAGGCCGTGTATTGATTATCGGCTTTTGAATAAAATCACGGTTAAATATCAGTATCCTTTGCCACTGCTTACTGATTTGTTTGCTCGAATAAAGGGGGCCAAGTGGTTCTCTAAGATTGATCTTCGTGGGGCGTATAATTTGGTGCGAATTAAGCAGGGGGATGAGTGGAAAACCGCATTTAATACGCCTGAGGGCCATTTTGAGTATTTAGTAATGCCTTTTGGTCTTTCAAATGCCCCTTCAGTCTTTCAGTCCTTTATGCATGACATTTTCCGTGATTATTTGGATAAATTTTTGATTGTGTATCTTGATGATATTTTGATTTTTTTCGGATGACTGGGACTCTCATGTCCAACAGGTCAGGAGGGTTTTTCAGGTTTTGCACTCTAATTCCTTGTGTGTAAAGGGTTCTAAGTGCGTTTTTGGGGTTCAAAAGATTTCGTTTTTGGGGTACATTTTTTCCCCCTCTTCCATTGAGATGGACCCTGTCAAGGTTCAGGCTATTTGTGATTGGACGCAACCCTCTTCTCTTAAGAGCCTTCAGAAGTTTTTGGGCTTTGCTAATTTTTATCGTCGATTTATAACTGGTTTTTCTGATGTTGCTAAACCGTTGACTGATTTGACTAAGAAGGGTGCTGATGTTGCTGATTGGTCCCCTGCTGCTGTGGAGGCCTTTCGGGAGCTTAAGCGCCGCTTTTCTTCCGCCCCTGTATTGCGTCAGCCTGATGTTACTCTTCCTTTTCAGGTTGAGGTTGACGCTTCAGAAATCGGAGCTGGGGCGGTTTTGTCGCAGAAAAGTTCCGACTGCTCCGTGATGAGACCTTGTGCGTTCTTTTCTCGTAAATTTTCGCCCGCTGAGCGAAATTATGATATTGGTAATCGGGAGCTCTTGGCTATGAAGTGGGCTTTTGAGGAGTGGCGTCATTGGCTTGAGGGGGCTAGACATCAGGTGGTGGTATTGACCGACCACAAGAATTTGATTTATCTTGAGTCTGCCAGGCGCCTGAATCCTAGACAGGCGCGCTGGTCGTTATTTTTCTCTCGGTTTAATTTTGTGGTTTCTTACCTACCAGGTTCTAAAAATGTGAAGGCGGATGCCCTTTCTAGGAGTTTTGAGCCTGATTCCCCTGGTAATTCTGAACCTACAGGTATCCTTAAGGATGGAGTGATATTATCTGCTGTTTCCCCAGACTTGCGACGGGTCTTGCAGGAGTTTCAGGCGAATAGACCTGATCGTTGCCCGCCTGGTAGAATGTTTGTTCCTGATGATTGGACCAGTAGAGTCATCTCGGAGGTCCATTCTTCTGCGTTAGCAGGTCATCCTGGAATCTTTGGTACCAGGGATTTGGTGGCTAGGTCCTTCTGGTGGCCTTCCCTGTCGCGAGATGTGCGAGGTTTTGTGCAGTCTTGTGATGTTTGTGCTCGGGCCAAGCCTTGTTGTTCTCGGGCTAGTGGATTGTTGTTATCCTTGCCTATTCCGAAGAGGCCTTGGACTCACATCTCCATGGATTTTATTTCTGATCTCCCTGTTTCTCAGAAGATGTCTGTCATCTGGGTGGTGTGTGACCGTTTCTCTAAGATGGTCCATTTGGTTCCCTTGCCCAAATTGCCTTCCTCATCCGAGCTGGTTCCTCTGTTTTTTCAAAATGTGGTGCGCTTGCATGGTATTCCGGAGAATATCGTTTCTGACAGGGGAACCCAATTCGTGTCTAGATTTTGGCGAGCGTTCTGTGCTAGGATGGGCATTGATTTGTCTTTTTCGTCTGCTTTCCATCCTCAGACTAATGGCCAGACCGAGCGAACTAATCAGACCTTGGAGACTTATTTGAGGTGTTTTGTGTCTGCGGATCAGGATGATTGGGTTGCCTTTTTGCCCTTGGCGGAGTTTGCCCTCAATAATCGGGCTAGTTCTGCCACCTTGGTTTCTCCTTTCTTCTGTAATTCGGGGTTTCATCCTCGTTTCTCTTCCGGTCAGGTGGAGTCTTCGGATTGTCCTGGAGTGGATGCTGTGGTGGAGAGGTTGCATCAGATTTCGGGGCATGTGGTGGACAATTTGAAGTTGTCCCAGGAGAAGACTCAGCATTTTGCCAACCGCCGTCGTCGTGTTGGTCCTCGTCTTTGTGTTGGGGACTTGGTGTGGTTATCTTCTCGTTTTGTCCCTATGAAGGTTTCTTCTCCTAAGTTTAAGCCTCGGTTCATCGGCCCGTACAAGATATTGGAGATTCTTAACCCTGTGTCCTTTCGTTTGGACCTCCCTGCATCTTTTTCTATTCATAATGTCTTCCATCGGTCATTGTTGCGCAGGTATGAGGTACCGGTTGTGCCTTCCGTGGAGCCTCCTGCTCCGGTGTTGGTTGAGGGTGAGTTGGAGTACGTTGTCGAGAAGATCTTGGACTCCCGTGTTTCCAGACGGAGACTTCAGTATCTGGTCAAGTGGAAGGGCTACGGTCAGGAGGATAACTCTTGGGTGACAGCCTCTGATGTTCATGCCTCCGATTTGGTCCGTGCCTTTCATAGGGCTCATCCTGATCGCCCTGGTGGTTCTGGTGAGGGTTCGGTGCCCCCTCCTTGAGGGGGGGGTACTGATGTGAATTTGGTTTCTGGGCTCCCCCGGTGGTTTCTGGTGGTACTGCACTTGTGTGCTTCATCTCCTCTGTTCACCTGTTTTCCATCTGGATGTGGGAGTTTTCTATTTAGCCTTGCTCCTCAGTCATTTCTATGCCGGCCAACAATGTTACCAGAAGCCTTTCTGTTGCATGTTCCTGCTCCTAGACAACTATCAGCTAAGTTGGACTTGTTGTCCTAAGTTTGTTTTGCATTTTTGTTCCAGTTCTCTGTGATTGAATATTTCTGAGGCTGGAAGCTCTTGTGAGCTGAAATTGCCACTCTGGTGTCATGAGTTGATATTAGAGTCTTAAAGTAGTTTCAGGATGGTATTTTGAAAGGGTTTTCAGCTGACCGTGAAGTTCCCTTTTCTGTCTTCCTACTATCTAGTAAGCGGACCTCAATTTGCTAAACCTATCTTCATACTTCGTATGTCAATTTCCTCTAAAATCACCGCCAATATATGTGGGGGCTACTGTCTGCCTTTTGGGGAAAATTTCTCTAGAGGTAAGCCAGGTCTGTATTTTCCTCTGCTAGGGTCAGTCAGTTCTCCGGCTGGCGCTGGGCGTCTAGGGATAAAACGTAGGCACGCTACCCGGCCACTGTTAGTTGTGCGGTAGGTTTAGCTCATGGTCAGCTCGAGTTCCCATCTTCCAAGAGCTAGTCCTTTTGTATGCTTTATTACGTTCTCTTGCCATTGAGAACCATGACAGCTCTCCAAACACAACATGGCCTCCCATCTCAATTCCAGTCAATTTTGCATTGAAAAGTCAAACGGTGCTCCTTCCCTTCCGAGCTCTCCCTTGCACCCAAAGAGTGGTTTACCCCCACATATGGGGTATCAGCGTACTCAAGACAAATTGTACAACAAATTTTGCAGTCCAATTTCTTCTCTTACCCTTGGGAAAAAAAAAATTGGGGGCAAAAAAATCATTTTTGTGAAAAAATATGATTTTTTATTTTTACGGCTCTGCATTATAAACTTCTGTGAATCACTTAATGGGTCAAAGTGCTCAACACTAGTGTTGAGCGATACCTTCCGATATTTGAAAGTATCGGTATCGGATTGTATCGGCCGATATCCGAAAAATATCGGATATCGCCGATACCGATACCAGATACCAATACAAGTCAATGGGACACAAATATCGGAAGTGATCCTGGATGGTTCCCAGGGTCTGAAGGAGAGGAAACTCTCCTTCAGGTCCTGGGATCCATATTCATGTGTAAAATAAAGAATAAAAATAAAAAATAGGGATATACTCACCCTCGGACGCGCCCTGGTTGTAACCGCTGCAACCGGCAGCCTCCGTTCCTAAGAATGAGCAAGTGAAGGACCTTCGATGATGTCACAGTCACGTGAGCGGTCACGTGAGCGGTTACGCGACCAATCACAAGACTGCGACATCATCGCAGGTCCTTCATTCGCTCATTCTTAGGAACGGAGGCTGCCGGTTGCAGCGGTTACAACCAGGGTGCGTCCGAGGGTGAGTATATCCCTATTTTTTATTTTTATTCTTTATTTTACACATGAATATGCATCCCGATCCCGAATCCCGATATCGCAAAAATATCGGAACTCGGTATCGGAATTCCGATACCGCAAATATCGGTCGATACCCAATACTTGCGGTATCGGAATGCTCAACACTACTCAACACACATCCAGATAAGTTCCTTAGGGGGTCTACTTTCCAAAATGGTGTCACTTGTGGGGGGTTTCAATGTTTAGTCACATCAGGGGCTCTCCAAACACAACATGGCGTCCCATCTGAATTCCAGTCAATTTTGCATTGAAAAGTCAAATGGCGCTCCTTCGCTTCTGAGCTCTGCCATGCGCCCAAACAGTGGTTTACCCCCACATATTGGGTATGGGCGTACTCAGAACAAATTGTGCAACAACTTTTGGGGTCCATTTTCTCCTGTTACCCTTTGTAAAATAGAACAAATTGGAGCTGAAATAATTTTTTTGTGTAAAATAGTTAAATGTTCATTTTTATTTAAACATTCCAAAAATTCCTGTGAAACACCTGAAGGGTTAATAAACTTCATGAATGTGGTTTTGAGCACCTTGAGGGGTGCAATTTTTAGAATGTTGTCACACTTGGGTATTTTCCATCATATAGACCCCTCAAAATGACTTCAAATGAGATGTGGTCCCTAAAAAAAAATGGTGTTGTAAAAATGAGAAATTGCTGGTCAACTTTTAACCCTTATAACTCTCTAAGAAAAAAAAAATTTGGTTCCAAAATTGTGCTGATGTAAAGTAGATATGTGGGAAATGTTACTTATTAAGTATTTTGTGTGACATATCTCTGTGATTTAATTGTATAAAAATTCAAATTTGGAAAATTGCTAAATTTCAAAATTTACGCCAAATTTCTGTTTTTTTCACAAATAAACGCAGGTAATATCAAAGAAATGTTACCACTATAATGAAGTACAATATGTCATGACTCGAAAACAGTGTCAGAATCACCGGGATCCGTTGAAGCATTCCAGAGTTATAACCTCATAAAGGGACAGTGGTCAGAATTGTAAAAATTGGCCCGGTCATTAACGTGCAAACCACCCTTGGAGGTAAAGGGGTTAAACTTTTGTCCAGAGCCCCACTTTGTCTAACACCGGCCCTGAATCCGGTCAGGATCTACAAAAAAGCCTATGCATCCTGTAACCTAGCTTTATGGAAAAATTTGAAGAATATGTAATACTATAATTATCCCACATGCCCAGAAGTTTAAGCTGCCGAATAAGTCGCCATCTAGCAGAACAGCTTATGTTTATGAAGCTCCAGATTCTTCACAGCAAAACCATTTTCCTCGGCTTTGTCTCACTTGCTTAATGCAGTAATGAGATTTTAATTCCACTTCCTCCATAACATACGACATAATGTATATTAATCATTAATCTCATAAAATGCATGCCGGCCGATATCAGGATATATGGAAATGTCACTGATTTGATTCCTGACCATGATAAATGGATACCAATGTAATCAGTACAGAAATGAACACTTATAATTGGGTTAAGCAATTTTTACCTTAAATAACCTTTTGTGCCAGATTCATAATTTTCTGATTTAGGAATCTTGTTGAGCGCCTGTGGGGTTGTACTTTATTTCAAAGCATGTCCAATGCAGGAGACACCGTCTGGTATGTCCAGAGTATAAGGCTCCAACTGTGATAATCAGAACCAAAGGCAATGAAAATGGGACTGTCCAATGCAATGTTTCTGGTATAGCCTCATTCAGACATTTTTGTGAGTGGAAAAAACAGGTTTCCATAAGTGTGCTGCAACCGATTTCCTCGGTGTTTGGTCACTATGTCTATCTTTACTATCAGAGATTTCAAAGTCTTGCACACAGCTTGATTTGTCTGCCCTCAGTGTTTTGTGCAAAGCCTTGGGTTTTGCAGAATGCAGCATGTCACTTATTTCAGCATTTTTTCAGTGTTTTTTTCAGCGTATATCAACAAAGGGTGGTGCGAAAAACACTGACCACACCATTTTTTGTGATGAATATGCCCCCAGCCCCTCATGTGATGTGTTTTCCCAGTCCCTCCTGTAATGTATATGCCCCCAGCCCCTCCTGTAATGTGTATGTCCCCAGCCCCTCCTGTAATATATATGCCCCCAGCCCCTCCTGTAATGTATATGCCCCCAGCCCCTCCTGTAATATATATGCCCCCAGCCCCTCCTGTAATGTATATGTCCCCAGCCCCTCCTGGGATGTATATGTCCCCAGCCCCTCCTGTAATATATATGCCCCCAGTCCCTCCTGTAATGTATATGCCCCAGCCCCTCCTGGGATGTATATGTCCCCAGCTCCTCCTGTAACGTATAAGCCTCAGCTCCTCCTGTAATGTATATGTCCCCAGCCCCTCCTGTAATATATATTGCCCCAGCCCCTCCTATAATGTGTATGTCCCCAGCCCCTCCTATAATGTATATGCCCCCAGCCCCTCCAGTAATGTATATGCCCCCAGCCCCTCCTGTGATGTGTATGCCCCCAGCCCCTCCTGTAATGTATACAGTATGTCCCCAGCCCCTCCTGTAATGTACAGTTAGGTCCATATATATTTGGACAGAGACAACATTTTTCTAGTTTTGGTTATAGACAATACCACAATGAATTTTAAACAAAACAATTCAGATGCAGTTGAAGTTCAGACTTTCAGCTTTCATTTGAGGGTATCCACATTAAAATCGGATGAAGGGTTTAAGAGTTTCAGCTCCTTAACATGTGCCACCCTGTTTTTAAAAGGACCAAAAGTAATTGGACAGATTCAATAATTTTAAATAAAATGTTCATTTTTAGTACTTGGTTGAAAACCCTTGGCTGGCAATGACTGCCTGAAGTCTTGAACTCATGGACATCACCAGACGCTGTGTTTCCTCCTTTTTGATGCTCTGTCAGGCCTTCACTGCGGTGGTTTTCAGTTGCTGTTTGTTTGTGGGCCTTTCTGTCTGAAGTTTAGTCTTTAACAAGTGAAATGCATGCTCAATTTGGTTGAGATCAGGAGACTGAGTTGGCCATTCAAGAATATTCCACTTCTTTGACTTAATAAACTCCTGGGTTTCTTTGGCTTTATGTTTTGGGTCATTGTCCATCTGTAGTATGAAACGACGACCAATCAGTTTGGCTGCATTTGGCTGGATCTGAGCACACAGTGTGGCTCTGAATACCTCAGAATTCATTCGGCTGCTTCTGTCCTGTGTCACATCATCAATAAACACTAGTGACCCAGTGCCACTGGCAGCCATGCATGCCCAAGCCATCACACTGCCTCCGCCGTGCCTTACAGATGATGTGGTATGCTTTGGATCATGAGCTGTACCACGCCTTCACCATACATTTCTCTTTCCATCATTCTGGTAGAGGTTGATCATGGTTTCATCTGTCCAAAGAATGTACTTCCAGAAGTGTGCTGGCTTTTTTAGATGTTTTTTAGCAAAGTCCAGTCTAGCCTTTTTATTCTTGATGCTTATGAGTGGCTTGCACCGTGCAGTGAACCCTCTGTATTTACTTTCATGCAGTCTTCTCTTTATGGTAGATTTGGATATTGATACGCCGACCTCCTGGAGAGTGTTGTTCACTTGGTTGGCTGTTGTGAAGGGGTTTCTCTTCACCATGGAGATTATTCTGCGATCATCCACCACTGTTGTCTTCCGTGGACGCCCAGGTCTTTTTGCATTGATGAGTTCACCAGTGCTTTCTTTCTTTCTCAGGATGTACCAAACTATAGATTTTGCCACTCCTAATATTGTAGCAATTTCTCGGCTTGTTTTTTTCTGTTTTCGCAGCTTAAGGATGGCTTGTTTCACTTGCATGGAGAGTTCCTTTGACCGCATGTTTACTTCACAGCAAAACCTTCCAAATGCAAGCACCACATCTCAAATCAACTCCAGGCCTTTTATCTGCTTAATTGAGAATGACATAACGAAGGGATTGCCCACACCTGTTCATGAAATAGCCTTGGAGTCAATTGTCCAATTACTTTTGGTCCCTTTAAAAACAGGGTCGCACATGTTAAGGAGCTGAAACTCCTAAACCCTTCATCCAATTTTATTGTGGATACCCTCAAATGAAAGCTGAAAGTCTGAACTTCAACTGCATCTGAATTGTTTTGTTTAAAATTCATTGTGGTAATGTCTATAACCAAAATTAGAAAAAGGTTGTCTCTGTCCAAATATATATGGACCTAACTGTATATATCCCCAGCCCCTCCCATAATGTATATGTCCCAAGCCCCTCCTATAATGTATATGTCTCCAACCCCTCTTGTACTGTATAAGCCCCAGCCCCTCCTGTAATGTATATGCCCCCAGCTCCTCCTGTAATGTTAATGCCCCCAGCCCCTCCTGTAATGTGTATGTCCCCAGCCCCTCCTGTAATGTGTATGTCCCCAGCCCCTCCTGTAATGTATGTGCTCCCAGCCCCTCCTGTAATGTGTATGTCCCCAGCCCCTCCTGTAATGTATATGCCCCCAGCCCCTCCTGTAATGTATATGCCCCAGCTCCTCCTGTAATATACTGTATATGTCCCCAGCTCCTCCTGTAATATATATGCCCCCAGCCCCTCCTGGGATGTATATGCCCCCAGCCCCTCCTGTAATGTATATGCCCCCAGCCCCTCCTGTAATGTATATGCCCCAGCTCCTCCTGTAATGTATATGCCCCCAACCCCTCCTGTAAAGTATATGCCCCAGCTCCTCCTGTAATGTATATGCCCCAGCTCCTCCTGTAATGTATATGCCCCCAGCTCCTCCTGTAATGTATATGCCCCAGCTCCTCCTGTAATATATATATGCCCCCAGCCCCTCCTGTAATGTATATGCCCCCAGCCCCTCCTGTAATGTATATGCCCCCAGCCCCTCCTGTAATGTATATGCCCCAGCTCCTCCTGTAATATTTATGCCCCAGCTACTCATGTAATGTATATGCCCCCAGCTTCTCCTGTAATATATATGCCCCCAGCTACTCATGTAATGTATATGTCCCCAGCCCCTCCTGGGATGTATATGTCCCCAGCCCCTCCTGGGATGTATATGTCCCCAGCCCCTCCTGGGATGTATATGTCCCCAGCCCCTCCTGTAATGTGTATGTCCCCAGCCCCTCCTGTAATGTATATGCCCCCAGCTCCTCCTGTAATGTATATGCCCCAGCTCCTCCTGTAATATATATATGCCCCCAGCCCCTCCTGTAATGTATATGCCCCCAGCCCCTCCTGTAATGTATATGCCCCCAGCTCCTCCTGTAATATTTATGCCCCAGCTACTCATGTAATGTATATGCCCCCAGCTTCTCCTGTAATATATATGCCCCCAGCTACTCATGTAATGTATATGCCCCCAGCCCCTCCTGTGACGTATATGCCCCAGCCCCTCCTGTAATTTTTATGCCCCCAACCTCTCCTGTAATGTATATGCCCCCAGTCACTCTTGTGACGTGTATGCCCACTGCCCCTCCGGTAGAATAGACCCCATCGTCTCCTGTAATATGACCCAGCGTCTCCTGTAATTTATAGATCCCTGTGTCTACTATGTGATGTATATACTGCAGACCCTCAATGCTTGAGTTCTATAAATGTAACGTATGGAGGCCGTGTAATATACGTCTGTGTTCAGAACTTACTGCTGTGAGTTTTTTTCAAAATTCATCGCATTTATGAAGACTCGACTGCGTTCCAGACGGACGCAAATCTGGAAAAGCAGTTTTGAGAAGCAACGTCATCAGTATTACCTAACATCACAGCCGTACCACAGAGAAGCAGATCCGGCCTTCTCATTAGGGGGGAGTTAATTAAATGTTTGACCACATATAGCAGAATAAATTTCAAGTTGATAACTTTGAACGGCCCCTGAGTGATGGTATGAATAGCCAAATGGGTCCTGGCAGAAAAAAGTTTCCACCCCTGTTTTAAACCATTTCAGGTTTCCAAAGACACCAAGCAGTTAAAAGAAGTGATATGACCATTCTTCAGATATATCCCACTCAGAAAGTATAGAACAATTTCAAACACAAGTCAGTGGGAAGGTTCCATTAGGAGTTTTATCAGCACCCATGCTTCAAAAGCTGAAAGCAGTTTCTTCATTGCTGAATGGAGTTAATAGAAAACATCCAGAAAATAATAGTGCAAAAGATAGAGTGCTCTGTCAGCGTTTTTTAAGCACAGAACATAAACCCATCATGCTAGGCGTTAAAAAACCACAATTTTCTTCAAGCGAAAACTGCTTCAGAAAACCTATTTTTGGGAGATTTTAGAAATGTAAAAATAGATTTTCTTTTCCTGAAGCATTTCTTGAAGCTGTTCTGAAAAGTTTTAGAAGGGTATTTTCCTGAAGTCTTCTCTAAAACATTTTGATTTTGCAGTGCCTAGTCCCTAGAACTGAGACCCTAATTATCCCTGTCCCGGGGGTACTCTTAAAGGTAGAGAGGCCCAAGTCTCCAACCTCACTATGCTTTTGTTAATATCCTAATCTGTCCCCTTCCCCTCCCCCAGGAGGCCTGGGACAGATATGTTAGTGTATGTACATGTAAGACAAACAGGGATAACAAAAAGCAACTTGCATTAAAAAATACTTAGAAAGGTTAGAGAGGAATAAAGGGAAGGATAAGAAGGTACAAACAAAATGAGAATAGGATAATGGAGAAAGCATACACACAAAAACAGCATACATCAATCTCCAGCAGCAACTACGAACTCCAACTTCAGCACACCAACTACAGTAAGCCAGGAAGTAAACTTTCACAGGCAGAGATGAGATGAGATCTGGTCAGGTTTTATAGAGAGAGAAAACTAACAGGTCAGGAGCAGCTGTGAGATGGAGCTGCGTGTCTCTAACCAGCATACAAAGAGTCGTTAAACTCTTCAGCGCCAAAGGAAACAAGGTCCATTAAATATGAGGAACACAACACACAGGCTAAATGGAAGACCTGCGATTGGCAGGAAAAGATCGCGTAACCCCAGATCTCCCAGGACAACGTGACACACTTGTGACAAGTCTTGATCATTCTTTTTCTCTGGAATAAACCTAAAGAGTCTTTTTAACAGATTTCTCTTGGCTGTGTCCTGAGCGCTTTTTGATGATTTTAAGTACCAACGCTAACAAAGTGCTAACAAAAAGGTCAAAATAATGAATAATTTCGGGTTTATGTAGAAAGAACTTGAGGTTCATATATTCAGGCTTTTGTGCGTCTTCTAGCCTTGTCAAAGTTTCAAATGCGCCAAGTGGTTAAAAGACATTACCTGACAAATTTTATTTGTGGGAGGGTGTTTTGTCAGTGTTTTTGCTTCAAAAACCAATAGCAGTAACTTCATTGTTAAATGGATTTAAATACTATTAAAAATATCAAAGAAGACACTTAGAAAAGATGACCAAAAATGGTAAACAGACACTTCAAGTTTACAAAACTCTAAAAAAGAAAGGATTCTTAATGTGCCTTCTGCTTGAAAAATTGACTTTGTTGGCCACCTGAATAAGGCATTGCGTGAACATACCATAAGCAGTTTAAACTAGGAGCTGCCAGATTAAAAAGACTGCAGAAAACGCTTACAAAACATTTTCAATGTCTTTTTCAAAACCTCTCCAAGACTATGTACACTCCATGCCTTTTAAATGCCAGCATAGGTGCCAAATTTTCCCAGGTGAAGCCGCTTCAAGAAAATGCCGACAATCGTTTTACTGAAGCAGCTTCTGCAGTGTCATTGCCGTCGGTATTTCACTCTATCCTGTTAAATATAGAGAATGGGTGACTTCCACTAGAAGAAACAGCATGCCATTTATTTTACTGCTTCAGGGTTTCCAAAATCTGAAATAATTAAAAGAATTGACACAAGACAGAACATGTACACAGCAATGACGTTTTGCTTTTTTAAGAGGTGAAAAAGTTGCCATATGTACGTAGCGCAAGAAAGGTGTTTTCACTTGAAAAATTAGTGGCTGTTGGGCACTTTAAAATCTCTGAACATTGACTATTGGGTCTTTAAATGCAGAGATGGAACATGTACAGAAACATGGATTCTAAAACAGGTTTAAAACACGAGTAGAGAAGAAAAAGATTGTTTCAGACTCAACAATCTTTTCTTCTCTATCGTGGCTGTGCTCAACCAGCAGGATCGGCACCCTCCAGAGATATTTCAACTACAGTCCACCGTGGATACCACGTAAAGCTCCCTGACCACTCTTCCTCCTCATAAAACACAAAATAGTTTGAAGTTAGTTTTTGATGCCACATATTTTTAACAACAAGCTCCAATCTTGCAATGAGGTTTCGGTGAGTATTTGTCACCGCATATTTTTACCAACAAGCTTGATTCCCGCAATGAGGCTGTAGTGAGTTTTTCACGCTCTGGAATTTTGAAAAATTCAAGTAACTTATTTTACCTAATGGTACATGCCCCACGATCAGGAATAGCAGCATTATGGACGCAGTGCACTTGCGTTGAGTTCAAAATGCTGCGTTGTACAGTGCAAGCACAGTGGCTGGGATTTATAGAAATCCGATGCCCACTGTGCTTCTATTTGACACTGTGTAAACTCACCCACGGTGCGGGAATACGAGCCGCAGCGTGTCAGACTGGCGTCTCCGCAATAGAAATTTCCACAATAAATATGTATTGGATGCGGTAAATCAGCATTGTTAAGTGAACAGTAGTGTTGAGCGTTCCGATACCACAAGTATCGGGTATCGGTCGATATTTGCTGTATCGGAATTCCGATACCGAGTTCCGATATTTTTGTGATATCGGAAATCGGAATCGGAAGTTCCCAGTGTATGGTTCCCAGGGTCTGGAGGAGAGGAGACTCTCCTTCAGGCCCTGGGATCCATATTCATGTAAAAAATAAAGAATTAAAATAAAAAATATGGATATAATCACCCCTCCGGCGGCCCCTGGACCTTACCGATGTAACCGGCAGCCTCCGTTCCTAAGAATGAGGAGTTTAGGACCTGCGATGACGTCGCGGCTTGTGATTGGTCGCGTGAGCGGTCACATGAGCGGTCACGCGACCAATCACAAGCCGCAACGTCATCGAAGGTCCTAAACTCCTCATTCTTAGGAACGGAGGCTGCCGGTTACATTGGTAAGGTCCAGGGGCCGCCGGAGGGGTGAGTATATCCATATTTTTTATTTTAATTCTTTATTTTTTACATGAATATGGATCCCAGGGCCTGAAGGAGAGTTTCCTCTCCTTCAGACCCTGGGAACCATCCAGGATAGCTTCCGATACTTGTGTCCCATTGACTTGCATTGGTATCGGGTATCGGTATCGGCGATATCCGATATTTTTTGGATATCGGCCAATCCCATCCGATACCGATACCTTTGAGTATCGGAAGGTATCGCTCAACACTAGTGAACAGATGTGGATTTACCTGCGTGATTAGAATGCAGCGCTTTGGATGCAGTGATAATACGCTCTGTTCAAAGCACTGCTACTTCCGGATTGTGAGAACCTAGCCTAATAGGTGAAGAAATGCTGTAGAAAATCTGCATAATCAAAAACTCACCAAAAGCTCATCACGGGAACTTGGACCACATCTCAAGACCAATATTATTGATTGAGAATCTCCTAACTATGAGAAATTAAAGACTATGCACTCAGAACCAAAATCCCCAAGTTTTTAAGAAAATATATAATTGTTTAAAATGAAATCTATAAAAATACATTTTGAAATACTATAATTTTAAATATAAATAAACTAAATACAAAAATGATAGCATGGTAAAATTCTTACCTTACTTAATGCATATGTTATACAATTCTGCGGAGTTGAAGTGTCAGCTGGCAATAATCCTGAGCTGTGACCATCACCTATTGTAAGTGGTAAATGTTGTGATCTCCATATCTTGGTTTTACTTGTCATTAATTCTACCTGTGATGATAATGAAATAACTTTGGAGAAGTGATTGTGAATGAAAACTGCAATATTTCACATATTTTTCACACATACAGCATTACTGTAAATATAAAAAAAATCTTGAAAATTTTTTAACATTTGTGCAATGTAAAAACTTGATATGAACAATTAGAGTTGTGTTTTTTTATTCTATGCAAGAAAAAAAGGACAATTTGTTTTCATCAATATCTTGGGTCTGTTTTTTATCCATTTTTGGTCAACGTATCAATCTTTTACCATTCATTTTTTATACGTCAATCAAACAAGAAAATCCAAGCTTCTACTTCCCATTAAACAGTAAAAATCAGGCGTCACTTGGATGAAACATGGATTACATCAGTGTACTGTCCATTACATAAAATTAGAGACATGGTTACAGTTTCATCATTTGCCAATTGGATCTTATGAAGGATATAGGCACTACTGCATGCTGTACTGAACAGACTTCCTTGAAGAATAAAGTTATTTCTGAATCATGGGGTATTTATGCCAGAATAAGCCACTCTAACTTGAGATAAGAGGATAAATTCAAGTTGAATTGAATTCTACTCAACGTTTAAAAGAATATCTGCATAGTGCCCATTTTTTATAATTTGATCCCAAGTTGGTGGCCACTCGCTGTCATTTTTTTTGAACCGTAAAGGCCCATCAAAAGGTTAAAAAAAATTAAAATCCACTTATTCACCTTACTGCTCACCTCTCCGCGGCCTAAACGCTACTTAACATCCTCGACAAACCATCTGATCCCCACCATTCGGACTAAGTTCTCCAGGACTCTTGCACAGTACTTTATTTTTGGCCCTGATGTACAAGGTCACAGCTCAGGTTGTGACATCAGTGACCTTTTGTGCCCTTGAACAGAATCCTCCCGTGGATCATCGAAGCCAGAATCCTGGCTTCAATGTGAGACCCGAAGATCTCAATGCTGTTGGTGGCGATAAGAAGATGGGGAAAGGACGACTGATGTGAGAGGTCTAAGGGGTGAGAGATGATATGCATATAAGGTTTTTTTAATATATTGTGTTTATTACCTTGTGGGGTCTGCAGAGATCCCAAAGCATAATAAGGGACATTAAATTGGTGAAGATTCATTTACCGCTATTCGCGAATCGAGTTTCTCAGGAAAATACGTGCCAACAGCCGAATGCAAATTCTGCCTGATCCGCTCATCTGTAACCTTGCCCGACCCCATATCACAAAAGAGATTTACGTTACCAAAAGAAACAGCACAATGGTATACCTCAATATTCAGCAACAATATAAAGCCACACAAAGCTTTCACAAGCCATTGTGCGGTACAATATCACAATATGTTGCCACTATGTTTTCTGCAAGACAGAAGTTCGGGCTACACAAGCATAAAGAGAGAAATGGCATTAAATTTTAAATTGTATTTCTTTTTGATGTTTAGGAGATATGTAAAACTGCCATAAGCTGACTTTATAGGGTGCTGAATCCGATTTCCATTTCCAGCAGGATTTACTCAGACAAGCGGACTATTTTTCTCTTTCATGCTGTACAGGGAAGGTGACTTCCTTGGGACTGATTTCCAATGCATAAATACTGATCTGCTGCATATCAAATTATTCTGACTTCTAAACACCGGAATAGAAGCTTCACAAATATATCTGCAGATTTAACAATGTAAAAAGGAAACAGTTTCATCAGGAAACGTCGCTACGGGGAAGCAAAAAAACCCATCATTTGTTTTGCCAGTGACAATTGTTGCCACACAGGACATTACACAAACAAGGAAAATAGTTTAGGAATGAACATAAAGTAAAATAACAGACAAAAGCTTCATTTTCTCCTCCGTACCTAGGGAGGGATCCGCAGCTCATCCACAGCTTATTTAAATTTGACCTTTTAATATGCTAAAATAGCAGCTTTGTGATAATTTCATCTTCGCTAGAACTTAAATCAAGTTTCCCTACTAAAGGGCATGGCTGATTTGTTGTGTAGCATTATTCACACCCTGCGAACACTGTTCTTCATATGCAATGTCATGACTCATGAGCATTAGTGTAAAGTCTAGGAAAATGTATGGGAACAAATAGCATTATACTATAGATACAGACGGTGAAAGGTAGTGTCTACCCAAGAACTCCATTTTTACTTTTGTTTTTAGCCTCTTCACCACCTTGGGTTTTTCCGTTTTTGAGTTTTCATTTTCCATCAATATGGCCATGTGAGGGCTTGTTTTTTGTGGGATGAGTAGTGCTTTTGATCAACACCATTGGTATTACCATATGGTGTACTGGAAAACGGGAAGAAAATTCAGAGTGCGGTGAAATTTTTTTTAAAAAGTGCAATTACACAATTGTTTTTTGTTTTGCTATTTTACCATGTTCACTAAATGCTAAAACTGACCTGCCATTTTGATTCTCCAGGTCATTATGAGTTTGTAGACACCAAACATGTCTAGGTTCTTTTTTACTTAAGTGGTGAAAAAAACCAACATTTCTTAAAAAAGGGGAAAAAAAAGTTGCCATTTATCGAGACCCGTAGCATCTCCATTTTTCGCGATCTGGGGCTGAGTGAAGGCTTATTTTTTGTGTGCTAAGCTGACATTTTTATTGATTACCATTTTAGTGTGTATATGATTTTCTAATCGTCCATTATTATTATTATTCTGGCATTTTGGCTTTTTTTTTGGCCCCTAGGCTTTTAGGGGCACATGTCAGCTGTTCAAATCAGCTGACATGTGCCGGAAAAGAAGAAGTTTGTTCACAAGTTCGTTAAGCTGGATTTCTCATGTTTTGATTGCTCTATGCCTTGACACAGCGTTTCCCTGCTCTGAACATCTGAGGATGTCTACTACTGTGAGCTTGACTTTTTATTACTCTACTGATAATCGCCTGCTGATAAAGCACTGATTTTAACAAATCTACAGCAAGTTTAACAGTTAGCGATACATCATTAAAATCAAGGTATTTACCCCTAAATCAAGCTCCTCTCAGATTAGGTTGTAAAAGACTGGTAACAGATACCCTTTACTTAAGACAAGTATAACTTTCTGCCTAGATTCTTTACTTAATATGTCTTTGTACTTGTCTGAGTTCTCTTTTTTGATAGAGAGCTCCAAATTTGTTAAAATCAAATGAAACGAGAAATTTTTAGCTGCTTGAAGCCACCACCAGGGGAAGTTTTAATGCTTGCTGCAAACTGTCTATTTATACTTGCAACATATATGCATTAGTGGTAGCTACAGGGTATCAGATTTTATCACTTCAGGTCTAATGATAATCATTAAAGGGGTTGTCTGATTAAAACAAATGGTACAAATTTCCAAAAAACTGACC
Source organism: Ranitomeya variabilis (assembly GCF_051348905.1). Lineage (NCBI taxonomy): Eukaryota > Metazoa > Chordata > Amphibia > Anura > Dendrobatidae > Ranitomeya > Ranitomeya variabilis. The sequence goes on along the minus strand of NC_135235.1, from coordinate 55,887,075 downwards.
ATCACATGCAAGCATAGACTAGGTGTGAACAGGTGCTAACCTAGATTTTTTTTTTTTCAGATACACAGAAAACGAGGGCCAATATAATTCTATGGGTCTGTGAAAAATACGAACAGCACACGGATGGCATCCATGTATCATTCTTGTGCCCAGGGGCAGACATACTGTATGTGCAGCTGGTGCGGCTGCACTGGGGCCCAGAGGTGGGGGGCTCCTGCAGTGCGGCTAACACTGAGGGCAATCTGGCCTGTTTATCCATCTCCGAGGCTCCGGGGGGCCCTTGGCCAGATTGTATGGTGGGCAGGGAGTGATCCCTGCAGCTACGCTGCCTACAAGATAAAATGGCAGCAGAGCTGCAGGCATCCATCCTCCACTTCCTGACTGCACTTCCTGTCTGACACAGCAGCGTGGCTGGATGACGTCAGCATACAGCACGCAGCTGTGTGTGAGAGAGAGGAACCTGCCAGCTACGACGATGTTGCCGCTGTGGGGGAAGTGCAGATAGGTAAGTGGTGTGTGTGTGTCTGTCTGTGGGGAACTGTGCAGACAGGTGTGTGTCTGCGGGGGAACATGCAGAGAGGTGTGTGTGTGTCTGCGGGGGAACTGTTATGACCCCAATGGCAGAGGGTCTCAAAAGTACATACCAAGTCTGCAAACACAAAAAAACAGCTCATAGGGCAGTGGTAACTGGGCTGACCATATATCTAATCCTAGCACCACAAATAGCAGCAGCCGGGGAACGTGCCTACGTTGGTTCTAGACGTCTCGCGCCAGCCGGAGAACTAACTAACCCTAGAAGGGAAAAGATAGACCTTTCTTGCCTCCAGAGAAAAGACCCCAAAAGTTGGATACAAGCCCCCAACAAATAATAACGGTGAGGTAAGGAGAAAAGACAAACGTAAGAATGAACTAGATATTTAGCAAAGAGAGGCCCACTGACTAATAGCAGAATATAGTAAGATGACTTATACGGTCAGCAAAAACCCTATCAAAATTTCCACGCTGGATATTCAAGAACCCCCGAACCGTCTAACGGCCCGGGGGGAGAACACCAGCCCCCTAGAGCTTCCAGCAAAATCAGGAATCACATTTAGTACAAGCTGGACAAAAAATAAGAGCAATGCAAATAATCAAAAAACAAGGAAGCAGGACTTAGCTTAATTTTGCAAGATCCAGGACCAGCAGACAGGAGCAAACAGAAAGGAACTGATTAAAACGATGCCAGGCACTGGACTGAGAATCCAGGAAGTTTATATAGCAACACCCCTGGACTAACGACCCAGGTGGGTGCCAAACTGAGAAAAGACAATCCCAGAGTCATATCACTAGTGACCACAAGAGGGAGCCAAAAAAGTCTAATTCACAACAGTAGCCCCCCTTTAAGGAGGGGTCACCGAACCCTCACCAAGACCACCTGGGCGATCAGGATGAGCAGCGTGAAAGGCACGAACTAAATAAGCCGCATGCACATCAGAGGCAACTACCCAGGAATTATCCTCCTGACCATAGCCCTTCCACTTGACCAGATACTGAAGCCTCCGCCTGGAGAGACGAGAATCCAAAATCTTCTCCACCACGTACTCCAACTCGCCCTCAACCAACACCGGAGCAGGAGGCTCAACAGAAGGAACCACAGGCACAACGTACCGCCGCAACAAAGACCTATGGAACACGTTGTGAATGGCAAACGACACCGGAAGATCCAAGCGAAAGGACACAGGATTAAGGATTTCCAATATCTTGTAAGGACCGATGAAGCGAGGCTTAAATTTAGGAGAGGAGACCTTCATAGGAACAAATCGAGAAGACAGCCATACTAAATCCCCAACGCGAAGTCGGGGACCCACACCGCGGCGGCGGTTGGCAAAACGCTGAGCCTTCTCCTGTGACAACTTTAAGTTGTCCACCACATGATTCCAGATCTGCTGCAACCTATCCACCATGGAATCTACCCCAGGACAGTCAGAAGGCTCCACATGTCCCGAGGAAAAACGAGGATGGAAACCAGAGTTGCGAAAAAATGGCGAAACCAAAGTAGCGGAACTAGCCCGATTATTAAGGGCAAACTCAGCCAACGGCAAGAAGGTCACCCAATCATCCTGATCTGCAGAAACAAAACACCTCAAATAAGCCTCCAGAGTCTGATTAGTTCGCTCCGTTTGTCCATTAGTCTGAGGATGAAAGGCAGACGAAAACGACAAATCAATGCCCATCTTAGCACAAAAGGATCGCCAGAACCTGGAAACAAACTGGGATCCTCTGTCAGACACAATATTCTCAGGAATGCCGTGTAAACGAACCACATTCTGAAAGAACAAAGGAACCAGATCGGAAGAGGAAGGCAGCTTAGGCAAAGATACCAAATGGACCATCTTGGAAAAGCGATCACATACCACCCAGATGACAGACATGCCCTGAGACACCGGAAGATCTGAAATGAAATCCATGGAAATGTGTGTCCAAGGCCTCTTCGGGACAGGCAAGGGCAAGAGCAACCCGCTGGCACGAGAACAGCAAGGCTTAGCTCGAGCACAAGTCCCACAGGACTGCACAAATGACCGCACATCCCGTGACAAGGAAGGCCACCAAAAGGACCTAGCCACCAGATCTCTGGTGCCAAAAATTCCCGGATGCCCTGCCAACACTGAGGAATGAACCTCGGAAATGACTCTGCTGGTCCACTTATCAGGAACGAACAGTCTGTCAGGTGGACAAGAGTCAGGTCTACCAGCCTGAAATCTCTGCAACACACGTCGCAAATCCGGAGAAATGGCTGACAAGATAACTCCCTCTTTGAGAATACCAACTGGTTCTGCGACTCCAGGAGAGTCAGGCACAAAGCTCCTTGAAAGAGCATCAGCCTTCACATTCTTTGAACCTGGTAAATACGAGACCACAAAGTCAAAACGGGAGAAAAACAATGACCAGCGGGCCTGTCTAGGATTCAGGCGTTTAGCAGACTCGAGATACATCAGATTCTTGTGATCAGTCAAGACCACCACACGATGCTTAGCACCCTCGAGCCAATGACGCCACTCCTCAAATGCCCACTTCATGGCTAACAACTCCCGATTGCCAACATCATAATTCCACTCAGCAGGCGAAAACTTCCTAGAGAAAAAAGCACATGGTCTCATTACAGAGCAACCAGGGCCTCTCTGCGACAGAACGGCCCCTGCCCCAATCTCAGAAGCATCCACTTCATCCTGAAAGGGAAGTGAGACATCAGGCTGGCACAAAACAGGCGCAGAAGTAAACCGGCGCTTCAACTCTTGAAAAGCTTCCACGGCTGCAGGAGCCCAGTTAGCAACATCAGAACCTTTCTTGGTCATATCCGTCAAAGGTTTAACAACGCTAGAAAAATTAGCGATAAAACGACGGTAGAAGTTAGCAAAACCCAAGAACTTCTGAAGACTCTTAACTGACGTGGGTTGAGTCCAATCATGAATAGCTCGGACCTTGACTGGGTCCATCTCCACCGCAGAAGGGGAAAAAATAAAACCCAAAAAGGGAACCTTCTGTACTCCAAAGAGACACTTTGAGCCCTTAACAAACAAAGCATTCTCACGCAAAACCTGAAACACCATCCTGACCTGCTCTACATGCCAGTCCCAATCATCAGAAAAAAACAGAATATCATCCAGATAAACAATCATAAATTTATCCAGATACTTCCGGAAAATATCATGCATAAAGGACTGAAACACTGAAGGAGCATTAGAGAGCCCGAAAGGCATCACCAAGTACTCAAAATGACCTTCGGGCATATTAAATGCAGTTTTCCATTCATCTCCTTGCTTAATGCGCACAAGGTTGTACGCACCACGAAGATCTATCTTGGTGAACCACTTGGCACCTTTAATCCGGGCAAACAAGTCCGACAACAGAGGCAAAGGATACTGAAATTTAACAGTGATTTTATTCAGAAGCCGATAGTCAATACAAGGTCTCAAAGATCCGTCCTTCTTGGCCACAAAAAAGAATCCCGCACCAAGAGGGGAAGAGGATGGACGGATATGCCCCTTCTCCAGAGATTCCTTGATATACGAACGCATTGCGGTATGCTCAGGTACAGACAGATTAAATAATCTTCCCTTAGGAAATTTACTACCTTGAATCAAATCTATAGTGCAGTCACAGTCCCTATGAGGAGGAAGAGCACTGGACCTGGACTCGCTGAATACATCCTGGTAATCAGACAAATACTCAGGAACTTCCGAAGGAGTAGAGGAAGCAATAGACACCGGCGGGGAATCACCATGAATTCCCTGACAGCCCCAACTTGACACAGACATTGCCTTCCAATCCAAGACTGGATTATGGGTCTGTAACCATGGCAGACCCAAAACGACCAAATCATGCATTTTATGCAGAACAAGAAAACGAATCACCTCCCGATGTTCAGGAGTCATGCACATGGTCACCTGTGTCCAAAACTGCGGTTTATTTTCCGCCAATGGCGTAGCATCAATACCTCTAAGAGGGATAGGATTTACCAACGGCTCAAGAACAAAACCACAGCGCTTGGCAAACGACAGATCCATAAGACTCAGGGCAGCACCTGAATCCACAAACGCCATAACAGGGTAGGAGGACAATGAGCAAATTAAAGTCACAGACAAAATAAATTTAGGTTGCAAATTACCAATGGCGACAGGACTAACAACCCTAGTTAGGCGTTTAGAGCATGCTGATATAACATGTGTAGAATCACCACAGTAAAAACACAACCCATTCTGACGTCTATGATTTTTCCGTTCATTTCTAGTCTGAATTCTACAACATTGCATTAAATCAGGTGTTTGTTCAGACAACACCACCAGAGGATTCGCAGCTTTGCGCTCCCGCAAACGCCGGTCAATTTGAATAGCCAGCGCCATGGAATCATTCAGACCTGTAGGAATGGAGAAACCCACCATCACATTCTTAATGGCTTCAGAAAGGCCATTTCTGAAATTTGCGGCCAAAGCACACTCATTCCACTGAGTAAGTACGGACCATTTCCGAAATTTTTGGCAATACACTTCAGCTTCATCCTGACCCTGAGAAATAGCCAGCAAGGCTTTTTCTGCCTGAATTTCAAGATTGGGTTCCTCGTAAAGCAATCCGAGCGCCAGAAAAAACGCATCAATATTTGCCAATGCCGGATCTCCTGGCGCTAGCGAGAAGGCCCAATCCTGAGGGTCGCCCCGTAAGAAAGAGATAACAATTTTTACTTGCTGAGCTGAGTCTCCAGATGAACGGGGTCTTAGAGATAGAAACAATTTACAATTATTCCTGAAATTCCTAAACTTAAATCGGTCTCCAGAGAACAGCTCAGGAATAGGTATTTTAGGTTCAGACATTGGACTACTGGTAACAAAATCTTGTATACCCTGCACACGAGCAGCAAGCTGATCCACACTTGTAATCAAAGTCTGGACATTCATGTCTGCAGCAAGCACAAGCCACTCAGAGGTAAAGGGGAGGAAAAAAGAGAGGAAAGAAAAAAAAAAAAAAAACTCAGACTTTCCTTTCTTGTAATCCCACTTCTGCAATGCATTAAACATTCAACCTTGGCCTGGCATACTGTTATGACCCCAATGGCAGAGGGTCTCAAAAGTACATACCAAGTCTGCAAACACAAAAAACCAGCTCATAGGGCAGTGGTAACTGGGCTGACCATATATCTAATCCTAGCACCACAAATAGCAGCAGCCGGGGAACGTGCCTACGTTGGTTCTAGACGTCTCGCGCCAGCCGGAGAACTAACTAACCCTAGAAGGGAAAAGATAGACCTTTCTTGCCTCCAGAGAAAAGACCCCAAAAGTTGGATACAAGCCCCCAACAAATAATAACGGTTAGGTAAGGAGAAAAGACAAACGTAAGAATGAACTAGATATTTAGCAAAGAGAGGCCCACTGACTAATAGCAGAATATAGTAAGATGACTTATACGGTCAGCAAAAACCCTATCAAAATTTCCACGCTGGATATTCAAGAACCCCCGAACCGTCTAACGGCCCGGGGGGAGAACACCTGCCCCCTAGAGCTTCCAGCAAAATCAGGAATCACATTTAGTACAAGCTGGACAAAAAATAAGAGCAATGCAAATAATCAAAAAACAAGGAAGCAGGACTTAGCTTAATTTTGCAAGATCCAGGACCAGCAGACAGGAGCAAACAGAAAGGAACTGATTACAACGATGCCAGGCACTGGACTGAGAATCCAGGAAGTTTATATAGCAACACCCCTGGACTAACGACCCAGGTGGGTGCCAAACTGAGAAAAGACAATCCCAGAGTCATATCACTAGTGACCACAAGAGGGAGCCAAAAAAGTCTAATTCACAACAGGGAACATGCAGAGAGGTGTGTGTGTCTGCAGGGGAACATGCAGAGAGGTGTGTGTGTCTGCAGGGGAACATGCAGAGAGGTGTGTGTGTCTGTGGGGGAACATGCAGAGAGGTGTGTGTATCTGTCTGTCTGCGGGGGAACATGCAGAGAGGTGTGTGTGTGAATATGCAGAGAGGTGTGTGTGTCTGTCTGTGGGGGAACATGCAGAGAGGTGTGTGTGTATCTGTCTGTCTGCGGGGGAACATGCAGAGAGGTGCGTGTATCTGTCTGTCTGCGGGGGAACATGCAGAGAGGTGTGTGTGTGTCTGCCTGTGGGGGAACATGCAGAGAGGTGTATGTGTATCTGTATGTCTGCGGGGGAATATGCAGAGAGATGTGTGTGTGTCTGCGGGGGAACATGCAGAGAGGTGTGTGTGTCTGCGGGGGAACATGCAGAGAGGTGTGTGTATCTGTCTGTCTGCGGGGGAACATGCAGAGAGATGTGTGTGTGTCTGCGGGGGAACATGCAGAGAGGTGTGTGTGTCTGTGGGGGAACATGCAGAGAGGTGTGTGTGTCTGCGGGCGAACATGCAGAGTGGTGTGTGTATCTGTCTGTCTGCGGGGAACATGCAGAGAGATGTGTGTGTGTCTGCGGGGGAACATGCAGAGAGGTGTGTGTGTCTGCTGGGGAACATGCAGAGAGGTGTGTGTATCTGTCTGTCTGCGGGGGAACATGCAGAGGTGTGTGTGTCTGCGGGGGAACATGCAGAGAGGTGTGTGTGTGAATATGCAGAGAGGTGTGTGTGTCTGCCTGTGGAAGAACATGCAGAGTGTGTGTGTGTGTGTGTGTGAACGTGCAGAGAGGTGAATGGTGTGTGTGCATAGGTGGTGAAGAGGGTAATGATGTGAGTGATGGAGGGGGCAGTGATGGGGGTAGACGGCAATGATGAGGGTGGTGGAAAAGGCCCATATACTGTTCTGGCACAAGGGTGCTCATCTGTCTGTGTCCGCCAGAGACTGGAATCTATTATGAGAGAAAGTAAGATAAAAAGAAAAGAGAGTGAGAAGTAGAAGAAGAGAGGAAGAGAGAGGGGAACAGGGAAGGAGCGGGATAGAGAGGTAAAGAAGGAGCGGAAGAGAGATCTAGGGACCACAAGAGATGCATTCATTTTTCATGTACATGCACAGATAACTGCCGCATTACCACTAATAGAGACCCAGGTGACTTTTTTCTGCAGATTTGCACAAAGTGAATCTTTTATTGTTTGAATTCACCTGGACCTGCAGATTTCATGAAATTGTACTCAAGTTCGATTTGTATAGAATTGATTCAATCATCTAAAGTCGCAGGAAACTATTTAGATAAAGACGTAGACTTTAAGAAAGGTTTCCCTGCATTAAGAAATTATGTGGGTCTACAAAAACATGATGTTCAAAGGGCTGTCCAGGACAACAGAGATGGCGAGCGCACTGTCACTGTGCATATTTATCAAGATCCTAATGAGCATACTTGGAATTTACAACCGATGCATGCTCAGTAGAGCAAGGACACCCTTTGAAACGGACATCACTCATGATACTTTGCTTCAGGCTGGGGGCAGGGGCGGAAGCAGTAGCACTGATGATGACTTGGTTGAGTGTTGGTATGGACTAGGGGGTGTCAAACGAAGTGTCATCATACAGGAAGGTAAAAAAAACACTAGAAAAACAGTTTGATAGCATAGTGAGGAAACACTAGGGACCCTGTAATTACAGTAAATTAGAAAAGAGATTAGAAAGACATTTAGGATTAAAATAAATGTCCCTTTTGGACCCCCCTACAACATGTGTTATTTGCGTAAAATATGAGCTTTTTTTTTTACATCCAGGGAAAAAAAGCCTTATCCATAATCAGCGGCTCATAATCATATTGTTAATTAAGCATAGAATTAATTCTATAGAGTATTTTTCTATAATTATGTGCTGATTTTCTTGTTTTAATTGTGCAGCCTCCCGGGAACAGTCATCATCTTTAAGTCATAAATGGTCTGGTGCAAATATAAAATTACGTGACACTTTGCTTACACCAATGTTTTCTTCTTCCCATTAAAAGCTCCTTCAGAATGTAAACCTTGTATATCACTTTTGACCTATAAAAACATTCTCGTTGAAGAGGCAATCTTTATATTCTATTACTTTGTACACAGAAACTCTGCTGGTAAGCACAGAGGTATCTTAATTAAACCCAGTGGAGAAATCTCGGGAAAGATGCACAATGTTATCTTGTTTCAGCAGCGCGGGAATACCTCTGAATTCCTCTTACGCTTGCACAATTTGAATTTCCAGAGGTGATGAGCGACTCAGCGTGATTCTCTCTGGTTCACTAGCTGCTTTTTTCATCTTAAGCCTTGTGGATAAATTGAAGTATGACCAGAGAAGATTTTTTTTCCGAAGCAGGCTGGAAGTGCTCAGTAAAATATATTTCGGAACTGCTGAATATATTCATGTTTACATTCTGCAAATTAATTGTGTCTACGCTGCAACATTCCCGAAACGGTTCCATGAAGACAACTGTCATATAATGCCAAGAAATGACATCATTTTTCAACATTGTTGTGGCTATTTAATCACCAAACCTGTGTCGAAGAAACCTAATCCCCCCAAAAAAACAATGAGGGGAATTGAATAGGGTTGAGCGAAACGGGTCGATCATTTTCAAAAGTCGCCGACTTTTGGCTAAGTCGGCGTCTCATGAAACCCGATCCGACCCCTGTGCTTGTCGGCCATGCGGTACGCGACTTTCGCGCCAAAGTCGCGTTTCAATGACGCGAAAAGCGCCATTTCTCAGCCAATGAAGGTGAACGCAGAGTGTGGGCAGCGTGATGACATAGATCCTGGTCCCCACCATCTTAGAGAAGGGCATTGCAGTGATTGGCTTGCTGTCTGCGGCGTCACAGGGGCTATAAAGGGGCGTTCCCGCCGACCGCCATCTTACTGCTGCTGATCTGAGCTTAGGGACAGGTTGCTGCCGCTTCATCAGAAGCAGGGAGAGCGTTAGGCAGGGTCCACTAACCACCAAACCGCTTGTGCTGCAGCGATTTCCACTGTCCAACACCACCTTCGGTGTGCAGGGACTGTGGAAGCTATTTTTTTTTTTTTTTCCCCTCAGCGCTGTAGCTCATTGGGCTGCCCTAGAAGGCTCCGTGATAGCTGTATTGCTGTGTGAACGCCACTGTGGAAACCAACTGCTTTTTTCAAAGCACATATCCTCTTGTTCCTTCCTTTCTGCACAGCTATCTTTTCTGTTTTTCCACACTTTTTATTTAATTTGTGCATCAGTCCACTCCTATTGCTGCCTGCCATACCTGGCTTACATTACTGCAGGGAGATAGTAATTGTAGGACAGTTTTTTTTTTTTTTTTGTTTTTTTTTTTTGTGGGAGATTAAGATTGGCATTTCTGCTACAGTGCCATCCCTGTGTGTGCCATCTCTCACTGAGTGGGCCATAGAAAGCCTATTTATTTTTTCCGTGATTTGTGTTCTAAAATCTACCTCAACACAAAAACAGTACATCAATCAGTGGGAGAAAAATATTGGCCTCAGTCAGGGCTTGTGTGCCACTGCTGTGTGTGCTATCTCTCATTCAGTGGGCTATAGCAAGCCTATTTTTTTTTTTTTTTTTTTAATATTATTTGGTTTCTAATTCTCCCTGAAAAAAAAAAAAAAAAACATAAAAAAACAGTGGGAGAGTAATATTGCCATTTCAGCTTGTGTGCCAGTCTTGACTCCTGGGTGTGCCACCTCTCTCTCTAATTGTGGGCCATAGAAAGCCTATTTATTTTTTGGTTTTTTTAATATTATTTGGTTTCTAAAGTCTCCCTGAAAATAAAAAAAAAAAATACATAAAAAAACAGTGGGAGAGTAATATTGCCCTTTCAGCTTGTGTGCCAGTCTTGACTCCTGGGTGTGCCACCTCTCTCCCTTTCATTCAGTGGGCCATAGAAAGCCTATTTATTTTTTGGTTTTTTTAATATTATTTGGTTTCTAAAGTCTCCCTGAAAATAAAAAAAAAAAATACATAAAAAAACAGTGGGAGAGTAATATTGCCATTTCAGCTTGTGTGCCAGTCTTGACTCCTGGGTGTGCCACCTCTCTCCCTCTCATTCAGTGGGCCATAGAAAGCCTTGTTTTTTTGTTTTTTTTTTAATATTATTTGGTTTCTAAAGTCTCCCTGAAAATAAAAAAAAAAAACATAAAAAAACAGTGGGAGAGTAATATTGCCATTTCAGCTTGTGTGCCAGTCTTGACTCCTGGGTGTGCCACCTCTCTCTCTAATTGTGGGCCATAGAAAGCCTATTTATTTTTTGGTTTTTTTAATATTATTTGGTTTCTAAAGTCTCCCTGAAAATAAAAAAAAAAAATACATAAAAAAACAGTGGGAGAGTAATATTGCCCTTTCAGCTTGTGTGCCAGTCTTGACTCCTGGGTGTGCCACCTCTCTCCCTTTCATTCAGTGGGCCATAGAAAGCCTATTTATTTTTTGGTTTTTTTAATATTATTTGGTTTCTAAAGTCTCCCTGAAAATAAAAAAAAAAAATACATAAAAAAACAGTGGGAGAGTAATATTGCCATTTCAGCTTGTGTGCCAGTCTTGACTCCTGGGTGTGCCACCTCTCTCCCTCTCATTCAGTGGGCCATAGAAAGCCTTGTTTTTTTGTTTTTTTTTTAATATTATTTGGTTTCTAAAGTCTCCCTGAAAATAAAAAAAAAAAACATAAAAAAACAGTGGGAGAGTAATATTGCCATTTCAGCTTGTGTGCCAGTCTTGACTCCTGGGTGTGCCACCTCTCTCTCTAATTGTGGGCCATAGAAAGCCTATTTATTTTTTGGTTTTTTTAATATTATTTGGTTTCTAAAGTCTCCCTGAAAATAAAAAAAAAAAATACATAAAAAAACAGTGGGAGAGTAATATTGCCCTTTCAGCTTGTGTGCCAGTCTTGACTCCTGGGTGTGCCACCTCTCTCCCTTTCATTCAGTGGGCCATAGAAAGCCTATTTATTTTTTGGTTTTTTTAATATTATTTGGTTTCTAAAGTCTCCCTGAAAATAAAAAAAAAAAATACATAAAAAAACAGTGGGAGAGTAATATTGCCATTTCAGCTTGTGTGCCAGTCTTGACTCCTGGGTGTGCCACCTCTGTCCCTCTCATTCAGTGGGCCATAGAAAGCCTTGTTTTTTTTTTTTTTTTTAAATATTATTTGGTTTCTAAAGTCTCCCTGAAAATAAAAAAAAAATACATAAAAAAACAGTGGGAGAGTAATATTGCCATTTCAGCTTGTGTGCCAGTCTTGACTCCTGGGTGTGCCACCTCTCTCTCTAATTGTGGGCCATAGAAAGCCTTTTTATTTTTTTCCTTCATTTGTGTTTTAAAATCAACCTCAACACAAAAACACTACATCAATCAGTGGGAGAAAAATATTGGCCTCAGTCAGGGCTTGTGTGCCACTCCTGTGCGTGCCATCTCTCATTCAGTGGGCCATAGAAAGCCTTGTTTTTTTGTTTTTTTTTTAAATATTATTTGGTTTCTAAAGTCTCACAGAGAAAAAAAAAAAAATAAATTAGGTGGGAGATTAATATTGACATTAGTGCTTGAGTGACAGTCCTGCGTGTGTGTCATCTCTGTGATTTGGTGTCACAGAAAACAGAGTGTGTAACATTGTGCCTGATTTTCCTTGTGGTCTCACCAACCTGTTAAGGGATATTGAAATCATACTGAAGTTATAGCTCACCGTGTAAGTTGTTTGACAGCAACAAATAAAGTTAGTTTGGTTACGATTTTTAAACAATGAGGAAGTCTGGTGCAAGAGGTCGTCGTGGGCGTTCATTGTCAGCTGGTAATGATGGTAGTGGTAGTGGAGCATCAGGTGGTCGTGGGGATAAAAATATTCCACCTAAGTCTGGAGCTGTGGAGCCAGTTTCGTCGTCAGGCTACACAAGGCCTCGAACGCTCTCTTTTCTGGGAGTAGGAAAACCGCTTTTAAAGGCTGAGCAGCAACAGCAAGTTTTGGCTTACATTGCAGACTCAGCCTCTAGCTCTTTTGCCTCCTCTTCCGAAACTGGTAAATGTAAAAGCAGCGCGTCGCTTGTGGATGTTCACGGTCAGGGACAAGTCGCTTCCTTGTCCTCCTCAGCAAAAACTACAACAAGAGAGAAGGATGCAGCAGGCGACACAACGGGTCACTCCATGGAGCTCTTTACACATACCGTCCCTGGCTTAGAAAGTGAAACATTTAACAGGCCATGCCCATTACAAGTAGATTCTGACATGGAGTGCACTGATGCACAGCCACAGCCAGAGTACTATGCTGCTCCTTTGACTCAGACCACCACATTGCCCTCTCAGGGTACAGATCCACAATCAGACCCTGATGAGACTATGTTGCCCCGCCACGAACGCTATACCACCGACCGACACAGTGACACAGACGAAGTTGCACACGAGCTCGAAGAGGAGGTAATAGATGACCCAGTTATTGACCCCGATTGGCAGCCATTGGGGGAACAGGGTGCAGGCGGCAGTAGTTCAGAAGCGGAGGTGGAGGAGGGGCCGCAGCAGGCATCAACATCGCAACAGGTTCCATCTGCCGGGCCCGTATCTGGCCCAAAACGCGTGTCAAAGCCAAAACCTGTTGGAGGACAGCGTGGCCATCCGGTTAAAGCTCAGTCTGCAATCCCTGAAAAGGGATCCGAGTCTAGGAAGAGTGCAGTCTGGCATTTTTTTAAACAACATCCAACTGATCAGCGCAAAGTCATCTGTCAAAAATGTTCAACTAGCTTAAGCAGAGGTCAGAATCTGAAAAGTCTAAATACTAGTTGCATGCATAGACACTTAACCACCATGCATTTTCAAGCCTGGACTAACTACCAAACGTCCCTTAAGGTTGTAGCACCCTCGGCCAATGAAGCTAGTCAGCAACGCAACATCCCTTCCGTCACTGTAAGGCCACCATTTTCCGCACCACCGGCAGTATCTGTGCAGGTTTCTTTGCCAGCCAAAAGCAGTCAGGGTCAGGGAATCACCAGTTTAGTAGGAGGAAATATTGCATCTAGGGCACCGGCGGAAACAATACCGTCTCCAACCGTCTCTCAGTCTGCCATGTACACCGGCACACCCGAAAGTTCCACGATCTCCTGCTCTCCAGTCCAGCTCACCCTACATGAGACTCTGGTTAGAAAAAGGAAGTACTTATCCTCGCATCCGCGTACACAGGGTTTTAACGCCCACATAGCTAGACTAATCTCGTTAGAGATGATGCCCTACCGTTTAGTTGAAAGCGAAGCTTTTAAAGCCCTGATGGAGTACGCTGAACCACGATACGAGCTACCTAGTCGACACTTTTTTTCCAGAAAAGCCATCCCAGCCCTGCACCAGCATGTTAAACAGCGCATCGTCCATGCACTTAGGCAATCTGTGAGTACAAAGGTGCACCTGACTACAGATGCATGGACCAGTAGGCATGGCCAGGGACGTTATGTGTCCATCACGGCACACTGGGTGAATGTGGTGGATGCAGGGTCCACAGGCGACATCAATTTAGGGACAGTTGTGCCTAGCCCACGGTCTAGGAAACAGTTGGCTGTAGGCGTTCGCACCCCCTCCTCCTCCTCCTCGTCCTCCTGCAGAAGCTACAGCTCTTCCACAGAACGCAGTCGGCCAACCACTCCATCGGCAGATGACACTGTTGCACACCAGTTGTCCCATTATGGGCCAGCTACTGCCAAGCGTCAGCAGGCTGTATTGGCTATGAAGTGTTTGGGCGACAACAGACACACCGCGGAAGTTCTGTCCGAGTTCTTGCAACAAGAAACGCAGTCGTGGCTGGGCACAGTAGATCTTGAGGCAGGCAAGGTAGTGAGTGATAACGGAAGGAATTTCATGGCTGCCATCTCCCTTTCCCAACTGAAACACATTCCTTGCCTGGCTCACACCTTAAACCTGGTGGTGCAGTGCTTATTGAAAACTTATCCTGGGTTCTCCGACCTGCTCCTCAAAGTGCGTGCACTTTGCTCACATATCCGACGTTCGCCTGTACACGCCAGCCGTATGCAGACCTATCAGCGGTCTTTGAACCTTCCCCAGCATCGCCTAATCATAGACGTTGCAACAAGGTGGAACTCAACACTGCACATGCTTCAGAGACTGTGCGAACAGAGGCGTGCTGTTATTTATTTGTGGGAGGATACACGGGCAGGCAGTAGGATGGCAGACATGGAGTTGTCAGGTGTGCAGTGGTCGAAGATACAAGACATGTGTCAAGTCCTTCAGTGTTTTGAGGAATGCACACGGCTGGTTAGTGCAGACAACGCCGTAATAAGCATGAGCATCCCCCTAATGCGTCTGCTGATGCAAAGTTTGACGCACATAAAGGAGCAGGCGTCTGCACCAGAGGAAGAGGGAAGCCTTGATGACAGTCAGCCATTGTCTGGTCAGGGCAGTGTACAGGACGAGGTAGCGGGCGAAGAGGAGGTGGAGGACGAGGAGGATGATGGGGATGAGTATATTTTTAATGCGGAAACTTTCACGGGGGCACAGGAAATTGGTTGCGTGTCACGGCCGGGTTCTGGTTTTTTGAGGGACACAAGTGACGTAGATTTGCCTGCAACTGCCCCTCAACCAATCACAACCGGAGATTTGACAACTGGAACTTTGGCCCACATGGCGGATTATGCCTTACGTATCCTAAAAAGGGACACACGCATTACGAAAATGATGAACGATGACGATTACTGGTTGGCCTGCCTCCTTGATCCACGCTATAAAGGCAAATTGCAAAATATTATGCCACATGAGAACTTGGAACTAATATTAGCAACCAAACAATCAACTCTTGTTGACCGTTTGCTTCAGGCATTCCCAGCACACAGCGCACGTGATCGTTCTCACACAAGCTCCAGGGGGCAGCAGACTAGGAGTGTTAGGGGTGCACACATCAGAAGTGGCGTTGGACAGAGGGGTTTTCTGACCAGGTTGTGGAGTGATTTTGCTATGACCGCAGACAGGACAGGTACTGCTGCATCAATTGAAAGTGACAGGAGACAACATTTGTCCAGTATGGTTACTAACTATTTTTCATCCCTTATCGATGTTCTCCCTCAACCGTCATTCCCATTTGATTACTGGGCCTCCAAATTAGACACCTGGCCAGAATTGGCAGAATATGCATTGCAGGAGCTTGCTTGCCCGGCAGCAAGTGTCCTATCAGAAAGAGTATTCAGTGCTGCAGGTTCAATATTAACCGAAAAAAGGACTCGTCTGGCTACCCAAAATGTTGACGATCTAACATTCATTAAAATGAACCACAACTGGATTTCGAAATCTTTTGCCCCACCTTGCCCGGCCGACACCTAGCTTTCCTATGAAAAGCTCTTGCCTGTGAATTACTTTTCTAATGTCTAATTTGCTGCAGCTGATTGTACAGCATACGACATGTTTACACCTCCCTAAATGGCAAAACTCCCCACACGGGGCCGTGGTATCGCGACTTGGCGCAAGCACCCGTGAGACTGCTGTTTGTCTGAAGAGGTGGGTGTGCTCGCTTTTGGTTGACGGCATTGCTACTGGGTCCCTCATAGTACAATGTAGTGTCTCTGGCGGTGGTGGTGCGCACCCAACGTCAGACACACCGTTGTAACATGAGGGGCCCTGGGGCGGTCCCGCCGGCCTCAAGAGAGTTCCCCCCTACCCCAGCTCAAAATGTGCTCTACCACGTGCAAAATTATGTCGCACAGCTCCACCAATCTTTAGTCTATTCGCTGACATCATTCAATGTCTGGCACTGACAATACAAATTTGTAGACATCTATGATGCAACTTAAAGTAGTCTGTGTCTGTGTCCTATATTGGCACCATTAAATAGTTACTGCCAAATTACAATGTCAGAAACTCAGTAGATGAGCCCACCCCTGTACCTAAGTATGCCACCTTTTTTTTTTGTTTTGGTTGTTTTGCGAGACATTAACATCTATTTATATTTTGGGAGTACTGGGACAGACACTCCTTGCACTACTCCTCCACTCACCACCAAGCTGCCTGTGTATCCATGTAACCGCTGTAAAACTGCCATGAGCCTATTGTTTGTTATTTTAGGCCTTTGATAGCCTGTCTGCGGTCCCTACTTTAAATACTCCTCCACTGACCACCAAGCTGCCTGCCCGTGTATCCATGTAACCGCTGTGAAACTGCCATGAGCCTATTGTTTGTTATGTTAGGCCTTTGATAGCCTGTCTGCGGTCCCTACTTTAAATACTCCTCCACTGACCAGACCACTGCTGCCCGTGTACCCCTGGAACCAATTATAAAGTGCCTACAGCCAGCCCATTTTCTTATGTTAGGCCTTTGAAGCCTGTCTGCGGTCCCTACTTTAAATACTCCTCCACTGACCAGACCACTGCTGCCCGTGTACCCCTGGAACCAATTATAAAGTGCCTACAGCCAGCCCATTTTCTTATGTTAGGCCTTTGAAGCCTTTCTGCGGTCCCTACTTTAAATACTCCTCCACTCACCACCACCAAGCTGCCTGCCCGTGTATCCATGTAACCGCTGTGAAACTGCCATGAGCCTATTGTTTGTTATTTTAGGCCTTTGATAGCCTGTGTGCGGTCCCTACTTTAAATACTCCTCCACTCACCACCAAGCTGCCTGCCCGTGTATCCATGTAACCGCTGTGAAACTGCCATGAGCCTATTGTTTGTTATTTTAGGCCTTTGATAGCCTGTGTGCGGTCCCTACTTTAAATACTCCTCCACTCACCACCAAGCTGCCTGCCCGTGTATCCATGTAACCGCTGTGAAACTGCCATGAGCCTATTGTTTGTTATGTTAGGCCTTTGATAGCCTGTCTGCGGTCCCTACTTTAAATACTCCTCCACTGACCAGACCACTGCTGCCCGTGTACCCCTGGAACCAATTATAAAGTGCCTACAGCCAGCCCATTTTCTTATGTTAGGCCTTTGAAGCCTGTCTGCGGTCCCTACTTTAAATACTCCTCCACTGACCAGACCACTGCTGCCCGTGTACCCCTGGAACCAATTATAAAGTGCCTACAGCCAGCCCATTTTCTTATGTTAGGCCTTTGAAGCCTGTCTGCGGTCCCTACTTTAAATACTCCTCCACTCACCACCACCAAGCTGCCTGCCCGTGTATCCATGTAACCGCTGTGAAACTGCCATGAGCCTATTGTTTGTTATTTTAGGCCTTTGATAGCCTGTCTGCGGTCCCTACTTTAAATACTCCTCCACTCACCACCAAGCTGCCTGCCCGTGTATCCATGTAACCGCTGTGAAACTGCCATCATGAGCCTATTGTTTGTTATGTTAGGCCTTTGATAGCCTGTCTGCGGTCCCTACTTTAAATACTCCTCCACTGACCAGACCACTGCTGCCCGTGTACCCCTGGAACCAATTATAAAGTGCCTACAGCCAGCCCATTTTCTTATGTTAGGCCTTTGAAGCCTGTCTGCGGTCCCTACTTTAAATACTCCTCCACTGACCAGACCACTGCTGCCCGTGTACCCCTGGAACCAATTATAAAGTGCCTACAGCCAGCCCATTTTCTTATGTTAGGCCTTTGAAGCCTGTCTGCGGTCCCTACTTTAAATACTCCTCCACTCACCACCACCAAGCTGCCTGCCCGTCTATCCATGTAACCGCTGTAAAACTGCAATGAGCCTATTGTTTGTTATTTTAGGCCTTTGATAGCCTGTCTGCGGCCCCTACTTGCAATACTCCTCCACTGACCACAATGCTGCCTGGAGTGCCTGCCTGTGTATCCATGTAACCGATGTAAAACTGCCATGACTGCCTACTGTTTGTTATTTTAGGCCTTTGATAGCCTGTCTGCAGCCCCTACTTGCAATACTCCTCCACTGACCACACCAATGCTGCCCGTGTACCCCTGGAACCTATTTAAAAGTTCATAGAGCCTAGTTATATATTTTATTTACTATTAATAAGGCCATGATGGACTACGCTGTACCACGCTACAAGCTAACCAGTCGACACTTCTTTTGCGAGAAAAGCCATCCCAACCCTCCACCAGCATGTAGAAGACCGCATTGTCCATGCACTCTGGCAATCTGTGAGTACAAAGGTGCACCTGACAACAGACGCATGGACCTGTAGGCATGGCCACGGAAGATTACGTGTCCATTACGGCGCAATGGGTTAATGTGGTGGATGCATGGTCCACAGGGGACAGCCTACTAAGTCTGTCTGCAGTCCCTAATTCAAATTGTGCTCCACTGTCTAAATCGGAACTTCCACCTTCTGGCTTTCGGCCTATAGTATCAGAAATTAAACTGCATTTGGCCTTCAACTTTGGTTAGGGCCTACTAACGGCTTCTGCCCCTCCCTGGTGTTGCCCTCAACTAAATAAAGCTGAGCTTCAACCTTCTGCTCCAAATTACCATTTTGAAAAATGCAATAGGCTTTTCAGGCCTACTAAAGGAGTCTGTCTGTGTGCCCCTCCCTGGTGTTGTCCTCAACTAAATAAAGCTGAGCTTCAACCTTCCGGCTCTCATTATGTGGTTTTAAAAAAAAAAAAGGTGGTTAGGGCCTACTAACGGCTTCTGCCCCTCCCTGGTGTTGTCCTCAACTAAATAAAGCTGAGCTTCAACCTTCCGGCTCTCATTATGTGGTTTTAAAAAAAAAAAAGGTGGTTAGGGCCTACTAACGGCTTCTGCCCCTCCCTGGTGTTGTCCTCAACTAAATAAAGCTGAGCTTCAACCTTCCGGCTCTCATTATGTGGTTTTAAAAAAAAAAATGGTGGTTAGGGCCTACTAACGGCTTCTGCCCCTCCCTGGTGTTGTCCTCAACTAAATAAAGCTGAGCTTCAACCTTCCGGCTCTCATTATGTGGTTTTAAAAAAAAAAAAGGTGGTTAGGGCCTACTAACGGCTTCTGCCCCTCCCTGGTGTTGTCCTCAACTAAATAAAGCTGAGCTTCAACCTTCCGGCTCTCATTATGTGGTTTTAAAAAAAAAAAAGGTGGTTAGGGCCTACTAACGGCTTCTGCCCCTCCCTGGTGTTGTCCTCAACTAAATAAAGCTGAGCTTCAACCTTCCGGCTCTCATTATGTGGTTTTAAAAAAAAAAAAGGTGGTTAGGGCCTACTAACGGCTTCTGCCCCTCCCTGGTGTTGTCCTCAACTAAATAAAGCTGAGCTTCAACCTTCCGGCTCTCATTATGTGGTTTTAAAAAAAAAAAAGGTGGTTAGGGCCTACTAACGGCTTCTGCCCCTCCCTGGTGTTGTCCTCAACTAAATAAAGCTGAGCTTCAACCTTCCGGCTCTCATTATGTGGTTTTAAAAAAAAAAAAGGTGGTTAGGGCCTACTAACGGCTTCTGCCCCTCCCTGGTGTTGTCCTCAACTAAATAAAGCTGAGCTTCAACCTTCCGGCTCTCATTATGTGGTTTTAAAAAAAAAAAGGTGGTTAGGGCCTACTAACGGCTTCTGCCCCTCCCTGGTGTTGTCCTCAACTAAATAAAGCTGAGCTTCAACCTTCCGGCTCTCATTATGTGGTTTTAAAAAAAAAAAATGGTGGTTAGGGCCTACTAACGGCTTCTGCCCCTCCCTGGTGTTGTCCTCAACTAAATAAAGCTGAGCTTCAACCTTCCGGCTCTCATTAAGTGGTTTTAAAAAAAAAATGGTGGTTAGGGCCTACTAACGGCTTCTGCCCCTCCCTGGTGTTGCCCTCAACTAAATAAAGCTGAGCTTCAACCTTCTGCTCCAAATTACCATTTTAAAAAATGCAATAGGCTTTTCCGGCCTACTAAAGGTGTCTGCCCCTCCCTGGTGTTGTCCTCAACTGAACAAAGCTGAGCTTCCACATTCTGGCTTTCGCCCTATACTATCAGATATTAAACTGCATTTGGCCTACTAGTGTGGTTAGGCCCTTGAAACAGTGTCTGCTGCTCTTGGGTTTGCTACTCCACTGAACAAAGCAATGCCGCCTGTTTAGTCCTGTTACCAATTTTGAACTGCATGTAGCCTACTTTATTCTTTGGCCCTATATCTGTTTCCTCCTCATCCTGCCCATTGCCCAGCCACTGCTAAATGAGTCTGCTGGTACATTGACCGAGACCACTACATTCCCCTTGTACTCTACACAGCCAGAATCTGTCCCTGCTGAAAGTAAGGTTCCCCTTCCCGCATGTTATACCACCTTACACAGGGACAAAGAGGAAGGTGCAGATGAAAGTGCAGGTTCCTTCATCAGGTGGGGGGGCATACTCGTTGGCGACGTCACTGGCACAGGGCCCCTCAGAGTACGCAAAAGTGTCGCTGCTGGTGGGAGGCGCCCCCGCCATGCAAACACACCGCCGTACTTTGAGGGGCCCTGTGCCAGTGGCAATGCGAACGAGTGGGCCCCCCCCCTGCTTGCTCAGGATCACAGCACTTGCAACTTTTAAATAATTACCTTTCCCTGCAACACCGCCGTGACGTAGTCCGCATTTCCTGGGCCCACGAAAAACTTGAGCCGGCCCTACTCCCCCCACAACTTTTGCCAAATGACCCCCAATTCCCTATGCCCAACTATTATTATAAAGTTAATTAAGATTGACAAGCTTCAGAAACAAGAATGGATGTTTTTGGCATTAAAATGGGCACTGTAGGTGTTTTCCTGGCCTCCACTCACTGCCGACTATGCTTCCCCATTGACTTGCATTGGGTTTCGTGTTTCGGCCGATCCCCGACTTTTAGCGATAATCGGCCGACTGCACTCGACTCGACTCTGGACAAAATCGGGTTTCCCAAAACCCTACTCGATCTTAAAAAAATGAAAGTCGCTCAACCCTAGAATTGAAAATAAGTCTTTCTTTTATGGATAATTCCCACTTTAGACATATGTGGCACATCCACGGCTGGAGAATGTAAGGAGTAGTAGTAGTTATCACTCCCATAATGTTGTAGGTATCATCAACGAAGAAACAGAGAAGGCACTCACCGATCTAAAATTCAAATTTTATTGAATCGTCATATAAAAAACTTCATGGCCGGGGCAGTGAGGAGTGGAGCTCAGGTGAGAAGGAGAAGAAGACGACGGCCATTTTGCGCTGTGCTTGCACTTCCACGGGTCTGCAGACCCGTGGAAGCGCAAGCACAGCGCGAAACGGCCGTCGGTGAGATCGGTGAGTGCTTTCTCTGTTTCTTCATTGATGGCATTGGAATTATATGTTGTTTCCTGAAGAGCACCCGAAGATCTGTATGTATGGCTGTATCCATATGAACTATTGATTGACACCTGGGCCCGCAATAGGGATCACCCTGATTTTCCAGGCAGTGCCGTTTTTTGTTTTTTTTCCTTTTTTAGATGATAGGTATCGCTCAACTGTTTAGGTGGGTGCTCTGAAGTATGACAGCGGGTCACATTAGTAATAGCACATATACTTCGGCACTCCAAATAGCAGAAAATGAAATTTTATATGAAGACTTGACATGAATACTTTTCTGCCTAATGATGACAAAAGTATTCTCGGAGTGATATCTTTGTTGGCTAACCAGAAAGTAATATCTGTTTGCAAGCTTTCAGAGCACAGAGGCTCCTTCTTCATGCAGGATTATAAATAAATTAATAAGGAAAATTCACAACATTTAAGGGATACTACAGTAGGACATTTGTTCATGAGGTGGGAGTGGTGATGCCTCCTAAAGATAAGCCAAGGAAATCAAATTAGGCATTTTCTTACAAATGGAGAGGCAGTGGGAATGATGTTCTAGTTATCTGGAGTCCATCTGGTGGAGGTGTGAACTGTGATCATGTAATGAGTCATAAATCAAGGTGTTAAATTGAGTCCTAGTGCCAAAGAATTGAACTACATGAACACAGTTCACACCTCCACCAAAGGGACTCCAGATAACAAGAGGTAATGATTTTTTTCAGTGTTACCATACTTAACATAGATGACATTAGTTTGGGGTGCAAAGACCTACTGATAGGTTCCCTTTAAAAGAAATTGATCAAGTCCCCTAACCATTGGAAACCACCATTATAGTGATATATATGCTAATAGCAACATTATAATAAAGCTTTTTAACTTTCAGGCTAATGTTTCTGCTGTCAAATATAAATGAGGTAGGGCCACTGGAGTGCATTTTCCCCAAGACTAGTCCAGTCTCGGGTCTGCTAATGTTGCCCCTGCAATGGCACGATGCTGGAAATCTCCCGCACACATGCAACATTCTGGAGATCCTACCATCAAGTATATTATATGAAAAATGTCAATCGCTCCCAGGAGGCATGAATAGAAGATCCAAGACAAGGACTAGTGAAGAGTAGGAAGAGTTGCCAATCAGACTGGTTCTTGCAGATTTACATCTGATAAACGGCGGAATTAGTATCTTTGTGTCTTTTTAAAGCACCAATACGTTAGATTAGAACTCCAAAGGCTTTATTATAATGCAGTTATCATCGTATTCATCACTATACATTTTAATTGTACATTCCAACATTTACGGGACCTGAGAGGTTCCTTTTAAGTACCTACCATAAATTTTATTTATGAGCTTCCACTGATAAGGTGACAAAACTATTGACCCATCACACCATGTTATTGAGAAGACAATGATTGAACCTAGCAAAAACCTATAAAAATTATAGAAGGTCAACTTTTGGAATGCTGTTGTCTTTGACCAATGTCTTCTACTCTCTTTTAGGTCATGAATATATGCACAAAGTCAGCAGAAAATGGTGTCAATCAGCCTTTCCATGCATCTTAAATCTGTAGTGTAAGACCCATCTTCGACATTCACTGTGTAATTCAAAGCGAAGGGATGACTAAAGTGCCATCAAGCAGCGATACTCCGACATTAGACACTGGAGCAGTGTTAATATGGTAGAAAACTTGGAATGGGGGGTCCTATGTACTTTTCTCTTATTTTCCATCTGTTGCCATTTTTTACTTGTAATCTATAGAACATCACAATTCTCATAGGAAATTCATTTACAGTATTTGACATCTCTTACTCCTTAATGAAGTTGTCCACTACCCTAACTAATGTTTTCAGCATTAATGCCTAAGGATAATGTCTCTACAGTTCCCCATATACCTTTTCTGCCTATTTTAATTTTGTTAAATGCCTTTCTGCTTCTATTCTTGCCCCCTGGAACCACTATTGCCATTTACAGCCATCACTTCCTTTGCAAGAGCCTCTTCTCCTTTCTAGTAATGGGTCATTTGTGAATGATTCGGTAGAAAGACCAAGCTCCTGTATGCGAATGCTAGATCCGCTTGCAGTTTCTGAGCCTCTCGAGTTATGCAAAGATTTGGGAAAGCAAATTTGGTGCCTCCGTAATCATGCTGATCTGCAAAATTGTGTTACCAGGTCATTTTTGCCACAAAATAAAATTCATAAAAAACAATACCCTAAAAAACAATTTTGGAATTGTTTTTTCTTTTACCATTTCACCCCTCTTGGTATATTTTCCACTTTTTATGTGGATTATTTGCTTAGGACATAGTTAAAATGCAGGAAGATAACCTTTCTCTCACCATGAGGTCATGTAAGACTGAAGTTTAACTATGTCCTATCTATGTCTGTGCGTTTGGTGTGATATTAGCACTCGGGAATCTAGGAATTCTTATACCGTTGTATCTGTCCAGGTGATTGCTTGCGGGCATCTATGTAATTGGATCTTTTTGATTTTTTGAAACCATTTATTTTATACTCAGCGTGACTTCATTAAATATCTAGAGATGTTTTCCCACTAACAAAGTTCATTTTAATCAATAGATCTGGGAATAATAATAATTTCCACAATTGGATGTGTTTAAATAAAATGTTCCTGTGCTAAGATAATCTTATAAATATGTCCCTGCTGTGTACTGTGTAATGGCTGTGTCTGACCGTACAGGAACATGGTCGGATCATACCACAGCTCCTGGGCAGGGAAGGGGGGTGGATAGGGGCAATATACAGACATTACAGCAGAGGATCACAGACAATCCTTTCTTTGAGGAAAACATTGTTTGAAAACAGTCATGGAAAGGTTTTATCTCACTAAAAGAATCATTTGTGATCCCATGCTGTCCTGTCTGTATACCCTTTTTTCTCCCCCCCCCTGCCCAGGAGCTGTGGTATGGTCAGACCATGTCACCGTATTGTCAGACACGGCCATTATACAGTACACAGCAGGGGTACATTTATAAGATTATCTCAGCACAGGAACATTTTATTTAAACACATCCAATTGTGGAAATTATTATTATTCCAAGATCTATTGATCGAAATAAACTTTGTGGGAAAACATCTTTGAGCAATGTTATGCACCAAGATATTTTTGCTAAGGTCAAAGTGGCAGCACAAAAATAAATATTTGCCAATCTTCTTTCGAGCTCTATTGTTCTACTTAGTAAAGATGAAGAGGTCAAATAAAAATGAAAACTTTTATTGGTTTCCAATATGGCTGTCTTCCACTGCTCATTTCACAATTATTTGTCTTTCTTTGCGGTAAAACATTTTTAAAAACAAGCAGGGAAATGTTTTGCCTCACAAAAAGAGTCAGCTGTGATCCTGTGCTGTCCTGTCTGTATACTGTCTTTTGCTTCCTCCCCTGCCCAGGAGCTGTGGTATGATCAGACCATGTTCCTGCACGGTCAGACACAGCCATTACACAGTACACAGCATGAGCATATTTATTAGATTATTTCCAAAGAGGAACATTTTTTTTAAACACATCCAATTGTGGAACTTATTATTATTTTGAGATATATTAAATATAATAAACCTTAAAATTAAAGTGAACCAGTTTTGCCCTGTGTCAACTAAAACAGTCCGATGAATGTGGTTTCTTGCGTCTCCATCCCGCCCCTTGGTTTCTCTAAGCATAGTATGCAGGCACGAGATTATGTCCGTCAATGTGGACATCGCAGAAGGCATCATCCATGTCAATGACAGTAGGATGATGACTATCAGCAACTGGGAGGAGAGATAGATAGACCGGGAGGAGGGATGGAGACCGCAGAACCCACGCCCATCAGACCGAACCGACAGGATTAACATACGGCATGCATCTGCACTATGCATTGAAACAACTCTTGAATAAAGTAAGTCACAGAACGAACGGCACTAGGCAATGTAAAACAACTCATTCACTATTGCACGTAGGATTCCTTTCAGGACTCTTGTAGCACGTTTACAGCCAGCGATATTAGGGAGGTGCTCCACTGAAGGAAGTTATGCCAAAATATCCATAAAATAGAAAAGAAGTGGCACTCACCCAGGATCTGCTGAAGATTAGTGTCCTTTATTCAAGTTCACAACATTGCGGACATAGCATGGAGAGGCGGCTGGTGTACAGAGGGATGCGGGGGGTGAGGCCTGGACCAGTGGAAGCGCACGAGCACGAAACGGCCGTCGTCCTCTCCTCTCCTATTTTATGGATATTGAAACAACTCTGCCTGTATCCCATCGTATTTGCACATAATATTATACTTTATTATTCTGATGATCTGTGTTGTGGTGGTTACATACAGTGTGGAATGCTATTGATTTATTGGACTGTTACTAGAAAAAAAAATTGTTTCTATGCAACTTTATACTTTATCATTTTAATGATGTTTTTATGAAAGACAATTTTTTCAATGAAGTTTAATTTTTTTTATACATCTTTATAAGGTTTCATTTGCTTTTACTTTTTCTTTTAGGTATAGAACTTAGTTGCAGATTTCACCCTACTACATTTACTAAAATATTCAATAAGGTGAAATCCGCAATGAAAATTTGCGAAACAATGAGCGTGCTGCAGATTTCAAATCTGCATTATGACTTTATGTTCTTGCAAGACTTTTTCCGCAATGTGTGACTGGGATTTTTGAAAAAAAAACAATTTACTTGTGTTGTTCTGTAAATTGTTTTTTGATTTGAAGTGCGGAATCCTTGAAGTCCTCAATGTGTGAACTTGGCCTGGTAGCTCTTCAAAGATGGGAAGAAAAAACGCTAAAAAAAAGATGTATCTGGCAAGAATGAGTTACATCCACACCTCGCTATAATTCAGCTGTCTGATCGCTGTCCTCCCAACATCATCCTAAACCAAAGAATGAAAGAAATATGAGCACTAAACTGATGATTGGAAGCCTGAGTTGTGTCTGTCGCTGCTGAGCTTTAAATGCGCTCGAATACATCTTAGAAATATCTTCACATCTGTTCCTCAGAAATGCGTCTGAGCAGCAATCCAAGGGTAAATTATGTCTAATTGCACTTAACCTATTTTTGATCCTCCTGCAATGTGTTTGCAAATTGTGTCCCGTCTACTCATATATTAAAATAGATAGGTTAGGAAGATATAAAATTAAGCCGTTATTAGGGAACCACTCTTGAGAATTTGTGTTTAAATCAGTCCTGATTGAAGCTGGTTGTAAAAGGTCATCACCATTGCGGCTGCCAATGAACATCCTTCATCCTACCTGCCAATGATGGGAATATTCAGACTCACTAATTATACGGACAGGCATTACTGTTTCTATCAAACATGTTCATTAGCACAAAACATACCTCATTCATTACTTGGTTTGCCTCATGATTAGACGTCCTGGATTAATAGTTTTGTTTTTGGCAAAATAATTGTTCTGAATTATAGAAACAAAAAGCTTTTATACAGATCTGTGATCAAAGGAGAATTTTGAAACATTTTTCGCTTGCTGTTTGTACAACATAAGAAATCATGTTGTCTTATCCCAGAAAATCCCTCCAAAGTGCCAGCCACGAAGTGTCTTTCCTCTAACTCACTCTCCACTGCCTGTTGTAAAGCACCATCCATCTAGTAACAGGAAGTGAGGGTGAGGGAATGAGATCTGCTCCAGATTTTTGTTCTGGCAAATCATATGCAGGCATAACAGAAAGAAGACTTTCAAGATAGGGAAGAATGGCAGGAGCAATGTATTCTGGGAGGTGTTGTAATTGGAGTCCTAGCTCCTTTAGTGCTTATAGAATTGTCACAATATTCTCATTATATGCATTCATAAGATTGGTAATGATTGGACTGTGGGGACCCTAAAAAAGTGTCGAGAATGAAAAAAAAAGCATAGGCATTTGGTAATGTGCATAGATTATCACTGCATTGGAGCCTAAATCACAGTTTCCATTATTTTGACCCCCCCCAAAAAAAAAAAAAAAAATAACATAACCTGTTAATATTGTAGTGCTAGTATTTGTACTAAAAAGGCAGTGGCCATAATGGAAAACTGTTGGATTTTATCATAGTCAGTGGAGATTGTTAGTCGCCATTAGGTCCATTTCTGACATGAATTCCATTTCCTGTTCCTGTAACTTAATAGAAAAACTTGGTTCCTAATGGTGACCTAAGGATGCTTCATCGATATTAGACTCATAGGAGCCCTATTCCTGAAACCCGAATCAATCAGCTGAATAAAGCGGCCATGCCTGTTGCATCCTCTCCATTGTACAGATTTTCCTTTTACTGCAGTTCAGTCCCATATACTTGGTTGGAGCTGAACTGCAAAGCTACAGAACCAAACACATCCACAAAAAATGTACCTGGTGAACAATAAATAGTGGTTCAGTTAGGTTGCATGGAGTCAAACCACCACTAATCTCTTATTGATGAACCATCCTAAGGCTAAATTTAAATGTGCAAATTTGTGGATCATGTTCTGCACTTGTGTGCAACAAATTGTGCATGAACAGCACACAGAGAAATGTACTAGTGCACATGGGCTATTTTCCCCAATGACCTCAGGTCTGTGTGGACAAAAAATGAGAGCAAGTACCAATCTAAATAGAGCTTACAAAGATACCAGTGAAGACCAAAAGACCAAAAGAAATACAGCTCTGGCAAAAATTAAGAGACCACCACATGAAAACCCTGTCATGGGCAGCCCGATCTCCAGACCTGAACTCCATTGAAAACCTCTGGAATGTAATCAAGAGGATGATGGATAGTCACAAGCCATCAAACAAAGAAGAACTGCTTAAATTTTTGCGCCGGAAGCAGTGAGAAAGACTGGTGGAAAGCATGCCAAGACACATGAAAGCTGTGATTAAAAATCATGGTTATTCCACAAAATATTGATTTCTGAACTCTTTCTGAGTTAAAACATTAGTATTGTTGTTTCTAAATTATTATGAACTTGTTTTCTTTGCATTATTTGAGGTCTGAAAGCACTGGTTATTTTTGCAATTTTGACCATTGCTCCTTTTCAGAGAAAAAAAATAAAAAATGTATTGCTTGAAAATTTGGAGACGTTGTCAGAAGTTTATAGAATAAAAGAAAAAAATACATTTTACTCAAAAATATACCTATAAAGAGAAAAATCAGACAAACTGAACATCTTGCAGTGGTCTCTTAATTTATGCCAGAGCTGTATATATCAAGTTACCAAATATAATTTCATTAATAAATGTAGCAGGACAACCAGAAATAAAACAACAACACCAAGACATAAGACTAATAAAAAATAAAGGAGGTGGAGGAACACATCATGTAAGGTATATGATGTGTGTATATTAGGTACTGGACCTGGTAATAAGAAAAGTACATGCATGTTAAAATAGTACTAAGCTAAAGAGGTTGTCCACTACTTTAGCATTGATGACCTATCTGTAGGGTAGTTCATCAATGTCTAATCAGTTGGGGTCCGACACCAAAAACTCCTGTCGATCAGCTTTCGTCTGTGTCAGCGAAAGCAGCTGTAGTCCGGAAGAACTCACTTACGGAGATCGCCCGTCTTGTGATAGTGGCCACCGCAGGGTACTACAAAACTGTCTGCTATTGATTTGGATAGGAGGCAGATGAGTAGTACCAAGCCTCAGCCACTATCAGAAGACTGAGCAGCTCCGCAAATGAGTTCTATTGGCCAGTGGCCACCGACATCAATCACAGCTGGTCGGCAGGGGTGCCGGGTGTCCGATACCTAACAGATAGGTCATCATCAATGCTAAAGTAGTGGACAACCTCTTTAATGAGTAACATTGCAAATAATGAGAAATATAAAGTGTAATAAATACTCTATGCAAAATGAAATAAAAGTGTTCTCAATTCAATATATAGAAATGCAGACGATAAAAGTTTAAAAAGATTTTTAACAAAACATTTGTATGGAAATAATCATAATAAACACTGCCTAAATATTTGCTATACAGACTCCATCTCAACCTCTAATGCACGTTTCGCTAATGCTTCCTCAGGGAGTAGTGCACCTATAGGGAACCTGTTACCCCCAAAATCAATGGTGATCTTAGCCCACCGGCATCAGGTGCTTATCTACCACATTCTGTAATGCTGTAGATAAGCCCCCGATGTATCCTGTTGAGGGCAGAGAAAAGTACTGCAGTGCGCAGGCGCCGGAAAGATCAGCGACCCAGCGCATGCGCACTGCAGTACTTTGCTCTGCCCTCAACAGGGCAGACAAAGTACTCCTGCGCCGGAGCCGCAGCCTGAAGACAAGAAGATGACATCATCTGATGAAGATAGGAGGCGCCAGACCGGACCAGCAGCGGGACCACCCCTGGGTGAGTATAATCTAACCTCTTTTTCTCATCTTTTAGGATACATCGGGATACATCGGGGGCTTATCTACAGCAGTACAGAATGGGGGTGACAGATTCCCTTTAAATAGTAGGCAGTGCCTGCACTTGTCTGCTGCTGTGCGGATGAGCACACAGAGCCAGTGGCATACGTAATATGCAACATCCATTTGAACTTCCCCTAAGGCCTCATTCAGATCGCTGTGATTTTTTTTTTGTGCGTAAAAACACTGGTGAACAATGGTCCAAGTTTCAGATTACATATCAAAAACCTGCTGAAAGATTCCTTTTAATCACAGACAACACATGGATTGTACACCGATGCCACCTGTGTGCTGTCTGTGATTTTCATGGACCCATAGACTTGTATGGGTAATTTAGAACAGTGGCGGGGATCAAAAATGGACATGTCTCCTTGCTTGATGTTCTTGGAGAAACATGGTTTGCAAAAACCACAGACATGTGAACATCTTCATAGATTATAATGAATAAGTGTTCTATCTGTGAAAAACATGGACAGAATGTGTAATTGCAAAATGGATGAGGCTTAAAGAGAAATCATAGATAGCAAAATCCTGAAAAACCTGTAACCTACCTCTGCACCCTGACCCACATCACACCACAATGTTTTCGGCTCATGCATCGGGGGAAGGGTATCATTATAAACCTGGTGATTTTTTTTCCTCTTTCTTATGACATCTGTGGGAATTCATTACATGGATAACAAGATTGTACTGCTGTCAGCACACATTTCCATCACATTTCCAATTTCCAGGGCTAAGAGGTTGACAGAAAAGTATTTGCAAAATAGTTTGTTTATAAGCGACGCGTTTCAGGCGACACTTTGAACTTCGGTTCTAAAAGTCAAACTTTCTTCTAATTTCACACAGAGTGATTTAATTCCTTTGAAATATCTGAATACGAAGTGTGAACGACGTGATACAATATCACGGCCATTATATCCGTGCTTGTATAGTGGCACAGTATAATGTCAGCGTGTAGCATATACAGTATGGAGCAGCTCCAAGTCTCCATCTGACGGTGTAAATGGGTCACGTGTATTCTGGATGTACGCTGTGAGTATCAGTGGTTGCTCTGGATACCTCTGTTCCCCATCCATTCACCTCGCTGTGAAAATAACAGAGGGGGAAAGCTACAGTGTGATTCACAATGGTTTGGACTGCATAAACTCTCCATAAAATAATTTCATGCTGCGTTTCCCAGGAAGATTTGTAAATAAACTCAGCATGAACATCCGCATAGCATTATCTGATATACACATGGAAAATAGATACAGTTTATACTCTGCAAAACACCGAAGGAGGAATGGGAGGTTATTTGGCTTTGACTAGGTTATGAAAACAGTACTTAAGAGTTATAGTGAATAAAGTCTTATCTAACTGTGGAGCAGAAATAATAGTCTTATCGGCAGAAAAAGTTTTACCTTCGGCATTACAGAAAGTTCAAGAATATTTGGCGGTATTCTATTACCTGCTAAATGAGTCCCTGAATAATTTGGGAACCTGTCAGCAGCAGTTACCCAGGTAAACACTCTGAACACCTTTAGCGACCTTAAAGAGAACATGTCAGCACGATTTTGTAATGTAAAGTAAAGATATGTCTGTAATGGCACTGTCATACTGATTAAATTGATACCTTTGGTGAAGAAATCCGCTTTGTGGTTCTTCTGTAATCAGTATTTGAAGTTTTCTGCTCATTTGGTGCACAGGGGTCGGACTGTGCACGGGGTCTTCTCCTTCATATCTGTGGTTCCCCGGCCCCTCCGCTGCTTCCAGTCTGTGAATGACAGGTCAGTGCTGATTTTTCAAACAGGGGAAGCAGTTCATTCACAGATCAGAGGCAGCGGAGGGGCTGGGAAATCACAGACAGGGAGGAGAAAACCAAGTGCACAGTTCGGCCCCTGTGCACCGAAATCTAATGACTAGAAAAGTTTGAATGCTGATTACAGAAGAACCACAAGGCAGATTTTTTCAGCAAAGGTATCAATGTAATCAGTATTGCATACCCATTACAGACATGACTTTACATTACAAAATTGTGCTAACCGGTTCTTTTTAAAGATCTTTTAAGGTCACTTAAAGGTGTTCCAAGTATTTACCAGGGTAAACCAATTTCTTCACCAAAGGTATTGATTTTATCATTATTATAGCACCATTATACTTATGTCTTTACTTTACATTACAAAATTGTGCTAACAGGTTTTCTTTAAAAATTGGTGTATATTAAAAAATTGCATCACTAATACCGTATAGAAAGTACTTTGAAAAATATTTTTTTCAATGCAAATGAAGGGTCTACTGTCCAGTGGGCATATTCTGATCCTCTAAGTGTCCTGGCCAATTTTTCCACTTCTAGTGAGAACCACATTTGCAGTGTTTTGTCCTTTTGTGGGCAGGTCAACCAATTTTGGCTTCATCATACACCTGTAAGCAGGTTACGGGATGCAGTGACAGACAGAGGCAGAGCAAGGGTTAACACAACAGGGAGAACAGGTCAGCAGAACATGGAATCGGGAGCAAGGGAAAAAAATAGGTGTGGAGCAAAAAAATATATAAATACAGGGGAGAAAACAAAGGAAAACAAAAAATAATTTCTTCAACTACCGTGGACTTCAGGAAACCTTTCGTTACAGAGAGTTCGTTGGCGTCAAAACTGTAGCTCATAGATGTTCGTTATGATCCTCAGAATAATGACGTCTCTGATCCTGATGGTGGAGTTAATCCCTCGGGATCTGGAGTATTTCTCCTAACATTGACGTATATCCTCCTGACGGCGGTGGGGATTCCCCAGAGTACGGTTGGTGTGCAATCGGTAGAGACGTGATAAGCAGGGTTTCACACAATTTCTCTTCCCTTCAGGGTACCGGGATCTCGTGTCACCTGTCCCCGTTGTCGTGGAATAAATCTCCTCAAAGCCGATATCTAATTTCCTCCGTCTAAGCGTGTGGGCGCTTACGTCCTGCCTCTGTGATCTTTTCCTCATGGTACACGATGTCGTCAGAAAACCGGTACGGTGTGGTTGATAGTCTCTATCTAAAGGCACGTGCGCAGCCCCCACTATGTCTGTCAGTTTGGCACCTTGATGTAATGGGAGCCAACTCAGTCCAGTGAGCTTTTTGTCCCGTCCTGTCGGCACAACCTTCTCTCTCCCTGAAACGCGTCCTTCTCCTCGACCGTTAACCAAGCTCCACCCCTTTTTCTCCCCAACCGCGCGCTCTGCCTTCCCGCCAAATCTAACTGGTCTCTCGTGCTCTCCCCAACCGCGCGCTCTGCCTTCCCGCCAAATCTAACTGGTCTCTCGTGCCTTGCAGCCATATTAGCTTGCCCATGCTCCCACCTTCCCTGTACAACCTGAGTGACAGTCCCGTTGGTTCCGGAACCTTCACGGAAAAGATACGCCTGGTTTGGGTCTTTTCTTTACACACCTACCCTGAGGTCACTTCTGGAGGCACTGGTTTCCAGATCTAACTTACAAATACTAGGTATGGTCTAGCCTCTTTTAGGCAATATCTATGCCAATCAAGGATTAGACACAGGTTAAAGAAAGGTTCATCTGGACACTTAAATGGTCCAAATACGCCCATCAGACAATATACCTTTAATTTGCATAAGGTCCAAGAGTTTTCCAAAGTACTTTTCATATGGAATGCAGCCCTAAAATGACTATTGGATATGAAGGTAAAAAAATCTTTTCAGATTATCGTCAGTGGTGGGAGCGGTTTGTACGGGTAAGTCCTGCTGACTTAAATTGCTCAGGGAACCATTCAGCAGGTAACAGAATAGACACAGATATTCCTGACATTTCTGTGACACCAGAAGGTTCTTGCTGCTGCTCCGCCAGTCACTGCGACTCACCAGCTGCACCTCCCTAATAACTGTGGGCACTTCGCCAGTGAGATCCGCTATGCATTTTGAGAAGCACTGCTCTGGCATATTATCTAGGTGCTGATAATGATTGTTTATGTCAGTATATATGCATTACTATTGTTGGTATCTTGCATTAATATACAGAGGTTCTTTGGCCTGCTATGAAATTCTACTTTGGGTCTATGTGTACAATAGGGATGCAAATCTGATTCTAAGCCTAAGTGGACACATTGAGCTATTTAACTGCTTACAATCTTTGGACAGTGCTGCAGAATACATCCATGCTATGTAAGCAACAGGGAATAATAATTGTAATAATGGCCAGAATTAAGCAAAATGAAATCCCCAGTACTTAAAGAGAATCTGTCAACAGGTGTTTGCTATACCATCTGTTAGCAGCATGATGCAGAGGCAAAGACCCTGATTGTAGACTGGCTTGCTCGCTGCAGTTTTGGTAAAATCACTGTTTTATTTGCTGCAGATTTAGCCATTCTCTGAATGATGAGCCCTGTACAACCCCACCCACGCCACCGATTGGGAGCTTTCTGTGTACATGTAAGGAGGTGACGGAGTCCGTCATGTTTCTGCCCCCCCTGTGGATTCTGTACACCTGTCTTACGCGCGGTACCTTGTCGTTTATTAATGTTATTGCAATGTGTTGTATTAAAATATGATGTACGGTGTTTTAGCTTAGGGAAAGAGTAGGATATAGAGGGTTAAATAGTTGGGAGAAGTTAGAGGAGGATGGTGCAAAGCCCCAGGGATAAAGAGAAAAGACTTCCTGTATAGGGGCCAGAGCCCGGGCAGGCTTGCCCAGGGTGAGACATGTACAACAGTGAGAGGAGAGGGTTCCCCGGATGTGGAGATAAACGGACTGCCTTGGACTGACGAGCAGAGAGGACAAGCACCGGCTTGTCGGGATCGTTCCCAAGAGGAATTTGGGGACCCAGATGGGAGCTGGGGGCGAGTAACATCTGGAGACAGCAGGGAAAGCGCAGGAAAACTTTGCCTGATTTGCACAGGTGGCTTTGTGGTGCTTCCTGAGATTTGGTCCCCAGTAACCAAAGTGAACGGGAAACGGAGGTAACCGACCATACTGCAGGACCGAGATGTTGCTTATCTCCCCATGTACAAGGTGCCGAGGTGCTCACTGACTGTGACCTAGTGAACTCGCCCATGACTACCACTCCGTGACACCTTGTTACATACACTGGGAGAAAGGTGCCAATCAGTGGTGATGGCAGGGTTACACACAGCAAGGAGGACTATATGACACAAGACAACTAGTCCTCTAGTGATAATCTCCAGCTGATAAAACACAGATTTTTACCAATATTACAACAAGTCGAACAGTAAGTGGCACATTGCAAAAATCCTGGTCTTTACCCCTATATTATGCTGCTCTCAGATTATGTGGCAAAAACCTGGTAACAGATTTCCTTTGGGGAAATATTATTGCCATTATTAAACATTTATCACCTATCCAGCGGTTCGAACCTCTACAGATCTCAACAACAGGTCTGAAAAGCTCCATCAGAAGAAAGCATGGGCTCCACTCCATTCATTCTCTATGGAACTGCTAAAGTTAGCACAAAGTACTGTACAGCGCTCAGCTTTTTTCAGCAGACCTATAGAGAATGAATTAGCGATGAGAGAGTATACTCGTTGCTCGGGTTTTCCCGAGCACGCTCGGGTGGTCTCTGAGTATTTGTTGGTGCTCAGAGACTTCATTTTCATCACCGCAGCTGAATGATTTACAGCTACTAGCCAGGCTGAGTACATGTGGGGGTTGCCTGGTTGCTAGGGAATCCCCACATATAATCAAGCTGGCTAGTAGCTGTAAACACTAACACGAGCACTAGCAAACACTCAGAGACCACCCGAGCGTGCTCGGGAAAACCAGAGAAACGAGTATACTCGCTCACCTTCTTTCAAGTCTCCTGTAAAATCAATGACCATAATGGTCACTTCACACAGGATG
Source organism: Ranitomeya variabilis (assembly GCF_051348905.1). Lineage (NCBI taxonomy): Eukaryota > Metazoa > Chordata > Amphibia > Anura > Dendrobatidae > Ranitomeya > Ranitomeya variabilis. Next base: position 55,851,380 of record NC_135235.1, on the reverse strand, counting down.
GATTCACTGAAGACTTTACCTGCATATTCGCTTGCTTAAAATCCACAAGTAGACTACAGTACCAGGCACTTGGGTAAGATTATACAATTCACATTCACCTGTTGAAGACACTTTCCAACTGGAAAATTGCACATGCAGCTAATTTTTCCTTCCAATGTAGGCGTTAAATCCAAGGTGCTCCTACTGCAATATTTGTCCATAACAGTTTTTGACTGCAGATTTATAACAGATTTTTGTGGCAAGATCACGTTATCACTTTAAAAACTTTAGTGTCCCATACACATTAGACTAACGTTGGCCAAACCCATTGATATCGGCAGTCATGGCTGATACTCTAATGTGTATGGGAGCCTACCGTCTCTCCCTAATAGATGATATCAGGGTAGATAAGGAATTCTCTAAGCGGCTTTCTCATAGAGAAGCCATTAGTGTCCAGCAAATTGAGCGATCCAGTGTATGGAGGAGACGCGAGAGACAGCCACCACCTGAACAATCGGCTGAAGATATTTATTTTTGGGGGGCAATATACCCTAAGAGGACAAAAAATGCAATGTTATGTAATTCAATGGTGACACAACTCGGAAATGAAACACCCAGCAATTCCCTCTCCAACAAGGCGACCGGTGTAGTGTACTGTACCTACAATATAATCCATTATTTGTCTTCTGAGAAGTTACACAATGTAAAGATTTATGCTGTTTGCCATCGTCCAAGATACAGGAAAGCTGGTCTGCAACACTCCTAATGGATAATTACAATAGGAAACTCCATTTTTACACTTTGCACAGATTGAAATGAGCCCCTGAGGCAGCTTAGCCCAGAATGAATGAACCCGGCAGCTGCTTAGATCTATTTTTATTTACGTTTTTTTGTCCCTGGAGACCTGCAAATACATTGAATTCCACGCGTTTAATGTGACATGTTGTGTGCTCTCCTGCCCTGTTGTGTCAGGACTATAAAGCAAATCATACTATGGAGATATGGAATGCTAATAAGGGCAATGTTTCCAATGTTTGCTGCACATTAGGTGATGTAAGAAACATTTGCCTGTATAATATACTGTATACATATACTGTATGTAGGATGTATACGAATACAACTTATCATTCTCAGACACCCAACTTTCTGTGGAGCTGTCTGTGGTGCTGAATGTTAGTCCTCATTGTAGCTGGATGTGTAAAGGTAGTAAAGATTGTGAAGCATACCCCAGAGGCGACTTGTGAAACAAACTCTATGAAAACGTCTTAAAACTGCTTCTTTAAAAAAATAAATAATTGCAATAAAAATAAAAATACATGTAATTTATGTAGCTGTATAGCCAGGCGGTCTCAATGACACAACTATTGGACCTACTCTTGAAAACGACGCATTAACAAAGTTGTCCAAGTTCGTCTTGAAAATCTGTAGTTACTCTATGCCTTTTCAGCCTTGTGAATCCTCACATCGCATGCGGTGTATGCTGTGAGGATTCCCCGGTGTCAGCAGCAAGATCAAGCGGCTACATAACCGCAAGTATGCAATATCCATACAGCCGGCCACATTCCGACTAGACATGAGCAGTCTCAATTCACTTGCATTGAGCCAGGCCGCACATGTCTAGTCGGAATGTGGCCAGAAGCATGTATATAGCTTTAAGAAGAGCCACTTAGTGCCAAACTGAAAAGTATAGAATAGGTGCTGGCTGAAAGTGATCATTTGCTTTTAAAAAATGTATTTTTACTAGGGCTCTTTTCCATACCATCATCTTAGCTCCATCTTTTTACCTGCAGCGGCGCAAAATTTAAAAGGAAAGATCACAATTGGCCTTTTCTTTCCAAATAAAATTTTAAAGGTTTTTTTCCCAAAAAGAAACTGTGCAAAGTACAAAGTTATCCACTATCCAAAGGATCCAAAGATCATCGCTCTGGATCCTCAAGAACTGGTCTAAACAACTCATCTTGAATGAAGTTGAAGTGTGAATACTTGACCTCTAATCCATTCATTGTCAATAGGACTGTCAGAGAAAGGATTATCTGTGTAGTCAGTTACTTCCAACAGTCCTACAGGCAATGAATGGAGGGTAGGCTGCATTATCATTCCATTCAAGACTTGGGGATGAATTAAAGGTTCCAGAGCCCCTCGTTTTGGATTGCTAGGGGGTCCCAGTGATCTGACCCCCCCCAGTGATCAGCAAGTTATCCCTTCATCCATGGATAAGGCATCATTTTTTTAGGGGGGTAAAAACCTTTTAAATGTGATAATGGGGCAGGCTGCAAAGTTCTGTTACCAAGGCAACTGTGTGCCACTAGAACTCTTTCTTTTTTAAGAGCTTGTTTGGTGAGGTTCCCAATATTGCCAAACTGTCTACCTGATATGCTGGGAGCATTTTGAATGTTATGACCAGTCCTTTGCATTCTGCATACCTATCTGAAAATGTTGTTAAGGAATTTAATTTGTCACAAAAAACTTAAAGGGATTGTTCCATGAACAAAGTTAATTTTGATCATTAGATTTTGAAATAATAATAATTTCCACAATTGGATGAGTTTACAAAAAATGTTCCTGTGCTGAGATAATCTTATAAATGTGCCCCTGCTGTGTACTGTGTAATGGCTGTGTCTGACCGTGCAGGAACATGGTCTGATCATACCACAGCTCCTAGGCAGGGGAGGACGCAAAAGTGAGTATACAGACATTACGGCATGGGATCACAAATGATTCTCTCTTTGAGATAAAACATTTTTTTCAAACAAACAGGGAAAGATGGGGGCGGGAATAGGCGAAGCTAAAAGAAAGCCCCCATGACTGCTGTTGGCTAGGAGAGGGTTTCAAAAAAGGCTTTTCGCGGGGTTTAAATGGGATTGGTGGTGGTAAGAAAAGGAACGTGTTTAGGGGCAGTTGTAAAAAAAAAAGTGCAGGAAAACTGTCACTTTCAATGAGAGAATCTGAGAGGAAGTTCCCACCCACCCTCTCTAATATTTTGGAGGTTGGCGGTTAGAGGAATGTTTTGGGGTCTTTTGTGTATTCAGGGCAATTTTCATACTGAAGGGTCTTTAGAAGTTGGAGTAGGACCGTTGTCGCAGAGTCTAAGCTGGCGGGGGGCGGGGTTCTTGGAGTTGACGCTGAGTCGTCGGGGAAGGAATTTTGAGGAAATTCCGGACAGTTTAAATGAGGTGGGGTTGATCTGGCATTCGGCTATGGGCTCTGGACGGGGTATTACCCTGGGAGCTTTTGGTGGTTAGTCTTCCCTGAATGGGTTGTTTGGTGCCCTCGAGCTGGTGGTTTACGGCTGAGGGTAACATGGTGGTTGAAGTTCGTTGGTTATTGCCAAATATAAGCCAGATTTTTTAGCTCCAAGAACCCTCCCCTCATGTAGAGTTAATATCAAATTATTGGTATGCATTTGTTATATGTTATTGTTTGTTAATAAACTGGCCGCTGTGGTCAATATTATCCAAAGAATAGTTGAATAATGTTTTTATTCCGGGGGGGTGTATGTTTTTATAGGTTCTGGTCGATGAATGGGGTATGTGTCAAAGAAAGAAACCCGCATTGCCATACGCGGTCATGCTTTATCTCACAAAAGGAATCAGCAGCAGTACTGTAATGTCTGTATACTCTCTTTTGATTCTTCCCCCCTGCCCAGGAGCTGTGGTATGATCAGACCATGTTCCTGTACGGTCAGACACAGCCATTACACAGTACACAGCAGAGACACATTTATAAGATTATCTCAGCACAGGAACATATTTTTAAACACATCTGATTGTGGAAATTATTATTATTCCAAGATCTATTGATTAAAATCAACTTTCAAATTAACTTTCTTCTTGAGAAAACCCCTTTAAGTGTATTGCCTCAACATTTTAATGGCTGTGAATACTGTCGAAACCACTGTGTCGCCACTTCTGGACACATATAGATCAAACCTCTCTCAACGGAGTATGCAAAATCACAAAATCTTGTTTTTTTTGAAAGCCAAGACGAATGATGAAGAAGAAGAAACCTGTAGACAGAAGGGATATGACATAATATTGAGGAGGTCATCAAGGCAAGAGTGAAACTATTTTATTATACATCCAGAAAAAATTCTGAACAATTTTTTTTTTTATATTTATCATCTGTAAACCAAGAAATGAATCAGTTGGAGCTAAACCCCCTTTTTATTCCTCTTCCTACATTATGCTGCAGTTTACAGCTTGTTGCTCTTTTTTTTTTTTTAATTGACTATTTGCGCTGTTCATACTTAAATGGCTTGTGAATTTCCAGATGATGTTTTATCATTAGAACAAACATTAAAAATAATTGTATTTGTTTTAGCAGCTAATGTCTCAAAAGATAAAGCATTCTGTAATCTAATATTTTACTTGGGGAGGGGAGTAGTCGGGAATGTCTATTGTTTGTTATGGCACATTCATGCTGAATAAGATTATTACTGGTATTAAAATGAACATACATATTTCTCCCCTGGTGATAATGCCTTCAGCGTAAACTGCAAACACCGCATTTTCAGTAGGTAGCAATTATATTATTTCTGTAATGGCATTTCAAATATTGACCAGATAAAGCATATTATATATATATATATATATGTTAAAAGTAGAGTTGAGCAAATTTTTTAAAATTCGGGTCCAATTACGATCGGTGGAGAATATTGATTTTGCAATATTCGCCGAAAACAGCCGAACGTCATTGGAGTCACTGGGAGAAGAAATGAACGAATATGTTCGGGAATCGGAATCCATCGTCAAACAAATTTGGCACGAATAGGGTACCAATATGGCACGAATATGGCAAATTCTGAACATATCAGCTCAACTCTAGTTAAAAGTCAAAGATATGGACCCAAATCAGTGAGGGGCTTACTAAAGCAGATGTCCAAGATGTAAACCCACCACATACATTAGGCAGCTGACATCTATCTTTCCCGACTTACCCAGACACAGAAATGCTTGGCTACTTTGTTGTCTATGAGGGCGCAGTCACATGGCTGTATAACACGGATGACGATCCTCGGACTGGCCGGCGCCTCTACTGACCCAAGCAAGAACCATGCATAGAAATACATGCTGTCACGTGCAGGTCAGGAGAGCCACGGGCCAGTCCAAGGATCGCGATGCCTGACTCCTTTGACAACAGCTTATCTCCTCGTCGAACAAAAGGATCGCCCATTGAAATCCATCTGGCCAGATTTATCAAGATAGAGGCTTTTAGATATTGATAGACTATCTTTAAGGATGCTGTTATCAATATCAGGTCAGTGAGAATTAGATACCTGGAACTTCCACCGATTAGCATTAGTTTTACATGGTGTGCACAGTGTACAGAGCCAGAATAGCCAAGCTCTATAGACTTTGTAGTGCTGGACAAGTCCCATTGACTACAATAGGCAATGAGCTGCAGTACCTGAGAATGGCCACTAGACAGTGAAAGGAGCTGTACTGTTCAGCTCCATTCACTGTTTGCATCTGGCCGCTGCTGGAGCTGATAACAGCTGATAGGATAAGTGAGGATGCAAATAGGATGTAGATGATTTCTGCCAAAGGTCCGTTTACATGGAACGAACAACGACATGATGTGACCGCAAATTGGTAAACTTTTACCAATCGGTGGTCATTTGATTGCCTGTAAACAGGCAAACCAAACAAATGTTGTGCACCGATCAATCTGTCATAGATTAGTGCGTATCAGCTGCCATACTCCTCTGTAGTGGGAGTCCTGTTTACACAGGATGATACACTGCCGAGAATGATGATCTTTTATACTGCACAAAAGTGTGTTTCAGCCTGTCAATATTATAAACCTGGAAAGTCCCTTTACAGTAGTGTGTCAGTCTCTCCGTCAGTATTATATGCGCTGCAATCATCAACAGGATGTGAGTTGTTGTGATAAATCTGCTGTAGATTAGTAGCAGTGACCGGTCAGACCTGGTGTAATTTATCGACAACGGGCAAAGATTTATTAATATTATGACACTTAGGTTGCCAGCCACCGCTTCTGTCTATCAGAGTTGGCCATGTAACTAGGCAAGCAGCATAGCACTTGCAAGATCTTTGCTATAGAGTTTGCAAGCGCTGCTCTGAAGCTGGCTGGATTTCTGGAACCAGACAGCTTAATACTTCCTTCGCTCATCTGATGTTGCAGGGTCAAAGCTGTCTCTGCTAACAGCAATGGGTTCGATTCACATTGGTTAGAACTGTCAGGCAGGAACACAAAACCCCTCAACAAGCAAAAACTCATGATGAAGAATGATCTTGAAAAAATCCCTTTAATGGCAATCTAACTTGGAGGTTATAGTGGATATAAAACCAGCTCTGCCGAGGATCCAATATACAATAGGAAACCAGAAGCAGTATGGATGCGGTTTTATTTATAAACGCGTTTCAAGGTGATCTTATCTCTTGATGAGGACAAGTCTCATTGTGGTTGTCCTGATGAAGAGGTATGATCACTTTGAAACCCGTCGACAAATAAAACCGCTTCCGGTTTCCTATCGTATATTGGATCATCAGCGGCACGGGTTTTATATCCACTTTGCTCTCCAAGTTTGCTTACTATCCCTTTTGGTGGATCTGCAGCAGCCATATTTTCCTAAAAGCTAATAAAGGGGTTTTGACTTTCACAACCCACCCAAGTGAGGAAATCCCGGTTAACCTTTCCTTGCCTTTCCCATTAATGGGAATGTCTCTAATCTGAGTGCAGTATAATGTGTATACAAAGACTTGATTCCAGTGAGGTGTTAATTATTGGGCTTCTTGCTGTAGTTTTGATAAAATCACTGTTTTATCAAAAAGATATTATCACTAGAGGACTAGTAAACCTGCTGCTATGTAGTCCTTCATATTCATGAGATATGTATGTAGAACTTCACTACCCCCGATTAGCAGCTTTCTGCCTATGTGCAGTGTACACAGCTGCAAATCAGTGGTGTGGGTGGGGTTATACAGAGCTCAGCATTCAGAGAACTGTCAGATCTGCAGTAGATAAACAGACTTCATACACTTCAAATTTATGTTAAGGACCCCTTCACCTCGCCAAACAGACCTACTTCACCACTTTGATCTCCTCACTATCCAACAACCCCAAGAAACTTTTTGACACCTTTCACTCCCTCCTCAGGCCAAAAGCACAAGCCCCTATCACAGACATTTGTGCTGATGACCTGGCTTCCCACTTTATAGAGAAAATAGACAATATCCATCAGGAAATCCGCTCCCAGACACCAAGTGCAGTGACTCCCATCCCTCCCTGCATCTCCCCTGGCTCACTCTCCACATTCTATCCCATCACAGAAGATGAAGTCTCCAAGCTCCTCTCTTGTTCTCATCCAACTACATGCACCACTGACCCCATTCCCTCACATCTCCTCCAGTCTCTCTCTCCAGTCATCACAACTCACCTAACTACAATCTTTAATCTCTCCCTCTCCTCTAGCATTTTCCCCTCCTCCTTCAGACACTCTATCATTACTCCATTACTAAAGAAACCCGCCCTCAACCCATCCTGCACAAATAACTACAGAGCGGTCACTAATCTCCCCTTCATCTCTAAACTCTTGGAGCACCCTGTTTACTCCCGCCTTAGCCGTTACCTCTCCACATAATCCCTCCTAGACACTTCACAGTCCGGTTTCTGCCCCCTACATTCGACAGAAACTGCACTCATCAAGGAGACCAATGACCTTTGACCACCCTCTCCTACTTTCTAGGCTCCAGTCACTAGGCATTAAGGACACTGCTCTCTCCTGGTTCTCTTCCTATCTTTCTGACCGCTCCTTCAGTGTTCTGTTCTCTTGCTCCACTTCATCTCCTCTTCCTCTCACTGTTGCTGTACCTCAGGGCTCAGTCCTTGGTCCCCTTCTCTTCTCCCTCTACACGGCCCCAATTGGACAGAGCATCAGCAGATTTGGCTTTCAGTACCATCTTTATGCTGATGACACACAACTATACATGTCATCCCCTGACCTTACCCCCGCTGTACTACAGAACGCCAGTGACTGTCTGTCTGCAGTCTCCAACATCATGCCCGCACTCTATCTGAAACTCAACCTCTCCAAAATTAAACTTCTTCTGCTCCCGCCATCTACTAACCTCCCTAAATTTGACATTTCCCTCTCTGTGGGTGGCACCATAATAACACCCCGGCAGCAGGTGCGCTGTCTGGGTGTTATGTTTGACTCCGATCTCTCCTTCACCTCCCATATACAATCTCTTTCCCGCTCATGCCGCTTTCACCTAAAGAACATCTCTAGAATCTGCCCTTTTCTCACCATGGAAACAACAAAAACTATCACTGTCGCCCTGATCCACTCCCGCCTGGACTACTGCAACGCTCTATTAATTGGCCTCCCCCTTACTCGACTTTCCCCTCTCCAGTCCATCCTTAATGCAGCAGCCAGGGTTGTCCATCTAGCTAATCGTTACTCGGACGTGTCTGCTCTTCGCCAGTCTGCAAATGACTTTCGACTAACATCTACACTAATCCGTACCTCCCACTCCCGACTCCAAGACTTCTCCCATGCTGTGCCAATCCTCTGGAATTCCCTACCCCAAGATATTAGGACCATCCACAATTTGCATCGTTTTAGGCGCTCCCTCAAAACACATTTGTTCAGAGCGGCCTACCACATTCACTAATCAAAGTCATTTTATGTTTGCGTTTGTAGCCCATTCACTATCTCCATCTATCCCCCACCCCCTGAAGATGGCTGGACCATCACTGTAAATACGTCATTGTAAATACACACCTGTACTTTGTATCTCTCCCACCTCATTGTAGATTGTAAGCTCTCACAAGCAGGGTCGTCTTATTTTGCTTTAATTATTGTATTGTTAACATTGTTACTTATGACTGTTGTGTTTGAAACTGTTAAATTGTGAAGCGCTGTGGAATATGTTGGCGCTATATAAAGATTATTATTATTATTAGTGATTTTATCAAATCTTCAGCAAGCAGCCAAGTAAGTGACAAATCACATCACTAGAATCTGGGTCTCTGACTCGATCATTTTCTGCTCTTGGATCTAGCAGCAAAATCTGATGACAGATTGTGTTTAAGTGGATGAGATTAAGCTGTAAAATACAAGGTAATGGCTTTATTATTAAACTGAAGACACATGATACAGTCTCACAACAGATACATACACAATATGTCAGCACACTGCTATTAATGAACACATGAAACCCACTAATGCTATAAATATAAAAACTATATGTTAGTTATTATTTTTAATCAAAAAGTGTAAAAGCCAAAACTCAGACTCACCTCTCCATGTGCGAAATAAGCCTCATATGAACTTGGAAAGAAATGAGATCCAGGCTTAGCTAATTAAATACTTTTCTGAAAAGATGGGTGGATAAGGTAGCACAGCCCAGGAGGGGGCCGCAACACCCAATACACAACACACAAAAAAAGGACACATAAACCTATAGTATTAATTTTAAGAAGCACTGTCATCAAAATTTGCATCCTCTTAATTTATTGAATTCAACATGTGAATAAAATCTGACTAGCTGAATCCTTCTAAGTTCTGTGTAGAAATAGGAGGAGGTCAATTTTCCCTGCATGAGTCAACACTGCAAAAGTCTCTGGCATGGGGAGGAGGGGGCAGCTGGGTCAGGAGTTGAATGGGGGGATGACTCATGCAGGGAATAGAGACTCCATGTTTCTACATAGAGCTTAGAAGCTTATTCAGCAAGTTTGTTTTTAATCACGTGCTGTCATAGACCTAATGGAAAAAAGAAGAATTAACTTGGTAGAAAGGAAGCTGAGGCTGTGGTTTCTCATATACAGAATCTTTGGCTGTTTCTTTGTGCCACGATCCATTTTTGGATTCGTGGCAGCTCTGGTTCCACTATAATTTAAATGTAGATCTTTTCCTTTCAGGCCAGCAGGGGTTAATGTCAGATTTCTTTGCTGCAGCTGCAGAGTTGCTAGGTCAGCTGATGTGGGTGGTGACCAATCCCACCATCCTTTAAATGGTCTCCTGATGCATCAGCTGACTGTTGGTGATAGAGTAATTCTATGCAGACCAGCCCTGGAGTGTGCAGCTCTCTGGTGTTAGCGCTGCATCAGCTACTTCTGTAGTTCGGGGTCCTGTTTCTGTGTCCTCTGCGGTGTGGAGCTTGGCAGCAGTGCCTGCAGCTAAGTTTTGTGTTTTTACCTGCCACCTGATGAAGATGGAGCTGTTCTGTCGAAACACGTTGTGGATTTCAATAAACACAGAAACTTTTAATCCTTTCATCCGTGTCTTGTGCGCGCCCATGTGATCGGAGTATCCTGCAACTCATTGTGTTTTTACCCTGTCTGTCTCATGCTTGTCACTACCCCGTGTCTGTACCATCTGCAGTGGTGAGGCTAGTGCCCTTACCGTCCAGGGCAGTGTGAGGTGACAGCGAGGGATGAGGTTCGTGACGGCAATGGGGGGAAGGACCCACTTAGGGTGTTAGGGAAGTGCAGGGACAGTCTCAGGCTTAGGTTGGCACTCCTTTATTACCTATTGTTAGGGCCTTCCTCTCCTCTTTACCATCCCATTTGAGTGTGTGTTGTGCCATCTGCTGACCGACCCCCTGTGGGGTTGTGACACCTTACCTGCTCCTTCAGCTTTCCTAGGCGACTACATTTGTGCACAAAATGTCTCCTTCTCTACTAACCACAGGACCCGCTCATGTGGTCTAACCATGTGACCTTATGGCCATATATGAAAAGCTGGGCAGCTTTATTAATGCACTACAACCTCCTGGCAGCAGAACATAATGAGTTCATCCCTCTATACATATATAAACCACTTCTATGCACTGAATTCTCATGCACTTTATCTGCAAAGGGAGATGTGAACATTATGCAAACATAATGAGGGAACTGCTAGCTCTGCTACTTAAATGCACAAACACTACAACTTTGGGGCATTACATGACGAATGCAATATATTAAGAGTAAGCAAATTTTCATGGGAGTGCTTATTTAAAATGCAGGTGCCCAAATACCCTGTGGTTAATATACAAATACATTAGTATTGATCAAGCACTGAAATGCTCGAGTGCTCGGTACTCTAATCAAGCACGTCAGACGTTTGGATGTGCTCAACTGGAGTAGTGAGCATCATGGAAGTGAATGGCAAACTTGATCATGTTTCCAGAGGATGGGAAAATTCTCTCTGTTCTCTTCACGGCTCAAATTATTCAAATTAGCTTCTTATGGGGACACAAGCACCACAGGGTGCTCAGCACTGCTTGATACTCCATTAAGCCCCCCTATGTTGGATCGAGTATTGAGTAGCGCCAAGCACGTTTGCCCATCCCTAATGTATATACAATAACAGTTAGATTAATGAATACATGTACTGTATATCACTAATGATACAGGCAACAACTTAAAGTAATTAGTTATCAATGTCACAAAATTGACAGTAGATGAGGCATACAATTTACCTCCTGCTTTCTTCTTTTCCTGACCTGCACATGAACAAAATAACCAAAATATAAGTCAGAAAGGAATGCCACAATGACTTTTATAGAAGAGTATAATGGATCGCAAACTGCACTCTTTTAAAGAAATAAATTAGGGATTTTTTTCTGACTCAGATTTTATATGTTTAGGTGAATGCGATAAAGCTCATCTCTGCCGCCACAGTAAACATACAACTTACACAAGAAGAACAGTTCAAAAAACAAAAAAGAATCTGCATCAGTATCAAAATTTAATAAATAGGTGATTAAATTAAGTAAATCCTTTTTGAGATTGTGATCCATAAAGAGACCTTTGTCAGGGCATATTTTCACCCTCACTCATTACAGTACACTGTTAAGCACAAAGCGTTACTCGCCTTTTCCAGCTTATTATTATACGTACATTATGTCTACTAATGCAGGTTTAGCAGCTATACATAGCTCTTCCAAACTTGTCATTTACCTTTTTTTCTCGATGGCTCCTCTTTACTCGGAGGTCATTTTTAATGAGTACTTACACGCACCTGAAAATTCAGGTGCATAAATTAACTGCCAATTAGAGCAAGGAAAAAGCACAATTTAATTACTAGTTGCTAAATTTAAGTCTGGTAATTAGGATGCTTGCATGTTTGTTGCTCAGCATTTAGGCTCTAGAAGAACTGAAAAGACTCTCATTCCATCTCATGCTAGGGAAAAGATAGTGAATGCTGCAGAAAATCAGCTTTTCATTTGGAATGTTACTCGGCAATGCTGAGAAATTACTATTACTATTTAATAGAACTGACGGATAATTATTTCTGGTGACTTTATTCTCATAGTGATATCATTATCTAAGTTGAGTTGGTGCTGACCTAGTTTTCACTTAATTACATTGAGAATTTTGATTCAAGCCATATTTCTTTGGTGACTTCTCTGGGTTTCTAAGTTACATTGTTAAGTAGTTTCATTAATAATCAAGGTTGGATGAAACTTTCAGCCAATCAGATTAATTTGGCAGAATGGAAATTATTATTTAGACAGAATTGGCATGGTTTCATAACTGACTGTGGCCTAGAAGGCTGTGAGTGACAGCTCAGCTTCCGTATGGAATCTGGAGTTTGCTGGACTGTTGGTTGTGTGAGTGACAGTCCAGTCATCCAATCTGAGCCTGGGGCATGCTGGGCTGTCAGCATTTTGATTGACAGCCCTGCTTCTTTATCTGGTTTAATCTGTGGGCATTTCGTCAGATGCCTTGCATCCTTAATCATTTGCAAGATATTTAGCTGGCTAGCTCTTAGTAGTCAGCGTCAGCTATAGCTTTGCCTAAGCTGGACATTTTGCTTAGCTCTGTGTCTCTTTCCTCTGACCCTGTTGTCGTACCTTGTATTTGTCGTGACTTCTCTTGAGAATCCCCCCTTCTGCTTTTCATGCTATCTGACTTTAGGTATCTGACCCTGGAATTGGCCTCTGACTATCCGTTTTTTGTACTACCTGGTTATGACATACCCTCCTCATTTGACCTGATACTGTTTCCTGAGGACTCCTTTGACTTACTCCTCTGTATTTCGAGCCCTCCTGGTGTCTGACATCGGACATCCAGACTACCCTTTTCTTATGGCTTGCCCGTGCGTCACACAATTAATCGTTTTACCAAGCAAATGGAACTGTATTTGGGATTACTTCAGTAAATGAAAAGGGACACAAAGAGGAATAGCAATCATTATTAAGTGTTGAGAGTCACAGTCATCTATAGATAAAACATGATATGGTTATTTTGGACAATCATTATTAATTTATTCTCAAGTCAACTCTGATGGCAGCCACTTGACCTAATGTTCTCTCTTCCACTGACTGTCTAGATCATGTGATGTAAAATCACTTTGTTATCTTGAGTGCTAGCTTTTCAACCCTAACAGTCGTAAGCACTGACACTTACATGTTCAGGCTCAAGTGCTGTTTCACATAGCATTTGAGATTATAGCAGCACCCCATTGCAAAAGCATTGCATTTGATATTTGACATGCCTCCAATCTGTACATACCAAAGTGCAGGAAGTACCAAAGTGAGCAAAATTGCTTTCTTTATGCATAAAACATATTTAGACAATGATTTTAGTAACTTCTGGAAAATTGTTACATGACTGAAGTTTGAGAGCCCAGGGGTAGGGGCTCCATCCCTATCCCTAAAATTAGGGGTGCTCTAGCTATCCCTGCTCCCCGGATTACCTCTAATTGTAAAGATGCAGGGGCCACGTACCTTGATGAGCTCCTGAATCAATCGTTATCTGTCCACTCCTCCACCCAGGGAAGTGAGAAGTACTTGATTATAAGAATACATAAACCAGACTAACAAGGGAAGAAGTAAAGGGATAAATGAAAATACCAATAATACAAATTTGTACACACAAACAACAGAGTGAAACATTGGGAAGTAAAAAGGAAGGAACAACCAAATAGAAGAGGATATGCACACAGTCCAGGCAACAGTCTTTAGAACAACACTCCAAATGCCTCCTCAACAAATACCTCCAACTGCACACCAAGCAGTATAAAAACTAACGCTGGCCATTCTGCTTGCCAGAAGTAAGTCTATATAGCAGAGGAGAGTGGCCAAAACTGAACAGCTGATATCATCAAAGCAGGAAAGCTTCAGAGACTCTCAACTGAACAGATTTAGCCCCTGCACTGCCAGCAGAAACCTGCACAGTTTAACCTGATGGTGAATTGCTTCTAATCAGCGGAGGAGTATATGGAAGCAGACACCGTGGTCTTAAGGCCCCTCTCTGTTGCTGTAAACCTGTGACAAAAATTAATTTAATCATACCAACTTTTTAGCTAATTATTGACATTGAGCAAATATTATTACAGTCATAACCTAAGATGGAAACAAAATAAACATGTACAATATAAGTCAGTAAAAAGCAATAGTGCAAAGAAATAACATAGAGTACTTAGTAAACACTGTTTTTGATAAAAAGAGGCATAAAATTGATCCCACCAGCACCAAGGTGTACACAAATCGGGGTGGTCCTAACCTATAGTATTAAAACTTTAATACTAGAGGTTAGGACCACCCCAACAAGGTACACCTTGGTGCTGGTTGGATCTCTTTTATACTTTTTTTAATCAAAAACAGTGTTTACTAAGTACTCTATGTTATTTATATGCACTATTGCTTTTACTGATTTACTTACAGCATGGTACATGTTCATTTTGTTGTTTGTTTGTTTAATGGCCAGTGTGAACATGCTCCTACACATTGCATGTATACCCATTTATTTTTCAGTTCATTTCTTTCAGTTTTAATTATTCTGGCAGTATATGATAAAGTTGCATTTATGTAAGACTCGTTCACCAGGTAACTCTTCTAAGCTGTGTAAAAATGCATTTACACGCTAGCACACGTTAATTGGTAAGGCGGAATCACTGGTTGACTGAGACATGTTAATGTCTTTCAAGCTCAGCAGAAGGCAGAAATCTCCTGAGTATTTTACTTTCAGGAATTTACATTGCCACAGCAGAGTTTTTATTAATGTATCAGCCTCTCCAGTAGTAAGGGTTAAGAGTATGTTGTATTGACTTTCTGACACATTAAACTAATTGATGGTCAAAGCTAAAGTTTAGATGCGGACCATTTCCTCTTTAAAACTAAGGATAGTATGCTATAAATCAGCAATGATTATGTCTACAAATGTCCAGCTGTCCAAAGCTTACTATGCCAAGAGAAGGGAAAGCTTATAAATATATATTACCCTGTGCACTTTTCTATTATGGGCGATAACCTGGATGCCCACCCTTACAGAATGGGTTCTAAATCACAGGAATCTGCAATAGATAAAAGGCTGACGGAGGAACACAACCTTCATTGCTGAATTGTTGCACTGAGTTTCTAACAAATCCTAGAAAATGTGATTTTCAAGTAGAGGTTGAACAGTTCAGAAGCTTCATTAGAAAAAGACAAGATTGACAACCATGCAGGATATATTTTGTTTTCTGCAAGCCTATATTTTACTTGTCCTTAGAATGCAGAAACTAGAAATATGGAAGGGATTATAAGTTTACAAACCATAAATCCAAATACTGAGGATTTGAAAGTCAGGTCTTCTAAGTCAGTAGTCTTCAAAATGTGGCTCTCCAACCAAGGCAAAAATCCAACTCCAAGCATGCCTTGTTGGCTCCAGGTACTGGGCTCTAAGAGGACATGCTAAAAAGCTAACTATGTTGTATTAATATAACATACATACTTATTTTCGATCAGTCACGATTTGAGTAAGAAGAAAATGAACAATTTTTTTTCTCTGCTTAGCTCACAATAGTCAATTTCTGAGGATTAAATGCTCAACTATACCCAAAAATACTATATCCAAAAAAGTATAACTACCTCTTTCTGCTGTATAGATGTAAAAATCTAAGTTATTAACATAAATTTCAAACATGAACCAAATTTTTATCCTAGAGCCCAACAAATGTATTGGCTTTAAAGGAGTTAAACATTTCTCCTTAATCTTCATGTTCAACTTCACATTTATCATATTATACAAATTACAAATAGTAAAGAAAAGATCCGGCACACAAAGGTGAGTATGAGAAAGAAAACAAATTTAATAATGTGGTCCACTGCATATTTTTCATGTTCTGGTTGATATAAACCTTTATCAAACACACACATGCATGGCCAAGGGGATTAAGGTGAGAGAGAAGATGCGCCAACCATCTAGACTTGGAGAAAGATCCTCCAATTTACGAAGGTCACTTTTTTGGGCGCAACTGCTCTCTCACCTTAATTCCCTTGGACATACATTCAGGTGTGTGTTTGATAAAGGTTTATTTTGATCGGAACATGAAAAATACGCTTTGGACCACATTGTTAAATTTGTTTTCTTCCTCATACTCACCTTTGAGTGCTGGATCTTTTATTTACTATTTGGCTTTGAACGATTGGGATCCTATCTGAGCACCTACATTTACCAAGAAGCTCTATTGTACTGTTAGTATTATTACTTATTATCCCCTTCACCGCCCAAGCTTGTTTTCACTTTCATGAACAGGCCAAATTTTTCACCATTTCTTACCATTGTCATTTTATGTGATAATAACTCTGGAACGCTTCAACGGATCCCACTAATTGTGAGATTGTTTTTATGGGATATATCGTACTTCATGATAGTGGTAAAATGGAGCGGGGTCACAGGAGGCAGGGTCGCTGTTTCAGGAGACTGCTCCTACTGCTGCTGGCCACCTAAAGAAGCAACCCTGCATTCTGTAACCTTGCTTTGCCTCTGCTCCCCGGTAAGCTCACTTCGGACTATAAGACTCACCTCCAATTTCCTCCCAAATATGGAGGAAATAAGTGCGTCTTATAATCCGAACAATATAGTATATAAAAACAATTAATGCTAATCAACCGACAAACTTCAGTTCAACAATAATCTAAACAATATACATGTTCCTGAGAGAGAAGAAGGTTTCCGATCAGGCAAAAACAAGTAATTTTCAAGCTAGAGAACCAGGAGTTAGAAAGTATCAACTCGGGAGAAGTAAATAACATAACATAATATTATCTGCTCTCAGTGATTGTGCCTCTTTCTCTATGTATCATCATCTCCAGAGGAGTCACCCAAACCATCCAAAGCTCAATAGGTTTCATATATATAAAAAAAACAAAATGTCTGTAAAATTCCCACTTTATTAGTTTTCATTGATTAAATATTTAAAATGTAGAGTTGAAAATTTCACAAGTTCTTCAAAGGTAAAATATTTATAGTTACACTTTTCACCCCTGAGGTGTCATTTATTGTAAGACTACTCAACTGACAAATATTAATGGGATCGTTGAATGAGAGATGTGTTACTCAAACTCTAAAGAAGGAACCACATCTCTATTTACACACGATTGTTATATATTCATCAAAGGACAATGTTGGACAGTTAACTTGGAAAATATTTTCCAATATTTTTGTACATAAAATGCAATTATTTAAATGTATTATTATAACTTTCATTGTTATTTTTATTAAAAATGTTAGCAGTAGTTGCAATGGATGTATTATTTACGGCGCAAGTACACTGGTCAACTGTGGCCATTACACAGCTGCTAATCAGGCAAACTTGGATCAGGCAATCTTATCATTAGCTTGTTTGTGGATGTTCTCTGTAAATTCGACTAGCAGAGATGTGATTTTTCACTAGTTTAATATCCACCAATGTGTCTGAGGTTCTTCCAGGCGCCAAAGCATAACGTATGACGTAAAAAATGAAACAAATCTTTATACTCAATTTGACTTTTACCTAGCACCCACTGCTTCATGCCCGCTGTCTGGTCCTCCGCATCTCTGTTGCATCACATTTACGGCTTGATATTCACTCTATTTTGCAGCAGTGGGCCGCAGGACACCAGAGTTAATTACTCATTCACAGTGACCTCCGGGGTCTGCGAGCTGTAATTTGCAGCCCGTTGTTTACTCTATGCTGGTACTTCTGAACGACAGTAGGCCCAGGAGCATATGTAGTAAACTCTGGAAACTGCTTGCAGCTGGAAACATTGGCCTAGAGTGGGCATGAAGCAGCATGGTCAGCCATATAGGTGAAGGGTGAATGTTTCTTTTTTAATTATTATTTTAACTTTTTGCCATCTCTCTACTGTTCAGCAAGATGATGGCCACATCCAGAATTCAGATTTTTGTAAAATTCAACTTCAATAAATTCATCTATCTCTACCTGTTAAGACAGAACAACCTCATTTCCATATACAAAAAACAATTGGTCAAAGGATATACCATATTTTTCGGACTAAAAGACACACCCAACCATAAGACGCATCTAGGTTTTAGAGGAGGAAAATAGAAGAAAAATATTAAAGCAAAAAATGTGGTCAAATCTGTACTAATATCCCCATCCTGGTATATGTGGTCCCCTCATCCCTATCCTGGTATGCATGGCCCCCTCATCCCTATCCTGGTATGCATGGCCCCCTCATCCCTATCCTGGTATGTGTGGCACTCATCCCTATCCTGGTATGCATGCCCCCTCATCCCTATCTTGGTATACATGGCTCCCTCATCCCTATTCTGGTATGCATGGCTCCCTCATCCCTATTCTGGTATACATGGCCCTCTCATCTATATCCTGGTATGCATCGTGCCGTCATCCCCATGGAAGTGGAGGGCAGTGAGTATTCATTCTCTTTAATAGCGGGCACACGTGATTATCCGGCAGCTGCAGGAAGTCTGTAACTGAGACTACTGTGCCTGCTATAAGATATATGAATATTCACTGCTCCCCACACCCATGGGAGTGGAGAGCAGTAAATATTCATTCCCTTAACTAGCGGGCACACTTCAGAGCCCAGCCACTGCAGGAAGCAGGCTGCTGCAGCTAACAGCATGTCCGCTATTAAAGAGAAATTAATATTCACTGTGCTCCACTTCAATGGGCATGGAAAGCAGTGAATATTCAATTCTCTTTAGCAGCGGGCACAGATGTTCGCTGCGGCAGCTGGCTTCTGCCTCCTGTGACCCGCTGCTCCGCTGCTGCCAGTCCTACGCCTCCCTATCCACAGCCACAGCAGGTACATCCATACTATAAGATGCAGCCCCCATTTTCCTCCAAAATTTTGGAGTACAAAAGTGCTTGTTATATTCCGAAAAATATGGCAATTGGTCTCGACAGCATATATTTACACAGGTATGTGCTGCCAAAAATGATGATTTTTAAGCAGGATCAAAAATTAGTTTATCCTACAAATGATCTCTTTACTCATTTGTTGAGTAATTTTCAGCCTGGTTAGACAGGTCGACAATTGGAAATCAACATTTCTAGTAAAACTAATTCCCGATGGACGGCTGGTGTAAATGCACCCTTGCAGTCAAGACCATTGATCACTGTGATTTTTACTTATGGTTATGATGGATATCAATGTCACAAAGCAAATAGCTGTATGTGGTAACCACACATTCTCTTTTCTTCTGATTACGGTGCTTCTGACTGACATTGGTCGGTGAAATTGATATTTTGCGCTCTAGCCACTATTGCCTCTGGTATGATCAGATATACTGGAGCATAACCATCAGAATTCTCCTCATTTGTAGATCTAGAAGATGGTCATGATACTGCAATGATGCGATTATTAGCTCAAGCTCAGAAAACACCTTTGATTCAGAAGAAAGCAAAATCGATACGACGTAAATGTTGACTGCATCTTATTAGATTGAAAAATTCCTTCCCAAATCTGAATATCAGAATTGGAATAAACCCTCAGTTAAGCACCCCATCTGCAGAAATCTAATCCCTCTCAGATTTAGTAACTCGACAACATTGTGTTGCAAAGAGTTCAATAGTGACACTTCTCTTACAGTAAAGATTCACCATCTATGATGATCAAACCTTCATTTCTGTATAGATGGGATGTAGGTCACTCCATGTAATCAGTGTAGAAGAAATCAGACACCAAATAATATCAGATTCTGCTCCTTTGTTCTTTTCAATCACTGTTTATCATTTATGTATTCTTATATGATGTTTAAATATATGTTCATACGATTAATAATAATCGGATTTATTAGAAAAGCAATCAAAAAACAGTGGCGTTTTGGTCAAAAGGACCTAAGGACATTTTTAAGAAAGATTGCATATGGTACGCGGCATGTAAAGGTATGTGTCCACGGTACGGATGGGCGGCGTTATCGCCGCAGCGGTGAAGCCGCTCGGCGCTAAGCCGCTCGGCGCTAAGCCCCGCCCCCTTAATGGGACGCGATCATGCCGGATGTGTTAACTCTTCACATCCGGGATGATCGCTCTCTCCCATAGGGCCCTGTGATATGCCTTGCGGGGACGCTGCGTCCCCGCAAGGTGTACGGACATGCTGCGATCTGAAAAGACGCGCAGCATGTCCGGAGTCGCAGGGCCGCCGCGTGCGGGTTTCCACGCATAGTGGAGACGGGATTTCATAAAATCCCCTCCACTATGCTGGAACATCTGGACGCTGCTTGTTTGACGCTGCAGCGCTGCGCAGCGTCAAACAAGCAGCATTTCCTGAACGTGGAAACATACCCTCACAGTGCTGTGGGGAGTATGGATTCGATGCCCATAGGATTTGCGCAGTGTCTGATTTTTTCTTCAGCTTCATTTCTGTAAATGTAGAAGATGCTTTCTTGTTACCAAGTCCGAGGTGTATAATATAAAAATTTCTGCATTGTACCATCATATATACAGTCAATACGCACAAAGGAAATAAAAATGTAAAATTGCAATAATTTTTTGGGAGAAATACTTCATTTTTTGGAACAATTTCAAGGGTGCCAACACTTTTGGCCATGAGACTGTATTTGTAAATTTTAATAAGATCGTCCCTAAACCTTAACGTTTTCAAACCGAATAGGCCCCAAATATGATAACCAGTCTTGCTGTTGTAGTCCACCCATTCCCTTAATGACCTTGGTTGCACCCGCACAAATTCAGCCATGAACTTCTTATGCACTGGAGCCCAAAATTGTTCACGATATCTAAATGTTGCCACACTAGTGACTTGTATAGGAGTAAAACTATGTTCTTGTCATGATCATCTCTGCCTGTTTTAATGCATCCCATGACTTTATTTGTCTTGGCAGCAGCTGCCTGGCACTGGTCACTAATGTTCATATTACAATCGACCAATTCATCCAAGACCTTTTCAGTGGTGTTTGCTTGTACTATCTAATACATAATAAGAAGTTGTGCTAAACTTCATTTCTGCAATGTTATATTATCCTCCTCAAAGAGCTTAGTATCATCTGCAAATATGGAAATTCTACTCCATTAACCCCCTAAAAGCTCAGAAAAAATATAATAAGGAAAAAAAGGCAAATACTCTCAATACAGACCTTTGTCATACCCCACAGCTAATTCTGACCCAGTTGAATGAGTTCTATCACTGAGTCCATTGTTAACCCATTTACACATAGTTTTCCTTAGTTTCTTCATATTTTATATATCATTGTGGATTGCTGACACTCAGATTTCTGCCAGGGATTTTCAGTTTATCTTTACACATTTTCACACGTGAATTTAGCCTAATACACTGGAGGTACCGTAATCCCCATACAGAGTCCTGGTTTAATTTCCAAGAAAATTAAGGGTCAAGAATTTACATATTAATTCTCTTGTATTCCTCTTGTTATATCCGTGTAAGGAAAAATCAGCGCTATCTATTCTTAGTTGCAGATTTCAGTTGAAGTCAATGGAAGCCAAATACGTGAATTTCTTCTGGATTTTCGTACAGAGGTCACGTGAAATGTTCGTTTTGTGAACTTGCCATAAAATACAAAGAAACTAAAGTATAAATCTAACTCTATTCATAGTCACAAGGAAAAGATCCTGGACTGTTTACAATATATTTTATACGGTGAAATTTATAGATAGGTGGGATTTATATAACAAAGGTAGAACATATATTTAAAAAAATTAGAGTAGAGCATTACATGATAGCTAAAAAAATCAACAAAGATGGGCATATAAAATGCCATGATAAGCTTTGGAGATTCACCTTATTCTATCATTCCATATGAAACGCTTTAGGGATAGCTTTGGCTATAGGTATAACTGCTGTGCTCAGAGTTGCTACGTTGTATGGCCTGTGACTTGAATCTGTCTTCCATAGCCTAACCTTTGTATCAGTGTTTGTCTTTTCCTCACCCAGTTTTAAGCTTCCAACACAGCTCTTTCTATTTCAATCTATATATGAAAAAAATGATTATTATCACCTCTTCGGCTTATTTAGTTACTCATACAGCTGACTATAATTCTACAAAATGTGTGCAAGTCTATCTAGAATAATTGTTGCTGTTTCGACTGCAAAAGGTGGCCACATAAATTATTGATTTGATTTAGATTTCTTTTGTTCATTCACTTTGTATTTGTATTAATTGATAAAAAAAAAATAGCACAGTACTGCATATGGGTATATACGCATACAGCCAAACATTGAGGCCACGTTCACATGTTCAGTTTTTGGTCAGTATTTTATATCAATATTTTTAAGCCAAAACCAGGAGTGGAACAATCAGAGGAAAAGTATAATAGAAACATATGCACCACTTCTGCATTTATCACCCACTCCCGATTTCGGCTTCCAAATACTGATGTAACATCCTGACGAAAAACTGAATGTGTGAACGTGGCCTTACTGTTATTCTCCCCATTGTTTATGAGTGACGAAAATCCTATAACAATCCTCAAAAAAATGTAAAAAGTAACGAAATGATAGGTAATGTAATTGAAATTCCACTGAATATATTTGAATAAGAGCTTTTGCTCTTTTATCATTTCTTGTTGCCATGACTGCATTGTGTTTTATTTGATACATGGTTCATGCCTACGGATCACTGTGAATTGTGCCGCATCTCCGAAGCTATTGTGGTTGCGCGGATGACATCCTACTTTCAATGTGTTTATTTTATTTCACACATTAAGCTGTTCTCTATTCATTTATGAAGTCAGAGTGAAAAAAGTGCTAGAATCTGTGACTCAACATTTCCAGATATGTATTTAAAGAGATAATCGTTATCGTTGACTGTAGGTGTTAATTAGGTTATATAAAAATAGTGCTTGGTAGTGTTTTGTTATGTGTCACCTTCGTTTCCCTCCCACAGAGGGCATTTTCCAAGGTGCAAACGGATAACGTTTCTCCTTGTGGAGAAAAACAAGCTAGGCTTGGCATCTCAAAATTAAGAGACTTATATACGCCACGCAATGCTCCCCTGTGAAATTAAATACGCAAATTGACTCTTCAGAGAGGAAGAGGACTAGAAATCAAGTGCCACCTATTGGAAGCAGCAATCCTAACAGTCAATATCAACCCTTTAACAAGCCTTATCATATGTCTTAGGATAAAATCAAAATCTCAATTTGCAGACCCTGTGTTTCTAGCTAGTGTTCCTCATCAGTGCAAAGTATGACATCTGATTTGGCCAAGTGAGAGGCTTAAGACTGGGATCTAAGGGGTAACGTTTCTCTTTGCGGAGAGTGACAAGTCAAGCCTGGCATGTCAGACTGAGGAGATTTATATACCTCATGCATGCTCCTCTGAGAAATTAAATATACAAATTGCCTCTTCAGAGAGGAAGAGGACTAGAACTCTAGTGCCACCTATTGGAGGTAGCAATCCTAACAGTCAATATCGAATATTTAACGAGCCATACCTTATGGCTTAGGATAAATGAAATGACGAATCTCAATTTGCAGACAAGGTGTTTTGGGGTATTGCCCCTCATCAGTTCAAAGTATGAGATCTGATTTGGCTAGGTGAGAAGCTAAGACTGGGATCTAAGGGGTAACACTTCCCCTTATGGAGAGTGACAAGCCAAGCCTGGTATGTCATAGTGAGGAAACTAGAGTTCTAGTCCTCTTCTTCTTCTCTGAAGAGACAATTTGAATTTCCAAGGTTTAACAAAATTTTGTAAATGTATCTTTACAAGAATTTCTTAGCCACATTGGTCAATTCTTACCTATTAGATGGGTTCCTTGACAATAAAATGATTGATTCAAAGATTGGGCTCAGACACACCTCTCAAAGCAAAGTTCTCCCCACTTTTCAAAAAATTGCTGGAGATGGCCGAGACCACCATAAAAATGGCAAAATTTGCTACATTTGTGAGCAACTACTAGTTGCAAAAAAAAACTTTCATAGATTTGAAACAGTTTTACACCAGAAAATTGGGGCCAAAATCTACATAGAGATTCTATTCTGTGCATTCTAATATTAAGCACATGAAGTGGAACTCTCATGATCGGATTTCTATCTATTGATGAACTCTCATGATCGGATTTCTATCTATTGATGAACTCTCATGATCGGATTTCTATCTATTGATGAACTCTCATGATCGGATTTCTATCTATTGATGTTGATATGGGGAATCCCTAAAAGTATAGAAGAAAAAAAGAAACATCCTCCATATTGGAAATAAACTGAAAGCTGCAGGAGAGCAGGAGCAGAGAGACAAAGACCTAACCCCACTTCCTTCAATATGTCTTGCCTCTCTGCTGCTCAGGGTGGGATACAACAGGCAGTGAGCTATAAGTTAGGCAGAAAGACAACACATTAGACCCACAAAACCAGCCCCCCTGTTTGTGTGTAAAGGAGGGGAATTAGATTGAAACAAGAATCTACTTTAGGTAATTTATGGAAACCACAGTACAGTTGTGGAGAATATATTGCTCTGTATATAAGCTGCATAAATAAATAAGTAAATTACTGATTTTTGGCTTCCTCCTGGGAAACCCCTGACTAAGCTCTCTGATCAGGAAACACCTGTCTAAACTGACTGAGCTCATTCAGTGGCGCAAACATAGACACATGCTGCTTTGATATTTACTACCCTCTTCAATTGTCCTACAATTGTGTATGTGGAAAACAACAACAAGCGCATTGTCTACAGAGATGATGCAAATTCTCAGCTGTTACAGCCACAGACGCAGAAATAGTAATGAGCCCAATTGTTTTCTCTAACACAAGTGTATTTGCCGATTCTGTTAGTCAGGTGCATAACAAGAAAAACAAAATGAATCGAAGAATAGGTCAAAAGAAACAGATCAAGGTATCGGCAGATATGCAGAGCCTAAATAAGCCGATGGTTTATTAATATTTGTTCAAGCAAGTTTACTCGCCCTCACCCTCACACATGTGGTGTTGTGAATTAGACTTTTTGGCTCCCTCTTGTGGTTACTAGTGATATGACTCTAGGATTTTCTTCCCTCAGTTTGCACCCAGCTGGGTCGTTAGTTCAGGGGTGTTGCTATATAAACCTCCTGGATCCTTAGTCCAGTGCCTGGCATCGTTGTAATCAGACACATTCTGTTTGCTCCTATCTGCTGGTCCTGGTTCGTGCAAAATTAAGCTAAGTCCTGCTTCTTTGTTTTTTGGGTTATTTGCTTGCTCTCATTTTTGTCCAGCTTGTACTAAATGTGATTCCTGACCTTGCTGGAAGCTCTAGGGGGCTGGTGTTCTCCCCCCGGGCCGTTAGACGTTTCGGGGGTTCTTGAATTTCCAGTGTGGATATTTTTGATAGGGTTTTTGCTGACCATATAAGTTATCTTTCTATATTCTGCTATTAGCTAGTGGGCCTCTCTTTGCTAAATACCTAGCTCATTCTTATGTTTGTCTTTTCCTCTTACCTCACCGTTATTATTTGTTGAGGGCTTGTATCCAACTTTTGGGGTCTATTCTCTGGAGGCAAGAAAGGTCTTTCTTTTCCCTTCTAGGGTTAGTTAGTTCTCCGGCTGGCGCGAGACGTCTAGAATCAACGTAGGCACGTTCCCCGGCTGCTGGTATTTGTGGTGCTAGGATTAGATATATGGTCAGCCCAGTTACCACTGCCCTATGAGCTGGTTTTCTGTGTTTGCAGACTTAGCAATTATTCCTGAGACCCTCTGCCATTGGGGTCATAACAGTATGCCAGGCCAACATTGAATGTTTAATGCATTGCAGAAGTGGGATAATAAGAAAGGAAATTCTGAGGTTTTTTTTTTCTTTCCTCTCTTCCTCCCCTTTACCTTTGAGTGGCTTGTGCTTGCTGCAGACATGAATGTCCAGACCTTGATTACAAGTGTAAACCAGCTGGCAGCTTGTGTGCAGGGCATACAAGATTTTGTTACCAGTAGTCCTATGTCTGAACCTAAAATACCTATTCCGGAATTATTTTCTGGAGACCGATTTAGGTTTAGGAATTTCATGAATAATTGTAAATTGTTTCTTTCTCTGAGACCCCGTTCATCTGGAGATTCAGCTCAGCAAGTTAAAATTGTTATTTCTTTTTTACGGGGCGACCCTCAGGATTGGGCTTTCTCCCTAGCGCCAGGAGATCCGGCATTGGCAAATATTGATGCGTTTTTTCTGGCGCTCGGATTGCTTTACGAGGACCCCAATCTTGAAATTCAGGCAGAAAAAGCCTTGCTGGCTATTTCTCAGGGCCAGGATGAAGCTGAAGTGTATTGCCAAAAATTTCGGAAATGGTCCGTGCTTACTCAGTGGAATGAGTGTGCTCTGGCCGCAAATTTCAGAAATGGCCTTTCTGAGGCCATTAAGAATGTGATGGTGGGTTTCCCCATTCCTACAAATCTGAATGATTCTATGGCGCTGGCTATTCAAATTGACCGGCGTTTGCGGGAGCGCGAAACCGCTAATCCTCTGGAGGTGTTGTCTGAACAAACACCTGATTTAATGCAATGTGATAGAATTCAGACTAGAAATGAGTGGAAAAATCATAGACGTCAGAATGGGTTGTGTTTTTACTGTGGTGATTCTACACATGTTATATCAGCATGCTCTAGACGTCTAACAAGGGTTGTTAGTCCTGTCGCCATTGGTAATTTGCAACCTAAATTTATTTTGTCTGTGACTTTGATTTGCTCTTTGTCTTCTTACCCTGTTATGGCGTTTGTGGATTCAGGTGCTGCCCTGAGTCTTATGGATCTGTCATTTGCCAAGCGCTGTGGTTTTGTTCTTGAACCGTTGGTAAATCCTATTCCTCTTAGAGGTATTGATGCTACGCCATTGGCGGAAAATAAACCGCAGTTTTGGACGCAGGTGACCATGTGCATGACTCCTGAACATCGGGAGGTGATTCGTTTTCTTGTTCTGCATAAAATGCATGATTTGGTCGTTTTGGGTCTGCCATGGTTACAGACCCACAATCCAGTCTTGGATTGGAAGGCAATGTCTGTGTCAAGTTGGGGCTGTCAGGGAATTCATGCTGATTCCCCGCCGGTGTCTATTGCTTCCTCTACTCCTTCGGAAGTGCCTGAGTATTTGTCTGATTATCAGGATGTATTCAGCGAGTCCAGATCCAGTGTTCTGCCTCCTCATAGGGACTGTGACTGCGCCATAGATTTGATTCCAGGTAGTAAATTTCCCAAGGGAAGATTATTTAATCTGTCTGTACCTGAGCATGCCGCAATGCGTTCGTATATCAAGGAGTCTCTGGAGAAGGGGCATATCCGTCCTTCCTCTTCCCCTCTTGGTGCGGGATTCTTTTTTGTGGCCAAGAAGGACGGATCTTTGAGACCTTGTATTGACTATCGGCTTCTGAATAAAATCACTGTTAAATTTCAGTATCCTTTGCCTCTGTTGTCGGACTTGTTTGCCCGGATTAAAGGTGCCAAGTGGTTCACCAAGATAGATCTTCGTGGTGCGTACAACCTTGTGCGCATTAAGCAAGGAGATGAATGGAAGACTGCATTTAATACGCCCGAAGGTCATTTTGAGTACTTGGTGATGCCTTTTGGGCTCTCTAATGCTCCCTCAGTGTTTCAGTCCTTTATGTATGATATTTTCCGGAAGTATCTGGATAAATTTATGATTGTTTATCTGGATGATATTCTGGTTTTCTCTGAAGATTGGGACTCACATGTGGAGCAGGTCAGGATGGTGTTTCAGGTTTTGCGTGAGAATGCTTTGTTTGTTAAAGGCTCAAAGTTTCTCTTTGGAGTACAGAAGGTTCCCTTTTTGGGGTTTATTTTTTCCCCTTCTGCTGTGGAGATGGACCCAGTCAAGGTCCGACCTATTCATGAGTGGACTCAACCCACGTCAGTTAAGAGTCTTCAGAAGTTCTTGGGTTTTGCTAACTTCTACCGTCGTTTTATCGCTAATTTTTCAAGCGTTGTTAAACCTTTGACGGATATGACCAACAAAGGTTCTGATGTTGCTAACTGGGCTCCTGCAGCCGTGGAGGCGTTCCAAGAGTTGAAGCGCCGGTTTACTTCGGTGCCTGTTTTGTGCCAGCCTGATGTCTCACTTCCCTTTCAGGTCGAAGTGGATGCTTCTGAGATTGGGGCAGGGGCCGTTTTGTCACAGAGAGGCCCTGGTTGCTCGGTAATGAGACCATGTGCTTTCTTCTCTAGGAAGTTTTCGCCTGCTGAGCGGAATTATGATGTTGGCAATCGGGAGTTACTGGCCATGAAGTGGGCATTTGAGGAGTGGCGTCATTGGCTCGAGGGTGCTAAGCATCATGTGGTGGTCTTGACTGATCACAAAAATTTGATGTATCTCGAGTCTGCTAAACGCCTGAATCCTAGACAGGCCCGCTGGTCATTGTTTTTCTCCCGTTTTGACTTTGTGGTCTCGTATTTACCAGGTTCAAAGAATGTGAAGGCTGATGCTCTTTCAAGGAGCTTTGTGCCTGACTCTCCTGGAGTCGCAGAACCTGTTGGTATTCTTAAAGAGGGAGTTATTTTGTCAGCCATTTCTCCTGATTTGCGACGCGTGTTGCAGAGATTTCAGGCTGGTAGACCTGACTCTTGTCCACCTGACAGACTGTTTGTTCCTGATAAGTGGACCAGCAGAGTCATTTCCGAGGTTCATTCCTCGTTGTTGGCAGGTCATCTGGGAATTTTTGGCACCAGAGATCTGGTGGCTAGGTCCTTTTGGTGGCCTTCCTTGTCATGGGATGTGCGGTCATTTGTGCAGTCCTGTGGGACTTGTGCTCGAGCTAAGCCTTGCTGTTCTCGTGCCAGCGGGTTGCTCTTGCCCTTGCCTGTCCCGAAGAGGCCTTGGACACACATTTCCATGGATTTCATTTCTGATCTCCCGGTGTCTCAGGGTATGTCTGTCATCTGGGTGGTATGTGATCGCTTCTCGAAAATGGTCCATTTGGTGCCTTTGCCTAAGCTGCCTTCCTCTTCCGATCTGGTTCCTGTGTTCCTTCAGAATGTGGTTCGTTTACACGGCATTCCTGAGAATATTGTGTCTGACAGAGGATCCCAGTTTGTTTCCAGGTTCTGGCGATCCTTTTGTGCTAGGATGGGCATTGATTTGTCGTTCTCGTCTGCCTTTCATCCTCAGACTAATGGACAAACGGAGCGAACTAATCAGACTCTGGAGGCTTATTTGAGGTGTTTTGTTTCGGCAGATCAGGATGATTGGGTGACCTTCTTGCCGTTGGCTGAGTTTGCCCTTAATAATCGGGCTAGTTCCGCTACTTTGGTTTCGCCATTTTTCTGCAACTCTGGTTTCCATCCTCGTTTTTCCTCGGGACATGTCGAGCCTTCTGACTGTCCTGGGGTAGATTCTGTGGTGGATAGGTTGCAGCAGATCTGGAATCATGTGGTGGACAACTTAAAATTGTCACAGGAGAAGGCTCAGCGTTTTGCCAACCGCCGCCGCGGTGTGGGTCCCCGACTTCGTGTTGGGGATTTGGTGTGGCTGTCTTCTCGATTTGTTCCTATGAAGGTCTCCTCTCCTAAATTTAAGCCTCGCTTCATCGGTCCTTACAAGATATTGGAAATCCTTAATCCAGTGTCCTTTCGCTTGGATCTTCCGGTTTCGTTTGCCATTCACAACGTGTTCCATAGGTCTTTATTGCGACGCTACGTTGTGCCTGTGGTTCCTTCTGCTGAGCCTCCTGCTCCGGTGTTGGTTGAGGGCGAGTTGGAGTACGTGGTTGAGAAGATCTTGGATTCTCGTCTCTCCAGACGGAGGCTTCAGTATTTGGTCAAGTGGAAGGGCTATGGTCAGGAGGATAATTCCTGGGTGGTTGCCTCTGATGTGCATGCGGCCGATTTAGTTCGTGCCTTTCACGCTGCTCATCCTGATCGCCCTGGTGGTCTTGGTGAGGGTTCGGTGACCCCTCCTTAAGGGAGGGTACTGTTGTGAATTAGACTTTTTGGCTCCCTCTTGTGGTTACTAGTGATATGACTCTAGGATTTTCTTCCCTCAGTTTGCACCCAGCTGGGTCGTTAGTTCAGGGTTGTTGCTATATAAACCTCCTGGATCCTTAGTCCAGTGCCTGGCATCATTGTAATCAGACACATTCTGTTTGCTCCTATCTGCTGGTCCTGGTTCGTGCAAAATTAAGCTAAGTCCTGCTTCTTTGTTTTTTGGGTTATTTGCTTGCTCTCATTTTTGTCCAGCTTGTACTAAATGTGATTCCTGACCTTGCTGGAAGCTCTAGGGGGCTGGTGTTCTCCCCCCGGGCCGTTAGACGGTTCGGGGGTTCTTGAATTTCCAGTGTGGATATTTTTGATAGGGTTTTTGCTGACCATATAAGTTATCTTTCTATATTCTGCTATTAGCTAGTGGGCCTCTCTTTGCTAAATACCTAGCTCATTCTTATGTTTGTCTTTTCCTCTTACCTCACCGTTATTATTTGTTGGGGGCTTGTATCCAACTTTTGGGGTCTATTCTCTGGAGGCAAGAAAGGTCTTTCTTTTCCCTTCTAGGGTTAGTTAGTTCTCCGGCTGGCGCGAGACGTCTAGAATCAACGTAGGCACGTTCCCCGGCTGCTGGTATTTGTGGTGCTAGGATTAGATATATGGTCAGCCCAGTTACCACTGCCCTATGAGCTGGTTTTCTGTGTTTGCAGACTCAGCAATTATTCCTGAGACCCTCTGCCATTGGGGTCATAACATGTGGTATCTCTTAGTATTTATCTCAGGCACACAATTGTTAGTATTTCAATAGAAATGCATGTATTACCACGCTAACGGTCATTTCACAACATCGGGATTTTATCCCTGCATGTTTTAGCTGCATTAATGAAGACTGAACAATTTCTACAGTTTAGAGAATAATAAAAGAAACTAATAAAAGTTTTCATTTTTTTTTTACCTCTTCATCTTTACTAAGTAGAACAATAGAGCTCGAAAGAAGATTGGCAAATATTTATTTTTGTTCTGTCACTTTGACCTTAGCAAAAATATCTTGGTGCATAATATTGCTCAAAGACATTTTCTCATGAAGTTCATTTCAATCAATAGATCTTGGAATAATGATAATTTCCACAATTGAATGTGTTTAAATAAAATGTTCCTGTGCTGAGATAATCTTATAAGATTATCTTGGCACAGGAATTTTTTATTTAAACACATCCAATTGTGGAAGTTATTAGAATTTTAAGATTTATTGAGTAATATGGACTTTTGTTCGTGGCAAAACCCCTTTAAGGAAGGTGTGTGCGGTGGGGCTTTTTATAAGAAACATTACATGGTCTATAATTCAAGGGGCATGGTGAAAAAATTCAACCATGCCTTCAAGGGTCTTGGTTTCTTCACTAGGGCACATTCACGCTGGAACAGAAAATCGCCTTCCCAAAACTGTTCCCAGAAAGTTGGAGGCATGCAATTGTTCAAAATGTCCACGTATGCTAAA
Source organism: Ranitomeya variabilis (assembly GCF_051348905.1). Lineage (NCBI taxonomy): Eukaryota > Metazoa > Chordata > Amphibia > Anura > Dendrobatidae > Ranitomeya > Ranitomeya variabilis. The sequence goes on along the minus strand of NC_135235.1, from coordinate 55,819,860 downwards.
GCAGAGGTGTCAAACTGCATTCCTCGAGGGTCGCCAACAGGTCATGTTTTCAGGATTTCCTTAGCATTCCACAAGGTGCTGGAATCATTTTGTGCAGGTGATTAAATTATCACCTGTGCAATACAAGGAAATCCTGAAAACATGACCTGTTGGCGGCCCTCGAGGAATGCAGTTTGACACCTCTGTGCTAAAGCATTAAGATATCTGTCAAATGAAACTGTGCCCCTAGGTCAACTTCTGAAAATCATCCCATATCATTGTCCCTCGTCCACCAAACTGTAAAATTGGCACAATGCAGTCAGGCAGGTAACGTTCTTCTGGTACTCGCCAAAGCCAGACCCGACCATCAGACTGACAGATGTAGAAGAGGGATTCATCACTACAGAGATCGTGTTTTAACTGCTCAAGAGTCCAGTTGTGGTGACTTTATCCCACTTCATCTGACTCTTGACATTGTGATGTAAGGCTTGCCAGCAGCTGCTCAACTATGGAAGCTGCTACTGTGAAGCCCCCAGTAGGGCACAGTTTTGGTAATGATGTTAAAACCAGTTGAGGTCCGAACTCTGCAGTTAAGGAGTCAGCAGAACGTTGGTGACTTTCCTGCCTTCTGCATCTCAACACTCCGCTCTGTAACTTTGCTGTGGTTCCTAAACTCTTCCACTGTTCAATAACACCACTCACAGGTGATGGCGGAATATTTAACAGTGAAGAAATATTACTGACATCCTTTAGAGTACCACACTCGAAGATTGGCAAAAAAACCACAAGGCCACTAATATAACTTACTCATTGGGTTAGTAATAGTGTTGAGCGATACCGTCCGATACTTGAAAGTATCGGTATCGGAAAGTATCGGCCGATACCGGCAAAGTATCGGATCCAATCCGATACCGATACCCGATACCAATACAAGTCAATGGGACTCAAGTATCGGACGGTATTCCTGATGGTTCCCAGGGTCTGAAGGAGAGGAAACTCTCCTTCAGGCCCTGGGAACCATATTAATATGTAAAAGAAAGAATTAAAATAAAAAATATTGCTATACTCACCTCTCCGAGGGAACCGGCACCTTACCGAGGGAACCGGCAGCGTTCTTTGTTTAAAATTCGCGCGTTTACTTGGTTACGTGAAGTCCCGGCTTGTGATTGGTCGCGGCGGCCATGTTGCCGGGATGCGGACCAATCACAGCAAGCCGTGACGTAATTTCAGGTCCTGCAGGATTTTAAAATTACGTCCCGGCGTTGTGATTGGTTGCGCCGCAGTCACATGGGCGACGCAACTAATCACAAGCCGTGACGTCACGGGAGGCTGGACACGCGCGACATGGCCGCCCTGACCAATCACAAGCCGGGACTTCACGTAACCAAGTAAAAGCGCGAATTTTAAACAAACAACGCTGCCGGTTCCCTCGCTGAGGTCCAGGCTGCGTCGGAGAGGTGAGTATAGCGATATTTTTTATTTTAATTCTTTCTTTTACACATTTATATGGATCCCAGGGCCTGAAGGAGAGTTTCCTCTCCTTCAGACCCTGGGAACCATCAGGAATACCGTCCGATACTTGAGTCCCATTGACTTGTATTGGTATCGGGTATCGGTATCGGATTGGATCCGATACTTTGCCGGTATCGGCCGATACTTTCCGATACCGATACTTTCAAGTATCGGACGGTATCGCTCAACACTAATGATAATACCACAACCTAAGTGCCTACTTCCATTGTTTAGCACTTATTGTCTTACACATTTGGCTATACACATTACTTAAATTTCAGTTTTGCTCACCGTCACCGATTTTCACAAAAAAATTGCTAGCTATGTATGGTACATGGGACTGTCCTATATTTTTTCTAATGTCAAATGTCAGGGAAAACAGGGGTCCCAGTCAAAGTCAACGGGAATGACAAAGATAGGCAAGTATACTCCCCAACTAGCAGGGCCTCCACTTTTTGTGATTGTTAGTAATCCAGTAGTTGGTAAAAAATTGTTAAAATAATAATATGATACATCACCTAAAAATTGCTTTAGACAATTGCTTTTAAAAATGTGGAGCTCAAAATCAAACATTCAAAAGTTTTTTTTTTTTTGATGGGCCAATGCTTTAGATTATTCCTTACTCTAGGAAAACATTAGCGTTATAATCATGATAACTGATCCCCATTTTGAGAAATTAAAAATATAATATAAACAGAAGAAAAGTCAAAACAAATCAGCTGAAAAATTAATTACAATACTTGACTTAGGCAAATCTAGAAAACCTTCATCTACTAAGATGAAATTATTTTGACGATGACAAGATAATTGGTCAATTATACGCTAAAACTATTAAGGACCAAATTGCAATTCAAATTTAGTTCCTAATTGAAAATGGAAAATGGTTAGGCACTTACTGCAAAAGCAATGAATCTAAAGTTGAAAAAGATTTCATTGGTTCTTCTGGGCTTCTTTTCTTTAGTTGTAGTATCATGAAATCTTTACTATTATAGGAGTTACATTGGTGGAGGCCCCTAAGCAATTGCACAAAACGTTTAACATATATCCAAATATTGTATCTTCTATAAATTTTCTACATATTTGTTTTCAAGGCCACAAAGGTTGTATAAAGTCTACTGCTTTGTACTACATAGAATGCTACGTATGAAATCAGAGGCAGAAGACGGTAGCGTAGAGCCCTGAAGAAGAGTTCTTTAAAAGGCCTTATTCACAAGTCAGTTTTTTTGGTCAACATTTTCATCAGTATTTGTAAGCCAAAATCAGGAGAGGCTCCAAAAGACAGAACACGTGACTTTTTCAATTATTGTTTTCCCCACTGTAGTTTTCATTCCCGATTTCAATGTGGAAGTAGACAACGGAGCTCCAAAGGTTGAATTTTTAATAGAAGATTCTTTAATATGTATGCAATCCCAAATATACACCCAAATATGGCACCCACATACAGATTGTATAGTAGAAATAATGAGAAATCAGAAAAACAGCATGATGGGTGATGCGAGAGCCGTAGCGTGTCAGCTGTCGCATTACATATCATGCTGTTTTTCTGACTGCTTATTTCCACTATGTGACCCAAGTGTTTGATGAAGGTCTGAGGGTACAGATTGAAACATCACATGCATATTTGGGATTGCTTACATATTAAAGAGTCTTCTAATGAAAAAGCAAAATTTAGAGTGCCAAGGTCTTCTTTGAATTTTGGATCAAGAATTGGTATCCTACCTGCGCGCCCAACTGTAAGGAGTCTACACTGTCTTCCACTCCTTGTGGTGATAAAACATTGCCCAAAAACAAACAGACATGTGAGTCTAATTCCATACATCATTTTTTCTGTTATGTAAAAAGCACTCCATTTTTCTTTTAGTGTGCTGTATTCATTAGTGGTTTTGTGTCAATTTTATACAATCCGTGTCTCATTCTTTTTTTCTCATCTTAAAAAAACCAGGATCTTATGAACTACATATGGAAAATGGACAACACTCAGATGACATAGAGATGAAATCTGAGGGACATCTATAATTTTCACAGACCCATTTCCTAAAACTGGCGACTTTTGCCCACTACACAAATCCAAGTAAGACATGTCTTCATATGCTCTTTTGTGGCCAATTGGTATGCAAGGCACATTGATGGCAATAGGTTAACTATCTGTTATATAAAAGGATAGCACATATACCAAAAAAGCTGATTTGTGAAAGAACCCTTAGAGGGTCATATAATTTGGACATGAGCCTCTACTGATAGGACTTTGTCACTCAAGGATATAGAATACAGAACTATCCTCATAGTCAGTAGTTGACATACCCTTGAATGGCTAAGTTCACATGTCCAGTAATAATTAGTTACAATGGATCCAAAAGCAATCCATTGACAAAAATGTTCTTCAGACACATTTTTTCTCCACAAGAAAAAAACTAATATCAACTGGATTCGGTTTTTTTCACATTGAAGTCTATGGAAAATGGATCCATTAATTAGCCATCCGTTGTTCTCCTATTTGAAATGGATCTCTTTTTTGCTTACTGCAGGTGGAAAAATAAATATTTAACATATACTTTTGAACTTTCAAGTAATAATCGTCTATTTAAAACTTCAGTAAGCAAAAACCCCTTAACAGGCGATGAAGGCCAAGACAACTATTGGGATCTTCCAGATGGAGTGGCTAGCTGTCACTGGTTTACCATGACACAGAGGATACAGAAGACTACAGAGTCTAATTTCTCCTACTCCTGCACTGATAGAAGCACTTCACCTTCATATTAAACAGTGTAAATTTCTTCTAGCACGGCAGGGGTTAATCGGCTCAGTTGAGAGCTCCTGGAAGCTTTCCTGTGCTAAGGCTCTCTGCTGTTTACTGTTAGCCACTCCCATCTCCTATATAATTTGGGCCCTGGCTAGCACTCACTGTCAGAGTAGCTTTTATTGCATGGCTGAAGGTTGTTCTTGGTGGTTATTGGAGTAGACAGTTGGATTTTTCTGTGACTGTTGCTTGGTTTTGAGTGTGTGATAATTCCATTTCTTCTCCTACTTTGGTTTAACCCCATCCTCCACTCCCCTATGCATTCGTTATATGTGTGAGTATATTTGTATGTTTGATATTTTTCATTACCCCTGTTAGTATAATCTTGTTAGTCTGTTTTGGTGTATTACGGTACATGACTACTCTTCCCTGGGTGTGGGAAGGGTACAGACTGAGGGTAGATTCAGGAGCTAAGGCAAGGTACATGGCCCCGGTGTCTTCACCATCAGAAGTAATCCAGAGAACAGGGCGAGCTAGGGCTCCCCTAGCATTAGGGATAGGAAAGGAGCCCCTGATCCTGGGACACTCTACCACAGACTCGTGACACTAGTGCAAGGTCTATCTATAGAATCCTTATTAAGAGCTGCTAGGTTACCTATCACAGAGCTCTTTGACACCATGTTCTTTGTTTTCTAATTGAGAAAATGTCCACTTCCAAAAGGCAGACAGTAAAAGTGCCGCTTTTATCAATTTCTATAACAAAAAATTTAAATCTATTCCCTCATTTCAGTTCTTATTGATATATATGTAAAGCATTCTTTACACTAGCATGTGCTACAAGCTCAATTAAGAGCAAATGTCACCATTCAGATATATTAAAGCAGCCTGAAAGGCAGTCAGACCTTTTGCTTTACTATTTTTTTTATATATATCTAGTATTGTGTCTCAATGCTAAATAAACAGAATTGATGCATGAGTTTCTCTAATGTTATTCCTTAAGAGAACCAGAACATTAAAATGAAGTGGTGCAGTGGGAAACAAAGGAGCCATTTGTTATCATACTAGCAATGTCTCCGATGAAAATGTCACATTCTTTCTTTCCTGATTTTGCCAATATTTAAGAAGTATCTTCATCTAAATAAGCTCTTTCATGCATGCACAAACCCTGTCAAGGACAAAGAAATGTTAATATTAGCATTGAACTATTCATTAAAAGAACAACTAATGGAAAAAAAATATATAAAAAACCTAATTTTGATTTTTTTTTCCATTTCAATTATGCATTGCATTTGGAAAAGCAGAATATTCAAGCCAGGAATTTATTCTCTTCTCATTCAATTGTTATTTAAAGGGGCATTCTAACTGTGACCCTACTTCTGCAGAATAGGCTGTCACATGGCCCCTATTTTACCTATCTATAGGGTTTAAAAGAGTTAACTACTTTACTTTTAATCAAACAATTGTGTTTTGGATTTTTTTTAGCACTTAATAATTAATAAGTATTACAGGTTCTATTCCTGAACTTTTCAGCACAGCCTTCCTCACAGAGTGCACAAGTCTCTTGGTCACATGCGCCTCCAACAGGAAGGCTGTGCAGTCTGTGAGCAAGGTTGTACTAATAAGTTCAGGAAGAGAACCTAAAATACTTATTTATTCTTAAAGCAAACCTGTCAGCAGGATCTTACTAAGTGAGCTACAGGCATTGTCAGGTTGGCAGTATTAAATTGATTCAAATTATACCTGGGGTGAAGAAATCTGTCTTGTGGTTCTTGTGTAATCAGTGTTAGTTCCCTTTCTAGATCTAGCAAATAGTGATGTTATATGTTGTACTTAGAGTTTAAGGTATCATCATGTACAATTTACCTTTCTGCAATATAAACTTAAAAATATTGCGTTACCTTTCTAGCTGAGATCAAAATTTTATCACCAAGCACCTAGGGTCTGGAGGGTATTTTATTTTTCTCAGCCCCCTGCCAATTCATCACTCTCTTGTTGTTAAGCAATTGAGATTTTCAGGAGCATTGACAGGTTCTCCTCTATAACATAGCAACTAGACCAGGAAAATAGGAGTCTCCTCTCACCATGTACAACATTTGAAGGACCTTCAGTTTAAAAATGGTTACGAAAATACATGTTCCAGACTTTCCTTATCATGGTAGTCAAGTTTCGCCATTGTGATGCAAAAGTGATTTCTCACAATATGTAGCAAAAACTATTTGCATTGTTAATGCAAGAATGGAGCATATCTGAAAATACATATAGAAACATGTAAATATGCTAAGTAACTGAACTAAGAAATCCTAAAACTGTATACCGTACACAGAGAGGATTTATAAAAGTAGGTGATGCAGCTGTAATTAGGATTAAGTCATCCGAGCTGTGCTGCGTTTTTTGATTGGTCACCCTAAGATGATAGAATACTGAAGGCTCAATAGACTAAATAGATTATGTAATAGACGAGCTACCAACAATGCAATAATAATGATGAAATAATAAGGACGCAATTTTTCTATAATCCTGCATGAACGGTGTCATTAGTAATTACAACCTCCTCTGGATCTTGAAAATTTGAGCCAATCAGCAAATTAATCACATTCATTTTCAGCACCACAAAATTAGTTGAGGTCAACCATTTTTATTTCTGAACCAATTTGTGTCTAGAACAGTGAAACCATAATTAAAAGTACATTTTTCTTTTAATGTCCAAGTTTGTATCCATATGAAATTTTTTAATGAGAATTTTGAAGTAGATTCTGTTCATAAAATGCGCATAAAAATTTCTTCAAATATTCTTTGACTAAGCTTCCTATTCATTTTAGTTGATTTAAAAAAAATCAAAAGCACCTATAGCTGTCATGAGTGTGTCCCGTCCTCCCGTGAGATCTGGGGTTAGAGGTTTACTACGTATTGTAAATTGCAGATCATCCATTTAGCCTGTGTGTTTGTGTCCCCTATTAAATCGATTTGGTTTCATTTAGTGCTGAAGAGGCTAATGAACCTTTCTATGCTGATCAGAAACTTGCAGCTCCATTTCAGCTGCTTCTGATCTGGCCTTTTCCTCTCCCTATAAAACCTGGCCAGATCCTCTCTGCCTTGCCAGTGAAAGCTTTGTTTCCTAGCTCCTTGGAGATGCTGTGCTGAATTGGAGATTGCTGTTGCTACTGGAGATTGTTGCATGCTGTTTTTGTGTGTATGCTTTCCTGATTCTAGCATATGGCTGGTAAATTCCTATCCTTCCCTAAACACCTCTCTACTTTTGGTGAGTGTTTGCATATTTGTTGCTTTCTGTTATCCCTGTTTTGTCTTTGTGTCTTGTTAACCTTGCCTTTCTGTCCCATACCTCATGGGGTGGGAGAGGGGACACATCAGGGTTTAACAGGAGCATAGTAAGGTCGGAGGCTCAGACCTCTCTACCTTTAAGAGTACCCACGGGACAGGGATAGTTAGGGTCCCAGTTCCAGGGACAGTTTGAATACTGTCATTGTGTGACACTAGTGCACAGTGCTATTCTTTGTTTTGAGCATTTCCAATTCAAATCAATTTTTCATGCCTTTTTATGTGGATTTTGGCACAAAATACTGTGCAAAATGATCATAAAAAACAGAGAAGGGAACCAAAGGCAATTCATTAAAATACAGTAGAATTATTAAAATTGCTATGTTTTTACATTAGTTTTTGATCAGCTAATGTCTGATCTCTGTGAACCCCTTCGATCCTGGGAATAATTTTTATGCTGTGCAACCAGACATATGGCTGGGCAGAGAACTACATTAAACACCCTTCTCTTGAATGGGACTGTGCTATAGTTACCTGCATAAATGGATGGCCGGGGGCTGTTGTGCAGGAGAGAAACAGCAAAAAGGAAGCAAACTTCAACCCCCTTGTCCCTCCCCTTTATTCTCAGAATTGGTGTGGTTTCCAAAACTTGGATTTGATCCGTCCCTGATCTTCATGATAGACATCACTTTTTTGAGATGGGAAATCCAATAAAGGGCATATTAACACTGAGTCTTTTTCCCACATTTTTAGCTAAAAAAATAGCAGAAAAAGAGCTACCAAAACTATCAAAGGGATGGTTCTATTAATTTGTATGAGAAAAAGACTTTCTTCTCATATGTTCAGTCTTGAATGTCTTTAAAAAGCTTGGGGGTATTGTGCACACGCTGCAGATTTTGCTGCGGATCTGCAGCGGATTTGATGCTGTGGATCCGCAGCAGTTTTCCCAAAGTTTACAGTACCATGTAAACCTATGGGAAAAAAAACCCGCTGTGCACATGCTGCGGAAAAATCCGCACGGAAACGCAGCGGATTATTTTCCGCAGCATGTCGATTCTTTGTGCGGATTCCGCATCGGTTTTCAACCTGTACCAATAGGAAAGTGCAGTTGAAAAACCGCAGAGGAATCCGCAGAAGAAACCATGAGAAAATCCGCAGTGAAAACCGCAGTGGTTTTGCACTGCGGATTTTCCAAATCCGCTGTGGAAAAATCTGCAGCAGAATCCGCAACGTGTGCACATACCCTCAGGCTTTCAGAAACACGAGCATTTAAAAGAAGGAACATGTATAATATTGTATATTGTTCTGGTGCACTCCGCTAGGAAGACACTCACTACTTTACAATAGTCAATGAAAAGGCTAAAAAGACACCCGGGTGTTTTTTTATGTGTGACTTATCAGTGTGTTTGCTTTACAAACTGCTAGTGTTTTCTCATTGTTTAATAGATTTTTAAAATCATCTAGAAAATGCCAAGAAAAAGATGTCCAAAAGACGCTTGAAAAAAACTCAAGAAAAATCACAGGCAGAAAAAGTTGTCAAAAAAGGAAAGGACCAACAAGATGGTAAAAAAAAGCTTAAGGTTTACAAAACTGCAAAGAAAATGGGGCTATTCCCAAAGCTTCTACTACTTGAAAAATCAAAGTTTTTGACGTTAGGAAAAAGACGCAGTGTGATCACACTCTTAGTATTCCTTTGGCACAGAATTCCTGGTGGATGGCAATTTACTGGGTAAAACAGTAAAAAAAGGAGATTTCTGAAAAGAACATGGCTCTTGAATGATGCTGGACTGCATGGGGCGTACACACTATTCCAGCATAGTGTCCCTTGCATATATTTTCCACAATTGTACCCGTCACTAACAGGTCTCCTTTAAGAACTGCAGAAGAACCAATGACATTTCTCATATCTCATGTTTTGACAGTCTAGATAAAATATACATTTACATTCATCAGTGTCAGTAGTGCGGCGTGATTAATGGCTAGTAATGAGAGAGCTTTAGTCTGCATTTAGCAGCAATCTTTGAAGCTGAATATTGATATATTTTATATGGTGCTTCCTACTTACGGACAATAAAGGGACAGCTTTTATTACCATTTTTAATAAAGGGATTGTAAGTATCATCTTCTACCTTAAGAAGTGCATCTCTCACTTACCGCTAGGCTTTCTGCTTGCTGAGGGAGCGTTGCCCTCCTAAAAATGGCCACTGTCCAAACTCTTCGTTCTCCTATGCTGCAAACTGAGAATACAGGAGCATTGAAGCTGGCCGGATTATGTGACATGGTCAGCTTCAGCAGAAGTTTTCCTGCTCCCAGGGCAAAAATTCACTCACACATCTAAAACTTAAGGGATGTTCCGCATATAATGGCTGCGTTGGACGTTTTTGAAATTGGACAAGTAAGTTTTTTTTCTTCAGGGGCAGGACTAGAATTTTTTTTTTAAATTTAAACTAGCAGTCGCTTTAATTTTTTAAAATTTTGTGTAATTTATTTTTTACCTGCTTTTTTATTTATCTTCAATTAAACTTTGTTACCCCAGCACCCAACCCTCTGAATAAAGAACCTTTTGAGGAGATTTCAAAATGTGATTATTTTTTTGTGTGACTGATTTTTTTCTGTAACTGGAGCTGGTATATTAGACCTAGTTACAGGGAAAACTTGGCCTCCTTACTGCATTGCAGCTTTGAATTGGACTCTTCTAAGGCTGTCGTCACACTAGCAGTATTTGGTCAGTATTTTACATCAGTATTTGTAAGCCAAAACCAGGAGTGGAACAATTAGAGGAAAAGTATAATAGAGACACGTCACCACTTCTGCATTTATCACCCACTCCTGGTTTTGGCTTACAAATACTGATGTAAAATACTGATCAAAAACTGCTAGTGTGACGGCAGCCTAAGTCCCAGCAGCTCTTGCCTCTCCTGGCACCCAGTTATCACATAATCACTATGACATAAGTTGAAGGCGTTGTCAGTGCTTCAGACACTGCATACATAAACCATATTTGCCATCTCCATGTGGAGTCTGGCTGTGTCTCACAGTTGGGTTCCCACTCCTGGAGCTGCAAGATTTCTTTGCAGCTGCAGTAATGATCCATAAAGTATTGCAGCGTGAGGCTGGAGTCACACACAACGTATACAAAATCAGTCTGTTTTACACGGACGAGAATCGCAGAAATGTTCCCTGAACAGTGATCCGTATGGCATCCGTATGCCGAGATTTTCTCGCCAGCTTGCAAAATATATATATATATATATATATATATATATATATATATATATATATATATATCAGTGAGACACATATATATATCTCTTTATATTTCATACAGAGTTAGATAGCAGAATAGCCGATAATTCAATTGTCGGCTTTTGCTAAATCATTACCGAACCCAATAGGATATGAGACATGGTTTATATACAGTAAACCATTGCACATCCAGTAGATTTTTATATATCCCTCCCTAATAATTACAATAGCAAGGTAACATTAACCCCTTATTACTCCATATGCCACCGCTACAGGACAGTGGGAAGAGAGAGGCTAAGTGCCGGAATAGGCGCATCTTACAGATGTGCCTTTTCTGGGGTGGCTGGGGGCAGATGTTTTTAGCCGGGGGGGGGCAATATCCATGGACCCTCTCTAGGCTATTAATATCTGCCCTCAGTCACTGGCTTTCCCACTCTGGCGGAGAAAATTGCGCAGGAGCCCACGCCAGTTTTTTTGCGTGAATTAATCCTTTAATTTAACACCTACAACTCCAAAACTTTACACACATACTGCTAACATTATTAGGAAGGGATGTATAAAAATCTAACTGTTCTGCAATGGTTTTCTGTATGTAAACCATGTCTCATATCCTGTTGGGTTCTGCGAAGATTTTACAGAACCCGACAATTGAATTATCGGCTATTTTGCTATCTAACTCTCTATGAAATATATGTATGTATATATATGTGTGTGTATGTGTCAATGACATATATACACTCACCGGCCACTTTATTAGGTACACCGTGCTAGTAACGGGTTGGACCCCCTTTTGCCTTCAGAACTGCCTCAATTCTTCGTGGCATAGATTCAACAAGGTGCTGGAAGCATTCCTCAGAGATTTTGGTCCATATTGACATGATGGCATCACACAGTTGCCGCAGATTTGTCGGCTGCACATCCCAAAGATGCTCCATACAAGGCAGGATGGATCCATGCTTTCATGTTGTTTACGCCAAATTCTGACCCTACCATCCGAATGTCGCAGCAGAAATCGAGACTCATCAGACCAAGCAACGTTTTTCCAATCTTCTACTGTCCAATTTTGATGAGCTTGTACAAATTGTAGCCTCAGTTTCCTGTTCTTAGCTGAAAGGAATGGTACCCGGTGTGGTCTTCTGCTGCTGTAGCCCATCTGCCTCAAAGTTCGACACACTGTGCGTTCAGAGATGCTCTTAGGCCTACCTTGGTTGTAACGGGTGGCGATTTGAGTCACTGTTGCCTTTCTATCAGCTCGAACCAGTCTGCCCATTCTCCTCTGACCTCTGGCATCAACAAGGCATTTCCGCCCACAGAACTGCCGCTCACTGGATTTTTTTTCTTTTTCGGACCATTCTCTGTAAACCCTAGAGATGGTTGTGCGTGAAAATCCCAGTAGATCAGCAGTTTCTGAAATACTCAGACCAGCCCTTCTGGCACCAACAACCATGCCACGTTCAAAGGCACTCAAATCACCTTTCTTCCCCATACTGATGCTCGGTTTGAACTGCAGGAGATTGTCTTGACCATGTCTACATGCCTAAATGCACTGAGTTGCCGCCATGTGATTGGCTGATTAGAAATTAAGTGTTAACAAGAAGTTGGACAGGTGTACCTAATAAAGTGGCCGGTGAGTGTATATATATATATATATATATATATATATATATATCTACCTATACTATGGGTAGACATTTTGTTTTATCTATTCTATTTTTAACCTGTCAGTGTGATTTTACATGACATCGCACTGAATTACCGTCTTTTCTAAAGGACACCGGTGCGTATTTCTGGCAAGTCACACTGATGGTCCGTGTGGTGTACGAGTTTTTCTCGCACCTATAGACTTTCATTGGCGATTCTCGGCCGATATACGGTGCAAATCGCAGCATGCTGTGATTTCTCTCGCACGAGAAAACAACGGATGATGGGTGCTGCCCCATAGACTAACATTGGTCCGAGTGCTATGTGATTTTTTACTGCATAGCACTCGTCCGTATTACGGTCTAGTGTGACTCCGGTCTTATGTGCAAACCTGACCGCTGACATTTTTTAGACATTGTGTAGTCTGCAAGCAGATGACAATGAATAAATTACAGGAGTTACTAGCCTCAGTTATTTTCCACTGCATTGTGCCCACACCACGGGCAGCCGTTCTTTTTGGCCTTATCTTCCAGCCATGTTTCTTTTATTAACCAAGCCTCTTTTCACTCATCAAACCTATTTACACACCCGTTCCTCACACATAATAGTAATCAAAATTGTCTTCTCTATTCCTATGTAACCCCACAGGTAACACCCGGTGATGACTCTCAGGATACATTGGGGAACAAAAGTATTTAGTCAGCCACCAATTGTGTAAGTTCTCCCACTAAAAAAGATGAGAGAGGCCTGTAATTGACATCATAGGTAGACCACAACTATGAGAGTCAAAGTGAGGAAACAAATCCAGAAAATCACCTTGTCTGATTTGGCAAGATTTATTTTGCAAATTATGGTGGAAAATAAGTATTTGGTCATTAACAAAAGTTCATCTTTTGTAATATAGCCTTTGTTGGCAATGACAGAGGTCAAACCTTTTCTGTAAGTCTTCACAAGGTTGGCACACACTGTTGTTTAATTATACAATATAGAAATTGAGCATGTGGTTTTTTTAAACATCCACCACCGGGAACGTGTCATTCATCCCGCCCATGGGATGGGTTGCAATCACAGTTGGAGTTCTGCTGAACACTCCCATGCCTGTCATTGCGATCCTCCTGTGAACGCTGGCTCATGGTCTAAGCACTGCTTTAGCACAAGCGATTGGACGATCACAACTTCAAGTCTCCTAAGGGGACTATTAAATAAATTATAAAGAAAAATTGCCAGAATTACATTTGTTTGGCTGCCCAACATTGCAATGAAATGCAACAAGCAGGCGATCAAAACATTGTATCTACCCCAAAGTGGCATCACTAAAAATGTCAGTTCAGGGTGCAAAGCACGGGCCTTCACCAAACCCCATATTTCAAAAAATCAAAAAATCTGGGTCTCGGAAAATGGCGACAAAAGAGAAAAAAAATGTCATACCAATTTCCAGTTTTTTTTCAACCACTTAAATAAAGAAAAACCTATACATGTTTGGTATCTGCATACTCATACTGACCTGGAGAATCATATTGCCAGGAACAGTTTTACTGTATAGGGTACATGGTAAAAAAACAATTGTGGAATTGCACTTTTTTTTTGCAATTTCTCTGCACTTGGAATTTGTTTCCCCATTTTGCAGTACACTATAGGGTAAAATCAATGATGTCATTCAAAAGTGTAGCTGGTCCCAGAAAAAAAGAAGCACTCATATGGCCATATTGATGGAAAAAAAAGGAATGGCTCTTGGAAGAAGGGGAGGAAAGACTGAAATCTGAAAAAAAAAGGAAATCGGCTCGGAGGTGAAGGGGATAAACAAAATTAAAGCTGTGTATGGATTGAAATTTCTTTCTCTTCAGTTAATACCTTATCATGTGTTTTGTAGTTTTCATAGATACAAGGTTTACAGAATATTAAATGAATGAAGCAAAAGATTTGTTACCCTGGAAGTGTTGCTTATAATTGGTAAAGGATTTATTATCTTCATTTCAACCACACCTGCTGTTGTTTCTTCATATGATAAGGAGTTTTTATGTGACACACAATTTAGAGTCTTAATTTGAATCCAGTTTATTAAGTCACTGTAATGTAGCATATATAAAAATCAGTCACTGTGAAAATGAAAACTTAATATTACACCTAGAATAATTGTAATATTACAAATGTAGCCATACAGCTAATAGAGCAGTGCTATTATTAGTGCATAGTTTTGTGGAAATAAAGTATAAAGTGCAATTATCTTTATAATAGATTGTAAAAGACCAGTACATCATATGGACAGGGCTGGTGTTTGCACCTGGCAATTTCAGACAAAAGCCGGGGTCACACTAGAGAGAAATACGGGCGAGAGAGAGGCGCAAAAACAACGCATTGCACACGGACCAATGTTTCTCTATGGGGCAGCTTCGATCAGCCGTATATTTCTCAGCCGTATTTATCGGGCTGAGAAAATCGCAGCATGCTGCGATTGTCAGCGTATTCCTCCAAAAATACACCAATGAAAGGCTATGGGGGCAAGAAAAATACGGATTACACATGGACCACACGTCTGCCTTGCGAGAAATGCGAACCGGTGTCCTGTAGAAAAGCCGGTAATTCAGTGCGGTGTACAATAAAATCACACTGACAGGTTAGAGTAGAATAGATAACATAAATGTCACATAGAAAAGGTAGATATTTGGACAGAGACAACATTTTTCTAATTTTGGTTATAGACATTACCACAATGAATTTTAAACAAAACAATTCAGATGCAGTTGAAGTTCAGACTTTCAGCTTTCATTTGAGGGTATCCACATTAAAATTGGATGAAGGGTTTAGGAGTTTCAGCTCCTTAACATGTGCCACATGTGGGCAATCCCTTCGTTATGTCATTCTCAATTAAGCAGATAATAGACCTGGAGTTGATTTGAGGTGCGGTGCTTGCATTTGGAAGGTTTTGCTGTGAAGTAAACATGCGGTCAAAGAAGCTCTCCATGCAGGTGAAACAAGCCATCCTTAAGCTGCGAAAACAGAAAAAACCATCCGAGAAATTGCTACAATATTAGGAGTGGCAAAATCTACAGTTTGGTACATCCTGAGAAAGAAAGAAAGCACTGGTGAACTCATCAATGCAAAAAGACCTGGACGCCCACGGAAGACAACAGCGGTGGATGATCGCAGAATAATCTCCATGGTGAAGAGAAACCCCTTCACAACAGCCAACCAAGTGAACAACACTCTCCAGGAGGTCGGCGTATCAATATCCAAATCTACCAGAAAGAGAAGACTGCATGAAAGTAAATACAGAGGGTTCACTGCACGGTGCAAGCCACTCATAAGCATCAAGAATAAAAAGGCTAGACTGGACTTTGCTAAAAAACATCTAAAAAAGCCAGCACAGTTCTGGAAGAACATTCTTTGGACAGATGAACCCAAAATCAACCTCTACCAGAATGATGGAAAGAGAAAAGTTTGGCGAAGGCGTGGTACAGCTCATGATCCAAAGCATACCACATCATCTGTAAAACCCGGCGGAGGCAGTGTGATGGCTTGGGCATGCATGGCTGCCAGTGGTACTGGGTCACTAGTGTTTATTGATGATGTGACACAGGACAGAAGCAGCCGAATGAATTCTAAGGTATTCAGAGATGCCATACTGTGTGCTCAGATCCAGCCAAATGCAGCCAAATTGATTGGTCGTCGTTTCATACTACAGATGGAAAATGACCCAAAACATAAAGCCAAAGCAACCCAGGAGTTTATTAAAGCAAAGAAGTGGAATATTCTTGAATGGCCAAGTCAGTCACCTGATCTCAACCCAATTGAGCATGCATTTTACTTGTTAAAGACTAAACTTCAGACAGAAAGGCCACAAACAAACAGCAACTGAAAACAACCGCAGCGAAGGCCTCTGCAGTCGAGTTAAGCTATCTGACAAAGTTCTTAGTGTGAGTACTGGTACATAGACATCCATAGAAGCTGTGTCTCTACAGCCCTATACTCACAGCCTAGTCATGAAGTCAGAATAGTGAACAATACTATAAGAAAGCATGAGTAGGATAACTGCTGATTATCCCATTTTCAGGTGCAAAGTCATTGGCTCAGCTCATCTCCCAATGTCGAAATGTGCGGCAACAAACAAACCCTTAAAAATGTAAACTTGACTGAATCACAAGGCATTTTTTATCCATTAAGTAAATATAAAAATGCAAAGTTTTTCACCCTCTGTAACATTCAGAAATCTCACTTTCCTAGCTATGAAATCATGACTTTAAGAGAAACTCAGAGATGGCAGAAGTTTTTGTTTTTTTTTGGTAATTTCATGATCTGTAGTCAGGATCACTATCACAAAATCCTCCAGCTCTACATATCCCTGCTGGCAGTCATGCTGCTACAGAAATCATTGCTATAAACAGTCACTTCAACAAATTTGTGGAGATGTCTCCCTTTAGATCATTAGGCTGTACATCAAAAGCGTTATTGTAAACCGTGAACCGTGATTCTCTTGGGCAGCTTCAGACTGGGAGGTTGAAGGCTTTAGAAATGTTCAGCAGTGTGAGATCGCACCCAATGCTAAATAAAACCTATATCCAACCGCTGATTGTGCAGTTAGCATGCGGGAATCTTTTTGCAAAACTGACAAAGCAGAGTGATAATCCTAATTACAGCTCACCTAATTTTATTTGACATGTTAGTTGTCAAATGTTCAAGAGGACCTTTCAGTTCTCCTATAGTTCTGTGCAATTCCTCCTGGAAGTCTGGAATCCATAAACTGAAACTTGACATTACCTTTTTCCTTTTCAATGGGGTATAGCCTTGCATAGAACTGATTGGTCAGTGTATGCACAACAGCTGATAATTTATTCATGCAATCCCAGGAAGGATAGCAGAGGAGAAGGACACACGTCGAGTTCTAAGAAAAGATGCTCCTGAAATCGTGTAGTACAAGGAATACAAGACTTTACTAGAATATACAAGTCCAGAGAGTGGATTGATCCTCTGAAAGTTAAAGGGATTGTACTTGTAGCGCCCCCACTGCCGCAGGGCCGAGGGGTACCCGGTACCGGGCCTCTGAGTCTCTGTTCTGGGGTTGTCACGGTGGCTAGACCCGGCCCGTGACCCTGCTGAGGGGCGTACAATGAAGGTGGAGGTGTGGTGATGATGTTATGATGTGGTGAAGGTCACAGTAAATAACGAGGACACCAGGTTGCAGTCTCTTTACCTCTTTACTGAAGGCTTCAGGGTCCTCAGTCCGGAATACGGTTAACCTGGCTGCACAAGTCCGGCCGGTCCGATGGCACCTCCAGAGTTCCCTTTGCAGGTGGAAATCTGTGCCTACCTTCTAGCGCTTGTGTGTT
The DNA here is from genome assembly GCF_051348905.1 of Ranitomeya variabilis. Taxonomy (NCBI): domain Eukaryota; kingdom Metazoa; phylum Chordata; class Amphibia; order Anura; family Dendrobatidae; genus Ranitomeya; species Ranitomeya variabilis. Next base: position 55,802,145 of record NC_135235.1, on the reverse strand, counting down.
GTGGTCCTCCCCTGCTGTGCTTACGGGATAGTCCCCACAACTGTTGTGTCTGTTTCTGAAGTTCCCTCACAACTCGATTATGATGTTCTGCTTCGTCCCCCAGATGATATGGCTAGGACGCACCCATATGATGGGTAGGCTCGAAGTTCTTCTGGGACCCTAGAGTCGCCCCTCTCCAAATGTTGCCCCCTATGTCTTCTTAGGTGATTTGAGTGAGACAGCCCGCCTATAACTGACTGTCCTGCCGTAGGTTTGAAGTAAGGCCTGGAGCTCAATACTTCCTCGGCGTTCCGGCCACTGGCTACGCGCCTCAGTAAGATGTTGCCTCGTCTTACAGCATGACTCCTACTGGTAATTCTCCTTGTTGCATTGATCTAATTTCTCACTCAGCACAATAAACCTCGCTTCTTGTCCTTTCTTGGGGTACCGCCGCAATGACATGCAGGCACGGTCCCGTAAGGTTCTTTTATGTTCGCTAGGCCTCTGTCAGGATCCCACCTGTTGTGAATTAGACTTTTTGGCTCCCTCTTGTGGTTACTAGTGATATGACTCTGGGATTTCTTTCCCTCAGTTTGCACCCAGCTGGGTCGTTACTTCAGGGGCGTTGCTATATAAACCTCCTGGAACCTTAGTCCAGTGCCTGGCATCGGTGTTATCAGACACATTCTGTTTGCTCCTATCTGCTGGTCCTGGTTCGTGCAAAATTAAGCTAAGTCCTGCTTCTTTGTTTTTTGGGTTATTTGCTTGCTCTCATTTTTGTCCAGCTTGTACTAAATGTGATTTCTGACCTTGCTGGAAGCTCTAGGGGACCGGTGTTCTCCCCCCGGGCCGTTAGACGGTTCGGGGGTTCTTGAATTTCCAGTGTGGATATTTTTGATAGGATTTTTTGCTGACCATATAAGTTATCTTTCTATATTCTGCTATTAGCTAGTGGGCCTCTCTTTGCTAAATACCTAGCTCATTCTTATGTTTGTCTTTTCCTCTTACCTCACCGTTATTATTTGTTGGGGGCTTCTATCCAACTTTTGGGGTATTTTCTCTGGAGGCAAGAAAGGTCTTTCTTTTCCCTTCTAGGGTTAGGTAGTTCTCCGGCTGGCGCGAGACGTCTAGGATCAACGTAGGAACGTTCCCCGGCTGCTGGAATTTGTGGTGCTAGGATTAGATATATGGTCATCCCAGTTACCACTGCCCTATGAGCTGGTTTTCTGTGTTTGCAGACTTAGCAGTTATTCCCGAGACCCTCTGCCATTGGGGTCATAACAGTATGCCAGGCCAACATTGAATGTTTAATGCATTGCTGAAGTGGGATAATAAGAAAGGAAATTCTGAGTTTTTTTTTTTTTTTCTTTCCTCTCTTCCTCCCCTTTACCTTTGAGTGGCTTGTGCTTGCTGCAGACATGAATGTCCAGACCTTGATTACAAGTGTAAACCATTTGGCAGCTCGTGTGCAGGGCATCCAAGATTTTGTTACCAGTAGTCCTATGTCTGAACCTAAAATACCTATTCCGGAATTGTTTTCTGGAGATCGATTTAGGTTTAGGAATTTCCAGAATAATTGTAAATTGTTTCTTTCTCTGAGACCCCGTTCATCTGGAGATTCAGCTCAGCAAGTTAAAATTGTTATTTCTTTTTTGCGGGGCGACCCTCAGGATTGGGCTTTCTCGCTAGCGCCAGGAGATCCGGCATTGGCAAATATTGATGCGTTTTTTCTGGCGCTCGGATTGCTTTACGAGGAACCCAATCTTGAAATTCAGGCAGAAAAAGCCTTGCTGGCTATTTCTCAGGGTCAGGATGAAGCTGAAGTGTATTGCCAAAAATTTCGGAAATGGTCCGTGCTTACTCAGTGGAATGAGTGTGCTCTGGCCGCACATTTCAGAAATGGCCTTTCTGAAGCCATTAAGAATGTGATGGTGGGTTTCCCCATTCCAACAAGTCTGAATGATTCTATGGCGCTTGCTATTCAAATTGACCGGCGTTTGCGGGAGCGCCAAACCGCTAATCCTCTGGTAATGTTGTCTGAACAAACACCTGATTTAATGCAATGTGATAGAATTCAGACTAGAAATGAACGGAAAAATCATAGACGTCAGAATGGGTTGTGTTTTTACTGTGGTGATTCTACACATGTTATATCAGCATGCTCTAAACGCCTAACAAGGGTTGTTAGTCCTGTCGCCATTGGTAATTTGCAACCTAAATTTATTTTGTCTGTGACTTTAATTTGCTCTTTGTCTTCTTACCCTGTTATGGCGTTTGTGGATTCAGGTGCTGCCCTGAGTTTTATGGATCTGTCATTTGCCAAGCGCTGTGGTTTTGTTCTTGAACCGTTAGTAAATCCTATTCCTCTTAGAGGTATTGATGCTACGCCATTGGCGGAAAATAAACCGCAGTTTTGGACGCAGGTGACCATGTGCATGACTCCTGAACATCGGGAGGTGATTCGTTTTCTTGTTCTGCATAAAATGCATGATTTGGTCATTTTGGGTCTGCCATGGTTACAGACCCACAATCCAGTTTTGGATTGGAAGGCAATGTCTGTGTCAAGTTGGGGCTGTCAGGGAATTCATGCTGATTCCCCGCCGGTGTCTATTGCTTCCTCTACTCCTTCGGAAGTTCCTGAGTATTTGTCTGATTTTCAGGATGTATTCAGCGAGTCCAGATCCAGTGCTCTGCCTCCTCATAGGGACTGTGACTGCGCCATAGATTTGATTCCAGGTAGTAAATTTCCTAAGGGAAGATTATTTAATCTGTCTGTACCTGAGCATGCCGCAATGCGTTCGTATATCAAGGAGTCTCTGGAGAAGGGGCATATCCATCCTTCCTCTTCCCCTCTTGGTGCGGGATTCTTTTTTGTGGCCAAGAAGGACGGATCTTTGAGACCTTGTATTGACTATCGGCTTCTGAATAAAATCACTGTAAAATTTCAGTATCCTTTGCCTCTGTTGTCGGACTTGTTTGCCCGGATTAAAGGTGCCAAGTGGTTCACCAAGATAGATCTTCGTGGTGCGTACAACCTTGTGCGCATTAAGCAAGGTGATGAATGGAAGACTGCATTTAATACGCCCGAAGGTCATTTTGAGTACTTGGTGATGCCTTTTGGGCTTTCTAATGCTCCCTCAGTGTTTCAGTCCTTTATGCATGATATTTTCCGGAAGTATCTGGATAAATTTATGATTGTTTATCTGGATGATATTCTGGTTTTCTCTGAAGATTGGGACTCACATGTGGAGCAGGTCAGGATGGTGTTTCAGGTTTTGCGTGAGAATGCCTTGTTTGTTAAAGGCTCAAAGTGTCTCTTTGGAGTACAGAAGGTTCCCTTTTTGGGGTTTATTTTTTCCCCTTCTGCTGTGGAGATGGACCCAGTCAAGGTCCGAGCTATTCATGAGTGGACTCAACCCATGTCAGTTAAGAGTCTTCAGAAGTTCTTGGGTTTTGCTAACTTCTACCGTCGTTTTATCGCTAATTTTTCTAGCGTTGTTAAACCTTTGACGGATATGACCAAGAAAGGTTCTGATGTTGCTAACTGGGCTCCTGCAGCCGTGGAGGCGTTCCAGGAGTTGAAGCGCCGGTTTACTTCGGCGCCTGTTTTGTGCCAGCCTGATGTCTCACTTCCCTTTCAGGTCGAGGTGGATGCTTCTGAGATTGGGGCAGGGGCCATTTTGTCACAGAGAGGCCCTGGTTGCTCGGTAATGAGACCATGTGCTTTCTTCTCTAGGAAGTTTTCGCCTGCTGAGCGGAATTATGATGTTGGCAATCGGGAGTTACTGGCCATGAAGTGGGCATTTGAGGAGTGGAGTCATTGGCTCGAGGGTGCTAAGCATCGTGTGGTGGTCTTGACTGATCACAAAAATTTGATGTATCTTGAGTCTGCTAAGCGCCTGAATCCTAGACAGGCCCGCTGGTCATTGTTTTTCTCCCGTTTTGACTTTGTGGTCTCGTATTTACCAGGTTCAAAGAATGTGAAGGCTGATGCTCTTTCAAGGAGCTTTGTGACTGACTCTCCTGGAGTCACAGAACCTGTTGGTATTCTTAAAGAGGGAGTTATCTTGTCAGCCATTTCTCCTGATTTGCGACGTGTGTTGCAGAGATTTCAGGCTGGTAGACCTGACTCTTGTCCACCTGACAGACTGTTTGTTCCTGATAAGTGGACCAGCAGAGTCATTTCCGAGGTTCATTCCTCGGTGTTGGCAGGTCATCCGGGAATTTTTGGCACCAGAGATCTGGTGGCCAGGTCATTTTGGTGGCCTTCCTTGTCACGGGATGTACGGTCATTTGTGCAGTCCTGTGGGACTTGTGCTCGAGCTAAACCTTGCTGTTCTCGTGCCAGCGGGTTGCTCTTTCCCTTGCCTGTCCCGAAGAGGCCTTGGACACATATTTCCATGGATTTAATTTCTGATCTCCTGGTATCTCGGGGTATGTCTGTCATCTGGGTGGTATGTGATCGCTTTTCAAAAATGGTCCATTTGGTGCCTTTGCCTAAGCTGCCTTCCTCTTCCGATCTGGTTCCTGTGTTCCTTAAGAATGTGGTTCGTTTACACGGCATTCCTGAGAATATTGTGTCTGACAGAGGATCCCAGTTTGTTTCCAGGTTCTGGCGATCCTTTTGTGCTAGGATGGGCATTGATTTGTCGTTCTCGTCTGCCTTTCATCCTCAGACTAATGGACAAACTGAGCGAACTAATCAGACTCTGGAGGCTTACTTGAGGTGTTTTGTTTCGGCAGATCAGGATGATTGGGTGACCTTCTTGCCATTGGCTGAGTTTGCCCTCAATAATCGGGCTAGTTCCGCTACTTTGGTTTCGCCATTTTTCTGCAACTCTGGTTTCCATCCTCGTTTTTCCTCGGGACATGTGGAGCCTTCTGACTGCCCTGGGGTGGATTCTGTGGTGGATAGGTTGCAGCTTATCTGGAATCATGTGGCGGATAACTTGAAATTGTCACAGGAGAAGGCTCAGCGTTTTGCCAACCGCCGCCGCGGTGTGGGTCCCCGACTTCGTGTTGGGGATTTGGTGTGGCTGTCTTCTCGATTTGTTCCTATGAAGGTCTCCTCTCCTAAATTTAAGCCTCGCTTCAACGGTCCTTACAAGATATTGGAAATCCTTAATCCAGTGTCCTTTCGCTTGGATCTTCCGGTTTCGTTTGCCATTCACAACGTGTTCCATAGGTCTTTGTTACAACGCTACGTTGTGCCTGTGGTTCCTTCTGCTGAGCCTCCTGCTCCGGTGTTGGTTGAGGGCGAGTTGGAGTACGTGGTGGAGAAGATCTTGGATTCTTGTCTCTCCAGGCGGAGGCTTCAGTATTTGGTCAAGTGGAAGGGCTATGGTCAGGAGGATAATTCCTGGGTGGTTGCCTCTGATGTGCATGCGGCCGATTTAGTTCGTGCCTTTCACGCTGCTCATCCTGATCGCCCTGGTGGTCCTGGTGAGGGTTCGGTGACCCCTCCTTAAGGGGGGGGTACTGTTGTGAATTAGACTTTTTGGCTCCCTCTTGTGGTTACTAGCGATATGACTCTGGGATTTCTTTCCCTCAGTTTGCACCCAGCTGGGTCGTTACTTCAGGGGCGTTGCTATATAAACCTCCTGGAACCTTAGTCCAGTGCCTGGCATCGGTGTTATCAGACACATTCTGTTTGCTCCTATCTGCTGGTCCTGGTTCGTGCAAAATTAAGCTAAGTCCTGCTTCTTTGTTTTTTGGGTTATTTGCTTGCTCTCATTTTTGTCCAGCTTGTACTAAATGTGATTCCTGACCTTGCTGGAAGCTCTAGGGGACTGGTGTTCTCCCCCCGGGCCGTTAGACGGTTCGGGGGTTCTTGAATTTCCAGTGTGGATATTTTTGATAGGATTTTTTGCTGACCATATAAGTTATCTTTCTATATTCTGCTATTAGCTAGTGGGCCTCTCTTTGCTAAATACCTAGCTCATTCTTATGTTTGTCTGTTCCTCTTACCTCACCGTTATTATTTGTTGGGGGCTTCTATCCAACTTTTGGGGTATTTTCTCTGGAGGCAAGAAAGGTCTTTCTTTTCCCTTCTAGGGTTAGGTAGTTCTCCGGCTGGTGCGAGACGTCTAGGATCAACGTAGGAACGTTCCCCGGCTGCTGGTATTTGTGGTGCTAGGATTAGATATATGGTCAGCCCAGTTACCACTGCCCTATGAGCTGGTTTTCTGTGTTTGCAGACTTAGCAGTTATTCCTGAGACCCTCTGCCATTGGGGTCATAACACCCACCCCTGACAGGGACCCCCCTGAATCTTCCCCTGCAACACCCTCTGCCACAGGATGTTGCCTGGTTCCAACCCAGTCAGCTTCTCACTAACTTCCTATCCAACCCCCAGTTTTACCAGATTGTGAGGAGTGGCCTAATACTTAGCACCCTTAGCTCCCCCTGGAGGCCAGACTGTGAAGTGTATTGGTGTCTGTGATACCTGGTCAGGTGAACTCCTTCAGTGCCATCAGATGTACCATAGCCCCCCTTAGCGGCGGAGCATCAGTACTGCAACGACCAGGACTCTGGGGCGCTGCACTCCCCCCTGGTTAAATCCAGTACTCCTGGACTGGGAAGAAAACAACAATACATGTCAGCAAAAAGACATACAATTTTGAAATGCAATAACAATAAGCAGATTTGAACACAGCTTCCCTTTATGGGAGGTGAGGACACTTGAACGTTACAAACATGGTTAAATACTTTAAATAACATACTATAAATAACTTTTCTGACCCAACCGGGTATTCTACAAAGTGCAAATTTTTGAACAATAATTTAACGTTGCCTTTAAGGACGTACACGCTGAATCCACTAAAGACCTTCTTATAAAACGCTATAAGGCTAATCAACTTTTCTTCATTTTCCATCTTTACATCTGCAGGACCGCCTGTCTATCTGCCCCAGGCCTACTGCCTCTCGTTCTATTGCAGGACCGCCCCTTTCCACCTGGGCCTACTGCCTTTCTGCTACTATACACAGTATAGAACTTATCTTCCTTCTCTCAGTTCAGGATCACAGAGCCATCTCTGTATGGCTCCTAGGAGGACTCACCGACTAACCCCATCCGGGTTCACTTCCTGTCCTCATTCTTCTAGCAACATCATTAAACATTTCTTACAATTAACTAGCTCACTACATATAACTCTCATATGTAAGCATTATTAGTACTTCCTTTCAAAGCATCATCATTCTGCAAGTGCTATGGATGAACATTCCCTTTAAGAAGGGACCAAGTCTCTATGAGGTAGTGCAACTTCTCAAGCTGCAAGTCCGCATGCAGCAAGGACTCCGGTACTGCTTTCAGGAACAGTTTCTTCGCAAAGAGTTCTTTTCTTTGTAAAACCAGTAGAGGGCACCTTTAAGAAGGTGCAAACTATTTACAATGAGTTTGTAATCATGCAGTGTTCATGATCCAGCAGTTCTTTTCAACAATGATAAGATGAAAAACAAAAAGAAAAGCAGAAGAAGGGATCCCGGGTAAACAAAGGGATCCCTTTAAGAGTTAACCCTAGTCGGGTTGTAGCAGCAAGAAGACACATAGAAGAACGGACAGTTAACTATATACAATTGATGAAGCATTCTTGCTTACTCAGTTTCTGGCTGAGCAGGAGGGGGCCTCCTTCCGGGCCTCACCTGGCAGACGGGTCGTGGTGGCGTGACAAGGACCGGTCCTTGATTCAGCAACGACAGGATTCCTCGTCGGGACACCCTCCTCGCTCGTGGGTGAGCACGACCCGTAGCTACACGGTGGGCCTGGATTCCCTGGGGTTCCGCGTGGGCAGGTTCCGGCATCTTCCCTGCAGGAGGCTCGTCCTCCGACGTCCCAGCAGCGGCCTGGAGTGCAACGCACCGCTGGACACCCTGAGCTATCCAGCCAACCTCCCTCCTCCACCGGGTGTAAGTTACCGCGTCTCCAGGCTCCAGGTCGTGACTGTTCCTTCCCCCACAGGGTTCCACCTCTTTCCGATCCACACGGACCAGCAGTGGCTCTCCAATCTCTTGTATAACTCCCCGTCCTTCCCGGGAGTTGAAGAACACCACCACACCCCAGTGTGACGGGGGAACCTCCTCAGCATCCGTCAGGTCAATCTGCACCACAGGTTGGGGTCTATTCCTCCATGCCGTCATCAGGCGCCGCAGATGTTCTGCCTCGGCAGGATCCTCAGGCCCTGTGCCTGTAGCTCGCACTCTGCCGCGGCCGGGATGGAGGAAGCAGGGGACACCGGAGTTAGGCGGACTTCCGTAGGCTGGCCCAGCCGAGCGGTCACATGGGCATCGGCCTCCCGGCAGCGTGCTATCTGCCGGGCCTTGGCTGCGGCCACACACTCCTCAGACGGCGGCCAGTTGGGTCTGCCCATCGGTAACTCCGTAAGGGCCAGTCCCTGCAACGATGGCGCATCTGGGGCTGTGTCGGGGGGTGCAGCCTCATGCTGGGTCGGGTCGTCCCCACGCGGTACTCCCGGCGTCGCCATCTTTGCTTCCTCTCCAGTGTCTTCTTCCCGCGGTCTCTTTCGTGGGCGGCCCTGTCTCCATGGTCTCCACCCTCCAAACAGGATGAGAAGGCGGACTTCGGCTGCTGACGGACACGTCCTTAGGATGCAAAAATGTTTAGACTGGGCGGCCATTGTCTTTCGCGCTCCTCAGCTGGTCCGCGCCCCTCTTCTCCTCCTGTGCTCTCCTCAGCGCTGTAATGGTGGCTGGTTTTGGCGGCAAATGGCAATCCACAATCTTTGCAATAAGTCACAGTCCAAGTATAATAAATCACAGTTCCAAGGCACACATGACCTGATTCTTCAGGCTTAAGTAGATCCTGTTCGTGACACCAAGTTTTAGCACCCCCACTCCCCACTGCCGCAGGGCCGAGGGGTACCCAGTACCGGGCCTCTGAGTCTCTGTTCTGGGGTTGTCACGGTGGCTAGACCCGGCCCGTGACCCTGCTGAGGGGCGTACAATGAAGGTGGAGGTGTGGTGATGATGTTATGATGTGGTGCAGGTCGCAGTAAATAACGAGGACACCAGGTTGCAGTCTCTTTACCTCTTTACTGAAGGCTTCAGGGTCCTCAGTCCGGAATACGGTTAACCTGGCCGCGCAAGTCTGGCCGGTCCGATGGCACCTCCAGAGTTCCCTTTGCAGGTGGAAATCTGTGCCTACCTTCTAGCGCTTGTGTGTTGTGGTCCTCCCCTGCTGTGCTTACGGGATAGTCCCCACAACTGTTGTGTCTGTTTCTGAAGTTCCCTCACAACTCGATTATGATGTTCTGCTTCGTCCCCCAGATGATATGGCTAGGACGCACCCGTATGACGGGTAGGCTCGAAGTTCTTCCGGGACCCTAGAGTCACCCCTCTCCAAATGTTGCCCCCTATGTCTTCTTAGGTGATTTAAGTGAGACAGCCCGCCTATAACTGACTGTCCTGCCATAGGTTTGAAGTAAGGCCTGGAGCTCAATACTTCCTCGGCGTTCCGGCTACCGGCTACGCGCCTCAGTAGGATGTTGCCTCATCTTACAGCACGACTCCTACTGGTAATTCTCCTTGTTGCGTTGATCTCGTTTCTCACTCAGCACAATAAACCTCGCTTCTTGTCCTTTCTTGGGGTACCGCCGCAATGACGTGCAGGCACGGTCCCGTAATGTTCTTTTCTGTTCGCTAGGCCTCTGTCAGGATCCCACCCCTGACAGGGACCCCCCTGAATCTTCCCCTACAACACCCTCTGCCACAGGATGTTGCCTGGTTCCAACCCAGTCAGCTTCTCACTAACTTCCTATCCAACCCCCAGTTTTACCAGATTGTGAGGAGTGGCCTAATACATAGCACCCTTAGCTCCCCCTGGAGGCCAGACTGTGAAGTGTATTGGTGTCTGTGATACCTGGTCAGGTGAACTCCTTCAGTGCCATCAGACGTACCATAGCCCCACTTAGCGGCGGAGCATCAGTACTGCAACGACCAGGACTCTGGGGTGCTGCATACTGGACTTTGAAAACTGATGGCCAGATGTGCAGTACGCAGCTTATGGAGCTGTGCTGTATAGTTCCACAACTGTTCGTCACCTGCCAATAGCAGGAACAGCTGAACAGCGGGATGTCTGGTGCCGCACTCCCAACTGATCAGATATTGATGACATTTCGTAATGATAAGCCATTAATGTAATATTCCCAGACAACCCCTTTAAGAGGAGTTGTCTATATTCTACAGCAAGGGGTAGAGTTGAGCAAAAATATTCACAGGACCCTGTTCCAAAGGCCATGTTGGTAATTCACGACCACCAGACCACAGCATTTCAAACCTCCTACTAACTGCAGAATGCCTCTTCTGATTAGATGGCCCTGACTGCATCATATGTTCATCATGCTGCAATATAATTATGTCTCAGGGCCTATTAGTCAGAAGAGGTGTAATGCTGAGGTCCAGCAGCCACTGAACACCAACATTGCCCCTGTACCAGGGTCCTGCAAATCTTTTTGCTCAACTCTAACAATGGGAAATAAGAAATCATTCGATATTAGGGACTAGAGACTATTAGGAGTAGTAATGCACCAGACACAAGGCACAAACTTGGAGGACTGGATCAGGGAGATTACCACTAACTTATTCACTGTACTGTGGAGATTGGGTTAGCAAATTACTGAACATGAAGTACTAGAGCACCATATTGTTGCATACATATGGGGTCAGTTGTATACCTGGGAAGGGGATAGTTATCTGCTTCACCATTTGAGATGCAAGTAAACTATCTGGTTTCCTAATGAGATAAGGCCGTACATACCATAGATGTTGAAGTCAGTCCTGCAGGAGACATCTAGTCAGCGTGTAATTATATTTGGCCCATGAGAAAATACCAAATGTCCACTAAAGATCACCCATCGTTAGACAGCACAGGTGTGCTATTGAGATGATGCACTTATGCCATGATGTATTTTACTGCTCTGTTTTGTTATGTACTCTCCATTTAGTTTTTTTTGTAAATGTTATCCTTTCACTGTGTATTGAGCTCTTACCTTTTTGTTCACTCCTTACCATCATCTATATTATCGTTTCAGTGCTATTTATGTATTTCTGATGGTTTCTATTTTGCCATATTTCCTTCTATTTGAGAGTCACCACACACTTTGCATTACCCTGTATATTGCTATCTACCATCCCCTCAACCCTATCTTCTCCTGCAGTATTGGGGTTCTACCTACCCTAGGCAGATTCCATCAACCCATTTTTCCCCATTTTTCCCTTTTGTATCTGCTTCGATTATTATTGTTACAAATAACAAGGTTGGACAGTGACTTTGTCCAAATTTTTAATTTTGTCCCACTGTGTACTTGAGTTTGACATCCCTGGTCTACACCATGGACTAGCTCTGGACTGATGCTACAAAGGGGCCTTCTGAAGTGTTTGTTCCTGGAGTACAAATGGGTCTTCCACTTCAGCCCAGACCACTTCCAACCTGTATGTTGAGTTGGCACAGGTTAAAACACCCCACAGTAGTGGTGAGTGTGACATTGAGGAACTGACTGAGCCAGTCTGTAACTAACTACCGCGAGGTACATTGACTTATACTGTGAACTGTACCAAGTGGTTACACAGTGTCGGACACTATAGCTGCTGGCAACTACATTCTGTGAGCATATTGATAATTGTGCTTAGAGATTTTTTATATTGCAATTAGAAATTATCAATCTCAGTTGTTCAATGTTGCGTGCAACTACTAAGCTCTGTACTTTTATTCTGTCATGTACCTGCAAAGCTCTGCGTATTGATAACGTGTTTAACCACTAAACTCTGTGTGATTATTCTGTGTAATGGCAAAGCTCAGTGTCTCAGTACTGATTGTAACCTCCAAGCTCTGTACCATTACTCTGTGGTGCGACTGTACAGGTCTATGTCTCAATACTGTGTGTAACCACTAATCTGTGTATTATTAGTCAGCTGAGAAACTAAAAGCTCTAAGCCCCAATTCTGCATATAATCATTAAGCTCTGTATTATTATTCAATTGTGTAACTACAAAGCTCTGTGTCCCAATACTGTGTGTAACCATTAATCTCCGTACCATTATTCAGCTGTGTACCGTAGCTGCAAAGATCTGTGCCTCAATATTGTTTGTAACCACCAAGCTCTGTACCATTACTCTGTGGTGTGACCGTACAGGTCTATGTCTCAATACTGTGTGTAACTACTAATCTGTATATTATTAGTCAGCTGTGAAACTAAAAGCTCTGCATGTAATCATTAAGCTCTGTACTATTATTCAATTGTGTAACTTCAAAGCTCTGTGTCAATGCTGTGTGTAACCACTAATCTCTGTACCATTATTCAGTTGTGTACCGTAACTGCAAAGATCTGTGCCTCAGTATTGTTTGTAACCACCAAGCTCTGTACCATTACTCTGTGGTGTGACCGTACAGGTCTATGTCTCAATACTGTGTGTAACTACTAATCTGTGTATTATAAGTCAGCTGTGAAACTAAAAGCTCTGTGCATAATCATTAAGCTCTCTACTATTATTCAATTGTGTAACTTCAAAGCTTTGTCTCAATGCTGTATATATGTGGCCAATATACAAATATATATATATATATATATATATATATATATATATATATATATATATATATATATATATATATATATTACAGCGTGCATCAGCACACTGCGACTAGTGAATACATGAACACCAATATTGCTGCAAACATTAAAAATGTAAGGTATTAGTTAGCATCTTTTGATCAAAGAGCACAAAGGCTGTCCAACCACATCAAGACTTGAAAAAATATGGATAGTCCCTAAATGCTATTGACCTACCTCTCCATGTACCAGACCACACTTTATCTGAATGGGGAGTGAAAAGGAGACCAGCCATAGCCCCCAATTAAAATCTTGTGTGGGAAAGATGAGTGGATAAGGGTGTTGAGCCATGGAGGGGGCCACACCGCACGATATGTATTACAGAAAAGAAAAAATGGAGCCCGCACACCTCTAGTATTAAATGAATGTACAGGTGCACAAATATGCTATGTAGCCAATATACAAACATAGACAGTGTCAACACATTGCGATTAATGAATACATGATGCACTCCATTATTGCTGTAAATTTTAAAAACTTAAAGCTCTATACTATTATTCTGCTGTGTAACTACAAAGCTCTGTGCGTCAATTGTGGTGTGACCACTAAGCTCTATAGCATTATTCAATTGTGTAACTGCAAAGCTCTGTAGCTCTGTACCTCATTACGGTGTCTAGCTGCCACGATTGTATCCTCAATGAAAAATTATAACTGCCATTCTATTGTATTCACATAGGATACTTGTCTGTTCCAATTAAAAGCTTGCTATGTCCTGTGAAACTTGCTATGCCTTTGCTTTGTCCTGTGAATCTATTATTATGGGTAGTTGGCCACAAATCCAAAATTGACCCTCCTAAAGTACGTAAACCTAAAACCTGTAATAATGTAGAAATTGCATATAATTCATTTAAGAGCAATGCACGAACACAAAAAGTGTTAAAATCTGTTGCCTGTATGTTATCTAGAGTTATTGGCAGCTGCCTGTCTACAAAACAGACTTTGTCGTCCATGTAACAACTGTCAGATATGAAGGCAGCTTGCTTCATTTTCATCCAACACTCATGCCCATGGCAATGATGGTGATGGGTCACATCATTGCTCCAGGAGGTTTACAAGCTAATAATATTGCTGGAGTGGTTCTGCTGCTGGCTATACATATGAAATAGCCTGTAACACCTCTGGGACATGGTCAGCAGATTACACACAAATCCTTACTACATGACCTTAGATTATATACAGTGCATTCATAAGATATTTAAAGGTAAAAATATCAGTCAAATATAGTATACTAGATGGTGGCCCGTTTCTAACGCATCGGGTATACTAGAATATGCATGTCCATGTAGTATATTGCACAGCCCATGTAGTATATTGCCCAGCGACATAGTATATTGCCCAGCCACATAGTATATAGCCCAGCCACGTAGTATATTGCACAGCCACGTAGTATATTGCCCAGTGACGTAGTATATTGCCCAGCCATGTAGTATATTGCCCAGTGACGTAGTATATTGCCCAGTGACGTAGTATATTGCCCAGTGACGTAGTATACAGCACAGAGCCACATAGTATATTGCACAGCGACGTAGTATATTGCCCAGCCACGTAGTATATTGCCCAGTGACGTAGTATATTGCACAGCGACGTAGTATACAGCACAGAGCCACGTAGTATATTGCCCAGCCATGTACTATATTGCCCAGCCACGTACTATATTGCCCAGCCATGTAGTATATTACCTAGTGACGTAGTATACAGCACAGAGCCACGTACTATACTGCACAGCGACGTAGTATATTGCCCAGCCACATACTATATTGCTCAGCCACGTAGTATATTGCCTAGCTACGTAGTAGATTGCCCAGCCACGTATGTCACAGGTTAAAAAATAAAAAATAAACATACTCACCTTCCGATCCGAGGGCCCATTGTAGTTCTAACATACTCACCATACTTGTAGTTCTGTCGCCTGTGCGCGGTACAGGCGGCAGCTTCCAGTCCCAGGTTGTGATGACGTCGCGGTCACATGACCGTGACGTCATGGCAGGTCCTGCTCATGCAGGCGCGCAGGGCCTGTGATGACATCGCGGTCACATGACCGTGATGTCATGGCAGGTCCTTCTGACATACGATCCTTGCTACCGGAACCTGCGGCTTGCACAGAGCGGTTACCGGAGGGTGGTGAGGAATGGGAAAGGCGGTGGAAGGTGAGTATATAATGATTTTTTATTTTTTTAAATTATTTTTAACATTAGATCCTTTTACTATTGACGCTGCATAGGCTGCGTCAATAGTAAAAACTTGGTCACACAGGGTTAATAGCGGCGGTAACAGAGTGAGTTACCCACGGCATAACGCGGTCCATTACCACTGGCATTAAACCCTGTGTGAGCTGTGACTGCGGGGAGTATGGAGCGGCCGCCCGGCACTGACTGCAGGGGAGTAGGGAGGGACTAATCGGACTGTGCCCATCGCTGATTGGTCACGGCAGCCATGACAGGCAGCTGGCGAGACCAATCAGCAAATGAATAACCGTTACGGAAGTTGAGGACAGACAGACGGAAGTACCCCTTAGACAATTATATATATAGATCAGTAATAACATTAATGTACCACCTCAATTTTTACGCACAAACAATGCTAACTAACCAGTAATATTCTTGGTGTGTAATTTGTTTAATCCAAAAACAGTTCCATTCTTTCATCTTGACCATTTTATTCTTCACAGCTGTGTCATGTGATCGGCCCATGGTGTCCCGTGCAGAATAGAAGTCAGTCTCTGACTACCTGTAAACTACATGATGACATCACTACCTATCAGATTCCTCCTGGCAGCTCTAAGACCCCACCTACATTACTAAGCTCCAACATCTTCAATTATGAAAATGATGATAAGCTATAACGTTATACAACTCCCTTGAGTATATCATCTGAGAGTGCTGTTTGCAGAACCTGGTACATTATATAAGATGCAGCTTCAGGCCATCTCACCTGGCTTCTGCTTGTGAAAGCTTATAGGACGAAATTAGAGATGAGCGAGCACTAAGATTCTCGGATGCTCATTACTCGACCCAAGCAATTACTATGCTCGGATGCTCGTTTCAAGTAATGAGTATAATGGGTGTCAATGGGAAAGTCAAGCATTTTTCTGACAGACCCTACACTGGGGGACAGTGAAAATGTTGAAATGGATAGAAAAAGTGCTGAATGAATGGAGAACAGCATGGGGAAGACCGCTGAAAGCATCTGTGATTCTCAGATCACTGCTAAGAACAATGGTATCACACCTTTACTCCACTTTAAGGACTGACAATAAAACATTCAAAATCAACGAAAAATTGCATTTTATAGGAAAAAAAGTTACAAAACTTTTTTTTTTACTGTATAATGACTTGTATAAAAGGCAAAATTTAAAAAGGATTTTAAAAAAATTAAGTAAAATAGACTCAACTTTTTAAATTAAAAAAATGGAAATTTAAGTGTAATTTTTGAAGGAGCAAGAAGTGCCAAAAATTAAGGACTCAGAGGGACACGGACACACCTTGTATTAGACATAAAGGAGGGCCTCATACACATTCTGGTCAAATTGTACTCCTAGGCTCATAAATACTATGCACTAAGTGCAGATCCTGGCAGAAATTACAAGCAGGGTCATCCATACACCCTTCAAGGCACCAACATTCAAATATTGTGAACAAAGTGTATTTGTGTTACTTCTACACACATTAAAGCTCTGCACACAGTGCAGAGCCTGCCAATAATTTCAAGCAGGGTCATCCATACACCCTTGAAGGCACCAACTGGAGTGCCTCATAAAAACAATTAAGAAAGTGTAATTGTGGCACTTAAACATGCATAAAAAAAGTTATAAGTAGGGTCATCCCTAGACCCTAGAAGGCAACCTCATTCAGATACTGAACATTAAAAGCACTTTATGTGCTGCTGTCATCTGGTATTGTGGAAAAGTTGGGTCTAATCCAGGCTTTGTTCATTGTTATGAGAGTGAACCTTTCAGCACTTTCTGATGACAAGCGAAATAGCCTGTCTGGTATGACTCCCTCCCCCCTTCGCCCTGGTGGCATTAAAGACCTGCTCATACAAGACACTAATGGCAGGGCAGCACAATACCAGCAAAGCATAGAGGGAAAGCTCATGCCAGGTGTCAAGCTTTGAGACCCAATACCTGAAGGTCGCAGAGTAATTAGGGAGTTCGCTGGTTTTGTTAGCCAGGTATTGCTTGACCATCTTTAAAAACTTTTCCCTCTTTGTCAAAAATACCCAGTCATCAGAACATAGATGCTGGGAGGGTGTCATGAATTTTGTGCAGACCTTAACAGTGTACCCCTGCCCCTGCTGTACCTGATGTGTGTCACCCTCGCCTCTCCCTTTTGGTTGGTCAAAGAAGCTTACCCCCTGCTGATTGCACGACCAGGAGACAATGATGGGAGTTGTATGCAGCAGCAGCTGTGTGACTACTATGTTAAAGAAAGAATTAAATAAACCAAAAAATATGTATTTTGCTTCCATGCAAAGACCTCTTCTGGGCGCTGATGTTAATAATCTGGGACAATACCCCATAAGGTTTCCAGGCTATTAACCCCTTCACCCCGAGGCCTGTTTTCACCTTCCTGACCAGGCCAATTTTTACAATTCTGACCACTGTCACTTTATGAGGTCATACCTTTGGAACGCTTCAACGGATCCTGATGATTTTGAGATTTCTTTCTCGTGGCATATTGTACTTTGTGACGGTGGTAAAATTTATTCGATATGACTTGCGTTTATTTGTGAAAAAGATGGAAATTTGGCAAAAATTTAGAAAATTTCGTAATTATCAAAATTTTATTTCTATGCCCTTAAATCAGAGAGTCATATCACACAAAATAGTTAATAAATCACTTTTCACACATGTCTACTTTACATCAGCACCATTTTGGAAATGTATTTTTTTTGTTAGGAAGTTATAAGGGTTAAAAGCTGATCAGTGATTTCTCATTTTTACAACAAAATTTACAAAACAATTTTTTTTAGGGACAACCTCACACTTGAAGTGACTTTGAGGGGCCTATATGACAAAAAATACCCAAAAGTGACACCATTCTAAAACTGCACCCATCAAGGTGCTCAAAATCACATTCAAGAAGCTTATTAACTAGTGTTGAGCATTCCGATACCACAAGTATCGGGTATCGGCCGATACTTGCGGGTATCGGAATTCCGATACCGAGATCCGATACTTTTGTGGTATCGGGAATCGGTATCGGGATTAATATCAATGTGTAAAAGAAAGAATTAAAATAAAAAATAGGGATATACTCACCTCTCAGACGCAGCCTGGACTTTACCGCCGTAACCGGGAGCCATTGTACCTAAAAATGCGTGCTTGAAGGGCCTTAGATGACGTCACGGCGCTCTGATTGGTCCGTAGCGGTCGCGTGACCGCTACGCGACCAATCACAAAGCAGTGACGTCACCTAAGGTCTTTCAAGCGCTTGAAAGACCTTAGGTGACGTCACTGCTTTGTGATTGGTCGCGTAGCGGTCACGCGATCGCTACGGACCAATGAGAGCGCCGTGATGTCATCTAAGGCCCTTCAAGCGCGCATTCTTAGGTACAACGGCTCCCGGTTACAGCGGTAAAGTCCAGGGCGCGTCAGAGGGTGAGTATATCCCTATTTTTTATTTTAATTCTTTCTTTTACACATTGATATGGATCCCAGGGCCTGAAGGAGAGTTTCCGCTCCTTCAGACCCTGGGAACCATACAGGATACCGTCCGATACTTGGTGTCCCATTGACTTGTATTGGTATCGGGTATCGGTATCGGATTAGATCCGATACTTTGCCGGTATCGGCCGATACTTTCCGATACCGATACTTTCAAGTATCGGACGGTATCGCTCAACACTATTATTAACCCTTCAGGTGCTTCACATGAATTTATGGAATGTGGAAGAAAAAATAAACATTTACCGTATATACTCGAGTATAAGCCGAGATTTTCAGCCCAAATTTTTGGGCTGAAAGTGCCCCTCTCGGCTTATACTCGAGTCACGGTTGGCGGCAGGGTCGGCGGGTGAGGGGGAGAGGACGCTGAGGCATACTCACCAAGTCCCGGCACTCCTGGCGCTGTCCCTGCAGTCCCACGGTCTCCGGGTGCCGCAGCTCTTCCCCTGTTCAGCGGTCACGTGAGACCGCTCATTAGAGAAATGACTATGGACTCCACTCCCATAGGGGTGGAGCCGCATATTCATTTCTCTAATGAGCGGTAACAGTGACCACTGATAGAGGAAGAGGCTGTGGCACCGAAGACCAGCTGTCCGGGGGAAGGAGCGGGACGCCGGGAGCAGGTAAGTATTACATATTCACCTGTCCGCGTTCCACACTCCGGGCGCTGCTCCATCTTCCCGGCGTCTCTCCACACTGACTGTTCAGGTCAGAGGGCGCGATGACGCATATAGTGTGTGCGCCGCCCTCTGCCTGATCAGTCAGTGCAGAGAGACGCCGGGACGGGACGCTGAGGAGCTACAAGCAAGAGAGGTGAGTATGTCATTTTTTTTTATTATTGCAGCAGCAGCAATGGCACAGCTTTGTATGGTACATCTATGGGGCAATAATGAACAGTGCCGAGCACTATATGGCACAGCTATGGGGCAATAATAAACGGTGCAGAGCACTATATGGCACAGCTATGGGGCCATAATGAACGGTATGGAGCATCTATTTTTATTTTTGAAATTCACCTGTAGCTGCTGCATTTTGCACCCTAGGCTTATACTCGAGTCAATAAGTTTTCCCATTTTTTTGTGGCAAAATTAGGGGGGTCGGTTTATACTCGGGTCGGCTTATACTCGAGTATATACGGTACTTTTCTTTCACAAAAATTTTCCTTTAGACTTATTTTTTTTTACTTTTGCAAGAGTAACAGGAGAAAATGGACCATAGTTTGTTGTGCAATTTCTTCTGAGCATGCCGATGCCCCATATGTGGAGGAAAACAACTGGGTGGGTACACGGCAGGGCTTGGAAGGGAAGGAACGCCATTTGACTTTTTGAATGTAAAATATGCTGGAATAATTAGTGGTTGCCATGTCGCATTTGGAGAGCCCCTGATGTGCCTAAACAGTGGAAACCCCCCACAAGTGACACAATTTTGGAATCTAGACCCCTCAGGGAACTTATCTAGATGTGTATTGAGCACCTTGAACCCACAGATGCTTCACAGAAGCTTAAAAAGTTAAGCTGTGAAAATAAAAAAAATACAATTTTTCCCAGAAAAATCTTTTAAGCTTCATATTTTGCATTTTCATAAGGGTAACAGGAGAAATTGCTCCATACAATTTGTTGTGCAATATCTCCAGAGTACACCGATACCCCATATGTGGGGGAATACTACTGTGTGGGCTCACAGCAGGGCTTGGAAGCGAAGGAGCGCCATTTAACTTTTTGAAAGCAAAATTTGATGGAATAATTAGCAGACGCCATGTTGTGTTTGAAGTGCCACTCCTGATGTGCCTAAACAGTGGAACTCACAAATAATATAAGTTTAGGGGGCACCAGAGACAAATCCAAAAGGGATCCACCCCAGCCTATACGGAAAATATCATACAGAAAAAAAGGAGAAATGAATAGGTTATAATGAGGGGATCACCTGGAATACCACAAATGATCAATACATTTTTATTAATTTAATTCAACACACATGAAAACAAGCAAAAAACATTAAAAACTCTAAAACTTAGTCACACAATTGACATAACATCCATTTTTTCAAAGGTTCAAAATAGAACCGACCACCCTTAGCTACCCTCAAGGGAAATATATGTATACCGTGCACAAAACCTGACATGTCAAAACCTAGCATGTGTAAATAAACTTAGTAATCCAAAAACTGACTGATAACAGAAGGACCAATAACTAAACAGATATGAGATGAAAATACTAAATGCGTATCACATGAATCTGTATATAACCATAGTCACAGTGTTAGCACAAAAATGTGTGACTCCCTGGGAAACAATTTTTAATAAAGAAACTTGAATAGCCATAAATAGTGTGAGTCACAGAGTGCATCTGCTCCACCCTAGCTCTATTCCTCATGGGTATTTTATACTAACGCTGCTATTCCATGCTATTGCTCATGGATGGCATGTCTAGCTGGTAGTGTTGAGCATTCCGATACTGCAAATATCGGGTATCGGCCGATATTCGCTGTATCGGAATTCCGATACCGAGTTCCGATATTTTTGTGATATCGGAAATCGGAATCGGAAGTTCCTATAAGCTCCCAGGCGTGTGCGGTGCGTATGGTTCCCAGGGTCTGGAGGAGAGGAGACTCTCCTTCAGGCCCTGGGATCCATATTCATGTACAAAATAAAGAATAAAAATAAAAAATATGGATATACTCACCCTAGGACGGCCCCTGGACCTCAGCGGTGCAACCGACAGCCTCCGTTCCTAAGAATGCAGTGAGTGTAGGACCTGTGATGGCGTTGCGGCTTGTGATTGGTCGCGTGAGCGGTCACATGAGCGGTCACGCGACCAATCACAAGCCGCGACGTCATCGAAGGTCCTTCACTCTGCATTCTTAGGAACGGAGGCAGACGCTTGCAGCGGTGACAGCCAGGGCTCGTCCGAGGGTGAGTATATCCATATTTTTTATTTTTATTCTTTATTTTTTACATGAATATGGATCCCAGGGCCTGAAGGAGAGTTTCCTCTCCTTCAGACCCTGGGAACCATCCAGGATCACTTCCGATATTTGTGTCCCATTGACTTGTATTGGTATTGGGTATCGGTATCGGCGATATCCGATATTTTTTGGATATCGGCCGATCCAATCCGATACTGATACTTTCAAATATCGGAAGGTATCGCTCAACACTACTAGCTGGCGCTTTTAACCCGTTGTGCATATCTACGGGTGATATCGGGTTCACTCCTTTTAAGCTTTTCAATTTTTGTCATGAACTCTGTGACTCACACTATTTAACAGTGGAACTCCCCACAAATGACACCAATTTGGAAACTAGACCCCTTTGGGACCTTATCTAGATGTGTATTGAGCGCCTTGAACACCCAAAAACTAAAAAACAATCAATTTTTTCCCACAATAATCTTGTCCAGCTACAAATTTTGCATTTTCTCAAAGGCAAAACGAGAAAATGGACCCCAAAGTTTGATGTGCAATTTCCCCTGAGTTCACCAAAACCTTATATGTGGTCGAAAACTACGTTTGAGGCACAGTGCAAAGCTCAGAAGTGAAGTAGCACCATATTACAGTGCAAATGTAACACCCATAAGGGACCTCATTTTGGAAATTATAACCCTTTGGGAATTTATTTACAGATGTAGTGGCGATTTTGACTCCATGGGTGTTTTCCAGAAACAGGTAGTAGTGGATGTTGCTGAGTGAAAATTGCAAACAGCCGTTGTAGTGACCAGTACATTGCAGTCACCAGTACATTATGCCCAGCTTATGCTTCTGGAGACACGCACCCATAAATTAGGTGGGCCCTCCTCACTACAGAAATGCCAAACATGTGGGAGTTATATGTTGTTTAGGCACACTGGGGCTCAGAAGGGAGGGGGGCATTTGGATTTGGGAGCGGAGAATTTGCTGAATTTCTTTTGGAGAGTGTGCAAATTGCCTCTTCTGAGAAAAAGAGGATTTAACTCTATAGCGCCACCTGTTGGAAGTAGCGATCCTACAAGTCACAATCAACCCTCTAACGAGTCGTGCAATATGACTTAGGATAAAAGCCAAATCAGTATCTCAATTCGCAGACACGGTGTTTCGGGCTGTTGGCCCTCGTCAGTGCGAAGCATGAGAACTGATTTGGCTAGGTGAGAGGCTCTGGACTGGGGTCTAAGGGGTAACGTTTCTCCTTATGGAGAGTGACATACCATCTGGCTTGTCAAGGTAAGGAGGCTTATTTGCCGTACAATGCTCCTCTGGGAAATTAAATATGCAAATTGCCTCTTCTGAGAAAAAGAGGACTTAACTCTATAGCGCCACCTGTTGGAAGTAGCGATCCTACAAGTCACAATCAACCCTCTAACGAGTCGTGCAATATGACTTAGGATAAAGTCACATTTTGGAGAGTGAGGAGCCATTTCGCTTTTCTAGAGCCTTTGTGCTACCAGTAACGTGGATGCCCCCTATATTTTCATTAACAGATGACAGATCTGAGTGGGGACATGTTTTTTTGTGGATTGAGTTGAAGCTTTAATTGGGAACACGTTATATAACGTTTGGGATCACATTTATCTGGGGCTCTATGCTGAGCACTTACTTTGGGGTTTCCATCTAAATCTCCGAGTGATGTGGTTCATATGAAACTCTCAGGGGATCCATTCACTATAATGAGGCAGCAGAGTTACTCTGGACTCCACCTGGCCTCTGTTTAGTGGTGTCTGTTTTAGAAGTGCACAAAACTGTGGCCGATGCCACTTTCATACAATCCTAAACATTCGTTGGATCACAGGTCCTATGGCATCCACAGTGCCTCCATCTGCCTCACGATAGGGAGTTTTCTGCCTGGGCTTATGTCTGAATCACGTATTTCAGAGATTTACACGGAAACCTTGGTGTAAGCGCTCAGCGCAGAGCGCAGGATAAATGAGTTCCAAACCTTACAGCGATCTTTGGGAGGCAGAATGAAAAAATCAACAGCACGTGAAGAATTGGTTTTATTTATTTTTTACACCATTCCTCGCACGGTATAAGTGATTAGGCAACTTTATTCTTCAGGTCAGTGCGATTACAGAGTTAAGAGATTTATATCGGGTTTTTATGTTTGGCTGCTGTCGACAACACACTAAAAGACGCTTTTTATTGCGAAAACTAGTTTTTGCATCACCACATTTTTAAGAGCTTTAATTTTTTTGTTTTTCAGCCAACAGAATCATGTGATGGCTTATCTTTTGTGGAATTATCTGACGTTTTTATTGGCACCATTTTCAGGCATATGACATTTTTTGATTGCTTTCTCTTCTGATTTTTGGGAGACGGAATGAACAAAAACCAGCAATTCAGGAATTGCTTTTTGTTTTTTTATACCATTCCATATGTGGTAAGATTGGTAAGACTGCTTTATTCTTCGGGTCATTACAATTACAGTGATACCTCATTTATATAAATTTTTTTACGTTTTGGCGCTTTTACACAATAAAAACTATTTTATAGAAAAAATAATTATTTTTCCATCGCTTATGGAGCTGTATGGTGGCTTGTTTTCTGCAGGACAAGATGATGTTTTCAGCAGTACCATTTTTATTTACATCTGTCTTTTTTATTGCGCTTTATTGCGCTTTTTGTTTTTGGCGGTATGATGATAAAGCATTGTTTTTTGCCTCGTTTTTTACGGTGTTCACTGAAGGGGTTAACTAGTGGGACACTTTTATAGAATGGGTCATGACGGACGCAGCGATACCAAATATGTTTATTTTTATTGTTTTTTTTATTATTTACATAAATAAATGTATTTATTGGAAAAATGTGTATATTTTTTTATTTATTTAGGGATTTTTTTAAAAATATTTTTACACTTTTTTTTACATTGCCCAAGGATGGGATATTACTATATTACATCAGATCGTTGATTTGACATTCTGCCCTGCAGGACCCCATGGCCATCTTGGAGCTGGGGGTCTCCATAGAGACCATCAGGACAAGGTGTTTGCATCGCGTTGTCCTGATGGAAGCGCACAGGGAGGGGGCCCTCTATGTCGCTGTCACTACTGACAGTGGCATCAGAGGGTTTAAATGCCCATGATTGGTGCTAGTACCGATCTTGGGCATTGCGGCAGGGTGTCAGCTGTCACATACAGCTGACACCCGCATGCGATCGCCACGGTGCTCAGCGTGAGGCTACGCGATTGTGCCACCGTACTGCGCATGTTGAGAAGGGGATAATAACAGCTCAGAGCTATTTGCTTAGCCTTTACTGGTGAATTCACGAGGAACCTCAGAAAAAAAATTACATAGGGTCCCACTTAAAATTCAAACTGATAAAGGCTAAACAGACAGCTGGGACCCTGGGAAAGGTTCAGAGATATTGCCCCCCAGGCTACCAAAATCAACCCTCAGCTGCCCCAGAAATGGGGCATTCATAACACGCACCAAATCTAGCTCTTAGGCCGGCCTCACACTAGCGAGTTTTATGGACGTATGAGCGCATAAACTACGTCCGTAAAATTCGCATTACACACGGCCCAATGAATCTCTATGGCCCAGCTCCTATCTGCCGTATATTACGCATCCGTAATATACGGTCTTGTACGGCCATAGAAAATCGCAGCATGCTGCATTTGTCACCGTATTGCGCAAAAAAATCGCCAATGAAAGTCTATGTGGGCGAGAAAAATACGGATTCCACACGGACCAGCAGTGTGACTTGCGAGAAATATGCAGCGGTGTTAGTGAAAAGCCGGTAATTCAATTGCCGGCTTTTCATTTCTCCTTCCCAAACCCGACATGATATGAGACATGGTTTACATACAGTAAACCATCTCATTTCCCCTTTTTTTTTGCATATTCCACACTAATGTTAGTAGTGTGTATGTGCAAAATTTGGGTGCTGTAGCTGCTAAAATAAAGGGTTAAATGGCGGAAAAAATTGGCGTGGGCTCCCGCACAATTTTCTCCGCCAGAGTGGTAAAGCCAGTGACTGAGGGCAGATATTAATAGCCTAGAGAGGGTCCATGGTTATTGGCCCCCCTGGCTACAAACATCTGCCCCCAGCCACCCCAGAAAAGGCACATCTGGAAGATGCGCCTATTCTGGCACTTGGCCACTCTCTTCCCACTCCCGTGTAGCGGTGGGATATGGG
Source organism: Ranitomeya variabilis (assembly GCF_051348905.1). Taxonomy (NCBI): domain Eukaryota; kingdom Metazoa; phylum Chordata; class Amphibia; order Anura; family Dendrobatidae; genus Ranitomeya; species Ranitomeya variabilis. The sequence continues at coordinate 55,776,774 of NC_135235.1, read as the reverse complement.
GTAATGAAGGGTTAATGTCACCTTGCTATTGTAAGGTGACATTAAGCCAGATTAATAATGGAGAGGCGTCAATTATGTCACCTATCCATTATTAATCCAATTGTATGAAAGGGTTAAAAAACACACACACACATTAAAAATTATTTTAATGAAATAAACACACAGGTTGTTTTAATATTTTATTGCTCTCTCAATCCACCTGAAGACCCTCGCTTGGCAAAATAATAAACCAACAATATACATACCTTCTGATGAACTGTCAAGTCCCACGAAGTAAATCCATCTGAAGGGGTTAAATCAATTTACAGGCAGGAGCTGTGCTAAAGCACTCGCCCGTACCTGTAAACCCCGGGTGCTGAAAGGAAAGCTGGGTGATCTGTACTTACATTGAGTCGCGGTGAGGCGCCCTCTTCTGGATGTTCTCATGAACTGCAGCCTTGGAAAAGTTCCCATGCTCGAGTTCATGTGAGTTCATCCTGCAGAGGGCGCCTCACCGCGACTCAATGTAAGTACAGATCACCCAGCTTTCCTTTCAGCACCCGGGGTTTACAGGTACGAGCGAGTGCTTTAGCACAGCTCCTGCCTGTAAATTGATTTAACCCCTTCAGATGGATTTACTTCGTGGGACGTGACAGTTCATCAGAAGGTATGTATATTGTTGGTTTATTATTTTGCCAAGCGAGGGTCTTCAGGTGGATTGAGAGAGCTCTGAGTTCCTGCTGCATACACCAGTGTTCAGTAATCCTCCTTCATCTGCTGCTTGTGTTACTTCCATCTGCATTTGCTGGACATGTAAGCTGTTTGCTGCTCTGCAAAACCTGAGACTATTAATCAGGCCTCCCTGGTTGAGCTAAGTTATGATTTGAACTTCCTTATAAGCATATCTATCTGTGTCTGGACTAAAGACAAGGATTTATTTGTGTCAAGTATCCTCAAGAATAACTGTGCTTCATAGACTTTCTGCTTGTTTGCATTTTCCTCTGAAGTTTCCTAATGACTGCTAAACTGCGTTTAATATTTACACCAAGTGTTGTGGACTTGAGTTTCTCTCTGCACCTGTTTGAATCACCGTGTGATAATATAGACTTTACCACTTATAAAACTGTGTCCTTTTGTCTTGTTCCATGCAAAGTGTCTCCTGAGTTATCCCCTATAATTATTACACAGGGTCTTATAATGAAATGTTGGGTGGGAGAGGAAGCTATCCGGTATTAATTGAGCTTCCAGTCCCACAGACTGGGTCCCATCCTGGTGTAATATGGTCCATCCTGGGGTCATTGTGCCACATCCTGGCTCCTTCCTGTGGTTATTGTGCCTCATCCTAGTCCCCTACATGGGGTTATTATGCCCCATCCTGGTCCTCCTTCCTTGGGTACTGTGACCCTTCCTGGCCCTTCCTGGGGTTATTGTGCCCCATTCTGGCCCCTTTCTGGGGTAATTATGCCTCATCATGGTCCCTTTCCTGGGGTTATTGAGCTCCATCCTGGTCCTTTCCTGGGGTTATTGTGTTATTGTGGCCCATCATGCTATTGTACCCATCCTGGCCCCTTTTTTAGGTTACTGTGCCCATCCTGGCCCCTTCCTGGGGTTATTGTGCCCAACTTGGTCCCTTTTCCTGGGGTTATTGTGGACCATCATGGCCCCTTCCTGGGGTACTGTGCCCCATCCTGACCCCTTCTTGGGGTTATTGTGCCCCATAATGGCCCCTTCCTGGGGTTATTGTGCTCCATGTTGGCCCCTTCCTGGGGTTATTGTTCCCCTTCATTGTCCCTTCCTGGGGTTCATGTGCTCCATCCTGGACCCCTTCCTAATATTATGTTCCCCGTTCTCCACTATATTAAAAAAACAACAACACGATTCTACTCTCCTTCCTCCGATCCCATACGACGCGCAGTCCTCTTCTGCAGCCAGTCTATGATCCGATGGATGACTTCGGCATCTCCACCTGCATGACGTCACAGGCACGACAACGACGACAGCTGCCGGCCTCTGATTAGCCGGTGGCTTGTTTTGCAGCACAGGGAGCCGGAGAGCCACCTATGCCGCAATACATTTCAGCCTTATGTGCATACACACATCCAGCTGAAATAGTCGCTATGTCGGCGGGCCTTCTTCCACCTCCACACCACGATGCATCTGCATCAGATGAACCAGCGATATTTCTGCTCCTGCCACAAAGGTGACTAGTCCCAAAGCTGCCATATGTGTATGTATCCGAACAGAAAAGAGAAGCAGAAAACGTGTACATTTCTAAAAATAATTTTTTTATTGAAATGTTCAAATATAAAATTAATCTTAAAAAAGGGAGAGGTGTCAACAACTGCCACATCACCAGAGGTACATGGGATTCCCCAAAAATAGATATAAATCAGTCATTATAATATATCAGTCCAAAGATCTGATGGCAAATAAATAAATATTCTTAGCAATAATCATCAAGTATACAAAGGGAAAATAAATAGTGCAATTAGACAATAGCAAAATACCAACATTCATATGGTACAAAAGAGAATGGACTGAGTAGAGATATTGAGGGAAAAAAGTTTGGTGCATAACGGGAGCAATTTACTATATCAACAGTGCTCTAGGTCAGAAGGAAGATCCTAAGTAATTTAACCCCTTAACCCCAGAGTCATTTTCTATTTTTGCATTTTCGTTTTTCACTCCCCTCCTTCCCAGAGCCGTAACTTTTTTTTTCTGTAAATATGGCCATGTGAGGGTTTGTTTTTTGCGGGATGAGTTGTACTTTTGAATGACACCATTAGTTTTAACATATCATGTACTGGAAAATGGGAAAAAAAATCCAAGTGCGGTGCAATTACAAAAAAAAAGGTGCAATCCCACAATTGTTTTTTATTTTGCTTTTTTATTATGATCACTAAATGCTAAAACTGACCTGCTAATATGTTTCTCCAGGTCATTATGAATTGATAGACACCAAACATGTCTAGGCTCTTTTATCTAAGTGGTGAAAAAAAATTTCAAATTCCAAACTTTGTTAAATAAATAAGAATTTGCGCCATTTTCCGATACCAATAGCGTCTCCATTTTTTGTGATCTCAGGTTGGTTGATGGCTTATTATTTGCGTGCCAATATGACATTTTTAATCATACCATTTTGGTGTAGATACGATCTTTTGATCACCTGTTATTACATTTTAATGCAATGTCACGATGATGAAAAAAATGTAATTCTGGCGTTTTTACTTTTTTTCTCACTATGCTGTTTAGCGATCAAGTTAATCCTTTTTTATTCATAGATCTGACAATTCTGAACACAGCGATACCAATTATGTGTATGTTTGATTTTTTTATTGTTTTATTTTGAATGGGGCAAAAGGGGGGTGATTTAAACTTTTATGTATACATATATATATATATATATATATATATATTTTTTTTTTACTTTTGGCATGCTTCAATAGTATCCATGGGAGAAGCTGCCATAACCCAATCGCCTCTGCGATGATCAGATCGCCTCTATGTAGCAGAATTACTCAATTGCTATGAGCCCCGACCAACAGGCGGCGCTCATAGCAATTCGACGTTAACAAACATAGAGGTCTGCAGGAGACCTCTGGTTGTCATGACAACCCACCGGTGACCCGTGATCACGTGACGGGGGTCACCGATGGGCAGATTTCCAGCGCGATTGCCCGAAGTGCGTGTTAAATGCCGCTGTCAGCGTTTGGCAGCGATATTTAAAGTGTTAATAGCCACGGGAGGATCGTGATCCCTCCCGTGACTGTTAGGGGTACATGACAGCTGATCAGATCAGCTGTCTTGTGCTGGAAAATGTGCGGGCCCCATCACCGGAGCCCGCCCCAAACAGGGGGAGGCGACCAATGATGGATATATCCGTCATTGGTCATTATGGTGTTTAAATCCAAGCCTGTCACAAAAAAACCCCATGCATAAGACTCAATCATAGTATAATATAAATGGAAGAAACAAAGATGTCAAACAAATCAATACATAATATGCTAACCCCAACGCGCATATCGCGTCGGCTTCTTCGGGGGGTGTGTATACACATATGTAAGTATAAATGCAGCATTTCAGAATAAAATATACCTGTCGGAAATGGCACGACGAGTGTTTGATATATGCTGCTCGCCTTTTCTATCAGTTACCTGGTTGCCTTTAAACCCTTTGTATTCTGATCCTGCTGTCATCTGTCCCCTATTACTTGCTATCCTACCTTCTGTAGTTTACAGAGAAGAATAACATAGATGTAAAGGAGTACAACCATTGAGGCTCATAGGTCTTAGAAAATGCATGCATAAAACAGTAGGGTATTTCTAGCCATGAGCAATTACAAAAATTGGTTGGAAATATGAATAAAGCTTTCCTAGAAATATGTGAATACTAAAAATATAAAGGAAAACCAAAGAAATGAGCCGAAGCATAAGTTGGTATATGTGTTAGAGCACGTTCACACTGTGGCCATGTCAAAGACAAAAACTAATAAAAAAAGAAATAAGCATTTACCCTGTAGTAAATAAATAAGTAAATAGTAATAGTACATGTAAATAACATAGGGTACTCAGTTAATACTATTTTGATCAAAAAAGCGTAAAAGCCCTCCCACCACGGCTAGGTGTACCCAATCGGGATGGGTCCTATCCTGTCTCTTGTATTGAAACCTCACCTTGTGTCAGCCAACACTGATGACAGATGCTCTATCTACTATATAATTGTCTAAGGTCCACTTCCGTCTTTCTGTGTGTCTGTCTGTCTGTAACGGAAATCCCAAGTCGCTGATTGGTCGCGGCAAAACAGCCACGACCAATCAGCGATGGGCACACTCCAGCGGCAAAATGGCCGCTCCTTACTCCCCGCAATCAGTGCCGGCTCCATACTCCCTGCTCACACAGGGTTAATGGCAGCGTTAGCGGACCGCGTTATGCCGCGGTGTAACGCACTCCGTTAACGCTGCTATTAACCCTGTGTGACCAACTTTTTACTATTGATGCTGCCTATGCAGCATCAATAGTAAAAAGATCTAATGTTAAAAATAATAAAAAAATAAAAAATCGTTATATACTCACCGTCCATCGGCCCCTCGGATCCAGAACAGGCCTTTCCCACTCCTCACGACACTCCAGTGACCGCTCCATGCATTGCGATCTCGCGAGATGATGATGTACCGGTCTTGCGAGACCGCTACGTCATCATCTCGCGAGACCGCAATGCACTCTTGGGACCAGAGCGCGCAAGGAGCATCGGTAAAAGCTTCGCCTGGATCCGGAGGCCAACGGAAGGAGAGTATATAACTATTTTTTATTTTAATTCTTTTTTTTAACAGGGATATGATGCCCACATTGCTATATACTACATGGGCTGTGCAACATACTACGTGGCTGTGCAATATACTACGTGGCTGTGCTATATACTACATGGGCATACAGTACATGGGCTGTTATATACTACGTGGCCTGTGTTATACACTACGTGGGCTGTGTTATACACTACGAGGGCTGTGTTATATACTGCGTGCGTGGGCTGTTATATACTACGAGAGCTGTGTTATATGCTAAGTGGGCTATTATAAACTACGTGGCTGTGTTATATGCTATGTGGGCTGTTATACACTCCGTGGGCTGTGCTATATACTCCGTGGGCTGTGTTATATACTATGTGGCTGTGCTATATACTCCGTGGGCTGTGCTATATACTCCGTGGGCTGTGCTATATACTCCATGGGCTGTACTATATACTCTTTGGGCTGTACTATATGCTCCATGGGCTGTGCTATATACTACGTGGCTGTGCAATATACTACGTGGCTGTGCAATATACTACGTGGCTGTGCAATATACTACGTAGCTGTGCTATGTACTATGTGGCTGTGCTATTTACTATGTGGGCTGTTATATACTATGTGGCTGTGCTATATACTATGTGGCCAGCCACGAACAATCAGCGACAGGCGCTGTCCGGCCACGAATTGGCACGGGATTTGAACTACGCTTCGCTAATTGGTCATGGTTGGCCGAATCCTGTGTATTCAATGTATTATTCTAAAATCTTCATAAATAAACTACACAGATATTCTAGAATACCCGATGCGTTAGAATTGGGCTACCATCTAGTTTATTATAAAAATGACTGGACTATATATGAACAGCACTTTCTACCTATAGTGTCCCTCCTATTCCTTTATACATTTTGGGCTGCGAGCAGATCCCTCGCTCCTCCTGTAACTGTTAAACTATCTGTTACTTTGTAATATTGTTATATGTCCCCGCTTAATTGTAAAGTGTTGCAGAACATGTTGGCGCTATAGAAATAAAATGATTATTATTATAAAGGAGGACAACCATTGAGGCTGATTGATCAGCATAGTGAAGGCATGCAGGAAACAGTGAGATATTTCAAGCCATGAACAATTATAATAATACTTTTACGCCCAACGATGACAAAAGTGTTCTCGGAGCGATACCTTTATTGGCTAACCAGAAAGAAATTATACTTTTTGGCATAAAAGTATTTACATTGATTCTTCTACAATACAATTTGTTATTGGACATCAAAAATCGGTTGGAAATATGAACAAAGCCTATAATAAAATATACGGATGCTAAAAGATAAAGAGTGAAACAAAACAACAAGCAAGATCATCGACAATCAAGAATTGTCCGTAGATGTTGCCCTTGAAATGACCAATTCTACATCTGCCATCAAAGTCCAACATTTCGTACCTTTCTCTTTGGCAGAATACGTTTTTAATAAAGCCAGCCTGATATAAATGATGTATCCTACCCTCTCCCCAAACCACAGGCTAGCCTGAACAGCACATAGCTCCTACCTGCAGGCACTACTAGACTTTTCAGCTACCTAGGACATGCTCACATAGCAAACAAGCCGGCTAAATATCTGGTCACCAATAAGAAAGCAATGCTGTAGGACCAATAGGGAGGTCCTGGTTTCTCCAATCAGGCATTGCAATACATCACAACTCCAGCTGAACTGGTTAACAGCTTCTATTGCCCTGGTAAATCCAGGAGCTGAGTGTGCAGAGTGTGATGCTGCTGCTGCTGCTTGCAAGGAGCAGAGGAGGAGAGGATGACTTCAGTGGAGAAAGCAAGAAGTGAATTGGCTGCTGCTTCCTCCTTTTTGCAATGATTCCATTCAAGATCTTGCTATTTTCTTTCTCTTGTAAATCTGGTCACAGGGACTGATTAAAAAGTCATGAGAAGGCTGCTGGTTATGCATTTCTGTGGAGCGGAATCTGCCATAGGCTTCACAGTGGAAGAGGACAGGGACTGATATCCCAACAGTTTGTCAAAGCTCTTGATCTGCTGTCTCTCTGGAAAAAAAAAAAAGCTGGTGGCACTTTGTAAATGAAAACCCTGCTCCCTCTACATGGCACTATCAGAGGTACAGTACTCTCCTACTGGCTGATCTGGCTACTTTGTATCACTTGTGTCTCTGTTTACATTTATCTAAGTTAATGTCAATATTTATTGTTGTCTGTTCCTTGTTATTTTGTAGGACTGTATGAGGCTTTCTGAATCTTATCCCCCCTCCCCAGGGTCCTCTACTTATTGCAGTCACATCTTTATAGTATTAGTACAGCATGCATGGGTTATACAAAAAGCTATATAGTGTTCTCATAGCGACATGTTCATAGTGTAATATTCAGGGCACCTGGCATTGGTAAACTTCACTCTAGGGCACCTGTAAAAATAGATTAAATCTACAGCTAAGAGCACTGATCAGATGTTCAGCGATGGGAATGATGGCACACCACTGGGGTAAGAAGAGTGCAATATTATGGGCAATAGACAGTACATTTTTTACAGAACTCTTACTTTTAAATACTAATATATTATCGAAGTTTCTACAGTTTCTTCCCCTAGTTGGGCTCACAATGTATCAAACACATAGATATTAATGGTAGGTGACCGGAATGGGTATAGGAAGTGGGGAGACAACATGCAGCCTCCATTCAGATACTATCAGAATTGGATTTGGACATGCAATCAAATTGTTGTAGACAGTAAATGAAGTATATATTTACTACTTGTAATGCATTAAATACAGTTATAGCTAGAGATGCTTTTGTCATTGTGACTTTGATATGTATGTAAAATATAGTGGGTTTTTGAAATTATTTTTTTGTTATTTTTTAAGGGGGGGGGGGTTCGCTGGGGTTATGTGTAAACCTTGTTGTTTCTATGTAGATTTAAAAAAAAAAAAAAAAAAAAAAAAAGGCAAAATGTATCCCATCTGTGCAACGTAATATTCCGCAGTACAAACTGTGACACGTCACACAAGACGGTTACATATTGTACTTTTTAAAAAAAAAAAAAAAAATTTCCTTAAAAATAACTTTGCCCAATTTATAAATGTTGCTTTATATGTGGGATTTTAGTCACACCCCCTATTGGAAAAATATTAACAGAACTAGCTAAAAAAAAAAAAAGAAAACAAAACTTCCCTCTGTGTATTTGGTTCAGGGATATAATTTTCAGGATGTCTTTTTTTTTTTTTAAATAAATCTCCAGCCCTGCTACTTTGCATATACAATTCCTTTTATAGTATAGTATGGAGCTAATCTATACAGCATGGAAAGTTTATCGGCACCAATATGTGTAGAACTTCCCAAAGTGTTTGTCACAACTTTTTTTTTAACTTAAAAAATATATCTACTCCACGTGTTGTCCAAACCAGGGAACTAAGCTTCACAATTGATATTTCATAAGGAGAGATGATCAAATATATCTTAAATGATCTACTGTCATGGGTCCACAATTGTTTCCCTGGGTATGATCTGTTCACCCTGCAAAATAAAAAAAAGAAATCAATAGGGTCCTGAATGAAATAGACAATGCTCTTCTCTTGATATGTGCTTATAGGCTTTATCTTCAGATCCCATCCTCCTTCTTAAAGGGATTGACCAGATTTAGAAAAAGGATCTTCCTTCTCTCCTAAAATAGCTCCACTCTTGTCCATTGGTCATCTCTGGCATTGCAAGTCAGCTCCCAATGAATGAAGACTGCAATACCTGACACAACCTGTGGATGGGAGTGGAGCTGTTTCTATAAAAATACATATATATATATATATATATATATATATATATATGTATATATATATGTATATATATATAATGTATATGTATGCATTTCCCATTTGACTGATCTTACATCTTTCATGCAAGCAATAATGGTTTCCATCGGCAATAATAAGCATGATAGACCGTGTATGCAGCGGGGACATTAATACACATAGCACATAACACATGTTCATAGCACACAGAATATGCTCCATTCATTTCCAGCAGCGAGTCTGGAGCATTTGATGCTATATGTGCATCTCCTAGGTCTGTCCTACCTGAAACGCTGGAGAAAAATGCCCAGTTTGACACGTTCTGTTTAATGTGGTGAAACAAGCTCCTTTCTCTAACCTCGCAGCTTTCCTCATTACGTATCATAAAGTGGAGCAGAGACATTTTTCCTCCACAGTATGAAATTGAAATGTCTGTCTGTTGTATTATGGAATAAAAGCAGGTCAGTCCATCAGTGCTTCTGTTGTATATTAAGGTAGTAAATGGCAGAGCCAACTAGTTCACCATAATGGACGAATTATACCGCTTGTCTGCTTCCACCATATGCATTATTTGTTGAGCTGGTAATAAAATAAACCTCCATTTGTATTATGTCCTTATTGTATGATCAGCAGAAAGCTGTGCAGCAATTATTGCACGCCATACATTATTATATTAGAAGTCCTTGAGTTTTCTATATTGATGGAGTTTTATTTACTAACTTATTCTCTTCACCTGATGGGATTTGGGGTGAACTTAACAGTGCCAATGGGACTTTCAGAACAACTTTTTACAGTTAAGCAGGAATTGATTGGAAATTGCTCATATAGCAATTCCTTATTTTATTTTTTCTAAAAATTGTATTTTCTGGTCTAAAAATCATTTTTTTTTTGCCATTTGATTTAATTCAAATTTTGCATTGATTTGGCATTTGTGGACTTTCTTTAAATATAAAACATTCAACTTTGATGTGATCTGACTGTCTTCATAAATCAGCTGAAAGCAACACAGAAAGAGACAAATAAAACGTTCTCTCCCAACAGAATCAAAGTGAGCTCACTGATGGGTTATCAGTTAATTCATTCAGCAGTCAGTAATAAGCAGTGCAACATAGAATCTGTGGAAGGTAAATCATGCTAACATTTTAATTAATCCAAATTGCAAAAATTATATACAGTGGGGAAAATAAGTATTGGACACACTGCCGATTTTGCAAGTTTTTCCACCTATAAAGAATGGAGAGGACTGTAGTTTTTATCGTAGGTACACTGGAACTGTGAGAGACAGAATCTAAAAATAATAACCAGAAAATTACATTGTATGATTTTTACATAATTTGAATTTTATTGCATGAAATAAGTATTTGATACAGTGGAAAAATAGAACTTAATATTTGGTACCGAAACCATTGTCGCTGGCCAACATTGAGTTTCAGCTTCCTCCAAAGATTTTCTATTGGGTTCAGGTCTGGAGACTCGCTAGGTCATGACAGGACTTTGAAATGCTTCTTACGGAGCCGCTCCTTAGTTGCCCTCCCTGTGTGTTTCATTGTCATACTGGAAGACCCAGCTATGGCCCATCTTCAATGCTCTTACTAAGGGAAGAAGGTTGTTGGCTAAAATCTTGCAATACATGACCCCATCCATCCTCCCTTCAATACGATGCAGTCGTCCTGTCCCCTTTGCAGAAAAGCACCCCCAAATTATGCCTTTTCCCCCACCATGCTTCATGGATGGGACAGTGTTCTTGGGGTTGTACTCATCCTCTTTCTTCCTCCAAGCACAGCAAGCCGAGTTTATACCACAAAGTTCAATTTTGGCTTCATCTGACCACATGACCTTCTCCCATGCCTTCTCTGGATCATCCAGATGGTCATTGGTGAACATCAAACAGGCCTGGACATGTGCTGGTGTGAGCAGGGGGACCTTCCGTGCCCTGCAGGATTTTAATCCATGACGGCATAGTGTGTTACTAATGGTAATGTTTGAGACTGTGGTCCCAGCTCTCTTCAGGTCATAGACCAAGTCCTCCCATGTAGTTCTGGCTTGATTTCTGACCTTTCTCAGAATCATCCTAATCCTTCGAGGCGAGATCATACATGGAACTCCAGACCGAGTAAAACTTATAGTCATCTTGTGTTTCTTCCATTTTCTAATAATTGTGCCAACAGTTGCTGCCTTTTCACGAAGCTGCTTGCCTATTGTCCTATAACCCATCCCAGCCTTTTGCAGGTCTAAATTTTGTCCCTGGTGTCCTTAGACAGCACTTGGATCTTGGCCATGGTGGAGAGGTTGGAGTGTGATTGAGTGTGTGGACAGTTGTCTTTTATACAGGTAACGAGTTCAAACAGATGCAATTAATACAGGTAATGAGTGCAGAGTAGGAGGACGACTTATAGAAAAACTAACAGGTCTGTGAGAGCCAGAATTCTTGCTAGTTGGTCGGTGATCAAATACTTATTTCATTTAATAAAATGCAATTTAAGTATTAAAACATCATACAATGTTATTTTTTTAGATTCTATTTCTCACTATTCTATCTGTAAAGTGTACCTACAATAAAAAATTACAGACCTCTCCATTCTTTGTAGGTGGGAAAACTTGCAAAATCGTCAGTGTATCAAATACTTATTTTTCCCACTGTATTGTCCCATTTAAGGAGGCATAAAAAGGGCACTGATGGTGGACAACTCCTTTAAACTGTTATTATGGGATTTGGACAAGAAGGGGTGATATACTGGGTCGATGCATACAGTATATTAGAGCTGCATACCAACTAAAGAGAAAAACGTGACACTCTATGAAGGGCCATACAGCGTCACATATAGTGCATACGACTCAAGAAATCAGAGTAGCAAATTCTCTAGATCTAAATATTGGTTTCATACTCAAGTCTTCAGATAAAACTTTATGCGAGATAGGACGCAAATGCAATATAGTCAACAATATGTTGGACTGGTGGATAATCTCTCTACTTCTATTGTATCATTAACAACAAAACCAAAGCAATGAGACGGAGCATCAGTTGGCATTAAAGACTGGCCACAATTGGCCTCATTTTGCCTTGGGCAAGCATGTTAGTGAGAAGGAAATGGAGGGCATTCTGGAATATATGGCACAACAATCATCTCAGTCACAACAGGATGATGTTACCTCTAGCATCGACACTGTCAGTCTGAGTCTGTATGATTACAAATGGCAGAGATAATTTGGATAGTGTTTGTTTTGTTGTTTTTTTAAGCCTGAAAAGTGTGTAATTATATGGAGAGGTCAGAGATTGAAAGAGGTTGCATATATTCCTAGGAGACCTCGAAGTTTTGCATACATCTTTTTAGGGTAATTTGGAGTACCTGCAAATTGATAGTTACCGCATATCAATTAATTTTTTTAAATACGCCAGACCTGGCAGATATGAATTTCAAAAGATTTGATCTTCATTTCTAATGTTAATCTTCGTAGTTCATAAACCTTGTAAATGACAAATTAAAGGCAACAATAGATAATGTCAAAGACCCACACAGCTCTATAAATGTAAATTACAAAGACATAAATATAACAAAGAAGCAATGTACAGAGAGGTAAGGACTGAAACAGAGTTCAGGCAATTAGTAAGAAACCCTGGAATGTACTTTACAAGAACGACTCCTAAGTGTAACATTATGCAGTTGTCATCTTTCTCCCATGTATTTCCTGCTACATGACATTCTACTTTGCAGAGACGTATTTACATTTCACACATTTTCATGCTATTTTAGGCTTTGCCTTGCAGATTTAAGAATAGTAAAGTGATCAATCAGGGAGATTTTGATTTAGCATAAAATGTATTCTTTATAATGATGTTAGTACATGTAAATGTGTTCAGGTTACCCAAAATTTGTTCTAAGCTTGTTTCCAAGGGGTAAGGGTTCTCCTTGTGGAGAGTGGCATGCCAGTATGAGGAGACTTAAATGGCTTGTATGCTCCTCTGGGAAATGCAAATTGTCTCTTCAGAGAGGACATAGCAATCCTACAAGTCAATATCAACCCTTTAGCGAGCCTTGCATTATGACTTAGGATAAAAACCAAGCTAGAATCCCAATACACTGAAACAGTGTCTGCAAATTGGGATTCTCGTTGGGATAAAAGCTAAAGTCATATTGCAAGTCTCCCTAAAGGGTCGATATTGACTTGTAGAATTGCTACTTCCAATAGGCGGCACCAGAGTCCAAGTCCACTTCTTCTCTGAAGAGACAATTTGCATATTTAATTTCCCATTGCATGGCATTTAAGTCTTCTCATACTGGCATGTCAGCCCTGGCCTGTCATTCTCCACAAGATGAAACCTTACCACTTAGATCCCAGTCATGGCCTCTTACCTAGCCAAATCAGATCTCATACTTTGCACTGATGAGAGGCAACAACTAGAAATGAGCGGTGTTCGAGTTGAACTGTTCGCTAATTTCAAATTCGAGCTGTTTTGGGCGGTGTTCGAGTCGTTCGACAAACCCGAACAATTTGCTTAAAATTCGGCTGTTCGAGTTTCTGTTTGATAACTGTTCGTTCACCAAAAGCCTAGCTTGATTTGCACATTAAAACTGTTTATCATTGTTAATGGACTGTTTCAGTGTATAGTGGGCAGGGGGGGCGGGGGATAGATCTGTGCTGAAATAACGCCGATCTCCTCTTTTTTTTTTCTTTCCCGCATTTACAGAGGGGCGGTGCAGTCTCTCAGCCTATCAGCAGTGCACACACACACAGACAGCAATGTGCATGTGATGCACACAAGCAAGGGCATGTGTCATTGGCTGTGTATGTCACATGTCCTTGCCCTGTAAGAACCAGCCATTTGCCCCGTCGACACCATTTCCTCACTGCTGCAGCTTAGTGTTAGATGGCACCGCTGCTGCTGTGGGCGCTATACAGACTGAGTGTTTTTTTTGGAGCAAATTGTCAGAGATAGGTTTAGGGAGACGGGAGGAGTCGGGACTAGTTGTAATATCAGCCCTTTTCAGGGTAGGTTACAGCACTTCATAGCACTGTTTGCCAGGCAGGTCTGAGCCAGTGCTGTGCAAGTGTCAGTCACAGCATTTGGTGTAATCTAGCTCAGCCAATCCTTTTGGGCTAGTAGCATTGTCTGATAGTCATCTGAGTAGCCCGCCTGTGAAGCTAGCTACACCGCCTGTGTATCTCAATTTTTACTACATCTAACCCAGAAAATCGTTTTGGGGTTTTGGGCTTAGGAGCAGTGTCTGCACGTCAGCAGAGTAGCCCGCCTGTGAAGCTAGCTACAACGCCTGTGTATCTCAATTTTTACTGCATCTAACCCAGTAAATCGTTTTGGGGTTTGGGCCTTAGTAGCAGTGTCTGCACGTCAGCAGAGTAGCCCGCCTGTGAAGCTAGCTACACCGCCTGTGTATCTCAATTTTTACTGCATCTAACCCAGTAAATTGTTTTGGGGTTTTGGGCTTAGTAGCAGTGTCTGTACGTCAGCAGAGTAGCCCGCCTGTGAAGCTAGCTACACCGCCTGTGTATCTCATTTTTTACTGCATCTAATCCAGTTAATAGTTTGGGGCCAACAACTACAGATACAGAGTTGCCAATTAGTTAAGCACTAAAATGAGTGGCAAAAGGCCTGCTGCTGGTGGAATGGGGAATAGGTGAGTTGCAAAGGGAAAAAAAGGTTGTGTCCGTGGGGTAGGTGGTAAAGCAACAGTAACATCTGCAGAAGAAAGACCATCTTCCAAGATGTCTACTTCTTTTCGTGGACAATCTGATATGATCCCTTTCTTACGACCATCGCTACAAGCATCGCCAAAAATTCCAGATGAGGCACAAAAACAGCAGGTGCTTGAACGGATATCAAGTGCTCGTTCAAGTGAGCTCTCCTCCATGTCAACTTCAACATCACAACTACTCCAGTCCTCAGAGTTGTCACCCCAATCACACTTGCTTCCTCACAGCTCCCAAGTCTCCAGCTGCCCATCTGAGCATGGGGTAACACACAGGTTTGAGTCTGTAGAGCTGTTTACGCATACTATAGCCTGGGAATCAGAGTTCTGCTCCAGAGCTTCTGTGAATCTAGATGAAGCAATGATCTGCACTGATGCCCAGAATCTTTGTGAGTCGGATCCAGGCCCAGATGAAGAAGGTTCTGAGCATAATGTAGACCCTCGTTCCCAAACTGTAACTCCTGTTGGTGGAGACAATGAGGAAGATGATGATGAGACTGAGATACGTGATTGGAACGAAAACTTGACTTTTCGGTCAGGGCAGGAAGAGGTTGGCTCTGAGGACGACGGGTGTGAGAACACACAGGATGATGATGACGAGGTTGTAGACCCCACTTACTGTCAACCCCCAGTCCACCAGTCCATGAGGTCAGCTGAGGAGGTGGTGGAGGATGCTAGTGACATGTCTGATGATGAGGTAACGGTGCGCCTTCCTGGGCAGAGACGGAGTACTGGAAGCACGTCAACAACTGCATCCTCAACCCCAACTGTGCCTCAGACCAGAAGTCATGGTGGCCTCAGACCAGAAGTCATGGTGGCTCTTCAGGTCGCATGGGCTCTAATCCTTGCATAGCCTGGGCATTTTTTGACATCGCAAAGGATGACCCAACTCATGTTGTCTGTAAGATTTGTCAACAAAATCTTAGTAGAGGCCAAAAAATCACTAGCTTGAGTACTTCATGCATGAACCGTCACATGGATATGAGGCATAAGTTGCAGTGGGAAGCTCACTGTGCTACAATGCAGCCTAGTGGGCCGGGTCAACCACCGTCTGCCCCATCAAGTGCATCCACGTCCTCTTTATCCTCTGTGACTGTGGGGACAGCAGTTGTACTTGGTTTTGGATGCAGACCTTCCACCTCTTTACCCGCAACAGCCAGTGTGATTGGCAGGTTGTCAGGACATTTGCAAGTGGAAACACCTGCTGGTGTTGAGCGCTCTCCAACATCGACACCACATTTTGATCAAGGCAACATAACATCTCCACCTGCACCTTCCTCACAGACCAGCAGTTTGCTGGGGACACCCTACTCAACTCCACCTAAGCACGGCAGCCAGCCCTCAGTCCCTCAGATGTGGACAAGTAAAAGACCATTTCCTCCTAGCCATGACAAAGCTAAGAGGTTGAATTTCTCCATCTGCAAGCTGTTGGCTACAGAAATGCTGCCTTTCCGCCTGGTGGACACAGAGGATTTTTGAGACCTTATGTCCGTCGCAGTGCCCCAGTACCAGATGCCCAGTCGCCACTACTTCTCAAAGAAAGCTGTGCCTGCGCTACACCAGCATGTCGCACACAACATCACCGCTTCCTTGAGAAACTCTGTGTGTGACAGGGTGCATTTCACCACAGACACTTGGACGAGTAGACATGGACAGGGGCGTATCATGTCGGTGACTGGGCACTGGGTAACTACGGTGACATCAGGAGAAGGGGCTGCTGTCCAAGTCTTGCCATCCCCACGAGTTGCTCGTCGATCCTCTGCATCTAGAAGTTCCTCCACTGCTTCTGCCTTCAGGCAGTGTTTACATTGAAATGTCTGGGAAATGTGAGTCACACTGCTGAGGAGTTGTGGTCAGCTCTGGAGACTGAGTTCCATCAATGGTTGTCTGCACTCAACCTGCAGCCAGGGAAGGCTGTGTGTGACGATGCTGAAAACCTGGGTGCGGCCCTTCGCCGGGGCAATGTCACACACGTGCCTTGTATGGCTCACGTTTTGAACCGGGTTGTCCAGCAATTTTTATCCCACTATCCCGGAGTAGATGGGCTTCGGCAGAGGGCACGGTCTCTGTGTGCTCACTTCCGCCGTTCGCATCCCACAGCTCGATGACTTGCATCTCTACAGAAGTCGTTGGGCCTGCCAGTTTACTGGCTGAAATGCGATGTGCCCACAGTGTAATTCAACTCTGCACATGTTGCAGTGACTGTGGCAGCACCGACGAGCCCTGGTGCAATACGTTATGACGTATAGCCTGGGCCAATGAGCTCAAGAGGTGGGGCAAATCACGCTGCAGGAGTGGTCTCAGATCAGGGACCTATGCACCCTTCTGCACAGTTTTGAAATAGCAACGAAGATGTTTAGTGCTGACGATGCCATTATCAGCATGACCATTCCGGTGATTTACATGCTGGAGCACACCTTACACAGTGTCCGGTGTCAGGTAGTGGAACAAGAGGAGGATCAGGAGTCGTCGTATGCTGAAGGGATCATATCTCCAATGTCAAGAAGGTTGGCAGCACCAAGGCGGCTGGCATTGGAGGCTGGGGGAGAGGGATTACTGAGGGCGCATGGTAGCAGCCAAACTGTTAAGGAAGGTGCAGGAGGCGAGGAAGAAGTGGAGGACGAACAGGCGTTGGGCATGGAAGACTCATCAGATGAGGGAGACATTGATCAAATTTCTGTTGTGCGAGGTTGGGGGGAGAGGGCAGACGAAGGAAGCATGATTCTCACCTCGCCACCACCAAGACAACAAGGACTTGGTTCTCCTGGATGCACAAGACACATGAGTGCCTTATTGCTGCACTACCTGCAACATGACCCTCGGATTGTCAGAATCCAAAGTAATGCCGACTACTGGGTTGCCACACTCTTAGATCCCCGGTACAAAAGCAAATTTGGCGAAATAATTCCATGCCATAGAAAGGGATTCACGCATGCATGAGTATCAGCAGTGACTGTTACAGAATCTAACATCTGCTTTTCCACAAAACACCAGTGGTGCACGTAGTGAATCTGAGTTCTAACTTGCCAACTGTGGGACTATCGAGTCATCACTCAAACCATAACAGTAACATCATATCTGGTGGTAACAGCAATTTTTTCCAATCGTTTCAAGATTTTTTTAGACCATCCTTTGCAAGGCCACAGGAGACAAGAAGTCTGACGCACAGCCAATGCCTAGAGAGGATGGTAAAAGAGTATCTCCAAGTTAACATCGATGCCATGACTGTGGAACTGGACCCTTGCTCATTTTGGGCTTCCAATCTTGAAAAATGGCCTGAGCTCGCCAGTCACGCCTTGGAGATCTTGTCGTGCCCCGCAGCCAACGTTCTCTCTGAACGTGTGTTCAGAGCTGCTGGTGGTGTGCTGACAGATAAGCGCACGCAGCTTTCCAGTGACAATGTAGACAGACTAACCTTCATCAAGATGAACAAATCCTGGATCTGCAAGGACTTTTCTACCCCTGTGTCATCTTGGGGAGACTAAAAGCTTGATGATTTTTGAAAATCACCTCACCAATCGTTTTAAAAAACTCTGGCGAAATTGATGCCACTTAAGTGGTGTCTGTGGCCGAATTTTTTTAAAAAATGGAGACTTTTTTATTTAGTCCCCTTGCTGAGTTTTACATGACGTTGCCATCGTCAATTCCAGATGGTGGGGTCGTCTTCAGAGTTTACTCATACTATGGCCTGTGATTCATAGGTCTGCTCCAAAGCTTCACTGTCTGCTAGTCAGCAGAGTAGCCCAGCCACCCACCCCCTGTTTACCTAAGTACTATTTTTAACGCCATCTGGCCCAGGAAATCATTTTGGGCCTAATAGAATTTAGTGCTACTCAGCAGCGTACCCCACCCATGAAGCAAGCTACACCGCCTGTTTACCTAACTACAATTGTTTAACGGCATCTGGCCCAGGAAATCCTTTTGGGCCTAGTAGAATTTGATGCTACTCAGCAGCGTACCCCACCCATGAAGCAAACTAAACCGCCTGTTTACCTAACTACTATTTTGTAACGGCATCTAGCCCAGGAAATCCTTTTGGGCCTAGTAGAATTTAATGCTACTCAGCAGCGTACCCCACCCATGAAGCAAGCTACACAGCCTGTTTACCTAACCACTATTTGTTAGCGGCATCTGGCCCAGGAAATCCTTTTGGGCCTAGTAGAATTTGGTGCTACTCAGCAGCGTACCCCACCGATAAAGCAAGCTACTCCGCCTGTTTACCTAACTACTATTTTGTAACGGCATCTAGCCCAGGAAATCCTTTTGGGCCTAGTAGAATTTAGTGCTACTCAGCAGCGTACCCCACCCATGAAGCAAGCTACACCACCTGTTTACCTAACTACTATTTTGTAACGGCATCTAGCCCAGGAAATCCTTTTGGGCCTAGTAGACTTTGGTGCTACTCAGCAGCGTACCCCACCCATGAAGCAAGCTACACCGCCTGTTTACCTAACTACTATTTTGTAACGGCATCTGGCCCAGGAAATCCTTTTGGGCCTAGTAGCAATTTCTGCTACTCAGCAGAGTACCCCACCCATGAAGCAAGCATCACTGCCTTCTTTCTTTCTCAATCTAACCCCTCGGCTCTGGGGTGTCCACTCTCCGTCCAGCTCTCTCCTTCTCACAGGTGGACTACCACGTGTTTTCACACTGTGGCGAATCTTTTGGGCCCAGAAATAAGAAGTCGTCGAGGTAATAGATAACATGTGCCGCCTTACAAACGTCCATGACGACCCATTCGAGGAAGCAGCTAAACGCCTCAAATAGAGAGCAGGATATGGAGCACCCCATGGGCAAACAGCGATCTATGTAGTATGCTCCTTCACAGAAGCAGCCCAATGGGAGGACACTATTCGGAGGCACAGGTAGTAACCAGAACGCCCCCTCAATGTCTGTTTTGGCCATTAGGGTGCCCCTTACCAACTTCTTGACCCGCCTGATTGCCTCGTCAAAGGAGGTACAGTACATAGTACTGTACTTGGTTCCACGTCGATGTTGTCGTTTACTGAACTGCCCCTTGGATATGACAAATGGTGGATTAGTCTGAATGTATTGGGTTCATTTTTTGGCACAACTCCCAACGGGGGTACCACTACGTCTTCTAAGAAAAGTGTTCTGAATGGACCCGCCGCCATTCTACCTAAAGATATTTATTTTTTTATTTTTTTTGTCAAGACGTCTGGGTGTTGGTAGAGTGAGTTTAGATTTTTGCTCCAGCCTTTCTTGATTTTAGAAGGGCATGACATGCCTATATCTGTGTCTCCTCCTCCTTTTACTCCTCCACCTCTTTTCTTTTCTTTTCGCATGACTATATGTAATTGTGACTTTTCCATGTGTTTGTTGTGTCTTCTGAACAGTTTGTCAGCTTTTGGACACCTTTTAAGGTGTTTTCTATGTGTTTTCCATGTGTTTGTATGTGTTTGTGCTTGCCTGCCATTGGTTTCAATGGGGTTCGACGGTGTTCGGCGAACGTTCGACGAACAGTTCGTCAAACACATCCCTGTTCGACGAACCAAACCCAAACACTAGGGAGGTGGCTCATCTCTAGCAACAACCTGAAACAGTGTCTGAAAATTGTGATTCTAGTTTGGCTTTTATCCTAAGTCATGTAGCAAGGCTCGTTAAAGGGTTGATATTGAGTTTTAGGATTACTACATCTAATAGGTGGTGCTAAAGTTCAAGTCCTCTTCCTCTCTGAAGAGACAAAATGCATTAGCTACGGTTGTTAAAATAGAAAGTTGTATTGAAAAAGCAATAGGCTACATATGGCTAGGAATGTGAAAACATTTCTATCATTTTTTTTGCACTATAGCAGTTTCTCCGTGTTTTTGTTGTTTTGGGTTTTTTCTGTTTTAAATCTATAACTGGCTTATGATTAAAATATGGCAGCAAAAAATTCAAGCAGCCTACAAGCTAAAGAGCTGTCAATGATTAATGAAAGGTCAGTGATTGGTGAATGATTAATGTAAAGATGTAATTTCCAGTTTCAGGAAATTGTCCAAATTAGTAAATGGGCCCAAAATGTCTTCTTTGACCTATACTGATCTTGATGTACTCGAACCAGGTGGAGATAACAACGTTAATGGTCTGACCACACGTCATGTTGGCGAATGATGAAATTTCCCCAAACTAATCCTGCAATTTTAACGCTGGCTGCTGGGCCTAATATTAGGCTTCTACTGCCAAGTTCTTCACATTGATATTGGCAGCAGTAGACTGATTCGGACACTATTGGTATAGAAGCATAAACTGGCAATGTTCTAATCTAGGAAAAGATTATTTGCAAAGGGAGTGAATGAGGTGAGCTATGATATCATCTAATGTGAATAGTTGATCCTGCATCCTCTACTGTATATAAAGTTGTCACTTTCCATTATAATACTTCGTTACTGTTCCTTTTCAGCAGGCTCATTATCATCATAGTCATGAGAAGGCCCGTGACCAGGGTAGAAATTGAAAAAGATTTTTTTAAGCAATTCTATTGCTCTATATACAGGTGCTTCTCACAAAATTAGAACATGATCAAAAAGTTAATTTATTTCAGTTCTTCAATACAAAAAGGTAAACTTTATATAGAGTCATTACAAACAGAGCAAGTCCCCACCACTGTCTGTCATCTGTAAATACAGGGGGTTTCCACATTGCTGGTAGCACAAAGCACTATTGCTACAAAAAAATCCAGCAAATTCTGCGCATCCAAATACTCCTCTCCCTTCTGAGCCACACAGTGTGCCTAAACCACATTTAGCATCCACATGTTTGGCATTTCTGCAGTGATTTGAGCCCTCCTAATTTACAGGTGCATGTCTCCAGAAGCACAGGCTGGGCACAACCTGCTGGTCACTACAATGTACTGGTCACTACAATGACAGTTTGTAATTTACTCAGTTGCTTCTTGTTTTGGCAATCACCCATGGAGTCAAAATCGTCACTACAACTGTAGTTTCAAAATGGGGGGATTTCTGCTCTTCTGGCATCCAGGGACTCTGTATATGAAGTCTGCAAACTATTCTAGGAAAATTTGATCTCCAGGAGGCAAATAGCGCTCTGTCCCTTCCGAGTCTCTCTGTATGGCTAAGTAGTACTGTACAGCCACTTGGAGTATTTCCACATTCAGATGAAATTGTGAGACAAATTTTGGTGCCATTTTTTCCAATTTCTCCTTTTGAAAATGTAAAATCTGGGGCTAAACAAATTGGTGTAAAAATAGTTATTTTTTCTTCACTGCCCAATGGTATAAAATTCTATGACCCACCCATGATGTGAATATGATCACTGCAACCGTAAATTAATTAATCAAGAGGTGTGTTTTGTAAAATGGGGTCACTTATGAGGAGGTCTGCTGTTTTGGCACCTCAAGGCCTCTCCTAGTGGGTCGTGGTACCCACAAACCATAGCAGTAAAATCTGCACTATAATATGTCACTCATTCCCTTTTGAGCTGTGCACTGTGCCTCAAAAGTATTTCCTATTTACATGTGGAGTATTGGCGCACTCGGGATACATTTTTTCATCAAACTGAACTCCAATTTTTCCTACTAGCCCTCATAAAAATGTAAAAACTTGTGACTAAAACAACATTTTAGTGGTTAAAATCTAACTATTCCTTTCTTCATCGCCCGAAAGAATACAAATCTGTCAGGCATTTGTGGTGTCAATATGATCACTGCACCCTTGGATGAATTCACTGGGGTGTGTAGTTTGTAAAATGAGGTAATACATAGGGGGATTTTGCTGTTCTGGCATTTCAGGGGCTCTGTCAATGTGACATGGCACCATTAAACTTTCCCAGCAAAATCTGAACTCCAGTATGGCACTTCTTCCCTTCTAAGGTTTTCACTGTGCCTCAAAAGTAGTTTTCGATTACATATGGGTAGTGATGGGCGAACCCCCTGATGATCGAGATTGGTGGATTTGCCCGAGGTTTTTTTTGTAAAGTTCATGCTCGAGGCCGAAGATGACGCGAACTTGCGTCCGAACCCCGAGCTTGGACTTTACAGATATGGGATGGGACGAGGGGGGGCTGAAAACAAAGCATAAAATTAAAAACAAACATTATAATTATACTTACCTGTCCAGCGACGTGTCCTTCCATCCCGTTGTCTCCCGGCCGCATCTGCTTCCGGGGCTGCTCATTAACTTTCGGTGGTATTCACTGCATTTGGCAGTCTTTGGCTTTTTCCGGCAGTGTTCGTGTGATGAGAAAGGGTGGAGTATGGAGAACAGAACAAACTGTTGGATTGTGAGTGCGGTGCAGGTGAAGATGTTATGGTGGATTGAGAAAGATGTGCTGTGCTCGGTGAAACAAAAATGGCAGCAATCTCCATTTCAGGAACAGCTGATGTCTTTTTTTTGCAAATTTGGCAGATAACCTGAGTTGGGTCATCCTTTGCAGTCTCAAAAAAAGCCCAGAAGAGGCAACCCTTGTCCCCCCTGCAAACTGCAGACTCATGACCGATGCTGGTGTGGCACCCCAGGGGTTCGGGTACCACAGTAGTGCTGCCTTCCTCTCGAGGAGGGTAATGCTATGCCTGGAAACAAGAGGAATCCCTTTGGCAGGTAATCTCACACACAACACCTTCTGAATCCAGGCCAGGAAGCGAGAGCTCAAAACCCGGTTTTAGGGCAGCTTCCCTATATCCATCCTGGTCTGGAGGAGGAGTCAGCCAGTCTGAGAGAGACAGACATCTAGCAGAGACAGGAAAGGAGCAGAGGAGAGATTTAGGGCTCAGGGAGGCTGCGAGTGAGCCTCGTGTGAGCCAGAGCGCAGAGACCGGGTACCGGGAGCCTGAGGCTGTGGGGAGCTGCAAGCCCCATAACAGAACCGGGGGGCATAGGACTATACATATACTGCCCATATTCAGCCTGTACTACAGCAGCATTCTGGCACTTCATGCCTCTGCAGCAATCCACAACATAACTTCCTCGTCTTCCTCCTCCACTTCCTCTGCTGAGCTACTCAGCTGCGTGCCTCTGGGTTCACACCAAGTAGGATCTACAATCTCATCCTCCCTGTTCTCCTACTCCTTGCCTTGAGAATCACCATCTTCCTCTTCCTACCCTGACACCACTATTCTCTGGTATCTGAATCTCATCAGGATCAACTCCACCCGCATGGGTTAACATCTGGTGATGAGAGTCTGAATTCTGCTCAGAACCTACTTCGTCCAGCTCCGGATCCAACATGAAAAAGATTTGGGCATCAGTGCGGTTGCTTTCCTCCTCTGGATTCTGTGGATCTTCTGGAGCAGACCTCTGATGCCCATGGAATAGAATGTGTGAACAGTAGTGTTGAGCGATACCGTCCGATACTTGAAAGTATCGGTATCGGAAAGTATCGGCCGATACCGGCAAAATATCGGATCCAATCCGATACCGATACCCGATACCAATACAAGTCAATGGGACTCAGGTATCGGACGGTATTCCTGATGGTTCCCAGGGTCTGAAGGAGAGGAAACTCTCCTTCAGGCCCTGGGAACCATATAAATGTGTAAAATAAAGAATTAAAATAAAAAATATTGCTATACTCACCTGTCCGACGCAGCCGGGACCTCGGCGATTGTAAGCGGCAGCGTTGTTTCTTTAAAATTCGCGCTTTTACTTGCTTACGTGAATTCCCGGCTTCTGATTGGTCAGGGCGGCCATGTTGCCGGGACTCGGACCAATCACAGCAAGCCGTGACGAAATTACGTCACGGCTTGCTGTGATTGGTCCGCGTCCCGGCAATATGGCGCCGTGACCAATCACAAGCCGTGACGTCACGGGAGGCTGGACACGCGCGCTTTTCAAAATAAGCGCGTGTCCAGCCTCCCGTGACGTCACGGCTTGTGATTGGTTAATGGCGGCCATGTTCCTGGGACGCGGACCAATCACAGCAAGCCGTGACGTAATTTCGTCACGGCTTGCTGTGATTGGTCCGCATCCCGGCAATATGGCGCCGTGACCAATCACAAGCCGTGACGTCACGGGAGGCTGGACACGCGCGCTTTTCAAAATAAGCGCGTGTCCAGCCTCCCGTGACGTCACGGCTTGTGATTGGTTAATGGCGGCCATGTTGCCGGGACGCGGACCAATCACAGCAAGCCGTGACGTAATTTCGTCACGGCTTGCTGTGATTGGTCCGCGTCCCGGCAACATGGCCGCCCTGACCAATCAGAAGCCGGGAATTCACGTAAGCATGTAAAAGCGCGAATTTTAAAGAAACAACGCTGCCGCTTACAATCGCCGAGGTCCCGGCTGCGTCGGACAGGTGAGTATAGCGATATTTTTTATTTTAATTCTTTCTTTTACACCTTTTTACATTAATGTTGTTTCGATACCGATATCCGATATTACAAAAATATCGGATCTCGGTATCGGAAATTCCGATACAGCAAGTATCGGCCGATACCCGATACTTGCAGCATCGGAATGCTCAACACTAGTGAACAGCTCTTCAGAATGGCTCATCTGTGCTTTCCCACAATCAGTGATTGTGATTGGGGTACCACCTCTGAGGGTTGTCAAAGAAAGGGAGTTGAGTAGCCCTCCATTAGCAGATGTCAGTGTTTCTTTGGATAGGATGAGATAGTTTTTGTTCAGCTGAGCTTTCATTAACATTAACCCCTTCACCCTCGGAACTTTTTTCGGTTTTACTTTTTGTTTTTTCACTCCCCTCCTTCCCAGAGCCATAAGTTTTTTATTTTTCTGTCAATATGGCTATGTGAGGGCTTATATTTTGCAAGATGAGTTGTACTTTTGAACAACACCATTGGTTTTACCAGAAACTAGAAAATGGGAAAAAAATTCCAAGTGCAGTGAAATTGCAAAAAAGTGCAATCCCATACTTGTTTTTGTTTGGCTTTTTTTGCTAGGTTCACCAAAATGCTAAAACTGACCAACCATTATGATCCTCCAGCTTATTACAAGTTCATAGACACGTCTAGGTTATTTTTTATTTAAGTGGTGAAAAAAAATTCCAATCTTTGCTAAAAAAAACCCCAAAAATTGCGAAATTTTCCGAGACCCGTAGTGTCTCCATTTTTCGGGATCTTGGGTCAGGTTAGGGCTTATTTGTTGCGTGCCGAGCTGACATTTTTAATGCAACCATTTTGGTGCAGATATGTTCTTTTGATTGCCCGTTATTGCATTTTAATGAAATGTCACGGAGACCAAAGAAACGTAATTCTGGCGTTTTGAATTTTTTTCTTGCTACACTGTTTAGCGATCAGGTTAATTTTATTTTTTTATTGATCGGGTGATATGAATGCAGCATACCAAATATATGTAGGTTTGATTTGTTTTTTATTGTTTTATTTTGAATGGCGCGAAAGGGGGGTGATTTAAACTTTTATATTTTTTTTATTTTTTCATATTTTTTTTAAACTTTTTTTTTACTTTTGCCAAACTTCAATAGCCTCCATGGGAGGCTAGTAGCTAGCATAGCCTGATCAGCTCTGCTACATAGGAGCGATGCTCAGATTGCTCCTATGTAGGAGAATTACAGCATTGCTATGAGTGCTGACCACAGGGTGACGCTCACAGCAATATGGCATCAACAACCATAGAGGTCTTCAGGAGACCTCTGGTGGTTATGCCAATGCACCAGTGACCCCCAATCACCAGACGGGGGTCAGCGCTGCGTGC
The DNA here is from genome assembly GCF_051348905.1 of Ranitomeya variabilis. NCBI lineage: Eukaryota > Metazoa > Chordata > Amphibia > Anura > Dendrobatidae > Ranitomeya > Ranitomeya variabilis. Next base: position 55,750,385 of record NC_135235.1, on the reverse strand, counting down.
ATTTACAGCCAGATGGACGGAATCGCTTGTTAAATGCCGCTGTCAGCATTTGACAGCGCATCTCATCCCATTCTTGGTTTGGCGCCCCCTTCTTGGGATCATTGGGTATCCCAGCATTTGTACCCACAGCTAAAGTATCAACAAGGTTTCCCCAATTCAATGGATATGAGATAACATTTATGCAATGAGTAAAATGGTGTCTGAAACTCGCTGTTGTTTTACATATTGTTGGATTGGATTTTTTATGGCTTTTCAATAAAACATATATATCAAGGATCCATCTCGCTGGAATTTTCATTCATTTTTGCACTATTGGACTCGTGCAGTTTGGATCTTTTTTTCCCCAGGTGAACGGTTTTCCTCTGCCTTTTTGTCTACTAATTAGGGTTAGTAGAAAACACAACCTCAATGACATCACATAAATGTCACACATGTCATTAACACAAAAAATATGACAGAGCAACAGAAAAAACCCACGCTCAATGAGAAATATTGTAACTCAGGAGAAAAAAAGAGCAATAAGGTATTATAAAAATATGACAAAATTTTATTGGTAGAAATTAACCACAAATACACAAAAAGCCAGTAAAATGGCACATAACAGGAAAAGACCCCAATGAGGGGGAAGCACAGGACTCCAAACCAAATGTCTGGTCACTAGATGCTAGGCAAAACCAAGTTCAAGGCATGGCATAAAGTGCACAGTGCAAAAACAAAGCCGGATCTGAGCAGCATTACCCTCAATTGCCATATGGCATGCCGCCTAGTGCTATAGCAGAGGATAACTCACCAGCGATACGACCTGGCCGTGATCGTTGGAAAGTCGTTGTGTGGTCGCTATGGGAAACCTATTTGTACTCAGTAACAAAGGGGCTATTGTGAGTGGATAAAGACCAGGTATCCTGCAAGAGCCTGTGATAGTAGCAGCACCTGTATGACTAGGTGGCAGTCTTGATCACACACCATTGGGGCATTGATTTAGACCCCTCCACATTGTACTTACTTTTGGGTATAAAATATGTAAATAAAAAAAAATAAAAAAAAGTCGAATATAAAAAGATTGTTTCTTGCAACCTAAAACTTGACAGAGGTATAAAGAAGACAATACTTTATATTCTGCATCTTCAAAACTATCTTTGTGTACTTGTAAAGAACATCTCCTCTGAGCAAAAACAACTCTAAATGGTCCCAGATCTCTCAAGCTACTATTGTATAGTCGTGTCTGTCAGGCTGTATATCGAATATCTGTCATAAATTCTGTTCTAGCAAAATAACACATCTGAATTTTGGAATAGTTTACCTAACCTCTTGTAATGGCACTAACCTGTTTTTTTTTTTTCTTGTTTTTTTTTTTAGTTTTTTATTAAGGTGTTCTGTGTCTTTTTTGTGTGTAATTCTATTTTATTTTTTGTACATTTTTATATTGGGCATTTTCAGTTTCTGAATGCAGTGTGATGTTGAGTGAGCATGTAGCACACTGTCTCCTGTGCTCTTCCAGGGCATTTAGAAGTTCAGCATTTGACATGTTCACTCGAGAATGAAGCAGGAGAAAAGCCTTATTATTTTCATACTCTGCTGAATTCTCACGCTATCTCTAGAATTCTAGATGCATAAGGAAACCTAGCTTTGAACCATATAGAAAAAGAACCATCTATATTTTTCTGTCCATGTGATAAGTAAAGTTTTCTCTTTTGATTTTCTGCTGCATGTGTTTTGTTTTTGTACCTATTTTATGCATTTTTCTATAGTTGCACAGAACAGTGGATGGCATTACAATATCATTTTGTATGCTCTGCTGGAATGATTTAATATTTTGTGCTTTGTTAGATAAGTTTTTTTGAATAATTTGAATGTACGTCATTGTCATGTCCCTGCCTTTGATGCAGAATCGGCATGCGAAAGCACATTTTTTCTAGCAGATGGTGGCTGAGCCATCATGTGTCTTTAACAGCCGCAAGCAGAGCAGATCATTACCCGCTGCTGGTAACCTGTTAAATCCCGCTGTCAATTTCTGACAGCGGTATTTAACACATGCCAGCAGAGGAGGCATATCATTCCACATGCACGCTTGTCATCTGATCGTGAGGCACTGATGGGTTGTCGGAGTTTGCTGAAGACCCCCATGGTTGTCATAATGATTTTTATGTGAAAGCTAGCCTGTAGCTGGTATTCATTGGCGATCATAATTTTAGCTATATATGCATTGCTATGTATAGTATAAGTGATCAGACAATTGCAGTTTCAAGTCCCCTAAGGGGACTATTTAGGTATGTGCACACGTAGAAAGGAGCTCTGCGGATTATTCCGCAGCGGATTTCAGAAATCCGCAGTTAAAAGGCACTGCCTTTTACCTGCGGATTTACCACGGATTTACTGGGTTTTTTATGCTGATTTTGTGTGGATTCCACCTGTGGTTTTACACCTGCGGATTCCTATTATGGAGCAGGCGTAAAACGCTGCGGAATCCGCACAAAGAATTGACATGCTGCGAAATGTAACCCGCAGCGTTTCCACGCATTTTTTTCCGCAGCATGGGCACTGCAGATTGCGTTTTCCATAGGTTTACATTGTACTGTAAACGCATGGAAAGCTGCTGTGGATCTGCAGTAAAATCCGCAACATGTGCACATAGCCTTAAAGGGAACCTGTCACCACCAAAATCAAAGGTGAGCTGAGCCCACCAGCATCAGGGGCTTATCTACAGCATTCTGTAATGCTGTAGATAAGACCCCGATGTATCCTGAGAGATGAGAAAAAGAGGTTAGATTATACTCACCCAGGGGCGGTCCCGCTGCGGTCTGGTTCGATGGGCATCGTGGTCCGGTCCGGGGCCTCCCATCTTCATACGATGTCCTCTTCTTGTCTTCACACTGCGGCTCCGGCGCAGGCGTACTTTGTTTGCCCTGTTGAGGGCAGAGCAAAGTACTGCAGTGCTGGGAAAGGTCAGAGAGGCCCGGCCCACAACAGGGCAGACAAAGTACGCCTGCATCGGAGCTGCAGCATGAAGACAAGAAGAGGACATCATCCTATGAAGATGGGAAGCACCGGACCGGACCGCGACGCCCATCGGATCGGACCGCCCGCCCCATGGGTGAGTATAATCTAACCTCTTTGTCTCATCTTTCAGGATACATCTGGGGCTTATCTACAGCATTACAGAATGCTGTAGATAAGCCCCTGATGCCGGTGGGCTTACCTCACCGTCTATTTTGGGGGTGACAGGTTCCCTTTAAATACTGTAAAAAAAATAGTTTTATAAATATCTGAAAATAAAAACAGATATAAATCCCCCCATTTTACCCAATTAAAATAAATCTATTACAAAGAAAAAATACACATTTGATTTAGCTGCATCCGCAAAAGTCCATCACTATATAAAATAAATTAATATGACCGGTAAACGGCATATCAAGAAAAATAAATCAAAATGCCAGAATTATTTTTCTTTTTTTGGCCACCTCAACATTCAAATAAAAGGCAATCAAAACTTCATATCTACTCCAAAATAGTATCGGTATCAGTAAAAATGTCAGCTCAGGGAGCAAAAAATAAGCCAAAAGTACAACTCTTCCCGCAAAAACAAGCCCCCATACGGCTATATGGATGGAAAAAAAAAAAAAAGCTATTTTTCTTGGAAGAAGGGGAGGAAGAAATGAAAATCACTTAAAATGGCTAGATGACTTTACCGTGTATATTAAGACAGAGTCTGCAGAGTAATCCATAGTAAACAGGAGCAATCGGTCCATTGTGTGCTTCAGCATATTTGTTTTTTTTTATGTATATTTTTTTTTTATTTTCAATCCTTTCTTTTAGGTATTCCCATCTCGGACATATTTGATATGTTCAATACCGCTGTATAGTCTTCAGATCAGCTCTGACATCTTGCTTTAAAAGCAATATTTAACTGACAGTAAAAACTGATGTATAGTTTTATGCTACATGGGAGAACATGGTATAAATCAGCTATGGTAAATTTATTTTCCTTTATAACAAAAGAACACCGTCCGCATTTCCCTATTATTGCAGATAGAAGATGAAGTGTTATACCCTGAGGAATTGCTGCTTGCCTCTATAATGAAGCAGATTCCTTTAATCAAGTGAAAACCAATGGGGATAAGAAAGGAGCGAACATGGCTTATTTTCCCTTTAGGGAGATACACACATTAATGCTGGTGTCCACAAATAGCAAGCGTGAAAGGAGCGTTTAACAGTCACATGAAATAGACATTTCCTGCTATGGTAAATGCTATGGCATCTTCATTCTTTTTCCTTTTAATTTTTTTTTTCCTTGTATGTCTTGCAAATGTACATGTTCATAGAAAGCTTTCTCCAGTGGAGAAAAGTTGACAATTAGATGTATAGATGATCCACCTTTCATTGACCCAAAATCCCCTCAAAAAGACTATTTTTCTATTAAACAAAGAATTTTAAACTTATAGGATGAAATTTTAGATATCCCAAGAATTTTCTGGATATCTTCATCATTACACAGGAGACAACTTATGGTCAACTTTCACTAGTAAACCATATATTGAGAGGCACCAATTGCATTTTTTTTCTATTTCTTTCGGTTTCAAAACTTGCTAAAAGTTTTCGCTTGATTTTCTCCATTCTGTAAGATGTTTAGAGAAATCATGATTATCTGTTATTATTAGCATTGAGTAAAAGGAGCCATAGGTAGAAATGGGCGGACCCCTGGATGTTCGTGTTCAGCTGAGCAGTTAAAAAAAGTTCCAGTTTGGGTACCAGAGCAGTAGCGGGACCTAAACCCGGGCCCAAACATCAAGCATTTACTGGCGGTAATGATTTTAGAGCCGATCATACGCAGTGTTCGCCATACTGTCATGCACGGCAAATGATGCTGAGGCATGTTCACCGCAGATCAAATTCACAGCAGTGAAATTCTTCCGGTGAACAGCAGTGAACTCATGTCTGCACCCTGAGACTTTTTTTCACTGTGCTAGTGGTGATCTTGCCAGAGGGAGGTCACTGCAGTTCATTGGCCCAGCTGGGAACGCAGTCTGTGACCAGCGTTAACCTTGATGAGGTCACCGCTGCTCACTGATGCTGTGCATACAACAGCTCATTCATCAGTGGTTGTCAGCCTGGACGGTGGCATCTTGACACTGTCCAGGTTGAAAACTATTAGGATTAGTAATGGAGATGTGTCTTACAGACACCTCTCCATTACTAAGCTGCGGATTTGTTGCCACCCAGTAATACAAAGGTGACATCAACCCCACAAATAATACCCCACTTTCCACCACTACAGAACAAGTGGGAAGAGCAGGCAAAGTACCAGAATTGGCATATCTAATAGATGTGCCTTTTCTGGGTTGGTTGTGAGCTGCTATTTTTACACTGGGGGGGCAATATTCATGGCCCCTTACCAGCCTGAGAATACTAGCCACCGGCTGTCTGCTTTAGCAAGGCTAGTTGTCAAAAATGAGGGGGAATCTATGCCATTTTTTTAAATTATTTATTTAAATAATTTAAAAAAACAGCGTAGGGACCCCTCTATTCTTGATAACCAGCCTTGCTAATGCTGACAGCTGAGTGTTGCAGCTCACGGCTGTCAGTTTTGCCTGTCTATCAAAATACAAGGAAACCCACGCCTTTTTTTATTTATAGCGCAGGCACAGGCTGATGAATACACCCATCAGCTGCCGCCTGCTCTCACTGTTACTAGCAGCAGCAGGCAGCATCTGATGGGAGCAGTGGCCCCATCAGCCCGACGCCAGTGAGTGGAGGTAACCTTTTTACTCCCAATCACATTTGACAGCGTGAGGACCACAGCTGTCTGACCGGCTCCTAATACATACACCTTCCAGATTTTTATTAAAGGGAACCTGTCACCTGAATTTGGCGGGACAGGTTTTGGGTCATATGGGCCCAATCAGGTGTTTGATTCACCCCAATATTGCCTTGCGCAGGCGTATACTCCAGAGGACAGAGAATGAACTTCAATCCAATATTGCGGCCAGCATGCAGTCAGCGGGTAAGGAAAGGGTGAATCAAACACCCGAAAACCCCGCCCATATGACCCAAATCCGGTCCTGCAAAATTCTGGTGACAGGTTCCCTTTAAATTATATAACTACAGGCTAGATGTTTTCCAGTAGTATACAGGAGAATATGAAGTTCTCAACCCACAGTAAAGGATATTTATTAAAGGGAACCTGTCACCCCGGTTTTTCACTCGGAGATAAAAATACCGCTACATAGGGCATGAGCTGTGCTTTACAAAAGTTTTTTTTTCTACCCTGATTCCCCACCTAAGCTGCCGAAATTACTTACCAAAGTCACCGTTTTCGCTTGTCAATCATGCTGGTCTGGTCATAGGGGCGTGGTGACAAAGCTGTTTCTTCCCCCAGATCTTGCTTAGGTTTCCGTTGGTGGCGAAGTGGTTTGCGACTGCGCTGGTGACGAAAACAGCACGCTCTGTGCTATATCCCTGGTGGTCGGTGGGGGCGGCCATCTTCCTGTGGCCGCACGTGCGCAGTTGGAGCGCTCTGCTGCCCGGGGCTTCAGGAAAATGGCTGCGGGATGCCGCGCGTGCGCAGATGGGGATCGCAGCGGCCATTTTCCTGAAGCAGAGTTCACATCTCGGCTTCAGGAAAATGGCCACCGCGATCTCCATCCGCGCATGCGCGGCAGCCCGTGGCCATTTTCCTGAAGCCTCGGGCAGCAGAGCGCTCCAACTGCGCACGCGCGGCCACAGGAAGATGGCCGCCCCCACCGATCACCAGGGATATAGCGCAGAGCGCGCTGTTTTTCATCACCTGCGCAGTCGCAAACCACTACGCCACCAACGGAAACCTAAGTAAGATCTGGGGGAAGAAACAGCTTTGTTACCACGCCCCTATGACCAGACCAGCATGATTGACAAGCGAAAACGGCGACTTTGGTAAGTAATTTCGGCAGCTTAGGTGGGGAATCAGGGTAGAAAAAAAACACTTTTGTAAAGCTCAGCTCATGCCCTATGTAGCGGTATTTTTATCTCCAAATGAAAAACCGGGGTGACAGGTTCCCTTTAATATCCACTGTATGCACAATGATAACCATATTAATACAGAAAAGAGACACATGCAACTTCTAGTTGGAGCTAGATCCACTCTCATTCTTGGTGCTGACTATGGTTTTATACATATGTGCACAATTATTAGGACATCTATTTTGGATATAGGGAGAGGCAAGACATAGCCTTATTATAGACATGTTGTGTTTCTCGTAGTTTTAAACTTTTTTAATGTTTAAAGTTCTGTGCTTACCAATAAAATATTGTGATTTGCTTATTTGTGATACCTGTACTTTCACATGTCTTTTTTCTTAGTTGTTAATTCAGTACTCCTTAGACATGTTACAGGTGATCCTTTGAAATTGATGGTGCCCTCCATTTTTGTCTGTTAAACAATGATAACCATGCACCATTCTCACTTCCAGTGTAGCATTTTTCTGGAAGATTTGTTGGTAGTTAAATAGGATTCTACACAAATTTGAGAACTTGCACAGATTTTTTATACATTTTTATGTTGGGGAAAAAAAGGGACACAAAAGCATCATAAATATGGCATTTGAAAAATGTTACATTTGTAACAAAGTACCTTCATTGGAAAATGATCATGAATACAATGATAAATCTGCCCAATTGTACTTTCATGTGAATTAGATTTTCATCTTTAGATAACAAAAGCCATAGTGAAAATTGCAGTTACTTGCCCAACCTGTGATTGAAGCAATATTTACACTTTTTGTTCCTCAAGCTACAGTGTGTTCATAGTTTCCATGTTGGGATTGATGCATCCATCTAATTAAGAGATGTCCTCCTCTACCTCTTTATTTTTCACCTCTTCAATTCTTTGGAAAAGTATGGTCTTAAAGGTAGTCATTCCTATTTCTATGGTGTTTGATTTGATGCTGTTATAATGGAGTCTAAAGAAGATAACACTTGTCCAGAGGATCAATGGAGCACCTCAACTTCATAAGAGATGTTTTCCCTCTTGGGAATGCTTTAGAGGAGACCGAACAGAAAGCGAGAGAAAGACACTCTGTCACTGTAGTACTAATTCTAGTGGTCCTTAGTGACCAGATTCAGCTTCCGTTATCAATGGGGTTTGAGAAGAAGAGTTTTAGGTGATCATTTAATCTAAATTGTCTTGGTGAGACAACTAGAAGTAATAAAATTTGATTTGCATTGCCTGGGTTCTTTCCTCTGTGGCAGCTAGTTTTCACATCCTAACCTGACATCCTTGGTCTGCAATTTTGAGGATTTCCTGTGCTTATTATAACCTTCTCTATCATGACATGCTTCGTACCACAACCTCTTGACATCACAGGACCTGGTAAGAGCCAGAAGCGCTGATGATGACAAGCACAAAAGTGAGGACTGGATGCCAGATCAGGACAACCTGAATCAAATTACTCATGTCTAGATACATCGGAGAACTAAAGGGTAATTGTTTTGAATTTTTGACTTTCAGGCTCCACATCTCACCATCCACTACTACTTCGAATGTGAGACATGCAAAGCTATCTCATACATAAATTTGAAATGTATCTATTTTGCATATTATTAGTTATGCAGATTCTTTTCACTTCACTACATTGTTACTGTTTTGCTCCAAAAAATCAAAATTGTAATTTTTATTATTTTGTTAGTATTTTGTAAATAAACCTTCCGGCTTTCAACACTGCCTGATTCCTTCTGGGCATGCTGTCAATCAGATTGAATCATGTCTTGACTAAAATCTGATCTCAGGTCTCTTCTATACTTTCCCAAAGTTGATGCATACTGTTTGACTCACTTGGGTTTGTACTATATACAGCTTTTTCTTCAACTATACCCACAAGTGTCTAATTGGCCCCCAGTCCCTAGACCTGATCCCAATCAATCATCTCTACTTCATTTGTAGATTGTGAGCCTTCGTGGGTAGGGTCCTCTCTCCTCCTGTACGAGTTATGACTTGTATTGTTTAGCCCCTTAGTGACAGAGCCAATTTGGTACTTAACCCCTTCCCGACATTTGACGTACTATCCCGTCGAGGTGGGGTGGGCCCGTATGACCGCCGACGGGATAGTACGTCATCACCGATCAGCGGCGCTCACGGGGGGAGCGCGGCCGATCGCGGCCGGGTGTCAGCTGCATATCGCAGCTGACATCCGGCACTATGTGCCAGGAGCGGTCACGGACCGCCCCCGGCACATTAACCCCCGGCACACCGCGATCAAACATGATCGCAGTGTACCGGCGGTATAGGGAAGCATCGCGCAGGGAGGGGGCTCCCTGCGGGCTTCCCTGAGACCCCCGGAGCAACGCGATGTGATCGCGTTGCTGCGAGGGTCTCCTACCTCCTTCCTGGCTGCAGGTCCCGGATCCAAGATGGCCGCGGCATCCGGGTCCTGCAGGGAAGGAGGTGGCTTACCGAGTGTCTGCTCAGAGCAGACACTTGGTAAGCCTGCAGCCCTGCACAGCAGATCGTCGATCTGGCAGAGTGCTGTGCACACTGCCAGATCAATGATCTGTGATGTCCCCCCCTGGGACAAAGTAAAAAAGTTAAAAAAAAATTTTTCCACATGTGTAAAAAAAAAAAAAAAAAAAATCCTAAATAAATAATAATAAAAAAAAATATATTATTCCCATAAATACATTTCTTTATCTAAATAAAAAAAACAAAACAATAAAAGTACACATATTTAGTATCGCCGCGTCCGTAACGACCCAACCTATAAAACTGCCCCACTAGTTAACCCCTTCAGTAAACACCGTAAGAAAAAAAAAAAAAAAACGAGGCAAAAAACAACGCTTTATTACCATACCGCCGAACAAAAAGTGGAATAACACGCGATCAAAAAGACTGATATAAATATCCATGGTACCGCTGAAAACGTCATCTTGTCCCGCAAAAAACAAGCCGCCATACAACATTATCAGCAAAAAAATAAAAAAGTTATAGTCCTGAGAATAAAGCGATACGAAAATAATTATTTTTTCTATATTTTAGTTTTTATCGTATAAAAGCGCCAAAACATAAAAAAATGATATAAATGAGATATCGCTGTAATCGTACTGACCCGACGAATAAAACTGCTTTATCAATTTTACCAAACGCGGAACGGTATAAACGCCTCCCCCAAAAGAAATTCATGAATAGCTGGTTTTTGGTCATTCTGCCTCACAAAAATCGGAATAAAAAGCGATCAAAAACGGTCACGTGTCCGAAAATGTTACCAATAAAAACGTCAACTCGTCCCGCAAAAAACAAGACCTCACATGACTCTGTGGAGCAAAATGTGGAAAAATTATAGGTCTCAAAATGTGGAGACGCAAAAACTTTTTTGCTATAAAAAGCGTCGCTGGTTTCACACTTGCGTTTTTGTCTGCAGCGTTTTTTGCACAAAAAACGCATGCATTTTTTCCCTATATTTAACATTGAAAACGCATGCGGTTTTTTTGTACGCGTTTGGTCGCGTTTTCAAACGCATGCGTTTTTTTTCTGCATGCGTTCATTTTCAGAAATACAACCTGCAGTATTTTCTTGCGTTTTTAAGCACATGCGTTTGTTTGCGTTAAAAACGCATGCATTTAAACACACTGAAAAGCCACCCACCACCATCAAGGTGATAAAGGGATCCAAACCCTAACCCTAACTCTACCCCTAACCTCACCCCTAACCGTTTAATGAACATTTTCTGACAGTCATAGTGCCACGTATTTCAGTGCCACGTATTTCAGTGCCACGTATTTCAGTGCCACGTATTTCAGTGCCACGTGTTTCAGTGCCACGTATTTCAGTGCCACGTATCACATATTTCAGTGCCACGTATCACGTATTTCAGTGCCACATATTTTAGTACCACGTATTTCAGTGCCACGTATTTCAGTGCCACGTATTTCAGTGCCACGTATTTCAGTGCCACGTATTTCAGTGCCACGTATTTCAGTGCCACGTATTTCAGTGCCACGTATTTCAGTGCCACGTATCACGTATTTCAGTGCCACGTGTTTCAGTGCCACGTATTTAAGTGCCACGTATCACGTATTTCAGTGCCACGTATTTCAGTGCCACGTATTTCAGTGCCACGTGCCACGTATTTCAGTGCCACGTATTTCAGTGCCACGTATTTCAGTGCCACGTATTTCAGTGCCACGTATCAGTGCCACGTATCAGTACCACGTATCACATATTTCAGTGCCACGTATTTCAGTGCCACGTATTTCAGTGCCACGTATTTCAGTGCCACGTATTTCAGTGCCACGTATTTCAGTGCCACGTATTTCAGTGCCACGTATTTCAGTGCCACGTATTTCAGTGCCACGTATCACGTATTTCAGTGCCACGTGTTTCAGTGCCACGTATTTAAGTGCCACGTATCACGTATTTCAGTGCCACGTATTTCAGTGCCACGTATTTCAGTGCCACGTATTTCAGTGCCACGTATTTCAGTGCCACGTATTTCAGTCACGTTTAGGGTTAGGGTTAGGGGTAGGGTTAGGGTTAGGGCTAGGGTTGGAGGTAAAGTTAGGGTTGGGGCTAAAGTTAGGGTTGGGGCTAAAGTTAGGGTTAGGGTTTGGATTACATTTACGTTTGGATTAGGGTTGGGATTAGAATTATGGGTGTGTCAGGGCTAGGGGTGTGGTTAGGGTTACCGTTGGGATTAGGGTTAGGGGTGTGTTTGGGTTAGGGTTTCAGGTAGAATTGGGGAGTTTCCACTGTCCAGGCACATCAGGGGCTCTACAAGCGCGACATGGCGTCCAATCTCAATTCCAGCCAATTCTGTGTTGAAAAAGTAAAACAGTGCTCCTTCCCTTCCGAGCTCTCCCGTGCGCCCAAAAAGGGGTTTACCCCAACATATGTGTTATCAGCGTACTCGGGACAAATTGAACAACAACTTCTGGGGTCCAAGTTCTCTTGTTATCCTTAGGAAAATAAAAATTTGGGGGGCTAAAAATCATTTTTGTGGGAAAAAAAAGATGTTTTATTTTCACGGCTCTGCGTTATAAACTGTAGTGAAACACTTGGGGGTTCAAAGTTCTCACAACACATCTAGATAAGTTCCTTGGGAGGTCTAGTTTCCAATATGGGGTCACTTGTGGGGGGTTTGTACTGTTTGGGTACATCAGGGGCTCTGCAAATGCAACGTGACGCCTGCAGACCAATCCATTTAAGGCTGCATTCCAAATGGCGCTCCTTCCCTTCCGAGCTCTGTCATGCACCCAAACAGTGGTTCCCCCCCACATATGGGGTATCAGCGTACTCAGGACAAATTGGACAACAACTTTTGGGGTCTAATTTATCCTGTTACCCTTGTGAAAATACAAAACTGGGGGCTAAAAAATCATTTTTGTGAAAAAAAAAAAGAATTTTTATTTTCACGGCTTTGCGCTATAAACTTTAGTGAAACACTTGGGGGTTCAAAGTTCTCAAAACACATCTAGATAAGTTCTTTGGGAGGTCTAGTTTCCAATATGGGGTCACTTGTGGGGGGTTTGTACTGTTTGGGTACATCAGGGGCTCTGCAAATGCAACGTGACGGCTGCTGACCAATCCATTTAAGTCTGCATTCCAAATGGCGCTCCTTCCCTTCCGAGCTCTGTCATGCGCCCAAACAGTGGTTCCCCCCCACATATGGGGTATCAGCGTACTCAGGACAAATTGGAAAACAAATTTTGGGGTCCAATTTATTCTGTTACCCTTGTAAAAATACAAAGCTGGGTGCTAAAAAATCATTTTTGAGAAAAAAAATAAAAATTATTTTCACGGCTCTGCGTTATAATCTGTAGTGAAACACTTGGGGGTTCAAAGCTCTCAAAACACATCTAGATAAGTTCCTTAGGGGGTCTACTTTCCAAAATGGTGTCACTTGTAGGGAGTTTCAATGTTTAGGCACATCAGGGGCTCTCCAAACGCAACATGGCGTCCCATCTCAATTCCAGTCAATTTTGCATTGAAAAGTCAAATGGCGCTCCTTCCCTTCCAAGCTCTGCCATGCGCCCAAACAATGGTTTACACCCACATATGGGGTATCAGCGTACTCAGGACAAATTGCACAACATTTTTTGGGGTCCAATTTCTTCTCTTACCCTTGGGAAAATAAAAAATTGGGGGCGAAAAGATCATTTTTGTGAAAAAATATGATTTTTTATTTTTACGGCTCTGCATTATAAACTTCTGTGAAGCACTTGGTGGGTCAAAGTGCTCACCACACATCAAGATAAGTTCCTTAGGGGGTCTACTTTCCAAAATGGTGTCACTTGTAGGGGGTTTCAGTGTTTAGGCACATCAGGGGCTCTCCAAACGCAACATGGCGTCCCATCTCAATTCCAGTCAATTTTGCATTGAAAAGTCAAATGGCGCTCCTTCCCTTCCAAGCTCTGCCATGCGCCCAAACAATGGTTTACACCCACATATGGGGTATCAGCGTACTCAGGACAAATTGCACAACATTTTTTGGGGTCCAATTTCTTCTCTTACCCTTGGGAAAATAAAAAATTGGGGGCGAAAAGATCATTTTTGTGAAAAAATATGATTTTTTATTTTTACGGCTCTGCATTATAAACTTCTGTGAAGCACTTGGTGGGTCAAAGTGCTCACCACACATCTAGATAAGTTCCTTAGGGGGTCTACTTTCCAAAATGGTGTCACTTGTAGGGAGTTTCAATGTTTAGGCACATCAGGGGCTCTCCAAACGCAACATGGCGTCCCATCTCAATTCCAGTCAATTTTGCATTGAAAAGTCAAATGGCGCTCCTTCCCTTCCAAGCTCTGCCATGCGCCCAAACAATGGTTTACACCCACATATGGGGTATCATCGTACTCAGGACAAATTGCACAACATTTTTTGGGGTCCAATTTCTTCTCTTACCCTTGGGAAAATAAAAAATTGGGGGCAAAAAGATCATTTTTGTGAAAAAATATGATTTTTTATTTTTACGGCTCTGCATTATAAACTTCTGTGAAGCACTTGGTGGGTCAAAGTGCTCACCACACATCAAGATAAGTTCCTTAGGGGGTCTACTTTCCAAAATGGTGTCACTTGTAGGGGGTTTCAGTGTTTAGGCACATCAGGGGCTCTCCAAACGCAACATGGCGTCCCATCTCAATTCCAGTCAATTTTGCATTGAAAAGTCAAATGGCGCTCCTTTCCTTCCGAGCTCTGCCATACGCCCAAACAGTGGTTTACCCTCACATATGGGGTATCAGCGTACTCAGGACAAATTGTACAACAACTTTGGGGGTCCATTTTCTCCTGTTACCCTTGGTAAAATAAAACAAATTGGAGCTGAAATAAATTGTGTGTGAAAAAAAGTTAAATGCTCATTTTTATTTAAACATTCAAAAAATTCCTGTGAAACACCTGAAGGGTTAATAAACTTCTTGAATGTGGTTTTGAGCACCTTGAGGGGTGCAGTTTTTAGAATGGTGTCACACTTGAGTATTTTCTATCATATAGACCCCTCAAAATGACTTCAAATGAGATGTGGTCCCTAAAAAAAAATGGTGTTGTAAAAATGAGAAATTGCTGGTCAACTTTTAACCCTTATAACTCCGTCACAAAAAAAAATTTTGGTTCCAAAATTGTACTGATGTAAAGTAGACATGTGGGAAATGTTACTTATTAAGTATTTTGCGTGACATATGTCTGTGATTTAAGGGCATAAAAATTCAAAGTTGGAAAATTGCGAAATTTTCAAAATTTTCGCCAAATATTCGTTTTTTTCACAAATAAATGCAAGTTATATCGAATAAATTTTACCACTAACATGAAGTACAATATGTCACGAGAAAACAATGTCAGAATCGCCAAGATCCGTCAAAGCGTTCCAGAGTTATAGCCTCATAAAGGGACAGTGGTCAGAATTGTAAAAATTGGCCCGGTCATTAACGTGCAAACCACCCTTGGGGGTGAAGGGGTTAATGACTGAGCCAATTTTTACAATTCTGACCAGTGTCACTTTAAGAGGTTATAACTCTGGAACGCTTTATCGGATCCCGCTGATTCTGAGATTGTTTTTTCGTGACATATTGTACTTCAAGATAGTGGTAACATTTCTTCAATATTACTTGCGATTATTTATGAAAAAAATGGAAATATGGCAAAAAAATTTAAAATTTTGCAATTTTCAAACTTTGTATTTTTATGCCCTTAAATCAGAGAGATATGTCACAAAAAATAGTTAACAAATAACATTTCCCACATGTCTACTTTACATCAGCACAATTTTGGAAACAATTTTTTTTTTGTTAGGGAGTTATAAGGGTTAAAATTGACCAGCAAATTCTCATTTTTACAACACCATGTTTTTTTTAGGGACCATATCACCTTTGAAGTCATTTTGAGGGGTCTATATGATAGAAAATAACCAAGTGTGACACTATTCTAAAACTGCACCCCTCAAGCTGCTCAAAACCACATTCAAGAAGTTTATTAACCCTTTACGTACTTCACAGGAACTGAAACAATGTGGAAGAAAAAAATGAACATATAACTTTTTTTTGCAAACATTTTAATTCAGAACCATTTTTTTAAATTTTCACAAGTGTAAAAACAGAAATTTAACCACAAATTTTGTTGTGCAATTTTTCCTGAGTACGCCAATACCCCATATGTGGAGGTAAACCACTGTTTGGGCGCACCGCAGAGCTTGGAAGTGAGGGAGCACCGTTTGACTGTTTCAATGCAGAATTGACTGGAATTGAGATCGGACGCCATGTCGCGTTTGGAGAGCCCCTAATGTGCCTAAACAGTGGAAACCCCCCACAAGTGACACCATTTTGGAAACTAGACCCCTTAAGGAACTTATCTAGATGTGTGGTGAGCAATTTGAACCCCCAAGTGCTTCACAGAAGTTTATAACGTAGAGCCGTGAAAATAAAAAATCGCATTTGTTTTCACAAAAATGATTTTTTCACCCACAAATTCTTATTTTTACAAGGGTAACAGGAGAAATTAGACAACACACGTTGTTGTGCAATTTCTCCTGAGTACGTCGATACCCCATATGTGGGGGTAAACCACTGTTTGGGCGCACCGCAGAGCTTGGAAGAGAAGGAGTGTCGTTTTACTTTTTCAATGTAGAATTGGCTGGAATTGAGATCGGACGCCATGTCACGTTTGGAGAGCCGCTGATGTGCCTAAACAGTGGAGACCCCCCACACATGACACCATTTTGGAAACTAGACCCCTTAAGGAACTTATCTAGATGTGTGGTGAGCACTTTAATCCCCCAGGTGCTTCACAGAAGTTTATAACGTAGAGCCGTGAAAATAAAAAAATCGCATTTTTTCTACAAAAATGATATTTTTGCCTCCAAATTTTTATTTTACCAAGGGTAACAGGAGAAAATGGACCCCAGAAGTTGTTGTAAAATTTGTCCTGAGTATGCTGGTACCCCAAATGTGGGGGTAAACCACTGTTTGGGCGCACGGCAGAGCTCGGAAGGGAAGGAGCGCCATTTTGGAATGCAGACTTTGATAGAATTGTCTGCGGGCATTATGTTGCGTTTGCAGACCCCTAATGTACCTAAACAGTAGAAACCCCCAACAAGTGACCCCATTTTGGAAAATAGACCCCCCAAGGAACTTATCTAGATATGTGGTGAGAACTTTGAATGCCCAAGTGCTTCACAGAAGTTTATAATGCAGAGTAGTGAAAATAAAAAATATTTTTTTTCCCACAAAAAAGATGTTTTAGCCCCCAAATTTTTATTTTCACAAGGGTAACAAGAGAAATTGGACCCGAAACGTTGTTGTCCAATTTGTCCTGAGTATGCTGGTACCCAATATGTGGGGGTAAACCACTGTTTGGGCGCACGGCAGAGCTCGGAAGGGAAGGAGCGCCATTTTGAAATGCAGGCTTTGATAGAATGGTCTGCGGGTGTTATGTTGCGTTTGCAGAGCCCCTGATGTACCTAAACAGTAGAAACCCCCCACACGTGACCAAATTTTGGAAACTAGACCCCATAAGGAACTTATCTAGATATGTGGTGAGAACTTTGAATGCTCAAGTGCTTCACAGAAGTTTATAATGCAGAGTAGCGAAAATAAAAAAATATATTTTTTTCCCACAAAAAAGATTTTTAGCCCCCAAGTTTTTATTTTCACAAGGGTAACAGGAGAAATTGGACCCCAAAAGTTGTTGTCCAATTTATCCCAATTACGCTGATGCCCCATATGTGGGGGTAAACCACTGTTTGAGCGCACGGCAGAGCTCAGAAGGGAGGGAGCACCATTTGACTTTTTTAGCGCAAAATTGTCTGTCGTGTTTGGAGACCCCCTGATGTACCTAAACAGTGGAAACCCCCAAATTATAACTCCAACCCTAACTCCAACACACCCCTAACCCTAATCTCAACCCGATCCATAATCCTAATCACAACCCTAACGATAATCACATCCCTAACCCCAAAACAGCCCTAATCTCAACCCTAACCATAACCCTAATCAAAACCCTAAATCCAACACACCCCTAACCCTAATCCCAACCCTAATCCCAACCCTAACCCTAATCCCAACCCTAATCCCAAACGTAACCCTAATTCCAACCCTAATCCCAAACGTAACCCTAATCCCAACCCTAATCCAAACCCTAACCCTAATCCCAACTCTAACCCTAACTTTAGCCCCAACCCTAACCCTAACTTTAGCCCTAACCCTAACCATAACTTTAGCCCCGTCGTCACAAAAAAAGTTCAATGTAACCTTTTTTTGTACGTCGCGTCCGCCATTTCCGCGCATGCGTGGCCGTAACTCTGCCCCTCCTCCCCAGGACATAGACTGGGCAGCGGATGCATTGAAAAACTGCATCCGCTGCCCACATTGTGCACAATTTTCACAACGTGCGTCGGTACGTCGGGCCGACGCATTGCGACCGCCCCGTACTGACGCAAGCCTAAGGCTACTTTCACACTAGCGTCGTACTCGGCCCATCGCAGTGTGTCGGGCCGACGTACCGACGCTAGCGTTGTAAGCGCCGCACAACGGGTGCAGCGGATGCTGTTTTTTCAACGCATCCGCTGCCTCATTGTGAGGTGCGGGGAGGCGGGGGCAGAGTTCCGGCCGCGCATGCGCGGTCGGAAATGGACACGTCACACAAAAAAGTTACATGTAGCTTTTTTTGTGCCGACGGTCCGCCAAAGCACGATGCATCCGTCGCACGACGGATGCGACGTGTGGCAATCCGTCGCAATGCGTCGCTAATGCAAGCCAATGGAGAAAAAATGCATCCTGCAAAAGTGCTTTTTTCTCCAATGACGCATTGCGACGGAAGCCAAAAAACGCTAGTGTGAAATTAGCCTAACCCTAACCCTAGCCCTAACCCTAACCCTAAATTTAGCCCCAACCCTAACCCTAACCCTAGCCCTAACCCTAACTCTAGCCCTAACCCTAACCCTAACCCTAGCCCTAACCTAACCCTAATTTTAGCCCCAACTCATCTCTCCTGCCGGCCGGCAGATGGCAGCAGATGGCAGGCGCACTGCGCATGCGCCCGCCATGAGGAAAAAGCCGGCTGGCAGGAGGAGACGGAAGAGGACCCAGGGACACCGGGTGAGTATGATAGGGTCCCCGAATCCCCCTATTTCTCTGTCCTCTGATGTGTGATCACATCAGAGGACAGAGAATTACAGACCGCTTTTTTTTTTTTTTTGCGGTCGCCGGTAAACTGTTAATTACCGGCGATCGCAAAACAGGGGCTACCCCCGGCAGCCGAGACCCCAAAGATCTTCCGGGTGCCGGGCGGCGGGCGCACTGCGCGTGCGCCCGCCATTTTTTCCCCGGAAAAAAGATGGCGGCGCCCATCGGGAGCCACGAGGAGCACCGGGGGAGATAGGCGAATATTGGGGGGCTATCGGAGGCCATCGGGGACCCTATTTCTCTGTCCTCCGATGTGCGATCACATCGGAGGACGGAGAAATTAAATGGCAAATCGCGGGTTTTTTTTTTGTTGCGACCGCCGGTAAACGGTTAATTACCGGCGATCGCAACTCGGGGGTCGGTAAAACCCCCCCGAATCATGTTCTCTGGGGTCTCGGCTACCCTCGGCAACCGAGACCCCAGAGAAAATCCGACTCTGGGGGGCGCTATTCACTTTTTCCACAGCGCCGTTAATTAACGGTGCTGTGGTTTAAGTACCCTTAGCGGCCGCCGTTAAAAGGCGTATCGTCGGTCTTTAAGGGGTTAAGATTATTGTACTTGTTTTTATTATCTATACCCCTCCTCACATGTAAAGCGCCATGGAATAAATGGCGCTATAACAATAAATAATAATAATAATAATTTTCATTGAACCATTTTTTTCAATCTTGACGTTTGCTTCAGGTCGTTGTCCTACTGGAACACCCTTTTGTCCTTTTCATACCCATAGTACTTGATTATACAAAGTAACTCTTCTTCTGTGATACTCACATATAGCTCAGCATTGACACCACCCTTTATCCTGCTCAAGTATCTAACACCTTTGGCTGTGAAACAACCCCATATCATCAGGCTTCCTCCTCCAAACTTGACAGTTACTTCAATTTCTCGTTCCTTTAGCCCCTTTTTCCCTTGTTTCTTCCAGAGCCATTTGCACTCATCAAAGCCTAGTCTTTGACTTTCATCTCATTGCTCCAAATCATCTGTTTCCAATCTTCTTCTGTCCACTTTTTGAACTTTTTTGAAGACTCCTCGAGCCAATGCTTCTTATGACAATATTGAAGTCAAGGCTTCTTGACCTTTTTTCAGGCCACCATTCCAGACTTGTGTATTGTGCATCACACAGAGCTTGCATAGATGACTTTGATCTCCCTATTATAAAGCACATGAGCCACCTCACATGATTGCCACGCCAGAAGTGATAGACCTTGTGATGAGCCAACTTGTTGACTTCGAAAGTTTGCCTGGGCATCTTGTTTTTTAAATGAATGGATGGACTTCATTTCGTATTCTGCCAACTGTCATGATGCCTATGCAGCGCCCCAGAGTCCTGGTTGCTGCAGTAATGTCATTCTTCCACCAGGAGGAGTGATTTTACGTCTGATGGCACTAAAGGAGTTCATCTTTCCAGGTATCACGGCATCACAACACACTTCACACTCCTGACCACCAGGGGGAGCCATGCTCCTATCTAGTAGGGCACTCCTCACAGAAGGGTAAAACTGGTGGGTTGGATAGGAAGTTAGAGAAAAGCTGGCTGGGCTTTGCCCAGGCAACACTTCTCAGGCAGACAGGGGGAAAGGAGGAACATCTGAACTGCAGACAGAGGGTCCCTGTCAGGGGTGGGATCCTGACAGAGGCCTAACACGAGACAGAAAGACACGGAGCTGCGCCTGCCCCACGTGCGGCAGTATCCTAACAAAGGACACAAAGAGAAGTGTATTGTAGAGAGTGAGAAATGAAGTCACAGCACAAGGAGAAAACACCGGGAGGAGTTCTGCCCCGAGACAGGCAGCCTCCTTCTGGGGCGCGTAGCTGGTGGCCAGAATACCGAGGGAGTAATTGACTCTACGAATTACTTCAAAGACCGGCAGGACAGTCAATTCCAAGTTGGCTGCCCAACCTTAAAACCTAAGAAGACACAGTGGCAAATTGTGGGGTCGGGGCATCTCTAGGGTCCCTATAAACAAGCCTCAGGCCATCAGTCATATGGGTATGTCCTATCCATACCATCTGGGGGACAGAGAGGAAGAAATAACATCTAGAACATCTACAAAGGTTGTGAGGACTATCCCGTGGTGCTCAGCAGGGAGGTACTACAACACACCGGCGCTAGTAGGAAGGCTACTGGTTTCCACCTGGGTAAGAGAACTCTGGATTTGCCTTCAGACCATCTGGACTCTGCCTGCCCTGTGATCTATACTCTGGACTGTGGACGCTGAAGTCTTCAGTAAAAGGTAAAGAGACTGCAACCTTGTGTCCTCGTTATTCATTGCGCCTTACATCGTCCACCATCCCCACCTACACGTCTGGGAAGCCCTGGGGACATACTTCACCTGTGGGAAGGTATACCATCTAGCTGCCATTCCATCACCCCAGCGGACCCCTAAGCAGCGTCGGTCACCCTGACCGAGTACCACAGGTGGCGTCACGAACACCGTACAAACTACACCTTTAATTTGGACTTCCCTCACAAGGGCCACAGACCGGGTCGGGCCATCGTGACATTCCCAGAACCGAGACAGAGGGACCCGGTACCGAGTACCCCATTGCCCTTAACGTGGGGGCGCTCCACTTACATGATGCAGTTTGGCAATTTTCTTGGCCAAGAGACCGCTATCGATGAGCGGGATGATGGTGTTTCTCTTCTCTTGGGAAATTTTCTTCATGCCTGCTCCTCGAATCAAACCAGTGACCTTCCACTTGGGAATCAACCTAATCACATTCTGGACTATTAGGGAGAACAGGTTGTAATTTGTAGTATTCAGGGAAAAAGATTTTTCCACTGATAGGAGCAAAACGGTAACAATGCAGTTACATAACAAACATCTGTGTAACTAATAATAATCATATGCTAAATAGTTGGAACTTCAATTTATGTATGAGCTAGCCATGATGATTGTCTATAAAATGATGGTAGTCTAACATTCGAAGCAGTATTGGATGGTGAGATATGGAGCCTGAAAGTCAAAAGTTCAAAGCATTTGTTACACTTTTGATTGTTGGTGTAACAAACTTATAAAAGCTTCTTATTTTTGTCTGGGAATCGTACTTTTTATGGCTATTAGTGCATTTTATGCCTTTGTAACTTTTGTAAACTTCCCTGTTATAGTAAGTTGTAACTATGATTAAATAGATAAACAATTACCTGTCTAAGGCTACTTTTACACTTCCGTCAGTACGGGGCCGTCGCAAACCGTTGGCCCGACGTACCAGCAGATGTTGTGCTAAATTTAGCACAATGTGGGCAGCGGATGCAGGTTTACAACGCATCCGCTGCCCATTGTGATGAGCGGGGAGGAGGGGGCGGAGTTGGCCGGAAATGGCGGACATGTCGCACAAAAAAAACATTACAATGAATGTTTTTTTGTGCGTCGTGTCCGCCAAAACACGACAGATCCGTCGCACGACGGATGCGACGTGTGCCCATCCGTCACGATCCGTCGCTAATACAAGTCTATAGGATTGCGATGGAGGACAAAAGACGGAAGTGTGAAAGTAGCCTTACGCTTTATCTTGTTGTGGGTTTTTTTTGCTATTTTGTGGCAAAATTAGTTTATATACAGTATCTTGAGCTTGTCTATTGCAGGGGACTGCAAAAGTAATAGGTTTGTAGTTCCAAGAAGAGAAGAAATAAAAATGATTTTATGAAATACAAATTCTAATGTTCTTTGCTATACTAAAAATTCACAATTTCTGTTCCCAGCTTGAGAACATTTTCTAATAAATATGGTACACAAATCACTATTATTAACTTGGCTGAAATGTAAAGTAAAGAATCAACTTATCCCTGGCATTCTTCAGCTGCTTTGGCTGGCATTGTTGTGCAATGTTTTCTTGGCTTCTATTCTTGCCCCTTTTGCTTAACAGGAAACTAAACTACGCATATAATGGATATAGTTTATTGGTAAAGTAGAGAACCTTGAGAACATTTGTATGGAGTAAATATTCCAAATAGGGATTAGTAGTGAAGAATGGAAAGTCAGATCCTTTATCCCCTAATTTACAGGAAAGTGGTTTGGGGAGTCAGTGGCGTATCTAGGGGGGGGCAGCCGGGGCATGTGCCCCGGGTGCAGCCGGCAGAGGGGCGCAGTCAGGCCGCCTAAAGCGGCAGTCCGCAGTGTCTCCCCCGGCGGCTGCATTCTGCCGCCCCCTGCACTGGGAGTCGGCTGTTCTCTGTGCCGACTGTCAAGCTGACAGCCGGCACAGAGAAGCTGCGGCGTGCCGGCTCCCAGTGTTCAATTGTACTGCATCTGAGATGCGAGTACAATTGAAGCTCTGACTGCCGGGTCAGAGCGAAGCCAGCAGCGTGATCAGATCATGTGATCATGCTGCTGACGTCACTCACCTGCGCGGCAGAGCAGGAGATGCAGATCGGTGGTAAGTGCTCCTGTGGAGCTGAAGACACCGAAGTTGCAGGGAGGATTTAATGTGGGAGGGAATGGGGGGATATATTGTGGGGGGGATTTAATGTGAGTGGGGGTGGGGGGAATTTATTGTGAGTGGGGATGGTGGGATATATTATTGGATGGGGAATATTTAACCCCTCTGTGACCTTTGACGTACTATCCCGTCGAGGTGACCTGGGCCTATCTGACCCTTGACGGGATAGTACGTCCAGCACGATCGGCGGCGCTCACGGGGGGAGCGCGGCCGATCGCGGCCGGGTGTCAGCTGCATATCGCAGCTGACATCCGGCACTATGTGCCAGGAGCGGTCACGGACCGCCCCCGGCACATTAACCCCCGGCACACCGCGATCAAACATGATCGCGATGTGCCGGCGATGCAGGGAAGCATCGCGCAGGGAGAGGGCTCCCTGCGGGCTTCCCTGAGCCCCCCGCAGCAACGCGATGTGATCGCGTTGCTGCGAGGGTCTTACCTCCCTCCCTGCCTGCTCCAGACCCGGATCCAAGATGGCCGCGGATCCGGGTCCTGCAGGGAGGGAGGTGGCTTCACAGAAGCCTGCTCAGAGCAGGCACTGTGAAGCAGCCTGCACTTCTCGCAGATCGGTGATCTGTCAGAGTGCTATGCAAACTGGCAGATCACCGATCTGTATTGTCCCCCCCTGGGGCAAAGTAAAAAAGTAAAAAAAAAAAATTTCCAAATGTGTAAAAAAAAAAAAAAAAAAAAAATCCAAAATAATGAAAAAAAAAAAAATATTATTCCCATAAATACATTTCTTTACCTAAATATAAAAAAAACAAAACAATAAAAGTACACATATTTAGTATCGCCGCGTCCGTAACGACCCGACCTATAAAACTGGCCCACTCGTTAACCCCTTCAGTAAACACCGTAAGAAAAAGAAAAAAAAAACGAGGCAAAAAACAACGCTTTATTATCATACCGCCGAACAAAAAGTGGAATAACACGCGATCAAAAAGACAGATATAAATAACCATGGTACCGCTGAAAGCGTCATCTTGTCCCGCAAATAACGAGCCACCATGCAGCATCATCAGCAGAAAAATAAAAAAGTTATAGTCCTGAGAATAAAGCGATGCAAAAATAATTATTTTTTCCATAAAATAGTTTTTATCGTATAAAAGCGCCAAAACATAAAAAAAATAATATAAATGAGATATCGCTGTAATCGTACTGACCCGAATAATAAAACTGCTTTATCAATTTTACCAAACGCGGAACGGTATAAACGCCTCCCCCAAAAGAAATTCATGAATAGCTGGTTTTTGGTCATTCTGCCTCACAAAAATCGGAATAAAAAGCGATCAAAAAATGTGACGTGCCCAAAAATGTTACCAATAAAAACGTCAACTCGTCCCGCAAAAAACAAGACCTCACATGACTCTGTGGACCAAAATATGGAAAATTTATAGCTCTCAAAATGTGGTAACGCAAAAAATATTTTTTGCAATAAAAAGCGTCTTTCAGTGTGTGACGGCTGCCAATCATAAAAATCCGCTAAAAAACCCGCTATAAAAGTAAATCAAACCCCCCTTCATCACCCCCTTAGTTAGGGAAAAATAAAAAAAAAGTATTTATTTCCATTTTCCCATTAGGGCTAGGGTTAGGGCTAGGGTTGGGGCTAGGGTTAAGGCTACAGTTAGGGTTGGGGCTAAAGTTAGGGTTAGGGTTGGGGCTAAAGTTACGGTTAGGGTTTAGATTACATTTACGGTTGGGAATAGGGTTGGGATTAGGGTTAGGGGTGTGTCAGGGTTAGAGGTGTGGTTAGGGTTACTGTTGGGATTAGGGTTAGGGGTGTGTTTGGATTAGGGTTTCAGTTATAATTGGGGGGTTTCCACTGTTTCGGCACATCAGGGGCTCTCCAAACGCGACATGGCGTCCGATCTCAATTCCAGCCAATTCTGCGTTGAAAAAGTAAAACAGTGCTCCTTCCCTTCCGAGCTCTCCCGTGTGCCCAAACAGGGGTTTACCCCAACATATGGGGTATCAGCGTACTCAGGACAAATAGAACAACAACCTTTGGGGTCCAATTTCTCCTGTTACCCCTAGGAAAATACAAAACTGGGGGCTAAAAAATAATTTTTGTGGGAAAAAAAAGGATTTTTTATTTTCACGGCTCTGCGTTATAAACTGTAGTGAAACACTTGGGGGTTCAAAGTTCTTACAACACATCTAGATAAGTTCCTTGGGGGGTCTAGTTTCCAAAATGGGGTCACTTGTGCGGGGCTTCTACTGTTTAGGTACATTAGGGGCTCTGCAAACGCAATGTGACGCCTGCAGACCATTCCATCTAAGTCTGCATTCCAAATGGCGCTCCTTCCCTTCCGAGCCCTCCCATGCATCCAAACGGTGGTTCCCCCCACATATGGGGTATCAGCGCACTCAGGACAAATTGGACAACAACTTTTAGGGTCCAATTTCTCCTGTTACCCTCGGGAAAATACAAAACTGGGGGCTGAAAAATAATTTTTGTGGGAAAAAATTTTTGTTTTATTTTTACGGCTCTGCATTATAAACTTCTGTGAAGCCCTTGGTGGGTCAAAGCGCTCACCACACATCTAGATAAGTTCCTTAGGGGGTCTACTTTCCAACATGGTGTCACTTGTGGGGGGTTTCTACTGTTTAGGTACATTAGGGGCTCTGCAAACGCAATGTGACGCCTGCAGACCATTCCATCTAAGTCTGCATTCCAAATGGCGCTCCTTCCTTTCCGAGCCCTCCCATGCGCCCAAACAGTGGTTCTCCCCACATATGGTATATCATCGCATTCAGGACAACTTGGACAACAGATTTTGGGGTCCAATTTCTCCTGCTACCCTCGGGAAAATACAAAACTGGGGGCTAAAAAAATAATTTTTGTGGGAAAAAATTTTTGTTTTATTTTTACGGCTCTGCATTATTAACTTCTGTGAAGCCCTTGGTGGGTCAAAGCGCTCAAAACACATCTAGATAAGTTCCTTAGGGGGTCTACTTTCCAAAATGGTGTCACTTGTGGGGGGTTTCAATGTTTAGGCACATCAGTGGCTCTCCAAACGCAACATGGCGTCCCATCTCAATTCCTGTCAATTTTGCATTGAAAAGTCAAACGGTGCTACTTCCCTTCCGAGCTCTCCCATGCGCCCAAACAGTGGTTTATCGCCACATATGGGGTATCAGCGTACTCAGGACAAATTGTGCAACAACTGTTGGGGTCCAATTTCTTCTCTTACCCTTGGGAAAATAAAAAATTGGGGGCGAAAAATAATTTTTGTGAAAAAATATGATTTTTTATTTTTACGGTTCTGCATTATAAACTTCTGTGAAGTACTTGGTGGGTCAAAGTGCTCACCACACCTCTAGATAAGTTCCTTAGGGGGTCTACTTTCCAAAATGGTGTCACTTGTGGGGGGTTTCAATGTTTAGGCACATCAGGGGCTCCCCAAACGCAACATGGCGTCCCATCTCAATTCCAGTCAATTTTGCATTGAAAAGTCAAACGGTGCTACTTCCCTTCCGAGCTCTCCCATGCGCCCAAACAGTGGTTTATCGCCACATATGGGGTATCAGCGTACTCAGGACAAATTGTACAACAACTTTTGGGGTCCAATTTCTTCTCTTACCCTTGGGAAAATAAAAAATTGGGGGCGAAAAATAATTTTTGTGAAAAATATGATTTTTTATTTTTACGGTTCTGCATTATAAACTTCTGTGAAGTACTTGGTGGGTCAAAGTGCTCACCACACCTCTAGATAAGTTCCTTATGGGGTCTACTTTCCAAAATGGTATCACTTGTGGGGGGTTTCAATGTTTAGGCACATCAGGGGCTCCCCAAACGCAACATGGCGTCCCATCTCAATTCCAGTCAATTTTGCATTGAAAAGTCAAATGGCGCTCCTTCGCTTCCGAGCTCTGTCATGCGCCCAAACAGTGGTTTACCCCCACATATGGGGTATCGGCGTACTCAGGACAAATTGTACAACAAATTTTGGGGTCCATTTTCTCCTGTTACCCTTGGTAAAATAAAACAAATTGGAGCTGAAGTAAATTTTTTGTGAAAAAAAGTTAAATGTTCATTTTTATTTAAACATTCCAAAAATTCCTGTGAAGCACCAGAAGGGTTAATAAACTTCTTGAATATGGTTTTGAGCACCTTGAGGGGTGCAGTTTTTAGAATGGTGTCACACATGGGTATTTTCTATCATATAGACCCCTCAAAATGACTTCAAATGAGATGTGGTCCCTAAAAAAAAATGGTGTTGTAAAAATGAGAAATTGCTGGTCAACTTTTAACCCTTATAACTCCCTAACAAAAAAAAATTTTGGTTCCAAAATTGTGCTGATGTAAAGTAGGCATGTGGGAAATGTTACTTATTAAGTATTTTGCATGACATATCTCTGTGATTTAAGGGCATAAAAATTCAAAGTTGGAAAATTGCAAAATTTTCAAAATTTTCGCCAAATTTCCATTTTTTCTGCAAATAAACGCAGGTAATATCAAAGAAATTTTACCACTATCATGAAGTACAATATGTTACGAGAAAACAATGTCAGAATCGCCAAGATCCGTTGAAGCGTTCCAGAGTTATAACCTCATAAAGGGACAGTGGTCAGAATTGTAAAAATTGGCCCAGTCATTAACGTGCAAACCACCCTTGGGGGTGAAGGGGTTAATATGGGGGGATTTATTGTGGGGGAGATTTAATGTGAGTGGGGATTTATTGTGGTGGGAGAGATTTATTGTGGGGGGATATTTAATGTGGGGGGAGATTTAATGTGAGTAAAGATGGGGGGATTAATTATGGGGGAGATTTAATGTGAGTGGGGATTTATTGTGGGGGGAGATTTAATGGGAGTAAAGATGGGGGATTTATTGTGGGGGGAGATTTAATGTGAGTAAAGATGGGGGGATTAATTGTGGGGGGAGATTTAATGTGAGTAAAGATGGGGGATTTATTGTGGGGGGAGATTTAATGTGGGTAAAGATGGGGGGATTTATTGTGGGGGGAGATTTAATGTGAGTAGGGAGGGGGGATTTATTGTGTGTGGGGAGAATTGGAGTGGAGATGGGGATTGAATGTGTGGGGGGGAGATTTGTCATGGGGATGGGGGGATTTAATGTGTGGGGGAGATTTGAGGACACAAAATGAAGAGCAAAGGGGGGCATGTATGAGAAAACAGTATGGGGGAATGGGGGGCATGTATGAGGAAACAGTATGGGGGATGGGTGCAGACAGTTTGGGGAGCAAACAGGGGAATGTATGCAGACACAGTATGAGTAGCGATGTGAAAAACATATGTGGACAGAGTACGGGGAGTGAGGGTGTTGGGATGTGTGCATGCGTAGCATGTAGGGACAGTGTAAGGGCACAGCCAGGAGGGGATAGTATACCAAGGAGGGGGAGTGTGATGAGAGAGTACAGTATAAATACTGGGCCCTGTAGGGGGGACACAGTGTGAAAGGACAGTGTGAAGAGGGGGCCGGTATGGAAAGGGGAGGTCCGTGTAAAGAGCGTGTACCATAAGACGGACAGTGTGGGGGTCAAATTTTATGCAGACAATATAGTGAGGGGCAATTTTTTATTCAGGAGCATTTTAATGACACTTGTATCTTTAAGGGCGTCATGTGGAGATTTTCTGCAAAAGAGCGGAAAAGATGGAAGTCTGCAGAGACGGCGGTGGATAAGAAAACTCATCATGGGGTCTGGACATCTATAACGTACCTGGATGTAAATGTTATTTGTGATACTAACTCTCATGTTTTTATTTATGTTAGGAGCATTAAAGGGGATGTCCAGGTTTGTAATGAGTCTGCAGTCATTCTTTGTGACTGCAGACTTCTGAGTTCTCACAGTGCGCCCTGCACGCTGTCAGGATTCTCTCGTGCTGGTGATTTACATACATGCAGTCACATGCTGACTAGACATGTGTGGCCTCACTCAATGAAAATGAACTGAGTGAGGCCGGGCACGTCTAATCGGAATGTGGTCAGAAGTATACAAATCACATGCTTATGCTGACATGACCGTCCACTGGCAAGGGAGAATCCTAAAAGTGTGCAGTGCATGCGTTGTGAGAATTCAGAAGCTG
This sequence comes from Ranitomeya variabilis, assembly GCF_051348905.1. NCBI lineage: Eukaryota > Metazoa > Chordata > Amphibia > Anura > Dendrobatidae > Ranitomeya > Ranitomeya variabilis. The sequence goes on along the minus strand of NC_135235.1, from coordinate 55,721,261 downwards.
CGATGTCAGGATTCAGCTCTGCAGGTTCCAGTAGTCGTCACATGGACACTTCACTCATATGCGACTTTTATACTTATGGTCCTGTGACAATGAGCTTCTCTTCTGCTTCTCTCAGTTTTTCACTGAACATTGAGAGCATTAGGGAGAGGAGCTCGTGGGTACATGACTGAGTGTGCAAATCGCATACGTTCTGGAGGGGGGGGGGGGCACCAAAATGAATTCTTGCCCCGGGTGCCAGAAACCCTAGATACACCTCTGTGGGGAGTGATAGAAGTTGCAGTCTGAGATCCATGCCTTTAGTGGCACCTATAACTGTGGCTCCTCCTAAACTACTGTGTCCCACCCATACTCATTCCCACCCATACTCATTCACTGTCTATTAGGACAGTTGTATGTGTGTTTCAGTGAGTGAGTAAGCTGCTAGACACCTCTCCTGAGAATAAAAAGATCAGGATTTGGAAGTTAAAGAAACACACCTCTCATTAAAGCTTTTATCCTCTTTAATATATATTGCAATCATCATGTTATGTATCACTGTGTACTTACAATTGCTCATTTTGCCTTTCTACCCAGTAAATTATTCCTTTCTCTGCTCTATGTAGAAATAGGAAGTCTCTATTCCTTGCATGACTCATCCACTGCTTCAACTCCTGACCCGGCTGCTCACACTTCGCCCTCTGCCAGGGACTTTTGCAGTGACTCATGAGTCATGGAGGGAACATTGACATCCTGTTTCTACATAGAGCTTACAAGGATTCAGCTAGAGAGAAAGAGGAATTTCAGCTTCTTAAAAATCCAAAAATGTATTAGTACAAAATGTAATAGTTAATTGCATAAATCCATGGTGTGATCAAAGAGCAACACATTACAAATGCTGTCTGGCATTCTTTCTCAAAGCATTCATCTATTTCTCTGGATTCTCTATGTGGGGGCCACATGTTTTCCTTGCTTCTGTATGCAATAAGCCATTTAGGTGAGCTCCAATTTATTTCCTTTTCAAAGATTCAGCTAGTCAGTTTTTAATAATGTGATGTCATAGACTTAATGGAAATCAAAAGAATTAAATGGGTAGAAAAGCAAAAAGAGCAATTGTAAGTGCACAGTGCTATAATTTATAGTATGAGGATTGCAATATATTAAGAGGATAAAAACTTTGATGGGAGTGCTTCTTCTTCTTGATCTGCTTTGAATCAATTTTGAGTTGAATTTCTTCATATTTGCAGGTCCCAGTGATTTAGTTTGCAATGATGATGATAAAAAAAATTGAATCAGCCAAAGAGTAGGCTCATGGTATCATGTGTGACTGCTTAGGCTTCCCTATAATTCTTTGAAGCCATCGCGTGGTCTAATCAGAGGAGACTATGACAGGGACTTAAGAAGATTCTCATTATACAGTTGCCATATGTTCCTTTGCAGGCACAAATGTACTTAGTAACGTAGCACTTTTTGATTTCTCATACATTTTTGGTCATGAGCAGGACAATTTTAGGTAGGTCTTAGCTTCCAATTCATTTTTAGTTGAATAATTTTTTTTTAGGACAAACATCTGGGGTGAATTCCGGGGGAAGGACTCTGTCGGAGATTAGATACCTGAAAGGGTCTGAGCACAAAATGAAAACAAAAAAAAAAAAAACGAATTCATTATTTTCTGTGAATTGAAATTTTTCTATGTGTCTACATCTTTATCATCTTTTGTGATATTATTGTTTTTGTGCTTGCATCAGTGGTGTGTTCCACAGGTAGGTTCCAGTGCAGAACTGGGCACAAAATGAAAAATTGTAACCGGTAAGGAAATAAATGGGGTAGTGTAAATAGAAAAAAACATCAAGGCTTAGAATATGAAAGCCTCTCCATCACTGGCCTCCATCATCCATGGAGTTTTACTAACAAGTGCACGTCACAATTGGCCTCCTTTGCCTCCGACTAGCATATTATTGGGGAGGAAGAGAGGGCATTGTGGAAATACATAGCACATTAGTTGTCTCAGTCACTGCAGGATTATGTTACCTCTGACAGTGAAACCATCAGTTTGTCAGTGTTTTCCAAACAATGGTTTACCTGATCATAAATGACTAAGACGTATAATTTTTGGACCTTTCATGTGGTTTTTTAGTCAGGAGTGTCAGTTTAGTGTGTTGGGCTGTTGATTACTTCCAAGTTACCATCTGTTTCTCTAATGAGGTCATTTTCATATTACTAAGGTTGTCTTAGTGTTAAAAAGCTTGAAATGGTTGAACACAAGTTTAGGAGGCCTCAGAGTGTAATACTTGTTTATTGAGGGCAATTTAGGCTTTGCAGTATTGTGATTTGGGGAGAATCCATTTTGTGCCAATCATTTTGAGGGAAAAATTAGAATTTCAAAAGATTAATCTCTTCTTTCCCTCAACATGAACTGTGGGAAGATAGTCAAGAGGCCACCATAATCATAAAATGGTTAACAGTTTGACTATCTTATGTTTATGGGAACCTTAAAGGATAACATCTTGGTTTTTTTTATTTTTCACCCTGTGGACCTTGTGGTCTCATGACTAGTGTTGAGCATTCCGATACTGCAAATATCGGGTATCGGCCGATATTCGCTGTATCGGAATTCCGATACCGAGTTCCGATATTTTTGTGATATCGGAAATCGGAATCGGAAGTTCCTCTAAGTTCCCAGGCGTGTGCGGTGCGTATGGTTCCCAGGGTCTGGAGGAGAGGAGACTCTCCTTCAGGCCCTGGGAGCCACATTCATGTAAAAAATAAAGAATACAAATAAAAAATATGGATATACTCACCCCTCCGACGGACCCTGGACCTGAGCGGTGCAACCGGCAGCCTCCGTTCCTAAGAATGCAGTGAGTGTAGGACCGGCGATGACGTCGCAGTCTTGTGATTGGTCGCGTTACCGCTCATGTGACTGCTCACGTGACCGCGACGTCATCGAAGGTCCTTCACTCTGCATTCTTAGGAACGGAGGCAGACGCTTGCAGCGGTGACAGCCAGGGCTCGTCCGAGGGTGAGTATATCCATATTTTTTATTTTTATTCTTTATTTTTTACATGAATATGGATCCCAGGGCCTGAAGGAGAGTTTCCTCTCCTTCAGACCCTGGGAACCATCCAGGATAGCTTCCGATATTTGTGTCCCATTGACTTGTATTGGTATCGGTATCGGCGATATCCGATATTTTTTGGATATCGGCCGATCCAATCCGATACCGATACTTTCAAATATCGGAAGGTATTGCTCAACACTACTCATGACCAAATTGAAAAGAAATATATCATGAATTTTCAGAAAGAAAAGAACAACTAGTAAATCTTAGCATTGCTTCTTCCTTTTATATAGTGGATTTATAGCCTTCATGCTTGCTGGGTTTCATTGTTTTATTTAATAGATTTATTTTTCATAATACTAAATTTGAATTTTCAGCTGTTATAATAAATCCTGCTATCAGATTAACAGGGCAATTGTTTGGGAATACACTCAATAAATGCCCTTGCTTGCTAACAAATTTGATTGCATAAACTCTTTTATATTTATTTTTTTTCATAGTCTTATCACTGTCAGTCATGAAATAATGACAGCATATGGCAGAAACTTGCTTCATTATTTCTTAATGAACCATAACAAAATTAAATGTGTATGCGATCTGGAAGCTGCTCGCTTCTCTCTAAGTAGTGGATGGCTCAGATATTGTATGAACAACACAAACTGCTGTCACAAGATGTAAATCCTTGTCGATCTCTGGAGGACTCTTATTTACATAACATATTTTAGACTTCTGATTTCTGCCTGTGATGAAAGCCTAGGTTCATAAATAAACAGCCTCATTAGGAGAGCTCTATATGGGATTCGAATACAAGAGATTGCCCCCTGCTCTTCACCTCATATTCTTTAACCCCTTTATGATCTTTGAGGTCTATTTACGTCAAAGTTTGCATCCCTGTCTTTGATGTGGGCTTGCGTGCTGAGCCTGCATCATTCCCTGCACATGGTGACTGATTTACTCAGTCATCATGTGCCTTTATCAGTCGCAAGAGCAGCAGTGCACCTCCCGCTGCTGTTAACCAATGAAATCCCACTGTCCATCATTGACAGCAGGATTTACCACGTGCCAGATGGAAGCGTGTCATTCATCTCGCCTATTGGCACCCCTGTCACATGATTGCGGGAAGCTAATGGGTTGTCATGACAGCCGAGGGTCTGCTGAAGACCTCCTTGCTTATTATTATGATACTCCTGTGAATGTCAACTCGTGGCCAGCGTTCATAGGAGATCATGATTTCTGCTTTACGTAGCAGAGCTAAAACCCTGCTATATGTAGTACAGAGGATCGGACAATCTCAGCTTGAAGTTTCCTAAGGGATAGTGATGAGTGAATGTGCTCGGATAACGTCTTATCCGAGCACACTCAGGTATTACCCGACTATCTAGGAGTGCTCATATATTATGCTCGAGTCTCTGTGGCTGTTAGGCAGTCTGAACATGTGGGGATTGCCTGTTTGTTAGGGAATCCCCACATGTGTTGAGGCTGTCTAACATCTGCAAATCATGCAGCCGCTGGGACTTGGACATAATATACGAGCACACCCAGATACTCGTCTAACACCCGAGCATGCTCAGATAGTGTCTTATCCGAGCACATTCGCTTTTCACTACTAAGGGGACTATTAAGAACAGTAAAAAGTCAGAAAAAAAAAGTTTTTAAAAATATGGAAAGAAAAAACAATACAAAAGTACAAATCATCCCCCTTTAACCTCATTACAAATAAAACAATTAACAAAAATGCACATTTGGTATTACTGCGGTTATAGAAGTCTGATCTATTGCAATATAAAATAAATGTAATTTGATCAGAAAAGGCATAAGAAGAAAAAAAATAAAACTGCAACATTGCAATAAAATGCAATGAGACACTTAAACATCGTATGTACCCCAATGTGGTCTCAATAAAAAAAAAAAACTTAATCTCAAAGTGCAAAAAATGATCACTCACACAGAGCCAGATCCAGAAAAATGAAACTGTTATGGGTCTCGGAAATTGTTTTTATTTTTCTTACAAATTTCCAATTTTTTTTCACCACTTAAATAAAAAAAAACTATAAATGTTTGTCTGTGCACTCAGACCTACCAGGAGAATCAAATTGTCTGGTCAGTCTTACCATATAGTGAACATGGTAAGTAAAAACCCTACAAAAATAAATTGTGGAATTGCACTTTGTTTGCAATTGGAATTTGTTTCCCTCTTTCCAGTGTATCACATAATAAAATGGATGGTGTAATTCAAATGTTCAACTTGTCCCGCAAAAAAACAAGCCCTCATATGTTTATGGGGATGGAAACAATAAAAAACTTATTGATCTTGGAATAAGGGGAAGAAAAAAGGAGTGCGCAAAAATGGAAAATCATAAGGTCTTGAAGGGGTTAATTCTTTTGGGTAAAAGTTAATATCCCCATGTTCCAATAACATATACCATAATTGTGAGAAACACTATGTACACTGTCTTTGATTTCTATGGTGTTATGCATCATGACATAATGAAAAAGCATCTGGCCCTTTTAGAAGGTTTTAAAATTAGGGAAATACAACCTCAGATGAAGAACACGTGACAAACTACATCATAATTAGTGATGAGTGAATATACTTGTTACTCAAGATTTCTCGAGCATGCTCGGGGGTCCTCCGAGTATTTTTTAGAGATTTAGAGATTTTTTGGAGATTTAGTTTTTAGCACCGCAGCTGAATGATTTACATCTGTTAGCCAGCATAAGTACATGTGGGGGTTGCCTAGTTGCTAGGGAATCCCCACATGTACTTATGCTGGCTAACAGATGTAAATCATTCAGCTGCGGTGCTAAAAACTAAATCTCCGAGCACTAAAAAATACTCGGAAGACCCCAGAGCATGCTCGGGAAATCTCAAGTAACGAGTTTATTCGCTCATCACTAATCATAATACTATTTCTCTTTCAAAATCTGGGCCAAAATGCAGGAGCGGTGTGTGATAAATTAAGATCAACTCATGAATCAATAGCTTGCAGAGTCACATTTAGCAAGAATGACTTGAAGTAATTGTTTTCTGTATGACGACTTTATCAGTCTCTCATATCATTCTGGAGAAATGTTTTCCCACTCTACTTTACAACATTGCATAAACCCATTGAGGTTTGTGGACATTCGTTTATGCTCAGCGATGTTAAGGTTCCCATATTTCATTTTGGGTTGAGGTGTGGACTTTGACAGGACCATTGAAACCTCTTTATTCTTTTCTTTTCCAACAAACAGGCTCTCCATGCATGTGTTGTGACTGTGACACAGCCGAGACACATGCAGGTGATTGGCCGGTGTGATCCAGGAAGCCAGGTTCCCTCTGCAGCTTATTCGGCAAGCTATAGTGCTTAACATATTCGCTCAAATCTAGTTTTGACCAGTAGCTGAAGGTTTTGGATGGATGGCTTCCCACTTGATTCTAGAACACTGTGATATGCAAAGGAGTTCATGGTCAACTCATAAGAGATGTTCATGCTGATATTCTGTGTTTTTGCCGTAATGAACTGTGCCACATTTCGCAAAATCCAAATTTCTCTTTGATTTTGTTTGTCTAAAGGACATTGTTCTAGAACTCGTTGATTTGTTAAACTTTAACTTTGTGGACTTGTCCATGCTGTGATGACTTATTTAGAAAGAAGAAGCTTTTTGCTGGTGAGGGTGACCAGTCCAAAAAAGCCACACTTCTTTAGTCTTACTAAAATTGTATCGTGAACATTTATAAGATTCTAAGCTTGTAGCCCTTTGAGATCTTTGCAGTTCCTCTGAGCATTGCACATTCTGACCTTTTGGTTAAATTTGTCTAGACATCCTCTTCTGCGAAGACTGTCGACTGTCTTGAATGTTTTCCACTTGGATAATAATCTTCCTCAATGTAGACCAGTGGACTCCAAATTGTTTGGAAATTGCCTTACCTTTTTCAGATTGGTGGACTAAAACAACTATTTCTGCAAGATCACTGCTGGTATTTTTTTTTTTCTGCGGCATTGTGTCACACACATTAATGATCCAGACGAGAAAACTGATGATACTTTTGCTTTAATAGACCATGTCACTAATTTGTCATGTTGTACATCTATGGTGCGATTTACATAATTTTAAGACCATCTAAGGGCTAGATGTTGTTTCCAGGTGCAAAACCATATAATTCAAAAAGAGTGTACTTAGTTTTTCTCATAATAAATACATATAATTTCTCCTTAACCCATTAATGATCTTTGGTCATGTAAGGGTTTACAGTGGCTTGAAAAAGTATTCACGTCCTTGGCTTTTTACCTATTTTGTAACATGACAACCTGTGTTTCAATATTTTTGTAATCCGATTTGTGTGGGATGCATCAGCAATGCACTAAATAGTCTAAGTTGGTGACGTGAGAAAAATATAGGCATAAATTAATAAATGTATGGAATCAAATAACTAAAAAATGGCATGTGCATATGTATTCACCCCAATTTGCTATGCTTGCATCAGAAATTTTTAGGGTCCTCAATTACATTCAGAACTTCATCACATGCTCAGTGACAGGGCGTCACCTGTGTGCAATCTAAGTGTCACATGGCTGTCAGTATATACACTTTACCTTTTCTGAAAGGCCACACATGCTGCAACACCATTAAGTAAACAACATAAAGACCAAGGAGATCTCCAAACAAGTCATAGACAAAGTTGTTGAGAAGTACAAGTCAGGGTTGGGTTATAGAAAAATATTCTAATCTCTGCGGATCTTCCAGAGCACCAATAAATCCATTATCATCAAGAAAAAACATGGTACCACAACAAACCTGCCAAGAGGGGGCCACCCTCCAAAACTCTCCACCAGGGCAAAGATCACTTTAATCAATTAATCAGAGAGGCAGCACAGAGGCCAAAGGTAACCCTGAAGGAGCTGCAGAGTTCCCAATCAGAGACTGGAGTATCTGTCCATATGATTACAATAAGCGGTACACTTCATAAAGTCGGCCTTTATGGAAGAGTGTGCAGAAAAAAGCCTTTACTTACACGCACAAATTTTAAGTCTCATTTTGAGTTTGCCAAAAGACTCCCCACATGTTTGGAGGAAGGTGCTGTGGTCAGAGGAGACCAAAATTGAACTTTTTAGCCACCAAGGCAAATGCTAGGTCTGGTGCCAAACCAACAAAGCTCATCATTCCAAGAACACCATCCCCACAGTGAAATATGGTGGTGGCAGCATCATGCTGTGTTTCTTGGCATCAGGGACATAGGAAATGGTCTGAATTGAGGGGGAAGATGGAAAGTGCAAAATACAGTGATATTCTTGAGGGAAACCTGTAGGCATGTTCTTTACATGAACTAATGCAAAGCCTCAAAAAAACAACAAGAAATTCCAGGTTGTGAGGTAGCAAAACTCAAAAATTCCAAGTGGGGTAAATACTCTCACAAGCCACTTTATGTTGTTGTTGTTGTTGTTGTTATTATTAACCCCTTAACGACCGCCGATACGCCTTTTAACGGCGGCCGCTAAGGGTACTTAAACCACAGCGCCGTTAATTAACGGCGCTGTGGAAAAAGTGAATAGCGCCCCCCAGAGTCGGATTTTCTCTGGGGTCTCGGTTGCCGAGGGTAGCCGAGACCCCAGAGAACATGATTCGGGGGTTTTTTACCGACCCCCGAGTTGCGATCGCCGGTAATTAACCGTTTACCGGCGGTCGCAACAAAAAAAAACAAAACGCGATGTGCCGTTTAATTTCTCTGTCCTCCGATGTGATCGCACATCGGAGGACAGAGAAATAGGGTCCCCGATGGCCCCCAATAGCCCCCCGATACTTACCTACCTCCCCCGGTGCTCCTCGTGGGTCCCCATGGGCGCCGCCATCTTTTTTCCGGGAAAAAATGGCGGGCGCACGCGCAGTACGCCCGCCGCCCGGCACCCGGAAGATCTTTGGGGTCTCGGCTGACGGGGGTAGCCGAGACCCCAAAGAACATGATCGGGGTTGGTTTGCACCGACCCCTGTTTTGCGATCGCCGGTAATTAACAGTTTACCGGCGACCGCAAAAAAAAAAAAAAAAACGATCTGTATTTCTCTGTCCTCTGATGTGATCACACATCAGAGGACAGAGAAATAGGGGGATTCGGGGACCCTAACATACTCACCCGGTGTCCCTGGGTCCTCTTCTGTCTTCTCCTGCCAGCCGGCTTTTTCCTTATGGCGGGCGCATGCGCAGTGCGCTCCGCCATCTGCTGCCATCTGCCGGCAGTGGATGCAGAGGATGCGTTGAAAAAACAGCATCCGCTGCACCCGTTGTGCGGCGCTTACAACGCTAGCGTCGGTACGTCGGCCCGGCACACTGCGATGGGCCGAGTACGACGCTAGTGTGAAAGTAGCCTTAGGCTTCTATCACACTTGCGTCGGTACGGGGCGGTCGCAATGCGTCGGCCCGACGTACCGACGCACGTTGTGAAAATTGTGCACAACGTGGGCAGCGGATGCAGTTTTTCAATGCATCCGCTGCCCAGTCTATGTCCTGGGGAGGAGGGGGCAGAGTTACGGCCACGCATGCGCGGAAATGGCGGACACGACGTACAAAAAAAAAGGTTACATTGAACTTTTTTTGTGACGACGGGGCTAAAGTTATAGTTAGGGTTGGGGCTAAAGTTAGGGTTAGGGTTGGGGCTAAAGTTAGGGTTACAGTTGGGATTAGGGTTTGGATTAGGGTTGGGATTAGGGTTGGGATTAGGGTTGGGATTAGGGTTACGTTTGGGATTAGGGTTAGGGGTGTGTTGGATTTAGGGTTTTGATTAGGGTTATGGTTAGGGTTGAGATTAGGGCTGTTTTGGGGTTAGGGTTGTGATTATCGTTAGGGTTGTGATTAGGATTATGGATCGGGTTAAGATTAGGTTTAGGGGTGTGTTGGAGTTAGGGTTGGAGTTATAATTTGGGGGTTTCCACTGTTTAGGTACATCAGGGGGGTCTCCAAACATGACAGCCAATTTTGCGCTAAAAAAGTCAAATGGTGCTCCCTCCCTTCTGAGCTCTGCCGTGCGCCCAATTTTATTTTCACTACTCTGCATTATAAACTTCTGTGAAGCACTTGAGCATTCAAAGTTCTCACCACATATCTAGATAAGTTCCGTGGGGGTCTAATTTCCAAAATTTGGTCACTTGTGGGGGGTTTCTACTGTTTAGGTACATCAGGGGCTCTGCAAACGCAACATAACACCCACAGACAATTCTATCAAAGTCTGAATTCCAAAATGGCGCTCCTTCTCTTCCGAGCTCTGCCGTGCGCCCAAACAGTGGTTTACCCCCACATATTGGGTACCAGCATACTCAGGACAAATTGGACAACAACTTTTGGGGTCCAATTTCTCTTGTTACCCTTGTGAAAATAAAAATTTGGGGGCTAAAAAAATATTTTTTGTAGGAAAAAAAAATATTTTTTATTTTCACTACTATGCATTATAAACTTCTGTGAAGCACTTGGGCATTCAAAGTTCTCACCACATATCTAGATAAGTTCCTTGGGGGGTCTATTTTCCAAAATGGGGTCACTTGTTGGGAGTTTCTACTGTTTAGGTACATTAGGGGTCTGCAAGCCCAACATAACGCCCGCAGACAATTCTATCAAAGTCTGCATTCCAAAATGGCGCTCCTTCCCTTCCGAGCTCTGCCGTGCGCCCAAGCAGTGGTTTACCCCCACATATGGGGTACCAGCATACTCAGGACAAATTGGACAACAACTTTTGGGGTCCAATTTCTCTTGTTACCCTTGTGAAAATAAAAACTTGGGGGCTAAAAAATCTTTATTGTTAAAAACAATATATATTTTATTTTCACGACTCTGCATTATAAACTTCTGTGATGCACTTGGGCATTCAAAGTTCTCACTACACATCTAGATAAGTTCCATGGGGGGTCTAGTTTCCAAAATGGGGTCACTTTTGGGGGGTTTCTACTGTTTAGGCACATCAGGGGCTCTCCAAACGCGACATGGTGTCCGATCTCAATTCCAGTCAATTTTGCATTGAAAAGTCAAATGGCGCTCCTTTGCTTCCGAGCTCAGCCATGCACCCAAACAGTGGTTTACCCCCACATACGGGGTGTCGGCGTACTCAAGACAAATTGTACAACAACTTCTGGTGTCCATTTTCTCCTGTTACCCTTGGTAAAATAAAAATTTGGAGGCAAAAAGATCATTTTTGTAGAAAAAATGCGATTTTTTTATTTTCAGGGCTCTACGTTATAAACTTCTGTGAAGCACCTGGGGGTTTAAAGTGCTCACCACACATCTAGATAAGTTCCTTAAGGGGTCTAGTTTCCAAAATGGTGTCATTTGTGGGGGGTCTCCACTGTTTAGGCACATCAGCGGCTCTCCAAACGTGACATGGCGTCCGATCTCAATTCCAGCCAATTCTACATTGAAAAAGTAAAACGACACTCCTTCTCTTCCAAGCTCTGCGGTGCGCCCAAACAGTGGTTTACCCCCACATATGGGGTATTGACGTACTCAGGAGAAATTGCACAACAACTTTTGTGGTCTAATTTCTCCTGTTACCCTTGTGAAAATAAAAATTTGGGGGCAAAAAGATCATTTTTGTAGAAAAAAATGCGATTTTTTATTTTCACGGCTTTACATTATAAACTTCTGTGAAGCACTTGGGGGTTCAAAGTGCTCACCAAATATCTAGATAAGTTCCTTAAGGGGTCTAGTTTCCAAAATGGTATCACTTGTGGGGGGTTTCCACTGTTTAGGCACATCAGGGGCTCTCCAAACGCGACATGGCATCCGATCTCAATTCCAGCCAATTCTGCATTGAAAAAGTCAAACGGTGCTCCTTCACTTCCAAGCTCTGCGGTGCGCCCAAACAGTGGTTTACCCCCCACATATGGGGTATTGACGTACTCAGGAGAAATTGCACAACAACTTTTGTGGTCTAATTTCTCCTGTTACCCTTGTGAAAATAAGAATTTGTGGGCGAAAAAATCATTTTTGTGAAAACAAATGCGATTTTTTATTTTCACGGCTCTACGTTATAAACTTCTGTGAAGCACTTGGGGGTTCAAAGTGCTCACCACACATCTAGATAAGTTCCTTAAGGGGTCTAGTTTCCAAAATGGTATCACTTGTGGGGGGTTTCCACTGTTTAGGCACATTAGGGGCTCCCGAAACACGACATGGCGTCTGATCTCAATTCCAGCCAATTCTGCATTGAAACAGTCAAACGGTGCTCCTTCACTTCCAAGCTCTGCGGTGCGCCCAAACAGTGGTTTACCTCCACATATGGGGTATCGGCGTACTCAAGAAAAATTGCACAACAAAATTTGTGGTTAAATTTCTGTTTTTACACTTGTGAAAATTTAAAAAAATGGTTCTGAAGTAAAATGTTTGCAAAAAAAAGTTAAATGTTCATTTTTTTCTTCCACATTGTTTCAGTTCCTGTGAAGTACGTAAAGGGTTAATAAACTTCTTGAATGTGGTTTTAAGCAGCTTGAGGGGTGCAGTTTTTAGAATGGTGTCACACTTGGGTATTTTCTATCATATAGACCCCTCAAAATGACTTCAAATGAGATGTGGTCCCTAAAAAAAAATGGTGTTGTAAAAATGAGAAATTGCTGGTCAACTTTTAACCCTTATAACTCCCTAACAAAAAAAAAAATTGTTTCCAAAATTGTGCTAATGTAAAGTAGACATGTGGGAAATGTTATTCATTAACTATTTTTTGTGACATATCTCTCTGATTTAAGGGCATAAAAATACAAAGTTTGAAAATTGCAAAATTTTAAAAATTTTCGCCATATTTCCATTTTTTTCATAAATAATCGCAAGTAATATCGAAGAAATGTTACCACTACCTTGAAGTACAATATGTCACGAAAAAACAATCTCAGAATCAGTGGGATCCGATAAAGCGTTCCAGAGTTATAACCTCTTAAAGTGACACTGGTCAGAATTGTAAAAATTGGCTCGGTCATTAAGTACCAAATTGGCTCTGTCACTAAGGGGTTAATAATAATATGTATCATTATTGATATTTTAACAGGCTGATAGACTTCGGGTATTTCTTAGCTGATGAACTGTATGACTAGACTAAACTGATTTTATTTGGGTATACATGAATTCTTGCGCTGATGAAATAAAATGTTACTATCTTTTTAAGGCATTGATTTCCCTGTGACTTGTTTAGCATGTTCTTTGAGAAGCTGCTATTTGAAAATGAGTGCTTTTAGATCCTTTGCACCAAAGATTGACCTAATTTTCATCCATTAAGTCGGTTTGAAGGCTGCTTATTAATGCAGCTGAAATGCATAACAGTAGCTCTATCCCTCACTTATACTGCCATTTAAAAACTTGCATACAGAGCATTATTACACGCTGTTCATGTCAGTCCTACACATTGAAAGCAGTGACTAAATGGTGACTGAAACCTTTCCGTTAAAGGATATTTTAAATATTATTTTCCACAATGGCTAAATTGATAATTAGTAACAGCAAAGTGGTACAATATCGGTTCATGCACATGGGTGCATGTGGCTCTATATTTTACTGCCAGAAGGTGAATAGTGCTATGGAGATATACACTGCTAACATTTAAAGGGAACGTGTTACCAGGTTTTTCTTATGTAAAGAACAGCCTACACCTTTATGCCCCCTTTTATAGCATTCTAGTATGCCGTATGTTTGTCCCCAATTCCCGATGCAGGGCACAAAAGAGACTTTTTATGATACTCGCAAAAACGGCAGTCTGGTCCTATACACATCCCTGGTCTTGATCTGCTGCCTCCTATCTTCTTACCAGTGCCTTCCTCCTTCCTTGCTTCGTGTGCTTGTGCCGGCTTTACCTACAGGTTATCAGCGCTATTTAATCCTTTCCCATCGCACTACAGTACCTTGCTGTGCCCTCGGCAGATCAGAGAGAAGTACACCTGCGCAGGAGCGAGGTGGGCAAGCTGTGGATGACATAGGATGTGTCATCCACACGAAGCAGGTAAGGAAGATAGAAGATTGTAGGAAGAGAGGAGGTGATGGATCAGGACCAGAGAGGCCCATCGGACCGGACCGCAGTATGTGTGAGTATAATTAAAAGTCTCTCTTGTGACTTGCATTTGGCGACATGCAAAAGAGGGCTTAAAGGTTAATGTCCTACTTTTTATATTGGGAAGACCTGGTGACAGGTTCCCTGTATAGCTCCCCTCTGATGCCACCAAATGTTGAATAAAATGAGCCAACCCAGTTGAGTCCCCTGGTATATGTTGGGTTGACTGACTCCATACAGTGCCGCCGTTCAACAATGCATTAGAGCTATTCTCTTCTAGAAGCCTGTATGGGGTGAATCTCTCCGTCAGTCAAAGTACAATGGCACATACCTCCATTGTTTCCTTATGAATCTGATACAACACCATATAGATGAGTTTTGATCTAGAACATTAATATGTACATATTAAAAAAATATTTGTTTGTAATGTGTAATTACAAAGTATTAAAAAATGTGAAGTGCCTCTTTTTTTGGTTTTGCATTCCTTGCGAATGATTGTCGAATGTTCCTGTATGGAGATCTTGAAAATAACTTCTCCTGGTTGCAATTGGCTGGAATTTGGTGCTACATTTGTTTAATAATGACTTTCAGGTTTTCTTTCGAGGACACCAGAAGTTTCCATGTCATATACAATTATCATCAACTCTGCTCCATGTAAGAACAGATTCTGCGGAGCAGTCTTCCTTGTCCACTACTATAGTGTCCTTCAGATGCATCTGCGGCTTGTCTTTGTATGTAGCTGGATGGATAGATTATATCAAGAGGTAGTTAGAAATTAGAATTTAATGGCATCTACCGTATTTATGTCAACTTCTTTATATTGTATAACAAACATTTAAACCAGAATCCTTGATTGGTGTAAATAGTCCGCAATATAAAGGTTCCCATACACTATAGATGGCTTAAAATAACAACTATTCCTCGTGAACCCATCTACTCCACCCCCACCTCACAGATGAACAAAGGGTTCAACAGAGCATATGTGTGTTTTTCAATATGAAAATGTCAGAAGGGCACCATCAGGCATCTTTTAAGAGTCCAGAAAACAAAAATATCGGGATTTGAAATTCAGCTTGCTCTGTTCATATTTTTTTTCTCCATACACATTGGGGGGAAGTTAAGAGCCTTTGCTGTCAGCAAGTTATATATTGAGTAGGAGACCACTGAATACATAATGATTCAACTGAAATGAACTTATTGGGAGATTAGCTTGAGGTAAGAATCCACAGTGTCATAGATGGCTAATGTCTACATCCATCCATGGACCTTTGCCATGGCCTGAGTAAAGCAGCATGGGTATGTACACCTGTCCCCATGGAGTTGGATGCAGATACTTCATCGAAAAGTTGACCATTTATGACAATGTGGATTCTTACCTCATGCTAATCGCTCATTAAAATTTGCATAACTCTTTGTGCCGTAGTCTTGTACTCTTATTACTGCGGAAAAACGGGAATCCTTCCACTGAACACCTATCAGGATTTTTGAGTGTCAACCGTATTATCGCCTCAGGCAAAACTATTTCTCATTGCCCCAAGTTTGTCAGACAAGTTAAAAGAGAATGTCGCACTAGGGACATCATAACATGGCATATGGACAATAATTAGGAAGCATGGTTGCTCAATAGGGCAGCATGGTGGCTCAGTGGATAGCACTGGGCTCCTGTCTTGGATTCCAAACCCACCTAGGACAACATCTCCAAGGAGTTTGTATGTTTTTCCTGTGTTTGTGTGGGTTTACTTCGGGTTCTTAGGTTTCCTCACACATTTCAAAGACATTCTGATGATCTAGACTGGGAGCCCCATTGGGAATAGAAATGGTAAAGTATGTAAAGAGCTACCAAATAAGATGGCGCTAAATAAGAAAAGAATAATAAATTAAATAACTGAAATAATAAATAATGGCATAAAGACACAAAATATGGTCCGTCTAGCAAGGGTTAGCTCATGAAAAAGCTGCAAAAGGTGTTCTCGGAGCGCTGATCCAGGACCACGGATTCCAAAAATGGCCGTTGTACTGGGTTTTGTGAATTGATCTTACTGTTGGTTACCCCAGACTGTTATCTCCTGTCCACAGAACAGGCTATAAGTGTCAGATTGCTGAGGGGTTCTATGTCTGACCATAAGAACCAGGATTCCCTGTGTCCGGTTTGATTGGAGTGGCAGCCGCCCACTCTTTCAACTTAAAGTCAACAGGAGTGAGTCAAGCAAAGTTAGAAAATAAGCAGGACTTCCTGGAAGACCGGGCACATGAGTGGGGTTCAGATCCTCAAACCCAATTCAATATGATACTAAGCACTTATTGGTGAAACAATTTAAAGCACGAAATATATGATGTTTTCATCCAAAGATATCACAGTTTCATGAAAAAAAATGGAGCATTTCTTGAATACGTTTACACTAGACAACTGATTGTTCTAGAACTACATGTGCGCATACACTAAGAGCTATAGTTTTTAAAATGAGCCAGTGCTTTGAAGCTATGTGCATGTGAATATTTTTGCTGCGTTTCTGGAGCAGAAACAAAGTGGAAACTCCCAAGTTTTGAGTTTTTGAAGATGATTTGAAGAGTTTCTACTCCGGCTATATATACACGGAGTGCTTTTGCTGCATTTTCGAAGGAGAAACTGAGCAGAACCTCCAAGGTTTTAAGGAGTTCAGAATTTTTAAGAAGAGTAGAGTCTCCTCTTAGTTTCAGCTCAGTTTAAGCTCCAAAAAACTCTGTGTGCATTAAGCCAATTTCTGCTCAAAAACTAGTATACGTCCAAATAAATTGGAATTGCTCATGAAAAATCTAAGCTGGGTTAGAGCACCATTCATGTGGGTGCGATTAATACGACTCTCATCTACATACTATAGAATTTGTACACTTGGGTCCTGACGTATGTGCTGTAAAGTCTGCAACAAGTCAATTTTTGTTGCAGTTTATCACTGCATCTTCCCTCCACATCCCTCATAAAATCTGCAGCAAATTTGGAAAAAAAGGTACAACACGCATTCCTATTTTGCAGCAGGTTAACCTTGGATTTTTTTTCTTGCGTGCAGATATTGCAAATACCCTGTTATGTGTAAAAGCAGGGCTACAAAAAAAAAATCAAAATGAGATGCAATGCCTTTGAGCAGCATTTTTCTAATATGCTACCTGTCTGGAGCATAACGTTACCATGGTCGATTTGAGACTTTCAGCTACAAGACCTCATCATGTTGTCATTTATATGCGGTTGACAAAATTGGACAACATCCCCTTTAACTATATTACAACATTGTAATAAACTGCATCTGTCTGAGTGAGATCCTGGACATATTGCATAGTAAAACAGTTAAAAAAAAAATATTATGATACAATTCCACTTCCATCTGTTTCATGTTGGTGAATCGTGCAGAAAACTGGTATACTAGGGGTTATGTAACTTCACGTGTAATTTTACATTGCCATATCCTTTCTTCTCTTAGAAGACTGTCACCAAGTTACAGTGGATCCCACACTTAAAAGATTTGCCCAACTTAGAAAACCCATTTTCATATACACTGTTAGAAAATTCTGAATTAATACAGGAGGGTCCAATATTCAGGGACCTCAATTCTTGACCACAGCGTAGACCTATTACAAAGAGCATCTCTCCCTCTGGAGGGCTGGACTTATACTGCATTATCAAATTAATGCAATTAAATTGGTGCTGTGTAGTGTTGAGCGATACCATCCGATACTTGAAAGTATCGGTATCGGAAAGTATCGGCCGATACCGGCAAAGTATCGGATCCAATCCGATACCGATACCCGATACCAATACAAGTCAATGGGACTCATGTATCGGACGGTATTCCTGATGGTTCCCAGGGTCTGAAGGAGAGGAAACTCTCCTTCAGGCCCTGGGAACCATATTAATGTGTAAAAGAAAGAATTAAAATAAAAAATATTGCTATACTCACCTCTCCGACGCAGCCTGCACCTTACCGAGGGAAGCGGCAGCGTTCTTTGTTTAAAATTCGCGCTTTTCTTTCCTTTACTGAAGTCCCGGCTTGTGATTGGTCGCGTGCCGACCATGTGGCCGGGACGCAACCAATCACAGCAAGCCGTGACGTAATTTCAGGTCCTTCAGGATTTTAAAATTACGTTCCGGCATTGTGATTGGTTGCGTCGCAGTCACATGGGCAACGCAACCAATCACAGCAAGCCGTGACGTAATTTCAGGTCCTTAAGGATTTTAAAATTACGTCCCGGCTTTGTGATTGGTTGCGTCGCAGTCACATGGGAGACGCAACCAATCACAAGCCGTGACGTCACGGGAGGCTGGACACGCGCGCATTTTAAAATGAGCGCGTGTCCAGCCTCCCGTGACGTCCCGGCTTGTGATTGGTTGCCTCGCGGTCAACCAATCACAAGCCGGGAGGCTGGACACGCGCGCATTTTAAATTGCTGGTTTCGAATTTCCCTCTCAATCTCTGTTCTTTCTCCGTCGGATTATTACCGGCCCCTCTGCTGTAGCGGCGGTCGCTGTGTATACCGGTGGGGGCAGCTCTACCCCGCTGATAATACCGGGTCCTGTCCTTCCAGCTGTCTGCCCCCAAACACGGCCTCCCGTGACGTCCCGGCTTGTGATTGGTTGCGTCGCGGTCAACCAATCACAAGCCGGGAGGCTGGACACGCGCGCATTTTAAATTTTTTAAAATGCGCGTGTGTCCAGCATCCCGGCTTGTGATTGGTTGACCGCGAGGCAACCAATCACAAGCTGGGACGTCACGGGAGGCTGGACACGCGCTCATTTTAAAATGCGCGCGTGTCCAGCCTCCCGTGACGTCACGGCTTGTGATTGTTTGCGTCTCCCATGTGACTGCGACGCAACCAATCACAAAGCCGGGACGTAATTTTAAAATCCTTAAGGACCTGAAATTACGTCACGGCTTGCTGTGATTGGTTGCGTTGCCCATGTGACTGCGACGCAACCAATCACAACGCCGGAACGTAATTTTAAAATCCTGAAGGACCTGAAATTACGTCACGGCTTGCTGTGATTGGTTGCGTCCCGGCCACATGGTCGGCACGTGACCAATCACAAGCTGGGACTTCAGTAAAGGAAAGAAAAGCGCGAATTTTAAACAAAGAACGCTGCCGCTTCCCTCGGTAAGGTGCAGGCTGCGTCGGAGAGGTGAGTATAGCAATATTTTTTATTTTAATTCTTTCTTTTACACATTTTTACATTAATGTTGTTTCGATACCGATACCCGATACCACAAAAATATCGGATCTCGGTATCGGAATTCCGATACAGCAAGTATCGGCCGATACCCGATACTTGCAGTATCGGAATGCTCAACACTAGTGCTGTGTAATTCCTATTTTCCCTGCTGGGAAATTGAAGACAAGCTGCAAAGGTTTTTCCAGATTACACAGATAGCTGTAGACCCAAGTGTGGGAGACTTTGTGATTTGCTTGTTGTCAAGTGTCGACTCTTGACAGGTCAATATTGTCGAAAATGGAGAATCCCTTTGCCTTTGTATGTACATTTTGGCTTACCAGATAATTATATGTCTGGTATGAATATTTGTGTAATGTGACAGGTATGATATTATAAAGGAATGGCATTGCAATATTCACACTCTCATCCCTGGAATACATTAATGAATTAAGTATCCTTCCCAAGAACTTACATTCCAATTATTATATCCATTCTTCCTGGCACTGTTAATATTTTATTATCCCCAAAGGGTAAAATGATTTGTTTGATTTTTTTTGTATATTTGTCATTTTTAATTAATTTACTTATAGCCAACACAGCATTTACTAACAAATGAGGTCAAGTTGGTGGGTTCAACAGGAACCCCAAATTCATCCTCCAATGTCCTGTGGGTGTAACGGCCCTTTCCAAAGGCATCATGATTACTCGCTAATCCCGCCCCCTGCACAGTAGCTCTGCCCCCCACCACATCACCACACATAATACCGCCCCCCACCCAATTACCACACACAATCCCTCCCCCACCACATTACCACACATAATCCTGCCCCCCCACCACATTACCACACACAATCTGCACCACATCACCACACACAATCCCGGCGCCCACTACATTACCACACACAATCCCACCCCCCACCCCATTACCACACACAATCCTGCCCCCACCACATTAGCACACACAATCCCGCCCCAACCACATTACCACACACAATCCCGCCCCAACAACATTACCACACACAAACCCGCCCCCCACCCCATTACCACACACAATCCCGCCCCCCACCACATCACCACACATAATCCCGCCCTCCACCACATTACCACACACAGTCCCGCCTCCCACCACATCACCACACATAATTCCGCCCCCACCCCATTACCACACACAATCCTGCCCCCCACCCCATTACCACACACAATCCCGCCTCCCACCACATCACCACACACAATACCGCCCCCCACCACATTACCACACATAATCCCGCCCCCCCACATCACCACACACAATCCCGCCCCCCACCCCATTACCACAGACAATCTCGCCCCCCACCACATCACCACACACTATACCGCTCACCCACCACATTACCACACATAATCCCGCCCCCCCACATCAACACACACAATCCCGCCCCCACCACAATACTGCAGATAATACCACCCCCCACATTACCACACATAATCTCGCCCCCCACCACATTACCACACATAATTCCGCCGCCCACCACATTACCACTCAGAATCCCGCCCCCACCCCATTACCACACACAATCCCACCCCCACCACATTACCACACACAATCCCACCCCCCACCACATTACCACACATAATCCCACCCCCCCACCACATCACCACATAATCCAGCCCCCCACCCCATTACCACACACAATCCCGGCCCCCACCACATTACCACACATAATCCCGCCCCCCACCCCATTACCACACACAATCCCGCCTCCCTCCACATCACCACACATAATCCTGCCCCCCACCCCATTACCACACACAATCTCGCCCCCCACCACATCATTACACACAATACCGCCCCCCCACCACATTAACACACACAATTCCGTCCCCACCACATCACCACACATAATCCTGCCCCCCACCACATCACCATACATAATCCCGCCCCCACCACATTACCACACACAATCCTGCCCCCCACCACATCACCACACACAATCCCGCCTTCCACCACATCACCACACATAATCCCGCCTCCCACCCCATTACCACACACAATCCCGCCTCCCACCACATTACTACACATAATCCCGCCCCCCACCCCATTACCACACACAATCTCGCCCCCCACCACATCACCACACACAATACCGTCCCCTTACTGCATTACCACACATAATCCCACCCCCCCACATCACCACACACAATCCCGCCCCCAGCACAATACTACAGATATTACCACCCCCACCACATTACCACACATAATCCCGCCCCCCACCATATTACCACACATAATTCCGCCCCCCACCACATTACCACAAACAATCCCACCCCCACCACATTACCACACACAATCCCACCCCCCCACCACATTACCACACACAATCCCGCCCCCCACCACATTACCACACATAATCCTGCCCCCTCACCACATCACCACACATAATCCAGCCCCCCACCCCATTACCACACACAATCCTGACCCCCACCACATTACCACACATAATCTGCACCACATCACCACACACAATGCCGCCCCCCACCACATCACCACACACAATCCCACCCCCCACCACTTCACACTCGCTAATCCCGCTCCCTGCACAGTAGCTCCGCCTCCACCACATCAACACACATAATCCCCACCCCATTACCACACACAATCCTGCCCCCACCATATTACCACACACAATCATGCCCCCAACCCCATTACCACACACAATCCTGCCCCCCACCACATCACCACACATAATTCCGCCCCCCACCCAATTACCACACAATCTCGCCTACCACCACATCACCACACATAATCCCGCCCCCCACCCCATTACCACACACAATCTCACCCCCACCACATCACCACACACAATCCCGCCCCCATCCCATTACCACACACAACCCCACCACCCACCCCATTACCACACATAGTCCTGCCCCCCACCCCATTACCACACATAATCCCGCCCCCTACCCCATTACCACACACAATCCCGCCCCCTACCCCATTACCACACATATTCCTGCCCCCCACCACATTACCACACATAATCCCACCCCCCACAACATCACCACACACAATCCCTCCCCCACTCCATTACCACACACAATCCCACCCCCACCACATTACCACACACAATCCGCACCACATCACCACACACAATCCCGCCCCCCACCACATCACCACACATAATCCCACCCACCCAACACATCACCACACATAATCCCGACCCCACCACATCACCACACATAATCCCACACCCCCACATCACCACACATAATCTAGCCCCCCACCCCATTACCACACACAATCTCGCCCCCCACCACATCACCACACACAATACCACCCCCCACCACATTACCACACATAATCCTGCCTCCCCACCACATCACCACACACAATCCCGCCCCCCACCACATTACCACACATAATCCCGCCCCCCAACACATCACCACACATAATTCCACCCCCCACCGCATTACCACACATAATCCCGCCCCACCTCATTACCACACATTCCCGCCCCCACCACATTACCACACATAATCCCGCCCCCCACATCACCACACATAATCCAGCCCCCCACCCCATTACCACACACAATCCTGACCCCACCACATTACCACACATAATCCCACCCCCCACCCCATTACCACACACAATCCCGCCCCCCACCCCATTACCACACACAATCCCGCCCCCCACCCCATTACCACACACAATCCCGCCCCCCACCCCATTACCACACACAATCCCGCCTCCCACCACATCACCACACATAATCCCGCCCCCCACCCCATTACCACACACAATCTGGCCCCCCACCACATCACCACACACAATACCATCCCCACACCACATTACCACACACAATCCCGCCCCCCACCACATTACCACACACAATCCCGCCCCCCACCACATCACCACACATAATCCTGCCCCCACCACATCACCATACATAATCCCACCCCCACCCCATTACCACACACAATCCCACCCCCACCCCATTACCACACACAATCCCACCCCCCACCACATCACCACACATAATCCCGCCCTCCACCACATTACCACACACAATCCTGCCTCCCACCACATCACCACACATAATCCCGCCCCCCATCCCATTACCACACACAATCCCGCCTCCCACCACATCACCACACATAATCCCGCCCCCCAACCCATTACCACACACAATCTCGCCCCCCACCACATCACCACACACAATACTGCCCCCTCACCACATTACCACACATAATCCCGCCCCTCCACATCACCACACACAATCCCGCCCCCACCACAATACTACAGATAATACCACCCCCCACCACATTACCACACATAATCCCGCCCCCACCACATTACCACACATAATCCCGCCCCCCCACCACATTACCACTCATTATCCCACCCCCACCACATTACCATACACCATCCCGCCCCCCCACCACATTACCACACACAATCCCACCCCCACCACATTACCACACATAATCCCGCCCCCCCACCACATCACCACACATAATCCAGCCCCCCACCCCATTACCACACCCAATCCCGACCCCCACCACATTACCACACACAATCCGCACCACATCACCACACACAATGCCGCCCCCCCACCACATTACCACACATATTCCCGCCCGCACACCACATCACCACACATAATCCCACCCCCCACCACATCACACTCGCTAATCCCGCTCCCTGCACAGTAGCTCCGCCCCCCACCACATCACCACACATAATCCCCACCCCATTACCACACACAATCCCTCCCCCACCATATTACCACACACAATTCCGCCCCCCACCCCATTACCACACACATTCCACATCACCACACATAATCCCGCCCCCCACCCAACTACCACACACAATCTCACCCCCCACCACATCAACACACATAATCCCGCCCCCCACCCCATTACCACACACAATCTCACCCCCACCACATTACCACACATATTTCCGCCCCCCCACCATATTACCACACATAATCCCACCCCCTACCCCATTACCACACAGTCTCGCCCCCACCACATTACCACACACAATCCCACCCCCACCACATCACCACACATAATCCCGCCCACCCAACACATCACCACACATAATCCCACCCCCCCACCACATCACCACACATAATCCAGCCCCCCACCCCATTACCACACACAATCTCGCCCCCCACCACATCACCACACACAATACCACCCCCCACCACATTACCACACATAATCCTGCCTCCCCACCACATCACCACAAAATCCCGCCCCCACCACAATACTACACACAATTCTGCCCCCCACCACATTACCACACACAATCCCGCCCCCCACCACATCACACATAATCCTGCCCCCCACCACATCACCATACATAATCCTGCCCCTACCCCATTACCACACACAATCCCGCCCCCCACCACATCACCACACATAATCCCGCCCTCCACCACATTACCACACACAATCCCGATTCCCACCACATCACCACACATAATCCCGCCCCCACCCCATTACCACACACAATCCCGCCTCCCACCACATCACCACACATAATCCCGCCCCCCACCCCATTACCACACACAATCTCGCCCCCCACCACATCACCACACACAATACCGTCCCCCCACCACATTACCACACACAATCCCGCCCCCCCACATCACCACACACAATCCCGCCCCCACCACAATAATACAGATAATACCACCCCCACCACATTACCACACATAATCCCGCCCCCCACCACATTACCACACATAATTCCGCCCCCCCACCACATTACCACTCATAATCCCGCCCCCACCCCATTACCACAAACAATCCCACCCCCACCACATTACCACACACAATCCCGCCCCCCACCACATTACCACACACAATCCCGCCCCCCACCACATTACCACACATAATCCCACCCCCCCAAGCCATTACCACACAATCCCACCCCCACCACATTACCACACACAATTCCTCCCCCCCACCACATTACCACACACAATCCCGCCCCCCACCCCATTACCACACACAATCTCGCCCCCACCACATTACCACACACAATCCCGCCCCCCACCACATTACCACACACAATCCGCACCACATCACCACACACAATCCCGCCCCCCACCACATCACCACACATAATCCCGCCCACCCAGCACATCACCACACATAATCCCACCCCCAACACATCACCACACATAATTTAGCCCCCACCACATCACCACACACAATCCCGCCCCCACCACATCACCTCACATAATCCCGCCCCCACCACATTACCACACGCAATCCGCACCACATCACCACACATAGTCCCGCCCCCCACCATATTACCACACATAATCCCACCCCCCACCACATAACCACACATAATACTGCCCCCCACCACATTACCACAGATAATCTTGCCCCCCACCACATTACCACACATAATCCTGCCCCCCCACATTACCACACGAGGCTCCATCCCCACACATTACCACACGAGGCTCCATCCCCCCACATTACCACACGAGGCTCCGTCCTCACACATTACCACATGAAGCTCCGTCCTCACACATTACCACATGAGACTGCATCCCCACACATTACCACATGAGGCTCTGTCCCCACACATTACCACACGAGGCTCTGTCCCCACACATTACCACATGAGGCTCTGTCCCCACACATTACCACACGAGGCTCTGTCCCCACACATTACCACACGAGGCTCCGTCCTCACACATTACCACACGAGGCTTTGTCCCCACACATTACCACACGAGGCTTTGTCCCCACACTACCATATGAGGCTCCGTCCTCACACATTACCACACGAGGCTTTGTCCCCACACTACCATATGAGGCTCCGTCCTCACACATTACCACACGAGGCTCCATCCCCACAATTTAATTGTGTTTACAGAGAAATTTTAACTTAATTTATGTTTCGTTATGAAATTTGTTTAAATGCTGGAATGAATCAAAAACGCACATCTTACTGAATCCAGTTTGTTTTTTATTTTACCCTGTGAATAAAATGTATTATTAGTATTATTCAGATTTTTTATGATTTTTATTGTTATTAACTTCATTTTAAGTTAATTTACCACCTGCGTAAATTGAATGTTGTCATTATTTACTTTAGTTTAATCACTAGCAGCGTTAATTAGACAGAAATGAGCGTGCCGAGCGTTAGCTGGCTGGAAACAGCTAGTAAGCATATATAAGGCTGTCAAGTTTGGATCAGAAGACCAATGGACAGTTCAAGGATCACTGTCTCTATTCAGACTGATGGACACCATGCAAGTGTTGTAGATTTTGTCTTTCTGAAGAATACTCAGAACTCAGACATTGTGGGAGAGTGAACTGTTCTACTTTTGACATAAAGCAACTATTATCTGCATCATCACAAACAGGAGGATAACATGAGAAACAAATGACCAGAAGCAAACCAGAAGGATAATAAAGTACAGAATAGAAAAGCTCTAAAAATGAACAGAGCGACATCTACAGTCTGCTCTATACAGTCCCTCCACTGTACAAGCCTGCAGCTGCTGTATACTCCAAAACCAAACCTCTAAACAAATACTGACACTGTTGCCAAGTGGGAGCAGAATACTTTTCGAATATGGCAAGTGATGTAATTTGGAGACACACTCTTATTGGTGCTCTGTACAAATTCCAGGACATGTCCTATGAGCTGTAAAAGTAAGAAATCTTTTTGTAATCCTAAAGACTCGGTCACTCTGTGACCTCAGATTTATAAATCCTCACAGCGTGCACACTGCATGCTGTCAAGATTTTCCAGTACTGACTGTGCGAGCAAGCTGCCACATGACTGCAAGTATGCAGTTTCCATACATGCGGTCACTTGCCGACTAGACTTGCTCGGGTTTGATCAATACAAGTCTAGTCAGAATGTGTCAGCAAATTACATACTTCCAGTCACGTGACTGCTTGCTCTCATTGCCGGCACTGAACGCGCATGAAAATGTGCACACGCTGTCAGGGTTTAGAAGTCTGTAGTCACCCAGAGTGACTGCAGACTTTTATCCCAAACCTGCACAACCCCTTTAATTAGGTTTTTCAGTTCCACGGTGGGAGATGATCAATGCTGATGACATTCATTGGAATGGGATGCACGATGCTTGCTGGACATTGATATGGCAGGGACTGTCGATACAACACTTTCCAGTGCAGAAGTGAGAGGCAGCGGTGAACCCCATTAAATGTATGCACACAGGACAAATATTTCGGGGAGCTTTCAAACGTATTACAACACTAGCATTGTGTATGAGGTTTTATGAAGTCTCATCCATAAATTGCTCTAAAATTGCAGTGTAGATTGACCTACGCTGCAGAAATTTTATCCACAGCTCATATACGCATATAATTTGAAGTGTTATGGCTTCTATTAGCTTGTATTGCCCCCTTCCTTCTCACATTTGGGGTCCAGAGTAGCGCATTTTCCTTTTGTTCACTATTTCCAGTTATAGGGAAACAAAAACCTTCAGCTGGGGAAAATTTCTATTAAAATAAACTCCTAAGGAAATATCCATGACTTTCTATTAATGACTTGTACCTGATAAATTTGCTGGAGTATGTATTTCCGTATACTTCCCCCACTACAGGTATTGGGCATTTGGGAATCTCCTAAGTGGCTCTCAGTAGTTTTGTGCAGCGTGTTTCATTAGAACTGAAACAGAATTACCTAATCTGCGCAGGAAAACTGATGAACATGGAGCAAAGTATATTCCCTCTATGGATCATTTGCTTGTTTTACGCATTCGGGCTCGGTCCTTTAGTCCCTCACCTTCTATTTTAAATAGGCTATTGCTATAAGTTATCTACATGGCTGTCAGACCCCGCGGCAGCTTTGGGGTGGTTATGTAATGTGGCGTGCAGAGTTCATGTAACCATTAGCAAACTAGGACGGAGGCCTCGTATTGATCCAGTAAAGTCTGACTATTCATTTTGTTATATAGTAATGTTTCCTGTCACATTTTGCCATACAACACAAATAACTCTCCTGTGCTACTTGGACTAGAGCTGAGGCCACAATGATTAGGAGGATAGAAGTTGCCACCAGTGGTCTAACTTGAGCCTTGAGGGCCCCAGTGCAAAATTTCCAACAGGGCCCCAACTATCCCAGGTCTTTAGTATTGGTCTTCTCTTATGGGCCAAATTGGACCCCTAGACCGGGCCTGGGTGCGACTGCAACCCCTGCAACCACTATGGTTACGCTCTTACTTGCCACATATATTGAGCTATGTATTTATCCAAAAGCCATCTTCATTGCTCTAACTACTGGACCACTAGCGGACTTATCATATCAGAGGAGAGTGAAATGAATGGGAAACTGAATCGCCGGTGAATAATGGCAATCACAAGACTGGGGACAGTAAAAACTGACCAGAATCATGTTCTTTGGGGTCTCAGCTACCCCCGGTAGCTGAAACCTTGGAGATTTTCCGATGCTGAGGGGCGCTTTACCCTTATTTCTCAGCGCTGTTTAAATGTAGCGTTGAGGAATTAGTACCCTTAACTGCCGCCGTTAAAAGGCACATCGTCGGTCGTTAAGGGGTTAAAGGGATTATTACATGCTTGCCAACTTCTTTGTGATCAGGAGGCTCATAGGAAAAGGGGAGACCTACCAATCTTGGGGAAGACCTTGCAATTTTTGGCAGCATTTTTTCCCCTTTGTCATTGCGTTCTATAGGTGAAAAGCCCTGCAAAAACACTATAAAAAATCCTAGAAGAATTGACTAGCTGCAGATTTCGAATAAGTAAAATAAAAGTAAAAAAGCTTTTTGCTGGTACTGTAACAAGAAACTTTTCATTTGCATAAAAAAGCGCTGCAAAAAGCGCTACAGAAACTTTTTTTTTAAATTTCTCAGCTTGGGTTGCAGGTACAGGGTCATAGCCAGTAATGGTGGTAGTTCTTATTTACAAGCATTTTGAAACTTTCCCAAAGGATTTCTACAAATGTTAACGTATTGCAGTATACAAAATACACATACCGTATGTATGTACATATATACACTTGAATATATATATGATTAATTAGAAATGAGCAAATTCCTGGTCCATCAACGTCAGTATTCCATGTACAGATTGCGGTCAGTGATCTTACATAGTATAATCCAACATCACTGACTGCAAACCACCAAGGCTCTCGGAAAAAAAGAAAAATACAAAAAAACATTTGTGGTGTGCCCTATAAAATGCCAATTGAAATCAAAGTACCTGTCCACATATTATACATTTTAGTTTTAACAGGTTTATTCTTGACTATTCTATTATATGAAAATGAATTGGGCGACTTCAGTCAGAAAATCTTGTTACCACCGATTTATAGAATACATCTGTGCGCTCTAATTTAATAGCGGCTCCATAAATATTGATAAGCACTAAAGACACTGTAAAAAGTAACGTCTGACACAAAAAAGTATTTACATTAGTTTTCTGCTCCATTACTTGCTTAAATCAAGAATTGATTTACCAGAGATGATTGAATGAATCTTAAAATGAAAGATTTCTATGAAGGTATCAGATAGGAAGCAAAGTATTCTTGCCCTCAAATCTGTTCAAAATAAAAAAAAGTATATATATATCCATGTATTGTCTGCCATAATAGGTGGCATCAGAATAAAGGCTGCCAACCTGATCACAGCCACTGGGTTGTCACATGTCTTAGGATACATTGGGCTAACAGCAACAGTAAGTAGGGACGTGTATATTCTACCAACGATTGTGCCACATGCTGCAAGTTTTTTCTGCAATGCCATATAACAATGTCGTAATGTGCTTCATCAATGGTAGACATTTTTTTTCTCCCTCCTCAAGTAATGCGATTGGTCATTATTTGCTGCAGACATAGCTCAGTATGCTGTCCCCTGGAGGAAGATGCATGTGAGCACCCAGTGGTATTGTTGCCCTCGCTTAATTTATAGTCTACCATAGAAAAAGTCTAAGAATTTATGTGTGTGATTGTATGCAGGTGTATGTATATCATATATGTCAAAATTTGTGTGATTAGATTTGCAAGAAAAAAAAAACATTTCTCACACTGCTGAAAAATCAGTGAGTGGGCAGGATTCCCCACAATGCCCTGCAGTTGTGGCATCTAGCGGATTGTCATACCTTGTGTGATCAGTCAGAGATCAGCGCTCTCCGTGCAGCACAGTCGGCCACAGGTCTGGCTGTATGGCAGATGGTTTCCATTTCCAGATTCCAATGGATAAGTGCTAAGTGGAATATACATTACATATATGGAAATCTGTCTGTGTCTCGGTCCCTGTGTGTGTGTCTTTCTCTGTGTCTCACTCCCTGTGTGTCTATCTCTCTGCCTTACTCCCTGTGTGTCTATCTCTCTGCCTTACTCCCTGTGTGTATCTATCTCTCTCTGTCTCTCTCTCTCTGTGTCTTTCTCTGTGTCTCACTCCCTGTGTGTGTCTATCTCTCTGTCTCTCTGTCTCTCTCTCTGTGTCTCTGTCCCTGTGTGTCTCTCTCTCTGTCTCTCTCTGTGTCTCACTCCCTGTGTGTGTCTATATCTGTCTCTCTCTCTCTGTCTCTCTCTCTGTGTCTCTGTCCCTGTGTGTGTCTCTGTCTCTCTCTGTGTCTCACTCCCCGTGTGTCTATCTCTCTGTCTCTCTCTCTGTCTCTCTGTCTCTGTGTGTCTCTGTCCCTGCGTGTGTCTCTCTCTGTCTCTGTGTGTCTCTGTCCCTGCGTGTGTCTCTCTCTGTCTCTCTGTCTCTGTGTGTCTCTGTCCCTGCGTGTGTCTCTCTCTGTTTCTGTCTCTCTCTGTGTGTCTCTGTCCCTGTGTGTGTGTTTCTCTCTGTCTCTGTGTCTCACTCCCTTTGTGTGTCTATCTCTCTGTCTCTCTCTCTGTCTTGCTCTGACCTTCTCTGTCTCTGTCCCTATCTGTGTCTCTGTTCCTGTATGTGTCTCTCTGTCTTGCTCTGTTTCTATCTCTATGTCCGTGTGTGTCTCTCTGTCTCTGTCCTTGTGTGTGTCTCTCTCTGTCTTGCTCTATCTCTGTCTGTGTCTCTGTCTCTGTTCTTGTATGTCTCTCTCTGTCCCTGTGTTTGTCTCTGTCTCTATCTGTCTTGCTCTTTTTCTCTCTCTATGTCCCTGTGTGTGTCTCTCTGTCTCTGTCCTTGTGTGTGTCTCTCTCTCTGTCTTGTCTGTCTCTGTCCCTGTGTGTCTCTCTCTTTCTGTTTTTGTTTCTCTTTCTGTCTTTATTTCCCTCTTTATGTCCCTTCCTTCCTTTCTTTCTTTCTTTCTTTGTCTTTTTCTCTCTGTCTCTGTCCTTGTGTGTGTCTCTCTCTGTCTTGCTCTATCTCTGTCTGTGTCTCTGTCTCTGTTCTTGTATGTCTCTCTCTGTCCCTGTGTTTGTCTCTGTTTCTGTCTTGCTCTTTTTCTCTCTCTATGTCCCTGTGTGTCTCTCTGTCTCTGTCCTTGTGTGTGTCTCTCTGCCTTGTCTGTCTCTGTCCCTGTGTGTCTCTCTCTTTCTGTTTTTGTTTCTCTTTCTGTCTTTATTTCCCTCTTTCTGTCCCTTACTTTCTTTCTTTCTTTCTTTGTCTGTCTTTTTCTCTCTGTCTCTGTCTGTCTCTCTCTTTCTGTCATGCAAATATATTTGCTGCACAACACATTTTGGTGGCAAACTCATTGAAGCCAGCAAATTTGGATTTCAAGCTATCCACTCATCTGCAATTAAGAAAAAAAATATGCATATATATGTATGTATACACACTGTGTGTAATATATTATTTATTACATATATTTGTTTATGTACCGTGCCTTCCTGAAAAAGTATTCAATCCCTATGAACTTTTCCACATTTTTTTACGTTGCACCCACAAACTTCAATGTATTTTATTGGGATGTTTTGTGATCTACCAACACAAAGTAGCAAGTACCGTATTTGTGAAGTGTAAAGGAAATATCCTAGTAAGTTAAACAATCCTCCCCTCCTCGTATCCAGTTCAGTATGGAGATGTTAACCTCTTTATTAATAATACACAAGGAGCCTTTAGCTTGATTTATACTTTCTCAGTTTGCCAACCATAAATTAACCTGTGTTCACTCTTCTAATGAATGTGTCATATGGGGTAGCATCAACTTGTTACAACTTTATCTTACCAGACATTTATTTCAATAATTTAGATGCTGTTTAATCAAGGTCGCTGATGTGATGAGACTTTCACCTATGTAATAATTATAGGGGATAACTCAGGAGACTCTTTGCGTGGAACAAGACAACTACAGGACACAGTTTTATAAGTGGTAAAGTCTATATTATCACACGGTGATTCAAACTGGTGCAGAGAGAAACTCAAGTCCACAACACTTGGTGCAAATATCAAATGCAGCTCAGCAGTCTATAGGAAACTTCAGAGGAAAATGCAATCACGCAGAAAGTCTATGAAGCACAATTATTCTTGAGGATACTTGACACGAATAAGTCCTTGCTTAGTCCAAAACACAGATAGATATGCTTATAAGGCAGTTCAAATAATATCTTGGCTCAACCAGGGAGGTCTGGGTAATAGTCTCAGGTTCTTGCACAGCAGAAACAGCTTACATGTCCAGCAAATGCAGATGGAAGTAAACACGAGCAGCAGATGAAGGAGGATTACTGGAACTGGTGTATGCAGCAGGAACTCAGAGCAGAGTAGCAGGATAACCCCACAGGTTCACAGGAGCAGGTATATAGCCAGGGAGTCACCAGAGGTCAGGAGCTGGATGCAAGGAAGAATACTCTAGCACAGACTGAAGGCTGGGGTGGAGTCTTATAGCAGGAAGACACATTGCACATGAGACCAAAGATGCCATCTTGGAAAAGGGCAGTAATGCACAAAAAGGTAATAAAAAATATTCAGAGTCCTGACAACCTATTTGAAAATAATTACGATAGTCATCTCTGCTCCTAGCATTGTGATGGTATGTTCACCCACCCAGTCCACCCAGCTCTCCTGCTGTCTGTCTGTGAAGTGCACATAGTACATCACCCAGCTTTGCGCATAGACTTTCCTCTGCTCCTAGCATTGTGATGGTATGTTCACCCACCCAGTCCACCCAGCTCTCCTGCTGTCTGTCTGTGAAGTGCACATAGTACATCACCCAGCTTTGCGCATAGACTTTCCTCTGCTCCTAGCATTGTGATGGTATGTTCACCCACCCAGTCCACCGAGCTCTCCTGCTGTCTGTCTGTGAAGTGCACATAGTACATCACCCAGCTTTGCACATAGACTTTCCTCTGCTCCTAGCATTGTGATGGTATGTTCACCCACCCAGTCCACCCAGCTCTCCTGCTGTCTGTCTGTGAAGTGCACATAGTACATCACCCAGCTTTGCGCATAGACTTTCCTCTGCTCCTAGCATTGTGATGGTATGTTCACCGACCCAGTCCACCCAGCTCTCCTGCTGTCTGTCTGTGAAGTGCACATAGTACATCACCCAGCTTTGCGCATAGACTTTCCTCTGCTCCTAGCATTGTGATGGTATGTTCACCCACCCAGTCCACCCAGCTCTCCTGCTGTCTGTCTGTGAAGTGCACATAGTACATCACCCAGCTTTGCGCATAGACTTTCCTCTGCTCCTAGCATTGTGATGGTATGTTCACCCACCCAGTCCACCCAGCTCTCCTGCTGTCTGTCTGTGAAGTGCACATAGTACATCACCCAGCTTTGTGCATAGACTTTCCTCTGCTCCTAGCATTGTGATGGTATGCCTTTCAGCTAACCCCCAACTTACTCTGTGATATTTATGACCTTGTTTACTTAGTCTTGATGGTATGCATCTGGTCCACCCTTAATTCTCTGACCAAGATGAGCAGAGACCACTCCTCTCTGCTCCACACCTGACCACACTTAGTTTTCCATATATTGCATAGCACAAGTCTGCTAGACTTCAGTCTGCAGTGTGATTTCTAGAAGTGTGTTCTAAAAGTGTGGATTACATTAGAATTAAAACCTGAATTGAACCTGAAGGGAACTGAAGGTAACTGGCCTGTCACTGTAAACAATGTTTCAGTTTGTTTTCACTTTCACCCCTATAATCCTTCACTTTCTGCTACCTCCCCCAATCCCCACACCAAGTAAGGAACTGTTCATCTCCTCTTCAATCCTCCCCATCCATCTCACCTCCTCCTCAGAACTGTTCCTTAACATACAATCCTCTGTCTCAAAGCACAGGCAGCCCCCTCACGCCCTCTCCTGCTCCCACCTGCTAACACTATCTCTGCTCCTTCTCACTGCTGGTGATATTTCTCCAAATCCTGGTCCTCCTCACCATATTCCCACAGTCATTTCTACCTCCCACCCACGCTCCATCACAAACTTCCGTAACCTCTCTAACCTTATACCCATTCACCTAGCCTCCGCTTCCCCAGTCTCACTAACAGGAGCTCTGTGGAACGCTCGCTCTGTCTGTAACAAGCTTTCCTACATCCATGATCTTTTTGTTACTACCAAACTTTCCTTCCTCGCCATCACCGAAACCTGGCTCACCCCTTCTGACACAGCCTCTCCTGCTGCACTCTCTTATGGTGGCTTCCACCTTTCTCACACACCCCGCCCCAGCAGCAAGCATGGCGGAGGAGTTGGTTTTCTCCTGTCAGATGACTGCTCCTTCACCCCAATCCCACTGCCACCCTCTGTTACCCTCCCTTCCTTTGAGGTGCACTCTGTGCGCATCTACTCCCCCTCCAACCTCCAACTGGCTGTCATTTACCGCCCCCCAGGGCCAGCCACCATCTTCTTTGACCACTTTACCACCTGGCTACTTCATTTCCTTTCTGCAGACATCCCCACTATCATCATGGGCGATTTCAACATCCCCATTGACACTTCCCTCTCAGCTGCCACTAAACTTCTATCTCTCTCTTCCTCCTTCGGCCTCACTCAATGGTCTTCTGCAGCCACTCACAAAGATGGTCACACACTGGACCTCATCTTCACCCGCCTCTGCTCCCTATCTAACCTCTCTAACTCACCTCTTCCACTCTCTGACCACAACCTTCTCACATTCTCATCTCTCTCCACTCCATGTCTAGAGTCCCCACTGTTGTGAATTTGGATTCTGGGCTCCCCCGGTGGCTACTGGTGGAATTGAACTGGTGTCTTCATCTTCTCTGTTCACCTGTTCCCATCAAGATGTGGGAGTCGCTATATAACCTTGCTGCTCTGTTAGTTGCTTGCCGGTCAACAATGTAATCAGAAGCCTCTCTGTGCTTGTTCCTGCTCCTAGACAACTACTAGATAAGTTGGACTCTTGTCCATGTTTGTTTTTGCATTTTTGTTCCAGTTCACAGCTGTAGTTTCGTTACTGTGTCTGGAAAGCTCTTGTGAACAGGAATTGCCACTCTGGTGTTATGAGTTAATGCCAGAGTTTTAAAGTAATTTCTGGATGGTGTTTTGATAGGGTTTTCAGCTGACCATGAAAGTGTCCTTTCTGTCTTCTGCTATGTAGTAAGTGGACCTCAAATTTGCTAAACCTATTTTCATACTACGTTTGTTATTTCATCTTAATTCACCGCCAATACATGTGGGGGGCCTCTGTCTCCTTTCGGGGTATTTCTCTAGAGGTGAGCTAGGACTAATATTTTCCTCTGCTAGCATTATTTAGTCCTCCGGCTGGTGCTGGGCATCTAGAATCAACGTAGGCATGCTACCCGGCCACTACTAGTTGTGCGTTAGGTTTAGTTCATGGTCAGCTCAGTTCCCATCTTCCAAGAGCTAGTTCCTATATATGCTGATGCTATGTTCTCTTGCCATTGAGAACATGACAGTTTGACCGGCCCACTAAAGGGTTAAAATCCTTGGCTGAGAAAGGAGAGAAATAAGAAGTCTGCTGAGATTTTTTTTTTTTTCTCCTTCTAATCTTTGAATGGCTCTGTGTCCACCTGTTTGTAATGGATCTTCAGAGTGTAACTGCAGGTTTGAATAATCTCGCCACGAAGGTACAAAATTTGCAAGACTTTGTTTGTCATGCACCTGTATCTGAGCCGAGAATTCCTTTGCCGGAATTTTTCTCGGGGAATAGATCTGGGTTTCAGAATTTTCGAAATAATTGCAAATTATTTTTGTCCCTGAAATTTCGCTCTGCCGGAGACCCTGCACAGCAGGTCAGGATTGTGATTTCCTTGCTCCGGGGCGACCCTCAAGACTGGGCTTTTTCATTGACACCAGGGGATCCTGCGTTGCTCAATGTGGATGCGTTTTTTCTGGCCTTGGGGTTGCTTTATGACGAACCTCATTTGGAGCTTCAGGCAGAAAAAACTTTGATGTCCCTATCTCAGGGGCAAGATGAAGCGGAAATTTACTGCCAAAGATTCCGTAAATGGTCTGTGCTTACTCAGTGGAATGAGTGCGCCCTGGCGGCGACTTTCAGAGAGGGTCTCTCTGATGCCATTAAGGATGTTATGGTGGGGTTCCCTGTGCCTGCGGGTCTGAATGAGTCCATGACAATGGCTATTCAGATCGATAGGCGTTTGCGGGAGCGCAAACCAGTGCACCATCTGGCGGTGTCCACTGAGAAGTCGCCAGAGAGTATGCAGTGTGATAGAATTCTGTCCCGAAGCGAGCGGCAGAATTTTAGACGGAAAAATGGGTTGTGTTTCTATTGTGGTGATTCTACTCATGTTATATCAGCATGCTCTAAGCGCACTAAAAAGCTTGATAAATCTGTTTCCATTTGCACCTTACCGTCTAAGTTTATTCTATCTGTGACCCTGATTTGCTCTTTGTCATCTATTACCACGGACGCCTATGTCGACTCTGGCGCCGCTTTGAGTCTTATGGATTGGTCCTTTGCCAAACGCTGTGGGTATGATTTAGAGCCTTTGGAGACTCCTATTCCTCTGAAGGGGATTGACTCCACCCCATTGGCTAATAATAAACCACAATACTGGACACAAGTAACTATGCGTATTAATCCGGATCACCAGGAGATTATTCGCTTTCTGGTGCTGTATAATCTACATGATGATTTGGTGCTAGGATTGCCTTGGCTGCAATCTCACAACCCAGTCCTCGACTGGAGAGCTATGTCTGTGTTGAGCTGGGGATGTAAGGGGGCTCATGGGGATGTACCTGTGGTTTCCATTTCATCATCTATTCCCTCTGAAATTCCTGAGTTCCTGTCTGACTATCGTGACGTCTTTGAAGAATCCAAGCTTGGTTCGTTACCTCCGCACCGAGAGTGCGATTGTGCCATAGATTTAATCCCGGGTAGTAAATACCCAAAGGGTCGTTTGTTTA
The DNA here is from genome assembly GCF_051348905.1 of Ranitomeya variabilis. NCBI lineage: Eukaryota > Metazoa > Chordata > Amphibia > Anura > Dendrobatidae > Ranitomeya > Ranitomeya variabilis. The sequence goes on along the minus strand of NC_135235.1, from coordinate 55,683,824 downwards.
ATCTGTCTGTGCCTGAACATGCTGCTATGCGAGAATATATAAAGGAGTCCTTGGAAAAGGGACATATTCGTCCATCGTCATCTCCCTTAGGAGCCGGTTTTTTCTTTGTGTCAAAAAAAGACGTCTCTTTGAGACCATGTATCGATTATCGGCTTTTGAACAAAATCACTGTTAAATATCAATACCCATTGCCGTTGCTGACTGATTTGTTTGCTCGCATAAAGGGGGCCAAGTGGTTCTCTAAGATTGACCTTCGTGGGGCGTATAATTTGGTGCGAGTCAGGCAGGGGGATGAGTGGAAAACCGCATTTAATACGCCCGAGGGCCACTTTGAGTATTTAGTGATGCCTTTTGGTCTTTCAAATGCTCCGTCAGTTTTCCAGTCCTTTATGCATGATATTTTTCGCGATTATTTGGATAAATTTATGATTGTGTATCTGGATGATATTCTGATTTTTTCGGATGACTGGGACTCTCATGTCCAGCAAGTCAGGAGGGTTTTCCAGGTTTTGCGGTCTAATTCTTTGTGTGTGAAGGGTTCTAAGTGTGTTTTTGGGGTACAGAGGATTTCCTTTTTGGGATATATTTTTTCTCCCTCTTCCATTGAAATGGATCCTGTCAAGGTTCAAGCTATTTGTGATTGGACGCAGCCCTCTTCTCTTAAGAGTCTTCAGAAATTTTTGGGCTTTGCTAACTTTTATCGTCGATTTATTGCTGGTTTTTCGGATATTGCTAAGCCATTGACCGATTTGACTAAGAAGGGTGCTGATGTTGCTGATTGGTCCCCTGACGCTGTGGAGGCCTTTCGGGAGCTTAAGCGCCGTTTTTCCTCTGCCCCTGTGTTGCGTCAGCCTGATGTTGCTCTACCTTTTCAGGTTGAGGTCGACGCTTCTGAGATCGGAGCTGGGGCAGTGTTGTCGCAGAAAAGTTCTGACTGCTCCGTGATGAGGCCTTGTGCCTTCTTTTCCCGTAAATTTTCGCCCGCTGAGCGGAATTATGATGTTGGGAATCGGGAGCTTTTGGCTATGAAGTGGGCTTTTGAGGAGTGGCGCCATTGGCTTGAGGGGGCCAGACATCAGGTGGTGGTATTGACTGACCACAAAAATTTGATTTATCTTGAGACCGCCAGGCGCCTGAATCCTAGACAGGCGCGCTGGTCATTATTTTTCTCTCGGTTTAATTTTGTGGTGTCATACCTACCGGGTTCTAAGAATGTTAAGGCGGATGCCCTTTCTAGGAGTTTTGAGCCTGACTCGCCTGGTAACTCTGAGCCCACAGGTATCCTTAAGGATGGAGTGGTATTGTCAGCCGTTTCTCCAGACCTGCGGCGGGCCTTGCAGGAGTTTCAGGCGGATAGACCGGATCGTTGCCCACCTGATAAACTGTTTGTTCCTGATGATTGGACCAGTAGAGTCATCTCTGAGGTTCATTCTTCTGCGTTGGCAGGTCATCCTGGCATTTTTGGTACCAGGGATTTGGTGGCAAGGTCCTTCTGGTGGCCTTCCCTGTCACGAGATGTGCGAGGCTTTGTGCAGTCTTGTGACGTTTGTGCTCGGGCCAAGCCTTGTTGTTCTCGGGCTAGTGGATTATTGTTGCCCTTGCCTATTCCTAAGAGGCCTTGGACGCACATCTCGATGGATTTTATTTCAGATCTGCCTGTTTCTCAGAAGATGTCTGTCATCTGGGTGGTGTGTGACCGTTTCTCTAAGATGGTCCATTTGGTTCCTCTGCCCAAGTTGCCTTCTTCTTCCGAGTTGGTTCCTCTGTTTTTTCAAAATGTTGTTCGTTTGCATGGTATTCCTGAGAATATCATTTCTGACAGAGGGACCCAATTCGTGTCTAGATTTTGGCGGGCATTCTGTGCTAGGATGGGCATAGATTTATCTTTTTCGTCCGCTTTCCATCCTCAGACGAATGGCCAGACCGAGCAGACTAATCAGACCCTGGAGACATATCTGAGGTGTTTTGTGTCTGCTGACCAGGATGATTGGGTTGCTTTTTTGCCATTGGCAGAGTTCGCTCTCAATAATCGGGCCAGCTCTGCCACTTTGGTGTCCCCGTTTTTCTGTAATTCGGGGTTTCATCCTCGATTTTCCTCTGGTCAGGTGGAATCTTCGGATTGTCCTGGAGTGGATGCTGTGGTGGAGAGATTGCATCAGATCTGGGGGCAGGTGGTGGACAATTTGAGGTTGTCCCAGGAGAAGACTCAGCTTTTTGCCAACCGCCACCGTCGTGTTGGTCCTCGGCTTTGTGTTGGGGATTTGGTGTGGTTGTCTTCTCGTTTTGTCCCTATGAGGGTCTCTTCTCCTAAGTTTAAGCCTCGGTTCATCGGCCCGTATAAGATATTGGAGATTCTTAACCCTGTTTCCTTCCGTTTGGACCTCCCTGCATCCTTTTCTATTCATAACGTTTTTCATCGGTCATTATTGCGCAGGTATGAGGTACCGGTTGTGCCTTCCGTTGAGCCTCCTGCTCCGGTGTTGGTTGAGGGTGAGTTGGAGTACGTTGTGGAGAAAATCTTAGACTCTCGTGTTTCCAGACGGAGACTCCAGTATCTGGTCAAGTGGAAGGGATACGGCCAGGAGGATAATTCTTGGGTGAATGCATCTGATGTTCATGCCTCTGATTTGGTTCGTGCCTTTCATAGGGCCCATCCTGATCGCCCTGGTGGTTCTGGTGAGGGTTCGGTGCCCCCTCCTTGAGGGGGGGGTACTGTTGTGAATTTGGATTCTGGGCTCCCCCGGTGGCTACTGGTGGAATTGAACTGGTGTCTTCATCTTCTCTGTTCACCTGTTCCCATCAAGATGTGGGAGTCGCTATATAACCTTGCTGCTCTGTTAGTTGCTTGCCGGTCAACAATGTTATCAGAAGCCTCTCTGTGCTTGTTCCTGCTCCTAGACAACTACTAGATAAGTTGGACTCTTGTCCATGTTTGTTTTTGCATTTTTGTTCCAGTTCACAGCTGTAGTTTCGTTACTGTGTCTGGAAAGCTCTTGTGAACAGGAATTGCCACTCTGGTGTTATGAGTTAATGCCAGAGTTTTAAAGTAATTTCTGGATGGTGTTTTGATAGGGTTTTCAGCTGACCATGAAAGTGTCCTTTCTGTCTTCTGCTATGTAGTAAGTGGACCTCAAATTTGCTAAACCTATTTTCATACTACGTTTGTTATTTCATCTTAATTCACCGCCAATACATGTGGGGGGCCTCTGTCTCCTTTCGGGGTATTTCTCTAGAGGTGAGCTAGGACTAATATTTTCCTCTGCTAGCATTATTTAGTCCTCCGGCTGGTGCTGGGCATCTAGAATCAACGTAGGCATGCTACCCGGCCACTGCTAGTTGTGCGTTAGGTTTAGTTCATGGTCAGCTCAGTTCCCATCTTCCAAGAGCTAGTTCCTATATATGCTGATGCTATGTTCTCTTGCCATTGAGAACATGACACCCCACCCCACAAACTTTCACACCCTTGCAGAAATATTAAACATCTTGACCTACATTCATTCTATGAATCCCTCCTCCCTCTCACAGACATAAGTTCCATACACAATGCGGATGACGCTGCCGCTCTATATAACACCACAATAGCTGTAGCTTTGGAATCTGCTGCCCCACTTACACATACCAAAGCTCGCAAAATCAACAGACAGCCCTGGCACACCAGCCTGACCAAAGAACTGAGGCGAGCTTCCAGGGCTGCTGAGCGCAGATGGAAAAGATCCCACTCCAACGACCACTTCATCGCATTCAAACAGTCCCTCACTACTTTCAAGGCCACACTCGCCACAGCTAAACAAACCTACTTCTCCTCTCTCATATCCTCCCTGTCTCACAACCCTAAACAGTTATTCAACACCTTCAATTCTCTCCTCCGTCCCCCAGCACCTCCTCCCTCCCCACTTATCTCTGCTGAAGACTTTGCCTCATTCTTCAAGCAGAAGATTGATAACATCAGAGACAGTTTTGGTCAACAACCCCCAGAGCCCTTCCTCCCAACTTCCCTACCCTCCACCTCCAAAACCAACTTCCCCACCATTACAGAAGATCAACTCGCCACTCTACTCTCAAGATCGCATCTCACCACCTGTGCACTTGACCCGCTCCCATCCCACCTCATCCCAAACCTCGCCACAATCTTCATCCCAACCCTAACCCATCTCTTCAACCTATCACTAACAACTGGTGTTTTCCCCTCAAGCTTTAAACATGCCTCCATCACACCTATCCTCAAAAAGCCCTCTCTTGACCCATCCTCTGTATCTAGCTATCGCCCTATATCACTTCTCCCCTATGCCTCAAAACTACTGGAACAACACGTCTACCTTGAATTGTCCTCCCATCTCTCTTCTTGCTCCCTCTTTGACCGCTTACAATCTGGCTTCCGGTCACACCACTCCACTGAAACTGCCCTAACTAAGGTCACCAACGACCTCTTAACCGCCAAGAGCAAGCGACACTACTCTGTTCTCCTCCTCCTCGACCTGTCGGCTGCCTTTGACACAGTGGACCATTCCCTATTATTACAGACCCTCTCATCCCTTGGCATCACAGACTTGGCCCTATCCTGGATCTCATCATACCTAACAGACCGGACATTCAGCGTCTCCCACTCACACACCACCTCCTCACCTCGCCCCCTATCTGTCGGAGTCCCACAAGGTTCAGTCCTTGGGCCCCTGCTCTTCTCCATTTACACCTTTGGCCTGGGACAGCTCATAGAATCTCATGGCTTTCAGTATCACCTCTATGCTGATGACACACAGATCTACATCTCTGGACCAGATATCACCTCCCTACTAACCAGAATCCCTCAATGTCTGTCCACTATTTCATCCTTCTTCTCCGCTAGATTTCTGAAACTTAACATGGACAAAACAGAATTCATCATCTTTCCCCCATCTCACGTGACCCCCCCAACGAACCTATCCATTACAGTACACGGCTGCCCACTCTCCCCAGTCCCACAAGCTCGCTGCCTCGGGGTTATCCTTGATGCTGATCTCTCCTTCAAACCACATATCCAAGCCCTTTCAACTTCCTGCCGACTTCAACTCAAAAATATTGCACGAATCCGTTCATTCCTCAACCAAGAATCTGCAAAAACCCTAGTCCATGCCCTCATCATCTCTCGCCTTGACTACTGCAACCTCCTGCTCTGTGGCCTCCCATCAAACACTCTCGCACCCCTCCAATCTATTCTAAACTCTGCTGCCCGACTAATCCACCTGTCCCCCCGCTATTCTCCGGCCTCTCCCCTCTGTCAATCCCTTCACTGGCTCCCCATTGCCCAGAGACTCCAGTACAAAACCCTAACCATGACGTACAAAGCCATCCACAACCTGTCTCCTCCTTACATCTGTGACCTCATCTCCCGGTACTTTCCTACACGCAACCTCCGATCCTCACAAGATCTCCTTCTCTACTCCCCTCTTATCTCCTCTTCCCACAATCGTATACAAGATTTCTCTCGCGTATCTCCCCTACTCTGGAACTCTCTACCGCAACATATCAGACTCTCACCTACCATCGAAACCTTCAAAAAGAACCTGAAGACCCACCTCTTCCGACAAGCCTACAACCTGCAGTAACCACCGATCGACCAAACCGCTGCATGACCAGCTCTATCCTCACCTACTGTATCCTCACCCATCCCTTGTAGATTGTGAGCCTTCACGGGCAGGGTCCTCTCTCCTACTGTACCAGTTATGACTTGTATTGTTCAAGATTATTGTACTTGTTTTTATTATGTATACCCCTCCTCACTTGTAAAGCGCCATGGAATAAATGGCGCTATAACAATAAATAATAATAATAATAATAATAATAATCATAACATCACAAGAGATTATAAAACAGTTTATAGGTGTGACATGGTGGGAACAGACACAAGGGGAGGGTCTTGATTTACCTCCAAGTAGGACATTTACTGTTGTGGGAAAAAGTGATTACCCCCCACTTTGTATTTTATTTGGTTTATCACATATTTGGGAAGCTGAGTTAAAATTCCCTAGCCACACCCAGGCCTGATTACTGCCACATCTGTTCTCAATCAAAAAATGACTTAAATAGGACCTGCCTGACAAAGTGAAGTAGACTAAAAGATTCGCAAAAGCTAGACATCATGTCGCGATCCAAAGAAATTCTGGAACAAATGAGAAACAAAGCGATTGAGAGCTATCAGTCTGGAAAATGTTATAAAGCCATTTCTCAAGCTTTGGAACTCCAGTGAACTACAATGAGAGCCATTATCCACAAATGGCAAAAACATGGAACAGTTGTAAATAGTGTTGAGCGATACCTTCCGATATGCAAATGTATCGGTATCGGATTGGATCGGCCGATACCCAAAAAATATCGGATATCGCCGATACCGATACCCGATACCAAGGCATATCAATGGGACACAAAATATCGGAATGGTTCCCAGGGTCTGAAGGAGAGGAAACTCTCCTTCAGGCCCTGGGATCCATATTCATGTATAAAATAAAGCATAAAAATAAAAAATATTGATATACTCACCCCTCGGACGGCCCCTGGCTCTCACCGGTCCAAGCGTCTGCCTCCGTTCCTAAGAATGCAGAGTGAAGGACCTTCGATGACGTCGCGGCTTGTGATTGGTCACGTGACTGCTCATGTGACCGCTCACGCAACCAATCACAAGCCGTAACGTCATCGCAGGTCCTACACTCACTGCATTCTTAGGAACGGAGGCTGCCGGTTACATCGCTAAGGTCCAGGGTCCGCCGGAGGGGTGAGTATATCCATATTTTTTATTTTTATTCTTTATTTTTTACATGAATATGGATCCCAGGGCCTGAAGGAGAGTCTCCTCTCCTCCAGACCCTGGGAACCATACACTGGGAACTTCCGATTCCGATTTCCGATATCACAAAAATATCGGAACTCGGTATCGGAATTCCGATACAGCAAATATCGGCCGATACCCGATACTTGCGGTATCGGAATGCTCAACACTAGTTGTACATCTTCCCTGGATTGGCCGGTTTACCAACATTACCCCAAGAGCGCATGGACGACTCATTCAAGAGGTCACCAAAGACCCCACAACAACATCCAAAGAACTGCAGGTCTCACTTGCCTCAGTTAAGGTCAATGTTTTGTCTATAAATAAAAAGTTCCCCTACCGCATTTATTATGCTCTGACGTTTTCCATTATAAACAAAGGAGAGTGATGGGGTTAAAAGAAAAATAAGATTATGCTCCCCTGTTCTAGCCTTGTTTCTAATTTTTTCTACCCAGTCTTTCAGCGACAAAGCATCCAAAGTCCAGAGGGAGTGGATGACTGGGGTGGATGATGGGGGTTCATGCAGTATTGCTGGCCACTGGCCACAACTCATTGACAAGACAAGATCACTCCTCTTATGAATAGGTCATAACTCTGTACAAACCCTTTCATGCTTTTTTGCAAGAAAAATTGTGTAACTGCAAAATTGTGCAGCCACAAAAGCATAGACCCTTGACAACTGCACAAATTTTCCAAGTACACAGCACATTTACTTACATAAAATGTGTGAACATTAATGATCAATTGGAAAACCATGGCTTTGGCATGATGTTCAGTAGCTTTATGGCTACTTAGTGGATGATGCATGTGGCCATAACCATAGATCTGTTATAAGAAAAACGCAGCCAGAAAAACTGCGTTGTTGCCGCATTTTTGTATGCGTTTTTTTGTATGCGCTTTTGTACAGCAATGAAGGTTTTTTTAGCTAAAGATATTTAAAAGAAAGTTTTGTGATGTAATTTCTTGGTTCAACACCATCTTTTTCATGCTGATGCAGTGTAGCATCAGCGTAATGGGATTAGGGCATAGTGTCAACAGCTGTCATTGACACCTAGCCCTAGGCTAAAGGTACTGTCACACTCAGAGATGCTGCGGCGATATAGACAACGAGCCGACCTAAACTAGATCGCTGGAGCGTCGCTATTTAGGTCGCTGTAGAGACGTCAAACACAGCAACTCCAGAACGATGCAGGAGCGATCCAGTGACGTAACGGCGACTCACTTCTCGTTCTCGCTGGTTGTTAGCTCCATGTCAAACAGCCTGAGTGTACCGACTGGCTAGAAGGACACGCTGCGACGCCCCCTATGCTCGTTGCTGGCGTCATTGCTTTTGATGTCAAACATGATGATACACGCCGACCTGGCGACGAAATAAAGTTCTGGACTTCTAGCTCTGACCAGCGAAGGCACAGCGGGATCCAGATCGCTGCTGCGCCTCAAACACCAGGACACTATCCAGGACACTGCAACATCACGGATTGTTGTCGTTCTCTTTGCAAAGTTGCTGAGTGTGACGGTACCTTTAGTAATGAAAAGGTGGCAGCCCAATACCCTCATTACTAAGCCGATAAGTAAGCACAAACATAGAAACACACACACATTGTCACCAGTAGAGATAAGCAAGGGTCAGGGCTTATTCGGCAAGCTATAGCGCTTACCGAATAAGCTGCAGAGGGAACACGGTTTCCTGGAGCGCTTCGGCTGATCAGCTGTTTGGCTCTGCAGCTGCATGTGTCACGGCTGTGTGACAGTGACGACACATGCATAGAGAGCCCAACAAACAGGCTCTGTTACAGCCTAAGACCTACAACGCCAGCGTTTTCCACGCTGTCACACAGATGACAGCATGGGAAACATCATAGGAAGCCAGTATAATGCAAAACAAAAATGCTGCAAATATGCAAAGATTTTTATACCTGCATTTTTCCTGCAGATTTGGCTGACTCAATTGAAGTCAATGGTTGAAAAACGCTGTAGAAATGCAAAAAGAATTGACATGCTGCAGAAAAAAACACACTGCAAATAATTAAGGAAAATTACTGATCATGTGCACAACACTTCAGGATTGTCATTGAATTAGCTTGCATAAGGAATCCATAGAGTGTTTGGCCCAGTTCTGCGCGTAAAAAACGCAGCGAAAACGCATCAAAAACGCACTACGTGCACATAGCCTTAGGGTATTCAGACATAAAAGATGTTCCCCCATTGAAGTCACAGACATATTATAACTTATTAGACAAGATTGTGAGCTGATGGGGTCTCTTGCGCTTTAGGATCACGCAACATGTTTTGTGTAATGCTTCTTTTCCCCTGTGGCCGGCGCTGCAGGAAAGTAGAACATTATCTTGCTTTAACAGAAGAAAAATAATAATACCATATTTTAATCATTTTCTGTATTTTATAGAAGCAAAAAATCTCATTGTACAAATATTTAAATCCCTAATTAACTGGAGTTTTGAAGCCTCCTATGTAAATATTAACATAAATTTCCAATCCAGCGTTCAAGAACAGATTTATCTTCCTAATTGTGCACCTGAAACTCTGGCAATCCTGCTCCATTCTTCCTATTTTTTTTCTCAAAACTCAAACAAACATTAGCAAATGCCTGAAACACATAATGCAACATATTTATTTACAAAAAAAATACTTTTCAAGCATCATCTCTGCCAAAATCCACGCTTTAATGAATTTATGAGATGGCTAAAGCTGCATGTGGTGGAGACACACAGTCCAACTTTCTCTGAGAGCCTCGCTGAAGATGTTGAATTCCCATTCAGCAATAGGCCTCTCGGAAGCTTTACAAAGTCTACAAAGGGCAACATCTCTACGATATTAAATAACATCATTTTCTGTGTTGGATCAACAAGAATGAAATCTCATTCCAAGTGCAATAACTAGATAAAACAACACACGAGCAGCACGGTGACTCAGTGGTTAGCCCTGCAGCTTCCAGCGCTGGGGTCCTTGGTTTAAATCCCACCAAGGACAACATCTGCAAGGACTTTATATGCTCTCCCTGTGTCTGTGTGGGTTTCCTCCAGGTTCTCTGGTTTCCTTCCGCACTCCAAAGACATACTGATAGGAGATCTAGATTGTGAGCCCCATCGGGGACAGTGCCGGTAATGTCTGTAAAGTGCTGTGGAAGTAATGGCGCTATATAAGTGAGTAAAAGAACATTAAATATAACATAACTGCTTACTGTATAAAAAAAAAATTAAAACCTTATTCTAAGTGCTGCTTTCAATATTTTATATGCCCTTTTTGTACTACACTTAGAAGCTTGAGGGCGGCCTTCAAGCCTCTGTTTAAAAGTTTAAAGGGAAACGATTACGTCCTTTTTTGCTATTAAACTGACCCCAGTGTCTTGTTAGTGAAGCACATTGCATCTATAACATGTTTATCTCAAGCAAAACGTCCCAGTATTTATCACAAAAATTACTTTTTATACTTTGATGATTTCCCCACATACCTTGTGTTTCAGTCATAGAGGTGGGCCGTTCTAGCTTTTCAGTCACGGTCAGTCAAATGCCTTTTTCAAATTGTCCACACCCATTGTGTTATAATTCATTCCCTTCACTGCTCCCTACGTCACTGCAGTCTCCCAGCATATCCCGCGCTTGCGCAATGACTATCAACTTTCCACCGGGTTTGGGTGTTTGCCTCAGCTTCATATCCTATGTGCGCATGCTCCGGAGCTGCTGAGAGTCAGTGACCACGTGATAGTTGGTGAGCGCGCACTCTATGCACGCCACTGTCTTCTCGCTCGCCGCTCTCATTCTCAGCGGCTCTGGAGCATGCGCACATAGGATGTGATGCTGGGACGTACACCCAAATTCAGTGTGCATGCCTGGAAAAGTGATAGTCCTTGTGCAAGTGCGGGATCTGCTGGGAGATTGCGGTGAAGTAGGAAACAGTGAAGGGAAGGAATTTTTATGCAATGGGTGTGGAGAATTTGAAAAAGGCATTTGACTGTGACTGAAAAGCTAGAGATCCTCACCTCCTATGACTGATGATTACCCCACATACCTTCTGTTTCCAAGTATAAAAAGTGATTTTTGTGATAAATACTGGGACGTTTTGCATCAGATAAAAATGTTAGTGATGTAATGTGCGTGACGAACAAGACATTGGGGCAGTTCAATAGCAAAAACAAGGACGTGACTGGTTCCCTTTAAAAGTCATTCACGCCATTAAACAAGCTTAAGCCATTATATTACCACCACCATAATATTCCATATCAATTTAGTTCTATTCAGTTGCCATGAGCATCAATTAAAGTGGAAAGTTTATTCTGGACTACTCTCTGATATGGACATCTTGCTACCCTCACCGACGCCATCTCGGCCAACATAGATTTCACAGATATTGTGTGTGTGAAATGAGATGTAACCATACCAACCCTCTCTATATGATCTCTTCTAAAGGACTCCCTCCCAAACCCAATGGACTCCATAGACATTAACCCAACCTTGTCTACACATTACTACTATAACCTTTATCAACTAGCCTGAGATCATTATTAATGATCAATATGCTCTCTATTTTTACTTATCTATGTATTTAACTAGCTATATCATATTTTGTATAATATTTATAACTTCAGGGAAGATCATACTTCATAGGCGCATAGTTTTGTCGAAGACTAATGGTCAATGGAACAGCTGAGTCCAGAGAGTGAGAGAGCTTGAGCTGGCACGGCATACATACCATAGAGGAAGACTATGGGAAATTGTTTTGTTGAACTTAATGTTTTATCTGTAGATACCATGTTAACAGGTTGGTGTACATAGTTTTTTTTAGAAAAGGATTCAGTATTACTTAGATTGATAAAATATAAGTCCCTCTGATCTCTATATAGGACCTCCCACTGGACTACCAAGTATAAAAAAGCATCAGGGACTCATCTGAACAAAATGCAAGTTTTAACCAACCGTTTTCCACAAAACTGTAGATCAATCTACTAATCTCATCACATTCTATATCATGCTACCCACAAAAATGATGACATGTATAGCATAGCGGGTTATCTTTAGAGAGAGTCTATCAGCAGAAAACGACTGCTTAAAACAAATACAGGCTCTCGGTGCACCCTTGATGTGGCCATATATTGAAGTGCATCTTCCCACGTACTTGCTTTTCATCCATCTTTGCCCTTTTCTGGCTCTATAAAGACAGAGCTGTCTATCAAAGAATAGGAGCGTGAAGATGAAGATTTGAAGGGAAAACAAGGAGTTGGGAAGGTGCATTTAAATGTTGGTCCATGCCATGGTGCACCTAGTGCCTATTCTTTGTTTGAACAGTCATTCCGTGCTGACAGAATCCCTTTTGAATAGAAGAGGCCTGAATCTGGATTGGTCCCATATCCTATGCTATTGGCTGTCATGAATCTGAACAGCATACTCCGATCGATAGGAACTATGGTGAAAATGAGCACCAAGCCCATCAATCCTGGATGGCATAAAAATGCAATATAATGTTAGATTCTTGTTGACTTGATCACATTGCTCTAAGGCCTCATTCACATGCCCAAGTCCATGTTTCCAGTACTTATGGTTTTTTCACTGATGCCACATGTACCCATTATAACCTATGGTGCCATGCACATGTCAGTGTTTTTACACGGACCATGCAAAACACACAAAGACATCCATTTTTTCTGGCACCAAGGATGACAAGGGCCAATAGAAGTCTCATGAATCCGTGAAAAACACGTATAGCAGAAAGAGGACACATTCACGGTAAAAAAGGACACACGGAAGACACAGTGATGGTAAAAATGGACACATAGATGACACACTGATTCAAAACACTGATGACTCCAGTACCATTTTATCACGTATGTGTTTAAACACTGGCGTCTCAATGAGGCGTTAATGACATTAGTGGCAACAGATTTGTTTTGTGACCAATTATTTTTCTCCATAGAAAGGATTTATGAAGTGTCAAGTCAAGTAAGCTGGCTGCTGGTCAGTTTGACTCGCACCTATCTTATTTTTATGGCCATCCTTAGACTCTAGATATTTGACGCAACCATGATTGGATCTGCTAATAATTAGTGATGAGCGAGTATACTCGTTGCTCGGGTTTTCCCGAGCACGCTCGGGTGATCTCCGAGTATTTGTTATTGCTCGGAGATTTAGTTTTTGTCAACACAGCTGCATGATTTATGTCTGCTAGACAGCTTGAATACATGTGGGGATTCCCTAGCAACCAGGCAACCCTCACATGTACTCAGGCTGGCTAGCAGCAGTAAATCATGCAGCTGCGTCGACAAAAACGAAATCTCCGAGCACTAACAAATACTCAGAGGTCACCCAAACGTGCTCGAGAAAACCCAAGCAACGAGTATACTCGCTCATCACTACTAGTAATTCAATGACTATGGCCAACTTGAGATATTAGATTGACAACAATGATGACACTTATGGACATCAGTAGATGTGACCAATTTTCCCACTGGAACAGATAAGTACATTTCTTGGGTTCACTTCTTTTGAAGCTTTTGCTTTAATTTAATTATATGTATTGATCTTGTTTTAGTCCTAAATTCTTTTTCATATTGCATTGAATACTTGCCTAAAAGCCATCATTAAAGATGAGTGTGTGGATTTGTCAGGTACAAGATTCATGAATGTCTTCTCTTCACTAGGGAAGCAAATTCACTTGTTCTCTCTGCCAGGTTTGAAATTCAAGTCTGAGAAGTGATTGCCACGTGGCCTATTAAGAAGGGTTATCCCTAGCAAAGCTTTCTGTGTAGACAATTTTTTTCTACCCAAGCTTTGTAAGGCAACTGTCTTATACTGCGGATATCAAATTGTGTCTTCATATCCTACAGTGTGTAGAAAGTAGAGAGTGATGAGGAGTACCACATGATCAGACTACAGAAGGTTCACATAAGGATTTGCTAGCCGTCTCTAACCATGGAGACTCTGCTCTGTATATGAGTTGTATTGAAAAATCTTTAAAGGACTTGTTCCAACCTCACAGGTAGTTGATCAATGGAGGATTGCTGGGGGTCTGACCACTGGGACTCCCACCTATCCACAGAACAGGGAGGCTAAAAACGCCATGGTGAATGGAGCAGTAGTGCAAAATTGTGACCTTCACTCCAAGTAATGTCTATCTAACTGACTTATAATTGTAGGGCATATCTGCCAACAGTCCCAATTTTGCCACAAGAGTCTAATGACCCCTTGTGGAAAAGAGTAACAAAAATTGGGCCTGAGCTTCTGGATTGTGGTATCCTGACATGCAGAGGATGATCCCATTACCCTCTGTATCCCTTCTCACAAAGAAAGGACAAGATCTCGCTTTATGCACAAACCTAGCTATGCCTCTTACTTTACTAACCTGTTGCCAAATGGTAACCTCATTAGAGCAGATATTGTTTGGTAACAGGCTGTGCTTAGTGTGTGCAAAGGGTGAGATTTCTCAAGATCTTGATTGTTTACTGCACACAGGAGCACTGAGTTTTATGGTATCTTGTTCTGCATGACTGCATCCCAAGACCTGAAGTTTGCAGCCTGACTTTTGCTAGAAAGTCGATCCCTTTTGAGAGGTTTTGTTACTATATTATTTTTAGAAAAAATACCATTCTAGAGCTCCTATTCAATTAATTAAAAGGGCAGCCCCAGATTAGTTATAGGTACTCGTAAAAGTCCAAAAGTTTGCTTTGTAAACTGCAGGCAAAATTTCACCAAGGTGGTTGTTTAAGCACATTATTACCTCTCCACTCAAGAACTTTGGGACCATGTTCGTGTGATTGGTGGAGTTCCTTCTGGTCGCACCACATTGATCAGATACCGTACCTTTCACCTATTCTGTGTAAAGGTCAGTCCTGTAAACAAACCTTAAGTTGCTTCATTTTTTTCTTCCTTTTTAGGTTCATTGGAGCAATAGTTGCAAACTCATCTTTTTTTTTTTAAAGGAGTTTTACGTCTCAACCTTTTTAGAAAATCCATACCGCTTTCGTTGTTCTGTAGAATGTAAACTTCAGAACAAATATTTTTTTTTATCTTAAGATTTTTGAGTCTCTGTTGGGAAGTAATTCACTGAACTATCCCGCTGTAATCTGGAACCCTTTTGACAGCACATTTGATATTCCATCCTTCTTTTTCTGTGAAATATGCATTGAAATATTTTGACTTAACTGCTAACGCCAAGCTTAATTAGCGAGCGCTCTACAAAAAAAACGCAAATATCTAGCAGAAGAGAGCAGCGGGTGTTGACAAGGATGATTTTGGTGTCAGTTTCTTTTATGGCAGGTAGGCTCTCGGAAGATGAGGTAACTCATTTTCTCTTTTGTATTTTTTAGTTTTTTCTTTCTTTATGCCGATAACAACATTTTATCGTTGTGCAAACTGAACAAAATATTGATGGTCTGTTGGATTATGGTTTTATTGTTTTTTGTTCTTGATAGCAGTGAATTAAAATAATAAAATAGTAAATAAATTCAAATTATTTTCTCTTCACGGAAATTGGGCTGTCAGTGGGACATTACAGGTGGTACTACTGTCGGGAGTGGTGGAAGGGGGTCTAATAAAGGATCCCAAATTCTCATCTGAAGTTCTGCTGTCAACTATCTGCTACTCTGCTTAATGGCGCAGAAATTGGACTGCAATGGCTGAACTGGCCGTCTACTCTGAGCGCCACAGATGCATAGAAATATATTAAACTGTCACGCTTGGATCGCGAGATCTGCCGGCCAGTTCATATGTTGCGGTCTGGTCTCAGTCCGATTTATGCCTCCAACTAACAGTCACATTAAAATTAGAAAAAAATCCATCCCAGACTTTTTATAATTTTAGATTTTTAATTTGTCTGTAGAATTTTGCTGGTGCAGTTTGGGCCCTGAAACCCCCAACAATGGCTCAACCCACACCCCAAGAGGTGCACAGCTCAGTAGACAGGAGCGCGCACACAGAATTTAGCACTGATGTAATTAAACACCTGTAGTTGCTACTGCATCCATACTATGATCTATGTGCGCCATGAGACCGCTTCTGTGTGCTCCTGTCTTCTTCGATGTGAAACTCTTGGGTGGATTTTGAGCAATTTTGTTGAGAATCTCATGAAGACCCTTCTGATCTACTTGCAATTAAAAGAACGACAGTGTATACAAAAAAATAACAAACGTTCACTTTATTGTTTGTCCCTCATATTGGGCTGCACAATTTTTTATTTTTTTTAATTTGCTTAAACATTAACAGTATTTTACATTCTTTTATTTTGAACAAATTGCATAAAATCCAAAGTTTTCATTACAATTTTTTTGTGTCTAAAAGAAGACTGACTAATAACAGCGCAGTTTTCATTTCTCAGAGATCTCTTGAAAAATGAAAGCTGTGATGTGAGGTTACTATGGGCATAAAAGACCATATTTACCATTCGTAATTCCTCCATATAGTGTACCGTAGTACATTTTGCAAAAAAACAAAGCAAAACACTATTCCACATGCCCTCAATTGTACACGGGGTGGTATAATACTGTACAGGGGTAGAAGAAATGTAAGATCGTCCAGTGGTTTGTATTGCTTTGGGGTCCACATTTTTCAAATAGCAGCACTTCCAGGAGACATATCAATCATATTTGTCCTGAATGTTCTGTCTCCTGTTTGGATCTTTTAGGATCTTTAGTAGCAGGTTCCATATTTCTTTGATTGTATCTATCATGTTGCTGGTATCCTCTTCCACCTTGAAGCCCCTGATGCCGAATATACATTTCTTTTTAGAAAACGCTCCACCGGAATTTTAAAACCTAACTTTGGTCCAGGTCAAGAGCCCACTAGCCCTCCAAGGTTGCCAACTTGACTTTTTATTTTTTCTGGACAGCTTATCAAAAAATCACAGACAGACTTTTACGGGCACATTGGAAAACCATAATAAATCATTATGATTGTCAGTGATACAGGTCTATAGCCCATAACTCTGATATGAAGACATCCGCTACATTCACTGTAAGCTGTAAAATGATCATAATTACAGTCAAAATAATTTTTAGAAGCCCAATTATTTCAATGGAAACTGTGTAATGCTTCATTTTATCTGTAGTGGTGCTATAAGGAAACTGAGAAATTACTGCACCCCTAGTTTTGGGTTCCATATTCAGCAAGTCAAGAAATTGAAAGCAGTTAAGGTCTTTTTTTGTGTAGCGAGTAGTGGGGTGATTAAAACAGTGATCGAGCCATTTCAGCTAGTGGCTGCCACCACTAACACCAAGAACAGCTGACCGGCGGGGGTGCCAGGTGTCGGACCCCAACGGATCAAATATTGATGACCTATGGATAGATTACCAATGAAAAAGTAGTGGACAACCTCTTTAAAGAAGGCCAAATACACCATAGACAAGAGTGTGCCAGTCGCATCTGCTGTATCAGACAAATCACCAGTTTTTCGTAGCAGCCACAAATCAGGGCACTCTACCCAATGAACAATGCTCCACAGTGCCACCATAAGTCAGGGTAACCAACCCAATAAACAATGCACCATGGTGGCACCACCTCAGTGATACCTGAGGTGCCAATCAAGATCTAATATTCCTTAGTGAGATATAGAGGCACCATTCAATATCCAAAAATTCTTAAATTGTATATAGTCATCCTATTGTAAAAAAAAAAAAAATGTTCTCACTAAACTTTTGTAAGGATGTAGACCATTTCCTGGTACTTCTTCCTAGTCAAATGGATAGAAAACATCAGTCACTTGCTCAACAAATCTCCAAATGGACGGAGTAGTATGCCAGAATTTCTCCCAACCCGTTTCTTCCCAGTGATTCATCAGGTGAGTTGGCTGTAATAAGTAGTAGCATTTCCTGCTACTGGTCAGATCAGGCAACTGTACCACAGTTTGCAATTTGAGAGTCACTGCATGCTGCACCACTAGTTTTGGGTTCCAGATTCAACAAGTCAAAAAATGCAAGCCATTATTTACCGTAATCAATGTCTACGCAAAAAAGCTTTGTTGATTCACAGTGGTTGTCTATTCAGAGCCTAGACCTTTCAGATTGGTTCCCCTGTAGTGATCAGGTAATTGCTTTGCTCTCTGCAAATCTAATAAGATGATATTTCTAGTCTTAGAGGGGGGTTCCAAGTGCAATACCATCCTATATCTGTATTCTCTAATAGGCCTCGGAGACAGTACTTATTAGTCATAAACTTATGAAGAAAAGTCTTGTCCGGTCACACCACATTGATGACCTATGTACAGGATAGGTCATCAATATAAGATCAGTGGGGGTGCAAGATAATCACTCGCACCAATCAGTTTTCAGTGCTGGTGTTGGTTGTTGGTGCCCCACCGATCAGATACTGATGACCTATCCTGTAAGTAGGTCAGTAGTATGGTGAGCCCAAACAACCTTTTTAAGTAGATATAGTAGGTTTTCAATGTAAAGTGGGTTGTCCACTACTTCGACAACCCCTTCCCAATCCATATGTTTGCTCCTAGTAAAATAATAACATACTTACCTATGTGCCAAAGCCGATGCAGCAGTGTGTGCACTGACTCTCCCAGGGAGCACGTGACATTATTACATCACGCAATCCCTGCAGCCGATCGGTGGCCGCTTCACTCTCACTGCCTTTCGACATATCGCATCCATCCAGATGAAATGTTCGCTGCTGCTCTCTCACTTCCTTCAGATGTATGTGAACGGCACTGGTTCCTGGAGGTGAGTATATGTTATTATTTTATACGGATTGAGAAGGGGTTTTTCCGAGTAGTGGACAACCCCTTTAGGCAGATCTTCCACTATATACATGTATTATATGCCGAGCTCCAACATACATGACAATAAACATTCCTGATCTTATGTTTCTTCAGGTTTTGCCTATTTGCATAACTTTGCCCAATGGGATTTTCTTAATGAAATCAAATCTAGCCAATTCATAATATATTAAGAGGTAGAGCCATTGTACGGAGATTGCGCTACTGAAAAATGCAGAGGATGTCTATTCTGAAATAAAGTATTAATAAGATGAAATACATAGACAGGAGTTTGAAGGTTACCTGGTAATAAAAAATAAATTGAATTTAAAAGGAGCATTTTTTGCCTCCCTTTCAGCATTTATAGATGGGACTTGGAATATTATATTCAGCTCCTACAGATTTGCAAGGACTATAGAACTCGGCATCACAACTCTTTTGTCGCTGACATCGGCTTGATTTCTTGATTAGGAGTTAAACTTTCTGCAGCTTTTCCTTTTTTTGGGTCAAGTCTGCATTTTTCAGCCCACACAAAATCCTCATTGCTTGCAAGTGGTCCGCGGGAGGCGAGCCATCGTTTCTTCATTTCCATGTTGATGACCCACTTTAGATTTGCTCTCGCCGTCCTTAATTTTTGGTTTTAGGTTTGTTCCTTTGCTCCCCTGCACGTTTCAGATGAGACCTATCATTGAGATGTCAGTTTCTAATTAAATGTACTTTCTCGTAAGTGTTTCCTCTTGACAGGACATGCCATTACTGCTCGGCAGGTAGGAGCCTGAATATTTTAGTAAATAGGTGGCCAGTCCACTGACCCGGTCTCTTATCCATGCCTGTGGGCTAATCACTCTTGTGTTTTTCTATTAGGATACAAAACTGTACCACAATAGGCATTATGAAGATTTGCTTAAATGTTTCTTCCTATGAAACAGAAAATTGGTGCTGAGCATACAGCGTATGTAGGTGTGAGCAGTCATAGCCATGTGGAGCAGTGGTTCTGCTAGTAGTTATTTTTATGCACCGTCAAGTTAAAGAGGTCTGCCAGCTAAAGAAAATTGGATTTTAAGCTCATTTAACACTAGGACTACTGGACTCGTGACCCCGCCTAGAACTACTGAAAGGAGTCATTTTGACTCCTTGCTTGTTTTCGCTTATTTTTAGAGTTTCATTTGTGGTTATTTATTAATAATTATATTTTTTGTAATGTATTATTATTGTGAGATCCAACAGTAATGCTTTTGATTGTTTTTTTGTTTAATTATAATAGACGTTTTTCAAACATTTTTTTTATTCAAGTGCACACATATAAACAACAACTGAAGAACAAAAAGCAGAGAAAATGTAGGTGGAGGAGCATAAAAATGAAAATATGGCGCAGAATTCACCTTCTAAACATTTGGTGTTTCGCATTTTAGGCATTGCCTTTGATTTATGGCAGTACATTGCCCACACAAAGACTTACCACAAGTCTTACAATTGCCGACAGATGTATTTTTCTTGCACTTTTCTTTGATCTGGCAAAATTTTGTTTGAACCATCACTTCTGAACATGTAGAAACTTGGGACGTGGAACCCTTTTCCCTATCTGTGACATAAGGACCACTCAACTCTCTCACAAGCGTTTGCAAAAATGCCTTGCGTGACATTTTTTGGTGGGTAATCTCCTTGAATATTATACATGCATTTATACCCGCAAAGTCTAAGGCATTTTCAAATGCATGAACAGGCCATCTCCTTGTGGATGTTCGTGTGGTATATTTTCGTGCCATCTGATCCACTACATCTACTCCATATTTTGTTTCATTGTAAAACTTTACAGTTTCTGGAGTTTTTTTAGCGGAATCAGACACAACAACAACATCTGGATGGACGGAACTCAAAATGACAACATTTTTGTTGGGCTTTCCTTGATATACTGTAAGTGTAAAATTGTCTTCATTTCTAAACACTTTAGTGTTGTACAATTCCTCTTTCATGGATTTTATTTCTTTAGGCACTTCTCGCCTTATCTTATTCAGTGTTCCCACGATGGTTGTTCCTTTGCTTTTTAGCTGTTTAGCTAATTTTACTGAAGTAAAATAATTATCGGGTCAAAAACGGGTCCAATAACTTCATTACCACATTGTCAGCTAAACGGTCCTCAGCACGGCATGTGTCATCTTTGCCTAGATAAGGGAAGCCATTTGCCAGATATTTGCTCTCCTTATCAACAGCTAGCCAATATTTGTGGCCATATTTATCTGGTTTGGAAGGCATGTACTGCGTGAATGGACACCTAGTTTTGCTTGGGAAAAGTTGCTCATCCACCGTTATGTATGGGCCAGGTTTGTAACACGCAATACAATTTGCAATAAACCTGTCCCACACAGTAGAAAATAGAGCAAACTTGTCCGTTTGCAGTCTCTCCGATCGAGTAGATTTCTCATCAAATCTGAGAAACCTCATAATTTCAACAAAGCGGTCCCTAGACATTGTCGCTTTGCAAAATGGTATTCCCCAGTCATTACACCAAATACTGCTAATCGAGTGACGGTTCGTGCCAGATATTCCACGAGCATAGAATATCGCAATGAATGCATCTAGCTCCTCATCAGATAGAGTAAACTGTAAATTATTGTTCCTGCATGCTTCTGCAAGCGTACAGTTCTTTATATGTGTCAATATATATGAATCAAAAAATAAACGCCATGCGCTCAAAGGACTATCGATAATGATATTTCTTCTGGCGTATCCTGTAGGGCCAGGTGCTTCTCGAAGAATATTTTGGCTGTCACGCCTACCAGGCAAGTGTTGTCCAATTTCAACAGGTTTCCATTGAATACCATCCGCTGAAACTAGTATTCCTTCAGATTCGCCTTCTCTGGTGTTTGTTGTTGCATTACCTTCGCCGCCATCGTTATCTGTTGTTCTTTCATTTCTAGGACGTTTTGCTGATTTTTTCTGTCCACGACCAGGATGATGGTCACGAGGCAACATAACTGCATGAGCCCGATCCCCAGTTGATGTGCTTGGAATATCTGGAAAAAAGTTGATGAATATTTAGAATTTTTGTTTTGTAAGGGTCCGTGCACACTGGCTGGATTAGCGGCGGAATATCCGACCGGATATTCTCACCACAATC
Organism: Ranitomeya variabilis; assembly: GCF_051348905.1. NCBI lineage: Eukaryota > Metazoa > Chordata > Amphibia > Anura > Dendrobatidae > Ranitomeya > Ranitomeya variabilis. The sequence continues at coordinate 55,662,204 of NC_135235.1, read as the reverse complement.
CGGCCCGTACCTGCCCGCTCAGGTACAGAGCGGAGTTTCATACCTGAAGCTCCGCTCTGAACCCCGGGCTGGAGCCGCTGTCTGGGACGGAGCCGTGCTCGCGCATAAGCAAGCGCTGCTCTGTCCCTGACAGCGGCTCCAGCCCGGGGTTCGGAGCGGAGCTTCAGGCATAAGCGGGCAGGTACGGCCTGTATTGCGGCAAGAATATCCAGATGGCTATTCAGCCAGAATTCTGCTAGTGTGCACAGGCCCTAACTCAGTGTGTGGAAGAACAAATAAATACACATAACTACTTACCTTCTGGATTTGTTCCTTCTGAGTCTTCAGATTCACTTGATATGTTCTGAGGAATGAAATCTTCATCACTGTCAGAATCAAATACATGTTTCTGCAATTCGGATTCCGATTCATCCTCCGGTATGGATTGCAAAGTAGCCAGAATATCCTGAGGCTTTATCAAACGTCTTCTCTCCATATTCCTCACAAATTCCATAATTCTATATAGTTCCCTGCTGAAAAATAGAAATGAAATGAAAACTAAAAGAAATAATAACTGTTCTGCCACCTTCAAAAGTAGGTGGGCTGAATCAGTTGACAGACAGCTAAACTATTTCATAACAATTCATACCTGTATGAGTCTTCAGAGCTCGTATGTCTGCGTCTGTTCTCTTTGTCTCTTCAGCTGAACTGAAAGTAAAGTTACTATCCAGAATACTGTCTCCTGCTAGGACCTTAAGGCCCCGTCTCACTAAGCGATTTACCAACGATCACGACCAGCGATATGACCTGGCCGTGATCGTTGGTAAGTCGCTGTGTGGTCGCTGGGGAGCTGTCACACAGACCGCTCTCTCCAGCGACCAACGATCAGGGGAACGACTTCGGCATCGTTGAAACTGTCTTCAACGATGCCGAAGTCCCCCTGCAGCACCCGGGTAACCAGGGTAAACATCGGGTTACTAAGCGCAGGGCCGCGCTTAGTAACCCGATGTTTACCCTGGTTACCAAAAAAAACAAACACTACATACTCGCCTTTCGGTGTCCAGGTCCCTTGCCGTCTGCTTCCTGCTCTGACTGAGATCCGGCCGTACAGTGAGAGCAGATCACAGCGGTGACGTCACTGCTGCGCTCTCACTTCTCACTGTACGGCCGGCAGTCAGTGAGAGCAGGAAGCAGACGGCAAGGGACCTGGACACCGAAAGGCGAGTATGTACTGTTTGTTTTTTTTGGTAACCAGGGTAAACATCGGGTTACTAAGCGCGGCCCTGCGCTTAGTAACCCGATGTTTACCCTGGTTACCAGTGAAGACATCGCTGGATCGGTGTCACACACACCGATTCAGCAATGTCAGCGGGGCCTCAACGACCAAAAAAAGGTCCAGGCCATTCCGACACGACCAGCGATCTCGCAGCAGGGGCCTGATCGCTGGTACGTGTCACACATAGCGAGATCGCTATGGAGGTCGCTGTTGCGTCACAAAACTTGTGACTCAGCAGCGATCTCGCTAGCGATCTCGCTATGTGAGACGGGGCCTTTAGAAAAACGCCACCCTTCATTAGCATAAGATAAGAGCCTAGAGTAAACAAGCTATTTTGTTCAGCATTACACAGTAATACAAGCAGGTAAAACACAAGGAAAATGTGAAAAGTTGACATGTAAATTGAACTACATCTATATGAACATCAGGGTAAATAAGACAGAGTGAAAAAATTATGCACAAAACTTTATAGCAACATTTAGTGACAAAAGGACCTCAAAATATAGTAGGGAGTCAAAATGACTCCCTTCAGTAGTTCTTGGTAAATTTTGAAAAAAACGCGCACATTTTTTACCAAAATTATTTATTCTCACAAAATCTTTTTTCACATCATATTTGAGGAAAAGTCACCGAGTTTCAAGCCGGAATTCTGAAAAATGTAGTCACAGAAGAGAAATAAAAAACGAAAGGAGTCAAAATGACTCCATCAGTAGGGTTGAGCGACTTTCATTTTTTTAAGATCGAGTAGGGTTTTGGGAAACCCGATTTTGTCCAGAGTCGAGTCGAGTGCAGTCGGCCGATTATCGCTAAAAGTCGGGGATCGACCGAAACACGAAACCCAATGCAAGTCAATGGGGAAGCATAGTCGGCAGTGAGTGGAGGCCAGGAAAACACCTACAGTGCCCATTTTAATGCCAAAAACATCCATTCTTGTTTCTGAAGCTTGTCAATCTTAATTAACTTTATAATAATAGTTGGGCATAGGGAATTGGGGGTCATTTGGCAAAAGTTGTGGGGGGAGTAGGGCCGGCTCAAGTTTTTCGTGGGCCCAGGAAATGCGGACTACGTCACGGCGGTGTTGCAGGGAAAGGTAAGTATTTAAAAGTTGCAAGTGCTGTGATCCTGAGCAAGCAGGGGGGGGGCCCACTCGTTCGCATTGCCACTGGCACAGGGCCCCTCAAAGTACGGCGGTGTGTTTGCATGGCGGGGGCGCCTCCCACCAGCAGCGACACTTTTGCGTACTCTGAGGGGCCCTGTGCCAGTGACGTCGCCAACGAGTATGCCCCCCCACCTGATGAAGGAACCTGCACTTTCATCTGCACCTTCCTCTTTGTCCCTGTGTAAGGTGGTATAACATGCGGGAAGGGGAACCTTACTTTCAGCAGGGACAGATTCTGGCTGTGTAGAGTACAAGGGGAATGTAGTGGTCTAGGTCAATGTACCAGCAGACTCATTTAGCAGTGGCTGGGCAATGGGCAGGATGAGGAGGAAACAGATATAGGGCCAAAGAATAAAGTAGGCTACATGCAGTTCAAAATTGGTAACAGGACTAAACAGGCGGCATTGCTTTGTTCAGTGGAGTAGCAAACCCAAGAGCAGCAGACACTGTTTCAAGGGCCTAACCACACTAGTAGGCCAAATGCAGTTTAATATCTGATAGTATAGGGCGAAAGCCAGAATGTGGAAGCTCAGCTTTGTTCAGTTGAGGACAACACCAGGGAGTGGCAGACACCTTTAGTAGGCCGGAAAAGCCTATTGCATTTTTTAAAATGGTAATTTGGAGCAGAAGGTTGAAGCTCAGCTTTATTTAGTTGAGGGCAACACCAGGGAGGGGCAGAAGCCGTTAGTAGGCCCTAACCAAAGTTGAAGGCCAAATGCAGTTTAATTTCTGATACTATAGGCCGAAAGCCAGAAGGTGGAAGTTCCGATTTAGACAGTGGAGGACAATTTGAATTAGGGACTGCAGACAGACTTAGTAGGCTGTCCCCTGTGGACCATGCATCCACCACATTAACCCATTGCGCCGTAATGGACACGTAATCTTCCGTGGCCATGCCTACAGGTCCATGCGTCTGTTGTCAGGTGCACCTTTGTACTCACAGATTGCCAGAGTGCATGGACAATGCGGTCTTCTACATGCTGGTGGAGGGTTGGGATGGCTTTTCTCGCAAAAGAAGTGTCGACTGGTTAGCTTGTAGCGTGGTACAGCGTAGTCCATCATGGCCTTATTAATAGTAAATAAAATATATAACTAGGCTCTATGAACTTTTAAATAGGTTCCAGGGGTACACGGGCAGCATTGGTGTGGTCAGTGGAGGAGTATTGCAAGTAGGGGCTGCAGACAGGCTATCAAAGGCCTAAAATAACAAACAGTAGGCAGTCATGGCAGTTTTACATCGGTTACATGGATACACAGGCAGGCACTCCAGGCAGCATTGTGGTCAGTGGAGGAGTATTGCAAGTAGGGGCCGCAGACAGGCTATCAAAGGCCTAAAATAACAAACAATAGGCTCATGGCAGTTTCACAGCGGTTACATGGATACACGGGCAGGCAGCTTGGTGGTGGTGAGTGGAGGAGTATTTAAAGTAGGGACCGCAGACAGGCTTCAAAGGCCTAACATAAGAAAATGGGCTGGCTGTAGGCACTTTATAATTGGTTCCAGGGGTACACGGGCAGCAGTGGTCTGGTCAGTGGAGGAGTATTTAAAGTAGGGACCGCAGACAGGCTTCAAAGGCCTAACATAAGAAAATGGGCTGGCTGTAGGCACTTTATAATTGGTTCCAGGGGTACACGGGCAGCAGTGGTCTGGTCAGTGGAGGAGTATTTAAAGTAGGGACCGCAGACAGGCTTCAAAGGCCTAACATAAGAAAATGGGCTGGCTGTAGGCACTTTATAATTGGTTCCAGGGGTACACGGGCAGCAGTGGTCTGGTCAGTGGAGGAGTATTTAAAGTAGGGACCGCAGACAGGCTATCAAAGGCCTAACATAACAAACAATAGGCTCATGGCAGTTTCACAGCGGTTACATGGATACACGGGCAGGCAGCTTGGTGGTCAGTGGAGGAGTATTTAAAGTAGGGACCGCAGACAGGCTATCAAAGGCCTAAAATAACAAACAATAGGCTCATGGCAGTTTTACAGCGGTTACATGGATACACAGGCAGCTTGGTGGTGAGTGGAGGAGTATTTAAAGTAGGGACCGCAGACAGGCTATCAAAGGCCTAAAATAACAAACAATAGGCTCATGGCAGTTTCACAGCGGTTACATGGATACACGGGCAGGCAGCTTGGTGGTGGTGAGTGGAGGAGTATTTAAAGTAGGGACCGCAGACAGGCTTCAAAGGCCTAACATAAGAAAATGGGCTGGCTGTAGGCACTTTATAATTGGTTCCAGGGGTACACGGGCAGCAGTGGTCTGGTCAGTGGAGGAGTATTTAAAGTAGGGACCGCAGACAGGCTATCAAAGGCCTAACATAACAAACAATAGGCTCATGGCAGTTTCACAGCGGTTACATGGATACACGGGCAGGCAGCTTGGTGGTCAGTGGAGGAGTATTTAAAGTAGGGACCGCAGACAGGCTATCAAAGGCCTAAAATAACAAACAATAGGCTCATGGCAGTTTTACAGCGGTTACATGGATACACAGGCAGCTTGGTGGTGAGTGGAGGAGTATTTAAAGTAGGGACCGCAGACAGGCTTCAAAGGCCTAACATAAGAAAATGGGCTGGCTGTAGGCACTTTATAATTGGTTCCAGGGGTACACGGGCAGCAGTGGTCTGGTCAGTGGAGGAGTATTTAAAGTAGGGACCGCAGACAGGCTATCAAAGGCCTAAAATAACAAACAATAGGCTCATGGCAGTTTTACAGCGGTTACATGGATACACAGGCAGCTTGGTGGTGAGTGGAGGAGTATTTAAAGTAGGGACCGCAGACAGGCTATCAAAGGCCTAAAATAACAAACAATAGGCTCATGGCAGTTTCACAGCGGTTACATGGATACACGGGCAGGCAGCTTGGTGGTGGTGAGTGGAGGAGTATTTAAAGTAGGGACCGCAGACAGGCTTCAAAGGCCTAACATAAGAAAATGGGCTGGCTGTAGGCACTTTATAATTGGTTCCAGGGGTACACGGGCAGCAGTGGTCTGGTCAGTGGAGGAGTATTTAAAGTAGGGACCGCAGACAGGCTTCAAAGGCCTAACATAAGAAAATGGGCTGGCTGTAGGCACTTTATAATTGGTTCCAGGGGTACACGGGCAGCAGTGGTCTGGTCAGTGGAGGAGTATTTAAAGTAGGGACCGCAGACAGGCTATCAAAGGCCTAACATAACAAACAATAGGCTCATGGCAGTTTCACAGCGGTTACATGGATACACGGGCAGGCAGCTTGGTGGTCAGTGGAGGAGTATTTAAAGTAGGGACCGCAGACAGGCTATCAAAGGCCTAAAATAACAAACAATAGGCTCATGGCAGTTTCACAGCGGTTACATGGATACACGGGCAGGCAGCTTGGTGGTCAGTGGAGGAGTATTTAAAGTAGGGACCGCAGACAGGCTATCAAAGGCCTAAAATAACAAACAATAGGCTCATGGCAGTTTCACAGCGGTTACATGGATACACGGGCAGGCAGCTTGGTGGTGGTGAGTGGAGGAGTATTTAAAGTAGGGACCGCAGACAGGCTTCAAAGGCCTAACATAAGAAAATGGGCTGGCTGTAGGCACTTTATAATTGGTTCCAGGGGTACACGGGCAGCAGTGGTCTGGTCAGTGGAGGAGTATTTAAAGTAGGGACCGCAGACAGGCTTCAAAGGCCTAACATAAGAAAATGGGCTGGCTGTAGGCACTTTATAATTGGTTCCAGGGGTACACGGGCAGCAGTGGTCTGGTCAGTGGAGGAGTATTTAAAGTAGGGACCGCAGACAGGCTATCAAAGGCCTAAAATAACAAACAATAGGCTCATGGCAGTTTTACAGCGGTTACATGGATACACAGGCAGCTTGGTGGTGAGTGGAGGAGTATTTAAAGTAGGGACCGCAGACAGGCTATCAAAGGCCTAAAATAACAAACAATAGGCTCATGGCAGTTTCACAGCGGTTACATGGATACACGGGCAGGCAGCTTGGTGGTGGTGAGTGGAGGAGTATTTAAAGTAGGGACCGCAGACAGGCTTCAAAGGCCTAACATAAGAAAATGGGCTGGCTGTAGGCACTTTATAATTGGTTCCAGGGGTACACGGGCAGCAGTGGTCTGGTCAGTGGAGGAGTATTTAAAGTAGGGACCGCAGACAGGCTTCAAAGGCCTAACATAAGAAAATGGGCTGGCTGTAGGCACTTTATAATTGGTTCCAGGGGTACACGGGCAGCAGTGGTCTGGTCAGTGGAGGAGTATTTAAAGTAGGGACCGCAGACAGGCTATCAAAGGCCTAAAATAACAAACAATAGGCTCATGGCAGTTTTACAGCGGTTACATGGATACACAGGCAGCTTGGTGGTGAGTGGAGGAGTATTTAAAGTAGGGACCGCAGACAGGCTATCAAAGGCCTAAAATAACAAACAATAGGCTCATGGCAGTTTCACAGCGGTTACATGGATACACGGGCAGGCAGCTTGGTGGTGGTGAGTGGAGGAGTATTTAAAGTAGGGACCGCAGACAGGCTTCAAAGGCCTAAAATAACAAACAATAGGCTCATGGCAGTTTCACAGCGGTTACATGGATACACGGGCAGGCAGCTTGGTGGTGGTGAGTGGAGGAGTATTTAAAGTAGGGACCGCAGACAGGCTTCAAAGGCCTAACATAAGAAAATGGGCTGGCTGTAGGCACTTTATAATTGGTTCCAGGGGTACACGGGCAGCAGTGGTCTGGTCAGTGGAGGAGTATTTAAAGTAGGGACCGCAGACAGGCTTCAAAGGCCTAACATAAGAAAATGGGCTGGCTGTAGGCACTTTATAATTGGTTCCAGGGGTACACGGGCAGCAGTGGTCTGGTCAGTGGAGGAGTATTTAAAGTAGGGACCGCAGACAGGCTATCAAAGGCCTAACATAACAAACAATAGGCTCATGGCAGTTTCACAGCGGTTACATGGATACACGGGCAGGCAGCTTGGTGGTCAGTGGAGGAGTATTTAAAGTAGGGACCGCAGACAGGCTATCAAAGGCCTAAAATAACAAACAATAGGCTCATGGCAGTTTTACAGCGGTTACATGGATACACAGGCAGCTTGGTGGTGAGTGGAGGAGTATTTAAAGTAGGGACCGCAGACAGGCTATCAAAGGCCTAAAATAACAAACAATAGGCTCATGGCAGTTTCACAGCGGTTACATGGATACACGGGCAGGCAGCTTGGTGGTGGTGAGTGGAGGAGTATTTAAAGTAGGGACCGCAGACAGGCTTCAAAGGCCTAACATAAGAAAATGGGCTGGCTGTAGGCACTTTATAATTGGTTCCAGGGGTACACGGGCAGCAGTGGTCTGGTCAGTGGAGGAGTATTTAAAGTAGGGACCGCAGACAGGCTATCAAAGGCCTAACATAACAAACAATAGGCTCATGGCAGTTTCACAGCGGTTACATGGATACACGGGCAGGCAGCTTGGTGGTCAGTGGAGGAGTATTTAAAGTAGGGACCGCAGACAGGCTATCAAAGGCCTAAAATAACAAACAATAGGCTCATGGCAGTTTTACAGCGGTTACATGGATACACAGGCAGCTTGGTGGTGAGTGGAGGAGTAGTGCAAGGAGTGTCTGTCCCAGTACTCCCAAAATATAAATAGATGTTAATGTCTCGCAAAACAACCAAAACAAAAAAAAAAGGTGGCATACTTAGGTACAGGGGTGGGCTCATCTACTGAGTTTCTGACATAGTAATTTGGCAGTAACTATTTAATGGTGCCAATATAGGACACAGACACAGACTACTTTAAGTTGCATCATAGATGTCTACAAATTTGTATTGTCAGTGCCAGACATTGAATGATGTCAGCGAATAGACTAAAGATTGGTGGAGCTGTGCGACATAATTTTGCACGTGGTAGAGCACATTTTGAGCTGGGGTAGGGGGGAACTCTCTTGAGGCCGGCGGGACCGCCCCAGGGCCCCTCATGTTACAACGGTGTGTCTGACGTTGGGTGCGCACCACCACCGCCAGAGACACTACATTGTACTATGAGGGACCCAGTAGCAATGCCGTCAACCAAAAGCGAGCACACCCACCTCTTCAGACAAACAGCAGTCTCACGGGTGCTTGCGCCAAGTCGCGATACCACGGCCCCGTGTGGGGAGTTTTGCCATTTAGGGAGGTGTAAACATGTCGTATGCTGTACAATCAGCTGCAGCAAATTAGACATTAGAAAAGTAATTCACAGGCAAGAGCTTTTCATAGGAAAGCTAGGTGTCGGCCGGGCAAGGTGGGGCAAAAGATTTCGAAATCCAGTTGTGGTTCATTTTAATGAATGTTAGATCGTCAACATTTTGGGTAGCCAGACGAGTCCTTTTTTCGGTTAATATTGAACCTGCAGCACTGAATACTCTTTCTGATAGGACACTTGCTGCCGGGCAAGCAAGCTCCTGCAATGCATATTCTGCCAATTCTGGCCAGGTGTCTAATTTGGAGGCCCAGTAATCAAATGGGAATGACGGTTGAGGGAGAACATCGATAAGGGATGAAAAATAGTTAGTAACCATACTGGACAAATGTTGTCTCCTGTCACTTTCAATTGATGCAGCAGTACCTGTCCTGTCTGCGGTCATAGCAAAATCACTCCACAACCTGGTCAGAAAACCCCTCTGTCCAACGCCACTTCTGATGTGTGCACCCCTAACACTCCTAGTCTGCTGCCCCCTGGAGCTTGTGTGAGAACGATCACGTGCGCTGTGTGCTGGGAATGCCTGAAGCAAACGGTCAACAAGAGTTGATTGTTTGGTTGCTAATATTAGTTCCAAGTTCTCATGTGGCATAATATTTTGCAATTTGCCTTTATAGCGTGGATCAAGGAGGCAGGCCAACCAGTAATCGTCATCGTTCATCATTTTCGTAATGCGTGTGTCCCTTTTTAGGATACGTAAGGCATAATCCGCCATGTGGGCCAAAGTTCCAGTTGTCAAATCTCCGGTTGTGATTGGTTGAGGGGCAGTTGCAGGCAAATCTACGTCACTTGTGTCCCTCAAAAAACCAGAACCCGGCCGTGACACGCAACCAATTTCCTGTGCCCCCGTGAAAGTTTCCGCATTAAAAATATACTCATCCCCATCATCCTCCTCGTCCTCCACCTCCTCTTCGCCCGCTACCTCGTCCTGTACACTGCCCTGACCAGACAATGGCTGACTGTCATCAAGGCTTCCCTCTTCCTCTGGTGCAGACGCCTGCTCCTTTATGTGCGTCAAACTTTGCATCAGCAGACGCATTAGGGGGATGCTCATGCTTATTACGGCGTTGTCTGCACTAACCAGCCGTGTGCATTCCTCAAAACACTGAAGGACTTGACACATGTCTTGTATCTTCGACCACTGCACACCTGACAACTCCATGTCTGCCATCCTACTGCCTGCCCGTGTATCCTCCCACAAATAAATAACAGCACGCCTCTGTTCGCACAGTCTCTGAAGCATGTGCAGTGTTGAGTTCCACCTTGTTGCAACGTCTATGATTAGGCGATGCTGGGGAAGGTTCAAAGACCGCTGATAGGTCTGCATACGGCTGGCGTGTACAGGCGAACGTCGGATATGTGAGCAAAGTGCACGCACTTTGAGGAGCAGGTCGGAGAACCCAGGATAAGTTTTCAATAAGCACTGCACCACCAGGTTTAAGGTGTGAGCCAGGCAAGGAATGTGTTTCAGTTGGGAAAGGGAGATGGCAGCCATGAAATTCCTTCCGTTATCACTCACTACCTTGCCTGCCTCAAGATCTACTGTGCCCAGCCACGACTGCGTTTCTTGTTGCAAGAACTCGGACAGAACTTCCGCGGTGTGTCTGTTGTCGCCCAAACACTTCATAGCCAATACAGCCTGCTGACGCTTGGCAGTAGCTGGCCCATAATGGGACAACTGGTGTGCAACAGTGTCATCTGCCGATGGAGTGGTTGGCCGACTGCGTTCTGTGGAAGAGCTGTAGCTTCTGCAGGAGGACGAGGAGGAGGAGGAGGGGGTGCGAACGCCTACAGCCAACTGTTTCCTAGACCGTGGGCTAGGCACAACTGTCCCTAAATTGATGTCGCCTGTGGACCCTGCATCCACCACATTCACCCAGTGTGCCGTGATGGACACATAACGTCCCTGGCCATGCCTACTGGTCCATGCATCTGTAGTCAGGTGCACCTTTGTACTCACAGATTGCCTAAGTGCATGGACGATGCGCTGTTTAACATGCTGGTGCAGGGCTGGGATGGCTTTTCTGGAAAAAAAGTGTCGACTAGGTAGCTCGTATCGTGGTTCAGCGTACTCCATCAGGGCTTTAAAAGCTTCGCTTTCAACTAAACGGTAGGGCATCATCTCTAACGAGATTAGTCTAGCTATGTGGGCGTTAAAACCCTGTGTACGCGGATGCGAGGATAAGTACTTCCTTTTTCTAACCAGAGTCTCATGTAGGGTGAGCTGGACTGGAGAGCAGGAGATCGTGGAACTTTCGGGTGTGCCGGTGTACATGGCAGACTGAGAGACGGTTGGAGATGGTATTGTTTCCGCCGGTGCCCTAGATGCAATATTTCCTCCTACTAAACTGGTGATTCCCTGACCCTGACTGCTTTTGGCTGGCAAAGAAACCTGCACAGATACTGCCGGTGGTGCGGAAAATGGTGGCCTTACAGTGACGGAAGGGATGTTGCGTTGCTGACTAGCTTCATTGGCCGAGGGTGCTACAACCTTAAGGGACGTTTGGTAGTTAGTCCAGGCTTGAAAATGCATGGTGGTTAAGTGTCTATGCATGCAACTAGTATTTAGACTTTTCAGATTCTGACCTCTGCTTAAGCTAGTTGAACATTTTTGACAGATGACTTTGCGCTGATCAGTTGGATGTTGTTTAAAAAAATGCCAGACTGCACTCTTCCTAGACTCGGATCCCTTTTCAGGGATTGCAGACTGAGCTTTAACCGGATGGCCACGCTGTCCTCCAACAGGTTTTGGCTTTGACACGCGTTTTGGGCCAGATACGGGCCCGGCAGATGGAACCTGTTGCGATGTTGATGCCTGCTGCGGCCCCTCCTCCACCTCCGCTTCTGAACTACTGCCGCCTGCACCCTGTTCCCCCAATGGCTGCCAATCGGGGTCAATAACTGGGTCATCTATTACCTCCTCTTCGAGCTCGTGTGCAACTTCGTCTGTGTCACTGTGTCGGTCGGTGGTATAGCGTTCGTGGCGGGGCAACATAGTCTCATCAGGGTCTGATTGTGGATCTGTACCCTGAGAGGGCAATGTGGTGGTCTGAGTCAAAGGAGCAGCATAGTACTCTGGCTGTGGCTGTGCATCAGTGCACTCCATGTCAGAATCTACTTGTAATGGGCATGGCCTGTTAAATGTTTCACTTTCTAAGCCAGGGACGGTATGTGTAAAGAGCTCCATGGAGTGACCCGTTGTGTCGCCTGCTGCATCCTTCTCTCTTGTTGTAGTTTTTGCTGAGGAGGACAAGGAAGCGACTTGTCCCTGACCATGAACATCCACAAGCGACGCGCTGCTTTTACATTTACCAGTTTCGGAAGAGGAGGCAAAAGAGCTAGAGGCTGAGTCTGCAATGTAAGCCAAAACTTGCTGTTGCTGCTCAGCCTTTAAAAGCGGTTTTCCTACTCCCAGAAAAGAGAGCGTTCGAGGCCTTGTGTAGCCTGACGACGAAACTGGCTCCACAGCTCCAGACTTAGGTGGAATATTTTTATCCCCACGACCACCTGATGCTCCACTACCACTACCATCATTACCAGCTGACAATGAACGCCCACGACGACCTCTTGCACCAGACTTCCTCATTGTTTAAAAATCGTAACCAAACTAACTTTATTTGTTGCTGTCAAACAACTTACACGGTGAGCTATAACTTCAGTATGATTTCAATATCCCTTAACAGGTTGGTGAGACCACAAGGAAAATCAGGCACAATGTTACACACTCTGTTTTCTGTGACACCAAATCACAGAGATGACACACACGCAGGACTGTCACTCAAGCACTAATGTCAATATTAATCTCCCACCTAATTTTTTATTTTTTTTTTCTCTGTGAGACTTTAGAAACCAAATAATATTTAAAAAAAAACAAAAAAACAAGGCTTTCTATGGCCCACTGAATGAGAGATGGCACGCACAGGAGTGGCACACAAGCCCTGACTGAGGCCAATATTTTTCTCCCACTGATTGATGTAGTGTTTTTGTGTTGAGGTTGATTTTAAAACACAAATGAAGGAAAAAAATAAAAAGGCTTTCTATGGCCCACAATTAGAGAGAGAGGTGGCACACCCAGGAGTCAAGACTGGCACACAAGCTGAAATGGCAATATTACTCTCCCACTGTTTTTTTATGTATTTTTTTTTTATTTTCAGGGAGACTTTAGAAACCAAATAATATTAAAAAAAAAACAAAAAAACAAGGCTTTCTATGGCCCACTGAATGAGAGGGACAGAGGTGGCACACCCAGGAGTCAAGACTGGCACACAAGCTGAAATGGCAATATTACTCTCCCACTGTTTTTTTATGTATTTTTTTTTTATTTTCAGGGAGACTTTAGAAACCAAATAATATTAAAAAAAAAAAAAAAAACAAGGCTTTCTATGGCCCACTGAATGAGAGGGACAGAGGTGGCACACCCAGGAGTCAAGACTGGCACACAAGCTGAAAGGGCAATATTACTCTCCCACTGTTTTTTTATGTTTTTTTTTTTTTTATTTTCAGGGAGACTTTAGAAACCAAATAATATTAAAAAAAAAACAAAAAAACAAGGCTTTCTATGGCCCACTGAATGAGAGGGACAGAGGTGGCACACCCAGGAGTCAAGACTGGCACACAAGCTGAAATGGCAATATTACTCTCCCACTGTTTTTTTATGTATTTTTTTTTTATTTTCAGGGAGACTTTAGAAACCAAATAATATTAAAAAAAAAAAAAAAAACAAGGCTTTCTATGGCCCACTGAATGAGAGGGACAGAGGTGGCACACCCAGGAGTCAAGACTGGCACACAAGCTGAAAGGGCAATATTACTCTCCCACTGTTTTTTTAGGTTTTTTTTTTTTTTTTCAGGGAGAATTAGAAACCCAATAATATTAAAAAAAAAAAATAAATAGGCTTTCTATGGCCCACTGAATGAAAGGGAGAGAGGTGGCACACCCAGGAGTCAAGACTGGCACACAAGCTGAAAGGGCAATATTACTCTCCCACTGTTTTTTTATGTATTTTTTGTTTTTTCAGGGAGACTTTAGAAACCCAATAATATTTAAAAAAAAAAATAAATAGGCTTTCTATGGCCCACTGAATGAGAGGGAGAGAGGTGGCACACCCAGGAGTCAAGACTGGCACACAAGCTGAAAGGGCAATATTACTCTCCCACTGTTTTTTTAGGTTTTTTTTTTTTTTCAGGGAGACTTTAGAAACCAAATAATATTAAAAAAAAAAAAAAAAAAAAAAATAGGCTTGCTATAGCCCACTGAATGAGAGATAGCACACACAGCAGTGGCACACAAGCCCTGACTGAGGCCAATATTTTTCTCCCACTGATTGATGTAGTGTTTTTGTGTTGAGGTAGATTTTAGAACACAAATCACGGAAAAAATAAATAGGCTTTCTATGGCCCACTGAATGAAAGGGAGAGAGGTGGCACACCCAGGAGTCAAGACTGGCACACAAGCTGAAAGGGCAATATTACTCTCCCACTGTTTTCTTATGTATTTTTTGTTTTTTCAGGGAGACTTTAGAAACCCAATAATATTTAAAAAAAAAAATAAATAGGCTTTCTATGGCCCACTGAATGAGAGGGAGAGAGGTGGCACACCCAGGAGTCAAGACTGGCACACAAGCTGAAAGGACAATATTATTCTCCCACTGTTTTTTTAGGTTTTTTTTTTTTTTTTTCAGGGAGAATTAGAAACCAAATAATATTAAAAAAAAAAAATAAATAGGCTTTCTATGGCCCACTGAATGAAAGGGAGAGAGGTGGCACACCCAGGAGTCAAGACTGGCACACAAGCTGAAAGGGCAATATTACTCTCCCACTGTTTTTTTATGTATTTTTTGTTTTTTCAGGGAGACTTTAGAAACCCAATAATATTTAAAAAAAAAAATAAATAGGCTTTCTATGGCCCACTGAATGAGAGGGAGAGAGGTGGCACACCCAGGAGTCAAGACTGGCACACAAGCTGAAAGGGCAATATTACTCTCCCACTGTTTTTTTAGGTTTTTTTTTTTTTTCAGGGAGACTTTAGAAACCAAATAATATTAAAAAAAAAAAAAAAAAAAAAAAATAGGCTTGCTATAGCCCACTGAATGAGAGATAGCACACACAGCAGTGGCACACAAGCCCTGACTGAGGCCAATATTTTTCTCCCACTGATTGATGTAGTGTTTTTGTGTTGAGGTAGATTTTAGAACACAAATCACGGAAAAAATAAATAGGCTTTCTATGGCCCACTGAATGAAAGGGAGAGAGGAGGCACACCCAGGAGTCAAGACTGGCACACAAGCTGAAAGGGCAATATTACTCTCCCACTGTTTTTTTATGTATTTTTTGTTTTTTCAGGGAGACTTTAGAAACCCAATAATATTAAAAAAAATAAATAAATAGGCTTTCTATGGCCCACTGAATGAGAGGGAGAGAGGTGGCACACCCAGGAGTCAAGACTGGCACACAAGCTGAAAGGGCAATATTATTCTCCCACTGTTTTTTTAGGTTTTTTTTTTTTTTTTCAGGGAGAATTAGAAACCAAATAATATTAAAAAAAAAAAAAAAAAAAAAAATAGGCTTGCTATAGCCCACTGAATGAGAGATAGCACACACAGCAGTGGCACACAAGCCCTGACTGAGGCCAATATTTTTCTCCCACTGATTGATGTAGTGTTTTTGTGTTGAGGTAGATTTTAGAACACAAATCACGGAAAAAATAAATAGGCTTTCTATGGCCCACTCAGTGAGAGATGGCACACACAGGGATGGCACTGTAGCAGAAATGCCAATCTTAATCTCCCACAAAAAAAAAACAAAAAAAAAAAAAAAACTGTCCTACAATTACTATCTCCCTGCAGTAATGTAAGCCAGGTATGGCAGGCAGCAATAGGAGTGGACTGATGCACAAATTAAATAAAAAGTGTGGACAAACAAAAAAGATAGCTGTGCAGAAAGGAAGGAACAGGATTTGTGCTTTGAAAAAAGCAGTTGGTTTCCACAGTGGCGTACACACAGCAATACAGCTATCACGGAGCCTTCTAGGGCAGCCCAATGAGCTACAGCGCTGAGGGGAAAAAAAAAAAAAAATAGCTTCCACAGTCCCTGCACACCGAAGGTGGTGTTGGACAGTGGAAATCGCTGCAGCACAAGCGGTTTGGTGGTTAGTGGACCCTGCCTAACGCTCTCCCTGCTTCTGACGAAGCGGCAGCAACCTGTCCCTAAGCTCAGATCAGCAGCAGTAAGATGGCGGTCGGCGGGAACGCCCCTTTATAGCCCCTGTGACGCCGCAGACAGCAAGCCAATCACTGCAATGCCCTTCTCTAAGATGGTGGGGACCAGGATCTATGTCATCACGCTGCCCACACTCTGCGTTCACCTTCATTGGCTGAGAAATGGCGCTTTTCGCGTCATTGAAACGCGACTTTGGCGCGAAAGTCGCGTACCGCATGGCCGACAAGCACAGGGGTCGGATCGGGTTTCATGAGACGCCGACTTAGCCAAAAGTCGGCGACTTTTGAAAATGATCGACCCGTTTCGCTCAACCCTATCCATCAGTAGTTCTAGTGATTTATTAATGCCAGGGTATTTTTATTTATTTGGTTTTTGCAATTTTGCTTATTCCTTACCTTCTTTCCAAAGCCATATTTTTTTTTCCGTTGACATAGGGGTTTCAGAATATTTAATTATGTGTATGATGATAAAACAGAAGCTACCTTCAGCTCACTGGTGTGAGAAATGCCTGCAATGAGGGTGCGGTGCACGGAGGCATCAGTCTGGCTTCCGGACCTGTAGAACCATGGAAAAGGAAAATCCAGCAACCGCCAAAAGGAAAATCTAAAACATTACATTTAGTAGAGTATTTTGAAACAGAGACAAAAAAAGGATTAAAATTGCATGCTAATACGAATTCAACGCGTTTTGAGCTGTGCAAGCGCTTGGATGAAGAGCTTTCACAGCTCGAAATGTTTCGACTTAGCGTTGGCGTGAAGTTTTAATCCATTTTAAAATACTCTAATTAATGTGATGTTTTAGGTGTTCTTCTTTACGGTTGCTTTCCTTTCCTTTTCCATAGTGCTCTGATGATGTTGATGATGATGACTGAAAAGCGCTACATAAATGAGTAAAATGAGCTATTTATTTATTACATTTTCTTATGGAAAAGGAATGGCCAAAAACATTGGCAATTGTGGAGTTTTTAATTCCTTTCTCTTTACGGAGTTTAAGTATTTTATTAGATCGGACTTTTACGAACGCATTGATGCCAAATATGTTTATTTAAAAGAAAATGAAGAAAGTGGTGGCACTCAACGGTTCAGTGTAAAAGTTCAAATTGTATTCAAATCACTAAAAAATCTGGTATGGGAGAGAGTAGCACATTTATCTTTGTTTTAAGATTCTTAAAATCATTGTTTTCATTTTTTTGTTTATTTTTTTTACTCCTCTTTGATTATTTGAACCTGCAGTTGTTTGATCTACTATGATGTATTAATTGTATAAGCACATACAGGAGTATTGCATGCAAGAACATAAGAAATAAATATGTATTAGGAATCAAAGTTGGTTATATGACAACATTAAATGTACATATCCATGATAAAGCCTCTCCTGCTGGAATGGCACCTCCTATTGAACCTATGGCTGTGTTTCACAGGAGCACTGAAATCACAGTGATGGGGATCTTCAGTACACCCCCAGCTGTCATAATAACCCATCAGTCATTAGGCGGGCTTTTGCGCAGTTACTGGCACACGGTTTGACATGCTCTCCATTTACATGGCGATGTCACATTGGCAGTGGAATTTAAATGGTTAACAGCTGGGCCGCTGGCTATGTACCATAGCATACTGTATATCTGCCATATATTGTGGAAACTCAGCTCCTGACCCCCTTTCTTTACCAGAAGACCCCTTCCAAGGATGTGGGAGCAGTTTTTGTTCTTATTTTAATAAACTGCTCCCCTCAATATCCCATTTTTTGTATGTTTTCTAATGCGCCATGCAGTGTCAGAGAGATGGGCCTTTTTATTTGGTGCTAATTTGCATGGATAATACAAAGAGGGATTGGCATTATCCCAGGATAATGATGCAGATCTGCCTATGGACACGCCCCAGAGGATCCTGTGAGCCACACTTCCTTGTTAAAGACCATAAAAATGTGTACAAAATTTGCATTAAAAAGCCCAGATCTCTAGAACCATATGAAAAAAGCATATTTTGAGGATCAAAAGGAATAAAATGAGAGGAAAAATTAGCCACTTTTGACCCAGTGATAGATCATTTTTTTAGGTTAGTAAATTATGCAACTTGGATACAAGGTGTCCCAATCTTCACTTATGAGCTTTGGTCCAGGCTAGCATTCTTCTGGTTTGTTCTCTATACAAAAAAGTGTTTCCTGTATTGGATGTGACCAGAGCTGTGTGTATGAGGACAGATCGCTGTTTATTTCAATAGCTAGGCCAGCTTTCTTTTCCTATTTCCCCTCCTTCTCCATTTCTTAAAATGAGCTGTCAGCCAAGCCCCTTCATACACGCATGCAAAACGAAAAATGCTGTGCTTCACACAAACCAAAGAGGACCTGCTGGGACCTGGACACAGAGCTTGTTACTGAAAATTGGGACATCTTTGAAACATGGAGTATTAATAAATGACATAATTTAATAATTTAGGCTTATTTAACTATTTTTAAGTTGGACAACGACTTTTCATTTTTTTCTTTTAAATTCTATATTAATGCGCTTTTCACATAGACCCGACTTTAAGGTTGGACCCCATATCTTTTCAATATGTATATGATCTTATTTCGTATTGTTGCACATTGGTCTTCTGCTCCTCCTTACCCCACAATTTTACGAAGCTGGGTCTTTTCATTTTCTTTCCAAAATAAGATGCTATATGTCTTAAACTTTCTTCACACACAGTTGAAGGCTTTTTCATTATTTGGGTTTTTTCCTGTCCAATAATTGGATGGTTTTACTACATCTGTCTGGATAATGTAAACTTAGAGTAGACTCGAAACACATAACGACATGCATTTTCTTACTTAGAAGTCTATTAGAGTAAAACACAAATTGGTTAAAAGTAGCCAAACATCCATGCTACATTGAGCCAAAAACTACAAAACAAGTGAAAAAATGAAGTTTTTGGATTTTCTTTTTTATATTTTTGTGTTAATTGAACGCTAGCATCTTTCTGTAGAATTTTTCCAAAACCACTAAGGGATTTTCTCATGAAGACCACCTCTGTCTATATGGCATTTTAGAACAAATGAATGTTAAAAAGGAGGTCTGCCAAAAAGCAGACCACTTTTCTTTTAACCAGGGCAAGATAAAACAAGATATATATGGTAAAGTTAGCCATGTATTACATGATCACAATTTTATTTGAATGGGTATCTTTATCATGTTACTTATTCCATACAATGTTTGAGCAACTTCCAGGATGTGTTTCAGAAAAGAGGATTTTCTGGTGAAAATTTTTTTCTTCAATGCGTATT
The DNA here is from genome assembly GCF_051348905.1 of Ranitomeya variabilis. Lineage (NCBI taxonomy): Eukaryota > Metazoa > Chordata > Amphibia > Anura > Dendrobatidae > Ranitomeya > Ranitomeya variabilis. Next base: position 55,643,118 of record NC_135235.1, on the reverse strand, counting down.
GCGAATTCTATATCATGACATCTACGGTTCTCACTTGTCGGTATACAAAGGATCCCGCTGGTTGTAACTCTGGTAAGTGGGTCAGACTTTATGTAGTACCCACCAGGGAGCACAGCTTAGAAGTAGATCGTTTATGTTCAGTGTATGGAGGAAGCAAGAGATTTTATTATTGCAATAGAAAATAGAGAACAAAAAAATCACATTGATATTTTTTATTATTATGCCATAGCCGGTTGTATGTATACAATATCAGTTGGTATTTTCCAATTTATTTTGCATAAATGTCAGTAAAACAAAAAAAACCTGAAATCGAGTGACATGTAATATAAAAAAAAATAAAATAAAAATAAAATAAAATAAAATTGTAACATATCATATGCATGGTTAGTTAGTAAAAATTTTTTTTAAAAAAAATGCCCTTGATTTGTAAGTGTTTTGTATTTACCTTTTTTAATGTTGAATTTTATGGATTTGTTTATCTCTTTTTAACCTATGTAACATATTTGTTTTTAATACAATTGTATTACATAAAAATTATTATTAGACACAAGGGATACGTGGGAATCCAACTTGTTAACTTTTCACACTGGGTACAGCTTGTACGTACTAATTTTTTTGTAAAATTAAGAAATGTAATATGAACAATCGGCTCCCCGGACCACTTGGTACATTGGGTGGTGGTCAGTAATGTGCTGTTGGCAAATCTGCTTGGAATATAGATTTCTACATAATGAAAAACACTGCTTTGCAATTAAGGCAAAGTATTTCACATAACGAATTGTAACTGAACTTTAATTACTTTTTTTAGTGTTATTCCTCCCTGGGTGGAAATCTTCTTGTGGTGGATAACAAAGGTCTCACTAAGAAATGCAATCACAGATATTCCCCTGAAACTAATTAGAGCAAATTTAATTCTACAGAAGTAAAAGATCCTAGGACTAGAATGAGGATGGGAAACCCTACCGGACTATGGGTGACTGTATGTTGTCCGCTGAGAAAGGAAGCCAGTACCCTATCATAAATTATTTTCACTTTTACTTAATTTATAAAATTATTTGTAAATTAAACACATAGAGAATGTTTTAATTTTGCTGAGAGAATTAAGGAAAAGCTTAAAGCTAACTTGTCATCAGGATTTTGCTAAGTAAACTACAGGCATTGTCCAGTTGGCCCTGTTACACAGATTAAAATTATACCTGGGTTGATACAATCCATCTTGTGGTTGTTGTTTAATCTGTATTTGGAGCTTTAAGTTAATGAGATTATCATGCTTCGGGGCGGCCTGTGGGGAGGTCTTTTTTTATAAAATAGTAAATACACCGGCGCTCCAACTGATAATGGATATAGGAGTGGGGGAAGCTGCTGGTGCCTAGACAGCTACTGCGTCAAGCCTGTCATATATGTGCAAAAGAAAGTGAAACTAGGAATTAGGTCACCGCGCTACCTATCTCCTGAATAATGAATATTAGAAGCTGCAAGGTACCCACCAAAGGGTTAAAATGAGGCACTTACCAAATTGTTTGAAGTGCCAGAAGACTTTGAACTGTGGGCGTTTAGTGGAGCGCTGCAGAGATGAAAGTGCTTGCTCCTTCCGTGAGTTCAAGATAAGGAAGTCCGGGCGGCAGCGTGAGGTGGCAGACCCGGGGGGGAGCGTCCTCCCTGTGGGCGCCAAGCTGCTGCGTGCACGCCAAAAGTGTGGACAAGCGGCGTCCTGGCCAGGGGCGCCGTTACACTGCAGCAGGGAATAGGAGGGGCGCGTGGTCTGGGTGACGTCACCCGGAGCTACAAAAAAATGGAGCGGATTATCTCCAAGGCGGAGATAATAATTTAAATACTCCTTCCAACCGGTGGCTTACTTTCCCTCTATCTCCACCGCTCCTCTTTTTTGATTGACAGCTATGACTTCATATAATCAGAAGAGTAGACATAGAGGGAATACAAGCCAGTGGGAAGATGTATTCAAATAGTGCTTGTACTTGGTTTTAACAGTCATTCTGTAATGACAGTCTCTTTAAGCGCTCCCCAGAACCTTGACTCATACCTGACTTAGTACAGAAGCTCTGCTGGCTGGACCCGGAGCAAAAAGTCACAACATTTTTGCTGAAATGAGATTTTTGCAAGGTATTTTAGTCATTATGCTGGAGAAATTATCTTCATAAATTGTGCTTTTTTGTTTTTGATAGATCTCAATTTTAGAAGGTTTTTCTAGTTTTTGTAAAAAAAAAACACAGAAAAGTACCTAAATCTGTCTGAATGTTCACCATATGATCCATCATGACTCTTATCTTACACAGTTTTATGCAGCACTGTTGTTTTGATGTTGCTGAAACTTCCTGTAGGGAGGATTACTAATGCAATAGACTACTGTTCACATGATTCCTTTCTCAGAGACCTTGCCTCGATTTATAGGTTTCTGCGTGTCTCTTTTACAAGACACGGTTACTCTTTTTGTACACACAAATCAGATTGGCTTATTGCGCACTGCTTTCCTGAAACTGCATGAACTGCTGTTAAGCATGTGAAACACAATCTTTTTTATGAGACAAGGAAGGGGAAAAGTCAGACTCTTCCCCTCCCTCCCTGACTGAACAAGGATAGGAGATAAGCATCATGTGGTATGTTGTGCCTCAAATAAACATGAGAAACGTGATCATGCTTACAGAGGCATCTCAGCTGCAGACAGTACATATGTAAGAGACTAAAACTGCATGCAAATTCTTTACGTGTAGTAAGATTGCAGACCATAACAGCCCTTTTAATTTAGGAATGTTTTGAGATTTTTGGCTATCCTCAATTACAATTACAATGAGTCAGGAAGATAAAGCTATCCTCCTCATTCATTACTATGCATAAGACCCAGCAATCTAGAAGACCTTTTTAATGGTCCTCCTCCTCTGTCCTCCTCCTCCTGGACCTGTCCTCTGCCTTTGACACAGTGGACCATTCCCTATTACTACAGACCCTCTCATCCCTTGGCATCACAGACTTGGCCCTATCCTGGATCTTGTCATACCTAACAGGCCGAACATTCAGCGTCTCCCACTCACACACCACCTCCTCACCTCGCCCCCTATCTGTCGGAGTCTCTCAAGGTTCAGTCCCAGGGCCCCTGCTCTTCTCCATTTACACCTTTGGCCTGGGACAGCTCATAGAATCTCACGGCTTTCAGTATCACCTCTATGCTGATGACACACAGATCTACATCTCTGGACCAGATATCACCTCCCTACTAACCAGAATCCCTCAATGTCTATCCGCTATTTCATCCTTCTTCTCCGCTAGATTTCTGAAACTTAACATGGACAAAACAGAATTTATCATCCTTCCCCCATCTCACGTGATCCCCCCAACAAACCTATCCATTACAGTAAATGGCAGCCCACTCGCCCCAGTCCCACAAGCTCGCTGCCTCGGGGTAATCCTTGACACTGATCTCTCCTTCAAACCACATATCCAAACCCTTTCCACTTCCTGATGACTTCAACTCAAATATATTTCATGGATCCGTACATTTCTCAACCAAGAATCTGCAAAAACCCTAGTCCATGCCCTCATCATCTCTCGCTTAGACTACTGCAACCTCCTACTCTGTGGCCTCCCCTCGAACAATCTCGCACCTCTCCAATCTATTCTAAACTCTGTGGCCCGACTAATCCACCTGTCCCCCTGCTATTCCCCGGCCTCTCCCCTCTGTCAATATCTTCACTGGCTCCCCTTTGCCCAGAGACTCCAGTACAAAACCCTAACCATGACATGCAAAGCCATCCACAGCCTGTGTCCTCCATACATCTGTGACCTCATCTCCCGGTACTTACCTGCACGCAACCTCCAATCCTCACAAGATCTCCTTCTCTACTCCCCTCTTGTCTCCTCTTCCCACAATCGCATACAAGATTTCTCTCGTGCATCACCCCTACTCTGGAACTCTCTACCACAACATATCAGACTCTCACCTACCATCGAAACCTTCAAAAAGAACCTGAAGACCTACCTCTTCTGACAAGCCTACAACCTACAGTAACCACCAATCGACCAAACCGCTGGACGACCAGCTCTACCCTCACCTATTGTATTCTCACCCATCCCTTGTAGATTGTGAGCCCTCACGGGCAGGGTCCTCTCTCCTCCTGTACCAGTTGTGACTTGTATTGTTTAAGATTATTGTACTTTTTTTTATTATGTATACCCCTCCTCACATGTAAAAAGCCATGGAATAAATAGCGCTATAATAATGAATAATAATAATGCAGTTTTGGGTGATTATCTTAAAGAGATTTTTAAATTTTATTTTAAAGGGTTGTCCAGTTTTAGGAATGTTAGATTGTTAAATGGTCTTAAAACAAGCAAACATAATAGTAATCTGTGACTATTGCATGGATGATGATGAAAATGGAGGAAACTAGATAAATGGGACATGACTATGAATATTGGTTCTGAAACACAAAATACTTTTCACCTGGATGAATAATCTTAAGTGCCAGGTAGAATGCCTATTTTCGTATACAATTCCAAGTCAAATGGAGAATCGAAATACCCAGGAACATTTGTATTTATTGTGCTTTTATCAATTTATTCTAAATGCTTCCATTCTCCTGGAATGAAGCAATTTGTGTGCAAATAAGGCAAGAATGTGTGTGTGGTGTAGTGATCAAAAGAAGGAAGGAAAGAAGAGTGTTTGGTGCAGTCAAGTCGATATTGATAACAAGGCCTCCTTAGCCATATTCAAGAGGAACTTTATGTATCGTGGCTTTTTTTCTGCTGGTTCTCAACCCTTTTCCTATTCTTTTCTTTCAATGTTCTTTTTATTGAAAGGTTTATATTTATACAATCAACTTTTAATAAAATAAAAATAACATAGTACAATTTTAGAAAATAGCGAAAAATACAAGAGTACCGTTTGTTTCTATTTCCTTAGGCGCTATTTATCAGATTTATATCACCAATTTATTGTCAAGTAAAGTAACCTCTACTCTTGATATATATTAGGTAGATAAACCTATGAAGGAGGTAAAACAACATGTATATTAGAGGGACAAAGGGGTAAGTTGGTAAGCGATAGAAGGGGGTAGAAAATTTGGGGTTAGGGTTAGTGGCACCCTAGGTTGATAGGTTAAAGTTTAAGGCGTTATTTTTGATAAAAATGTTTGTTTCGTTCTATAGAGGATCCAGGGTTTCCAGACGCGGTTAAAGTTGTCCAAATTGTAATTGGACTGTTGCAGCTAATTCTTCAATGTGATATAATTGTTCGATTTTAACGTGTAGCTGGCTGGATGTGGGTATTGTATTAGAATTCCAGTGTAACGGAATCAAGGACTTCCCTGCTGCTATAACAAATTGAGCTAATTTGTCAGCTACCCTGTCATTTGTCCAGATTGGAATGTGAAGAAATACATTTTCGGGTTTTAATATAATACTTTTATTTAATAGTTTATATATCATGGAATGAACCTCTTTCCAGAGGGGGGCGAGTACCGGGCAGGACCACCATATATGCACATATCTACCTTCTTCGGTGCCACATCTCCAACAGTCTGTAGGCATGGCATGATGCCACCTTTGGATCTGCTTGGGTGTGAAATACCATCTAGTAACTATTTTGAATGATTTTCTTGGATTCTCACACATTTTGAATGACCGTGCGAGTTCCTATAGATATGTTTGATTTGTGAGTCAGTAAAAAAGCAACCCAAATCCTTTTCCCATCTGGTCAGATAGGCCAGCTTCAATGTGGTATCAATTTTAATTAATGATTGATATATAGTCGACAAAATTTTGGTAGGAGGTCTCAATTCGGCACATAGTCTTTCATAAGCGGATAATGATCTGTTAAAGTCAACCTGGTGGCTACATTGACTTATTATTAGTGTTGAGCATTCCGATACTGCAAGTATCGGGTATCGGCCGATACTTGCGGGTATCGGAATTCCGATACCGAGATCCGATACTTTTGTGGTATCGGGTATCGGTATCGAAACAACATTAATGTGTAAAAGAAAGAATTAAAATAAAAAATATTGCTATACTCACCTCTCCGACGCAGCCTGGACCTCACCGAGGGAACCGGCAGCATTGTTTGCTTAAAATGCGTGCTTTTCCTTCCTCCCGTGACGTCACGGCTTGTGATTGGTCGTGTGCCGCCCATGTGGCCGCGACGCGACCAATCACAGCAAGCCGTGATGTAAATTTCAGGTCCTGAATGCCGAATTCTAGGCATTCAGGATTTTAAAATTACGTTCCGGCTTGTGATTGGTCGCGTCGCGGTCACATGGGCCGCGTCGGAGAGGTGAGTATAGCAATATTTTTTATTTTAATTCTTTCTTTTACACATTAATATGGTTCCCAGGGCCTGAAGGAGAGTTTGAGAGAGTTTGCTGTGCTGTAAAAATGTTAGGCCTGAGAGGCCTGGGATTTTGTGTAGCTCCTTCAGTGGTATAAGAACTCAGTCTTCTAGTATGCGTTATAACGGAATTTGTGCAGCTTGTTTAGGAAGGGAGTCCAACAAGTCTGCAATTTTAGTTAAGGGGGATATAGGGGGTGCTAAACTATGGCAATATTTTTCCCAAACTTTAATTTTGGCTAGGGTGTGAATGTTTTTTATTTTTGTTAGGGTTGGGTCATTGTTTTGTCCAAGTAATATGGAACGCAGGGGGAGAGAACCCCTTTCCTATTGATACTATAAGAGAACCAAACAGAAATATTGCATGGTTTATTCATCCACTACTTTTGAACATAAAGAGACTCGAGTGTAAACCTTAGGGGCAGTTGCACATTCTTATGAGTTTTAAGAAGATCATAGTCTTCTCTAAGTGATATGCTACAGCATGTTGACTAATGCTTTCCCATTTCTTGTGTTTGAAAACATGGTCTTCAAGATTTTAGGAGGTCAAAAAATGGTCAAGTTCAACAGCCAGGTGTTATGATCTGGTGGCCTAAGAGCAGCATGAGACGTACTCTGGAGAAGGTGGTACCTGTACTGACCGGGGAATGTACCTATCACTCCCTAGAAATCTCGACACAGCCGGAGGACTAATTACCCCTAGAGATAGAAAAGGGAAAACTATCTTGCCTCAGAGAAAATTCCCAAAGGATAGCCAGCCCCCCACAAATATTGACTGTGAGAGGAGAGGGAAAAAACATACTGTAAGAATCATGTCAGTCTGGTAGTCGGGGGCAGGTATATCTCGCCCAGGTATTTGTCCTATGTGAATTAGGCCGCTCAGTATCTTCAGGATAATGATGGGTTAATGAGTGCAGGAATAAAGGATGACCAGCTGGGGGTTTCCGTCGTCAGCCTGGGGCACACAGATTGCCTGTCTGTGTGAGACAAACGTGACTGAGAGTGGTGCTCAAGGACTGTGTGTTGTTAGCTGGGTGGGAGAAGCCCCCTCAGTTGTTAGATAGCAGCTTATTTGTTTAGTTAGTGCCGGACAGGCTAGGACTTATTTTTATGTTTTGTTTTTTCTATGTTGCTTTCACGTTAATAAATCTGACCTGAGGTCAGCCAACTCGGAAACCTGCTGTCGCCTCAGAATTCAATGCACAAACCACGTGACCTTTGACCCCAGCAAAGGCGATCCCGGAGTGTTTTGTCACATTGTGGTGGAGAATGCGGGCAACACGTGGCACAGGCGACAGTATGGAAGACGTGGTGAAAACCCTAGTACAGTCCACTGCCGTACAGCAGCAGGCCACTGCCGCGCAGCATGAAGCTAATCGCTTGATGGCCGCACAGCTGAAGGAGTTAGTGGACATGACGGCTGCAGACCGCCACCTTCTCCAACAGGTGGCGCAGCGCCTGCTGAGCATGCCTGAGGTGGACCCGGAAGCAGAGTCCAGAGGATCCATGTGAGTCGGTACTGGCAAAAGTTGACTGCAGAAGATGACGTTGAAGCATACCTGACAACGTTTGAGCGGACGGCGTTGAGGGAGAAGTGGCCGAAGGCACGATGGGCCGATTTGATTGCTCCGTTTCTCTCCAGCAAGGCCCAAAAAGCTTACCATGACTTAGACCCGGAAGTCGCTCAGGACTTTGAGAAGCTGAAAGTTGAGATCCTGGCCCGGCTAGGTGTGACGACGGCTGTCCGTGCGCAGAGGGTACATCAGTGGACATACCAGCCAGATAAACCGCCGCGGTCTCAGATGTTCGACCTGATCTACTTGACAAAGAAATGGCTGCAACCCGAGGTACTGACAACCCCAACCCCAGAAATAATCCAGCGGGTTGTCCTGGACAAGTATCTGAGAGTGCTACCTCCAGCGCTGAAAAGGTGGGTAAGCCAAGGAAATCCCACGACAGCGGATCAACTTGTGGAGTTGGTCGAGCGTTTTTCCGTGGCAGAAGGACTTCCAGACTAAACCACTGGCACCCGGTCTGTGCCTTCTCCTCGTGGAACCGGTAAGACTGATCAGGCAGCTACGGGTGAAGGAAAATCGCCAAAAACTGTGGGGGAGGAACACGGGGCTGCTCGCACTCCGAGACCGAGAGTGATGGACGGTGGGCTCAATAGGGGACCTGTTAGGTGTTTCCGCTGCCATGAGAAGGGCCATATTTCTGCGAACTGTCCTGTTACCACTGAACCCATGCAGTGCGATGTTACAGACTCTAAGAAACGCATGTCGTTGGTTACACGGCTAGTGAATGTGAATGCGGGTCAAAATGATATAGCGAAACACTTGTGTGAATTATCTGTTGATGGGAAAAGTGTTGTGGCATTACTAGACTCTGGAAGTGTGGTGACTCTGGTGAAAGCTAGTCTGGTGGCACTTCCATCTGGTTCGACTGACAAATTTTCTGTAACGTGTGTGCATGGTGACATCTGCTCGTACCTAACAGCGGTCATATCGATTTCCACTCCCTATGGGTCTGTACAACACAAAGTGGGACTCGTTCCCGCATTGTTACAGGATGTAATCCTGGGCAGGGATTTTCCCCATTTCTGGCAGTTGTGGGAGAATCAGTTGCTCCTACACGGTAGCTGTGAATCTTTTCCCATGCCATCTGGAGGTCCCGAACTCCTAGAGGAGGTCCCACAGGAAGACATTGCTGGGGAGGTTATTAAATCTAACCTTCAGTTCCCCTTCTCAGTTATGGCAGGGGAAACTGAGGAAACTGAGGAAACTCAGCGAGAGGCGGAGGCAGACAGCCATCCAGCACCCTGCCTACCAGATTTGGGAGTCCAGGTGGATGACTTTCACAGCGAGCAAATGAAAGATCCTACCCTGACTCCGGCCTGGAAAAATGTAAAAATGATAGATGGGGTACCCGTAGAACCTGACACTAGGATAGCGTACCCGTACATGGTACTTGAAAATGATTTGCTCTACCAGGTAGAGAAAAAAGGAGAAGATATTGTGCAACGATTAGTAGTACCCAAACCTTATCGGCGGAAGGTACTGGACCTGGCCCACGGACATATAATGGGGGGACATCTGGGGGTACAGAAAACCACAGAAAGGATATCGCTTTGTTTTGTGTGGCCCGGAATACATAATGATGTGCGTAACTATTGTGAGTCCTGTCCAGAGTGCCAAATCTCTGCGCCCAAAACTTGGTTCTGTAGCCCTTTGGTACCCCTCCCTATCATTGGGGTCCCTTTTGAGAGAATTGGGATGGATCTGGTTGGGCCCCTTCCCCGGTCCGCACGTGGGCACCAACATATCCTCGTCATCATGGACTATGCCACTCGTTACCCAGAAGCCATCCCTTTGCGTAACACTGCTACCAAAACGATCGCCAAAGAGTTGGTACAAGTGTTTAATCGGGTGGGAATTCCAAAACAGATACTCACCGACCAGGGGACTCCCTTTATGTCAAGGGTGACGAAGGAGCTCTGCAGGCTCTTACAAATAGACCAGTTGCGTACGTCTGTCTATCACCCTCAAACAGATGGCCTGGTGGAGCGGTTCAACAAAACCTTAAAACAGATGCTCCGGAAGGCGATAGACAAAGATGGGAAGAACTGAAATTACTTGCTACCCTATTTACTGTTTGCCATTAGGGAGGTTCCCCAGTCTTCCACGGGGTTTTCGCCTTTCGAACTGTTATACGCCCGACGTCCCCGGGGACTGTTGGACGTCGCAAAAGAAACCTGGGAAGGTCAAGTCACTCCCTTTAAAACGGTGATCGACCATGTAACACAAATGCAGGACCGTATTGCCGCTGTCATGCCCATGGTTAGGGACCATATGTTACGGGCCCAGGGAGCCCAGAGGCAAAGTTATGATAGAGGCGCTAAGGTCCGTACATTTGCATCTGGGGATAGGGTGTTGGTCCTAATCCCTACAGTGGATAGTAAATTTCTGGCAAAATGGCAGGGCCCCTTTGAGGTCATGGAAAGAGTTGGTGAAGTAAACTATAAAGTGTACCAGCCCGGTAAGAGAAAACCAGAACAGATTTATCATGTGAATCTGATAAAACCCTGGAAAGACCGCTCTGCCCTATCGGTGGATCTGCCCCGTCCGGTTTGCGCACCTACCATACCGGAGGTGCAGATTGCCGAGACGCTCTCGGAACAACAAAAATCTGAGGTTAAGCAGTTTTTGTTACAGAACCGACAGTTTTTCTCGGAAAAACCTGGCCGGACTAAGCTGGTGAAACATGAGATTGTTACAGAGCCTGGTGTCACAGTTCATGTGAAGCCGTACCGGATTCCGGAAGCATGCCGTGAAGCCGTCTCCCGGGAGGTGGTGGCAATGTTGGACTTAGGAGTCATTGAGGAGTCACACAGCACCTGGTCCAGTCCAATCGTATTGATACCTAAGCCAGATGGCTCCATACGGTTTTGTAATGACTTTAGGAAACTGAATGCGGTTTCTAAATTTGATGCGTACCCTATGCCCCAGGTCGATGAGTTAATCGACCGGCTTGGCAAAGCCCGATATATTACGACCCTGGATCTAACAAAGGGGTACTGGCAGATCCCTCTGGCCGAGGCGGCCAGAGAGAAGACGGCATTTGCTACCCCGGAAGGGCTGTTTCAGTATGTCTACATGCCGTTTGGACTTCACGGAGCTCCAGCAACATTCCAGAGGTTGATGGATCGAGTCTTGAGGTCCCACAGGCAGTACGCTTTGGCCTACCTGGATGACATCGTAATTTACAGCATGGACTGGGAAACTCACCTCCGGAAGGTACAGGCAGTGATTGATGACCTGCGAGACGCAGGCTTAACGGCGAACCCCAAGAAATGTCACATCGGGCTTGAAGAAGCCCGATACTTGGGCTACGTGATTGGCAGAGGAGTGGTCAAACCACAGATCGACAAAATACAGGCAATTCAGGGCTGGCCGCAACCAGTGAACAAGAAACAAGTACAAGCTTTCCTGGGGATCGCCGGCTATTATCGCCGGTTCATACCCAATTTTGCAGCCATAGCCACCCCCTTGACGGATCTTTCCAAAGGGAAGGATTCCGTCATGGTAAAATGGTCCTCAGCGGCTGAAGAGGCCTTCCACAGCCTGAAACGAGTTTTGTGCTCTCAGCCCGTACTAGTGACTCCTGATTTCAGCCCCGAGTTTGTGGTCCAAACTGATGCTTCTGATACTGGGGTCGGAGCTGTACTTTCCCAGGTGAGGGACGGAGTCGAACACCCGGTCCTCTACCTCAGCCGGAAACTGAATGTTCATGAGCAGAGGTATGCCGTGGTTGAAAAAGAGTGCCTAGCCATTAAATGGGCTCTCGACTCCCTCAAGTATTACCTGGCAGGTAGGAAGTTTAGGCTGGTCACGGACCACACCCCTCTCAAGTGGATGCACCTCCACAAAGACCGTAATAGTCGGGTAACCTGGTGGTTCCTTGCCCTGCAGGCTTACTCTTTCACGGTGGAGCACCGCCCCGGGGTGCAGATGGGGAACGCTGATGCCCTGTCCCGAGTACACTGTTTCGAGAGTGTTCTTGCTCGACCTGAGTGGTCTGAGCAGGGGGGGAGGATATGTAAGAATCATGTCGGTCTGGTAGTCGGGGGCAGGTATATCTCGCCCAGGTATTTGTCCTATGTGAATTAGGCCGCTCGGTATCTTCAGGATAATGATGGGTTAATGAGTGCAGGAATAAAGGATGACCAGCTGGGGGTTTCCGTCGTCAGCCTGGGGCACACAGATTGCCTGTCTGTGTGAGACAAACGTGAGTGAGAGCGGTGCTCAAGGACTGTGTGTTGTTAGCTGGGTGGGAGAAGCCCCCCCAGTTGTTAGATAGCAGCTTATTTGTTTAGTTAGTGCCAGACAGGCTAGGACTTATTTTTATGTTTTGTTTTTTCTATGTTGCTTTCACGTTAATAAATCTGACCTGAGGTCAGCCAACTCGGAAACCTGCTGTCGCCTCAGAATTCAATGCACAAACCACGTGACCTTTGACCCCAGCAAAGGCGATCCGGAGTGTTTTGTCACAATACACAGACTGAAATCAGAATTTAGCAAAGGAGGCCACTTCTAGCTAAATAGAAAGGATAGGACAGAGTACTATGCGGTCAGTATTAAAACACTAGAAAATATCCACCACAGAAAATACAAAAATCTCCACAGCTAACTAAAGATATGGAGGGTATATCTGCATCTCCAGAGATACCAGCTTGGCAAAACAAATCCTTATTCAGACCAAGCTGGACAAGACAAAAACATGGAAAAGAACTGAACAATAAGGCCACAGCATGTGGACAGCAAAAATCAAGGCCAGAACTTATCTTTGTTGAAAGGAACAGCAAAGCAGGAGAGAGCAGGCAAGGATGTGAATCCTCCAGGAACAATTGACAACTGGCACTGACTAAAGGGTCAAGCAAGGCTAAATAGCCCAGTCAGGATTGCAAAAACTTGACACACCTGATGAATGCTGCGATCCAGAGACAGCAGCACTACCACTTATAACCACTGCAGGGAGCCCAAGAGCAGAATTCACAACAGTACCCCCCCCTCGAGGAGGGGTCACCGAACCCTCACCAGAGCCCCAGGCCGATCCGGACGAGCCAAATGAAAGGCACGAACCAAATCCTCAGCATGAACATCGGAGGCAACAACCCAAGAATTATCCTCCTGGCCATAACCCTTCCATTTGACAAGATACTGAAGCTTCCGCCTCGAAAAATGAGAATCCAAAATCTTCTCAACCACATACTCCAACTCCCCATCAATCAACACTGGGGCAGGAGGATCAACAGAGGGAACAAGGGGCACCACATATTTCCGCAACAAAGATCTATGAAAAACATTATGGATGGAAAAAGAGGCTGGAAGGGCCAAACGAAAAGACACTGGATTGATAATCTCAGAAATCCTATAAGGGCCAATAAACCGAGGCTTAAACTTAGGGGAAGAAACCTTCATAGGAACATGACGGGAAGACAACCAGACCAAATCCCCAACCCGAAGCCGGGAACCAACACACCGACGACGGTTAGCAAAACGCTGAGCCCCCTCCTGAGACAACTCCAAATTGTCAACAACATGAGCCCAAATTTGCTGCAACCTGTCAACCACAGAGTCCACCCCAGGACAATCAGAAGGCTCAACCTGCCCCGAAAAAAAACGAGGATGAAAACCAGAGTTACAAAAGAAGGGTGAAACCAAGGTAGCAGAACTAGCCCGATTATTAAGGGCAAACTCGACCAATGGCAAGAAAGCCACCCAATCATCCTGATCAGCAGACACAAAGCATCTCAAATAAGTTTCCAAAGTCTGATTAGTTCGCTCGGTTTGGCCATTTGTCTGAGGATGAAACGCGGAAGAAAAAGACAAATCAATGCCCAGCCTAGCACAAAAGGCCCGCCAAAACCTAGAAACAAACTGGGAACCTCTATCGAACACAATATTCTCCGGAATGCCATGCAAACGAACCACATGCTGAAAAAACAACGGAACCAAATCGGAAGAGGAAGGCAACTTAGGCAAAGGTACCAAATGAACCATCTTAGAAAACCGGTCACAAACCACCCAGATAACCGACATCCTCTGGGAAACCGGAAGATCCGAAATAAAATCCATAGAAATATGCGTCCAAGGCCTCTCAGGGACCGGCAAAGGCAAAAGCAACCCACTAGCGCGGGAACAGCAAGGCTTGGCCCGCGCACAAGTCCCACAGGACTGCACAAAAGAACGCACATCCCATGACAAAGAAGGCCACCAAAAGGACCTACCAACCAAATCTCTGGTACCAAAAATCCCAGGATGACCAGCCAACACAGAACAATGGACCTCCGAAATCACTTTACTAGTCCATCTGTCAGGAACAAACAGTTTCCCCACTGGACAGCGGTCAGGTTTATCAGCCTGAAATTCCTGAAGAACCCGTCGTAAATCAGGGGAGATGGCAGAAAGAATCACCCTTCCTTCAGAATGCCGACCGGCTCAAGGACCCCAGGAGAATCAGGCAAAAAGCTCCTAGAGAGGGCATCAGCCTTAACATTCTTAGAACCCGGAAGATACGAGACCACAAAATCAAAACGGGAGAAAAACAGGGACCATCGGGCCTGTCTAGTATTCAGCCATTTGGCAGACTCGAGGTAAATCAGATTCTTATGATCGGTCAAGACCACAATATGGTGCTTGGCCCCCTCCAGCCAATGTCGCCACTCCTCAAATGCCCACTTCATAGCCAACAACTCACGATTGCCGACATCATAATTGCGTTCTGCAGGCGAAAACTTTCGAGAAAAGAAGGCACACGGTTTCATCAAGGAACCATCAGAATTCCTCTGAGACAAAACGGCCCCTGCCCCAATCTCAGAAGCGTCAACCTCAACCTGAAAAGGAAGAGAAACATCCGGCTGACGCAACACAGGGGCAGAAGTAAATCGGCGTTTAAGCTCCTGAAAGGCAGAAACAGCCGCAGAGGGCCAATTCGTCACATCAGCGCCTTTCTTCGTCAAATCGGTCAGGGGTTTAACTACACTGGTGAAGTTGGCAATGAAATGGCGATAAAAATTAGCAAAGCCCAAAAATTTCTGAAGGCTCTTCACGGATGTGGGCTGGATCCAATCATGAATGGCCTGAACCTTAACTGGATCCATTTCTATAGATGAGGGAGAAAAAATGAAGCCCAAAAAAGAAATCTTCTGTACTCCAAAGAGGCACTTAGACCCCTTCACAAACAAGGCATTATCACGAAGGATCTGAAATACCATCCTGACTTCTGACTTGTTTCACATGAGACTCCCAATCATCTGAAAAAATCAAAATATCATCCAAATATACAATCATGAATTTATCAAGATAATTCCGAAATATAGCATGCATGAAGGACTGAAACACAGATGGAGCATTAAAGAGTCCGAATGGCATCACAAGGTATTCAAAATGACCTTCGGGCGTATTAAGCGCAGTTTTCCATTCGTCACCCTGCTTAATACGAACAAGATTATATGCCCCTCAAAGGTCAATCTTAGTAAACCAACTAGCCCCCTTAATCCTAGCAAACAGATCAGAAAGCAAAGGCAAAGGGTATTGGAATTTGACCGTGATCTTATTCAAGAGGCGATAATCAATACAGGGTCTCAAGGAGCCATCTTTTTTGGCAACAAAAAAAAAAATCTGCTCCCAATGGTGAAGAAGATGGCCGAATATGCCCCTTCTCCAAGGACTCCTTAGCATAGCTCCGCATGGCGGTATGTTCTGGCACAGACAGGTTGAAAAGTCAGCCCTTAGGGAACTAACAGCCTGGAATCAAGTCAATAGCACAATCACAGTCCCTATGCGGTGGAAGGGAACTGGACTTGGGCTCATTGAATACATCCTGGATATCTGACAAAACTCAGGAATTTCAGAAGAGGGGGAGGAGGCAATTGACATCAATGGAACGTCACCATGAACCCCCTGACAACCCCAACTAGTCACAGACATAGATTTCCAATCTAACACCGGATTATGCACCTGTAACCATGGGAAACCCAGCACAATAGCATCATGCAAATTATGCAATACCAGAAAACGACAATCTTCCTGATGGGCTGGCGCCATGCACATGGTCAGCTGTGTCCAAAAATGAGGTTTATTTTTAGCCAACGGTGTAGCATCAATGCCCCTCAAAGGAATAGGACTCTGCAAAGGCTGCAAGGGGAAACCACAACGTCTGGCAAATTCTAAGTCCATTAAGTTTAGAGCAGCGCCTGAATCCACAAATGCCATGACAGAAAATGATGATAATGAGCAGATCAGGGTCACAGATAACAGAAATATAGGTTGTACAGTACTGATGGTAACAGAACTAGCGATTCTCTTGGTACGCTTAGGGCAATCACAAATAACATGAGCAGAATCGCCGCAGTAAAAACACAACCTATTCTGACATCTGAATCCTTGTCGTTCAGCTCTAGACACAATCCTATCACACTGCATAGGCTCAGGACTCCGCTCGGAAGACAATGCCATAGTGTGCACAACTCTGCGCTCGCGCAAGCGCCGATCAATCTGAATGGCCAGAGACATAGAATCACTCAGACCAGCAGGCGTGGGTAATCCCACCATAACATCTTTAACGGATTCAGAAAGACCCTTTCTGAAAATTGCCGCCAAGGCATCCTCATTCCATTTAGTCAGTACAGACCATTTTCTAAATTTCTGGCAATATGATTCTGCCGCTTCTTGACCCTGACACAGGGCCAACAAGGTCTTCTCAGCATGATCCACTGAATTAGGTTCATCATACAATAACCCAAGCGCCTGAAAAAAGGTGTCTACATTAAGCAACGCCGGATTCCCAGGTTCCAGGGCAAATGCCCAATCCTGGGGGTCACCACACAGCAGAGATATAGCAATTTTAACCTGCTGTATGGGATCACAAGAGGAACAGGGTTTCAGAGCAAAAAACAGTTTACAGTTATTTTTAAAGCTCAAAACTTTGGACCTGTCCCCAAGAAACAAATCAGGAGTTGAAATTCTAGGCTCTAAAACCGGAGTCTAAACGATATAATCGGAAATACCCTGTACTCTAGCAGCAAGTTGATCCACACGAGAAGCCAATCCCTGAACATCCATACCAGTGCCGAACTCCTGAGCCACCCAGAGGTAAAGAGGGAAAAAAAAAAAACACAACAGACTACAGAAAAAAAATGGTTCAGCACTTTCCTTCCCTTCTTCTGAGACGCGGTTAACTCATTGTTGGCCAGTTGTACTGTTATGATCTAGTGGCCTAAGAGCAGCATGAGACGTACTCTGGAGAAGGTGGTACCTGTACTGACCGCAGACCCTGAACTTAACACCGCAACTAGAAGTAGCCGTGGAATGTACCTATCACTCCCTAGACATCTCGACACAGCTGGAGGACTAATTATCCCTAGAGATAGAAAAGGGAAAACTATCTTGCCTCAGAGAAAATTCCCAAAGGATAGACAGCCCCCCCCCCCACAAATATTGACTGTGAGAGGAGAGGGAAAAAACATACACAGACTGAAATCAGAATTTAGCAAAGGAGGCCACTTCTAGCTAAATAGAAAGGATAGGACAAAGTACTATGCGGTCAGTATTAAAACACTAGAAAATATCCACCACAGAAAATACAAAAATCTCCACAGCTAACTAAAGATATGGAGGGTATATCTGCATCTCCAGAGATACCAGCTTGGCAAAACAAATCCTTATTCAGACCAAGCTGGACAAGACAAAAACATGGAAAAGAACTGAACAATAAGGCCACAGCATGTGGACAGCAAAAATCAAGGCCAGAACTTATCTTTGTTGAAAGGAACAGCAAAGCAGGAGAGAGCAGGCAAGGATGTGAATCCTCCAGGAACAATGGACAACTGGCACTGACTAAAGGGTCAAGCAAGGCTAAATAGCCCAGTCAGGATTGCAAAAACTTGACACACCTGATGAATGCTGCGATCCAGAGACAGCAGCACTACCACTTATAACCACCGGAGGGAGCCCAAGAGCAGAATTCACAACAGCCAGGTCTATAAGATGATAAATCTGAAATGTCTTGCCTTAATATACTGACACTGTGTCAGGACCTGTTTATTCTACATGTGCCTATATGTGACCACGTAGTGGTTGAATCTTTAATGAAAAACTCGGAAAAGTAAGGGTGGAAACACACTTACCTGCAAGCCAAAACAAGGAGTGACACCCTACGGAAGGAAAAACTATAATGAAAGTATTTGCTATTTCTCAAAGTTTTGCATCTACTTTTCAATTTGGCTTACAAATACTGATGAAAAAAAAACTAACTCAATTATTGACTTGTAAAAAAGGAATGTAAAATAATTGAAAAATCACGCGGCATTTCTTCCTGCCATTACTTTATGTAATGCTCATTGAATGGGTATACAGGGAAACATAAAATTGGTAGGCAGTACTAATTAACTTTCATTTCTAGTCCATCATTGGTTTGACATTTAATTAGAATTTCAACTCAATCATATTCAACAAAAATGTAATCTATTATATTGACAGTGGCATACATATAGAAAAATGGGCCCTGCATAAAAATCTAGAGCAGGGTCATACCACCATGTCTTCTTCTATAGGTTACTTAGACGCCACCTTTATGGTATATATGCCCCTAAATAATGACAACCACTTTTTCTTTTTCATTTAAGAAAAAAATACCTTTTTCTTTTTTTATTTGGTTAATTTTTTAATTCGGCATACAATAGCACAGATATGGGCCATTTGTTTAGTGCTAAGTTTTGTGGTCCTTACCAAGGAGACTTGATAAGATAATACATAGCAGTCTAAAGACACGACCCAGAGGATCCTGTGAGTAATACCCTCTTGGTAACTATCATAAAAACTAGCTGTTAGGAGTCGAGTTCCCGCCGCTGCACAGGGGGAATCTCGAACAATATCTGATGCGGTCTCCCATTCTGCATCAGCCGCAGTGGAACCTGTTCAGAGGAGATGTCGGTCCCAGCGTCTCACTGAATCTGATACTGTGCAAAGGGTTACTGCTGCCTCTCCAGGCTCTGCTATTGTACCCTGCACTGGTCTGCGGCAAGCAGGCTTTTCTGGGACTAAGTCCTGCTTTGCACACACTGAGCATGCCCAGGGTAAGATCTCTCAATGGAGATCAAGGGTCACATTCTTAGATACTGCAGCAACTTCCATTGGTCCTCCAGGAAGGTCCTGAACCTGATCAAGTTCTGTGGAAGCCTTCCATTGGTCCTTCTGGGAAGGTCCTGAAGTTGCTGCAGCTATAAAAGGTTCTCATGACCGCACGGCCATGCGCTAGTATCAAATATGTACGAGCTCAGCGCCACTGTGGTCGTGTGTGTGTCAGGGACCCGGCTGAAATAAGCCCATAGAATGCTGGCACCTCCGGCGAGGATTTTTTGTGTGTATGCAATCAGGGACCCAGCTGAAATAAGCCCCTAGAATGCTGGCACCTCCGGCGAGGAGTTTCTAATGAGTGCATTCAGGGCTGGCTAATAGCCATTAGAATTCCGGCTCCACCGGAGAGGAGCTGCGTGTTTGGTTTGGACTGCATAACCACTGTCGGCTCTACTCAGTAGCTGTCTCCCCTGTGAGCTAAACAGGGCACAGCGTTCTCTTAACTACAGGCTAATTTACTTCACCGCCTTACTTAGCAGCAGGTTCTTTACTGCACGGTGGATCCCGGGTTGCGAACGCACCTATTTCACCTAATAAATATATTCAGTGCATTCCGCCAACCCTAACAGTAGCACTGAATAAAAAGCCTACTGTATATTTCTGGAACCTTATGACATATACCACTGTGTGAAAAAGTGTTTGACCCCTTAATGATTTCCTATTCTTTTGCATGCTTGTCACACTTAAATATTTCAGATCAAATAAATTTAAATAGTAAACAAAGATAACACAAGTTAATACAAAATGCAGTTTTTAAATGAAGGTCTTTATTAAGGGAAAACTAAACCCAAACCTACAGGGCCCTATTTGAAAAAGTGATTGCTTCCCCACCCCCTCACTTAAAACATAAATGAACTGTGGTTTATCACATCTTTAGGAAGCCGAATTCAAATTCCCTAGCCACACCAATGCCTGATTTCTTCCACACCTGTTCTCAATCAAGAAATGACTTAAATAGGACCTGCCTGGCAAAGTAAAGTAGACCAAAAGATCCTCAAAAGCTAGACATCATGCTGTGGCCATAAGGAATGTCGGAACAAGTGAGAAACAAAGTAATTGAGATGTATCAGTCTGGAAAATGTTCTAAAGCCATTTCTAAAGTTTGGGATTCCAGAAAACAAATTTGCAAAAACATAGAACAGTTGTGAGTGGCAGACCAAAATTACCCCAAGAGCGCAGCAACAACTCATCCAAGAGGCCACAAAAGACCCCACAGCAACATCCAAAGAACTGCAGGCCTCACTAGCCTCAGTTAATGTCAGTGTTCATGACTCCACCATATGAAAGAGACTGGGCAAAAAGGCCTGCATTGCAGAGTTCCAAAGCAAAAACCACTGCTGAGCAATAAGAACAAAAAAGCGTGTGTCAGTTTTGCCAGAAAACATATTGATCATCCACAAGACTTTTGGGAGAATACTCTTAGGACTGATGATACAAAAGTTAAATTTTTTGGAAGGTGTATGACCTATTACATGTGGCGTAGAACCAACACAGCATTTTAGAAAAGAAACATCATACCAACAGTAAAACATGGTGGCAGTAGTGTGATGGTCTAAGGCTGTTTTGCTTCTTCAGGACCTGGAAGACTTGCTGTAGTAAATGGAAACATGAATTCTGCTGTCTACCAAAATGTTCTGCAGGAGGATGTCTGGCTATCTGTTTGTGATCTCAAGCTGAAGCGCATTTGCATTATACAGCAGAACAATGATCCAAAGCACACCAGCAAGTCCATGTCTGAATGACGTAAGAAAAACAAAATTAAGGCTTTGGAGTGGCCTTGTCAAATTCCTGACCTTAACCCAATTGAGATATTGTGGCATGACCTTAAAAAGGCAATTTGTGCTCGAAAACCCTCCAAAGCCGCCGATTTTCGATAATTCTGCAATGATAAATATGTCAAAATTCCTCCAGAGTGTTGTAAAAGACTCATTGCCAGTTATTGTAAATGCTTGTTTGCAGTTGTTGCTGTTAAGGGTGGCCCAACCAGTTGTTAGGTTTAGGGGTATATCACTTTTTCACACAGGACCCTGTAGGTTTGGATTTCTTATTTCCTTAATAATAAAGTCCTTTATTTAAAAACTGCATTTTGTTTACTTGTGTTATCTTTGCCTAATATTTAAATTTGTTTGGTGATCTGAAACATTTAAGTGTGACAAGCATGCATAAGAATAGGAAATCAGGAAGGGGCACACACTTTTTCACACAAATGTATATTCATAGGAGCCTCTGGAATAAAAATAGAATAAGAGCAGAAAGTGGCTGCTTTTGACATGGTAACAGGTCCTCTTAGACACATTTTTTTGTTTTACGTAACAGGCATGTAGTTGCACATACCTGCCTTTTGTGCCTGATGCTGTTCACAAACCGCTCCTGCTGGACACTCACCTGCCTTGCTGACGTCACATTGACAAAGCAATGGCTTTTTTTCCACCCTGCTCTGTCAATGGGGTGTGACTTCCGATATCAATCAGCTGTCAATCAGACTGACATTGAAAATCCCACCATGTCAACAGAGCAGAGCAGAAAGGAAGCCTCTGCTCTGTCGATGTGCCTTCATCAGAGGCAGCTGAATCACCGGCAGAAGCAGTCTGTGACTGCTCTGTGCCGGTGAAGAATGACGTCAGGCACAATAGGCTGGTAGGTAGTAAATACCTGCCCATTTGTGAAAAGTAAAATATGTAGTGGTCTGTGTGGTCTTGGGCAGAAGAGGTGGCAAGTAGTGTTGAGCGATACCGTCCGATACTTGAAAGTATCGGTATCGGAAAGTATCGGCCGATACCGGCAAAGTATCGGATCTGATCCGATACCGATACCCGATACCAATACAAGTGAATGGGACTCAAGTATTGGAAGGTATCCCTGATTGTTCCCAGGGTCTGAAGGAGAGGAAACTCTCCTTCAGGCCCTGGGATCCATATTAATGTGTAAAATAAAGAATTAAAATAAAAAATATTGATATACTCACCTCTCCGACGCAGCCTGGACCTTACCGCTGTGAACCGGCAGCCTTCTTTGCTGAATTAGGAATTTAGGACCTGAGAATTACGTCACGGCTTGTGATTGGTCGCGTGGCGGTCACATGAGCGGCACGCGACCAATCAGAAACCGTGACATCATGGAAGGCCATAAACGCGCTCATTTTAAGCAAAGAAGGCTGCCGGTTACCAGCGGTGATGTCCAGGGGCCTCCGGACAGGTCAGTATATCAATATTTTTTATTTTAATTCTTTATTTTACACATTAATGTTGTTTCGATACCGATTCCCGATACCACAAAAGTATCGGATCTCGGTATCAGAATTCCGATACCGCAAGTATCGGCCGATACCCGATACTTGCGGTATCGGAATGCTCAACACTAGTGGCAAGTTTGAAGAAAGATCTACATTTATTTGTCTAGACAAGTTCCTATAAGGAAAGTACAAGTAATATTTTTGTTCATGAATCATGATATTAATTTCATACACAGTTTTTCAGTATTTGAGATAATAAAAATATATTGAATTTGGAACATAATTTTAAAAATATAATCGAGAAATGGAAGAATATAAAAAGGCTTTACTCATTTTTCTGTCACGGAAATATAGACTAAAAATTATAAATTTCATTTTCTTACAATGCCATAGAAATGCAAATCTGAAATCCTGTATCGTTTACTATATAAAGAATGTTAATAATAGAACAGTCCTTTCATCTCAGAAACCTTACAACCTGCTCACTTGTTATGTTCCTGAGCAGATGAAATAATTGGTCTCCCCTGAGGTTTAATCTCATTACTAATCAGATCATTTTTATGGAATTCCAATTTATTATGTTTAACTAATTTTTAGTTACCACTAATTAGTTTCTCATTTCACTGTTGGCTCGGCATCTATACATTAGAGCCCATTTCTTGACATCTGGACACATTAAATTCTGGGTATGTTTCAAAGGGTTTGAAATAAAATTATTTATATATATATATATATTTTTTTAGTTTTTGTTGCATAATGTCTTTAAGTTGCAAAATCTATTTTCTGTGGATCAAAAGTTAATATCTCTAACTTTTGCTAACAACCATTCTCCATTACATACAGATGTGTCCACCCTTAAATTTTCATAAATTTTAAGTTATTTTAAAGTCTCTGATTTTCCACTATGGAAAATCCAAACATGATTACGATTGGTCATCTCAAGCTACATTAAGAAGAAAGTCAAAGAAGGACACGTCTGTAATCACCTTTGGCTCTTCAGATATTATGAAATTATTGCCAATATGGCATGGCAAATTAAAAGTGTAAAACCAAAGAAATGAGTCAGAGCATACGGTGGTATATGCTCAATGTGTAAGAGCACGTTCACACTGTGACCATTTCACAGACAAGACCCAAGAGAAAAACAAAACGAGCATATATAGGGTACTCTGTAGTAAGTAAGTAGTAATAGTACATGGAAATAACATAGGGTATTTGGTTAATACTATTTTGATAAAAAAAAAGCATAAAAGCCATCCCATTGTGATAGGGCCGTCCTGATTGGGAACACCTTATCTTTCTCTAGTTTTAAAACCTTACCATGTGTCAGGCAACCTCAGTGTAGAGCAGAACAGGAGCCCGACTGTTCAGAAACCTGCCCATGGGAATCTGTATAGATGAAGTGTCTTGCTCAAAAAGGGGTTTATACAAAGTGCAAGAAACTACAGCAAAACCAAAAAAGTGAGCCGGAGCACAAGCTGGTATACATGCAGTGCATAAGAACACTTTCACATCATGCCCATTTCACATACAAAACCCAAGAAAAAAACAAAACGAGCATATGCTCTGTAGTAAGTGAAAAAAAGTTAATAGTAATAGTATGAGTGTTGTAATAGTTTATCTATAGAAAGTGAATAGGTAGCAGTGAGTGACCTCAAGGCATTGGTGCCTCAAGAGCCTTATGTCCCTCTGCCCATATTACAAATATCACATCTAGGTGCATCAAAAGTGACAGAGAGTTCTCAGATGTTGCATGTATCAGAGCTCAGAAAGCTAACCCTTGCCGCACCAGGCCCTGTATGTATGTTATTTATAGGCAGTAGTTATGAGCGAATATACTCGTTGCTTGGGTTTTCCCAAGCATGCTCAGGTGATCTCTGAGTATTTGGATGTGCTCGGAGATTTAGTTTTCATCGCGGCAGCTGAATGATTTATGGCTGCTAGACAGCCTGAGTACATGTGGGGATTCCCTAGCAACCAGGCAACCCCCACATATACTCAGGCTGGCTAGCAGCCGTAAATCATTCAGCTGAGGCGACAAAAACTAAATCTCCGAGCACTAACAAATACTCGGAGACCACCCGAGTGTGCTCGGGAAAACCTGAGCAACATGTATACTCGCTCATCACTAATAGGCAGTGAGCTGCTTATCACAGGATTGGGCGGAGTTTAACTTGGAAGCATCTTCCAGCTAGTCACAGCAATGATAATGTCCTATTAATAAAACCTTCATTGCAAGCAAACAGCACACAGCCTAGTAAGTGATACCTTATGCTGCCCTCAGATTACATAGCAAAAATAAGCAGACAGATTCAGTTTAATGGTATAAAAGAGTTTTACTAGAATTATTTATTTTTAAAGGAATGCTATAAAAAGAACCAACAATTCCTATTACTTCTGACACTTTGTTGGTCTCTGACATTTTTAATGCAAACCGATTTGATTATGTACAATATGCATGAGGCACCTGGCTTTTATCTACCAATAACTAAGGGAGACCTGAATTTTATCCTGTAACTCATGCAGAGAATTTAGAACTTCCTGGATGAGTAACAAGATACAATTTTGGCAGCCTGTATCCACCATGAGAGGAAGCGTAGGAACTCTAGCACATTATACATCGCTAGTCCCTATCATTGTGCTTGAATACTGATTTTTTAAGTGTTAGAAGAATTGGGACATTTCTTTGCTTATTATATATCTTTCTGAAGAAATTTGGGGGGCATAATTTTGTACATAATTAAAATAAAATGATGTTCAAGGAAGGAATGACATTTCATGACTTAAGATACACTTTTTCTTGAATTGAATTGAATAACGCAGGAAGATCGAGACCATCACATCTTGCAATGTGAATTGAATACTTTAGGAAATGGAAATGCCCTTTTAAAAAGTAGCGTTGACTTGGAATCCAAATGTTTTCTTATACTGACAGAATCTATTTTACAGCAGGTAGATTTCAGAAAGATCCTGAACTGTAGCAGTTCTAATAAAATATTGAAGTGCATCACAGTTACTCTGGAAGGTTTTAAGAGCATCCGACTAGCATTAAATGTAACAGTCAGTTAAAAATGGCTCGACAGAGGAGTACAGCGTCTCATAATGCAGTCTGTTCTGGCCTTTCTCTACTCCCCAAGAATTATAGGTGCATTATCCCGTATGCATCATTTATATCTACAAGGATTGTCTCCCTCTTCCTTGTCACGAATGCCCTCATTAGCACATAGCTTGAAATGTAATTCCAGAATCCTTTAAAAGCACAACACCTTGTGAAATCAGGCTGAATTCTTAATTAAAGACCGTTTAAGAAGTCTAATAAAAGACACTTACCTTTTTATTGAGTTGTTAAATATTTTATTAAGGGTATTTTAAAGTTCAATTTTAAGTGAATGCTTTTATTTGGAGCTAAACTTTTTCCTTTTCTCTCCTTCTGGCACTGGAAATTAAAATTGTTATCATTTATTAAGACATTATTTTGAGAAACAATTCAAAATGTTGTACAAATCAGGAGTGTTGGTAGAGGCAATAAAAATCTACTAGCAATTTCTAATTGTAACATCTATGCTGATTCCTGTTCCTTTTCTTCCTGCTTAGGCTGCCAGGTGGCGCTGCGCCTTTGTTGCGGGTGGTGAGTGATGGCATTGGTCTTCTTTGATTCCTGGGGCTTTTGGTGCCACTAGATCAGGGAGCTCTGGGGTTCATTTTCTTTTTTAAAAAATTTTTAAATTTTCTCCTTTCTGAAAGTCTTGGGCAGGCTCCCAGCTATTTACACCCCTGGGTCTCTGACTTCCACTTCTAGTCAATTTGTTTTGTTGCCTGATTTGTTCTCTAGTCCTTCTGCTGGTTTCCTGTATCCTCTTTTGTTCTGACATTGGTGTGAATTTTGGCCATCCTCTTGTCTTACGATTCTGTTCCTGATGTGACCTTTTTGGCCCTGACCTTGATTGGTCACCTTCCTGCCTCTAGTCCACTTCTCCAGCGGGCAGCCCTTCCATGAAAGCAATCCATTGGACTTTGTTGTAAAACCAATTATCTGTAAAGGGGTTAAAGAGTGAAGGTCGGGGTACCTCTGAAATCTGCCAAATGTAGTGGCTTTTGTGAAGTCTGTCCAAGGCAGCCTTCTTGAACCTGTGAGAGTTCTTACAGCCATGACACTAATATATTTATAACAACATGCAGTAGAAGAGAGCCCTACCGATATGAACTTGTGTTTTTGGGTAATGGAGACAAGGTTAGGAATATCGAGGGTGAACTTCTGGGAATGTTTCATTGTGGATGTGTAGGAATGTTTTGGTTGCACAAGTTACAATAATTTGGTTCTCAACAGAACCACAAAGTAGACCCCTGGTTGGGGACTTTAATAAATACTGATGGTTCCACCTGCCTATGAGTGCACCATAGCATGTAATGGTACATCTCTCCTCTAACAGCTACAGAGAAAATGTGTAGTGCACTGGAATGTTCTCCAATGATATAACATCTAATGCAGTGTTCCTCACCTCCAGGCCTCAAGAGCCACAAATACAGTAGATTATTCTTTCGGAATCTCCTTAGTATTGCAAAGGAGATGAAATAATCAACCGTGCAATACTAAGAATATCCCAAAACCATGATCTGTTGGTGACTCTTGATTACTGAAGTTGGGGAGCACTGATCTTATGAGTGGGGATTTCAAGAGCCAGACTTATTGCAATCATTTGCTCAACCAAAGAAACTTCTTTTCAAGAGGATGATCTCTTCTGGAGTTAACGTATTGTAGGGTCTTTCTCAACTTCCTCTTACATTTATCTGATACTCACAAATATTCCTTTATATTCTATTGACTACAATGCAGCAATTCACCTCACCTTCGCTCTTCTCCCAGACCCTCTGGAGCTTTGTGAATGGTCAATAAAGGTCTCTATTCATGTCATCAATTGCAATCCCAGTAATTCGATCAGTACAACATTTATCATCTATCCCTGTACATTGGTTTTATAGCCTATAAACTTCTTTTGAAGTGGAAAAAATATATTTTTTGCGTAGTACAATGTTACTAACTTAAGGTAACCAGTAACACAAGTTTCACTCTCCATTCTTCATAGGAATACACCTCACAATATAACATGCTGGATATGATGTCTATGTTTATCCAGCATGCTGCTGCCTACCAAATTGATTACAAATTAACTTACATCTGGCTTACAAATCCACACTTACTTCCTCTCCACATGTTTTAGTCTGATTTTTCTATGATACTCTATGTGGCATTCATATGTCCATGACTTTTCACTGCTCAAACAGTCCCCGAAAAATCATGAAGTACTGTCCAAGTTTTGAACCGAATATTCGACAAAAATAGACAATGCAAGACTATGGCCACCTGAAAAAATCGGGCAGCACTTGGATGCTTTCTGAATTTCACCGTTTTCTTATTTTTTTTTAATCCACGTACTAAAAAAATGGATGACAGTCTGACCAACTCTGATCAAAGTCTGATCAAAATAATAGGCCCATTTTTCTCCTGTCCAATATGTGAAAAAAGGTTTGTAGTTCCAGCTCTTAAGATTTCCAATTCTTTATTTTTCCATTTAAAATGCAAAGTCCTTGTACAAAGTGGATATAGTTACAGTGGATACAGAAGAAAAAGCAACGTGTTTTGATCTGGTATGATCTTTTGTGTAAAAGATCATACCAGATCGAAACGTGTTGCTTTTTCTTCTGTATCCACTGTAACTATATCCACTTTGTACAAGGACTTTGCATTTTAAATGGAAAAATAAAGAATTGGAAATTTTAAAGAAGCTGGAACTACAAACCTTTTTTCACATATTGGATTGAAGACATGTCGGGTCAAGACGGGTTCCGTGCACCTGTGAAGTGAAATGGTGAGCTGGCTTAGGCTACTTTCACACTAGCGTTAACTGCAATCTGCCACAATGCCGCGTTTTGCCGAAAAAACGCATCCTGCAAAAGTGCTTGCAGGATGCGTTTTTTCCCCATAGACTAATATTAAGCGACATATTGCGACGGATTGACACACGTCGCAACCGTCATGCGACGGTTGCGCCGTGTTGTGGCGGACCGTCGGGACCAAAAAACGCTACATGTAACATTTTTTGCTCACGACGGTCCGCTTTTTCCGACCGCGCATGCGCGGCCGGAACTCCGCCCCCACCTCCCCGCACTTCCCCGCACCTCACAATGGGGCAGCAGATGCGCTGGAAAAGTGCATCCGCTGCCCCCGTTGTGCGGCGGAGACAACGTTAGCGTTGGGAACCTCGGCTCGACGCACCGCGACGGCCCAAGCCCGACGCTAGTGTGAAAGTAGCCTTACTTATTTATTTCCATTTTTCTCCTGCTTGAGAAAAATACACGTCTGAATGAGTTTTTTTGCTGACAGAAGGAAGGGGAAGAGCAGAGAGCGCCAGATTTGTATCAGTTCTTCCGATCACTCTGTGTGATGCTCTTCAGGAGCAAAATTGTCAACATCTTTTGATTCATAAATGCAAAGTTTACAACTTTCTAATTAGTCATTAAATGACCCAAATGAAATGGTTTGACTGCGTATTTATCCTTTAAATATTGTATATTGTAGTCTCTTTAACACTAGAATCTATTGGAAGGATAAAAGGATTTTATGGAGAGTGAAGTTTCCAGCTGGAGGAGAGGATAGAGTTGAGGAAAGTTAGTCCCGTCTGTGTTGACTTTTTTGTTTTAATTTACTCTTGATGTTTTTTCATCTAATGAAGGTATTTTTAGGTTTTGCGTCTATGTCAGTTTGTTAGGTCCATTGTACGTTTGCATTACGCAGGCATTGGAGATTTTGCAATAAGCCATAATAGTCTACACTTATCTGTATTTACTATAATTACAAAGTATTAGTTAGAAAACCTTGTGAGTGATCTTGGTACTGCTGGAATTGACATCCCTATTATTTGCTGTTCTCCTAAAATTACTATAATCTACCATCTTTTATTATGTTAGTTTATTTTTAAAAATGACACAGGCTTGTAAGAAAGTCTTGGGTAGCCTAATTACGAGCACTTTTGGGGAGTTTAGTGGCGCTTTTTATTCTAAGGGTTATTTGTAAGAGCTGAATATTCTTAGCTGCGTTGACTAATTGATGCCTTTCACGGAGTTTACTGTAGCACAACTTTAAAGTTAGGGTGACAGATAATGGTGGATGAATTCTTAAAATTGTGTACCTACTATACTGTTTGATAACTATTTTGTGTGTACAGTGCAGGGATAACATTTATTAACTTTCCAAATAACTCAATTTTATTAATCATTACATTATTTTTATTCTGTTATTTGTTGTTCTTTCACACATGGGAGCATATGAGGTACTTACTGAATTTTCTACTTTGGGATTTGAGAATTGTACATTTACTTATATTTGTTTCATGCAAGCATAAAGTATATATTGGGAATAGGTAATAATTAATAAGCATAATGAGAACCACTCTTATCATTTGCTCTAAATAAATTTACAATCTGCACTCATACATTTATTTCACCTTTTATCTTTACAACTTTAATCATTCCATGAGAATCAAAACTTTACCCATGTATTTATATATATATATATATATATATATATATATATATAGTACAGAGCAGACCAAAAGTTTGGACACACCTTCTCATTTAAAGATTTTTCTGTATTTTCATGACTATGAAAATTGTACATTCACACCACTGAAGGCATCAAAACTATGAATTAACACATGTGGAATTTTATACTTCCTACATATATATACAGTTATATGAAAAAGTTTGGGCACCCCTATTAATCTTAAGCTTAATGTTTTATAAAAAGTGTTTTTTTTTTGCAACAGCTATTTCAGTTTCATATATCTAATAACTGTTGGACACAGTAATGTTTGTGCCTTGAAATGAGGTTTATTGTACTAACAGAAAATGTGCAATCTGCATTCAAACAAAATTTGACAGGTGCATAAGTATGGGCACCCTTATCATTTTCTTGTTTTAAATACTCCCACCTACTTTTCACTGAATTACTAAAGCACTTTTTTTGGTTTTGTAACCTCATTGAGCTTTGAACTTCATAGCCAGGTGTATGCAATCATGAGAAAAGCTACTTAACCCCTTAACGACCGCCGATACGCCTTTTAACGGCGGCCGCTAAGGGTACTTAAACCACAGCGCCGTTAATTAACGGCGCTGTGGAAAAAGTGAATAGCGCCCCCCAGAGTCGGATTTTCTCTGGGGTCTTGGTTGCCGAGGGTAGCCGAGACCCCAGAGAACATGATTCGGGGGGTTTTTACCGACCCCCGAGTTGCGATCGCCGGTAATTAACCGTTTACCGGCGGTTGCAACAAAAAAAACAAAACGCGATTTGCCGTTTAATTTCTCTGTCCTCCGATGTGATCGCACATCGGAGGACAGAGAAATGTGGTCCCCGATGGCCCCCAATAGCCCCCCAATACTTACCTACCTCCCCCGGTGCTCCTCGTGTCTCCCCATGGGCGCCGCCATCTTTTTTCCGGGAAAAAATGGCGGGCGCACGCGCAGTGCGCCCGCCGCCCGGCACCCGGATGTTCTTTGGGGTCTCGGCTGCCGGGGGTAGCCGAGACCCCAAAGAACATGATCGGGGTCGGTTTGCACCGACCCCTGCTTTGCGATCGCCGGTAATTAACAGTTTACCGGCGACCGCAAAAAAAAAAGCGATCAGTTATTTCTCTGTCCTCTGATGTGATCGCACATCAGAGGACAGAGAAATAGGGGGATTCGGGGACCCTATCATACTCACCCGGGGTCCCTGGGTCCTCTTCTGTCTTCTCCTGCCAGCCGGCTTTTTCATCATGGCGGGCGCATGCGCAGTGCGCCCGCCATCTGCTGCCATCTGCCGGCCGGCAGGAGAAGACAAGTTGGGGCTAAAATTAGGGTTAGGGTTAGGGTTAGGGTTAGAGTTAGGGTTAGGGTTAGAGTTAGGGTTAGGGTTAGGGTTAGAGTTAGGGTTAGGGTTAGGGTTAGAGTTAGGGTTAGAGTTAGGGTTAGAGTTAGGGTTAGAGTTAGGGTTAGGGTTGGGGCTAAATTTAGGGTTAGGGCTAGGGTTAGGGTTAGGCTACTTTCACACTAGCGTTTCTTGGCTTCCGTCGCAATGCGTCGTTGGAGAAAAAACGCATCCTGCAAAAGTGCTTGCAGGATGCATTTTTTCTCCATTGGCTTGCATTAGCGACGCATTGCGACGGATTGCCACATGTCGCATCCATCGTGCGACGGATGCGTCGTGCTTCGGCGGACCGTCGACACAAAAAAAACTACATGTAACTTTTTTGTGCGACGTGTCCGCCATTTCCGACCGCGCATGCGTGGCCGGAACTCCGCCCCAGCCTCCCCGCACCTCACAATGGGGCAGCGGATGCGTTGAAAAAACAGCATCCGCTGCACCCGTTGTGCGGCGCTTACAACGCTAGCCTCGGTACGTCGGCCCGACACACTGCGATGGGCCGAGTACGACGCTAGTGTGAAAGTAGCCTTAGGCTTCTTTCACACTTGCGTCGGTACGGGGCGGTCGCAATGCGTCGGCCCGATGTACCGACGCACGTTGTGAAAATTGTGCACAACGTGGGCAGCGGATGCAGTTTTTCAACGCATCCGCTGCCCAGTCTATGTCCTGGGGAGGAGGGGGCAGAGTTACGGCCACGCATCCGCGGAAATGGCGGACGCGACGTACAAAAAAAAGGTTACATTGAACTTTTTTTGTGACGACGGGGTCTAAAGTTATGGTTAGGGTTGGGGCTAAAGTTAGGGTTGGGGCTAAAGTTAGGGTTAGAGTTGGGATTAGGGTTAGGGTTTGGATTAGGGTAGGGATTAGTGTTACGTTTGGGATTAGGGTTGGGATTAGGGTTAGGGTTGGGATTAGGGTTAGGGGTGTGTTGGATTTAGGGTTTTGATTAGCGTTATGGTTAGTGTTGAGATTAGGGCTGTTTTGGGGTTAGGGTTGTGATTATCGTTAGGGTTGTGATTAGGATTATGGATCGGGTTGAGATTAGGGTTAGGGCTGTGTTGGGGTTAGGGTTGGAGTTAGAATTGGGGGGTTTCCACTGTTTAGGTACATCAGGGGGTCTCCAAACACGACAGCCAATTTTGCGCTAAAAAAGTCAAATGGTACTCCCTCCCTTCTGAGCTCTGCCGTGCGCCCAAACAGTGGTTTACCCCCACATATGGGGCATCAGCGTACTCGGGATAAATTGGACAACAACTTTTGGGGTCCAATTTCTCCTGTTACCCTTGTGAAAATAAAAACTTGGGGGCTAAAAATCTTTTTTGTTGGAAAAAAATATATTTTTTTATTTTCACTACTCTGCATTATAAATTTCTGTGAAGCACTTGAGCTTTCAAAGTTCTCACCACATATCTAGATAAGTTCCTTAGGGGGTCTAGTTTCCAAAATTTGGTCACTTGTGGGGGGTTTCTACTGTTTAGGTATATTAGGGGTCTGCAAACGCAACATAACGCCCGCAGACAATTCTATCAAAGTCTGCATTCCAAAATGGCACTCCTTCCCTTCCGAGCTCTGCCGTGCGCCCAAACAGTGGTTTACCCCCACATATGGGGTACCAGCATACTCAGGACAAATTGGACAACAACTTTTGGGGTCCAATTTCTCTTGTTACCCTTGTGAAAATAAAAATTTGGGGGCTAAAAAATATTTTTTGTGGGAAAAAAAATATTTTTTATTTTCACTACTCTGCATTATAAACTTCTGTGAAGCACTTGGGCATTCAAAGTTCTCACCACATATCTAGATAAGTTCCTTGGGGGGTCTATTTTCCAAAATGGGGTCACTTGTTGGGGGTTTCTACTGTTTAGGTACATTAGGGGTCTGCAAAGGCAACATAACGCCCGCAGACAATTCTATCAAAGTCTGCATTCCAAAATGGCACTCCTTCCCTTCCGAGCTCTGCCGTGCGCCCAAACAGTGGTTTACCCCCACATATGGGGTACCAGCATACTCAGGACAAATTGGACAACAACTTTTGGGGTCCAATTTCTCTTGTTACCCTTGTGAAAATAAAAACTTGGGGGCTAAAAATCTTTATTGTTAAAAAATATATATTTTTTATTTTCACGACTCTGCATTATAAACTTCTGTGATGCACTTGGGCATTCAAAGTTCTCACTACACATCTAGATAAGTTCCATGGGGGGTCTAGTTTCCAAAATGGGGTCACTTTTGGGGGGTTTCTGCTGTTTAGGCACATCAGGGGCTCTCCAAACGCGACATGGCGTCCGATCTCAATTCCAGTCAATTTTGCATTGAAAAGTCAAATGGCGCTCCTTTGCTTCCGAGCTCAGCCATGCGCCCAAACAGTGGTTTACCCCCACATATCGGGTGTCGGCGTACTCAAGACAAATTGTACAACAGCTTCTGGGGTCCATTTTCTCCTGTTACCCTTGGTAAAATAAAAATTTGGAGGCAAAAAGATCATTTTTGTAGAAAAAATTCGATTTTTTTATTTTCACGGCTCTACGTTATAAACTTCTGTGAAGCACCTGGGGGTTTAAAGTGCTCACCACACATCTAGATAAGTTCCTTAAGGGGTCTAGTTTCCAAAATGGTGTCATATGTGGGGGGTCTCTACTGTTTAGGCACATCAGCGGCTCTCCAAACGTGACATGGCGTCCGATCTCAATTCCAGCCAATTCTACATTGAAAAAGTAAAACGACACTCCTTCTCTTCCAAGCTCTGCGGTGCGCCCAAACAGTGGTTTACCCCCATATATGGGGTATCGACGTACTCAGGAGAAATTGTACAACAACTTTTGTGGTCTAATTTCTCCTGTTACCCTTGTTAAAATAAAAATTTGGGGGCAAAAAGATCATTTTTGTAGAAAAAATGAGATTTTTTATTTTCACGGCTCTACGTTATAAACTTCTGTGAAGCACTTGGGGGTTCAAAGTGCTCACCACACATCTAGATAAGTTCCTTAAGGGGTCTAGTTTCCAAAATGGTATCACTTGTGGGGGGTTTCCACTGTTTAGGCACATCAGGGACTCTCCAAACGCGACATGGCATCCGATCTCAATTCCAGCCAATTCTGCATTGAAAAAGTCAAACGGTGCTCCTTCACTTCCAAGCTCTGCGGTGCGCCCAAACAGTGGCTTACCTCCACATATGGGGTATCGACGTACTCAGGAGAAATTGCACAACAACTTTTGTGGTCTAATTTCTCCTGTTACCCTTGTGAAAATAAGAATTTGTGGGCGAAAAAATCATTTTTGTGAAAACAAATGCGATTTTTTATTTTCACGGCTCTACGTTATAAACTTCTGTGAAGCACTTGGGGGTTCAAAGTGCTCACCACACATCTAGATAAGTTCCTTGGGGGGTCTAGTTTCCAAAATGGTGTCACTTGTGGGGGGTTTCCACTGTTTAGGCACATTAGGGGCTCTCCAAACGCGACATGGCGTCCGATCTCAATTCCAGCCAATTCTGCATTGAAACAGTCAAACGGTGCTCCTTCACTTCCAAGCTCTGCGGTGCGCCCAAACAGTGGTTTACCTCCACATATGGGGTATCGGCGTACTCAGGAAAAATTGCACAACAAAATTTGTGGTTAAATTTCTGTTTTTACACTTGTGAAAATTAAAAAAAATGGTTCTGAAGTAAAATGTTTGCAAAAAAAAGTAAAATGTTCATTTTTTTCTTCCACATTGTTTTAGTTCCTGTGAAGTACGTAAAGGGTTAATAAACTTCTTGAATGTGGTTTTGAGCAGCTTGAGGGGTGCAGTTTTTAGAATGGTGTCACACTTGGTTATTTTCTATCATATAGACCCCTCAAAATGACTTCAAATGTGATGTGGTCCCTAAAAAAACATGGTGTTGTAAAAATGAGAAATTGCTGGTCAACTTTTAACCCTTATAACTCCCTAACAAAAAAAAAAATTGTTTCCAAAATTGTGCTGATGTAAAGTAGACATGTGAGAAATGTTATTTATTAACTATTTTTTGTGACATATCTCTCTGATTTAAGGGCATAAAAATACAAAGTTTGAAAATTGCAAAATTTTAAAAATTTTTGCCATATTTCCATTTTTTTCATAAATAATCGCAAGTAATATCGAAGAAATGTTACCACTAACTTGAAGTACAACATGTCACGAAAAAACAATCTCAGAATCAGCGGGATCCGATAAAGCGTTCCAGAGTTATAACCTCATAAAGTGACAGTGGTCAGAATTGTAAAAATTGGCTCGGTCATTAAGTACCAAATTGGCTCTGTCACTAAGGGGTTAAAGTGGCCACTTGCAAGTTGTTCTCCTGTTTGAATCTCCTCTGAAGAGTGGCATCATGGGCTCCTCAAAACAACTGTCAAATGATCTGAAAACAAAGATTATTCAACATAGTTGTTCAGGGGTAGGATACAAAAAGCTGTCTCAGAGATTTAACCTGTCAATTTCCACTGTGAGGAACATAGTAAGGAAATGGAAGAACACAGGTACAGTTCTTGTTAAGGCCAGAAGTGGCAGGCCAAGAAAAACATCAGAAAGGCAGGGAAGAAGAATGGTGAGATCAGTCAAGGACAATCCTCAGACCACCTCCAGAGAGCTGCAGCATCAACTTGCTGCAGATGGTGTCACTGTGCATCGGTCAACTATACAATGCACTGTGTTTTTTTGCCGCCATGCATAACGCCTTTTTGTATTACCAAACAACTCATTCTTGGTTTCATCAGTCCACAGGACCTTCTTCCAAAAAGAAATTGGCTTCTCCAAATGTGCTTTTGCATACCTCATCCGACTCTGTTTGTGGCGTGCTTGCAGAAACGGCTTCTTTCACATCACTCTCCCATACAGCTTCTCCTTGTGCAAAGTGCGTTGTATAGTTGACCGATGCACAGTGACACCATCTGCAGCAAGTTGATGCTGCAGCTCTCTGGAGGTGGTCTGAGGATTGTCCTTGACTGATCTCACCATTCTTCTTCTCTGCCTTTCTGATGTTTTTCTTGGCCTGCCACTTCTGGCCTTAACAAGAACTGTACCTGTGTTCTTCCATTTCCTCACTATGTTCCTCACAATGGAAATTGACAGGTTAAATCTCTGAGACAGCTTTTTGTATCCTTCCCCTGAACAACTATGTTGAATAATCTTTGTTTTCTGATCATTTGACAGTTGTTTTGAGGAGCCCATGATGCCACTCTTCAGAGGAGATTCAAACAGGAGAACAACTTGCAAGTGGCCACTTTAAGAAGCTTTTCTCATGATTGCATACACCTGGCTATGAAGTTCAAAGCTCAATGAGGTTACAAAACCAAAAAAAGTGCTTTAGTAAGTCAGTAAAATGTAGGTAGGAGTATTTAAAACAAGAAAATGATAAGGGTGCCTATACTTATGCACCTGTCAAATTTAGTTTGAATGCAGATTGCACATTTTCTGTTAGTACAATTAACCTCATTTCAAGGCACAAACATTACTGTGTCCAACAGTTATTAGATATATGAAACTGAAATAGCTGTTGCAAAAAAAACAATTTTTATAAAACATTAAGCTTAAGATTAATAGGGGTGCCCAAACTTTTTCATATAACTGTATATATATATATATATATATATATATATATATATATATATATATATATATATATATATTACTTTTGATCAGTTATAGCTTGTCATTTATAGCATAAAATGGTAAACGAAAACTTGCAGCATGGCCAAAGGAATAATCTTATCAAGGTAGTGTGTAGTGTATACTTTATTAAAAGCATGCCTGTTATTTCAGATGACTGTTCAGAATAAGCTGAGTGTACACAATATTTTTGGCCATTAGATGACTTGCATGCTGAATTTTTCAACAGCATCACCACTCCCCTACAGGCATTTCTTCTAATTTAGAGTTGTTTCTAACCTAGTGGGTGGAAAATAGCTGACATGAGCTCCACCCTGCACAGTTAAATAAGGGGATCCTGCTCTTCTATTATGATGGGACGCATGTTCACAAACAGCAGAGCAGTGTAGCTGTGAATCCAGCTCTGTGGTGAGGTAATTGCTTAAAGTTTAACTGTGATTACATTTATATATATATATATATATATATATATATATATATATATATATATATTAGACACTGCGAATAGCTGCCGATCAGTGAGGTTTGGGACCTAAGACCCCTACCAATCGCACAAAATGCTCCTCTGAAGTCCACAGCCCATGAATGCAGCGCACACACTGAGCAGTGTATGGGGTGATTCACCACTGTGGAAGATGTATTCCGTCACATAGAATTAGCGTTGAGCCGCTACACCGTTTTCTGCGCGCTACAGACTTTAGAGCAGTAGCTTGTGCAATTGGTGGATGAATCAGGACCTGGGGGTGAGAGCAGGTTAACACTTTTTGTCCCTTCTCTTCTTGAATTTTTATTGCATAGTCACTCAACTATTTAAAGTTATTGTACAGTAAAGCAGACGTTTAAAGAGTAACCGTCGTATTAATATATCTTTCATAAATCAATAATAGACATGAAAATAAGCAACTCCGTAATATATCTTATCATAGAATTTGCTTCTTTCTCATCCTGGACTGATACTACACTCCTCAATCCATGGGTAAAATTTCTATTCATTCAATATCAATTTTTTCTGAGATTGGAGATGAGAGTTGGTGCTGTTAAAATTTTATGGAGGTGAGGGAGGAGCTAGAGGCAGACGCAACATTCTACTGCAAAATTCATAGAACTTTATAAGCCACAGACTTCATATCTTATCTCCAAAACTGTCTCCGTAAGTGTTCACTGAAGGCACATTTTACTCGACTACTGAGAATTTTAAGAATGAAAAAAGAGGAGAAAAAGCAGGGCTCATGCAGACGAGTATATAAATCGAATGTGTGCTATCCGATTTTTAATTGACCCGTGTTATTGAATAGTGCTGTACAGATTAATAATTTTTTTTCTCAGTCTGACTCTTAAAAACACAAAACAAAAAAGAAAAACGTAGCATGCACTACTTTCATCTGAGTCGCGAATGAGATTCACATATTCAAGTCTAAGGGTGCAAGAAAAAGAATTCAGATTCCACACGGACCATCAGAGCGGCATCTGAGTTTTATGGATAGATTTCTATTGTAAATCTAGGAAACTGAATATAGTCATGTACATGTTTTAATGTAGTTATTTGAAAGTGGATCCCACATGATCATTGGACGAAGGTAAATAAAAAACACTGATGAGAATTTGAAATAAATCGTCCAAGTTTATTTTACACCGTCAACAAGCACTTTATATACCTATTGCAAAATTTCTTATTTTTATGCATACTACTGTTTTCCCCAAAATAAGACCTATCCCAAATAAAAGCCCTAGCATTATTTTACTGGCTTTTTTGGAGTATGCTTAAAATATAAGTCCCACTCTAAAATAAGCCCTAGTTAAAGTTAAGACCGGCATTTGGGGGGGACACTGGTCAGTTGCCCAAAGCCCCCACTCTCCCCCCAGAACTTCTATTCTGAGGTTAAAACTGCTTAAGGATCTATGCTGAGTCTGACATCACGTACATGTGACCATGATGTCACCAAAAGTCTTTTAACTGCGTCAGTCTAGAGGATCTAAAGTAGAGACAGGCAGATATACAGGGCTGGCTTTAGGGGAGTGGAGGCAAACCGTTAATTTTCTCAGGGCCCCCACTCTCTTAGGGGCCACCAATAGTGATGAGTAGTGTTGAGCGATACCTTCCGATATTTGAAAGTATCGCTATCGGATTGGATCGGCCGATATCCAAAAAATATCGGATATCGCCGATACCGATACCCGATACCAATACAAGTCAATGGGACACAAATATCGGAAGTGATCCTGGATGGTTCCCAGGGTCTCAAGGAGAGGAAACTCTCCTTCAGGCCCTGGGATCCATATTCATGTAAAAAATAAAGAATAAAAATAAAAAATATGGATATACTCACCCTCGGACGAGCCCTGGCTGTCACCGCTGCAAGCGTCTGCCTCCGTTCCTAAGAATGCAGAGAGTGAAGGACCTTCGATGACGTCGCGGTCACGTGAGCGGTCACATGAGCGGTCACGCGACCAATCACAAGACCGCGACATCATCGCAGGTCCTACACTCACTGCATTCTTAGGAACGGAGGCTGCCGGTTGCACCGCTGAGGTCCAGGGTCCGTCGGAGGGGTGAGTATATCCATATTTTTTATTTTTATTCTTTCTTTTTTACATGAATATGGATCCCAGGACCTGAAGGAGAGTCTCCTCTCCTCCAAACCCTGGGAACCATACGCACCGCACACACCTGGGAAGTTATAGGAACTTCCAATTCCGATTTCCGATATCACAAAAATATCGGAACTCGGTATTGGAATTACAATACAGCGAATATCGGCCGATACCCGATATTTGCAGTATCGGAATGCTCAACACTAGTGATGAGTGAGTATACTCTTTACTTGGGTTTCCTCGAGCATGCTCGGGTGATCTCCAAGTATTTGGATGTGCTCGGAGATTTAGTTTTCATCGCTGCAGCTGCATGATTTGTGGCTGCTAGACAGCTTGAACATGTGGGGGTTGTCTGTTAGGAAATCCTCACGTGTATTCAGGCTGTCTAGAAGCTGCAAATCATGCAGCTGTGGTGACGAAAACTAAATCTCCGAGCACATCCAAATACTTGGAGATCACCCGAGCATGCTCGTGGAACCCGAGTATCGAATATACTCGCTCGTCACTAGCCACCATCATTTCTATTCTTAAGGACCTTTGGTGACATTTGTTGTTCATCAAAAAAAATATGACCTGCCATGAAAATAAGCTCTTACCTATGTTTTGGAGAAAAAAACTCTGTGTCCTTTTTCGGAGAAGCACGGTATTGATTAATAAAAAAAATAAGTCTACTAAATCAGCGATCAATCTTTTTAAATATGATGACTAAATATTATAACTGTCCAACATAAAAATCGATATTGAAACCATGTGATTTTTTTCTGGTAAATGGTGATGGACAGCAAGAAGTCACCTGGTGAATAATTGATGTGCAGCATTACTGTTGGTACTTTATGGTGGTGGTATTTTACACGACAGTTAAAATTTTAAAGTGACGATAAAGTAAGGTTGTCTTTTTTTGAGAAATCATTGACTTATTTTCATTCGATCTTGGCAAAGAAACAAACTACCCTTGATCTTCAATCTGTGTAAAAAGCAGAATAAAAAAAAAAATAATAGAATAGATGCAAAGTCTAAACAAATATACCATAGTCGTTTAGGTCATTCTGGGCTGACACATTCCAGAAAAGCTTCAGTTGCGAAATCTTAATGTGAAAGATGGAAAACTGAATTAGCCTAAAAAGAATTTCAATGCAAATTTGATAGAAAATTCCCTTTTTTTTAATGCCGCTAGAAGATGCATTTGCAAATGTGTATAATTAATGATCCATCAAGCTTACAATATTTCCAAAGTACTTTATGCAGTAAAATTGTATATGACATCACTATGAAAGAGTAAACACATTTTTCACGTTGCTTATCTGCAATGTTAATGCATGGGAATTTTGTACCTCACAGCTTACATTAAAATGACAAAATATTGTGGCAAAAGGTAAAAAAAACCTGTGTTTGTTGGGTATGATCGATAGCACAGATTTCAAAACAGGCATTTACATGTGCATATATTTCCCATCCATCTTTCCACTGCAAGATATGGCTGAGGTTGCAAGAATAACGTCTCCCCATAACTCACTTAATATCAAATTTTACAATTATGCTGAGAAAATACTATATTTCTCCAGCTACCTCCATAAATTCCAAGTCTGGCTAACTACTGACTTTATGAGCAACAGAATCACTGGAATATTTAAAGAGCGAAGAGTCAAGCCAGATTTGACATTGGACTATTAAGCAATAATAAACCTACATGAAACCATTTTGCAAGAACTAGAAGGTAGTGACATAACAAAAGCGGTGGTGGCTAGTCTTATGGTTAGAGGTTATTTTTCAAGGATATTGAGATACAGGGTAAGGGGTAGTGAACTGAATTTTCAAGGATTTACTCTAACAATTTTGTTGTATCGATGCAATAAAGAAAAGTCATTTGGGTAATAGAAAGAAAAGGGCTTTCATGTGGCCATTCGGAGTGACTATGTAAGGATGCTCGGCATGTGTGCAACTGCGGCCCCGGTAGTCCTGCAGAGCAACTGGATTTACTGACGGGATATTCAACAACACAGGATTTTTAAAAATTGCTCATATAGTCTTCTAATATGGAGGCACAATGTTTTTGAGCATTTCAGGTCTTCAGGACATTCCTGAAATACAATAGTACCTTTCCCACTTTGTGGTTCTTGGTACACTTAGGCCTCTTGCCACCACCCATCTCCTGCCACACTCTCATCACAGCTCCAGGTTGTTCCGAGTCCAGATAAGGCCAACACTCACAATGTTTTTACACACACCAGCAGTGTCTTCCAATTCAGACCACCAGACTCTGCTTGTATCTCCTGACTGCCTTCTCCAGGTCCTCAGCTACCTGTAATATGGTCTTGGGGAAAGTCATCTTCTGGACTCCTGTCTCCTACCAGTCTTGGGCCATCTCATCAGACATCCCTCCGGTGTGACTTCGCCACTTGCCAGTATCTGAGATGAGGAGACAATGAGCTTGAGTTTGGCCCTTATCAGACTATCAATGTTCACAGGGGCATAGGTCAAGCTCACGATGATACATACTTAAACATCCACATTACACAGCATTAGGAAGAAGATTTCTCTACCAGCTTCTACATAAATACCAACAATGGTCCCATACTGTCAATCAAAAATCATGTAATCACGTGCTGCTGTGCGGAATAGTTTTGACTAGTCTCTTCCATTCCTCTGACCAGGGTTGCCAACCATTCAGAAATTCTAGGACAGTCTGTTAAAAATTATTTTGACTGTAGTAATCGTTTAACAGTTTACAGTGAAGGCAGCAGATGTCTTCACATCAGAATTATGAACTGTAGACCCGTATCACTTATAATCACAATGATTTATATGGTTTTCCATGTGTGAGTAAAAATATTTTCTGTCTGTGATTTTTAGATAAGCAGTCCAGAAAAAAATGAAAAGTGAAGCTGGAAACCCTATATCTGACCATTACCCATATTAACAGTCGATTAGATATGCCATCAGTGTTTGAACTGTGAAGGTCTGAATCCTGGCATTCCTACATATCCCTGTTATCAACAAGCTGTGACACCTTTTAGCTTTTTTTTCTTTCTTCAAAATGGCCCCATTCCTCTCATAGCAGTCAGAGATGGCAGCAAAGACCCATCCAAGCTTATAGGGTCAAGGCTCGCCCAACTCTAACCGCATGAAAACCTTTTTAATCCAATCGGTCAAATCATAAAAGTAGAGTTCTGACTTTTTGGACGCCCAATAGCATCCAAACTCCTAACTTGAAATTCCTGGACCGCATTGTCAAATCTGAAACGGAGCTTCCAAAAATGCTTTTATGTGGCAAAGAGGCGTTTGAGGCCCATGAAACACAAAGGAAACTTATCAAACAATTATCAAAGATAAATTCTGTTCTCAGTTGTGGAACATGAACACACACCATTATTTTCTATACAAATAAATATATATATTTTTAATCTCTATTTTCAAATGCTATTATTAGTGATACCCCAGGATTAGAAATCTGGAAATTACTGTATTACATTCCTTTTTCATAGATTTGCTCTATGTAAAAAAAATGTAGAAGCATCTGCAGCCCTTGTCCTAGCATCTGCTCTTGGGAACAGAATCTCTACATACACTATGTCGAAAAGCACGAGTGCATTATCTGCTGACTTTATTTGTAAGTCCCAGGGGACCCCGTTATGCACATATGGAAGGAGGCATACTCTACTAGCAGTATTCCAGCCTGCATGAAGAACATTCAGATGTCATTTTTTTCTTGTATGTGAAAAAAGGACCAATTTCCATCAGTGTGCTGGATCAGATTTCACCTGTGTTTCCGTTTAGGTCAGTTATTTTTATGCATGCTAAAAAATAAAAATAGGAAAGTTCAATGTTAAAAATGGGCAGCACATGGACTACACATGGATGACGTCCATGTGCTGGCTGTGATTTTCACAGACCCTTAGACTTGTATGGGTGATTTCGATTCATATCTCAGATCGAAAATAATCTTGTGTCCGTTATTCTTTTTGCTTCCCACTCTATCAGCAAACGACGGACATGTGAATAGCTACGTAAACTATAATTCATGTAAAAAATGTAGATAGAGCATGTACAGAATATGAAAACTGGATTTCCAAAGGAGGCTGGTTAAGACTAGTCTCAGACTGTTATAACTTGGCTACATGTAATGTCTATGGGCTCATTCAGAGGTCTGATTTTTTTTTTTTACAAGCAAACTGCATCAATGACAAGAGTCTGGTTAGGAGAAGAGTTTGACCAGAGTGTGGTACAAGTGTCGTCTGATTTTCTCGTACATGGAAAAATTAAAAAAGATAAGTGTTTCTCCACCTTCTCCATTCTGACAGTCCATCAAAATTGGACCACATCCAAATGCAGTCCAATTTTTTTTGTCAGGGATCCGTTGACTAGCATTGATGATTTTGATTCAACTCTCGGATCAAAATTAGACAAGTCTCCAATATTTTCAGTGGACCTCTTGGTCCGTGGAAAAAAAATAGGACATGTGAATGGCCCCATAGACTACCACAGGTGCAAGTGCTATCTGGAAATCCAAGTAAGCACTCATACACAAAAAAACAGACTTCTGAATGAGGCCTAAAGCACAAACTTTGCTTGCTGCATTGAAAGCCAAGCTTGGATCGTCATTGGATCCCACAGTCCTCTAAGTTCGATTTAGTAAAACTGCATGGGACATGGGTGTTGCAGCCACATTTTAATGTCTATATTACTGTCTAAAATCATGTACCTATGTAGACTTCTGATTAGACATGAGTTTATCAGCCAAAATTGACATTTGTCAGATTTGCTTGACTTTGGCATGGAAATTCAATTTGCATTGACTAAATGTTGCGAATTAAATCTGCTGGGAAGAGGTTAAAAAAAGTTATACTCTCCTTTCTCACTACTTCTTAACAGAATGTTGTGTACAAAGTACCGTAACTC
Source organism: Ranitomeya variabilis (assembly GCF_051348905.1). Lineage (NCBI taxonomy): Eukaryota > Metazoa > Chordata > Amphibia > Anura > Dendrobatidae > Ranitomeya > Ranitomeya variabilis. The sequence goes on along the minus strand of NC_135235.1, from coordinate 55,598,782 downwards.
CTTTTTATCCTTAGTTGCCTATAGGAAAGTTTATAAAGTTGACTGGTCCTTTATCCTTATTCTCGGCGTACCTCAATGGAGAATATAAATGTGATGTTTGGCAATGCAAATCTAGGTTATAAACTGCTAATAATGGAGAGTAAGGGCTTTTAGGCTGTCATGGTAACTTATGTTACTGGTTTGTAAAATGACATAGATTAGCTTTTAACTTCCTATGCCTGAGGCGCTTAGCATGACTTTGCTGAGCTGGTAGAGAAGACAAGTAACAGATGGACCTAAGAGCAGGTATCCGATGTTTTGCAGTTGTCTGTAAAGTGATGTGTCAGGAATGAATGACTTTTATATATTTAACTTTTATAAGATGAAGTATCAGTCATTGTGTGGGCAAAAACTTTTGATGTTTTGTGCATTAAGAATTGCAATATCATACACTCACCGGCCACTTTATTAGGTACACCATGCTAGTAACGGGTTGGACCCCCTTTTGCCTTCAGAACTGCCTCAATTCTTCGTGGCATAGATTCAACAAGGTGTTGGAAGCATTCCTCAGAGATTTTGGTCCATATTGACATGATGGCATCACACAGTTGCCGCAGATTTGTCGGCTGCACATCCCAAAGATGCTCCATACAAGGCAGGATGGATCCATGCTTTCATGTTGTTTACGCCAAATTCTGACCCTACCATCCGAATGTCGCAGCAGAAATCGAGACTCATCAGACCAAGCAACGTTTTTCCAATCTTCTACTGTCCAATTTCGATGAGCTTGTACAAATTGTAGCCTCAGTTTCCTGTTCTTAGCTGAAAGGAGTGGTACCCGGTGTGGTCTTCTGCTGCTGTAGCCCATCTGCCTCAAAGTTCGACGCACTGTGCGTTCAGAGATGCTCTTAGGCCTACCTTGGTTGTAACGGGTGGCGATTTGAGTCACTGTTGCCTTTCTATCAGCTCGAACCAGTCTGCCCATTCTCCTCTGACCTCTGGCATCAACAAGGCATTTCCGCCCACAGAACTGCCGCTCACTGGATTTTTTTTCTTTTTCGGACCATTCTCTGTAAACCCTAGAGATGGTTGTGCGTGAAAATCCCAGTAGATCAGCAGTTTCTGAAATACTCAGACCAGCCCTTCTGGCACCAACAACCATGCCACGTTCAAAGGCACTCAAATCACCTTTCTTCCCCATACTGATGCTCGGTTTGAACTGCAGGAGATTGTCTTGACCATGTCTACATGCCTAAATGCACTGAGTTGCCACCATGTGATTGGCTGATTAGAAATTAAGTGTTAACAAGAAGTTGGACAGGTGTACCTAATAAAGTGGCCGGTGAGTGTATATTCATGCAGAATGCTTCTCCTCATGGACACATTCAAAATAAGACAGAGTCAGGGGAGTACCAAATGATATGTTGGATCGCTTCGACACATAAAGGGATTGTTCAATAAATATATTGTCTATCATGTGGATAGGAGATAAATGTATAATGGGTGGGGGTCCAGCTCCTGGGAATTCCACTTATCATGAGAATGAGAGTCCACAAGTTTCCTGCGTGAATGAATGAATATAACTGCTCAGTTATCTATCTTTAGGAGTTTGGGGCATTTAATAGAGTGGTAGGAGACACGGCTTGTATATAGTTTGGTCTTTTCAATAGTAACATACAGATGCAAAACCAGAACAATAAAAAAACAAGACAGAGGAAGAATTGATGCCTTCGAAATGTGGTGTTGGAGAAGGATATTATCAATACCATGGATTGAAAGAAGAACAAACAAATCAATTTTGGAATAAATCAAGCCAGACACGTCACTCAAAGCAAAGATCACTAAGTTGCAACTTCCCTCCTTTGGACACATCGTACGAAAAGAGAAATCACTGGAGAAGGACATCATGGCCGAAAGAGTGAAGGAACATAGTGAAGAGGAAGATAAGCAACCCAATGGCCTGATACTATCAAGATAACGGTGGAGAAGACAATGATGAACCTATCTAGGCTTGCCCTAGAGCGATCTTCCTACAAAGTGTTCATGGATCAAGATAAAGCTGAATGCGGTGGGCACACAATTAAACATCAGGGTTAAGTGATTATCGACAGGTGATTATATCTTGCAGGATAACTCTTTATTATTGGACACCTCATGCAACAAGTCATCAAAAGTCCAGTGGAAGATTAAAGTAGACTTCTGGTCTGACAAAATACTGAAGGGCCACACCTGATCGGCAGTTGGGGGACACAGCGTTGACATCCTAGGAATTTTGTCATTCCATGAGAGAAGTATGTAGTGTTTCTTGAGTGATTTAAATAGACAACTCTATTTTAATCACTTCAGTTCCCGTCATAAAATGAAAATACTTTGTGCTTACCTCCTGGAATGACGCAGTCCCTATGATGTCAGTGTTGTGTCCCCTGGCAGTTGATCAGCTGTAGTTATTAATTTTTACATAAGAGTGGAAGTCTGCTCTGATAAAATGGTAAAGTCTGCAATAGTGATGAGCGAATATACTCGTTACACGAGATTTCTCGAGCTTGCACGGGTGTCCTCCGAATATTTTTTTAGTGCTCGGAGATTTAGTTTTTCTTGCTGCAGCTGAATTATTTACATCTGTTAGCCAGCATAAGTACATGTGGGGATTCCCTAGCAACCAGGCAACCCCCACATGTACTTATGCTGGCAAACAGATGTAAAACATTCAGCTGCGGCAAGAAAAAACTAAATCTCCGAGCACTAAAAAATACTCGGAGGACCCCCGAGCATGCTCGAGAAATCTCGAGTAACGAGTATATTCACTCATCACTAGTCTGCAACCAATCAGTGACCTCTGATTAACTGCAGTGGTCATATGACATAGCAAAGGCAACTATTTTGTGGCAGACTTTACTATTCCATGAGGGTAGACTTCCGCTCTAACGTAATTCTGAAGGGCTACAGTTGGTTAACAGCTGCAGACTGGTTGATAATGTCACGTTTCTGCCAGGGGACACAGCGCCAACATCATGGGAATGACACTGCTTCAGGAGGTAAGTATGAAGTGTTTTTATTTTAAGGGGGCAATATTTAATTTAAGAAGGTTTTATCAAGTAGTGGACAACCCTATTAAACATTGATTAAGTGAATGGGGCACAGCTGCATGCACATATATGTCATTGCGCCAATAAAAACTTTGAAGAAGCGCTATGGGTCCAGAAGAAAGATCATAGACTAGAACTACAATGCTAGACAAAATCCATGGATAGGTGTGATGTTGTCCACAGTGCTATATGATTGCAAAAAGCAAAGATTATTTAAGTGAATATTTTTGCTATGACAGGAAGATTAAAATTTTTTACTATGCTTAGAGACTGGATGAATTGAGGCATCCATGGAGCACGGTCTGTGTTCGAACCATGAAGAACAGACTTGCCACAGGTTTCCTGACTTGACCTCAACAGCCTCAAATATGCATAAGAGGCTGTTGAGTTCAGGTCAGGAGACCCACAGCCATTCTCTACATCACGGTACATACATGGACCATGTTTCACAGATTTCTGAATTCAGCCTTAGGATGAGTTTTACAAAATTAGTAAAAGTCAGTTAATTGTATGCACTTTCCTGTTTGTGATTAGGTCTGTGGTTGCCAACCTTTCACTCTTAAAGAGAAGCTGTCAGCACAATTTTGTAACCTGAAGTAAAGATATTTGTGGTTCTTCTGTAATTACCATTTGAAGTTTTCTGCTAATTAGATTTCGGTACACAAGGTCTGGGCTTTACACAGGGTTTTCTGCTCCCTGTCTGTGATTTCCAAGCTCCTTCGCCTGCCTCCAGTCTGTGAATGACAGGTCACTGAGATTTCAAACAGAGGAGGCAGGTCATACACAGATAGGAGGCAACAGGGGGGTCGGAGAATCACAGACCGGGAGGAGTAGAGCCAGTGCACTGTTCGACCCCTGTGCACCGAAATCTTATTGGCAAGAAACTGCAAATGTTGATTAAAGAAGAACCACAAAGCACATTTTTTCACCAAAGGTATCAATTCAGTCTGTATTACAGCACCATCATAGCCATGACATTACTTTACAGTACAGAATTGTGCTGACAGGTTCTCTTTAAGTTCCTGACAATTACTCCTTATGCACTCCACACCTCTGACCCAGCCTTCTTTCTGCAGTCACAGATCGGTATCCTTATGGCACAGCACAGAAAGTGAGGGGGAGATGGGAGAACAAACAAACACATAGCTTGTGATCATCATTTCTCAAAATGCTGACTTGAAAAACAAGCAAGACTCAAACCATGCCCTCTGATCTGTGAATGCAGAGAGAAGGCTTTGTCAGGGGCTGGTTTGCATAACAAGCAATAATCAAGCCATATCCTCTGATCTCTTATGTAGCATCCCAGGAGGGGTTAGAATTAGTGCTGTGACAGGAGGTCACAGAGAGTGATAGTAAAATCGCATGAAGAAGTAAGCAAGAACAGGAAGAGAGATTTGAGCCTCCTCGAAGTATCATTTTAATTATTCATTTTGGATTCCTTTTCATTTGTTCTGGCGAAACTCTGGTTTGGACTTTCTCTTCTAGTTGACATATAAACTGCTCTGTCCTTGATAGTATTACTTAACCCCAGTTCCTAAGAACCACACTTCCTAAAACCTCAAGACTGTTCTGAAGAGCTCTAAGTTGTGTTTAGTAGACGAATCGGGGAATCTAGTTTTTGCCTCCATAGTACAAATAATAAATAACAGGTCTTCAGCTATCTGACATTGACAATACTATTGCCTATTTAGAAGTCCATAACTTGTTGTGTATTCAATAGTGATGAGCGAATATACTCGTTGCTCAGGTGGTCTCCGAGTATTTGTGACTGCTCGGAGATTTAGTTTTTGTTGACGCAGCTGCATGATTTACAGCTGATAGCCAGCCTGAGTACATGTGGGGGTTGCCTGATTGCTAGGGAATCCCCACATGTAATCAAGCTGTCTAGTAGCCGCAAATCATTCAGCTGCGGTAAGGAAAACTAAATCTCCGAGCAGTCACAAATACTTGGAGATCACCCGAGCATGCTCTGGTAAAAAACCCGAGCAACGAGTATACTCGCTCATCATTAGTGTTCAATCATCACCAGACAAGCTTTAGAGAGATCCTTTTATGCTGTCCAAGCTATCGACAATATGAAATCTGCTTTATTGATAGGTTTCTATTGCATATAAGGAAAGACCTGTCAGTCAAGCCAAGCTGGGCAAGAAGAGGCTGGAGGAAGCTGCCCAGTGGACACATCCCTTATATCTGACCCAGGGGACAATGACCGTAGCTGATTTGCATCGATTACTGACCGATGCGCACTAGTGGATGCCATTGTCAACTCTCCTTCTTGATGACGAAGCACACCTATTTAGCTCAAAAAGCCACATTTACATGAAGGGGGGGCATACAGTATATTAGAAATGGAGACATAAAGAAGACCAGAAAAACAACTCCAGATTCAGGAGAACACCAGGTGAAAAAAAATAATTACATAATTATGGTAAGTGACAGGTCCTCTTTAACTGATACTGCGATTACAAGTGTTATGATTTGGGTACTGTGTGGCATTAATTAGTATTTGCCCACGTAACACCTCTTACTTGCATTTATGTGTTTTCTTTACACTGGATGATAGAGTTATAGGAAATATTCCATGCTAGATGAGCTCTAAACATATCAAAATTCTATAACACCTCTAAATTCTAGTGAAACTATAACCCATTAATATTTTTGTAAAGGAGGATGAGAAAAAAAACAAGTAAAATTGTCATTAGAAGTCGGCACTTCTAGATATTCCAAGATCATAGTATTTTCTGGGCACTGGCTGCAGGCTGCTCCTCATTATGAGCCTAGCGCCTTGTGTCTAGCAGATGACTGATAAAAGTACAGATTGCAGATGCAGGTCAGCAGATGTACGCCTCAGGTGCTGTGAGTTCAGTGAGAAGGGAAAATGCACAACGTAACATATGACAGAGCCGCAATCGCTGTCCAATTTAGCCCCGGCCAAGTTGTTTTAATATGCAGATGATATTTTAAAGGGATATTGATAGACCTGCAGGACAGCATATGATACAGAGTTCTTTGATCTCTTTGACGTATCCTGAAGGCAACACGCTGGGTTGTTATCCGTTCCTGCTGATTGCCTGTGTTGTACATTAATTTGTTAGTGCTTAGCATTAAGCAGGCTGCGGCACAGAGAAAATCTCTGTACGGTATTTTTTATTTAGACATTTAGGCATTGACTTATAGAGGAGCCGAATCTTCTACGAAAAGTCTTCTGGGCAGACCTTTATGGAGAGTTGCTCAAGGAGAGAAAAAAAAAAAGTTTAGCATACGTACTAGAAGAATTCTATCTAGAGAATAGATTTATTGTCTGATTTTCATTAGTCTGTACAGTTCTGGCAACCTGGGTAGATGCCAAGTCCCATTGAGCTTGGAGGGCTCATGATGATCCGTGTAAATATTCTTATCGCTTGTCAAGCTGAAGGTGGGGTAGGCTCGGAGCCCAATGTGACTTTGTCATCCAGGGAACCACATACATCTATGACTAATGCGGGCTCTGTTCGGTGTGAATCTGCCAATGTTTAAAGGGAAAAAGAAGACTAAAAAAGCTATTTATGGCAGTGATCTGGCATCATACATCACAATTAATGTATGGTGCAATTATTAGTGTTGACAAAGGAAAGGGGGTCGCTGCCTGGAAAGAGGTAGTGTGGAATTGTGGTAGGTATTAAAACAAGAATTATTTTTTGGATAAAAAACATAAAACTGGTTTTATTCTTTTTTTCGATAAATCTTTTTTTCTTCCATCTACCACAGTTTTACACCATTCCTTTCCAGTCAATGCACCATAATGGAAATATCAAAAGACTGACCATCACTTCCAAACAGAAATCAGATATGAATATGAATAAAGTAGCGCTATAGCATAGAAACGTGAAATATGAAAATTGAATTGCATTACTGCACTTGAAAATATGAAAAATTGAAAATACTTAGCGCATAAATTGGCCAATTCCTGTGTACCTGGCAGCCACGATAAGGCGACTCTCGTTGCCAGGACCTGCCTAATGTGAATCCTCTCTTAGACTAAAGTCTGCATCTCTATGGGATGGTAGGATCCTACTGGAATTAAAAAATGCCTGAGGCTGAGGGGCGGAGTGCTCAGAGAGCTAATCATACAAATATCAAAAGTCTGACCGTCACTTCCAAACAGAAATCAGGTATGAACAGGTGCTTACTAAGAGTAGCCATCTCCATACACACCATAATGGACTGTTCACAAGCCACTCTTTCTGTTCCTGGAACGCGTCTGGATCCTAAGGGCAGCCATATGGAACAACAGCCTGCATTTGCTGAGAGGTGCAATTATACCAGCTATTTTTTCCCTTATAGTTGTGCTTACCATTGTAAGGTTATTACCACTTCTCATTTGAGCCTGTCTTAAAGGGACCTGTCACCACCAAAATTGAAGGCGAGCTAAGCCCACTGGCATCAGGGGCTTATCTACAGCATTCTGGAATGCTGTAGATAAGCCCCCGATGTATCCTGAAAGATGAGAAAAAGAGATTAGATTATACTCACCCAGGGGTGGGCGGGCGGTCCGATCCGATAGGCGTCGCGGTCCGGTCCGGGGCCTCCCATCTTCTTACAATGACATCCTCTTCTTGTGTTCACACTGCGGCTCCGGCGCAGGCGTACTTTGTCTGCCCTGTTGAGGGCAGAGCAAAGTACTGCAGTGCGCAGGCGTCGGGAAAGGTTAGAGAGGCTCGGCGCCTGCGCACTGCAGTTCTTTGCAGAACTAAATATAGTTGGATAATTTTATTAATTATTTATAGTGTTTAATTTTTATTTTATAGAGCGATGTGGATATGTTATTTTTACATCACTCTCATACATTCACGTTTAAAGAACAGATTCTCTGCAACATGTAGCTATCACAATTTTAGTCTCACCTGTGGAGTCTCTATTTTTGATAATCTTATTTATTAGTGAGTATTTATTATAGGTTGCTGGGATACCAATGATAGCCAGTTTACCTAATGCATATTATTAGTTTACCCTGGTATTTGGCCTGTTTCTACTGTATGGATATCACGCCTTCTCCATGATACAACTCTCAGTATAGGTATTGCCATTATGAGAAATACTATAATGGGTTCGGTCATCTATTGTGATATATATGATAGTTTATGTTGTAAATATGTTTCTGGGAAGAGGCATTCATGAAATTAGCATTTGGCTTTGTTGTAACACAAGTATGATTCGGTTACTTAGGTGTAATTCAAATTTGTATTTTGCCCCAAAGTATGTGGCAGATATTTGAGGTCTGCTACAATTCATATGGTAGCGACCATTATTTATATGGATGGACCTGTAAGACTGTTTTTGTGTTGGTGATGATCATTATTTATATGATGATTTTTAAGACTCACCGCAAGGTTCCACCAATGTGAATGACGGTCTCATGATTTATACAACATTGAATATAGATGCTTGCGCTAAAAAAGAATTCATGAAGTTCTGCAGGCTTTTGTAAATATCATAGGGGCTGGTTATATATCGCTCAGTTTATTCTGTTATAAAGTTTGCAGCAGTTCCCCTATAATATGGTAAGACGCTCCATACTAATCCTTAGACTTTAGCTGCATATGTTATCATCATATGACGCGCAGAACTGGATCACACCCTACCGGAATCCTATTGGTCATCTGAGTAATTAAATTCTATGACGCCCTATCCATAGACACGCCCCTAGGAAGAAGCATAACGCGAAACGCGCGTTGGGCATCGGAAGGTTCAGCCTGTCACTCGGCACCATACCAGGGAAGCTGTGCATTCACCAAGGTAATATGTATTGATTGGGACTCTTATTTTTAGCGAGTTGATTAAGAGTATTCATGATACTTCATATGGCGCACCGTTAAAACTCATAGTGGATTGATTGGGGTTTTTACACCTTCAGAAAACCATCTGGCATTGTTCATGATCGGCGTGACTGCGGTGCATTTAGGATTTTGGGAGTAGGTTCATTTTGTGTAGTGGAGTTACTACATATATGTATGATTTTGTCACAATTAGTATATATCTGCTCCACACATTTAATACATTTCCCAGGGTCCCTCTTTTTTCTGCTTCTTATGAAGCAGATAGTTTATTGTAAGTAGTTAGTTGTATGTATATGGATTTTCCATGAACAATTTATGAATAACATTTAAATTATATGTCTATCATATTGCTAACTGGTATTGTGTAATGATTGTAGGAGCAGTAAAAGAGTTTTTTAGTCCCAATTTTTCTCTTGTTTTGATATGCACATAGTCCAGCTGACCTTTATTAAGTAATTGTCATTGGTTTGGAGGCACTGTTTTATTGCTGTGTGTTATTCTTTTAAAAATATGTAAATAAAGTTTAACCTTTTAATGAAAAAATAAAAGACACTTCTTGATTCAATTTGGTTTAATGGCCAAATGGTCAGTATGTTTATGCATCTTCTCAAATGCAGCTTTTAAGTGCACATTAGAAATATACCAGAAATGTGCCACAAGGTAAGAGCTACGAGTGTTTATTAACTGTGCTTGCCACTTAGTTTCCCCACACTTACTCTTTCACCATCTCTTATCTTTCACTCTTTCACTCTTACACTCCTTCGCTACCCCCAAACCTCAGCATTCTCCAAAGATATGTTTATCTTGCCTTCCCTCTTACCTCCACACCTGACCTCATCTGCTGACCTTCTCCTTGACCCTTGATCATTCATTCTAAACACAAAACAAGCTGGCCACTCTCCTCCAAACTCCTTTCTCTCTCTCTGCTTCTCCTCACCGCGTGCAATATATCTCCCAATCCTGGATCTCCTTAGCTGATACCATTATCACAAACTCTCAAACATAAATCCAAGTCCTTTGACTCCTGTTCCACCACTCTCTTTATCTAAAGTGCTTTAGAACACCCGCTTCATCTGCAATAAGCTTCACGCCATTCATGACCTCTTTATCTCGTAACCTACCCTTACGGGACCACACTGAAACCTGGCTAACACCCTCCAAAAAGGGACCCATAAAAGTGCTGTGTAAACGTGAAACGGCCTTTGTCTACTGCACCCCTGCTCTTCTCCTGTTCACCGCTTGTGTGTCCTACCACCTGGATTAAAGGACTTCAAAACTTGGTGAGTGCTGCACTTCTTATTCTACTCGTCAGAAGCACATTAAAGAGCTTTTGAGACATTTGTCCAATTACATTTGGTCCTTTAAAAAGAGGAAGGTACATATTAAAGAGCTGTTATTCCTAAGCCCGTACTCCATTTATGGTGTGAATATCCTCAAATAAAAGCTGAGAGTCTGCGGTTTCATCCCATATTGATTATATAACTGTATAACTTGAATATGTTTTGGTAAACTAAAATCCCAAAACTTGTCACTGTCCAAATACTTATGAACCCAACTCTATAGGTATAAGACTAGTAGTGAAACCTCTTGAAAATATCACTTCTTTGGAAATCTGCTGACTTAGATAAAAAGTGATCTTTTCAGTTACGCCATATATTATCTATACTGGATTACTGGTCATCATCTTTGTAAAAAATCGCTCCCATAAAGGACTACTTTTCAATTTTGGATTGTGCACTCAAAGGTTCAAGAAACAAGAATATGGAAATCTATAGGTCCAAAAATAGATATTATGGGAATTTAATTTTTACTTCTGTCTGGATGTGCCTGAAAATGATGTCATGCCTTAGGGCACCTTGCAGCCAAATAATGGAGCGTTGATTTACAGTACACCAAGTAATTGGAAGAATGGTTTACTTTTATCCTTAGCCATTTTTTCGATAGACGAGGCTAGAAATTATTTTCTCTCTTTCTAAGGTAAATTCCACAAGATTGCTGTATCTTGATCGTGAATCATCTCTGGTAAAAGTCTGAATACATATTTATTTGTCTGATAAATAATTCAAGATGCCGAATTTCTGATCTGCTTGTCTGACAGTACATTTATTTGTACAGTACAGGGAAGGGTTTATACCAGTTTTTAATTTAATCAGCATGAGAATGATAGAATGAGTTCAAGGTCTCTAAACTGTTTACAGAGAGCAAATATAATTATATTCCAAACTTGATATCTGGACTCTCCCTCTATCTCTCCCTTTCTCTGTCTTTCTTTATTAGTGATGGGCGAATATACTCGTTACTCGAGATTTCTCGAGCATGCTCGGGGGTCCTCCGAGTATTTTTTAGTGCTCGGAGATTTAGGTTTTTTTGCCGCAGTTGAATGATTTACATCTGTTACCCAGAATAAGTACATGTGGGGGTTGCCTGGTTGCTAGGGAATCCCCACATGTAATCAAGCTGGCTAAGAGATGTAAATCATTCAGCTGCTGCAATAAAAACTAACTCCGAGCACTAAAAAATACTTGGAGGACCCCCGAGCGTGCTCGGGAAATCTCGAGTAACGAGTATATTTGCTCGTCATCACTATTCTTTATCTCCTATTCTCTCTCTACCTCTTTTTCTCTCAAACTTTCTTTCCTTTTTCTCTCTCTTCCTCTCGTTCACTTTCTCTCTCTCTTTATCTATTTTGTTCTTTCTTTCATGGCATTTAAGGTCTATATCGGTTTTGGTTTTAGATAAAACTTTTACTATCAATTCCACAAAAGGTTTTTTTTTTCTTAAAGGAATGATATATCTTTAGAACCCAACTGAGATTGATGGGGACACAGTAATGGATTTGGTGATACACCAACCGCAAATTGTGCCCATAGACCTTAGATGACTATCAGCCTAGCACTCAAAAGGTTGATGGCTCTTTCTTAACTTCCACATACACATGAAGTCTCGGTTGAGTGTTCATATGTTCTTTCTAGGGAGAGTGAAGTAAGCTAAAGCCAGACTCAAGTGACAGCAACTTATCTGCCTCCATCACAAAAGAAATTTGGGGAATGTACTTAAGTCTGAACATCATCTGATGTGGAAATGTTGGGAGGCCCCATAAATATTAGATGGTTGGCCATTCCTGCAACGCACATTTTGGCCTTAATTCTCCTCTGAATTGCAGCCAGCCCTATTCACCTAAAAGAATTACAACATCAGTGCATCCTTTTCTTTCTCGGGGGTTATCACTGCAGAAAACTACGTTTGCTTTGGACAATTACTTTCCCTCAGGGATTGTTCGTCTACCTGCCTCTAAGCAGGGCCAGGACAAAGTACTCTGGTGCCCTAAGCAAATGAAGCTAATGGCACCTCCCCTTCCCCCCACATGAACCCTTAGCGCCAATGTAAAGGAATGGGCCAGAGACTAAAATAACAAGACCCCTAACATACTGTACCTTCCCTTCCCCTCCAATAAGTCAGGTAACAAGCTATGAAGATCATTTCCACTAGAATTAATACCCGTTTCACCAAAAAATACTAGCAAAAGTATAAAATAGTGGTGTACTTTAGAGATGAGGCTCAGCAGGGAGTGTGTTTTCATAGTTACTGTAGATGTGGAATCATTCTTTGTTTCCAGCCCATTTACCAGGGAAAAATGGCGATATTGATCCCTGACATCCTATATTTTAAATGTCAAACCCAAGGACAGTCATGGAAACTAATATTACTTAACTATAATGGGGGCCATTTGCTCCCAACCAAGGTGTGCAGCATTTGGCAAATACCCTAATTGAAGCTAAACACACTCCACTGTATACGGATATGTATTTTTGCAAACTGTATTTGCTGCATGATGAATATAAAACACATTAAACTGACGGTTGTTTTTATGACATATTACTATATGAATAGTAGTTTTGGTGACATTCTGGTGGCTCTGGTCTCATATTCCTGTACTAATGGTGGTTGTGGGGACATCTTCATGTAGTGATGGTTGTTTTGGGGCTGTGTTCATGTAGTGAAGATGGTTATGATGTTGTAATCACCAGAACCATCCTCTGTACATGAATACAAAAGCAAAATCACCATCCATACACAAATACATCACCAGAGCCATCAACAGTACAAAGAAACGACACCAAAATCGTCATCAGTAAATTACTAGGTCACTGGAACCACCATAAGTACAAGAATACATCAACAAAATTATAATCAGTAGATAAATGCATCACCAGAACCACTATCAATACATTAATGCATCATAATATCCACAACAGCCCCAATATACATATAAAAGAGGATGATACCGCCCTAAAGGGATATAACTTGGCTGAGAAATCTATATACAAATGAGTGGAGTATATAAAAGTTACCCCTATTAATAAACTCCCTGCTGAGTACCTGCTACGTATGATGGAAGAGTGGAAGGGTGAGTGCACTATGGTAAATAATAAGCTGAGCCAACGTGGTACAAAAGATTTTGGCACTAACCAGTGTGAGTCTGACTCACCGAGATCTGATGTTGGTCGTAGTGTAGGAGGTACCAGGGATCTGGGCGCCCAGAACAGTTCAAGTACAACAGATTGTAACTTACAGTATCAGACACAGAACCCTCTGTTTCTTGTTTCCTTAATACAGTACGTTTCCAGCCTTTCTTTCCTTTCTGCTCAGACTATTTGTACTCTTAATGTTCCTATCAGCCCCAAGGATTTCCTGTCCGGACCCTCAGTATTGCCGAGATCCGTTACCTTTCCCCGATTCCACGTCCATCCTCCTCTGTACAGAATGGGTTAAGGTGCTCTCCATAGCACCTGCTTCGAGCCTTAGGCTCCAGACATTGGAGGAATGTCCACAGGGGTTCTTGTAAGGCCTCCCAGAACAATATGTGCTATCAGTCCACTGAACTTTGAACTTGATACTGTCACTAATGAACTCTCTATCTAACCAATTAACAGTAAGTAATCTTTTTACTGGCCTTAGACCCCTCCCAATGTGAGCTAGTCTCAAATATTAACTGTATTTTATCCTAATGCCCTTAGCTACAGTCACCATCTATAGTCTTGACCAAAAGTGTCGGCACCCTTTTTTGTCTGGCCCTTTTTATGGTTTTTATATGAAATTATGTCCTATACACCTTTATCTGCTTTTTTTGTGTTGTTCCAATACACATGAAATGAAATAAACATGAACATTATAAAAAAAATGTGTAATTGCAATAATGTTCTTGGGGAAATGGGGAACACGACAGTACAGTCCACACCCATACACATGCACCGGATTACAGCTCCTCTGCTCCTATCATGTCTCTGTGATTGTATTTTTTTCGTGGACATTCTGTAAATGATTATACCCCTCTTCTCCCCTCCCCTTCCACATTATACCTGTTGTATCTTTTAGTCAATACAAATTTGAATGGTTTGAAAAAAAAGAAAGAAAGAAAAAAAAGAAACCATTTATACGGCTGTCACTAAGTACCATTACTCACATGCAGAGATTTCATCAGATAACTCGATTCGACTGCAGAAGGCATGTATCAAGATTCCAGAAGAAGGTTTGTTTTCAAGCTGAATTCTTGAAGTTGTGCACAGTTACAGTACTATTCTGAACAAAGCTGCAAGAGATGAGATTCTTAAGATGACAGCCATACTGTCAATGAAGAAGGGAGTGGTTAGACATAAGAGTTAGGGAGGCTGACAGGGAGAGAGGAAGGACAAACTTCTAAAAGGCAAACCTTATTGCAGAGCAGCATAATAACAACAATACTGTAAATACTGTATGATTCCCAAATCGTGGGTCATTGTTATAAAGGTCACTCTAGGATGTCTAAAGTTGGCAGCTAACATTGCAAGTGTGGTGATTGCCAGCTAATTATGCAATTGTCTTTCTAATTGGACATGTTCACAATATGACTATATCCTGTACAGTCATTGATGCAGTACATTCTACTATTTATATCTGAAGATACGTTTATTGGTAAAAACAGGCAGAAAAAAATGTTCTGTACAAATAAGTTGTGTTTTCCGTTCTTTCTCCGAAGAGGTCCGTTTGCGTCCTACTTGTTGTGATCATGTGACCTTTTGCCAACAACCGCTCCATCTTGTCGGCCACCCTCCCGATTCACTTGTCAAGAAACCTTTTCATGACCTGCTGAAATTGGAAAATCTAACCTTCCCTAAATAACAGATGAGGGATTCTACAAGCTGACATTTTCTATACAATTCTCTGTACATTTCCTTTTGACCTGAAGCACTGAAACATCTCACCAACCGCACCTGCCGTACTTGTAAAGGATCTGCGATCCTGCATGAGTTACAATCTAAAATGCTGCCTTCCTAATTAGCGCTGAGCTCGTTATTAGTGCAGAAAATCTATTTCTCCGTGTACTCGTGCCAGTCATGTGTGATATCAAATTATCTGCAGTTTTTAAGATACAGTTATCCCCCTGAAGCCTAAAAATATCAATTTGGGTGGAATATTTTAACTAATATCTGATCCAAAACTGACCTCTTGCCACGGTCTGCCTATTTCCCATCTTCACATACAATATTTTTACAGCACTTTGCTCATCTAATTAAATAAATCAAAAGGTCATTTATGTAGGGAACTTTACAAGACATACTATATCCAATATGTATAAGTTATTGTATCACAAAAAGTAAGGTGTAGATGTCAGAAATTGATGGAATGTGACTGTCTCCTAGAAAATCCCTTCTTAGCGAGCAATAGAATGGAGGTCTTAAAGAGGTAGTTTTTATTTAAAGAATCCGCATCATCAGTCTGTGACTGCTCTTTTATTTCAAAGGAAACTGTCAGCAGGTTTTTGCTTTGTAATCTGAGGACAGTATAAGGTACGGGATGAGACATTGATTTCAGTGATGTGTCAGTTACTAGGATGTGTGCTGTTGTTTCCATACAATGAAGCTTTTAAAACCAGGAGATTATCACTGCCTGGACCAGAGTGAATGTGAGCCCTAGTCCAACCACGCCTCCTCCTGTGATAAGCAGCTCACTGTCAATAGACAATCTATACATAGAGCTTGGTGGGGACTGGGTCAGCTTTTTAAGCTCTGCTACATCTAAAAACTCTGATAGTGTCACAACTAGTGTTGAGCATTCCGATACTGCAAGTATCGGGTATCGGCCGATACTTGCTGTATCGGAATTCCGATACCGAGATCCGATATTTTTGTAGTATCGGGTATCGGTATCGAAACAACATTAATGTAAAAATGTGTAAAAGAAAGAATTAAAATAAAAAATATTGCTATACTCACCTCTCCGACGCAGCCTGCACCTTACCGAGGGAAGCGGCAGCGTTCTTTGTTTAAAATTTGCGCTTTTCTTTCCTTTACAAGAAGTCCAGGCTTGTGATTGGTTGCGTGCCGCCCATGTGGCCGGGACGCAACCAATCACAGCAAGCCGTGACGTAATTTCAGGTCCTTCAGGATTTTAAAATTACGTTCCGGCTTTGTGATTGGTTGCGTCGCAGTCACATGGGAG
Organism: Ranitomeya variabilis; assembly: GCF_051348905.1. NCBI lineage: Eukaryota > Metazoa > Chordata > Amphibia > Anura > Dendrobatidae > Ranitomeya > Ranitomeya variabilis. The sequence goes on along the minus strand of NC_135235.1, from coordinate 55,582,422 downwards.
ACGCAACCAATCACAAGCCGTGACGTCACAGGAGGCTGGACACGCGCGCATTTTAAAATGGGCGCGTGTCCAGCCTCCCGTGACGTCCCGGCTTGTGATTGGTTGCGTCGCGATCAACCAATCACAAGCCGGGAGGCTGGACACGCGCGCATTTTAAAATTTTAAGAACGCTGCCGCTTCCCTCGGTAAGGTGCAGGCTGCGTCGGAGAGGTGAGTATAGCAATATTTTTTATTTTAATTCTTTCTTTTACACATTTATATGGTTCCCAGGGCCTGAAGGAGAGTTTCCTCTCCTTCAGACCCTGGGAACCATCAGGAATACCGTCCGATACATGAGTCCCATTGACTTGTATTGGTATCGGGTATCGGTATCGGATTGGATCCGATACTTTGCTGGTATCGGCCGATACTTTCCGATACCGATACTTTCAAGTATCGGACGGTATCGCTCAACACTAGTCACAACTACTGTGCCCAGTAAACTAAGTGATACATCACTTGAGTCGGAGTATCTTTTCCTATTATTCCTATTATTATCCATTATGCTCCTCTCAGATGGGGTTTCAAAAACCTGGTGACAGATTCCCTTTAAGAAAACTGTGGGTGGTCACAGACAGGATGATTTAACTAAATAATACTTATTAAGAAAAATGCTAAAATGTGTCCAGGCAAAAGGCTTTTTCTAGAAAGTCAGTCTGAACTTCTGAGTTGGGGAATCCCACAACCCTTCACAGCCCTTTTCACTGTGAAAATCTGAGATCTCATGTTTTACCCCAAAATTTTACTCTTTGCGCTAAAGCAGCACTGGTACATGATTTACTAAGCACCATGTGAGCGGTACTCGCTCTTATGATCTTACCAATCGTAATTGCCTAGTCAAGGCACCGGCAGCGCTTGGTTAGTGCGAAGCGAGAGATTGCAATGGATTCAATGGATTGGCAAAACTGGTTTGAACAGGAATACACTTTTAAACTCAACTAAAATTAATTTAATTAATCTTAATAAAAGTAATTGAAACTGAATAGTAGGCCACACATTGGGAAGAAGTTCAATGGAATAGTGGGCGGTTTATTAGTGGCCTCTTTTTGGTGCCAGTAGTGCGGCACAACAGTTACGAGAAAGAAGAAAGACAGGGTGGTCGCAGGGATGGTTCACTATTCACAATGATTAACAAAAGTAGTGAATCTATCCAGCACATGGATCACTATACAAATGGGATCAATCACTTGGAGAATGAAAAGATGATTTTTACATTTGTTAGTGATTACCTTTTGGTTAATAAAAATTGCACTATGCTCCGGTCAACAATATTCGTTCATTCACTTTCAACCCCCCCTGATATGCAGTTTGTAGCATCACTCACGTTTTAGATTTTTCTATTGTGGGATTGTCTCTCTCAGTAATTTAGGCTGAAAGTTAGATCTGTGTGTATCATGAGTCCTGCAGTTTTCAGCAGCTCATATATCTTCACATCCAGTAATTTCCTTCCTTTAAGTGCTTTCCTTTTCATTTTTCTTTAGCCTGTTGACTTTCCCCTCTGCCCACTCCTGATCTATGTAAAACTCTCCCCTCTGTCCTGCTGCTATCTCCAAGGCTAGGATCACACTACCAATTTTTTCTCATCCGAGAATATTGGTCAAATTATTCTAATCGCACTTTGATCAGTGTGTGATCTCTACAGCTGAGAAAATCAGATCATTCGGTGTGTCTGTGAAAATCGGACTGCATTCGGATGTCATCTGAGTGAGGTCTGATGGCAAATTATGCATGTTGCGTTTTTTTGGTTTTCTTGGACCGACTTGGTAAAAAATCTGACATGCGCACAGTCACATAGAATATCATGGGGACTAGTGCTATCCATCAAACCTAGTACTCAACTATTTCAGTCATATGCATGAGACCCAAAGCTGGTTTCTGATAACTGCGTTTCACGTGCACAATTCTCGAACAATCCGCTGGTCTCCTGGCCTGAACTCATGGCTAGGAGGTTGTAAGTTTGGGTTGGAATACCCTTAGGCAGCACCGGCATTATGGTGTGTTTATGGACTAGAAGTTATGGCTGTCTGCTTTCCACTTACTTCTTTTAATGTAAGGCCAGTTCATACAGGAGCAGGCATGGTGGCGGATTTGTAACATTTCTCTAGAGCGCTCAGCTAGATAATGGACTTAGACTCTCTGCTGCAGCAAAATGATAGAACATTTTAATAAAGACGATATTCAAAATGTTACTTTGCATTTAGGCAGCAAATAAACAACAACAAAAAAATCAGTTCAAAGGTTGTGTGGTGGAATAGAGCTTATTTTACATGTGCAGGACATGCTTATTATGGTTACCTGATTGAATAGTGAGTGGTATCGGCAACTTGTGATTCCGGAATGTCAACGGATACTTATGGTCAATCTTCTTATTCATCAGAACATCTAAATACACCTAAAAAATGTAATTAGTCAAACATTCTAGTGATTTAGCAAATACTATGCAATGTTGGATTTCATGACCAGTGCCCCTGAAGAAACTAATATCCTTTGAACCCGTTATTTCCTAAATACTTTGAGCACGGAAAAGGGTTCTGGCTGAGATGAATGCAAACAATGTCATTTCTGGCTCAACAGATGAATGTGCCATGTTTCACTTTAATAATTGATTAATACTCCATTATAAATAGTTGATGTAGTTGATGATTATAAATGCAAATGTCAGTTGCATATTTTATGTATGCAAAAATAGCTTTTATTTACTTGCAAATAGCTGATGAGGGAGAAATACAAACATTTGGAAAGTTAATCAGCGATTATACATACAGTGGCTTGCAAAAGTATTTTTTGTGTTTTCCTACCTCATAACCTGGAATTTCTGGCCACTGGGATTTTTGCCCATTCCTCAAGGCAAAACTGCTTTGACTCCTTCAAGTTAGATGGTTTCCTCGGGTGAACAGCAATCTTTCATTCTGACCACAGGTTCTCAATTGGTTTAAGGTCCGGGTTTTGACTAGGCCACTCCAAAGAATTTACACAATTCCCCTTAAACCACACGAGTGTTGCTTTAGCAGATTGCTTTGGGTCAGTTTCTTGTTGGAAGGTGATCCTTCTGTATTTTGCAACATCTGTCTTCCCCTTGACTCTAATCATTTTCCCTGTCCCTGCTGCTGAAAAACATCCCCACAGCATGTTTCACTGTGGGGATGGTGTTCTTGGGATGATGAACTGTGTTGGTTTGGCGCTAGACATAGCAATTACCTTGGTGGCCAAAAAGTTCAATTTTGGTCTCATCCCTCCACATCACATTCCTCCATACATTTCTGTATTCTCCCACATATGTTTTGGCAAACTCAAAATGAGCCTTACAATTTTTGTGTGTAAGTAAAGGATTTTTTTTGCCCACTCTTCCATAAAGGCCACATCTATGGCATATCCGGCTTATTGTAGTTGTATGGACAGATACTTCAGTCTCTGCTTGGGAACTCTGCAGCTCCTTCAGGGTTACCTTTGGTGTTTCTGCTGCTGTGGCGATACACGTGGGGTGCTCACCCGCTCCTATTTCTCTCAGCTCCCATGGCTCTTTGTCGGATACGTCCATACCCTAATTGTGGGGTTTCCTTTTCCTGCCATTCGGTGACAGGTTATGTTGGCATACCCCTGATTATATTGTCTTTTGTATGCACTCTTCATGGTCTTGGAATCTTATAGAACCATGCAGCTTTGTTCAGGATTTACTTTGTGCCATTACTCAGTGGCCCAGTTCATCTTCTATGCTACTAGATCCATCTGCATATATATGGAGCGCCCCCCCACACCGCCGCAGGGCCGAGGGGCACCCGGAGCCGGGCCTCTGAGAGTCTCTGTCCAGTTCTGGGGTTGTCACAGTGGCTAGACCCGGTCCGTGGCCCTGTCTGTCAGTGGGGGACGTCCAGTGCAATAAGTGGTGGTGTAACGGTGCAGTTGTGGGGTGCAGGTCGCGGTAAATAACGAGGACACCAGGTTGCAGTCTCTTTACTGAAGATCTCTGAGTCCTCAGTCCAGAATACGGCTCACCAGGCTGCGCAAGTCCGGCCGGTCCAATGACACTTCCAGAGTTCTCTTCACAGGAGGAAATCTGTGCCTTCCCCCTAGCGCTATGTGTTTTAGTCCTTCCCTGCTGCGCTTACGGAAAGTACCCCACAACTGTTGTGTCTGTTTCTTAAGTTCCCTCACAACTCGACTAGATGATGTTCTGCTAATCCTCCGTCCCTCCCTGAGGTTCGGGATGGAACGGCACCCGTTTGACGGGTAGGCTCGGAGCTCTTCCGGGACCCTAGAGACGCCCCTCTCCACAAGTTGCCCCCCAAGACTTCATAGGTGATTTGAGTTAGACAGCCCGCCTGAGACTGACTGTCCTGCCGCTGTTTGGAGTATTGTTTGAAGCTGAATGATATTCTACTCCCTCGGCGTTCCGGCCACCGGTAGTGCGCCTCAGTAGGATGTTGCTTCGGTCTTACAGCACGACTCCTACTGGTATTTCTCCTTTTGCGTGATCCCGTTTCTCACTCAGCACAATCTATCTCTCTTCTAATCCTTTCTTGGGCACCGCCGCTACCCGGAGCAGGCACGGTCCCGTTACGTTCGTTCTCGTTGCCAAGCCTCTGTCAGGATCCCACCCCTGACAGAGACCCTACTGTATCTTCCCCTACAACACCCTCTGCCACAAGGTGTTGCCTGGTTCCAACCCAGTCAGCTTTCTGATCTAACTTCCTGCCTGACCCCCAGTTTACCCACTATGGTGGGGAGTGGCCTAATGAATAGCACCCTTAGCTCCCCCCGGAGGCCCGGCTGTGAAATGTATTGGTGTCTGTGATACCTGATCAGATGAACTCCTTCAGTGCCATCGGACGCACCATAGCTCCCCATAGTGGCGGAGCCACAGTACTGCAACGACCAGGACTCTGGGGCGCTGCACTCCCCCCTGGTTAAACACAGTACTCCGGGACTGGGAAGAAAACAACAATACAAGTTTAGCAAAAAGACATACAATTTTGTTGAGTGCAATAACAATAAGTATACTTGAACAGGCTTCCCTTTATGGGAGGTAAGGACACTTGAACGTTACAAACATGGTTAAATAACATAGCAACATGCTATAAATAACTCTTCTTACCCAACCGGGTATTCTACTAAGTGCAAAAATTGCTGAACAATACTTTAACGTTGCCTTTAAGGACATACACTCTGTATCCACTAAAGACCTTCCTATAATCACATTATAAGGTAATTTAACTGTTTCACTCTCCTTCTTTAAATCTGCAGGACCACCTGTCCTATCGGCACCAGACCTACTGCCTCTCCTTTCTGTTACAGGACCGCCCCGTTCAGCCAGGGCCTACCGCCTTTTCAACTTCCATACACAGTATGGATCATAACATTACTTTCAGTTTTAGAAGCACTGAGCCATCTACGTATGGCTCCTAGGAGGACTCACTACCTAACCCCTACGGGTTCACTTTCTGTCCTCTGTAACACATTATTAACTCTTTCTTTACAATAAACTAACTTTCTATGGAGGACTCAGGGTTTACCTTCTATCCCCACTTTCTATCAACATTATCAATCATTCCTTTTCTTCCGAGAAACATCATCATCATTTCTTCACAATTAACTGGTTGGATACATATAACTTTCTCATGTACACATTATCATCACTTTCTTTCATCGAACATTATTGCTACCTGTCTTAAAGCAATATCACCGTTTAAGTGCAACAATTGAACATCCCCTTTAAGAAGGGACCAAGTCTCTATGAGGTAGCATTTCTTCTCAAGCTACCAGTCCTTACTCAGCAAAGGTTCCAGTGTGGTATCTTCACAAAGAGTCCTTCTTTAAGTAAAACCAGTAGGGAGCACCTTTAATAAGGTGCTAACTATATACAAAAAGTTCGCATCATGCACTGTTCATGATTACGGCAGTTCTTATAACATTGTGGAACAAAAAAGCAAAAATGAAAGTGAAAGCAAAAATAAAAAGCAATAGGGATCCCGGGTAAACAAAGGGATCCCTTTAAGAGTTAACCCAGGACGGGTTTTAGCAGCAAAACAGCAAGGAAATAAACAGTTAACTATTTACAGTTTCAGGTTTCCGAGGCTCAGTTGGACGGCTTCCAGGGCTGCACCTGACACTTAACCCCTCTTGGCCCGGGAAGGATGAAGTCCAGGGTTGCACCCAGTGCTGGACAAACGCCGTTAATCCGTCTCTCATGTACGGTTAGGTCATGCACAGCGATGGAGGTCTGCGCAGCTTGAGTAGGGGCATTTGCGGCAGCAGAGGCAGCGGATGCTGCAAGATCAGTCACTGGAACGGAGTCAGCAGCTGTAGCACCAGCAGTCACGGGAGTGGTGTCAGTCATCAGGGCATGGTCGTCCTTCATACCTGCTTCAGATGCGGTCCCTCCGGTGCCGGTCTGCTCCGTCTGCGCTGGGGTCTGGAACGCTGGTTGCAGGGCCTTGTGCTGCGACGTTGTCATCTCTGCTTGCAGCATCTCGCTTTCCGGCAGGGCCTTGCTTTCTGGCTTCGGAGCGCTGGAACTTCTTTCTTGCTCCGGACCAGACGAGGCTGCCGACAGACGTCTGGCGAGGCTCCCGATGATGGTCTTCTTCCACCCGGCCTCAGTGCTCAGCTGCATCCGCCGGGGTTGGTGGATCAGCTCGTCCGCTCCGGTCTGCAGGAGGTCAGCGTCAACTGTGGAGGTCTGGCTGCGGTGCCTCTCCGGGTAGCTGGGGGAGTCCTCGGCTCCGACCCCACGCTCCGGCTCCGGGCGGCTGGCCATGGCGTCCTCCATGTTGCTCGCTTCTTCTTCCTGGTCCTTTTCCCGCTCTCTTCTTCGTGGGCGGTTTCGTTTTCGTTGTCTCTGCCCACCATTAAGGATCAGGAGGCGGATCTCGGCTGCTGACGGACACGTCCTCAAGGGGCCGAGATATTTAGACTGGGCGGCCATTGTCTTTCGCGCTCTTCAGCTTGTTCACGCCCACTTCCACGCCCTTCTTCTTCTCCTGCGCTCTCCCTAGCGCTGTAATGGCGGCGGTTTTGGCGGGAACTTCTGGCGGCAAGTGGCAACACACAGTCCTTGTAATAAAGCACAGTCCAAGCACGATAAATCACAGTTCCAAGGCACACATGACCTGATTCTTCAGGCTTAAGTAGATCCTGTTCGTGACGCCAAGTTGGAGCGCCCCCCCACACCGCCGCAGGGCCGAGGGGCACCCGGAGCCGGGCCTCTGAGAGTCTCTGTCCAGTTCTGGGGTTGTCACGGTGGCTAGACCCGGTCCGTGGCCCTGTCTGTCAGTGGGGGACGTCCAGTGCAATAAGTGGTGGTGTAACGGTGCAGTTGTGGGGTGCAGGTCGCGGTAAATAACGAGGACACCAGGTTGCAGTCTCTTTACCTCTTTTGTTGTGAAATTGCTTTTTGCTCCCTCTAGTGGTTACTAGTTTTTTGACTCTGGTTTTTCTGTCATTCCTTTTATCCGCACCTGGGTCGTTAGTTAGGGGTGTTGCTATATAAGCTCCCTGGACCTTCAGTTCAATGCCTGGCAACGTAGTTATCAGAGCTAGTCTGCTGTGCTCTTGTCTACTGATCCTGGTTCCAGTTATATCAGCTAAGTCTGCCTTTTGCTTTTTGCTATTTGTTTTGGTTTTGTATTTTTGTCCAGCTTGTTCCAAATCTATATCCTGACCTTTGCTGGAAGCTCTAGGGGGCTGGTGTTCTCCCCCCGGACCGTTAGACGGTTCGGGGGTTCTTGAATTTCCAGTGTGGATTTTGATAGGGTTTTTGTTGACCATATAAGTTACCTTTCTTTATTCTGCTATCAGTAAGCGGGCCTCTCTGTGCTAAACCTGGTTCATTTCTGTGTTTGTCATTTCCTCTTACCTCACCGTCATTATTTGTGGGGGGCTTCTATCCAGCTTTGGGGTCCCCTTCTCTGGAGGCAAGAAAGGTCTTTGTTTTCCTCTACTAGGGGTAGCTAGATTCTCCGGCTGGCGCGTGTCATCTAGAATCAACGTAGGAATGATCCCCGGCTACTTCTAGTGTTGGCGTTAGGAGTAGATATATGGTCAATCCAGTTACCACTGCCCTATGAGCTGGATTTTTGTATTCTGCAGACTTCCACGTTCCTCTGAGACCCTCGCCATTGGGGTCATAACAGTTTGCCAGGCCAGTATTAAATGTTTAATGCATTGCAGAAGAGGGATTATAAGAAAGAAGATTCTGAGTTTTTTTTTTCTCCTTCCCCTTTACCTCAGAGTGGCTATGCTTGCTGCAGACATGAATGTCCAGACCTTGATTACAAGTGTGGACCAGCTGGCTACTCGTGTGCAGGGCATACAAGACTATGTTATCAGAAATCCTAGGTCAGAACCTAAAATACCGATTCCTGAACTGTTTTCCGGAGACAGGTTTAAGTTTAGGAATTTCGTGAATAATTGTAAATTGTTTTTGTCCCTGAGACCCTGTTCATCAGGAGATTCTGCTCAGCAAGTAAAAATTGTTATTTCGTTCTTACGGGGCGACCCTCAGGATTGGGCTTTTTCGCTGGCGCCAGGAGATCCGGCATTGGCTGATCTTGATGCGTTTTTTCTGGCGCTCGGTTTACTTTATGAGGAACCCAATCTTGAGATTCAGGCAGAAAAGGCCTTGCTGTCTATGTCTCAGGGGCAGGACGAGGCTGAAGTGTATTGCCAAAAATTTCGGAAATGGTCCGTGCTGACACATTGGAACGAGTGTGCACTGGCCGCTAATTTTAGAAATGGCCTTTCTGAAGCCATTAAGAATGTTATGGTGGGTTTTCCCATTCCCACAGGTCTGAATGATACTATGGCACTGGCTATTCAAATTGACCGGCGGTTGCGGGAGCGCAAAACCGCAAATTCCCTCATGGTGTTGTCTGAACAGACACCTAATTCGGTGCAATGTGATAGAAAAACCGCAAATTCCCTCATGGTGTTGTCTGAACAGACACCTGATTTAATGCAATGTGATAGAATCCTGACTAGAAATGAGCGGAAAATTCATAGACGCCGGAATGGCTTGTGCTACTACTGTGGTGATTCTACACATGTTATCTCAGCATGCTCTAAACGTATAGCTAAGGTTGTTAGTCCTGTCACCGTTGGTAATTTGCAACCCAAATTTATTCTGTCTGTAACTTTGATTTGCTCACTGTCATCTTATCCTGTCATGGCGTTTGTAGATTCAGGTGCTGCCCTGAGTCTCATGGATCTCTCATTTGCTAAGCGCTGTGGATTTACTCTTGAACCATTAGAAAATCCTATTCCTCTTAGGGGTATTGATGCTACACCATTGGCAGCAAATAAACCGCAGTATTGGACTCAGGTTACCATGTGCATGACTCCTGAACACCGCGAGGTGATACGTTTCCTGGTTTTACATAAAATGCATGATTTGGTCGTTTTAGGGCTGCCATGGTTACAGACCCATAATCCAGTCCTGGACTGGAAGGCTATGTCAGTCTCAAGTTGGGGCTGTCGTGGTATTCATGAGGATTCCCTGCCTGTGTCTATTGCTTCTTCTACGCCTTCGGAAGTTCCGGAGTATTTGTCTGATTATCAGGATGTCTTCAGTGAGTCTGAGTCCAGTGCACTGCCTCCTCATAGGGACTGTGACTGTGCTATAGATTTGATCCCAGGCAGTAAATTTCCTAAGGGAAGACTGTTTAATCTGTCGGTACCTGAACATACCGCTATGCGTTCATATATCAAGGAGTCTCTGGAAAAAGGACATATTCGTCCGTCTTCTTCCCCTCTTGGTGCGGGATTCTTTTTTGTGGCAAAAAAGGACGGATCTTTGAGACCTTGTATTGATTATCGGCTTTTAAATAAGATCACTGTCAAATTTCAGTATCCTTTACCGCTGTTGTCTGACTTGTTTGCCCGGATTAAGGGTGCCAAGTGGTTCACCAAGATAGACCTTCGTGGTGCGTACAACCTTGTGCGCATTAAGCAAGGTGATGAATGGAAAACCGCATTCAATACGCCCGAAGGTCATTTTGAGTACTTGGTGATGCCTTTTGGGCTCTCCAATGCGCCTTCAGTTTTTCAGTCCTTTATGCATGACATTTTCCGGAAGTATCTGGATAAATTTTTGATTGTTTATCTGGATGATATTTTGGTTTTTTCTGATGATTGGGATTCGCATGTGGAGCAGGTCAGGTTGGTCTTTAAAATTTTGCGTGAAAATTCTTTGTTTGTCAAGGGCTCAAAGTGTCTCTTTGGTGTACAGAAGGTTCCCTTTTTGGGGTTCATTTTTTCCCCTTCTGCTGTGGAGATGGACCCAGTCAAGGTCCGAGCTATTCTTGATTGGACTCAGCCCTCGTCAGTTAAGAGTCTTCAGAAGTTCTTGGGCTTCGCTAACTTCTACCGTCGTTTTATCGCTAATTTTTCTAGCATTGTGAAACCTTTGACGGATATGACCAAGAAGGGCTCCGATGTAGCTAACTGGGCTCCTGCTGCCGTGGAGGCTTTCCAGGAGTTGAAACGCCGGTTTACTTCGGCGCCTGTTTTGTGCCAGCCTGACGTCTCACTTCCCTTTCAGGTTGAGGTGGATGCTTCGGAGATTGGGGCAGGGGCCGTTTTGTCGCAGAGAGGCCCTGGTTGCTCTGTTATGAAGCCTTGTGCCTTTTTCTCTAGGAAATTTTCGCCTGCCGAGCGAAATTATGATGTGGGCAATCGGGAGTTGTTGGCCATGAAATGGGCATTTGAGGAGTGGCGTCATTGGCTCGAGGGTGCTAAGCATCGTGTGGTGGTCTTGACTGATCACAAAAATCTGATGTATCTCGAGTCTGCTAAACGCCTTAATCCGAGACAGGCCCGCTGGTCATTGTTTTTCTCCCGCTTTGATTTTGTTGTCTCGTATTTACCAGGTTCAAAGAATGTGAAGGCCGATGCTCTTTCTAGGAGCTTTGTGCCTGATGCTCCTGGAGTCACTGATCCTGTTGGTATTCTTAAAGATGGAGTTATCTTGTCAGCTATTTCTCCGGATCTGCGACGTGTGTTGCAGAGATTTCAGGCTGATAGGCCTGAGTCTTGTCCACCTGACAGACTGTTTGTCCCGGATAAGTGGACCAGCAGAGTCATTTCCGAGGTTCATTCCTCGGTGTTGGCAGGTCACCCGGGAATTTTTGGCACCAGAGATCTGGTGGCCAGGTCCTTTTGGTGGCCTTCCTTGTCAAGGGATGTGCGGTCATTTGTGCAGTCCTGTGGGACTTGTGCTCGAGCTAAGCCTTGCTGTTCTCGTGCCAGCGGTTTGCTCTTGCCCTTGCCTGTCCCGAAGAGACCTTGGACACATATCTCCATGGATTTCATTTCTGATCTTCCGCTATCTCAGGGCATGTCCGTTATCTGGGTGATATGTGATCGCGTCTCCAAGATGGTCCATTTGGTTCCTTTGCCTAAGCTGCCTTCCTCTTCCGATCTGGTTCCTGTGTTTTTCCAGAACGTGGTTCGTTTGCACGGCATCCCTGAGAATATTGTGTCAGACAGAGGATTTCAGTTCGTTTCCAGGTTCTGGCGATCCTTTTGTAGTAGGATGGGCATTGATTTGTCGTTTTCGTCTGCTTTCCATCCTCAGACTAATGGACAGACGGAGCGAACCAATCAGACTTTGGAGGCTTATTTGAGGTGTTTTGTCTCTGCTGATCAGGACGATTGGGTGACATTCTTGCCGTTGGCTGAGTTTGCCCTTAATAATCGGGCTAGTTCCGCCACCTTGGTTTCGCCTTTTTTCTGCAACTCTGGTTTCCATCCTCGCTTTTCTTCGGGTCATGTGGAGCCTTCTGACTGTCCTGGGGTGGATTCTGTGGTGGATAGGTTGCAGCAGATCTGGAATCATGTGGTGGACAACTTGAAGTTGTCACAGGAGAAGGCTCAGCGCTTTGCCAACCGCCGCCGCGGTGTGGGTCCCCGACTACGCGTTGGGGATTTGGTGTGGCTTTCTTCCCGCTTTGTTCCTATGAAGGTCTCCTCTCCCAAATTTAAACCTCGTTTTATTGGGCCTTACAAGATATTGGAAATCCTTAATCCTGTATCTTTTCGTCTGGATCTTCCTGTGTCGTTTGCTATTCACAATGTATTTCATAGGTCCTTGTTGCGGCGGTACATTGTGCCTGTAGTTCCTTCTGCTGAGCCTCCTGCTCCGGTGTTGGTTGAGGGCGAGTTGGAGTACGTTGTGGAGAAGATCTTGGATTCTCGCCTCTCCAGGCGGAGGCTTCAGTACCTGGTCAAGTGGAAGGGCTATGGTCAGGAGGATAATTCCTGGGTGGTCGCCTCTGATGTTCATGCGGCCGATTTGGTTCGTGCCTTTCATGCCGCTCATCCTGATCGCCCTGGTGGTCGTGGTGAGGGTTCGGTGACCCCTCACTAAGGGGGGGGGTACTGTTGTGAAATTGCTTTTTGCTCCCTCTAGTGGTTACTAGTTTTTTGACTCTGGTTTTTCTGTCATTCCTTTTATCCTCACCTGGGTCGTTAGTTAGGGGTGTTGCTATATAAGCTCCCTGGACCTTCAGTTCAATGCCTGGCAACGTAGTTATCAGAGCTAGTCTGCTGTGCTCTTGTCTACTGATCCTGGTTCCAGTTATATCAGCTAAGTCTGCCTTTTGCTTTTTGCTATTTGTTTTGGTTTTGTATTTTTGTCCAGCTTGTTCCAAATCTATATCCTGACCTTTGCTGGAAGCTCTAGGGGGCTGGTGTTCTCCCCCCGGACCGTTAGACGGTTCGGGGGTTCTTGAATTTCCAGTGTGGATTTTGATAGGGTTTTTGTTGACCATATAAGTTACCTTTCTTTATTCTGCTATCAGTAAGCGGGCCTCTCTGTGCTAAACCTGGTTCATTTCTGTGTTTGTCATTTCCTCTTACCTCACCGTCATTATTTGTGGGGGGCTTCTATCCAGCTTTGGGGTCCCCTTCTCTGGAGGCAAGAAAGGTCTTTGTTTTCCTCTACTAGGGGTAGCTAGATTCTCCGGCTGGCGCGTGTCATCTAGAATCAACGTAGGAATGATCCCCGGCTACTTCTAGTGTTGGCGTTAGGAGTAGATATATGGTCAATCCAGTTACCACTGCCCTATGAGCTGGATTTTTGTATTCTGCAGACTTCCACGTTCCTCTGAGACCCTCACCATTGGGGTCATAACACTCTTTACTGAAGATCTCTGAGTCTTCAGTCCAGAATACGGCTCACCAGGCTGCGCAAGTCCGGCCGGTCCAATGACACTTCCAGAGTTCTCTTCACAGGAGGAAATCTGTGCCTTCCCCCTAGCGCTATGTGTTGTAGTCCTTCCCTGCTGCGCTTACGGAAAGTACCCCACAACTGTTGTGTCTGTTTCTTAAGTTCCCTCACAACTCGACTAGATGATGTTCTGCTAATCCTCCGTCCCTCCCTGAGGTTCGGGATGGAACGGCACCCATTTGACGGGTAGGCTCGGAGCTCTTCCGGGACCCTAGAGACGCCCCTCTCCACAAGTTGCCCCCCAAGACTTCATAGGTGATTTGAGTTAGACAGCCCGCCTGAGACTGACTGTCCTGCCGCTGTTTGGAGTATTGCTTGAAGCTGAATGATATTCTACTCCCTCGGCGTTCCGGCCACCGGTAGTGCGCCTCAGTAGGATGTTGCTTCGGTCTTACAGCACGACTCCTACTGGTATTTCTCCTTTTGCGTGATCCCGTTTCTCACTCAGCACAATCTATCTATCTTCTAATCCTTTCTTGGGCACCGCCGCTACCCGGAGCAGGCACGGTCCCGTTACGTTCGTTCTCGTTGCCAAGCCTCTGTCAGGATCCCACCCCTGACAGAGACCCTACTGTATCTTCCCCTACAACACCCTCTGCCACAAGGTGTTGCCTGGTTCCAACCCAGTCAGCTTTCTGATCTAACTTCCTGCCTGACCCCCAGTTTACCCACTATGGTGGGGAGTGGCCTAATGAATAGCACCCTTAGCTCCCCCCCCGGAGGCCCGGCTGTGAAATGTATTGGTGTCTGTGATACCTGATCAGATGAACTCCTTCAGTGCCATCGGACGCACCATAGCTCCCCATAGTGGCGGAGCCACAGTACTGCAACGACCAGGACTCTGGGGCGCTGCATATACATCTTTTTTTATTTATTTTGGATGTTCAGGATTTTTCTCTGTTTTTTTCCACCTTATGGTCCATATGGTACTGTGAATAGGTAGACCAGCCCATGTACACGCATGTATAATTTTTATGCATAGATATATATATATGTTTTTTCTCCAACTAGTTTAAACGTGTGTTTTTTGAGCCTGTGTTTATAGCATTGAGTCTGAGAAAATAGTTGCGATTTGTCATTGCTTATACCAGGGGTCCCCAACCTGTAGCTCGGGAGCCACATGTGGCTCGCGGTCCTATGAATTGTGGCTCGCGGCTGTCTGCCAGCTTGGTGAATTAGCTCCAGTTATAGCAAACAGGTATGAAGAGCACCTCTGAAAATGGTGAATTTTGTGAGTAGCCCTGCACAGAAGAGCAGATCTGGACGCACATATCCTGGTCTTAGGGGTTTTGAGATGATTTAGGTATGGTACGCTGGAAACAAGATGACACCACCTGTCAGAGGAGGTGCTTGAAGCTGGATGTGACAGTCACTTGGGAGTGCTTTATAGGAGAATACTGAATGGGGGTATTGTGGGAACCCCGGGATCTTAGTATACTGCCTTGGCGTGATTTTTGTGGAAAAGCTTTGGTTAACCATTATGCCTGTAATGGGGGCTTTGGTTGCCACTATTGTGAGGGGGCGGGAGCTGAATGTGGCTCCCGACCCTCTCTCAGAGCTGAATGTGGCTCTCAAGGTCAGAAACGTTGGAGACCTCTGGCTTATACTATACGGCATGACTACTGATTGTTTCACCTTTTGTTTTTAAATGTTTTTAATTGTTACTGGGTCTTATGTGTAATCACTGTTTTGATATTGAAATAAAAAAAACAAACAGTTTATTTAGCTCAGGTATGCCCAATTCTATGGGCATGCTTTTCTCTTTCTTGTTGTTTTACATATATTGACCAACATGTGACACTTAGATTGCACACAGGGGACGTCCTGTCAGGAAGCATGGGACTTATGAAGGTAATTGCTTGCACCAGAAATTTTTAGAGGCTTCACAGCAAAAGGGGTGAATACATATGCATCTACCAATTTTTAGTTATTTAATCCCATATAGGCCAAGGGGTGTGTGAATACTTTTGCAAGCCTCTGTTTATAGTAATTGTTCATTCAGTTTACATAGTGGATTATAAAATGAGGGGAGCAGAGGTGGGCACATTTTTTTCATTGTTATTATTTTTTTTATCTATTTGATTTTAAATATACATTCTCCTTGCAGAGATATTTCCATGTATCTATGGGTAAAATGTTTAAGACCGGTTTTATATGTCTGTCATTCATTGTCCGAATATGGTCCATGATGTCCAGACTGATCTTCGGTCTCTGACTTGAAAGCAATCGGTTCATTAGCATTTCAGATCTGGAGATCCACGGTCTGGAAATCACTCAAACTGTGAATGATGGACGTGTGAAACCGGCCTTAAGGTCAGTTTATACATAACAGCGAAAGTGCGGGCAAGGTGGGTCCGAAAAGCAGTTTTTGCAGTTTTATTGGCAAGGTGCTTTTGCCAATAATACTTGCCAATATCAGGGTTAGTAAAATAAAGACATTGAGGTTCCTCCGTGGACTGCTTGGGAATGTCCAAATCTGGATGAGAAACACCTGCTCCTGACGTTGTAGAAATATGTAGGGGGAGAGGATGGTAGTTGTCTTTAGGAACACATTCTGGCAAATGTGGCATGTAACTAGTCTTCGAGGGGTGGTGGTTATGAAACTAAGTAATTTCTAGATGCAAGAAGGTCTCAAGCTTGCTGACCCCTTAACTTCATTTTATCACTTGAAAAGCTGTCATGATCCATTCCGGAGTTTAGTCCTGTCTGCTCTTTCTCTGGGTGGATCATGTCTAGGGTTAACTTGCTCTGCCTCATTCTGGGCTCGGGTTTGCTATTTAGCTCCCAGGTATCCTGAGGGCGGTGTCAGCAATAACTCTGTCTTTTGCGTGTGAACATGACTCTGGAAGCTCTTGATTTGTCCTGCTGTGAACCCTGACTTGTCCTGTGTCTGTTATCTTCCCCTGCCTGCCCTTTCCCAGTGTCTCTTTGTTTGTCTGTAGATCTGCTTGACTCCCTGGTTCTGACCTCCTGGCTTGGCATTTTGACTCCGTCTCAGCTTGTCCCTATGGTACCGTATTTTGCCCGTCCTGGTTTACTGATCCCTTGCTACATCCTGACTATCCATTCTGTCTAAACCATTTTGTACTGTAGTGCTATTTTGTGCTCTGACTTGGCTATCCTGACCTCTCTCTCTCGCCACTAGGTGGCGTCTGTTCAGCTGCTCTGTGTGTGCAGTCTCGCTTCTCTAACCAAGCTCCCCCTGGTGGAGGTTGCGCTGTACTGCACTGCAGCTGCATGACAAAAGCAAGGCATAGTGTTTCCTCCCGAGTCCTGACTTGTTAGCTTGAACTGAGTCCCTTTTCCCATGGACCTCACAGCAAATAATGAGGTCGCCTCTACCTTGGGTAAGAAATTAAAGAAGTTGTCCACCTTTTTAGGCGCAATTTTAGGCTTTATTACGTGTTTTTGGTTTAAAATCATTTTTACACTTGAATTTCATTAAAATGTTTGCACCGTTTCCCTTCTCTAACCCCTGGTTTGCACTGTCTGAGGATTTTGATGCAATCCTTGAGCGAGTATTATGGCCATCTGACTGCCCCCTTATCCATATTTTTTTAGCTCACTCATTTCAGCTGATTTACGACCACGTCATAGTTTAATGTGCAGGGAAATAGTCTGTAAATTTAATGTGCAGGGAAATAGTCTGTAAAAGTCAAACGTTAAACACATTTTATCTGTAAAAGCAAAATTTGGGACAAAACCGAACTGAAAATCTGATTTTTAGCCCAAATACCTCATTAACGAGCAATTTGTAGCCTATGGTTCTAGAAGAAGAAGCTAAGCTTGACTCGTACACCATTTGCACATAACTAGATTTGAGAACTGAACCTATTTCCTAACATGACTGCAGAATTCCCTCTGGAAATGTACTAGAGTCATTTTTGCATAGGAGGAGGTGTGTGAAGGTGTGGGCTGTAACAGTTTGTCACCAAGTTGCTTGCACGGGTCTGTCAGGAAAAATTTAGCAGAATAAAAACTGTCCACCTCTTCCTCCCTAGTTGTCAGGTACATTCTGCACACAGCGACCTGATGAGACATGAGGTCAGGAGGTATCACCTATTTTTGAGTCCGGCGTACAAAGTGATCTGGAATGTTACAGCCGGAGTACTTAACAGCACTTCAATGTGTCTGCAAGAGGCAAAAACATTATTAGTCTGCTGGATGTGGTGTACACAGTTCTTCGCTTTGGTATTCAGGCTTCAGAGGTTTCTGTACAAAAACTACAAAGGCTTTAGATAAATCATTGCTATAGAACTGCTTGTCTGGTCATCCCCCCCATTCTCCCGTACAATGGAAATACATTCTTCTCTAAAGACCTAGAGTAAATATTGCAGGAATTAAAAAAAACACACTTCTTAGAATGTACAAAAGGTGGTGTAAAAAATCTACATTTGCATCTGTATAAAATCTAATATAATTATATAAGTATAATTGATAAAATACAAAAATGAATACTGTAAAAAAATAAAAGGAAAATGACTTCTGATGGATTGGGGCAACCCACCCAGGGGTGTAATAATCACAGTCACAGTGGGTGCTACCGTGACCAGGCCCTTGCGGGAGTGAGGCCCGCCGACGCTAGCCCCTATTTCGGCTAAATATGCATCCGAGGATGCACATTCAGCTGAAATGGTGGTCCCTGCGCTGCAATACACTCAGCCGACCAATCAGAGGCTGGCATCTGACATCAGCGTGATAGTTACAAGCGGAACTTGACAGTGACGTCAAGCACTGTCTGTGACTGCACCCTGAAACATTGAGTGAGTGGAGTAAGGTAAGAAGAATTTTTTTTTAATGTATTGGAAAAGAACATTATACCAGGACATTGTTCCAATAAGGAGCCCAGGATGGGGTTATTATACTAGGAAGGGGCCCAGGATGGGGAGCATTATACAAGGTAGGAGCACAGGATGGGTGTCATTATATAAGGAAGGGCCCAGGATGGGGGTCCTTATACGAGGAAGGGGCCCAGGATGGGGGGACATTATACCATTATGGAGGACATTGTTACAAGAAGGGACAGGATAGGCAACATTATTAAAATAAGGGACCCAGGACAGGGGACATTATACCGGGAAGGAACCCTGTAATGGGGACATTATTACTGGAAGGGGCTCAGGATGAGAGACATACTATAAAAGAGGCTATGATAAGGGGCATTACACCAGGAAATGGCCCAGGATGAAGGACATTAGAACAGGAAGATGCTCAGGACAGGGGATATTATAACAGGAAGGGGCACAGGATGGGTGATATTATACCAAGAAGAGGCCTAGGAAGGATGAGAAATATTAATACAGGATGGGGGCCACAAGGGGGAGATTATTAAAAGGAAACTGCCAAAACGGGGGACATAATTACATGGAGGTTACGCAACTGAACGCACCACTCGCTAAGTTAAATGTTACCAGACTTCAGAACGAATATGAATGTCAGATGAGGCTGCAGAATAAGTATGGATCCCAGATTAAACTCCAGAATTAATGCGGATCCCAGACTAGGTCACAGAATGAATGTAAATACCAGAATAACCCCTTCACGACCTTGCCCTTTTCCGTTTTAGCGTTCTCGTTTTTCGCTCCCCTCCTTCCCAGAGCCAAAATGTTTTTATTTTTCCATCAATATGGTCATGTGAGGGCTTGTTTTTTGTGGAACAAATTGCAGTTTTCAACGACATCATTGATTTTAGCATGTCGTGTACTAGAAAACGCGAAAAAATTCCAAGTGCGGAGAAATAGCAAAAAAAGTGCAATCCCACACTTGTTTTTTGTTTGGCTTTTTTGCTAGGTTCACTAAATGCTAAAATTGACCTGCCATTATGATTCTTCGGGTCATTACAAGTTCATAGACTCCAAACATGTCTAGGTTACGTTTTATCTAAGTGGTAAAAAAAAATTCCAAACTTTGCTAAAAAAAAAAAAAGTAGTGCACAATTTTCCAATACCCGTAGCGTCTCCATTTTTCGTGATCTGGGGTCAATGGAGGGCTTATTTTTTGCATGCCAAGCTGGCATTTTTAATGATACCATTTTGGTGCAGATACGTTCTTTTGATCGCCCATTATTACACTTTAATGCAATGTTGCGGCGACAAAAAAAACGTAATTCTGGTGTTTCGAATTTTTTTCTCACTAGGCTGTTTAGCGATCAGGTTAATCCTTTTTTTTATTGATAGATCGGGCGATTCTGAATGCAGTGATACCAAATATGTGTAGGTTTGATTTTTTTTTTATTGTTTTATTTTGAATGGGGCGTAAGGGGGGTGATTTCAACTTTTATATATTTTTTATTTTTTTCATATTTTTTTCAACTTTTTTTTTACTTTTGCCATACTTCAATAGCCTCCATGGGAGGCTAGAAGCTGGCATAGCCTGATCGGCTCAGCTACATAGCAGCGATCATCAGATCGCTTCTATGTAGCTGAATTGCAGGCTTGCTATGAGCGCCGACCACAGGGTGGCGCTCACAGCAAGTCTCAAGGAGACCTCTGGTTGTTATGCCGACGCATCGCTGACCCCCGATCATGTGACTGGGGTCAGCGATGCGCTCATTTCCGGCTGCGTGGCCGTAAGCGCCGGTTAAATGCCTCTGTCAGCATTTGACAGTTAATAGCGGAGGGTGAATCGCGATTTCACCCGCCGCTATTGCGGGCACATGTCAGCTGTTCAAAACAGCTGACATGTCCCGGATTTGAAGTGGGCTCAGCGCCGGAGCCCACATCAAAGCAGGGGATCCGACCTCCGCCGTAATAGTATGGCGGAAGTCGGTAAGGGGTTAAATGATAGAATGAATTTTGCGTCCCAGACCAGACACCATAATGAATAAAAATTACAGATCAGACTCCAGAATCAATGTGAATCCTAGACCAGACACTAGAATGAATATAGATCCCTGACCACACCCCAGAATAAATGCAGATTCCTTGGAAGGGTGTGGACAGTATTGACCTGTTCCTGTCCCTGAAGACAGCAATCATATAATTTAAATAATGTCATGCATTTTATATATATAGATATATTGTCATGTGAAATGTGAACTATGTACTGTGATTTTAGCGTACTGTATCTTGACAGTAATATGGGATAGAATGAGTACTGTTAATATAGTATAGGACATAAGATGAGGACACTAGGCATCTATAATATAACGCTGGGAGCGTCACTCTGTCCGAAGCCTTTATAGACTGCGCAAGCTCAAGCGCCGGCGCAGTCTGGACCCCACATAGCGACGCTCCCAGGAGATCGCGGTATGCGTAAGCGCTGAACGCACTCCGCGATCTCCAACAGAGAAACAGGGACGAGCCAGGAGGCGGAGGGTGAGTATACTTACCTGTCCCGTTCCACCGACGCCATTCCGGGCCATGAATATCCCCCTGCTCCCGGAATCGGCGCCTGCGCAGTCCGCGCTTTCCGGCGCCATTTTCTTGAAGACACATTGCAGTGTGTCTTCAAGAAAATGGCGCCGGAAAGCGCGGACTGCGCAGGCGCCTTTTTCGGCACCAGGAGGACACAGAAAATCTGTCCTCCTGGTGCCGGAAAAGGCGCCTGCGCAGTCCGCGCTTTCCGGCGCCATTTTCTTGAAGACACACTGCAATGTGTCTTCAAGAAAATGGCGCCGGAAAGCGCGGACTGCGCAGGCGCCGATTCCGGGAGCAGGGGGATATTCATGGCCCGGAATGGCGTCGGTGGAACGGGACAGGTAAGTATACTCACCCTCCGCAAGTAACAAATTGCTGTGCCATGAGGCTGTGGCACTTCATGCCACAGCTATTTGTTACTTACACCACTTACGTCCACAGCCACCGCACCCACCACAGCCACCGCACCCAGCACAGCCGCCGCACCGAGCACAGCCGCCGCACCCAGCACAGCCACGCACAGCCGCCCACAGCCACGCACAGCCGCCGCACCCAGTACAGCCGCCGCACCCAGCACTGCCACGCACAGCCGCCCACAGCCACGCACAGCCGCCCACAGCCGCCGCACCCAGTACAGCCACCCACAGACGCCGCACCCACCACAGCCACCGCACCCAGCACAGCCACGCACAGCCGCCGCACCCAGCACAGCCGCCTACAGCCACGCACAACCGCTGCACCCAGCACAGCCACGCACAGCCGCCCACAGCCACGCACAGGCGCCTACAGTCGCGCACAGCCACCGCACCCAGCACAGCCGCCGCACCCAGCACAGCCACGCACAGCCGCCGCACCCAGCACAGCCGCCGCACCCAGCACAGTCACGCACAGCCGCCCACAGCCGCCGCACCCAGTACAGCCGCCGCACCCAGCACAGCCACGCACAGCCACCCACAGCCGCCGCACCCACCACAGCCACCGCACCCAGCACAGCCACGCACAGCCACCGCACCCAGCACAGCCGCTGCACCCAGCACAGCCACACACAGCCGCCGCACCCAGCACAGCCGCCGCACCCAGCACAGCCGCCGCACCCAGCACAGCCACGCACAGCCGCCCACAGCCACGCACAGCCGCCCACAGCCACCGCACCCAGCACAGCCGCCGCACCCAGCACAGCCGCCGCACCCAGCACAGCCGCCGCACCCAGCACAGCCGCCCACAGCCGCCGCACCCAGCACAGCCGCCGCACTCAGCACAGCCGTCCACTGCCGCCGCACCCATCACAGCCACGCACAGCCGCCCACAGCCACGCACAGCCGCCCACAGCCACACACAGCCGCCCACAGCCGCCGCACCCAGTACAGCCGCCGCACCCAGCACAGCCACGCACAGCCACCCACAGCCACCCACAGCCGCTGCACCCACCACAGCCACCGCATTCAGCACAGCCACGCACAGCCGCCGCACCCAGCACAGCCGCCTACAGCCGCTGCACCCAGCACAGCCACGCACAGCAACGCACAGGCGCCTACAGCCACGCACAGCCACCGCACCCAGCACAGCCACCGCACCCAGCACAGCCACCGCACCCAGCACAGCTGCCGCACCCAGCACAGCCGTCGCACCCAGCACAGCCACGCACAGCCGCCCACAGCCACGCACAGCCGCCGCACCCAGCACAGCCGCCGCACCCAGCACAGCCACCGCACCCAGCACAGCCGCCGCACCCAGCACAGCCACGCACAGCCGCCGCACCCAGCACAGCCGCCGCACTCAGCACAGCCGTCCACAGCCACGCACAGCCGCCTACAGCCACGCACAGCCGCCGCACCCAGCACAGCCGCCGCACCCAGCACAGCCGCCCACAGCGACGCACAGCCGCCCACAGCCACGCACAGCCACCGCACCCAGCACAGCCACCGCACCCAGAACAGCCGTCCACAGCCGCCGCACCCAGCACAGCCACGCACAGCTGCCTACAGCCACACACAGCCGCCTACAGCCACGCACAGCCACCGCACCCAGCACAGCCGCCGCACCCAGCACAGCCACGCACAGCCGCCTACAGCCACGCACAGCCGCTGCACCCAGCACAGCCACCGCACCCAGCACAGCCGTCCACAGCCGCCGCACCCAGCACAGCCACGCACAGCCGCCGCACCCACCACAGCCACCGCACCCAGCACAGCGACGCACAGCCGCCGCACCCAGCACAGCCGCCGCACCCAGCACAGCCGCCGCACCCAGCACAGCCGCCCACAGCCACGCACAGCCACACACAGCCGCTGCACCCAGCACAGCCACCGCACCCAGAACAGCCGCCACACCCAGCACAGCCACCCACAGCCGCCCGCACCCAGCACAGCCACGCACAGCCGCGCCACATACAGCCGCCCGCACTCAGCACAGCCGCCGCACTCAGCACAGCCACCGCACCCAGCACAGCCGCCCACAGCCACGCACAGCCACCGCACCCAGCACAGCCGCCACACCCAGCACAGCCGTCGCACCCAGCACAGCCGCTGCACCCAGCACAGCCACGCACAGCCGCCCGCACCCAGCACAGCCACGAACAGCCGCGCCACATACAGCCGCCCGCACTCAGCACAGCCGCCGCACTCAGCACAGCCACCGCACCCAGCACAGCCGCCTACAGCCACGCACAGCCACCGCACCCAGCACAGCCGCCGCACCCAGCACAGCCGTCGCACCCAGCACAGCCGCTGCACCCAGCACAGCCACGCACAGCCACCGCACCCAGCACAGCCACCACACCCAGCACAGCCGTCCACAGCCGCCGCACCCAGCACAGCCACGCACAGCCGCCCACAGCCACGCACAGCCGCCTAGAGCCACACACAGCCGCTGCACCCAGCACAGCCACCCACAGCCGCTGCACCCAGCACAGCCACGCACAGCCGCCGCACCCAGCACAGCCGCCGCACCCAGCACAGCCGCCCACAGCCGCCGCCCACAGCCACACACAGCCGCTGCACCCAGCACAGCCGCCCACACCCAGCAGCGCCACGCACAGCCGCCCGCACTCAGCATAGCCGCCCGCACTCAGCACAGCCGCCCGCACTCAGCACAGCCACGCACAGCCGCCGCACCCAGTACAGCCGCCGCACCCAGCACTGCCACACACAGCCGCCCACAGCCACGCACAGCCGCCCACAGCCGCCGCACCCAGTACAGCCACCCTCAGACGCCGCACCCACCACAGCCACCGCACCAAGCACAGCCACGCACAGCCGCCGCATCCAGCACAGCCGCCTACAGCCACGCACAGCCGCTGCACCCAGCACAGCCACGCACAGCTGCCCACAGCCACGCACAGGCGCCTACAGTCACGCACAGCCACCGCACCCAGCACAGCCGCCGCACCCAGCACAGCCGCCGCACCCAGAACTGCCGTCCACAGCCGCCGCACCCAGCACAGCCACGCACAGCCGCCTACAGCCACACACAGCCGCCTACAGCCACGCACAGCCACCGCACCCAGCACAGCCGCCGCACCCAGAACAGCCACGCACAGCCGCCTACAGCCACGCACAGCCGCTGCACCCAGCACAGCCACCGCACCCAGCACAGCCGTCCACAGCCGTCGCACCCAGCACAGCCACGCACAGCCGCCGCACCCACCACAGCCACCGCACCCAGCACAGCGACGCACAGCCACTGCACCCAGCACAGCCGCCGCACCCAGCACAGCCGCCGCACCCAGCACAGCCGCCCACAGCCACGCACAGCCACGCACAGCCGCTGCACCCAGCACAGCCACCGCACCCAGCACAGCCGCCGCACCCAGCACAGCCACCCACAGCCGCCCGCACCCAGCACAGCCACGCACAGCCGCGCCACATACAGCCGCCCGCACTCAGCACAGCCGCCGCACCCAGCACAGCCGCCCACAGCCACGCACAGCCGCCTACAGCCACGCACAGCCACGCACAGCCACCGCACCCAGCACAGCCGCCGCACCCAGCACAGCCGCCGCACCCAGCACAGCCGCTGCACCCAGCACAGCCACGCACAGCCGCCGCACCCAGCACAGCCACCACACCCAGCACAGCCGTCCACAGCCGCCGCACCCAGCACAGCCACGCACAGCCGCCCACAGCCACGCACAGCCGCCTATAGCCACACACAGCCGCTGCACCCAGCACAGCCACCCACAGCCGCTGCACCCAGCACAGCCACGCACAGCCGCCGCACCCAGCACAGCCGCCGCACCCAGCACAGCCGCCCACAGCCGCTGCCCACAGCCACACACAGCCGCTGCACCCAGCACAGCCGCCCACACCCAGCAGCGCCACGCACAGCCGCCCGCACTCAGCACAGCCGCCCGCACTCAGCACAGCCGCCCGCACTCAGCACAGCCGCCCGCAATGATGGGGGCGCAGGATGGAGCAGCACGTGATAGGATGGGGGCGCAGGATGGGAGCACATGACAGGATGGGGATGCAGGATGAAACAGCACATGACACGGTGGAGCAGCACATGACAGGATGGGGCCCAGGATGGAGCAGCACATGACAGGATGGGGATGCAGGATGGAGCAGCACATGACACGGTGGAGCAGCACATGACAGGATGGGGGCGCAGGATGGAGCAGCACATACCAGGATGGAGACCATATACCAATATAAATGCTCGCCACCCGGGCGTAGAACGGGTTCAATAGCTAGTCTATAATATAACGCTGGGAGCGTCACTCTGTCCGAAGCCTTTATAGACTGCGCAAGCGCAAGCGCCGGCGCAGTCTGGACCCCACAGAGCGACGCTCCCAGGAGATCGCGGAATGCGTAAGCGCTGAACGCACACCGCGATCTCCAACAGAGAAACAGGGACGAGCCAGGAGGCGGAGGGTGAGTATACTTACCTGTCCCGTTCCACCGACGCCATTCCGGGCCATGAATATCCCCCAGCTCCCGGGATCGGCGCCTGCGCAGTCCGCGCTTTCCGGCGCCATTTTCTTGAAGACACATTGCAGTGTGTCTTCAAGAAAATGGCGCCGGAAAGCGCGGACTGCGCAGGCGCCTTTTTCGGCACCAGGAGGACACAGAAAATCTGTCCTCCTGGTGCCGGAAAAGGCGCCTGCGCAGTCCGCGCTTTCCGGCGCCATTTTCTTGAAGACACACTGCAATGTGTCTTCAAGAAAATGGCACCGGAAAGCGCGGACTGCGCAGGCGCCGATTCCGGGAGCAGGGGGATATTCATGGCCCGGAATGGCGTCGGTGGAACGGGACAGGTAAGTATACTCACCCTCCGCAAGTAACAAATTGCTGTGCCATGAGGCTGTGGCACTTCATGCCACAGCTATTTGTTACTTACGCCACTTACGTCCACAGCCACCGCACCCACCACAGCCACCGCACCCAGCACAGCCGCCGCACCGAGCACAGCCGCCGCACCCAGCACAGCCACGCACAGCCGCCGCACCCAGTACAGCCGCCGCACCCAGCACTGCCACACACAGCCGCCCACAGCCACGCACAGCCGCCCACAGCCGCCACACCCAGTACAGCCACCCTCAGACGCCGCACCCACCACAGCCACCGCACCCAGCACAGCCACGCACAGCCGCCGCATCCAGCACAGCCGCCTACAGACACGCACAGCCGCTGCACCCAGCACAGCCACGCACAGCTGCCCACAGCCACGCACAGGCGCCTACAGTAACGCACAGCCACCGCACCCAGCACAGCCGCCGCACCCAGCACAGCCGCCGCACCCAGAACAGCCGTCCACAGCCGCCGCACCCAGCACAGCCACGCACAGCCGCCTACAGCCACACACAGCCGCCTACAGCCACGCACAGCCACCGCACCCAGCACAGCCGCCGCACCCAGAACAGCCACGCACAGCCGCCTACAGCCACGCACAGCCGCTGCACCCAGCACAGCCACCGCACCCAGCACAGCCGTCCACAGCCGTCGCACCCAGCACAGCCACGCACAGCCGCCGCACCCACCACAGCCACCGCACCCAGCACAGCGACGCACAGTCGCTGCACCCAGCACAGCCGCCGCACCCAGCACAGCCGCCGCACCCAGCACAGCCGCCCACAGCCACGCACAGCCACGCACAGCCGCTGCACCCAGCACAGCCACCGCACCCAGCACAGCCGCCGCACCCAGCACAGCCACCCACAGCCGCCCGCACCCAGCACAGCCACGCACAGCCGCGCCACATACAGCCGCCCGCACTCAGCACAGCCGCCGCACCCAGCACAGCCGCCCACAGCCACGCACAGCCGCCTACAGCCACGCACAGCCACGCACAGCCACCGCACCCAGCACAGCCGCCGCACCCAGCACAGCCGCCGCACCCAGCACAGCCGCTGCACCCAGCACAGCCACGCACAGCCGCCGCACCCAGCACAGCCACCACACCCAGCACAGCCGTCCACAGCCGCCGCACCCAGCACAGCCACGCACAGCCGCCCACAGCCACGCACAGCCGCCTATAGCCACACACAGCCGCTGCACCCAGCACAGCCACCCACAGCCGCTGCACCCAGCACAGCCACGCACAGCCGCCGCACCCAGCACAGCCGCCGCACCCAGCACAGCCGCCCACAGCCGCCGCCCACAGCCACACACAGCCGCTGCACCCAGCACAGCCGCCCACACCCAGCAGCGCCACGCACAGCCGCCCGCACTCAGCACAGCCGCCCGCACTCAGCACAGCCGCCCGCACTCAGCACAGCCGCCCGCAATGATGGGGGCGCAGGATGGAGCAGCACGTGATAGGATGGGGGCGCAGGATGGGAGCACATGACAGGATGGGGATGCAGGATGAAACAGCACATGACACGGTGGAGCAGCACATGACAGGATGGGGCGCAGGATGGAGCAGCACATGACAGGATGGGGATGCAGGATGGAGCAGCACATGACACGGTGGAGCAGCACATGACAGGATGGGGGCGCAGGATGGAGCAGCACATACCAGGATGGAGACCATATACCAATATAAATGCTCGCCACCCGGGCGTAGAACGGGTTCAATAGCTAGTCCATAATATAACGCTGGGAGCGTCACTCTGTCCGAAGCCTTTATAGACTGCGCAAGCGCAAGCGCCGGCGCAGTCTGGACCCCACAGAGCGACGCTCCCAGGAGATCGCGGTATGCGTAAGCGCTGAATGCACACCGCGATCTCCAACAGAGAAACAGGGACGAGCCAGGAGGCGGAGGGTGAGTATACTTACCTGTCCCGTTCCACCGACGCCATTCCGGGCCATGAATATCCCCCAGCTCCCGGGATCGGCGCCTGCGCAGTCCGCGCTTTCCGGCACCATTTTCTTGAAGACACATTGCAGTGTGTCTTCAAGAAAATGGCGCCGGAAAGTGCGGACTGCGCAGGCGCCTTTTTCGGCACCAGGAGGACACAGAAAATCTGTCCTCCTGGTGCCGGAAAAGGCGCCTGCGCAGTCCGCGCTTTCCGGCGCCATTTTCTTGAAGACACACTGCAATGTGTCTTCAAGAAAATGGCGCCGGAAAGCGCGGACTGCGCAGGCGCCGATTCCGGGAGCAGGGGGATATTCATGGCCCGGAATGGCGTCGGTGGAACGGGACAGGTAAGTATACTCACCCTCCGCAAGTAACAAATTGCTGTGCCATGAGGCTGTGGCACTTCATGCCACAGCTATTTGTTACTTACGCCACTTACGTCCACAGCCACCGCACCCACCACAGCCACCGCACCCAGCACAGCCGCCACACCGAGCACAGCCGCCGCACCCAGCACAGCCACGCACAGCCGCCGCACCCAGTACAGCCGCCGCACCCAGCACTGCCACGCACAGCCGCCCACAGCCACGCACAGCCGCCCACAGCCGCCGCACCCAGTACAGCCACCCACAGACGCCGCACCCACCACAGCCACCGCACCCAGCACAGCCACGTACAGCCGCCGCACCCAGCACAGCCGCCTACAGCCACGCACAGCCGCTGCACCCAGCACAGCCACGCACAGCCGCCCACAGCCACGCACAGGCGCCTACAGTCACGCACAGCCACCGCACCCAGCACAGCCGCCGCACCCAGCACAGCCACGCACAGCCGCCCACAGCCGCCGCACCCAGTACAGCCGCCGCACCCAGCACAGCCACCCACAGCCGCCGCACCCACCACAGCCACCGCACCCAGCACAGCCACGCACAGCCGCCACACCCAGCACAGCCGCCTACAGCCACGCACAGCCGCTGCACCCAGCACAGCCACCCACAGCCACACACAGGTGCCTACAGCCACGCACAGCCACCGCACCCAGCACAGCCGCTGCACCCAGCACAGCCACACACAGCCGCCGCACCCAGCACAGCCGCCGCACCCAGCACAGCCGCCGCACCCAGCACAGCCATGCACAGCCGCCCACAGCCACGCACAGCCGCCCACAGCCACCGCACCCAGCACAGCCACCGCACCCAGCACAGCCGCCGCACCCAGCACAGCCGCCGCACCCAGCACAGCCGCCGCACCCAGCACAGCCGCCCACAGCCGCCGCACCCAGCACAGCCGCCGCACTCAGCACAGCTGTCCACCGCCACCGCACCCATCACAGCCACGCACAGCCGCCCACAGCCACACACAGCCGCCCACAGCCGTCACACCCAGTACAGCCGCCGCACCCAGCACAGCCACGCACAGCCACCCACAGCCGCCGCACCCACCACAGCCACCGCACCCAGCACAGCCACGCACAGCCGCCGCACCCAGCACAGCCGCCTACAGCCACGCACAGCCGCTGCACCCAGCACAGCCACGCACAGCCGCCCACAGCCACGCACAGGCGCCTACAGCCACGCACAGCCACCGCACCCAGCACAGCCGCCGCACCCAGCACAGCTGCCGCACCCAGCACAGCCGTCGCACCCAGCACAGCCACGCACAGCCACCCACAGCCACGCACAGCCGCCGCACCCAGCACAGCCGCCGCACCCAGCACAGCCACCGCACCCAGCACAGCCACGCACAGCCGCCCACAGCCGCCGCACCCAGCACAGCCGCCGCACTCAGCACAGCCGTCCACAGCCACGCACAGCCGCCTACAGCCACGCACAGCCGCCCACAGCCATGCACAGCCGCCTACAGCCACGCACAGCCGCTGCACCCAGCACAGCCACCGCACCCAGCACAGCCGTCCACAGCCGCCGCACCCAGCACAGCCACGCACAGCCGCCGCACCCACCACAGCCACCGCACCCAGCACAGCGACGCACAGCCGCTGCACCCAGCACAGCCGCCGCACCCAGCACAGCCGCCGCACCCAGCACAGCCGCCCACAGCCACGCACAGCCACGCACAGCCGCTGCACCCAGCACAGCCACCGCACCCAGCACAGCCGCCGCACCCAGCACAGCCACCCACAGCCGCCCACACCCAGCACAGCCACGCACAGCCGCGCCACATACAGCCGCCCGCACTCAGCACAGCCGCCGCACTCAGCACAGCCACAGCACCCAGCACAGCCGCCCACAGCCACGCACAGCCGCCTACAGCCACGCACAGCCACCGCACCCAGCACAGCCGCCGCACCCAGCACAGCCGCCGCACCCAGCACAGCCGCCGCACCCAGCACAGCCACGCACAGCCGCCGCACCCAGCACAGCCACCGCACCCAGCACAGCCGTCCACAGCCGCCGCACCCAGCACAGCCACGCACAGCCGCCCACAGCCACGCACAGCCGCCTAGAGCCACACACAGCCGCTGCACTCAGCACAGCCACCCACAGCCGCCGCACCCAGCACAGCCGCTGCACCCAGCACAGCCACGCACAGCCGCCGCACCCAGCACAGCCGCCGCACCCAGCACAGCCGCCCACGGCCGCCGCCCACAGCCACACACAGCCGCCCGCACTCAGCACAGCCGCCCGCACTCAGCACAGCCGCCCGCACTCAGCACAGCCGCCCGCAATGATGGGGGCGCAGGATGGAGCAGCACGTGATAGGATGGGGGCGCAGGATGGGAGCACATGACAGGATGGGGATGCAGGATGAAACAGCACATGACACGGTGGAGCAGCACATGACAGGATGGGGCGCAGGATGGAGCAGCACATGACAGGATGGGGATGCAGGATGGAGCAGCACATGACACGGTGGAGCAGCACATGACAGGATGGGGGCGCAGGATGGAGCAGCACATACCAGGATGGAGACCATATACCAATATAAATGCTCACTACCCGGGCGTAGAACGGGTTCAATAGCTAGTAGTATATACTGATATAGGATTAGATGTAGTTAATGTTTGGGACTAGCCCTCAGTGGGAGGGGTTTGTGAAGTTAGAAAAGGGAATAATTTTCTGGTCATTGTCAAATAGGGAAATACAGTAACAAGGTCAAGTTGAAGCGCAGTGAGTTGCTAGGGCCAGAATGGAGCAATCGTTTGAGGTAGTGGGAGGCCGTACTGATATCCCTTGCAGACATTTCAGGAACGTCAGCAGCCCAGAGCTCAGCGTGAGGTTTATGGTCACATCGTGTCCTCTGTCATGCAGGGAAAGATGGACACGGCACCTTGTGAAGGGGAGTTGGCTGATCCCGGGTGCATTGCGGAACTGGACAGCAAATCCTTGGGATTGATGGAGTCAGTGGGCTTGGGGATAGTCCAGGAGGAACAAATGGTAAATGTTGTGCCCTATCCCACATGTTACACCCTGATGACTGTGAATTGACCAGTAAACATTTGCTTCTGGCAATGAACTTGGTGTCCCCTAAATTGTGTGCTTTGGCTCCTGAGGATGGAGGCCTGGAGACAGTGGAGGTCTGAGGCCTACAAGAGACTGTGAGGCACCCCACACCTGAGGGCACACTGGGACTGGGACACTGTCTGTAAAGTACCAGAGTGTACCAGTCATGACTACTGCTCTTGGCAACTTTACATCCTGATCAGACTCCAGAATAAATACAGATCCAAGAATAAATCCACGCAAAGCTCTAAGACCGTCTTCTTGCTTTTGCTTTTGTTTTTCATCCTGATTTATTTTATTTTTGTCTTGAGACAATTTATCCAAAAATCATGGACATCTGACATTTTCATCTGTTAAAACACGGATCATGGTATTTGTGCCTTTACGGATGATGGCACTTCGCATTTATGATGCAAACTGCAGCAAAACAGTGACAAGAAGGCAATGTCCTCCTAGAGAACAGCCTTTAAAGGAGTTCGCTGGGCTGATTTTACTAGTGAACTTGTAAGATTTTTAGCTTACAATACTCAGATCACTTTATTTTTATACAATAAACACACAAAATGTTTAACGACCCAAGCTCCATGTGGTGTCTTCGGCAGTGTACGCGCTGTACCTGCTTCTGCTGTCTCTAAGTTTATATTTTTCATTGACAGACAGAAAAGTTGAGGAAAATTTTATGTGAGACGAAAAACAGACTTTCCTTCCTGTAAGTAAGAGGGTTTGACAGGTGATGACCGATTCCTACTGAATAAAACAAGGCAGCAGTGGCCACATTTTCCAAAGGCCAAACAAGAAATTGAACCTTTCACTGCTGACTGGATTTTTATGCTAAATACCCCAGAAACTTTCTCCAAACTTTATGTAATCTGGAATTTAAAGCTCATCTTCCACACCTAATTTGTAATCCCCAATTTTGATTTGTCGATTTTAGCACCATACATGACACGAATGAGCAATTCAACTGAAATTGGAATTTGGACAGGAAATTTGATCTAATTTATTCGATACGATTCAAATGTCTTCTTAAGCCTTGGGGTCTCGGCATAATAACTGTAGGGTGAAAAACATAAAAAATAAATGATCGCGCTTTTTCATAGCTCACAGTTCAGCTTCCCGCTCATGCTCTTAAGTCACTGGTCTTCGCGCCACTGGTCCTTTCAGATTTTTTACGCTTCTTGTGCCCACTAAGCTGTAACAGGTGGGGAAACCGTGGCCGAGGGCTGCATCTGTGCCCCACCATGCTACATAAAATGGACATATGGAAGGTCAGGATCTGATGAAGTAGAGGTGAATGAGGGAGACCAGAGACCATAAATAAACTTTTCTTTTCTGAACGAAATGATGAAACATATATACATCAGATAGCAAGCACAAGTTTTTATTAATACATTTTCTGCACAATCCAGAGGCAGGAACTTTGTGGTTACACATGGCAATCTATTTCTTCCATTACATGTTACAGTCAACAAACAGGTCAAAATGGGATCATCCATCTTGCCTTGAGTAGGCCACGTGCCCTTAAGTGCTTCGCTATGACCCTTCACGACCATTTCTCAACTTCATGGCAGTATATTTCTTCCATTACATGTTACAGCCAACAAACAGATCAAAATGGGATCATCCATCTTCCCTTGAGATGGCCGCGTGCCCTTAGGTGCTTCACTATAATGCTTCACGACCATTTCTCAACTTCTAATTGACATGGGCCACAAGCTCCTTGGTGTGCCACTGCATCTTTAATTTCCCATAGGAGAACAGGTATCCCAGCCTGGCCATCTTCTCCTCTATCACCCACCGGTCTGACTACACTTCTACTTCTTATCTAGTATAGACACCACTTTCTGTAGGCCCCTATTTGCCTGAGATGAAGACTCTTTCTGCCACTTAGTCTTTTTTACTTCATACTCGAATCACATGTCCTGGTCTCCCTTCTTCACACACAACACCCTTTTCAATGTAGGTCCGCTAACATTAGGACCATAGGTCATTCTCTTGTCAGTCCTCTTCCCTATCTGTTTCACAAGCAGGGAACTGAGTTTTCTGTGCCCACTTAACTCCTCCATTAATGAGCTGGCCCCAGTAGTTAACCCCGTTTACTGGTTAAGTGCTGCAGACCCCAAACCAGATAAAACAACATATAAATCATGGCAATGCAATATATTATCATAAGATCTGCAAGGAAGGTGTTGACAGCTTCTACGTTCCTTTATAAAGCCATTTGACATTACAGCAAAATGCATGTCATGATGTCACGTAAGGCCTACACTGACTGAGGTCGTAACTCCTAGGGTGAATTGGGCATACATGAAGAAGTTTTCCAGGGGAATATTCTATTTTGATGCCATTTTCCCATAAGTTGAGTGTTCCTGATCCACCTCCATACACTGTGGGTGCCAGCTGAGTTATACTGCCAGCACCTGCCATTAGCCGCAGTATCCGGAGTTAGCTCTGATCGCTACTGTTTTACGTTTTAGATGCCATCGTCAATCCAAAAATGGCAACACTTATGTTTTTTTATTGCAAAGTTCTGATTTTTTTTTATCATTAACATATTAACTTTTAAGCAAGTTTGGCATCGTTGTAATTGTACTGACCTGAAAATTATGTTTTTACTGTACAATAAATAAAGACCCCCACACTTGCCCCAAAAATAATTGCAATAATTGAACATTTTTTTTAACCATTTTACCCCACTTGATTTTTTTTTTACCATTGTTTCAATACACTCAAAACTCCTCATCCTGCAATAACAAGGCCTCCTATGGCTAGGTTTATGGAAAATGTAAGATTTATTTCTCTTGGAAGAAGGATAGGAAAAAACAGAAGAGCAAAACTGAAAACATGCCCGATCGGGGAGCATTAATCAGCGACACTGTAAAAAGTTTAATTGTAGCCTTAATCCTCCACTGTATTTTGGTGTATTATTTCTTGCAGTGCGACTATCACAATCCCTTCTAGTTCTGAAATCTCTTGACATTTACATAGACTAAGGGATTCCAGATAAGCAATCTAATTGCCAGCTGCTCATTAACACATCAAGTCTTCCCAAAATTATGGTAATCAATAATACTTTGGGAATGGAGAAATGTCTTATATTAGACTTTTTTTTATTACTTAGCAATCAGTCACTTTCTACTAAATAATTAGGGAACCGGCCAATAGTTTCATTTATGTAATTAACTTCCGTCTGACTGTGACACCCCTTGAAATATACAGGGTGGTCAGCAATCCACTGAAGACCTAAAAATCTTTCTCCAAAAAAAACAAATTCGCACTAAACGATGTTGAAAATAATCCATGAAGTTTTGGAGAACGCTTTAATGTTGAGCACTAAGCTCCCACGCCGCTCGTTTTAGATAGTAGCTGAAATTGATTTTGCTTATAACACACCATTAGGTTGTATTAAAATAAAGTACTTGGAGGAATTGTCCTTTTGCATAATTTGATCTTTTATGAAGGTTCCACTGACTCTGCTCATAGGG
Source organism: Ranitomeya variabilis (assembly GCF_051348905.1). Classification (NCBI taxonomy): domain Eukaryota; kingdom Metazoa; phylum Chordata; class Amphibia; order Anura; family Dendrobatidae; genus Ranitomeya; species Ranitomeya variabilis. Next base: position 55,547,618 of record NC_135235.1, on the reverse strand, counting down.
TTCCTGCTGCAGGAACCCCCAGAAACCAAGTATACATTGTAGGGGAACCTGGAAAGGACCTGGACATTCACTTTAAAGCGAACCTGTCACCAGGTTTGGCCGATGTAAAATACGGCCACTGACTTTCAGGGCTTATCTACAGCATTCTATAATGCTGTAGATAAGCCCCCGACCCGACCTGAAAGATAAGAAAAATAAGTGTTATTATACTCTCCTGCTGGGCGGTCCGGTCTGATGGGTGTCGCTGATCTGGGTCTTGCGCCTCCCATCTTTTTATGATCGCTGCCCTCCTGTTGCTGCATGGCTCCCCGGCATCGCGCTCCTGCTGAGGGCAGAGGAAAATGCTGCAGTGCGCAGGCGTCGGGAAAAGTCAGAGCGCCCAGCACCTGCACACTGCAGTATTTTCCTTTGCCCTCAACAGGGAAGATAAGTATGCCAGCGCAGAATCGCGATGCCAGGGAGCGATGAAGAAGCAGGAGGGCGGCATCGCAAGAAGATGGGAGGCGCCGGACCCGGACCTGCGATGCCCATCGGACCAGACCGCCCTCCGGGTGAGTATAATAAAACTTATTTTTCTTATCTTATAGGTCAGATCGGGGGCCTATCTACAGCATTATAGGATGCTATAGATAAGCCCTGAAAGGCAGTAGCCGTATCTTATATCGGCCAAAGGTGGTGACAGGTTCCCTTTAAAAAAAATAAAATAAATTCTGGAACATGGATTCTTGGAATTCTGCATTCTTTGATTTCTCTTTTATTCCTCCTGGAAATGTGTCAACCAATTGACAACTGGGTGGGACCATTCCCCTTGTTGGTGTACAGGTAAACAAGCCAAACCCGTACAATCCAGTTGTCAATATTATCATCCATTTCTAGAAGGAATAAGAGAGGACTGGTACAATGTATAGGCATATGGGGTATGAAAATACTCACTAACACAAAACATGTCACCATCAGCGCCACCGCAAGGGAAAATAAAGCAGTAGACATTTGTAATTAAAATCAGTGGATTGTCCTGGCACTGTTTGGATGTGTTAAATCTTTAAGACTGAGACATGTAGGCTAACAAGTGAGTCCTAAATTGAAAGGTTCGTCAATTAAAGGGGAGCTATCATCAACAAAATTACCTATTGTTTAAATCAGGCATTTGCACTAAATATATATATTTTTTGTTTAATGTTAGCTATTTATTTTTTCTTCAATTCATGATTTTTATAAAAAAAAATATAAATACATAATTATTAATCTTGCAATTTTCACACTGGCCACTGGGGCTTCTTTTAGACTCCTATTTCCTGTCCTTTCAGAAAGAGTTTTCAGCAGTCTCATTATCAGCAGAGGCAGGATTAGAGTGATAGGTTATCACTCAGTTGTAAATAGAGGTGTTACCTAATATATACCAATCACAATAGGGATGGCAAAGCCCCCTCTCCCTCACAATGACCTTCTCCTCCACTTATTAGAGACTTCAATACAAAAGATGGTGTAAGAGTCTGTTCACTGCTGCTAATATACATGTGAATTTCATGAAACAGGAAATTATAGTGTAAAAAAAAAAGCCCCAGTGACCTGAGTGAAAATGGCAACCTTTTTATTTTGTATTTTTAATCCAATTACCGTGCTAACCACTGTTCTTTGATGCCATCCCAAATCTTCTACCTGTATTTAGGTTTAACTGTATATATATCCAAATATATTGATAATCTTACAATAAAACTTGTATACATTTTTCGTTTATCACATTTGTGTTTCAGATTACTGTCCATATCATACATTCTACTAATGATTTTGGCCTTTAATGCACGGTTAAAAAAAACGTATTACCGTATATTGTTTTAATTTTTTTTTCTAACATTTAAACATTTACTCTTTCACTAGTTTTGATAACTTGAATTTGTTGTATGCACCATGCAAAAAAAACAAAAAAAGATTTAGCATCTGATATAGTGAGGAGCCATCAGAAGGTATTTTGGTGGACTTGTAAGGCTATGTGCACATGTTGCGGATTTTGCTGCGGATCTGCAGCTGCGGGTCTGCAGCAGCTTTCCATGCGTTTACAGTACAATGTAAACCTATGAAAAACGCAATCCGCAGTGCCCATGCTGCGGAAAAAAACATGCAGAAACGCTGCGGGTTACATTCCTCAGCATGTCAATTCTTTGTGCGGATTCCGCAGCGGTTTACACCTGCAGGTGTAAAACCGCAGGTTGAATCCGCATAAAATCTGCATAAAATCCGCTGTAAATCCGCAGGTAAAACGCAAAACGCAGTGCCTTTTACCTGCGTATTTCTCAAAAATCCGCAGAGCTAAAAAATACGTGTGCACATACCCTAAGGCTTTAGGGCTGCATTAGTTAGTGAATTCTCATTTTAGAGGTGCCCTAATCTTCAGATATAAGTTCCAGTCCTGGGGGTCTCCATGTGGTGCTCTGATTAGGAATTCACGCTAAGCATCTCTGGGAACTCCTTCAAGATTGTTGGAAAACCATTCCTGGTCAGTACCTCTTGAAGCTCATCAAGAGAATGCCAAGAGTGTGCAAAGCAGTCATCAAAGCAAAAGGTGGCTAGTTTGAAGAACCTAGAATATAAGACATAATTTCAGTTGTTTCACACGTTTTTGTTAAGTATATAATTCCACATGTGTTAATTCATAGTTTTGATGCCTTCAGTGTGAATGTACAATTTTCATTTTCATGAAAAATCTTTAAATGAGAACGTATGTCCAAACTTTTGGTTTGTACTGTGTATATATATATATATATATATATATATATATATATATATATATATATTAAAAAAATTACCTGCAGCAGGCAAGCGGCGGCACCTGATTGCATGTGTAATGTGCAGTTCATTCTTTTATATCATGCTATAAATAAATTCATCAGAAAAAAAAGGTGTCTGAAAATGGCGCCAGCCGCGCCTGCGCAGTAGGAGTTTTAAGCAGCACCATCTTGGAGGAGGAAATTTGTTTTTTTTTTCTCTTTTTTTTCTATATATATATATAATATTAATTGTGTAAACTAGGGGGCAGGTCAGCTGTCAGAAGCCATACTGACACTGTAGGTTACTGTGCACAATCCTGCTGGCAGGTTCCCTTTATTTCACCAGACCAAGGGTGCACCGAGCACCCATACTTGTTTTCAGAGCTTTTTTTTAAAAGGTCACAGAATGACTTTTCAAACTAAGTATGAATGATATAAAAGTTTTACAAATTCATCTTTTAATATTTTGTGTATCTTTTTTATATTTCCATAGATGCATCAAGACGCTTTTTGCAGTTCCCATCGATTTGCTTCTCCCAAGTCTGTAGCGTGGATGAACGCACCGTTCAAACTTTGCATCTCCTGGAAGTGACATCTCCTCCTCTCTACATGGCCGTACGTTTGGTCTCCGTTTTCCTCCTGCTGACCCAGTGTCAGGCCGCTCCCTTCGACTACCTGCCTCCTACTAATAATTGCGTTTCAGAAGCTCTTCAGACGGATGTGGAGGGAATCAATACCACAAGTGAACCATACTCATTCTCTACTCCGCCACCGGGCACAACTCGAAGAACACCGCAGACTATTATTATCGGAGTACGGAAAGGGGGGACCCGAGCTTTGCTGGAGATGTTGGACATTCACCCCAACATTGCAGTGGCTGCAACTGAAGTACATTTCTTTGACTGGGATGAGAATTACATCAAAGGGATTGAGTGGTACCGGAGTCTTATGCCATACTCATTTGAAAATCAAATTACTATTGAGAAAACACCAGGCTATTTCACATCTCTGCAGGCACCGGAAAGGATTCATGGCATGAACAGCTCAATTAAATTGCTTCTCATTCTGAGAGATCCAACAGAGAGGGTCATATCGGATTATACCCAAGTATACTACAACAGACTCGAAAATCACAAGCCGGTACAACCCTTCGAGGGCATAGTGATTAAAAATGGTGCACTTAATACCAAATATAAGGCAATCCAAAGGAGCTTGTATGACGTCCATATGGAGAGATGGCTGAAATACTTTAATTTGAGTCAGATTCATATAGTGGATGGTAACACGTTAATAAAAACACCTCTGACCGAATTACAGAAGGTGGAAAGGTTTCTCAACCTTCCTCCTCGAATTGTATCTTCTAATTTTTACTTTAACCAAACGAAGGGTTTCTACTGCATTCGAAGTGATGGGAGAGAGAGGTGTTTACATGAATCCAAAGGGCGTCCCCATCCGGTAGTAAACGCGACCGTCCTGGAGCAGCTTTACTCTTACTTCCGAGAACACAATGGCAGGTTCTACCAAATGGTCAATCAGTCTTTCGACTGGCACTAACACAGTATTACGTTAAGAGTTTAAGAAACTTGAGAAAATGCTAAACTGTGAAAAACTACACCACCAATAAAAAAAAGTCAAATGAGAAACTAAACGGGATGTAAAGCATTACCCCACATTCTTTGCGATCAATAAAGCACTAAATGCGGAAAGATACATCGGATATCATTTTGTTTACAAAATACAGAAGCCGAAGGGATATCTTTGGGTTGTACATATAGATTTAAGAATGCATTCTTCTTTTTTTTGCCAATCTTTTTTTGTTTTCTATGTGTGTAGATAAATATATAGGACTTGTGCAGTAGAAATTGTTTGCAAAAAAAAAAAACTTTGATAAATAACTAATCTTTGCTATGGTAATAAAAAAAAATGTTTCCTATAATGTGTTTAAATGGTAAAGTAACTAATTTTGTATAATAACTATATGATTGTCTTTAAAATTTTTGGTTTTGTTTTATTTTTTTATAAAAAAAAATCTCTTGATACAGGTTTTATGGTATAGTAATGGAATGTGAAGCACTATGGTTAGTAGTTTGGAATGATTTCTGTCAATTTTGTAACACAAGTTAATCATACAGACCTTAAAGGGAACCTGTTGTGTCCCTAAACGCTATTAATCTGCAGATATGAGATTAATCTGCAGGTTGCTGTTTTTTAAAGCCATGCGGCTGCCGCACTGAAAGCCCATCTACAAGGAAGAAATTAACTTTATTCTTACCAGCAGCCTCCAGCTTTCAGTCATAGAAGCTGTGGCGGTGTGGCTGCAGTCACTGCTCTGTATATAGTGCACATCATGGCACTGACTGGCAGTGGTTCAGCACTGATGCACTGCAGTGGTGGCTGACAGTCAGCATCAGGGTGTGGTTACAGCTGCCGCCACTCACTATGTACTGAGCAGTGACTGAAATCTCACCAAAATGCTTCTACGACTGAAAGCCGGAGGCCGGCTGGAGGAATAAAGTTAATTTTCTCCCGGTAGCTGGGCTCTCAGTGTGGTGGCCTCACTTGCAGATTAACCCAATATCTGCAGGTTAATACCATTTGGGGACATGACAGGTTCCCTTTCACATAGACTTGTACTTTCAGCTAACTTTGCGTAAATCAATAGTACAGGTGAAAAGAAGAAGCTTTGTAATATATTTTTATCAGAAAAATTTGCTTCCTTCCCCACTTATGAGACACTTCTCTCTGCCTTCTGAGCTGAACTTGTCATACACTCTGAAAAAACAGCTCTACTCCATCTTGCTCAGATAAGGCACCCCGCTCACTGTGGTGTTATGTCACATAGCCCATAATATTCTATTGAGTGGAAAGGGAAGAGAGGAGCACAGAGAGATCGTACGGAGCTTTCTAATAAGTCTTTTACCTAACTTCAAAGGTGGATTCACATCTGCACATCTCAGTACTGTACTACATTGTCATCCTTGCCGCTGCTGCAGCTTTTCTTTGTAAGCTAAATAAGGAATTACAAGTAGAGGATCCAGTCTGTGCCAATAGGTGTATGGGGGAGATCATATTAGCTACGGTCCTCGACCCAACTCAATCAATTGCAAATTAAGAGATGTATCATACATATTCACCGGTGTCCTCCTATGAGGTCACTACGCCATATAATGGCCAGAAAGTGTTATTTGTCATGTGCACTCGTGGAACAACGTATTCTGAAATCTGGCTAGAAAGTATGGTGCACTTTAAGGCTGAGCTAACACCTTCCAGTGGCCTCAAATGGATGAAACAACGCCTACATATGGTGGGCGGAATTTTTAAAAAAGATTTCTGTAAATGGATTTGTGGGACAATCTGTAGGATTACCAGCAATATCATGGCTCTGATTAATAAGCTGTTTGGCAGCATGGCTGGAATTTCATTCTCCGGTGCCTGCCGGAACTTGTGAATATAGCCTGGATGGGTTTTTATTGGACTAGGCAGGGTTCACCACAGCACCTTTCATGGCCCGGGTGCGGATGGCAATACCAGGACTGAGCTTACAGCTGCATAGTTTTGGTATGGAGATAAGCTGTCAGTCCAGGCATTGCTGTCCGTGTACGGAGCGTGAAATGTGCTTATTTCAACCCGGCCATAGAAAAACTTGGCTACTTTTTTTCTCCTCTATCTACAGGTTTGTGAAGCCGTTGAACTGAGCTGTCATAATGGACTCATCCTATGGACAGAAAATCTTCCTGAAATATCACCGTACCTTGTTTGTATGAATAGAGCTTGTAGAAATCTATTTGCAGCCAAAAAAACCCCTCTATTTTCCCAGTGTATGGTGCGGATTTTTAATTGCAGAAATTTCTGTAACAAAATCTGCCGAATGTGAATCTACCCAAATAGAGGGATATCGTCTTTCAGGACCCTTATATATTTATATATGTCTTTTTTGCTATTAAGGACCTATCTTTTCCATTTATTACACATTGAAAAGGAATCTGTCACCAACCTTTTTCCACCTAATCAAAGAGCAGCATAATATAGAGACAGAGATCCTGATTCCAGCGATGTGTCACTTACTGAGCTGCTTGTTGTAATTTTGATATTCTCTCACTGATAAAACACTGATTTTTATCACTAGAGGACTAGTAAAACTGTAGTTCTCCATATTTATGTTCTCTGTATAACCTCATCCCCAATACTGATTGGCAGCTTTCTGCCTATGCACAGTGTGCACAAAACTACCAATCAGTGGTGTGGGCGGGGTTATACAGAGCTCAGCATTCAGAGAACTGGTTAATTGGCAGCAGAGAAAACAAGGATTTTATTAAAACTGTAGCAAGCAGCCCTGTAAGTGACACATCGCTGGAATCAGGTTCTCTGCCTCTCCATCATGCTGCTCTCAGATTACATAGCAAAACCCTCTAAATGAGCGTTGAGTCATTCTTAATTTGACCTGCAAGGATTCTGTATGGAAAATACTTGGTGATGGTGGACGGCCACTATAAGGCCAGGGCAACGTTGCAAATATGGCCATGCAGTATGAGAATTGCAATGATATATTGCATCAAATGATTGGCAACGTAGCTTCACTACTGCTCGGGACAAACGCCATCAAGATGTGATTGTTGCAAGAAGTCCAAACCTGGTAGCATTTAGGACACAGTTTGAAAGTTGCGCACAACTTTGCTGTCATTGATAGTTCGCGTGCGGCTGCAATTTGTTTAATAGTTCAATTGTAATCCTAAAATAGTCCTAGCAATAGTCAATTCACACATTTTTAGTTCACGATGTTGTAGACTAAAGTGTTAGGAGGATCATATGTTTAAAGCACATCTGTTAACATTTCACAATACAAATACATCATTAAATGGTTCTCTAACCTGATGAAGCAGGTGTAATTACTGTGAAAACCACATGTCAGAATGGTTGTAAATTTATTTTTATTAAACAGATCTTTTTCGCCGTATTGCCATTTTGTTATGTATACCATTATTATTCTGACAGATTTACCTTCAATATCCAGTAGGAAACATTTCTGTCCATTCTTCAGACAAATTGTGAATGTTCCCAGGACAAGACGCTCTGCTCAAATACATACGATGAAGGCGCCCCCCTCAATGTTTTGGTCCTGAAAACGTAAAAGTCAAAATATATCTGGTACTAGATTTTGCACTACAAACTGCATACGTTATTAAATAGATCGCTGAAGAGGCTGGTGTGCTTACGTTGAAAACTTACATCAGAATGGCTGTGCTATCCTTTTGTGAAAGTTTCCATGGGTAACATTTTAAATGTTTTATTTGGATTCATAAAATATTCATTTTAAATGGAGGATTGCACAATTAACCGGACATGAATTTTCAAAATGACGACACCAGCCTCATCAGGTCTAAACGACCTGTTTAATCATTTAAGCAGCTTGTACTGTAAAATATATATATATTTTTAAAGGATTTATACATCCAATATTAGTGGCTGTAGGGTTAACGCACACTTTTGTACTTTTGCACATTAGAATTAACATAACCTCATTTCCGCTGTAAATTAGTCTTCTCGAGCTTTAAATTAAAATATGAAATCGAGGTTGTGTGAAGTTGCTATGTTTTTTTTTTCTTCCGCTGTCTGTCCCTTCCATGCACCCTCCCGCGTCTATGCCTCCACCCCGCCGCACGCCACTATTCATTTACTTGTTCTATGCCTTCATCTCCGGGAAAACGGCATAAAAGCCATTGCACGACGGTGACTTCTCGCAGCCGAATAAAGCACAGTTTTCTTTTTCCCCGTCATTACACGTAAGCGGCGCACCGTGTGGTTTACGCACCTTCTTCAATCACTCGCTTTCTTCTGTAAAATGGAACCCTCAAAGAAAGTAATATTATTGATTGTTGACTTGAAATGACCATGTTTGTAAACAGTGTAATTATAATATACAATGTCCTTATGCAATAATGAAATAAGTCGCGGCAATGGTTTCTTCTTTAATTGAATACAAAAAAAACATTTATTTAAAAAAAGAAAAGTCTGTGTTTGTCCTTCTTGCGTCAATATGGACGTTCTGCTGCTTCCGTCTGCTGCGTCTTATTTGTACTCCCCTCTTTGGTTTTCATACAGCGATGTGAGTAATGGCTTTAATAGAAAACTGACACAGATAATTACAGCAATCCACGGTCTACAATGCAGCTTGGAGGGAAATCTGTTCATTTCAAGCGTTTTTCTAACAAAGCTAAAACTCTGCTTCAGAATCACTGGTAAAAAATATCTCCCTTCATGTCTCTCCTCTCTACATGCTCCTTACTCAATATTTTCATGCCGGGAAAATAAATCCATAAAAAGAACAGATAGTTGGGGGATGTGTATTAAAAAATGATTTGTCGTTCCATAGATATATATATATATATATATATATATATATATATATATATATATATATATATATATATATATATATATATATATATATATATATATATATATATATATATATATATATATATATATATTTATAAGTGATTGTCGTCATTTTAATAATTAATCAATGAGGATAATGGGTCTAATTGAAATCTATAATTCTTCCAAAATATTAACTAGTGCAGTAACGAACAGGAGACAAAACGCTAAATGTTTTATGAGGAAGTGTTCTGCTTCCTGGATTTAATTCCAGGCGATAAAGTAGTCGCTGACTACTGAGCCATACGCTCCTGTTATGGGGGTTCATTGGGTTTCTGAGTTAGTAGAGAAGGTTTTCTATTGAGGATCATCTGTGAGTTGCCTTGGAGGACTCTCCATCATGTAATACTTAATATGTCCTGCGGAGGCACTGTCTGAAATTAGAATACTTGCCAGATTCTTTGACTTATTGCAGGGAGCTCAGTAAATAGTTCGCCCTGTGATCAGTCTATATTTGGCCGAAAAATTGGCCAAATTTGATCAGATAATGTACTTTAATGACATGCACCACCATGAAAGTAAGACGTGCTAATTCAGAATTTGCTATGAACCTGCTCCAAATGAGAAACCTCTTTTCTAGTGATCAGTGAATGTGCTCGGATAAGGTGTTATCCATGCTCAGATGCTAACAGAGTGATTTCGGTGAGCTCGAAAAATATGTTCGAGTCCCCGTGCCTGCATGTCTACGGCTGTTCGACAGTCTCAACACATGCAGGGGTGGTATAACAAACAGGAAATCCCTACATGAGTTGCTGCTGTCAAACAGCCACAAGACATGCAGTCGCGGGAACTCAAACATATTTTTCGAGCACTTCAAAGATACTTGGTTAGCACCCGAGCATGCTGAAATAACACCTTATCCGAGCACGTTTGCTCATCACTAATTTTATCCCAATACCTATAGCTGTCTCACTTCATACGGATATGTTGTTGGGATAGGCCAATTTGTATTTGTCTGTGGCCCTGTTTTTATATTCATACCTCTGTACTAGAAATAAGATGGACTCTTCCTTTTATGTGTCAGTTGTTACAGGCTGCTAATTTCTTTATGCAAGAGTTCTTCATTTTACATTTTTATTTATCTGTAAACAAATCCTGACTTTGGCTTAAAGAGGACCGATTGCCAAATAGCCAGGTTTTGCTCATATTTCATTCCCACCACTCCCATTACTATTTCGTTTTTTTGTTTCATTAAAATCCGCCGTACGGTTCCAGAGATAAAGGCTTTTTTACTTAGTGCTAATTTTTATGGTATTTATAAGGGGAAGGTGCTCACAGAGAAATAATGCAGACACGCCCCCGAAGAACCCCTTTTAGTAAAGTCTATATAAATTAGCAGGCCCAGATCTCTAGAATCATATGACTGATTATAAAGAAACACAAAAGGGACTACTCAACGAAGCAGGGGAAGTACAATGTGAAAACTGTAATTTTGTGAAATTTCCTCTCTAAAGCCACTTTTTACAGCATAAAGTACTATGTCCAAATCTTAGCAGTAATTCAGCTATAAAATATGAAACACAATACAAATTGTATGTGTATGGGGGTGTTTTCATTTACTTTTGCTGCTTTTTTAATAGGAAAATATTTAGAATTGAGAGTCCTCAGTGGTTGATACCTTTTAATGGCTAACTGAAAAGATGGTAACAAGTTGCAAGCTTTCGAGACTACTCAGGTCTCTTCATCAGGCATAGACTAACATAAAATCTGAATTATCACATATTTATGCACAACACAGCACAGAAAAATGCCATAGATGAGACAGGTGACGTGAAGCAGAATTACCATTATGTGAGTGATAAACAGTTATGTCCATAAATATTAGAACAGTTCATAGATAAGGAGTGTGAATGTTTTACTGTCCTCTGATTGGGGTCTGGTTCTATGATATGATGACCTCCACATGGTATGAGGGGCAAATTCCTTAATTGATGTAAAAAGACATAAATCCATGCGACACATTCATTCCTGCACTGAGTATGCCAAAGGTCATCATTGGCTTATATTCCCAGGCTCTTCTGTCTCTCTGAGATTTGAAGCTACCTTTTAATACAAGTAATGTCATGTCCATAATGCTATGATCGGGGAGACAAAAATGTATTGTCAGAGGTATCTTTAATAGGAGAGAGTTGGCTCAAAGTATTTTTTTCTTTTCAAAACAGAACATGCTCTAGACAGTGTTATCCCATGTCATTTGTCCACAGGCTTGTCTAGGGGAAGAAACAAGTAAGAATGGAAAAACACAAGTTTAAAATGCATGAACACAAAAAACATGGAATTTAAGGGGTTTTTTTATATAGAAAGAAAGAGCAATACAGTGTGAATTTCTAATTCAGAAGGAATAATAATTTGTATCCAACGATTATTACAGACCACTGCAAAAAAGTGATCCAATGTCCTGCTAGAATTGGATTACTATTTTCTATGATTTATGGAAAAAAGAAATAAAGAAGCTCACCGCTCTACTATTGTTCGGGATACACCGGAAAGTTTGCGTTGAATGGGGGGCAATTCCTGCTGATGAATCTCAGGAATTGTGGAATTGAAGAACAAAAAAGGATTTTCTGGCACATCCATTCATAAAATTCATCATTTTATTAGAAATTAATTTCAAAACTGGAGGATCCATCATGAAGATCCATCATGAAGATAAAACCTTATGCGTTTCTGGTGTTCACTACGCCTTAGTCATAGAATGGAAGTATATGAGCATTTTTGCATCTCTATTATGGGTAGAAGTCAGAGCTCAACTACAGGTCTAAAGACCAAAATTGATCCATTCACATATCTCTATGACGTTATCAGTCGAGGTTGTTGGACTTACAGTTGGTCCAGGGTTTTCATCCGTAATACAAATACACAACTGCGCACATGATACAATCGTCTGAATCTGGTCAAATGCTGGAAGAAAAAAGATCATGCTATCCCAGGTTTCTCCAGTGCCAGAGTGTTAAATAGTTAAATACATTTGTAAAAAAAAAAAAAGTACTGCACAAAAAGTTTCAGGAACGTGTGGAAAAAATAGAAATGTTAATAGTTTATTTTTTATCAGTTAATATGTAAAGTGAATGCTCGAAAGAGAAATCTAAATTCCATCAATATTTGGTGTGACCGCCCTTTTGCTTTCAAAACAACATATATTTTTCTCGGTATACTTACACACACCATCTTTGAAGGAACCTGGCAAGGAGGTTGTTCCAAACATCTTGGAGAACTAACCTCAGATCTTCTGTGGATGTCGCTTGTACAAATCCTTCTGTCTCTTCATGTGACCCAAAACAGACATGATGTTGAGACCAGGGCTCTGTGGGACCATATCATCACATCTAGGACTCCTCGTTCTTCTTGATACTGAAGATAGTGGTTATTGACATTGGCTGTATGTTTGGGGTTTGTTGTCCTGCCGCAGAATAAATCGGATATTATTACATGGATGGATAAGTGCCTGTATGTCTAAGCTTTGAGGACACCAAGAGTTGGGCAACATCGAGAACCGTAGGCCCAGTGCTCGGCCATGGAAACAGTGCAGCAGATAAAAGACACATAGGTACAGATTCATTAAGGTCTTTATTCCAGTTTCCTAGCATAAAATAACTTTTGTCACAATATGTTTGTGCAACTAGGAAGTTATACAAAAAAAATTGTGACTTTTGGCAATCGTCACTAATATGGGCCAAGCATGAGCGGGACCGGTTGTGCCTGGGACCGCCCATCTAACTTATGAAAAGTTACACCATAAACCTCTAGTGGCATACTGAAGAAATATAATCTAGTCTCCGACTGGAGTGTATTTCTAGTGACGGTTAAACCAGTTAACAGATGCCCCTACTTCGTTAAGTGGTGTACACCATTTAATAAATTAGGCGAAACATGTTGCAGCAAGACCCTTCATTAAGACTGGGGTGCACTATGCCAGACTTAATCAATTGGCACCATAATGCTTGCTTCCCTTGGAAATCGGAAGATGTCCAGCAGTGCCATCAGCTCAGAGCTGGCTGCAATGAGTGGGACCTAGTTACACCTGTCTATTGTTCAGAGAATTATGTCCAGAAGTGGACTTCGTGGAAGAATTGCAGCTCAAAACCATACCGCCAACACAGAAACAAGGGCAAGAGACTATGCACAAAAACAGATTAATTAGGGTACTGAAAAATGGCAGCAGGTGTTCTGGACTGATGGCAAAAATGTGAAATACTTGGCTGTAACAAAAGGCAGTTTGTTTCACCAAAGATTGGAGAGCGGCACAATGATCAGTGTCAGGCAGCAATGGACCATGGTGGAGGTTCCTTGAAAGTTTGGGGCTGAATTTCGATTGGATTTGTGGATTAGATCAAGATTAATTGTGGTGTCAGTGCTGAGAAATACACGCAGATTACCCATCATGTAATACCATCAGGGAGGCATCTGATTGGCTCCAAATTTATCCTGCAGCAGACAACGGCTCCATACATGTAATCAATGTCATTAACAACGATCATTAGCATAAAGATGAACAAGGAGTTCTAATGGTGATGATGTGGTCCAACAGAGCTCTGATCTCAACGACATCGAGTCTGGGATTATAGGAAGAGACAGAAGGATTTGCGCAAGCGACATCCACAGAAGATCTGTGGTTAGTCCTCCAAGATGTTTGTAATAGTCCTCCAAGATGTTTGGAATAGCCCTCCAAGATGTTTGGAATAGCCCTCCAAGATGTTTGGAATAGTCCTCCAAGATGTTTGGAATAGTCCTCCAAGATGTTTGGCACAACCTTCCTTGTTGAGTTCCTTCAAAAACGGAGTGGGAGTGTACCGAAAATAACTGATACTGTTTTGAAGGCAAAGGGTGGTCACACCAAATATTGATGGGATTTAGATTTCTCTTTTGTTCATTCACTTTGCATTTTGTTAATTGACAAAAAAAATAATTAACACTTCTATTTTTAAAGCATTCTTAGCAAGCAAACGTTTTAGGCAGGTTTGCAAAAAGTGCACTGTAAACAAGTCTCCTAACTCTGGCAATAATGTGTCATGCTGCCCCAACTAGTCACCAATAAGTAACTGAAAAGCAATTAGGTATATTTATACACATATGATACTCATTTTATAAAATGTAATCTTTTTTCCTATATTGATGGTCATCAGTATAAATGCTGCTCAACTCTCCTGTATAATCCCTATATCCTGTAATTAGCACATCAATTATTCAGAATAGTTTAGTACCACCCAGTGAGGCAATGCTGCCATCTCCTGCCTCCTGCTGGTAGTGCCCTGTATTCATTGCTTTTGTCTTACATATGCCAGTCTTTTAGTAAATGCAACTATTAAGTCACATGCAAATGGATATAAAATAATTTCATGCACAATATATGGGAAAAAAAAGTTATATAAATCATCAATGATAACATGCTGCAAAGCTTTCCAAAATATTTACTATACTGTAATTTTTAAAGATACTTTAATTATAAAGTCATCAAATTTGGGGAAAGCTAAAAATGATAATTTACAAGCCGGCTGCTTGCTTCTTTTTACACTTTTTTTCTATACTACTTATTCCTGGTACAGTAATAAAGAAGAAACTAGGGAGCAAAAAAAAGGTCTCATCTGGAAGAAAAATAAAAACATTTAAAAAGGTTATGCTAACCTGAATTAGTTGTGTATACACAACATAGTCATGACATATAGATCCATCTGCCGCAGGTCCAATGGGTCATCAGACCGAAAAAAAAAAAACCACAGGAAAAGATGATTTGTGGATGATCCGTGCTGCTGGTTAAGCGATGTAATGGATTCAAGTCTAGACAAGTGGTTATGGCGGTTTCTTTATTTAGTTGATGCATTTACAAGTACTACAGACTTCTTCATCAGGATAGAAAACCATAGCTTGCAGCACAATGCAGCTACACTTATACAATAGAGATTCAAATATTGGCGCTAAATAGACAAATTATGCGTCAACGTTCATCACAGCTCATCACAGTAAGACCCCAAGTGTAAAAGTAGAGAGAAGTTAGACACATAATAGATTAATATGTAAAACACGTCTGATTCAATATATATTCCTTTAGAACAGTTAGAAGTGATAAAGTTAATGAAAAAAGGAGAAGCACTTTCAACAATATTTAAAAAAATATATACTGTATGTATATACAGTGCCTACAAGTAGTATTCAACCCCCTGCAGATTTAGCAGGTTTAATAAGATGCAAATAAGTTAGAGCCTTCAAACTTCAAACAAGAGCAGGATTTATTAACAGATGCATAAATCTTACAAACCAAAAAGTTTTGTTGCTCAGTTAAATTTTTATAAATTTTAAACATAAAAGTGTGGGTCAATTATTATTCAACCCCTAGGTTTAATATTTTGTGGAATAACCTTTGTTTGCAATTACAGCTAATAATCGTCTTTTCTAAGACCTGATCAGGCCGGCACAGGTCTCTGGAGTTATCTTGGCCCACTCCTCCATGCAGATCTTCTCCAAGTTATCTAGGTTCTTTGGGTGTCTCATGTGGACTTTAATCTTGAGCTCCTTCCACAAGTTTTCAATTGGGTTAAGGTCAGGAGACTGACTAGGCCACTGCAACACCTTGATTTTTTGCCTCTTGAACCAGGCCTTGGTTTTCTTGGCTGTGTGCTTTGGGTCGTTGTCTTGTTGGAAGATGAAATGACGACCCATCTTAAGATCCTTGATGGAGGAGCGGAGGTTCTTGGCCAAAATCTCCAGGTAGGCCGTGCTATCCATCTTCCCATGGATGCGGACCAGATGGCCAGGCCCCTTGGCTGAGAAACAGCCCCACAGCATGATGCTGCCACCACCATGCTTGACTGTAGGGATGGTATTCTTGGGGTCGTATGCAGTGCCATCCAGTCTCTAAACGTCACGTGTGTGGTTGGCACCAAAGATCTCGATCTTGGTCTCATCAGACCAGAGAACCTTGAACCAGTCAGTCTCAGAGTCCTCCAAGTGATCATGAGCAAACTGTAGACAAGCCTTGACATGACGCTTTGAAAGTAAAGGTACCTTACGGGCTCGTCTGGAACGGAGACCATTGCGGTGGAGTACGTTACTTATGGTATTGACTGAAACCAATGTCCCCACTGCCATGAGATCTTCCCGGAGCTCCTTCCTTGTTGTCCTTCGGTTAGCCTTGACTCTTCGGACAAGCCTGGCCTCGGCACAAGAGGAAACTTTCAAAGGCTGTCCAGGCCGTGGAAGGCTAACAGTATTTCCATAAGCCTTCCACTTCCGGATGATGCTCCCAACAGTGGAGACAGGTAGGCCCAACTCCTTGGAAAGGGTTTTGTACCCCTTGCCAGCCTTGTGACCCTCCACGATCTTGTCTCTGATGGCCTTGGAATGCTCCTTTGTCTTTCCCATGTTGACCATGTTTGAGTGCTGTTCACAAGTTTGGGGAGGGTCTTAAATAGTCAGAAAAGGCTGGAAAAAGAAATAATTAATCCAAACATGTGAAGCTCATTGTTCTTTGTGCCTGAACTACTTCTTAATACTTTAGGGGAACCAAACAGAATTCTGGTGGGTTGAGGGGTTGAATAATAAATGACCCTCTGAAAAGACTTTTCACAATTTTTTTAAAAAATAAACAAAGAAATAACATTCTTTTTTGCTGCAGTGCATTTCACACTTCCAGGCTGATCTACAGTCCAAATGTCACAATGCCAAGTTAATTCCAAATGTGTAAACCTGCTAAATCTGCAGGGGGTTGAATACTACTTGTAGGCACTGTATATATATATATATATATATATATATATATATATATATATATATATATATATATATATTATGTTCTATTTGTAAAGTGGAATAGAACTTAAGGTGACATATTGCTTTTTAGTTCTAAAGTTGTGACGTATCAATCCAAGAGCGCCATGATGGAGGACGGCAGTAGGAGTTAAACATGATTGTGAAGAAATGAATTATACATGGACCCTCTGAGTTGAATAAATAAAAAAGCTTCTTAATTTAATAGATGATCTATAAGTGCTTGTTTTATGGGAATAATACATGGTATCTATATTGAATTTTGAGTGTTCCAGTTGTGTGAAAAAGTGTTTGCCCCCTTTCCTGATTTCCTATTCTTTTGCATGCTTGTCACACTTAAATGTTTCAGATCATCAAAATAAATTAAATATTAGACAAAGGTAACAGAAGTAATCTCAAAATGCAGTTTTGAAATAAAGGTCTTTATTATTAAGGGAAAAAAAATCCAAACCTACAAGGCACTGTGGGAAAAACTGATTGCCCCTTAAACCTAATAACTGGTCGGTCCGCCCTTAGCAGCAACAACTGCTATTAAGCGTTTGCGATAACTGGCAATGAGTCTTTTACAAGAATTTTGGTCCACTCATCTTTACAGAATTGTTGTAATTCAGCCACATTGGAGAGTAGCGACGGTAAAAATTTCTCACAGAAAAATATATACCGCAGTGGTATAAAGTAGGGAAAATATAATAAGTTAAAGGGGTTAAAAACACCTGTTACTCAATTGCTGGGGGTATAGTGTAGAAAAGCTATATGAATGCATAGTGACCATAGCCTGATATAGCCTCTAAAGGGTGCTAAAGACATCCCACAACTCTAGGCATATGTGCAGGTTAAATATATCACATGTAGATAAGCAGGCAACAGCAAGGAGAGGTGTGCTGCAATAATGTTAAATAAATATGTCACTATACCTTGCTTATACAACCTCTGGACCATGGAGTAAGAAGTCAGGATAGCCAGGTGTCCCCCCTCCACCCTGACGCACGTTTCGCCCAGAGCTTCCTTGATGAAGGCTTTTATTTTCTTAAGCCATTCAGAGGTGGACTTACAGGTTTATTTTGGATCATTATCCTGCTGCATAACCCAAGTTTGCTTCAGCTTGAGGTCATGAACAGAAGGCCGGACATTCTCCTTCAGGATTCTTTGCTAGTGGCAGAATTCATAGTTCCATTTACCACAAGTCTTCCAGGTCCTGAAGCAACAAAACAGTTTTAGACCATAACACTGCCACTACCGTATTTTACTGTTGGTATGATGTTCCTTTTCTGAAATGCTGTGTTACTTCTACGCTAGATGTAGTGGGACATACACCTTCAAAAAAAGGTGAACTTTTGTCTCATCAGTCCACAGAGTATTCTCCCAAAAGTCTTGGGGATCATCAAGATGTTTTCTGGCAAAAGTGAGACAAGCCTTGATGTTCTTATTGTTTAGCAGTGGTTTTCGTCTGGGAACTCTGCCAATCAGGCCATTCTTGCCCAGTCTCTTTCTTATGGTGGAGTCATGAACACTGACCTTAACCAAGGCAAGTGAGGTCTGCTGTTCTTTTGATGTTGATGTGGGTTCTTTTGTGACCTCTTGGATGAGTAGTTGATGCGCTTTTGGGGGGTAATTATTGTTGGCTGGCTACTCCTAGGAAGGTTTATCACCACTGTTCCATCTTCCCAAAGATAAACCACATTTAATCTATGTTTTAAGTGGGTGGGACAATCACTTTTTCACAAAGGGACCTGTAGATTTGGATTTATTTTTTCCCTTAATAATAAAGACCTTCATTTAAAAACTGCATTTTGTGTTTATCTGTGTAATCTTGGCTTACTATTTAATTTTGTTTGGTGATCTGAAACATTTAAGTGAAACAAACATGTAAAAGAATAGGAAATCATTAAGGGGCAAACACTTTTTCACACAACTGTATATATGAAAAGACCTAGATAAGGTACAGACAGTGCTGGCAGAGTGATGACTAACGTGGGGAACAACTTTCCAATTGCTGTTCGATCTTTATAAGCTGACTTTTTTTTCTAACCTCATCCGAGAAAAACGGATGATGCTCTGATCAAACTCTAAGGCCACATTCACACTATCAGTATTTGGTCAGTATTTACCTCAGTATCTGTAAGCCAAAACCAGGAGTGGGTGATAAATCCAGAAATGGTGACATGTTTCTATTCTACTTTTCCTCTGATTGTTCCTCTCCTGATTTTGGCTTACAAATACTGATGTAAAATACTGACCAAATAGTGAACGTGTGACGGTGGCCTAATCAGAACATTTTTCTCAGATGGAGAGAAAACAATCGTGTGAATCTTTCCATAACTATACATTCCCACGATCTGGAACTAACAGTGTTTGAAACGCAGCGTAAGTTCACTACGTCCAAGGCGCTGCATTCTATTGAGCGCAGGTAAATCTGCATGTGTTCACTGAACCATGCAGATTTACCGCATCCAATACATTCAATTGGTGAAATTTCCGTTGCAGAGACTAGAGTCTCCAGAAGAGAAATTGACATGCTGCCGTCTTGAAAGACGTGCCGCATGTCAGTCTCCACGGGTGATCTGCATTGATCTGCATGTGCAGATGCACTCCTAGTGGACCTTGGATTTCTAGAAATCCCATCCACTATGCTGTTACATCTGGCCGAAGCAATTCCTCATCATGGGATGAGTTGGAGAGTAGATATTTAAGAAGAATATTTATCAAGTTCCACTTGTGAGGTTTTATTCACTTTTTCATTTCTATTATTCTTCAGATTGTATATGGAAATATGAAATACACTACAAACTACAGAAAAGCAGGTGAAATAAAAGAAACAAATGCACAATATTATGGTGATTGTTGTTTTTTGCAAAAAAATGTAAAATATATTTTAGAAGAAGGTCCAATCAACCAGCGGAACTAAGTGATCGTCGATCAGTAAATATTTATCAACCGGCGGTCAAAAATCTGTTTACACAGGCATATCACGCTAAGAGATGTGCACTGAATGAATGGTAATGGATCACTTAGTGCACATAGGCAGTCATTGTTCTTGGCAGCACAAGTCATGTTTACACAGAGTGATGCGCTACCCAGAATGATGATTTTTAAGCATTTTACCAAACAAACGAGCTTTTGTGGAGCAGGAACAAGAAAGAATGTGTGCGATCAGCAGACAATAATTTTACGCTACAAGGTTATCATGAAACAAGCAATTTTAGAAATGCTTGTTCATGATCATTTTTTACTGTAAATGCACCTGTACTCTGCCTGGCAAAGCATTCGGTCCACCTCCATATAAGTTCAGTTTACTTCAGTATTCTTGTGTTATTAAAAGGGTTTTCCGAGAATGAAATAAAATGGCATTTAATTCAGACTGCAGCCTGTCCTTGTCATTTGTCATGATGAGCTGCAGACTGAAAACATACAGCTTCTGAGACCTGTGTCTCAACTGACAAGAGCTGCCTCACCCATTCCTCAGATGGCAGCCAGGAGCAGGGCTGTGATATGTGAAGAAATAAATGTACTCCTCACCAAGCACAATAGGGGATATTTCCTGCTACATCCTCCTCCTCATCCTCCATTTCATCCTCCTTTATAACACTGCACGGAAGCTTGACTTCATATCCCAGGGCAGTCCAATTTATATGGACAGAGACAATGGAGAACATGGAGCAATTACATTTTCTGTCTTCTCTGCACCTGTGATGCGATTCTCTCATAGCAAAGAATTGGATCGCAGTAAGAAGTTTCTCGGTTCAAACTCTAAAAGAATTTGAGCCATGTTGCATTACCATAATCGGCCAAATTCTCTCGCATAGAACATACAGCCGTCTGATCACAGCCTAAAACAAAAGAATCAAGCATATTAAAATTCAGCATGTTGGATCTTTCTATGGCCCACCATCTACTGTAAGGGGAGAGCTGGGACACTCCATGCACATTAGATGATTAGCCACTTTAATTGAAATTGTCACGTTTGGCAGAAATGTATCAAATGTGTATGGGCATGTTAAACTGGCTGTTAGACAACTGTCTGCAGAAGGAGCCTCTCCCCACAGCTCTGTCTACGTTAATATTGTTAAGCCATGCCTCTCGTCAATGTCCTACCTTCTACAACACTTAATTTAATACGGATGGATTCAGGAATAAATTATCTTCTGTATTCTTTGTGGATTGGCAACTTGACTTTTTTTTCTGGACCAAAAAAATCACTGACAGACAATATATTTTACGGACACATTGGAAAACCAAAATAAATCACTATGATTGTGAGTGACACATATGCAGCCCATAATTCTGATATGTAGACATCAGCTGCAGTCGCTGTAAACTATAAAATACTGATAATTACAGTCAAAATAATCTGTGGACGTTTCTTTAGCTTAAAAAAAATCACGTACGCCTTAATATTTTTTACTAACAGGTATAAAAGTTCTTATTTTTATGAACTGTCCTAGAATTTTTGGACGGTTCGTAATCCTGTACATAGAGATAATCATAAAGACTGACAGACATTGAGGGCTTTATTTATTTTTTATCATTTACTCCTTGGTTTCTTGCCTGCTTGAATGTCCTCTAATTTGGGGATCGAAAAATAGTAGTTGAAAAATAACATGTAAATTTTTGCTCACTTAAATTTAGATTTTTGCACAAAACATTACTTATTTCCAGATCAAATAGAGTTAAATATCTATCCAGAAATGATACCCGAGTGTCCAGAGCAGCGAGCCATCCTCATAAGCGATTATTAGCACAATGTTTCCATAGTGATTTCCTAGATCCAGTTTACATCACTGCACTGGGAAAAATATAATCACCAGAATTTAAAATGCAATTTTGCTTTATTTCTCATTGGCGATATCATTTCATTGTCAGAATTTCCAGCAATGAACCATCCATCAAGCTGTCATCCTCCACACACCCAGTGCAATGATGAAGTGCTCGGAGACTCCATTCTTTATAAGGAAAGACAGGTCAGGCAACTTCTACGAGGTCAAATCACAAAACTTCCGAAGAATATGGCTACGCGGATGGCATAAATCCAAATGACATTAGAGGAAATCTTTATAGGCTATTTTCTGATGAAAGGATTTTTACATCCATAGTGAAATTAAAGCACCACTAAGGCATTTTTTTTGTTTTTTGTTTTTTTTAGGGCTGAAGTGGCGCTTTAAATGTAAGTCCTTTGCCTCTGGTCACATACTCACTCTCCGGTGTCTTCACCGTTTCTCAGCACCTTTCCCGTCCCGCGATTCCATCTTCTGAGTGCAGTTTCAGACTGTCCGGAAGTCAGAATCTAAGTCACAGGAGCGCATTACAAGTCTATTAGAGCCACCTCCGTATAGAGTCATGAAACACTGGAGCTTCAGGCAGGTCACTTTTCACTGGAGACTGACAGGAAAATTATAATGGAGGAGGAAGGTGGGTATGAGACAGGGGCAGGGGAATTACATTTAAAGCACCACTCCAGCGGTGCAATAAAAAAATGCTGGAGTGGTGCTTTAAATGATCTGAGATTAGTATTCTACATTGCCTTTCTCGGCCATAAAGCTCAAGGAATGTTGACAATTGTAGTGTCTTTTCTTGAACCACCAAATGAACCTGATCAAGCTTCACAGACTTTCATCTTCTGAATCCACCTCGATTGATGGAATAGCAGCATGGAATAGTTGAACAGGTAAGCGTGTTACATACTTGACACATCTCCTGGAACATCTGGAAAGAAGGAGAACCTGCCAGACTCCTGAAAGAGTTGTCAAATCTCCCCAAAACAGGAGAAGTCTCCATGAAAGAAGCACTCCCTAAATATAGTCCATGCAAGGCACAGTGACGCAATCTTAGGACAGTCATACTCCAGATGCATATTTGGGGGTCAAGAAGAGGCCAGGTGGCATGACATGCAAACCTTGGCAAATTTGGCATGTTGTGCTTTATATTGAGCATTGTTGGAAATTAAATTGGAGACTTCTGGTATTTGTTACTTACCTCTTTCCGTTCTACCAATGATCAAACACTGGTGGATGACTCATCCCTGAATGTCAGCATGGAATAGTTCCACAGGTAAGTGTGTTGCATACTTGTAACCTCTCCTCAAATGTCTGCAGAGGGTGGAAACCTCCCAGACTCCTGAAAGAGTCGGCAGATCTCCCCAGTACAGGAGAAAACTTCACGAAAGCAGTGCTCCCTAAATATTTTCCGTGCAAGGCACTGTCTCTTCATAAACACCCCCCAAATGCATATTCAGTGGACAAAAATAGGCAAGGGGCATGGCCTTTAAATTTGGCAGGTTTCTCATGTTGTGTCTTATATTGAATATTATTGGAGACTTCTATTATTTGTTACTTACCTCTTTTCAATCTAGCAATGATCACCCACTGGTGGCAAAATTGGCCTTGCTGGTGCAAGGAGGTGGGGTGGACCCTTATCTGCCCCCTCTCTCCTGTGTGCTGGGTCTGTGCCCCATATGCAGTACCCGGACAGTGTACCTGTTTATTAAAGCACTAATGCTATATTCATGCGATGTCTTTATGTGATGTTCCTTGTGTTTTGCATTGTTATTAAAATGTACTGTAGTTTGCTGTGTTTGCCATGCACATGTTAGAGGCAGGGACAGGAGGGGTTAACACAGGAGGCTGGGTTAGCAGCTTCCAAGCAAACAGGAAGTCTCTGTCGGCAGCTCAGTGCCCAGGCAGGCTTGCTTGTGGCTGGGTGTGCTCCTCTGCTGGGAGCTGACCATACCCCTGGAGGGGAACAGAGCTGCCAGTGGACTGTCGGGCAGTGGGCACAGGGAATGCGTGTGTGCCCCACAAGAGACTTGCAGCTTCTGGGATCTGCCTGGGAGTTACCCAAGAGAGTTGCAGCTCCTGGAATTTTATCATAAGTCCGAAAATAGTGTTGTGCACACCAATTATGCCGACACTATATTCAGCTGTTGAAGGTATATATAAACGCTGAGCCGTGCACTATAGACACTTATGCCCCTTATGTGAGGAAGCCAGTTGGCGAAACGGCGCTGTCGGGGTCGCGGTGGGACACCTTCATTCACCTCTATGTAAGTTCAGCAATTCTAGCAATTATCTGCACTTTGCAAATATATTTCATGTTAGCAACTTTGTTGTATCATGGCTCTTGTCTATATACTGGCCATTAAGCTCTGACATGCCTTTTTCCATTTAGGTATTTCTCATTTATTTGGAGCTGTGTATAGGATTAGCAGAAACACAGGTTTCAGGATAGTTAGGTTTTTCCTCCCATCCTATTATTATACACGTAGCCTTCCTTCAGAAGGGCATTGTCAGGCCAGAGATCTTTACTGTGTATTATATAGAACTTGATACCCCTTTTTTCTGGTACACTTTGTATTGTTGCTGTTACTTCATACCATTAATTTTGTAGTCCCCAGCGGTTGTTTTTATATTTATATCCCTGTTTGATATTAGTGTACTTTTATCAATTTTTTGCATTAAAGTAAGAAATAAAAAAATTTTTTAAAAAATGTTTTTTTTGCCTATGCCTTTAATTTTCCCATCCTATACGTAGATGGGGAATTATGTATAAATATAGCTCCTGGAATTTGTCTGGAGCTATTGCCTCTGCTGCTGCAGCCGTAGCTGGAGATAGGGACAGCTCAGGAATTGTATCTTCCTTTCTTCATCACCTTTATTAAATACAAGTTGCCACTGTTGGCCCCTACAACGTGTGACACGTGGTGCATCCATTCCAGCATGGAGAGCAGCCAGATGTCTGAGGTAACCCACAGTGACCCGGGGCTGGAACTGTCATTTCATATGCAAGGGGGCGGGGTGCTCATTGACTGTGACCTAGTGGACTCGGCTATGACTACCACCCCGTGCCAACTTGTTACACTTGTAGCCAACAGCTATATCAGGTTGCAAGAGTGCCATCCAATATTATTTTATCCCCGAGGACATATCAGAAGGGTTATTCACAAAATTGCAAATTGTTCCCTACCCACAGGATAGGTGATAACTTTAGGATTGATGGGGCCTGGGCCTGACCATTGTAACCCCTAGAAAATGGGTTCAGATCACAGGGCTCGGCAGTGCCCCATCTTAAGTGGAGCAGAGGTTCACATGCATGACCTCCATTCCATTCAATGTCTATGTGACTGACAGAAAAATAAGCATAGTGCTCTGTTATTTATGGCAGCCAGCATACCCCCATTTCATTCAAGACAGGATAACTAGAGAGCCCATTCTCATGACTTAAAACGCTCTTCTCAAAATCGCTAGGTGGTCACAACGATCAGGCCTCTAAACATCACTACATAGAAATGAACAAATCAGTTCTGTGAATTTTACAAAAAAATCAGGTTCTCTCAAATCTGTTTTTTTTTGTGATTCTCTTTATGAAAAACCAAACATTATGGTTGTCGGGCGGCCGATTTTTGTTGATTTGTGAAAGGCTAGGAAAAACCAGAAACAAATAAAAACAATAATGTTCACCTTGTCGCTCACCAGTCACATCACCACAGAGTCCAGTCCAGTCGTCTATGTCGCACTTTCTGGCTTCTTCTTTAGTTCTCCACAGCATGTGGCATCTTCTTCCTCCATCTTCACTCTACTGCAGGGCTTCACATGCGATGTAACGTTATTAGGTGAGCGGACAAGGTTGTGGAACTGGAAGAGGTGCTGCAGAAGAGGGACAAGTGAGCAACAAGGTGAGGATTATTTTTCATTTCCTTTGTCCCCACCTTTATTATGTTCTGAAGCCTTGAGAGACTCCTAAGAATTACAAGACACATTGAATTCACATCTAACAGATGCAGTGAGAATTAATCTTCCTTACCAAATTCGAGTGAACCTCGGTTTTGATCTGGGCAGTCTGGCTCATCATTAATATTAAGTAATCCCTTATCCTGAGGCCGCATTCAGATGTCTGATTTTTTTCACGATAAAATTGGACCAATTATTTTGATAAGACTCTGATCAAATGTTGATCAGAGTGTGGTCCAAGCTTCATCTGATTTTATCATACTTGGAAAAAATTTTTTAAAAATTCACCCTCTCATATTGGCACTCTGAGAATTCAAGGACTCATTGACTTGCATTGCCAATTTTGATCCTACCCTCAGATCAAAATCGAACATGCCTCTGTGATTTTCGGGAAAAATCATAGACATGTGAACTGCCCCATAGACTGTCACAGTTACGACTGCTATCCAAGGAATTCATGGATTGCATTCATACGCTAAAACTGGATGTCTGAATGAGCCCTTAGGGTAGGTAATAACTTTCAATTGTGGCAATAGCCCTATACAGAGATAATTGGTTGACCTTATTTTTCTTTAAAGTGCCTAGAAGCATATTTGCTATCCCTGAACACAATGTAAGTAGTTTGTATCCTGCCTATGTGTATGGCTACATATACAATATAAATAATCAAATCAAAGAGAATGTGAAATTATTAGGAGAAAAAACTGAGAGACACAGCCTAAGTCACAGATCTTCATGTAGGAAGAAGACCTGCACTAGAAAATTTACATATCCAATAAATCTTTTATAGCTTCCCTATTACATTGCTCAGGGCAACTTCAAACTGCTACTGTATAAAATGTGCATTTTATGTAAAAGAAAAAAAATCAACTATAACCTTTGAGGTCAACAATTATTATAGACATCTGGAACATTGTCACAATTTACATCACTAAGAGTTTTAATGGTGGGCTGAACAATACTACACGTCAGTCTCAGGATCTTGCCAGTTGACACTTATTTGTTACTATATACAGTGGCGTGTAAAAGTTATTGTAAGCACTTAAGCAGGTTATAGATGAAATGATCTTTAAAAGGTCTAAAGTTAGAGATGACACATTTCCTTTGTATTTTAGGCAAAAAAAAAAATATATATATATACACAATATATATATATATATATATATATATATATATATATATATATATATATATATATATATATATATATATATATATATAATATCTTTTGCATAGATGCAAAAATTTGGGTACCCTGGATGGTTACTACCTATTAGCACCAACTTTTGAAAATATTTACATCTTGTAAATGATTTTTGTAGCCAAAGAAGAGTCTTTCAATTCTTGTTTCAGGGATTTTCATGCATTCTTCCTTGGAAAATTCTTCCAGTTCTGTGAGATTCCTGGGTCATCTTACATGGACTGATATTTTGAGGTCTAGCCACAGATTTTCAATGATGTTCAGATCAGGGGACTGCAAGGGTCAATGTAAAACCTTCAGCTTGCACCTTTTGAGCTAGTCTACTGTGGATTTTGACATGTGTTTAGGATCATTAATTATCCATTTGTAGAAGTCATCCGTTTTTCCATTTCAGCTTATTTACGGATGTGTTAGGTTTGCATCAAAAATATGTTGAAATTTCATTGAATCCATTCTTCCATCTACCGTGAATTGCTCCCTATGGCAATGGCTGCAACACAACCCCAAAACATGAATAATGGTTAGTAGTTGGCGAGATGTATTTTTTCCTGAAATTCTGGGCCCTGTTTTCTCCCCACATATCATTTTGGCAAAAGAGTTCTATTTTAATCTCATTGGTCAACAGGACTTGTTTCCAAAATTCCTCAAGCTTGTTTAGATTTTTGTTTGCATACTACTGATGCTGAATTTTATGGTGAGCATGGAGGAGAGGTTTTCTTCTTATGACTCATCCATGAAAGCCATATTTGTGCAGTTGTCTCTGAACACTAGAATGATGTACCACAACTCCAGAGTCTGCAAAATGTTTATGAAAGTCTTTTTCAGTCAAGTGGGGGTTCTGATTTGCCTCTTTTGCAATCCTACAAGCTGCTCTTATTGAAATTTTGATTGGTCTTCCAGACCTTATCTTGACCTCCACTGTTCCTGTTAACTGCCATTTCTTAATTACAATTCGATCTGAGGAAAGAGCAACTTGAAAACAATTTGTTATCTTCTTATAGCCTTCTCCTGATTTGTGGGCCATCACCATTTTCATTTTCGGAATGTTAGGCAGCTGCTTAGAAAAACCCATGGCTGCTGTTTTTTGGTACACGATTAGAGGAGGCTGTTTTTTTTATAAACCTAAATATTTGCATCACTTTGCTTTTCCTAACAATGACAGTGAACAAGCCATAACCGTAACAGGATAATTAAGGTCTGAAACCTTGTTCAAAGTTATCTGGGCACACAAATCTATGCAAACGTTTGCATCAACCCATTTTCTTTTTTGTAATTTTTAAAATGTAACAAACAGGTGAAAATATACGATCTGAAAAGGGTTGGGAAGCACCATCCTTTATTTCGCCCTTGGAGGGGAAAATGAGAAGGGAACCCCAGGTATGAACTAGTCTGGCTAGTCGGGAAGCTGCGGTACCAGAGGGTACATTACCGGAACAAAGATTGCCAGGAGAGTAAGGGACAGCACAGAAGAAAGGATCTGTGATCAGTGAGAATTATTGTGCGATGTCGGTGACTGAACTGGACATGCTGAGTAAAGTTGTTTTGTTAACAATGAACTTGGACTCTGCCAATCAGTGTGTCATGATATTTGGAATCGGGACTGAGCAACCTGAGGAGAACTCTAACTTAAAAGTGAGTGACTTGCATTGCACACATATCACACAGCAAATGAGACATTGTAGTTTCTTTGTGGGGTGCCAGGGTGTGCCAGAATAGCAGCCCCTCACCATGACTACCACCATGGTCACCTCACACAGGTACATACAGCGGGTGAAATCAGTATTGAACATATCATCAACTTTCTAATTAAATATATTTCTGAAGGTACTATTGACGTTAAATTTTCACGAAATGTCGGTAGCAACCAATCCACACCACACAGGCTATGAAATCAAACCGTAGATGTCCATAAATTAAGTAAAGTGTAATAATGAGAAATGACACAGGGAAAAAGTATTGAACACACTTAGTGAAATTTAATTAAAATTTGGTACAAAAGTCTTTGTTGCCAATGATAGCTTCAAGACAGCTAATGTATGGAGAAACTAGTTGCATGCATTGCTCAAGTACAATTTGAGACCATTCTTCCAAACAAACACTCTTCAAATCCTGAAGCTTCCATAGGTTTTCTCTATGAACTCTGAGCTTTAGTTCCTTAAATACATTTTTTATTGGATTTAGGTCAGGTTATTTCTGAAACCAATTGACAGTTTCCTTGGCTGATTGCTTGGGACCATCTTGCTGAAATGTCCACCCTCATTTCATCTTCATCATCCTGGTGTCACGACCCATAAGGGTCGATCCAGCAGATTGCACAACAAGCATCAACAATGGGATGTAAAAAGGGAGAGGAAGTCACTAACAGTAGGGAACAAGGGATGGGGCACCTTGCCTATCCCTAAGCTCCCCTAACACCCTATGTGGGTCCTTCCCTCCACTGTCGTCACATGCCTAGTCCCTAGCTGTCACCTCACTAAACCCTGGCTAGAGTACTGGCCGGCAAGGATGCTAGTCTCACCACTGCACATGGTATAAACACTGAGGGTAGTGACAAGTATGAGACAGACAGTGAAAGAGAACAATGAAAACTTGTCTTCAGAGACAAACTCAATTACCAACAGTCAGCCGATGCATTATGTGACTATTTAAAGGATGGCGGGAGTGGTCACCACCCACATCAGCTGACCAGCAGCACACCATCTGTCAGCAAGTAAACTGACATTAATCCTTGCGGGCTCAAAAAGTAAAAACCACATTTAAATTAAAGCAGAACCAGAGCTGTCACGACTCCAAAAATGAGTCTTGACAGTACCCCCCTTTGAATGAGGGGCCTCTGGACCCTTAACCCCAGACTACACCGGAAATGACATACGGTGAAGATGCCTCAACCCACTAGGATTCACCTCACCTGACCCTCAGGTTTACTCCAAAAATGAGTTGTTACACCTGGTAGATGGCAGCAGAGTTTTGCCAAGAATGTTTTGTTACATTTGTCAATTCAACCTTCTTTTATTTACTGTATCTGAAGTTTGGTAGTGCCATATGCTGAAAAACAGCCCCACACCATGATGTTCCCATCTCTAAACTTCACTGTTAGTATGCAATTTTTGGGGTGATATGCAGTGCCTTTTGCCCTGGTGTGTATTATCACATCAAAAGTGTTCAATTTTGTTCTCATCTGACCAGACAATATTCCAGTATTTCACAAAAGGTGGCAGGATTGCTTTCTAATTACTGATAGCTTTCAGCTGGTGTCTTGACTCTCCATTACTTTTTGCACCTCTCTTTCTTCATGTGTTCAAAACTTTTTCCCTGTGTCATTTCTCATTATTACACATAATTTCTGGACATTTATGGATTGATTTCTGTGTGGATTGTATGGGTTGTTACTGACATCTGGTGAGAATTTAATTTCAATATTACTTTTAGAAATATTTTTACTTAGTAAATCGGTGATGTGTTCAATACTTATTTCTCCCACATAAAGATGGAACCCTGGAATATAAGGGATGAGGAAGGATCGAAAATCAGAGAGGAAAAATCAAGAGAAAGAGAAAAAATTTGGAATGTTTATCACCCATGATCTCATTAATGTCTGGGCTAACAGATCCTCCATGTGATATATGTGATTTCAGTAACAAAATCACCAATATTGCTAATATATCGGTGATCAGACCGGATAAAGGGGAAGCGTCAGTCCTCAAACACATTTCTAATGTAAACCTCCTAACTATATCTGTGACCAACTCCTGGGCAAGAACTCGGGGAAATCAGGCAGCAGCTCAAATGAAGGCTTATATGAGTTATGTTCTCCAAAATACAGATTTTTTTGCAATTTACTACATGAAAATTCAGCAATATAGTGGCCAGTTGGTTTTCAAATAACCATTTTATTGAACCATACATGGCCTGCAAAATGTCAATAAAAAATGAATACTCTCCTTGCTGCCCACCTGTCTCAGAGCCCCAGCAGCCTGCCGTCTGGTCCTCTGTGTCTGGTTTCACTTTGAGTTGTGGCTTTTGACTGATTAGGCCTCTCATGTACCTCCATTGTATTGTCAGCGCATCCGGTGATGCACGTCGAAAGGCAGATGAACAAAATGTGCCCAACGGGGGAAGGCAAAAAGAAGAGGTCCCGATAACCAGTGTGCTGGGGGAGGGCGGGACAGGTGAGTGATGAAGTGAGTATCATTTTCTTTCATTTTTGCATCCTATATTTATTTAATATTCTCCTCACATGAATACTAAGTTGGCAGTCATATTGGTCTTTAGTGGCTCCCGCTTCTGTGACCGATAATCATCACTCTGTAGGGAACCGGCAGATTTGCGCGCTACTAATCAGTCCCTTTAAATATCACTGTTAAAGATTGAGAGTGAATAGAAACAGCAGCGATCAGAGCTTGCTCTAGATGTTGCTGTTACAATCCTATGCCGGCTGTGTAACATAGCCGTCATCCGCCAAGTATAGTACAATCTGAATTCCTGATCCCGTTGTATTTACCTGCACCCATCATAGGACATACTATTATGTCTTAGGTCACAAAGAGGATAAAGAATTTGCTATGAAGTGTCAGGTTGGCTTATCAATGTGTTCTAAGAACCTTATGCAATTTTTTTTATAAATTGGTGTTCCGCAACAATAGATCGATGTAGATTGCAGGATGTGAGGTCTAAAGGCCCCGTCTCACATAGCGAGATCGCTAGCGAGATCGCTGCTGAGTCACAAGTTTTGTGACGCAACAGCGACCTCAGTAGCGATCTCGCTATGTGTGACACGTACCAGCGATCAGGCCCCTGCTGTGAGATCGCTGGTCGTGTCGGAATGGCCTGGACCGTTTTTTGGTCGTTGAGGTCCCGCTGACATCGCTGAATCGGTGTGTGTGACACGGATTCAGCGATGTCTTCACTGGTAACCAGGGTAAACATCGGGTTACTAAGCGCAGGGCCGCGCTTAGTAACCCGATGTTTACCCTGGTTACCATCGTAAATGTAAAAAATAACAAACACTACATACTCACCATCTGATGTCCGTCAGGTCCCTCGCCGTCTGCTTCCTGCTCTGACTGAGTGCCGCCGTACAGTGAGAGCAGAGCGCAGCGGTGACGTCACCGCTGTGCTGTGCTTTCACTTTACGGCGGCACTCAGTCAGAGCGGGAAGCAGACGGCGAGGGACCTGACGGACATCAGATGGTGAGTATGTAGTGTTTGTTATTTTTTGGTAACCAGGGTAAACATCGGGTTACTAAGCGCGGCCCTGCGCTTAGTAACCCGATGTTTACCCTGGTTACCCGGGTGCTGCAGGGGGACTTCGGCATCGTTGAAGACAGTTTCAACGATGCCGAAGTCGTTCCCCTGATCGTTGGTCGCTGGAGAGAGCTGTCTGTGTGACAGCTCCCCAGCGACCACACAACGACTTACCAACGATCACGGCCAGGTCGTATTGCTGGTCGTGATCGTTGGTAAATCGTTTTGTGAGACGGGGCCTTAAGTCTTTTTGTTCCCGATATGTCAGATATCCCACTGATAGAACCACTGACTATATTTGAATAACACTGAATTTTCTAAATGTAATCATTTCTTCTAGATGACATTCGGGGTCAGCAACATTGTTAGATCTTCAGAATGTACTTACCGTGGGGCCAATAGACTGACACTGGTTCCTTGCATCATCTTCACCCCTAGCATTTATAATCTACCATGCACGGAGCAGACAATTCAATAAAAGCAGGTAAAAATAACCCTTATCACAGTGTCTGTGACAGCTCATCTAATTCATGGACAATAATAATAGATATTTGGAGTAGAACTGTCACATTTATTTTAGCAAACTGCGCTTCAACCTAAAACTGCAGACTGTTGTATCATGTAAGTAAGAATTCAATCTGTGAAGAAATAATGGTCGTGATCAGGTTAGGCTCATCATTTTCATGTTTGTTTCTATGTAAATGGGATTCTTGCAACAAGAAACTTAATTGCTACATAAACGAACAAGCAGAAGTGCCAATATGGAGAGTTCATACACGGTAATGGGGTCTCATGCAATCGTCCGATGGTAGCCATGGTTTAGCCAAATAATGATGCTAAATATGAATTATGTATCTCTGGTGTCACACCTTCTCCCAGTATAATTGGGAATCTCGGCTTCTGTACTATAGACAACAAGTCCTCATGGGAATTACCATATTCTGTGGATATCATGTTCACTCCAAACTCCATGAATATACAATGCAGTAAAGTTTGCCAAGAAGTAAATTTCGGTAGATATTTCCTTATAGGCTTTTCATATGTCTAATATTATTTGCCTCTTTGTTTTACCCCATATAGTGCTATACTAATTTATCCTGTAGTTTTTCAAAATTTTGATTTATTTTACAGCTTTGAGTCGGATAAAGCAGTATATTTCTGTCCATACGTAGCTGTGCCTGCACCATAGAAGGAGTAATGTTTCATGCCGTAGAATTTGAAAATATTCAACATCGTTTACAAAAAGATGACAAACTACAGTATATCTGTTAGATATACAGCTCTGGCAAAAAATTAAGAGACCACTGCAAAATGTTCAGTTTGTCTGATTTTTCTCTTTATAGGTATATTTTTGAGTAAAATGTAAATTGTTCTTTTATTCTATAAACTTCTAACATGTCTCTGAATTTCCAAGCAATAATTTTTGTATTTGTTTTCTGACAAAGAAAAATGGTCAAAATTTAAAAAAAACAAAACAAAACAATGCTTTCAGACTTCAAATAATGCAAAGAAAACAAGTTCATAATCAGTTAGAAAGAACAATACTAATGTTTAAACTCAGGAAGAGTTCAGAAATCAATATTTTGTGGAATAACCATGATTTTTAATCACAGCTTTCATACCTCTTGGCATGCTTTCCACCAGTCTTTCACACGGCTTCTGGGTGACCTTATTCCACTCCTGATACAAAAATGTAAGCAGTTCTTCTTTGTTTGATGGCTTGTGACTATCCATCATCCTCTTGATTACATTCCAGAAGTTTTCAATGGGGTTCAGGTGATATGACAGGGTTTCGATGTGGTTGTCTCTTAATTTTTGCCAGAGCTGTAGGATAAGATAATTAGGAAAACTATTTAAAATTGTTGAAACTTAGTCAAACTTTAAATAAACTTTAGGTTAAATTGGTTGCTATTGGCAGTTTTGATAAAGTTATCAAAACTGTCCATAGCAACCAATTACAGAGAAGCTTTCAGCTTATCAGACTTAACTAATATTTAAATGTATAAAATTTGAATTATTTAAGAAATATTGTTAGAAATAATTCTAAAAAAAATATAAGGAAGATCATTGCCTTTAAAGAAACACTCCAAGAAAAAAATACTACACTCAGTAATGCCTAGTGCAAAGCCTGAGGGGGTGGTGCATGACAAATCTTCTTGGTTTTTAAATGCCTGTGACTATTGATGAGCGAGTACACTCGTTACTCGAGATTTCCCGAGCAACCTCAAGTGGTCTCCAAGTATTTCCACGGGCTCGGAGATTTAGTTTATGTCGATGCAGCTGCATGATTTGCGCTGCTAGACAGCTTGAATGCATGTGGGGTTGCCTGTTTGTTAGAGAATCTCCACATGTATTCAGGCTGTCTAGCAGCCGCAAATCATACAGCTGCGTTGACGTAAACTTAATCTCCGAGCCCGCCGAAATACTCGGAGACCACTTGAGCATGCTCGGGTAAACTCGGGTAATGAGTATACTCGCTCATCACTACCTGTGACTTGTAATACTTTGAGATAAGTGGATCGAATCATCAAGGATCAACTTGGAGTTGAATTTCTGCAAATCGCAGGTCCCCACAAATTCAAACAACCTGTGAGGATAGCCAACATTAAGAAAAGTGCTGGGTTCACACACCGATGAAGAATCAGAGACCCAGCCTATCCCATAATGTCCTGAAGCTATCACATCACATGGTCAAGTCCAGCCAATCAGAGTGGGCTATAACAACTTAAATAAACAATGGGGTTGGCCAAATAGCACCATTTTAAGCTTTTCTATTGTAGGGAAAGGAAGTCAGAGTGCACAGCTCATCACATGGGGATAGAAAAATGCCTACTCAGTTTGTGGTGTGCTGCTTCAGTGCCAATGTAGGTTGAAAATATTAGTGATAATCATAGTCTGTGAATAATAATCCATGGATTAAAGTGATGTAGGGAAATGCTGTAGCGGCATAGTCAGTGTGACTGTGAATTGTATGTTCTCTGATATACTGCACTGACAGCACCTTATAGCGGCATTTTTTTTATTCTTCACACACTTCAAGAAAGGAGGGGCAGTATTAAACCCCTTAGTGCTAATTTTGCTTCTAAACCCAAATCCAAGGTTTGGGTGTCACAGAAAATGTGCTTTATCATTTTATGTGGTACCTAGCCTAGAACTTACCTTCTCATAGAAGCTGATCAGATTAGTTTGACAGGACCAGTCCCTCAAATACC
The DNA here is from genome assembly GCF_051348905.1 of Ranitomeya variabilis. Lineage (NCBI taxonomy): Eukaryota > Metazoa > Chordata > Amphibia > Anura > Dendrobatidae > Ranitomeya > Ranitomeya variabilis. The sequence continues at coordinate 55,512,280 of NC_135235.1, read as the reverse complement.
CATGTTGTTGCTGGGTTTGAGTTTATTTTTATTAAGGATCTCTAGGATAATATCTCTTAGAAAATTTTTAAAAATGTTACCCATATTAGAGATTAATCTTACAGGTTTATTGACACAATATCTTTGTGCCAGTCCTGGGGTACAGACACTGTTATTGTGGATTAATTAAATATCAGAATGAATGGTCTGTCTATCACTGCACTTAATTCCTGTGTGAGTATGTCATCTGGACCTGATGATTTATGTATTTTATTGTTTTTCCGGTGTCACCGCATTTTTTTGCTAGTGACATTTATCAGAGAATTTATGGTATCCCTAAACATGGCATTTGTCATTGTATTTTCCTGTGTAAATACTGTAGAGAAGAAGGTGTTTGATAGATTGACCTTTCCCTCATCCTCTTCCAACATTTCACCCAGATTATTTATAAGTCGCTTACTGTTTATGTTGAGGAATATTTTACAATTATTTTTACTTTCTTTGGCAATGACTTTTCTGTGTCAGTGTTTGCTGCCTTTGTTTTCAATTCATTTTCTCAATATGATTTTTTATGCCTCTTAACTTAACTTAACTTCCCTCTTACTTTAGTTTTCAATACAATAGTTTTCAAAAAACAATTTTTATTCTTGCTTTTCACTTATAATTCAGTTTTTCTATTTTAAATATTTTAAACACATACTTTATTCATGGTATCATGTTTGCTCATCAGAAATATCATTGCCCATACTTACTATTTGTGTTGTCAAAATGAACTCATCTGGCATTTACCATTTCTCCTGGTGGAATGCATTTTTATCTTCCCTTCGGATTCATGTGCATCTACCATTGTTGGAAATGGGAACTTGTGCCAAGACCTCTGAACTGGCAGAGATCTCAGCGCCACATTCTGCATTCCAAGGCCTGGACCCCGGCAGTCGTGACTAGCATATGCCACAGTCACAGGTGTTTCCATTGCTTCACACTCACGTGATAATCTCGTCCTAGTCCTGGTCTAGAACATCCAAGCAAGTTGGCTAAATTGGCAGATGAGGGGAATATCAGTATAGGACAGGAAAATAATTGCTGGAGCTCTCTTACGGGGCTTTCACAAAGCGTTCTGTGACCGATACGTCCGAAATCCCCCACAAAATGCAACTGCCTCTGAGTGTTCGCCTCCTGTAGGCATACACTTCTGAAAATGATGCACGCCAGAGCACATGTTCACTCTGCCGTCACCATTACACTCAACGGCCCTTGTCAGTGCATGCGTCCTGATGCCATTTTGCAGGGGATTTCAGATGTATGCCCGGCGGGGACACAGAATGCAACGTGAAAGCACCCTTAATAAGATACTTTTAAAGGGTTCAAACTAAGTACTGACACTCGATGTACCATGGTGTGACCAAACATTTAAATACAACTTCCAACCAACTTGTTTTCCTTCAATCTCCACCCCCACCTCTTCTTTGATTTACAGCTCTGGATTCATTGAACCAAATTGAAACAAATCATCATATGGCAATGTTAACTGAAAATTTAGAAAACAAAATTGTCCCTTTCTCTTGATTGAAAAGGAAACAAAATTCAAGCATAAAAAAATGAATGGCCTGGTCTTGAAGGGGTTAAGCTGGGCTTGTCTTATAGGCCTCCCATCAGGGCCAGCGTCAGCAGCCAGGGATGCTATGGGTATTCAGTGCCTGTGCCAGTGCCAGCGCCCACGAGTGGGCCCCCCGCCTGCTCCAGGCCCCGGCATTTGCGATACTTAACCTCTCCCTGCTCCACCGCTGCGGCGTCTTCCGCATCTCCTGACTGTGATGTTCAGGTCAGAGAACGCAATGATGTCAGGTCTGTGTGCCCTCTGCCTGAACAGTCACAATGCAGAGAGATGGAAGACACCAACGCTGTGGAGCTGCGGCATCCAGAGCAGAACAGCAGCCAGCGAGGAGAGGTGAGTATTTCATTCTTTTTTATGTTTGGAGCATCATATATGGGGCCTATCTTATATGGAGCATTACGGTATATATGGAGCCCATAATACACTGAAGCATCATATATGGGGCCCATTGTATATACACTGGAGCATCATATATGGGGCCCATTATACCGGGAGCATCATATGGGGCCCATTATATATGAAGCATCATATGGGGCCCATTATTTATGGAGCATCATATGGGACCCATTATATATGGATCATCATATATGGGGCACATTATATATGGAGCATCATATAGGGCCCACTATATATGGAGCATCATATGGGGCCCATTATATATGGAGCATTACATGGGGCCCCTTATATATGGAGAATTATATGGGGCCTATTCTGTATGGAGCATTATATGGGGCCCCTTATATACTGTATGGAGCATTATATGGGACTCATTATACTGTGTGGAGCATCATATGGGCTCATTATACTGTATGGGAAGAGTAGTCCCACCAGTCAATGCCAGTGGACAGGTTATCTTTTTACCTTTGACCATAGCTGCAGGCTCACACTGTAATTTGACAGCATGGGAACAGTGACTCTCTGACTGGCGGTAATGATTTTACTGCCAATCAGAAGCAGTGTTTTCCACTGGATGTTCAGGCCCTCCATTCAACCTTTTTTAACTGTTTGGCAAAACCCGTCGGAAACGAACATCGAGGGGGTCTGCCAATCTCTAAATCTGAGCTCTGTCATTCATCATTTTCGGGCATATATATGCCTACTGGAGGCAGACATTCAGACATAGTAGACTGTGTCTGGGTGTCCATCTCCAGTAGGCGTACATGTCCGAAAATGATGCACAATAGAGCACATCTTTGTCGGCATGCTTATAGTCTGTGGCCTTGTTGGCGCATACGTCCGATAATCCCGTTTTGTGGGGGGTTCAAACATAAGCCCCGACAGGACCAACAAACGGGTGACAAAACACAATATGAAAGTACCCTTAAGCCTGAACATTGGCACGGTCCCCAATGTTGCTCTATGTAGGAAAGAGGAAAACTGACATTTTTGTCTCAATCATCGTTAATTCTCTGATCCCAAGACAGAGTTGTTGCAGGATGTTATTCAAATAAATGGAAGAAGAAGATTGACAAATAGTACACCTTCTTCTCTAACTTCAGATACAAATGATTATATTTACTGCCAGAGAGAAAGGAAAAAGAATTCTTAGGATTTGCATCCCCTGGCCCCATTCTGTCAACATTTCCGAGAGATTGCTGGATGCACACAGATGTATTCTGGCAATGCTCGAGCTTCCATTTCCTGCTGTCTGTTTCTACATATTAATAATAGGATGTGGCTGCTGGCACGTTTAGAGAAAATTAATATTCTATTAACTTAACTTAAACACCGTCTCTAAAAAGCTGCGCATATTACATGTCCTTCCCGTTGATGTCCCCATATTATGAAAATTACTGTACATGTTTTGTATAATAGCCTAAGGCTGAACTCTGTGAAGGGAAATGATTTCACATTATCTCTTAAACATTATTACGCCTGTCATCGAAAGTAACATGCCTTCCAAGTGCTTCCTTAGCGCTGCTGGGGTAGTTGGTAAGTATATCACAGTGCTGTCAAGCAGAGCTAGTATTGAGGTCAGGCAACATGCTTCTTGACACCTTAAAGCCTTGTGTCTTTTACCTCTGGATGCCTGGGAAGAGGAATTAAATCACTATACATTATTTATATACTCCTTCCACTGCACGCTGTGGAGCAGTGCTCTAAGGCCCAAAGCTGTGGCGTTGAAGAAATCAGAGTAGTTAGTGGCCAGGGACACCATAAGGAAAAAGCAGCACAATTTATGGTCTTGGACTTTAAAAAAATCCAATGTTATGGTTCTAGGTCTCTTTGTGCAACCAAGTTGACACTGCCCGTATTACACATACAGGCGCTTCTCTCAAAATTAGAACATCATCAAAAAGTGAATTTATTTCAGTTCTTCAATACAAAAAGTGAAACTCATATATTATATAGAGTCATTACAAACAGAGTGATCTGTTACAAGTGTTTATTTCTGTTAATGCTGATGATTATGGCTTACAGCCAATGAAAACCCAAAAGTCATTATCTCAGTAAATTAGAATACTTTATAGCACCAGTTCGAAAAATGATTTTAAAATCAGAAATATTGGCCTACTGAAATGTGTCTTCAGTAGATGCACTCAATACTTGGTCAGGGCTCATTTTGCATCAATGCAGTGTAGCATGGAGGCGATAAGCCTGTGGCACTGCTTAGAGGTAATGCAAGCCCAGGTTACCTTGATAGCAGCCTCCAGCTCACCTGCATTGTTGGGTCTGGTGTCTTTCATCTTCCTCTTGACAATACCCCATAGATTCTCTATGGGGTTAAGGTCAGTCAAGTTTGTTGGCCTATAAGCACAGTGATACTGTTGTTTTTAAACCAGGTATCGGTACTTTTGGCAGTGTGGACAGTGCCAAGTCCTGCTGGAGAATAAAACTTCATCTCCAAAAAGCTTGTTGGCAGAGGGAAGCATGAAGTGCTCTAAAATTTCCTTGTAGATGGCTGCACTGACTTTGGTTTTGATAAAACACAGTGGACCTACACCAGCAGATGACATGGCTCCCCAAACCATCACTGATTGTGGAAACTTCACACTAGACCTCAAGCACCTTGGATTGTGTTCTTCTCCACTCTTCCTCCAGTCTCTGGGACTTTGAACCACTGAGAAACAGTCCAGTTCTTTTTCTCCTTGGCCCAGGTAAGACGCTTCTGGCGTTGTCTATTTGTCATGAGTGGCTTGACACAAGGAATGCGACACTTGTAGCCCATGTCCTGGATTTGTCTGTGTGTTGTGGCTCTTGAAGCAATGACTCCAGCAGCAGTCCACTCCTTGTAAATCTCCCCCATATTTTTGAATGTCCTTTTCTTAGCAATCCTTTGAAGGCTGCGGTTATCCTGGTTGCTTGTGCACCTTTTTCAACTACACTTTTTCCTTCCACTGAACTCTCCATTAATATGCTTGGATACAGCACCCTATGAATAGCCAGCTTTTTTAGCACTGACCTTTTGTGGCTTATCCTCCTTGTGGAGTGTGTCAATGAATGCCTTCTGGACATCTGTCAAGTCAGCCGTCTTCCCCATGATTGTGGAGCTACTGAAACAGACTAAGGGACCTTTTTAAATGCTTAGGAAGCCTTTGCATGTGTTTTTTGTTAATTATTCTAATTTACTAAGATAACGACTTTTGGTTTTTCATTGTCTGTAAGCCATAATCATCAACATTAACAGAAATAAATACTTGAAATAGATCACTTTGTTTGTAATGACATAAAATATATATAAGTTTAAATTTTTGTATTGAAGAACTGAAATAAATTAACTTGTTGATGATATTCTACTTTTGTGAGATGCATCTGTCTATAGATGATACTAAAGTACTGAATGTTAGAGTGATTTATATTGGTTGATCTTGTTCACGGTTAGGCTGCAATTGAATCACTAGTTCTTGAAGTTTGTGCTTTGGAAACTGGAAAAATGGGCATAAAAATCATAGAATGTTAGAGTTGGAAGGCACCTCCAGGGTCATAGTGTCCTATTCCCTGCTCAATGCAGGATTCACTAAACCATCTCAGACAGATGTCTGTCCAGCCTCTGTTTGAAGACTTCCATTGAAGGAGAACTCACCACCTTATGGCAGCCTTTTCCATAAGGATCCAAGCGACTTTGACATGCTCTAAATATGCATACACAATGGAGAGAAGATAGGACATAATATTTTCTGCAGAGAAACTTAGGGTCTTGGCTAAAGATGAGCGTAGCAATTTATGGAGGAATGAGTTCTAGTCGAACTTCTTGATATTTGCGGTTTCACACAAATTGAATATATTTTGAGATTAGATTTGTGGTTCACAAAAAAATGTCCTACATTGCAGAGGCATCATTGAGCAGGCATATTTCATTTTGCTTACCCATAATGCCCTGCTGCTGTGACATCTAGAGGATTATCATACCATGTACAGTGGTGGTCAATACTTGGGCCATTGCAGGTCAACGGTTCCCAATGGAGCACAGTTTGTACAGCAGAGTCATTTATCATCTCAAGGGTCACTGGGTAAGTCTTTCTATCCTTTAGAGCAGTGTTCCCCAACTCCGGTCCTCAAGAGCCACCAACAGGTCATGTTTTCAGTATTTCTTTAGTATTGGACAGGTGATAATTGCATAACCTGCACAGGCAATAATTCTATCACCTGTGCAATACTAAGGAAATCCTGGAAACATGACCTGTTGGTGGCTCTTGAGGACCGGAGTTGGGGAACACTGCTTTTGAGTGTAAACACTTGTGGTCAGCGGGGTTCTCTCTCCTGTAGAGTGTAAGCTCTTATGTTTAGCAGGGTTCTCTCTCTCTCCTATAGAGTGTAAGATCATATGAACAGCAGGGTTCTCTATAGCTTCTGTAGAGTAGAATACCTTATGGTCATCAGGGTTCTTTCTCCTGTAGAGTATAAGGTCTTATGGTCAGTGGGGTCCTCTCTCTCCTGTAGAGTTTTAAGCTTGTATGGTTGGCAGGATCCTCTCTCTCCTGTAGAGTGTAAGCTCTTATGTTTAGCAGGGTCCTCTGTCCAGTAGAGTGTAAGCTCATATGATCAGCAGGGTATTCTATATCTTCTGTAGAGTATAAGCTCTTATGGTCATCAGGATTTTCTCTCTCCTGTAGAGTGTAAGCTCTTAAGGTACCTTCACACTGAACAACTTAACAACGATATCGCTAGCGATCCGTGACGTTGCAGCGTCCTGGCTAGCGATATCGTTGTGTTTGACACGCAGCAGCGATCTGGATCCTGCTGTGCCATCGTTGGTCGGAGCTAGGAGGCCAGCACCTTATTTCGTCGCTGGATCTCCCGCAGACATCACTGGATCGGTGTGTGTGACACCGATCCAGCAATGTCTTCACTGGTAACCAGGGTAAACATCGGGTTACTAAGCGCAGGGCCGTGCTTAGTAACCCGATATTTACCTTGGTTACCAGCATAAAAGTAAAAAAAAACAAACACTACATACTTACCTTCCGCTGTCTGTCCCCCGTCGCTGTGCTTCTCTGCACTGTGAGCGCCGGCCAGCCGGAAAGCAAAGCACAGCGGTGACGTCACCGCTCTGCTTTCCGGCCGCTGTGCTTACACAGTGCAGAGAAGCAGAACGCCGGGGGACAGACAGCGGAAGGTAAGTATGTAGTGTTTGTTTTTTTTAACTTTTACGCTGGTAACCAGGGTAAACATCGGGTTACTAAGCGCGGTCCTGCGCTTAGTAACCCGATGTGTACTGTTGTGAATTTGGATTCTGGGCTCCCCCGGTGGCTACTGGTGGAATTGAACTGGTGTCTTCATCTTCTCTGTTCACCTGTTCCCATCAAGATGTGGGAGTCGCTATATAACCTTGCTGCTCTGTTAGTTGCTTGCCGGTCAACAATGTTATCAGAAGCCTCTCTGTGCTTGTTCCTGCTCCTAGACAACTACTAGATAAGTTGGACTCTTGTCCATGTTTGTTTTTGCATTTTTGTTCCAGTTCACAGCTGTAGTTTCGTTACTGTGTCTGGAAAGCTCTTGTGAACAGGAATTGCCACTCTGGTGTTATGAGTTAATGCCAGAGTTTTAAAGTAATTTCTGGATGGTGTTTTGATAGGGTTTTCAGCTGACCATGAAAGTGTCCTTTCTGTCTTCTGCTATGTAGTAAGTGGACCTCAAATTTGCTAAACCTATTTTCATACTACGTTTGTTATTTCATCTTGATTCACCGCCAATACATGTGGGGGGCCTCTGTCTCCTTTCGGGGTATTTCTCTAGAGGTGAGCTAGGACTAATATTTTCCTCTGCTAGCTTTATTTAGTCCTCCGGCTGGTGCTGGGCATCTAGAATCAACGTAGGCATGCTACCCGGCCACTGCTAGTTGTGCGTTAGGTTTAGTTCATGGTCAGCTCAGTTTCCATCTTCCAAGAGCTAGTTCCTATATATGCTGATGCTATGATCTCTTGCCATTGAGATCATGACAGTGTACCCTGGTTACCCGGGGACCTCGGCATCGTTGGTCGCTGGAGAGCTGTCTGTGTGACAGCTCTCCAGCGACCAAACAGCGATGCTGCAGCGATCGGGATCGTTGTCTGGATCGCTGCAGCGTCGCTTAGTGTGACGGTACCTTTATAGTTAGCGGGGTACTCTCTCTCTCTTGTAGAGTGTAAGGTCTTATGGTCAATCGGGTCCTCTCTCTCCTGTAGAGTGTAAGATCTTATGGTCAGCGGGGTCCTCTCTCTCCTGTAGAGTGGAAGGTCTTATGGTCATTGGGGTTCTCTCTATCTCTTGTAGAGTGTAAGCTCATATCTCTCTTCCACGTGTATTTTATGAGCAGTTGCAAACTTTCTAGTATTGACGTTTGTGTGAATCTATTAGCAGCATATAACATTTTTGAGGGAAATTCGGCAATGTCGGGAAATCCTAAATTCAATAGATTCATTCATCTAAAATATCTCCAGAATCCGTCCTTTCCTCAACAGTCAATCTACTAAAATGCTTGTGCATGCCCTCATCATCTCCCGCCTTGACTACTGCAACATCCTCTTCTGTGGCCTCCCTGCTAACACCTTTGCACCTCTCCAGTCCATCCTTAACTCTGCTGCCCGACTAATTCATCTCTCTCCTCGCTACTCCTCCACTTCCCCTCTCTGCAAATCTCTTCACTGGCTCCCATTCCCTCAGCGTATCCAGTTCAAATTACTAATACTGACCTACAAAGCCATCCATAACCTGTCTCCTCCATATATCTCTGAACTAATCTCCTGATATATTCCCTCACGTAATCTCCGGTCCTCCCAAGACCTCCTTCTCTCCCCCACACTTATCCACTCCTCTCCCAACAGCCTCCAAGACTTCTCCAGAATATCCCCCATCCTCTGGAATTATTTGCCCCAACTCATCTGACTATCAACCACATTCGGATCCTTCAAACGGAACCTGAAAACCCACCTCTTCAGGAAAGCCTACAGCCTGCACTGACCCCGCTGCCTCCTCACCACTGCTGAAGCTACCGCCTCACCAACACCGGTGCTCCTACAACCCTCAACCTATTGTCTCCACCCCCATCATCCTGTAGAATGTAAGCCCGCAAGGGCAGGGTCCTCGCCCCTCTATATCAGTCTGTCATTGTTAGTTTGCTTACTGTAAGTGATATCTGTAATTTGTATGTAACCCCTTCTCATGTACAGCACCATGGAATCAATGGTGCTATATAAATAAATAATAATAATAATAATCTTTCGTTTTTACATTTACAATTTCCCTCTTTTAGCAGGATAATGCTCTTGCAGCACTGCAAAAATTGTTCAGGAATGGTTTGAGGAACTTGACAAAGAGTTCAAGGTGATGACATGGCCTCCAGGTTCCCCAGATCTCAATCTGATGGATATGCTGGAAAAACATATCCAAACAATGGAAGCTGAAACTTACAACTAACTTAAAGGGAACCTGTCACCTGTATTTGGCGGGACCAGTTTTGGGTCATATGGGCGTGGTTTTCGGGTGTTTGATTCACCCTTTCCTTACCCGCTGGCTGCATGCTGGCCGCAATATTGGATTGAAGTTCATTCTCTGTCCTCTGGAGTACACGACTGCGCATGGCAATATTGCCTTGCGCAGGCGTGTACTCCAGAGGACAGAGAATGAACTTCAATCCAATATTGCGGCCAGCATGTGAAGGGACCGCAGGTAAAGAAGGATGCAGGGACAAAAAGGAGCCAGAAAGCAAGTAACGTTTTTAACTTTCCTTTAACTTCCAACCCAACAAAGATGACAACAGTTTTCCACGCAGGGAACTAAAATACAAGTTCACAATTTCACAGTAAATCCTATCTACTATTTGGGCGCCTCGAACTATACCCGTGGAACGCGACAGCGCCTCACTAGGGACCCCCTAACAAGTCAAAGTCAACAAAGTTCACTTATCAGCACCGTTTCAGCGATGCAGTCCTGATGGTGAAGCTCCGTCAGCGACGTAGTCCTGATGGTGAAGCTCCGTCAGCGACGTAGTCCTGATGGCGGGGGAAGGAGGTGTCCTCCGTCGACGGGCCCAGGTGCAAATGCGAGTCCAGAATGTCTGTTGCGATGCTGCGTCACCCCCTGCAGGCAGACGTTGGTCCGGGGTAACAGTTTCCAAGTCCAAAGAGGAGTCTTTTCGAGGAGAATTAGCGGAGTAATCCGTATCAGTGACAGCTGAGACAAACCCAGGAGGGACCGGAGCAGTTTCCGGCAAGATACTCCCGGGGAGTGCGGTAATACTGTCCCGGAGATGATCAGCGCTACCCCTCTGCTTTGGGGGTCGCTGACGACGGTTGCGCCGCTTTCTGGGGGCTCTGGTAATTGTCCGCAGCATCGGCTGCACGTTCTCCCCCTGTTTCCAGCAAGTCTCACTGCGGCCTGCACACACACGACAACTGCGCTGCAGTTCCCCCTCCTCAGAGTTTTCCCGCGCTTCTCTGCCCCTGCTTTCGCGCGCTTTTTCCTTAATCCACCCCTCTCCCTGCGTCACTCTGTCTCCTGTCACCTCCGCCTGGCTTCTCATCCGCCCTTTAAATCCGTCCCCCGGAACCCCGACTCCCGGCAACAATGGTTCCACCCGTCTGTACGGCTCGCCAGATCCCCGTCCCCTACATTCCCCCACCCTGTATGCTCGCCAGTCCCTGGGCGAGGCCTTTGAACTGACAGGTCTCCCACCTGACGGATTGTTCCACACTTGGGTCTGTCTAGCGTGTAAGTCAGGACTGTAGCGAGTTGGGGGTCTACCTGCAGTAGAACGTTCAGAACGTCGTAGCTCGGGTCCTTGTGTAGGGGGTGTCGGGGGAATGCAGTCAACGGAGGGACGACTGATCAGGGGTAGTGTAGTAGTTGAGATAGGGGGGGTATTTTGACGCCGTTCTTCTTCTTCATCATCCTCTCCATCCCACCAATGGTTGTTGGGGGACTCAGTCGTAGATGGCTCTTCCCTGATTGCGGATTCCGGGGTGTCCGAGTCAACAGAGTGACACAAACGGAGCATGTTGCGATGGAGTATGCGAGTACCTGTACTCCCGGGGACTTCAGACCGCACTTCATATACAGGTCCATGCGGGTCTAAACGGCGGAGTACCCGATAGGGTGTTTTTTCCCAACGGTGGTCTAACTTGTTTTGTGGTCTTTGCTCTCGAACTAGTACTCAATCACCTGGCCGGAACTCTGGGGGTTTTGCTGTAGGGGTGCTCCGATGCTCCACTTCCCGAATTCGAGTGTTCACCATCCGGTGTAAGGTCTGCAGCCGATGTCGATGATCACGCACCCACGAAGCCATCCCTGCTCGGGGGCCTTCTTCCTCTGAAGACAGTTCCAGATCTGTCACGCCTTTCCCTGGGCGCCCAAAGACCACTTCATACGGGGTGCGTCCTGTGACTTGATGAACTCTATTGTTGTAGATCCACACTAGGTCAGACACATACTCCGGCCAGCGGGTCTTTTGTTCTTGTTCTAGCGCACGCAACATTTGAAGCAGAGTCCGGTTAAACCGCTCACAAGCCCCATTTCCCTGGGGGGAACGTCACCTTTGCTGTCGGGGAAGTAATTACTCTCCCTAGTATGTCTCCCTCCTGACAGGTCTCTTGTACCCGGACTTCCCTCACTAACTGTCTGAACACGGAGCCCTGAGGTGTACTGGTCCCCCACTGATTGAGTGTCTCTTGCGTAGTCTCCCCTAACAGAAAATTGCCAAAATCTTTCAATACGTTCATCCCCAAGGTCACGGTATGTTGTGGGCTGGGATCTCCCCGTGTTAACACAACCCCCCGGCGGCCCAGGTCCTTCCCACATAAAGATATTTGCATCCAGGTGACCCCTTCCACTGGGATGGGCAGCTGATTGGCGGCCTGTAACCGAATTACGGGACCCCATTGGGGTCTAACTGTCAAAGGAAAGTGTTTTCTAAAATAAGCCTCGGGCATAGTCGTGACTTGGGACCCGGTGTCCACCAGACAACGTACAGCCCGCCCTTCAAACTCTGCCCAGACCAGGGGGCAGCTGGCAACCAAATTTCCGGGACTTTCACCACCCATCCGCGGGGACTCTGACTCCGAGCGTCGTCCCCCTAGCTCGGAGCCCTCTAGTTTAACGCCCGACGAGACGAGGCCCTCCCCCTCCGGGGGCACTCCCGTGCGAAATGTCCGGCCTCCCCGCAACCATAGCAAACACCGGGGACCGGATAATATCCTGGACGAGCGCCACAAGCTGGACTCCCGGACCCTTGCCCCCGGGGTAACTCCCTTGGGCTTCGCGCATTCTTTTTAACTTCAGCCAGTTCGTCTCTGATTTGTTTTAGCTCCTGCCGCATCTCTTGAACCCACGACGGCTCACCCTCTCCTGCGGTGGCGGTCTGGATAACCCGAGTCTCTCCTGTCGGGACCGTCACCCCCCTCTCTTGCTCCCGGGTGCGGGCCTCATTGCCTATGTCGGAGAAAGTCAGGCGCGGGTCGACCCGCACTCGTTCACGTAGAGCCTGCTTGGTCAACTCATCTCTCAGTCCCGTCACCAGCTGGTCGCGCAGGGTCACGTCACCATGTCCCATACCATCTTTCCGCACGATTGCAATGTTTAGCTCTTGCAGAGCATTCATGTACTGAGTGACAGTCTCGCCCTCTTTTTGTCGCCGTCTAAACAACCGGGCCCGCAGCTCTCCCACGTCGGTGGGATCCCCATGCGTCCCCTCTAACACATTTAACACCCGGGTAAAAGTATTCCTCTCTGTGGGGGGTCTCAACATCACTGAATCCCGGGCCTCTCCGTCTAAGGCCATAATGGCCACCTCTGCTTCCAGGGCCGGGGTCATAGGATGCATTCTCAGCAGCCCCCGCATCCTTTCAGTCCAGCTCCACAACAACATGTTGCTCCCATTAAACTTGGGCAGATTATTTAACATGGCCCCCAATGAGAGAGACGCTCTCGGCCCAGCCCCATCCTCCGTAACTTCTGGCTCCCTCTTTGGATCCTGCATCCTGCCGACTACGCCAAATGAAGGGACCGCAGGTAAAGAAGGATGCAGGGACAAAAAGGAGCCAGAAAGCAAGTAATGTTTTTAACTTTCCTTTAACTTCCAACCCAACAAAGATGACAACAGTTTTCCACGCAGGGAACTAAAATACAAGTTCACAATTTCACAGTAAATCCTATCTACTATTTGGGCGCCTCGAACTATACCCGTGGAACGCAACAGCGCCTCACTAGCGACCCCCTAACAAGTCAAAGTCAACAAAGTTCACTTATCAGCACCGTTTCAGCGATGCAGTCCTGATGGTGAACGCCTGTCAGCGACGTAGTCCTGATGGTGAAGCTCCGTCAGCGACGTAGTCCTGATGGCGGGGGAAGGAGGTGTCCTCCGTCGACGGGCCCAGGTGCAAATGCGAGTCCAGAATGTCTGTTGCGATGCTGCGTCACCCCCTGCAGGCAGACGTTGGTCCGGGGTAACAGTTTCCAAGTCCAAAGAGGAGTCTTTTCGAGGAGAATTAGCGGAGTAATCCGTATCAGTGACAGCTGAGACAAACCCAGGAGGGACCGGAGCAGTTTCCGGCAAGATACTCCCGGGGAGCGCGGTAATACTGTCCCGGAGATGATCAGCGCTACCCCTCTGCTTTGGGGGTCGCTGACGACGGTTGCGCCGCTTTCTGGGGGCTCTGGTAATTGTCCGCAGCGTCGGCTGCACGTTCTCCCCCTGTTTCCAGCAAGTCTCACTGCGGCCTGCACACACACGACAACTGCGCTGCAGTTCCCCCTCCTCAGAGTTTTCCCGCGCTTCTCTGCCCCTGCTTTCGCGCGCTTTTTCCTTAATCCACCCCTCTCCCTGCGTCACTCTGTCTCCTGTCACCTCCGCCTGGCTTCTCATCTGCCCTTTAAATCCGTCCCCCGGAACCCCGACTCCCGGCAACAATGGTTCCACCCGTCTGTACGGCTCGCCAGATCCCCGTCCCCTACACATGCAGCCAGCGGGTAAGGAAAGGGTGAATCAAACACCCGAAAACTCCGCCCATATGACCCAAATCCGGTCCCGCCAAATTCAGGTGACAGGTTCCCTTTAAGGGGGTTGTCTGGGACGAGACTTGTACATTGATTGTCCATCCTTAGGATAGTTCATCAATATCTGATCAGTGGAGGTGCAACACCCGGCAAGCCCGATGATCAAGTATTCCTGGTAAGAAGTGCTCAGTATAGCTGTCCCTGCCAGGTACTGCACATCTGCTCCCTATTGATTAGAATAGTGGTGGATATGTAGTACCTAGCCACAGCCATTATATAGTGGATTCTGTGCTGTGCAGCTTCACAACTGATCATATCCAGCCAACGCTGTCACAGGGAACAGCTGATTGGGTGGAGTGGCAGGTGTCGCACCCCACTGATCAGATATTGATGACCTAATCTGAGTACAGGCCATCAATGTAATAGTGCCAGACAACTCCATTAATAGATCTGCTGCAAACATCTTGGTGCCAAATACAACAGTTGATCTTTAAAGGTCTTGCGGAGTCCATGCCTGCATGGGTAAGAGCACAAGGGGGATTATGCAATCTTTGTCAGGTGGCTTTACTGGTATAGTGGTCAATAAATAAATATATTCATACAGTATATACACTTCTGCAACATCAAGAAAGAAATGTCCCTATGAAAATCATGCTTCTGACCAATGATGCGCCAGATGTGGTCAATGGGAGACAAGATCGGAGACGCTGCAATGGCAGCACATTTAGGCACAGGTTGCTCACAGTAGCACAAGCAACATGCAGCCTGGAGTTGTTTAGTTGAAAAATGATTCCTGGGACACTTTGTTGAGAAGTGTTTATAATGAATCCTTCATGGTTACAACAATAGATAAAAAGGCTCTTTCGAACCTGTTAAGGGTCTTCATTGGAGATCCAGCCAAAAATACCAGTAAAAATAGCGTTCTTTAACCTGTAAAATGGCAGACACAATAACAGAGCCCTGTTAGACCCCATAGTACTCAATAAGGATTGTTATTGGTATCTCCAGTGTAATAGATCTGGAAATTGTGGGCACCACAAAAATTGTTGTATGAAATACGTGTTGGTTTAAATGAAGCACTTACTTAAATCGTACATGCTGAGCATGCCTGGACGAAGTAGCGCGAGACTCTATATCAGTGCACTAGGATTTTTTTTATTTTCTTTATAAAACACTTGTCATTTATATCTTTTTGAGTATGTGGAATAAAATGTTACTGTTATATATCATCAGATGTGTCTGCTCTTTGTCTCCTTCTCATTTATGACAAGTATTACAGGTAAAGCTGATCTGAAATCTGCAGGCATGTATCATCTCAGCATGAACGCACCGTATGGGAGAACACAGAGAATTACAGGACACCGACTGAGTTTCTTAGCCCGAACACCGCTTTCCCCCTATCATAAGAGGGTGATAAGTCACCTAAGCTGGAAATGTCTGATTTATCTGTTTAATCTCATGTTGCAGCCACAGAGGATTCTTTGTATATTTTAGATATAAGGACTGTCTGTGGACTTACCTTTTTCCATTAGAGGCTTGACTTGTGAACCAGATTCCGGCTAGCCATTGATGTATGCTTCTGCCCTAAGAGCTGCCTGCCTACTATTGGTACACAAGCTAATGTCATGTCATAAAGATATATGCTACCACTTTATTGTACTTTTTATGGAATTAATAAAGTCAACTAGATACAAAATATAACAACGAAAAAGTAATAATAATTTTTTAAAAAAGGACAAAATTTATTAAAGAGATTATCGGGGACTAAAATATTGCTGACCTATCTGTAGGATTGATCATTAATACAGTGATTGGCTGCTTCCGGTTAATGCAGTTCAGCTTCCATTTACTTGAATAGGAGAAAAGGTTCAGTATTATGGACCAGACATTAAACTATGTACGGAGCCGCGCTGTTCCAGCTCTGCACATTGTTTACAACCGGACACTGCTAGATAACAAACTCATTAAGGGTACTGTCACACAGTGAAATTTCCATCGCTATGACGGTACGATTCATGACGTTCTAGCGATATCGTTACGATATCGCTGTGTCTGACACGCAGCAGCGATCAGGGACCCTGCTGAGAATCGTACGTCGTAGCACATCGTTTGGAACTTTCTTTCGTCGCTTGATCACCCGCTGACATCGCTGGATCGTTGTGTGTGACAGCGATCCAGCGATGTGTTCGCTTGTAACCAGGGTACACATCGGGTAACTAAGCGCAGGGCCGCGCTTAGTAACCCGATGTTTACCCTGGTTACCAGCGTAAACGTAAAAAAAACACAGTACATACTTACATTCCGGTGTCTGTCCTCCGGCGTCTCAGCTTCTCTGCACTGTGTGAGCGCCTGCCGGCCGGAAAGCGAGCACAGCGGTGACGCGGTGACGTCACCGCTCTGCTTTCCGGCTATGGCGCTTACACAGTGGAGAGAAGCAGAACGCCGGGGACAGACACCGGAATGTAAGTATGTACTGTTTGTTTTTTTTACGTTAATGCTGGTAACCAGGGTAAACATCGGGTTACTAAGCGCGGCCCTGCGCTTAGTAACCCGATGTTTACCCTGGTTACCCGGGGACTTCGGCATCGCTCCAGCGCCGTGATTGCAAAGTGTGACCGCAGTCTACGACGCTGGAGCGATATTCATATGACGCTGCGACGTCACGAATCGTGCTGTCGCAGCGATGGAAATTTCACTGTGTGACGGTACCCTAAGTGTCAAACCATTATCCTATCATGTTAGACCTTGACAACCAATTTATTTGTAAGCCCCAAGGCATAAAACACTATATATTTTTTGGTATTATCCTGCCTGTAGGAACCAGTACAATACATTTATTACATCACATCCACATCCCTTTATGATCTAGGGTTCCTCAAGGGGTGTTTTCAGAAGAAACAGGCATGTGGAAACCACGCTGTTCACATGCTGGAAATGTACATACGGGATACTGACTATTTCTGGCATAGATTATTTTTTTCTAAAAAATAAACTGTCTTAATGAGACAAACAGGGGTGTAACTAAAAGAACAAGGGCTCCATAGCAAACTTCTTAATGACCTCTCCCCAAGTGACAAATTCTTGCAATCTTCTCTGCAGCGCCCCAGAGTCCTGGTCGTTGCAGTACTGTGGCTCCGCCACTAAGGGGAGCTATGGTACGTCTGATGGCACTGAAGGAGTTCATCTGATCAGGTATCACAGACACCAATACATTTCACCGCCGGGCCTCCAGGGGGAGCTAAGGGTTCTATTTACTAGGCCACTCTCCACACACTGGTAAAACTGGGGGTCAGGCAGGAAGTTAGAGAGAAAGCTGACTGGGTTGGAACCAGGCAACACCTTGTGGCAGAGGGTGTTGCAGGGGAAGATTCGGTAGGGTCCCTGTCAGGGGTGGGATCCTGACAGGGGCTTGGCAACCTGAGAGAACGTAACGGGACCGTGCCTGCACAGTATAGCGGCGGTGCCCAAGGAAGGATTAGAAGCGAGATAGATTGTGCTGAGTGAGAAACGAGATCAAAGCAAGAAGGAGAATACCAGTAGGGGTCGTGCTGTAAGACCGAGGCAACATCCTACTGAGGCGCAAACAACCGGTGGCCGGAACGCCGAAGGAAGTATTTCTATATACAGCTTCAGGCAATACTTCGAACCTACGGCAGGACAGTCAGTCTCAGGCGGGTTGTCTCACCTAAATCACCTATGCAGTCTTGGGGGGCAACTTGTGGAGAGGGGCGACTCTAGGGTCCCGGAAGAGCTCCGAGCCTACCCATCAAACGGGTGCCGTCCTAACCGTAACAACAGGGAGGGACGGAAGATTAGCAGAACATCAACTAATCGTGTTGTGAGGGAACTTAAGAAACAGACACAATAGTTGTGGGGACTTTCCGTAAGCACAGCAGGGAAGGACCGCAACACATAGCGCTAGAAGGAAGGCACAGATTTCCACCTGTAAAGAGAACTCTGGAGGTGCCATCTGACCGGCTGGACTTGCGCAGCCTGGTTATCCGGATTCCGGACTGAGGACCCAGAGATCTTCAGTAAAGAGGTAAAGAGACTGCAACCTGGTGTCCTCGTTATTTACTGCACCGCACCACCACCACTATCCACATCTACCACTGACTGTGCGCCCCTCGGCAGGGTCACGGATCGGGCCTAGCCACCGTGACAACCCCAGAACAAGAGACTCAGAGGCCCGGTACCGGGTACCCCTCGGCCCTGCGGCGGTGGGGGCGCTACATCTCCCCAACGGAACTAGTGCAAAATATATAGATCAGATGGGACACATATCATATTTTTTGGGATTAAAGGGGACATCTTACTATAGAACTCAACCCAGGTAGACATATTAGAGACTGTCTGAGCAAAGAATCGGACATGTGCACAGCTCCATAGACTACCATCGGTCCGAGTTGTTGAATTGCAAACACGCTCGTCTGCACCTGCCATTGGCTGGGGGAATACAGGGAGTGTCCTTAAAACACACACTACAGCGTTTTTTTATTTCACCGCTGGAGTGGTCCTTAAAATCCAAGTCCCCTGCCCCCTGCCTGATACTCACCTTCCGGTGTTTTCATCTGGTTACTCCGCTCTGTTCCGTCTCCTGCAGTTTGCAAACTGCCGGCTGCTCCAGTGTTTCATAGAGCGAGCCAGAAGGAATTAATCCATGTACGTCTATGAGAGTCTCGTTCTGGCCTTGTTCTGGCTCTCATAGGCTTCCATTGAGAGATTGTGGCATAGCTTCTAAGTTCCGAACACTCAGAAGCAGCACTCACAAGATGGCGCATTGGCCTTGAAAATGGTGAAAACGCCAGGGGATGAGTATATGACCGGGGGCATGAGACTTACGCTTAAAGGGGCAATCCCATCTCCAAGAACCTATCCCAATATGAAGCAGATATAATAATAATGTTAGCAAATACCTCCAAATAGAAATGTAGCTTAGCTTTTCTGATTACTTTCTTTATGTGCAGGCATTGCTGGACCTAAATGGTTCCGACCACTAGCAACAAGCTAACTGTCACTATATCAGTGGTTGTAACCATGGATACCTATGGTTTTTCAATGCCTGCACATGAGGAAATACACATGGCGAATCAGAAGAACTATACTATATTTCTAACTGGAGGTATTTGCTAATGTTATTATTATTATTACACCTACAGTCATGGCCAAAAGTTTTGAGAATGACACCAAAATTATATTTTCACATGATCTGCTGCCCTCTGGTTTTTATTAGTGTTTGTCTGATGTTTATATCACATACAGAAATATAATTGCAATCATATTATGAGTACCAATAGGTTATATTAACAGTTAGAATGAGTTAATGCAGCAAGTCAATATTTGCAGTGTTGACCCTTCTTCTTCAAGACCTCTGCAATTCTCCCTGGCATGCTCTCAATCAACTTCTGGACCAAATCCTGACTGATAGCAGTCCATTCTTGCATAATCAATGCTTGCATTTTGCCAGAATTTGTTGGTTTTTGTTTGTCCACCCGTCTCTTGATGATTGACCACAAGTTCTCAATGGGATTAAGATACGGGGAGTTTCCAGGACATGGACCCAAAATCTCTATGTTTTGTTCCATGAGCCATTTAGTTATCACCTTGGCTTTATGGCAAGGTGCTCCATCATGCTGGAAAAGGCATTGTTGGGCGCCAAACTGCTCTTGGACGGTTGGGAGAAGTTGCTCTTGGAGGACATTCTGGTACCATTCTTTATTCATGGCTGTGTTTTTAGGCAAGACTGAGTGAGACGATTCCCTTGGCTGAGAAGCAACCCCACACATGAATGGTTTCAGGATGCTTTACAGTTGGCATGAGACAAGACTGGTGGTAGCGCTCACCTCTTCTTCTCCGAATAAGCTGTTTTCCAGATGTCCCAAACAATCGAAAAGGGGATTCATCAGAGAAAATGACTTTTCCCCAGTCCTCAGCAGTCCACTCCCTGTACCTTTTGCAGAAGATCAGTCGGTCCCTGATGTTTTTTCTGGAGAGAAGTGGCTTCTTTGCTGCCCTCCTTGAATCCAGCAGCCCTTGCTCAAAGTGTCTCCGCCTCACAGTGCGTGCAGAAGCACTCACACCAGCCTGCTGCCATTCCTGAGCAAGCTCGGCACTGCTGGGAGTCCGATCCCACAGCTGAAACAGTTTTAAGATACGGTCCTGGCGCTTGCTGGTCTTTCTTGGGCGCCCTGGAGCCTTTTTGACAACAATGGAAGCTCTCTCCTTGAAGTTCTTGATGATGCGATAGATTGTTGACTGAGGTGCAATCTTTGTAGCTGCGATACTCTTTCCTGTTAGGCTATTTTTGTGCAGTGCAATGATGGCTGCACGTGTTTCTTTAGAGATAACCATGGTTAACTGAAGAGAAACAATGATACCAAGCACCAGCCTCCTTTTAAAGTGTCCAGTGATGTCATTCTTACTTAATCATGACTGATTGATCGCCAGCCCTGTCCTCATCATCAACACCCACACCTGTGTTAATGGATCAATCACTAAAACGATGTTAGCTGCTCCTTTTAAGGCAGGACTGCAATGATGTTGAAATGTGTTTTGGGGGTTAAAGTTCATTTTCTGGGCAAATATTGACTTTGCAAGTACAGTAATTGCTGTTAAGCTGATCACTCTGACCTTCAGGAGTATATGCAATTGTCATTAGAAAAAATGGAGCAGTAGACTTTGGAAAAATTAATATTTGTCTCATTCTCACAATTTTTGTCCATGACTGTACTACATATTGGGATAGGATTTTGGAGATGAGAATATCTCTTTAAAGCACCACTCCAGTGGTCCAGCTGGAGTGGTGCTTTAATTATTATGCGATGTATTCTAAATCCTGTGCAGCTATAAAGTTAAATGTTAGCATTATGTCTGCCTGCACCCACCACTAGAGGGAGCCGATTTTTTTTTACCCATTTTTTTAGTTTTTAGGTTTCCTGTATGTGTGGCTCCCTGTGTCTGCTTCAATAATGGTGTTTTCTTATGGCGCAATAGGACTAAATCTAAGCCCCTACTTGTTAATTGTATTTTTGTATTTTTTGACAACTGCTTCAATAAATTAAAAAAAATAAAATAGGTCAATCAGTGATTTTAGTAAATCCTACAAAAAATATATTCCGTAACTGATAATAAATATGCCAGTTTTTTTTTCCTTGCCCACTACAGTTTTCTGAACATCATGTAACCACTTTGATCAGCCAATTTTTATGAAAACCAGCATCTAAGCTCTTGAAGTTAAGAGCCGGCAAAAATATTCTCACTTTAAAAAGCTTTTCTAACAAGCAGATGTCCCTAGAAATCTATACATTCATGGAAAGGCAGACAATCTGTGAAAATGTTCATGTTTACAAAAAGCAACAAATTGCTCTTTGAGTGATAGAAAAGCCGTTTATCTAAGGTTATTCTATTTATTTCTATGCTTTTCAGATGTGAATAATAAATAACACATAGCTGGAAACACTGGAAGAGGCAATTAAAGGAAATGGATCATCAGAAAGATTTAAAAATCTATTTTTAAAGAATATTGTCTTATATTTTTCATATCTTTGGCCTAAATCTGAATTGTTAATTCTTAATAATCTTTTAAAGAGGACGATTTATTAAAATTGCCGCAACGCACACCAGTCTTAATGAAACATTCACTTTACTGATTCATTAAGTGGCCGGTACCCAGAGTGCGCCATCGCCATAGATGTACACCAGGAATATACTGTAACTGGCGATGAATTTGACGGCGGGCGATCCTGCACAGGTGTACTTCCTTCTTCCGTGCAGACAGCAAAGTATTGCAGTACACATGCGCTGGCGATCTTTGGTCTTCCCCGGCGCACGCGCATTACAGTAATTGGCTTTGCCCTCATCAGGGCAGAAAAAAGTGTGCCTGCACAGGAGCGAGATGGGGACAATATACAGTATGGATGATGTAGGATGCATCATTCACAGGAAGCAAGAAGGAGGATGGCGGTTGAAGTGAAAGAGGAGGCGCCATCAGACCAGATCATGAGTATAATTAAAGCTTTTTTTTTTGCCTTGCAGAGAGGATTGGGGACAGACATCTATAATATAACGCTGGGAGCGTCACTCTGTCCGAAGCCTTTATAGACTGCGCAAGCACCGGCGCAGTCTAGACCCCACAGAGTGACGCTCCCAGGAGATCGCGGTATGCGTAAGCACTGAACGCACAACGTGATCTCCAACAGAGAAGCAGGGACGAGCCAGGCGGGTGAGTATATTTACCTGTCCCGTTCCACTGCTGCGCGCTGCTCCATCCTCCACCTCCTCTGCCTGCGACGTTCAGTTCAGAGGGCTCGATGACGCGCTTAATGCGCGCCACCCTCTGACTGAACCGTCACAGCCAGAGGACCCCGGAAGACAGAGAGGCGTGCAGCAGTGGAACGGGGGACAGGTAAATATAGCAAGTGCCGAGGGCCTGAGCTAGCGGTGACTCTGGCACCTGACCCCCACAGCGCGCCGGTGTCTCCGCCTGCTCAGGCCCCCAGCACTCGGTGCCCAGCACAGCCGCCCGCACTCTCAGCAACACCCCGCACAGCCGCCCGCACTCACCACCACCACGCACAGCCGCCCGCACTCACCACCGCCACGCACAGCTGCCCGCACTCAGCACCGCCACGCACAGCCGCCCGCACTCAGCACCACCACGCACAGCCGCCCGCACTCAGCACAGCCACACACAGCCGCCCGCACTCAGCACAGCCACGCACAGCCGCCCGCACTCAGCACAGCCGCCCACACTCAGCACAGCCGCCCGCACTCAGCACAGCCGCCCGCACTCAGCACAGCCGCCTGCACTCAGCACAGCTGCCCGCACTCAGCACAGCCGCACTCGGGCAGTAGAGCCGGAGAGAGAAAGATGAGAGCAACATATGGCAGAATGGAAACAGGAACAGGCAGAATGGGTGCAGCACATTACAACAGAATGGGGGCACAGGATGAGAACAGCACATGACAGGATGGGGGCACACCCATGACAGGATGGGGGTGCAGGATGGGAGCAGCACATGACAGAATGATTGTGAACAATGGCAGCAGCACATGACAGAATGGGGGCGCACACATGAGAGGATGGGGGTGCAGGATGGGGGTGCAGGATGGGAGCACATGACTGGATGGGGCGCAGGATGGGAGCACATGACAGAATGGGCGCAGCACATGACAGAATGGGGGCACAGGATGGGAGCAGCACATGACAGAATGGGGGCGCACACACATGACAGGATGGGGGTGTAGGATGGAGCAGCATATCACAGGATGGGGGCGCAGGATGGGAGCACATGACAGGATGGAGATGCAGGATGGAGCAGCACATAATAGGATGGGGGCGCAAGATGGAACAGCACATGACAGGATGGGGATGCAGGATGGAGCAGCACATGACAGGATGGGGATGCAGGATAAAGCACCACATGACAGGATGGGAGAGCAAGATGGGAGCAGCACATACCAGGATGGAGACCATATACCAATATAAATGCTCGCCACCCGGGCATAGAACGGGTTCAATAGCTAGTACAGTATATTAGAATGCTGTTAAAGAGGGCTTAAAGATGCTGCATACGTAGGGAAAACCTGGTGACAGGTTCCATTTAATGTGCAGGGCCACAATGTGGACAATATTAATGTATGGGGTCACAGTGGAGCAAATTATTAACATATGGAGCCAACTTAGGGGGCATTAGTAATGTCTTTCTTTGTGGTCTCATATGTTATGCAGTGCAGCAGGGTTGGTGCAGTGTGACAGACTTGCTTTGAACTTTCCTATGGTCACTGCCTAAGTCTTTAATGTCCAAAAAAAACTCACAAAAGGAACAGCACACGGAATCCTTCGTATCGCAGCCAGGAGTCCAAACAGTCCTACTCCGAGACCTGTTGCTGTGGGCGACTGCACCACCGTGCTACGCTGAGGGGTGCCAGACCTTTTTGCTCTGCTTGGCTCCGTATTACCTCACACAGGCTGAGTTTTGCAGAGCAACCCGCTCTGCACGTTTGCAAAATAAAACTGACACACCCAACCCTTTGCTGCAGAGCATTTTACAAGGAACCTGTGGTCATAGGCCACTTGGAAGACTTGGCCAGGAGGAAACAGACTGCCCCACTACCATCCTGTAGTCCACTCCAAAAATAAAAGCCCATGACAGGTTTTCCTAAATCTGCGCTGAACAAATAGCTTGCCCGAGACCAACACTTACTTTTATTTTGCATTGCAACCACAGCTATGCCTGTGACTGCATTGCACTCCCGTGGCTTCAATGTGCTTCTGTGCGCACTCTATAGTGGACTCTCGCCTATAACACCAGTCACTGCCTCACAGTTAGTAATGTTGTGATTTTACTGGATTCTGCTGATGGCAGGGACCTAGCGACTCTCCGCTCTGCAATAGTTTACATTTAGGCTATGTGCACATGTTGCGGATTGTATGAAAAAGCATACACAACACAACCCATTGAATTCAATGGGATTCTGCAATGCTGTGCTAATGCTGCGTATTTTTCCGTGGCGGAATCGCATCATGGAAAAATACGCAGCATGCTCATTCTTTGTGCAGAATTGCGGCGATTCCGCACACATAGGAATACAATGATCCACTTACTTTCCGCATGGGGCTATGTCCACCATGCGCAATGTAAGCGGATCATGTGCGGATGGTACTCAGAGTGGAGGAGAGGAGACTCCTCCAGGCCCTTAAAAAAGAATTAAAATAAAAAATTGTTATATACTCATCAAAAGTGCAATTGTAAACAGGTAATCTCCATATAGGAGTAAAGTGTAAGGTGGCAAACTAGGCAACAATAACTAAAGTCCCACATGAAATATAGTGATAATCTGCAACGAAAAATAAAGTGCAGAGTGCCAAGGTAAAAATATATGTGTATCGAGGGTAGTGAAATAATAGGAGGGCTATACCTTTAAGGTCCATCTGGTCACTGTATGGAGATTACCTGTTTACAATTGCACTCTTGATTTGGCACTTTTTTGCTCAATTTTGGCTTTTATTCACATAATTTTTAGTCCTTTATTTTTATTAATAATTTTAAAATCATAAATGCAATTGTTGCTCTAGTAGGAGGCATTACATTGGGGCCTCTAGTGTCACCTTTGGTCCTATTATATTATTTTATTTTTTAGTCTGGTATTATTATTACTATTGTCGCTATATTGTGTGCACACTTTTAATGTATTATTTTTTGCTATTGTTGCTACTGGTATTAATAAAGGCATTTTAATCATTACTCTTGCCTGGGATTTTTATGGTTTTCCATGGTGTTGGTTTCTCTTCACTCTATGAGTAATGATTTACTCACTGGCTTTTTAGTACACCGGGTACTTTTAATGTAATATTATATATATATTTTTATAGAAAAATTCTGTGTTACCCCGAAAGGTGTTACTATTGTGGTTCTAACGTGGGCACATAGCCTTACACATAGATAAATGGATGGATAGACAAATATGAGATAGATAGATAGATAGATAGATAGATAGATAGATAGATAGATAGATAGATAGATAGATAGATAGATAGATAGATAGATAGATAGAGTGTCGGCAAAAAAATCTTTACACTTGCGCAGTAAAAAAAACTTTACATATAAAATCTACATCATAATTTAACTTTTTAAAAGTGTACACAATGGGGGAGAAACAGTCTAATATTAAAGCTAGCTTTGTTGCAAATATCAACCAATGCTCAGTTTTCACTTCTCTGGAAAAAAGCGAAAGCTGCACTCTGATTGGTTGTTATGTGCAGCTCAGCCAGTTTTGCGATTAGGCAGTCTTTTATTATCTCCCTCAGTTTTTTATTATCTCCCACAATGGGTCGAAAGAAGCTTAAAATGGAAGAGAAATCCCGTGCCTGGACTCTGCTCGAGAAGGGGGATTCGGTGATTGCTGTAGCTAGAGATCTGGAAGTGTCAAGAGAAGCAATTTATCAACTGAAGCAGTCGGCGGCATCATTGCCTCCTGGGATGGTACCGCAGAGGAAGTCGGGCTCTGGCACACGTAAAAAAGACTTCACCAAGGACTGATAAGCTTCTGAAGCGTGAAGTGATGTCACATCCTTCTATAACTGCCGTTGAACTAAAAAACAAGTACCCTATGCCCCTCCAGAACATCGCAACTAGGACAATTCGTCACCGCCTGCAGAAGGACCTGGGTCTACCAAGTTGCTGTGCCGCAAAGAAGCCCCTGCTCACAGCAGCAATAAAGAAGAAAAGGCTTGCCTTTTGTAAGAAATATCAAGATTGGACATCTGAAGAGCGGAACAAAGTGATGTTTAGTGATGAAAGCACTTTCAGGCTGGTCAGGGGAGGCTCAAAGGTTGAGACACGACCCAGCGGCATCAATAATCTAAAGGAGGTGCTGAAGACACTGTGGGTAAACATGGACTCCACATACTTAGCCAGCCTTGCAGAATCCATGCCTAAACGACTGCAGATGGTGATAAAATGTAAGGGTGACATGACAAAATACTAATTGTAATAAAATATCCACAATAAAACACTTGAATCCACTTGAATATTAAGATTTTGTGGTTTCATTGAACTTGTAAAGATTTTTTTTGCTGGCACTGTAGATAGATAGATAGATAGATAGATAGATAGATAGATAGATAGATAGATAGATAGACAGACAGCTCATGTCCTCGCCTCCCTGTATTTGATTGGCTCCAAATTAATTCTGTACCAGAACAATAGCCCACAACATCATGATATTCTAACCTTCCGATGGCCCCCGCAGCCTTCCCGCTCCTCACAATGCTCCTGGCAGCTTCCGTTCCCAGTGATGCCTCGCGGCAATGACCCCAGATGATGTAGCATCTCGCGAGACCGCTAGGTCATCACAGGTCATTGTCGCAAGGCATCACTGGGAACGGAAGCTGCCAGGAGCATCGTGAAGAGCGGGAAGGCTGCGGGGGCCATCACAATTTTTTATTTTAATTCTTTATTTTTTACAGGTATATGGTTCCCGGGCCTGGAGGAGAGTCTCCTCTCCTCCACCCTGGGTACCAACCGCACATGATCCGCTTACTTCCCGCATGGTGGGCATAGCCCCATGCAGGAAGTAAGTGGATCAATGCATTCCTATGTGTGTAGAATCGCTGTGATTCCACACAAAGAATGAACACACTGCGTTTTTTTCCGGACTGCGATTCTGCCGCCGAAATAAACACAGCATGTGCACAAAAAAATGTGGAATGCATTAAAAATGATGGGATGCTTATGTAAGCTTTTTTTTAGTGTTTTTGGGCAGAAAACAGACAAAAAAACCCGCTAAAAAAGCGCTAACAATCCTGAATGTGTACACATAGCCTAAAAGTAATTATACGACCCCACAAAGCCCTGATCTCAACAGCATTGAGGTTCTTTGAGATTATATGAAGAGACAGAAGGATTTGTGCAAGCAACATCCACAAAAGATCTATGGTTAGTTCTCCAAGATGTTTGGAACAACTTCTAGCCAAATTTATTTAAAAAAATTCAAAAACTGCATGAAAGTGTATCAAGAACAATTGATGCTTTTTTAAAGGCAAAAGGTGTTCACAGCAAATTGATGATATTCAGATTTCTCTTTTTTTACTCACCTGCCTAAAACTTAGATATATAGATAGATGGTTTCAGTTTCTGCTTCTCATTTTTATAAAGGGAACATGTTCTTAGATGTCTGAATCCTTACACTAACACACTTTATTATTAAAAGGTTTTTTTTTTTACTTAAATACATAACTTTCCATCCTACACAGATAGTGGTTGTCATGGAAATCTGAATTGAAGCATTTTCTGGAATTTGCTGTTCTCCTAGAATTTAGAAATGAAAACATATTCCTCAAAATTGGATGGATATTGTCAGAGATAAAACCATAATCAAAAGCTTTGCGCACTACCGCAGCTGCCACTGAACTAACAGATTCTCTAATTTTCAAAAACAGAGATAAATAGAAGATTGGAATGAGAGATTGTAAAGACATGAGCTTAAG
Organism: Ranitomeya variabilis; assembly: GCF_051348905.1. Lineage (NCBI taxonomy): Eukaryota > Metazoa > Chordata > Amphibia > Anura > Dendrobatidae > Ranitomeya > Ranitomeya variabilis. The sequence continues at coordinate 55,484,288 of NC_135235.1, read as the reverse complement.
GAGTAACTAAACTTTTATTATTTTATTGATCGATTTCTTTCCAGCATGGAAAGTTAGGATATTTTGCAAATCACTTTATTAGGGGATTTTTCTTCATCCTGTAAATAAAGTTGCTTGTAAGCGGCTTCTGAACACAGCTTTTCGCAAGTCTTTTTGCCTGCATAGATACCAGAACGTATTCATTTGGAGTGCAGATGATGGCAGTGATGGGTCAGCTCCTTTGTCACTAACTTTGGGGATAAGCTGCTGTAGGAGATTGATCTGATAAGCAGGAGACTCAGAGCAGGAGACGGGCTGACCCATCACTGCCATCATCTGTACTCTAAGGCCATGTGCACACGTTCAGGATTTTTCGCGTTTTTTTCGCGTTTTTTCGCTATAAAAACGTGATAAAAACGCGAAAAAAACGCTAACATATGCCTCCTATTATTTACAGTGTATTCCGCATTTTTTGTGCAAATGTTGCGATTTTTTCCGCGAAAAAATCGCATCGCGGAAAAAAAAGCAACATGTTCATTAAAAATGCGGAATTGCGGGGATTCCGCACACCTAGGAGTGCATTGATCTGCTTACTTCCCGAACGGGGCTGTGCACACCATGCGGGAAGTAAGCAGATTATATGCGGTTGGTACCCAGGGTGGAGGAGAGGAGACTCTCCTCCATGGACTGGGCACCATATAATTGGTCAAAAAAAAAGAATTAAAATAAAAAATAGTCCTATACTCACCCTCGATGTCTTCCCGCCTCACCGCTGCATGCTGCCGCTTCGGTTTCTGTAGCTGGTGTGCGGTGAAGGACCTGTGATGACGTCACTGTCTTGTGATTGGTCGTGAGCAGTCATGTGACCGCTCACGTGACCGCTCACATGACCGCGACGTCATGGAAGGTCCTGCGCGCACAGCAGCTATAGGAAGAGGAACGGACGCCGCTGAGGAGATGTCTGGGTGAGTATAACCATTTTTTTTATTATTTTTAAACACTCTATCTTTTACTATAGATGCTGCATAAGCTGCATCTATAGTAAAAAGTTGGTCACACTTGTCAAACAGTATGTTTGACAAGTGTGACCAACCTGTCAGTCAGTTTTCCAAGCGATGCTACAGATCGCTTGGAAAACTTTAGCATTCTACAAGCTAATTACGCTTGCAGAATGCTAAAAAAAACCGCAAAAAAAATGGAAAAAAAACCGCAAAAAAAAAATGCGGATTTCTTGCAGAAAATTTCCGGTTTTCTTCAGGAAATTTCTGCAAGAAATCCTGACCGTGTGCACATGGCCTAAATGAGTAAGTTCTGATATCAATGCAGCTGAAGGCAGGAAAATATATAGGGGAAAAGCAGGGTTTGGATGCCACATTATTTTTTTCGTTTTACAAGAACGAAGAAAAATTCCTCATTAAGGTAAAATTGCAAAGTTTCATTACTTTCCAAACTGGACAAAATTATTAAAAATAAATGAAAGTTTAGTTACTCTTTAAAGTGTATCTATTATTAAACCCATAGAAAATAAATGATCTGGCTGCCATCGTTCATTGACTTTAATGATCTTATGTGAACTGAAAGACCATCTCTGTTATGCCTGTATGTAGTGGGATAGACAGGGAACCTGCCCCTTTGGGGTTAGCGCCTTAGACCTAGTTCTATAGGCCACCTCTAAACAGGATGTTGTGGACAGGATAGGGCATGAAGTCTGTAAACCTTTCACATTCATAAGAGACACAATAGATGGTTCGTCTGTGCTGCTGATGGATCCGAAAGAATAGTCTAGGATACATAGACTTGATGTAGTTTTCTTATCAACGTGTTTTGAAGTCTACTCTTCAGACTTCTTCATCAGGATATAACCACATACAGGTGAGCTATTCCTTGCACCTTATTGTCCTTTATAAGTTGATAAGACCCTATTACGCTTTTTTGCTCCTCAGCTTTTTCCTAACCTCTCACAGTAATGTGACCAGTTTGATGAGACATTTTTATGGCCAGATGTCTATAGGCACGTGCAGGTAGTTGGAGTATACAGGAGCTGCTGCAGGTGGCACTGGATGAGCAGTTAGTGTTTTTTTGGCTGTCCTCTATGACCTCTATAGTTTTCAGTTAAGGTACCTTCACACGAAGCGACGCTGCAGCGATAGCGACAACGATGCCGATTGCTGCAGCGTCGCTGTTTGATCGCTGGGGAGCTGTCACACAGACCGCTCTCCAGCGACCAACGATGCCGAGGTCCCCGGGTAACCAGGGTAAACATCGGGTTGCTAAGCGCAGGGCCGCGCTTAGTAACCCGATGTTTACCCTGGTTACCAGCGTAAAAGTAAAAAAACCAAACAGTACATGCTCACCTGCGCGTCCCCCAGCGTCTGCTTCCTGTACTGTGTGAGTGCCGGCCCTAACAGCAGAGCGGTGACGTCACCGCTGTGCTTTCACTTTCACTTTAGGGCCGGGGCTCAGTAAGTGTCAGGAAGCAGACGCTGGGGGACGCGCAGGTGAGTATGTACTGTTTTTTTTTTTTACTTTTACGCTGGTAACCAGGGTAAACATCGGGTTACTAAGCGCGGCCCTGCGCTTGGTAACCCGATGTTTACCCTGGTTACCAGTGTAAAACATCGCTGGTATCGTTGCTTTTGCTTTCAAACACAACGATACACGGCGATCGGACGACCAAATAAAGTTCTGGACTTTATTCAGCGACCAGCGACATCACAGCAGGATCCAGATCGCTGCTGCGTGTCAAACGAAACGATATCGCTAGCCAGGATGCTGCAACGTCACGGATCGCTAGCGATATCGTTACAAAGTCGTTTCGTGTGAAGGTACCTTTACTCCTGTAATCCTCCATGTTGTGATGGTGAAGATAATGGTTCTTATATGTCCCAAGTCAAACAGAGATTTAACTCCCACAATATCCGAGTGCTGAAAGATTCTGCTGAAAATTGAAATCTGCAACATGGTCTTCCAGCCACTCTCTGGAAGATGAGAAGGAGCCACTTTCACGATTACAAAGTTAAAATGAAGTATGGAGGGGGACTAATAAATGGGACAAATTCATTTGCAGGAAACCACTTTAAGTGAATTTATATGGCAAATTTTCTAGTGCAGAATCTGAAACATTTCCTATTTTAGTCTTTTTTTATTGAAAAAAAGACGCTATTTTTCAGATTTTGCTATTTTACTAAGTATATGCCCAATAAAAAGAAAAGACTCAGCAAAGATTTTACATTTTAAAGGGGGTTTCTTGCGAAATTGCTGACCTAATCTTTGGTTAATGGGGCAACTCTTATGTCCAGATGCCTTTCCCAAGACCCTTACACGAAACACATTTTGTGCAACATGAAATACTGGCTGTCCACCTTTCTTTACCCTCGGTACAAGGAGAAATTTGCTTCTCTCATGTCTTGTGGAAGACTTGCTGAAAAGATTACCCTCAGACAATGCTGGTGGCAGAGGTACCACCTTTTTTCACCTACAAGAATTACAGGGGAGGGCCACCCACACTAGGTGCAACTCGGTGGGGGGGGAATTGTCCACATTTTCATGAGACCGTCACATCAGCAAGGGTTATCTGTGGGTGTAACTATGAGGAGGAGTTAGAAGTTGACCAAGATGGTGAAAGACTACTTAAGTGACCATACCAGCGTCCTTCCTTATTCTTCAGTGCCCTTTAACTATTGGTGGTCCAAGCTCCACATTTGGCCTGACCTCTCCTTGTATACCTTGGAGGTGTTGCCATGCCCTGCCGCGAGTGTGTTGTCTGAGTTTTTAGTTTAGCTGGTGCAATCATAACGGATAAGTGCACATGCCTGTCAATGGAAAATGCAGACAGGCTGACTCTTCTAAAATTGAACAAGGGCTTGATTTCCGGTGACTTTTTAAGCCCTATGGATGACAGCAATGTAATGTAAAAGCAGCTCAAATGTTTTGTTTGAGAAGTTGTCTTAACATCCATCCCTTACCATCCAAACACATTTAGATCCTGAAATCACCTCCTCTTTCTCCTCCTGCTTCTGCAACAATTACTTAGTGGTCATGTATGTATACCCCACGTGGCTAATGTTTTGCACTTTGCTAAAACTTAGCACATTGTGCAATGGTGAAACTTGTACTCCTTATCAATTCCCTTGCTGACACACTTCAACAGCAGATTAATGAAGATTATTGGTCCTGCTAAATTGTCACGTAAGATTATATATATATATCCGGAATGCACCAGTCGCACAACTACTAGATAAAGATATGCTATTTTTTAAACCAATAGGAAATTATGATTTTTTTTTTCAATCGGCTTGCTGACACACTCAAAATGCGGAGTAATGAAGATTATTCCCCCTGCTACATTGTCACGTAAGATTTTCTCTACTCAGATTGTGCCAGTCTCACAACTGCTAGACAAATATTAGTTTTTTTAAGTGGGAAATAGAGAGCTGCAGCATGTACTTGCAATGATCAGAACACCCAGGTGCCTGCGTTTCACCCACCCTCCCTCCTATTAAATCTTTCCCTACTAAATCACCACTTAACAAACAACTAATCTTGACAATCTTCAGCTCTTAAAAGAGCTTTTTGGAATAAATTGCTCCCTATAACTTCTATCACTGTCCCTACGCTCCTTTCACTATCCCTACGCCGAAACTACGCTCCTTCTACACTGTTTCCGGCTGCAATGTGGGCAAGATGACACCGGCACCTTTAAATAGTCCCTATGACGCTGGAAGCCCAGCCAATCACAGTAATGCCACACCAAAGATGGCACCGGCATTACTGTGATTTGCAAGCCAGCCCAGGATGTTCATTGGCTGCAAATAAAGCTCCAAACATGCTGGGCGGGTCAGTCAAATATAACGAGGCGAATCCCTAATTACTCACCGAGTAAGGAATAGCCGGAATACTGTACTATTCATGCCAGTAACAAATAGTGCCGAATGTATTCGCTCATCACTAGTAGGCAACCTTTAAATGACAGGAAAGGTTTTCTATAGTTGAATACATTGTTCACAATTCTGGATACATTATGCATACTGCATTATCTCATTTTACTTTCAGTAGCACTTTCTACAGAGTTATAAACTTATTTCCCCTGCAAGAACAATGAGGGCATTAACATGATCTATTTAAATGAATTGTACTGAAGCGAAGGCAGCAATTTCCATATCTGAGATATCATAATTTAATGCAAACAGTAAGATCAATTTAGCAAATGAATGTAAATAATCATAAATTGATATTGTCTGTAAAATAAAACCTTTAAAAGTTATCGGATCACATTTACATTTTAACTGCTGCACTCATCGCCAATGCAGAATGGCCTAGCTAAGTAAGAAGTGAAATGATGGCGATAAAGTCAAGGCATCTTCCTTGTCCCATCAGAGCTACTTAAAGGAAAACGTAGGTTTCATTTACTCTGGTTGATTATCGAAATTGGATGTTCCTTGCATGTTTACCAATAATTGGGACATACAAATATACTACCAATATACGTGAAAAGCCTGCTCATCGGGTGAAATTATGTTTCAGGACGTTAACATTGATGGCTTATCATTAGGATAGGTCATCAATGTCTGATCAGTGGGGGAGCCCCCCAATCAACTGAACTCGGTGTCGTTGGCGGCCAGAACTTCTCAGTTGTCGAGCTGCACAGCACAGATCCATCGACTGTATAGTGGTCACAACCGGGTATCAGATTAATAGAAGGTGGATGTGCAGTACCCGACCGGGGCCACAATTCTGTCGACAGAGCTTTGCTGCATAGCTCTGTAACTGAGTAGTTCCGACTGTCACCAACAACGGGAATGGCTGATCAGAGGGGGTGTCGCACCCCAACTCAGCAGAAATTAATGACCTATCATAAGGATAAGCCATCAATTTTAAAATCTCAAACAAACCCTTTAAGAATCATCATTCTTGGCAGCACATTACACTGGGTAAATAAATCATGTGCTGATGAAAACAATGACAGTCTATAGGCAAAGTACGATCTATTACTTATCATTCTGTTGGCATGGAAAGTGTGGTCCATCTGTCTAAATAGGCTCTTAAATTACCGCCAATCGCCAAACCTGTAGACGATCAGTGGTCATTTAATCCCGCAAATTGGCTGGAGTAACCCTAGCCCAAGAAGCAAGGTGTGTGTGCTTACCCTGTACATGATGTGCACATGTTGGAGAGCAAAATTTGCATCCGACTTGCATCCTTGTAGCTGCATAGGCAGATTTGTTATGAAAGTGGTTATGAAATCCCCTGGTTTTCTTCTCACTTTTATAATGTAAACATGGTTGCCAACCGTCCATAAATTTACGGACAGTCTGTAAAAATCCGGTGCTTTTCTCTGCCATCCGTAACGTCCGGCAGAACGAAGCACGGTCCGTGAATTTTTCACCCATCCTTGAAGTTTGTACTGTGCATGCGCTAAAAAGACTGCCATGTGCAGTACAAACAGGACCCATCCGCCACACTTAAGGCTCATTGTCCTCAGCTGGTGGCACTGAGCGGTAATTAACGCCAGAGACAGGACCGGAGAGTGGCCCTCCGCCCAGGAGAGGAAGCCTGGAAATGCTGAAGAACCTCCCATGATGTCACAGTTATGTGACCAGGGGTGGACGGGAGGTGGTATAGGGTGTAGGAAGCTTTGGTGGTTTCCAAGGGAGAAGAAGACACCAAAATATCAGTGAAGGAGCAGGAGAAGAAGAACAGCGCTGCACTGGTGATCGGTAATGAGCGGCTACAGAGCAGGAGGAGCTGGTGTGATAGAGGGGTGCATGAGGGCCTAGACTGTGTAGAAAAGGGGTGCATGGGGGCTCAAACATTTTAGTCCATCTGTGAATTTGAGTCCAGTTGTCCAGATTTTTTTTTTCAGGAGGTTGGCAACCCTGACTGTCATGCAGGGGCCACCAATCGGTGACACGGGAACTACATGTGGCTCGCAGGCTTCTGACTTGTGGCTTCTGACCATCTGCCATCTTTATGCATTAGTACCAGGACCAGCAAACAGCTATGAATAGTGGATCTCCAGATGATGACTGTTGTGAGTAGCCTCACATAGAAGAGCAGAATTGGATGTACATATACTAGTCTAGGGAATTTAGAGATAAATTAAGTATAGTAATCTGTAATTCAGAGGCAGTGCTTAATGCTTCCTTCAGTGGGAGCAGAATGTCACTACTCAGGGTGGGGAGACAGGATCTGGATGTGGCGCACGCCCCTCTCTCACAGCTGAATGTGAGTCTCCTGGTGAATAAGGTTTGGGACCCCTGCTGTAAAGTAACAAAATCCTGCATTCCCCTAGCAGCCACTAGGGGGAGCTCATTGAATAGGGGTTTTTTTTCAGCTCTCATTAGATTTAATATTAAATTCATATTTAGAGAATTCAATCTGGTTGAAAAAGTTACAACTTTTAACTGTATTTGTTTTCTATTAAACTGCTCATAGGGAGATTGCACATCAATAGAAAAATATTCCTTTAAACATGCAGAGCGTGTATGTGGTATTGGTCTTCTAAGAAAAGTTCTCACTGTGCAGAATAGACAGACTACAGCTCTATACACCATGTAGTGGTCATTCTCAGGTACTGCAGCTCAGTATCATTAAAACGTGATTTGAGCTGCAGTACCAGGGCATGGCCACTACACGGTGTATGGAGCACTGTACACTGCAGCCAAATCCAGTTACCGTTGGACCTGCTCATAGACGAGGACCCCCCCAATATCAGAGATTTGGGACCTATATTAGGGATAAATAAGAAATCATCAATATCTTAGTCCTCTTTATTGTAGCACAATGGGTCTAAGTGTCTTTAATACACTAGGAATAAAAAAAAAACACTTTAAACATTATTTTATTCTTTTTGCGCTAATCTTTAAAGAAAACCTTCATCCTCTGCAGATTTGTACTGAATGATCTGTTTTCTTCCCACGCTAGATATTCTTAATCTACCGCTGGTATAACTCAGCCCTGTATAATATCTGTCTACACCGTCTCCAGAGCTCAGTTTTACAAAGTGGTGTAGGAAATGAGAGTAATCCGGAATGTGTGATAACATCAAAGAAGCGCGATGACTGGTGACTTTCCGGTTCTCAAACCTCCAGGTTCAGAGGATTTGTCCTACAACTCCCTGACTCCCCCGATACCGGAGATCAGACAGAGCGACCAGCTGCATTACTCATTTATCTTTAGGATTACTTTATATTTCTCATTATGACAGTTTCCTGACTTTTGTTTTTTGTTTGTTTGTTTTTTTATGTTGACTTTATCCTGAATCAACAAATTAAAGTAATTTGGGAGCAGATGTCTTTCCAGTTTTAATCTCATCTCTCCGCTTCATCCGGTTGCCTGACAGAATATTAAATTATTCGATTCTGAATGGTTTTTTTTACAGATCACATTGACCTGCAACAGTTCATGCAAGAAGAATGGGATATTGTCAGTATGCAGTCAATCTATGTGACTGCAGACTTGTGAGTCCTAACATCGGGAGGTCACATTCCCACTAAACTTCCGGCCACAATTAGACTAGACTTGCAGTGATTGATTGATTGCACACGTCTGTTGTGAAGAGTCATAAGTCTGCAGTTACATAGTGTGACTTCAGACTTGTACACTAAGGCTGAACAACCTCATTAATGACAATTTTCAACAGTTATTGTTCCAGTACATTTTCTTTGCAGCTATATGGAGTTGACACTAGGGGGAGCACGCTGCACACATAGTTTACAGAACTATTGATATAAGTCCTTGCTTTAGACTCCTATACAAATAGCTCCATCTAGTGGTGGTCACAATAAAATAATTTATCAAGTCATAAAACAATGTAATGTCGGTTTCACAAATCAGGCATTCTTTTTACTGAAAGTGAAAAATAAGCCTTATTATTTACATTGTGTGGAAACCATTTTTGGTCAGTGTGTCAGTTTTTAAGATCCACTTTGTTCACTATCACAAGACTTAAATTGTGGCTAGGCAGTAGCATCATAGAGTTTCTGTATATATCCCTGTTATCAGCCTTACATTTCAACAGTTTTCTCTATACCGAATCTAAAAGAAGACCTGCCCACTCTATTATACCTCTGTTTTAGTAGAAGAGTGAGAAATTCTGTTGCATCTTTCCCTGTGATGTACGTACTCTAACACCATCCAGTCAGTGCTGGGTCAGACTGTGTAGGGAACAGATGTCATTATAATAATCTATAGCAATGTATGCGGGATTATCATGCACAGTCTGATGTTCTATCACTGTCTCTTATGTAAATCCTTCTCCTTGCTGGAAATACTCATAAAGTCGATGTCGAGAACCTAAATATTAATGATCTATCCTTAGCTTGGCTATCTCGGATGGTCCTATTAAGAATCAATGAAGGGCAGGTGCGCATGCTCAGCCTCCACTCCATTCACACCCATTCTCAGAATTAGAGGGTAGCCCATCGGTCTGATCTCTAGCGATCAAGAGTTATTCCTTATGGATAGGGGCTGTCTTCCAAACTTTTACACAATCCTTTTAAATGGTAACTGTATGTTCAGCACACTGTTCAAGACCACAGAGAAAAGCAGCAGCGGCATAATGGACATTATACAGTAGTACTGAACAGTCTAGCTCTGGGGGAGGTAAAAGACTTGTTGGAAAGCTCAGAATGATATTTCTGCATCTCCCTCTGCTCTTCGGGGAAGTACAATGTTTGTTTGAAAGCTCAGCAATATATTTCTGCATATTCCTCTGCTTTTCATTAATCTCTTTCATCTTTTTTTTATAGAGTATAAAAGGCGGTATAACCTGACATCTCACTGAGATGGCAGTCTGTATTGTGTTGGGGAAGATGGATTTTAGCTGATTTGTTAGAGTTGATGACAAGTTCTGTAGGCGGAGGGAGGAGAAAAAGTGTCTCATGGGAAATTAGCAGAATTCTCTGAGAAGATATACTGTATCCTACTCAACAATGAAATTGCACAGAAAAAGTCATGAAATTATGGAGATCACAGGACTTGTTAATAAGATGCAAATGATGAAACGAACCAGAACTTTCAAAACATCTCGACTTACTCAGTGTCGATTTACCAACACCATGCACAGAAATCAATGCACTTATATGCCTTGGCTGCTATCAATTATTAATTGTTATCTGAGGAATGTTCTGCCACGCTGAATGCACTTGGGAAAATCATCAAGATCCACTGCTGGCAGCTCCTTTTATAAATGTTGACCAATGAAATCACAGATGTGCACGAAGGAAGACAAGTCTGGAGATGTTGCAGGCCATGGTAGCATGTTTAGGCCAGGCAGGCTGCTCATAGTAGCATAAGAACTATGTGGCTTGTCATTGGTGTGTCCTGTGACACTTTAATGTTACCTCATGGAGATTTTTTTTAATGGCTTGCCCACATGTTCTCCAGACCAAACTCTAGTTTTCGCTACGTCCAAAACTAAAGCAAACTAATTTCTGAAGAGAATAGACCTTCATGCCAGCCTCCATTATCATCTTACTCTGCATCATGATGGCCATTTAGAGATGTGGTGTGAGGTCAATGGAATACCTACAGCTGGACATCTGGCTTACGTCAAGCCAACGCCTTTTGATGGTTCATGTAGACACTGTTTCACACCATAGACTTTGTGTCTAATTTAATTTGCAGTACAGACTAGATCATTACGCACCATTCTCCGAATCTGACAAAACGACATGGGCAAAGCCATAAAGAGGCCTTCAGAAGAGAATGTCTCACCATTCCTACTCTAGGATTTATGGTCTTGTGTGGCATAATGTGCAGAAGCAGTACCCTTGTAGTCTCCATTCCAGGTACTCTAACAGTTTGTTGTAACATTTGTTTGATGTGAAACCGGTGGTGCAGCCATTTCTCCAAATTGTCCCAGGAACCAGTTTTCAACATGACAATGCCAGGCCAAATTTTATGTGCGCTTTTCTAAACAGCCTGAGAAGTGTGAATGTGCTACCATGGACTGCAGTGTCTCCAGACTTGTCTTCCATTGAGCACATCTGGGACATCATTGTTTGTCAATTGCAAAGGGAGCTGTCAGCAGCAGATCTTGATGATTTGCCCAAGTGCATGTAGCATGGCAGAACATTCCTTAGACAACCATTAATAACCTCACTGATGGAAGCCAGGGTGTGTAAGTACTAGAATTTCTGCACATAGTACTTGATACTGAATAAATTGAGATGTTTATAAAATGTTGTTTTCATTTCATTTTTTTAGCATTTGCGCATCATGAACATGTCTCTCCATCCTGTGATTTCCATAATTCCTTGACTTTTCAGTCTTGATATTGCAATTTCAACGTGGAGGAGAGTATTACAAAGCTTTAATATTCGCATGTAATCGATTGATTAAACGTTTGTTGAAAGTGATCTTCCTTTTAATAGAATCTCTATCATGTGTAATCTCATCGAAATGTATAATTAAAAATGGACAATTATTATGAGCCACAACTGCTTTCCTCTGGCAATTTGAGATTGTATTGAAACATCTTATTTCTCCTTTTGGTGAAGAACTGTTCATGCCATTAAAAATTCAGCAATGGAACAAATGTTAGAGATGGGTTGTCCTAATCGTGTACAGTCAGCTGATTCCACTTTATCAGTAATTTAATTTATTTTGCTTAGAATAAATTCATGTCATCCACCTTGGCCCCTGCTCAGCAAAACAGAAACAGCATGATTTAATCTGTGCGGCTGCAGCGTATCCAAAAATGATCTGCAAAGTGAGCCGTGTTCAGTGTGTAATCTGCATCTTGTGCAGTCTTTTGGCAAACACCTAAATACACCCCGGGGGCTACATGAGAGTCAGAGAGGGCAGTTCATCAAAGATATCTCTCTGCAAAACTTGTGTAAAGTAAAACGACATAATCCCAAGCTTAGATTCCGTGATAAAAATGACAAAGCGGACGATCCATTCTCATAGAAATTCCATCCCAATGTAAAAAAAAAAAATGCTTTTAGGTACCAGTGTGTATTAGATATTTGTAGCGTACGGAGGTCCTATTCCTCTTCTTTAGTGGAATTTGCATGGAACATTGAGTAATATAGCGATATGCACGCTTTTATTGCCTATAATGTATTCCTTTTATGTTCCATGCTACAAAAATAAGGCATAGGCAGAGTTCAGTACATACAAATATGAGCTCAGTATTGGATTTCATTGGTAATCAAAGGATAAACATTACAGTAAATTCTGTTTATTGAACTGGAAGAAATGTCACCTATTGCAGTGTGTTCTTAAAGGGGTCATCTGGGACTTTTACTATTTTTGTGTATGGGGCTAAGAATTAACAGGAAGATATTGGCTAATTAGCTGCCTGTTCTGCCCAACGCTGATCTCTGTCAGCTCACAGTGGTCAGGGATCGTTCCTGCTGGAGCAACTTCTTAGTAGCATCTTCTCTTCTGCTCTGCTGTGTCAATGGGGCATCACTGTTCATTGACAGCCAGCTTTCCACTACCTCACTGCGGGGAGCCAGCAGTCAATCAGCAAGACATATGCAGTGATGAGCAGAAGAAAGGGTGGTGCTCTGTTGACAAGAGGTAAAATGATGCTGGGGAATTGTGGACTGAGCAAGCAGAGATTATCTCCGTGCAAAACAGGCAGGTAGTTAGTAACTACATGCCTGTTAGTTCTTAGCCTCAATATACAAAAATAATAAAAGTCTTGGATAACCCCTTTAAATGGAATCTGGCAGCAAAAATATGCTGTATTTACTTGCAGCCAAACTGGTATTATGCAGATAAAGACAATTTTAAATGTGCAATAGTGTAATTGAAAATACGGCTGCAGGGAGAAAATGAAGTTATACTCTCCCTGCAGCTGATTGCTTCTAGTCACTGGAGTGGTGCTAAAGCAGTGATTAATCAATGCTCCCTACATAATGATGGCACTGTAAACACTCCCCCTGATTTGCACATGTAGGATGCTCCTACACACACTGCAGGATATTAGTTATGGAGCGGTAGGAGTGAGTACAATGCACTCACTGTATATTCAGCTCTTACCATTCACTGCCTCGGCACTACACTGATGATTGGAAGCGAGCGGCTGAAGGGAGAATATAGCTTTATTTTTTCTCAGTAGCTGCACTTACAATTTGACAACTGTACACTGTGTGCAGAATTATTAGGCAAGTTGATTGATTGATCAATAACTATGTTCTCAATCAACCCAAAAGACTTATAAATATCAAAGTTATTTTTGGAAGTTGGAGTGAGTTTTTTTTAAGATTTGGCTATCTTAGGAGGATATCTGTTTGTGCAGGTAACTATTACTGTGCAGAATTATTAGGCAACTAAATAAAAACCAAAGTTATTCCCATCTCACTTGTTTATTTTCACAAGGTAATCCAATATCACTGCACAAAATTTAGAAATAAACATTTCTGACATGCAAAAACAAAACACAAAAAATGAGTGACCAATATAGCCACCTTTCTTTATGATGACACTCAGCAGCCTTCCATCCATAGATTCTGTCAGTTGCTTGATCTGTTTACGATGAACATTGTGTGCAGCAGCCACCACAGCCTCCCAGACACTGCTCCGAGAGGTGTACTGTTTTCCCTCCCTGTAGATCTCACATTTTATGAGGGACCACAGGTTCTCTATGGGGTTCAGATCAGGTGAACAAGGGGGCCATGTCATTATTTTTTCTTCTTTGAGACCTTTACTGGCCAGCCACGCTGTGGAGTAGTTGGAGGCATGTGATGGAGCATTGTCCTGCATGAAAATCATGTTTTTCTTGAATGATACCGGCTTCTTCCTGTACCACTGCTGGAAGAAGTTGTCTTAAAGAAACTGGCAATAGGTCTGAGAGTTGAGCTTCACTCCATCCTCAACCTGAAAAGGTCCCACAAGTTCATCTTTGATGATACCAGCCCATACCAGTACCCCACCTCCACCTTGCTGGCATCTGAGTCAGAGTGGAGCACTCTACACCCTTTACTGATCCAGCCTCTGGCCCATCAAGAGTCACTCTCATTTCATCAGTCCATAAAACCTTTGAAAAGTCAGTCTTAAGATATTTCTTGGCCCAGTCTTGACGTTTTATCTTATGTTTCTTGTTCAAAGGTGGTCGTTTTTCAGCCTTCCTTACCTTGGCCATGTCCCTCAGTATCGCACACCTTATGCTTTTTGTTACTCCAGTAACGTTGCAGCTCTGAAATATGGCAAAACTGGTGGCAAATGGCATCTTGGCAGCTTCACGCTTGATTTTCCTCAATTCATGGGCAGTTATTTTGTGCCATTTTTGCCCAACATGCTTCTTGCGACCTTGCTGGCTATTTGCCATGAAACGCTTGATTGTTCGGTGATCACGCTTCAAAAGTTTGGCAATTTCAAGACTGCTGCATCCCTCTGCAAGACATCTCACAATTTGGGACTTTTCAGAGCCCATCAAATCTGTCTTCTGACCCATTTTGCCAAAGGAAAGGAAGTTGCCTAATAATTAGGCACATCTTATATAGGATTTTGATGTCATTAGACAACACCCCTCCTCATTACAGAGATGCACATCACCTGATTTACTTAATTGGTAGTTGGCTCTCAAGCCTGAACAGCTTGGAGTAGGACAACATGTATAAAAAGTATCATGTGATCAAAATACAACTTGCCTAATAATTCTGCACACAATGTATATGTTTAAAATGGCTACCTATAGATTACCACTAAGTTTGCATGTAAATACAGCTTTTTTGCTGACAGGTTCCATGTAAAGAAGCTTTCTAAGGCTCAAAACTTTCCCCTATCTATTGGATTGCTGTGCACTGTACATGGTTCTAGAAATCCCAGTGCTAACACGAATGCAAGACCGCCGCTCAATTTCTAGTAGTGCCCTCCACCACCCCAAGTGATCAGACTCCTATCAGCTATCCTAGTGCTCAGGTTCTGGCCCTTTGCTGTATAGTTGGGTACCTAGATATAGGACAATACTGAATGGCAATGTAATGGATACTGCACCAGCGCCTGGTACAATTGTGGTTTCGTCCTGATGAAGAGCTTTGGAAATTTTTAAATGTGTTGATAAATTAACCATATTCATGCCTCACCCCTGTGTGTGTTCGCATTTTTGGAACCTTGGGCAGGACGGACTTTAAACCACTGTAATCCTCATTCCTTGCTTTGGGCGAAGAACTGGACACTTTATTAGGGACTGGACACTTGACACCAGAGTTAAACATCATAGCATTAAAACTACATCCATTGGCCACCAAGAACACAGCAATAGAAAAGGTATATGAATTACCTCTTCCTCTGGTTTGCTGCTTCCATATGTTTTTTACAGATTAAGATGGGTAGATTCAAAATTCTAAAAGAAAATGTAACACAAATTAGCAGGTTTTTAATCCATATTTACAGACTATTCAAGTGATACTTGCTGGGGTTTTGTGAAGAGAAGAACGGATGCTTCTGTGGCTGAAGAGCATTGGATGCTGATTATAATTATTGGTAGGCATCAATAGTAAAATCAGCATCTGCATATTCAATCATGCACATTATTTTTTGTCTTTGTAAATGAACACACCAATGTTATCGCACTCTCAAAAATCAAGTCTGTAATACAAGAAGCAAAGAAGTCAAATATACAGTTATTTGTTTCAAACAAGAAGAAACCCAAACTTTCTGCTTCTGCCCGTAAGAAAGTACTGTACTGACTTTGAAGTAGGTTCATTAGTTAAGGTTCCTCCACATGACTGGTGTTGGCTATGTTAAATAGCAGAAATCTGTCTTTACCAGTCACTCCGAAAACTGAGCTCTGGTTGCAGTTGTTAACCATTTAGATGCAGCAGAAGTACAGAGATTTGGCTGCAGAGGACTGGGGTTAAGTTTCTCTGATGAAGCCCCATTCAGACTGTTTGGGACATCACAATTACCATGAGTTCTGTGTAATGCTAAAAGTAAAGCATCCTGAGACCATGGAGGGGGCTCACTCACAAATTTGTATAAGTAACCTGCCATGAATAAAGAATGGGATCTAAACACCCTTGCACTGACTAGGCAAGAATGAAACGCCATTAATGAAGATAAAACAAGTGTTAACACTATACACATTGAGTCTTTAAAAAAAAAAATACATCAAGTTTATGCAGTTAAAAACAAAAGAAATGCTTATATTTGTACTTCAGTAACAAAAGAAACATCTAACTAAAAGATTAAAAGACACTGAAGCAGCAAATTGTGTGAAAACAAAATTTTGGCCACAATTGTAGTTACTGTGCACTGGGTCTGTGCAGGCTTTGGTGGCTGAGAACCATGGGAACCAGCTGTACATTATAAAAGATAAAAGCTCTCACAATGAAAGAAGCACAGCAAATAGAAAAAGCAAGTCAATTGTAAGCTTGCTTATTCTTATGCTGTCTAACTAAAGCAAATTAATAACGCAAGAATAATCTTTTAGGAATTTGATTGTGTTTGTAACTAGTTAGTAATGCTTCCCTTTATATATGTGGTTCAGGAAAGTGAACTACTAATAAAGTTTGCAGCATTGTTTCGGATTTTGGTATACTCTTCCCAATTATTGCCGATGTCACACTACCAAGGTCCTACAATCATAAGTCCCCAAGGATCAGAAACACTAGACGAAAGATTCAAAGCTGAAAGAAGGTCTCTTGTCTGAAGAATCACAATTTCATTGAAATCATGTGGATGGCTGGGTGCGTGTGTGTGTTGATTACCTGAGAAAGATATGGCACCAGGATGTACTATGAGAAAAAGCAAGCCAGCAGAGGCAGTATAGTGAGCTGGGTAATATAAGAAGAAGACAAGCCAGTAGAGACAATGTGGTGAGCTGGGCAGAGTTCTGCTGGGAAATTTTAGGCCATGGCGTTCATGTGGATGTTACTTCGACATTTTACACCTACCAAAACATTATAGAGACCCAGTATCCTTCTTCCCACCTCCTCATGACAACAGAATTCCCTAATGGCCACTTTCAGCAGGATAATGCTCCCAACACACTGGAAAAATGTCCAAGAATGGGTTGAAGACCATGAAAAAGAGGTCAAGGTATTGACTTGTCTACAGACCTCTCCAATCTGCTACCCTTTGGACAGGATCTGGCTTTATTTGCTCAATTTAACATTTCAGTTCCTTTGCAGGAGAAATCCAAATAAAACTCTACTTTCAGCACCTAGTTTTAATTTTTGAAAGGGCAAGGAAAATGTATCCTGCTTCAGACATTGATTACATGGAAAAAAAAGCACAAAACAAGTCAACCAGCACATTTGTAGTTATTAGGGGTGTCATACATACCTTATCACAATGAGCGTGTGATGTGGTAATCTGTCCTGACCTTACATCTCAAGGACTTCATTATTGAGGTGTTATAGCATTTATTGATTACAGTTTTATCTAAACCATCAAGATCAATAATTGTGTCACTTGATAAAATAAACACTTTGCAGGGGCATATATTACACATGAAATAATGTAACATACAGCTCGTAATATTAGAAACATACATTGTCTATGAGGAGCAGAAGCCACCAGCTTATCAGAAGGAGAGAACCATTCATTTGTAGCAATGATGATGTTAATCACATATTTCCAATTGTTTCTTTATCAATATATGTAAAAAAGTTAAGTTGGAGCTAAGGCAACATTTTAGTGGAAAAAATGTAAATATTTCATTTACACAGCTCATTTGTATATAATTTTGTGAATCGTTTGACGTTTAAAAATACTCTCTGCTCCCCTAGATGAATTCACCGACAGGTGTATTTTCCAAAAATGGGGGGTTTACGCCGTTTTGGTATGTCAGGGGTTCTTCAAATGTGACATGGTTGTCACAACCTATGCTAGCTAAAATGGCATCCTTTCCTGTTCTAGCAGTGCTGTGCACCCAAACAGTAGTTTTCCTCCACATATGGGGTATCAACTTACTCAGGAGAAATGGCATAACTAATTGTATAGTTAATTTTCTTCTGTCTTGAGGCTAAAACAATATTATTTTTGTTTTTTGTCTGCAAACGTTACATGGCATCTGCTATCTATTCCAGCCAATTTTGTGTTCAAAATTCAAATAGTGTTCCTTCCCTTCCAAGCAATGAAGTGCCCCCAAACAGTAGTTTACCATTACATATGGGGTATAGGTGTACTCAGGAGAAAATGGACTCCAAAATTTCTTGTGCAATTTCTCCTGTTCCTCTTGTGAAAATAAAAAAATGGGGGCTGAAACAACATTTTTGTGAGAAAAATTTGATTTTTTTTTATTTTCACAGCTCAATGTTATAAAATTCTGTGAAGCACCTGGGAGATCAAGGTGTTCATCACACCTATAGACAGAAATTCCTTCAGGGATCTAGTTTCCAAAATGGGGTCACTTGTGGGGATTTTTTTACTGTTTAGGCACATCAGGGGCTCTGGAAACGCAACATGGTGTCCATGCTATCGATTCCAGCCAGTTTTACATTTCAAAAGTCAAATAATGCTCCTTCCCTTTTGAACCCTGTTGTACACCCAAACCGTAGTTTTACACCACATATGGGGTATCGGTGTACTCAGGAAAAAAATTGACCCAAAATTTGTTGTGCTATTACTCCTGATACCTTTGTGAAAAAAAAATTGGGGCTAAAATAACACTTTTGTGTGAAAAATAAAAGTTTAATTTTTTCCTTCCACATGGTTTTAATTCCTGTGAAGCACCTGAAGGGTTATTAAACTTCTTGAATAGGACTTGAGAGATGCAGTTTTTACAATTGGGTCACTTTTGGGTATTTTCTGTAATATAGGCCCTTCAAAGACACTTCAGATGGCATGTAGTCCCTAAAAAATGGTTTTGTGAGTTTTCTTGGAAAATGAGAAATTGCAAATAAACTTTTAACCCTTTTAACTACTGACAAAAAATATGTTTTAAAAATGATGCTGTTGTAAATTAGACATGGGGTAAATTTTATTCATTAACTGGTTTAATGGCATTACAATTGAAAGTTTGAAAATTGCAAATTTGTTTACATTTTTGTAAAATTTCTGATATTTTCACAAATAAACGCAAAAAATGCCATCCTAAATTTACCTCTAATATGAAGTACAGTATGTCACAAAAACAAAGTCTCAAAATTAGTGGGATCCATTGAAGCGTTCCAGAGTTCTTACCGCATAAAGTGACTGGTCAGAATTGAAAAAATTGGACTGGTCCGGAAGGTGAAAGCAAGCTCTAGCACTAAAAGGTGAAATAAGTTGTCAAGATTTTTTTTCTATTCCATAGGCTTATCCACTGTAAAAATGATACAATTTGCTTATAAACTCATCCACTGCAGATCCAGCGATGCCTCTCTGCTGCTGCTCCTAGTCATTGTCAACAAACTGCAGCAGTGAAATCATGACTAAAATATATGTTACCGCTGCAGCCAATCATTGGGTTGAGTGGCAATTCCGATGTAGTAAGCATGATAATTTCTAAATTTCTGGGGGGCCTTTGAGTTTCTTACAAATTGTGGACATTGTATTTTCAATTTCTTTCATATACAGGGTATATGGTTTTTATTGTTCTACATTTAGTTTTTTTGCTACAGATCTGATGTCTTTTTTTCTTATGGTATCCTTGGGGAGAATAAATTATCACCATGATGTATCAGTTCTATGATTAGCAGAGTGAAGCTAAATGATGTAATCCATAAATTTGGGCTATTTTGTAATTATTAAGCAGAGGTGACTGGAGGAGGATTTAGAATGAGACAAAATCAATTCCCGTCTTTTTTTTTATATACAGACTATTTTGTGCATCCTTAATTACTGTCAGAAATCACTTAATCTTCCCATGCTGTGCACCTTTTTAGTCATCGGAGAAGCTAATGATTAGACAGTTCCATGCACTCTGCCTAAAAATCATTACAGTGAATTTCATTTTCTCGCTGTGAGCGTTCTTGAGGCAGGCATCACTCCGCTGCTGCCTGGGAATTATTCCACAATTCACAAACTGTGCTTGCTTCATAAAAGGTTTGTCAAAATGTGACTTATTAGGCTTTTAATGTACACCACTTTTACCCTAAGGTTTTATAACGTCTAAATAGAGAAAAATATATAAATTCTATAATATCCTCGGAGGTCTCAAATGAAGCCATGACCCATATACAGACACAGCTCGATGTATGTCTTCTTTATTTTTAAGCATTACATTTGACCCAGTAATATGTAGGTCAGAATTATTTTAGAACGGATTCCAACAATGTCTCAAGATAAAGTTGTTAACATGTCATTATTGGCGGGAGCTGTATATTCAGCCTTTTCGGCAAGGATGCGTCCATTGGATGGTGATCTAAGTGATATATTGGATTAAAAGTGACATGCCTGAGCTGTACCGAATCCATATGTAACACACATCAGTTGAAAATAACTATTGAAATGTCAAACCATTATATTCTGAACATATAAAATGCATGATATAACCTCAACATATAAGCATTACATATAAAAAATACTTTGCGAAACCTTGAAGTTCGAGATTAGTTTAGAAAAACAGTCACTTCCACACTAAGTTCAAACATGGTGACTGGAGCATGAGAATAACCATCACAAACAACTCTAGACAGATTATGCTTGATTTTCAAAGGGACAGCACATCCTTGGTTTTTATTCTTTCTTTTTTTCCGCAACATAACTGTAAGGGGTGCAAAGGTTCAAGTTACATCAAGGTCCTGTAAGGGGGGAGTAAGCTAGGGCGATGTGTCCTTTTAAATAATATGAGCACACTTTCCCCACTCAAGGACGGCAAAGGCAATGCAGAGACTTCATAAAAGGTTCACATGGATTTTACTCAAAATCTCTTTATGAGGTAAAAGACTTGAAACAGATGTAGATGATTGACAAGCCTACGACCTGCAGTAACCATCGAACCACTGCACGACCAGCTCTTCCCTCACCTACTGTATCTTCGCCCATCTCTTATAGACTGTGAGCCCTCGCGGGCAGGGTCCTCTCTCCTCCTGTACCTGCCGTGACTTGTATTGTTTAAGATTATTGTACTTGTTTTTTATTATGTACACCCCTCCTCACATGTAAAGCGCCATGGAATAAATGATGCTATAACAATAAATATTAATAATAGACAGCTACAAGCTAACACTGTTGAATCTATGAGCAAGCACCTCAGCAACACTTCCTTCTCATGGAAACAATCGCTTCCCAATGCAGGGAAGCAAAAATATACAGTGCTCTTAGCAGTGTTGCTCTGTAGTAGCTCTTTTCTGGTATCTTCTATTCTCTTGCAGCCTGCTCATCCAGTTAATGCATTATCTTTCCTCATACATAGACACTTTTTCTTTGGCTGTCTGTGATGTTGTACTTCTCTTAACACTCAAGATGTTGTGTGTGGCAGTTGTCACAGTCAGGAATGAGCCTCTATGCTCCCATCTGTTCTTTCTAATTATTGCTCTCACAGTGGCTAACCTTTGCCATATCAATAAATACATTTTTCTCTCACAGGTACAAGCCTCTGTGCTCCCTTCTGGTAATCCATATAATCCATACCCTATTTTTGTAATGGTGGGTCTCCAGTCAGCAGTAGTTTTCCTGGATTCATATGTCCTTGAAAGGGGTTAGAAAATAATAAATTATACTCACTTAGTTCATCACCTGCTCCTATCGCTGCAGTTCCCCCTTCGGTACACTGTTCACTTCCTAAGACACCTGCTCCGCTCCAAGCCTGGTGTCCTTTTCATTCTTCACCAGTGTTGTCAGTGCCATCTAGGCCTCAACGCTTGTTGTTGTGACACCACTGGTCACAATTTATCAGCGCATGTAATGATGTTAGAATAAGTGACAAGGTCTAGACAGTGCCGGAGAGCTGACAAAGAGTAATGAGGAGATCGGAGGAAATTGGCACCCTGTTGTGAATTCCGCTCTTGGGCTCCCTCCGGTGGTTATAAGTAGCATTTTTGTGAATTCTGCTCTTGGGCTCCCTCCTGTGGTTTTGAGTGGTATGGCTGCTTCTTGGATTTAGCATCAGCAGCTGTTCTCCCTGATCGTCTTTCTGGCTCGGCTATATTAGTCTGGCATTATCCCTAATTCAATGCCAGTTGTCAATTGTTGAGCTGGGAGTCATGGCTCTCTGAGGATTTCCCTGCCACTCTGACCATTTCAGCAAAGCTAAGTCCTTGCTTATCTTTTTGCAGTTCACTTGTTGTGGACTTTGTTGTTTGGCATTTTCTATGTTTTGCTCATTTGTCCAGCTTATCAGTATGGATCTATTTAGCTAAGCTGGAAGCTCTGGGCAGCAGAGTTTGCCCTCCACACCTTTAGTCAGGTGTGGAGATTTTTGCATTTCTCTGCGGTGGACTTTTTCTAGTTTTTATTACTGACCGCACGGTTTTCTGTTCTGTACTAATTCTGTCTAGCTAGTAGTGGCCTCCTTTGCTAAATCTTGTTTCATACTACGTATGTCATTTCCTTCTCCTCTCACAGTCATTATTTGTGGGGGGCTGTCCTATCCTTTGGGGATTTTCTCTGAGGCAAGATAGCTTTCCTGTTTCTACCTTTAGGGGTAGCTAGTTCTCCGGCTGTGACGAGGTGTCCAGGGAGTGACAGGAACATCCCACGGCTACTGCTAGTGTCTGTGTTAAGATTAGGAACTGCGGTCGGTATAGTTACCACCTGCTCAGAGCTAGTCGCATGTCGCTCCTTAATCACCAGACCATAACAGTACAACTGGCCAAAAATGAGCTGAATGCATCTCAAAAGAAGGAAAAGAAAAAGAGTTCTGAGCCATTTTTTTTTTCTATAGTCGGTTTTATCTTTTTCCTTCCTCTTAATCTCTGGGTGATTCAGGATTTGGATGCGGGCATGGATGTTCAGGGGTTTTTTTCTCGTGTGGATCAGCTTGCTGCAAGAGTACAGAGTATTCAAGATTATGTTGTTCAGACTGCGGCCTTAGAGCCTAGAATTCCTACTCCGGATTTGTTTTACGGGGATAGAACTAAGTTTTTGAACATTAAAAATAACTGCAAAATGTTTTTTGCTCTGAAACCCCGTTCCTCTGGTGACCCCATTCAGCAAGTAAAAATAGTTATTTCTCTGCTGCGTGGTGACCCTCATGACTGGGCATTCTCCCTTGAGTCAGGGGATCCGGCATTGCTTAATGTAGATGCATTTTTTCAATCGCTCGGATTATTGTATGACGAACCTAACTCTGTAGAGCATGCTGAGAAAACACTGTTGGCCCTGTGTCAGGGTCAGGAAGCGGCAGAATTATACTACCAGAAATTTAGAAAATGGTCTGTGCTCACTAAATGGAATGAGGATGCTCTGGCAGCAATTTTCAGAAAGGGTCTTTCTGAAGCCCTTAAGGATGTTATGGTGGGGTTCCCCACGCCTGTTGGTTTGAGCGAGTCTATGTCTCTGGCCATTCAGATTGATCGGCACCTGCGCGAACGCAAAGTGGTGCACCATATGGCAGCGTCCTCTGAGCAGAGTCCTGAGCCTATGCAATGTGATAGGATTTTGACTAGAGCGGAACAGAGGGGATACAGACGTCAGAATGGGCTGTGTTTTTACTGTGGGGATTCTGCTCATGCTATTTCTGATTGCCCTAAGCGTATTAAGAGGGTCGCTAGATCTGTTACCATTAGTACTGTGCAGCCTAAGTTTCTCCTGTCTGTGACCCTGATTTGCTCATTGTCATCTTTTTCTGTCTTGGCATTTGTGATTCGGGCGCTGCTCTGAACTTAATGGACTTAGAATTCGCTAGGCGCTGTGGTTTTTCTTTGCAGCCTTTGCAGAGTCCCATACCCTTAAGGGGTATTGATGCTACACTGTTGGCCAAGAATAAACCTCAGTATTGGACTCAGCTGACTATGTGCATGGCTCCAGCACATCAGGAAGATTGTCGTTTTCTGGTGTTGCATAATTTACATGATGTTGTTGTACTGGGTTTTCCATGGTTACAAGTACACAATCCAGTGCTGGATTGGAAATCAATGTCTGTGACTAGTTGGGGTTGTCAAGGGGTACATAGTGACGTTCCTTTAATGTCAATTTCCTCTTCCCCCTCTTCTGATGTTCCTGAATTTTTGTCAGATTTCCAGGATGTATTTGATGAGCCCAAGTCCAGTTCCCTTCCTCCACATAGGGACTGTGATTGTGCTATTGACTTGATTCCTGGCTGTAAGTTCCCTAAGGGCCGACTTTTCAATCTGTCTGTGCCAGAGCATGCAGCCATGCGGAGCTATGTAAAGGAGTCTTTAGAGAAGGGGCATATTCGGCCTTCTTCGTCACCATTGGGAGCGGGATTCTTTTTTGTTGCCAAGAAGGATGGCTCCTTGAGACCCTGTATTGATTATCGTCTTCTTAATAAGATCACGGTCAAATTCCAATACCCTTTACCTTTGCTCTCTGATTTGTTTGCTCGGATTAAGGGGGCTAGTTGGTTTACCAAGATTGACCTTCGAGGGGCATATAATCTTGTTCGTATTAAACAGGGTGACGAATGGAAAACTGCATTTAATACGCCCGATGGCCATTTTGAATACCTGGTGATGCCTTTCGGGCTTTCTAATGCTCCTTCTGTATTTCAGTCCTTCATGCATGATATTTTCCGCAATTATCTTGACAAATTCTTGATTGTGTATTTGGATGATATTTTGATTTTTTCCAATGATTGGGAGTCTCATGTGAAGCAGGTCAGGATGGTATTCTAGATCCTTCGTGATAATGCCCTATTTGTGAAGGGGTCTAAGTGCCTATTTGGAGTTCAGAAGGTCTCTTTTTTGGGGTTTATTTTTTCTCCTTCGTCTATAGAAATGGATCCTGTTAAGGTCCAAGCCATTCATGACTGGATTCAACCCACATCTGTGAAGAGCCTTCAGAAATTTTTGGGCTTTGCTAATTTTTATCGCCGTTTCATTGCCAACTTCTCTAGTGTGGTTAAACCCCTGACCGATTTGACGAAGAAAGGCGCTGATGTGACTAATTGGTCCTCTGAGGCTGTTGAGGCCTTTCAGGAGCTTAAACGCCGATTTACTTCTGCCCCTGTCTTGCGTCAGCCGGATGTTTCTCTTCCTTTTCAGGTTGAGGTTGACGCTTCTGAGATTGGGGCAGGGGCCATCTTGTCACAGAGGAATTCTGATGGTTCCTTGATGAAGCCATGTGCCTTCTTTTCCCAAAAGTTTTCGCCTGCGGAACGCAATTATGATGTCGGCAATCGGGAGTTGTTGGCTATGAAGTGGGCATTTGAGGAATGGCGACATTGGCTTGAGGGAGCCAAGCACCGCATTGTGGTCTTGACCGATCATAAGAATCTGATTTACCTCGAGTCGGCCAAGCGGCTGAACCCTAGACAGGCTCGGTGGTCCCTGTTTTTCTCCCGTTTTGATTTTGTGGTCTCATATCTTCCAGGATCTAAGAATGTTAAGGTGGATGCCCTCTCTAGGAGTTTTTTGCCTGATTCTCCTGGAGTCCTTGAGCCGGTTGGCATTCTTAGGGAAGGGGTGATTCTGTCTGCCATCTCCCCTGATTTGCGGCGGGCGCTTCAGGAATTTCAGGCTGATAAACCTGACCGCTGTCCTGTGGGGAAGCGGTTTGTTCCTGATAGATGGACAATTAAGGTAATTTCTGAGGTCCATTGTTCTGTGTTGGCCGGTCATCCTGGGATTTTTGGTACCAGAGATTTGGTTGCTAGGTCCTTTTGGTGGCCTTCCTTGTCGCGGGATGTACGTTCTTTTGTGCAGTCCTGTGGGACTTGTGCCCGGGCTAAGCCTTGCTGTTCCCGCGCTAGTGGGTTGCTTTTGCCTTTGCCTGTCCCGGAGAGGTCTTGGATGCATATTTCCATGGATTTTATTTCGGATCTTCCTGTGTCCCAGAGGATGTCTGTCATCTGGGTAGTTTGTGACCGGTTCTCTAAAATGGTCCATTTGGTACCTTTGCCTAAATTGCCTTCCTCCTCTGATTTGGTTCCATTATTTTTTCAGCATGTGGTTCGTTTGCATGGCATTCCAGAGAATATTGTGTCTGACAGAGGTTCCCAGTTTGTTTCCAGGTTTTGGCGGGCCTTTTGTG
This sequence comes from Ranitomeya variabilis, assembly GCF_051348905.1. Taxonomy (NCBI): domain Eukaryota; kingdom Metazoa; phylum Chordata; class Amphibia; order Anura; family Dendrobatidae; genus Ranitomeya; species Ranitomeya variabilis. The sequence goes on along the minus strand of NC_135235.1, from coordinate 55,458,329 downwards.
CCAAGATGGGCATTAATTTGTCTTTTTCTTCGGCATTCCATCCTCAGACAAATGGCCAAACTGAGCGAACTAATCAAACCTTGGAAACCTATTTCAGATGCTTTGTGTCTGCTGATCAGGATGATTGGGTGGCTTTCTTGCCGTTGCACGAGTTTGCCCTTAATAATCGGACCAGTTCGGCTACTTTGGTTTCGCCTTTCTTTTGTAATTTTGGTTTCCATCCTCGTTTTTCTTCAGGGCAGGTTGAGCCTTCTGATTGTCCTGGTGTGGATTCTGTGATGAACAGGTTGCAGCAGATTTGGACTCATGTGGTAGACAATTTGTCATTGTCCCAGGAAAAGGCTCAGCATTTTGCTAACCGCCATCGGTGTGTTGGTCCTCGGCTTTGTGTGGTTATCCTCTCGTCATGTTCCTATGAAGGTTTCTTCCCCTAAGTTCAAGCCTCGGTTTATTGGTCCTTATAAGATTTCTGAGATTATCAATCCAGTGTCTTTTCGTTTGGCCCTTCCAGCCTCTTTTGCCATCCACAATGTTTTCCATAGATCTTTGTTGCGGAGATATGTGGTACCCGTTGTTCCATTTGTTGATCCTCCTGCCCCGGTGTTGGTTGAGGGGAGTTGGAATATGTGATTGAGAAAATTTTGGATTCTCGTTTTTCGAGGCGGAGGCTTCAGTATCTTGTCAAGTGGAAGGGTTATGGCCAGGAGGATAATTCTTGGGTGGTTGCCTCCGATGTCCATGCCGCCGATTTGGTTCGTGCTTTCCATTTGGCTCGTCCTCATCGGCCTGGGGGCTCTGGTGAGGGTTCGGTGACCCCTCCTCAAGGGGGGGGGTACTGTTGTGAATTCCGCTCTTGGGCTCCCTCCAGTGCTTATAAGTAGCATTTTTGTGAATTCTGCTCTTGGGCTCCCTCCTGTGGTTTTGAGTGGTATGGCTGCTTCTTGGATTTAGCATCAACAGCTGTTCTCACTGATCGTCTTTCTGGCTCGGCTATATTAGTCTGGCATTATCCCTAATTCAATGCCAGTGGTCAATTGTTGAGCTTGGAGTCATGGCTCTCTGAGGATTTCCCTGCCACTCTGACCATTTCAGCAAAGCTAAGTCCTTGCTTGTCTTTTTGCAGTTCACTTGTTGTGGACTTTGTTGTTTGGCATTTTCTATGTTTTGCTCATTTGTCCAGCTTATCAGTATGGATCTATTTAACTAAGCTGGAAGCTCTGGGCAGCAGAGTTTGCCCTCCACACCTTTAGTCAGGTGTGGAGATTTTTGCATTTCTCTGCGGTGGACTTTTTCTAGTTTTTATTACTGACCGCACAGATTTCTGTTCTGTACTAATTCTGTCTAGCTAGTAGTGGCCTCCTTTGCTAAATCTTGTTTCATACTACGTATGTCATTTCCTTCTCCTCTCACAGTCATTATTTGTGGGGGGCTGTCCTATCCTTTGGGGATTTTCTCTGAGGCAAGATAGCTTTCCTGTTTCTACCTTTAGGGGTAGCTAGTTCTCCGGCTGTGACGAGGTGTCCAGGGAGTGACAGGAACATCCCACGGCTACTGCTAGTGTCTGTGTTAAGATTAGGAACTGCGGTCGGTATAGTTACCACCTGCTCAGAGCTAGTCGCATGTCGCTCCTTAATCACCAGACCATAACACACCCTTAGGATTCCAGTAAAAGACCAGCAGGGAGTTGTGGCAGCAGGAACACTTTAGAGGCTAGGTGACTATGACAATTTATTTTGACCTCTTCATGGTCCATCCATTTAATATATGTGTCCACAAACCACAAATAATATAATAATAGTAATAATAATATAATAATATAATAAATAGCTTTAATGAATTTAGCAGCATTAAACTATATATGGACATGTGGCCTAGTGTTATTGAATTGAAAAATGGCCATATCACAGTCTTCATTGTCATCTCACTCTGTACCACGATAGCCTTTCAGAGTGGTGGTATAAGGTCAATGGGCACCTGTACCTGAACATCTGGACCATAATGCAATGTGGTGCAAATATCTCCTATTTCAGGGATCATGGTGTTTTGGTGGCATAATGTCCAAATACATGCCAAGGCATGTAAGTGCATTTATTTCTGTGTGTGGCACTCAAACACGATACTGAATAAACCAAGATTGGTAGCATGACTAAGGCTATATGCCGAAACGCGTGGGTAAATTTCCCATGTGGATTAATCTGCATTTATAATGAAATATGTTTAACCCCTTCCCGACCCATGACGCCACGTAGGCGTCATGAAAACCCGTGCCAATCCGACCCATGACGCCTATGTGGCGTCATGGAATGATCGCGTCCCTGCAGATCGGGTGAAGGGGTTAACTCCTATTTTACCCGATCTGCAGGGAGAGGGGGAGTGGTGCTTCAGCCCAGGGGGGGTGGCTTCACCCCCCCGTGGCTACGATCGCTCTGATTGGCTGTTGAAAGTGAAACTGCCAATCAGAGCGATTTGTAATATTTCACCTAAAAAACAGGTGAAATATTACAATCCAGCCATGGCCGATGCTGCAATATCATCGGCCATGGCTGGAAAACCTGAAGTGACCACCCCCCACCCCACCGATCGCCCCCCCACCGCTCCGTTATGGGGTCCGGTCCCCTCCGTCCTGTGCTCCGCTGCCCCGTGCTCCTGCCCGCTCCCCCGTCCTGCTGTCCGCTCCCCCCGTCCTCCGATCACCCCCCCCTGTGCTCAGATCCACCCCCCCACCACCCCTTCATACTTACCGATCCTCCCGGTGTCCGGCCGTCTCCTCGCTGGGCGCCGCCATCTTCCAAAATGGCGGGCGCATGCTCAGTACGCCCGCCGGCCGGCAGATTCCTTACAGGTACATTTTGATCGCTGTGGTAGGTTCTACCACAGCGATCAAAATAAAAAAAATAATAAATAACCCCCCCCCTTTATCACCCCCATAGATAGGGACAATAATAAAATAAAGAAAATATATATATATTTTTTTTTCCCACTGTGGTTAGGGTTAGAACTAGGGTTAGGGTTAGAACTAGGGTTAGGGTTACGGGTAGGGTTAGGGTTATGGCATGTGCGGATTTGGCAGCGGATCCGCAGCGGATCGGCCGCGGATCCGCAGCGGATCGGCCGCGGATCCGCAGCGGATCGGCCGCGGATCCGCAGCGGATCGGCCGCGGATCCGCAGCGGATTGGCCGCTGCGAATTCGTAGCAGTTTTCCATCAGGTTTACAGTACCGTGTACACCTATGGAAAACCAAATCCGCTGTGCCCATGGTGCGGAAAATTCCATGCAGAAACGCTGCGTTGTATTTTCCACAGCATGTCAATTCTTTGTGCGGATTCCGCAGCGTTTTACACCTGTTCCTCAATAGGAATCCGCAGGTGAAATCCGCACAAAAAAACACTGGAAATCTGCTGTAAATCCGCAGGTAAAACGCAGTGCCTTTTACTTGCAGATTTTTCAAAAGTCGTGCGGAAAAATCTCACACGAATCCGCTACGTGGGCACATACCCTTAGGGTTAGGGTTGGAATTAGGGCTAGGGTTGGAATTAGGGTTACGGGTGTGTTGGGGTTAGGGTTGTGGTTAGGGGTGTGTTGGGGTTAGGGTTGGGATTAGGGTTATGGCTACAGTTGGGATTAGGATTAGGGGTGTGTTGGGGTTAGTGTTGAAGTTAGAAATGAGGGGTTTCCACTGTTAGGGCACATCAGGGGTCTCCAAACGCAACATGGCGCCACCATTGATTCCAGCCAATCTTGCATTCAAAAAGTCAAATGGTGCTCCCTCCCTTCCAAGCCCCGACGTGTGCCCAAACAGTGGTTTACCCCCACATTTGGGGTACCAGCGTACTCAGGACAAACTGGGCAACAACTGTTGGGGTCCAATTTCTCCTGTTACCCTTGCAAAAATAAAAAATTACTTGCTAAGACATAATTTTTGAGGAAAGAAGAATTATTTTTTATTTTCACGGCTCTGCGTTGTAAACTTCTGTGAAGCACTTGGAGGTTGAACGTGCTCATCACACATCTAGATAAGTTCCTTGGGGGGTCTAGTTTCCAAAATGGGGTCACTTGTGGGGTGTTTCTACTGTTTAGGCACATCAGGGGCTCTGCAAATGCAACGTGACGCCCGCAGACCATTCCATCAAAGTCTGCATTTCAAATGTCACTACTTCCCTTCCGAGCCCTGACGTGTGCCCAAACAGTGGTTTACCCCCACATATGGGGTATCACTGTACTCACAACAAACTGGGCAACAAACATTGGGGCCCAATTTCTCCTGTTACCCTTGTGAAAATAAAAAATTGCTTGCTAAAACATCTTTTTTGAGGAAAGAAAAATGATTTTTTATTTTCACGGCTCTGCGTTGTAAACTTCTGTGAAGCACTTGGGGGTTGAATGTGCTCATCACACATCTAGATAAGTTCCTTGGGGGGTCTAGTTTCCAAAATGGGGTCACTTGTGGGGTGTTTCTACTGTTTAGGCACATCAGGGGCTCTGCAAATGCAACGTGACGCCCGCAGACCATTCCATCAAAGTCTGCATTTCAAATGTCACTACTTCCCTTCCGAGCCCTGACGTGTGCCCAAACAGTGGTTTACCCCCACATATGGGGTATCACTGTACTCACAACAAACTGGGCAACAAACATTGGGGCCCAATTTCTCCTGTTACCCTTGTGAAAATAAAAAATTGCTTGCTAAAACATCTTTTTTGAGGAAAGAAAAATGATTTTTTATTTTCACGGCTCTGCGTTGTAAACTTCTGTGAAGCACTTGGGGGTTGAATGTGCTCATCACACATCTAGATAAGTTCCTTGGGGGGTCTAGTTTCCAAAATGGGGTCACTTGTGGGGTGTTTCTACTGTTTAGGCACATCAGGGGCTCTGCAAATGCAACGTGACGCCCGCAGACCATTCCATCAAAGTCTGCATTTCAAATGTCACTACTTCCCTTCCGAGCCCTGACGTGTGCCCAAACAGTGGTTTACCCCCACATATGGGGTATCACTGTACTCACAACAAACTGGGCAACAAATATTGGGGCCCAATTTCTCCTGTTACCCTTGTGAAAATAAAAAATTGCTTGCTAAAACATCTTTTTTGAGGAAAGAAAAATGATTTTTTATTTTCACGGCTCTGCGTTGTAAACTTCTGTGAAGCACTTGGGGGTTGAATGTGCTCATCACACACCTAGATAAGTTCCTTGGGGGGTCTAGTTTCCAAAATGGGGTCACTTGTGGGGTGTTTCTACTGTTTAGGCACATCAGGGGCTCTGCAAATGCAACGTGACGCCCGCAGACCATTCCATCAAAGTCTGCATTTCAAATGTCACTACTTCCCTTCCGAGCCCTGACGTGCGCCCAAACAGTGGTTTACCCCCACATATGGGGTATCACTGTACTCACAACAAACTGAGCAACAAACATTGGGGCCCAATTTCTCCTGTTACCCTTGTGAAAATAAAAAATTGCTTGCTAAAACATCTTTTTTGAGGAAAGAAAAATGATTTTTTATTTTCACGGCTCTGCGTTGTAAACTTCTGTGAAGCACTTGGGGGTTGAATGTGCTCATCACACATCTAGATAAGTTCCTTGGGGGGTCTAGTTTCCAAAATGGGGTAACTTGTGGGGTGTTTCTACTGTTTAGGCACATCAGGGGCTCTGCAAATGCAACGTGACGCCCGCAGAGCATTCCATCAAAGTCTGCATTCCAAAACGTCTCTACTTCCCTTCCGAGCCCCGGCATGTGCCCAAACAGTGGTTTACCCCCACATATGGGGTATCACCGTACTCAGGAGAAACTGGACAACAACTTTTGGGGTCCAATTTCTCCTGTTACCCTTGCAAAAGTAAAAAATTCTGGGCTAAAAAAATATTTTTGAGGAAAGGAAACACATTTATTATTTTCACGGCTCTGCGTTATAAACTTCTGCGAAGCACTTGGGGGTTCAAAGTGCTCACCACACATCTAGATTAGTTCCTTGGGAGGTCTAGTTTCCAAAATGGGGTCACTTGTTAGGGAGCTCCAATGTTTAGGCACACAGGGGCTCTCCAAACGTGACATGGTGTCCGCTAATGATTGGAGCTAATTTTCCATTCAAAAAGCCAAATGGCGTGCCTTCCCTTCCGAGCCCTGCCGTGTGCCCAAACAGTGGTTTACCCCCACATATGGGGTATCATCGTACTCAGGACAAACTGGACAACAACATTTGGGGTCCAATTTCTCCCATTACCCTTGGAAAATTAAAAAATCCTGGGCTAAAACTCATTTTTGAGGAAAGAAAAATTATTTTTTTATTTTCACGGCTCTGCGTTATAAACTTCTGTGAAGCACCTGGGGGTTATAAGTGCTCACTATGCATCTAGATAAGTTCCTTGGGGGGTCTAGTTTCCAAAATGGGGTCACGTGTAGGGGAGCTCCAATGTTTAGGCACACAGGGGCTCTCCAAACGCGACATGGTGTTCGCTAACGATTGGAGCTAATTTTCCATTCAAAAAGTCAAATGGCACGCCTCCCCTTCCGAGCCTTGCCGTGCACCCAAACAGTGGTTTACCCCCACATATGAGGTATCAACATACTCAGCAGAAATTGCCCAACAAATTTTAGGATCCATTTTATCCTGTTGCCCATGTGAAAATGAAAAAATTGAGGCTAAAAGAAATTTTGTGTGAAAAAAAAGTACTTTTTAATTTTTACGGATCAATTTGTGAAGCACCTGAGAGTTTAAAGTGCTCACTATGCTTCTAGATAAGTTCCTTGGGGGGTCTACTTTCCAAAATGGGGTCACTTGTGGGAGCGCTCCAATGTTTAGGCACACGGGGGCTCTCCAAACGTGACATGGTCTCTGCTAGCGATGGAGATCATTTTTCATTCAAAAAGTCAAATGGCGCTCCTTCCCTTACGAGCCTTACCATGTGCCCAAACAGTGGTTTACCCCCACATGTGAGGTATCAGTGTACTCAGGAGAAATTGTCCAACAAATTTGAGGATCCATTTTATCCTGTTGCCCATGTGAAAATGAAAAAATTGAGGCTAAAATAATTTTTTTGTGAAAAAAAAGTACTGTTTAATTTTTACGGATCAATTTGTGAAGCACCTGGGGGTTTAAAGTGCTCACTATGCTTCTAGATAAGTTCCTTGGGGGGTCTAGTTTCCAAAATGGGGTCACTTGTGGGGGAGCTCCAATGTTTAGGCACACGGGGGCTCTCCAAACGCGACATGGTGTCCGCTAAAGATTGGAGCCAATTTTTCATTCAAAAAGTCAAATGGCGCTCCTTCCCTTCCGAGCCCTGCCGTATGCCCAAACAGTGGTTTACCCCCACATATGAGGTATCAGCGTACTCAGGACAAATTGGACAACATCGTTCGTGGTCCAGTTTTTCCTTTTACCCTTGGGAAAATAAAAAAATTGTTGCTAAAAGATCATTTTTGTGACTAAAAAGTTAAATGTTCATTTTTTCCTTCCATGTTGCTTCTGCTGCTGTGAAACACCTGAAGGGTTAATAAACTTCTTGAATGTGGTTTTGAGCACCTTGAGGGGTGCAGTTTTTAGAATGGTGTCACTTTGGGGTATTTTCAGCCATATAGAACCCTCAAACTGACTTCAAATGTGAGGTGGTCCCTAAAAAAAATGGTTTTGTAAATTTTGTTGTAAAAATGAGAAATCACTGGTCAAATTTTAACCCTTATAACTTCCTAGCAAAAAAAAAATTTGTTTCCAAAATTGTGCTGATGTAAAGTAGACATGTGGGAAATGTTATTTATTAACTATTTTGTGTCACATAACTCTCTGGTTTAACAGAATAAAAATTCAAAATGTGAAAATTGCGAAATTTTCAAAATTTTCGCCAAATTTCCGTTTTTTTCACAAATAAACTCAGAAATTATCGACCTAAATTTACCACTAACATAAAGCCCAATATGTCACGAAAAAACAATCTCAGAATCGCTAGGATCCGTTGAAGCGTTCCTGAGTTATTACCTCATAAAGGGACACTGGTCAGAATTGCAAAAAACGGCAAGGTCATTAAGGCCAAAATAGGCTGGGTCATGAAGGGGTTAAATATCTGCAATAAAGGTGAAGTTTTTATCCATTTTTTATCCCTGGACTTTCAACTCTCTTTTTTGACATTCCATTGGAACCCTTTCTCAGGCAAGATATCTGCTTGAGAACAGGAAAACCGAAAATTGGTGAGCTGACTCTCCAACCTCCCTTTCCTAATTTTTGTAATGAATCAAGATGTTTTAAAATTTTTGTTTCCATTTTTTCATCATCTTCATATTATTAAAATGTCTATCCATCCTGTGGTTTCCAGAATTCTACGAGTTTTCCTTCTTAGTATTGCAATTGATGATTGTATGGCTACGGTTACACAAACATATTTTTAATCAGCTGAGAAAACGGTCACATTAAGCTAATCACACACTGATCAAACTCTGATTAGAGTTTGATCAGAGTGTGATCAGAGTGTGATCTGATTTTCTTGAATGAAAAAATGGAAATAAATGTCTCCATCTTCTTCATTCTGCCAGTCCGTGAAAATCGGACTGTACTTGGATGTCATACGAGTACAATCCAATTTTTTCCATGAACTCATTGATTTGCATGGCCGAGTACAATATGATATACAGAAGCAAATTGCACATACTGTGATTATTTTCATTGGACAAGGCCGAGTAAAAAAATCAGACGTGCACGGTTCTTAAAGGGAACCTGTCACCTGAATTTGGCGGGACCAGTTTTGGGTCATATGGGCGGGGTTTTCAGGTGTTTGGTTCACCCTTTCCTTACCCGCTGGCTGCATGCTGGCCGCAATATTGGATTGAAGTTCATTCTCTGTCCTCCGGAGTACACGCCAGCGCAAGGAAATATTGCCTTGGCAGGCGTGTACTCCGGAGGACAGAGAATGAACTTCAATCCAATATTGCGGCCAGCATGCAGCCAGCGGGTAAGGAAAGGGTGAATCAAACACCCGAAAACCCCACCCATATGACCCAAAACTGGTCCTGCCAAATTCAGGTGACAGGTTCCCTTTAAGAATAACATTGGTCCGAGAGCAACCCGATGTTTTGTTGAATTGCACTTGGACTGAAAATATGGTCGTCTGCATGAGCCCTATTTGTGTATGTTTACAGTCTGTTTCCATTTTTCTAAAACCAATTTGCACTTAGTGAACTTTACGTTTTCTATTCAATGATATCATTAATGCCATTATCTCAATTTGATGATGTAACAGCAAAAAAGTTATATCCCTGAATTAAAACCACACTTTGATTTTGAACATTTGAGTGTTAGTGGTCGAGTTCCCGCCTCTGCACAGGGGAAATCTCGGGCCATCTCCGCTGCGGTCTCCCATTCTTCTCCTACCGCAGTGGAGCCTGCTCCCAGCGTCTCGCTCAGTCTGACTCTGTGCAAAGGGTTACTGCTGCTTTTCCAGCTTCTGCCATTGAAGCCAGTGCTGGGCAGCGGCGAGCAGATGCTTTTGAGACTAAGTCCTGCTTTTCTCCTTCTGAGCATGCCCAGGGTAAGATCTCTCATTGGAGATCGAGGGTCACTTGCTTGGATACTGCAGCAAAGCCCATTGGTTCTCCAGGAAGGTCCTGAAGGTGCTCAGGCTCTGTGAAAGCTTCTCATTGGTCCTTCTAGGAAGGTCTTGTACTTGCTGCAGCTATATAAGGTTCGCATGGCCGCACGGCCATGCGTTAGTATCAATGCATGTTATGAGTTTTGCGCCAATGTGGTCACGCTTGTGTGGATTCAGGGACCCGGCTGAAATAAGCCACCTAGAATACCGGCACCTCCAGTGAGGAGATTGTGTGTATGGTTTCAGGGCCCCGGCTGAAATAAGCCACCTAGAATACCGGCTCCTCCGGTGAAGAGATTGTATGTTTGCCTCCTTGACTGCGTGACCACAAGCTGCTATCTGCTCAGCAGTTACTGTGTATTCCTGTGGAGTTTAACAGGACACAGTCCTTTCTTTATAGCAACTCTGTGAAGCAACAGAGATCGCTTCTACTGCCATATAATGCCGCCGTTTGCCAGCAGCAGGTTCTTTTCCTGCACGGTGGACCCCGGGCTGCGAACGCACCAAATAACATCTCTATATTTACTCGGTGCGTTCCGCCAGCCCTAACAGTATACTAGCACCAGGGTCTGGCTGGTAAATGGCGGATGATCAGCGTCCACAGTGGAACATCCAGCAGCTGGAGGGTAGGTTGGCGGCTCTTGAGCGCACAACCTCAGCTGTGGATGTTACCGCAGTCGCTGCTCAGCCTGCCAGTGTAGCTGCAGCCAGTTTGTCCTCTGCCACCCCTGCTCCGACTTTATCCCGTCTCCCGCTTCCAGACAAGTTTGCTGGTGACAGTAAGCTATGTCGGGGATTCGTGAGTCAGTGCTCCATACATCTTGAGCTCCTGGCTGCACGTTTTCCTACGGAACGGGCGAAAGTGGGATTTATTTTATCCCTTTTGTCGGGCAGGGCGTTGGAGTGGGCAACGCCGCTTTGGGAGCGTAATGATCATGTGGTGCAGAGTGCTCCTCTCTTCCTGGACGTTCTGAAACAGGTCTTTTTGGGACCTCGCGTCACCCACGATACCGCGCTCCAATTGTTGGCAATAGCACAGGGTTCATCCATGGTCAGCCAGTTCGCCGTCCAATTCCGGACTCTGGTCTCTGAGCTGGAGTGGCCGGATAAAGTCCTTATTCTGGTGTTCTGGAAAAGACTGGCAGACCATGTGATGGATGCCTTTGCCACCAGGGAGATTCCCGCCACACTGGAGGATCTCATTACTATATCTACCCGCATCGACCTCCGTTTTAACGAGCGGAGGTTAGAGCGGACCCAGTGTAGGCAGAGGTTTCGGCTGGCTCCCACCTTCGCCAGACCTCTAGAATCTTCCGTTCAGGCGTCCGACTCCCATGAGGCCATGGAGGTTTCTCGAGCGGGACCTAAGTCTCAGACCGCTCGAGTACCCATGGTTTGTAGAAATTGCCAACATCAAGGACATTATGCAAATAAATGTCCGCGGTGGTCGGGTAAACGATCGCATCTAGTAAGTAGTAACCATTGGAGGAGGTTCACTAGACACAGCGGCGTTTTCCTCCAAGCTGTCCTTCAAAAGGACAATCATGTTAGGCTCATCCTCTCTAACAGTTGAGCTTTGTGTGGACTCTGGAGCAGAGGGGAATTTCGTGTCCTCTGCTTTTGCTCTGCGCCATGCAATACCTCTGGTGATGCTCGCCAAACCGGTGACTGTTAGAGTAGTGAATGGGTCGACACTTCCCTCACAAATCACACACCAGACTGTCCCTTTCACGTTATCTATGTTTCTTTCCCATCAGGAGATTATTTCCCTTCTTGTTCTTCCTGAGGGAATGGACGAGATTCTGCTGGGAATACCCTGGCTCCGTTTCCACTCCCCACATATTGAGTAGACCTCTGGGAGGATATTGGGTTGGAGTGATTCATGTAAGGGCAGATGTGTGAGGGAGTGCGTTCAGGTTTCCTCTACTGAGATACTCGCAGATCTCTCTTCCCTTCCCAAGTGCTATTGATCCTATGCAGACGTATTCTCCAAAAAGGCTGCGGAGACCCTTCCACCTCACAGTCCCTATGACTGTCCTATTGATCTCTTGCCTGGAGCAGAACCTCCTTGGGGACGGGTCTATCCCCTCTCTCTCCCGGAAATGGAGGCTATGTCCCAATACATCCAGGAGAATTTGGCAAGAGGGTTCATTAGGAAGTCAGTGTCAACTGCAGGGGCAGGGTTCTTCTTCGTGCAGAAGAATAACGGAGAATTACATCCTTGCATAGATTACAGGGGTCTTAACGCCATCACCGCTAAGAATAAATATCCGTTGCCCCTGATTTCTGAGCTCTTTGATAGGCTACGGGGAGCAAGGGTATTTACCAAATTAGATCTGCGGGGTGCTTATAACCTGATTCGCATCCGTGAGGGGGACGAGTGGAAGACAGCGTTTAATACCAGGGATGGGCACTATGAGTATCTGGTGATACCCTTCAGGCTCTGTAATGCCCCAGCTGTTTTCCAAGATTTTGTCAACGATATCTTCTGGGATATGCTCTCAACCTCGGTCGTAGTCTATCTGGATGATATTCTCGTCTTCTCTCCAGATATTGACTCCCACCGGAGAGATGTTGGCAGAGTCTTTGACCTCTTACGGGCAAACTCCCTCTATGCAAAGTTGGAGAAGTGTATGTTTGAGCAGGAGTCTTTACCTTTCCTGGGCTATATCATCTCCGCCCAGGGATTGGCTATGGATCCTGCCAAACTACAGGCTGTAATGGACTGGCAAGAACCCCATTCTCTTAAAGCGGTGCAGCGCTTTATGGGGTTCATATATTACTATCGTCAGTTCATTCCCCACTTCTCAACTTTGGTAGCTCCCTTGGTAGCCCTCACCAGGAAGGGAGCAAATCCCAAATTGTGGTCTGATGAGGTTTCCAAGGCTTTTTCTTCTATTAAGTCTCATTTTGCTAGCGCTCTCATCCTACATCGTCCCGATGTTGATAAGCCGTTTATAATGGAGGTGGATGCCTCATCCGTTGAGTGCAGGAGCAGTCCTCTTCCAAAAGGATGCTCAAGGTCGGAAGCATCCTTGCTTCTTCTTCTCCAAGACCTTCACACCAGGGGAGAGGAATTATTCCATCGGGGACAGGGAGTTGCTAGCAATGAAGTTAGCCTTCTCGGAGTGGAGACATCTTTTGGAGGGGGCTCGCTTTCCTTTCCAGGTCTTCACGGACCACAAAAATTTGGTTTATTTACAAACAGCCCAGCGGCTAAATTCTCGTCAGGCCAGATGGTCCTTGTTCTTCTCCCGGTTCCACTTCACCCTCCATTATCTCGCTGGGGAGAAGAACATTCATGCTGATGCCCTCTCTCGCTCCGTTGTGTCATCTGAGGAGGAAGGGGAGCCTCGGCTTATTGTCCCTTCTGAGAGCTTGAGAACCGTAGCTCCAGTTTCGCTAGAGTCTGTGCGTCCCGGCAAGACTTTTGTACCCATTAATTTGCAACCAGAGGTTCTCTCTTGGGCTCATTTGTCCAGGGTGGGTGGACACTTTGGGACAAAGAGGACATCTGAGCTGCTGGCAAGGACGTACTGGTGGCCACATATGGTCCGTGACGTCAGAGATTATATTCGGGTGTGTGTCTCCTGCGCCAAAAATAAGTCTCCTCGACAACGGCAAGCTGGGTTACTCTATCCCTTGCCAGTGGCAGACAGGCCCTTGGAGATGGTTGGGATGGACTTTGTGGTGGGTTTGCCCAAGTCTCGTGGCTGTACCATCATTTGGGTTATCACCGATCATTTTTCTAAAATGGTGCATTTGGTGCCGCTTCCACAGCTACCTTCTGCACGGGCCTTGGCAGCGTTGTTCATAAAACACATCTTCCGCCTACAAGGTATGCCGGACAAAATTGTCAGTGACCGGGGTCCCCAGTTTGCGTCTCGGTTCTGGAGAGAGCTTTGTCATCTTCTCAGCATTGAGTTGAATCTCTCTTCCGCATATCATCCCGAGACGAATGGGTTGGTAGAGAGAGCCAAGCAGACCTTGGTCACATATCTGCGACATTTTGTCTCAGCCAGGCAGGATGACTGGGCTTCCCACTACCGTGGGCGGAGTTTGCACTGAACAATGCCGTAGCCGACTCCACTGGACAAACCCCATTCCTCCTTAACTATGGTCAGCATCCGCGGGTACCTGTGCCTATGCCCGTGTCTTCCGCTGACTCCAGGGTAGCAGACTGGGCTGTGGAGGCACGGGATATTTGGGACCGCATTCAGGATGCCATTCGGGCCTCCAAGGAGAGAATGAGGTCCTCCACCGATGCACATCGGCGCCCCGCTCCGACCTTTGCTCCTGGTGACTTGGTGTGGCTCTCCGCCCATAACATCAGGCTGCGAGTTCAGTACACTAAGTTTGCACCTCGCTACTTGGGCCCTTTCAAGGTTCTCGAACAGGTTATCCCTGTGGTCTACCGTTTAGCCCTTCCACCACGCCTGGGTATCACCGACACCTTTCATGTGTCCGTCTTTAAACCCGTATACATGTCTCGGTTTTCCGAGTCATCTGCCGGGACATCGCGTTCCTCTACGGACAATTACGAGGTGAACGCTATTTTGGGGTGCAAGGTGGTACGCGGCAAAATTTTTTATTTGGTGTACTGGGAGGGTTATGGTCCTGAGAGCCTGCTGAGCACATTCAGGCTCCGCAGCTCATTGCTGCCTTCGAGCGTAGCGAGGTCCGAGGAGGGAGGCCCTATGAGGGGGGGTAATGTTAGGGGTCGAGTTCCCGTCTCTGCACAGGGGGAATCTCGGGCCATCTCCGCTGCGGTCTCCCATTCTTCTCCTGCCGCAGTGGAGCCTGCTCAGCGGAGACGTCGGTCCCAGCGTCTCGCTCAGTCTGACTCTGTGCAAAGGGTTACTGCTGCTTTTCCAGCTTCTGCCATTGAAGCCAGTGCTGGGCTGCGGCGAGCAGATGCTTTTGGGACTAAGTCCTGCTTTTCTCCTTCTGAGCATGCCCAGGGTAAGATCTCTCATTGGAGATCAAGGGTCACATGCTTGGATACTGCAGCAAAGCCCATTGGTTCTCCAGGAAGGTCCTGAAGGTGCTCAGGCTCTGTGGCAGCCTCTCATTGGTCCTTCTAGGAAGGTCTTGTACTTGCTGCAGCTATATAAGGTTCTCATGGCCGCACGGCCATACGCTAGTATAAATGCATGTTATGAGTAATGTGGTCACGCTTGTGTGGATTCAGGGACCCGGCTGAAATAAGCCACCTAGAATACCGGCTCCTCTGGTGAGGAGATTGTATGTTTGCCTCCTTGACTGCGTGACCACAAGCTGCTATCTGCTCAGCAGTTACTGTGTATTCCTGTGGGAGTTTAACAGGACACAGTCCTTTCTTTATAGCAACTCTGTGAAGCAACAGAGATCGCTTCTACTGCCATATAATGCCGCCGTTTGCCAGCAGCAGGTTCTTTTCCTGCACGGTGGACCCCGGGCTGCGAACGCACCAAATAACAGCTCTATATTTACTCGGTGCGTTCCGCCGGCCCTAACAGTGAGTGCTGTCCTCAATCATTTGTCTCCACAATCACTAGTTTGGGGGCTGCTATGCCCCTAGTCTATTTATCGTGGATAGATGTTCGTGGGGACCATTAGATATTTTCTAGTAGTATCATCGGGGTTGGGGTCAAGGACTAATGTCTCATAATGTGACATTTCTTATATTCTATATACTTGAGTGAGAATGTCTGAAGAATTTACCGCACTGTAATGACCGCTAAACAGTATCAAATGAACATTCCTCAGCCTCTTGATCCCAAGGACAAGACTTTGAAACTTCCTTACGGGATAAACAGAGCATTTCATACAATTTCCATATATCTTCCCCGAAAGACACACATTTAAATATTCTGTCACAAAGTTTCTTAAAAACAGTTATGCATGAACTCCCGAAAATGAGTTCAGAACATTTATAATGGATTAGTGGATGCACATTAAGAAAAAAAAGATTACCAATGTCATCTTGCTAGAGAGTAATGATGGAAAGCATGCCTTAGAGGAAATACAATGTAACAGGAGTTCATCAGAAGGAATTGTTTGTAACACATTTCTTGAGGGAGCATTTACCGTGCACTTGCAATGTGTGAACTTGAACATAATCTCAATAAATGTCTTTCTATGTATAATTTTAGTTTCTGCTTATTTTCAGAAGACCCTTGTATCACTTTTACTGGGTTATTTTAACTCACCGCAGGGCCCGTGCAAAACAAGATGGCAGCAGTCACACAGATAATCGAGTGGTTGCTCCTAATGAAGTCATTGCGTTTTCTACACCTGGCCTTTGATGTGCTGTGTCATCAGTTGCTTGTTGTAGGTAGTGAGATTCGTACTTTTGATACTACAAAAAATAGCAGGGTAGAAAGCTGAAAGCCCCCTACTCCACCATGGCTTTAAAAACCATCCCTAGGCTGAAGTGGGTTTTCTCATCTCCTTTCTTCAGAATCGCATCAGTCCTCAGTAATTTAGCCAATTCAGAGGGTTTTCTTTGTCTAGGAAAGAGGTCACCACTGATAGATTGCAGCATTGTTTGGTAACCTAGATAATGAGGAATACAAAATAGTGAAAACGAAGTGGATTTTTAAAAGAAGTTCGTTAACTTTTCAAAACACTTGTTTTTTGCAAGCATGTAACAATTCTACCCATTTAACAAGGTGAGACAAAGCCGTAAAGTGGCCCCAAGTGCACCTACACCTTGAATTGCTCTTTGTACTAAGTATACCATTTAATGTAAACAGCGTAAATGGTCCATGTTACAATTCCACAATAGCAGCATAGTTTAGGGTTTAAAGGGCTAAATAAGTGACTTCAGTTTTATGAGAGCAAAAAGGAAAAAGACTTTCCTTCTGACAGTGTGGGAAGAAGGTTTAAAAAGGTAATTAGAGATGTGTGAACACAAACAGTAAAGTTTGGTGTCCGTAATGAACACCTACTATTCGGGCATGTGCACTGAACATGGACTTCACCAGGAAGTCCGCATAACTTTTCTTGTCTGGCTGCCTGAACACTAGGTGCTTGTCGCATTGTCATGTGCATGGCAACGTGGCAAACACCGCTTCTGATTGGCGGTGAAATCATGACCGCCGGTCAGAAAGGCATGGTTCCCATGCTGTCAAAAGAGAGCGTGAGCGCTCAGCTGTGATTGGAGGTGTAAAGTTTAGCTCCGGTCACTAGTGTCAGCTGATGGGACTACTGCTCCCATCATCCGACAACAGCTGCCGCTATTAGCAGCGAGAGCAGGAGAGGCTGATGGGTGTATTCATTAGCCGTCTCCTGTGCTGTAAATAAATAATTTAAAATAAAAACATCGTGGGGTTTCCTGTATTTTTGATAACCAGCCAGGCAAAGCTTACAGCTGGGGGCTGAAACCCTCAGCTGTCAGCTTCAACAAGGCTGGTTATCAAGAACTAGATGGTGGCCCGATTCTAACGCATTGGGTATTCTAGAATATGCATGTCCATGTAGTATATTGCCCAGCAACGTAGTATATTTCACAGTCACGTAGTATATTGCCCAGCGATGTAGTATATTGCACAGCCCACGTAGTATATTGCCCAGTCACGTAGTATATTGCCCAGTCACGTAGTATATTGCCCAGCCACGTACGTAGTATATTGCCCAGTCACATAGTATATTGCCCAGCCACGTACGTAGTATATTGCCCAGTCACTTAGTATATTGCCCAGTCACGTAGTATATTGCCCAGCGACGTAGTATATTGCACAGCCCATGTAGTATATTGCCCAGTAATGTAGTATACTGCCCAGTCACGTAGTATATTGCCCAGTCACGTAGTATATTGCCCAGTCACATAGTATATTGCCCAGTCACGTAGTATATTGCCCAGCCACGTAGTATATTGCCCAGTCACGTAGTATATTGCCCAGCCACGTATGCAGTATATTGCCCAGCCACGTAGTATATTGCACAGCGACAGAGTATACAGCACAGAGCCACGTAGTATACAGACTTAAAATAAAAAATAAACATATACTCACCTTCCGAAGGCCCGTTGAAGTCCTGGCCCTTTGTGTGGTGCACGCGGCAGCTTCCGATCCCAGGGTTGGTATGAGCGCAGGACCTGTGATGACGTCGCGGTCACATGACCGTGATGATGTCGTGGTCACATGACTGTGATGACGTTTCAGTCACATGACCGTGACGTCATGGAAGGTCCTTCTCGCAGGACCTGTGATGACATCACGGTCACATATCCGTGACGTCATGGCAGGTCCTTCTCGCATACCATCCTTGGCACCGGAACCTGCCGCTTGCATGGAGCAGTCACCAGAGCGTCACGAGGAGTGGGAAAGGTGGCAGAAGGTGAGTATATAATGATTTATTTTTTTTTTATTATTTTTAACATTAGATCTTTTTACTATTGATGCTGCATAGGCTGCATCAATAGTAAAAACTTGGTCACACAGGGTTAATACCGGCAGTAAATGAGTGAGTTACCCGGGGCATAACGCGGTCCGTTACCACTGGCATTAACCCTGTGTGAGCGGTGACTGGAGGGGAGTATGGAGCGGGCACTGACTGCGGGGAGTATGGAGCGGGCGCCGGGCACTGACTGCCTGGGAATAGGGAGGGACTAATCAGACTGTGGCTGTCGCTGATTGGTCGCGACAGCCATGACAGGCAGCTGGCGAGACCAATTAGCGACTTGGATTCCATGACAGACAGAGGCCGCGACCAATGAATATCCGTGACACACAGAAGGACAGACAGACAGACGGAAGTGACCCTTAGACAATTATATAGTAGATAGAGGGGTCCCCACGCTGTTTGTTTTAATTATTTAAATTAATAATTTAAAAAAGCAGCTTAGGGTCCCCCCATTTTTTTAAACCAGCCTTGCTAAAGCAGACAGCTGAGGGCTGGTATTCTCTGGCTGGTAGAATGGATATTGGTCCTCCGAGCCTAAAAATGTCAGCCTGCAGCTGCCCAGAAAAGGCACATATATTAGATGCGCCAATTCTGGCGTTTTTTCCAGCTCTTCCCACATGCCATGTAGCGGTGGCAAGTGGTGTTAATATTTGTGGGGTTGATGTCACCTTTGTATTATCAGGTGACATCAAGCCCATGGCTTAGAAATGGAGAGGCTCCTATGAGACACCTATCCATTATTAATCCTATAGTTGTATGGTAAAAAAAGACACAGCCAGAATAAAGTCTTTTATTAGAAATAAAACAAAACACATTTTTAGTTTTTTACTTATAAATAACAAATACAGTTATACTCACCTAACGTCTATTCCACCTAAGCCCTCGTTCTCCTGCAATAAAATACATTTAAAAAAAAACAACAATATCCCTCACCTATCCATCGTTCTGTCCCATGCCGTAATCCAGGTCTGGGGAAAAAAAACAGTTTTTAACCTGGGGTTTGCCAAGATGCGACCGTCCAGGCTGAGAACCACTGGGAGTATTTGTAGTATCATATACCATAGACAATGTCTATTCTGAAAAGAAGCCAAAAGTTTTTTAACAAATATTTTGGGATGTACTCATTCATGCTCGGCACTGTGTACCTATGAGGCTGTCAAGTTCAGGTCAGTCCATCCATTGCGGTCCATATTCATACAATGGAAGTCTGAATGAGGCTAAGCATATGCAGCTAGGTTTAATTTTTTACCATCAATCTTGATTTTCTAGCTTCGATATTATTTTTCTGCAGATTACTTGCCACATTTGCCTTTTCATCCTGTCCTCTGCACCATCTTATTTCACATTGTTTTAGAGTAAAAATACTCACAAAGTAAAACCATTTTGATTTTGAAATAAACAGCAAAAATGTCACCACCGGGCCTTTTTCAGTTGTGAATGAACAGAAGTCACAGGAGGTGATTGCTAAACTGCAAGTTACCTCACTCTCCATTATCTTTCTCATTGGGACCCTGCCTTCTGTCTCATACTTGTTATTATCAGATTCTTTTATATAGAAAGTGTGAACATGTTCTCAGCAGAGACAACAAATGAACAGAGCAGTAAAAGAACATATAATGCCAAAGGTGACGGGAGAGCAGAAAGAAAAAAGGTTTCAGAAGAACAGAAATTGTCATCGACTGAGCTAATATAAGCTCTTGGAATGTGCTACTTTGCTTATATATTAGACAAAATTTTCTAAAAAAAAATCCAACAACATATAGGATAAATTCAACAATATATATGTTTTTGTTTTTCTCGTGGTGCATATACGGTAGTTACCAATAGTAAAACATCTTGGGAATCTGTATCTGGCTAAACCAGGGCATGGCAGGGAGCCTGCCTAACCAAACCAGGGGATGGCAGGGAGCCTGTCTAACCAAACCAGGGGATGGCAGGGAGCCTGCATAACTAAACCAGGATATGGCAGGGAGCCTACCTAACTAAACCAGGGGATGGCAGGGAGCCTACCTAACTAAACCAGGATATGGCAGGGAGCCTACCTAACTAAACCAGGGGATGGCAGGGAGCCTGCCTAACCAAACCAGGGGATGGCAGGGAGCCTACCTAACTAAACCAGGGGATGGCAGGGAGCCTGCCTAACCAAACCAGGGGTTGGCAGAGAGCCTACCTAACTAAACCAGGGGATGGCAGGGAGCCTGCCTAACCAAACCAGGGGATGGCAGAGAGCCTACCTAACTAAACCAGGGGATGGCAGGGAGCCTGCCTAACCAAACCAGGGGATGGCAGAGAGCCTACCTAACTAAACCAGGGGATGGCAGGGAGCCTGCCTAATCAGTCCGGGGGATGGCAGGGAGCCTGCCTTACCAAACCAGGGCATGGCAGGAAGCCTGCCTAGCCAAACCAGGGGATGGCAGAAAACCTGCCTAACCAAGCCAGGAGTTGGCAAGGAGCCTACCTAACCAAACCAGGGGATGGCAGGGAGCCTGCCAACCAAACTAGGGGATGTCAGGGAGCCTGCCTAACCAAACCTGGGGATGGTTTTATACTGTATATT
The DNA here is from genome assembly GCF_051348905.1 of Ranitomeya variabilis. NCBI lineage: Eukaryota > Metazoa > Chordata > Amphibia > Anura > Dendrobatidae > Ranitomeya > Ranitomeya variabilis. The sequence goes on along the minus strand of NC_135235.1, from coordinate 55,437,816 downwards.
AATATGGTCCTGAATAAGCAGCTAGTTAAATTAGCATCAATGTATGATGCAGAAAATGTAAAATTGGGGATGTGGCAATTTTGTAAGTATCAGTACAAAGGGGACTACTCACAGTATACTATCCACTGCTAACAGACACACTTTTCTTTCATTAAAGCTTTGCTCAGTACAGCTTAACATGATGGGTGGCATGTCAATTAAAACGGACTAGTCCCGGCTTAAGCACCAGGCTCTAGAATGGAAGGAGTGGCAGTTTTGTAAGTAATTTTTTTGCATCATACTAAGGCTGCTAATTTTACCATGGTGATGTTTATCATGGTATTAGAGTACAGTATGAGAGCATGCCCCAAGTTGAGCTGGGTAGATCGGACTGACTAACCTCTGTATGAAGGGTGTCTTGTGGTTTTCAACTAACTATGTCACAGTGCTTCAAAGTGCAGCAAAGACAGCACAAAATACAATACAAAAGAGGTAGTGTTTAAAAGAAAAACACAAAGGGACATTTATCATTTGCGATTGCACCAAAAATGTTACCCAAATTGCCACATTTTATTCTCTTAAATGCATGCATTTATTATTGTTTCAAGTCATTTATTAAACTATTTGTTATTCTCTTAAATGCATGCATTTATTATTGTTTCAAGTCATTTATTAAACTATTTGTTAGCAACCTGCATTAATACTTATAAATGACAAGAAAAGGGGACATGGTTTACTTTTTCATGTAAAGTACAAAAAAAGTTGTAAATTCTGGGCGAGTCATAGCTGGCGTAAAAAAGGCTTGGGACAAATACATCAATGTCACAACCATTTTAAACATGCACAAAATGTAACAATTTCTGTAAATTTCTACACCAACATGCTTCATTTGCCACTTTGGTCTAATGCTCTTTTCTATTATTGAGAAATGTGTTATCATGCTTAAAAAGTTGTGCCAAATATTATTAATTTTGTGGTGCAGTTGAAGAGGGTAGACTGAAAAATTGGTACAAATTTTTCAATTTTTGATAAATATGGACGACTGTGTTTTATTTCCTGCTTATTGTGATTTTTCAGTGCCAGTTGCATATCTTATGTCCGTTTTTGGAAATATAACACTGTTCAAGGTAAAATACCACTGAAGCGGATTTATTCAGAACATTCCTTTTTAACTGGTAGCATGATTTGTCGGTAAGAGGAAAGCAAATCTTTTTGATGTTCTTCCTCCAACTTGTACAGTAGAACATATCTACAGTCAAATTGAGACATTTGTAAATTCATAGACTTAAAATATATGTGCTATGTCGGGCTTTTCTGTCCTCTCACTCCACTGCAGTGAAATGGGTTTTTTTTTTTACTTTCCTTATATTAAGTTGTCCGTAAAAAGATTGATAATGGCCATTTTTCTGAAGAACTTGTTCAAAATACTTTGATTAACCTTCAACTGAGCCCACAAGTTAATAGGCTTTGTTGTGTTGGGCTTTACTCTATCTAACCGCAGGAAAGTGCTGAGAAAAATACTGACACTTCTACTAGGGTGGAAGCTTTAAAGAAATGAAACAAAATATAGGAAATCCTATTTATCTAACAGTTTATCCCAGCAGATACATGATAATGACTAATGGACTGTTCACTTCTTGGCGTTCTTTTTCATAGCAATGATGGCAATGTTCACTAAAACTATTTTAAAGATGTTGTCCATGGCTAGGACAACACCATCTCAATCCGTTTGCCTCCATTAAAAAAAACAAAAAAACCCACCACTTCTACTCACCTCCAGTGCCGACACTGTTCCAGCAGTGTTGGCACTCGCTTTCCCGGGGCTCATGTGAGGTGATTATGTCACGTGAGCCCTGCTCCCAATCAGTGCTGGCTTCTTTCTTAAGAAATTGACAGGAAGTGAGAGGCAGCTGCAGTTCTGACTTCCTGTTAATTACTTAAAGGGAACCTGTCACCAGTTTTTTCATGACTGAAATAAGACTAACATTTTAATAAGCAAATTTTCTGCATTCCATAAATGGGTATATAACCTCCCTGACTCCCCCTGTGTACCCCTCAAAAACCTTTTGAAACTCTCTGTACTCTATGTAAATCCTGCTGGTCCAGTCCGATAGGTGTCCTTCCTGAGGCATCTATCGCTCCTCCTGACTTCTGATTGCCATCCTTCTGCTCTGATTGACATGGGTGACACCTCCAACGTCATCCACATAGCCAGGCAAATCTCACGCCTGCGCGTAGACATTGACGGCTCATGCTTATGCTGGCAGAGTCTAAAACATAAGTGTGCATGTGTCCTACTGCAGGTCGAGTTTAAAATATAAGTGCACATGCGTTCTTATGTTATAGACTCTGCCCACAGTGGGGCAGAGCAAAGTGCGCAAGCGCGGGCCGGTGATGCAGGATTTACAGAGAGTGGACGAATTTCAAATCGTTTTTGCAGCATACAGAGGGAGACAGAGGGTTATTTACCCCTTTATGGAATGCAACACAGGCTCTGATTAAAGTGCTAGTCTTAGTTCAGACATGAAAAAACTGGTGGCAGGTTCCCTTTAACCATTAAGTAATTACCATGAAGTCAGAGCTGCGGCTACAGATCACATCCTGTCAATGAGTGTATTCGATACTATTCGCATGGATAGTATGGTATTCGGGTTACTCGTCACATTGCGAGTATTTGTGTACTTGCCTCGCTATATTTGGATGTCCTGTCCTGCAGTTTTGGCGCCTTCTTTGCAGCCACTAAACATGCTGGGCTTCTTAACCAATCACAGTAATGGCGCAGACATCTTGGTTGTGGCATTACTGTGATTGGCTGGCCGTCCAGCGTCTTAGGGTCTATTGAAGCCCTGCTGCCTCCATTTTGCGCACATTGCACCTGGAGCCTGCATTCTGCAAGCATAGGGAGAGATCGCTCAGCTGCTAGGGAGAGTCTTTAGGCCTCTTGATAACACAAAACCCCTTTTTAGGGCTACCTACAGTGTATAATAGGCCAGTGAAGAGTAGGGAGAGAGAGATACTTGAGCAGGGACAGTTTAAAGGAGCCATTCACTAGCTCCATAATAACACCAAAAAATAGCTTTTTTCAGAGCTGTAGACACACAACAAAGTCAGAGTAGAGGGAGGGAGAGACTGTGTATTAGGTAGGGAGAGGTTAAAGGGTTCTTCCACTTTCCATCTTAAATCAGCTCGTTAGAGGCAAAGCAGTCATTACAAGTATAGTGATTACAAATATTACGGTACTTGCTTATCACTAGGCAGCACTTATTGGATGCAGGTCTCACATAACAGTACCACTTCAGTGTCAGAAAGCTGGGTTTGTGTCCTAGGTCATTGGTCTTCCAGCAGGACAATGACCTCAAACATAATTCAAGAAGCATCCAGAAATGCATGGACACAAAGTGCTGGAGAGTTTTGAAGTGGCCAGCAATGGGTCCTAGTCTAAGTCAATTGGACATCTGTAAAAAGATTTTAAAATTGCTGTTGGGAGAAGCCACCTTCAAATATGAGAGACCTGGAGCAGTTTGCAAAACACGAGTGGTCCAAAATTCCAGCTGAGAGGTGTAAGAAGCTTGTTGATGGTTATAGGAAGTGATTGATTGCAATTATTTATTCCAAAGTGTGTGCAACAAAATATTAAGTTGAGGTTGCCAGCAATTTTGTCTGGCTCATTTTGGGGGCTTAGTGTGAAATCATATCCAATTTACCTTTTTTTTCAGTTTTTTTGTGTTGTTCCAATACACACAGGAAATAAACATGTGTATAACAAAAGAGGTGTAATTGCAATAATTTTCTGGGAGAAATTTCATGAGCAATTTCAAGGGTGCCACTGCCAACACTTTCAGCCATGATTGTAGCAGATATGTAATACTACATTCTCACAGCAGCTGTGGATCACCGAGATCTTATGTTTATATATAGGCATATCTGCGTTGATCATTTGATCACTGGACCAGCTTTAGTGTTGTGAATTTGCATTCTGGGCTCCCCCGGTGGCTACTGGTGGAATTGAACTGGTGTTGTCATCTTCTCTGTTCACCTGTTCCCATCAAGATGTGGGAGTCGCTATATAACCTTGCTGCTCTGTTAGTTGCTTGCCGGTCAACAATGTTATCAGAAGCCTCTCTGTGCTTGTTCCTGCTCCTAGACAACTACTAGATAAGTTGGACTCTTGTCCATGTTTGTTTTTGCATTTTTGTTCCAGTTCACAGCTGAAGTTTCGTTACTGTGTCTGGAAAGCTCTTGTGAACAGGAATTGCCACTCTGGTGTTATGAGTTAATGCCAGAGTTTTAAAGTAATTTCTGGATGGTGTTTTGATAGGGTTTTCAGCTGACCATGAAAGTGTCCTTTCTGTCTTCTGCTATGTAGTAAGTGGACCTCAAATTTGCTAAACCTATTTTCATACTACGTTTGTTATTTCATCTTAATTCACCGCCAATACATGTGGGGGGCCTCTGTCTCCTTTCGGGGTATTTCTCTAGAGGTGAGCTAGGACTAATATTTTCCTCTGCTAGCATTATTTAGTCCTCCGGCTGGTGCTGGGCATCTAGAATCAACGTAGGCATGCTACCCGGCCACTGCTAGTTGTGCGTTAGGTTTAGTTCATGGTCAGCTCAGTTCCCATCTTCCAAGAGCTAGTTCCTATATATACTTATGCTATGTTCTCTTGCCATTGAGAACATGACAGTTTGACCGGCCCACTAAAGGGTTAAAATCCTTGGCTGAGAAAGGAGAGAAATAAGAAGTCTGCTGAGAATTTTTTTTTTTTTTTTCCTTCTAATCTTTGAATGGCTCTGTGTCCACCTGTTTGTAATGGATCTTCAGAGTGTAACTGCAGGTTTGAATAATCTCGCCACGAAGGTACAAAATTTGCAAGACTTTGTTTGTCATGCACCTGTATCTGAGCCGAGAATTCCTTTGCCGGAATTTTTCTCGGGGAATAGATCTGGGTTTCAGAATTTTCGAAATAATTGCAAATTATTTTTGTCCCTGAAATTTCGCTCTGCCGGAGACCCTGCACAGCAGGTCAGGATTGTGATTTCCTTGCTCCGGGGCGACCCTCAAGACTGGGCTTTTTCATTGACACCAGGGGATCCTGCGTTGCTCAATGTGGATGCGTTTTTTCTGGCCTTGGGGTTGCTTTATGACGAACCTCATTTGGAGCTTCAGGCAGAAAAAACTTTGATGTCCCTATCTCAGGGGCAAGATGAAGCGGAAATTTACTGTCAAAGATTCCGTAAATGGTCTGTGCTTACTCAGTGGAATGAGTGCGCCCTGGCGGCGACTTTCAGAGAGGGTCTCTCTGATGCCATTAAGGATGTTATGGTGGGGTTCCCTGTGCCTGCGGGTCTGAATGAGTCCATGACAATGGCTATTCAGATCGATAGGCGTTTGCGGGAGCGCAAACCAGTGCACCATCTGGCGGTGTCCACTGAGAAGTCGCCAGAGAGTATGCAGTGTGATAGAATTCTGTCCCGAAGCGAGCGGCAGAATTTTAGCCGGAAAAATGGGTTGTGTTTCTATTGTGGTGATTCTACTCATGTTATATCAGCATGCTCTAAGCGCACTAAAAAGCTTGATAAATCTGTTTCCATTTGCACCTTACCGTCTAAGTTTATTCTATCTGTGACCCTGATTTGCTCTTTGTCATCTATTACCACGGACGCCTATGTCGACTCTGGCGCCGCTTTGAGTCTTATGGATTGGTCCTTTGCCAAACGCTGTGGGTATGATTTAGAGCCTTTGGAGACTCTTATTCCTCTGAAGGGGATTGACTCCACCCCATTGGCTAATAATAAACCACAATACTGGACACAAGTAACTATGCGTATTAATCCGGATCACCAGGAGATTATTCGCTTTCTGGTGCTGCATAATCTACATGATGATTTGGTGCTAGGATTGCCTTGGCTGCAATCTCACAACCCAGTCCTCGACTGGAAAGCTATGTCTGTGTTGAGCTGGGGATGTAAGGGGGCTCATGGGGATGTACCTGTGGTTTCTATTTCATCATCTATTCCCTCTGAAATTCCTGAGTTCCTGTCTGACTATCGTGACGTCTTTGAAGAATCCAAGCTTGGTTCATTACCTCCGCACCGAGAGTGCGATTGTGCCATAGATTTAATCCCGGGTAGTAAATACCCAAAGGGTCGTTTATTTAATCTGTCTGTGCCTGAACATGCTGCTATGCGAGAATATATAAAGGAGTCCTTGGAAAAGGGACATATTCGTCCATCGTCATCTCCCTTAGGAGCCAGTTTTTTCTTTGTGTCAAAAAAAGACGGCTCTTTGAGACCATGTATCGATTATCGGCTTTTGAATAAAATCACTGTAAAATATCAATACCCATTGCCGTTGCTGACTGATTTGTTTGCTCGCATAAAGGGGGCCAAGTGGTTCTCTAAGATTGACCTTCGTGGGGCGTATAATTTGGTGCGAATCAGGCAGGGGGATGAGTGGAAAACCGCATTTAATACGCCCGAGGGCCACTTTGAGTATTTAGTGATGCCTTTTGGTCTTTCAAATGCTCCGTCAGTTTTCCAGTCCTTTATGCATGATATTTTTCGCGATTATTTGGAAAAATTTATGATTGTGTATTTGGATGATATTCTGATTTTTTCGGATGACTGGGACTCTCATGTCCAGCAAGTCAGGAGGGTTTTCCAGGTTTTGCGGTCTAATTCTTTGTGTGTGAAGGGTTCTAAGTGTGTTTTTGGGGTACAGAGGATTTCCTTTTTGGGATATATTTTTTCTCCCTCTTCCATTGAAATGGATCCTGTCAAGGTTCAAGCTATTTGTGATTGGACGCAGCCCTCTTCTCTTAAGAGTCTTCAGAAATTTTTAGGCTTTGCTAACTTTTATCGTCGATTTATTGCTGGTTTTTCGGATATTGCTAAGCCATTGACCGATTTGACTAAGAAGGGTGCTGATGTTGCTGATTGGTCCCCTGACGCTGTGGAGGCCTTTCGGGAGCTTAAGCGCCATTTTTCCTCTGCCCCTGTGTTACGTCAGCCTGATGTTGCTCTACCTTTTCAGGTTGAGGTCGACGCTTCTGAGATCGGAGCTGGGGCAGTGTTGTCGCAGAAAAGTTCTGACTGCTCCGTGATGAGGCCTTGTGCCTTCTTTTCCCGTAAATTTTCGCCCGCTGAGCGGAATTATGATGTTGGGAATCGGGAGCTTTTGGCCATGAAGTGGGCTTTTGAGGAGTGGCGCCATTGGCTTGAGGGGGCCAGACATCAGGTGGTGGTATTGACTGACCACAAAAACTTGATTTATCTTGAGACCGCCAGGCGCCTGAATCCTAGACAGGCGCGCTGGTCATTATTTTTCTCTCGGTTTAATTTTGTGGTGTCATACCTACCGGGTTCTAAGAATGTTAAGGCGGATGCCCTTTCTAGGAGTTTTGAGCCTGACTCGCCTGGTAACTCTGAGCCCACAGGTATCCTTAAGGATGGAGTGGTATTGTCAGCCGTTTCTCCAGACCTGCGGCGGGCCTTGCAGGAGTTTCAGGCGGATAGACCGGATCGTTGCCCACCTGATAAACTGTTTGTTCCTGATGATTGGACCAGTAGAGTCATCTCTGAGGTTCATTCTTCTGCGTTGGCAGGTCATCCTGGCATTTTTGGTACCAGGGATTTGGTGGCAAGGTCCTTCTGGTGGCCTTCCCTGTCACGAGATGTGCGAGGCTTTGTGCAGTCTTGTGACGTTTGTGCTCGGGCCAAGCCTTGTTGCTCTCGGGCTAGTGGATTATTGTTGCCCTTGCCTATTCCTAAGAGGCCTTGGATGCACATCTCGATGGATTTTATTTCAGATCTGCCTGTTTCTCAGAAGATGTCTGTCATCTGGGTGGTGTGTGACCGTTTCTCTAAGATGGTCCATTTGGTTCCTCTGCCCAAGTTGCCTTCTTCTTCCGAGTTGGTTCCTCTGTTTTTTCAAAATGTTGTTCGTTTGCATGGTATTCCTGAGAATATCATTTCTGACAGAGGGACCCAATTCGTGTCTAGATTTTGGCGGGCATTCTGTGCTAGGATGGGCATAGATTTATCTTTTTCGTCCGCTTTCCATCCTCAGACGAATGGCCAGACCAAGCGGACTAATCAGACCCTGGAGACATATCTGAGGTGTTTTGTGTCTGCTGACCAGGATGATTGGGTTGCTTTTTTGCCATTGGCGGAGTTCGCTCTCAATAATCGGGCCAGCTCTGCCACTTTGGTGTCCCCGTTTTTCTGTAATTCGGGGTTTCATCCTCGATTTTCCTCTGGTCAGGTGGAAACTTCGGATTGTCCTGGAGTGGATGCTGTGGTGGAGAGATTGCATCAGATCTGGGGGCAGGTGGTGGACAATTTGAGGTTGTCCCAGGAGAAGACTCAGCTTTTTGCCAACCGCCACCGTCGTGTTGGTCCTCGGCTTTGTGTTGGGGATTTGGTGTGGTTGTCTTCTCGTTTTGTCCCTATGAGGGTCTCTTCTCCTAAGTTTAAGCCTCGGTTCATCGGCCCGTATAAGATATTGGAGATTCTTAACCCTGTTTCCTTCCGTTTGGACCTCCCTGCATCCTTTTCTATTCATAACGTTTTTCATCGGTCATTATTGCGCAGGTATGAGGTACCGGTTGTGCCTTCCGTTGAGCCTCCTGCTCCGGTGTTGGTTGAGGGTGAGTTGGAGTACGTTGTGGAGAAAATCTTAGACTCTCGTGTTTCCAGACGGAGACTCCAGTATCTGGTCAAGTGGAAGGGATACGGCCAGGAGGATAATTCTTGGGTGAATGCATCTGATGTTCATGCCTCTGATCTGGTTCGTGCCTTCCATAGGGCCCATCCTGATCGCCCTGGTGGTTCTGGTGAGGGTTCGGTGCCCCCTCCTTGAGGGGGGGGTACTGTTGTGAATTTGCATTCTGGGCTCCCCCGGTGGCTACTGGTGGAATTGAACTGGTGTTGTCATCTTCTCTGTTCACCTGTTCCCATCAAGATGTGGGAGTCGCTATATAACCTTGCTGCTCTGTTAGTTGCTTGCCGGTCAACAATGTTATCAGAAGCCTCTCTGTGCTTGTTCCTGCTCCTAGACAACTACTAGATAAGTTGGACTCTTGTCCATGTTTGTTTTTGCATTTTTGTTCCAGTTCACAGCTGAAGTTTCGTTACTGTGTCTGGAAAGCTCTTGTGAACAGGAATTGCCACTCTGGTGTTATGAGTTAATGCCAGAGTTTTAAAGTAATTTCTGGATGGTGTTTTGATAGGGTTTTCAGCTGACCATGAAAGTGTCCTTTCTGTCTTCTGCTATGTAGTAAGTGGACCTCAAATTTGCTAAACCTATTTTCATACTACGTTTGTTATTTCATCTTAATTCACCGCCAATACATGTGGGGGGCCTCTGTCTCCTTTCGGGGTATTTCTCTAGAGGTGAGCTAGGACTAATATTTTCCTCTGCTAGCATTATTTAGTCCTCCGGCTGGTGCTGGGCATCTAGAATCAACGTAGGCATGCTACCCGGCCACTGCTAGTTGTGCGTTAGGTTTAGTTCATGGTCAGCTCAGTTCCCATCTTCCAAGAGCTAGTTCCTATATATACTTATGCTATGTTCTCTTGCCATTGAGAACATGACACTTTAGTATAGAGAAGGAATGCTATGTTGGGTCAACTCATTGGATTCTAAAAGGGGTTGTCTAGGTTTGACGTGAAAGTCATGGCATGCGCTGTCAGAATTCACCGGTGCTGGGAATGGGTGGTCATGAGACCTCAATTATGCAATATGTATACTTTAGCCCCATCCAGACTAGACTTGAGCAGCCTCACCCTATGCTATTGATTGAGTGAAGCTGGACATGTCCAGTCAGAGTGTGGCCAAAGCATGCATATTGTAAATGTCATGACTCCCGGGTATTACTACTGTGGGGAGAGCTGTGCGTCACAGCAAGGGAGCTGAGAGCAAAGCGGCGGGGAACTCACCAGGTAGCAAACAGGACCTGAACCACATGACAGGGAAGGAGGTGGTCGATGGTGGCGCCAGATGTCGGGGTGCAGAGGAGACGATATACACTGAAGAGTAGTTAAACATGTCAAGATCAAAACCAAGAGATAACGAAGTAACCAAGGGGTGAGATGGAGGGATAGTCAGAAAACGAAGCCAAAGGTCAGAAAGCCAGCAGAACAAACAAGCAATGCAAACCGAGCACACATTCAAGGGGTCAGACACACAGACTAAACAAAAGTATAGCTGGCAGGGAATCCTAGTCTGGAGTGTGTATAAATACCCCTCCCAGATCCCAGGAGAGGCCAGCAATATTAACCCTAAGAGAGCAGGACATGAATCATGTCCTATACCATGACAGTATACATGTGCTCTAATGACTGCCCGCTCCTGACACTTTAGAATCCTGACAGTGTGTGCCTTTGCACGATGTGAGGATTCACAAGTCTGCAGTCACATAGAGTGACTGCAGACTTTCGGGTCAAACTTGGACATCTCCTTTAAATCATTTGGATGTGTTTAAAAGTAACTCTGAAGTTTCCATATTGAAGGTCCTGATAACTTCTGGTCATATTATTACATCATACATATTCATTAAAAATAGACCATAGAATAATTTGTTGACTTTCCATCAAGGGCTATCTATGGCTACTTACTGGAAAAAAAAAGTGTTGCCTATCTCAATGGACCTGGGGAAATGAGGATCAAACACTATTGCAACATGTCGATTCCCATTAATAATCAAAAGTTCTTTCACTTTGGCAGCAGCGGTTAGCGAGAACTTAGTACAGCATTGATTTGGTTGTTATGAAACAGAATCAATGTTAGTAATCTGTACGTAATGTGACATTGCAGCTCCAGGTGCTCATGATATTATTACACAAGCTAATGCAACGTTAATGGCTCGCAGCAATACCTTGCAATTTATGTCTTTACAAGCTAAATGGCTGGGGTAATGTTATTGATCATGTACTGAAGGGATATGTCAGTCTCGTTCTAAGTTTATTGCTCTTGGAAATATCCAACTTTCATTGCTACTAGAAATTAAATCACAGTAGTTTTCATTTGGTACTATGTCCCTTCTGTATAAAGTTATTTACTCATGGAATTGGGAAAAATAAAAAACAAGTAATAAAAAATATAGTAAAAATGCCTGGTGCAGTTACATAAATTGTAAAAGGATTGAAAATGGGTCTGCCAAACCTCTTGCAAATATCACAAACTGTGCCTACATGAACCCCAGCATAACCTGTTGAACTGCCAAGAGCTATTCTAAAGCCATGCAATGTTATGATAGGTTCTTAAACATAGTGCAATGTTTTATACAATGAAATGTGTTAGGCTGGGTTCACATTACGTTAGTGGCGTCCATTAGACGGACTACGTTACACAGCGGCATAACGCTGTGTAACGTAGTCTGTTTAATGCCGCCATTGACTCCAATGTCGGACGCATCACTAGCGCACGCCCACAATGGGCGTGCACTAGGGATGTGCCGTCATTGAGTGACAGACCCTGAGACGCGGGCTGCAGCATTTCCGGGTCCGTCACTGCTAGCGCAGATAGAGCCATCAGATGCTCTATCTGCGCTAGCGTGCTGCCATACCGGCACTTGCATTTACAGCAGCCCGTTACCGTATGTGTTGAACGGGCTGCTGTAAACGCAATGTGAACCCAGCCTTAATTTGCATGCTGTAACAACTGTGTGATAGAACCAGTGAAGTGTGCATCAGTACATTTTGTTGGAGAAGTCACCCAAGACTAGATTGCCCTTTCAAAGTGCCACTACGCAGCAAGAGTTGAAGGGGTTATCCAGAACTATTTTTTTTACAGGCTAAAGAACTAACTTGCAGGTACCTGCCTGTTGTACTGATGCTGATCACTGCCAGCACAGAGCAGTCACAGACCTCTACTGCCAGTGAATGAGCAGCTTCCACTAATGTCATGCTGACAGAGCAGTGACTTCTCTACTACTCTGCTCTGTCAGAAAAGAGCTACTGCAGGGTACCTAGAGAAATGACCATAAGAAGGGGCCGAACCCGGTTCTGTCGATATTTGCTGCTTTGCACTATGAAAGAGGCAAAAAGATCATGTCTGAGGAAAGAAAGTTCTGCAGAAGTGTTTGTCATGAGAAGAAGAGCCAATCGACTCTCCAGTGTTAACACTGTATATAAATTGTGTACATCTGTTCAAGTCTGTTACCTCTTAAAAACGCTGTGTAACCATAAGGCTATGTGTCCACGGGGTGTATTGGCAGCGCTTTGGATGCAGCGGAAACCCCACTCCGCCCAAAACCCTGCCCCCTTTTGTACTCACGGTGATTCCGGATGTGTTAATTGAACACATGCGAAATCACCGCATCCTATACATATACTGTGTTATTTATCTTGCGGAGATGGAGCTGAGTAAGAAGATCAGTGGTGGCTTTATTACCAGGATATCCGGACACAAGTGAATTGTGATGTTCACCAATGATGACTCTTAGGTGAAGATTAACAGGAAAAAACAGTTTACCTAGTGGACAGGCAGCAGGGGCATCCCCCTGAGCATCAACAATCTCTCTTTCAAGATCAGGGCATATAGACGCCATAACCACCCCTTTTTCGAAGAATCGTCACCGGTTCACAATTATTTCCTCCCCACAGGAAAATAACAAGATAAAGCATCTGCCTAAGGGCTCCTTTTCACTTGCGAGAAATACGTGCGAGTCTCGCATGTTAAAACCAAGCTCTGGCGCCGGCACTCCAGAGAGTGCGGCTGCATAGCAACACATGGAGCTGCACGCTCCGCTCCTGAGTGCCGGCGCCAGAGCTTGGTTTTAACATGCGAGACTCGCACATATTTCTCGCAAGTGAAAAGGAGCCCTTAATGTTTTTGTTCCCTGGCCTATATGTGACAAAAAAGTTAAACCTGGAAAAGAACAATGCCCATCTTGCCTGTCTTGATTAAGGGTGCGCAGTCACCTGAAACGCATTGATGTCACATATCATGTAACTGTCAACGCTGATGTTTTATCCTCTGCTGAGCACTTTTTGGTGAATAAAGAAGAAGTTTGTTCACAAGTTTGTTGAGCTGGACTTCTCATGTTTTGATTGCTCCACGCTTTGACACATCCCTGCTCCAAACACCTAAGGATGTCTACTACGGTGAGCTGGACTTTTTTCTAGTTCATTTGTTAGACGTTTCACCAATTCTAAATATACAAGATTCATATTATCAGTGATCACCATAACCGGATGAACTGCTCCTTCCAAAAATTATGCCACTTTTCACAGCCCACTTTATTGCCAAGAGTTCCCTGTTACCCATATCATAATTTTTCTCTGCAGATCACAGTTTCTTTGAAAAATATGCAGCTCGATGCCATTTACCAGGAAATGGACCCTGCGAAAATACAGCCCCCACTCCCACCTCAGACGCGTCAACCTCGACGATAAAAGGTTGGGTGACGTCAGGCTGTATGAGGATCGGCACAGATGCAAAACACCCTTTCAAGGTATCGAATGTCTCCGTGGCTGGACTGGACGACTTGGAAAAGTCTGTCCCCTTCCTAGTCATATCTGTCAGAGGTTTGGCTACTACCGAAAAGCATTTGATAAACTTACGGTAGTAGTTGGTGAAACCTCAGAAACCTTTGTAACGCCTTCAAATCTTCAGGACGATCTCAGTCCAGTACCGCTCAGACTTTCACCAGATCCATGCGAAAACCAGTGCATGACAACACATATCCTAGGAAAGGGATCTCCTCAACCAAGAACATACATTTCTTGGGATTGACTTATAATTTATTGTCTCCGAGTATATGTAAGACCTGCCTGACATGTTCCTGATGTGACTCAAGATCTGGTGAATAAATTAATATGTCATTCAGATAGATAACCACAAATCTGCCAACCAGGTTACTAAAGATGTCATTTACAAAGTGCTGAAAAACATCGGGCGAATGTGTCAACCCAAAAGGCATCACCAGGTTCTCATATTGACCCTCAGGCATATTGAATGCCATTTTCCACTCATCCCCCTCTTTAATGCAAATGAGATTATACGCCCGCCTGAGGTCCAGTTTTGAAAGCAATTTTGCTCCTATGATCTGATTAAAGAGGTACGGGATGAGAAGAAACGGATATGATTCACCGACTGTGATCATATTGAGTTCGCGGAAATCTAGGCATGAGCGCAACCCCCATCTTTTTTCTTAGCAAAAAGGAATCCCGTGGCCACGGGAGATGAGGATGGTCTGATATGACCCTTTAGCAAACTTTCTGTGATATAGTCCTTCATAACTTGCCTTTCTGGACCAGAGATATTATATAGTCTGCTCTTAGGCAGCTTGGCACCAGGAACAAAATTAATGGCGCAGTCATAAGAATGATGGTGAGGAAGTTCTTGGCACCTCTGATTTTGAGGATGTGTTCTCGGAGCAGACATGTATTTTGGCACACACTGGGTATCCATCCTAGAAAGCCGGGAACCCAAGCAGTGTCCTTGACAATACTTACTCCACTTTACCACTTCCTGAGTCTACAAATCTACAACAGGATTGTGCAGAGTGAGCCAAGGAATTCCAAGAACCACAGGTGAGGACAGACGCTCTAGCACATAACAGTCTATTACCTCAGAGTGCATGGCCCCTACCTGGAGTTGTAAACCTCGGGCGACTTGAGTAAAATATCCCTGTTTCAAAGGGGCGGAGTCAATGGCGATTATGAGTATGGGTCTGGACAGAGTATCTGGAATGAGACCTCAGACCAGGATGAACCTAGCATCGATCAAGTTAAACCCCACGCCACTGTCCAGAAATGTAGACACCTGTACTGTAAATTCACCCAGGTAAATTTCCACTGGTAGAAAAATTTGTGTGATACCTGCAGAGGTGATTAGTACACTAGGGTTGCTAACCTCCCTGCAACCCGGGCCTCTTAGTTTTTTAGCAGTTGTTTTACTGTGAGGTCCGGATGGATATGTGTCCACAAAATGACCCTTTTTACTGCAGGATAAACACAATCCCTTTTTGCGCCAGACAACAGATGGTTCTCTAGGGAGAGATGCAACACCCACCTGCATGGGTTTCTTAGACTTGATCTCTGTTGGCCCAGAACCTCCCACATGTTGGGATGTCTCCTTATGTCTCTGGCAAAGACTGCAATCAACCCAGGTCGCTAGAGACATGGCTGCTTCCAGGGAGACTGGAGTCTCATACAGAGCTAAGGCATCCTTCACCCTTACTGTAAGCCACTCACAGAACAGGCTGCGGAGTGTGAGGTCATTCCAATTAGTGTCTGTGGCCCACTTCCAAAACTCAGACCAATACTCCTCTGCCGGACAGTTTCCCTACCGGAGCTGGTGCAGTGTGGACTCAGCCAAAAAGATGTGGTCGGGATCGTCATATAAAAGACCCAGTGCCAGAAAAAAAACCTTCACCCTCTGAAGTGACAAAGTCAGACGGGAGAAAAAATGCTCATGCTTGGGGTTTCCCTGAAGGAGCGAGATTATCCCCACATATTGCACCACAGAACGTAGCCTAAAGTACAGTTTACAGGCCTCCCTGAAAGCAACAAAATTGTCACACACACCCCCCCGAGAACCTGTCAGGCAAAGCGATCTTGGGCTCCACTTAGGTTTGCCGGTGAGACTTGATTTCTTCATCAGATGTATTAGGGTGCTGAAAAACAACCATGTGAAAATCCACCACCTCCAGGCTGAACTGCTGCAGTTGTCCTGTCAGAGTAGCAATTGGAATTGGTCAGAAAAAAATGGTTATTGCTAGAGCTAGTGTGATGACTCAGCAGTCGGGTGACCCAGGACAAGGGGCTACTTCCCTGTCCCTACCACTAGATGGTGCCCTAGCTTGCCCTTTTCCCCAGGATATTTCTGAAGGTGAAGATGCTGGTGCTGCCATCCTTGCCTTATTTCCTTAGTTAGCCCTCCGTTTGTTCTCTTCCCCAACCCAGGGAAGAGGAGAACTACTGTGCACCGCAATACAACAACACGGCAAACAAGGCTGCACAAACAAGGGTAACTGAAAATAGCAAGCATACAAATATTCACTCACATGTAACAGAGAAATGCACTGGGCTGTAGAGGATGGGGGTAAAACCAAAGTAGAGCACCACATAATAGTCACAGATAACTCCTCCAAAAACTCCTTCTCATACAAACACCTCTCCTCCTAAGCCATGTAGCAAACACTAGGTCTGACATGGATTTGAATCAGGACACAGATTATAAAGGGGATGGGAGTGGCAAATTGAGCTCAGCTGAGAGCTCAGAGTTTCCAACATGGACGATTAACCCCTGTTCTGCCAAAAGAAATAAACACCATTAAAGCAAAACACCATTAAAGCAAAGGAGAAGTGCTTCTTCTCAGTGCAGAAGTAAGAACAATCAGACGCTGCGGTCTTCTGGCTCCTCTCTGTTGCGGTAACCACATGATAGGATAACTTTTGTTGATAGAGGGAATATCCATTTAAGTATTACTCACATGCCATTTTTAGGGCAAGTGTACTTGGCGCCAAGTGCTAGCAATGTCACTGGAGGTCATTATAATGTATGAAGAGGGTATTATAGGTTGCATCTCTGTTGCAATTTTGAAATGTCGCCATGATTGTGAATTAAAAATGTTGGAGATCAAATTTTTAATAGCACACAAATGGAAAATGGGCCAAATTTCTAAAAATAGCTGTATCTTTAATGAAAAATATATATATTGTAAATTCATATATTATATATTATATATGACTCTTGCACATACATAGCAGGCCGCATCTCTGCCTTTCTTTGAAGCTTCCACAAGGCTTTTTCATGCTCATAAATATTGGCATTCATCATGTATATATATTTGCTAATGGACACATGAGACAGTTTATGCTGTAGCCCTATATCCGCTTTCGGAGTTTGTATTTGTGTAAAATCTTATCCAGATTTCCACCAGGGATTGCAGTATTTTAAAGACTGACTATTGCCTGGGATGTCACTCAGAGCAGATCTGTATAATGCTTGTTTATATTGGAAGATGAAAAGGAGATCAAGGTGAGGGCAGATTGTGATTGTTAGGGTTGGATTGGCAGATGTGTGCTTTACTGCTCACATTATAAACACGGAGTAGATGATTTTTATGACCTGGTAGATTTATTAGCCATAGAAAGGGCACACTCACAAATGTTGTGTTTTACAGTTTAGTTTCAAAAGTTATCAGCTGCCCTTCACCTCCTAAAATTGGGGAAAATGTCCCTACAATGTATCTTTTTATTTGTGTTGTCTATATTAAATTTATTTCTGAAGTAAATATAGATGGAGCATAATAAGTGCATGCTACTGATGAATCGATTCCGAAATCATTTGGATTTGTGTAGACTTATTCTGGCAAATACAAATTTAGGGGGATTCGATTTGTATAAATCTAGCAACATGGCAGCCCGTTTCAAACAGAGGCTGGACAGACATCTGTCTGGGATGATTTAGTGAATCCTGCTTTAAGCAGGGGGTTGGACCAGATGACCCAGGAGGTCCCTTCCAACTCTACCATTCTATGGTTCTTGGTTAAAAACCAATACAACTTCATATCCACCTAGCCATTCACATGTCCAGGTTCCCACTGGACCTCCCCTTGCTTACTAAGGCACTGGATTAGGTCTTCTCTTCATGTTGTGCCAATGAAGTTGAGGTGGTGTGATTGCATAGGTTGATGGAGGAAGCGATGGTGAAGAGAAGACCATAGCTGGTGTTTTAAAAAGCGAACAGAGGATCAACTGTGAGCTGAAGTGGCAAAGATAGGTGTTGGGTGTTCTACTCCTACTGGCACATCCATTTATTATGTTTTGATATCAGGAGACATCAGAGCATAATAAATAGCATTTTTAATTGAAATCTGGTGACCATCAATTTACATAAAATAGATTCAATGCAATTTGAATTTGCCATATACAAATTTTAGCAGATTCACTCATTTTACAGAGAATATCACTTGGGTTGTCCCATTACGGACATTTATAAAATACAGACAGGATTTGCCATAAATATCCCACAACTGAGAGCTCTCTCCATTTATTTCTGGTGATCCTGGATGTTAAGAGATTCGAGAGCAGAAAGACTGCTGACCTGGTCGATGGACGGAAGTTCTGAAAATCGATCCACCCATCTCTAATTCATGTTAAAATGCCACCAAAAGATCTTTTAAGGCCTTACAGTGTGTAAAATAAATGAAAAAAATAAATAAAAAAAGCAAAAATAAAATAGAAAAAAAAAAGACACTGATAGTCTGAATCATGTTTTCTAGACCCACTTCCCCCATCAAAAGCAAAAAAAAATGTCCAATATATAAAAATAGTTTCCACGTAAAAGAGAAAGGTCATAAATTAAAAAAAAAAAATGGGAAAAATATACATATATTCCTATTTTTCTGCATAATTTTTTCAAAATATCCCCCCAAAAAGAAATATTTAAATGGTATAAAAAGTAATCATCATGTATCATCATGACAAAAGAGTCAAAGATTATTTGAATATCAGAGCAAGAACATTTTTTTAGAGCTAAAAACACTTGTATGATAAAACCCAAAAATGTGACTGGTCAGAAAGTGCAAAAAATGGTCTGATTTTGAACTGGTTAATAGTGTCCAAGTTTTGCTATCATTTTGTCCCCCGAGTATTCCTCTGTTGTTGGTTTTTTTTTTATGATCCTCTATACAGTATCAAAGATATGGGCCTTTTTTCATATTGTGCTAAATTTCTATGTTGCTTGCAGGGTTCTCTGGGGGCGTATCTTTAGGTTGCTCCTCATTTATGCCCTTTGAGCACTGCCCCCTTGGTAAAGACCAAAAGATTAGCGCTAACTAAAAAGACCTATATCTCTGGAGCCAAATGTTGAATTAAAAAAAAAAAAACGGAACACTCAGAGGAGGAGCAGGAATAAAGTAAGTGCAAAAACCAGACGCTTTTAAACCTGATACAGATCCTGTTTAATGTTCACTATGCAAATAAATAGTGATATCCCTTGTGAGACAGCAACTAGTGTGATTTGTGAGGGTTGCTATGTCTCCCCCAGGATGCGCTCAGAAGCGTATTAGATCCCATGGAGTGCCTTGTGGTCACAGCAGGATGCCTCTGAGTCACAAGGCAGAATAAAAGGGAGTGTGAACCTGGTCAAGTTATTTGACCAAGGAATTGTTCAGGGAAACCCAGTATGGGTTTTTATTTTTGAAACTGCAAGAAGATAGTGGGGCCAGATCTTATAAGTGGCCCATGGCCACAAAGTCGAAGGTGAGGAACAAAAAACCCTGCAGGAAGGGTTTGGGTGTGTCAGTTGGAGTTTTGCAACCTGTGGAGCAGTCGGAAATGCAAAAGGCTCCGTCTGTGTGAGGAAACACAAAGCCAAGCAGACCAAACTCCTGGCACCCCGCAGCTGGATACGGTGGTGTAGTTGCCCTCAGCAACTGGACATTTATGAACTGTCTTGTTTCCCGGCTGCGATCCGGAGGATACCGTGTGCTGTACACTGCGTGAGTTTTGGACAATTAAACACGTTTTGCTTTGAACTTTTCCTGTGGTCCCAGTCTGTTACACTGACCCAAACCCGCTGCACTACACCCTTCAGAATCATATTCTTTGGTGGACTTAAGGAATCTTAGCCTGATACTTTTGACTGGATATCAATTTTCAAGCAATATTCTGATCATCTTCCTTCATGACTGGATCATCAGTAAATCTAGCAGAAAAGCTGGAGGTCTTTTCTCTGACTTATTTATTGCTGTCATTGTTGTCTTCAATGCCTGTCACTTCTGATTGCCCTGCATGTGTAGCATTGCTGAATTTTATGATAGGAATAAATGAGATTTACTAACAAAGCACAAAAGTAGAAGGATCTGAGTAGAGTATTGAGGAGAATGACCGATGTAGAGCAATCTCAGCAGGTGAGAGTTGAGTATACCGATGACCCCAGCTGTGTATAAACGGAGATTGAGCAGGAATATAACACAATGGGGATCTGACAATATTTGTATACATTACATATCCAGCTGTGCCAGCATAACCTGACTGCACACTGACCCATAGACGATAACCCATGAGTGTAATGAGCCGAACGCTGCTTTATTGATTCGCTAATGGAATCTGCTGCTTGTTATCTGGTTTTCAGGCTCCTTCCAAACATTTAATTTGCCCAATGTATTTTCCGTCACAGCTATAAGAACGTAATCCCATTCCAGAAGAAAATGTTCTGCAAGACTAATGACTGAACCATTTATATTAGGGAGTTGTATTATAAGCATTTTCCCACCGACACGCTATTACTTCCACATCCATTTGGGATCGGTGGTGATTATGCATCTTCAGCGATTGATGGAACACAAATTCTGGAACTCTTGATGGCCATAACAGCGTGATAAAGGATATTCGGTGCAAGGAGGGATGATGAATAGCCAGCAGCTTGTGCACAATTATGGCGGTGAAAGCAAATTGTACACATTATGGATTCTGGAGGAAAATCTAGTCCGGCAGATGTAAGGGAGATATTTGTAAGTGGCTGCTCAACGCAGTTCAGTTTTAATGAAAATGGTGTGTAGATAGAGAAATAGATACTTGCTAATCAAATGTTTTTGTCTAAATGCCGCCCATGCAATGCCAATTAATAATGCTCCCATAATAAGTCTACAAAACACTATGCAAGCCACAAAATATCTCTAATCATTGTCTTAATAATGCATTTTACTATAAAATGCCTATATGATTTACAGCATCGAATACTCAAATAAAGTTTTATTATAATAATACTAGTGATGAGAGCAAATATACTCGGTACTCGAGATTTCCTGAGCATGCTCGGGGGTCCTCCGAGTATTTTTTAGTGCTCGGAGATTTAATTTTCAGCACCGCAGCTAAATGATTTACATCTGTTAGCCAGCATAAGTACATGTGGGGGTTGCCTGGTTGCTGGGGAATCCCCACATGTAATCAAGCTGGCTAACAGGTGTAAATCATTCAGCTGCAGCGATGAAAACTAAATCTCCGAGTACTTACAAATACTCGGAGGACACGCGAGCGTGCTCAGGAAATCTCGAGTACCGAGTATATTCTCTCATCACTAAATAGTACCTTAACGGAAGTTCACAATAGGTGCTTTTTCTGCATTTTTTCTACAACAAAACCTGATCTCTTTTTCAAAGATTTATTAAGTTTTCCAATAAACAGGGTAGAAAACCTGATCTCTTGGCAGAAATGAAGCTGCAGAAAAAAAGCATGTTTTGCTTGGTTTTTCTTGCTGGAATTGTTTTTTTGCTTTCTTTACTGCGGTTTTGGCATGCAAAATTTTTCTCTTATGCATGCTGATAAAGTTTAGTGTTTAAAAAAAAAAGTCCTATTTCATAGAATGAGGTTTTGGCACAAACAAAAAGTTGAAAAATGTGATACATGCATTTTTGGTGCATTTTTTTCCATCGTTTTTTCACCATCCATTCATCTCAATAGGTCGAAAACGCTGAAATAGTGCTGGAAAAATGCTGAAGGAAGTGACATGCTCCGCCACCCAAAAACCACATAGCGCTCCTTCCGTGTTGAGCTGTGCTGTGTGCCCATACTTTAGTTTACGAGTACATGTGGGGTGTTTCTATAAACTGCAGAATTAGGGTAACCAAGTTTGGGTTTGCCGTTAACCCTTGCTAGGTTGCAGGTAAAATTGGATTACAATGTAATATCTGGAAAAAAAATGAAATTTTGAAATTTCGCCTTCATTCTGCTAAAATTCCTGTGGAACACCTAAAGGGTTAACAGTTTTTAAAAATGAGTTTTGAACAGCTTGAGGGGTGTAGTTTGCAAAATGGGGTAATTTATGGGTGGTTTCTGTTATGTAAGCCCCTTAAAGTGACTTCAGAAGTGACTTGGTCCTTTGAAAAGTGGGTTTTGCTGTAAATGTGAAAAATTGCGCATAAAACTATAAGCCCTATTACGTCGTAAAACAATAAGGTTTCATTTTCAAAATGATGCCAATATGAAGTAAACATGTGGGGAGTGTAAATTAATAACTATTATGGGGGGTATCAGTATTTTTGTAAAAAGCAGAGAATTTCAAAGTTAAAAAATTGCCGATTTTTCCAAAATTTCCGAATATTTAGCATTTTTTTATATAGAAAGGTAAAATATATTGACTCCCATTTAGCACTGACGTGAAGTACAATATGTCACGAGAAAACAATCTCAGAATGGCTTGGATAGGTGAAAGCGTTCCAAAGTTATTAGCCCATGAAGTGGCACAGGTCAGATTGGCTTAGGCACTTGGGTACAAATAGGCCTAGGGCTGAAGGGGTTAATAAGCTACGTATATGTAAGGGCTATCATATCAAAAAATAAACTACAGACATGCATCTACCTAAAAATACCAAAGAAAATTAGTCACTCCGGGTGGTACCGATATCTGGCCCGGCTCATGGACTATATGTCCAAAAAACATGAACAAAATCCTTATGACCCCCCCCAAAAAAATAAATAAATAAATAAATAAATTGTGTGCATGAGATTTCTGAAATCTCATAGGCTTTGCTGGTGCTGTAAAACACAGCTGAAAATTAGTATAAAAAAGCGTTAAAAAATACAGCAAAAACACCTAGCGTGAACGTAGCATTAAAGGGGTTATCTGGGACTTTACTTATTTTTCCCTAACAGGGATAAGAACTTACAGTCAGGTAGTTGTTAACTACGCACCTGTTGTGACCGGCGTCCATCTCTGCCGACAATTCTCAGGCTTCATTTGACTTCAACAGAGCAACTCTTCCTTTTCTGGTCTGTTCTGTGGACAGGGTGCCACTGCTGACAATCATGCTGATTTAAAACTGACTTACTGCACGTAGGCAGTGGTAAGCCGGCTGTCAATCGGCATGACATCAGCAAAGATGTCCCATCAGCAGAAAAGAGAGGAATAGAAGATGCTGCGGAAACCACAGAATGATCTGCAGGGGAGGTCCATGACCACTCTGAGCTGGCAGAGATCGAGGTCTCTCTCTCTCTCTGTCTCTCTCTCTCATATAGCAATACTGAATAATATTTAGATCGACAGGAGTCCAACACTTGGGAATCCAACAAATCCCAAGAATTATGGCGCAAGGCACGGTCCCGTCCAAAATTTTAGAAGGTACATAGGTGTCAAGTCAAGTGGTATGCAATTTTGGAGGCAGCTGTAACGAACATTCACACAATGTGAATGTACATGTGACTATGAGAATAAGGATGGAGGGGAAGGAGCACATAAGTTTTCTTCTTTGCCACAATAGGTGCTGTCCAGCAGTGTAACTACAGAGGGCACAGGGGTTGCAGTTGAACCCGGGGTCTGGAGATAAGTGGGCCAAAAAGGTCCCTTTATCCTCTATGTACTAACAAAGACTTGTGATAGTTGAGGGCTCTGTTGGAGATTTTGCATTGAGGCTCACAAACTTCAAGTTATGACACCATCTCTAACAGTTTTGGCAAACAGGCATGTACATGTGAGCGCCAGCCAGGGCCGTAGTCATGGCCTACATTGGTGTCAGCTTTAGCGTGCCCTGGCCACCTGCATCACATGTATACAGTCCCATTGTCTCACTTGCCTGATTCTCCAAGGCCTCTACTAAACACACAGACATTTCTTCCCCCGTTTTGGTGCAGAAAGAGAACGAGCCCATTTCCAAATTTATCCGAAGAACTTTGCTTGTTTGCAATCGCAGCACATCCACATCAGTTACAGCTTCAACACAGAGTTCTGCATCGTTCACATTTTTCACTTTCCTTGTGCTTTTCTCTATGTCCTCCAGTTCGTACCCAGGATGTCCCATCCCGCACGGTATCGCAGCATCCTCCCTGCCCAGCTTGACCACCCTTAGGAGTTCCCTTGTCCGTGTCACCCCAGACATGAGGGCATCTGCCCAAGTAGCAAGCTGCCACATTTTTGGGAGTGACCTGCTTTACTGTCCTGCTGTGACTCTTGCTGTAGCTCCTGCTTTCACTACCGCTGTCACTGCTTTTTGCACTGCTGCTGTCACTGCTGCATTTCTGGCCTGCTGACCCTGGACGACTGAGCTTCTTACTTCAAAGGTTGCGGGGCCCACTCTGTTGCCCCAGGCTCTAGGGCCCTACAGGACTGCCTGCGCTCTCTGGCCCTCCTTCCTGGCCTGTCTCAGCTCCCAGGCTCCACTGACTTGTACTTCTCATATACACCATGCATATTGCAGGTGAAAAAGAGGCATAGGCAAATCGATGCATTATAAAAATATCAGTTTATTTAACATAAAAATAATACAAGACAAGAAAATTTCATAAAACTACTGAGGATAAACCAGGAAAAAAAATAGAAGAACTATGGATAATGGGAATACCAAATACTTCTTCTGCTCAACATAGATCAACTGTAAATGGCATTCCCACTAGTCAATTTATGAGAATAAAAAGAATCTGTACTACAGATGAGGATTTCAAACACCAAGCATCGGATCTTTTTCGAAGACTGAGTGACCTTGGGTACAGCAATAGGCAAATAAAAAAGGATATAAAAAAGCATCAAAATCCATCAGAGAAGAGCTATTGTACAATCATAGGAAAAAGGATGAAGTAGGGGCAGTTAACCATGTGAGATTTATTACAGAGTACAATAAGCAATGGCCAGAATTGGTAACGATTATGCAGAAGCATTGGGGTATATTACAAGCAGACCCAATATTAAAGAAAATCTTACCACGTCGCCCGCTGTTAACACCAAGACGTTCAAGAAATTTGAGTGATCTCTTGGTGCACAGCCACTGCTCCGTCATTCCACCCAAAACAATAATGTCAGAATTAAATGTTTTTTTTTCCCTGTAATACGTGTAAGGCTTGTAGTAACCATTTTAAAAGTACATTTGAAAGTTATGATGGAACCAGAGTATCAAATATGAAAGATGCTGACTTGTACTTCAAAGGGGGTAGTGTATCATGCCCGCTGTCCCTGTAATAAAATGCTCATAGGCCTAATGACAAGAGATCTAAGAATAAGAACTAGAGAGCACATAAGGGATATAAAAAAAATCAGCTACAATTGAGGATATTAATGATCTTAAAAACTTACCGAGGCATTTTAGATTGCATCATAATTGCTATCCGACTGGCTTAAAGATTCAAGCCATTGACCAAGTATGCTTAGGTTTTAGGGGAGGCAATCTTGGTAAAGCTTTAGCACAAAAAGAGTAGATGGATTTATTTACAAGGCACTATGGCTCCGCAAGGTCTTAATGAAACTCTGGCTTACAATGCAGTCTATACTTATAGGCTCCCTATATATTATATAAAATACTCATTTTTTTCTGTTTTAATTTTTTGTAGTTTTATGTTGTGTTTTGTTGGTTTTAATCATTTTTTTATTAATCTATTTACCATAATTGTGCAGTGAGGTCATATCATGGGAGGCGTCTCTTCTTTCCTACGGTGTGGATGGGATTCATTATGCCTGAATATTACATGGATTCTATGAACTTCTCGAATCCAGGAGTCCCGTCCTTCCAGCAACTTATAGAAAATTGGAAGTTTATCTGGGCTGCCACCAATTTCCTTTTTTTCGCTTTCTTTTTTGTTATTTATTTATAGGTGTGTTTGTCCAATCAAGGCTTATTCTGCTTGCCACCAATTTCTTTTTTTCTTTTTCTTTTTTTATTTACTTATAATATGTTTGTTTCTTGCTACTGTGTAATATTTTAATATTAATATTATGCTAAGTAATTAGTCACTGTATAATGTGCTAACTAGCTATATAAAATCATGTGTTATTTAATTAATTAATTTTCTAGTAAATGTCACTAATGTATTATGTATGTATTAATTAATTGTTTTGTGATCAATTTTTTATTCTATTATATGTTGATATTTATATATGAAATTCACTATTAATTTATTAATTCTGTATAATCTAGTTAGTTATAGGTATTTATTTACATTGTGTGTTTCTCACATAATTAGATTATTTGTTCACTATTAGGTGCACTGCTTCTCCGGATATATACCAAATAGCAGCACTATACACGACTATTATAAACATCTCAATAATGTTATAATAATTTTTCCTTATATATTTTTTTTAGTAATAAGTTTTTGGCAGCACGCTATGTTAGTTGATTCCATTTTATTAAGCAACATCACTCTTACCCATATTTCCTCTCTGATTTGTAGTTTATTTACCTTGTTCATTGATACATCTCAGCGCCCGGTTGATGCATGCGCAGATCAGGACAACCCTGTGACTTCCTGCTCCACTCAGTACGGTGACGCAGAGCGTTTCATGCTTGCGTTCCACGCGCGGAGAACAGGAAGTCACTGCTTACATTAAGGGAAGCAATAGATCGATGCATGCGCAAAAGTAGTCCGGTAACGCTGACATCGAGATCAGCTGTGCATGGGGGGATAAATAGATGGGCGTAATACAGCGTACACGTATGCCCCTAATTGAGGAAGCCAATATGGCGAAATGGCGCTGTCCAGGATAGGACTGATGCTTATGTAAGTAAGAGGATACATGGGCTATGGGGGGTAATGCTTATTGAAGCACTTTTTTCTGCACTAGACACTAATAATTTGCTGCAAAAAATTAATATTATTTTGTTCTAATGATAGACTGTTTGGTATTAATGTAGACACTTTAATGTTGTTTTTTCGCAACAAGTTATTAAATAGTTTGTTCTTATGATAAATTATTTAGCACGATGCATGACTGCGCATTCCAAGATGGGACCTCCGAGATACCAGGCCTCTCACCTACCCCTTGATCCCTATACCCCGAAACTATTAATCCCCCCCAAAAAAAAAAAATTAAAACACAACAATTATTTCTTTTTTGGATAATTTGGCCACAGCGGCCATTTTATTAATAACAAACATAAACAACCATTTATACATTTGCATAAAAAACTTGAGGGGAGGGTTCTTGGAGCTAATAAATCTGGCACCTAATAGGCAAAAGCCCAAAACCAACATGAAAAAACCCTTCTTTACCCTCAGCCGTAACCACCAACTCGAGGGCACCATGTAACCCGTTTACCGGGCAAACCAACCCCAAAGCTCCCGAGGTAAAATCCCCGTCCAGAGCCAGTAAACCAAAGCCAGATCAACCCCATGAAACCAACTCCAAGAACCCCGCCCCCCGCCAACCACGAGCAGCACTGAACACCTCAGGCTCGCGAGTGCCCCACCACCGCCATGGCCCTCTCTACCCCTTCTTGAATTGACAACAACCAGAAATCCAGACCAATATCGTTCAAATGAACGCCATCACTCCTCCAATAATTTCCAACACCAGCTTCCAACTCAAAGTGGTGAACCGCCACCCCCCCATTGCGAGAAACAAAACTCGCCACAGCCCTGTTTAACTTAACCCGGGCCCTATTGATACCCTTCATAGAGCGTACCGCCCTCCACGTTTTCCTGGGCACTATGTCAGACCACACCGTAACCATCCCTGGGAAGGATACCCACAAACGTAAAAAATCATACCGTATATCCCGAATTAATTCTCTCACCGGCTTAGAACCCAAATCATTACCACCCAAATGTACCACCACTATATCCGGGGAACGATCCAAACTAACCGATCTGGAAAACTCGGTCAAAAACCCCCGCCTCGACATGCCCCGAAAACCCAACCATCGGACCACCACCACCTCCCTCTGAAATCCCAATTGCCTACCATCTTGTCTAACATCGGCACGAATCGCCCCCCAATGCACAAAAGAATGTCCGAAAATCCACGCCAGAAGTGGGGTCCGACCTGCAAAACACAACAATAATTAATACCCCACAGAATCAATTCCGCACATAAGATAAATAATGATTCGACGACCACCTACCAATACGACGAATAACCTCCGGACCCAGCCCCAAACCAGCCGCCTCAGATGCTGCCCCAATTCGAAACGAATGCGTCCCGAATGACAAGGGATCCAGGCCTAAAATTGGCAACGCTTGTCTCAAAACTGCCGTAAACTGGAACCGCGATAAAAATTCACCCTGACGGTGCCGCAAAAGTTGGCCAGACCTATCTGGACCCAAACCCCAATAATCTTCCAAACACCGAAAGGGGCACATTGCCCCCCCAATCACTTTTCCTAACACCACCCGTCTTCCTTTCCCAAACTGATCGGTCTTTGACCGCCAAATCCAAAAGGCAACCCCACCTGACCAAAATTCAATATCCTCCGCCAACAAACCCCCGGCCGCAAACCTGCTAGGGGAAACCAACTCCCCTATTCTCAACGCCCCAAAAAAGGCCAAGGAAAACGCCAATCGAAACAAAACGGCCTCGTAGTCAGAACTGCAAACTTCCCCCAATGCTACTCCCAGACGCTCCAACATCCCGAAAGATATGGGCCGTCGAGTATCGCAAGTTGAAAAACCCCTCCTAAAACCTTTTAATGCCTGCCGAATCAAGAAATCCTTAGTGACATCGACGGAACCCTGGAGCCTAAAACCAAAAGCAACACCAGCTATAAATTTGTTCACTTTTGACACTGACCAACCCCATTCCTCCGCCGATCCAATCAAAAGCAAAATAGCCATCACCCTGTCACCGTCCGATTCAACTGAACCCAACTGTTCCAACCACCCTTCCCACAAATGCCAAGACGCCTCATAACCTGACCACGTCCTTCCAGACACTGAAGACTATATCAGCCGACCTCCTCGTCCGCAACAATCTGCCACAAATGAGAAGGGCATGTCGTTCCTGCATCTTCCGCTTCTGGAGTCAACTCCCGGAAACGCTCCCACTGTAAACGAGACAGAGCATCGGCTATAGAATTTTGAACGCCGGGAACATGTACAGCCGAAATCCATGCATTCAACTCCAAGCACCGCAAAACTAACTCCAGAACCAATTTGATTACCGGAGGAGATGATGACGACAGACTATTTATCACTGACACCACACTCGAATTGTCGCAATGAAAACGTATCCGCCTGTCCTTAAAAATACTGCCCCAAATGAACACCGAAACAACAATTGGAAACAGCTCCAACAACGCCAAATTTTTTGTAAAACCCGCCTCGTGCCACCAATCAGGCCATTCCCCAACACTCCACTTTCTGGCACAATAAGCCCCGTATCCGACACTACCAGCCGCATCCGTAAAAATTTCACAATCAAAAGCGTTCAAATCCTCCTGTTGAATCAGGGCCCTACCGTTATAGTTTTCCAGGAAATGCCTCCATACTGCAAGTCCTCTCTGTGCTCTTTGTTCAAGCGTACAAAATGATGTGCTGAACGCACTCCAGCCGTAGCCCTTGATAATCTTCTGCAAAATATCCTGCCCATCGGCATAATACGGCACGCAAAGTTCAACCGCCCCAACAGTGACTGAAGCTCTTTCAACGTAACGTTGCGCAACTTCTCGCATCTCAACACCTCTTGCTTTAAAGCCAACAGCTTCTCCTCAGGCAAGCGACACTCCATCTTTTCCGAGTCAATGAGAATGCCTAAAAAACTCAACACCGTAACAGGTCCCTCTGTTTTATCACGCGCTAAGGGGACACCAAAGTGTCCTGCCACCCACTCCATCGCGGCCAACAGATTACCGCACAACAAAGAATCCGCGGGGCCCACAAACAAAAAATCATCTAAATAATGAATAACAGACTGAACCTGAGAAACATCCCGAACGACCCACTCCAAAAAAGTACTAAAAGCTTCAAACAGCGAGCAAGAAATTGAACAACCCATAGGCAAACACCTATCCAAATAAAACCCCCCATTCCAAAAACACCTTAACAGCGGGATACTATCGGGGTGAACCGGAAGTAGACAGAAAGCCGACTCAACATCAGTTTTAGCCATTAGTGCACCCTTGCCATACCTCCGAACCCACTGAACCGCGGCGTCAAAGGAGGTATAAACCACAGAGCAAAGCTCCTCAGCTATCCCGTCATTAACTGACTGGCCCTTTGGATAAGACAGATGCTGAATAAGGCGAAACTTATTAGGCTCTTTTTTCGGAACAACCCCCAGAGGCGAAACAACCACCCCCTCCACAGGTAACTCGCTAAACGGACCCGCCATGCGCCCTAACTCAACTTCCTTCGCCAACTTAGCCGTAACCACATCAGCCTGAAGGTTAGCCGACCTCAAATTCTTTTTTGAAAAGGGGATAGCATGAGCAGGATGAGGAATCCTAAAACCCTCCGAAAAACCATCCCACAACAACGTAGCCTTTTCTCTATCCGGATACCTACTTAGATAAGGGGCCATCTTTAGAACCTTCACTGGTGTCACCCCCATGACCGCCTCCCACCGCTGGTTTGCCCCTTGCTTTTTTAAAACACTTGGCCACTCCATGTGAGGCCCCTCCACAGTGAGAACATACATGCTTGAACTTGCATGTACTGCCGTATTTGCATTGGCCGTCATTAAACTGCCAACACGTCCCTGTTTTGTCCTTAACCCCTTGTGACCCCTGTCCCCCACTTCCCTGCCCTGACTGCTGACCGCTACTCCCTCCACCCCCGTGAAAGGACTGCCCAAAACGCGTCGGAGCCATCACCTTTAACCACAAACCTATGTCTTTCTGCTCCCATTTTATCTCGGGTCTAATCGCCTTCCTTTGTCGGAACTGCTCGTCATAGCGTAACCACGCCTGGCCTCCGTACGCCCTGTATGCTTCCCCTATCGCATCAACATAGCAGAACAAACCTGCACAATTCTCCGGAAACTTTTCGCCTATGACACCTGCCAAAATGAAAAAGGCCTGCTGCCAATTCACAAACGTCTGCGGTATCAATCGCCAACGCCTCTTCTCCTCCTCCTCCTTCTTACTGTCCTCCTTCTTACCCTTATCCAGATTGAACTTCTCCAGGGGCAACAGGGAGAAAATCTCTACGTATTCGTCTTTCCATATTTTCTCTTTTACCTCTTTCTTTAAATGGGCCCCCAATGGCCCCTCAAAACACACGTAAACCTCCCCCTTAGCTCTATCATCCAACTTAATCCTGTCTCCTTTATCCTTGTCGGTCTGTACCGACACCGACACCCCTGCCGTCGACGCCTGCTCACTATCCCTACCAGATCCGACTACCACCCCCGAACCCGTACCTGAAGCCGGCAACCAAGCACCTAACGGGGGCGACCGCACACTATCCCGGCCCTCCCCATCCAATCTCCTCAAAATCTGGGACATACCCGCCAAGAGTTCCCTGACCCCCGGGACCCCCCCGGTGCTAGGCCCCCCACTCCCTGCCAAAGCAACCCCCCCATAGCAACTATCCCCAGCCCGAGCACCACTATCCCACCCCGCAACAGAATTATTCTCATACTCACTAAGCTGCGCGGGTGCTGTGTCCCCGCCAGCCGTGCGATCACCGAACTCCCGCGGGTTGCTCCTGGAACCGGAATCCTCCGCGCCGCTGTGTTGCTCCAGGCCCGCGCCCCTGGCCTCCTCGTCACCAGGGGGGACCGGAGCAGATGAACTGGAACTCTCCCTGGACCTTCTGGGTGACCTGGACCTAGCGGCCGCCAGCCCGACTCCTGACCTGTCTTCTTGCTGGGCTCTGCCACGAGCCCCAGCCGCTGCCAATGTTCTCCCCTGCCGTGCTGGGCCAGGCTGTGGTGATGAGGTGCGCCTGCCCGTTGCTCTGCCTCTTATCGTGCCGCCCCTGCCGGGCCCCCGGGGTGGTTCCAACCCGGAGGTACCCGCCGCCGCTCCGCTGGTCCTCACTTGCCCCGCCGCCGCTCCATGCGCTCTGCTTCTTGTCGCCGGTGACGTCGCCGGCGCCGCAGACACCGCCGCTGCGCGCCGGGAACCGCTCCTGCTGGGCGCCGCCATGTTGGAGCCGCGACCCGGAACTCCTGCAGTCACTTCCGGTGCGGCGTGTATGTCCCTCTGGGCCTGCGCCGCCGCTGCTCCCCTCCGACGTCCAGCGCCAGCAGCGTCGGCCTGTGGATTCCTACCGGAGGGCGGGCCGGGGAGGGTAGGTGACCGCCGACCCGCACCCTCCGCAGTGTCCTGAGAGGGGCTCCGTGGCCGGCGGTTGCCGCGCCCTCTCAGCTCCGGTGACAGGCGCTCCGGGGGATGGGTCCTCCTGGATCTGGTCCCCTGGGCACCCGGACTGCCCAGTAATGACCCCAGCTGGTCCTCCAGCCAGCCTCCACGCCGCGACCTCGCTATGTCCCGCAGCTGCCCGAGGATCTCATCGACGGAGGCCATCCTGCACGTCTTCACAGGTCAGATATCTAACAGTAATGGCCCCCTTTCCCACACTTTCCCATAGCCCGCCCCATAACTCTGGGCCACCCCCCTACTCCTCCCCAATCTCCTAAACCAATCACCTCTCCCTGCATTATTATTTAAAAATCGCTCCCCTGCGTTCCCTTGGCAACGCAGTCATGGGGGGCTTTCGTTAACTCCGTTCCTGCAGCCCCTTTCTTTTTGATTAAATATTATCTACTGAGCCATATTACATAAAGCAATGTAACTGAAGATTTGGTATTCCCATTATCCATAGTTCTTCTATTTTTTTCCTGGTTTACCCTCAGTGGTTTTATGAAATAACCTTTGTCTTGTTTTATTTTTATGTTAAATAAACTGATGTTTTTATAGCGCATTGATTTGCCCATGCCTCTCTTTCACCTGCAATATGCATGGTGTATATGAGAAGTAATTGCTATTTAGACGTGATAATTCCACTATTGGATTTTTTATATGTATACACTGACTTGTAACAAGGAAATCCTCCTTTCTTATCCACAGCTGGCCCCTCCTACATTAACTATTTACACTCCTAAATACTACCATGTCCCCATCTAGTGGCCTAACTATATGCTGCACTTTCCCTATAAGTATATGCATATGTACATAGCAGCATAATGACATTAAAATAAGTTAGATATACATAACATATGTACAAGTCATTAAACGGGTCGTATTAGAGGACACAACAGTTACTGTACACTCTTACATACAAATATATATTTTTTAATCATTTGGAAAATCAAGAAGTTCCTTTACCAACAGATCATTGGGTAAAATATCTCACTTTAATAGCGAGTCCGTGGTCTACAGTTCTTCCTTCATTGTTTTTTAATTCTTTTTTACAGCAAGCCATTCTTCATCATGCACATTTGCCAATATTTGCTCAAGCAATGAACACAATTTTTTCAGAAATAATCAAATATATGCCCAATCCACAAGCCTGGATTATTTCATCTGGTTGCATTGTTCAAGTTTTATCTACAAAGATTGTTGGAGTATTGTCTTTGCAATATTTGTGTTTTGGGGGTAAATTATCAGATAAACGGTCACCCAGCTGACCAATATCCAATAATTTTCTCGCATGTGTTGCCATTTTCCGAGTTAGGGGCTATATGGGAACATGTGTCATGCAACGTTAAAATTGCGGTGTGGAAGTACAGCATTGCACTTACTGATTTCCTATGGTGTCACATTGTGACCTCTAATTTGAGCAACCTTGACTGTGGCACAGAGTTGCAAATATTTCATGTGGGATTTTCTGTCTCTAGCAGCAAGTCCCATACTACTAATTGGTCTTGGCTTTAAAACAAGTTGCATATACATCTTTAAAGGGATTCTGTCGATAAGTTTAACCCTCCTAAACTGTGTATATGGGCATGTAGGTCACAGAAAGTT
Source organism: Ranitomeya variabilis (assembly GCF_051348905.1). NCBI lineage: Eukaryota > Metazoa > Chordata > Amphibia > Anura > Dendrobatidae > Ranitomeya > Ranitomeya variabilis. The sequence continues at coordinate 55,404,271 of NC_135235.1, read as the reverse complement.
GAATAAAGTGATACCCTGATATTCGCAATCCTATATTTTATTCCAGATAAATCCTTTTCTTAATATGTAAATGAGCTGTTAAGATCTATGGGCCGAGCATAGATCTCCCTGAGAATCTGCCTCCAGAACTTATTTTAAATGAAAGGTGGAACGATCAGTGTGAACCATGTAACGACTGACAGTCTGCTCTCCTGATGTACATGTCTCACACTGGTAAGTCCCCCTTTCATTTAAAAAATAATCTCTAGATCTTAACAGCTCATTTACATATTAAGAAAAATGTGAATTTCTCTGAAATAAAACATTCGATCGCAGATAGCAAAGTATCCTTTTATTTAATTTTCTATGTCCTGCATGTCCATATAAAAAGCTTTGGAGGGAGGATTCTACTGTCAGATTCCCTTTGAATGGGGCAAATGGAGGGTGATTTAAACTTATATTTTTTTATGTTTTTAAAAACACTTTAACTTTTTATTAGCTTCAGTAATAGTCTCCATGGGAGACTAGAAGCTGCAATCATCCGTTCGCCTGTGCTACACATAGCTAGGCTTCAGCCCTACTCCGTGTAGCAGAAATGATCACTTGCTATGAGCGCCGACCGCTGGGCAGCACTTATAGCTATGCGGCTATATCAACCACAGGGGTCTCCTGCAGACTCCATGTTGCCATGCCAAGCCATCAGTGACCCCCAGTCGAGAGACACAGGCGCCAATGGGTGGAATTAGTGATGCGCTTTGGGCACAATCATGTTAAATGCTGCCGTCACAGATTGACAGTGGCATTTAACATGTTAACAGCTAATGTTGGATTGCGATTCCACCCACAGCTGTCAGGGGCACATGTCAGCTGATGAAATTAGCTGACATCTACCGGAAAAGATGTGGGTTCAGCACAGGAGCCCACATCCAGAGGCGTATCTGGGGGGGGCAGCCGGGGCATGTGTGTTATGAACTGGTGGTTTAGGAGCAACATGGGACGTGCTCTGGAGGAGATGGTACCTGTACTGACCGCAGTTCCTGAGCTTAACACAACACTAGAAGTAGCCGTGGGATGTTCCTGTCACTCCCTAGACACCTCGTCACAGCCGGAGGACTAACTACCCCTAGAGATAGAAACAGGAAAGCTATCTTGCCTCAGAGAAAATTCCCAAAGGATAGGCAGCCCCCCACAAATATTGACTGTGAGTGGAGAGGGAAATGACATACGCAGAATGAAACCAGGATGTAGCAAAGGAGGCCAGTCTAGCTAGATAGATAGAACAGGACGGAATACTGTGCGGTCAGTATTAAAAACTAGAAAAAATCCACCACAGAGTTTACAAAAAATCTCCACACCTGACTAAAGGTGTGGAGGGTAAATCTGCTTCCCAGAGCTTCCAGCTTAACTGAATAAATCCATACTGACAAGCTGGACTAGAAAAAACATAGAAAGCGCAGAAAGATAAAGTCCACAACAAGTGGACTGCAAAAGAACAAAGCAAGGACTTATCTTTGCTGAACAGGTCAGAATATCAGGGAAATCCAAGCAGAGATGTGAATCCAAGCAGGAACCATTGACAACTGTCACAGGCTGAAGGGTAGAACCAGGTTAAATAGCCGAGCCAGAAAGACAATCAGTGGAAGCAGCTGCTGACTGCTAAATCCAAGGAGCAGCAGTACCACTTAAAACCACCGGAGGGAGCCCAAGAGCAGAATTCACAAAAGTGCCACTTGCAACCACCGGAGGGAGCCCAAGAGCGGAATTCACAACACATGTGCCCCTGGCGCAGCTGACAGGGGTGTGAAGTGGAGCCAATATAATGCGGCATTCCGAAGTGTCTCCCCTGGTGGCTGCATTCTGCTGCCTCCCGGACTAGGAACTGACAGCTGGCACAAAGAAATTGCAGCTCTTCTGCTCCCAGTGATTAACTATATTGGGGGGGTGCATTTACTGTGTGTGGTTGTATGTAGTGTGTGTGGGGGGTATTTATTAGATGTGGGTGGTGATAACTGGGAGGTGGTGCATTTACTGTGTGTGGGGGGTATTAACTGTGTAGGGGGGTATTTACTGTGTGTGTGTTTGTAGAGGGGGGTATTTACTACGTGGGGAAAATTTACTGTAACGGGGCTGAAAGAGATTTACTGTGATAGGGTATTTAGTGTAATGGGGCTGGGTGAGATTTTGTGCAATGAGGGATAATTTGAGGGCACAAATTTGGGGAGCAAGGAAGGGACAGATACAGACAATATAGGGAGTGGGAGAAATTTGAAAACCCAATATGAAGAAGAAGGTATGATATGGGGGATGGGTGCAGACATAGTATGGTGAGTGGAGGTATGGGTTCGAACACAGTATAAGGAGTGAGGGGAAAATGTATGAGGACACATTATGGGGAGAAGGTGATGGGATGTGTGCGGACACAGTATGGGGAGTCAGGGATGTGTGAGGAGGCAGTATAGAAAATGAGAGGTTAAATGTATGAATAGGGAGGGGGAAACATGAGAGGAGACTATTGAGGTGAATAGTGTGAGCAGACAGTATGGGGGGGAGGTTGATGACTGGGCCATATAGGGGGGACTCAGTGTGAAAGAACAGTGTGAAGAGGTGAGGTGACCCAGTATGGAAAGGTGGAGGCAGTGTGGGGAGCATAAGAGGGATAGTGTGGGGTCATATTTTATACAGGAAATATAGTGAGGGGAAATTATTTATTTAGGTGCTCAGCATAGTGCAGATATTTTTAATTGGGAGAATTATAATGACACTGCTCTCTTTAAGGGCATCGTGTGGGGATGTGTTGTAGAAGACCGGAGAAGATGGAAGTCTGCAGCGAAGGCTGCGTATGAGAAGAGTCATCATGGCGTCTGGACAAAATAGAGAAGAAGAAAAAAAGAATAACTCCAGAGACATCATCTAGCAGGTACTTGGATGTAAATGTTTTTTTGTGATACTGACTAATTCTCATATTTTTATTTATTTTTTTCATAAATTTCACAAGCCATTATGCTATTCACATTTCATGTATCGCACATTTCCTTGCCTTAGCACAGTAAATTTTGAGTGCAGCCATTGATCTATTTGCTATAGGACTTTTCTGGTTATGCACCAGTTCAGACTATATTGCTGTTCAGTCAGTTTTCTTATATTTACTATGTACTATTTTTTCTGACTTGAACGCCCCGCCCTTCACCGTGCTGTGATTTTAATTACATCCAAACACAGTTGGTTCTGAGCTTCCTATAAAAGCAGGCTTTACCATGTTATTAGCTATAGGAAAGTGTTCACACTAGGCAGTCAGCTCAGGTACCCATCTGTTTTGAGATTACCTTGACGTTTGGTGGATGGGCTCACAACTTTTGGCCAAATCTTGTGCTAAGAATCTGATGTGTTTTTCATAAATTTCACAAGCCATTATGCTATTCACATTTCATGTATCGCACATTTCCTTGCCTTAGCACAGTAAATTTTGAGTGCAGCCATTATCTATTTGCTATATGACTTTTCTGGTTATGCACCAGTTCAGACTATAGTGCTGTTCAGTCAGTTTTCTTATATTTACTATATTTTTATTTATGTTAGGAATATTAAAGGGGTTATCCAAATTTGTAATGAGTTTGCAGTTATTCTATGTGACTGCAGACTTCTGAATTCTCACAGTGCGCACTGCAAGCTGTCAGGATTCTCTGGTGCGTCTAGTCAGAATGTGGCCAGAAGTATGCAAATCACATACTTGGGAGAATCCTAAAAGTTTGCAGTGCATGCACTGTGAGAATTCAGAAGCCTGCGGCCAACTTTAAAGACTGCAGACTCTCATCTCCATCCTGAATGCACCCTTTAATTGTAAAATAAAGTCCTGCAGCCAATCCTTACACCCTGAAATATACTCACTATCAGGATTCAGCTCTGCTTACTGGTTCCAGCAGTCATCACATGGCCACTTCACTCATATGCGATTTTCAGACTTTGGTTGCCGTCACACTAGCAGTATTTGGTCAGTATTTTACATCAGTATTTGTAAGCCAAAACCAGGAGTGGAACAAAGGAAAAGTATAGTAGAAACATATGCACCACTTCTGCATTTATCACCCACTCCTGGGTAGTATATTGCACAGCCCACGTAATATATAGCAATGTGGGCATCATATCCCTGTTAAAAAAAGAATTAAAATAAAAAATAGTTATATACTCACCTTCCGTTGGCCCCCGGATCCAAGTGAAGTGTTTACCGATGCTCCTCGCGCTCTCCGGTCCCAAGACTGCATTGCGGTCTCGTGAGATGATGAGGTAGCGGTCTCACGAGACCGCTACGTCATCATCTCGCGAGATCGCAATGCATGGAGCTGTCACCGGAGCATCGTGAGGAGCGGGAAAGGCCTGTTCTGGATCCGAGGGGCCGATGGACGGTGAGTATATAACTATTTTTTATTTTTTTATTATTTTTAACATTAGATCTTTTTACTATTGATGCCGCCTAGGCAGCATCAATAGTAAAAAGTTGGTCACACATTGTTAATAGCAGCGGTAACGGAGTGTGTGACACCGCGGCATAACGCGGTCCATTAACACTGCCATTAACCCTGTGTGAGCGCTGACTGGAGTGGAGTATGGAGCGGGCACTGACTGCGGGGAGTAAGGAGCGGCCATTTTGCCGCCGGACTGTGCCAGTCGCTGATTGGTCGTGGCTGTTTTGCCGCAACCAATCAGCGACTTGGGATTTCCATGACAGAAAGACGGAAGGACAGACAGAAAGATGGAAGTGACCCTTAGACAATTATATAGTAGATTATAATTAATAGCCATAAAAGCTTCATGGGTATTACCCCCTTCTCAGGCTATAAACATTGCCCCCCCAGTCGTCGGCTTTTCATCTGCTTGTTTGGAAAATTAAGCGGGAGCCCATGCCATTTTTTTCAGAAAAATAATCGTTTATTATTTAAATACATGTACAGTAAGCTGCACACACATTGTACTAATTACAGTATATCTGTGACTGACATCTTTATATCTATCTATTCTATGTGTATATATCTATTCTATCCATTCTATTCTGTCAGGCCACACTGATTTTACGGCTGCTGAATTGCCAACTTTTTATCTATCTTTCTGTCTATCTATCTGTCCATCTAATATATATATATTATGCAATGAAGAATATTTCATTTGAAAAATGTGTAAATGACAGAGTATTGCTCTACATAGAAAAATGTTTAGAATTGAGAGTCCTCAGTGGTTGATACCTTTTAATGGCTAACTGAAAAGATGGTAAATTGCAAGCTTTCGAGACTACATACATAAAAACTCATGTTAAATTCGCATTGCACTCAGATGTACATCGGATGCTGGGTGTGAAAAATCGGATTGCACTTGCATAAAAATCGCATGACACTAGTCCTACTTTTCTGGGCCAAAATTGGACCGTTTTATTTCACGGTGATGGGTATGAGCCTTTTCCTATTTCTTTTTGATCAAACTCAATCTCAAAAGTTTTACTATGAACACCTGTGTTTTCTTTCAGTTTCCTCTGGTCAATGCTGACACCTAGTGGTTGTAAATCATTATGACAGCATTCTTTCTGATTGGCACACCTAGTCACTGACATTTTTTGGCAAGTACGTGTACAAGTCCTTGATCTACAAATGAGAGAGAGCAATAAAATACCATATTTATAAAAACATTTTGGTTTAAAGATGTTGTCCAGTATAGAAAAATATATCATATACTCTTATAGCAAATTCATAGATAGATAATCAATGGAGGTTCCCTGATCAGGATCCAAATTTCTTGACCAAAGTAGAAAGCTAGAGAGAAGGTACAGTACAGACCAAAATTTTGGACACACCTTCTCATTTAAAGATTTTTCTCTATTTTCATGACTATGAAAAGTGTACATTCACACTGAAGGCATCAAAACTATGAATTAACACATGTGGAATTATATACTTAACAAAAAAGTGTGAAACAACTGAAATTATGTCTTATATTCTAGGTTTTTCAAAGTAGCCACCTTTTGCATTGATGACTGCTTTGCACACTCTTGGCATTCTCTTGATGAGCTTCAAGAGGTAGTCACTGGGAATGGTTTTCACTTCACAGGTGTGCCCTGTCAGGTTTAATAAGTGGGATTTCTTGCCTTATAAATGGGGTTGGGACCATCAGTTGTGTTGTGCAGAAGTCTGGTGGATACACAGTTGATAGTCCTACTGAAAAGACTTAGAATTTGTATTATGGCAAGAAAAAAGCAGCTAAGTAAAGAAAAACGAGTGGCCGTCATTACTTTAAGAAATGAAGGTCAGTCAGTCTGAAAAATTGAGAAAACTTTGAAAGTGTCCCCAAGTGCAGTGGCAAAAACCATCAAGCGCTACAAAGAACCTGGCTCACATGAGGACTGCCCCAGGAAAGGAAGACCAAGAGTCACCTCTGCTTCTGAGGATAAGTTTATCCGAGTCACCAGCCTCAGAAATCGCAGGTTAACAGCAGCTCAGATTAGAGACCAGGTCAATGCCACACAGAGTTCTAGCAGCAGACACATCTCTACAACAACTGTTAAGAGAAGACTTTGTGCAGTAGGCCTTCATGGTAAAATAGCTGCTAGGAAACCACTGCTAAGGACAGGCAACAAGCAGAAGAGACTTGTTTGGGCTAAAGAACACAAGGAATGGACATTAGACAGTGGAAATCTGTGCTTTGGTCTGATGAGTCCAAATTTGAGATCTTTGGTTCCTACCACCGTGTCTTTGTGCAACGCAGAAAAGGTGAACAGATGGACTGTACATGCCTGGTTACCACTGTGAAGCATGGAGGAGGAGGTGTGATGGTGGGGGGGGCTTTGCTGGTGACACTGTTGGGGATTTATTCAAAATTGAAGGCATACTGAACCAGCATGGCTACCACAGCATCTTGCAGCAGCATGCTATTCCATCCGGTTTGCGTTTAGTTGGACCATCATTTATTTTTCAACAGGACAATGACCCCAAACACACCTCCAGGCTGTGTAAGGGCTATTTGACCAAGAAGGAGAGTGATGGGGTGCTACGCCAGATGACCTGGCCTCCACAGTCACCAGACCTGAACCCAATCGAGATGGTTTGGGGTGAGCTGGACCGCAGAGTGAAGGCAAAAGGGCCAACAAGTGCTAAGCATCTCTGGGAACTCCTTCAAGATTGTTGGAAGAGCATTCCCGGTGACTACTTCTTGAAGCTCATCAAGAGAATGCCAAGAGTGTGCAAAGCTGTCTTCAAAGCAAAAGGTGGCTACTTTGGAAAACCTAGAATATAAGACATAATTTCAGTTGTTTCACATTTTTTTGTTAAGTATATAATTCCACATGTGTTAATTCATAGTTTTGATGCCTTCAGTGTGAATGTACAATTTTCATAGTCATGAAAATACAGAAAAATCTTTAAATGAGAAGGTGTGTCCAAACTTTTGGTCTGTACTGTATATAGATTTATTGCTCTTGAGGACCTGTCTGACCTGCATTACTTTAACAAGACATTCATTTTGAATTGTGTAATAATTAATTTGCCCACTGGAGGTGCCGTAGGGAAGTTAAGCGCCTGATGCCTGATTTCCCCACAGACTGTTGATGATTGCTGGGTGACATACTGTGATCTGCCTATTGTCAAGGCAGCCTTCTAAGAAGTAATGCATGACGGAAGATCTTTTAAAGGGTTTGTCCAACCTTAGGGTATAAGTCTGCAGTCACTCTTTTTGACTGCAGACTTGGGAATTCTCACAGTGCGCACTGTACGGATTTGTTGGCACCAGAAGTGGCGGGCATGTGACCGCAAGTATGTGATTTGCTTATATGCAGTTATCTGCCGACTAGACATGCGTAGCCTTACTCTATGCATGTGTATGAAGTGAAGCCGGACACGTCTTGTCTGAATGTGGCCAGATGTGTGCCAATCACATATTTCTCTCAAATGACCGCCTGCTTCTGGTGGCGGCACTGGAAAATTCTCACAGTGTGCAGTGTGCTCATTGTGAGGATTCACAAGTCTCCCGTTACACACAGTGATGGCAAACTTGTACCCCAAGTCTGGACAATCTCTTTAAAGTCAATATTTCCTTTAAAGAGTAACTGTCATTTTAAGTTTTTATTTCATAAAACTAAATTACACATAAAAATAAGCAATTTTGTACATATCTTATCAGATAAATCTGCTTTGTTCTCTTCCTGGGCTGATCTTTCACTTCATAGGTAAAATATCTATTTAGTGAAGACAGATAGAAGATGGAAGTTGGTGCTTCTAAAATTCAATAGAAAGGGGAGGAGCTAGAGGCCGATACAAATATCTTGCTGCAAATTCATAGAATCACAGAATGTTCGAGTTGGAAGGGACCTCCAGGGTTATCGTGTCCAACCCCCTGCTCAATGCAGGATTCATTGACATTAACCCCATAGAGAATCTATGGAGTATTGTCAAGAGGAAGAAGAGACACCAGAAGCAACAGTGCAGATGAGCTGAAGGCAGCTATCAAAGCAACCTGGGCTTCCATAACACCTCAGCAGTGCCACAGGCTGATCGCCTCCATGCCACACCGCATTGATGCAGTAATTGATGCAAAAGGAGCCACGACCAAGTATTGAGTGCATTTACTGAACCTACATTTCAGTAGGCCGACATTTTGGATTTTAAAATATTTTTTCAAGCTGGTGTTATAAAATATTCTAATTTACTGAGATAATGACTTTTGGGTTTTGATTGGCTGTAAGCCATAATCATCAACATTAACAGAAATAAACACTTGAAATATTTCACTCTGTTTGTAATGACTCCAATACAAAAAGTGAAACTCATATTATATGAAGAACTCAAATAAATTAACTTTTTAATGATATTCTAATTTTGTGAGATGTACCTGCACATTACAAACTTTCTTATTTTTATCAGCATTATTGATTTACGGATCGATAGGGGATCATAAAATGCTGGATCGTTTTTAAGTAAACTCCTTGTAACAGAGCGCCGTCACTTCAGTATAAAGTTATGTAGCTTTATTATATTTGTAGTTCCATTATAATAGAAGAAAAAATGTCAGCAGTTTGAAGGAAATGTTACTTGAGACAGAGAACACTTTCTGCCACACAGAACATTATCTTTCTCTCGAGAAAGTCACAAGAGACACATATTTTAGAAATGTTCTCATGTTCTCAATAATAACTAGCAGACGTCAGCAGAGGCCTTGATGATATGACATTGACTCTGGAAACACCAAACCTGAACCAAAGCCAAAAACATTTCAAGAAATGCACTATAACATCGAACCAGTCACCAACATATATCATTACAGAGAATTGCCATGACCTCTATCCCGGCCAGGAGATCTATAGCTCCCCGGACCGCAGTGTGAGGAATGGACGAGATGACTCCTCGGAGCACATTTACAGTTTAAAGCGGCGCTTGTTACTTTCCCCACATTCTTAGGACGGCCTAAACAAGCGGGGAGGGTGGACAACTGAATCTTAGTTTCTATCAGTCATTTGTAAAGGGAACAGGTCCCCAGAATATGACCTATTGTTTAAAATCAGGTTTCTATGTCACTTATACTTTTAGCATTTCCACACTGGCCATTGAGGCTTTTTTAGACTTCCTGTCCGTTTATAAAGAGTTTTCAGCAGACTCATTATCAGCAGAGGCAGGATTACAATGACAGGTAAGGCTCACGTTGTGAGGATCCGCCAAGCCACTGTTCTGGAGAGGGGGAGCACACGGATTCTGGACATTGGTGCAGCTGCCCAGAGGACACTTGGAATCGAACACTTGGACTATCATAGGACCATCATAGAATGTTAGAGTTGGAAGGGACCTCCAGGGTCATCATGTCCAACCCCCTGCTCAATGCAGGATTCACTAAACCATCTCAGACAGATGTCTGTCCAGCTGCTGTTTGAAGACTTCCATTGAAGGAGAACTCACCACCTCTCGTGGCAGCATGTTCCACTCATTGATCACCCTCAGTGTCAAAAATCTAATCTGTATCTTTTCCCTTTCAGTTTCATTCCATATCTTCTCATGTTTACATGTTCAAATGAGAATAATGATGATCCCTCTACACTGTGACATCCCTCAGATATTTGTAGACAGATATTAGGTCTCCTCTTAGCTTTTTTTGCAAGCTAAACAATCCCAGATCCTTTAACCATTCCTTGTAGGACATACCTTGCAGTCCGCTCACCATCCTGGTAGCTCTTCTCTGAACTTGCTCCAGTTTTACAATGTCTTTATTAAAATGTGGTGCCCAGAACTTGACCCAGTATTCTAGATGAGGCCTGACCAAGGAGGAGTAAGGGCAATAATGACTTCACGTGATCTAGACACTATGCTTCTGTTAATAATCCTAGAAATGTGTTTGCCTTTTTTGCTGCTGCATCACACTGTTGACTCGTGTGCAGTCTGTGACCTATAGTATCTGGATCTCAGCAGCAGACAGATGGAGTGGAACGCAGCAGGGGTGGATGCAAGTTGAAAGCACAGCAAGTACAGGTAATTGAGCAAACACTAATCTCTCAATTCTAGCACACAGGTGTGTCGTAATTGGCCTTAAAGAAGACTATGCAGTTGGCATCACTGTGCCATGCCGGGCAACCTGCAAAACCTGACATTTAGTATAATAATGGGCAGCGGACCGAGGTGAAGGAAGCAGAACTCAGGATACTCAGCACAGGTGTGTAACATCTCTCTATGCAGCTGATAACAAAGGATTCACCCATCGCAATAGGCAATCTCACAGTTGAACCCTACTCTTCACAATGACCTTTGCACACACTCATTAGATGCTTCAATACAAATATATAGGGCCACATTCTGTTCATTGTTGCTAATGTACATGGTAATTTTCTGAAATAGGAGAAAGTACAAGTCTAAAATAGTCCCTGTAGCGAATGTGCAATTTGCAAGATTTCTATTTTTAATTTTTTTTTTTATAAAGAATTTATGCAAGAAAATTTTTAATTTGATATGGAAGAAAAAAAACATTGCCAAACACGTTTTTTAATTTAGCACAATCTGATTTGAACAATAGGTCAGTTTCAGTTAAAGAGAATCTGTCAGCAGTTTTTTTCTATTTAATTTGAGAGCAGCATAATGTAGGGGTAAAGAGCCTGATTCCAGGGATGTGTCCCTTTAGATGGTGTGCTGCGGTTTCAATACAATCAGTATTTTATCAACAGGAGATTATCACTACAGGACAAAGTGTCATGTTCAAGACAGAGCAGCTGATCTGTGTGATCCTGCCCCACAGCTGATTGTCAGCTTGCTGTACCCGGGAAGCTGTCAACTAGTGTTGTGGTTGGGGTTATACACAGCTCAGCATTCAGAGCACTGCTAGATCTATAGCAGAGGAAACAGGGATTATTTCAAAACCGCACCAAGCAGCTCAGTAAGAGATACAATGCTGGAATCGGGGTCTCTGCCTCCAAATTATGCTGCTCTCAGACTTCATAGCAAAAACCTGCTGACAGATTCCCTTTAAAGAAAACACCACATTTTTATTAATCCCCTCAAGAAAAAAAAAAAGACTTCCTGAGCAAACATTTTGATTTTTGTTCCTTTCAACCCGCATATTTTATCATTATACTATTTAACATACACGACATGTAATATGCACATCTGCTTGTAAAGATTATGAGGCTTAACAAATGGTTGTTTATGATGTTTTGTGGGGCATTTTAACTTTCCCAATAAAGTATTTTTGTCTTTAATGGGAACCGGTCAGGTCTCAGTTCCCCATGGGGGGCCTGACAGGTTCCCTTCAAGATTTTTTAAAACTAGAATACTTGGTGCTATATGAATGAAAAAAAACCTTGTATGATTGATCATTTTCCACTTTGCATCTGCTCTGCCAGTACAGCCTAGCATAGCAATGGCCACATCACTTGTTCGAATGACGCATGATTGAGGATATTGGCCAATACTAATTTAACGTGTATGGCCTGTTTTATTGATATCACAAAAAGACTACGAATCTGTCAAGGTCATGTGATCAAGGTTGCCAAGTTGACTTTTTTTCTCTGGACAGCTTATCAAAAACAAAAATGTTGACGTTTCTTCAGCCTCAACAAAATTACAGATACCTCAAATGTTTTTATGGACAGGGTAAAAAAAAAGTGCCCAATTCTTACAGACTGTCCAGGAGTTCCTGGACCATTGGCAACCTAGTATGCGATGCTTACTAGAGATGAGCGAACTTGTTCGGAAAATGTTCGCCAATCTCGAATTCGCTACAAACACATTCTGATTCGTGTTCGGATTCCCAAGCACTTTCCTCAAAATAGGCAAAATTCGGCAAGAGTTTAGTGAATGATCGAATTTCCACTAATTATTTTGTTAGGACTTTGGCTAGGATAGTGGTGCTGTATGATGAGGGGTTGGGGTGGGGAGAGGAGCGGCTTACTGTTATTCTTTTTTTTATTGACTTAATCTGTGGAGAATCTGGCAGCCAATCAGCATGCAGAAACCATACGCAAGGGCTTGTGTCATTGGCTGCCAAAGTCACATGTCTCTGTTCATATAAAAAGCGGACATGTGGCTTCTGCGCCATTTTGTAAGTGTAACAGCGTAGTGAGACGGCTGCTGGAAGCAGTCAGATAGTTAGCTAGAAGGTTTATTCTCAGATAGTTCAGATAGATAATTCAACCTTCCAGCATGTAAATCCACGGTGCTGCTGATTCTGTGTACAGTGACCATTCGCCACTTCAGCATATAGTAACATAGTAACATAGTTAGTAAGGCCGAAAAAAGACATGACACTGGTATAGTCGAAGACGATCCGCGAACTAGCAAATGACACCCGCACATTATTCCCCCCACCCCACCCCGTACCCCAATTAACGACTGAGACCAAATTTTAGTTGGAATAATATAGGCCACAGCAGCCTCTTTTATTAACATAACAACAATTAACAATAAATGTAAAACATTACATTCCTTTTATTTAAAACTAGGAGAAGTCCTTGGAGCCCCACACGAATCTGGTGATTTTAACAACCCATAACGTGAACATAACTAAAAACCAATGATTTTTTACTCCCAGCCGTTGTAAACCTGGCTCGGGAGCACCAAAAACCCACAAGTGGGTTCACTGTTCACGTTAAATCTGGAGATCCGAGCCCCCCTGCCGGAACTCCCCACCACCATTCACCAGATCCGAAAAATATTAAACACCAAAAACAGGGGAGCCCTATACCAATGGACCCCCCCGAACCAATTTTAACCAACTCCAAGGACTCCCCCCAGCCGCCTAGGCCGCAATGACCCAACATTACCAAAACTAAATAAAACTAACATTCCCCACTCATCGTGTCACCCCAAATAACCAAAATATTAAGGGCGGGAGGGAGGGATGCTTCCAGGAGAGGTGAGTGGGAAACTGCCAGCCCCCACCCCCTGCCCTCTACACTACCCCCCCTTGAGTCAAGCCACCCCCATTAATTTCCCTACAAAACGCCCACCCTCCTCCTCTCCTAATCCATGTCATGATGGCCTTCACTTAGGCCGCGGGGGGAGGGGGGCGGCTCGTTCCGGCCTGTCCTTGACACTGGTATAGTCGAAGACGATCCGCGAACTAGCAAATGACACCCGCACATTATTCCCCCCACCCCACCCCGTACCCCAATTAACGACTGAGACCAAATTTTAGTTGGAATAATATAGGCCACAGCAGCCTCTTTTATTAACATAACAACAATTAACAATAAATGTAAAACATTACATTCCTTTTATTTAAAACTAGGAGAAGTCCTTGGAGCCCCACACGAATCTGGTGATTTTAACAACCCATAACGTGAACATAACTAAAAACCAATGATTTTTTACTCCCAGCCGTTGTAAACCTGGCTCGGGAGCACCAAAAACCCACAAGTGGGTTCACTGTTCACGTTAAATCTGGAGATCCGAGCCCCCCTGCCGGAACTCCCCACCACCATTCACCAGATCCGAAAAATATTAAACACCAAAAACAGGGGAGCCCTATACCAATGGACCCCCCCGAACCAATTTTAACCAACTCCAAGGACTCCCCCCAGCCGCCACAACGAAAGGCCTTTGAAAACCTCAAAGGCCTGAGACCCCACCAGACCGCAAAGCCATGGCCCATTCAATCCCTTCTTGCAAAGCAAGAGACCAAAAATCCATCCCCACGGCATTAAGATGAACACCGCCAGCCAACCAATAACCACCTTTACCAGTTTCCAGTTCGAAATGTCTCACTGCCACTCCCCCATTTCGAGACACAAAAGCAGACACCGACCTGTTCACTTTTATCCGAGCCTTATCAAGCTTCTCCAAAGACCGCATATGTTTCCAACGTTTACGCGGCACAATGTCAGACCATACGATGGTCAAACCCGGATACAACACCCATAACCGCAAGCAGTCCTGCTTAATATCGGTTATCAGTTCCCGAAAAGGCCGAACCGCCAGGTCATTACCCCCTACATGCAAAACTAATACATCCGGGGCTTTATCCAAAATCACGCTATTGTGGATCTCCCGCAACACTCGGTTCCAAAGCATCCCCCGAAAACCCAACCACCGTAGTAATGCAACGCTGCGATCAAAACCGAGCTGTCGGCCCGCCGTCCGCATGTCCGCGCGCAGGGCTCCCCAATGCACATAGGAGTGTCCGAAAATCCACACCAATAATGCCCGGGAACCTGAAAAAACAAAACACAATTAAAATTGTGCCTGCACCCAAACGGACGCTGCCATCATAACTCTTAACACAACCCTTCGACCACTCCCTGTGGCCGCACATAACTGCGAAACCTGCTCGAGCGCCATCTGCCGATCCGTTGAATGGCGGAAGCACCCAATCCCCCAATTGCAGCTTCAGTCGCGGCCCCAATGCGAAAGGAATGGGAAGCAAAACCCGCCCCATCCAAACCCAAAAACTCAATCGCCTTTTTAAAAACCGCCGAGAATTGATGACGAGACAAGCAAGAGCCATCCTGATGACATAGCAAAGATTGATCACGCCTAGGTTGAAGACCCCAAAACTCGCGCAGACATGCCACAGGACACATAGCTGAACCCGCGACTAAGCCCAAAACAATTCTGCTACCACGACCCTCCTGATCTGATTTAGATCGTCGCAGCCAAAGCTCAACACTCCCATCGGCCAAGAACACATCCCTCGCCAACAAACCCCCTGACACAAGTTTATTAGGTGACACCAACTCACCCACGCGGAAGGCCCCAAAAAAGGCCAGCGAAAAAGCTAGCCGAAACAAGCAAAGCTCAAAAACTGAAAAACAAACAGATGACAATGCCTCCCCCAACCTTTCTAACAGTGAAAAGGAAACCGGCCGCCTAGAATCCAATTTCTCCGGCCTCCGTCGAAAGCCTTTCACCGCCCGCTGCACCAAAAAGGACTTGGTAACATCAACCATACCCCGCAATTTGCAACCAAATGCCAAAGCCGCTAAGACCCTTGACACCTTGGAAGAAGACCATCCACCCGCCGCACCACGGCTCAACCACGACAACAAGATACCCACCTGATACTGCTGACTAACCCCGCAAAAACCCGCTGGAAACAAAACCTCCCACTCCTGCCAAATAGACTGATAAGCCTCCCAGGTTCTAGGAGCCAACGATGCCTTAATCAATGCCTCTGCGTCCCGGATACCACCTGCCAAAGTTCCGCAGGGCACTCCAAACCAACCGTCTGCGCCTCCGGAGCCAATAAGCGAAAACGATCGAACTGTAAACGAGAAAGAGAGTCAGCAATGCCATTATGGACCCCCGGTACATGCGACGCCGTTACGTGCGCATTCAAATTCAAACACAACAGCACCAACTGCCGTAACACACACACCACCGGAGGTGATGATGCAGACAAACTGTTGATCGAGTAAACGACCCCCATGTTATCGCAGTGAAAACGAACTCTCCTGTTTCGAAAAACCCCTTGCCACAAATGCACTGCAACCAAAATGGGAAAAATTTCCAAAAGTGCGACGTTACGAACTAGGCCCGCAGAAAACCAAGTCGCCGGCCACTCAGCCGCGCACCATTGTCCTTGAAAATACGCTCCAAAGCCCGACCCGCCTGCGGCATCAGTAAACAACTCCAAAGACTCGTTGTCAATTACCTTCTCAATAAACAATGACCTGCCATTATAAGTCTCCAAGAATTCACTCCACACCACCAAATCATCTTTATGCTCAGCAGATAGACGTACAAAATGATGAGGAGCCGTAACTCCCGCAGTAGCGCTCGCCAGCCTCCTAGAAAAAACTCTGCCCATCGGCATGACCCGACAAGCGAAATTCAGTTTACCTAGCAATGACTGCAAATCTCGCAACGGCAACTTGCGCAGGCGACCAGCCCGCCGCACACCGTCCCTAAGACCAGCCAGCTTGTCTTCCGGCAACCGAAACTCCCCCAAAACAGTATCAATGACGATACCTAAAAAACATAAGCACGTGCTCGGACCTTCGGTCTTACCAGGAGCCAGCGGAACGCCAAAGCGAAAGGCCACCCATTCAATTGCCCTCAAAATCCTGAAACAACGATCAGACCCAGCCGGGCCGACACACAAAAAATCGTCTAAATAATGCAAAACCGAATCGCACCCTGAAACGTCACGTACCACCCATTCCAAAAATGAACTAAAAGCCTCAAACAAGGCACAAGATAAAGAACAGCCCATGGGCAAACATCTGTCAACAAAAAATCGGCCATCCCAAAAACAACCTAGAAGTCTAACGCTAGATGGATGGACAGGCAGCAAACGAAAGGCAGATTCTATATCCGTCTTGGCAAGAAGGGCGCCCCTTCCGCATTTTTGCACCCACACCACCGCCTCATCAAAAGATGCGTACACCACAGAACACAAATCCGGATCGATGCCATCATTCACTGATCGACCCCTGGGATAGGACAAGTGTTGAATGAGGCGAAACTTTCCAACCTCCTTTTTAGGAACTACTCCCAACGGAGAGACCACTAAATCCTCAAACGGAGCCAGTTCAAACGGACCCCCCATACGCCCCAACGCCACCTCCTTACTCAATTTTTTCGACACTACGTCAGCATGCAACAACGCTGACCGCAAATTTTTCTTAACACACGGAATCGCAAAAGACGGAGCCGGAATAACAAAACCTTCCGTAAAACCTGACAATAACAAAGACGCCTTTTCCCTATCAGGGTATCTATTTAGATAAGGGGCCATCCTTCCCACTATCACTGGCGTCTCCCCCATGGGAATTACCGGAACCGGCCTTTCCTTTACTCTTTTTGAAACACTTTGCGGCACCATGAGAGGAGCCGCTACAGTGCGAGCACAAATGTTTAAACTTACAATTGACTCCAAATTTGCACTGTCCTTCGTTGAATTGCCAGCACACTCCCAGCTTCTGTCCGCCTGTCTGACTGGCGTTGCCTGACGACCCTCCAGCACCTGACTGGGAACCATGGCCGGAACCTCCGGCCCCCCCAGGAAAGGGATGGCCAAACCTGTATTGCGCCATAACCCTCAACCAGAGACCGATGTCTTTTTGGTCCCACCTAATAGCCGGCCGAACCGCTTTTCGCTGTCTAAACTGCTCATCGTATCTGAGCCATGCTTGACCGCCATACACCCTATGTGCTTCACTGATAGAGTCCATGTAACAAAATAACCCCGAGCAATTCTCGGGAGCCTTCTCGCCTATCACACTGGCCAGGATAGCGAAAGCCTGAAGCCAATTAGTAAACGTCTGAGGAATCAAACGCCACCGCCGTTTTTCTTCCTCCTCTTTTTTGGTATCCTCTTTCTTTGCCTTATCAAGATTAAATTTTTCAAGAGGAAGCAAAGAAAAAATTTCCACGTATTCGTCCTTACTTATCTTTTCCCTTACCTCTTTCTTAAGATGGGCACCCAACGGGCCCTCAAAACACACGTATACCTCCCCATGGGCCCGATCGTCCAAATGGATCCTACACTCCTTTTCCTTTTCCATCTGCACCGAAACGGACACCGGCTCCGCAACCAAGGCCTGCACCACAGCCGCACTACTCTGTCCTGGTAGCCCCCCTGACCAGGCTCCCAAATGACTCTGCGGACCCACCCCCCGATCCAACCTCGCTAGCAGGCTCTGAACATTAGCCAAAAGCTCCCTAACCCCAACCGCTTCTCCGCCACCTGCCAAACCGGACCCCACAGCAACGCCCGGCACCCCCTGACCCCCACTCACTGCAGGTGACCACGCATCTGAAGGACAAGAACGAGACACAGACGCATACTCACCGGGCTGCGAGGAATCTGTGGTCCCTCCAGCCGGAGTGCTGGCCTCCAGACGTCCCTGAGCTGGCCACTCCACCACCGGCCCGTCCACCGTGTGTCCTCGGCGCTGACCCTCTGAGGCACTCTGGAAAGCAGCTGATGGAGGGTGCCTATGAATTGGACTCCCCCCGCCTGGAGATCCCGCCGTCTGCGTGGAGGAGCTTGACATGCGCCGCCCGATGTCCGCCGCGCCCGTCGCAGTAGCCGCAAGCCGGCGTCCTCGTGGCCCAGGAACAGGGGAACCCCCCGCAGCCGCTGCAGAGGCCAGCCCGGCGTCGTCCTGCCTCAGGCCACCCGCGCTCGTCACCGCCAACGAACCTCCAGACCTGGTTGATCTAGCCGAGGCAGGCCGCGCGGCAGGCACATCACCGCCGCGGCCTCCCGATGCTGCAGGCCCCAGACGCTGCCCGGCGCGTCTTGGCTCCGCCCCCACCGCGCCACGAGGTGAGGGCCTTGCTACCGCCGCTGTGCCCCGTCTAGCGTTCGGATTCCTCCCAGGCCGGGGCCGGACAACCGCTGCACTCACCGGCGCCCGGCCCGGAGGGTCCCGTGAGGGGCTCCTTCGCCTGCGGGGGGCACACGGCCCGGAATCAGGTGACAGCCGCTCGGGGGGCCGCGACCGCCGAGCTCGTCGATCCAAAGGAGGGACCGCAGATACCGACCCTCCACCGCCGCCGCCGACAAGGTGAGCCACCTGCGCTTCCAGCCACCCAGCAGGGCGCGAAGCTGCAGCCGCCCTCAGGCTCTCTAGCACGGCGTCCAAGCTGGCCATGTTGCTTCCAGGAGAGGTGAGCGGGAAACTGCCAGCCCCCACCCCCTGCCCTCTACACTACCCCCCCTTGAGTCAAGCCACCCCCATTAATTTCCCTACAAAACGCCCACCCTCCTCCTCTCCTAATCCATGTCATGATGGTCTTCACTTAGGCCGCGGGGGGAGGGGGGCGGCTCGTTCCGGCCTGTCCTTTTGTCCATCCAGTTCAGCCTATAAAAATCCTCATCATATAAATCCTTTGTGTTACTTGTGTGGTCCAGACACACTATCTCAGCAAATTAATACTGAATGTTAATTTAGTGACCGGTGACTGACAGGTCTGGGCCTCGAGTTGTGTAACCGCTGGTTAAAACGGGGGAAGGGTACATCCAACATTAGAGGGAAAAAGAAAAAGGTTGTGGTGGAAGGGGGAATAGGCTTGCGGTTCAAGATGTACGGGGGGTAGGTGGTAATGTTACTGAAAGCTCTGCTGGATGAACACCGACTCATCCTATCCAAAGTCAACTGACAAGTGTTACTGGACAGACTACTCGACTCCCTTTGGCAGCCGTACAGCAGTACACATTGTAGATAATTTTTTGAAATGTGGAAACTCCAAGTTGGGGTCTCCATCTGGTAGGATGCATATACTGGGAGGGGTCTCAGAACACTAGGCCTATACGTGTCACTCATCCACCTCTTACTGACCAATTTGTATGCCAGAAATGCTGGGCCAAGCCCTGTCCCATCTATCCATGCTGCAGCATTATAAAATTTCTACTGTAGGTCAATTGATGCCATTTTCCTGGTCAGCCCCTAATTTTTGGAAATGTTTTGACTCAAATTTGGGCCTCTTTCATGTGTGTTGTCTAAACTTGGCAGGGCTCCAAGCACAGCAACCAAACCAACACCCCCCCCCCCCCCGTTAATTTCAATATAAAGGGAACCTGTCACCAGAATTTGTCGGGACCGGTTTGCGGTCATATGGGCAGGGTTTTCGGGTGTTTGATTCACCCTTTCCTTACCCGCTGGCTGCATGCTGGCCGCAATATTTGATTGAAGTTCATGCTCTGTCCTCCATAGTACACGCCTGCGCAAGGCAATCTTGCCTTGCGCACGCGCAGTATGCTTTGCCCAACTGCGGGCAAAGCCGAAAAGCATTAGTGCGCATGCACCGGCGCATTATGTCCCGTAACACAGCAAAATACTTCCGGGACATAGTGCGCCGGCGCATGCGCACTAATACTTTTTGGCTTTGCCCGCAGTTGGCCAAAGCATACTGCGCGTGCACAAGGCAAGATTGCCTTGCGCAGGCATGTACTACGGAGGACACAGCATGAACTTCAATCAAATATTGCGGCCAGCATGCAGCCAGCGGGTAAGGAAAGGGTGAATCAAACCCCCGAAAACCCTGCCCATATGACCGCAAACCGGTCCCGCCAAATTCCAGTGACAGGTTCCCTTTAATTTCAAAGCTGTACATGTTGGCCCAGATTCGGTCTCATGCATGGCCCATGCCCGACTGCTGCGAAATTATAAAATTTCTACTGAGGATTAATTGATGCCACTTCTCATTTTGTCTGACCCTAATTTGAGCTGTTTTGTCAGCTTTTGTACCACCCTTAATATGTTGTCTATGTGTTTGGTTTTGCCTCCAACTGAATTCAATGGGGTTCGGATAAGTTTGGAGACCTGTTCGCCAAACATTGGGAAGTTCGCTGATCCCAGCTGAACAGAACCTTAAAAGGTTCGCTCCTCTCCAATGCTTACAGAGGTGCACTGCTCATTACAAGAGAGAAATCTTTACTTTGTTGTAAGAAGCCGTGTTCCAGTGTCCATCATATATCTAGTGCACAGGAAATAAATACTAATGCACAATTGTGTTGAAAAGGAAATGGATTGCACATCCAAATTTCATACATTTTTGATTGCTACTAAGTAAAATAAACAGGAGGTTTTTTTAGTAAAGGCTTTGATCAAATTGCAAAAACCAACTTGTCAGACTCATTACATGTCAGTCCCTACTATATTAGAAAAGACCAAAAAGTTAGCTAAAAAAAAAATGAACTGGAGTATAAGTTGGTAAGCATGCAAAATAGGAGCTTGTTCACACTGCCCACACCTAAGACAGAAACAAAATGAACATGCACCCTGCTGCAAATAAAATAAGTAAAAGCAATAGTGCATGTAAAGAACACTGGGTATTTGGTAAATACCATCTTTGATTAAGAAAATAAATAAGTAAAAGCCATCCCATCAGTGTTAAGGTGTACCCAAATCAGGACGGTCCTATCCTTTAGTATTAAAACCTTACCTTATCAAAGTGATGTCAATGTGAATAAGAGCCGAGCAGGACCGAGCATCAAGGTGTTCCTAAATTAGGACGGTCCTAACCTCTGGTATTAAAACCTTACCATGTGTCAAAGTGACGTCAATGTGAATAAGAGCCGAGCATGACCAAGCATCAAGGTATATCCAAATCGGGATCGTCCTTACCTCTGGTATCAAAACCTTACCATGTGTCAAAGGGACATCAATGCGAATAAGAGCCGAGCAGGATCAAGCATCAAGTTGCTCCCAAATCAGGATGGTCCTAACCTCTAGTATTAAAATCTTAGAATGTGTAAAAGTGACATCCATGTGAACAAGAGCAAAGCAGGATCGGGTCCCAAATATGTGTACTCCGCAAAATGGGAAGCTATATAAATGTAAAGTCCAGTTAAAAAAAGGGAGGCTACATGTTATATAAGGGCGCATTCAGAGGGTCGTATAATTTGGATGGGGATCGCATCTCAATACTCGGACTGGCCAATGGTTTTCCTGACCTGAGAGTGATCGCTGCATAGAAATCCATACTGTCACACTTGGGTCAGGAGAGCCGCGGGCTAATCCAAGTATTGTGATGTGATCCTCGTCAGTTATATGGCCGTCTGACTCTTCTCATTAGATCCCATATGGCATAGCAATACTATAATTAGTGCTCTTTCCTGCAGGCGCTGTGCTGCGACAGTGGTGGTAGCCATGCAGTCCTGCATGTAATGCTATAGAGACCCACTTAAAAGTGATTGCCATGAAATAACAGTTTCTCCATATCCAATTTCATAAATTTTGCTTAATAGCAGTAGTTCAGTGAATAAAATGTGCAGTCTGTGACTGTTTATGCAATTTAAAAATAAAATGGAAAAAAATCTGCAGTTTCAGAAGATTGTGGCAGCAATACGTGAACCTAGCTAAGGGCCTGATAATTACAGAATGGAATGAAGCTTCACAATAGACGTAGGACAATGAGATCTGTTGGATAAAACATTTCTCGCCCTAGAGGGGTTTTGTTGGGAAAGACCTGAATTCAATACTAAGCAGTAATTAAAAGGGTTGTAGACAACGACTTCTTAAATGCTATATTCCTCCATTTAAAATTAAAAAAAACAGATACCATGAGCACTGATGCCATTCCTGCTATATCAGTGCTGGATCTCACTGTGCTTACGTGTCTGCCATGTAGCACAGCAGTCGATTTAATGGACTGCAAAGCTCACCCTTTCCTCAGACAAAACTTGGATATCCTGGAGAAGTGTGAGCACTGCAGGCCATTAGCGGTTGCTGATTGGCTGCAGTGTGAAATGGAGCGGATGCCAGGGCCGTGGGGTACTCGGGCCGGATCCGACAGTTCTTAAGGGGTTGGTCACGGCAGCAGTGACCCGGTCCATAGCCCTGAGTGTCCAATAAAAGTCAATGAAATTAAAAGGGGAAATAAAGTTTAAGGGGGGATTGTCCGTGATGCCCCCTGTGGCGTTCGGCAATGGATGGCCGACGCTGCAGTTCCAGTCCGCTGGGACAGTTGGTGATGCAGCAGAGTTGGTACAGCTCTCCACGTGTAGAGCTAGGCCCCAGGGCAGTAATGGTGTTAAATGTGATGGTGATGGTCACAGTGCAGGGCAGGTGGCGCAGCAATAAATCAGAGGACACAGCAGGGAGCAGTTTCCACAGTTTACTCACAGTTCTTATAGGCAGTCCCCAGCCGGGTGCTGTGTCCTCCGTGTTTGTGGTCCAGTCAGCTCTCAGGTAATTCAGGTTACACTTTGCCAGAACCCCCTTCTTATGTTGCTTTACTGGCCGTCTCACTGCACTGGCTCCCGCCTCTCCTGCCCTGTGCCTTCACACACAGTGTCCCAAGCCAGCGGCCTTGGGTCTTGTCGGGCGACATACTCCTGGTCCCCTGGATCGTATGCGGCTGCCTTTTCAGCGAATGTGTGTGGTTGTGGCTGTGACACATACAATTACCACAGCCTCTGGCTGGCTAGCTGAGCCTTGCAGTTTTCCACTAATCTGGGGGCAGGTTCCCCCACTGCGACCTGGTACCTCCACCCAAATACAGTTGGCGTGGATACAGGCCCCATGGGTGGATTTGCTCACTACCCGTGCCCCTAGGACCCCTTCTTTCTCTTCTGAAGCTTCTTTCTTCTCACCCTTCTTTCTCTAGCTCCCTCTGACAGGGAGCTCTTTCTCAACATGTCTCGCTCCTTCTACTTTCTCTCACAGACTGACTTCTCACAAGCTCCTCCCCCAAATACGCGCTCCACCCACACCCTCTACCTAGTAACCCTCTCCAGACTGGGATGAAGCCATCCTCCCATAGGGTACGCCAAGGTGCCCTGACTGGAGTGGTGAAGTGTTGGATGCTGGTGTTAGAGTCCTGGGTAGTGTCCCCTCCTTACCCAAGAGCGGAGTATCACACCTCTGGCTGAGGTGCATTACCTCTGTGGTGACTGGACCCTCAGGGGCACCACAGTCACCCGGCATAATAATGTCACGCAAACTCCGGGAGACCCAGTGCTGAAATTGCTATAACAGCGCCGATGCAGGCGGTACGGGGAAGTATAGCAAGCAAGAAAGGGTTGACCAAGTTGTGAACAGCCTCATTAAGGCCCCTACACATCCCTTCATTTCCCCAACAGATGATGTCGAGGGAGAGAAGGATTTGACATGTTGAATTTACACGTTTGTTCCTTTTTTTCAGAAATCAGATAAGCCGCTGCTAGGAGAGTCCAACAGCAGCTCTCTCATAGAGAACACAGACGTGATGGTCGGAGTTGAGTGTTCCTGAGAATGGGCTAAAGGAATATTTGGCTGAGAGCGGTCTACTAGGACCTTTAGAGTTTCTTCTATCTGGAGCACAGGCTCTGAATGTTGCCCTAGATTTGCTTATAAATATCATGACCAAGGCAAAGTAAATTGTTGGCACCCTCTTGTCCCCTACCTCCAGTCCAACTATGCCTCTGATACTATATGGGCTCGTTCACATGATCGGATTTTCGGTTCGAGTGTTATCTGTGAAAAAAAAAAAAAACTGCACTAGGACTAATGTTATTCATTGCAGCAGAGCAGATGAGCAATTTTTTTCAGTGACCAAACCTGCATGTAAAGAAAATCTCAGCATCCACTGGTTTCTTCCGTGCATCGGATGACTCCCCCATACAGGTCTATGGGTGCGGAAAAAAAATCGGATGATATGGAGTCGCATTAAAGCATCCATTTTTATGGCTACAGTGCAATTCTGTAACATAGGAAACTATAAATGGTCATGTAAATGATTAATAGCTGCTGTAAAAAACTGGACTGTATATGGATGACAAGTGAGAAAAAAAATCGTCCCACTTTTCTGGATGAAACTGACCGATTTTTTTTATCCAATCGCGTGAACCTTCCCTGGAATATCCTGGGACGATAAATCTTTCCCATAGTTATTGCTGTGTGCAATTAGCGTGAGATAGACCTCATCTACTCCATCCCTAACACATAATAATAAGTTATTGTCCATCAGAGCACATAATCAGAGCTGCAAGCATTCACAGCAAGAATAACATTCTGATTAGATAATAACAACTATGTATCAGCAGGCCAAGGAAGTGTGCTGTCAGGCTCTCACTCCCACACCACAGCACAATGGGGGTGTGAAGGAATCTCCAATAGACCATTTATTACATATCTGTGTTGTAAGCACATTCAGGAGCCGCTTCATCTCCAATATGTTTCTTAAAGCATAAATTCACCTTGGAACAACATTACAGGTGAGTTCATTCACGGATCTGACGGTTTCCCATCATTTCTTGCTGTCCTCTTGGGATTTGCATTTTAGAAAGTATGGTCTGTATATCACGTATGTACTGGCCGAGTCTTGAGATGGGACAATAAAAGCTATGTAGGAAATGGTCCAAATTATTAATAAAGTAAGTGCCACCCATTTTTTTATAGAGCCAGCACTCCAAAACAACAGACCAGCAATCAATGTGTAAAATGTTCAAGTCTCAATATGGGACTAAGTAATTCAAGAGGATGTCCGCTACTAAGACAACCCCTTCGCGAAGTAAATGTTTGGCGCCGATAAAATAAAAAAGCTTATACTCCCCTACCGTGCCGGCGCCATTCCGGTAGTGTTGACACTCTCTCTCCCCGGGCTGGGATGCGGTGGAATGACACATAAGCCAGGCCCCAACCAGTGCTGGCGTCACTGTCCCAACCTTCGGACAAATTGAAAATCAAGAGGAAGTGAGAAATCAGCCGCAGCCTGGACTTCCTCAAATATTTGACTTGTCCAAAGGTAGAGACAGTGACGCCAGCGATGATTGGGCACCAGGCTCATGTGTCACAACAACCACACGAGAGCCCCAAGAACGCAAATGCTGATTCTGCTGGAACAGTGCCGGCATGGGAGGTGCGTATAAGCTTTCTTATTTTATTGGGGCCAAGCATGGGGTATGAGAACGGGTTGTCATTAAGTAAAAAAAAAAAGTTAACTACAATTTGCATTTATTTATTTATTTTTTAAAATATTTACAAACACAGAAAACCACAAAAACATTTTCTTATCACAGAGCCAGACAAAAATAGAGTAAACAGCATACAAAAAAAGTAATAATACTGAAAACTTTAAAGGTACCTTCACACTGAACAACTTTCCAACGAGAACGACAACGATCCGTGACGTTGCAGCGTCCTAGATAGCGATATCGTTGTGTTTGACATGCAGCAGCGATCTGGATCCCGCTGTGATATCGTTGGTCGGAGCTAGAAGGCCAGCACCTTATTTCGTCGCTGCTCACCCACTGTCATCGCTGGATCGGTGTGTGTGACACCGATCCAGCGATGTGTTCACTTGTAACCAGGGTAAACATAGGGTTACTAAGCGCAGGGCCGCGCTTAGTAACCCGATATTTACCCTGGTTACCATTGTAAAAGTAAAAAAAAACACTACATACTCACCTTCTGATGTCCGTCACGTCCCCCGGCGTCCACGCGCTGCTGCAGGGAGCTTTCCCTGCACTGACTGTGTGAGTGCCAGCCAGCCGTAAAGCAGAGCACAGCGGTGACGTCACCTGTTATGATCCTTATTGGTTGAGGATCACAAATTACTCCAGCAAGGTGACTAAACATAGGACAAGCTCTAGGGAGTTGGTAAACTGGACTGACCGCAAAACTGAACCTATCCAAACACACTAGAGGTAGCCGGTGAACGTGCCTAAAATGCCTAGACATCTCGAGCCAGCCTGAGGAACTAACTACCCCTAGAGAGAAAGAAAGACCTCTCTTGCCTCCAGAGAAATAATCCGCAAAGATATAGAAGCCCCCAACAGATAATGATGGTGAAGTAAGAGGAAGGCACATACATAGGGGTGAAAGCAGATTCAGCAAATGAGGCCCACTAATTCTAGATAGCAGAAAATTGAAAAGGGATCTATGCGGTCAGTAAAAAACCCTTACAAAATATCCACACTGAGATTTCAAGAACCCCCGCACCAACTAACGGTGTGGGGGGAGAAACTCAGTCCCCTAGAGCAACCAGCAAGTAATAATTCACATTTTAGCAAGCTGGACAAAAAACATGATGAACGCTGATAATCAGAAAATAAACAAACAAGAACTTAGCTTGTCTTGGAGAGACTGGGAGCAAGGTAGTCACAAGGAATCTGAAGAGCACTGAATACATTGATAGCAGGCAAGGAACTGAGTATCCAGGTGAGTTAAATAGGAAACCAACCAAGGATAACGAACCAGCTGATGCAGCCAACCTGCAGAAAGACAACACTACACAGTACCACTAGTGACCACTAGAGGGAGCCCAAAAATAGAGTTCACAACAGTCACCGCTGTTATTGCCGGTGCCGCTGACATATTCAGTGCAGGGAAAGCTCTCTGCAGCAGCGCGTGGACACCGGGGGACGCGATATGTAACTTTTTTTGTGCCGACGGTTTGCCAAAACACGACGCAACCGTCGCAAGACGGTTGCGACGTGTGGCGATACGTTGCAATGCATCGGTAATGTAAGTCTATGGGGAAAAAACGCATCCTGCAGACAACTTTGCAGGATGCGCTTTTTCTCCCAAACAATGCATTGCGACGTATTGCAAACGATGCTAGTGTGAAAGTAGCCTTACAGTTATGTGCACGTCTTAAAACACATGACACCACCAGAACAAAGGCAAAATGGAATCCAAAGTGACTCCTTCTGCCTTATTACAGTGAATGGTTCCTTCTAGAGGGGGTCCTGATTTTTTTTGGAAAATTAGATGGAAACCTTGACATAAGTGCTCAGTGTAGGGAACAGGATAAATGTCAACCCAGCTTTTAAAGCAATAAAAAAATGTTATGCAACACCACAGGAAGCCGGTTGTTACAGTGGGATTGCCTTCCTCATGGGGAGGTTGATGCCATGCCTGGAAGCGGCAAGGATCCCTTTAACAGGTAATATGTACACACAACACTGTTCTGACTCCAGGCCAGAAGGGGGAGCTCTAGACCGGGTTTGAGGGTAGCTTCCCTATATATTCTGGCTGGGGGAGGAGGTAGTGAGAAATCTGTGATGAGTGCTGGAAACGTGCAGACACGAGGTTCTGCAGCTCCTGAGAGGAGAGTCAGACAGTCTGCAGGAGACAGTAAGTGGAGAAAGAGCAAAGGAGAAAAAGAGAAACTGGAGGGGAGCTGCGAGTGCGCTCCCTCCATTATCAAGCGCAAAAAAACAGAGGCCGGCATTCCGAGGTTGCGGGGTTAACTATATGCCCCACAGCAGAAACTGGCAGGCAGGAGATTCCAAGTCTCCTGGCCACCACTACACCTGAAGGCACAGCAGCAGATAGAGCCCTGAGTCACCACGAGAAGGGACACCTGTAAAAAGGCTTGAGTTGCCTGCCATGTGGGTAATGTCCGCCTAAAAGGACAGAGAGAGAAAGAGAGGACCTTGTACGAAGCCTCAGACAGCAAAGGACTTAGAAAACAATGCAGAAAGGAAGGCTTCCAACACCACCTGGCTAGGGGGATTTCGAATCGCTTCCAGGCTGCCCGGATTCCAAAGATCACCTGTAACCTGTACATGAACTGCATCACTAAAAGGTAAAGAGACTGCAACCTTGTGTTAGGGCTGGTGGAATGCACCGAGTAAATAGAGAGATGTTATTTGGTGCTTCGCAGCCCGGGGTCCACCATGCAGGAGAGAACCTGCTGCGGGAAAATGGTGGCCCTATATGGCGGTAGAAGTGAACTCTGTTACATCACAGAGTCGCCTAAAGAAACTGTGTCCTGTTAACCTCACAGGAGTACACAGCGACTGCAGAGCAGATAGCAGTTGGTGGTTATGAAAACATACAATCTCCTCTTCAGAGGAGCCGGTATTCTAGGGGCTTATTTCATCCGGGGCCCTGAATCCATACACACAATCTCCTCACCGGAGGTGTCGGTATTCTAGGGGCTTATTTCAGCTGGGTCCCTGAACACATACAAACGTAACCACACTGGCAAAAAGCACATAGCTTAGATTTGGTACTAGCGCATGGCCGTGCTGCCATGCGAACCTTTTATAGCTGCAGCAAGTACAGGACCTTCCTAGAAGGACCAATGAGAGGCTGCCACAGAGCCTGAGGAACTTCAGGACCTTCCTGGAGAACCAATGGGTTTTGCTGCAGTATCTAAGCATGTGACCCTCGATCTCCAATGAGAGATCTTACCCTGGGCATGCTCAGAAGGGAAAAAGCAGGACTTAGTCCCAAAAGCGTCTGCTCGCAGCTGCCCAGCACTGGCTTCAATGGCAGAAGCTGGAAAAGCAGCAGTAACCCTTTGTAGAGAGTCAGACTGAGCGAGACGCTGGGACCGACGTCTCCACTGAGCAGGCTCCACTGCGGCAGAAGAATGGGAGACCGCAGCGGAGATGGCCCGAGATTCCCCCTGTGCAGAGGCGGGAACTCGACCCCTAACACCTTGTGTCCTCCAATTGTTTCCTGCACTTCACCATCTAACATCATTTATAACTACATCGGGAGCCTTGGGGACTAAGTTCTACCTGTGGGGAGCTGTACCATCTAAGCTGCAATACCATCATCTCCAGTGGACCCCTTTAAGAAGCGTCAGCCATCCCTGGCCAAGTACTACAGGTGGTATCACGAACATACATTAGATTTTTACTCCCATTTTCATCAACCCCCTTTTACTGGACGCCCATGACCACCCCTTGCAGAACAGAACTGAGTACCCCACGGTCCTAGCGGGCACTCCAGTTATGTACCCCAAAAATTGTATCAATAAAAAATTCAACTCATCTGGTAAAAAAAAGCTGCCATTCAGGTCCATCATCTGTAAATGGAAAAGTAGGAGGTTTCAATGTTAAAGGTAGCACAAATGCTCCGGAAAAGCCATAAGGCTCCCAAAAACCAATCCAGCAAAATGTTCTCACACCGCAGTTTGTATCCAAATGCATGGCATTGTAGCGAGGAAAACCCATTAGCAATTTATGGCATATTTACAATTTTCACTCTGCAACATCCATGTGTGCTTATTTCTGGAAAACACTTGTGTGTAGTGTTGAGCATTCCGATAATGCCAATATCGGGTATCGGCCGATATTCGCTGTATCGGAATTCCGATACTGAGTTCCGATATTTTTGTGATATCGGAAATCGGAATCGGAAGTTCCCAGCGTATGGTTCCCAGGGTCTGGAGGAGAGGAGACTCTCCTTCAGGCCCTGGGATCCTTATTCATGTAAAAAATAAAGAATAAAAATAAAAAATATGGATATACTCACCCCTCCGACGGACCCTGGACCTCAGCGGTGCAACCGGCAGCCTCCGTTCCTAAGAATGCAGTGAGTGTAGGACCTGCGATGACGTTGCGGTCTTGTGATTGGTCGCGTGACCGCTCATGTGACCGCGACGTCATCGAAGGTCCTTCACTCACTGGATTCTTAGGAACGGAGGCAGACGCTTGCGCCGGTGAGAGCCAGGGTCCGTCGGAGGGGTGAGAATATCCATATTTTTTATTTTTATTCTTTATTTTTTACATGAATATGGATCCCAGGGCCTGAAGGAGAGTTTCCTCTCCTTCAGACCCTGGAAACCATCCAGGATAGCTTCCGATATTTGTGTCCCATTGACTTGTATTGGTATCGGGTATCGGTATCGGCGATATCCGACATTTTTGGGATATCGGCCGATCCAATCCGATACCGATACTTTTGAATATCGGAAGGTATCGCTCAACACTACTTGTGGGGTCAAAATTAATACTATACCTGTGGATGAATTCCTTAATGGGGTGAAATTTCCAAAATGGGGTCAATTGAGTGGCTTTTGCTATTCTGTCACCTCACGAGCTCTACAAATGGCACCGACAAAAATAAAAATGAACAGTTTGAAATTTCATGAACATTTAAAAAAATGAGCAGTTTTTAAATATTTTTCATAAATGAATACAAAAGAAATAGACCTAAATTTAAAACTTACATAAAATACAATGTATCATAAATAAACAATCTCAGATTCACTGGATATGTAAAAGCATTCTAAAAATAATATTAAATAAAATGACAGGTCAGATTTTAAAAATAGGACTTATTCACGAATACTAAACCTTGCTGCATCATTTAAGGGTTAAAAAAAACACTATACAGACTATAAGTCAGAGGGAAAGCAAACACTTGTATGTGGAAAAAAGATATATCTATCAGCACTTATATTTATTATTATTATTATTATTATTATTATAGGGCCATTTATTCCATGGCGCTTTACATGTGAGGAGGGGTATACATAAAGAACAAGTACAATAATCTTTAGCAAAACGAGTCAAGAGTCGAGAGAAGTCCCTGCCCGTGAGGGCTCACAGTCTACAAGGGATAGGTGAGGATATAGTAGGTGAAGACAGAGATGGTCATGCAGCGGTTTAGTGGATCGTTGGTTACTGCAGGTTGTAGGTTTGTTGGAAAAGGTAAATCGTCAGGTTCCTTTTGAAGGTTTCCATAGAAGAGGAAAATATGACATGTTGGGGTAGAGTAGAGGGGATGTACAGGTGAAATCTTGTATGCAATTGTGGGAAGAGGAGACAATAGGGGAGATAGGAGATCTTGTGAAGATCGGAGGTTGCGTGCAGGAAAGTACCGGGAGACGAGGTCACAGATGTATGGAGGAGACAGGTTGGATGGTTTTGTATGTCATGGTTAGGAGCACGTACTACTAAATTAATATGTACAAAAAGCATTATGTGGCATTTTATTATTTGCAATTAATTGACTTTTTCTTCCTACAAAACATAAACAAGAAAATGAAATGATTGCAAGCCCCAGACACTACCACAATCAGCTCCAGCCTTCTCAGTGACCTTGGATTTTAAATGTCTGGTCATAATACAGCCACCCGTCCTCCTTCTAGATATTATCAGACCTCAGCAAGTTTCTAGCATCTATAAACAATATAGCATTTAGAAACCTTTCAGAAATATAGTCATACTTGTTATTTTATATAAAATTATTATTATGAGTGTTGTTCACCTTGGGGTTTTATAGTTATTCAGTAGAATCATAGAATGTTAGAGATGGAAGTAAAATACAGTTATATTATTATTCAGAATTAGCAATAATAAATGGCTTCTTTCTTATTAAAACAGTGCCACACCTGGCAATGGTTACTGTTTGGTACTGCACTTCAGCTACATTAATGTGAAAGGTTCCCTTTAAACCTCAGCACCTATCACCCCCAAAATGGAAGGTGAGCTAAGCCCACCGCCATCAGGGGCTTATCTACAGCATTCTGTAATGCTGTAGATAAGCCCCCGATGTAACCTGAAAGATAAGAAAAAGAGGTTATATTATACTCACCCAGGGGCGGTCCGATCCAATGGGCGTCGCGGTCCGGGGCCTCCCATCTTCATAGGATGACGTCCTCTTCTTGTCTTCTTGCCGCGGCTCCGGTGCAGGCGTACTTTATCAGCCCTGTTTAGGGCAGAGCAAAGTACTGCAGTGCACAGGAGCTGGACCTCTCTGACCTTTCCCTGCGCCTGCGCACTACAGTACTTTGCTCTGCCCTCAACAGGGCTGATAAAGTACGCCTGCGCCGGAGCTGCGGCAAGAAGACAAGAAGAGGACATCATAGTATGAAGATGGGAGGCCCCGGACCGGACCACGACGCCCATCGGATCGGACCGCCCGCCCAGGTGAGTATAATCTAACCTCTTTTTCTCATCTTTCAGGTTACATTGGGGGCTTATCTACAGCATTACAGAATGCTGTAGATAAGCCCCTGATGCCGGTGGGTTTAGCTCAACTCAACTTCCATTTTGGGTGTGCCAGGTTCCCTTTAATACTACACAACCTGTGAACAGATATGGTGCTGTTTTTGCAGAAAACAACCATGTCAGTATGCTGAACACACCCTATTTCTTGTTTTCAAATCTCATCAATTATAAGTAAATCTTAAATTTGAATCATCCAGTAAAATCAAGTTGTCGGACAGGTGTGATGCTGTTTTTTGGATACTGCAGATTTTCCATCCTGATTTTAGGAGTGTAAAAACCACAACGTACTGGTATATCATCAATGTGGATGAAATTTCATCTAATCTAATTCACACTTTGTGCAAAAACCCATGGGTAATACATATACAAATCTACCTGCAGAATTGATTGCTAAGTATAGGGTTCGGTTGAAGTGGATTTTTTACACTGACTGTATGTCCCATGTTGGCATATGTTTAGGCTGCATTCACATGATGGCATTTTGGTGAGTTTTAGATGTTGCAGATTTTCAATAATGTAAATTAGATTATTTGCGGGGTTTTTTTCATTACGTTTTTGAGTTAATTTTTTTACACGCTTGCTTTTTGCATTTTTGACTGCATTTTTTGCCTATAAATTAATAACACAGTGTAGACCCTGGTGACCCTTTATCTCTTATTCTCATACATAAATATATAAAGTTATAGAGGAAAAAAGAATCCCTTACAATACGGTACCAGAAAGTGACCTCCAGGTGCACTGTGCAAAATTACAGTGGAAACCACTGCATACGATAGATAAAAGCAATGCAATACAGTATGGATCCAAGAGAGAAAACTAAACACCCATGGGAATAGTGAAATATATCTTTTATTTTGTGGAATAGATAATAGTAATACAAAAATATTTATTTATTAAAACCATACATAGATATTGAAACAGCAGGGTAAAAGATTGAATACTAGCTTAGTCCCCATAAAAATAACAAAAAAAATCCTTATAAAAGTTATTGCTGCAACTTGATAATGCACGCGAAAAGTATGTACCATGCAAGAAAAAATATATATTAAGTTAAAAAATAAATAAATAAGTATACAAAATGTGAATGAAGGTCACTGGATATATATAATAAAGTGACCAAGTGCACCAAAATCTCAAAATTAAAATTATATGTCTCACTCAATAACAAGAAACCACATAAAACACATAAGGTGCAAAATCTAAAGTGCAAGAAGTGCCTCGCAATAGGGTATTGGTTACTCCATCAGCGTATGCTGGGAGTAGTGCAATACCTAAACTAGTGCCACAATGTGCTAAATAATGCGTGACATAAAGTGCAGCAATATCACATGTATATACCTGGGGGGACAAATAGCTGGGTGTGCAGGAAGAGCTATTTGTCCCCCCAGGTATATACATGTGATATTGCTGCACTTTGTCACGCATTATTTAGCACATTGTGGCACTAGTTTAGGTATTGCACTACTCCCAGCATACGCTGATGGAGTAACCAATACCCTATTGCGAGGCACTTCTTGCACTTTAGATTTTGCACCTTATGTGTTTTATGTGGTTTCTTGTTATTGAGTGAGACATATAATTTTAATTTTGAGATTTTGGTGCACTTGGTCACTTTATTATATATATCCATTGACCTTCATTCACATTTTGTATACTTATTTATTTATTTTTTAACTTAATATATATTTTTTCTTGCATGGTACATACTTTTCACGTGCATTATCAAGTTGCAGCAATAACTTTTATAACGATTTTTTTTGTTATTTTTATGGGGACTAAGCTAGTATTCAATCTTTTACCCTGCTGTTTCAATATCTATGTATGGTTTTAATAAATAAATATTTTTGTATTACTATTATCTATTCCATAAAATAAAAGATATATTTCACTACTCCCATGGGTGTTTAGTTTTCTCTCTTGGATCCATACTGTATTGCATTGCTTTTATTTTTTGCCTATGGTTACTAGGTCATGCTTTTAAAAAAGCCGCATTGCTTTTTATGCTTCCTGTTATTTGGCTTTGCCAAAACTTTATTCATACAGTCATATGCGGATTACGTGCGATATTGATGCGTACGTGTGTTTTTTTCCTGCTGATTTCAGGTTTCCTAAGACACCAATCAATTAAAAAACGTGACACTACCTTACTGGAAGACGCTCTATGAGTGAGGCCGGAGACACTAGCGCATCACATTTGATACGAGAGCATCGGATGCGATATGTTAATTGCTCCTGCTCTGCTACAAGCGGGAGCAGAGTGTCCGTGGTCTTTGCTCCGATCCTCTCACATGCGAGAATCGAAGATCAGCTTTGGAGGAGACTGAGAAATTAATTTCTCAGTCTCCTCCATTGCGGCAATCCACGGGAATCGCACTGCACTCTGGTGATATCCGAGTGCAGTGCGATGTTTCACTCGCACCCATAGACTTAAATGGGTGTATGCGAGCCGGTTCACGGATGCAATCGATTATTTTTTCATGCCGATTCGGCATGTGAAAGCAATCGCAGATGTGAGAAGCCCCATAGGTTAACATTCGGCCTACCGCAATCTGATTTTTTTATTGGACCCCACTCGTCTGATTACATCACAAGTGGTAGTGAGCTCTTACTATACATATCAATGGCAGGCTCAAAAAAACAACTGGAATTAAACCCTATAAAAACAAATACAATATGGATGACAGAACAGATGAAAGTTTGTCAATTTTTTGTGGATGAAAATTTTTATTATGCTTGTATGAACATAGCCTTACTGGAAAAAAAGGAAAACTACTTTACAGAACCATAGTGTGGGCTGGTATGAAGAGGTGGTAAGTTGGTCAAACATATTAAAAGATGAAGTAGGCTAGAATCACGTGGCATTTTTTAAGGAGGATTTTGAAGTGAATCTGCTCCAGAGTCATCATAGGCTATATTTTAAAGGGAACCTGTCACCCCGTTTTTTCCGTATGAGATAAAAATACTGTTAAATAGGGCCTGAGCTGTGCATTACAATAGTGTATTTTGTGGACCC
Organism: Ranitomeya variabilis; assembly: GCF_051348905.1. Classification (NCBI taxonomy): domain Eukaryota; kingdom Metazoa; phylum Chordata; class Amphibia; order Anura; family Dendrobatidae; genus Ranitomeya; species Ranitomeya variabilis. The sequence goes on along the minus strand of NC_135235.1, from coordinate 55,368,705 downwards.
CGATTCCCCACCTATGCTGCCGAAATACGTTACCAAAGTCGCCGTTTTCGCCTGTCAATCAGGCTGGTCTGGTCAGATGGGCGTGGTGACATCGCTGTTTCTTCCCCCAGATCTTGCTTATCTGTACGTTGGTGGCATAGTGGTTTGCGCATGCCCAAGGTCCTGAATCCACTGCACAGGGGAGGGAAAAGAGCGCGATCTGCGCTATTCCCCTGGTGATCGTGGGGGCGGCCATCTTCCTGTGGCCGTGCGTGCGCAGATGGAGTGCTCTGCTGCCCGGGGCTTCAGGAAAATGGCCGCGGGATGCCGCGCGTGCGCAGATGGAGATCGCGGCGGCCATTTTCCTGAAGCCGAGATGTGAACTCTGCTTCAGGAAAATGGCCACCGCGATCTCCATCTGCGCACGCGCGGCATCCCACGGCCATTTTCCTGAAGCCCCGGGCAGCAGAGCGCTCCATCTGCGCACGCGCGGCCACAGTAAGATGGCCACCCCCACCGATCACCAGGGGAATAGCGCAGATCGTGCTCTTTTCCCTCCCCTGTGCAGTGGATTCTGGACTTGGGCATGCGCAAACCACTACGCCACCAACGGAAAAATAAGCAAGATCTGGGGGAAGACACCATGCCCATCTGACCAGACCAGCCTGATTGACAGATGAAAATGGCTACTTTGGTAACGTATTTCGGCAGCATAGGTGGGGAATCGGGGTCCACAAAATACACTATTGTAAAGCACAGCTCAGGCCCTATTTAACAGTATTTTTATCTCATATGGAAAAAACGTGGTGACAGGTTCCCTTTAAGTGTGTTTAAGTTGCAAAAGCACGTAAAAAAACGCATGTAATACACACCTAAGAATGTCAAAATTTTGTCAAAGCCAAATACCAGGAAGTATAAATAACAAAGCAGCTTTATTTAAAACATGACACATAAAAAAAAGACAAAAAAAACCACGATGTCAAACGAGTGATAAAAATGCATGTCAAAAAATACAATAAAAAATGCAAGCAACCTAATCTAATTTACATAATAGCTGCAGAAATGGTGCAGAAAATATGCAACATCAAAAGCTCAACAAAAGCATAGTGGGAACATAGCCTGAATGCGCCTTTCAACTGAAGATCCACTTAGAGTGTATGGGTGTGCCCTGAATCTCTTTTAGGGCTGTCCCACACGTCCAGATAATTCCGGTACCGGAATAAATCGGTACCGGAGTTATCCGTGTCCGTGTGCCTGGGAACTCACGGAGGCCATACGTGCGGCACACGTGTGCCGCCCGTATGGCGAGTGGGTACCACACGGAGCGTGTGGTACCCACTCTGCATGGTGCTGAAGCTGCGATTCATATCTTCCCTGCAGCAGCGTTTGCTGCAGAGAAAATATGAAGAATAGTGTTTAAAATAAAGATCCATGTGTCCGCCGCCCCCCCCGCCCCCTGTGCGCCCCCCCCCCGCTGGTCAGAAAATACTTACCCGGGTCTCTCGCTGCTTCCTGGTCTGGCCGCGGCTTCTGCATGCAGTCACGTGGGGCCGATCATTTACAGTCATGAATATGTGGCTCCACCTCCCATAGGGGCGGAGCCGACTATTCATGATTGTAAATGATCGGCCCCACGTGACCGCATACAGTAGGAGGCGCGGCCAGACCAGGAAGGAGCGAGGGACCCGGGTAAGTATTTTCTGACCAGCGGGGGGGCGCACAAGGGGTGGGGGGGCGGCGGACACCTAAATCTTTATTTTTAACACTATTCTTCATATTTTCTCTACAGCAAACGCTGCTGCAGGGAAGATATGAATACCGGCTTCAGCACCATGTGGGGGGGACAGCGTTTACTGTAGCGCTGTCTCCTGCACGCACACGGACCCCAGACGGAGAATGTCCGTGTGAGGTCCGTGTTTTACGCGGACCCATTGACTCTATTCGGTCCGTGTAAAACGTGCGCTCCCACGAACACTGACATGTCTCCGTGTTTGGCACACGGAGACACGGTCCGCAAAAAATCAATGACATCTGAACAGATGCATTGATTTTTATGGGTCTACGTGTGTCAGTGTCTCCGGTACGTGAGGAAACTGTCACCTCACGTACCGGAATCACTGACGTGTGAAACCGGCCTTAGGCCGGTGTCACACTTGCATGTGCAATGCGAGAAACTCATGCGAGTCTCTCGCATCAATACCCGACACAGCCGCCGGCACTCGGGACCGAAGCGTGCGGCTCATGTATTTCTGTGCAGCTGAACGCTCCAGTCCGAAACCGCCGGCGACAGTGTCAGGTATTGATGCGAGTCCCTCACAATGCACACGCAAATGTGACCCCGGCCTCATGGGCAGACTTTGAGGTAAGAAGATTGGAGGCTTCATTTTAAAGGGAACCTGTCACCCCGTTTTTTCCGTATGAGATAAAAATACCGTTAAATAGGGCCTGAGCTGTGCATTACAATAGTGTATTTTGTGGACCCTGATTCACCACCTATGCTGCCGAAATACGTTACCAAAGTCGCCGTTTTCGCCTGTCAATCAGGCTGGTCTGGTCGGATGGGTGTGGTGACATCGCTGTTCCTTCCCCCAGATCTTGCTTATTTTTCCGTTGGTGGCGTAGTGGTTTGCGCATGCCCAAGGCCCGAATCCACTTCATAGGTGTGGAAAAAGAGCGCGATCTGCGCTATTCCCCTGGCGATCGGTGGGGGCGGCCATCTTCCTGTGGTCGCGCGTGCCCAGATGGAGTGCTCTGCTGCCCGGGGCTTCAGGAAAATGGCCGCAGGATGCCGCGCGTGCGCAGATGGAGATCGCGGCGGCCATTTTCCTGAAGCAGAGTTCACATCTGAGGAGAGACTCACGACGCCAGTGAGCGTAAAAAGAATGGGGCCGTGGCTGGACAAATACCCCAATAAATCGGCTGCGTCGCAACTGCGTTTCGGTTTTTCCTTCGGGTTTTTCATTCCGTTTAATTGGTCCCTTGAGCCACAGTCAGCCCCAAATTGAAAATCAGCGAAGGAATTACCCAACGTGTTATCAGAGAAATTAGACAAGGAAATCAGGTTGGGGCGTTTTCGGGGCCCCTTCAAAGCCCTTCCTTTCCCTAATTTACGAGTTTCACCCCTGGGCATAGTCCCCAAAAAAGGAGAAGGTAAATACCGGTTAATTCCCCATCTGTCCTACCTCAGGGGGATGTCGGTGAACGATGGTATACCCAGTGAGGACACAGCCGTCACTTATATTTCTTTCGACAAAGTGGTTGAGTTAGTCAGAAATGCCGGTCTGGGGGCCCTTATGGCCAAATCGGACATAGAATCCGCTTTCCGTCTAATCCCGGTTCACCCGGATCGTTACCACCTACTGGGAGCCAAGTTTGAGGATTTATATTATTATGACACATCCCTCCCGATGGGGTGTTCAATTTCCTGTTTTTACTTTGAGTTGTTCAGCACGTTTTTAGAATGGGTTGCACGCAAGATCACCCGGCTAACCGCCATTACACATTACCTCGACGACTTTTTGATAGTTGGTCCAGCCGATTCAGATGTATGTTCTCTAGCCCTGGCTCAGTTTAAAGATTCCATGGCAAATTTGGTGTTCCACTATCCCCTGAGAAGACGATAGGGCCAGTATCCGTGATCACTTTCCTCGGGATTGAAATCGACTCGGTCGCCATGGAATTTAGGTTGCCGAAGGAAAAGATTGACAAGCTGTTGGAGCTCATTAGCGGCTGTGTTTCGGTTGGCAAGGTCACGTTAACTCAGATGCAATCGCTTCTTGGCTCCTTAAATTTCGCCAGCAGGGTCATGCCAGCGGGCAGGATCTTTTCTCGCAGATTGACGCTTGCCACAAGAGGCATAAAACAACCTCATCATAGGATCAGGATTACGGCACAGTTGCGTTCTGATCTGAACACATGGAAGCTTTTCCTCAGCAATTACAATGGGAGGACCTGCTTTCAAGAAGCTGAGTGTACAAACGGTGACATAAAATTGTTTTTTGAAGCGTCAGGTCATACGGGTTTCAGTGTTCGTTTTCGTAATCAAATATGTGCAGCTAAATGGCCTGTTTCGTGGGTTAGTAAGAACTGGAATGGGAACCCAACCCTGATTGAGCTTTTCCCCGTAGCAGTAGCGACAGAAATTTTGGGGGGGTCACAATTGGCCAACAAGCGAATTCGGTTACAACTAGAAACCGTTGGCGCGGCGCATGCCATAAACTATCTAGCATCCCCTTCACTGCTGGTTTTAGACCTAATTAGGTTCATAGTTTTAAAAAGTTTAAATTTTTAACGTATGGTTCAAAGCTAACGCAGTAACTGATAACAAAGAGGTTGTAACAGATTTGTTAAACGGGGCTTGTTTACAGGAGTTACCGGGACTGCGACTTCAGGAGCGATTGGAGGAGGTGGAATGTCCGCATTCGATCTGGGATGTCCTGGGGACCTGATCCCGTTGATAAGTTCGTCGGTAGCCCCGTCGACCTGGAGAGCCTATGGTAAGGCGTGGGAGGAGTGGTGTCTTTTAGCAGCAGACAAACCGGTGGGGTCTTCGGATGATGCACGGATGCAGGTGACAATGGCATTTTTATCCAAAATGCATGCCAAAGGGGTATCGGGTGCGGTGGCATGCAACCGTGTATCTGCTTTAGCTTTCCACTTCAAACTGCGAGGTTGGTCAGATTCCACGAAACATTTCCTAGTCAGTCAGCTACTGAAGGGCTGGCGCAGAGTTGATAAACACTGTGACAAAAGGCGTCCCATCTCCTTCGAGTTATTAGCCAGCTTAGTTAAGACCACAGAATCGTCATGCGACTCTAAATATGAAGCTGCACTACATCAGCGGCTTTCGGCCTGGCTTTTTTTGGGGCCATGCGTGTCAGCGAGATTTTACCTACCGCCCTTAACAAGTCAGGTGGCCTGAGGCGAGAAGATATATTAATTTGTGACAATGGTTTGAGGATCAGAATCTGCAAATCTAAAACTGATCAGGAGGGTAGGGGAACTTGGTTTCCAATATTTGCCATTAACAAGGATATTTGCCCATTAGCGTTAATTAAGAAGTACATGTTGGTCAGAAAGGACGGTGCTCAATTTTTCATCCACGAGAATGGTCTCCCTTTGTTGTCGGGTCAATTCTTAGCCATATTAAGACGCACGTTGTTGTTTTTGGGAATGCCCGCAGCCGAATTTGGTACTCACTCCTTTTGGATAGGAGCGGCGACTGAAGCTTCCAGGGCGGGTTTATTTGAATCAGAAATTCAAAGGGTGGGCAGATGGAAATCCCGCTGCTTTACGAGGTACATCAGGCCTGATTTAGTGTTATAAGGTTTTTATTAAAAAAAAGTAGCGTCGGGGCGACAGTAGAGGACATACCTTGGGACGTACAGTAACTGACTGGCTGGCTAACTGTATACTTTATTTCCCAGATGGTTTACGACCCAGCGTCTGGATTGTGGGCCACTCCTACATCTATTGGGCGGTTCGTCGAGCCGAATTGTGCCCAGGAGGGCGATCATTGGGCTTCACCGATATGGACGTGATCTGGCGTGGTATGAGAGGTCTGATGTGGTCTCAAGTTCTTCCAGAGATAATTCACATCGCACGAGTGGCGTCATCTCCTGCAATTGTTGTTATTCATGCCGGAGGGAACGACTTGGCTTAGTCTCCACTCGCTGAACTGCTTACGCTTATCAGATCAGACATGGACAAGTTTCCGAGCTTCTGACCAGACTAATCGCATCACCGGAAAGAAGTAATCCTGAGGCTGGTATGGCGGGGTGCCAGAGAATTGAATGCCATGGAGAGATCCAGACGCACTCTGAATCAGCGGATATCACGCTTTGTCAGGTTTAAAAATGGTGTAGTGGTAAGGCACCATCGGCTGGAGGGAGACAATTCCGATTTCCTTCTTCCAGACGGAGTCCATCTTAATGAGGCGGGATTAGATATCTTCCTCAATGGCCTTCGTGAAGGTGTGGTTCAGGCTTTTCATTCGTTGGGGGGGGTCGTAGCTCACTGTCCTCGCTCTTCCTTGGCAGAAGGGTGGAGTTTGTTGGTGGTGAAGATACCTGCCCGGGAGACCGGAAGGCAGTTAATCTCCCTACACCCCATTTGTTGGCAGATATTGCCTGTATTAAGCTGCGACCAAATAATTTAACCCAAAGTAAAAGATGGAAATTTTATGAGTATATTTCCCAATAAACGTTTACATGTTTAATAGTTGTCGTGGTGTCACTTAATGGGAGAAACACGGTTTGTGGGTCGTAGCAGTCAAAAATCCTCCAAAAGCTGATCCAGCCATGCAAGGGTATAGGGTGTACAGGATCAATAGCGGTTGGCAAAAGCTTTCTAATGTGTATACAGACATCTAAAGTGTGTGCGGCATATTACAGGCGTGTGAAATCATCCTTGGATTCATCACAATGTATAGTAACCATATACATGTATTTGACTGTTATCCTGTGCAGACAAATCAATGTATTAAAAACAGGCCTCGTCACCCCTAGCAACCAATCAGAAAGCAACTTTCACTTTTCTAGACCAGTTTGAAAAATGTAAGCTAAGCTCTAATTGGTTCCTATGAGTAATATGAATGGTACTCTCTTAGGTTTGCTAAATCTGCCCCAGTATATTATGTGTATAGTATATATTGATTTTTATCCAAATAAACTTGCTCTTACAGAGCAGCAATTCAGAGAGCTGGCTTCTCCATGCTGATACATCTTTTTTTTATATAATTACTTTTATATCGTATTATCGGTTCATTTATATTTCAGGCTATTGCCTGCAGGTTGTACATTATGTATGAGGAGCACAGAATTGCAATGCTGTAAAGGCAGTTCTCGGGTATTGGTTGGTGGTACCAGACTAGTTTAGTAGACAATTACTGCTTTGTGCCATTTGTCTCCTAATCTAACATTAAGGGCTTGTGCAGACAACCGTAGTTTCAGTCCGAGTGCAATCCATGAAAATATCGGATAGCACTCCGAACAATGTTATTTATTGACTCCATGCACCTGTCTGATTTATTTTTTATTTATTTTTTTTTAACTGGGACTTAGTTGTCCGAGTAAAAAAAAATCACAGCATGCACAATTTGCTGTCGATACGGATTGCACTCAATAGCCATTCAAGCCTATGGATCCATGGAAAACATTGGACCGCACTCCGATGACTTTTTAAATTCTCCACATTTGAGAAAATCGGATCACACTCTGATGAAACATAATCAGACTGATTTTCTCAGATGAGAAGAAAACTGTCATGTGACCCTAGCCTTACTGAAATTTTCTGCCTTATCGTGAACCACAGTAACTAGGGTCGGACTGGCCCACCCGAGAACCGGAGGATTCTTTGGTGGGCCCAGGCACTGACACCTGCTGGCTTACTGGCGAGCTGCTGCCTAGGGCCCCCTCTGCTCCAGGGGCCCCCAGCCAGTGGCGTGTCACTAATAGCGGCACACCCAGCAGCTATGGGCCCCCTGAGTCAAGGGGGCCCACCCGGTGCTAGCGGAGCAGCAGCTGGAGACAGGAGCCTGTCTCTACTGCTAAAGAGAAATGAGTATTCATGCTTTCCCACACCCCCGTGGGCGTGGAGAGGGGTGAACATTCATTGCACTTTAATAGCGGACAGTGTTAGGCGCAATAATGGTCAATAATGACTAGATCATATAAATGGTTAACAGAGGGTGGGGACTCCCTCTTTATCCCCATTGACAACCGGAGATTATGATTGTGTGGTCCTGATGTTTGCCATGGCAATTCACGGCCAAATAGTGGCCTTAGAGTCTGCCGGCTATAGTGGCCTGTACAGAAGTTAGCGACATATAGGTGGAAAAAAATATACACTTTTTCATTCCTATCATGCCACTTTGTATTAATTCCTGAAAAGCACCTGAAGGGTTAATAAACTACCTGACAGCAGTTTTCAGTATGTCAGAGAGTGCTGTTTTTAAAATGGTATCACTTTTGGGAGTTTTCCAATTTATAGGACCCCTAAAGTCACTTCAAACCCAGATAGGTCTCTAAAAAAATAAATGTTGTAAATTTCCATGAAAAAATGAAAAAACTACTGCTACATTTTTAACCTCCTAAAATGCTAGCAAAATAAAAGAAAATTTTACGAATCATGCTGAATTAAAGCAAACATGTGGGAAATGTTATTTATTAATATTTTTGAGCGGCATAACTATCTGGATTAAAGGGATTATGATTCAAAGTTTGAAAATAGCTTTTTTTTTTTTTACATTTTTGTCAAATTTCTGATGTTTTGTGCTTATAAAAAATGTTGAGCTAAATTTACCATTATCATAAAGTATAATGTGCCACGAAAAAACATTCTCAAAATCACTGGGATATGTTCAAGCGTTCCAGAGTCATTACTACATAAAGTGACCCTGGTCAGATTTTGAAAATTTGGCCCAGTCACTAAGGGGTTAAATAATTTATTTAATTTCATCAACTTTGAGTGCTAAGTTTTCTTATGTAGTAGTTACCTTCATGCGTCATAAGCTCGGGGTGTCATGGCTAGGCATCCTCTCCTAGGACCCGTTCATGGACGTTCACTGTCTCTTAGGGGTATCGTTTCTCCTTATGGAGAGTGACATACCATCTCTGGCTTGTCAAGGTAAGGAGGCTTATTCGCCGTGCAATGCTCCTCTGGGAATTTAAATATGCAAATTGCCTCTTCTGAAAAAAGAGGACTTAACTCTATAGCGCCACCCGTTGGAAGTAGCGATCCTACAAGTCACAATCAACCCTTTAACGAGTCGTGCAATATGACTTAGGATTAAAGCCAACTCAGTATCTCAATTCGCAGACACGGTGTTTCGTGTCAATTTGCATATTTAAATTCCCAGAGGAGCATTGCACGGCGAATAAGCCTCCTTACCTTGACAAGCCAGAGATGGTATGTCACTCTCCATAAGGAGAAACGATACCCCTTAGACCCCACTCCAGAGCCTCTCACCTAGCCAAATCAGTTCTCATGCTTCGCACTGACGAGGGCCAACAGCCCGAAACACCGTGTCTGCGAATTGAGATACTGATTTGGCTTTTAATCCTAAGTCATATTGCACGACTCGTTAAAGGGTTGATTGTGACTTGTAGGATCGCTACTTCCAACGGGTGGCGCTATAGAGTTAAGTCCTCTTTTTTCAGAAGAGGCAATTTGCACACTGTCTCTTAGTCACTTCTGCTCTGGATCTTGCTATCTCTTTTCCTCAGGCTCCTCTCACTTAGAGTCACCACAGAATGCGGCACTGTTCACCTTGGATGTTTAGGTCCACTTACTATGCAATCCAGGCCCTATGTCTCAGACAGGAAACTGTCAATTTTCCTGCAACTCACCTTTTTCCCAGTCTGGGCTAGTCCCAAAACATTAATGCTAACTGTCTCTATGGTCAAACTACACACATTATCATTAATACCATTAACACACATCACAGTTCACATTACATCACATAACATTTTATAACAATGACATTAAAACTTGTTTCTTCAAGAGGGAAATGTGGGCAGCATGTCCATCTCCTTACATTATACAATGTGCTGGTATGTGTAGGTTTGGATGAATGCACGTACTTTCGGATAAGCCTCACAGAAATCTGTGTTAGGCCGGAGTCACACTAGACCGTAATACGGACGAGTGCTATGCGATAAAAAATCGCATAGCACTCGGCCCAATGTTAATCTATGGTGCAGCTCCCATCATCCGATATTTTCTCCACCGTATTTCGGATCCGAGGGAACTCGCATCAGGCTGCGATTGTCAGCGTATCTCGGCCGAGACTCGCCAATGCAAGTCTATGGGTGCGAGAAAAAAATCGGATTACACACGGACCATGCGTGTGCATTGCGAGAAATACGCAGCGGTGTTCTATAGAAAAGCCGGTAATTCAATTGCCGGCTTTGCATTTCTCCTTCACAAACCCGACAGGATATGAGACATGGTTTACATACAGTAAACCATCTCATATCCCCCTTTTTTTTTTGCAATGTTAGTAGTGTGTATGTGCAAAATTTCAGCGCTGTAGCTGCTAAAATAAAGGGTTAAATGGCGGAAAAAATTGGCGTGGGCTCCCGCGCAATTTTCTCCGCCAGAGTGGTAAAGCCAGTGACTGAGGGCAGGTATTAATAGCCAGGAGAGGGTCCATGGTTATTGGCCCCCCCGTGGCTAAAAACATCTGCCCCCAGCCACCCCAGAAAAGGCACATCTGGAAGATGCACCTATTCTGGCACTTGGCCACTCTCTTCCCACTCCCGTGTAGCGGTGGGATATGGGGTAATGAAGGGTTAATGCCACCTTGCTATTGTAAGGTGACATTAAGCCGGGTTAATAATGGAGAGGCGTCAATTATGTCACCTATCCATTATTAATCCAATTGTATGAAAGGGTTAAAAAACACACACACACATGATTTAAAAGTATTTTAATGAAATAAACACAGCGGTTGTTTTAATAATTTATTGCTCTCTCAATCCATCAGCAACACCCTCGCTTGGCAAAATAATAAACGCACAAGATACATACCTTCTGATGTCCTATCACGTCCAACGAGGTAATCCATCTGAAGGGGTTAACTAATATTACAGGCACGAGCTGCGATAAACCACTCGCTCGTGCCTGTAATCCCCGGGTGCTGAAAGGAAAGCAGAGTGATCTATACTTACATTGAGTCGCGGTGATGCACCCCTGCTGGATGTTCTCATGAACTGCAGCCTGGGAACTTTTTCCCACGCTCCAGGTCATATGAGGACATCCACCAGGGGGCGCATCACCGCGACTGAAGGAAATGTAGGTCAATGACCTACATTTCATTCATTCGCCGGGGATTACAGGCATGGAGCACAGCTGCATTTGCAGGGCTCCTGCCTGTAAAATATTTTAACCCCTTCAGATCATGGATTACCTCGTGGGACGTGACGGTTCAGCTGAGGGTATGTATCTTGTGCGTTTATTATTTTTCCAAGCGAGGGTGTTGCTGATGGATTGAGAGAGCAATAAAATACTGAAACAACCGCTGTGTTTATTTCATTAAAATAATTTTTAATAATGTGTGTGTGTGTTTTTTAACCCTTTCAGACAATTGGATTAATAATGGCTAGGTGTCACCATTGACGCCTCTCCATTATTAATCTGGCTTAACCCCTTCACCCCAAGGGTGGTTTGCACGTTAATGACCGGGCCAATTTTTACAATTCTGACCACTGTCCCTTTATGAGGTTATAACTCTGGAACGCTTCAATGGATCTTGGTGATTCTGACAATGTTTTCTCATGACATATTGTACTTCATGATAGTGGTAAAATTTCTTCGATATAACTTGCGTTTATTTGTGAAAAAAACGAATATTTGGCGAAAATTTTGAAAATTTCGCAATTTTCCAAATTTGAATTTTTATGCCCTTAAATCACAGACATATGTCACGCAAAATACTTAATAAGTAACATTTCCCACATGTCTACTTTACATCAGCACAATTTTGGAACCAAAATTTTTTTTGTGACGGAGTTATAAGGGTTAAAATTGACCAGCAATTTCTCATTTTTACAACACCATTTTTTTTTAGGGACCACATCTCATTTGAAGTCATTTTGAGGGGTCTATATGATAGAAAATACCCAAGTGTGACAACATTCTAAAAACTGCACCCCTCAAGGTACTCAAAACCACTTTCAAGAAGTTTATTAACCCTTCAGGTGTTTCACAGGAATTTTTGGAATGTTTAAATAAAAATGAACATTTAACTTTTTTTCACACAAAATTTATTTCAGCTCCAATTTGTTTTATTTTACCAAGGGTAACAGGAAAAAATAGACCCCAAAATTTGTTGTACAATTTGTCCTGAGTACGCTGATACCCCATATGTGGGGGTAAACCACTGTTTGGGCGCATGGCAGAGCTCGGAAGGAAAGGAGCGCCATTTGACTTTTCAATGCAAAATTGACTGGAATTGAGATGGGACGCCATGTTGCATTTGGAGAGCCCCTCATGTGCCTAAACATTGAAACCCCCCACAAGTGACACCATTTTGGAAAGTAGACCCACTAAGGAACTTATCTAGATGTGTGGTGAGCACTTTGACCCAACAAGTGCTTCACAGAAGTTTATAATGCAGAGCCGTAAAAATAAAAAATCATATTTTTTCACAAAAATGATCTTTTCGCCCCCAATTTTTTATTTTCCCAAGGGTAAGAGAAGAAATTGGACCCCAAAAATTGTTGTGCAATTTGTTCTGAGTACGCTGATACTCCATATGTGGGTGTAAACCATTGTTTGGACGCAGGGCAGAGCTCGGAAGGGAAGGAGCGCCATTTGACTTTTCAATGCAAAATTGACTGGAATTGAGATGGGACGCCATGTTGCGTTTGGAGAGCCCCTGATGTGCCTAAACATTGAAACCCCCCACAAGTGACACCATTTTGGAAAGTAGACCCCTTAAGGAACTTATCTAGATGTGTGTTGAGCACTTTGACCCAACAAGTGCTTCACAGAAGTTTATAATGCAGAGCCGTAAAAATAAAAAATCATATTTTTTCACAAAAATGATCTTTTCGCCCCCATTTTTTTATTTCCCCAAGGGTAAGAGAAGAAATTAGACCACAAAAGTTGTTGTGCAATTTGTCCTGAGTACGACGATACCCCATATGTGGGGGTAAACCACTGTTTGGGCGCATAGCAGAGCTCGGAAGGGAAGGAGCGCTATTTTACTTTTCAATGCAAAATTGACTGGAATTAAGATGGGATGCCATGTTGCATTTGGAGAGCCCTTGATGTGCCTAAACATTAAAAACCCCCACAAGTGACACCATTTTGGAAAGTAGACCCCCCTAAGGAACTTATCTAGATGTGTTTTGAGAGCTTTGAACCCCCAAGTGTTTCACTACAGTTTATAACGCAGAGCCGTGAAAATAAAAATTCTTTTTTTTTTTTTTTTTCACAAAAATGATTTTTTAGCCCCCAGTTTTGTATTTTCACAAGGGTATCAGGATAAATTGGACCCCAAAAGTTGTTGTCCAATTTGTCCTGAGTACGCTGATACCCCATATGTGGGGGGAACCACTGTTTGGGCGCATGACAGAGCTCGGAAGGGAAGGAGCGCCATTTGGAATGCAGACTTAAATGGATTGGTCTGCAGGCGTCACGTTGCATTTGCAGAGCCCCTGATGTACCCAAACAGTACAAACCCCCCACAAGTGACCCCATATTGGAAACTAGACCCCCCAAGGAACTTATCTAGATGTGTTGTGAGAACTTTGAACCCCCAAGTGTTTCACTACAGTTTATAACGCAGAGCCGTGAAAATAAAAATTCTTTTCTTTTTTCACAAAAATGATTTTTTAGCCCCCAGTTTTGTATTTTCACAAGGGTATCAGGATAAATTGGACCCCAAAAGATGATGTACAATTTGTCCTGAGTACGCTGATGCCCCATATGTTGGGGTAAACCCCTGTTTGGGCACACGGGAGAGCTCTAAAGGGAAGGAGCACTGTTTTCCTTTTTCAACGCAGAATTGGCTGGAACTCAGATCGGATGCCATGTCCCGTTTGGAGAGCCCCTGATGTGCTTAAACAGTGGAAACCCCCCAATTATAACTGAAACCCTAATCCAAACACACCCCTTACCCTAATCCCAACAGTAACCCTAACCACTCCTCTAACCCAGACACACCCAACACTATTCCCAACCGTAAATGTAATCCAAACCCTAACCCTATCTTTAGCCCCAACCCTAACTGTAGCCCCAACCCTAGCCCTAACCCTAGCCCTAACCCTAGCAATAACCCTAGCCCTATCACTAGCCCTATCACTAGCCCTAACACTGGCCGTAACACTAACCCTAGCCCTAACCCTAACCCTAGCCCTAACCCTAACCCTAGCCCCAACCCTAGCCCTAACCCTAGCCCTAACCCTAACCCTAGCCCCAACCCTAACCCTAGCCCTAACCCTAGCCCCAACCCTAGCCCTAACCCTAACCCTAGCCCTAACGCTTGCCCTCACCCTAACCCTAACCCTAGCCCTAACTCTAGTCCTAACTCTATCCCTAACCCTAACCCTAGTGGGAAAATGTAAATAAATACATTTTTTAATTTTTGTATTTTTCCCTATCTAAGGGGGTGATGAAGGGGGGTTTTATTTACTTTTATAGCGGGTTTTTTAGCGGATTTTTATGATTGGCAGCCGTCACACACTGAAAGATGCTTTTCATTGCAAAAAATATTTTTTGCGTTACCACATTTTGAGAGCTATGATTTTTCCATATTTGAGTCCACACAGTCATGTGAGATCTTGTTTTTTGCGGGACGAGTTGACGTTTTTATTGGTACCATTTTCGGACACGTGACATTTTTTGATCGCTTTTTATTCCGATTTTTGTGAGGCAGAGTGATCAAAAACCAGCTATTCATGAATTTCTTTTGGGGGAGGTGTTTATACCGTTCCGCGTTTGGTAAAATTGATAAAGCAGTTTTATTCATCGGGTCAGTACGATTACAGCGATATCTCATTTATATCATTTTCTTTAAGTTTTGGCGCTTTTATACGATAAAAACTATTTTATAGAAAAAATAATTATTTTGGTATCGCTTTATTCTCAGGACTATAACTTTTTTATTTTTTTGCTGATGATGCTGTGTCGCAGCTCGTTTTTTGCGGGACAAGATGACGTTTTCAGCGGTACCATGGTTATTTATATCAGTCTTTTTGATCGCGTGTTATTCCACTTTTTGTTTGGCGGTATGATAATAAAGCGTTGTTTTTTGCCTCGTTTTTTTTTTTTTTTTCCTACGGTGTTTACTGAATGGGTTAACTAGTGGGGCAGTTTTATAGGTTGGGTCGTTACGGACGCGGCGATACTAAATATGTGTACTTTTATTGTTTTTTTTTTATTTAGCTAAAGAAATGTATTTATGGGAATAATAAATATATTTTTTTTTTCTTTATTTAGGATTTTTTTTTTTTTTTTTTTTTTTTTACACACGTGGAGAATTTTTTTTTTACTTTTTTACTTTATCCCAGGGGGGGACATTACAGATCATTGATCTGACAGTGTGCACAGCACTCTGTCAGATCGACGATCTGCTGTGCAGGGCTGCAGGCTTACCAAGCGCCTGCTCTGAGCAGGCACTCGGTAAGCCACCTCCCTCCCTGCAGGACCCGGATGCCGTGGCCATCTTGGATCCGGGACCTGCGGTGAGGAGGGAGGTAGGAGACATCGCGTTGCTGCGGGGGTCTCAGGGAAGCCCGCAGGGAGCCCCCTCCCTGCGCGATGCTTCCCTATACCGCCGGCACACCGCGATCATGTTTGATCGCGGTGTGCCGGGGGTTAATGTGCTGGGGGCGGTCCGTGACCGCTCCTGGCACATAGTGCCGGATGTCAGCTGCGATATGCAGCTGACACCCGGCCGCGATCGGCCGCGCTCCCCCCGTGAGCGCCGCCGATCGGTGATGACGTACTATCCCGTCGGTGGTCATACGGGCCCACCCCACCTCGACGGGATAGTACGTCCGATGTCAGGAAGGGGTTAATGTCACCTTACAATAGCAAGGTGGCATTAACCCTTCATTACCCCATAGCCCACCGCTACAGGGAGTGGGAAGAGAGTGGCCAAGTGCCAGAATAGGCACATCTTACAGATGTGCCTTTTCTGGGGTGGCTGGGGGCAGATGTTTGTAGCCACGGAGGGGCCAATAACCATGGACCCTCTCCTGGCTATTAATATCTGCCCTCAGTCACTGGCTTTACCATTCTGGCGGAGAAAATTGCGCGGGAGCCCACGCCAATTTTTTCCGCCATTTAACCCTTTATTTTAGCAGCTACAGCGCTGAAATTTTGCACATACACACTACTAACATTAGTAGTGTGGAATATGCAAAAAAAAAGGGGGATATGAGATGGTTTACTGTATGTAAACCATGTCTCATATCCTGTCGGGTTTAGGCAGGAGAAATGCAAAGCCGGCAATTGAATTACCGGCTTTTCACAGATATCGCGCTGAATGAAATATAAATACAGAATATATATATATATATATATATATATATATATATATATATATATATTATATATATATTATATATATATATATATATATATATATATATATATATATATATATATATATATATATATGTATATATATATATGTGTCTCAATGACATATCTCTATATATATACACTCACTGGCCACTTTATTAGGTACACCTGTCCAACTTCTTGTTAACACTTAATTTCTAATCAGCCAATCACATGGCGGCAACTCAGTGCATTTAGGCATGTAGACATGGTCAAGACAATCTCCTGCAGTTCAAACCGAGCATCAGTATGGGGAAGAAAGGTGATTTGAGTGCCTTTGAACGTGGCATGGTTGTTGGTGCCAGAAGGGCTGGTCTGAGTATTTCAGAAACTGCTGATCTACTGGGATTTTCACGCACAACCATCTCTAGGGTTTACAGAGAATGGTCCGAAAAAGAAAAAAAATCCAGTGAGCGGCAGTTCTGTGGGCGGAAATGCCTTGTTGATGCCAGAGGTCAGAGGAGAATGGGCAGACTGGTTCGAGCTGATAGAAAGGCAACAGTGACTCAAATCGCCACCCGTTACAACCAAGGTAGGCCTAAGAGCATCTCTGAACGCACAGTGCGTCGAACTTTGAGGCAGATGGGCTACAGCAGCAGAAGACCACACCGGGTACCACTCCTTTCAGCTAAGAACAGGAAACTGAGGCTACAATTTGTACAAGCTCATCGAAATTGGACAGTAGAAGATTGGAAAAACGTTGCTTGGTCTGATGAGTCTCGATTTCTGCTGCGACATTCGGATGGTAGGGTCAGAATTTGGCGTAAACAACATGAAAGCATGGATCCATCCTGCCTTGTATGGAGCATCTTTGGGATGTGCAGCCGACAAATCTGCGGCAACTGTGTGATGCCATCATGTCAATATGGACCAAAATCTCTGAGGAATGCTTCCAGCACCTTGTTGAATATGCCACGAAGAATTGAGGCAGTTCTGAAGGCAAAAGGGGGACCAACCCGTTACTAGCATGGTGTACCTAATAAAGTGGCCGGTGAGTGTATATATACTGTATATATGTTTTCCCGAACATTTGAGCACATAAATCCATTAGATGTCGGTTTTGCAAGCTTGCGAGAAAATCTCGGCATACGGATGCCATACGGATGATTTGATGCGAGGAAATCGCATCCTCGCACTGCACACGGATCACTGTTTTTGAAACATTTGTGCGATTCTCGGCCGTGAAAAACGGACCGTTTTTTTATACGTTAAGTGTGTTCCCGGCCTTAGGGGTGCTATCTTTCCTCACCGTCTTTACAGACATTTGGGAAGGATCATCACTGTGTGACCTTGACACAACCCCACAGGAGGGTGAGTAGAGCTAAGCAAACTGCAGTCAAGGGACTGAGAGTTTCTGAAACCAGACAATTCCTTTAAAGCTGCATCATGAATGCAGCCTAATATACCATTATTTCTGCATAAAGCCATAATGGGGCTAAATATGTAAGCTATCGCCGTACTCTTAAAGCCCACCAATAAACATTAGATGGCTATAGGCGATCATTCGGCCGGCAACCATCTCGGCTGTCTCTCCCATACACACAAACTGGTCAAGAAGCATTGATATTTCCCCCAAACATATGGGAAGGTGGGGGTTTATAGTATAGGACTTAACCCCTAGGACTATAGCATGCACCACTTGAAGAATGCGGCAGCGCTGACATTCAGAGCATCACTTATATGAAGCACCTATCGAAAGACACAACATAGATGGAACAGCGCTCCACAGACGTTGGTTTTGCCTCAAGTGGTTTGCAGCTGAGTAAATCGAAGCTCATGGGCCCTAGTGAAAAATCTCTAATAGGATCCCCAACTATTACAGGTCTTTAATATTATTGACTTTCTAGTATAGGTCAAAGGGACCTTTTGGACAACCTTAGTCTCCAGGATCCAGGTGCAATTGCAATCACAATAGTTAGTGGTTTGTATTCATATATTCTTATCAAGTTCCGTATTAATCACCTCACATGGCAGTATTTCAGGTCAAAATCCTTTATCAGGCATAGTATATATAGTATATATGTAGGCAAATACAGAGGCTCTTGAGGGGGAATGCTCTTTCAGAAAGATGACCTCCTAAGGGAAAGCAGAGTGCTTATTCAATTTACATCATATGGCCGTGCATGCAAATAAGCAGCAGTAAAAAGGCAGCAGCAACAGTGACCATCAAGAGTCCTAGACACCATTACCTGAAGGACTACTTGCTTTCTGATGGACTGATTAACCCAATCAATATGGAGAAAAAACACCGGCAACCGTGGCCTGTAACAAGTCAACCCAATGTATTGTAGCTGCAAAGAGGCAGTATAACTGCCAGAAAACCCAAAAAGGAGGTAGTGACACTCAGATTTGTGTGTGCTGAGTAGAGAAATTAACCCATTTACATTTGACCCCAATGTTCATTTTGTTTTTATTTTGTTGCCGAAATGTTGAAGCATGTGACTCTTCTGTTGGAAATGTATCTTTTCCCTGCAAACCTCCAACTTTCTTTCATAAGTGGAGACCCACTGAAAGCTGAGAATCCCCCTATACTATGTATACGCTTAGTCTTACATTGCTACAAACTTGCATCCTGAACCTTGGTAAGATTTGTTGGATGCAGTTAATGGATAAAGTCTACAATACATTGTACAACTTTGGTTCCTAAGGTCCCCACACATATTAAAGTAGTCTGAATAGAATAATTGTGGCAGGACCGGCGGACCATCTAATGTGTTTGGGCCTTCCGAACTCTTCCCTCACAGACGATTTTGGGAAGAGAGTGAAAAATTGATGGAATTCCCTGTGCTTCCACGGGAGATAAGTCAGCACCAGAGCTGTCAGGCAGTAACTTTCTCACTTAAATAGGACAATGTGTCCATGTAACCCTTCTCACTAAAAACACCTGAATGCTAGGCAGTGTAGAACGTTCATTCGCAAGAGATAGCTGACAGGCAAACAAGCATTCGTGTATAACGAGACGTCAGCAAAATGATATCTCAGCTACATAGGCATCTTGCAATGCTACATTAATGAAATCATCGGTGGGAGAACAATAGCTGAGCACAGGAGTGAATTTTTCTTTTTTTTAATTCTCTATCAATTTTTGTTTAAAAACTTATTCACAAAAATAAAGTTATTCCCTATACATAGGGATCACAAGGTCTCCAACCCCAGGGATGTCAATATCAGGTTTTGGAACCCTAAAACGGTGCTTTGTTGACCTACCCTGAATGGTTGTCTATGCAATAGCACTCTACATTTTACCCCAGACCCAAAGACAATGAATAGATGCCAAGCATGCTCTTCTTCGCAAGTAGAGGGCTCTATAGCCCCTTCCTGAATAGAGCGGTTACAGAGCCCCCTACTTGGGGTTACAGAGCCCGTTCTTGAGATCACGGCATTTGAACTCCCAATGATCAGCAAGTTATCCCCTCTCTCATTTATGGCTGATAACCTGATTTCTTTTTTTTTTGTACCCTTTAAATGTTCTTTATAAATTTATTTTTGCTTTCAAACTTTATTCTTTAGCTCTCTAAGCCTTTACCTTTGAGGCTCCTCAGTACAATTGGTCTGTCTAATCATCTGTAATGTGCTGACAATACGAGAGATGAAGACCTTACGGCCGTCTGTCACTTGCAGACAAAATTATACTCCCGCTTGATACAAAGGCTGTTATTTCTTAAATCAGTAGCTTGTTGCCTCGGGGATGTTGACAAAAAGGTCTAAGTAACCAGCCAAGATACAATGTAGTAATACTATCCTGGTGCCTGTCAGGTATAGTCAAACATAAAATGCAAGACAATGCACGGCTCAGACTATTTCTGTTAACTAAAAGAGGAAGAGGAAACACAAGGCAATAAAACCTACTGGAGACACTTATGGAGGTTGGGGTATTACACCTGTCTCCTGGTCCAATTAGACCTTGTCTACATGGAGATGAATCTA
The DNA here is from genome assembly GCF_051348905.1 of Ranitomeya variabilis. Taxonomy (NCBI): domain Eukaryota; kingdom Metazoa; phylum Chordata; class Amphibia; order Anura; family Dendrobatidae; genus Ranitomeya; species Ranitomeya variabilis. Next base: position 55,348,725 of record NC_135235.1, on the reverse strand, counting down.
CAGGAAACTGGTACTTAAGGTGGAGAATATGGGTATACAGAAAATTGCATCAATGCTTGCAAAGGCAGACTGAATCACAAAGTACTTTACTTATACGAAATTAGTTTTTCTGCCCAAAAATATCACCCAAAAGTCCCGGGGAGAAGACAACTGTTGATATGTGGTCCTGCTTGGCCCTAAAAGCAGAGTTGGATGCACAATGTGCACAGTAAGAAGAAAACTCCTGCATCCACGGTCTTATTTTTTGTACTGGACTTTAAAGCAAAATTGGCCAAGCCCACTGATTTTGGTGGGGCCCCTTAAAGGATTGTTAGATGTTGTTCAACAGGAGCCCAATGTACCTCTAGATCCTTACTTGCAGCTAGCAGTGGAGCAATGCCCATCTAATTGATTGACCGTTTGAACCAGCAGCATCATCACTCCGGAGTCCTGAACTGTCACTCTGGTGCTGCAAGTAAAAGGCACCTTTGCGGGGAAGCGTCGTTGCATTCAAGCTAGCTGTCTAGAAAAAGATATTATTATCACTGAGCTTATTGCCTAGGAGACCAGCCACCACTTAGTAACTGGAGAGTAGGCCAGTAAGCGTAGCAATAAGCAGAAAGCAATGAAATAAAAAAATCCTCCTTTCCTAAGAATGGAGATAATTTGTTTTTTGTTGTTTTTTACAACCACTTTGCAATCTTGCCAATTTAAGATGATGAGACAACCTATTAGATGATGTCGGGGAGAAAAAATATGAACCTTTTGTTCACCCCCACTGTTAGAGGTATTCTATTCTCTCCCCGTACAGAATATGTGCATGCTGATACAGATACATGGGTATAAGGGGGAGAGAGAGAGAGTGAGTGAGAGAGAGCGAGAGAGAGAGCTGTTGTTATTTAGTAAGTATAGCTATTTTAGCTACCTCAATAGGCTACCATTTATGTCTGACCTATGAGAGCCTACAGACACAGAGTACAAGGCACTAAACCCCATCTATGAGTCAGTGTAGACAGTCATCAATAAAATTTACCCCTCTTTTGCAGAACTGGCCCATCCATATATGATTAATTAATTTTAATAGAGGATGTGATATAGTTACCCTTAGTGGCTATATCAGGAATTGTCTAGTAGATGAGAGATTTCCCTACCAAAACAGTGATTTGTGGTGATCTAGAAGGGTTAATAGTTTGCCTTTAAGTGCCTTTTGCCTTTAATTGCTAGAATCTCTTGACACAGTAGTCTGATGGTCTCCTCTTCAAGGAGACTACACTTCTTATCATGTATGTTCTCAATAGGGTTGAGCGAAACGGATCGTTCATTTTCATAAGTCGCCGACTTTTGGCAAAGTCGGCGTCTCATGAAACCGAGCCGATCCCTGTGTGGGGTCTGCCATGCGGTACGCGACTTTCGCGCCAAAGTCGCGTTTCAATGACGCTAAAAGCGCCATTTCTCAGCCAAAGAAGGTGGACGCAGAGTGTGGGCAGCGTGATGACATAGATCTCAGTCCCCACCATCTTAGAGAAGGGCATTGCAGTGATTGGCTTGCTTTCTGCGGCGTCACAGGGGCTATAAAGGGGCGTTCCCGCCGACCGCCATCTTACTGCTGCTGATCTGAGCGTAGGGAGAGGTTGCTGCAGCTTCTTCGGAAGCAGGGATAGTGATAGGCAGGGTACATAAAGCTACAAACCGCTTGTGCTGTAGCGATTTCCACTGTCCAACACCACCTTTTGATTGCAGGGACAGTGGAAGCTACATTTTTTTTTCCTCAGCGCTGTAGCTCATTGGGCTGCCCTAGAAGGCTCCCTGATAGCTGTATTGCTGTGTGTACGCCACTGTGTAAACCAACTGCTTTTTTCAAAGCACAAATCCTGTTTTTCCTTCCTTTCTGCACAGCTATCTTGTGTGTTTGTCCACACTTTTGTGTGCAGCAGTCCTTTTTATAGCTGCCTGCCATACTTTTCTGAGATAACTGCAGGGAGATAAATATTGGCAAGTGGGAGATAAATATGATAAATATTGGCAAGTCTGCCTCCGTGCCATTGCTGTGTGTGGTATCTGTCTCTCATTGTGTGCCACCGAAAACACTGTGTAATACTTGGCCATTTTTTTTTTTTTGCTAAATTCTCCCTTTTCCCCGAAAAAAATTAGTGGGAGATAAATATGATAAATATTGGCAAGTCTGCCTCCGTGCCATTGCTGTGTGTGGCATCTGTCTGTCATTGTGTGGCACCGAAAACACTGTGTAATACTTGGCCATTTTTTTTGGGGGGGGGTACATTCTCCCTTTTCCAAAAAAAAAATTAGTGGGAGATAAATATTGGCAAGTCTGCCTCCGTGCCATTGCTGTGTGTGGCATCTGTCTGTCATTGTGTGGCACCGAAAACACTGTGTAATACTTGGCCATTTTTTTTTTTTTTTTGCTAAATTCCTCCCTTTTCCCCAAAAAAAATTAGTGGGAGATAAATATTGGCAAGTCTGCCTCCGTGCCATTGCTGTGTGTGGCATCTGTCTGTCATTGTGTGGCACCGAAAACACTGTGTAATACTTGGCCATTTTTTTTTTTTTTTTGCTAAATTCCTCCCTTTTCCCCAAAAAAAATTAGTGGGAGATAAATATTGGCAAGTCTGCCTCCGTGCCATTGCTGTGTGTGGCATCTGTCTGTCATTGTGTGGCACCGAAAACACTGTGTAATACTTGGCCATTTTTTTTTTTTTTTTGCTAAATTCCTCCCTTTTCCCCAAAAAAAATTAGTGGGAGATAAATATTGGCAAGTCTGCCTCCGTGCCATTGCTGTGTGTGGCATCTGTCTGTCATTGTGTGGCACCGAAAACACTGTGTAATACTTGGCCATTTTTTTTGGGGGGGGGTACATTCTCCCTTTTCCAAAAAAAAAATTAGTGGGAGATAAATATTGGCAAGTCTGCCTCCGTGCCATTGCTGTGTGTGGCATCTGTCTGTCATTGTGTGGCACCGAAAACACTGTGTAATACTTGGCCATTTTTTTTTTTTTTTTGCTAAATTCCTCCCTTTTCCCCAAAAAAAATTAGTGGGAGATAAATATTGGCAAGTCTGCCTCCGTGCCATTGCTGTGTGTGGCATCTGTCTGTCATTGTGTGGCACCGAAAACACTGTGTAATACTTGGCCATTTTTTTTTTTTTTTTGCTAAATTCTCCCTTTTCCCCAAAAAAAATTAGTGGGAGATAAATATTGGCAAGTCTGCCTCCGTGCCATTGCTGTGTGTGGCATCTGTCTGTCATTGTGTGGCACCGAAAACACTGTGTAATACTTGGCCTTTTTTTTTTTTTTTTTTTTTAGGGTAAATTCTCCCAGAAAAAAAAAAAAAAATAGTGGGAGATTAAGATTGGCATTTCTGCTTGAGTGCTGGTCCTGTGTGTGCCATCTGTCTCAAATTATTGGGGCACAGAAAACCTAGTGTGTAGCATTGGGCCTGATTTTCCTTTCAGTGTCAGGCACCTATAAAGGTATATATAAATCCTACAGAAGTTTGAGTTCACCTGATAAGTTGTTTTACAGTAACAAATACCGTTACTTTGGTTACGTTTTGCAAACAATGAGGAAGTCTATTGGAAGAGGTCGTGGCCGTGGGCGGTCATTGTCAGCTGGTAATGATGGTAGTGGTGGTGGAGCATCAGGTGGTCGTGGTAAAAGCAGTACAGCACCTAAGTCTCGAGTTGTTGAGCCAGGTTCGTTGTCTGGCTACACAAGGCCTCGAACGCTCTCTTTTCTGGGAGTAGGAAAACCACTTTTGAAGCCGGAGCAGGAGGACCAAGTATTGGCTTTCATTGCTGACTCTGCCTCTAGCTCTTTCGCCTCCTCCTCGGAAAGTGCCAAATGTCAGAGCAGTGCATCGTCAGTGGATGCTCCCGGTCAGGAACAAGTCGCTTCCTTGTGTCCTTCACCCAGAACAAGAGAGAAGGATGCGTCAGTCGACACAACAGGTTACTCCATGGAGCTCTTTACACATACCATTCCTGGGTTAGACAGTGAAACAGTTAACAGGCCATGCCCATTAGAAGTTGAATCGGACATGGAGTGCACAGATGCACAGCCACAGCCAGATTACTATGCTGTTCCTTTGACTCAGACCAGAACATTGCCCTCGCAGTGTACTGAGGCAGAATCAAAACCAGCGGAGACTATGGTGCTCCGTCACGAACGCTATACCACCGGCTTACACGGTGACACAGACGAAGTTGCACACAACATAGAAGAGGAGGTCATAGATGACCCAGTTGTGGACCCCGATTGGCAGCCATTGGGGGAACAGGGTGCAGGCGGCAGTAGTTCTGAAGCGGAGGAGGAGGAGCCGCAGCAGGCATCAACATCACAAGAGGTTCCATCTACCGGGCCCGTATCTGGCCAAAAACGCGTGGCAAAACCTAAACCAGTTGGAGGACAGCGTAAAGTCAGCGCAAAGTCATCTGTCAAAAATGTTCAACTACCTTAAGCAGAGGTCAGAATCTTAAAAGTCTAAATACAAGCTGCATGCATAGACATTTATCCACCATGCATTTGCAAGCCTGGACTAACTACCAAACGTCCCTAAAGGTTGCAGCACCCTCGGCCAATGAAGCTAGTCAGCAACGCTACATCCCTTCCCTCCCTGTAAGCCGACCATTTCCCACACCACCTGCAGTATCTGTGCAGCTTTCATCGCCAGGCCAAAGCAGTCAGGGAATCACCAGGTTAGTAGTAGGAAACACTGCATGTAGGGCACCGGCAAGAATACCATCTCCAACCCTCTATCACTCACCCATGTCCACCGGCACCACCGCTAGTTCCACGATCTCCAGCTCTCCAGTCCAGCTCACCCTACATGAGACTCTTGTTAGGAAAAGGAAGTACTCATCCTCGCATCCGCGTACACAGGGTTTGAACGCCCACATTGCTAGACTAATCTCATTAGAGATGATGCCCTACCGGTTAGTTGAAAGCAAAGCTTTCAAAGCGCTGATGGACTACGCTGTACCACGCTACAAGCTACCCAGTTGGCACTTCTTTTCTAGAAAAGCCATCCCAGCCCTCCAACAGCATGTTAAAGACCGCATCGTCCAGGCACTCAGGTAGTATGTGACTACAAAGGTGCACCTGACAACAGATGCATGGACAATTAGGCATGGCCAGGGACGCTACGTGTCCATCACGGCACACTGGGTGAATGTGGTGGATGCAGGCTCCACAGGGGACAGCAATATTGGGACAGTTCTGCCTAGCCCACGGTCAAGGAAAGAGTTGGCTGTAGGCGTTCGCCCCCCCTCCTCCTCTTCCTCCTCCTCCTGCAGAAGCGAGAGCTCGTCCACAGACCGCAGTCGCACATCCACTCCATCCGCAGCTGCCACTGTTGCACACCAGGTGTGCCATTATGGGACAGCTAGTGGCAAGCGTCAGCAGGCTGTATTGCCAATGAAGTGTTTGGGCGACAACAGACACACCGCAGAAGTTCTGTCCGAGTTCTTGCAGAAAGAAACTCAGCCATGGCTGGGCACTGTACATCTTGAGGCAGGCAAGGTAGTGAGTGATAACGGAAGGAATTTCATGGCTGCCATAGCCCTTTCCCAACTGAAACACATTCCTTGCCTGGCTCACACCTTAAACCTGGTGGTGCAGTGCTTCCTGAAAAGTTATCCGGGGTTACCCGACCTGCTCCCCAAAGTGCGCAGACTTTGCTCGCATATCCGCCGTTCGCCTGTACACTCCAGCCGTATACAGAACTATCAGCGTTCTTTGAACCTTCCTCAGCATCGCCTAATCATCGACGTTGCAATAAGGTGGAACTCCACACTGCACATGCTTCAGAGATTGTGCGAACAGAGGCGTGCTGTTATGTATTTGTGGGAGGATACACGGGCAGGCAGTTGGATGGCAGACATGGAGTTGTCAGGTGTGCAGTGGTCGAAGCTACAAGACCTGTGTCAAGTCCTTCAGTGTTTTGAGGAATGCACACAGCTGGTTAGTGCAGACAACGCAATAATAAGCATGAGCATCCCCCTAATGCGTCTGCTGATGCAAAGTTTGACGCACATAAAGGAGCAGGCGTCTGCAGCCGAGGAAGAGGAAAGCCTTGATGACAGTCAGCCATTGTCTGGTCAGGGCCGTGTAGAGGACGCGGTAGCGGGCGAAGAGGAGGAGGAGGACGAGGAGGATGATGATGGGGATGAGTACTATTTTACTGAGGAAGCTTCTCCTGGGCCAACAGAAATTAGTGGCGTTGCAAGGCCGGGTTCTGTTTTTGTAAGGGAGACAAGTGACGTAGATTTGCCTGTAACTGCCCCTCAAACCAGCACAACCACAGATTTGCCAACTGGAACTTTGGCCCACATGGCGGATTATGCCTTACGTATCCTCAAAAAGGACCCACGCATTATTAAAATGATGAGCGATGACGATTACTGGTTGGCCTGCATCCTTGACCCTCGCTATGAAGGCAAATTGCAAAATATTATGCCACATGAGAACCTCGAACAAATATTAGCAACCAAACAAGCTACTCTTGTAGACCGTTTGATTCAGGCATTCCCAGCACACAGCGCCGGTGATGGTTCTCACACGAGCTGCAGGGGGCTACAGGGCAGAGGTGTTAGAGGTGCACAGATCAGAAGTGGCGTTGGACAGAGGGGTTTTCTGACCAGGTTGTGGAGTGATTTCGCAATGACCGCAGACAGGACAGGTACTGCAGCATCTATTCAAAGTGACAGGAGACAACATTTGTCCAGTATGGTTACTAACTATTTTTCATCCCTTATCGATGTTCTCCCTCAACCGTCATTCCCATTTGATTACTGGGCATCCAAATTAGACACCTGGCCTGAATTGGCAGAATATGCGTTGCAGGAGCTTGCTTGCCCAGCAGCTAGTGTGCTATCAGAAAGAGTATTCAGTGCTGCTGGTTCAATATTAACCGAAAAAAGGACTCGTCTGGCTACCCAAAATGTGGATGATCTCACCTTCATTAAAATGAACCACTCCTGGATTTCAAATTATTTTGCCCCACCTTTCCCGGCTGACACCTAGCTTTCCTATAAAAAGGTCTTGCTTGTGGACTGGTCTTACTGAGTGTTAAAATCTCTTAATTTGCAGCAGCTGTTTGACCAGCATACGACATGTTTACACCTCCCCCAATGGGAAAACTCCCCCCACGGGGCCGTTGTCTCACTCTCGACACTTGGCGAAAGCACCCGTTAGTTACAGTGCTGTTTGTCAGAAGAGGTGGGTGTGCTCGCTTTTGGTCGACGGCACTGCCACTGGGTCCCTCATAGTACAATGTAGTGTCTCTGGCGGTGGTGGTGCGCACCCAACGTCAGACACACCGTTGTAACATGAGGGGCCCTGGGGCGGTACCGCCGGCCACAAGAGAGTCCCCCCCAGCTGAAACTGTGCTCTACCACGTGCCAAATTATCTCGCACAGCTCCACCAATGATTAGTCTATGCGCTGACATCATTCAATGCCTGGCACTGACAATCAATACCAATTTGTTGACATCTATGATGATAGTTACAGTAGTCTGGGTCAGTGTCCTATATTGACACCAGTAAATACTAATTTACTGCCAAATTACTTTGTCAAACTCTGCAGATGAGCCCACCCCTGTACCTAAGCATGCCACCCTTTTTTTTATTTATAGTTGTTTTGCGAGACATTAACATCTATTTATTTTTTGGGAGTACTAACTGTGTCAGACACTTCTTGCAATACTCCTCCACTGACCACAATGCTGCCTGCCTGTGTATCCATGTAACCGATTTAAAACTGCCATGCCTGCCTATTGTTTGTTATTTTAGGCCTTTGATAGCCTGTCTGCGGCCCCTACTTGCAATACTCCTCCACTGACCACAATGCTGCCTGGAGTGCCTGCCTGTGTATCCATGTAACCGATTTAAAACTGCCATGCCTGCCTATTGTTTGTTATTTTAGGCCTTTGATAGCCTGTCTGCGGCCCCTACCTGCAATACTCCTCCACTGACCAGAATGCTGCCTGCCTGTGTATCCATGTAACCGATTTAAAACTGCCATGCCTGCCTATTGTTTGTTATTTTAGGCCTTTGATAGCCTGTCTGCGGCCCCTAACTGCAATACGCCTCCACTGACCACAATGCTGCCTGGAGTGCCTGCCTGTGTATCCATGTAACCGATTTTAAACTGCCATGCCTGCCTATTGTTTGTTATTTTAGGCCTTTGTTAGCCTGTCTGCGGCCCCTACTTGCAATACTCCTCCACTGACCACACCAATGCTGCCCGTGTACCCCTGGAACCTATTTAAAAGTTCATAGAGCCTAGTTATATATTTTATTTACTATTAATAAGGCCATGATGGACTACGCTGTACCACGCTACAAGCTAACCAGTCGACACTTCTTTTGCGAGAAAAGCCATCCCAACCCTCCACCAGCATGTAAAAGACCGCATTGTCCATGCACTCTGGCAATCTGTGAGTACAAAGGTGCACCTGACAACAGACGCATGGACCTGTAGGCATGGCCACGGAAGATTATGTGTCCATTAAGGCGCAATGTGTTAATGTGGTGGATGCATGGTCCACAGGGGACAGCCTACTAAGTCTGTCTGCAGTCCCTAATTCAAATTGTCCTCCACTGTCTAAATCGGAGCTTCCACCTTCTGGCTTTCGGCCTATAGTATCAGAAATTAAACTGCATTTGGCCTTCAACTTTGTTTACGGCCTACTAACGGTGTCTGCCCCTCCCTGGTGTTTGTCCTCAACTGAATAAAGCTGAGCTTCAACCTTCTGGCTCTCATTAAGTGCTGTGTTTTTAAAAATTGGTGGTTAGGGCCTACTAACGGTGTCTGCCCCTCCCTGGTGTTTGCCCTCAACTGAATAAAGCTGAGCTTCCACCTTCTGGCTTTCGGCCTATAGTATCAGATATTAAACTGCATTTGGCCTTCAACTTTGGTTACGGCCTACTAACGGTGTCTGCCCCTGCCTGGTGTTTGTCCTCAACTGAATAAAGCTGAGCTTCAATCTTCTGGCTCTCATTAAGTGCTGTGTTTTTAAAAATTGGTGGTTAGGGCCTACTAACGGTGTCTGCCCCTCCCTGGTGTTTGCCCTCAACTGAATAAAGCTGAGCTTCAGTCTTAGGCTTTTGGCCGAAAGTATCAGATATTAAACTGCATTTGGCCTATTAGTGTGTTTGGGCCCTTAAAACAGTGTCTGCTGCTCCTGGGTTTGCTACTCCACTGAACAAAGCAATGCCGCCTGTTTAGTCCTGTTACCAATTTTAAACTGCATGTAGCCTACTTTATTCTTTGGCCCTATATCTGTTTCCTCCTCATCCTGCCCATTGCCCAGCCACTGCTAGATGAGTCTGCTGGTACATTGACCTAGACCACTACATTCCCCTTGCACTCTACACAGCCAGAATCTGACCCTGCTGAAAGTAAGGTTCCCCTTCCCGCATGTTATACCACCTTACACAGGGACAAAGAGGAAGGTGCAGATGAAAGTGCAGGTTCCTTCATCAGGTGGGGGGGCATACTCGTTGGCGACGTCACTGGCACAGGGCCCCTCAGAGTACGCAGAAGTGTCGCTGCTGGTGGGAGGCGCCCCCGCCGTGCAAACACACCGCTGTACTTTGAGGGGCCCTGTGCCAGTGCCAATGCGAACAAGTGTGCCCCCCTGCTTGCTCAGGATCACAGCACTTGCAACGTTGAAATACTTACCTCTCCCTGCTCCACCGCCGTGACGTAGTCCACGATTCCTGGGCCCACTAAAACCTTGAACCAGCCCTACCCCCCACAAAATTTGCCAAATGACCCCCAAGTTCCATTGAACAACTATTATTATAAAGTTAATTAAGATTGACAAGCTTCAGAAACAAGAATGGATGTTTTTGGCATTAAAATGGGCACTGTAGGTGTTTTCCTGGCCTCCACTCACTGCCGACTATGCTTCCCCATTGACTTGCATTGGGTTTCGTGTTTCGGTCGATCCCCGACTTTTAGCGATAATCGGCCGACTGCACTCGACTCGACTCTGGACAAAGTCGGGTTTCACAAAACCCGACTCGATCTTTAAAAAATGAAAGTTGCTCAACCCTAGTTCTCAATGGTCAGCCACAACATGCTCTGGGTACATGAGAAATAAAGATCAGTATGATCCCGGGGTAACGGGGGAGGGCTACATGAATTACATTGAGAGTTACATTTGTTGTAAATGGTATAAAATACTGCATCTTGCTGCATTACATCAGATAAAAGTGACTTGCTCACAGAACATGTGTGCGGTGTCTTGGCTCCAAGCGCGCTTGTAAATGACGTGCGTAACCTCCTGATTTGGCCTCACTGGTGATCTGGCATGTCTGACATTGGGTCAGAACGCAAACAGCTACAACAGTGGCAAATTTCTAAAGCCAAACCCTCACAAAACAGCTCATTATTATGCTAGCTTAATTTATATTTACAGCAGATAAATTTTCTTCCATCCCTCACTTTTTCTTCCTTCCCTCTTTCTTTCTCTTTCATTTATTTCTCTTCCTTCTTTCCTCTCCTTTCTTCTGTCTGTTTCTTTCCTTTCCTCCCTTGGCCAATAATTTCATAATACTCATGGACATACAATTACCAATGGTATGTAGCTTATTCTTTTGGCCTTACCGCTCTGATAATGAATTTTCATCCATCCTACTTTTTCTTTCTTTGTTCCTTTCTTCACTCTGTCCCATACTTTCCTCTCTTCCATCCTTCCTTTTTTCCCTTTCTATTTTCCATTCCTCTTCACTTTATTACTTCCCTCTCTTTCTTAGATTATTCCTTCCTTCCCTCCCTCTCTCTTTCTCCCACCTCTTTTCCATCCTTCTTTCCTTTCTTCCACCCTTCCTTTCTTCTCTCTTTTCCTTCCATCCCTTTGTCTTCCATTCAACCTTCCTCCCCTCTTTCTTCCACCCTTCCATTCCTCCCTCTTGTCCATTCTTCCTTCCATCCTTCTGTCTTCCATCTTTCCTTTCCTCCCTCTTTCCATTCTTCCTTCCCTTTCTTCCATTCCTCCTTTCTTCCATTCCTCTCTCTTTTCCAACCTTCCTTCCCTTTCTCCCATTCATCTTTCCTCCCCTCTCTTTCTCCCACCTCTTTTCATCCTTCTTTCCACCTTTCTTCCACCATTCCTTTCCTCTCTTTTCCATTCTTCCATTCACCCTTTCTTTCCTCCCTCTTTCCATCCTTCCTTCCCTTTTTCTTCCACCCTTCGTTTTCTCCCTCTTTTCATGCTTCCTAGCTACAGTGCCTTGTGAAAGTATTCGGCTCCCTGGAACTTTTAAACCTTTTCCCACATATCATGCTTCAAACATAGTTACCAAATGTAAATTTTTGGTGAATAATCAACAAGTGGAACACAATTGTGAAGTTGAACGAATTTATTGGTTATTTTAAATTTTTGTGGAAATTCAAAAACTGAAAAGAGGGGCGTGCAATAGTATTCGGCCCCTTTACTTTCAGTGCAGCAAACTCACTCCAGAAGTTCATTGTGGATCTCTGAATGATTGAATGATCCAATGTTGTCCTAAATGCCTAATGATGATAAATATAATCCACGTGTGTCATCAAGTCTCCGTATAAATGCACCTGCTCTGTGATAGTCTCAGGGTTCTGTTTGAAGCACAGAGAGCATCATGAAGACCAAGGAACACAACAGGCAGGTCCGTGATACTGTTGTGGAGAAGTTTAAAGCCGGATTTGGATGCAAAATGATATCCAAAATTTTCATCTCACACAAGGAGAAGACTGATCAGAGATGCAGCCAAGAGGCCCATGATCACTCTGGATGAACTGCAGAGATCTACAGCTGAGGTGGGACAGTCTGTCCATAGGACAACAATCAGTAGTATACTGCACAAATCTGGCCTTTATGGAAGAGTGGCAAGAAAAGTCATAGTTACTCACCGTTAACGGTGTTTCTCGGTTCCCATGACAGCACTACGGAGAGAGGGGATCCGCCCTTCAGGGACAGGAAACCTACAGATAAAAGGGCGGTACCTCTCCCTCGCATCAGTTGGTTTACAGAGCATCAGAGGACCTCCAGGTTAATTACAACAGAGAGAACATTATATTATAACATTTCTTAAAAGAGGAACCCCGTGCCTAAACCTATAGTATATACATCATATAAATTATATAAATTATATTTAGAAAGGTGCTCACCGCACTCGTGATGGGAGGGAATAAGCAGGTGCTGTCATGGGCTCCGAGAAACACCGTTAACGGTGAGTAACTATGACTTTCTCGGTCTCCCATGACAGCACTACGGAGAGAATTGCAGAGATTAAGCTTAGGGAGGGACCACCGCCTCAAGGACCCTTCGTCCAAAGGTTAAGTCAGATACAGAGGAGTCATGATTCCCAATGGCAGGGAATTTGTCAACATAACACGGGCAAAAACAGGACGAGCTCTAGGGTGATGGAACCTGAGCTGACCGCGATCCTGAACCTCAACACTCAACTAACAGTAGCCGGGGGACGTTCCTGGGGGGCCCCTAGACGTCTCGCGCCAGCCGGAGATCTAGCTTCCCCTATCAGAAGAATAACAGACCTCACTTGCCTCCAGAGAAATATTCCCACAGAGATAGCAGCCTCCCACATATAATGACGGTGAAATGAGAGGAAGGCACAAACGTAGTTATGAAAACAGATTCAGCAAAATGAGGCCCGCTTAAGCTAGATAGCAGAGGATACAAAAGGTGAACTGCGCGGTCAGCTGAAAAAACCCTTCAAAATACCATCCTGAAATTACTTAAACTCATGTGCCAACTCATGGTACATGAGTGGTAATTTCAGCCCACTAGAGCAACCAGCAGCAGAGAATTACATATCTGCAAGCTGGACTAAAAAAACATGAAAGCAATCATGAAACAGGGAAATACAGACTTAGCTTGTCTTGAAGGCCTAGGAGCAGGTAACAGAGACACACACTGATACATTGATAGCCGGCAAGGGAATGACAGGAAAGCCAGGTTAAATAGGAAACACCCAGCCACTGATGGACAGGTGGAAACCAGAGACCGCAACCCACCAAAGTCACCCAGTACCAGTTGTAACCACCAGAGGGAGCCCAAAAACAGAATCCACAACAGTACCCCCCCCTTGAGGAGGGGTCACCGAACCCTCACGAGAACCCCCAGGACGATCAGGATGAGCTCTATGGAAGGCGCGGACCAAATCAGTCGCATGAACATCAGAGGCGACCACCCAGGAATTATCCTCCTGACCATAACCCTTCCACTTAACCAAATACTGGAGTTTACGTCTGGAAACACGAGAATCCAAGATCTTCTCAACAACATACTCCAATTCTCCCTCCACCAGCACCGGAGCAGGAGGCTCAACCGAAGGAACAACGGGCACCTCATACCTCCGCAATAACGACCGATGGAACACATTATGAATAGCAAACGATGCTGGGAGATCCAAACGAAAAGATACAGGGTTAAGAATCTCCAAGATCTTATAAGGACCGATGAACCGAGGCTTAAACTTGGGAGAAGAGACCTTCATAGGGACAAAACGAGAAGACAACCACACCAAGTCCCCAACACGAAGTCGGGGACCCACGCGGCGACGACGATTAGCAAACTGCTGAGCCTTCTCCTGAGACAACTTCAAATTGTCCACCACCTGATTCCAAATCTGATGTAGCCTATCCACCACCACGTCCACTCCAGGACAATCCGAAGGCTCCACCTGACCAGAGGAAAAACGAGGATGAAACCCCGAATTACAAAAGAAAGGAGAAACCAAAGTAGCAGAACTAGCCCAATTATTAAGGGCAAATTCGGCCAGTGGCAAAAAGGCAACCCAGTCATCTTGATCAGCAGAAACAAAACACCTTAAATAAGTTTCCAAGGTCTGATTAGTTCGCTCCGTCTGGCCATTCGTCTGAGGATGGAATGCAGACGAGAAAGACAAATTAATGCCCATCTTAGCACAAAACGTCCGCCAAAATCTAGACACAAACTGGGATCCCCTGTCCGAAACGATATTCTCCGGAATCCCATGCAAACGAACCACGTTCTGAAAAAACAAAGGGACCAACTCAGAGGAGGAAGGCAACTTAGGCAAGGGTACCAAATGAACCATCTTAGAAAAGCGGTCACACACAACCCAGATAACGGACATTTTCTGTGAGACAGGGAGATCTGAAATAAAATCCATGGAAATGTGCGTCCAAGGCCTCTTCAGAATAGGCAAGGATAACAACAACCCACTGGCCCGAGAACAGCAAGGCTTAGCCCGAGCACACACTTCACAAGACTGCACAAAGGTGCGCACATCCCTTGACAAGGAAGGCCACCAAAAAGACCTGGCCACCAAGTCTCTAGTACCAAATATTCCAGGATGACCAGCCAACACAGAAGAATGGACCTCGGAGATGACTCTACTGGTCCAATCATCCGGAACAAACAGTCTTTCTAGTGGACACCGATCAGGTTTATCCGCCTGAAACTCCTGCAATGCACGTTGCAAGTCTGGGGAGACGGCGGACAATATTACCCCATCCCTAAGGATGCCAGTAGGCCCAGAGTCTCCAGGAGAGTCAGGCACAAAACTCCTGGAAAGAGCATCTGCCTTCACATTCTTTGAACCTGGCAAGTATGAAACCACAAAATTGAAACGAGAAAAAAACAACGACCAACGAGCCTGTCTAGGATTCAAACGCCTGGCAGACTCAAGGTAAATCAGATTTTTGTGATCAGTCAAGACCACCACACGATGTCTAGCACCCTCAAGCCAATGACGCCACTCCTCAAATGCCCACTTCATGGCCAAAAGCTCCCGATTACCCACATCATAATTGCGCTCGGCGGGCGAGAATTTTCTAGAAAAGAACGCACATGGCTTCATCACCGAGCCATCGGAACTTCTCTGTGACAAAACCGCCCCCGCTCCAATCTCGGAAGCATCAACCTCAACCTGAAAAGGAAGTGAAACATCTAGTTGACATAACACAGGAGCAGAAGAAAACCGGCGCTTAAGTTCCTGAAAGGCCTCCACAGCCGCAGGAGACCAATCAGCAACATCAGCACCCTTTTTAGTCAAATCAGTCAAAGGTTTAACAACACTGGAAAAATTAGAAATGAACCGACGATAAAAATTAGCAAAACCCAAGAACTTCTGAAGACTCTTAACAGATGTAGGTTGTGTCCAGTCACAAATCGCCTGAACCTTGACGGGATCCATCTCAATAGTAGAAGGAGAAAAAATGTATCCCAAAAAAGAAATCTTCTGGACTCCGAAGAGACATTTTGAGCCCTTCACAAACAGAGAATTGGCCCGCAGAACTTGAAACACCTTCCTGACCTGTAGAACATGAGACTCCCAGTCATCAGAAAACACCAAAATATCATCCAAATACACAATCATAAACTTATCCAGATATTCACAGAAAATATTGTGCATAAAGGACTGAAAGACTGAAGGAGCATTAGAAAGTCCAAAAGGCATTACCAAATACTCAAAATGGCCCTCAGGCGTATTAAATGCGGTTTTCCACTCATCACCCTGCTTTATCCGCACAAGATTATACGCACCGCGAAGATCTATCTTAGTGAACCACCTAGCCCCCTTAATGCGAGCAAACAAATCAGTCAATAATGGCAATGGATACTGATATTTGACTGTAATCTTATTCAGATGGCGATAATCTATACAAGGCCTCAGGGAACCATCTTTTTTAGCCATGAAAAAAAAACCTGCTCCCAGAGGGGACGAAGATGGACGAATATGTCCCTTTTCCAAGGACTCCTTAATATAATTCCGCATAGCAGTATGCTCTGGCACTGACAGATTAAATAAACGACCCTTAGGGAACTTACTGCCAGGAATTAATTCTATAGCACAGTCACAATCCCTATGAGGAGGGAGCGAATTGAGCTTAGGCTCCTCAAAAACATCCCGATAGTCAGACAAAAACGCAGGGACCTCAGAAGGAGTAGATGAAGCAATTGAAATCAGAGGTGCATCATCATGAACCCCCTGACATCCCCAGCTTAACACAGACATTGTTTTCCAATCCAGGACTGGATTATGAGTTTGTAACCATGGCAGACCAAGCACTAGTACATCATGTAAATTATACAGTACAAGGAAGCGAATCACCTCCTGATGAACGGGAGTCATGCGCATGGTCACTTGTGTCCAGTACTGCGGTTTATTCATAGCCGATGGTGTAGAGTCAATTCCCTTCAAAGGAATAGGAACTTCCAGAGGCTCCAGACTAAAACCGTAGCGTTTGGCAAAAGACCAATCCATAAGACTCAGGGCAGCGCCCGAATCCACACTGAGCAATGCAGGATCCCCTGGTGCCAATGCAAATGCCCAATTCTGAGGGTCGCCCCGCAGGAAAGATATTACAATCTTGACCTGCTGAGCAGGGTCTCCAGAGGAGCGAGATTTCAAAGAAAGAAACAATTTGCAATTGTTCCTGAAATTCAGGAAGGTAGATCTATCTCCAGAAAAAAACTCTGGAATAGGAATTCTAGGTTCAGACATAGGAGTGTGAACAACAAAATCCTGTATATTTTGAACTTTTACAGCAAGATTATTCAGGCTGGAAGCCAAACTCTGGACATCCATGATAAACAGCTAAGGTCAGAGCCATTCAAGGGTTAAGAGGAGGTAAGAAGCAGCTAGACAGCAATTAAGGGCTAGGCAGCAAAACTCTGAGGGGGAAAAAAAAAAAAAATTCCCTTCAACACTTCTTTTTCTCCTGCTTCAGCCCAAACAATTAACACTTTGTGGGCCGGCTATACTGTCATGATTCCCAATGGCAGGGGATTTGTCAACATAACACGGGCAAAAACAGGACGAGCTCTAGGGTGATGGAACCTGAGCTGACCGCGATCCTGAACCTCAACACTCAACTAACAGTAGCCGGGGGACGTTCCTGGGGGGCCCCTAGACGTCTCGCGCCAGCCGGAGATCTAGCTTCCCCTATCAGAAGAATAACAGACCTCACTTGCCTCCAGAGAAATATTCCCACAGAGATAGCAGCCTCCCACATATAATGACGGTGAAATGAGAGGAAGGCACAAACGTAGTTATGAAAACAGATTCAGCAAAATGAGGCTCGCTTAAGCTAGATAGCAGAGGATACAAAAGGTGAACTGCGCGGTCAGCTGAAAAAACCCTTCAAAATACCATCCTGAAATTACTTAAACTCATGTGCCAACTCATGGTACATGAGTGGTAATTTCAGCCCACTAGAGCAACCAGCAGCAGAGAATTACATATCTGCAAGCTGGACTAAAAAAACATGAAAGCAATCATGAAACAGGGAAATACAGACTTAGCTTGTCTTGAAGGCCTAGGAGCAGGTAACAGAGACACACACTGATACATTGATAGCCGGCAAGGGAATGACAGGAAAGCCAGGTTAAATAGGAAACACCCAGCCACTGATGGACAGGTGGAAACCAGAGACCGCAACCCACCAAAGTCACCCAGTACCAGTTGTAACCACCAGAGGGAGCCCAAAAACAGAATCCACAACACAGAGGCTAGATTTAGTCTATAGTGCCTAAAAAAGGTTGATGGTGATGACCAGGTGGCCGCCTTACAGATTTGCTCTATTGATACCTCTGACCTCTCAGCCCATGAGGTAGCTACTGCTCTTGTGGAATGCGCTTTTATACCATCCGGGATTGTATTCCCCGAAGATGAATATGCCAAGGCTATTGCCTCCATCTGGCTAAAGTTCCCTTGGATGCCCTGAATCCTTTTCTGGGACCCTGAAAACAGACAAACAAAGAGCCTTCCTTCCTATACTCCCTGGTGGAATCTAGGTATTGGACCAGGCATCTTCTAACGTCTAGATTATGGAAGTTTAGTTCTTTCTCATTTTTCGGGTTTGGACAGAAAGATGGCAGGGATACTTCTTGTGACCTATGAAATTTTGATGTCATTTTTGGCAAATAGGCTGTGTCGGGTCTAAGAGTGACTCTATCATCCAAGATTTTAGTGAAAGGTGGATTAGAGGAAAGGGCTTGAATGTCACTTATTCTGCGCGCAGATGTTAATGCTACTAAGAGAATAGTTTTGAGTGATAATGTTTTTATGGGAATCGTTTGTATAGGTTCAAATGGCGGGCCCGTTAATGCTGAAAGGACTAAATTTAGGTCCCATGAGGGTATCTTTTGAATAACTAAAGGTACCTTCACACGAAGCGACGCTGCAGCGATAGCGACAACGATGTCGATCGCTGCAGCGTCGCTGTTTGGTCGCTGGAGAGCTGTCACACAGACCGCTCTCCAGCGATCAACTATGCCGAGGTCCCCTGGTAACCAGGGTAAACATCGGGTAACTAAGCGCAGGGCCGCGCTTAGTAACCCGATGTTTACCCTGGTTACCAGCGTAAAATCTAAAAAAAACAAACAGCACATACTTACATTCACGTCCCCCTGCGTCCACTTCCTGACTGACTGAGCGCCGTACAGTGAGAGCAGAGCGGTGACGTCACCGCTGTGCTGCTTTCACTTTCACTTTGCGGCGCTGAGTCAGAGGAGGAAGCAGACTGCAGGGGACGCAATGTGAGTATGTGCTGTTTGTTTTTTTTACATTTTACGCTAGTAACCAGGGTAAACATCGGGTAACTAAGCGCGGCCCTGCGCTTAGTAACCCGATGTTTACCCTGGTTACCAGTGTAAAATATCGCTGGTATCGTTGCTTTTGCTTTCAAACACAACGATACACAGCGATCGGACGACCAAATAAAGTTCTGGACTTTATTCAGCGACCAGCGACATCACAGCAGGATCCTGATCGCTGCTGCGTGTCAAACGAAACGATATCGCTAGCCAGGACGCTGCAACGTCACGGATTGCTAGCGATATCGTTATAATGTCGTTTCGTGTGAAGGTACCTTAAGGGTTTTGATCTTGTAACTGCCTTGATAAATCTTATTATCCAAGGGTTAGCTGCAATGTTTTGGTTATATAGAGCTCCTAAAGCTGCTATTTGCACCTTAAGAGTACTGACTGCCAACCCCTGCTCCAGACCTTTTTGTAGGAACTCAAGGATTTTAGGAATTGAAGGCCCGTCCTGGATCTTTACCTTGGAGACAGATAGGAATTTCCTCCATGTTTTCCCATATATTTTAGTAGTGATGGGCTTTCTACTTTTTAACAGCGTAGCCACTAAGTTATCCGAGAAACCCCTTTCTCTTAATAGTCCCCGTTCAAAAACCAGGCTGTCAAATGGAGGTTCGACTCCTGTGGGTGGAAGATTGGTCCTTGATGTAGAAGGTCTGGCATATCCGGTAGAACCCACGGGTCTGATATCGATAGCATCCTTAGCCAGGAAAACCATGCCCTTTTTGGCCAGAATGGGGCAATAAGGATCATTTTTGTTTTGTCCTCTCTGACTTTCCGAATGACTGCCGGAATCAGAATGGTTGGCGGGAAAGCGTATGCCAGTTCGTGTGTCCATGGAATCAGAAAAGCATCCAGAGCCTGGGGATTCCCTTCTGGGCTTAGAGAACAAAATTTGCCTACTTTTTTGTTTTTGCAATTGGCGAACAGGTCTATTGTTGGTGTCCCCCACATTTTTGTGATCTGATTGTAGATGGATTGGTTTAGGGACCACTCGCCTTGTCTCAACTGAGTCCGGCTCAGGTAATCTGCCCTTTCGTTGTTTGAACCCTGGATGTGTAGTGCCGAGAGGGATAGTAAGTTTTCTTCTGCCAGATTGATAATCTTGGCTGAAGAACTCATCAGTGAACGAGACCTTGTTCCCCCCTGGTGGTTTATATAGGCTACAGTCACTTTGTTGTCTGAAAGAATTCGGACATGGTGTCCCTGAATGTCGGCTAGGAAAAAGAGAAGAGCATGATATACCGCCCAAAGTTCCTTCTGGTTTGAGGATGCTAATAGTTTTTGATCTGACCAATTGCCCTGAGCTACTTTGTCCCCCAGGTGGGCCCCCCACCCTCTGGGGCTCGCATCGGTTGTTATTATCCGAGAGATATTTGGTACCCAAGGGACTCCCTTTGACAGGTTTTGGTCTTTTCCCCACCAAAGAAGGGAACGAATAACTGATGAATCTAGGATGAGCCGGCTTTCCAATTTGTTTTTTAGTAACAATTGCCATTCCAGGATGTGCCACTGAAGCTCTCTTGTGTGAAATTGTGCGAAGGGTATCGCTGGTAGGCATGAGGACAGAGAGCCCAGAAGCGACATTGCTCTCCTTAGAGTCATTGAGGGATTGTGTAATGTCCGGGCTATCATGGACAATATGTTGTCCTTTTTGGGACCCGGGAGTCGGCATTCTTGGACCCGAGAGTCTAATGTCAGTCCTAGGAACTCTTGTACTTGACAGGGTTCCAATTTTGATTTTTTTACATTTATAAGCCATCCCAAGTCCGTCAGGATGGTCATCACTTGGTCTCTCTTTTCCCTGCAACTTTGTGCTGAGTTGCTTGCGATAAGAAAATTGTCCAGATAAGGGATTATTAGTATATCCTGTTCCCTCACGTGGGCCATCATTTCCGCTATTATTTTCGTAAATATACGTGGAGCTATTGAAATCCCGAATGGAAGAGCTTTGTATTGAAAAAACCTTATTTGACCCTTTATGGAGACTGCCATCCTGAGGAATTTTTGGGAATGATCGTGGATGGGCACATGGTAGTATGCGTCGGTTAGGTCTATTACAACCATGTAGCAGTTCGGGAAGAGAATCTTTATAGTGGACCTTATTGTTTCCATTTTGAATTTGTAATTTACGACGTATCTGTTTAAGTTTTTTAGATTTATGATCGTCCGAAAGGACCCGTCGGGCTTTGGTACTAAAAATAGAGGGGAGAAAAAACCTTCCCCTATCTCCTGAGGAGATATTTCCCGAATCACCGATTTTTGTAGTAGGGAAATAATTTCCTCCTCTAATGCAGTTTGTTCTGCTGCCGAAGATCTTGTTTTTGTTATTACATAATTCCGGGGAGGGAAAGAGACAAAATCTATTTTTAGACCATACCGTATGATATTTAAGATCCAGATGTTGTTGGAACTTTTCTTCCAGGCGGGAAGGAATGATGTTAGCCTTCCTCCCACCGGAGGATAAATGTCATTTGGAGAGCTTTTTATCACGGGAGGTGTTGCCAAAGAGGTAACCCCTATCCCTTCTCCTTCCTTCTTCCCACTTATTCTGCTCTCTGGGGGGTCTACGGCGAAAAAATTTGCGGCTCCGAAAGGGCTGTTTAAATGGAAACGGACCCAGATTTGGAAACCCCTTTTTCTTATCTCCCGCCTTCTGGAGGATGTCATCCAGGGTTTCTCCGAATAAAAAATTTCCCTCACATGGGATAGAACATAATTTTAACTTTGTTTGTAGATCTCCCGGCCAGCTTTTGAGCCACAAGGTTCTTCTAGCAGCGTTGGAAAGAGCAGCGGCCTTAGATGTTAGGCGTACAGAGTCCGCCGAGGAGTCCGCCAGAAATGCTGCTGCAGCTCTCATTGCAGGGAATGAATCCAGTAATTTGTTTCTGGGTAACCCGTCTTTAACCTGACTTTCCAGCTGGTCGATCCACACCATAAGGGATCTGGAAGTGCAAGTAGCTGCAACTGCAGGTCTCAGGCTACCGCCAGCCGATTCCCATGCTCCCTTAAGGAAAGTGTCCGCTTTTTTATCTAATGGGTCTTT
The DNA here is from genome assembly GCF_051348905.1 of Ranitomeya variabilis. Classification (NCBI taxonomy): domain Eukaryota; kingdom Metazoa; phylum Chordata; class Amphibia; order Anura; family Dendrobatidae; genus Ranitomeya; species Ranitomeya variabilis. The sequence goes on along the minus strand of NC_135235.1, from coordinate 55,327,093 downwards.
GAGGGTACCCATGTCCTCGAATGGCAGCGCAAATTTTTTCGAGGCTTTGGCAACTGCAACATCTAGTTTTGGTGCTTTATCCCAGAAAGAGGCAGCCTCATCCTCAAAGGGATATTTTCTTTTTAGGGAGGGCACCGAGGAATTTCTTCTATCCGGTTTCTCCCATTCTTTTTTAATTAATGTCTGGACATTAGGGTTTAGGGGAAAAGTTCTTCTCTTTTTTTGTCCCAAACCTCCGAACATTACGTCCTGGGCGGTTTTGTCAGGTTTGGGTTCCTCTACCCCCATAGTAGCCCTAACTGCCCTCACTAAAGAATCTACTTCTTCTAGTGGGAAACAATGTCGGCCCGACTCTTCCTCAGAAGAGGATAGGGGGAATCTGAATCGTCCGAATCAGCATTTTCAGATGACGATCGGGCCGAGTGGGAATGTACCGACTCCTTCACCTTCTTCACCTCTTTTTTGGAGGATAGAAGGGCATTCTGAACCTCAGACCTGATTACATTTTTAAGTTCAGAAGCGAAGTCGGGGGTCTCCTCACACAGTAAGCGCTGGATGCATGTCTTGCAAAGCTTTTTCTCCCAGGTTACTGGTAAAGCTTTGTTACAGGTAGGGCAGACCCTATTTTTCCTTTTCTCCAGGCTCTTCTTACCCTAGTAAGGGAGAAGAGGGAGCCCCATTATAAAATATGTACATTCACGGAGATCACTCACCACTCGGATGTGGAGGCAGGTACCGGTTCTGGAGGGGGACTCGGGCCTGGTAAGGAAGGTCCTTGAGAAGGAGTATCAGTCTTCGCAGCGGATCTGCTGCGCCATGTGGAACGGCTACTAGATCCACTCCTGGTGCTCTTTGTGTGGCGCTGCTGTCCTGGCTGCAGCTCCTGAGGATCGCTGTCCTCCATGGTTACAGGGAGAAAGTGCGACACCCATGTGCGCACAATCCCCCTTTTTTTGTAACCGGCGCCAATCCCCCGGTGTTTGCCGCACTTCCGGTTCCTGCCGTCCTCCCAGGGAGAAGATATTACCGCGCATGCGCGCGGCGATGACCCGGAAGTCCTGCCGCATTTCCGGAGCGGCGGCCATCTTTGTACACCCGGAGTATGCACTTGTCAGCACAAGAGCTCCGGTGATCCAGCGCCCTCATTTAGATTCGGCGGCGTTCTCCCCTCGCTCACCCTGAAGGACCCCTCAGTCCCAGCGGTGGCGGCTTCGGGAGCCGGACAAGCCGCGGCAGGAGCCTCCTCGCTGCCGGAACTCGACCGCCCGGTCCCGGTCCAACGGTCTTCATACAGGTACCGTCCGAAGAGAGGTTCCCTTGTCAGGGACAGGAAACCAACTGATGCGAGGGAGAGGTACCGCCCTTTTATCTGTAGGTTTCCTGTCCCTGAAGGGCGGATCCCCTCTCTCCGTAGTGCTGTCATGGGAGACCGAGAAAATGCCATTTCTCAAAGATATCCATAAAAAGTGTTGTTCAAAGTTTGCAACAAGCCACGTGGGAGACACACCAAACATGTGGAAGAAGCTGCTCTGGTCAGATGAAACCAAAATCAAACTTTTTGGCAACAATGCCAAGCAATATGTTTGGCGTAAAGGCAACACAGCTCATCACCCTGAATACACAATCCCCACTGTCAAACGTGGTGGGGGCAGCATCATGGTTTGGACCGGCTTTTCTTCAGCAGGGACAGGGAAGATGGTTAAAATTGATGGGAAGATGGATGGAGCCAAATACAGGACCATTCTTGAAGAAAACCTGTTGGAGTCTGCAAAAGACCTGAGACTAGGACGGAGATTTGTCTTCCAACAAGACAATGATCCCAAACAAAGCAAAATCTACAATGGAATGGTTCACAAATAAACATATCCAGGGTTAGAATGGCCAAGTCAAAGTCCAAACCTCAATCCAATAGAGAATCTGTGGAAAGAGCTGAAAACTGCTGTTCACAAACGATCTCCATCAAACCTCACTAAGCTCGAGCTGTTTGCCAAGGAAGAATGGGCAAGAATTTCAGTCTCTCGATGTACAAAACTGATAGAGACATACCCCAAGCGACTTGCAGCTGTAATCGCAGCAAAAGGTGGCGCAACAAAGTATTAAGTTAAAGGGGCCGAATAATATTGCACTCCCCACTTTAAAATTTTTGTGGAAATTAAAAAACTGAAAATAACCAATAAACTTCATTCAAACGTCACAATTGTGTTCCACTTGTTATTGATTCTTCACCAAAAATTTACATTTGTTATTTTTATGTTTGAAGCCTGATACGTGGGAAAAGGTTGAAAAATTCTAGGGAGCCGAATACTTTCGCAAGGCACTGTACATCAGTGCAACTGTCTAGTTGACTTTACCCAGGAAAAAAAAAAACTCTTTGTGGTAAGTTTCCAAAGCCAACCCCTCGCCAATCAGCTCATTATTATGCCAGCTGAATTTGGTGCATTGAGAAGACGATTTTCCCTTACCTTTCTGATAATTGACAGGTATCTAAATTTGCAGAGAAACAACTTTCTATAACTCAATGTTAAACATATCTCCCTACTATCCCACGTAGCGGACTTTATGTATATTTAATAAGCTCATTACACCTTATCCGTGCTGTGTCCTTTCCTTCTGATATTACAGTTTGAGTGGATTTAATGTCAGTGGACACACTTGTCTTTTGTAACCTTTCTGGAATTACAGCATAAGTAATAAACTGCAGACAGCACATTACTGCAAACTGGAAATAAAAACTGGTAGCAATCATTATATTATCCATAAAATGGACTTCAACTCATTCACGATCCCAGAGGTCATTTAAATAGGACAATGTCTCCATGTAACTCGAGCCAAGGCAGTGGGGGAAAAAAAAAGAAAAAAAAAGTGGATTAATAATGATATTAGTCCTCCTTGTGCAGATTTTCTGCTCTGTGAGAAACTGTTGATGAGCTGACATGACACTTAGAAAAAGACTGACAGAGCTAATGAAGAGAAAGTTGCTCCGGGAGCAAGTTCCTATTGTTGGAAAAACATAGTACGAGCACAATAATATAGCAAATGATTAAAAATCTACATTGCTGCCTATTCATTGATTTCAGCATTGCAGTCCAAGAAAAACTAGCAAATTGCTATTTAAAATATGATTTTTCATATTCGTACTTGGTGCTTGTATTGGGTGTAGGTTGCTAAGGTCTCAATGCCGCAGCAATGCAGAGCAAATATCAGGCAAAGGAGTGCAAAATAATAATAATTTTAATAAAAGAATATATTTCATTATTATAGCAGTCAATAAATCCACATATAGAAATGTCTTTTTTTTAAATAGACTTTCCTATTGCATTCTTAGGGTATGTTTACTAGGAGTTAATTCTCATGGATTTTTACACTTAAAACGTTTTCCAATACCAAAATCTGCACGAAAAATACTTCCAAAACATGGTCAATTGTTTTCAATGGTAAGACCATGTTGCCATCCATTGAGCCACATTTTATTCTTGACGCAGTTTCCAAAACTGCAATAAGTGACATGTGTGAATATACCCTAAAGGGAGGTTTATAGTACCCAATATGGCAGCATTAAATTACCACCAATCTGTACACATTTATAGATCGCCACAACAGGACGAAAAAAAAAAAAGGAGGAAAAAACCTCCACTATTCTAGAGAAAACACCACAAAAAAAAAAAAAAAAACAACAACAGGCAAAGGTGCTTACCTGTCCGGGCCTCAAATCAAATGCACTATCATGGAGCAGCGGGCCCAAATAAAGATGGCGACTACACAGGTGCAGTAATACCAAATGAGGCAGCCAGACTACAATCAGTGATTGGCCGCTTGGCACACCAGTGCAAATAAATAATCTGCAGCAGTGTTCACACAGAGTATGCAAAGTATCTGGATCTTAGCCTATTAGTAATGCCCTGTGGCGGGCTGCCGAATGCTAATGTGGTACCCCAGGAGTTCGGGTACCACAGTGGTATTAAAAAGAAAAAAACAGTGTTTCAGCTCACCCTTAATTCAAACGAGATGGTAGAAGTCAGTCCGAGCATGGAGACAAAGTGTTGCTGCCACAACACTGATTAGCATGTAGAAGAATACCACAGCGGTATTGCCTTCCTCTCGGGGAGGGTGATGCCATGCCTGGAAACGAGGAGGATCCCTTTAACAGACAGCACATACATGCAACGTGTTCTGACTCCAGGCCAGAAAGGGGAGCTCTAGACCCGGTTTCAGGGGAACTTCCCTATATATGTTCTGGCTTGGAGGAGGAGTTAGATCTGTTGTGAATTTGGTTTCTGGGCTCCCCCGGTGGTTACTGGTGGTACTGAACTTGTGTGCTTCATCTCCTCTGTTCACCTGTTTCCATCAGGATGTGGGAGTTTCTATTTAGCCTTGCTCCTCAGTCATTTCTATGCCGGCCAACAATGTTACCAGAAGCCTTTCTGTTGCATGTTCCTGCTCCTAGACTACTATCAGCTAAGTTGGACTTGTAGTCCTAAGATTGTTTTGCATTTTTGTTCCAGTTCTCTGTTTTTGAATATTTCTGAGGCTGGAAGCTCTTGTGAGCTGAAATTGCCACTCTGGTGTCATGAGTTGATATTAGAGTCTTAAAGTAATTTCAGGATGGTGTTTTGAAAGGGTTTTCAGCTGACTGTGAAGTTCCCTTTTCTGTCTTCCTACTATCTAGTAAGCGGACCTCAATTTGCTAAACCTATCTTCATACTTCGTATGTCATTTTCCTCTATAATCACCGACAATATATGTGGGGGCTACTGTCTGCCTTTTGGGGAAAATTTCTCTAGAGGTAAGCCAGGTCTGTATTTTCCTCTGCTAGGGTCAGTCAGTCCTCCGGCTGGCGCTGGGCGTCTAGGGATAAAACGTAGGCACGCTACCCGGCCACTGTTAGTTGTGCGGTAGGTTTAGCTCACAGTCAGCTCGAGTTCCCATCTTCCAAGAGCTAGTCCTTTTGTATGCTTTACTACGGTCTCTTGCCATTGAGAACCATGACAGTTTGGCCGGCCGAGGGTTAAAATAATTGGCAGAAGAAAGGAGAGAAAAGAAGTCTGCAGAGAATTTTTTTTTTTTTTTTCTGAGTTTGCTCATTAGTTGATTATCTTGCATCTCTGCTTACTGCAGCCTTCGTCTCTCTCTCCTTCTAATCCTTGAATGGTTCTGATTTCACCTGATTAAAATGGATCCTCAGAGTTTAGCTACAGGTTTGAATAATCTCGCTATGAAGGTTCAAAGTTTACAGGATTTTGTAATTCATGCTCCTATATCTGAACCTAGAATTCCTTTACCTGAATTTTTCTCCGGGGATAGATCTCGCTTCCAGAATTTCAAACATAATTGTAAATTATTTTTGTCTCTGAGATCTCGCTCCGCTGGAGATCCTGCACAGCAGGTCAGGATTGTAATTTCCTTGCTCCGGGGTGACCCTCAGGATTGGGCATTTGCTTTGGCACCAGGGGATCCTGCGTTGGTCAATGTGGATGCGTTTTTCCTGGCTTTGGGGTTGCTTTATGAGGAACCTCATTTAGAGATTCAGGCTGAAAAAGCCTTGATGGCCCTGTCTCAGGGGCAAGATGAGGCTGAAATATACTGCCAAAAATTTCGTAAGTGGTCTGTGCTTACTCAGTGGAATGAGTGCGCCCTGGCGGCGAATTTCAGAGAGGGTCTCTCTGATGCCATTAAAGATGTTATGGTGGGGTTCCCTGTGCCTACAGGTCTGAATGAGTCTATGACAATGGCTATTCAGATTGATCGGCGTTTGCGGGAGCGCAAACCTGTGCACCATTTGGCGGTGTCTACTGAGAAGGCGCCAGAGATTATGCAATGTGATAGAATTCTGTCCAGAAGCGAACGACAGAATTTTAGGCGAAAAAATGGGTTATGCTTCTATTGTGGTGATTCAACTCATGTTATATCAGCATGCTCTAAACGTACTAAAAAGGTTGATAAGTCTGTTTCAATTGGCACTTTACAGTCTAAGTTTATTCTATCTGTGACCCTGATTTGCTCTTTATCGTCTATTGCCGCGGACGCCTATGTCGACTCTGGCGCCGCTTTGAGTCTTATGGATTGGTCCTTTGCCAAACGCTGTGGGTTTAATTTAGAGCCTCTGGAAGTTCCTATACCTCTGAAGGGTATTGACTCCACGCCATTGGCTAGTAATAAACCACAATACTGGACACAAGTAACTATGCGTATTAATCCGGATCACCAGGAGATTATTCGCTTCCTTGTGTTGTATAATCTACATGATGTGTTGGTGCTTGGATTGCCATGGCTGCAATCTCATAACCCAGTCCTCGACTGGAAAGCAATGTCTGTGTTAAGCTGGGGATGTCAGGGGACTCATGGGGACGTACCTTTGGTTTCCATTTCGTCATCTATTCCCTCTGAGATTCCGGAATTTTTATCTGATTATCGTGACGTTTTTGAGGAGCCTAAACTTGGTTCACTACCTCCGCACAGAGATTGCGATTGTACTATAGATCTGATTCCGGGCAGTAAGTTTCCAAAGGGTCGTTTATTTAATCTATCTGTGCCTGAACATGCTGCTATGCGGGAATATATTAAGGAGTCCTTGGAAAAGGGACATATTCGTCCTTCGTCATCTCCCTTAGGAGCCGGTTTTTTCTTTGTATCTAAAAAAGATGGCTCTTTGAGGCCGTGTATTGATTATCGGCTTTTGAATAAAATCACGGTTAAATATCAGTATCCTTTGCCACTGCTTACTGATTTGTTTGCTCGAATAAAGGGGGCCAAGTGGTTCTCTAAGATTGATCTTCGTGGGGCGTATAATTTAGTGCGAATTAAGCAGGGGGATGAGTGGAAAACCGCATTTAATACGCCTGAGGGCCATTTTGAGTATTTAGTAATGCCTTTTGGTCTTTCAAATGCCCCTTCAGTCTTTCAGTCTTTTATGCATGACATTTTCCGTGAATATTTGGATAAATTTATGATTGTGTATCTGGATGATATTTTGATTTTTTCGGATGACTGGGACTCTCATGTCCAACAGGTCAGGAGGGTTTTTCAGGTTTTGTGCTCTAATTCCTTGTGTGTAAAGGGTTAAGTGTGTTTTTGGGGTTCAAAAGATTTCGTTTTTGGGGTACATTTTTTCCCCCTCTTCCATTGAGATGGACCCTGTCAAGGTTCAGGCTATTTGTGATTGGACGCAACCCTCTTCTCTTAAGAGCCTTCAGAAGTTTTTGGGCTTTGCTAATTTTTATCGTCGATTTATAACTGGTTTTTCTGATGTTGCTAAGCCGTTGACTGATTTGACTAAGAAGGGTGCTGATGTTGCTGATTGGTCCCCTGCTGCTGTGGAGGCCTTTCGGGAGCTTAAGCGCCGCTTTTCTTCCGCCCCTGTATTGCGTCAGACTGATGTTACTCTTCCTTTTCAGGTTGAGGTCGACGCTTCAGAAATCGGAGCTGGGGCGGTTTTGTCGCAGAAAAGTTCCGACTGCTCCGTGATGAGACCTTGCGCGTTCTTTTCTCCTAAATTTTCGCCCGCTGAGCGAAATTATGATATTGGTAATCGGGAGCTCTTGGCTATGAAGTGGGCTTTTGAGGAGTGGCGTCATTGGCTTGAGGGGGCTAGACATCAGGTGGTGGTATTGACCGACCACAAGAATTTGATTTATCTTGAGTCTGCCAGGCGCTTGAATCCTAGACAGGCGCGCTGGTCGTTATTTTTCTCTCGGTTTAATTTTGTGGTTTCTTACCTACCGGGTTCTAAAAATGTGAAGGCGGATGCCCTTTCTAGGAGTTTTGAGCCTGATTCCCCTGGTAATTCTGAACCTACAGGTATCCTTAAGGATGGAGTGATATTATCTGCTGTTTCCCCAGACTTGCGACGGGTCTTGCAGGAGTTTCAGGCGGATAGACCTGATCGTTGCCCGCCTGGTAGACTGTTTGTTCCGGATGATTGGACCAGTAGAGTCATCTCGGAGGTCCATTCTTCTGCGTTAGCTGGTCATCCTGGAATCTTTGGTACCAGGGATTTGGTGGCTAGGTCCTTCTGGTGGCCTTCCCTGTCGCGAGATGTGCGAGGTTTTGTGCAGTCTTGTGATGTTTGTGCTCGGGCCAAGCCTTGTTGTTCTCGGGCTAGTGGATTGTTGTTATCTTTGCCTATTCCGAAGAGGCCTTGGACTCACATCTCCATGGATTTTATTTCTGATCTCCCTGTTTCTCAGAAGATGTCTGTCATCTGGGTGGTGTGTGACCGTTTCTCTAAGATGGTCCATTTGGTCCCCTTGCCTAAATTGCCTTCCTCATCCGAGCTGGTTCCTCTGTTTTTTCAAAATGTGGTTCGCTTGCATGGTATTCCGGAGAATATCGTTTCTGACAGGGGAACCCAATTCGTGTCTAGATTTTGGCGAGCGTTCTGTGCTAGGATGGGCATTGATTTGTCTTTTTCGTCTGCTTTCCATCCTCAGACTAATGGCCAGACCGAGCGAACTAATCAGACCTTGGAGACTTATTTGAGGTGTTTTGTGTCTGCGGATCAGGATGATTGGGTTGCCTTTTTGCCCTTGGCGGAGTTTGCCCTCAATAACCGGGCTAGTTCTGCCACCTTGGTTTCTCCTTTCTTCTGTAATTCGGGGTTTCATCCTCGTTTCTCTTCCGGTCAGGTGGAGTCTTCGGATTGTCCTGGAGTGGATGCTGTGGTGGAGAGGTTGCATCAGATTTGGGGGCATGTGGTGGACAATTTGAAGTTGTCCCAGGAGAAGACTCAGCAGTTTGCCAACCGCCGTCGTCGTGCTGGTCCTCGTCTTTGTGTTGGGGACTTGGTGTGGTTGTCTTCTCGTTTTGTCCCTATGAAGGTTTCTTCTCCTAAGTTTAAGCCTCGGTTCATCGGCCCGTACAAGATATTGGAGATTCTTAACCCTGTGTCCTTTCGTTTGGACCTCCCTGCATCTTTTTCTATTCATAATGTCTTCCATCGGTCATTGTTGCGCAGGTATGAGGTGCCGGTTGTGCCTTCCGTTGAGCCTCCTGCTCCGGTGTTGGTTGAGGGTGAGTTGGAGTATGTTGTCGAGAAGATCTTGGACTCCCGTGTTTCCAGACGGAGACTTCAGTATTTGGTCAAGTGGAAGGGCTACGGTCAGGAGGATAATTCTTGGGTGACAGCCTCTGATGTTCATGCCTCCGATTTGGTCCGTGCCTTTCATAGGGCTCATCCTGATCGCCCTGGTGGTTCTGGTGAGGGTTCGGTGCCCCCTCCTTGAGGGGGGGGTACTGTTGTGAATTTGGTTTCTGGGCTCCCCCGGTGGTTACTGGTGGTACTGAACTTGTGTGCTTCATCTCCTCTGTTCACCTGTTTCCATCAGGATGTGGGAGTTTCTATTTAGCCTTGCTCCTCAGTCATTTCTATGCCGGCCAACAATGTTACCAGAAGCCTTTCTGTTGCATGTTCCTGCTCCTAGACTACTATCAGCTAAGTTGGACTTGTAGTCCTAAGATTGTTTTGCATTTTTGTTCCAGTTCTCTGTTTTTGAATATTTCTGAGGCTGGAAGCTCTTATGAGCTGAAATTGCCACTCTGGTGTCATGAGTTGATATTAGAGTCTTAAAGTAATTTCAGGATGGTGTTTTGAAAGGGTTTTCAGCTGACTGTGAAGTTCCCTTTTCTGTCTTCCTACTATCTAGTAAGCGGACCTCAATTTGCTAAACCTATCTTCATACTTCGTATGTCATTTTCCTCTATAATCACCGACAATATATGTGGGGGCTACTGTCTGCCTTTTGGGGAAAATTTCTCTAGAGGTAAGCCAGGTCTGTATTTTCCTCTGCTAGGGTCAGTCAGTCCTCCGGCTGGCGCTGGGCGTCTAGGGATAAAACGTAGGCAGGCTACCCGGCCACTGTTAGTTGTGCGGTAGGTTTAGCTCACAGTCAGCTCGAGTTCCCATCTTCCAAGAGCTAGTCCTTTTGTATGCTTTACTACAGTCTCTTGCCATTGAGAACCATGACATAGATCAGTCTGTAGAGAGTGTGAAGGAGGAAGGAGCAGAGGAGACGTAGGAGCTGGAGGGGAGCTGTGACCGGGCTCCCTCCACGCTGAAGCGCAGGAACCAGAAACCGAAAGTCCGAGGCTGTATGGGACTGTATGCCCCATAGCAGAAACCGGAGGGCAGGAGATTGAAAGTTACTTGCTGACAACTACACCTGAAGGAAGAGCAGCATACAGAGCCCAGAGTCACCGTAAATAGAGACACTTGTAAAAAGGCTCTCACTGCCTCCCATGCGGGTACTGTACTAGGACACAGAGAGAGAAAGAGAGAGGACCTTGTGAGAAGCCATAGGCAGCAAGGGATGCACCTTAGGGTATGTGCACACGCTGCGGATTTTGCTGCGGATTCGACGCTGCGGATCTGCAGCAGTTTTCCCAAAGTTTACAGTACCATGTCAACCTATGGGAAAAAAAAAAACGCTGTGCACATGCTGCGGAAAAATCCGCACGGAAACGCAGCGGATTATTTTCCGCAGCATGTCAATTCTTTGTGCTGATTCCGCAGCGGTTTTCAACGAGCACCAATAGGAAAGTGCAATTGAAAAACCGCAGAGGAATCCGCGAGAAAATCTGCAGTGGTTTTGCACTGCGGATTTTCCAAATCCGCTGCGGAAAAATCCGCAACGTGTGCACATACCCTTATAGTGCAGCAAGGAAGGCTCCTAATCCCACCTGGCTAAGGGGATCCCTAATCGTTTCCAGGCTGCCTGGACCTCACCATCATCTGTTACCGGTACCCTGGACTGTGGCCGTAAACCACCAGTAAAAAGTAAAGAGACTGCAACCTTGTGTCCTCCAACTCTTTCTGGAACCACACCATTAACCATCTTTTCCTACTACACCGGGAGGCCTGGCGACTAAGCACCTGTGGGAAGCTGTTATGATCTGGTGGCCTAAGAGCAGCATGAGACGTACTCTGGAGAAGGTGGTACCTGTACTGACCGCAGACCCTGAACTTAACACCGCAACTAGAAGTAACCGTGGAATGTACCTAACTCTCCCTGGACATCTCGACACAGCCGGAGGACTAATTACCCCTAGAGATAGAAAAGGGAAAAGTATCTTGCCTCAGAGAAAATCCCTAAAGGATAGGCAGCCCCCCACAAATATTGACTGTGAGAGGAGAGGGAAAAAACATACACAGACCGAAATGAGAATTTAGCAAAGGAGGCCACTTCTAGCTAAATAGAAAGGATAGGACAGAGTACCATGCGGTCAGTATTAAAACACTAGAAAATATCCACCACAGAAAATACAAAAACTCCACAGCTAACTAAAGATATGGAGGGTATATCTGCATCTCCAGAGATACCAGCTTGGCTAAACAAATCCTTATACAGACCAAGCTGGACAAGACAAAACATAGAAAAGAACTGAACAATAAGGCCACAGCATGTGGACAGCAAAATCAAGGCCAGAACTTATCTTAGTTGAAATTAACTGCAAAGCAGAAGGGACCAGGCAGGGATGTAAATCCTCCAGGAACAATGGACAACTGGCACTGACTAAAGGGTGAAGCAAGACTAAATAGCCCAGTCAAAATTGCAAAAAGTGAACACACCTGATAATTGCTGCGATTCAGAGACAGCAGCGCTACCACTTACAACCACCGGAGGGAGCCCAAGAGCAGAATTCACAACAGGAAGCCACACCATCCATCACCACCGTGACCACCCCTTTAATGACCACCGGACCCGGCCCGAGTACCCCAAAGTCCTAGCGGGCGCTCCACTAACTGTAATGTGTCCCGTGTGAGGCCAGTTCCACACGTCCAGATAATTCCGGTACCGGAAAAATCGGTACCGGAGTTATCCGTGTCCGTGTGCTCACGTCGCACATCAGTGTGGGACACGTGCGGCAGCCGTGTGCCGCCCGTGTGCCGACTGAGTACCACACAGACCGTGCAGGAGACAGCACTACAGTAAGCGCTGTCCCCTGCTTTGGGTGATGAAGCCGGAATTCATTCCTTCTTCCCAGCAGCGTTCGCTGGAGAGAAGGAATGAAAAATCAATGTTTTGTTGTTTTTTTTTGTGGTTAAAATAAAGTTCTTGGTCACCTCCCCCCTCCCACCTCCTGTGCACCCGCCTGCTGGAAATAAAATACTCACCCAGCTCCCTCGATGCTTCCTCTCAGCGTCGCAGCTTGTCCTGTATGAGCGGCCACGTGGTGCCGCTCATTACAGGGATGAATATGCGGCTCCACCCCTATGGGAGGTGGAGCCGCATATTCATCCCTGTAATGAGCGGCACCACGTGACCGCTCATACAGGACAAGCTGCAACGCTGAGAGGAAGCATCGAGGGAGCTGGGTGAGTATTTTAATGGGGCAAACTGTTTGCCTCATTGTTTCACGTGATGACTGCACGGTATCCGGGCTTCCCCACAACAAATGCCTAATAGGTGAGCTGGTTTTTCACTATTTTTCCTTGAGTATTTTAATGCCAGCAGGTGGGCGCACAGGGGGTGGGAGGTGACAAGGATCTTTATTTTAAACACAAAAATAATAAAAAAACATTGATTTTTCATTCCTTCTCTCCAGCGAACGCTGCTGGGGAGAAGAAATGAATGTCGGCTTCAGCATCACACGCTGGGGGGACAGCGCTTACTGTATTGCTGTCTCCTGCACGGCACACGGACAGCATCCGTGTGCGGTACGTGTTTACATGGACCCATTGACTTTAATGGGTCCGTGTGATCTATGCGCTCCCACGAACACTGACATGTCTCCGTGTTTTTCAAACGGACACACGGTCCGTGAAAACATGCTGACATGTGCAGAGACACATTGATTTTAATGTGTCTATGTGAATCAGTGTCTCTGGTACATGAGGAAACTGTCACCACACGTACCGGAGCCACTGACGTGTGAAACAGGCCTGAACAGAGGCCACAACTTACAAAGTCATCAGGGCCCAACTGCGCCTCAAAAAGTTAAAAAAAAAAGTGCACAAGAACATAAAATATGTAAGGTATTAGTTAATATTATGGCCACAATACGTAAGCTGGCAACCCACATCTCAGGTCCCCACATTTACCAGTCCTACTCTAACAGCAAAAACCACAACAGGAGGAAATTATATAGATTTATAGATTGGCATTCGTTGCATAGCCTGTTTACACATGCATGCTGAACATACTGCAATAGTTCATTTAGTGCAAAAAGGCACTGTGTAGAGTCTTGTCTACACAGAATGATGTGCTGCTGAGAACGATGATCTTTTGTGAAGCAGAAAAGATCATTTGAGCTGATGAATGTGTAAGGAGATAGACAAGTGAGAAGGTGTACACAGTTAAAGGGGTTGTCCTGTCTAAATTGATAAATCTGCAGTCACTCTCTGTGACTGCCGACTTATGAGTCTTCCCAGAGCATACAGTGTGCGCTGCAAGGATTCGCTGTTTTTTGAGCTGAGACCGATGGGTGCGCTCACTGGACTGGTACAAGTATCTGGAGTAAAGTCAAGAGACCAGATCTGGGTAAAGGAGTTGAGAGACCAGATCTGGGTAAAAGAGTCGAGAGGCCAGATCAGGGTAAAAGAACAGAGACCAGATCCAGGTAAAGAAACCGAGAAACCACAGCTGGGTAAAAGAATCGATAGACCAGTTCTGAGTAAAGGATACAAGCAACCAGATCAGAGTAAGGCCCAGAGAGAGCCCAGACCTGAGAGTTCTGAGGAGAGAGAGTGATAGAGAGAGAGTGAGTGAGTGAGAGAACTAGGCCGGAACAGGGAGACGTTTGTGTCAGCCGTCACTTCCAGTGTCGATGTACAGTCCAAATTGTAGACCGGACCATGCTTCAGGCAACAAAGGCGGCCAGTGTGATGAGTGTACCAAGTAATGCCCCAATCTGGGACTTTCAAGCTAGTGGGTAGTGTCGTTTATTCCCATTAGTGCCTGTCACCTCCTCATAACTTGTTACATTTTCACCATTTGCTGTATCCCCCGATTTTGTGCCGAAGGCACCCCATTGATTTTGTTTATCAAATAAATAGTTGTTGGCTTATGTACCACTGTCTCCTCATTGCCTGCACTGTTGCATCTGCATACTTGTTAATTAAAGTGCGTTTTGCTTGTTTGTTGGGTAGTAGATAACCGGTTTAGATTGTTATTGCATTGCATTATACTGTAATCTTGCCATTTTGGAATTGTAAATGGAAAGGGTCCACTAACATGGGTTCAACCAGGGGCACTAAACAATGACAGATCATATGCTTGTTTGCTGATTAGCAGCCTGTTTACAGAGGCCATTCATCTATTCTTTGCTACCATTGTTTTCAGTAGGGGGGAGTCCTGTGCAGCACAAAAGATTATATTCACATGATGAACAGGCACTAGGCTCCTTCATCAGATGATTGGCAGATTAGACAGCAAGACTATTGTGACATGAGCATTTCTGGGAACGCTTTTTCATGATAATCTTTCAGTGTAAGGGTACCGTCACACATTGAAATTTCCATCGCTACGACGTTACGATTCGTGACGTTCTAGCGATATCGTTACGATATCGCTGTGTCTGACACGCTACTGCGATCAGACACCCTGCTGAGAATCGTACGTCGTAGCAGATCGTTTGGAACTTTCTTTCGTCGCTTGATCACCCGCTGACATCGCTGGATCGTTGTGATCCAGCGATGTCTTCGCTTGTAACCAGGGTAAACATCGGGTAACTAAGCGCAGGGCCGCGCTTAGTAACCCGATGTTTACCCTGGTTACAAGCGTAAACGTAAAAAAACAAACCGTGCATACTCACCCGTCGGTGTCCTTCAGGTCCCTTGCCGTCTGCTTCCTGCTCTGAGTGCCGGCCGGAAAGTGAGAGCAGAGCGCAGCGGTGCTGCGATCTGCTCTCACTGTACGGCTGCACTCAGAGCAGGAAGCAGACGGCAAGGCACCTGAAGGACACCGACGGGTGAGTATGTACTGTTTGTTTTTTTACGTTTACGCTGGTAACCAGGGTAAACATCGGGTTACTAAGCGCGGCCCTGCGCTTAGTTACCCGATGTTTACCCTGGTTACCCGGGGACTTCGGCATCGCTCCAGCGCCGTGATTGCACCGTGTGACCGCAGTCTACGACGCTGGAGCGATGATTATACGACGCTGCGACGTCACGAATCGTGCCGTCGCAATGATGAAAATTTCAATGTGTGACGGTACCCTAAATGCATCTTAAAGGGAACCTGTCACCAGGTTTCACCAATATCAGGGCCGGCCCGAACGTATAGGCGAACTAGGCCTAGGGCGCCGATCCTAAGGGGGCGCCAGAGAAAAAATAGAAAAAAAATTATAAAAAATCTTTTCAAAAGGCAGAAGGTGTATGGAGCTGAATGTGTATGAGGTGTATGGAGCGGAGCCATGTGTGTATGAGGTGTACCGAGCGGAGCCGTGTGTATGAGGTGTACGGAGTGGATTCGTGTGTGTATAAGGTGTATGGAGCGGAGCTAAATGTGTACGAGGTGTATGGAGCGGAGCCGCGTGTGTACGAGGTGTATGGAGCGGAGCGCGTGTGTACGGAGTGCAGTCGCGTGTGTAGGAGTAGCTATGTGTGGCCATTATACGGTACGAAGTATCATGTGTGGCCATTATACAGTATGGAGCATCATGTGTGGCCATTATACAGTATGGAGCATCATGTGTGGCCATTATACAGTATGGAGCATCATGTGTGGCCATTATACAGTATGGAGCACTGTGTGGCCATATTTTTTTGTTTATAATTATTCTTTATGAAACAGTGTGATCAGCAGTGCTAAATGGGTGTGGTTGGGACGTGTATATAGGTTTGGCTAGTTATGAATGGGTGTGGTCAGAGGCGTGGCCTAAAATTTGCCGCAGCACGCCTTGCGCGCCGCAAACTTTATCCCTCTTTCCCATCTTCAAAAGTTGGGAGGTATGTTGAAAGTAGTAGGGGCGCAACAAAATAGTTTCGCCTAGGGCGCCGCAATCTCTCGGGCTGGCCCTGACTGATATGAGATATGGCCACCACCTTTCAGGCCTAATATACAGCATTCTATAATACTGTATATCTGCCCCCAACCAAACCTGAAAGACAATAGAAAATGTTTTTTATTATTTATTATACTCACCTGCGGGGTGGTCCGGTAAGAGCAGTGTCGAAGGTCTTGGTCCGGTGCCTCCCTTCTTCTTGTGATGCCGTCCTCCTCCTTTCTTCACGTGGATGACACATCCCTACGTCATCCACACAGGGTCCCCGGCATTGCTCTACTGCACAGGTGTACTTCTCTGCCCTGACTAGAGCAAAGTAAAGTACTGCAGGAGCCGGGAAAGGTGAAAGAGCCCCGGGACATGCGCACTTTGTCTGTAATATATGCTAAATAAGCATTGGTGAAACATTTCATACTCATTGGATGGTCTGTTCTAACCACATTTGCCAACTGATTGTAGCGTAGCGCAGGATAAGGCTACTTTCACACTAGCGTCGTACGACGCACGTCGTAATGCGACGTTGCGACGTACCGACGCATACTGTGCAAGTGCCGCACAACGGGGGCAGCGGATGCAGTTTTTCAACGCATCCGCTGCCCCATTGTGAGGTGGGGGGAGGCGGGGGCGGAGTTCCGGCCGCGCATGCGCGGTCCGAAATGCTGGACACGACGCACCAAAAAACGTTACATGCAACGTTTTTTGGTGGCGACGGACCGACGCAACCGTCGCACGACAGTTGTGACGTGTGGCAATCCATCGCGATCCGTCGCTAATACAAGTCTATGGAGAAAAAACGCATCCTGCAAGCACTTTTGCAGGATGCGTTTTTTCTACAAATCGACGCATAGCGACGTGCAGTGTGAAAGTAGCCTAAGAGGTATATATGACGTAGTCTGTTATTACTAGCTTACAAAGGTTTTACTCAACGGCTTGTTTTACTGTTAGGTCTACATGGATTTTCTCCTCCAAGAATTTTATATTCGCTGACATACAAAATAGATCTCAAGAAGGAAGGAAAAACTGACTTTCTACAAGGAGAATTAGTACTCCATACTAGATGGTGGCCCGATTCTAACGCGGTTATAGGATGTTTCGCCCCCAGCAGTTCGACCCCAGCAGTTCGACCCCAGCAGTTCACCCCTGCGTACATTTCGCCCCTGCACATTTTACCCCCAGCAGTTTGCCCCGGGTACATTTCGCCCCCGGGTACATTTTGCCCCCACACATTTTGTCCCCAGCATTTGGCCACCAGGATGTTTCAATCCTGCACATTTCACCCCGCACGTTTCGCCCCCAGCACTTTGCCCATTTCACCCCGGCAGTTCGCCCCCGGATGTTTCGCACAAGGCAATTCACCCCTGGCAGTTTGCCCCCGGATGTTTGTACCCTTGTGGCTCATGAATTCCCATCAGTCATCAATGTTTCACCCCCAGCAGTTTGCCTCAGATGTTTGTACCCTTGTGGTTCATGAATTCCCGTCCGTCAATGTTTTGCCCCCCAGCAGTTTGCACCCGGATGTTTGTACACTTGTGGTTCATGAATTCCCATCCATCATCAATGTTTCGCCCCCAGCAGTTCACTCCTGGGTAAATTTCGCCCCCGCACATATCGTCCCCCGCATTTAGCCCCCAGGATGTTTCGCCCTTGCACATTTCACGCCCGCACATTTCGCTCCCAGCAGTTTGCACATTTCACCCCCGGCAGTTCGCCCCCAGAAGTTTCGCACCCGGCAGTTCGCCCCTGGATGTTTGTACCCTTGTGGTTCATGAATTCCCATCCGTCATCAATGTTTCGCCCCCAGCAGTTCACCCCCAGCAGTTTGCCCATTTCACCCCCGACAGCTCACCCCCAGGTGTTTCGCACCCGGCAGTTTGCCCCCAGCAGTTCGCCCCCGGATGTTTCTACCCTTGTGGTTCATGAATTCCTATCCGTCATCAATGTTTCGCCCCCAGCAGTTTGCCCCTGGCAGTTCGCAGCCAGCAGTCCTCCCCCGGCAGTTTATACATCTTAGACCCGTTCAGTTCAGTTCGGGCAGTTCTGTCCCAAACACACAAGAAAATCCGGGTTCGGATTCAGCACCACCAAACTATCATCTCCATTAAACTCAGTGGGTATGGAGACTCAGAGGAGTGGAGGATCTGTCCACCACATCCTCATCACTGACCAGATAGTAAAATGAAAATATATATATTGCTACTTACCCCTTTGCTCAGGTACCGGCAGTCCTCTTCAGTCCTCTTCCATGCACTTCCACATTGTGTGAATATGTCATAGTACCCAAGGGAATCCCTTTCAGGATTCCTAGCTAGGGATTCCCTTGGTCAAGAAGACTCCCCGGCTGCAGCAGGGCGCGGGAGCGCCGCTAACCAGGACACACTTCACAGGTCCCACACATGGCAACAAACCACCGTGGGCTTTACAGTACATTACCTCACCACCAACTAGTACTACCCATGTTTCTAAAAAACTAAGGATTTGCTTCATTTAGGCATTCTCATCTACATACCAAGCGATGGTATGATTAAGACTGGGTAGAGTCAAAACGTCATATTCTGTTACTAGATTTGATCGCTTTTCCTTATGTTTGTAGAAATTGCTCCCATGTGTTACTTATATTGAGTTATGTTGAATAAACTCACATTATTTTGCATAATTAACTAGAGTGTGCGGTGTCTCTCAAATAATAACAGAAGACTCTCCACACAGGTTGGGACCTTAGCAAAGGGGAGAGAAGTGATTTTTATTTTCTGATAAGCAAACTCTGAACATTGCCTGTTTAGGGTTGGTGTGGTTGAACCCGAGCAGGCAATGTTCGATACGAACCCTGAGCTTTCCAGATCGAGTTTGCTCATCACTCGATACAGTATGATATGTAATGAATGACAAAAAGAAGCCATTAATTGTAACACCACCAGTACATGACAGTAAAATGATGGTCACTTCAGGGGTGCCAAACTCATATTCACCAAGGGCCACACCAATTTAATGGTTGTCCCCAAAGGGTCATTTGTTACTGAAAGACCAGATGCACACAACAGAGTCCCGTCCAGAACATGCATTTCTCTGCACAGAGCAGTGCATGCCCCTGTATAAGGCATGGCACGGTGGATCAGCTCTTTGCCAGGCACTGTCACATCTTCCCTGGATCTCACTGAAATCATGGGGAGCTATGGCTACAGCTTCCATTCACTTGTCATTGTCATTGACAAGTTGCTGACAAACAGCTGGTTCAATGCAGAATACAACTGGACCCTATTCGTGGCCTAATCTGAGGAATGGGCATCAATAGAAAAAGGGATCCTGAAGTGAGAATACCACTTATCTGCTGCTCCATTCTATGGTACACTGGCAGAGTGTTCTGTGAGGGCTAATCCCAAAAGCCCCATCTGAAGACCTGATAAAGAGGTTCTGTTGAAGCTGGTTAACTACCACCTTAGTTCAGCAAAGCCAATATCTCAGTTCTGCAGAGATGGTTGGTGGGATTAACCCTGTAGTCAGTCAACAATCCCCCTGCTTCCATACATAGCCTGCATTAAAGGGGTATTCTCATGCCAAACAGCAAAATAATGCAGCATGCTTTCAGCAATCATGTTGCGGTAAGCATGCTGCCGATCTTCCCCTCCTAGTACTTACCTAGAGGTCTTCTGCTCATCTTTGCCTGATCTTCTCCTGGCTGTGTAGGCTGGGGATCGCCATGCTGGATCTGCAGGCCACCACGAGTCCTCTCCTTCTTCCCAGCGTCCTCTTCTTCTGCCTGATCTCATCGTGGCACTGCGCATGCGCAGCAGTGCCTTGATGATAGGAGAGGCATCCTGCCCTCTGGATTGACTGATGAATGGGGCAGGAGTGACGTCATGTCAGTGAGCGGCCTGGAGACATTCAGCCTCACTGCCACGGCATTCATCATGCTTCATGGATCAGTGATCCAGGCAAGATGAAAAGACAGCCAGAAGCAGGAGAAGACATCACAGGGAACCGCTAGACTGCAGTCCGTGACCCAAAGAGCTGCAGCTGCGACAGGTAAGTATGTCAGGTTTTTTTTGTTCTAGGGTGATAATACTCCTTTAAGGCCAGCTAGAAGAGAACTGAGTTAGCTGCTGAAAAGGCAGCCACAGGAATCATCAGCAATTGAGGTCCTGTATATTATACCCCCAGGTATATTCAACCCTAGATGTTTTGTTCCCTGCATGTTGACCCCAGAAGTTGAGGGTGAAACATCTGGGGTCAAAAGGTTAGGGGCAAAAAATCAGATGGAGACACGTCCAGGAACCAAATGCTGTAGGAGAAACATTTGGGGGCGAACTGCTGGGGGCAAACTGCTGGGGGCGAAACATTGATGGACGGGAATTCATGAACCACAAGGGTACAAACATCCGGGGTGAACTGCCGGGGTGAAAATGTGCAGGGGTGAAATGTGCAGGGAACTGCCAGGGGTGAAATGGGTGAACTGCTGGGGGTGAAATGTGCTTGGGCATAATATACCCAGGGGAGAACTGCTGGGGGCAAACTGCTGGGGGTGAAATGTGCGGGGGAAAAATGTACCCAGGGGCGAACTGCTGGGGGCGAAATGTGCGGGCGCGAAATGTACCCAGGGGCGAAATGTACCCAGGGGCGAACTGCTAGGGGCGAACTGCTGGGGGCGAAACATCCAAATCCCCACTCATACGATCGTATCATCGGTTCGTGTGCACCACGGACCTTACATGGAGAGCACTCAGACTCAATATCCATTGGGTGAAGTTGGGAGGAAGAGTCAGGTCAGGCTGGGGGATGATCATGGCTGCCCTTCCAATTCACTATTAGTGCTGACATCTCTTCCTGAAGTAGCATTTTTTGGCACAGCACATGAAGGAGCACACCACTCAGAAGATGCACCAAATTCAACAAGTGGCGTGCACCTCTTAATGAATTCAAAGCATCATACTTCTGTAAGACTGGCATAGAGTGTACATGCACTAAGCAACTCTTAAAGGATTGGCTTCAATGGGTTTATTAGGAAAAACACATGGTCCATTTTTTCCTTTGTTTACAGATGCAGGTGCAAAATTAGAATATCAAAAAGTGAATTTATTTCAGTCCTTCAATACAAAAAGTGAATCTCGTTTATAATATAGAATCATTACAAACAGTGATCTTTTTCAAGTGTTTATTTCTGTATGTTGATTATGAAGACCCAAAATGCATTACCTCAGTAAATTAGAATAATTAACAGAAAACACCAGCAAAGGCTTCCTAAGCATGTATCATGTAGCCTGTTTTAGCTCCACAATCATGGGGAAGACTGCTGACTTGACAGGTATCTATTATTGCTAAAGGAGCTGGCTGCTCACAGAGTGCTGTATCCAAGCAAATTAATGGAAAGTTGAGAGGAAGGAGTGTGGCAGAAAAATGTGCACAAGCAAGCGGGATAACCGCAGCCTTGAAAGGATTGTTAAGAAAAGGCCATTCAAAAATTTGAGGGACATTCACAAGGAGTGGACTGCTGCTGGAGTCATTGCTTCAAGAGCCACCACACACAGACGTATCCAGGACATTGGCTACAAGTGTCACATTCCTTGTGTCAAGCCACTCATGACCAATAGACAACGCCAGAAGAGTCTTACCTGGGCCATGGAGAAAAAGAACGGGACTGTTGCTGGTGCTCCAAGGTGTTCTCAGATGAAAGTCAATTTTGCATTTCATTTGGAAATCAAGGTTCCAGATTCTGGAGGAAGACTGGAGAGGCCACAATCCAAGTTGCTTGAGGTCTAGCATGAAGTTTCCACAATCAGTGATTGTTTGGGGAGCAATGTCATCTGCTGGTGTACTGTGGGTCTACTATGTTTTATCTAAGTCAGTGCAGCAGTCTACCAGGAAATTTTAGAAAATGTCATGCTTCCCTCTGCCGACAAGCTTTTTTGGAGATGAAAATTTCATTCTCCAGCAGGACTTGGCACCTGTCCACACTGCCAAAAGTACCAATACCTGGTTTACAAACAGCAGTATCATTGTGCTTGATTGGCAGCAAACTCGCCTGACCTTAACCTCAGAGAATCTATGAGGTATTGTCAAGAGGAAGATGAGAAACACCAGACCCAACAATGAAGGGGGCAACGGTGTGGTCCGGTCCTGGTGCCAGTTTCTGGGTAAGAATTCGGGGAGGGGAATGATTATATGATGTTGTGAGTATATGAGCCAGTGTACAGGGCTCACCATACTTCCCTATACTTCCCTATACTGTTTCATATGTCCCCCGGTTCAATGCCTGTGTTAAGGCCCCGTCTCACTTAGCGACGCTAAAGCGATCCCGACAACGATACGACCTGTCAGGGATCGTTGCTGCGTCGCTATGTGGTCGCTGGTGAGATGTCAAACAGTGAGATCTTCCAACGATCGCTGCTGCGATCTCACTGTTTGACATCTCACCAGCGACCTGTACAACGATGTCACATGGGAGCTATTATGACGATTCAGTGTCTGAGTCGTCAACGAGGTCCTTGGTAAGGTGTCAAACACAGCGATGTGTGCTACCCAGCGGGACCTCAACTACAAGGTCCAGGCCATTCCGACACGACCAGCGATCTCACAGCAGGGGCCTGGTCGCTGCTACGTGTCAAACATAGCGAGATCGCTACTGAGGTCGCTGTTGCGTCACAAAACTTGTGACTCAGCAGCGATCTCGCTAGCGATCTCGCTTAGTGAGACGGGGGCTTTAGACTCCGCACTATGCATCTGACTTTTTTGTATATGGCATCAGCCTGAGTGCTGCACCGTTTTTTGGTCTGTGCTACAATCCTCCACCTGGAACTATCTTCTATTTTTAGTAAAGTCTATTGTTATATGTTTGTTGGTATTTTTGTAATTTAATAAAAATATTATGCAATTATCTTTGGACATGAACTCCATTTTTTCTGCTTTACCAACAATGCAGATGATCTGAAGGCTGCTATCAAAGCAATCTGGGCTTCCATAACACCTCAGCAGTGCCACAGGCTGATCGCCTCCATGCCACACCGCATTGATGCAAAAGGATCCCTGACCAAGTATTGAATGCATTTATTGAACATACATTTCAGTAGGCCGACATTTCAGATTTTAAAATCATTTTTCAAGCTGAGGTTATAAAGTATTCTAATTTACTGAGATAATGACTTTTGGGTTCTCATTGCTGTAAGCCATAATCATCAACATTAACAGAAATAAACACTTGAAATAGATTATTCTGTTTGTAATGACTAATATATAAAATACGAGTTTCACTTTTTGCATTGAAGAATTGAAATAAATTAACTTTTTGATGATATTCTAATTTTGTGAGAAGCACCTGTATGTTATTATTATTATTATCGTTAATAATTTGTTTTTAAGGCACCAATAATTCCATGCTGCAGTACATGTGAAACGATTTCCATGCATACAACATGCATGAAATTGAACAAACAAACAGGCTCATACAGAAGGATAGAGGACCCTGCCCTCACTGGTTTACAGTCTAGAAGAAAATGGGGAAGGACACAGTAGGTCTTTAAATAATTAATATTTTAGCAACATTACAAAAATAGCAATAGACAGATACATAGAAAAATAGATGAAAAATAAGCACAATACCCAACAAAAAAAAAAAAACTGAAAAAAGTAAAAATAAGTTAATATAATTTACAATTGCGTATTTATAATTAATTAGCATTTCCATACACATGTGAATGACCTCTGTGGTTGTTTCTACTAATAAAAACCGTGGTTTTCATATTAAAAATCACTAGGGATGAGCAAATACATTTGGCAGTATACCTTATTCATACTATTGCTCTCTGGGATCATATGTTGTCCTTATTGTGCCTGTTTTTATGAATGTTTCCATTCATGACCTTGGGATTTTTCGTTTTTCCGTTTTCGTTTTTCGCTCCCCTCCTTCACAGAGCCATAACTTTTTTATTTTTCCGTCAATTTGGCCATGTGAGGGCTTATTTTTTGCGGGACGAGTTGTACTTTTGAACGACATCATTGGTTTTACCATGTCGTGTACTAGAAAACGGGAAAAAAATTCCAAGTGCAGTGAAATTGCAAAAAAAGTGCAATCCCACACTTGTTTTTTGCTTGCCTATTTTGCTAGGTTCACTAAATGCTAAAACTGACCTGCCATTATGATTCTCCAGGTCAGTACGAGTTAATAGACACCTCACATGTCTAGGTTATGTTTTACCTAAGTGGTGAAAAACAATTCCAAACTTTGCAAAAAAAACCAAAAAACAAAATTGCGCCATTTTCCGATACTCGTAGCGTCTCCATTTTTCGTGATCTGGGGTCAGGTGAGGGCTTATTTTTTGCGTGCCGAGCTGGCGTTTTTAATTATAGCATTTTGGTGCAGATACGTTCTTTTGATCGCCTGTTATTACATTTTAATGCAATGTCGCGGCGACCAAAAAAACGTATTTCTGGCGTTTCGATTTTTTTTCTCATTACGCCATTTAGCGATCAGGTTAATTCTTTTTTTTTATTGATAGATCGGGCGATTCTGAACGCGGCGATAACAAATATGTGTAGGTTTGATTTTTTTTTTTATTGATTTATTTTGATTGGGTCGAAAGGGGGGTGATTTAAACTTTTATGTTTTTTTTATTTTTTTCACATTTTTAAAAACTTTTTTTTTTCACTTTTGCCATGCTTCTATAGCCTCCATGGGAGGCTAGAAGCAGGCACAGCCCGATCGGCTCTGCTACATAACAGCGATCATCAGATCGCTGTTATGTAGGAGAATTGCAGGTGTGCTGTGAGCGCCGACCACATGGTGGCGCTCACAGCCACCGGCGATCAGTAACCATAGAGGTCTCAAGGACCTCTATGGTTACCATTCAGAAGCATCGCCGACCCCCGATCATGTGACGGGGGTCGGCGATGACGTCATATCCGGCCGCCCGGCCGGATGCGGTAGTTAAATGCCGCTGTCTGCGATTGACAGCGGCATTTAACTAGTTAATAGGCGCGGGCAGATCGCGATTCTGCCCGCGCCTATTGCGGGCACATGTCAGCTGTTCAAAACAGCTGACATGTCCCGGCTTTGATGCGGGCTCACCGCGGAGCCCTGCATCAAAGCAGGGGAGCTGACCTCGGACGGTATAGTACGTCCGAGGTCAGTAAGGGGTTAAAGACAAAGTTTTATATTTTTCTACACTGGAGTACCTTTTTTTCTTCATTCTTTGGAACTTGCAAGCCTAAGTCCAGGCAACTCCGTGCATGGAACTCATTCTTGGAAAGAGCCTGCAAATGGTGAGCTGACTTCTCCCATTCCCCATTCCCCCTTTTTTACATATATTTCTTGACCCACGGTACAAGGAGAAATTTGCTTCTCCAATGTCGGAGGCGGACGTGCCATTCTCAGTGCATGCATGCCAGCGGGACATAGTGCAAGATTTCCTCAAAAGCTTACCCTCAGACAGCGCTGGTGGCAGAGGAACCGGCTCTTTTCGACCACAAGGATTACAGGGGTGGGCCCATAAGGGGGGGAAATGTCCACCAACTAGGCCATTTTCATGAGACCGTCCCATCATCAAGGGTTTTCTGTGGGTGTAACTATAATGTGAAGGGAGAACATGACCAAGATGGTGAAGGACTACTAAAGTGACCATACCAGCATCCTTCCTGATTCTTCAGTGCCCTTTAACTATTGGTGTCCAAGCTGCACATTTGGCCAAACCTCTCCTTGTACGCCTGGAGGTGCTGCCATGCCCTGCCGCGAGTGTGTTGTCTGTGCGAGTTTTTAGTTTGGCACGTGCAATCATAACAGATAGGCGCACACGCCTGACAACGGAAAATGCAGACAGGCTGACTCTTCTAAAATTGAACAAGGGCTGGATTTCCTCTGACTTTGTAAGCCCTACGGATGACAGCAACGTTATGGAAATGCAGGCCAAATTTTTTTGGGGGAAGTTGTCTTAACGTCCATCTTTTATCATCCAAACCATTTTGTTCAGGAAATCAACTCCTCCTCATCCTTCTGCATCAAGTACTTAGTGTTAATCTATGTATACCACACATGGGCAGTTTTGTAGTTTTAGAACATTTTTATACTATTTGAACAATAATCCTTTAATCTTAGTTTCACCCATTGTTTTGATGGAACAAAAAATAAAACTGAATTATCTGGATGTTACTTTGCAGAGGGACTTTTTCAGCAGTTCCATAATTATTTCTACATATAATAAATCCACGAATAGTAACTTATTATTACAAGCACAGTCCGGTCGCCCTTCCCATATTATCAGGAATATCCCAGTAGGGGAACTCACAAGCAGAAATTGTAATAGATCTGAGCCTAAGGTTTTCCAAATAGTATCAAGAAAAGTCCTAGACAGACTAAGACAGAGGCTATATAAATAACATTATAAACCGTGCCAATGGAATAGTTGCTGAAATAAACAAGCCAAGCAGGTGGGTCCAACTGATACAGATTGGCATGGCAAGTGCAGGTGGTTCTGGCTGATATACAGACTGGTGCAGTAGGTGCAGGTGGGTCCAGCTGATATACAGATTAGCACAAAAGGTGCAGGTGGGCACAGCTGATATACAGAGTAGCACAGCAGATGCAGGCTGATCCAGCTCATAGACAGAGTGGCACGGTAGGTACAGGTGGTTTGGGCTGAAATACAGACTGACAAGGCAGGTACTAGTAAGAACAGACTGAAACAAGGCATGAACCAGCAGGTAGGGCTAGGGAATGGCTGACACTAACAAAACTAGCAGGTTCTAACAGACAGGGACCCAAGAACTAGCAAGTGTGTTGGGAACAGACCAACAATGTTGCACAGGCACCTCCATGCAGGTGGAGGTGCCTTAAATGTCTCTCATCCATTGGCTGGGGACACTTAGGATGGCATGCAAGCCCTTTAAAGAGGGGGAGTGCATGCGCCCTAAGCACCGACCCCAGGCAGCAGCCAGAGATGAAGGAGGAAGTGCAGGTTGGGGGCCACGGCGGTGTGTGAGTCGGCATCCCTACCGAGGGAAAGGAGAAGTGTGCACATATAGCTTCGAACAGTTGTGGATAAGCGCTCAGCACTGTAAGCACCTTTGAAACCATCAGGTATATTTTGGAGAGGCAGTCTCAGTACAAACATTTTCTCAAGATCAAGGATTCCTCAAATTAACTCTTGATGAGGCATACCTGTTCATTGAAAACCATTCCAGGTGATGACCTCATGAAGCGGTTTGATAGAATATGAAGGGTGTGGAAAGCATTCATCAGATTAAGGTATAATAAATATTCTGATATGTTTGACATGTTTCTTTACTACTTGTTTCCACATACTGTAAGTTCCCTTGTGGTTTTGCTGCCTTCAGTCAATCTACAATGTGCACATTCCAATCAGGACAAACTTTTGTCTAGGACTGTATTTATCCTTATACAGTATATATTGAGAAAACTACAAGAGCACTTCAATCCTAGAACCCTCTAAAAAGGTAAATCACCCATACATTTTAGATAGATAAGTGTCAATTGATGACACTTAAGGTACCGTCACATTAAGCGACGCTGCAGCGATAGACAACGATGCCGATCGCTGCAGCGTCGCCGTTTCATCGTTGTGTGGTCGCTGGAGAGCTGTCACACAGACAGCTCTCCAGCGACCAACGATGCCGGTCCCCGGGTAACCAGGGTAAACATCGGGTTACTAAGCGCAGGGCCGCGCTTAGTAACCCGATGTTTACCCTGGTTACCAGTGTAAATGTAAAAAAAACCAAACACTACATACTTACATTCCGGTGTCTGTCCCCCGGCGCTGTGCTTTCCTGCATTGACTGTGAGCGCCGGCCGGAAAGCACAGCGGTGACGTCACCGCTGTAATCTGCTTTACGGCTGGCCGGTGCTGACAGTGCAGGAAAGCACAGTGCCGGGGGACAGACACCGGAATGTAAGTATGTAGTGTTTGGGTTTTTTTACATTTACACTGGTAACCAGGGTAAACATCGGGTTACTAAGCGCGGCCCTGCGCTTAGTAACCCGATGTTTACCCTGGTTACCAGTGAAGACATCGCTGAATCGGCGTCACACACGCCGATTCAGCGATGTCTGCGGGAGTCCAGCGACGAAATAAAGTTCTGGACTTTCTGCTCCGACCAACGATGGCACAGCAGGATCCTGATCGCTGCTGCGTGTCAAACTCAACAATATCGCTAGCCAGGACGCTGCAACGTCACAGATCGCTAGCGATATCGTTCAGTGTGAAGGTACCTTAAAGCTATCAGACTACCAATTAAAAAAGTGAATCTTCGGGTTGGTACCATCTGCCTTTCGGGATGAGTCTGGTGACCCTGTACACATAAGTCTCTGTTCTCATCTGTGTTTTGAGTACATATGAAATTCATGGTGTGACTTATTTTCCATTTACAAAAGGGATGCAAAACAAATACCAGACAGATCCTATTATAGACCCTTTTGCTTAAATTGCATCAGATTTTCACAGAAATTTAGTTTCTGTTTCTAAAATGAATTGAAACAGATAAAAATGCAGGTATGAACGGAGTCTTAAATGGGAGTCTGAAACGATCAAAATAATCAGGCTTGGCAAGTGTTTACAAGACAAGCAATTAAGGCATAGAATAACTGTCAACCAAACCTCGTTATTAGTAGAATAATAGAATAAAATAGAATTGCATAGTAGACAGCAGTCTTCTTTTCAGTGGATGACATGGGACACAAGCATGTGCCTCATGTATTCTACCACAATGAAGAACTAATCTTCAGGGCTAAAACATACCAATTTAATTTTTTGGAGGGGCCTCCCAACTCTTCCCTAACAGATGTTGGGTTGTTAAGAGTCAGGCAGTCTTAAATTATAACATAAGCCACCACCACAGGATTCTGGAAGCTTCTTTCTTGCCAATGAAAGTACTTGACCGCATGTCTGTTCATATGTATGATGGGGTTCGTACAGATACCTGCTCACTTCCCCTATAGTTATCTGAGGTGTAACTTTTTATTTTTTTCATATGGCCACAATAGACTAGACTGTAGCATTTGTAATATGGCCTCAAAACCCAGTTATGTCTGGGGTCCAATGATGTGAAATTTGGGCCCTAGCCAAAATTCAGTCATATTATGACTTTGTGAACCTGAGTTATAAGGTTTGTATTAAGCTTTAAAGTGATCATCTATCCAATGTGACTTCCTCCAATCAAGCCCTGTCTCATGGAGCTATAGTTCATTGCCTATGGAAGTGCCAGAGATAGCCCAGCAATGTTGTCTGCACTCTCTATTCTCAGGCTCTTACCACCAGAGGTCAGGACATCATCATCATCACCCATCATATAAAAAGGCTATCATTTTAATATTTAGTATAAATGCTAACATGATCCTGTAAGTTGGACTCTTGACTAATGATTTTTATTTGGACTCCCATGACAGCATCACGAGAGAGGGGATCCGCCCATTAGGAACAGGAAACCTACAGATACAAAAGGGTGGCGCCTCTCCCACGTATCAGTTGGTTTCCTGTTCCTAAATGGACTGGATCCTACAGAATTTTCAAGGATCCCAGGCTGGCGGATTCAGGTAGCGGGGGGGGGGGTGTCTCCTACCTCAGCCGGTGCAGAGATCCTGGAGACGTCACGATGGTCCTGGTAGGGCTGCACGGCGGGACGTCCACAGCAGGGAGCAGTCGCCAGTGGTGTTCTGTCTCCGGGGCCAGTGTGGGGTAAGTATATTTCCCCTGGTGTCTCCTCCTTCCGGGCAGGCTGGTGCTGCGGGCTGTGTTCTGTGCAGCGGCGTTATGGTGGCGCCACCCGGTATTTTGCTGGCTAGCCAGGCATCCCACGCTGCTCTCAGCACTGACAGGAAGCGCTGCGTGCCAGAGTGACATCTGGGGGTGGAGCCGGCATCTACTTCCGGGTCTCGGGTTCCGCACATTCGCGGTGTCTCCAAGATGGTGGCTGCTACCGGGATTTGCACGCCACTCACTCACAGACCCCCGGCCGATCTCCTGCACCTGGGGGGGCAGACAGCGAATCAGGGGGAAGCGCTTGGTGTGTCTGCTGACCGGAGGAGGTGTTATATAAACAGGCTCCAGATCTGGTCCCTGGCTTCTGGCCTCAAAACGGTGAGGTATGGAGAGTGATAGTGAACACCAGCCTCAGCTGCTGGACGAGGTATGTCAGAAGCCCAAAGGGAAGGAGCATGACAGAAGGAGTGATGAGTCTGGTCGCAAAAGCTCCTCCAGACAGGGGTCTGGAGCATCAGCCAGGAAGAATCCCCCTCATATTCCGGTATCTTTTTTGGGGGGCAACCACTGGTAAGGGATCTTCGAGAATGTTCACCCAGTGACGCGATTCCCTCATATTCTTTATTTTAGGGGAAGAAATGCATCGGTAAGGCAAAAGAGAATGTGCCATTTGCAGAGTTCCCTTACCTGATTCATGCCCTAAAAAAAAACAAAAAACTATGTGTCCCCTGTATCCAGCAGATGGTGAGGTCCCAGGAAGGGGGAGGGGGTGAGGGCATTAGATCTGCATAGACTAGATTGCCTGACTTGCCCCCTCAGGTAGCGGAAGAATCCTTTAGTGTGGCAGCAAGCCTGAAAGATGGTCAGGGCGGAAGTTAAGCAATCCATTAAGTCCCTATCTCAAGCAGGAAGCTGTAAATAAAAAGCTCCTCTGGTCTCTGATTCTTCGGCGGATGGGAATAGAGATGAAGCTTCCTGCGATTCAGCTGCATCGTCCTCTTCCTCGGATAAAAACACTGCCCGCTTTTGTCTACCTCTTGAAAGGATAGATAAGTTAGTTAAGGCGGTCAGAGGGACAATGGGCATAGCAGAACCCAAGCCTCAGTTATCCAGAGAAGAAATTATGTTTAGTGGATTGGAGCAAAAGAAGAGTAGAGTTTCTCCGCTTAATGAGAAAATTCAGGAACTTATTAATAGAGAATGTAATAAACCTGAGAAAAAAGGTTCCTTACCTCCAGCACAGAAACGCAGATATCCCTTTGATGACCCGGCAGTCAGCAATTGGGAGAAGGCCCCTAAATTAGATGCGACAGCAGCCAAAGTGGCGAAACAAGCTTCTCTTCCCTTTGAGGATATGGGACCCCTTAAGGACCCCCTTGACAGAAAGGCGGACACTTTTCTGAAAGGTACCTGGGAAATGGCGGCCGGTTCCTTAAGACCTGCGGTGGCATCAACTTGTACAGCCAGGTCAATGATGGTTTGGCTGGATAAATTAGAAACCCAGTTGAAGGAAGGGGCCTCTAGAGACTCTATTTTAACTGCTTTACCATTGATTCAGGAGGCGGCTGCCTTCTTGTCAGACGCTTCTATTGATTCAGTTAAGATGGCGGCTAGAGCAGCAGGGCTCTCTAATGCGGCTAGAAGAGCCCTGTGGTTAAAATGCTATACAGACGAGGTCAAAGCTCTGTGCCATTCCTTGCAAGGGAGAATATTTGTTTGGTCCCACCTTGGACGAACTCCTAGAAAAAGCGGGAGATTACAAAAAGAAGTTCCCTAATTTATTTGGGTCCTACCATCATCCCTTCAATAAGAAGAGGTTTGGCCGGGGAAGGAAGCATACCTTTTCGCCCGTTAGAGATCGGTCTAGATGGGAAGATAAGCGTAGAAGAGGTACAGGATTTATGTTCCGTCATTCTTCGAGGGAGAGAAAGAAGCCAGACCAATGACTAGCAACTCCAGAGGGGGGTAGATTGTTATATTTCTTTTCAGCATGGTCAAAGATCACAAATAGTGTTTGGGTGCGGAACACTATATCCCAGGGACTCACACTTAAAATTATCCCAAGGGGTACGAATAAACTCAAGTTGACTCCCTTATGCTCTTCTCCCCCCTTGGACAATCAGCTTTAGAAGAAGAGGTGGCGGCTCTTTGTTCTAAAAAAGTCTTGATATAAGTTCCAGAATCTGATAGAGGAAGGGGATTTTACTCTCCCGTTTCTTATTCAGAAGCCTGACAAAACATATACAACCATCATAAATCTTAGACACCTTAATAATTTTCTGGTCAAACATACCTTCAAAATGGAGTCTATTAATTCAACAATAAAGATGCTGTTTAAGAACTGTTTCATGGTAGTAGTGGTTTCAAAAGATGCTTATTTCATGTACCCATTCATGCAGATTTCCAACAATTCCTAAGGGTAGCGGTATTAATGGGGGGAGTAGTTCGCCATTTTCAGTACAGGGCACTTCCTTTCGGTCTAACTTCTGCCCCTGTATTTACAAAAATAATTGTGGAGGTTATGGCACATTTACGGGAATCTAATATTCTTATTGTTCCCTACCTAGATGATTTCCTCATAGCAGGGAATTCAAGGGATCACGTCCCTCACGTCATGCATTCCAGTTGTAAAATGGGCTCAACTTCATACTAGATCCCTACAGAAAGATGTCTTGATTAATGACAAAGCCTTGGGATGGGCCTTACGCGTAAAGATAACCCTGAGGCCGGTAACTCTTAAATTTTCTTTATCTAGCCACCACCTAAGTGATTCATCTGCAGGTGTTCCCTGGGTAACAGATATAACTCGGGTGATAACCGCGGATGCCAGCCCCTCAGGGTGGGGTGCCCACATGGGTGACATGGTGATTCAGGGACAATGGGAACCCTACACAACATCTTCATCCAATCAGAGGGAATTAATGGCGATCGTGTTAGCAGT
This sequence comes from Ranitomeya variabilis, assembly GCF_051348905.1. Lineage (NCBI taxonomy): Eukaryota > Metazoa > Chordata > Amphibia > Anura > Dendrobatidae > Ranitomeya > Ranitomeya variabilis. Next base: position 55,294,525 of record NC_135235.1, on the reverse strand, counting down.
TAAAAAACTCCTCATATCTGCAGGGACAACACGTCAGGATCCTCTCAGACAACCATGTGGCAGTGGCTTATGTAAATCATCAAGGTGGAACACGTTCCAAAGCTCTAATGCGGGTCACAGATCGCCTGTTCCAAACAGCAGAGACAAATTTTCAATTTGACTGCTCTTCACATGAAAGGGAAAGAGAATATAAAAGCAGACTTTCTCAGCCACAATACACTAAGACAAGGAGAATGGTCTCTAAACGGAGACATTTTCAATTAAATTTTCTGCAGATGGGGTCAACCGGTGGTGGACCTCTTTGCCACCAGAGACAACAAAAGAGTAAAAAGATTTTGCTCTCTGAATCCCAGGGAGAATCCTCTGGCAGTGGATGCATTCCTAATAAAATGGGATTTCCCTTTGGCTTACGCTTTCCCACCATTGAACCTGTAACCTCTAGTGTTGAGGAAAATCAGGGAAGACAGAGCAAAAGTCATTCTAATTGCCCCATTCTGGCCCAGGAGAACCTGGTTTGCATGGCTCAGGACAATGTCGGTAGGCGATCCCTGGGTACTACCAGATATCCCGAACTTGCTTTTCTAGGGACCGATCTTCCATCCACAAGTGAGGGGACTACATTTAACGGCTTGGAGTTTGAGCGGTCATTGTTAAAGGACAGAGGCTTCTCCCCAAATTTGGTAGATACCCTTCTAAAGAGTAGGAAACAGATAACAAAAATCTACTCTAGAACCTGGAGAAAGTTCTTGGCCTTCTCAGATTTCGACATCAAAGAAGGGTTGCCGATACGCCAGATCTTAGAGTTTGTGCAGAAGGGGTTAGAATTAAATCTTTCCACAAGTACACAGAGTACAGGTCTCAGCCCTGGGTGCCCTGTTCTCTTGTAATATTACCAATAACTATTGGGTGTCGAGGTTCATTAAGGCAGTCGGTAGAGGTACGCCTTTGCATAAAAACAAGATGGTACCGTGGGACCTAAATTTAGTTCTTTCATCTCTGACGAAAGACCCCTTTGAACCCTTACAAGAAGCCTCAATCAAAATGTCCCTTAAAACAGCTTTTATGGTAGCTATAACATCGGCTCACAGGATAGGAGACATCCAGGCACTTTCCAGACTTCCCCCTTATACAGAATTCTTAGGATAGGGTGGTCCTCAGGCCGGACCCAGCTTACTTGCCAAAAGTAGAGTCCCAATTTCACAGGTCACAAGAGATAGTTCTGCCATCTTTTATCCCTAATCCTTCTAACCCTAAAGAAAAAGAGCTCCATACATTAGATGTTAGAAGATGCATTTTACAATATATCTCAGTCACGAATGATTGGAAGAAAGATAATGCGCTATTCTTATCCTTCCAAGGTCCTAGGAAAGGGGTTAGAGTATCAAAATACACACTAGCCAAATGGATTAGGGAGGCTATCTCTCTGGCTTACACAACAGGCAGGGGGTCCGGCTCTGCAGAATCTGAGGGCGCATTCCACCCGAGCCATGGCATCATCCTGGGCAGAAAGGTCTGGAGTGTCAGTCGACCAGATATGTAAGGCGGCCACATGGTCATCCCCTTCCACCTTTTTCAAACACTATCGGTTGGACTTGGGGTTCTCTTCAGATCTCACCTTCGGGTTAAGGGTGCTGCAGGCTATAGTCCCTCCCTAAGGTGGCTTACATCTCTGTAAATCTCTCGTGGTGCTGTCATGGGAGTCGGAATAAAGCATTAAGCTACTTACCGGTAGTGGCATTTTTCGGAGGCCCATGACAGCACCCTTTGTTTCCTCCCTTTTCACGAGGGGGCTGAACTTCCTTAAAAATATTTTAAAAAAAAAGATTTTCTCACGTGTTATATCTGGATTGTTACTTTATTAAAGATATCGTATTTGATTGTATATAATGCTTGTATATGCTTGTCATTAACCGCGGTAGTCCTCTCAGGCTCTGTAATACAACTGATACGTGGGAGAGGTGCCGCCCTTTTGTATCTGTAGGTTTCCTGCTCCTAATGGGCGGATCCCCTCTCTCGTGGTGCTGTCATGGGCCTCCGAAAAAGGCGGCTACCGGTAAGTAGCTTAATGCTTTTTCCTGCAAGATAACATTAGATTAGAACTGTTCTTAAAATTATCTACTGGAGACTTAAAGTACCACAATAGAATATGAAAATCTATATAATACCTTACCAACATTTTCTTGGGCAAAACGTTTACATATACCTTAGTTTAGCATTTTCATCTTCCAATTGTAGGTGCTACATTTTCGATAATCTCACCTGTGCAATTTTCTGAACGTGCTCAGTGATACTTGACCATCACTCGAGTATCTCGGTGCTTGGATGTGCTCGGCACTCGACGAGCATGGGCTGGTGCACAAATTTGAAGCTCAAATCCCTTCCCCGCGTGTTTGGTGCCTGTTACACAGCCAATAAGCATGCAGAGATTGCCTGCCAGTAACTGTAATGCCGTAGCCATCTTGGTAGTGGCATTACTGTGATTGGCTGACTGCATTACCTCATCAGATGTTATAAAAGGACTGGCAGTGCCGTGCTCTGCTCAATGATGCCATTGAACAGCTCAAGGACAGTTCTAATTTGAAGTAGATAGCAGTAATCCAGGGCTGTTTGAGGGCAGTTTAATTAATCAGTCCTCTTGTTTTACTTCCGGTGCTGATGCTGAACCATCATACTAACAGTCCTTCTAAGGACTAATCTTGTGCTTTGCTGTTTGCATCAGATACATTCTGCATTAAGCCCAGTGATAGTTGCAGGAGCAGAGAAAGTGGCAGAATACAGTGTCTAGGCAGGGCTTAGGGATTTGCAGTCCATTGCTAAATACATGCTACTGCACGTGTCCACATTCTTTTTTATGGAGGTGAAAAAATGAGTATATTGTCAATCATAGAGTATTATGTGCTTTGTGTTACATTATGGTGGTATTTAAAACTTAGAAAAAAAAATTGGATAGATTTTGTCATCCATAAAGTATTGCATTCTTTGTTTCACATTTTAGTGGTATGTAACACTCAAAAAAAGCAGTGACATCACCGGCTTTTTCCCATGGTCCTGAGGTAACCGCAGTTGAGCCCGACCTCAATGATGTCACTGCTGGTGAATGATGCTGCGCTCTCAGCAGCTCATTCACCAGTGGTTTTCAGCCGGGATGGTCGCATCTTGGCACTGTCCTGGTTGAAAATTATTTAGCCCCCAGACATGGACAACGACGGATAGGTAAGGTATATTGTTGGTTTATTTTACAGAAGAATGAGGGCATTGGGGAATTAGTTGTAGCAGTATGGTTTAATTTAGAACATTAAAGGAGTCTGTGTAATTTTTTCAAATAAAGGATTTTATACTTGTTGCATCTTTATATACAAACATTACAAATATAGGATTAGTAATGGATAGGTGTCTTATAGATGCCTCTCCATTATTAAGCCATGGGCTTGATGTCACCCGAAAGGTGACATCAACCCCACAAATATCACCCAACTTGCCACCACTACAGGGCAAGTGGGAAGAGCTGGGCAAAGCGCCAGAAAAGGCGCATCTAATAGATGCACTTTTTTGGGCAGCTGCGGGCTGCTGTTTGTAGGCTTTGGGGCCTATATCAATGGCCCCTTACCAGTCTGAGAATAGCAGCTGTGAGCTTTAGCAAGGCTGGTTATCAAAAAAGGGGGGGGGGGGACCACACGTCATTTTTTTTAATTATTTAAATAAATTTAAAAAAACAGCATGGAGACCCCTCTATTCTTGATAACCAACCTTGCAGAAGCCGACAGCTGATGGTTGCAGTCCCCAGCTGAGAGTTTTGTCTGGTTGGCTAAGAAAATAGAGGGAACCCACGTAGGGTTTTTCATTCATTTATTTCCTTAGATCGCAGCCGGCGGCTGTGGAATACCCAGATCATCCGCACCTACTGTCACTCTTATTAGCGGCAGCAGGTGTCGGATGATGGGGTAGGAGTCCAAAAAGCTACCACCTGCTGTTGTTCGGACTTTGATATAATGCTCATCATTCTTCTCTGCTCGCCAGCAGAGCAGGGGAGAATGATAATAGCTTGTTCCAGCACCAGCCACCGGGGAACAGCGCTTACTGTAGCGCTTCTTCCCTGGTGGCTGTCCATGTCACGCGGAGGACATCAATGTGTGTTCTCCGTGTGCGGGAAGTTTTTCTGTCCACCCTGACTGTAAAAAACGGACACGTCAGCGTGTTTTGCCCACGGACACATGGTCCATGGAAACACACTGACATGTGCACAGACCCATTCATTTGAATGGGTTTACGTATGTATGTGTCTCCGGTACATGTGAAAACTGCCATCACATGTACCGGAGACACGGGCGTGTGAAAGAGGCCTAAGGAAAAAAAAAAAATCAGATGGTTAATTTCAGAAAAAAAAAAAAATTAATTTGAACTCTGCTTGTGTCAGTGCAGTCTGTGGCCTCATCGGGGATTTACGTGAATCCTATTTTAGGGGGATTCAAGCAGAGCCCCTGCACACACTGCAGAAGCGCAGTGTGAATAGGGCTTAATATCCTATTGGATGAAATAGTGCAGTCTACTATACTATTCCGCGCTGTCCCAGTACAGTTGCCAGACACGGACATTGGACAGAAGACTTTTTTTTTTTTTTTTTTTTTTAAATAATAAATCTGTTGCTGTCTCAGCATTTCTGCAGCTTTTTTTTCCTGTTCAAATGAATGGGACACAAAAATGCAATTGAAAAGGCTTCAAAAAAAAGCAGAATATTTCCTGCCAACACTGTAGATCAATCCGCAGCAAAAGTGGTGTGTGTGAACAGTGTCTACAGGGGTTTTGAGGATGTAAAAATAATTAGCACGAAATGATAAATCTCCTGCGGCTCCAGCTCTGATGCTCCGGGGGGTCTCTGCCAGTCTTAGCACTGGGCTGTAGTGGTCTTGTAGCAGCACATTATATTATAGCTGCAAAGTGAATAATAATAATAACCATCAGGGACCCCGAACCATTGGCCACAGAGCCAGAAGGGACTTAGAGTAGTTTGGGAGACATGTAGGACTTTTTTTTTTTTTTTTTTTAAATCTAAATCACTTTTTATTCTGCCATTCGTGAGGTAGGATGTAGAAAAAAAGACAGCAATTCTGCTAATGTTTTCTATTAGTTGACTGTATGGCCCCTTTCACACAACCGTCAGGTTTTTAACGGATGCCATGTGTGCCATATTTAACCTACGGCGCTTGACTCATGTCTGTGTTTTCCTAGCAGTGCCGTCCGTGTGCCATACATGAACCATCCGTGTGCTCTACATGTGCGGTACGTGTTTAACATGGAAAAGTATGTGAGCAGCTTTGTAATCTCATTTCCAGTATCCATACCAGAAAAACACTGGTGGTACACGGACGACACACTAATAGAAAACACTGGTGACACCGATACTGGTGTAACACTTTTGTGTTTTATATGGACATGTGAAGGGGGCCTAACAGTGTTGTTGGTGGAATATTTCAGGATTGGGGGCCCCCCCCACTTTGAATTTTGCCCAGGGCCCCAATTTGTCTAAAACCGGCCCTGAGAGTATATAAAATAGGAAGGACATTACCTGCTCCTACGAGTGCCAATGTAAACGCAACTGGATAAAATATGCGTTATAGAAAAACAGATCATATATAGGACATTACTTACAATATTTGCATCTTAAGTATGTACCCATAACTAAAATACTGAACAATACACTGCACCGTGCCTGACATTTCTGCAGAGATTCGGATTACATTTAGCCTTGGCACCCAGTAAGGAGTCTCCGAGGTGCCACGATAAGGCAACAGGACCTTGCAAGCAGGCCTTGACGTCTGAGCAGAATCATGTTTGTAACGAAGGACGTAGAAACAGATAAAATTAACAAAACACACATTTGGAAGTAACTTTTTTTTTTGTTTAAATCTCCCATCTGTATCCTGGCACAATGACGTATTGGGGGGGCAGAAAACAGAGATAATGTACATACCAGCGTGTTTCAGATGGAGCCGATACTCCTGGATGTACTAATTGATTCATAGTATGCCTCCCTATCCAAGGAAGTGTCCTATCAATCAGGGCTCTATTCCGAGGCGTCTTGCAGGTGCAGGAAGGACCTTGGTGCGGAAAATGCTGATTAACAACTTGATAACTGTTACAGTGTTATGTTAATATTCCTTCAAGGTCCTAACTGCACCATAAATACTAGAAATCGTGAAGCATGGACATCTTTACTTAGATCTGGACATCTCAACTATTGGTAAGTTATAACCTATTATACTATACATAATTTTTTTTTTATATATGATCAAATAGTTTTGATATAAATTTTTATTTTGATTTTTCAATTATTTGTGTACATTTTATATAATTCTTAACTTTTTTTTTCTTGATGAATATGCTAACATAAATCAGTGTTCTAACCTTAAGATATACATATATGTAAAATTGGAATAAAATATCCATTTAGGTTTAGGTATGCGATATGAGCATCAATGAGTAAAATTATATATATGAATATATAATCTATAAATATATACATATAATCAGCTTCTCTAATTATATATATATATATTTAGAAATACTGATTATATGTATATATTTATAGATTATATATTCATATATATAATTTTACTCATTGATGCTCATATCGCATACCTAAACCTAAATGGATATTTTATTCCAATTTTACACACACTTTTTTGTACGTGAAAAGGCTCAAAATTTCTGAGAACAAAATCATAGTACTTGCAGCTTGTGTAGCTTTTGTATAAATGTTGTGGTTATTTGTAATTTAAAAAAATAAATAAATAAAAAAAAAGGATTAATCTGTAAAAAT